>NC_136070.1:213936942-216381561 GCF_964261635.1 Lissotriton helveticus | reverse complement strand
GCAATGTTTTACCAACTAAAACACACTCTATTAGCCCTTGGGCGACCCAAACAACTGGTATGTTACCTAAAACCCATGTAATACAGGGAGGCGAAATAAGAAATGGTCTGGAGCTAACAAACAGGTTCTCGGCACTTTCTAATTTAGAGGAAATTGATTGACTAGCTACTTGTGATAGCATCAGTGACCCATTGCTCACAACTAACATTAGAAACGAAAGAGGTATTACTGCTAACCTAATGAGCTGGAATATCGCAGGACTCCGCTCGAAAAGGGATGATACAAAATGGTTGAATCTATTGAAAAAGTACGATGTAATAGCCCTGCAGGAGACATGGGATATGGCTTGTGATTTTTGGTTACATGGGTATACATCCTATTTCTTAGCAGCACAACCTTCAAACTCTGGTCGTAATAAAGGAGGGTTGCAGTTCTTATTATCAGTCAAAATGAATGGATCTGCGAAGGTATTAAATACACTATCCCAAAACTTTCTTGTTTTGGAAGTCACATTGATTAATAAATCTAAATGTGTTTATATTAATTTTTATAATGCCACCCAAAGTACTGGTGATATCGAAAATCTCAATTCCCTGAATGAGTTCATGTATAATCTTAAAGAGAGTCAAACCACGCCGATATATTTATATTGTTGGGAGATTTTAATGTACATTTATGTCAACAAAACTGTCAGTTAAAAGATACTCTGAATTTAGATATGTTTCAACCCCCACATTTTGAACATTCTGGTAAAGGGACAGCTTTAGAAGATCTTCTCCTTCAGAACGATCTTTATGAACCAGAGTTCTTTGATAGCAATGAAAGGGTCCCAACCTATAGAGCTAGGGATTGCAACACTATCATTGATTACATATTTATCTCACCGGTTATGTTGCAGAATGTTATTTTTTATAATGCTATACACACCACACACAGGGATCACAACCCAGTTGTGTTGAACATGGAGGATAATATTTTATTTTTATTTAATAAAAATTCTGAAGTAGACATCGCCGTAGATATAACCTTAAAGGATCAAGGGAGACGTGTGAAATGGAGTAAAATTATTCCTGAGGATTTCCTTTACTCCCTTAATGAGAAAGTGGGCAGTGATATTAATGTCTGCAGGGAGCCACTGAAGTTCAAAGGGAATATTATTGGGTCCTTTGAAGCCATCTGTCGTCAGGTGGCAGATGACCTAAAATGTAAATCTACAAAGAGAGAGAAAAAGGTAGAGGGGTGGTTTAACAACGCTTGCTCCAAATCACATCGAGAATTACATAAAGCACTGAAAAAGGTACCCCGTGATAGATTGGAGGTGGCTAGGCTTAGGAAACAGTATAATTTGGATATTCTAATGAGGAAAAGGGAAATTAAGAAACAGGCCTGGGAGGATCTGTATGAGAAAGAAACCCTGAGGGATAGCGCAAAATTCTGGACCATTGTTAATACCCCTCTGTTCAATGGGAAAGAAAATGCACCACTGGAGGTAAATATCCCTGAGAAGGAATGGCTGGACCATTTTCAAAAAATCTATGGCAGCAACCTCGATTTAGGACAATCAGACCTAACATTGATTGACACACAAGACCCCCTCCCAAGTTTTACTATTAAAGAAGTACAGAGTGCAATTGAGGATATGTCATCACAGAAGGCTCCTGGTCCAGATGGCGTACCCGCCGATATGTTTAAAACAAACTCAGAAATGTGGTCAGTTGTACTTACTAACGTTTTCAATGTAGTTGGTATAGACAAGATAAGACCTCCAACTACCTGGTCACAGTCAGTCATCATCCCCATATTTAAGAAGGGTCAAAGGGGGGACCCTAGATGCTACAGACCCATATCTCTGCTAGATTCCTCATTTAAAATCCTTGGTAAAATAATACTAGAAAGAATCTCAGCTTGGGCTACTAATAAAAACATCTTGTGTGAAGCTCAGTATGGCTTCAGATCTGCCAGAGGTACAGAAGATCAATGCCTTAATTTACACCTTATACTGAGCAAATATACTGTAGCATCAAGGGGGATGATGTATTTGGCCTTCATGGACTTGTCCACAGCTTTTGACCTAGTCAATAGGTCAAAGCTGTGGACAATACTCCTTGAAAAGGGACTGGACCGTGCACTTGTGGATTTTTTGGCGCGTCTCCACAGTGATTTAAGGGCAACTATCCGCATTTCTCAAGAAGGGAACTGCACCGCTTTTTTTAAATCGGGAAGGGGAGTGCGCCAAGGGTGCATTTTGGCACCTATGCTCTTCTCCCTTTATATTAATTCACTGGGTGAGTCCCTAAAAATTGCCTCTACAGATGTGCCTCGCATGGGTGGTTCCGTGATGCCGGTACTTTTATATGCCGACGACACGGTACTGATGTCAAGGACCCCTAGGGGTCTTCAACATCTATTAAATACATTTGGGGCTTTCATGCAAGATCTGGAATTAGTGATTAATGCAGGGAAATCACATGTTATGGCTGTGGGTAATTGCAAGAGTAATCCCAGAACCCTGTCCTGTAATGGTTCCGCACTTACCAAAGTTAAAGCCTTTACATACCTAGGAGTGGTGTTCGACGAGAAAGGGACATGGGCACCACAAATCCAGAACAAGACCGCTGCAGTAAAACGATCATCTGCTGCTATACTGGGGTTCGCAAAACGCCTTGGCGGCAAACCTCCAGAGGCTATATTATCCATATATAAAGCTAAAACCCTGGCAATAGCCAGATATGGAGCCTCTATTTGGGGTTATAAGAACATAACCCACATTCAAAGAGCAGAGAATATATTCCTGCGATCCGTTCTGGGCTTATCAAAATCCACACCTGCTTTTTCAATCCATATGGAACTAGGGATGGGTTATATTGAAGATATGTTGTCCCTGGCACCATTAAGGGCATGGATTAAAACTTGGCTTAATCCCAACTTAACACTTAATCACAAGATTATCAAAGACTGCATGGGGCGGGATCGTGTGGCAGAGATTGAGTGGCTTTCATACATTAAAAAAATAGCAGGATATCTGGGCCGCCCTGATCTATATACTAACCCTGAAGGCCTAAAAAAAGATGACATTAGTTGGGTAAAATTGGAATACACAAAGAAAAGAGAAGCTGAAAGAGAATCATGCGAAATTACGAAGCCAACCGTGAGATCACATTTCTTGACAAATACATCTTTAGCTATCGAACCATATTTGGCGATAGTAAATAAACCTTTCCACCGGTGGCTTCTCACTAAATTTCGCTTCAATCAGGCTCACCTTTTGCTGGGTGAATATAGTAAATGGTGTAAGCCCCATGAGAACGCCCCCTGCAAGTGTGACGACTTCTCAGATCAGGATTCTGTGCATTTTTTCTTTTTTTGTCCATTATTCAGAAATGCTAGAGAGAAATATATTAAGCCTATACTAAAAGATCAAATGTTTACCCAAGTCAAACCGGCTTTTCTGTTTTTACAGCTAATGGAAACACCTTTAATTATGTATGGGGTAGCAAATTTTCTTACAACGTCTATTAGGTCCAGACGAAAAAGACTTCAATTACCGACTACCTGATTTAGTTTTTGTAAAAACTGTACGCCCTGTCAGGGTAGCACTATAAAATGATTGTATTATAGGCTTGTAAATATTACTATAAATAGATCATCCAGCAAACCCCTTAGTACAACCTGTGTAAATGAAGTGAAATTTTGTAGGAAACTATAGACAGTGTAAATATGATGTAAATTCTTTGTAAAATCCTTGTAAATATATCTTGGTACTATTGGAAAATTGCATATAATGTCTCTTGTTTTAACGTTGTTTATATAAAAATTCTTTTGTATATCCCAGTGATCAACTTTGAATGTATAGCATACTTTTATGATTTTAATTTAATCGAATAAAGTGTTTTTGACTCTGACTCTGACTCTGAATTGGTAGAGTACAGATAATGCAGGTAGAGAGAAAAATAGTTGATTAAATGTGATATTGTCGAAAAAAAGTGGTAATGGTTTTGGTATTTTAAACTTTAAGTTTGAGGAAAAAATTACAGTGCGGTTTGCGGCCGAGGAATGCAGTGGTGGGGGTGGGGTGAGAAGGAGAGGTGTCCCAGTACAATTAAATGAAAAATTGTGACCATGAGGTTGTAGACAGGTTCGTGGAGTATATGCCTTTTATAAATTGATGTAGAAGAGCAAATATATACAGAGGTTTCTGTGTACCACAGTGTGACTCCATTTTCATATCACTCCTGCTTTCTATATTAGTTGCTTTGTGTTATGTTAGTGTGTGTATGTGTGTATGTGTGCGTTCAGTCTGAGCTAAGGAAGTTTGTTCTGCAGGCAGACACAGTTGTTATAGTCGAGATGAAAGGGTGATAAGTATTGAAATAGGATATAGCGTGTGCTCTGTGGAAGCGAGGGAGCAGTGATTAATACTCTGAGTGAAGCACAACTGCGGCGGAGTTTTGTTACAGTAATAAATATTTTTTTTGCCAGAGGTACGATTGATGCTATGGTTCACAACTCATAAAGAAAGGGTTGACTGACCGTCACAGGCCAGCGGGTTGAAGTATGAAAAATTCAGGTTGACATACGAAAACATGAATTGAGTGCAGCTGAGATTATGTAAAACACATGAATACAGTTTTAGTATAAATTATTTCAGTTGTGAATATGGGTTAAAAGAGGAAACGTATAAATTTCAAATTTTTATTCAATGATGCAGTGTTTTGAGAGAAAGTTTTTTATTTAATACAAGTAAACATAATCTAAAGAAAATAGTGGGTATAGTTACTAGTTCATAGAACACAAATTATGGAAATGTAGTATGAAGCAAAATGAATATCGTTTAAAAAACATTGTACAGCCCCGCAATCAAATATATTTAATTATATTGCATGCTAGAAGGTGTGTTTTGATTTTAAGTTCAGTAATCATATATGAAAATAGTAATGGTTAACCATCACTTCATTTACAGTTAGTTTACAGCATACGAAGCAGTAACAAGCTTCTTGTATGGTATTGTGAAAGGAAATGAAAAACGCGCCAAAAGGGAGAATTTGGCTCGAGGTGCATGTATGTTATGTGCAGGGAAATTTGAAAATCAGTACTCAGAACAACTATTGTATTGATATAATTTTTTGAAAGGTTTCAGTACACAATGTCTCATACAGGTTGATAAGCAAGGGTAATATCAGGGTAATCATAAACTTTTTAGTTATGAATCAAAAATCTTTCAATAGGCATAAATTAAAAGCAGCACATGTGTGTGAGGCGGAAATAAGGAGTAGAAAGGGGAATGGTGATAAACTATATAAAATCATATAAAAAGTCATTGTAACTTTACACATTTCTCAGGGCACATTTAATCATATTTTACGCAGCCTTGGTTCGAGAATATTTTAAATCAGATAAGATAACATAAGGTAGTGATTTGTTGAAATTAGAGCATCATGAAATGTTTTGAACAAAATGGAGGAGGTGTGGAAAAAAAATTAACTCCACATAACTTAAAAAATTCACACCAGTAGGAAATTACAATGTCCAATGTTAGTAAAGCCAATAGGTCAGTTTATATAAAATATAATAAGAAAAAAAAATAAGAAAAATTAGGAAGGGAAAAAACAGTCAAGATGTCAATGGTTTGCAGAACAGCTATTCTTCCATTGAATAGGCAAAGTAAGTGGCAACTGCTTCTAAAAGAAAGTCATTGTTATCATCCGAAAACAAGTCAGCCATCCAATTGAGAAGAGGAAATGAACATACATGGTCATTAATCACCGGAGCCTCTAGTAGCATCAGAGGAGAACTCGGTGAATTTTCAATGTAGCTGTGTGCCAAGAAATCTTGCGCCGCTGCGAAAATATTCCAATGACCCAGAACTCCATGTATCGCTGCAAAGGCCATAATCCCTCCGTCAGAACAAAGCTGTTCATGATCAAGTAACGGATTCATGAGATGATTGTAATTCACTTCAGGAGGTACTGAGTTGCAGAGACATAAGTCCAGGGCCCACATGAAATCACAGCTCAGGCAATGAAATACAGGCTGCACACAGGTGAAATAGGTAAATCGAAACGATAATCCATATGATGCACTCAAAGTCGCGAGTGGCAGAATGCCATACTCGTCAAGCATTCTGTGGCGAAATAGTTCTAAGTGTTCCAGCTCGTTTCCAAAGGCGGGACGGACTTCCATTTTGTAATAACGAAAATAGGAATACAAAGGTTGCAGCTGCTGGTAATAGATGAGGATGTCCAGAAACATAGATCAGACAGTATGGAGTGAGAGTAGCAGAATGTATTTAAATGATTTGGTGCAAAAAAAAACACCAAACCATTGGTTAGTAGTTGTAAAAAAAATAGTGCAGCTGGAAAGTGGAGGAGCCTTAAAGATTATGAGAGTCACGTTAGAAAATTGTAAAGGAAGGTCACTATTTAATAAGATATGCAGTTTTCTGCGACTGTTAGCTAAGTGACTGAGATATGTTTGTGAATCGGCTTGATTTTGGGACAATAAGGCTGTTGTTCAAGTCTTGGGATGGAACTTTGAGTTCAAGGCCGTATTTCGCGGCCAGATTCAAACATGAAGGTTCCCATGCGTGGGTGGGTGAAGTTCATTTTTACAGAGAAACATTTGCAGAGTGACTATTTCAGATTAAAGTTTGTCGTTTATTAAAAAGTCATAGTAATTAACATTGCTTGAAAATAAATAATTACTGCTGAGTGTTATGGTAAAATTAGGCATAATAGGAGATACCGGTGTATCATTGAAGACACATGCAACATTACAGCGCTTCATGTTAAACAAGTTATGCAATTGGTAGTGCCTGGATGTGAACGATTATGTGCGGCATTGATATTTTTGACACTGTGGGCCTCATTTATGAAAATTTTGCACCATAGATGCGTTACTTTTTCCTATGTTAAAAGTGACAAACCGGCGGCGCAAGGGCTTCATAAATAAGGCTCTGTGTACTTATGACTAGTGGAGAAGTGACGCAATGAAATGATGTTAGGTGAGTGTAGTGTAGTTACGGAACGGAAAACTTTTAAAGAGAGTTACATTTAGTATGGAATAGTTTTTATTTTTTTCACAAACTAACGTATGAGAATATTGTTACAGTGTTAGCGGAACTGTTACTTAAAGTTTGATAAAGATTAGTGAAATAAGTAAATTATGGTGTATTTAATATGTGCAGCTAATAATCTGTGAGAAAAGGTAATAGTGCACAGTCTTGTAAATAGGGGTGCGCGATCCAATGCGCGCATCACGTGATTTTTTACGGAGAAAAAAAAAATGTCATTCACGTTCAGGGTCTATACTGGACTTCCTGAGAAAACGTACTGGGTTACATAATCTGTACCTTTTGTCCTTTTCATGTTCTAACCTTTTGATCAGTACAATATATTCACTCGCAGTTACAAAATGGCGGCCAATACTTTCTGATTTGCACTGATTCTAATGTTAACAGATGTTAAACAGCAAATGGGAATTCTATAAACTGTATATTTTTGTAATTTTAAATAATAGGCAAAATAATTAACCTTTAAGATCTGAAACGATCTTCAAGTGTCGTCTGCATTTCCAGCATTAAATGTTACTTATAAAGCATGTGAATCACAGTCTTGTAAATAGGGTTGCGCGATCGAGTGCGCGCACCCCGTAACTTTTTTCAGAAAAAAAAAATGTTGTTCTGGCGTTCAGGGTCTATAGTGCACTCCCTGAGAAAATGTACTCGCTTAGATAATCTATACCTTTTTCTATTTCCATGCTCTCACCGTTTGTTCGGTAGAATATATGGAGTCGTATTAACAAAATGGAGGCAACACTTCCTTATTTCCTCCGAATGGAATGTTGAGAGACGTTCAGCAGCTATTTATAATAAATGGTATAAAAAACGGCTACAATGCATGCATATTGTTAAAAAGTTAGCGATATTCAGCGATCCAATGCGCGCACCACATAACTGTTTACGTTGAAAAAAAAAGTTTCATTCACGTTCAGGGTCTATACTGGACTTCCTGAGAAAACGTACTGGGTTACATAATCTGTAACTTTTGTCCTTTTCATGTTCTAACCCTTTGATCAGTACAATATATTCACTCGCAGTTACAAAATGGCGGCCAATACTTTCTGATTTGCACTGATTCTAATGTTAACAGATGTTAAACAGCAAATGAGAATTCTATAAACTGTATATTTTTGTAATTTTAAATAATAGGCAAAATAAGTAAACTTAAAGATCTGAAACGATCTTCAAGTGTCGTCTGTATTTCCAGCATTAAATTTTACTTATAAAGCATGTGAATCACAGTCTTGTACATAGGGTTGCGCGATCGAGTGCACGCACCCCGTAACTTTTTTTAGAAAAAAAAAATGTTGTTCTGGCGTTCAGGGTCTATAGTGCACTCCCTGAGAAAACGTACTCGCTTAGATAATCTGTGCCTTTTTCTCTTTCCAAGTAGTTACCGTTTGTTCGGTAGAATATATGCAGTCGTATTAACAAAATGGCGGCAACACTTCCTTATTTCCTCCGAATGGAATGTTGAGAGACGTTCAGCAGCTAATTATAATAAATGGTATAAAAAACGGCTGCAATGCATGCATATTGTTAAAAAGTTAGCGATATTCATGCTATACCGAGCTAATGCTCTTAGCTATGTTATCTAGGTTCCATTGGATAACATGACTAAAAACTGCTCAGGGCAGATGTTAACTTTTGGAGATATTCACGCTTAGCGCGAATATCTTCAAAATTGGTAATAGGCGATAGTGATGTTAGTGACTGTTTCCAGTTGCTATCATCTTACAACGCTCACTTTAGGATATCATTAGTGATAATTATTACTGACATGCAAAGTGGCGCACTAGATGGTTGCTATCTGCTACTAGGTGTCGCTAACTGGTGTTGGCGACAGCTACGTAATAGGGAAATAATTTTATCTTCGCTTTGTTGGCACTTGAAGGCAAAAAAGTGGAGATAAACTCCCTTGATAATATGCCCAATTTGGGGAATTCAGAAAGTGTTGAGCGCCATTATGTTAAAAAACTCCCTGCACATAATGTATATGTATTTACGTAAAAAATATAGAAAGTAAGGTTGTGTAGTAGTGCATATCAAAAATATTGCATGTAGTATCCTGGTAATGTATGGTAAATTATATTGTATATAATGATTGATTTAAAAAAAATGGTAGGGGGAAAAATTTGATAAATAAATGTGGTTCACAAAGACATCTTGGGTCTCATTTATGAAGGTCTTGCGCCGCTGGTGCGTTACTTTTAACATGGGAAAAAATGACGCACCGGTGGCGCAAGGATTTCATAAATAAGGCCCCTTAAACTTAGGCTTTAAGATATATATTGGATAGAAAATTAGGGAATGTATATGGTAGGCATGATATTTGGTAAAATGGGTGTATGTTGTGTAATACATATGTGTGTATTATGATAACTAAAATTCAGTTCTGTTTTTTTTTTAAAGAGTGTTTGGTGCTGAAAAGCAACAACCAGAGGTTGAACGTGAGAGTATAGAACCAGAAAATCCTTTTTTACAGGTGAGTTGATAAATGTAAAATGATAACTTATTTTGGAAAAGATTATCATAATATGCATGTTTATTTAAAAAATATTAACACTGCTTCTCTTATACATGAGGGTTTTAATTTGTACTTTCAACATGTCTGAACATGCTTGTAGTACATATGTATTTTGAAATACGGTTTTATTGTTAATTGTTACAATCTTTTGATGGGCCGGGTTCATGTGTTATTTTGTATACAGTTTGGGTTCATCTATTCTTTGACTGTAAGAGTTTGCTGTTTACCTTGGTTAATTTGTGCTAAATCATCATTATCTTTCAACTTTATGCTGTATCATTGGTGTACAGTAATTTTTGAGAAATTATAGAGGTATATTATGACATGGCTGTTGGCGTGATGGACATTTCGGATGCTTTTTTGTGACAGTACTATGTATTTGCATTCTATTATATGCATTTGCACAGGTGTATTATGATGAGGTCAGTCGGACGCGATCGAGGGAGTAATGGTAGGGCAGGGAGGGAAGGAGGGGGAGGTGTAGGGTAGAGAGATCTAAAATGTTATGTTATGTTATGTTAAATAGAATTTATTGAGCGCACGTACGCCCGTAGGCTTCATGGCGCTATTGGAAGATTTGCAGAGACATAACACAACAACAGAAAGAGGCAGAAATTAACTATGGGTAGGCTTGCCTAAAAAGCCAAGTTTTGAAAGCTTGTCTGAAAGCCAGAAGGTCTTCATGAAGTCTCAATGTCAGTGGCAGAGAATTCCAAAGGGAGGAGGCTAGATAGTGAAAAGAGCCGCCTCCCTGGCGTTGTTTCCTAATACGAGGCACAACTAGCAAGTTCTTGTGACCTGAGCGAAGAGCACGTGAGGGAATGTACCTAACAAGCAGGCTGCTAATAAATCCAGGGCCCTTACCTTGTAGAGCCCTAAAGATAATGCATCCAGCTTTAAAGGTTGCTCTCTGTGCTACTGGCAAAGAGTGGAGACCGGCCAGACCCGGCCTGATGGACTGCCACTTGGGTATCTTGCAAATCAACCTGGCCGCTTGGTTCTGAACCAGTTGTAGTCTCTTGAGCTGCCCGGCTGGAAGACCCAAATACAAACTGTTGGAATAGTCCAGGTGGGACAGCACGAGAGCGATGATAACTTGGATCAGAGCAGAGTAAGTTAACAGGTGGGCAATCTTCCTGATCTTACGGAGTTGGAAAAAACTTGAGGATACCACCGTCCCTACCTGACTTTTAAGAGAGAGGTCTTCATTAAAAGTAACCCCTAGGCTTTTTACCGTTTGGTACTTGGCTGGAGGATTCCCATTTCTGGAGGCCAAAAATGTGGCCCCCAGTACGGTTCACTCTTCCCAGGCAAAATCAATTCAGTCTTGCCTGGGTTGAGTTTCAGGTGATTTAGACTCATCCATCTCTGGATGTGGACCATGGCTTCCCGAAATTTGGTGGCAGCGCCAGGGGAGTCCAGACGGAAGATCAGTTGCAAGTCATCCGCATAGTTAAAAGTTAAAACTTTAAACTTTCTTAGTGAAAACAACAAGGGTCGAAGATACAAATTAAATAAAAGTAGGGACAAGGACGATCCCTGAGGGACTCCGCATTCATTTTTAATTTTAGGGGCTGTAAAGGTTCCTAGTCTCACTGCCTGGGTACGATCCGAGATAAATGACTTCAGCCATCTCAAGGCCGAGCCTCTAAGGCCCGCCTGCTCGACACAGTCGACCAAGATGGTGTGGTCGACCGTGTCGAATGCGGCCGACAGGTCAAGAAGTACTAGTGCTTGATGAATATCCTTGTCCGCATTGCATCTAAGTACATTCTGGACCGCCAGTGTCACCATCTCGGTGGAGTGCCCCGGTCGAAACCCAGCTTGATTAGGTTCCAGATATCCAGTGGATTCAACAAAACTAGAGAGACAGCTAGCAGCATGTGCCTCCGGAATTTTTGAAAGGAATGGTAGCAAGGATATCGGACGATAGTTAGATGGATCGTTGGGGTCCAGGCCAGGTTTTTTAATCAAGGGAATGAGTAGAGCGTGTTTAAACCCTACGGGTATGTTATGTTATGTTACATAACATAACATAACATAACATAACATAAACCCTACGGGTACCTTTCCCTGATCAAGTGAATCATTTAGCAGAGGAAGGATCCCCTGAGGGATAGATTGCCCTATTTCTGTAAAAATTTGGGGTGGCCAGATGTCGTCGGGTGAACCAGACTTGACACGTGCCAGGAGAGCAGAAAAGGTTTTGGAGTCTATGGCAGGGAAGGCATCTAACGTGACGGGATTATTAAAAATATCATCCAAGGGAGATGATGTAGGAGAGCTTGCAATATTGCATTTTATTATTGCAATTTTCTCTCTGAAGTATTCATACAGAGAGTCGCACAACTTCTGAGTGGGAACTATTGAGGGGGCTGTCCTATCATCGTCGCAGAGCTCATTAACTATATTAAATATATCTTTAGTTTTATTGGAAGAGGTTAAAAAATTTTGGAAAAAGTAATTGGTTTTGTGTTGATGCAGAATTTTTTGGAACTCCTTCCTAGCAGCGCAATACACTTCTCTATCTTGTGGGGAGTAATTTACTCTCCACTTCCGTTCCTTTTGTCGTACCCCTAATTTAAGATTTTTCAATTCTTGGGTAAACGATTTATGGGCGTCGTTCCCTCTAATACTGGAAACCAGTACAAGGGGGGCTGAAAGATCTGCTGCGTGGCGTAGCCAGTTTGACAGAGATCTCTCGCCAGAGTCCAGGTCATCATGCGGCAGAGGTATAGATTTACTTAAAACGTCAATGAATCCAGGAAGATCCATAGATTTCCATTTACGGAATTCTTTGCCCATGCATGATCTGGCCTTGACGTTCCCTCGTATTTCTAGCGTGAACTGAATGACGAAGTGATCCGACCAAATACATGGACTGATAACAGGGTTAGGTAGTGGTAGGTTATGCGTCCAGATTTGGTCGAGACTATGACCTTTCTGGTGAGTAGGTGAGTAAATGTGCTGGGTTAGGTTAAGGTCTGTGAACAGGTCTTTTAGTTCAGCAGCTTGAGTATCTGTGTCTATGCTGTCGAACCAGTAGTTTAGGTCCCCAATTAAGATGGTTTTAGAGTAGCTGACTACGTGTGAAGCCAACTGCTCTGCCAAGAGAGATGGATAGTTGGCCATGTATTGGGGAGGGCGGTATATCAGGACCAGGATAAGGGCCCCACTTTCAGTATCGAGTTTGATCACCAAATTCTCAGTGTCCGGAAGGGTCAGAGAGGGTAATTCCCTAAAGTGGAGGGATTTAAGGATGATAGCTGCTACGCCGCCTCCCGCCTTCCCGGATGTGCGGTTGGCTGTCAAAATATAATATTCTGAGGGAAGTGCTACAAGAATACCGGGGAGGGAGTGAGGGGTTAACCAAGTTTCGGTAAGTAAAAGGATGTCAGGTTTTGCCTCCTTCAAGAATAAAAAGATGTTGACTTGGTTTTTAGTCAAGGACCGGGTGTTGAGATAATAACAACACAGATTGTGAGTTACAGTAGATACAGGTCGAAGCTCAGGAGTAGATGGTAAAAGAGGCTGAGCGTCGTCCACTGAAAAGGGGGGGGAGAAGAGTCCTAGCTGTTGGATGCGTGTCAATATATGTAAAGGTAGTGAGTACAGGCATGGACCATGAGTTATGTGAGAGCGCAGGCTATGAAGTTCCGAAGACGAGTACCTGAGAAATTGGCCAGGGGGAGTGGGCCCGGGTCCCGGTCGGCCGCGGACGGGCGCAGACAGGCTTAACTCAGGCGCAACTCCGGCGCGCCTTCGTCGTGCCTGCTGCGCTCGTCCGCTGCGCTGAAACATGATGGACCGTTTAAGTAGGGGCGGGACTCGGGGGTGTGGCGATGATGGTAAAATATGGTATATAGATAAATGTAGGAAAGTATATATTTTAATTAATGAATTTTTTTTACAGTGTATACAGCATCACATTTTGGAATGCAGTGCACACTGTAAGATTCATTTAAATAATTAAATTATGTATTTACTACAAATTATCTGTATACTGCTTTTTAGGTCCCTCCAGCAAAGATCTTCCCTCCTTGTCTCCCTGTCGCACCATAATTGCCTCCACGAGTTGCGGCTCATTGTGGTTTTATATGACTATGATGAAATGTTTTACATTAGATGAAATTTACATGATGAGTATGCTGTTAAAGGTAAAAGCAACTGCCTCTGTGGGAAGTAGCAATCGGTTTAGTGAATGTTTAATTGGTATGTTGTGAGTTATTCCTTCAGTTTGCATACAGTTTGAATCACAGTTTATAGTGGTGAAGTTAGAAAATAGATCTCTACAATAAAATTAGAAAGTGTATAAATAGTTCTACAGCACGAAATGCAGAAAGCAAATTTCACAGTGAAATGTGTTTTTATAGCACAATTTTAATTTAAAAAATTAAATAGGAAACTGTTAATGTCTAGGATGAAAGTATCTGTTTTTTAGAAAAATAAAGAGGAAGGTCCTATAATAATCAATGTAGTTAATGTCTTTAAAAGTATGAAAGTGTATGTAGTTAAAAGATTACTCAAGGTAATCATTGGTTAACTAATAATAAAAAATATTTAAATTAGTCTTTATATTTTTTTAAAAGGAGAAAGAAGATAGAAAATTAATAAAAAGATGGAAGATTACTGTGAAAATGAGTTTATTAATTTTGAAATGGCAAAAGAAGTCCTAGAAGAATTAATTGAAGGAGTATTTGACGATGAAATTCCAACTGAAAATGAGGACTTTTTGGACAGTACTTTTGATTGTGCATACTTAGAGATGGTGGAAGAAGAGAATTTGGAAGAGCAAAATAGTAATGAAATATCAGATGAAATTATGCTAAATGTGATTCTGGAATATGAATTATTAAATGAATAAAATTATTTTTGATTAAATAAAAAAAAAAATTAAAATATTATTGTTGTACCGTTAATCAGTATTCTCTTTTTTAAGAATGACAGTAAAAGTTGTGATAAGGTGGATAAAAGATTAAAGTTATAAAAATAAAAAGCATTAGGAACATCGATAATGCTTGAAAGTTAGAATAGTACTTATATCTCTCAAAAATTACATTCATACAATACATGTGTAAGGATAACATAGATATGGAGTGTCACAAATTTAGAAACAATATTCACTATAGGATTTTCTACTCTGACCAGAGACTGTTTCTTTGTCTTTATTCAAGTTATAAAATCAAGCCTTGGTTATAATTTGTATGGTATATGGTAGTAGGGGTCTATAATATTTTTTAACTTTTTTCCAAACAGGTTATCATTAATATCAGAAACATCAATCAGTATGCCGATGAGAAATGAAAAAAGAAAGCTGTATAAAAAGACATACCATTTGAAGAGAAAAGAGGGACAAGATTTACGTAATCAACAAAGGACAGACAAAAACAAGAGTGCTCCTGGTAAGAGCAGTAAGGAATTTTTAAAAAAAATTGTGTCAGAGGAAAAGTCAATTGGATAATGTTGCAAAGGAAAAACAGTTTTCAGGATCTACAAGGAGAAATGGACGAAAAAAGAAAACTGTGTTGGAAAAGAGTGGTGAGGAAAATATGTACAGTAAAAGACGTACAAATCAGTTTGCGGAAATAAGGAAACGTATGTTTCATAAGAGAGTTGTTATGAATTTATTACAAAAGGAAAAAGTTTCAAAAAGGAAATCTGCTTTTTATAAGAAAAAAAAGTATATAGAGGAAGTTGTGGATGATGCGTTCGAGACGAAATTTTTATTTTTATTTTAGTGCTTAAAAGAATAAATACACTAAATAAGGCAATCAGAGTTTTAAAAGCTAAGAGTAAATGGAAGAGACACATAAATAGAACTAATTTTTGTAAAATCTTTTCTGGTAAATGGATGCATACTTCAAATTCTGAGCCATTTTTTAATGAAGAGAGTTACTTTCAAAGTAACGATTTGTTACATGCAGTTGACACCAGTGGTCGAGCGTATGAAGTGAAGGATGGCTGTCCTATTGAGAAAGAGAAAATTGAGGTGAGAAATACAGAAGGGGAAATAGGTGGAGAAGTTTTACAGGGACGTGTTCATGCTCCTGTTTATAGTTGGAATTATAGCAGTATTTGCAGTGTGCGACAGGATTCAATTGATTTCTTTCGCAATTTCTTATGTAAGTACACTAAGGAAAGTTTAAAAAAAAAATTGTACTGTTGCAAGAATTAGATCGTTGCAGAGTGAGAGAAAAAACGGGTTTGGAAGGACATTCTTTGGCTTGTCTTTCAAAAAAAATATGCCAGAGTGTTTTTCATCACTTTAGGATGTTAGCAGTGCATCATACCAAAATGAGAAAATTAGTCAGAAATATGTAGTATGCAAAAAGTCCAGCACTTAAACTTAAAGAGTTAAATAGTGCTCTTTTGCATGGGTCTGTATTAGATGTGAAGAGTATTTGTGCAGAAATTGAGGTAAGTTATTTTGGTTGAGATGAAGAGAATGTAGAAACTGATATAGTTAGAGAAGGAAATGTGTTAGAAAATGTTGGACACTTTAATACTGAAGAATTTGAACAGGAAATAACAAAATTTAAGGTCATTGCAGGTGAAAAACCAAATTTAACTTGTGTGTGTTGTCGACGCATTCATTACAAAAGTCAAACTATGTTAGTTGATTTATATTTAAAAAGTGAAGATGAAGATAATACTCAGTGGAGAGAGTTTGCGACTTATTTGCTGGTAGAAAACTAATTTGATTTGGGTTTTGAACAACGTATTTGTAAATATTGTTATAATAAATTGAATGAAAATAAAATGCCTGCTAGAGCTGTTCATAATATTCTAGAGTTGATAAATATTCCATCGGAACTGAAGGATTTAAATACTTATGAGACTATTTTGATTCAATGTGTACATCCTTTTCAGGCTATTGTTCGTATGGAGCCTAAGACTGGGAAATTAAATCCTACAGATTTACAAAGAGGATTAAAGGGTAGAGATGTATATTTGCCACTTGATTTAAAAAAAAATATGGAGACAATTGGTATTGAAAATGTAGAAGACGAACCTCTTGTTATTCTAGTTAATGGTGTACCTACAAAGAGTAAGAAAATCTGGCAAGATTTAGTGGATGTTAGGAAAGTGAAGAAGGCAACGTTGTATTTAGTTAAAAATAATACATACTATAAAAATGTGTATGTAGAACAAGAAGATGTAAGTGATGAAGAGAATAATGATTTGTCTATTGGACAAATTGAAAAAGTTGACATGTCCAGAAGTGAAGAAATTTATGAACATTATAGTGTTCCAAAGAAGCAATGGGGAATGCAATTGAGTTATTTCAGATGAAAAAAGCAGAAGGAAGTCCTATTAGTGTGTGGGAAAAAAGTTTGGAAGGTCGTTGTTTCCCACACTTATTCCCAACAAGTGAAGGTGCGCGATATGATGATCGACCTATGCAGATTCCTGCTTCTGAGTACCCGACTACAAGGTTATATGCAGAAGATCCCAGATTTCGTCAATGTATTCCATATTTGTTTCATCTTCTCTTTGAGAGTGACTTATCTGGTCTTTCTTATGCAGTAAACCATGTCTTAAAAAGTGGAGTGCATCTGCATAATGTTTCTGCAAAGGATTTCATGGATAAAGTGCAACAGAAAGATAGTGTTTTGGATTCTCATCTAACTAATTTAATGGCATGTCAGTGTGGTACTAATGAATATTGGTACCGTCGTCATGGAGATTTAAAATGCATGCTACGAAACTTGGGAGCACCAACATGGTTTGTAACTCTAAGCTGTGCAGAGTACGCCTTGGAAGATTTACTTGAATATCTTCGAGAGGCGAATGTAAATATTGAAAATATAAACTACAAGACACCAGGAGAATTGTGTTCGTTGGATCCGGTTAATGTTTGCCGATATTTTAATCATCGATTTGAAGCAATGATGTTGTTTCTTACAAACAAGAAGAATCCACCACTTGGTGAAGTTTTGGATTTCTTCTGGAGAAAAGAGTATCAAGCTAGAGGTGCTCCACATATTCATATGTTACTATGGATTAAGGATGCTCCCAAATTTGGAAAAGACTCCGATGAAACTGTACTGTCTTTTATTGAGGAATATGCCACTTGTGACATACCTAACAGTACAAGTGATAAAGACTTAAGAGGAAAAGTGTTACGGTTTCAAAGACATCGTTGTGGAAAATATGGTCTGCGAAAATTCAAAACAAAGGATAAGTTCTATACAAAATGTCGTTTTGGATTTGCACGACCAGTGCTTTCAAAAGGAAGAGTGAATAATTTGATGTCATCTTTGCGACATAACATCACTAGAAGATCACCCAAAAATACTTATAATTTAAGAAGAGGAGAAGAGTCCAAATATATAAATGACTACAACCCTGTCATTTTGTCCATGTGGAATGCTAACATGGATATACAATATGTTGCGGATAACTCTATTGCTGTGGCTCGATATGTAACGTCTTACATCACAAAACCTGAAAAGACGGAACTGAAGGAGATGTGGGAAGATATTTCTCATGAAAAGAGCCTAAGCAAGAAATTGTATACATACAGTTTGAAGATGTTATCACATTGAGAAATTGGAGCATATGAATGCTGTGATCGATTATCATCAGCAAGTCTTTATGCGAAATCTCGAAGTATCCTGTGGGTGAGTTTAGGTCTAGCAGGAACACGAAACCGTGTTTTGAAAACTGTGCAAGAAATTGAATATATAGCACAGAAAGAACCAAACAGTACAGACATTTTGAAAACAAATATGTTGGATACATACTATCCAAATAGAAGTACTCTGCTAGAAAATATGTCTGTATGAAGTTCTTGAAAAATACACTTTTAAAAGGAATGTTAGAGAGAATTTTGAAAAAGGTAGGTACGCTGTAATTGGACAGGAAGGATGTCTGGTGAAACAAACAAAAGACATTTGATTAATCACCGAAAAATGAGTTGCGAAAATCCAGACAAAAGAGAATTTTACTATTTAGCTCTTTTGCAACTCTTTAAACCATGGCGTACCAAAGAGGAACTACTTGGAGAGTTTATAAGTTATGAAGATTCTTTTAACGCATCTAAAAGTAGTATAGAATGTCCTGCTTTTAGTAATTATCTGAAAATGTTGAACGACGAAATAGAGCAAGAAGCAACAATTGCAGAGGAGATTGCAAGAGAAAGTTCACAAGATACACAAAGTTCAGCATCGTTGAGTCAGGATCCACTGGGAGAACCAATTATCCGAAATGAAGCAGCCACTGCCATGGATGAGGTGCAAACAGTAATGGAGCAAGCTCAAGAGGATATAATAAACTTAGAAGAATTGGAGAAGGAATTTAATCTTGAGCAAAGACAAATATATGTGGAAGTGACAGAGCACATTGAGCATGGTTTTCGTCATGAGAAAAAAGAATGCTCATGTATGTCAATTCAACCTATAAGACTATATGTAAGTGGAGAAGCTGGTACAGGGAAAAGTGTTCTTATAAAAGGAATTACTGCATATCTACAGCAAAAAACTCAGTCACCATTGTCTTGTGTTGTGACAGCTCCAACTGGATTGGCAGCACATAATATTAAAGGTATTACTTTACATTGTTTATTAATGCTGCCAGTTGAACATGAAAACAAATTATAATATCACAAGCTATCTGGAGATGCTTGTTATGAAGTTTCAAGAGTTCTTAAAGAAATGAAACTTCTTATTATTGATGAGGTAAGCATGGTATCCAATTTAATGCTTGCTTTTGTACATTTAAGAATGCAGCAGATACTTAAAACTGACTATGATGTTTTATTTGGAGGGAAACATGTCATAGTTTTTGGAGATCTACTGCAACTAACTCCTGTAAAAGGACAATCTGTATTTGAAACTGTGACACATGAAGACACCAGAAAGTGCCTTGGCAGTATTGGAAATGTAAATATATGGTCACATTTCAAATATACTGAACTGATTCAAAATATGCGACAGGCAAAAGATACTAAATATGGAGAGATTCTTCAAGATATAAGGATTGGAAGACTAACTGAAGATGCAAAAGAAGCTCTACAAACTCGATTAATATGTAAGTTGTTTCCCAATGAAGGTAATGTACCTGAGAAAATATATAGTAAAGAGGTAAAAGATAAGTCAGTTATATGCTTGATGCCAACTCTAAAAGAATGCTCAGTTTTCAATGAGAAAATGTTGAAGTTGGAAAATGAAGAAATTAAGAAACTGGAAGCAAAAGATAAAATAGAGTATGAAGGAAGTACTATTGTTTTGTCTGATAAATTAAAGTTAAAATTGGATAGTCTACAGACTTCTATATCTAAAACTGCTGGTTTAGAGAAGAATCTGTATGTATGTTTAAATTGTCGGATTATTTTACGGAGAAATTTACTTGTAGAAAGAGGTCTGGTGAATGGAGCAATGGGTAATGTTGTTAGTTTTGTAAATTATCCAAATAGAGATGAGATTGAATTTTTACGAATAAAATTTGAGGAAATAGAGAAAGTTCAACTAATCAGTCGCTGCTCAAGTCGTTTTTTACTTGTAAAAGACTTGTATGTCCGCCGGAAACAATTTCCAATTTGTTTGGCATATGCAGTGACTATTCACAAATCGCAAGGTTTAATTGTAGATTGTGCTTTGGTAAATATTGGAAATAGTGTATTCAAAGAGGGTATGGGATATGTTGCTTTATCACGAGTTAGAACTTTATCTGGGCTTTATCTAATTGATTTTGATGAGACAAAGATCAGTGCAGATTTAAAATGTGTACAGGAGTATAATAGGTTAAGAAGAGAATACGCTCCACATTTACCTCAATATCCTTTAATTAAAAAGAGTATAGTTGGTCAGAAAAGAAGAAATGAGAAACAATGTAGTGAAGTATTAGAGAAACGAAGAAAAAAAGATGAGACTGTCATTGATAAGAGTCAGAAAAACGTTAGTTCTACAGAGATTGTTGGATTTAAATTTGAAAATAGGTCTGGTGTCAACTGCTATGCAAATGTAGTGGTTAATGTGTTTTTTTCTAAAAAAGTTACAGGAACAGATTAGAGAAAATCAGGAGCAAACATTTTGTTGTTCTTTAAATTCTGTGTTTGAAAAATGTACTAGTGGTAATAGTGAAGTAGCAAGTGTTTCAGAAGTAAGGAATGTTTTAGATATATGTGCAGAACTAAATCAATTTTCTCAGAATATTCAGCAAGATTGTCAGGAATTTATTATGTATGCTTACAGTTTTGGAAGAAGAAGGTGTAGGTATTGATAGTCTATTTGGCCTTTCTTATAAATGGGAACATATTTGCGATAATTGCTCTTTTACAAGTAGTACTGACATACACACAGAAAGATTTATATATTTAACATTACCAGATTGTAAAACAGTGTCCTTTAATAAACTAGTTAAAGATGCATATCAGAACATGGTCTGTTCTCAATGTAATTCAGAAATGTTATCTACCTTATTTATCCATAGATATGGACAGTATGTTATTTTAATGATTCAACGATGCAGAGCTGATAGAAGTAAATTGTCAACTTTAATTAAAAATGATGTGGCTTCTCATGGCTTCTCAAATATCTATTTCTAGAAGAACATTTGTAACTGTAGCAATTATTTTTCATGAAGGGTTATCTATATCATCAGGACATTACATAGCTTATTTGAAGAGTCCAACTGGTTGGACGCTGTGCAATGATAGTCAATTAAGTTTTAAGACACGTTTGCCTTCTGAGTTAAGAAATTCTTATTTGATATTTTTGCAACCAAAATTTCAGTGAAATTACTTGGTCGAGTCAGAGTAATACTGTAAAGATATGAAAATGTGTTCTTTAGAAATATGATGTGATTAAGGGTGTTCAAATATGGAAATGAGACTATTATGTGCCAAAGTGATAGCATCAGGTAAGGTTTCCTTAATGTTTATGGTACAGGATATGTTGGAATTAACTTATACTATTTGGCAACACGGAAAACAATCAGATATGGAAATGTTGACTTACGATAAATGTTTTTAGAGTACACTTACTTGGAAGTTTGTGGAGAGGTAGTAAAAAAAAACGAATTAACTCATACCATTTGGCCTTGCGGAAATGTATGAGATATGTAAATGTGAAATACAGATAAATGTTTCTAGAACATACTTACTCGCAAGTTTGTTGATAGGTACTCAAAAAAATAAGGACTTATCTCATAGTATTTGGCCATGTGGAAAAAAATCAGATATAAAAATGTTGTTTTGAGATAAATGTTTTAAGAACATAGTTGCACGGTTATTTGTGGAGCGGTATTTAAAAGTAACTGGTATACTTTAGTTAGTTTATAATTATGGAATATGTGGTGTTCTTACTCAAGAAATTGCGAATTAGAGAACAACATTTAAGACATGTTTTTTTCTAGGTATTTATAGTATATATAGAGATCTTTTATGTTTTTTTTTAAATACAATCATTTTGATTGTGTGTTTTTTTTCCCCGCTGTTACATGATGAATACCATTGAAATCACTGTTTATAGTGAAAATCAATTTATCTGAAGACAGCAAAAATAAACCAGTAAATATGTTGTTTAAGATATTTTGTTATATTGGATTTGGAAGTATGTATTATAACAGATTTCTTTATTGTCTTCCACAGATATTATATTTTTAAGGTAAGAACAAGTAATCATATTTGAAAGTTTCGTGTACCTATCTCTTACTCTAATTTTCTTCATCCTCTTCCTTTGATAATGGTGTTTAGATATGGTTATTTTCTTTAACTCATCCTTTTACTTTTACATCGTTTTTGTTAGTATTCTATTCAGTCTTTCTTAGTCTTCAGTTTGTTACCTACGTTGCTTTACAGAGAGTTAGCTTCATTGATCTTTTATTGGCATTGTTTCCTGAATCTTAATTTGTTTGTCTTACTATACCTTACAATTTGTTCCCTTACTCTGCTTTCTTTAATTATGAACACTTTCCAATCTAAAATCTATAGTTTAGTTTTGTCATCCTACTTTATTTTTGTTTATATGTCTCTGTTATACTCCATGTCTGTTTGTATTTTATTTCTCTTCTGTTACTCTACCTTTTTGACTCTTTTTCTCTTAGTGTTGGTTCTTTATTTTATCTATCTCTTTAAGATATGTAGGTACTCTTAGTCTGTTTATGTTATGTTATGTTATGTTATGTTATGTTATGTTATTTGTAGTTTTGTATAGCGCAACGGTTTCTCAAAAAGAGTGTCCCGGCGCTTTAGGTAAGGGGAAGTAATGCAGAATAACATAACACAGATTAAAAGAAATGAACAGCACACAGACAATAAAAAAGAACAACCTGGAAACCTACTGAGAGAACAGCAGGGTTTTAAGCCCTTTCCTAAACTCAAAAAGAGAGGTAGCCCCCCGAAGTGGGAGCGGCAACGAATTCCACATCTGTGGGGCCAATAAACTAAAAGAACGGCCACCCAGGCGGGCCCTCTTAACCCGAGGGACCGTCGCCAAGAGTAGAGATTCAGACCTCAACGACCGCGCCGGATGGTAAAAGGCCAGTCTCTTCTGGAGATACTTCGCCCCCACCGCATGGAGCGCCTTATAGGCCAAAGTCATAGCCTTGAAGGCAATCCGCTTGCGGATGGGTAGCCAATGTAGCGCCAGCAGTAGCCCAGAGACGCTACTGCGTCTATTTAGACCAAAAATGGCCCTGGCCGCCGCATTCTGCGCCACTTGAAGCCGCTGTAGCAGATACTCTGGTAGGCCCAGGTAAAGAATGTTGGCATAATCCAACCTGGAGCCTATCAGAGCCTGCACAGTCAACCTCCTGTGCTCCTCAGACAGAAGAGGCAAAAACCTCCGCAGCATTTTTAATAGGCCAAAGCAGGTGCCGGTCACCCCCAGAATCTGGGCCTTCATCGTCAACCCCACATCCATCTTAACCCCCAGGTTTTTAGCCATAGGGGAGGAGCCGGATGGTGGGAACATGTCGACGGGCCACCAGGTCTGCCAGCTGGGCTCTACATCGCACCCGAAGAAGAGTACCTCCGATTTATCGGAGTTGCACTTGAGGCTGTTCAGTTAGAACCATGCGAACACCGCCCCAAGGCAACTCCGGATACTCTCCCCGTCAAAGTCAGCCCCTCTCTCGCAAGAGAAGAGGAGCTGGGTGTCATCGGCATACGACACGATCCGGGCACCAAACGACTCCGCCACCGCCGCCAGTGGGGTCATAAAGATGTTAAAAAGGGTCGGGCTCAAAATAGAGCCCTGAGGGACCCCGACTCCCAATGGCGGCATAACGGCGGAGTCAGGTGGCGTCCAGACCGTCTGCCGGCGGCCGGCTAAAAAAGACGAAAACCATTTGAGCACCGTCCCCCGGAGACCAATTTCGAAGAGTCTTGCGAGAAGGCCATCATGGGGGACGGTGTCAAAAGCCGCCGACAAGTCCAACAACACCAACATGACTTTGCCCCCGGTATCCAACACCCCTTTAATGGTTTCAGAAACCTCAAGGAGCGCGGTCTCGGTGCTACGATTAGAGCGAAAGCCTGACTGAGAGTCATGCAGAATCTCATGAGACTCCAAAAAATTGGAGAGCACCGACTGGACGTGCTTCTCCAAGATTTTTACCAAGGCCGGCAGCAGCGAAATCGGCCTATAGTTAGCTGGGACCTTTGGGTCAAGGCCAGGTTTTTTAAGTAGCGGGATAACCATAGCCTTCTTCCACTCTGACGGAACCACTCCCAAGCTCAACGATCGGTTGAGGAGAGGGTTCGCCAGTGGGTTAATTACCTCCGCCAATTTACCGAAAAGTTTAGCTGGGCAAGGGTCCAACGGCGACCCAGATTTTAAACAGCCCATAAGCGCTAGAGAGGCGGGGGCTGACAAAGGTGGGAACTCGGCCAGCGTAACACCCCGCACAGCCAGAGAAAACAAACCAACCTCGGACACCGGCGGCCTGACAGGTCCTACAGATGAAAAAGAGTCCTGTATGATTTTTATCTTGCTAGTCAAAAAACAGGCAAGATCCGCCGCCCAGGAACCTAAGGGCACCTCTTCCGACGTGGTGGTCCGAGGGGACATGAATTCTCTTACGATGGTAAAAATCTCCTTGCTGGAATTCCCCGCCGCTTCAATTCTCCCCGCCAGATAGGCCTTCTTAGCGAGGCGGATGTCCCGATGGTAGACCTTAACCGCAGCCTTATAGGCAGACCTGTCCAAGCTGTCATAGTGAGCCCGCCAGGCCCTCTCGGCTACCTTGCACTGCTGCCGCGTAGCCCACAGTACAGGAGTAAACCAAGGGGCCGACACCCGCTTTGATGTCAAACGGGGGGGCTGCATCGGGGCCAGGTCATTAAGCCTCTCCGTGAACCAATCTTGCAAGGCCTCTAAATCCCTCTGCAACTCACCTGAGAGAGGACAGGGGTGATTCCGCGCCGCCTGAGCCAACATCTCAGGGGTCACTCTACTTATTTCAGAGACTATTTGTTTTGTGTATTATCACTGATCATACTCTTATTTTGCCTGTCACTTTAGTTTCCTTTAGACTGTCATTGTTTGAGTGCTTTTATTTCTTTGAAAATATTCTGTCTTGGTCTCTTTCTGTGCCTCTGTCTTCTTTTCTTTCACTTTCTGCTTCAATCACCTCTACTTTGTTTTGTTTAATGAAATAACACTATAACCATATTTTTACTTATCTTTCACAGATACCATGTTTTTCAAATTTTTCAATATTTTCTTTGTTACTATTGCTTAGGTAAGTATAAATATTAAAAATACTTTTTACACCCTGTGTTATTTCTTTGAGTATCATGGTCATATTAGTGTTGTGTTTTATATAAACATTTCCATGGAGGATTGGCTGCACGGTCACAAGGAGTGTCTAAATAATTAATTTAAGAAATCAACAACATTTCAGTCAGTCAGTTCACTAATGCGGATGTGTGAAAATATTGCAGGTAAATGATATGTGTTACAGAACTTTTCAGGAAATTATCAAAGGAATTTTATTCTGCATTTTTGATTTTAAAAGGCAAGATAGTGCAGATAAAATTGTCTTATTAGTATGTAGCTGATGCTAACAGCAGTTAGTGACAACTAATGATAGATAATGAGTATATTGGGATGTGCTTTGTTTGTCTGTGAAATTTAATATAATTGACATAGAAAGTTAACATTGCAAGATGTAAGTGACTGCAAACAGTTGCTAACATTACTATTTGTTTTTACTCACTTTTGAACATATTTGTGCTATATTTGAAAATGATCAAAATCAAATAGTTGCCCCTGAGCAAAAAAAGTGGTCCACATTCAAGAGGCGTGGTCCATATTTAATGGGTGTGGTCCATATTCAAGGGGCGTGCCCTTTCATGAAACGTCATTTGCACATACAAAGCATAAAAGTGGAAGGACACTGTTCTTCTATAGGGCACAGGGCCAAGGTGCTAATGGGAATATGCTGAGCAACTAAAAAAAATAGCAAGGCCCCTTTCTGTCACAAAATTATTTTAGCCGTTCAGCACAGGAGCACCTGAAAAGCAGAATAGCCGCTGGTATTACTAACCTACTTAGTCCTTCCCAGGCCTTTAGCTTAGGAGCACTTGAAGAGAGGTAAGGCCCCTGCAATTAGGTAATTAATTAGTCCTACAGGCCTCGGGAAAATGTCCTAGCAGGGGACCACAAAACACAGCCAGGTAGGCAGAGGGAGGTTGAGGTGAAGCTGGTGCATGGGAAGTACCATCCCAGTGTGTTCTGTCAGATTAAGTCTTTACCATTTACTGTAGTATTATCCTTGTACTTGTGTATGGTACTCTTTTGTTACTTGCACACTTCAGTTTTTGTTGGTATCACACTGTATGCTACCTTTTACTTTTGTTTACTTTACATACTTGCTGCATGGGCTGCATGGGCCCTAGGGGGGCTTAGGTGAAAATGGCTCAAAGGCCTGAGAAACACCTACCCCCTAGGGAGGTCGATTCTTGAAAACAATCATCCCTCCCCAGCCCAGCCTTAGCTTTATTGCTTGGTAGGGCAGGGGTGTTCAGCCGCACAGAGAGGTTGCTTTTATTTTCCCTGTCTGTCTCCGTGTACTCTGTGGGTCGGCTTTTTTTTCTCCCCTTTCCAAGTGCACTCTGTGTGGACTGGGGCAGGGGAGAAAAAAAACGGCCCACAGAGAGCACTGAGGCACTGGCCTTTCGGCCCATCTCCGAATGTCCGCCTTGGTAATCCGCCCCTGACTTTTAGCACTGTTTTAAAAAAGGAAGGAGTGTTTTCAAAGGAGGCGTTGGATGTTATTGTGTAGGCAGATTAAAGCATCTAAACTACAAATATGCGTGTAGTATACTGTGGTGCTCGACTGGAGGTATGTTGTTTGTCTTACTGCATGCAGATATGTAGTTTAGGAAATACCTTCACACAAATAACAAGCAAACACTATTGCCTTTGAGATTAGGTCCTACTTCCTTTATGTACATAAGCAGTAACCATGGTATTGTTGAATATGTTAATAAAAAGACTGCTGTTTTAAATTTATAAGATAATCAAAGAACGTTATTCTGATTTAATAATTTTGTTTTATAAACTTTTTTAAAGAAACTGTTTCATAATAAGCCTTGATGGTAGTTTAACTTTTTTTATCTAAAACAATGTCTTCTGTTTATTGAGGCAGTAAGCTCCTTTGAGAATTCCAATGCGTGGGACGGGTGCTCCTGCTGCAGTATAATTCAAGGCCGTTTCAGGATGGACTGTCAGCGTTATCACAGGGGAGGAGTGCGCAGCTTTCTGAGATGGATACAGTTACACATAACAGAGTACTGACATCTGTGCAATTTACAGACGGTTAGGCATCCTAGTGTGCGTCGTGTTTTTGGCACCTCATTAAGGCAGACTGGGCAGCCCTGGTGCACACTTCGGGAATCACTAGTTTTAGAATTAAAGTTTGATAATTGTATCACTCCTAAGCGTTAAAGATCGCCGCTGGTCTACGAAAAATTATTGGAAGTAAGCCAACATAGTGATAATTTTTGCTAGTTGTATACGGTAAGTAGATTGCTAAAGGCAAAAAACGGGACATAAAATGAAAATAGAAGAAGGACTATGATTTCACTTCTAATCATGAGAGTGCATGTTAGCAGAGAATTACAAAAGAGGCAGTCTTAACGTAATTTGAATACATATGTGATAGTACTCCTGTAACAGTCTGCGGCACTTAATATTGCCGCGTGAAAACAAGCGTTGCTTTTATGCACTAATGTGTGCTTTGTAAATACGAGAGGGGGTTGATTTAGTTTTATTTTCCACACCTCCACGTTAACGCTGCCAAATGCTTCATCACAGCTGCCCGTGGCACTCGTACGATAAACAAGTTTATTTAAACTGTTTTCCTAACAGGAGTCGTGTACGAGATAGTATTTTTGCCTTTAAACAGGTTTTGCTTATAGTTTAACATACCCCTACTATGCATGTCATTAACTGTCTGTGCGGCACAAATGCAAAGTGCTTTTACCGCAGGCGGTGTTATCACGTTCTTATAAAGATGTTGACGAATATTTACAAAGATTCAAAAGAGTTTAACACTGCCTTGAACGGCAGGAAGTTGCCGATATAGAGGCGAAAACGGCGTCCATAATATGCTTTATAAATTGCAGTGGAACGTCATGTTAGATATAAAGGCATTTAACATACGTTTTATTTTGAATTTTGAAAAACATAGGGGCATATTATAATGGACAGTCGATACATTTAAGCCACTTTTATCAACAGGAAATTGGCGATAAAGCGGCGATAATGGGTTTCATAATTTGCTCTATGGAAATCCTATGAAAGCCCATGTAAGATGCGAAAACATGTAATATGGGCTACGCTAGGAATTTCATACAGCATATTATCAAGTCCATTATCGCCGGTTTATCGTCAGTTTCCTGTCGATAGAAGCGGCGATATTGTATCGTCCATCCTTGATAATATGGCTCATATTATGAAGGCGATTATGGGCGCTTGTTTAACAGCGTTATGCCGATTAAAGCGAAGTGAAATTATCACGTCTTCATAATATGTCCCAAGTTTTGCCGCATTCTTTAATTATTGTTCCTAAAATGCGGAAATAATTTAGCTTATGAATAGAGCTCTTTTTGGTACAATGAGGTAGTTCTGAAAAGAACTGTTTTTTTTTTTTTTTTAAGTTTTTCATTCTTTAAAATTTGTGAAACAGGAACCAAATTTTTAAACTGTAAAAGAGGAACATCTGAAGTTGTAAAAAAATTAGATGCATTCGAACATTTTATGCTGATTAAATCTTCTTTCAATAAGAATGACGCTTTGCTCTCCGTACACAATTAATCCTTCGCACTTGTTGCATTTTATATGCACTTCGTTTAAAAATGGTTTCAACTCCATCTGTTCAAGCGATGCAGATGTAGGTCGTCTGGTCGATGAAGTACTGGCCTGAGATGGTGGCAGTTGTGTGGCCAGATCTCTTGTCGCTGCTTTTGCATATTGAACAGGGTGGACTTGGTTCATATGCCTCTTCATAGTATGAATTGAAAAAGAATATTTTTTGGTTGGATTTCCTCTGGAAAGTACGGAGCCACAAATTGTGCACGTTACTTTCGGAGCATTTACTTTTTTTGCCCCTCAGGAAAGGTAAAAAATTGCCAAATAAAAGATTCCTTTTTTTTTTTAAAGGAAGATAACCATTTCTTTCAGATTCCGAAGAAGAATTGGCTGCGGCCGCCATTTCAGCAAAGTGTCTGGAAATATGAAAAAGGTTGTTCTCTCTTCAGCGCCAAATAGATAGTGAGGGAAGTTGGTGGTTTCTGGAAAATTGCGGAATAGAAACTACTATGAACCAATAGGAAGTGTTCTTTTCAAGTCACATGATTTGACATGCGCTAATTAGGACGTATACGCGGTGACGGAATCCGGACACGTACGTGAATTAGAAGTATCGGTTTAATTTAATGAAGTTTTAAAATGTGAAAATGAGGAAAGGTATACATTCTCAAATATTAAATACCTTCATATGGGGTCACAAGAACAATGCTGATAAAGTATCAAACTTTATTAATTGTTTCAAAACACCGGGGTGCGCGCACTCTGTCGCACACCTCGGAACGTTTTTTAACATCTGACAAGTCTGTAAACGGTGAAATGAACGTAAGGTAAAGACTTTGTAAAGCTTTTGAGACTTGCAAGGAGTTCCTAAGCAATTCTGACAGTGAAAAAAACTTTATAATACTATGAAAGCATTTCTTGAAAATCTATAATAAAACTATAGAATACATTAAAAAAATATTTTATATTTCGCAATTAATAAAAGCTAAGAAATATAATGAAAAAATATAACTTATAAACAGTTTATAGTTAAGGAGTAGCCTTTAAAAAACCTATGAAATTCACTGAAAAAACCATAGGTTTTACACACGTTATAGTTAGGAAGTAGCATTTAAAAAACCTATGAAATTCACTGAAAAAACCATAGGTTTTACACACGTTATAGTTAGGAAGTAGCATTTAAAATACCTATGAAATTCACCGAAAAAACCATACGTTTTACACCAGTTATAGTTACCAGGAAATTTTACTCGCATAAAACCATTGAAATTCCCACGTTATAGTTAGTTGGACTCACTATAACTTGCGCGTGCAATGCACTGCTGATGACGTCACATATTACATCACTCATGACGTGGTCAGTGACATCACTCATGACATCACTGATGACACCATCCAGTGAATGTGTGTCTTTCTGAAAAATAAATATTAGTGAGTAATGTTTAAATTTTTAAACATATGTATTAATGTTTCACTTTGTGTATAAGTGGCTGCATGGGTTGGTGAGTAGCTACATGTGTAGGTATATGGGTTATTAGATGTTTTTTTAATATCAATATGAGTGTCTTTATGTTTGGTGGGGGTATATATATATATCTTTGTATTTTATTTAAAGTACATATTTGAAATGTAAAAAATTGCCCTATTTCTGTAAAAATTTGGGGTGGGCAGATGTCGTCGGGTGAACCAGACTTGACACGTGCCAGGAGAGCAGAAAAGGTTTTGGAGTCTATGGCAGGGAAGGCATCTAACGTGACGGGATTATTAAAAATATCATCCAAGGGAGATGATGTAGGAGAGCTTGCAATATTGCATTTTATTATTGCAATTTTCTCTCTGAAGTATTCATACAGAGAGTCGCACAACTTCTGAGTGGGAACTATTGAGGGGGCTGTCCTATCATCGTCGCAGAGCTCATTAACTATATTAAATATATCTTTAGTTTTATTGGAAGAGGTTAAAACATTTTGGGAAAAGTAATTGGTTTTGTGTTGATGCAGAATTTTTTGGAACTCCTTCCTAGCAGCGCAATACACTTCTCTATCTTGTGGGGAGTAATTTACTTTTCACTTCCGTTCCTTTTGTCGTACCCCTAATTTAAGATTTTTCAATTCTTGGGTAAACTATTTATGGGCGTCGTTCCCTCTAATACTGGAAACCAGTACAAGGGGGGCTGAAAGATCTGCTGCGTGGCGTAGCCAGTTTGACAGAGATCTCTCGCCAGAGTCCAGGTCATCATGCGGCAGAGGTATAGATTTACTTAAAACGTCAATGAATCCAGGAAGATCCATAGATTTCCATTTACGGAATTCTTTGCCCATGCATGATCTGGCCTTGACGTTCCCTCGTATTTCTAGCGTGAACTGAATGACGAAGTGATCCGACCAAATACATGGACTGATAACAGGGTTAGGTAGTGGTAGGTTATGCGTCCAGATTTGGTCGAGACTATGACCTTTCTGGTGAGTAGGTGAGTAAATGTGCTGGGTTAGGTTAAGGTCTGTGAACAGGTCTTTTAGTTCAGCAGCTTGAGTATCTGTGTCTATGCTGTCGAACCAGTAGTTTAGGTCCCCAATTAAGATGGTTTTAGAGTCGCTGACTACGTGTGAAGCCAACTGCTCTGCCAAGAGAGATGGATAGTTGGCCATGTATTGGGGAGGGCGGTATATCAGGACCAGGATAAGGGCCCCACAGTATCGAGTTTGATCACCAAATTCTCAGTGTCCGGAAGGGTCAGAGAGGGTAATTCCCTAAAGTGGAGGGATTTAAGGATGATAGCTGCTACGCCGCCTCCCGCCTTCCCGGATGTGCGGTTGGCTGTCAAAATATAATATTCTGAGGGAAGTGCTACAAGAATACCGGGGAGGGAGTGAGGGGTTAACCAAGTTTCGGTAAGTAAAAGGATGTCAGGTTTTGCCTCCTTCAAGAATAAAAAGATGTCGACTTGGTTTTTAGTCAAGGACCGGGTGTTGAGATAATAACAACACAGATTGTGAGTTACAGTAGATACAGGTCGAAGCTCAGGAGTAGATGGTAAAAGAGGCTGAGCGTCGTCCACTGAAAAGGGGGGGAGAAGAGTCCTAGCTGTTGGATGCGTGTCAATATATGTAAAGGTAGTGAGTACAGGCATGGACCATGAGGTATGTGAGAGCGCAGGCTATGAAGTTCCGAAGACGAGTACCTGAGAAATTGGCCAGGGGGAGTGGGCCCGGGTCCCGGTCGGCCGCGGACGGGCGCAGACGGGCTTAACTCAGGCGCAACTCCGGCGCGCCTTCGTCGTGCCTGCTGTGCTCGTCCGCTGCGCTGACACATGATGGACCGTTTAAGTAGGGGCGGGACTCGGGGGTGTGGCGATGATGGTAAAATATGGTATATAGATAAATGTAGGAAAGTATATATTTTAATTAATGAATTTTTTTTTACAGTGTATACAGCATCACATTTTGGAATGCAGTGCACACTGTAAGATTCATTTAAATAATTAAATTATGTATTTACTACAAATTATCTGTATACTGCTTTTTAGGTCCCTCCAGCAAAGATCTTCCCTCCTTGTCTCCCTGTCGCACCATAATTGCCTCCACGAGTTGCGGCTCATTGTGGTTTTATATGACTATGATGAAATGTTTTACATTAGATGAAATTTACATGATGAGTATGCTGTTAAAGGTGAAAGCAACTGCCTCTGTGGGAAGTAGCAATCGGTTTAGTGAATGTTTAATTGGTATGTTGTGAGTTATTCCTTCAGTTTGCATACAGTTTGAATCACAGTTTATAGTGGTGAAGTTAGAAAATAGATCTCTACAATAAAATTAGAAAGTGTATAAATAGTTCTACAGCACGAAATGCAGAAAGCAAATTTCACAGTGAAATGTGTTTTTATAGCACAATTTTAATTAAAAAAATTAAATAGGAAACTGTTAATGTCTAGGATGAAAGTATCTGTTTTTTAGAAAAATAAAGAGGAAGGTCTTATAATAAACAATGTAGTTAATGTCTTTAAAAGTATGAAAGTGTATGTAGTTAAAAGATTACTCAAGGTAATCATTGGTTAACTAATAATAAAAAATATTTAAATTAGTCTTTATATTTTTTTAAAAGGAGAAAGAAGATAGAAAATTAATAAAAAGATGGAAGATTACTGTGAAAATGAGTTTATTAATTTTGAAATGGCAAAAGAAGTCCTAGAAGAATTAATTGAAGGAGTATTTGACGATGAAATTCCAACTGAAAATGAGGACTTTTTGGACAGTACTTTTGATTGTGCATACTTAGAGATGGTGGAAGAAGAGAATTTGGAAGAGCAAAATAGTAATGAAATATCAGATGAAATTATGCTAAATGTGATTCTGGAATATGAATTATTAAATGAATAAAATTATTTTTGATTAAATAAAAAAAAAAATTACAATATTATTGTTGTACCGTTAATCAGTATTCTCTTTTTTAAGAATGACAGTAAAAGTTGTGATAAGGTGGATAAAAGATTAAAGTTATAAAAATAAAAAGCATTAGGAACATCGATAATGCTTGAAAGTTAGAATAGTACTTATATCTCTCAAAAATTACATTCATACAATACATGTGTAAGGATAACATAGATATGGAGTGTCACAAATTTAGAAACAATATTCACTATAGGATTTCCTACTCTGACCAGAGACTGTTTCTTTGTCTTTATTCAAGTTATAAAATCAAGCCTTGGTTATAATTTGTATGGTATATGGTAGTAGGGGTCTATAATATTTTTTAACTTTTTTCCAAACAGGTTATCATTAATATCAGAAACATCAATCAGTATGCCGATGAGAAATGAAAAAAGAAAGCTGTATAAAAAGACATACCATTCGAAGAGAAAAGAGGGACAAGATTTACGTAATCAACAAAGGACAGACAAAAACAAGAGTGCTCCTGGTAAGAGCAGTAAGGAATTTTTTTTTAAAATTGTGTCAGAGGAAAAGTCAATTGGATAATGTTGCAAAGGAAAAACAGTTTTCAGGATCTACAAGGAGAAATGGACGAAAAAAGAAACGTGTGTTGGAAAAGAGTGGTGAGGAAAATATGTACAGTAAAAGACGTACAAATCAGTTTGCGGAAATAAGGAAACGTATGTTTCATAAGAGAGTTGTTATGAATTTATTACAAAAGGAAAAAGTTTCAAAAAGGAAATCTGCTTTTTATAAGAAAAAAAAGTATATAGAGGAAGTTGTGGATGATGCGTTCGAGACGAAATTTGTATTTTTATTTTAGTGCTTAAAAGAATAAATACACTAAATAAGGCAATCAGAGTTTTAAAAGCTAAGAGTAAATGGAAGAGACACATAAATAGAACTAATTTTTGTAAAATCTTTTCTGGTAAATGGATGCATACTTCAAATTCTTGTCGTGTATTTCTATAGGTTCTGAATCAATCCCCCTATTCCTGACCCTATTCTGGTTAAACTAACTATCAAGTTAACTAACAGTCAGCCCATGAGGCAAGACAAGCCCCCATGATGCAGATACCGTTATCTGACGCAGTCACACTACGGCACAGGAACGTGTTATCTGATTAGGTCATAACGCTTGAGATCTAATTAGACAAGCGACATTCCTCCAGCCCCTGATAAGGCATACGACGTTCTCATAACAAATCAAACCTATGACAACCTGGAAAATCCGTGCGGCCATTGTTTTGATTTCACAGAGAACTTTAGTAAAGAATGTGCTAACGAGCAAGTCGTATGACATCTTTATTGACGTATCTATGTCCATCCTTACGTCAATCTCGGCACCTTTAAGGTATAAATATTGCCGATCTTGCCCTATGCAAACACACGCGTGGTGACAAGATGGAGCAGCCATACTTGCCGAAGCCGAGAGCAGAAGCAGACCCCGCTGGCGCAGCCCCGCCTTCCTGACGCGCTGAGAGGCGCGCTGCTATCTCAAGCCGAGAGACCCAGCACCGGCGCTTCTGGGCAGCCCTCGCAGGCAGCCTGGAATATCGAGAGCAGAGAAAGAGATACCATTCCTCATTCATCCTAACTTCCAGGTACAGAACTGAATAACCCCTCACAGAGAATTCTTTAGTTATTCACTTGGCAAAAACAAACTTAACTTAAACTGTAACTTTCTATTCCCGCCCACGCATTAGACTTAGGTCAGGTACACGGGGTAGGTGTATTTAGAAACACCAGTTGAGTACATTTAGTCAAATGTATATGTGTATGTAAATATATTTTAATCATTTTTAAACATCATATGGCTCAGAAACCATATCAATATTTTTACAGTATTATTTTATACTATTGCTTTTAATGTATGCACTTTACTTAACTATAAGTATTGCAATAATATCGATCCATTTCTCATGTATGAGAAAAGAGACTGATCAATAAATAACACCTTTTTATTGAACACGCCCGTCTCTTCCTTTTCTCTACATTCTGATGAGACTAAGAATGCACGTACTGACTGAGTAAAATAATTGCCTTGTGCTCACACGACTCTCGAGATTGACTCTTGATTAGGGGAGAGCAAAGTTGTCATGTTCTATGGTTGTCAGAAACTAAATCCCTTCTTGTCTAATCAGGGGAGTTAATTCCTTCCTTGAACATTCGAGAAAGTTTCTAGCGAACTCTGAGCTTAGCTGGCAAACCCAAAAATTAAGTCTAGTATCGACAGTAGTAAACCTAGTTAACGTCTGGTCTAGGCCTTTACTGCTGTAGGTACTATTCCAATGCGCAGAGCCTATTGGGAAAATAGGAGCTACACTACATGGCGCCCAACGCGTTTGGAAAGGGCGATAAAACTAACGTAAGACATTTAGAGTAACTCAGTCGTGCTTTCTCACTCAGACCCCTTTTTCCATTATACTCCAAAGACGTCTGGAGTGGGTGAAAGGTAATATCCTCCAAAACCTCGCAGGAGGGAACTCCTATGTATGGTTCTTGGTATAGTCAACGTTGAAGGATAAAAACATTCCCAAAATATTGTGCATCTAATCTCTGTTTCCATAAAGAAACCTGATCTGCAAACAAACATAATACCATCCTGTCTGTAAAATGGCAGAGAGTGATGATGAAAGAGAGGCAGTTAGATTAGCAACTGAACTCGCAGATGCTGATGCTACCATGCAAGCAGCAGACCCGAATATAACACTCATTCCGGTCATTAAAAGGAGATCTATAACCTTAAAACTTATAGAAAATGGACTGACACCTAGAGGTGGCACAGTCATATTCGTAATCGAGGCACATGAATATCGGCAGACAGAGGTATACTATTCATGGATACATTTTCCAGCAGCAAATGCTGTAACAAAGTACTTCCACTATTACAAAGTAGAGGAACCTCCTGAAACGTACACTCCTTTCGAGGAGGTGGAAGTACCACTCAAATTCCAAGAGCATTTGCTCTTATTTGATGGCGCCCTAAAACATAACAATCACATTACCAGGCTCGGTCCTTTAGGTAGACCAGGAGCAACGTGGCCGGTCTTAGCCGGATACACACCACATCCAGACATCGAAAGAATGCCTGCAGCAGAGCTGTTAATACAGCTAAAACAACTACTAAAAATTCATAGACAATTAGTTCAGTATGTAATGCGGACTTCAACAATTCAGCCAGCGATTAAACTTCCACAGCTGACCCCTCACCAGGGGAACACAAATAAAATTACACCACAGAACATCCAATCCTGCCTAGGTAAAGTTCCAGCTAAACGGGAACAGATACCATTCTGGTTGGCACAGAAAATTACCCAAATAGAGGCGGTGTTTCCTGACACCACCCCATTAGAAAAACACAGGATTCTGACTATATGTCTCCCAATGGGAATCGCACCACACATTGAGGACTGTGACACTTGGGGTACAGTCTTTGCTTCCATCTACACAAAAACGCACGGTGTTCCATCCATTTCGGTAATACCAGATGTGCTAAAACAAATTCAAGATGAATACGGTCCAGAACCTGCTTTAACTCTTGGTATGAAATTACTGAAAGACTTCAAGCAGGTCTCGGCTATATTACTAGCCAACATAAAAGGTGAAGCAGCAAACGTGGCGATCCGCCAGAGGTTAAAAGAGACAGATATAGCAGACCAACCAGCTGAAATTGCCAGAATCATAGAAAAATCCTATGAAGAACTAGGCAGAGATAGTCTAGGTGGAATACCAGTAAAACCGCAACTGACTACAAGTCCAGAAAAAATATTTTTTAATAATAATAATTCACCAAAAAAGAACTGGGATGGAAACAAACAATCCAATCCTAAAGAAAAGAAATTCCAGTCCCGAGGAAGGTCTCCTAGGCGAAGAGAGAAATCTCCAAACCAAAGACAGAGGTCACCGCAGAGTGACCCCTCGGGGAATAGATATAACCTTAGAAATAGGGATAATATTAAAAAACCTGATAGATATCAAGACATTGATACACGTCCCTCTCAATCTTTTCAGACTTCCTCGCAGAAATCGGAAAGAAGAGGACGATCAGAAGAGCACGCCAAGTCCAAAGACAAGGAACCTGCTCAGCAAAAAAAGAAATTACAATTTCCAAAAAAGAAGGTAGCCAGTATCAAGGTAGTTAACAATGCCGAGAATACTGAGGACACAACTGAAAAACGGAGAGTGGGCTCAGACAATGCTAGACAGCGCAGCAGAGGTGAGCATAGCTCGCAAAGTCCTTATGAATCATCTGGAGACAGTGGACACGAATGAATACCTTCAAGTGGAAACTGCAGACACCAGAGTTAGCAAGCCCCACAAGATATACGAGATAACATTACGTATAGAGGGAGATAAGACTAGGAAAATAAGGGGACTATTTTGGGATAACCTCTCCAAAGGCTATGACATCCTTCTAGCTGAAAAAGACTGGCCACCAGAGTTTGTCAGGGAGTGCCCTCATGGCGAAGAAGTAATTATGCCTGCCTTCTCGAATCAAATACCGATTCATAAAAAATACACACTTGCTAGAAAGTGGGCAGTGGCCTTAGCACCTGCTTTATATAAAAATCATGTAGGATGGGATGAGGATTCTCCTCCTCACAAAATCCAGTTAAAATCACAACCTACTGCACAAAGGCAGTACCCAATTAAGCAAGAAGCTAAAAAACAAGTAAATGAAATACTAGATCAGCTAGAATACCAGGGGGTGATTGAAACGTGCACCTCACAAATGAACAATCCTTTGTTTCCGGTCTCCAAACCAGACAATTCATATCGTCTAGTTTTGGATTACCGACACCTTAACACATGTTGCAAAACCTTTGCAGTGCAAAACTCACACAGTGCTGCAATAATGAATAACATAGTGCGCAAAAAATACAAAACAACCTTGGACATCTCCAATGGATTCTTTTGTCAAAACATAGCACCAGAGAGCAGATCTTTAACTGCATTCTCAGTAAATGGCACTCAAAAACAATTCTGTCGGTTAGCCCAGGGGTACAAGAACAGCCCGAGGGTATTCTCAGCGAGGGTAACAGAATTACTACAACTATATGATGATGAAGCATTATCTTATGTCGATGACATTTACTTAACAGATGATGACTTGGAGACTCACTTGAAATGGGTGAACACCATAATACTTGGGTTCGCTGCAGAGGGTTACAACTTTAAAAAAATCCAGAATTGCCCATCTGACAGTCTTGTACGTAGGATATGAATTATCAAGTATAGCCTGGTTGACAATTTTCTAAGAACTAGAAGAATTAAAAAATCTAAAATATGAAAAGACGTATCCTCTGCAAATCGACATTCTGCCTCTACGACATTACGCCTGTGTAATCTATACAGACGGACATGCTCAACCCTCCGTTTGGGGAGAACAAGCATACAACCCCACATGTGAGATTACAAAAGAAGTGTGGCGCGGAGGTAAACTAAGACCTCTATTAACAAAATCACACTCAGTAGAAACTAATTCAGAACTACAAACTGAAATAATAGCTTTGAAAATGGCGCTAGATAATGCGGATCGCGAATTCCCGACACTTATAGTGTCAGATTCATATTACTGCGTCAAAGCATATAACAAGGATTTGCAGACATGGATTCAGAACGGTTACAAAGATGACACAGATGCACCAATAAAGCAGAAACTGCTCTGGGAACAAGTAGCTCTTTTGAAAAAAGAACTACCAAAGACTCACGTGACACACTCACTGAGTCATCAGCGTGATGGCGTTCACGTTGTGGGGAATTCATTGGCTGAAGCAGCCGCAGCGGCAGCCACTAAACCGGCTCCCGTAGATCGAAAAAAGCGTACATTAAAATACATTGACGGTGAAACAATGCTGGCGGTGAAAACGTCATCAAGAGGCGACTGCTCAGCGTTACCGATCAACTATCCACTCAATTATACATACATAATCGATGCAAACTCCGTCCCTTTTGCTCGAATCCCTGGAGTGGGGGATAGAGTGATTCCAAACATGGACAGGAGAAGCTTGTTAATCGCAGACGCACACATGGGCGAGGGCCTCAGACACCTCAAACTGAAAGATTCTCTGGAAGAATTACAATCACGGTACTGGTGGCCAGGCATGAGCCTGCACTACACCATGTTTGTAAAAAACTGCCCAAACTGCAACAGAGATCGCAGTGGGGAGAGAAACAGTTTAATACCTCGTCGTATCAAGGCAGATAATATTACCAGCAAAAAGAATGGCTTGCGATTAACATATACAGGCTAGTTTCCACTTATAATGTAGATCCTCAGCACTCGGCTGACGTCCGGACTGTTATACAAAGATTTGCGAGTCTAAATGGCATATACGCTAAGAGCATGTTACGTTTGACCATTGATTTCACTCAGGCATACCAGCCTGGGGGGAAACATGGCCAAATGAGCACAAACCCAGCGGGAATCTTCTCACTTCCTTCCTGAGGGTACGGGATGGTGTAAAGAAAAAACCAAGGCAGAAAGCAATCTATAATGGAAAGGATATTAGGTTCGGGAGCTGGGTGGGTCAAACATCTAATAAGTGTCCAACGTAGTCTAAATAACTTGCCAAGAAATTCTCTGAAGGGATTCAGTCCGTACGAATTATTATTCGGAACTAGGATGTTGATCTCTGACCTTGATAGTCAGACTTCAGTGGTAATAGAAAAAACCTTTGATGTCAAAGACCGTTTGGCTATTTTGCAGGACTTAAACAAAACAAGAAAAGACCTGAGCAACATACAGTTGAAACAACAGCCAACAACCACTGAAGAATCACCACCTGTCCCAGCAAGACCTGTCTGGATTCCAAAAGTCGGGGATCTAGTCAGGGAGAAGATCGCGGTAAAGAAGGAATTTGGGCCTTCTTACAGAAAAGCAGTTCCTGTCTTGTCTGTCAACGGGACAAGATCAGTTGTACTACCGCCACTTGCTGGAAAAAAGGAGAACCGAGTTGTATCCATCGACCTGGTAAAACCACAACATGTGGCCGATAACAAACAGTAGGCCAAGTGGACTCCCAATAAGTAGCAGAACACCTAGGTTTGCTACCAGTACAGAGGTCCTATCAAAAAGGCTCATCACATTCGAAACGCCTACAGAAGAATAAGAAGGACTATGCAACAATGCAATAGAACTCAGACCTCTGAAAACCCAAATAAAGACATTTAGCAGAGACACACCAATCTATACTGAAGTACCAAGTGAAAATGCAAAAAACAGAAATCCTGAACCAATTGGAACAATTGACAGAACTGCATCCGGTTACTTCATCAACTTCGATGATTCCTCTGACGGCTTCAGTGAATCAAAGACACAGCCATCATCAAAATCCTTTAAAGACAAAGCTAAGGAACTTTTGAAACATCTGAAAGAAACATATCTGGTTTCTCCATGGATTGAATTTTGGGTGGGTTTTGGTGCATTTATCCTCATACTTTGGCTCATCATGGTATTTACTTTGGGACGCTTCATTGAGGGAAAATATGCTAAAATGGACACAGCAAGTCAGAACATCAACTTGGTCCTCAAACCACACACATCTTCACACGTCGAGAAAAGAGAACTTTCTTCAGCCAACTTCACAGCCAATCCTATACCTGGTGGGGTAGCCTGGGACAACACTGACTATGAAATTTATGGTCCGGTCGAGATCCTGAAATATCCACACCAAATCAAGATCTCCTTGAGTGATTTTGCAAAACCAAACTCATTTGCTGATGATTGGGACTTCGAAAGTATTAACAACATGATGTCTGACTTAGTAATGTCTGCTAAATTTACAAAACATGATTATTTGCAAGGTTCTACAAATTATGATAGTATGTATTGCTATAACCATTATGGTAACCATTTTTTACATAAATCTGCACAACCCAGAAATGTTTTAAATTATAATCAAAAAAAAATAATCAATGCCAGTAAGACCATCACTACAGATACAGCGCCTCTCCCAATAGACGCCGACCTGAAGCAGAGTACGTACTCTTTGGATACCTTCCCTCCTATTTCGTCCGATAACATCCTCTCTTTGATCTTACAGATCAAAAGTGGTAGCCCAGACGATACTATCCCAGCGAGGATAATGCCCGCCTTAGCGGACCAACTCTGCCCCATGATTGGAGACATGGTAAACCTTTCTCTGAGCACAGGTAATGTCCCCAGAGAATGGAAACGAGCCATTGTTAGACCAATTAGGAAAAACACTGCGACTCCATGGACCGAATTGGCTAATCTGAGGCCCATCTCATTACTACCTTTCCTAGGAAAACTGACTGAGAAGCATGTCAACCACCATCTCTCCAGCTATATCGAACTTGCTGGGGCTCTAGACTACTCTCAGTCAGGGTTCAGACCCAAACATAGCACTGAATCCACCCTTCTGTCAGTCACTGATGACCTGCACATGTACCAGGACAAGGGCATCTCAGTAATCTTAGTTCTTTTAGATCTGTCTGCAGCGTTCGACACCGTGTCACATTCCATCCTGACTGAGTGGTTGTCGAACGCTGGCATTAAGAACAAAGCCCTTGCCTGGCTAAGGAGTTTTTTATCCGAGCGCACCCAGACTGTCACCATGGGTGCATATCGTTCAGCGGAGATGGAGATATCAAAAGGGGTGCCCCAGGGTTCGTGTCTTAGCCCGACCCTCTTCAACATTTATGTGGCACCCCTGGCTAGAGTGATGCGTAGGTACGGGTTTATCCCAGTATCCTACGCTGATGATACCCAGCTCCTCTTCCCTTTTAAAACCCTCTCCGCTGAAGTAAGAAACTCCTTTTCATCAGGCATGAAGGCAGTGGCACATTGTATGTCTTCCAATTGCCTTCAGTGCAACGTCAGCAAGACGGAAGTCATGCTGTTTGGAGAAGCCAGGATGCTATGGGCCCCAGATTGGTGGCCACAGGACTTGGGAGCAGCCCCAGAACCAAAGCAGATAGTGAAAAACCTGGGGGTCCGTTTGGACCAAGAACTATCTCTAAAACAGCACTCCAACTTTATCTCGGGTTCTTGCTTCCATACCATCAGCCTGCTGCGCAAGGTCTTCCCTCTACTGCCGGATTCTTTTAGGAGGACGCTAGTACAGGCACTCGTGCTAAGTCGGATCGATTATTGTAATGGCCTGCTGCTTTCAGCCAATGAAGGTGTGCTGGCTAAGCTCCAGGTCATTCAAAATACAGCGGCCCGACTAGTTCTGAGTGCCCCGCCAAGGACTCCATCCAAACCCCTCCTTGAGCAATTACATTGGCTCTCGATCCGGCAAAGAACAAAATTCAAGATAGCTTGCCTGATCCACAAATGTCTCCATGGACAAGGGCCTGCTTATCTTAAAAACAAATTTATTCCCTATATGCCATCTCGAACGCTAAGATCAAGCAACAATTTGCTCTTAGTGGTGCCTCGCGCCAAGAAAGCGAGGCATGGGAATAAAGCATTGTCAATTACAGGACCCACACTATGGAACAGACTTCCTCTGTCCCTAAGACAGTGTACTGAGCACTTGAAATTCAGGAGGCAACTGAAAACTGTTTTATTTAAAAATGAGATCTAGCATCTGCTCCAATTTCACATCTTCTGTTTAGCCGGCACCAAAAGCGCAGAGATACTCCATCTGGAGTCGATTCAAGCGCTATAAAAACCAGCAAATAAATAAATAAATAAAATAAATAAATAAATAAACATTGTGCTACACCTCCAAAAGGAAGCTCTAGAACCGTATACGACAAATATTCATATTTTTCAGGTTTTAACATAAGTAATGCTGAAACATTTTATTTTAAATTGTCAAACAAGACAGGGATGAAAACCATGATAACCAACACAAAATTGATATATTCAGATTCATTCTTTGAAAAAATGAATACTTTTGGATTTGATTATTGGGACAAAAATGTTGATCTGAAAAGTGTTTGGGGTACAAAAGAATGGCAAGTACAGGGTATAGAAGCTTTGTTTAGAGCCTGCATGATCCCAGAACAAATGATATTTTTAAATGACACTGTTCAACAAACCACCTGTCTTGGCTTAGCCAAAATCAAAGATTTAATTAAACCGTCTATTCCAAAGCCAACAATGTTTAGCAATAGCTCTGATACAGATGAAGAAATAGACGTAAACCATATATTAAACGAAAACAGAACACATCCTGATTGGAAACAATGGTTGATCTGGCCCACAGATACAAATTACTGTCAAGATAGATTCCTGAATAAAACACAGGGTTTCAAAATGACCAGGCCAGACCCTAGATATCCCCAAAGACATCACCCAGGGATAATAACAACCTACAGTGTGGGCAAATTATGCCTTCAATGGCTACAAACTTCCACACTGCCTGAAATTAAGCAACACCTAACTTTACTTACTGATGGTGCTGACTTGCGTGATTTCATACTGGGACCACGCAAACAGCGTCAAAAGCGTTTCATAGCAGCCTCTGTATATGCAGCATACAATGAGGCCTGGAAGGTTACTCAAATTGAGACAGCAGAAAGAATACGGGAAATTGACCGTATTAATTTGGAAAAATCACTATCTGTAGTGGACAATGGGTTAATGACTCTGTCCTCCAGAATTTTTTCATTGGACAGCATTGTGTCTTCAGCAATCGATATATTATTGCAAGACTTACTGTTATTACAACATGGTCAGTCACAATTGCGTTCCATTGTACAGCTTGGCTGGACGTTACAAAATCTGCGTTCAGGCTATGTGCCTTGGCGTTTAATCAACACAACGTCACTATTCCAAATCTTTAACCTTACTGATAGACAAATCGGTATGGCCCAAAAGGGTGCTGATTATACAATCTTGAGCATTGAAAAACTAGAAAGATTACCAATGACAATGTCAGAACGACCTGTCAGTGAATGGATAATCCACGGAATCATAAATATTCCAATCTCAACCTTCAGGTTTCAATACTGCCAAAAATATATACAGGCTGGCATGTACGAGAAATTGGGAAAGGGGTACCTTAAAACAACTTGGAATCTGCCCTATTCACATGCATGTGTCAGTAATATAGGACAGAAAGTGTTTCTTAGTGGCAACAATTGTGCTATGTCACTAAGCGGCACGCTTCTGTGTAACGGAATTAGTTTGCATGGAGCCTGTGAAGGGAATTCATACAACCTTTCATGTCACCAGCAAGGCGCACCTGCAACTGAAATAGAACCATTCTTTCAAAGACTCTATAATGGGAGTTACATTCTTATTGTAGACCGCAGATGTTGTAGTCTTATGCCCGGGACTCCTTATCTAGTCACTACGACGGCGAAGGTCAAGTGCTGTGGACGTTCTTTGTTCCCCAGCTCCTTTCCAGACAGGGAGGCAAGGGCATGGCCCAGTTTGAAAATTACTTCTATTCGAATAGATACTTTAGGCAGAATGAAAACAGTGCTTCTTCAGACGCCTACAAGGCTCATGTCATCAAAAGAAACGTATGATCTACAAGTCGCAAGGACGACTGCAGAGATACATACATTATTATCAACTAATTCCCCCGTACATTTCGCGGAAATCCTGAGCGAAATCTTAAATATTTCTGATACCACTGGGGTCTCAAAGGTATTTAAGACAGTATTTTCGATGGCATTAACACCATTCAAAGCCATACAGGGTATTTTTCCAGATTTCGTCCATTCGATTTTTGCGGACTTCCCCTGATCCTGGGACTAATTGCAGGAATCCTATTCCTAGTCCTTATTTTTCGTTATGGCAACCCATGTCACAGATCAAACTCTCGCGACAATGGAAGATACGATCCTAGCCATTGGATACCGGGACCGGATATCAAAAATCCTGGGACTCTCCCGGCTTAGAGACCTAAACATGACTTGGTTTCTATCATTTCGACCAATGTGGCAAAGGTGTGTTTTACCTGTACTAAGGTGTCTGCTATGCGGAGAAGAATGCGTGTTAGATACCTGTCTGACGCTACAATCGGATGCGCCACTGGATGCAGATGCACTGTTGGTTCCTACCAAGGTTCACGCTTTGTGCTGCCCTCAAAGGCTGCCAATCCTGATGACGGCATTCCTGGAATCTTCACCACTGCGATTGAAGAGTAGTGAAGTTCAAGATGAAAGCAGCATCGAACAGGTACGACCTTCTGTCAGCAATGCGAATCAGAATGTCAATGCAGACAATCATGCGCACGAATGCATGGTTACACCTATTTCCGACTTAGTGGAACTTTCCCATGAAGCTGTTGACAGTTTTTTCGAAAGCCTGAATGATATGATGTTCTCTCCAGAACAGAAATAGAGACTTTTGAGTAAACTCGCACACGGCGTTCCCTGAATTCGGCCTTCAACTTTAAAAATAAAGTCACATGAACAATTTTTCCCACCAGTTCACGGACAACATTTTTTTAGCAGCCCCAAATTATTTTTTACAAAATTTTCGGGACACTTATCTTCTGCTTAAAGTAAGAAACTATTCCTAGAGAACTAAGATTTCTATTTTTAGATACTTTATAAACTTTAGTTGCCCGCTGGGATGTTCACAAACATTTTATTATGTGATGAAATGGTCTCGAACTTCCTTTCTGTATAGCCATATTAAGAGCCATTTCATGTGTATTTCTCATATACCAATAAGCAATAATGCATACTAATGCGTGTTTACTTTTGCATTTAAACCATAGCTTAAGTGCATACAATATATATGACTGCAATTTTTCAGTATATTTGAAAATTTCGAAATGCATTTATGTATTTTGGGGTGGTAAGGTATACACTATACTCTATAGTATGTTATACTATGCATAGATTAGTAGATATGACCATAGTTAGCGTGGAGTGGGTGTCGTGTATTTCTATAGGTTCTGAATCAATCCCCCTATTCCTGACCCTATTCTGGTTAAACTAACTATCAAGTTAACTAACAGTCAGCCCATGAGGCAAGACAAGCCCCCATGATGCAGATACCGTTATCTGACGCAGTCACACTATGGCACAGGAACGTGTTATCTCATTAGGTCATAACGCTTGAGATCTAATTAGACAAGCGACATTCCTCCAGCCCCTGATAAGGCATACGACGTTCTCATAACAAATCAAACCTATGACAACCTGGAAAATCCGTGCGGCCATTGTTTTGATTTCACAGAGAACTTTAGTAAAGAATGTGCTAACGAGCAAGTCGTATGACATCTTTATTGACGTATCTATGTCCATCCTTACGTCAATCTCGGCACCTTTAAGGTATAAATATTGCCGATCTTGCCCTATGCAAACACACGCGTGGTGACAAGACGGAGCAGCCATACTTGCCGAAGCCGAGAGCAGAAGCAGACCCCGCTGGCGCAGCCCCGCCTTCCTGACGCGCTGAGAGACGCGCTGCTATCTCAAGCCGAGAGACCCAGCACCGGCGCTTCTGGGCAGCCCTCGCAGGCAGCCTGGAATATCGAGAGCAGAGAAAGAGATACCATTCCTCATTCATCCTAACTTCCAGGTACAGAACTGAATAACCCCTCACAGAGAATTCTTTAGTTATTCACTTGGCAAAAACAAACTTAACTTAAACTGTAACTTTCTATTCCCGCCCACGCATTAGACTTAGGTCAGGTACACGGGGTAGGCGTATTTAGAAACACCAGTTGAGTACGTTTAGTCAAATGTATATGTGTATGTAAATATATTTTAATCATTTTTAAACATCATATGGCTCAGAAACCATATCAATGTTTTTACAGTATTATTTTATACTATTGCTTTTAATGTATGCACTTTACTTAACTATAAGTATTGCAATAATATCGATCCATTTCTCATGTATGAGAAAAGAGACTGATCAATAAATAACACCTTTTTATTGAACACGCCCGTCTCTTCCTTTTCTCTACATTCTGATGAGACTAAGAATGCACGTACTGACTGAGTAAAATAATTGCCTTGTGCTCACACGACTCTCGAGATTGACTCTTGATTAGGGGAGAGCAAAGTTGTCATGTTCTATGGTTGTCAGAAACTAAATCCCTTCTTGTCTAATCAGGGGAGTTAATTCCTTCCTTGAACATTCGAGAAAGTTTCTAGCGAACTCTGAGCTTAGCTGGCAAACCCAAAAATTAAGTCTAGTATCGACAGTTGTAAACCTAGTTAACGTCTGGTCTAGGCCTTTACTGCTGTAGGTACTATTCCAATGCGCAGAGCCTATTGGGAAAATAGGAGCTACACTACATTCTGAGCCATTTTTTAATGAAGAGAGTTACTTTCAAAGTAACGATTTGTTACATGCAGTTGACACCAGTGGTCGAGCGTATGAAGTGAAGGATGGCTGTCCTATTGAGAAAGAGAAAATTGAGGTGATAAATACAGAAGGGGAAATAGGTGGAGAAGTTTTACAGGGACGTGTTCATGCTCCTGTTTATAGTTGGAATTGTAGCAGTATTTGCAGTGTGCGACAGGATTCAATTGATTTCTTTCGCAATTTCTTATGTAAGTACACTAAGGAAAGTTTTAAAAAAAAAATGTACTGTTGCAAGAATTAGATCGTTGCAGAGTGAGAGAAAAAACGGGTTTGGAAGGACATTCTTTGGCTTGTCTTTCAAAAAAAATATGCCAGAGTGTTTTTCATCACTTTAGGATGTTAGCAGTGCATCATACCAAAATGAGAAAATTAGTCAGAAATATGTAGTATGCAAAAAGTCCAGCACTTAAACTTAAAGAGTTAAATAGTGCTCTTTTGCATGGGTCTGTATTAGATGTGAAGAGTATTTGTGCAGAAATTGAGGTAAGTTATTTTGGTCGAGATGAAGAGAATGTAGAAACTGATATAGTTAGAGAAGGAAATGTGTTAGAAAATGTTGGACACTTTAATACTGAAGAATTTGGACAGGAAATAACAAAATTTAAGGTCATTGCAGGTGAAAAACCAAATTTAACTTGTGTGTGTTGTCGACGCATTCATTACAAAAGTCAAACTATGTTAGTTGATTTATATTTAAAAAGTGAAGATGAAGATAATACTCAGTGGAGAGAGTTTGCGACTTATTTGCTGGTAGAAAACTATTTTGATTTGGGTTTTGAACAACGTATTTGTAAATATTGTTATAATAAATTGAATGAAAATAAAATGCCTGCTAGAGCTGTTCATAATATTCTAGAGTTGATAAATATTCCATCGGAACTGAAGGATTTAAATACTTATGAGACTATTTTGATTCAATGTGTACATCCTTTTCAGGCTATTGTTCGTATGGAGCCTAAGACTGGGAAATTAAATCCTACAGATTTACAAAGAGGATTAAAGGGTAGAGTTGTATATTTGCCACTTGATTTAAAAAAAAATATGGAGACAATTGGTATTGAAAATGTAGAAGACGAACCTCTTGTTATTCTAGTTAATGGTGTACCTACAAAGAGTAAGAAAATCTGGCAAGATTTAGTGGATGTTAGGAAAGTGAAGAAGGCAACGTTGTATTTAGTTAAAAATAATACATACTATAAAAATGTGTATGTAGAACAAGAAGATGTAAGTGATGAAGAGAATAATGATTTGTCTATTGGACAAATTGAAAAAGTTGACATGTCCAGAAGTGAAGAAATTTATGAACATTATAGTGTTCCAAAGAAGCAATGGGGAATGCAATTGAGTTATTTCAGATGAAAAAAGCAGAAGGAAGTCCTATTAGTGTGTGGGAAAAAAGTTTGGAAGGTCGTTGTTTCCCACACTTATTCCCAACAGGTGAAGGTGCGCGATATGATGATCGACCTATGCAGATTCCTGCTTCTGAGTACCCGACTACAAGGTTATATGCAGAAGATCCCAGATTTCGTCAATGTATTCCATATTTGTTTCATCTTCTCTTTGAGAGTGACTTATCTGGTCTTTCTTATGCAGTAAACCATGTCTTAAAAAGTGGAGTGCATCTGCATAATGTTTCTGCAAAGGATTTCATGGATAAAGTGCAACAGAAAGATAGTGTTTTGGATTCTCATCTAATTAATTTAATGGCATGTCAGCGTGGTACTAATGAATATTGGTACCGTCGTCATGGAGATTTAAAATGCATGCTACGAAACTTGGGAGCACCAACATGGTTTGTAACTCTAAGCTGTGCAGAGTACGCCTTGGAAGATTTACTTGAATATCTTCGAGAGGCGAATGTAAATATTGAAAATATAAACTACAAGACACCGGGAGAATTGTGTTCGTTGGATCCGGTTAATGTTTGCCGATATTTTAATCATCGATTTGAAGCAATGATGTCGTTTCTTACAAACAAGAAGAATCCACCACTTGGTGAAGTTTTGGATTTCTTCTGGAGAAAAGAGTATCAAGCTAGAGGTGCTCCACATATTCATATGTTACTATGGATTAAGGATGCTCCCAAATTTGGAAAAGACTCCGATGAAACTGTACTGTCTTTTATTGAGGAATATGCCACTTGTGACATACCTAACAGTACAAGTGATAAAGACTTAAGAGGAAAAGTGTTACGGTTTCAAAGACATCGTTGTGGGAAATATGGTCTGCGAAAATTCAAAACAAAGGATAAGTTCTATACAAAATGTCGTTTTGGATTTGCACGACCAGTGCTTTCAAAAGGAAGAGTGAATAATTTGATGTCATCTTTGCGACATAACATCACTAGAAGATCACCCAAAAATACTTATAATTTAAGAAGAGGAGAAGAGTCCAAATATATAAATGACTACAACCCTGTCATTTTGTCCATGTGGAATGCTAACATGGATATACAATATGTTGCGGATAACTCTATTGCTGTGGCTCGATATGTAACGTCTTACATCACAAAACCTGAAAAGACGGACTGAAGGAGATGTGGGAAGATATTTCTCATGAAAAGAGCCTAAGCAAGAAATTGTATACATACAGTTTGAAGATGTTATCACATCGAGAAATTGGAGCATATGAATGCTGTGATCGATTATCATCAGCAAGTCTTTATGCAAAATCTCGAAGTATCCTGTGGGTGAGTTTAGGTCTAGCAGGAACACGAAACCGTGTTTTGAAAACTGTGCAAGAAATTGAATATATAGCACAGAAAGAACCAAACAGTACAGACATTTTGAAAACAAATATATTGGATACATACTATCCAAATAGAAGTACTCTGCTAGAAAATATGTCTGTATGAAGTTCTTGAAAAATACACTTTTAAAAGGAATGTTAGAGAGAAGTTTGAAAAAGGTAGGTACGCTGTAATTGGACAGGAAGGATGTCTGGTGAAACAAACAAAAGACATTTGATTAATCACCGAAAACTGAGTTGCGAAAATCCAGACAAAAGAGAATTTTACTATTTAGCTCTTTTGCAACTCTTTAAACCATGGCGTACCAAAGAGGAACTACTTGGAGAGTTTATAAGTTATGAAGATTCTTTTAACGCATCTAAAAGTAGTATAGAATGTCCTGCTTTTAGTAATTATCTGAAAATGTTGAACGACGAAATAGAGCAAGAAGCAACAATTGCAGAGGAGATTGCAAGAGAAAGTTCACAAGATACACAAAGTTCAGCATCGTTGAGTCAGGATCCACTGGGAGAACCAATTATCCGAAATGAAGCAGCCACTGCCATGGATGAGGTGCAAACAGTAATGGAGCAAGCTCAAGAGGATATAATAAACTTAGAAGAATTGGAGAAGGAATTTAATCTTGAGCAAAGACAAATATATGTGGAAGTGACAGAGCACATTGAGCATGTTTTTCGTCATGAGAAAAAAGAATGCTCATGTATGTCATTTCAACCTATAAGACTATATGTAAGTGGAGAAGCTGGTACAGGGAAAAGTGTTCTTATAAAAGGAATTACTGCATATCTACAGCAAAAAACTCAGTCACCATTGTCTTGTGTTGTGACAGCTCCAACTGGATTGGCAGCACATAATATTAAAGGTATTACTTTACATTGTTTATTAATGCTGCCAGTTGAACATGAAAACAAATTATAATATCACAAGCTATCTGGAGATGCTTGTTATGAAGTTTCAAGAGTTCTTAAAGAAATGAAACTTCTTATTATTGATGAGGTAAGCATGGTATCCAATTTAATGCTTGCTTTTGTACATTTAAGAATGCAGCAGATACTTAAAACTGACTATGATGTTTTATTTGGAGGGAAACATGTCATAGTTTTTGGAGATCTACTGCAACTAACTCCTGTAAAAGGACAATCTGTATTTGAAACTGTGACACATGAAGACACGAGAAAGTGCCTTGGCAGTATTGGAAATGTAAATATATGGTCACATTTCAAATATACTGAACTGATTCAAAATATGCGACAGGCAAAAGATACTAAATATGGAGAGATTCTTCAAGATATAAGGATTGGAAGACTAACTGAAGATGCAAAAGAAGCTCTACAAACTCGATTAATATGTAAGTTGTTTCCCAATGAAGGTAATGTACCTGAGAAAATATATAGTAAAGAGGTAAAAGATAAGTCAGTTATATGCTTGATGCCAACTCTAAAAGAATGCTCAGTTTTCAATGAGAAAATGTTGAAGTTGGAAAATGAAGAAATTAAGAAACTGGAAGCAAAAGATAAAATAGAGTATGAAGGAAGTACTATTGTTTTGTCTGATAAATTAAAGTTAAAATTGGATAGTCTACAGACTTCTATATCTAAAACTGCTGGTTTAGAGAAGAATCTGTATGTATGTTTAAATTGTCGGATTATTTTACGGAGAAATTTACTTGTAGAAAGAGGTCTGGTGAATGGAGTAATGGGTAATGTTGTTAGTTTTGTAAATTATCCAAATAGAGATGAGATTGAATTTTTAAGAATAAAATTTGAGGAAATAGAGAAAGTTCAACTAATCAGTCGCTGCTCAAGTCGTTTTTTACTTGTAAAAGACTTGTATGTCCGTCGGAAACAATTTCCAATTTGTTTGGCATATGCAGTGACTATTCACAAATCGCAAGGTTTAATTGTAGATTGTGCTTTGGTAAATATTGGAAATAGTGTATTCAAAGAGGGTATGGGATATGTTGCTTTATCACGAGTTAGAACTTTATCTGGGCTTTATCTAATTGATTTTGATGAGACAAAGATCAGTGCAGATTTAAAATGTGTACAGGAGTATAATAGGTTAAGAAGAGAATACGCTCCACATTTACCTCAATATCCTTTAATTAAAAAGAGTATAGTTGGTCAGAAAAGAAGAAATGAGAAACAATGTAGTGAAGTATTAGAGAAACGAAGAAAAAAAGATGAGACTGTCATTGATAAGAGTCAGAAAAACGTTAGTTCTACAGAGATTGTTGGATTTAAATTTGAAAATAGGTCTGGTGTCAACTGCTATGCAAATGTAGTGGTTAATGTGGTTTTTTCTAAAAAAGTTACAGGAACAGATTAGAGAAAATCAGGAGCAAACATTTTGTTGTTCTTTAAGTTCTGTGTTTGAAAAATGTACTAGTGGTAATAGTGAAGTAGCAAGTGTTTCAGAAGTAAGGAATGTTTTAGATATATGTGCAGAACTAAATCAATTTTCTCAGAATATTCAGCAAGATTGTCAGGAATTTATTATGTATGCTTACAGTTTTGGAAGAAGAAGGTGTAGGTATTGATAGTCTATTTGGCCTTTCTTATAAATGGGAACATATTTGCGATAATTGCTCTTTTACAAGTAGTACTGACATACACACAGAAAGATTTATATATTTAACATTACCAGATTGTAAAACAGTGTCCTTTAATAAACTAGTTAAAGATGCATCTCAGAACATGGTCTGTTCTCAATGTAATTCAGAAATGTTTTCTACCTTATTTATCCATAGATATGGACAGTATGTTATTTTAATGCTTCAACGATGCAGAGCTGATGGAAGTAAATTGTCAACTTTAATTAAAAATGATGTGGCTTCTCAAATATCTATTTCTAGAAGAACATTTGTAACTGTAGCAATTATTTTTCATGAAGGGTTATCTATATCATCAGGACATTACATAGCTTATTTGAAGAGTCCAACTGGTTGGACGCTGTGCAATGATAGTCAATTAAGTTTTAAGAAACGTTTGCCTTCTGAGTTAAGAAATTCTTATTTGATATTTTTGCAACCAAAATTTCAGTGAAATTACTTGGTCGAGTCAGAGTAATACTGTAAAGATATGAAAATGTGTTCTTTAGAAATATGATGTGATTAAGGGTGTTCAAATATGGAAATGAGACTATTATGTGCCAAAGTGATAGCATCAGGTAAGGTTTCCTTAATGTTTATGGTACAGGATATGTTGGAATTAACTTATACTATTTGGCAACACGGAAAACAATCAGATATGGAAATGTTGACTTACGATAAATGTTTTTAGAGTACACTTACTTGGAAGTTTGTGGAGAGGTAGTAAAAAAAACGAATTAACTCATACCATTTGGCCTTGCGGAAATGTATGAGATATGTAAATGTGAAATACAGATAAATGTTTCTAGAACATACTTACTCGCGAGTTTGTTGAGAGGTACTCAAAAAAATAAGGACTTATCTCATAGTATTTGGCCATGTGGAAAAAAATCAGATATAAAAATGTTGTTTTGAGATAAATGTTTTAAGAACATAGTTGCACGGTTATTTGTGGAGCGGTATTTAAAAGTAACTGGTATACTTTAGTTAGTTTATAATTATGGAATATGTGGTGTTCTTACTCAAGAAATTGCGAATTAGAGAACAACATTTAAGACATGTTTTTTTCTAGGTATTTATAGTATATATAGAGATCTTTTATGTTTTTTTTTAAATACAATTATTTTGATTGTGTTTTTTTTTCCCCGCTGTTACATGATGAATACTATTGAAATCACTGTTTATAGTGAAAATCAATTTATCTGAAGACAGCAAAAATAAACCAGTAAATATGTTGTTTAACATATTTTGTTATATTGGATTTGGAAGTATGTATTATAACAGATTTCTTTATTGTCTTCCACAGATATTATATTTTTAAGGTAAGAACAAGTAATCATATTTGAAAGTTTCGTGTACCTATCTCTTACTCTAATTTTCTTCATCCTCTTCCTTTGATAATGGTGTTTAGATATGGTTATTTTCTTTAACTCATCCTTTTACTTTTACATCGTTTTTGTTAGTATTCTATTCAGTCTTTCTTAGTCTTCAGTTTGTTACCTACGTTGCTTTACAGAGAGTTAGCTTCATTGATCTTTTATTGGCATTGTTTCCTGAATCTTAATTTGTTTGTCTTACTATACCTTACAATTTGTTCCCTTACTCTGCTTTCTTTAATTATGAACACTTTCCAATCTAAAATCTATAGTTTAGTTTTGTCATCCTACTTTATTTTTGTTTATATGTCTCTGTTATACTCCATGTCTGTTTGTATTTTATTTCTCTTCTGTTACTCTACCTTTTTGACTCTTTTTCTCTTAGTGTTGGTTCTTTATTTTATCTATCTCTTTAAGATATGTAGGTACTCTTAGTCTGTTTATTTCAGAGACTATTTGTTTTGTGTATTATCACTGATCATACTCTTATTTTGCCTGTCACTTTAGTTTCCTTTAGACTGTCATTGTTTGAGTGCTTTTATTTCTTTGAAAATATTCTGTCTTGGTCTCTTTCTGTGCCTCTGTCTTCTTTTCTTTCACTTTCTGCTTCAATCACTTCTACTTTGTTTTGTTTAATGAAATAACACTATAACCATATTTTTACTTATCTTTCACAGATACCATGTTTTTCAAATTTTTCAATATTTTCTTTGTTACTATTGCTTAGGTAAGTATAAATATTAAAAATACTTTTTACACCCTGTGTTATTTCTTTGAGTATCATGGTCATATTAGTGTTGTGTTTTATATAAACATTTCCATGGAGGATTGGCTGCACGGTCACAAGGAGTGTCTAAAAAATTATTTTAAGAAATCAACAACATTTCATTCAGTCAGTTCACTAATGCGGATGTGTGAAAATATTGCAGGTAAATGATATGTGTTACAGAACTTTTCAGGAAATTATCAAAGGAATTTTATTCTGCATTTTTGATTTTAAAAGGCAAGATAGTGCAGATAAAATTGTCTTATTAGTATGTAGCTGATGCTAACAGCAGTTAGTGACAACTAATGATAGATAATGAGTATATTGGGATGTGCTTTGTTTGTCTGTGAAATTTAATATAATTGACATAGAAAGTTAACATTGCAAGATGTAAGTGACTGCAAACAGTTGCTAACATTACTATTTGTTTTTACTCACTTTTGAACATATTTGTGCTATATTTGAAAATGATCAAAATCAAATAGTTGCCCCTGAGCAAAAAAAGTGGTCCACATTCAAGAGGCGTGGTCCATATTTAATGGGTGTGGTCCATATTCAAGGGGCGTGCCCTTTCATGAAACATCATTTGCACATACAAAGCATAAAAGTGGAAGGACACTGTTCTTCTATAGGGCACAGGGCCAAGGTGCTAATGGGAATATGCTGAGCAACTAAAAAAAATAGCAAGGCCCCTTTCTGTCACAAAATTATTTTAGCCGTTCAGCACAGGAGCACCTGAAAAGCAGAATAGCCGCTGGTATTACTAACCTACTTAGTCCTTCCCAGGCCTTTAGCTTAGGAGCACTTGAAGAGAGGTAAGGCCCCTGCAATTAGGTAATTAATTAATCCTACAGGCCTCGGGAAAATGTCCTAGCAGGGGACCACAAAACACAGCCAGGTAGGCAGAGGGAGGTTGAGGTGAAGCTGGTGCATGGGAAGTACCATCCCAGTGTGTTCTGTCAGATTAAGTCTTTACCATTTACTGTAGTATTATCCTTGTACTTGTGTATGGTACTCTTTTGTTACTTGCACACTTCAGTTTTTGTTGGTATCACACTGTATGCTACCTTTTACTTTTGTTTACTTTACATACTTGCTGCATGGGCTGCATGGGCCCTAGGGGGGCTTAGGTGAAAATGGCTCAAAGGCTTGAGAAACACCTACCCCCTAGGGAGGCCGATTCTTGAAAACAATCATCCCTCCCCAGCCCAGCCTTAGTTTTATTGCTTGGTAGGGCAGGGGTGTTCAGCCGCACAGAGAGGTTGCTTTTATTTTCCCTGTCTGTCTCCGTGTACTCTGTGGGTCGGCTTTTTTTTCTTCCCTTTCCAAGTGCACTCTGTGTGGACTGGGGCAGGGGAGAAAAAAAACGGCCCACAGAGAGCACTGAGGCACTGGCCTTTCGGCCCATCTCCGAATGTCCGCCTTGGTAATCCGCCCCTGACTTTTAGCACTGTTTTAAAAAAGGAAGGAGTGTTTTCAAGGGAGGCGTTGGATGTTATTGTGTAGGCAGATTAAAGCATCTAAACTACAAATATGAGTGTAGTATAGTGTGGTGCTCGACTGGAGGTATGTTGTTTGTCTTACTGCATGCAGATATGTAGTTTAGGAAATACCTTCACACAAATAACAAGCAAACACTATTGCCTTTGAGATTAGGTCCTATTTCCTTTATGTACATAAGCAGTAACCATGGTATTGTTGAATATGTTAATAAAAAGACTGCTGTTTTAAATTTATGAGATAATCAAAGAACGTTATTCTGATTTAATAATTTTGTTTTATAAACTTTTTTAAAGAAACTGTTTCATAATAAGCCTTGATGGTAGTTTAACTTTTTCTATCTAAAACAATGTCTTCTGTTTATTGAGGCAGTAAGCTCATTTGAGAATTCCAATGCGTGGGACGGGTGCTCCTGCTGCAGTATAATTCAAGGCCTTTTCAGGATGGACTGTCAGAGTTATCACAGGGGAGGAGTGCACAGCTTTCTGAGATGGATACAGTTACACATAACAGAGTACTGACGTCTGTGCAATTTACAGACGGTTAGGCATCCTAGTGTGCGTCGTGTTTTTGGCACCTCATTAAGGCAGACTGGGCAGCCCTGGTGCACACTTCGGGAATCACTAGTTTTAGAATTAAAGTTTGATAATTGTATCACTCCTAAGCGTTAAAGATCACCGCTGGTCTACGAAAAATTATTGGAAGTAAGCCAACATAGTGATAATTTTTGCTAGTTGTATACGGTAAGTAGATTGCTAAAGGCAAAAAACGGGACATAAAATGAAAATAGAAGAAGGACTATGATTTCACTTCTAATCATGAGAGTGCATGTTAGCAGAGAATTACAAAAGAGGCAGTCTTAACGTAATGTGAATACATATGTGATAGTACTCCTGTAACAGTCTGCGGCACTTAATATTGCCGCGTGAAAACAAGCGTTGCTTTTATGCACTAATGTGTGCTTTGTAAATACGAGAGGGGGTTGATTTAGTTTTATTTTCCACACCTCCACGTTAACGCTGCCAAATGCTTCATCACAGCTGCCCGTGGCACTCGTACGATAAACAAGTTTATTTAAACTGTTTTCCTAACAGGAGTCGTGTACGAGATAGTATTTTTGCCTTTAAACAGGTTTTGCTTATAGTTTAACATACCCCTACTATGCATGTAATTAACTGTCTGTGCGGCACAAATGCAAAGTGCTTTTACCGCAGGCGGTGTTATCACGTTCTTATAAAGATGTTGACGAATATTTACAAAGATTCAAAAGAGTTTAACGCTGCCTTGAACGGCAGGAAGTTGCCGATATAGAGGCGAAAACGGCGTCCATAATATGCTTTATAAATTGCAGTGGAACGTCATGTTAGATATAAAGGCATTTAACATACGTTTTATTTTGAATTTTGAAAAACATAGGGGCATATTATAATGGACAGTCGATACATTTAAGCCGCTTTTATCAACAGGAAATTGGCGATAAAGCGGCGATAATGGGTTTCATAATTTGCTCTATGGAAATCCTATTAAAAGCCCATGTAAGATGCGAAAACATGTAATATGGGCTACGCTAGGAATTTCATACAGCATATTATCAAGTCCATTATCGCCGGTTTATCGTCAGTTTCCTGTCGATAGAAGCGGCGATATTGTATCGTCCATCCTTGATAATATGGCTCATATTATGAAGGCGATTATGGGCGCTTGTTTAACAGCGTTATGCCGATTAAAGCGAAGTGAAATTATCACGTCTTCATAATATGTCCCAAGTTTTGCCGCATTCTTTAATTATTGTTCCTAAAATGCGGCAATAATTTAGCTTATGAATAGAGCTCTTTTTGGTACAATGAGGTAGTTCTGAAAAGAACTGTTTTTTTTTTTTTAAAGTTTTTCATTCTTTAAAATTTGTGAAACAGGAACCAAATTTTTAAACTGTAAAACAGGAACATCTGAAGTTGTAAAAAAATTAGATGCATTCGAACATTTTATGCTGATTAAATCTTCTTTCAATAAGAATGACGCTTTGCTCTCCGTACACAATTAATCCTTCGCACTTATTGCATTTTATATGCACTTCGTTTAAAAATGGTTTCAACTCCATCTGTTCAAGCGATGCAGATGTAGGTCGTCTGGTCGATGAAGTACTGGCCTGAGATGGTGGCAGTTGTGTGGCCAGATCTCTTGTCGCTGCTTTTGCATATTGAACAGGGTGGACTTGGTTCATATGCCTCTTCATAGTATGAATTGAAAAAGAATATTTTTTGGTTGGATTTCCTCTGGAAAGTACGGAGCCACAAATTGTGCACGTTACTTTCGGAGCATTTACTTTTTTTGCCCCTCAGGAAAGGTAAAAAATTGCCAAATAAAAGATTCCTTTTTTTTTTTTAAAGGAAGATAACCATTTCTTTCAGATTCCGAAGAAGAATTGGCTGCGGCCGCCATTTCAGCAAAGTGTCTGGAAATATGAAAAAGGTTGTTCTCTCTTCAGCGCCAAATAGATAGTGAGGGAAGTTGGTGGTTTCTGGAAAATTGCGGAATAGAAACTACTATGAACCAATAGGAAGTGTTCTTTTCAAGTCACATGATTTGACATGCGCTAATTAGGACGTATACGCGGTGACGGAATCCGGACACGTACGTGAATTAGAAGTATCGGTTTTATTTAATGAAGTTTTAAAATGTGAAAATGAGGAAAGGTATACATTCTCAAATATTAAATACCTTCATATGGGGTCACAAGAACAATGCTGATAAAGTATCAAACTTTATTAATTGTTTCAAAACACCGGGGTGCGCGCACTCTGTCGCACACCTCGGAACGTTGTTTAACATCTGACAAGTCTGTAAACGGTGAAATGAACGTAAGGTAAAGACTTTGTAAAGCTTTTGAGACTTGCAAGGAGTTCCTAAGCAATTCTGACAGTGAAAAAAACTTTATAATACTATGAAAGCATTTCTTGGAAATCTATAATAAAACTATAGAATACATTAAAAAAATATTTTATATTTCGCAATTAATAAAAGCTAAGAAATATAATGAAAAAATATAACTTATAAACAGTTTATAGTTAAGGAGTAGCCTTTGAAAAACTTATGAAATTCACTGAAAAAACCATAGGTTTTACACACGTTATAGTTAGGAAGTAGCATTTAAAAAACCTATGAAATTCACTGAAAAAACCATAGGTTTTACACACGTTATAGTTAGGAAGTAGCATTTAAAATACCTATGAAATTCACCGAAAAAACCATAGGTTTTACACCAGTTATAGTTACCAGGAAATTTTACTCGCATAAAACCATTGAAATTCCCACGTTATAGTTAGTTGGACTCACTATAACTTGCGCGTGCAATGCACTGCTGATGACGTCACATATTACATCACTCATGACGTGGTCAGTGACATCACTCATGACATCACTGATGACACCATCCTTGCGACAGAGTGACAGACCTCTTTTCACTGTAATGTAACCCTTGAAACACATATTCAAAAATAGAAACTAAAATTTTCAAAAAAATGGAGATACCCATACCAGTTACAACAACCAATTCAGTAAATCCACCATCTATATACACATCCACTCTTTCACCAACAGTTCTATGTAGTCACTCATACATATACTCACTCATCATATATAGTGATACACCTATATATCCTGTTACACAACGACAGTCATCCAAAAGATACTCTCACACATACTCACACATGCAAATAAACTATTAAACATCCATTTATTTGCATATACAGCTATACACACTACCACTTTACTTCTAAGGAAACTTACACATACTTACTCTCTTAAACAATCACTTATAGAAACACATACTTATTTAAACAGGAACTCTTACAATCCCTCACTCTCACATATACTCACTTATATACATCAATATTCACATATACTAGATTATAACATATGTAGTTACAGATAAAGACACTAGTGAGACAGTGATTCACTCACTAACATACATATATACACACTCATCCACCCATACAGTCCTGCACATATGCTGTATTCAAAACACATACAAACAGAGAGTCAGTCATTCATGCATCTATGTGCTAAGTAACACCCCCACCAAACATAAAGACACTCATATTGATATTAAAAAAAACATCTAATAACCCATATACCTACACATGTAGCTACTCACCAACCCATGCAGCCACTTATACACAAAGTGAAACATTAATACATATGTTTAAAAATTTAAACATTACTCACTAATATTTATTTTTCAGAAAGACACACATTCACTGGATGGTGTCATCAGTGATGTCATGAGTGATGTCACTGACCATGTCATGAGTGATGTAATATGTGACGTCATCAGCAGTGCATTGCACGCACAAGTTATAGTGAGTCCAACTAACTATAACGTGGGAATTTCAATGGTTATGCGAGTAAAATTTCCTGGTAACTATAACTGGTGTAAAACCTATGGTTTTTTCGGTGAATTTCATAGGTTTTTTAAATGCTACTTCCTAACTATAACGTGTGTAAAACCTATGGTTTTTTCAGTGAATATATATATATATATATATCTTTGTATTTTATTTAAAGTACATATTTGAAATGTAAAAAAAATTGTAATGAAAAGAATTCAAAATATTGAAAAAATACTTAATACATATGTATATATATATTTTGAATATGTATATATACAAATATATATAAGTTCTTGCGGGATTATAAAGATTACCAAAGTGGGCGCACTTTAACATTTCATAGAAAATATGATCAGTTGTATGATAAGTCAACTCAGAAAATGATTAGTAATGTGCCACATGCAATGCAAGTTGAGCCAGTTGAGAGTGATGCTTCGGACGGAAGCCTACAGGATATTAACACTTCGGGCCTGAATGAACCTGCAAAGGATGACCAAGAAGAAGTTAGGAAGCGTTTTTTATTACAATTTCAGGTGCTAAACCAGGGGAGGACAGACCAACAACAGGATCAGGGAAACCAAAGGGGACGCGGCAGAGGAAATCGGGGAAGACCCAAAGGAACAAAAAAGCCAAAATCAGACAACAGCGCAGGAAAACAGCCCGTGGGAATGATGACAAGGGGCAGCAAAACTCAACCATGACGGTAATTAATCTATCTGATAAAATATTAACTGTGTATGAGCAAGAGGTTCTATCATTAGGATTGTCATTTTGCCCTTCTGGCAATTTTAACTATGCACAAACTAGAATTGATCTATTCTATTTTGCCCGTAAGTTGAAGTTGAAGAAATGGTTCGCAACGCACCCGATCAAGGCGACAACTATTGGGATGACACTTGCCACCAATAATCTGGACTTGAATGATGTGGAATTTATGGAGACTATTTCCTCAGGGGTGGTTGATGGCAGTAGCTACCTGTCTGATGAAAGTGTTGATACCAATGTGAATCCGGGGAGCACTTTCAAGATTAAATCCAAATTCATTCCCCAGATTGTTTGTGAGGCTGTTGAAGTATTCGAGAAAGGCGTTCTTTCTGACCTTAAAAACTGAGATCAGAACAAACACCCCATAACAGGAAAAATCTCACGTTTGAACAACATAATGCTATCAGGGACTTAAAAACAGACGAGAGCATTGTCATCCGCAATGCGGATAAAGGTGGAAACGTGGTTGTTTTAGACAAAAACAAATACCTAGCTGAGGGACATAGGCAGCTGGGGGACACAAACTGTTACGAACGTAGCTCATTCTCAGACTTCCGAACCACCAAAGCTCTCTTCGAAGCCAAAATACAAGACTATCTAGACAAAGGCTCACTGACATGGGACGAGTATTTGTTTCTAAAATGTGATCATCCCAAGATACCTATTTTGTATCTTCTCCCGAAGATACACAAAAATGCCACTGATCCACCAGGGAGGCCCATAGTATCTTCTATGGGCTCTTTACTAGAGAATACTTCCCAGTATATAGACCATTTCTTGAGACCTTTTGTGATTGCTCTACCAACGTACCTTAAAGATACTACACATTTCCTCAAAAGCATAGAGGGTATTGTGTGGGAGGATACCTACATTCTGGTTACATTGGATGTGTGCAGTTTGTACACGTGCATTAGACACAATCTTGGGCTACAGGCAGTAGGGCACTTTTTGAGAGCAAGATCCATTGCGTTTCTTGACCACTCTAACATGCTACTTGACTTAATTGATTTTTGTCTTACACATAATCATTTTATTTTTGATGAATCTATCTACCGCCAGTCACAGGGCACGGCGATGGGCACCTGCTTCGCCCCCAGTTATGCTAACATCTTTATGGGGTGGTGGGAGGAGCAGGTGTCCACTGAAATCCACGCCTTTAACAACCAAGTTGTCCTGTGGCTAAGGTTCATCGATGATATTTTTATGATTTGGAACGGTTCGGAGGAATCGGTCAGACAATTTGTGGCTCAGCTCAACAAAAACTCTATGAACTTGCAGTTCACAGCTGGAATACACTCTTCCAGAATAGAGTTTTTGGATGTGCTAGTTGAAATACAAGGGACAAGAATGACCACTAGTCTCTATAGAAAAAGCACTGCGGGCAATGGTCTCCTGAATGCAAGAAGTGCGCATCCAAGAAGACTTGTGGACAGTATCCCCTACGGGGAACTTCTACGTGCCAAACGTAACTGTAGCACGAGGGAGTCATTTGAAGTCGAGAAAAAGAGAATGGTCACACGCTTTAAAGAGAGAGGTTACAACAACAAGACCATACAGGGGGCTGTTATGAAAGCAGACACTAGAACAAGAAGGGAACTCCTTCACACCAATGCGGAAACAGAGACCGAATCTACAATCAGGTTTATAACTACATTCTCAGGTCAATCTGGGGAATTGAGGGGTATTCTTAACAAACATTGGCATGTGTTACTTACAGATCCACACCTCAAACCACATGTGAAAGATTACCCTCAGGTGACCTTTAGGAAAGGCAAATCACTTAGGGATGAGCTTAGTCCTAATGCTGTGACTGGATCAAGCAAACCTAAAGAAACACCAGGATTCAGGTGCTGTAGATCCTGCAAAGCCTGCCGGAATAGCACCAACTGTAAAGAAATAATGATACCCAGTACAGGCAAGATTTTCAAGATACGTAAAATGCTAACATGCAACACCATGTATTGTGTATATTTGTTAATTTGCCCATGTAATAAATGGTATGTGGGGAGCACGACACTAAAGGCTAAGGAAAGGGTGCTTCAGCACATGAGGGCGATAAAAAATCACAATACACAATACCCTGTGGCCAGACACTTCTTCGAGCAGCATTACCAAAACGAGAATCTTCTCAAAATGGTGGTGCTGGACAAAGTAGATCTTGGGACTCGAGGAGGAGACAGAACTGCATGTTTACGCAAACTTGAATCAAGAATGATTATTGATTTTGAATGCACATACCCGGAGGGGCTTAATAATCATGAAGAATTGTCTGTTCATTTGGAAAAGTAGTCTCATGAATTGAATATGGGTCAAAAGAATGAGTCGTCTGACTGGTGAAATGATCAAGTATCTTTTCTAGAATTTTGTAAATTTTGTAAATCCTGCATACTGAACATAGTCTTGCCTGCATAGTCCGTTATAATACTGCGCCTTGATTTTAAAACATTTTAAAACATTTGTTTTCAATTAATTCACAGATATTTTGCACTTGGGGACTATTGGATATCAAATATTCCAGGATAGGATACAACAGTGGAAAATTAAGATGATCTTTCGATATGATAGATGAGCAAAATGAATTGCTGAAGAAATTACTACGATGATCATACTGGTATTATGTTTATTGGGCTGCCTTGGATGAATTATTATCTGTGTAGTAGGTTCAAAATGTGCCCACATGGGCGGTATTTGAGAGACTAAGAGAGAATTAACACTCTATTACTAATTTGGTACATGGACGGTCCATTCGGATTATTTGTTTTCACAATTTGCTTTATATACTTATGAGGTCTAACATGCTTTGTTGCAAAGTGACCATGCCCACTTGGGCGGCATTATGAGATACAAAGACAATTATTTTGTGAATACATGAGAATAGGGTTTATCCATGTAAATTTGCTAATTAAGTTGAATAATCATTGATCCCACTTGTTTGTGCAGCCTTATTTGATTTGATTTGGTTTATTATGTCATTGACTACTAAACATCTGTTGTATCTATCATGTTTTGAGGTATTAACTGCACATTATATTGCTTTTTTGAGATACTATACCTCTCCAATATGTCTGCCATGTATTTTACACTGGGGGGTGAGTGCACTGTAGTCCTTTTTCAATGTCATTATTTGGTTTTTTGTAAATAGGACTATCGTTTTGCAATCCATTACAAACGTGAGCAAGCCGTGAGGTGAAACGCGTTGTTTGTTTTTGCTGCCTAAAATAAATCTTTCAAGCACAGCAACCTTTGTGTGTCGTCGTGCATTTCCTGTCAATTGGGAAATTCTTCGTAGTGATATACAAATATATATGTATATATATATATATATATATATATATATATATATATATATATATAAATAAATATATAAACGCTCCTTTTCACCACTCTTCAAACGGAGCACTCGTGAGCGGGTGCTGGCAGCGGTAGTTGACAACTGCTAATTTTTGTCGCTCCGAATCTCCCGGTCCCGGGAAGACATTGCTGCACTCCAGGGGGACTTCTACAAAACTTTATTTAACCACAAAGGACACAAACGTTTCGGCGTGAGCCTTCCTCAGTGTTACTGACACCAAGGACTTTGAAAATGGTGGGAGGCCACCAGTCTTCAAAGTTACATTGAAGAGAACAGGGTCCCTAGGGGACTACGAGTATATACTGTACCATCGAACGAAAATCCAGATCCCCAGCTCCACAGACAGACAGGGCTGAACATACTGCACAGTACTGTTGGGGTACCCTAGGAATACTTGTGAAGTACGCCTGGAGCGACCGTGAGAACGCATTGGCAGAAATAAAAGAATTTGAAGATGAATTGCCAAAAGAAGACAACAAGAGTCGAGTAGAGGAGCTTATGGGGCAGATGAAAACAAGACTACTGATAAATGAACAAAAAATCAAAACCAGGAAGCAAGAGAAATGTATCGGTGACGAAAATGATTATTTGTAGGGTAGGGTCTTAACATTCGCCTGGAAATGTGATGCATCTTGGAAGGAATTTAGTCAGAGAACACAACAGGCAGCCCAAAGGGTTGAAACCTCAGAGTGTGATTTAACTGAAAACGAGTCAAGACATGAGCAACCTGGGAGAACAGTGCAGGGCAAGAAGGTCCCTTTTCACAACGAGTTTCAGATAATATGCCAATCATGGCTTCGGGAGGGCAAGAACAAACCCCCAGAAACAAGAGGAGAAGATCCCGCCGAGGGAGTGGTGGCAGGAAGAGGGAAGCCACCACCAGCATGGGGCAATCGCAACAAGAAAAGATCCAACAGGCGTTAACAGAAACCACAAATCTTACAGAGGTTAACTTGACAAATCGAGTACTCACAGAAACTGAAACCAAAGTTTTAAGTCTTAGATTAACATTTTGCCCAACAAGCCATCTAGAATATACTCAAACGAGGATAGACCTCTTTAGTTTCACACGAAAACTGAAACTACATAAGTACTTCAAATTGAGGACACATTTGACAAATCCAAAGAAAGTGTCCAGTAGACTAACTGCTACAGATATATTGACTGGGAAAGATCTGTCAACCATTGAAATTTTGGAAGATGTGCAATTAGAGAATGAAGACAATCTATCTGCAATGAGGACTATACCTGAGAGAGCAATAAGTATAGGTATTTAACAGGATAGGGAGGAAAGTCTGTTCAAACCAGTATCAGTCTTCAATCCTCAAATGCCATCTGATGCTATTGATGTCTTCACGGAAGCTATGACAAATGGTCTACTTAAGTTTAGATCAAACAAGAAGGGACATAAAGGAAACATCACTATGGTTGAGACAACAGCACTACAGAACCTGATGAAGGATGTATCAATAATAATTAAGCCTTCTGACAAAGGTGGAAATGTTTTTGTCAAAATCAGGGAACTATATCGGAAGGAAGCATTACGCCAACTTTCCGATGAAACGACTTACGAAAGGGTGTCAAGTGGAACCTACCAAACAAGTATACAAGCGTATGATAAACTAATAAGCAAGTGGTATAGAAGATCTATGCTGGGGACAGAGGAGCATCTTTTCCTTCGCAGTAATAACCCGGTATTTCCCACCTTTTATCACATCCCCAAATTGCACAAAGATAATGTAAGCTCACCGGGGAGACCAATTGTTTCTTCAGTTAGTAGCCTAATGGAACATTTGTCTACGTTCATAGACCATTTTTTGTTTTCCTTTGTGACACAGTTGGAGTCGTATATTAAAGACACTAAAGATTTCTTAAGCAAGACAGCTACAATATCGTGGGATCCCAGCTACCTAATAATGGTTTTAGATATAACAAGCTTGTATACATGCATAGATCATGAACAGGGTTTAAGAGCTGTTCAAGCCTATTTGGAGAAACGGCAGTTGCACTATGCCATGCAAAACCAGATGCTACTTGAATGTGTGGAGTTCTGCCTAAAAAATAAAGTTTTTTTGTTCGAGGACCAGTTTTTAGACAACTATCTGGCACAGCAATGGGCCCCTGCTTTGCCCCCAGCTATGCGAACTTGTTCATTGGCTGGTGGAAGGAGCGGGTGCCCAGAACCGTTGAGGGCAAGAATACAGGTAGAGTAGTGCAGTGGCACCGGTATATAGATGATTTATTCATCATATGGCAAGGCACTGTAGAATCAGCGTATGATTATATTGAGGTCCTGAATAGGAATGATTTGAACCTTCACTTCTCAGGTACAGTGAGTCCAGTGGCAGTGGACTTCCTGGATCTGAGTGTGTTTGTAGAGGACCAGAATATCCATACTGCACTTTTCCATAAGTCTATGGCAGGGGATTCAGTACTGTTTGCAAGTAGCAATCACCCCCCCAAACTCATACAAATCATTCCTTATGGGGAGCTCCTCAGGATTAAAAAGAATAGCACAAGAAATCAGGACTTCGAGGTGGCTGCCTCGGAGTGTATAGCGAGATTTGTGGTGAGGGGATACAACTCTATGTCACTCATGAAGACAATGCAAAAGGTGAGATGGATCCCTAGGGAGAAATTACTGCCGGAGAAAAGGGATAGGGATCAAGAAGATGGCCAAAATAAGTTTCAAATGTTTACACCTTATTCAGCAGAGGCAAATTATCTGAAACAAAAGCTTAAAAAAGAACTGGCATATTCTTAAAACAGACAGTATTATCAAGGACGATATTCCTACCCAACCCCTGGTAACATTTAGAAAATCAAGATCACTTTTGTGACATGTTAGTTTGGAGTCTTCTAGAGAAACCGCAACAGCAGGTTAGGACACCTTGCGGGAGGTGCAAGGCTTGTGCCCACAGCAAGAGAGTGTTAACATACACAATACCGGGAATAGAGAAAATTAGGGAAATCAAGAAATTTCTCATGTACAGCACTCCCTATGCATTGTTCTGCCTAGTGTGTGCATGTGGGCTGCGTTATATAGGCAGTACTATCCATCAACTCAAAATCAGAATACTGGAATATTTGAGAGCCATAGATAAAAAAAAGATCCATCCTATCCAGTGGCTCGCCACTTCGCAGAATTTCATCAAAGTGAAAGGAATAAACTCCAGTATTATGGCCTAGATTATGTTCCTGCGAATCCAAGAGGAGGAGACAGGTTACGTAAACGTAGACGTCTAGAGTCAAGATATATTATAGTCCTTTTAACCAAATTTCCAAGAGGGATGAACAGCGGGGAAGAGCTAGCTGTTCATTTGAGGTCCTGACTCATTTAGAATAAGATTTTGTTCTGGTTCATTTTGTATTGTACCATCGAATGTAGGAATAACACTATAGTAGGAATAATTTGAGAGATATCTGAATGACTGCACTTAAATTGAATTAGACTTGAAGTCTGTTGATTGACTGATCTTTTATGTTTAGTCTTTCTGAAGGGTCAAGACAATTATGGCTGTAGCGATAATGAGATGAAATGAAACCACCTATGTTATTTTAAAACGTATATATGAGCCTATTTTAGCAACTTTATTTGAAGAATAAGAACAATATGTACAGGAAACATGATGAGGGGACATTAGCCGATCCATGGCTTCATTGTGAATTTATGGTATTAATAAGTTTACTGTGTGATAGGTGAAGTACTGAGGAAAATATTGATTGATACCAATTGTAATTAATTATATACTATTTCAGTTGTAGTATATTGAAAAATTCCTCAGAAAACACCTGCCCAGTAATGGCAGACCGGTAGCTCTGGGTATGCACACCATCACAAAATGGCACTCGCTTTTAACATATAAATGTGTGTCCCCTTTCTGTTTCCATGTATACAAAAAATACTGCTTTATAAACATGCCCCCTCTAGTGTGTCAGTAACACAGAGGAAGGCTCACGCCGAAACGTTCGTGTCCTTTGGGGTAAAATAAAACTTTGTAGAAGTCCCCCTGGAGTGCGGCAATTTCTTCCCGGGACCGGGAGATTTAGAGCGACAAAATATATAAATATATATATATATTCGTCTATTTTGCCTTGATCACATGTCATCAGTGAAGTCATCAGTGATGTCACTGACCATTGTTGTGGGGATTTTGCACATACACAGAACTATGCACAGGAAAACAGGACCTCAAGTACAGTGGTTGTAACTACCTACCACCTTAATACCAAAATTGACTAGCTATCGTCGCTCATTCATTCTCGTATATAATCACGAAGCTACAAATGAATAGACAACCCAGAACACAACACTCCCGACCCTCCCATGAATTGCGGTAGCAAGACATACCCTTTTGCTCACTCACTCATACTTGTCTACAATAAGGATTGTCAGAGACACTGTATAGTTCAAAATGTTTATTTTAACAATTTTTCTCTATAATGCAGTATATGAGTCACTACCACCAGCAAAATGCATAAACCTAGAGCAGTTAGCATTGTTACAATATCATAGAATATGAAGAGGGATGTCATCATATACAGAGAGTGGAAAAAGGAGTATAAGGCCTAACCACCCTCCCCTTGGTAAGTTGAGGTTTATTATTTAAAGGAAGATCTCTGGGTTTTTTCTGCAGACCCCATACCTTAGAGCCTAAATGGTAGGTTTACATCGTAGGAACAGCATAGCTCTTCTCCAAGGAAATGTCTCTCTCCAAGTGTGTGTGAACAATAAGTATGGGCGAAATTTTCTAAATCGCGGTCCGCGAAATCGCATGAAAGCGGATTTGCGTGTTCGCGGGGTTTTGTGCTTATTTGCGGACCGCTTGCAGTGCACCGACCGCGAGGTTGCCCATGCGGTCGTACATGGATGCGACCATCTTGTGCGCGTTGCGTATTTCCATTTCCGGGCGCTATTGGCAATGTCGCGTTGTGTGCGACGTGCTATTACAAGTTCGCACATGTTTTTGCGTGCTCGCTGGGGAAATATCGCGCAAACTTACCCACGCGGTCCTCAATGGGCATGGCCATCTTGTTTTTCATTCATTGCTATGGTCCTGTGCATGCTTTTTGAATCCTGCTTGAATCTTTGCAATCCTTTCCTTCTTTGAACTTTTCTTTGCTCTTTTTTGCTCATTATCTATCTCTCTATTTGTCTTGATCTATATTTTGTGTTTTTTTCAACTTTTTGTTACTTTATAACTCCTTTTTTGGTTTAGCTCTCTCTTTCATTTTTTTTTTCTTTCTTCCTCCTTTTCTTTTCTTCTTTCGGCCAGAACCATGGCAAAGGGAGCCAGCAAATAAAAGGGGAAGGCACCTGCACCCCGTAGGGATGTGGGAGATTGAGGGGAGTTGATGTAGTGGCCAGGGAGGTTTTCACCGCGGTGGAGGTGGCCGCCCTGGAATGTTTTGTTCAGCTCCACCTCCCTAAGACCATGGCAGCAGGGGGCAGGCCCGGTAAAGGGTATGGCCTCCGGGAGCGTCAGCAGAGGTGGGATACGGTATGCCGGGCCATGCGGAGGTAGTCGGGGGTCCGGCGCACCTACGACCAAGCGACGCACCGGTGGGCCAGCGTCCTCGACCGGGAACAGGACCTGCTCCACCTGCTAGGTGTGGAGATCCCTGGCTTTGGTGAGTAGCTATTTAATAACTACTTTGTATTCTTCTGCTCTGTGTTATATTGCTAATATATGTTTTTCCAGAAGAGCAAGAATGCTGCAGATTCTATTACATTGCAGGTAAATTAATGTTTAAATAGCTTCTGTGATTGCAGGTGCTCGCCTGCTCAGTGGCGTTGCTCCAATGCTTACTTGTTTGCAACTTGTTTGCAACTTTGTGCTCATTTGAGCAGAACTGCGTAATGCTAGAGAGACTGGAGACTCAAGTCTAGTCCTTCCTTTGTACTCCTGCTGCCACTAAGAAGAAGAGATAGTGATGGATTGATAGGTTGAGTATATTATGACTTTTTATTAGTAGTAGTAATAGGACATTTTTTAGTGCTCTGCAATCATGATGACGGACTGTGTCTGTCACGTCGCGTGCTGCTGAGTGCTGGCAGTCATAGTAGAACCTGTTGGTCTAGTTGGTGATTTACATAACTTTCCAAGTAAACGGCCTGCAAATCCAGAAATTCTGTACTAGTAGTATCATCCTAGTTGACCAGATCAGATAGGTTAATAAATGTAGTGCAATTGTTGCTAATTTGTTTCCCCGAGATAATTTTAGATTGTGGTCACAGAAATCAAATATTTCAAAAAAAAAATCATCCATGTTGTGTTTATTTATTTCGTGATCATCATCAGCACCTCCCAGGGGCAAGGCGACTAGCAGCACCATTCAGACTCCGGCGGAAAAAGGTGGAAAGTCACAGCAGTCCATTGCAGGCTCTTCTGCTGGCCCCAGTAAGTTGTTCTATTGTTATATTAATACTTATACTTCCCTAAATTGTACAGCTCCTATTCATTACAAACTGTTTCCTAATTCTATTTTTTACAAAATAGTCTTTGATCTTCTTCTAATCTAGACTACTTTCTACATTCTTATCCTGCACGATTATGAGTCGGTCTGTGTAGGAAGCTAAGCTTCCCCAGTCGGCAAACGGTGTTAAACAAAACTCTGACCCAGAACAGAAGTTGAACCCCCAATCCCCTGACCGACTATGTAGTGTGTCTGACCAATGATTTCACGACCCAGAACAACAGAAGAAGACTACCGCCGAGTCCCGGCCTATCTGAGTCACTGAAACATGACTTCCAAGTGCAGTAGTTCAAAGCCTTCCGCTCACTCACTCGTGAACAAAAACCACACAGTGTTTGTTAGTTTTAAAGTTTTATTTTCAATTAAGAAATTATAAAATTATTTCTTTATTTGTAATACCGGAGTATTCGGAGCGAGCGAGCACTGCTGATAGATGACGTTACAGTTTAAACAACATTCCCAACATTCCCATGAATCAAATTACTTTAACATAATAGTTAACAGACACATGAAATTATTAGAAAAACTGTGTGGAAGCCACCACCTTCTTTAAAGTACTTAAAGTACTGCTGCTGATGACTTCCTAGTAGTTGGTGAATCGTCCTGTTGGGAGAAGGGCAATGTAATCTCCTTTCTGTAATTAGAAAAATGGTGCACGTTAAGCAAGCATTCATCAGTTGTCCTAAGAAGTGTAGCATTTAATGGAATAAGCATATTAAAAGTTAACACCCTCCCCTAAACCGTTACTATTTTTCAATCCCAGTAATAAAAAATGTGTTGTGTAACATTTCCTTCCATTATGAGACGAAATAGGGGGTTGTGTATGGCATCTGAAAATATGACATGTTTTTTCTAGACGTCACAACATCTGATGCGGCACAGCTGACCACCAGTGCCGGGGCCAGCACTGCGGAGGGCTCCACTCTAGGGGCGGATGCGGCGTCGCCACCAGGACGAGATGGGGGGGAAGGCTCAGCAGCGGCGGACGGTGGTAAGTTATTATACTCCTTACTTATTGACATTTTTTGAGTAGGCTCGCAAAGGAGTGTATGATGTACTGTACAGTACACTAGTACAAGTACACTGTACTGTTAAGAACAGTTAATAATTTAGAACTACTTTTTTGGTTATCACAGAGAAGACAGTCAACCTTGACTTGTAATAGCATTAGCAGCGGTACTTCTCGGGTATGCAATGGCCCCCTCTATTTGACTTCAACTCAGCTGGCAAACTTTTATCGTGAAGCCAAGTCATATCAGATATACTTTAGGGATGTGAAGAACAAAAAGTGAAAGAAGGGTGAAACGAAGGACGAGCGAGTCTTAACATTTATAACTGTAAAGAATGGTGTTTTTGAATGCAAGTCAAGAGAAGAAGACAGTGGTTTCCAAATATAATGAAAAGGGTGTTAGTTCGTTGTTGAGAAAAAGAAAACTTGGGACATTTGAGACATTAAGAAGAATGATAGACGTACTTTGGAAGCCTGGATGTTATCTTCTTTTTCCTCATCGATAGCAGAGGGGTATGATGTAGTAGAGCAGACGCTGAGTGGATAAAGATTGTTACTTTGAACAGCATGTCCGTGCCAGAGTAGCAGAGCGGAGGAAATCCAAATACTAGAATTTGTTATTGATCACAAATACTCCCTGCCTTGACTAACAGTACAGTACTTTACTTTGCAAGCGCAGCATCTATTGTGTATGCATTGTATAGTTGACAACATTATATCAAGTCAAGTCACTTCCTCCGCCAATTATGGGTTCTGCACTCACTCCCTATGTAATAATTTTATTTCAGCTGTGTCATGGGTCTACTATCGCTGTAGTTCACTCAATCTATCAAAACAAAGCACCTAAAGGCAACCATCATATAACCAAAGATCATGTGATCTGCAGGATAATGATATATGATCAGAATTGAAAAATCTCCATTCTTCTTACGTTGTAGTAAAGGCCCGGGGGGACCGTGCAAAAGATATCATTACATTGAGCAGTAGCCCTTGATGTAACCGAGTATGGCCAGTGGCAGAGCCATCCCTATAGAAAAGTAAGAGCTTCCTATCCCCACCTGCATGTACTGCTTAAAGTACTGTGAGTCTGCGTCATCATGGCTTGTGTCTGTTTTTCTTGGGTACAAGCTGAGTGACCTGCCATGCCGGCTACCACAAGTTCACGTACCACTAATTTCTTTTGCAAAACAAGAGAAAAAAACAGAAGACTTTTTTTATTACTCTCTGACTATGTATGTAATGTATTAGGGAGTCCATCCATAGTCCTTCTAGTGGAATTCCTGAAACTCCCAGTAATGTCACAGGCCTACAAAGACGGCGGAATGATACATGGCAAAATGTTATACTGTGTTTGCTACTTGCTGGTGTTACTGAGAGTCAACTTTCAGTAAAATTATTTTGATGTTATGTTAAAGACTATTGGCTACATTATTTTTCTTTCTTTCTTCATATAGATGCTACTCCAACAAAGCTCACCCGAAAGGAGATGGCTGTCCGGGCCAAGGCCCGTAAGCTGGAGTCTACTTGTGCCGAGTATCGGTGGCTGTGGGCTCGGGAGCAGGAGGAGGAGACAGCAACCACTGCATCCTCCTCCAGTGCCCTCGTGTCCACCAGCCAGAAGCCTCCAGCCAAACGGAGCCGCGGCCCGACAGCCTCCCGCCGCCGCCGCACAGCAGCAACACGATCAGCTGCCCCCCCTAGATCCTGGATGGTACGTCAGCGCCGCCTCCGTAAGAGAGTGGAGTACCGGGAGCGGATGGCCGAAAAACATCAGCGCCAGCTCCAGGACCTCCGCAAAGAGCTGCGGGACGTGCAGCAACAGCTGTCCACACTACGCCACCGGAGGAAGTGACTGTCCCTTGCCCCTTTTTTAAAGACTGTTGGGGGGTGGGAACTGGGTGTTTGGGAAAGGGGACTTTTGGACTTTTGGACATTGGTTGGGGTTAGGTAGGGGGGTGAGTTGGGTTAATTTATTTTATTTTTGTACTACATAGATATATTTCTTTATAATTATTTTTCAAACCAAAACATAGTATACGCGTTCATATTATTTTTTGTGGGGGTGGGCGGTGGTTACTGGATGTTTGGTTTCTTCCAACTTACCAGCATGAATGAAACATCTAGTCCTGAAATGTACCAAAGTGCCAGTAACCAAGTTATTGAAATCAGTAGCCCTACTAGTACTTTACTAGTAGTACTGCCAGTCTCTGCTCTCCTCCCAGTCCTAGCCCATTATTCTACCTTTCCAAAATGCTTATCTTACCTGTGATTCGTGTTTCAGAATAGGGATAGCCACAGGGCTGCCTGCATGGTAAATGTTGATTAAGGTTGATTGTTGACATGTATCCTCGACGGATGAAATATCATTGTTGTGCTGGTAGTAGTAGTGGTACACACTGGCAGTAGCAGCATATGAAAAAAAAGGAAATGAAACATTGAGTGGCCTGAGCATAGCGTTAGAAACAGTACGATAGATAGTACGCTACAGAACAGTGCCATAAATTGTAGCCTAAGCAGTGCTAAAGTATTCTAAATATAACTTTACTAGCTTCGTGGACTATGGCTACTATAAGAAATATTATGTAGACAAAGGATACTTAAACATAAGAATTAACCATTTGATTAGTCATGTGTATGAGCATGATGTTTGATGCTCAATTCACGATGTCGCACATGAAATTCCATTTTCCAACATGTTTCTGGTGCTGCTTAGACCGTATCCTCCCCTGCAAGTGTGTGGAATTTTTGTTGTCAGTCATACCTAAATAAAAAACCACACAGCCCGGGGTAAGAGGGTTAGGGTTTTTGAAGATTGGATCGGAATGGGGTTTTTTGGGAAAAGTTTTGTGGAGAGAAGAAAAAAAACACTGCATGGACAAACAACAAATGAAGAGAAACACATTTTTGGATTCAAAGATATCCATAAATCTTTTACGGGACATAAAGGTAGTGCACTACTGCTTAAAAATTTATATGAAAGAAATGTATGTAATAGCTGGAGAGATGACTTTGAAGCAGAGAACAAAGAAATGCACCTAGTCACATTCGTAGTAGTTCAAGTTTTTTACAACAATAACATTTAAAAGATAAGGAGAAGTTAAGAGAGAATACTGTAACTTTATGTTGTAGTTGTCCTGTTGAATTGGTGAAGTTGCATGCATCCTGCCATTCCTCCTATTCGCGATATACTCCTCCATTCCATCTTACGCTCCGTCGATGAATATTGGTGACCAGACACACTGTCCACTGGCTGCCTGATGAGTAATTGCGGATTACATCTGAGTTCAGCGTTTGTTCCATGGCACATAGTAAAAGCCGTCCTGTAATTTTTGATGGGAAAAAACAGTAAGTGAACCAGTTCAAAGAATATAAGGTACGCTGTTTAGTGCAAAAATAGCACTTTCAGTTTCAGAGTCGACAGTATTACAAAACATACAAGCATCATTTCAAAAGTGCGTACTCTGAGTCTCGTTTTCAAGGATAAATAAATGTGGGCGAAATTTGCGGATCTTTCCCCTCAAACTAGGTGTAAAGTGTAAACTGCAATTTTAAAACCCTAACCCTAGGCCCTAAACCCCCTTTTTCACCATGGATTTAGTCCAAACTACTTGATTCCGATATTAGACCTTCCCACTGTTTGACCTCTGCAAAAGAGACCCAGTGTGCAGTGATGCACATGTAATCAAGGGCTTGGCAACTGGTCCATATGTCTGTTGTCATGTGGATAGTGTTAACAGCACTCTTCAGAATAGCTGCGCCAATCACCTCCAGCACATCATGATGTAGTGCTGGAACAGCAACCCTGGCAAAATAGGACCGGCTAGGAACCTTCCATTTAGGGCAGACTGTTGCCACAAATTCAAGAAAACCCACCCCTTCCATGAAAGAGAAAGGGAGAAGGTCCAGCGCTAACATTTTAGCCAGCTTTGCGTTATACAGACGTACCGTTGGGTGGTTGCGTTCAAATGGCGCATCCGACCAAAACATGCTGCTAATGGTGGGCTGGACCGTTTTACGTGATGATGATGATGCAGACTTCACACCAGTTAGGCTCATTGATTTAGTTTTTTGCATTGGTGTCTGTCCCAGACTCTTAGTGTGCCTCATACATGTTGCAGGGGTAGAGGGTGTGGGCGCTACCACTGCAGTGCGGCTGCCTGGGGTACTGGGTGTACCAGAGAAAATGTCGGTCGGTTCTTGACTTCCCCCCTGCACAATCAGCCCCTCGTCAGCATCAGATGCAATGTGAATGGATACATTTGGATCAGTTCTACTTTGGACTTCCTCGATCTTACTTAGGTGCGCATACCACTGGATAGGGTGGTGTTTTTTTAGATGACCTCTCTGGCCTCCGGTACCATAGTTGGTACCAAGCTTACCCCGACTAACCTTATACTTTACAAATCAAACAAATGACGATGTTTTCCGCTTTTTGGCTAACAGTAAAGAAGTCCCAAACTGGGGACTGGAGATGTCTGCTGGTGGTGGAGGTGCTACTTTGACTTTCAATGCCAGATGAAGTCGAGGATTGGAGTGGCTGAATTTGTTTCTGTTGTTCACTTACAGCACCACTACTTGAGGTAATGGAGGTCGAGCTGGATGGAGGTCCCTGCTGGCCCTTCTGACGAGAAAATATGGAAGCTGTAGGTCGTTTTGGTGTTGTTGTTAACTGCGTTGGTGGTGATACCAGTGCCACGCCGCCCACATCCGGCTCAGCAGCCATTCGGGCTACGGTGAAAATGTGTGTCTGCTGCATGCCCGCTAGGGCTGGAGTGACGTCTGTGATGACTGGGTCATCGTCAGACTGTTCATCAGCAGCAGAAGACACCACTTCTTGTTCGTCGTCATCACCCATAAGTCGAAGCCTTGCGGGAACCTTCCTTTTAGGCTTAGCTACCTTTGTCGGCTCATGGCGTGCCTCACTCTCAGACTGCATTTGTGAGTTCCAATCAGGATCAAGGTCATCAGAATGAAGGGGGCTTGAAGAAGAACTTGTAGTAGTAGTAGCCCTCCTTGACCTTTTTCTTGCTGGGGATGTGGAAGACAATGGATCAACATCAGGAGGAGTGGCTTCCTCGCATGATACCTCCGCTTCAATCTCGATTTCCTGATGTGCCCCTACTTCTGGAGGAACAAGCATTGTGGGCAGTTGTGCCACTCCATGCGCCTCTAGTTGCGCCTCTCGATGCGCCTCTCGATGAGCCTCTCCTTTCCCCTCTACTTGCGCCTCTCCTTGCGCCTCTACTTTTGCCTCTACTTGCGCCTCTCCTTGCGCATGTACTTGCGCCTCTCCTTGCGCATGTACTTGCGCCTCTCCTTGCCCATGTGCTTGCGCTTGTACTAGTTGCACCTGTGGTTGTCGCTGCGGCTGTGGTTGTTGAACACTCGTCAGCTGAGGTACACCCGGCGTTGATTGGATGGTACTTTCTTGTAATGAGCCCACATCACTGGTCGATGGTGATTCAACAACCAAAGTGGCTGTCGCAGCAGCACTCATGGTCTTGGACCTAACTCGGCGTGGTGGCACTGAGCTCAATGAAGCGGAGGTGCTGCTTCCAGCTTGGTCCCCGGCGGACACAGCTGCTGCTTCAGGTGTGTTTTTTTTCCCAAAAAAGGTGTCGTTGGGCACACCAGTCTCCTTGGTAGGTGGAGCCACTTGCTTCTTCTGCTCCTTCTTACTGTTAGTGGCACTGGCAACTTTTTTCGCTGAGGCGCTACGGCCACCTTTCTTTGGGGCCATCTTCTTCAGATGTCAGAACAGCAGGCCGCAGTTGCACGCGTTGCAGAGTTGTCTTGTCTGTGGCCACAAGTGACGTCACGTGACGTTGTGCTGCACACACCGCTGCAGGACTTCTTCCTGGCACTGGTGGTTCTCTTGAGCACCTAAAAGCAATCGAAGCCAGAGGTACATCAGTTAAACACCCCAAAAAGTAAAAAAACACACAAAAATCACCACAATCCAATGACATCCATGCCCTCAATGATGTTTAAATTCAAGACACCCCACAGAAAGACTTGGTCCATGCACCACTCACTACTACTGGGCCTAATGGATGAAAGCAAGGCAACCTGGTTGCAGGCCTGAGCACACTGCCTGGCTTCAAAATAGCCCCTTGACCCCAACCACATGGCCCGGCCCTGCCTGGACCAGGCCTCAAAATGGCCCCCACCCACATGGCCAGGCCCCAACACCACCCCAACAAGTCGAAAAACACACAAACATCTACAAAATCCAATGCCATCCATGCCCTCAATGATGTTTAAATTCAAAATGCCCGACACACAAAGCCTTGGTACATGCACCACTTACTACCCCAGGGCATAATGGGTGAAAGCAGGGCAGACTGGGTGCAGGCCTATGGCTCAGAGCACACTGCCTGGCTTCAAAATGGGCCCTTAACCCCCAGCTACATGGCCAGGCCCTGCCTTGACCAGGCCTCAAAATGACCCCCACCCACATGGCCAGGCCCCAACACCACCCCAAAAAGTCGAAAAACACACAAAAATCACCACAACCCAATGCCATGCATGCCCTCAATGATGTTTAAATTCAAGACACTCCACAGAAAGACTTGGCCCAATGACCACTCACTACCACTGGGCCTAATGGATGAAAGCAAGGCAACCGGGGTGCAGGCCTGAGCACACTGCCTGGCTTCAAAATGGCCCCTTGACCCCCACCACATGGCCAGGCCCTGCCTGGACCAGGCCTCAAAATGGCCCCCACCCACATGGCCAGGCCCCAACACCACCCAAACAAGTCGAAAAACACACAAAAATCAACACAATCCAATACCATCCATGCCCTCAATGATGTTTAAATTCAAGATGCCCCACACAAAGCCTTGCTACATGTACCACTCACTACCCCTGGGCATAATGGGTGAAAGCATGGCTGACTGGGTGCAGGCCTATGGCTCAGAGCACACTGCCTGGCTTCAAAATGGGCCATTGACCCCCAGCTACATGGCCAGGCCCTGCCTGGACCAGGCCTCAAAATGGCCCCCACCCACATGGCCAGGCCCCAACACCACTCCAACAAGTCGAAAAACACACAAAAATCAACACAATCCAATGCCATCCATGCCCTCAATGATGTTTAAATTCAAGATGCCCCACACAAAGCCTTCCTACATGCACCACTCACTACCCATGGGCATAATGGGTGAAAGCAGGGCAGACTGGGTGCAGGCCTATGGCTCAGAGCACACTGCCTGGCTTCAAAATGGCCCCTTGACCCCCACCACATGGCCAGGCCCTGCCTGGACCAGGCCTCAAAATGGCCTCCACCCACAAGGCCAGGCCCCAACACCACCACAACAAGTCGAAATACACACAAAAATAAACACAATCCAATACCATCCATGCCCTCAATGATGTTTAAATTCAAGATGCCCCACACAAAGCCTTGCTACATGCACCACTCACTACCCCTGGGCATAATGGGTGAAAGCAGGGCTGACTGGGTGCAGGCCTATGGCTCAGAGCACACTGCCTGGCTTCAAAATGGGCCATTGTCCCCCAGCTACATGGCCAGGCCCTGCCTGGACCAGGCCTCAAAATGGCCCCCACCCACATGGCCAGGCCCCAACACCACTCCAACAAGTCGAAAAACACACAAAAATCAACACAATCCAATGCATCCATGCCCTCAATGATGTTTAAATTCAAGATGCCCCACACAAGGCCTTGCTACATGCACCACTCGCTACCCCTGGGCATAATGGGTGAAAGCAGGGCAGATTGGGTGCAGGCCTATGGCTCAGAGCACACTGCCTGGCTTCCAAATGGGCCCTTAACCCCCAACTACATGGCCAGGCCCTGCCTGGACTAGGCCTCAAAATGACCCCCACCCACATGGCCAGGCCCCAACACCACGCCAAAAAGTAAAAAAAACACACAAAAATCACCACAATCCAATGCCATCCATGCCCTCAATGATGTTTAAATTCAAGAAACCCCACAGAAAGACTTGGCCCATGCACCACTCACTACCACTGGGCCTAATGGATGAAAGCAAGGCAACTTGGGTGCAGGCCTGAGCACACTGCCTGGCTTCAAAATGGCCCCTTAACCCCCACCACATGGCCTGGCCCTGCCTGGACCAGGCCCCAAAATGGCCCCCACCCACATGGCTAGGCCCCAACACCACCCCAACGAGTCGAAAAACACACAAAAATCACCACAACCCAATGCCATCCATGCCCTCAATGATGTTTAAATTCGAGACACCCCACAGTAAGACTTGGCCCATGCACCACTCAGTCACTACCACTGGGCCTACTGGCTAGTGTGGTTTTACAGGCACCCCAAAATAAAAAATAAAATCCACATATAGTGAGCTAAAATTCACTGACATAAATGAGATTTAAGTTCAACAAAACTCACAGAAACACGTGTATCATGCACCCGTGACAAACCCTGGGCCTACTGGATACTGTGGCTACCCACAATATATTTTTTTTAAAGTTGAAAAAGTTTTAAAATTGTAGTTGCAGCAACTGCAATGCCCCAAACAAACAACACCAACTTACTTGTAAAATCTCAAATCCAAAAGTGAAGTCCAAAAAGTCCTCAAATACAAATATCCAGCAGCACCCACAAAAAGTAATCCTTCCAGCTCCAGATCCAAATGAAAAGTGACCAGGAGATGGACAAAGCACTGGGAGGAGCCTGCTGGACAGGAACAGTAAGTTGGAGACTCTGGAGCACTTCCTTCCTCCCACCCCCCCCCCAAAATGGACTCCTTCCACAAAAAACTGCAGCCAAATCTCAATCTGAGGAGTTATTCTGATCAAAATCATGATTTTCAGAAGGTTTATGATGCCTGCGGTGGATTTCTTGTGCAGAATTGCAAATTTTGCAATTTCGGGAAAGCGAGCTGTTCAAATCTCCTGCCGGATGTCAGCTGTGCGCCGCATCAACTTGTTCGGCATTGTTCACTCCCCCGATGCGTAATCGCGGACCCTTATGACGTACTCGCGATGTCAAACTCTCGCTGTGCAAGAACGCAAACCGCGATGACGTAATTGCGGTCGAAAAACTCACGTGCGATCATGCAGCAAGATCCAAAATGGGGCAGCACACGCAAACCGGGAGAAAAACAACTCGGCGGACTCAGAATCACGGTAAGTCAACGCCGCGCACACGATATTGTATTTTCCAAGCCCGATCAAGCAAAATAATTCTCAACTTGCGAATTTGCCGATTTTTGGGCAAATTCGCGCGATTCGCGGACCGCGAAATTGTCAAAAATCCGCAAATTCGCCCGCGAAACAGATTTTACGCCCATGCTTAGTGAACAACATGCATCCCCGTATTATCAAAGCACAAGCTTTCCAGCAGGGCAGCTGCGTATAGCATGTTTTGTCTTGGTGCTAGGGACTGACCAGAACAGAATAACAAGGGCCATGTTTATCGACCTTGCACATCGTTTTCACCCTAAACTCCAGGAACAGCAGAGACCGCAGAAAGCAGACAGTTCTCATGTGAAAGGCACAAACTGAGTCTTGCAAAATAAAGTCATATAGTAACTTGCGCAAAAGCTGCATCATGGCAGCAGAGCTCATGCTAACTTAGCAATGTTGAGAATGACCCTAATGGCCATATAACACCATGTCATGAGTGAAGTAATATGTGACATCATCCGCAGTGTATTACAGGGGCGCAAGTTTTTGTTATCTCAGATAACTGTAGCGGCTGAATTTCTCTGGTTTTGTATGAGTGGAATGTCAGCCTAACTATAACGTCCCTGAAACGTATGTTTTTTTCAGTGATTATCTAAGGTTTTTTTAAATGTTAATTCCTAACTATAACGTCCCTGAAACCTGTGTTTTTTCAGTGAATTTAAAAGTTTTTTTTAAATGTTAATTACTAACTATAATGACCCTGAAACCTGTGTTATTTTCGGTGAATTTCAAAGGTTTTTTAAATGCTAATTTCTAACTATGCATACATAGTTAGAACATGTACAGAAGGAGGAAGGAAGGTACACAAAGAAGCAAGAGAAGTGCAGAAAGAGGCATTAGAGGTGCAGAAAGAGGAATAAAGCTGCAGAAAGAAGCAAGGAAAATGCAGAAAGAAGCAACAGAAGTTGTCCAGAAAGAGGAATAAAGGTACAAAAAGATGCAAGAGAAGTTCAGAAACAAGCAAGAGAGGTACAGAACAAGGCCTACTTTGACTGTACCTCTCCACAGACTCATACAAACTAGTCTAATCACTAATCCTTCCCCCAAGATTAAACCTTACTTTTCTCTTGAAGGTTCACTATTCATCGACTGCTCAGAATGTTAGGCCTACCAAATGTAAAACAGCAATCCTAACCATATCACTCTTGTAAGTCTGACCAAGTTGGTGAAGATATGCATCTGTTTGTCTCTGCTTTTAACTAGTGACATGTTACATAAAAATAAACATACAAATACTTGAACATCTGTGTTTCATACAGCACAGTCTGTACATTTGTGTACAAAAAAGATGTATTTATTTGTTTATGCTCATAATACAGGGCACATGGGTATTCAATAGTATATTTGAGGGTCTCTATAACACCTGTCTGCCTGTGCAACCAAATGACAGAGAAGAACTGAGAATATTTAACCACCTATAGAAGAAGCTACCCACTTTATAAATCACCATCCCCAGATATATAAATCATCTGAGAATACATATGCAAGTAGACAAATACCTCAGTCACAAGAGCATGCAGACCTTTAATATTGACAGCATGCTCTTTCTATTTGAGTACAGAAAGAGGCAACAGAAGTACAGAAAGAAGCTAAGGAAGTGCAGAATAAAAGCAACCAGAAGCAGAAACAGTAACAAATGTGCAGAAAGAGGCAAGGGAAGTGTAGAAAGAGGCAAGAGGGGTGCAGAAAGAGGAACGAGAAGTACATAAAGAAGCAAAAGGGGTGCAGAATGCCACAAGAGAACTGCAGAAAGAGGCAAGAGAGGTACGTACAGAAAGAGGCAAGAGAGGTACAGAAAAAGGAAAGTAAGGTGAGAAGGGGCTCAGAAAGAAGCAAGAGACATACAGAAAGAAAGAAGAGAAGTGTAGAGAGAAGTAACAGAGCTGTAGAAAGAGGCAAGAAGGGTACTGAAAGAAGCAAGAGAGGTGTAGAAAGCATAAGACAAGGCAATAAGAGGCCACGGGGTACAGAAAGGAGCAAGAGATGTACAGAAAGAAGCAAGAGAAGTGCAGAAAGAGGCAAGAGAACTGCTGAAAGAGACATGAGAGGTGCAGAAAGAGGGAAGAGGGTACAGAAAGAGGCAACAGGGTCACAGTAAGAAAAAAGAGAGGTACATAAAGAAGCAAGAGACGTGCAGAAAGATACAACAGCGTTGCGGAAAGAGGCAAGAAGGGTGTGGAAAGAGGCAAGAGAAGTATAGAAAAAGGGAAAAGGCGTGCAGATAGAGGCTAGAGGGGTGTAGAATGAAGTAAGTGAATTGCAGGAAGAAGCAACAGAAGTACATAAAGAGGCAAGAGAAGTGCAGAAAGAGACAAGAGAGGTGCATAAAGAGGCAAAAGAGGTGCAAAAAGATGGAAGAGGATTACAGAAAGAGACAAGAGGGATACATAAAGAAGCAAGAGCGGTGCAGAAAGAAGCAAGAGAAGTGCAGAAAGAAGTAACAGAGTTACATAAATAGGCAACAAAAGAAAAACAAGACAGAAGCATAAATAGTAACAAATGTGCAGAAAGAGGCAAGGGAAGTGGAGGAAGAGGCAAGAGGGGTGTAGAAAGAGGTAAGAGAATTACAAAAAGAAACAAAAGAGGTGCAGAAAGCAACAAGAGAACTGCAGAAAGAGGCAAGAGAGGTGCAAAAAAAGGGAAGAAAGGTGAAGAAAGAGGTAAGAGAAGTATCCAAAGAGACAAAGGAGGTAAAGAAAGAGGAAATACAGGCGCAGAAAGAGGCAGGAGGGGTGTAAAAAGAAGCAAGAGACGTGCAAAACGAAGAAAGAGAAGTGCAGAAAAAGCAAGAGAAATGCAGAAAGAGGCAACAAAAGTACAGAAAGAGTCTAGAGAAGAGTAGAAAGATACAACAGAGGTGCTGAAAAAGGCAAGAGATGTGCAGAAAGAGTCAAGAGAGGTACAGGAAAAGGACAGGGTTCAGGAAGAAGCAAGAAGGTACAGAAAGAAGCAAGTAAAGTTCAGAAAACCCAACAGAAGTGCAGAAAGAAGCAACTGAGGTGCAGAAAGAGGCAAGAGAAGTGGAGAAAGAGGGAACCGAACTGCAGAAAGAGGCAAGAGAGGTGCAGAAAGAGGCAAGTGAGGTACAGAAAGAGGGAAGGTGGGTACATGAAGAAGCAAGAGAGGGGGAGAAAGAAGCAAGAGAGGTACAAAAAGAGGTAAGAGGAGTACAGAAAGAGAGAAGAGGGGTACAGAAAGAGGCAAGAGAGGTGCAGAAAGAAGCAAGAGAGGTGCAGAAAGAGGCAAGATAAATGCAGAAAGAAGCAAGAGAGGTGCAGAAAGAAGCAAGAGTGGTTTGCACACCATTAGTATGAATTTAACACCCACATTTAGCAATAAGTAACTGGTGACCATTCCAGCTTTGCAAAGAGCCGTCAACCACGCTGTAACGTTGCTGCATTTTTGGTAACGTTTGAGCCGTTTGAGCTAGAAATGAGGATTTTTTTGCACATTATGCAACAGATGATGAATTATGGGGCAAATGTGGAAAATGTATAATTATGCTTAAATAGGTGGCCCTGCTCATACCTCTAACTAGGTTCAGAAGTGTTCCTCAGTGTTTTTTTAGTAGTGCTGGAATGAATGAAGCCCTGGTGCCTGCTCTAGTGTGAATGAATGAAGCCCATGTCCTTCAGAAGTTTTAGAATTAATGAATTCCTGTAGTAGGGTTAGAATAAATGAAGCCACAATACTGCTGTAGTGTTAAAAGGAATGAAACTCTGGTCCCATAGTAGGGCTGGAATGAATGAAGCCGCAGTCACATAGTTATAATGAACAAAGCCCTGTTTTCATAGTATTTCTGGAATGAATGAAGCCCTGGTTCTGTACTACTATCAGAATGAATGAAATCACAGTCCTGCAGTAGACTCAGAGTTAATGAAGGCCCGTTTCTGCAATAGTTTTAGCAGTGAATTAAGCCCCAGTCTTGCAGTAGTATGAAAGAATTAAGCCCTGGTCCTGTAGTAGTGTTAGCAATGAATTAAGCCACAGCCCTGCAGTAGTGTGAATGGATGAGGGTTGGTCCTGCAATTGTGTGAATGAATGAAGGCCCAATCCTGCAGTAGAGTGAATTAATGAAGCCCCGATGCAGCACTAGTGTAAATGAATAAAGCCCTGGTTCTGTAGTAGTGTGAATAACTGAAGCCTGGAACCTGCAGTAGTGTGAATGAATAAAAGCCCCTATCCGGCAGTAGTTTTGGAATGAAGGAAGACCCAGTCCTGCAGTAGTGTAAATGAATGAAGCCCGGATCCTGCAGTAGTGTAAATTAATGAAATCCCAGCACTGCAGGAGCCTAAGAATTATTGAAGCCTCAGTCCTGCAATAGTGTTAGCAGTGAATTAAGCCCCGGTCCTGCAGCAGTGTGGAAGAATGAAGCCCCAGTCCTGCAGTAGTGTTAACAATGAATTAAGCCCCGGTACTGTAGTAGTGTGAATGAATGAAGCCCAGATTCTGCAGTAATGTGAATGAATAAAGCCCTGGTTCTGCAGTAGTGGGAATGGATAAAGACCCTCTCTGGCAGTAGTGTTAGAAGGAAGGAAGCCCCGGTCCTGCAGTAGTGTTAGAATGAATTCAGCCCAATCCTGCAGTAATGTAAATGAATGAAAAGCTGGTCCTGGAATAGTGTGAATGAATAAAGCCCTGATGCAGCAGTAGGGTAAATTAATAAAGCCTGCTACTGCAGTAGTGCGAATGAATGAAGCCCCAACTCTGCAGTAGTATGAAACAATGGAGACCCGGTCCTTCTATAGTGTGAATGAATGAAGCCCCTGTCCAGCAGTAATGTTAGAATGAAGGAAGCCCCGGTCCTGCAGTAGTGTTAGAATGAATTCAGCTCTGATCCTGCAGTAATGTAAATGAATGAAGCGCCAGTCCCGCAATAGTGTGAATGAATGGAGCCCCGACTCTGAAGATCTGGTCCTGCAGTAATGTAAATGGATCAAGATTTGGTCCTGCAATAGTGTGAATAGATGAAGATCTGGTCCTGCAATAATATGAAAGAAATATGCCCCGGTTCTGCAGCAGTATGAATGAATGATGCCCTGGTCCGGCAGTAGTGTGAATGAATAAATTAATAAAGCCCCTGTCCTGCAGTAGTGTGAATAAAGGAAGCCTCAGTCCTGCTGTAAGGTCACACCCCAATGCCTGTGCCCCAAACTCAACTATGCCGCCCTCTCATTTGAATGTTAAAGGCCTTGCGGGTCTGGCATCAGAGGCTATTTGCATAGGGCAGGGCTTGCCCCGTGCTTCAGCACAGTGTCAGAGACGGGCTGAGGCTGCATTGTTCACATGCTTTGCTGATCCTGGGGTCTCGCCAATGATGCATTCTGTGGGCTCCGGAATCTTTTTTGGAATGAAGGAGGATTTTAACTTTATGGAATTTAATGTCTGAGACAAATGATGTCCCTGGGGTGGGTGTCCGGGACCGGTAATGTCCAAGGTCGCGGATGTCCGCACTCCGTGGTGTCCGAGGCTGGTGATGTCCACAGGGCAGAGGTCAGAGACCACTGATGTTCACAGGGTGGGTGTACGGACCCGTCATGTCTGTGGGACAGATGTCCGAGCTCGTTGGTGTCCTGGACAGAAGTTGTCTATGGGCGGATTTCTCTGCTTGGTGTTCCAGACTGGTGAAGTCTACGCCTGGGGAAGCCCATTCTCCGTGGTGTCCGAGTATGGAGCCCGGCCACCAAGGGCAGACAGGCAAAGGACATGGGTCTGTGCCTATCAGAGCCCAGGGCGAGCAGCAGGCTGTCACCGATGACCCCAGAAGACAATAACCTTGTGTGCACCCTGCCAGCTCGGGCAGGGCTGGGTGAAAATGGTTGTGTGGTGTGGGGGAGAGGTATGCAGGCCCTCTGTGTCACATCACTCCATGAAGTGCTAGGCAATCAGGGTAGAAGTGCCGGTACTGTCCGCTACAGGCTCTGGGCCGGCACCCACCATTTCCAGCTATGTTGTGGACACTGTCCTTTTCATCCTATGGTTACCCAGCCTAGAGGGCTGGCATGGTACTGCCCCTTTCCTGTAATGGTGCTGGAACTGTCTGCTTCATGCAGGGGTCCATTGAGAAGTGCTGGCACTGTCCATTTTAGGCTTGTGACTGGCACTGTCCCTTGTGGTGACTTGGACAGAAGTGCTGGCACTGTCCATTTAATGCTCTGGTCTCCCTTGAGAAGTACTGCACTCTCCTTTTAGGCGCTATTCGGGACAGTTCAGAAGTGTCGCCAATGCCCATGTAATGCATTGAGACCTCCATTTACCGCCTTGTGAAATGCTTTAGGACCTGATTGTACTGCCTAGGAAATGTTAAGAGGTCTGCACAGATGTATGTATGTACTGTCAGATTTGCATTTCCCAGTGGAATTCTCTGTATGTCTTTTTCGAAATGCAGTAGTGTTCTATGAAATTGTCTGGGATCTGTTTGGGCGTGCTTATATTATCCCATGAAACGTTTGGGGACTTTCAAATTTGTTTGAATATGTTTGTACTGCCACATGAAACTGTTCGGAATCTGTTTGTACTGCCCCATAAAATCTTTTAGGTCTGTTAGTGCTACTGCCCCGTAGAATACTCAGGGATCTGTATGTATGGTCCCATTGGAATGCCCTTAGGTCTGTTGGTGCTACTGCTCTATGGAATGCTCACAGTTCTGTATATACTCTCCCATGGAATGCTGTTAAGTATGTTGGTGCTACTGCCCCGTGGAATGCCTAGGGATCTGTTTGTACTGTCCCATGGAATGCTCTTAGGTCTGTTGGTGCTACTGCGCCTGCAATGCTCAGGGATCTGTTTGTACTCCCCCATGGAATGTTCCGGGATTTCTTGGTAGTGTCTATGGAATGTTCTGGGATATGTTTGTTTGTAAAATGCTCTGGGATCTGATGGTACTGTTCAATGAAATGCTGTGGAATTGGATTGGATGTATTGATAATGTCACATAAAGTTCTTTTGAGAAGTGCTGCTACATGTCTTGGGAGATGCTCTCATATCTGTTTGTGTTTTCACTTTCCCACCACACCTGCAGCAGATTTGCAAGGGTCGGTATCATTCATACTGTCCCATCATTAGTGACGGATGCCTGCTGAGAACTGCTGGCTCAGCCTCTGCTCCAATAAATGTAATCGACTCCTTCGGAGAAGTGCTTCTGCCAGCCCGTGGAAAGCATTGCAGGTATGTTGAGACGTACCCGGCTGTCCCAGTGAAAGTGCGCTAAGTGTGAAGCTAGCACTCTCCCTTTAAACGCGATACACCGTTCTAGTGTTGCTACTGTACCATTGAAAGTGTTTGAAGCAGGAAGTGTCCCTTTAAACATGATGTAGCTGTGAATGCTGTAAATGCGAACTGCTATCACTGTCCCATTGGTGAGGTTACAGTTTTTGGATGTGAATTTCCGGTAATTTGGCTGATTTTTTCACTGTAGTGTATTGGGTGAGTTACTGCACTTGTAGCTGTAGTCATCACATCACCGTTAACACATTCAGAACAGTGAGGGGTTTGCTGGCCATCCAAGATGGGAAGAGACAATATAGTTCAATGAAAGGGCCTGCTCTATCTGTAAAGGGCAGCTACTGTCTAAAGTAATGCAGTCCTGTTGGAAAGGGCTGGGATTGCCCCAGATAAAGTGCTGTGGGGAGCACTCTTAGTTTTTTTTCTTAATTTTTGGAGAATCCTGCCGGAAAGTTTTCAAAAAATGTTTTTTTTTGCTCTTGTGGTGAGCATGCCTAGGGGATCAGGGTGTCTCTACCCTGCCCCTTTTTCTGCTTTTTTCACCTTTTGTCTTGTTACTCAGTTAAACCGAGTCACACGATGGCTGCCAACACTTCCTGGTTTGAAGTGTTGGCAGCCAATCAGAGTAAAGCTTGTGCTCGGGACAGTTTGCAGATCCACTGCGGTCACCAGATACTAATATTTGTTTAAATATTAATTTCTCAGGAACTACTGAACAAATGTACACCATTTAGAGCAAAGAGTACACTCTGGACCAAGAGCTACATTTCTGCCAAATTTGGTGTAATTCCCTTCAGCAGTTCGGGCTGTGGCTGCAACAAAAGTTTCCGGATGGAAATGAACATAGAGAAAATGTGTTTTGGGACCCTCATTTTTCTCAACCCCCGCTTGACGAATCACCACAAAACTTTGAAGATGGGAGCTGACGCATTAGTTTTCACAATTTTTTGAAGATTCATCAAACGGCGCCAAAGATATTGACAAAAGGAAAAATGCTTTTTGAATTTTAACAAGGTCCTAACTATAACTACCTACTGGCAACTACCAGTAGGTAATGTGCAGGAAATGGGACCTTGGTGTATAGTGACTTAGGGACAGATGTAGGTAGCCAAATACCTGTTGGAAACGGCCGAAAATACAGAATTTTGCCCGTTACCGACTGGTATTTGGCTTTTTAGATGTAGGGGCCTAAAAAAGACCGATTCGGTAAATACAAGTCGGTAATTTACCAAATCGGAATTTACCAAATCGGAAATTATCAAGTCTGAATTTACCGATTTGGAATTTACTGATTCTGAAATTACCGATTCGGAAATTACCGAATTCTTATTTACCGATTCGGTAAATAATAAATGGTAAAAAATTAGTTTTGAGATGTAGGTAACTTCTAAAATACAGAATTTCATGAAATTCGGTATTTAAGAGTCGGTACTTACCATGGATTGAAAGCAGGTGCTAACCAGGTGCAGGCTATAAAAAAGTCCCAAAATGCAACAGTGTGACCAGAATGGCGGCATTCTACGTGATAGCAAGGCGGCTACGGCTACAGGCAGCAGGAGAGAGGGTCTGGAGAAGGTAGGAGCAAGTGTACAGACAGAGGATAACGCTCTTTCAACTCACTGAGCCAGAGATACTGCAAAGGTACAGGCTACACTCCCAAACCATCCTGGACTTGATCAGGGACCTCCACCCACTTATGGAGCACCCAACTCCAAGGGCGCATGCCATCCCACCCCATGTGCAGGTGCTCTGTAGGCTACACCTGCTTGCATCTGGGAGTTACCAGGGGGTGAATGCTGTGGTAGGTGGTATGTCTCAGAGCTGCCTGTCCCGTTTTTTCAGGAAGTTCCTAGAGGCCACGATGCAGAGGATGCATCATTACATCTGCTTCCATAACACACGGAACTGCTGAAGACCAAGACTGACTTTTATCAAATTGCACAGTTCTCACACTTCATCGGCTGTATTGATGGCACCCACATCCCTATATGCCCACCTGCTGCCACAGAGTACATATACAGAAACAGAAAGTCAACCCACTCTATCAATGTACAGGTAATCTGTGATGCCAACAACATAATCACAGACATTGTGGCCAAGTTCCCAGAAAGTACCCACGACTCCTACATCTTTCAGAACATTGGGATCTACACACGCCTGACAGCGGGGGAATTCGGCAAAGGATACCTGCTAGGTAAAACACTGTGACACACCCTGATAGATATTGCAGATGTATGTGTATGTGTGCATGTGAGTAATGGCTTTCTCATTTACAAATAGGGGATAGTGCATATGCCGTCCGCTCATTCAACCTGACACCCTACCTCAACCCTTTAACCCCCAGCCAGAGACGATACAACGTGGCACACAAATCTACAAGGAACGTTGTGGAGCACACCTTTGTGCTGTTAAAAAGCAGGTTTCGCTTCCTCCACAAAAGTGGAGGGGCACTGCAGTACTCACCAATCATCTGCTGTAAGATAATTGAAATTTGTGCAATGTTGCACAACCTTGCTACAAAGAAGGGCACTGAGGTGGAATTGAGTGACTATGAGGACCACGATGATGAACATGCACTGCCTGAACCAAGCACAGCAGGAGTTGCGACACCAACAGATGGCAGACAGAGACGGGCAGAGATCACAAGGAACATTTTTTTAGTTAGTAAAGAGACACAGACAGGTGGAGTATGCACCCAACGTAGTTTAATATTTGGCACTACGCAGGTACTCTAAAGCACAAATGTGCAACACAAATGTCATCCATGAAATAATGGTAGTCCTGGCTCACTTCCCAATTTAAGGCCATGGAGTGTGGGCTGTACAAATCATTTTCGGCCATGCCTACCAGTGCCAGATGAAAGTGGCTGGCTGTCTTCACTGGGTGTTTGGGCTGTTGGCTACCATGCTGCCTGCTGCTCCTCCGTGTCTCAATAAAAAGGGGGCTTGTCATGCTGCTCCTACTGGTGCTTTCCTCACATTCTGCTACATCCAGAGCAGCAGTTTGTGCTGTCTGTGCATTAATCAGCACCTCTACAGCACTGGTCACCATTGCAAGGCCGCTAGACACCTCATTGTTGCTGTGTGTTAGTCCCTCTTGCATGTTGATGCATTGTCTGCATAGAAGGGAAGTGGCTGTGGCCAGGCGGTTCATTGCCTTAGTTTGTTGCTGCACATGCTGCTTGTCCTTGCACCTTGTTAACCTGTCCTGGCCCAGTTTAGTGCACAGAAGCTGCACCGATTGTGTCATGTCCCGCACACCTGTGGCCATCTCCCGCATCCCTGCAGCCATCTCCCTCATACCTGATGCCATCTCTTTGTTCTCCTCAACCAGTGCACTGATGCCCTTCCCTATGTTTTCCATATTTGTTTTCAGGTGCCTCATCTGGCGTTGCACAGACTGGATGGCCTTCCCCTGCATTATTTGTATCTTTTCCATGCTACCCTCCTGCCCACGGAAGACACTGGGACCCTCCACATGTTGTGCAGCACTGATATCTCTGGCCCTGCGGCGTCTGGTACCTGTACGGGCACCCTTTGCACTGGACTGCTGTGTGGCAGTGCTTCCTTCCCCAGCCAAGGTTTGAGTGTCATCTCCCTCCATTTCACCTGCTGAAGTTTCCATTTCAACCAGTGGAGCTACTGCATGCCTCATGCTCTTTTGAGGGGCAGGTATTGTTTGCGGCAGTGACGCAGGCAGTTCAGGTGAGGACAGTAGCAGAGGGGATCTTGAACGTTCTGGGGACGCCTGCAGATGTGGAGACATTTCAAGTTCTTGGGATGGTGGCAGTGGTGTTGATGCACCAGTGTCCTACAGCATTCACCTTCAACTGTATTTCCAGCCAAATCTTTCTTTTGGCAGATTCAGCCACAGTCAGGGACTGCATTCCAAAAAAATTCTGGTGTTCTTTAACCACCTCCTCCACGAGGACCTGCAGCTCCATGGTGCTAAATTTTATTTTTCTCTTCCTCTCTGGATGTTCCTTTTCACTGCTGCTTGCCATTTTCAAACTTTAAAAGCACAAAAGTTTTCCTGTGGCTCAGGACTCAGCTCTGCTTTCACAGCCTCTCCTGAAGCTTCTAATTACTTCCAGCTGCCTGAGTGTAACCACTTCCTGGTTGGGACGGGGTGGGTGTTAGCACCTGATTGGCTGACTCATAAGTTTCACTTTTCTTTCCTTTCGGCCAAAAGGCCCATAGGATTGAATACCAATTCCTTAAATACCGATTCGGTAAATACCAATTCGGTAAATTCCGAATAGCAGATACCGAATTTTACCGAATCGGTAAAAAATACTGATTTTTTACCTACATCCCAATTACCGATTCTAAAATACCGAATCGGTAAAATTCTGTATTTTAGAATCAGTAAATTTAAATTACCTACATCTAGCCCTAGGTCTTCCTACCACCTTAGTTCCCACAAACTCAAGATCGACTAGCTATAGTGCCTCACCTGCTCTTCCACGCACTCACAGGGAAACAAATGATTAGGCACTCCAGAACACAACACTTCCAGTTCTCTCAGGAATCGCGGTAACAAGACACACCTTGTTGCTCACTCTCCTGTACTCGTCCACAATAAAATATGACAGAGACACAAAACAGTTTAAAATATTTATTTTACCTAATGTGCCATAACATGCAGTACACGTGCCACAACAAGCAAGAAAATGTATAGGGACTCAGATCTGCTTTCACAGCCTCTCCTGAAGCTTCTAATTACTTCCAGCTGCCTGAGTGTAACCACTTCCTGGTTGGGACGGGGTGGGTGTTAGCACCTGATTGGCTGACTCATAAGTTTCACTTTTCTTTCCTTTCGGCCAAAAGGCCCGTAGGATTGAATGGGAAGTACCAATTCAGTAAATACCGAATCGGTAAATACCAATTCGGTAATTTCCGAATGGCAGATACAGAATTTTACCGAATCAGTGCCACAACAAGCAAGAAAATGCATAGTTAAAATATTAGTTAAGCAGTATGTCCATAAATCATGAAGGGAGATGTCATCATAAAAAGACAATGGAGAAAGGACTATAGTGCCTAACGTCCCTCCCCTTGCTAAGAAGAAGAATTATTATAAAATAGAAGATCTCTGGGCTTTGTCAACAGACCCCATGCCTTAGCCTGTAGATGGTAGATCTACATCATGGGCACTTGTCTACCTGGAAAGATCCCTCTCCAAGTGTATGTTACCTATTCGTGCATCCCACTGAACACCCAAGTGTGCTGTCCAAAGAACAGCTGCATCAGTATGTTTTGTCTAAGGGCTAAGGACGGGCCAGATCAAAATAGCAAGGGGCATTGTTGTTCGACTTTGCACATAATGTTCAGTCAAAATCCCAGGAACATACATGGAAAGCGAACACAGCAAAAATAAAGACGTATAGTAACGTGTGCAAAGCAGCAGGCAAGCTGCAACAAGCTCATGCTAAGTTAGTAAAAAACAACAATGTCCCTATGGGCCGTGTGACACCTTCCCCTAGGCAAGGACATTAGCCATATGCAAAAAAATCAGTGGGAAGCAGAGGCAAAGCGTCATTGTTGCAGGCCAATTTGTGTAATTTTGGGGGTGAAAAGCAAGGTATACTATTCCAAAATTTCGCCAATAGGACACTCAAAAATGTCCGCCCATTCATAGGAAGTCATCAACTTAAAAAATATTGCTGGTAAAGTGGAATGCCTTGAACTAACTCCAGGATGTTGTCCAATTACTCCATCGAAAAAATGCATGCCATCTGGTTTAGTAGGTCGAACAAACACACATGCTCCTCATATCCAGAGGCTGTTAGGAGCATCTCAGGTTGCATTATCCTTGATGAAACTGCAGTCAATGAAACGCTACATGAGAGCACAGGTGCTCAAGTCTGCCATTTGTCCGAGCAGAGCATTGCACACCAAAAGCATACCCCTGGGACATACCCGGTCATGGGCCTTTGGTGGACCCATTAGCAGATCGTAATCCGGGGACGCATGTGTGGTATTGGACAAGCAGACATCCATGGCCCATTGAAAACGGCATCGGAGGCAGTGAAACTCAGGTTGCACGAAGGTAAAATAGGCACAGCAGGAGTTCAGCCAGTAATCAATGACAGAATATTCCACTGGCATAGACCAAAGAGCTGTCACATACGATCACGGTACCGTTGCAACAGGACCAGGTTTGGCAGCACCACAGATCAAGTATCCATTGCGAAGCAATCATACAAGAACCAGCCCACCACAGACCAACAGGAACACTAGGGGAAACCCTCCGATGGCACTTGGAAAAAAAGAGTGAATCAAAGCCAGAATGACTCCAAAAATAGTCCGAAAGGAAGAAACAAGGCTGGATCCCACAAATTAAAAAAAGTGAGCAAGGCTCTCCGTATTACACTCATTAAATATTTGGGTATTAATTCCCCAAACTGAAGTGGGAGATTTGTGTTTAGCAGTGAGTTTATCTCGCTTGTGGTTCTTGCAAACCTGCAACTTGAAGGTCTCTCGAGCCGAAGTGAGAGCAACTTCTTGTTGAAACAATAGCGCTTTGAGTCTGCTTAGTTTATTGAAATCTGTTTTCAAAGTAAGAATGTAAGGCCAAAGAGAACTGTCTGTAATCCCATGAGGGGGTGGCAATTGGTTATTGCTGCAACATGTAACTCTTTGAGAAACTATCACTATATACGGGATGCCAGCTCTCAAGCCAGAGCAATCGTGGTTTTTCAAAAAAAGATAACTACCATTAGAAAGCAAATTAAGGGGCTCATTAGGATGGCGGACGGAAGGATGTCCGCCGTCCTGGAGTAGGCGGAAAAAGCCCTTTTCCGTCCGCCTGCCGCGGACAATCCCACCGCCATATTAGGATGGGAAAAACTGTCAAAACTCCGTACGCGGCGGAAGAGAACGCACCGCCGCGGAATTAAACCCGACCCCGCGGCGGACGTAACTAATCCAGAGACACCGCCGTACGGAATGACGTCTCCGACCGTATCCCAAATCACGATGGCGGAAAACACACATAAAACCGCTGCGGAAAAACAACCTGCCTGAACACGGCGGATTCCCCACAGCTAACAAACCACACATTGCGAAGATACCCACCACAAGCAGCTCGCCCACATGGACCCAGCGCTACACGCTTTTCCGATACTCTTCGCAATCCTCCACCAGCAAGTCATGGACCATCATCGACGACGATGCAGGTACGCTACACACCATTTACTTCCGGAAGGGGAGTACCTGGCAGGGCTGTGACGTTGGGAGGGGGAGTGTCATGTCACAGGAAATACATTGACGAACGCACCAAAATATACACAATTGAAGAACACAACCAGGAATGACAGCGACAAACCACTAAACATGATACATTAGCTTTATTCAACATAATAGGTGCATAATATCAGAATATCTAGGAGCATGGGCATTGTGCCCAACAGAGCAGGTACATCATTGGCAGCACGTGAGAGGGCAGAATGCAGTATCAGAACAGCAACAGGGCAGTGTGGACAACACAGCAGGTACATCATTGGCAGCACGTGAGAGGGCAGAATGCATTATCAGAACAGCAACAGGGCATTGTGCCCAACAGAGCAGGTACATCATTGGCAGCATATGAGAGAGCAGAATGCAGTATCAGAACAGCAACAGGGCATTGTGGACAACAGAGCAGGTCCATCAGAGGCAGCACGTGAGAGGGGCTAAGTGCATCAACAGTCCATTGCACTGAACAGGTCCATCAGAGGCAGCACGTGAGAGGGGCTAAGTGCATCAACAGTCCATTGCACTGAACAGGTCCATCAGAGGCAGCACGTGAGAGGGGCTAAGTGCATCAACAGTCCATTGCACTGAACAGGTCCATCAGAGGCAGCACGTGAGAGGGGCTAAGTGCATCAACAGTCCATTGCACTGAACAGGTCCATCAGAGGCAGCATATGAGAGGGCAGAATGCAGTATCAGAACAGCAACAGGCCAGTGTGGACAACACAGCAGGTAAATCATTGGCAGCATATGAGAGGGCAGAATGCAGTATCAGAACAGCAACATGCCAGTGTGGACAACACAGCAGGTACATCATTGGCAGCATGTGAGAGGGCAGAATGCATTATCAGAACAGCAACAAGGCATTGTGCCCAACACAGCAGGTACATCATTGGCAGCATATGAGAGGGCAGAATGCAGTATCAGAACAGCAACAGGCCAGTGTGGACAACACAACAGGTACATCATTGGCAGCATATGAGAGGGCAGAATGCAGTATCAGAACTGCAACAGGCCAGTGTGGACAACACAGCAGGTACATCATTGGCAGCATATGAGACGGCAGAATGCAATATCAGAACAGCAACAGGCCAGTGTGGACAACACAGCAGGTACATCATTGGCAGCACGTGAGAGGGCAGAATGCAGTATCAGAACAGCAACAGGGCAGTGTGGACAACACAGCAGGTACATCATTGGTAGCACGTGAGAGGGCAGAATGCAGTATCAGAACAGCAACAGGGCAGTGTGGACAACCCAGCAGGTACATCATTGGCAGCATATGAGAGGGCAGAATGCAGTATCAGAACAGCAACAGGGCAGTGTGGACAACACAGCAGGTACATCATTGGCAGCACGTGAGAGGGCAGAATGCAGTATCAGAACAGCAACAGGGCAGTGTGGACAACACAGCAGGTACATCATTGGCTAGCCAAGTACGTGTGTCAAGCGACCCGTCACAAGGAGACTAATAAAACATAGGTGGTTACATACGTCAATCTACACACAAACTTAAATGAGATGTGACTGATGGCAACTAGACCTCACACCACAGAATCTGGTGGACTGCTTGAACAACTCGCCTCGGACACACCGCCAGCACCAGCAACAGGAGTGTGAGACACAGCCACCGATCTACTGACTGACACCTGAGCCATAGACCCAGACACACCACCAGCACCAGCATCAGGAATGTGAGACACAGCCACCGATCTACTGACTGACACATGAGCCATAGACTCAGACACACTGGCCGGACATGTCCCTGTACACTGACCAACAAATACCATGCCTGCACCTCACATATGTGAGTGAACAGCAGCTGAGCCACAAGGACCACTGAAATGTTGAGCCACAGGGCTGTATGGGCCAGGAGGCAGGGTGGCTCTGGGAGCTGGGGACAGCTATACTGGAGCGGCATTGGGGTGTTCAGGTCTCACTGGTGTGTGTCTCCGTTTCTTTGTGAAACGTAGGGGCACCCCGGACATGCCTGGACTGGTAAGTGGAGTGGCATCACCAGACATCAAAGGTGTATCATGTGCTTGTGGTGGTCTGCTCTCTGGGGACGTGCTGGACCCTGCCTGCCGTTTGCTGTATGCCTGCCCTCTGCCCTCTGCATCATGTGTAATGGGGGACGCAACAACAGTGTACTCCTTCCTCTGCTTTAGCGGGGCGTGGATGGGAGTAGAGGTATGGGGGGACTCCACCGCTGATACATGTGGTGTACTTTCCTTAAACATCATCCTCAGTGCAGCCAGGGGTGAAATATGCCTGTCCTTGATGGTGCTCGTGTCCATGGGAGAACCCTTGGCCATGGGATGTGCCTTGGACGTCGGAGGTGTCCTTTCCCTGGAATGGCCCTGATCCCTTTCCGGTGCCCTGTCCCTGGGTGCAGACATGTCTATTGTAGTGTCCCTCTCCTTTGAAGCTACCCTGCTCTTGGGAGGTGCCCTTACCTTGGTACTGTCCTTGTCCTTGGGAGTGTCTCTGCTCTTGGGAGATGCCCTTTCCTTGGTACTGTCCTTGTCCTTGGGAGTGTCCCTGCTCTTGGGAGGTGCCCTTTCCTTGGTACTGTCCTTGTCCTTGGGAGTGTCCCTGCTCTTGGGAGGTGCCCTTTCCTTGGTACTGTCCTTGTCCTTGGGTGTGACCCTGCTCTTGGGAGGTGCCCTTTCCTTGGTACTGTCCTTGTCCTTGGGAGTGTCCCTGCTCTTGGGAGGTGCCCTTGCCTTGGTACTGTCCTTGGGAGTGTCCCTGCTCTTGGGAGGTGCCCTTTCCTTGGTACTGTCCTTGGGAGTGTCCCTGCTCTTGGGAGGTGGTCTTGGCTTGGGAGTCACGTTGGTGGGGGATGGCTGTGTAGCATGTGAATCCATTTCCATACACACCCCTACATGATCCTGTCTGTCAACTCCAGTGTTGGACACGTCGTCTTCGGATAAAGAGATCACAGGCTTAGGGGAGGGTGTCTGTGCCCTCCATGCCCTGCCTTGCTGCCTGTGGCTGCTCCTAGTGTAATAACCAGAATAAGAGGCCTGGTCTGAAGACTCACTCTCCCCTGTAACATCAAGTGGTGTGGATGGTTGTACAGAAGTAGCACCCTGTCTATGCGACTGTACAATGGCTGAGGACACAGTGTTTGCCAATAACTGAACTGTTCTGTGGAGACCAGCAACATCGCCATGAATGCCACCACCTGCCTCAACTTCCTATCGTGGTCTTGGAATGCATTGATCATGTTGGTCTGCCCTACACACAGCTGTCGCAGCAGATCAACAGCCTCTGCACAAAGTGCACTTTGTGTCACTGGGGCAGGGGCAGCGGTTCCTGCACCGAAGGCAACTCTGCTCCCCCTCCTCTGGCGAGCACGAGCCGTACATGTTGCAGTGGGTGGCAGTGTGGGCCCTGTGTGCTGTGTCCCGACTGAAGGTGTTGATTGCCCACTCCCTGTCTGTGCCAACAGTGTGGACTCACCAACACTTTCTGAGGATGAGGGCGATGGTGTTTCCACATGCGAGTCCTCAGGGACGGTCCTGTCCCCCTCTCCGGGGCTGCCCCCTTCAGTGTCAGTCTGTGTGTGCGTGACCTCTGATTCGGAAGCATTGCCGCCACTCATCTCCGTCGTCTGTGGGTCAGTGCCCTCTGCCAAAGCTGAAATAGAGAGAAACGCGGTGTGAGTAAGTGCCACACTCACGTACTGAAGGACAACAGATCTAGGATTCCATTACATACATTGTACATGTAGCACACATCCTGCACACGTCCCACCCCTACTATCTGCACACAAGTTATGCCATGGGACCACAGACCTCAACAGCATGTCCTGGAACCCTCAACTTCCAAGCAAGTGGGCTGTCCACCTGGCGGACATGGATGCCAATGCCTACTCCGCTAATGGCACCAGCATGGTATTTCAGATAAACATACGCACCACGGAAGCCAATAATGTGTCCGAGCAGCAATACATGCATTGCAGGCCCAAGTAACATACACATACAATCTGCTTACCGCTTGTGTGCTGCTGTTCCCCACTCAGCTGGGCGGACAGGTCAGGATGCGTCACAGCAATGATACGGTGCATAAGAGGGGTCATGGTGCGGCGGGCCAGACGTGTAGATCTTGGAATCATCCCCAGTGTCATCTCCGCCACATTCTTGCTAAGCCTGGAGATGTCGTCCCAGCACTTGTGGCAGTGTGTGGGTCGTCTATTGAACCCCTCCACTGCCCGTACATCATGTGCTATCGTCCTCCACACGGCCTTGCGAACGTGCAGCTTTACCTGCCATGATGGGAGACAAGAGGGTAACGTAAGTGGACAGTATGACATGCACAAACATCGCAGTAACACGATTCAACATGCAGCCATGCTCAGCACTACACATGTAAAGGTCCCACAGCACACCGCCAGGCCTGCAGAAGACAGGAGCCACTGAACACCTCATGACCAAAAACATTTACACCACTGTACTTACCACCTGTCCGGGTGCACCGTAGAGCCGTTGGTAGTGGATGAGCACACCGTCCACAAGGACATCCAGCTCCGCTGCGGTGAAGGGACGCGACCGGGTCTCTCGCACTCCCTGCATGGCAAGGTCCTGGACAGTGGCACAACAGCAGCAGCCGTTGGTCAGCTCAGCAGCAGCAGGTCGAGGTGATGGTCACAGGCAGCAGCCATTGGTCAGCTCAGCAGCAGCAGGTCGAGGTGATGGTCACAGGCAGCAGCCGTTGGTCAGCTCAGCAGCAGCAGGTCGAGGTGATGGTCACAGGCAGCAGCCGTTGGTCAGCTCAGCAGCAGCAGGTCAAGGTGATGGTCACAGGCAGCAGCCGTTGGTCAGCTCAGCAGCAGCAGGTCGAGGTGATGGTCACAGGCAGCACTGGATCAAAGCAGTGAATGTGTGCTTGTGAAAGTCACACATATATAGGGCCCAGAGCCCATGTCAGTGGCACACGTGGCCAGCTATTGGTTCCCCCTGGAAGCCTCATTCGAAAAGGCCCAATGACAGGCCCTGGTGTGGCGGTGCACTGTTTCCGCCATTGTCGATGGCCCATACGCGCCCCGCGTTTCCTCTTTCCATTGGCTGCCTGTGCACGTGCCACCACGGACACACATCGGCAACCGCAAGTGCGCACTTCCATGATGGTTGCATCATTTGCAACAATGTTCAATCAGTGGCGCCACCATGGCGGTGCACGGCTTCTGCGGGGGAGGTGCTGGCCAACACATACTTGTAATTATGGATATCGAAATGGTAGGTCATGACCCCCCTTGCAGTCACGTTGCATCATCCACCGTACACCGGCCGTGGCAGGCCCGGTGCACAACCTCCGTGCCAGGCATGTCACCCACCTCCGGACCAGGCCTGGTGCACAACTGCCCTGCCAGGCATGTCACCCACTGCCGTGCCAGGCATGTCACCCACCGCCGTGCCAGGCATGTCACCCACCGCCGTGCCAGGCATGTCACCCACCGCCGTGCCAGGCATGTCACCCACCACCGTGCCAGGCCCGGTGCACAACCGCTGTGCCAGGCATGTCACCCACCGCCGTGCCAGGCATGTCACCCACCGCCGTGCCATTCATGTCACCCACCGCCGTGCCAGGCATGTCACCCACCGCCATGCCAGGCCCGGTGCACAACTGCCGTGCCAGGCATGTCACCCACCGCCGTGCCAGGCATGTCACCCACCGCCGTGCCAGGCATGTCACCCACTGCCGTGCCAGGCATGTTACTCACGGCCGGGCCAGGCCCGGCAGTGGGTGACATGCCTGGCACGGCGGTTGTGCACTAGGCCTGGTCCGGCGGTGGGTGACATGCCTGGCACGGCGGTTGTGCACGGGCCTGCCACGGCCGGTGTACGGTGGATGATGCAATGTGACTGTAAGGGGGGTCATGACCTGCCATTTTGATATCCATACTTACAAGTATGTGTTGGCCTGCACCTCCCCCGCGGAAGGCGTGCACCGCCATGGTGGCGCCACTGATTGAACATTGTTGCAAGAGAAGCATCCGTCCCGGAAGCTTGCACATGCGGTTGCCGATGTGTGACCGTGATGGTCCGTGAACATGCAGCCAATGGGAAGAGGGAACGCGGGCCGCGTATGCCCATTTGGAAATCGCGGAAGCAGTGCACCTCCATGGCGGCGCCAATGATGTTATTATTTGGACCACTGCACCGTGCTGTATAGTCCGCTATTGCGTTATGAGGGTTGTGACCGTGCTGGCGACACTGCATATGTAATGCACTATATCATGTGTGTTCATACTATGCCCATTGATGTGCACACAATGTGCTACACATGTGCATGTCGACGTGTTGACGTCTTGTATTTCCCTACACACGTTTCAAATACTTCACATCTACACTGTACATCAGGCCTGTCTCGCCACAGTCAGAATCTGTTGACAGTGTGTAGTTTATGTGTGCTAATAACAATGGTGGGGGTACACATGCATTCTGTGTATGTGTGTTGCCTGTTGTTTGACCATGCATGTAATGAGCGGATGCTCACCATTGTCAGTGTTGCCATTGGTGCATGATGACATGGAGTGTGTGTAGCAGAATCGTTTAGTGTTTGCACGTGCATGTGTGTCTGTGAAGAGTCTTGTACACATTTGGGTCCTTACACATGTCTTGTTGGCAGTAATGTTGACATGAGACTAAGTTGCATTGTACATGTTGACACACTTCATGTTGCTAGTGGCTGCACATTGTTCATAGGGCACTCCGTATTGTCGTTACTTTCTGAGATGTCACACATATGACTATTGTCCACAACATTTATCTTCTTGCTAGTGTTGGCTTACATGTGATGGAGTTGCACAGCCATGCGTTGTTTGTAAGTTGACTTATATTACATCTACTCCCACAAAGGAGGGCTCCAAATGTCCATCGCCCATACACTGTGCTGGAGGATATGGTTGACGAGGAGGTGATCAGGAAATTCCGGCTAGATCGACGTCGATTGATGGAGCTTGTAGACCAATTGTCTCCTCATCTGCAGCCATGAAGGACATATCCTGGTTCCATTACACCCACAGCTAAGGTGATGGCGGCACTACACTTTTTTGCTACTGGCACCTTTCAGTACACGGTTGGACATGCCGGGGGGATGTCACAGTCCATGTTCAGCATGGTACTTCGGGATGTTCTAAAAGCCATGATGCTGTACAAGGATGACTACATCCATTTCCCACGGCCGGCAGAGTTGGCAGCTATCAAAGCAGACTTCTATGCACTGGGTCAGATACCACACGTAGTGGGTTGGAATTGGAATTGGAATCGGTATTTATAAAGCGCGACTGTCGCTTCGGAAGAAGCATCCTGGCGCTGACTGGAAGGTGAGCGGAGGGGGGTGAATTTAAGGCAGGATTAGATGGCGTCCCGCACATACTCGTCTGATAAGCTGAAGATCCATGTTTTCAGTTGTTTCCTGAATTGGCTTTCCTTTGTCAGTGATCTCAGATGCTGGGGCATTGCGTTCCATGCTTTGGAGGATAAGTGGGTAAGAGTTTTACCCCCTTTGGTTTTTAGGTTGAACCTGACTAGTGTTAGAAGGTTGTTGTTGGAGGATCTCAGGGACCTGTGAGGATTATAGTGGGGGTAGCGTTTGACTAGGTACTTGGGACCAATATGGTTGAATGACCGGAAAGCCACGGTTAGGATCTTGAACAGGATCCTTTTGTGCAGGGGTAACCAGTGGAGGGTTCTCAGGGCGGACGCGGCTGAAGATCTTCTGGGGAGTTTGAGCACGAGCCTCGCCGCCGAGTGTTGGACACTCTGGAGTTTTTTGAGTGTGGATTTCTTCACGCCTGCCAGGAGGCCGTTGCAGTAATCTATGCGGGATAGGATTAGTGCCACGGTAACCGTCTTTCTGGCTTCAATTGGAAGGAAATCAAAACATTTTTTGAGGGATTTGATGATTCCGAAACAGCTTCCTGCGACAGTCCTGACATGCTGGTCAAAGGACAGGTTAGTGTCGAAGGTGACGCCAAGGTTTCTTGCAGTGGTGACGGACTGTGGGGGGGCTGTGGAGTCCTTTGGCCACCAGAGGTGGGGACAGAAGTTGACGTTTTTCCCTATGGGGAGGATTTCTGTCTTCCCTGTATTACATTTGAGGTGGTTGGTTTCCAACCACAGGAAGACCTCTTTCAGGCAGTTAGTTAAATTTTGTTCGGCATTTGTAGAGTTCTCCTCTAGCGGGACTATAAGTTGGGTATCGTCGGCGTAGGATGTAACAGTGATACCGTATGATTCGATCAGGGAGATGAGGGGTATAAGATAGACATTAAAAAGCAGGGGGCTTAAAACGGAGCCCTGTGGGACTCCTGATCGAATCTTTTTCTCTGTGGAGTTGAAGGGTCCTAGTTTCACGGATTGTGATCTTTCAGAAAGGAAGGATATTATCCAGTCCAATGCCCGGTCGGCGATGCCAATGTCCTTAAGTCGGTCTAGGAGTATTAGGTGGGAGATAGTGTCGAACGCTGCCGTGAGGTCCAACAAAATCAGTACAGCGTTTTTCCTTTGGTCTTGGAGGGTTTTTATGGAGTCAGTCAACTCGATCAGGGCTGTTTCTGTTGAGTGCTGAGGACGGAATCCTGATTGTTGGGGGTGGAGGATATTGTTAGCTTCCAGGTGGGCTTTAAGTTCCCTGTAGACTATTTGTTCTGTGATTTTACCCAAAACTGGGAGGAGAGAGATAGGGCGTAGGTTGGTCAGATCAGAAGGGGGTTTGTTAGGTTTCTTCGTCAGAGGTTTAACAGTGCCATGTTTCCATGCACTAGGGACGATACCAGTCCTGAGGGAAGTATTGACTATTTCATTGATGATGGGATTGACAGTGTCGATCAGTTGATGTAGGATGCTAGGAGGACAAGAATCGGAGGGAGAGCCTGATTTGCATGCTAGGATGACTTCCTTGGATTGAGCAAGAGTGACCTGTGAGAAGGACCTTAGATGAACCGGAGTATAGTCTTCTGGTTCCTGTCTAACTGGGGGCTGGGATCGTTGGTATGTGGGGAAATCCTTCTGAATCAGATGGATTTTCTCTTCAAAGAAATCTGCTATTTTGTCGCAGAGATCTTGAGAGGGGGGTATTTCAAACTGTAGAGCTGCAGGATGGGTAAAGGATCTCACTATTGCAAACAGAGTTTTTTGCTTTTGTTTTGCGTTATTGATGGTTGTGGTGAAAAAATCTTTTTTGGCGTTTTTTATAGTCGAGTGATAACTTTTCCCTAATAGGATATAGGATTTCCTGTCAATGTTGTCATATGTTTTCCGCCATTTGCGTTCTCCTTTTTTGCAGAGCAAGTGCGCCTTGGCTACTTCTGATGTGAACCAAGGGGCATTAGTTTTAGTTTTAGATTTTGTATCATTTCTCTTGGTGCGCTTGGGCGGGGCACGGATTTTAATTTCGTGGGATATCCAGTTGTGGAAGGATTGTGAGTCTTGTTCTACATCTCCCAACATAATGGGGGTTTGGGACTCAGAGATGGGGTTAAGTTTGAAGGCTTCTTCTACCTTTTTCCAGTTGACCTGGTTCTCTGGAAGAGGGCAAGGTTTAGTTGCGTTTATATGCTGCGGGGTTCTGATGAGAAATGGGATAAAATTGTGGTCAGTCCAGATGTGTGGTACTGGAGTATGAGTTTCTAAAGAGGGGAGATTGGTACAAATCCCATCTAAGGTGTGTCTCGCTCGGTGGGTGGGTTCCTTGACCTTTTGTTGGAGGTTGAAGATCTCCAGTGTTTGATGGAAGTTAAGTGTTTGCGCGTCCTCTGTGGAGTCGAGGTGCAAGTTAAAATCACCCAGCATGGTGACATGCGGGTATCTGATTAGAAGTTGTCCGAGGGTGTCACTAAGGGAGTCTAAAAATTTGGTGGCGGTACCTGGTGGACGATATATAAGTCCTCCTGAGAATGAGGTGGACTCGTTGAGTTTGATGGAGATTCCTAGGGATTCGGCGCCCTTTAGTGAGTCGAGGGTGAAGGTGTGGCATTTGAAGGAGTTTCGTAGTAGGAGGGCTACACCTCCTCCTCGCCCCTTTGGTCTGTCTTGCCTGTATATGGAGTATCCTTGTGGGAGGGCAGTGGCTAGATCAGGGTTACTGTTGTTCGTAAGCCAGGTCTCTGTTATGAAAAGACAGTCGATGTTTGATTCCTGAATGAGATCAGTTATGTCTTGGCTGTGGCAAGTCATGGATCTTGCGTTGATCAGCCCTCCGATGAAGGGTGGGTTTTTTTCCCTGAGGTTGATCAGTGGGGCGGGGGTCATGGCTGGGGAGGAGGTCCATCTGCAATGCCTGCAGCTAAAAGGCCCCGTGGTGGTGTAGATGTCGACTTTACAGGTACAAGGCGAATTGCTGCGTAACATTTTTAGCGAATTGGCATTGTAACACATAGTAAGGGGACCGGGGGCAGAGTGTCCTGCGCCTGTCGCGGTCTTGGCGCGGACGGGCGCAGACGGGCTTGCCTTAGGCGCTCCCGCTGCGCTCGTCCGCTGCGCTTGCGCTGGAGGCACATTTGAGGCGGAGGTTGTGGGCGTGTCCTGCCAGGGGGCGTGGCCTCGTGTCACGAGGGTTTAGCGTTCGTGAGGAGACTGAATTAGACAGAAACACCTGACAGCGCTAGGTCCGCTGTAGGTGAAGTGCTAGCCTGGCAATAAGGAAACACGAGCAGTTTTTAAAAGAGTGTAACAAACAAATCAAAAGTTTTTAAAAGAAGTGCGAGCAGCTATCCTCCGGCTTCCGCCTCAGAGGGTGTCAATACCAGTAAGACGCGCAATTGGTCGGCGCAGTCTTATAGGCGGAGGATGTGGGCGTGTCCTGCCAGGGGGCGTGGCCTCGTGTCACGAGGGTTTAGCGTTCGTGAGGAGACTGAATTAGACTGAAACACCTGACAGCGCTAGGTCCGCTGTAGGTGAAGTGCTAGCCTGGCAATAAGGAAACACGAGCAGTTTTTAAAAGAGTGTAACAAACAAATCAAAAGTTTTTAAAAGAAGTGCGAGCAGCTATCCTCCGGCTTCCGCCTCAGAGGGTGTCAATACCAGTAAGACGCGCAATTGGTCGGCGCAGTCTTATAGGCGGAGGATGTGGGCGTGTCCTGCCAGGGGGCGTGGCCTCGTGTCACGAGGGTTTAGCGTTCGTGAGGAGACTGAATTAGACTGAAACACCTGACAGCGCTAGGTCCGCTGTAGGTGAAGTGCTAGCCTGGCAATAAGGAAACACGAGCAGTTTTTAAAAGAGTGTAACAAACAAATCAAAAGTTTTTAAAAGAAGTGCGAGCAGCTATCCTCCGGCTTCCGCCTCAGAGGGTGTCAATACCAGTAAGACGCGCAATTGGTCGGCGCAGTCTTATAGGCGGAGGATGTGGGCGTGTCCTGCCAGGGGGCGTGGCCTCGTGTCACGAGGGTTTAGCGTTCGTGAGGAGACTGAATTAGACTGAAACACCTGACAGCGCTAGGTCCGCTGTAGGTGAAGTGCTAGCCTGGCAATAAGGAAACGCGAGCAGTTTTTAAAAGAGTGTAACAAACAAATCAAAAGTTTTTAAAAGAAGTGTGAGCAGCTATCCTCCGGCTTCCGCCTCAGAGGGTGTCAATACCAGTTCCATTGATGGCACACATATCGCTCTCATTCCACCACGGGCACGTGAGCCGGTATATAGGAATCGCAAGCACCTTCATTCTCTCAACGTGCAGGTGGTGTGCCTGGCTGACAACATCATCTCCCATGTGTGTGCAAGATTTCCAGGCTCCGCACATGACTCCCACATCATGCGGAGCAGCATTGTCCCCCACCTGATGGCAAATCTGTGTCCAGGACACGCGTGGCTTGTTGGTGAGTATGCTGTGGGGACATTTGTGATTTCTGTGTGGCATGGGGTACCCACCAATTCTGGTTGTGATATTTGTGTCTGTCATCCCCCTACATAGGCGACTCAGCGTACCCAAACCGGCCCTGGCTCCTGAGTCCCATACGTAATCCTACTACAGCGGGTGAAATGCGCTACAATGATGCCCATGGAAGGACACGTAGAGTGGTGGAACGTACTTTTGGACTGCTAAAATCCAGGTTTCGGTGCCTGGATAAGACCGGAGGGGCCCTGCCTCACTCACCAGGCAAAGTATGCAGGATCGTGATTGCCTGCTGCATGCTCCACAACCTGGCAGTGCGCAATAACATTGAACTGATCTTGGACCCTGAAGACCAACAAGTTCCTCGGCCTCCCATCCCAACCATGTCGACTGATGAGGATAGTGGTGAGGAGGAAGGTGTGGACCATTGATCGCTATTTCCCTTGAATGTGAGTGACTACCTCCTGTGCCGGTTGACAATGCGTTATGTAGGTTTGCTGGTGGTGTGTGGATGTGGTGTTCATCAGCTGCCTGTTCTGTTATGTTATGTTTGCATGTATGTGTGTTTATTTCTCTGGACATGCAAGTCTCCATGATGTGTGTCCTCTCATCCACTGAATTTGTGATGTGTGTGGTTTGTGGAATTTTGCACTGCTGTGTGTTGTGATGGGTGTGATTCACTTACCAGACGTGTGCTTGCTGTCTCTGATTTTCCCTAGGTCACTCCCACAGCGGCAGGATTCTGTACGACATGGTTCCCTGCACCTGGTCAGGTCTGTTTCTGAGACAATCATGTGAATAAACATGGAGGCAACACATCATTGAGTGTGTAAGTGAAATTTATTTACAGGTTGTGCATTGGTGCTGGTGGATATATACAAGTAAGTGTTGGGTGGGGGAGTGTGAGTTGAAGGTCATGGTAGATGAAATGTCCATGCTGACACCACATTGGGTGATGTCCCGCTAGTCCAGCAGACCTGTGCCAATACTTGGCGTAGTGGGACAGGATAGTTTGCGGGTGGATGGCAGCCTCAGGCAGTGTTACAGTCATTGTCGGCCCCTCTTTGAGCGTGTAGATGGAGCATCCCCACTGCTCTCAGCTCCATCCAGCCTCGGACGGCCCCTCCGTCTTGGAGGCGCTACGGAGTCAGCTTGTGGGGCAGGTTGCTCAGGGGCCACATCCATGTCCAGGGGCACAGGTGGCGGTGGCGGTGGTGTTGCAGACCGTGGCGGCTGGACACTTGGTTGAGGGGGGCGGGGGGGTGTTGCGGTCTAACCATACCCTCCACAGTGATGTGTGCTGGCCCAGGAGGTCCACTATTTGGCCAAGGCGGCTGTCAATGGACCGCAACACATTGGTGTTATCAACCGAGTCCTGGTCGGAACGATCAGCATGTCCCTGCCCACGGTCATAGGAAGCCTGGACTCTGCCGAGGGCTTCCAGTATCTCAGCGGCAGGATGGGGTGGGTGTCCTTCCCCAGCTCGCCGGTGTGAGGTACTCCTGCTTGGGGGATGTTGTCTCGGCTCTCTCCTTTCCCGTCCACTCTCCCTGCTTGCCTGGGATGTTGATGGCCTTGCGTCTTGCGGTGGGTCAGGCAGGGTGGCACAGGCACGAGTGGTGGTAATGGTGGTGGTGGAGGTGGTGGTGGTGGTGGGTCTACAGCTCACTGTGGCAGGTGTTGCAGGAGTGACACAGGCCACGGTTGTTGAGGCAGGGATTTCTAGTGAGCCAGATGGCCCTGGCTGTGTGCATTGGCCCGCTCCCTCCTCCGCACCGGAGCTGGCTGTGGCATCGTCACAAGAGAGTCCTGGATGTGAGTGAGGAGAGTGTGGCGGCGGGTTGCTGGTTTCACCAGTCAAATTGAGATCACCTGTGGGAAAAGATTTTGATGATCAATACTTTGGACATGACATGTTTTGATTGACATACATTACTTTTCAGTGTCCTCTCGCACACACCCCACCCTCCAGCACCCTCCCTGTGGACATGGGGGCCTGTTGGGAGTTGTAGTTGTGACCTCTCTCACATGCCCCACCCTCCACCACCCTCCCTGTGGACATGGGGGCCTGTTGGGAGTTGTAGTTGTGACCTCTCTCACACGCCCCACCCTCCACCACCCTCCCTGTGGACATGGGGGCCTGTTGGGAGTTGTAGTGCTGGTCTCTCACACACCCCACCCACCACCACCCTCCCTGTGGACATGGGGGCCTGTTGGGAGTTGTAGTTGTGACCTCTCACACACCCCACCCTCCACCACCCTCCCTGTGGACATGGGGGCCTGTTGGGAGTTGTAGTTGTGACCTCTCTCACACACCCCACCCACCACCACCCTCCCTGCAGACATGGGGGCCTGTTGGGAGTTGTAGTTGTGACCTCTCTCACACACCCCACCCACCACCACCCTCCTTGTGGACATGGGGGCCTGTTGGGAGTTGTAGTGCTGGTCTCTCACACACCCCAACCACCACCACCCTCCCTGTGGACATGGGGGCCTGTTGGGAGTTGTAGTGCTGGTCTCCCACACACCCCCCCACCTCTCGCACTCACCCCCCCCCCACCCACCACCACCCTCCCTGTGGACATGGGGGCCTGTTGGGAGTTGTAGTGCTGGTGTCTCACCCACCCCACCCACCACCACCCTCCCTGTGGACATGGGGGCCTGTTGGGAGTTGTAGTGCTGGTCTCTCACACACCCCACCCACCACCACCCTCCCTGTGGACATGGGGGCCTGTTGGGAGTTGTAGTTGTGACCTCTCTCACACACCCCACCCACCACCACCCTCCCTGTGGACATGGGGGCCTGTTGGGAGTCCTTTACATTTTGGTGAGTATGTAGCCCACATGCATGGGTTGGAGCCTGGGAGCTTTTTCTTCTCAGTTGTGTGAGGCAGGCCATGTCTATGTGCTTGTGGTGCTTGGTTTGTACTTACCAGCCTCTTCTCCTTCCTCAATTCCTTCCAGGCTCTCTGGGTGCAGTATGCCCAGCACCTTTTCCTCCCAATCAGTATAGGGTATGGGCTCCAGGGGTGTGCCGCCGCCAGTGTGATGTGCTCGCAGATGGTTTTTAGCACGGATGCCTTTGAACCTGGTTTTTAGGTCATGCCACCGCCTCTGGATCTCGTGCTTTGTCCTTGGCACGGTCCCTGACGCATTCACCTGAGTTACTATCCTGTCCCACATGTGATTTTTCTAGGCCACGGTGGTCTGCTGGACTAGTGTCCCGAATAAGTGGGGTTCAACACGGATGATTTCATCCACCATGACCTTCAACTCTGTCTCCGTGAATTTTTTTTTTTTTTTGGGTGCCATGGTGTGTGGTGCTCAAGGTGTGGGTTGATTGTTTTGGGAGGTGCAGGTGTGTGGTGTGTAGGAATGGTGTGGTGGGTGTTTGTGTGGTGGGTGTGTTTGGGTGGTTGTTCTATGTGTGTAATTTGTCTCTGCTGTCAGTCGTCTCTGCCCTCTTGCTAGCAGCTATGCTGTGATGCAAAGGATTGTGGCAGTGGGTGGGCATAATTTTATAGTCTGTGTCGTGGTTGTGTCCCAATGGTTGATGGCAGTCAGGTGCTAGGTGGGTGTGTTGACTAGTGTGGAATAGTAGGTGCTTGGGGGTTGTCATTGTGGCTTGTGATTGGTGTGGGTGTTTCAGGTGGGTGGGTGTCCTGTGTAGTGTGTTTTGTATTTACTTACGTCTGCCATTTGTAAATTGGTTTGACGGTAGGGATGGTGTCCATGTTGTCCTTCCGCTGGGATGCTGGGTTTCTCGTTGCATTGTTTCCGCAGCGGTCGTGGATGGAGGTGAGTTCCGTGGGACTGGCGGCATGATCCTAATCGCGGGAACGGAGCATCCGCAGGTATTGCAGTGGCTGTGCCTGTTCCCGCGGTCATGTTCGTCCACGGCGGACGGAGTTTCTTAGGTTCCGTCCGCTTGCGGCGGTCTGAGGTGTACTCCGTCTGCCGCGGATGGGGTTTGATGTACTCCGTCCGCCGCGGACGGAGTTTCATGGCATTAATATCCTAATCGCAACGGCGGTTTCTCCGCGGAGCGGTCTGGTGTATCTTGGCCGCGTCCTTTGCGGACGGAACCCGTTTCCGTCCGCCATCCTAATCGACTCCTAAATACGGGAATAATAACCAGGACAGGGGTACCTTTAAAAAAACAAGCTAGATTAGGGGACGAAATGTTACAGGCACGTGAATATCCTACTGTGGAATCACAATCCTCCCCTGTAAGGAAAATTTCCATTTCCGCAAATTAACATCTAGAAGCGAAAGGTAAAGATCACAATTTGTGAATAAAATTTTTGCCAAGGGGATCATAGCTACCTATCGGGTAATGTTTTGTACATGCTGTGATCTGAAAAAGTGAGATAGGCACTGAAAAAAAACCCAAGTATTAACCACACAGCTGAATCAGTCTTGGCGACTGAAAACGGCAACTGTTCTAATTGTTAAATATGTAACAATGTGTATGTGGCATCTTTCATGGACATTAATTTCTGTTTATCAGACAAATTAAACGGCAAAAATAGTTCAGAAGCATTCAAATAATCCCATTGGAGTTTTCAATTTTTTGTGTAAGCCTTAGAGGCAAACGCAGGGCCTTGGTCAGAATGGAAGATGCCACAAGCAATGTCCCGACAAAGAAATGCAAATATTTAATGACAGTTTGAGCGTCAGCACCACATTGAGGCCAAACCCAAAGGAATCTAGTGCACACATCCACTGCAACTAATATGTGTTTAAAAGCAGTGTCAGAAGTCAAAGGACCACAGTGATCAAGATAACTACAGCCAAATGGCTGATTAGAGATGTAAATCTGAGTATGTGGTGGGCGTGCAACAGTAAAAGGCTTAATTTGTAGAAGGCAAATGTCACAAGAAAGAAAATATTTACGTGCCTGTTGATAAAAAGCCACGCTACCAAAAACACTGCAGTAGTAAAGAAACTCTTGCATTCATACCAGCATGTGCAGAAGCAACGCCTTCATGTGCGGCGATCATCAAAGAAAGTCTGAGGTTCTCATTCGGAATTAGCCGATCTCCAACAGATCGAGTATCAGCAAATGGAATTTGATCTGTTGATAAGTGGTAAGTATAACATGAAGGAAAACCTTGGAGAAACTCTGTACCCTCCTTCGTGACAGCAATAGCCGCTAAGATATCATCATCAATTTAGTCATGGACCTAGTGACTGCCGCTACAGAACAAGTGCCTACTGCAGATTTGGCTGCCTAATCAGCCAGTGAATTACCAACAGTGTGTGCTCCCACACATTGATAGCCCAAAGTATGAATAACATGTGTGAGTGGCAAACATTCCTTAAGAGCGGCCACCCAAACCCAAAGTTGTCTTTAAAGGATTGTACACAGTAAAAGGAATCTCACACTATAAGTGTGGGAATTTCTTGTTCAGCAAATTCAAGAGCCAAAACCAAAGCACATAGCTCACCAATTGAGCCATGCAGTCACCAAGGGACTGTGTGTGCATCAAAGAGAATTTAAAATCCCCATCTATAATTTTTCCTGCCACTATTGTGCATGCAGCCATATAAGCATGTTTAGAACCAACGCCTGGCTGCGCAGATCCATCAGTGTAAACTATGCATTGGTACTGATCAAGAGGAAGTAATGACAGAAGAGGTGGGTGAACATTTTCATATTGTAAAAATTCCTATGTCTGTAAATGTTATGTCATCAGTGATATCACGGACCACGTCATGAGTGATGTAATATGTGACATCATCAGCAGTGCATTGCGGGGTCGCAAGTTATAATTAGCTCAGCTAATCATAACGGCTGATTTTCTCTGTTTATTTCTGGTGAAATGTCAGCCTAGCTATAACATCCCTGAAACCAGTGTTTTTTTCTGTGAATATCTAAGGTTTTTTAAATGCTAATTCCTAACTATAACATCCCTGAAACCTGTAGTTTTTTTCAGTGAATATATATATATAGGTTTCTACATTTGCAAAAGGTGCAAAACAGGTTATAACAGCTACATAAAAAGCACTAGGGGCATTTATTTTTAGTGACCCATTCAACAGTCTTACTTCCCAGTCTCCACTCCATCGGTGATTCCTGTCAAGCTTGCAGGATGTAGAATCTGCAAAAACTTCTCCTTCTAGGGAAAAAATTATAAGAGTGGTGTGAGAGAAACGTCACCTGTCCTCTGGTCCTCCAGGTAACACATGGAGGCCAGGGAATGCCCTCTCCCCAGCAGGTCATTCCACCTCTTCCTAATTTCCTTCTGGGTGAACAGGTTCTTAGTTACACTATTTACCCTGTCAATTATTCTGACCCAAATTTGCCTTTTATGAGATATGGTTGTACTTTGTATTTGAGCTTCAAACAATTACATCTCTACTCTAATAGTATCATGACTGACAATTCTCCTTCTGTAAAACAGAGGTTTTTCTTCCCTGACATCTAATTTAACAGAATTGTAATAAATGATATAACCTAGGAGAATATAAATGAAAGAAGGAAACAAGGAGAAGAAACAGTGAAAACAAAACCCCTGAATTAACTAGCTGAAGGTTCAGCTTCTAAATGTTGTGGTGCAGTGGAATGGCAAAGGATCATGGTCTGAAATGGAGTGTGTTTTATAGTGCGGCATGCGGGTGTCCGTCAGTCAGTCAGTCAGATAACTTTATTCAGTTTTTTGCACAAAACCATCAAAATATACAAAAGATAAAAACATTGACAAATCACAAGTTAAAAAATGTGGCATGCAAGTGTTAAAGATTAGCAAAGTAACATCATGTGTGTGATACTAGCATCCATCCTTTAGTCACAGGAATAGCCAATTGTTGACGCATTCCACAACAGAGTCACTCCCGTCAGCATACCGCCACCAGAACACCACCAGCACTACTGTGAAACCTAAATTGGCTTGGCACAACCCCACCTACCTGAAGGCAATGGAGTGAAATTCGGCATCAGAGAATGCCACCATGTTGTTAGCAGTGAGCCTTTTAGCGAAGGTAAACACTCTGTTGATGCAGATGGAGAATCAGCCTGCAAACATCTAAAAAGGGCAGGTGGGACTCCATCAGCTTGATGGAGTACTTGTTTACTCCGCCACGGAGTGACAGTAGTCCTGCAAGATCTAAATCAGGCCCTTTGTCACTATTTTGGTGCTTTTACTCTTGATGTCGAACGATGCTCCTCGTCAGGATGGATTGCAGTTCGATGACGGCGGCTTGCTTCCATGCAATGCCTTGGTGAATCTTGGAGGTCTTGGCTCTCGTCGTCGATGGCAAACAGCTCTGGAGCGTCCAGCGGCACAAACCTGGATTTCAGCCCAAGTTGTGGCTTAACGTCACGGGCTTGACGCTTGACGATGGGTCGGTAAACTTATGGAGCTTTTTGCCTAAAATTCTCCAAATAGTCCAGAAATTCCTTTTGGGGGACTTGAAGTGTACACAACACCAGCCAATGTTCCAGAAGCTCTGAATTGCTCCCTAGAGCGTTCGGACTACAAATCTCACAATTCACCTGGACAAATCTGCAAGTCAGCTGGGCTTTTCTTAGTGGAGTTGGTGCAGGTGAGTTCTTGAAGCTCTTTTGTACCTGTTGCTTTCAGTGAGTCCACTCCTCAAACATTTAAGCAAAGCAAGTCCTCTTTTGTGAAGCCCAGAGTATGCAGCAGGAGCTGTCCTTATGAGTGCAGTCCGCTTTGGTGCAGACCAGGGGTTCAACAGGACAGGCCTTCTTTTACTTCTCGTTTGAAGGCAGGGATCTGAGTTGCCGGGTAGCTCTCCCAAATATATCCAGGTTTTTGGGCTGGCAAGAAGGGAGTTACCCCTGTCCAATGGGATGCAGAGTGCCACCCTCTGTGATGACCACTTCTCCTGATCTGTGGCATTTTCTTATCTCTGAAAGCACTGTTCCACAAAAAACAAAATGGCAAAGATCTCTCCTGGAGCTTAAGGTCTGGCTAAACCCACCCACAGGTGAGGCTACCTTCTCCCTACACTCCCCTTCCAGCCCCTTTACTAATTCAAATACAGAGTTCCCCATCGGCCTGGGGGTGCAGAGAGTGGAAGTCGGCCTGGTGCCTCACTCTCTTTCTCTCTTTGAAGACCAGTTTGACCCTACGGCCCCCTTCCTGTTTTGGCATCTACTGGCAGCAGATCTTCTCCCACCAGATGTCGCCTTTGTCTCAGTTCAGGCAACTTCACACCTCATTACGTCAGTTTGACTAAGCCTGTCAAAGGATGGTATGTCAGAGGAGGCTGCTAAGGAGCTGAATTGGGTAACTTTAGGAAAGTAGTTCTATCATTTCTTATCTAAATAATAGTTATAATAAATCCAACCTTGGCATTTGCTGGATTTATTGCAACTATTATTTTCATACTTTGAAGTTTCATTTCAGCTCACTCCTGTCAAAAGATAGAATTTGTTAATGTTAAAAAAACGTCATGTGGAGATTATGTACTACAATAGGGAAAACACAATTTTTAGTTTTTCCCTCACCAGGGCATATATAACATCTTTTATAATGCCCCTGCTTATTTTGAACATGGCACAATACCCTTGGAGCATCTAGGGCAGACCTTAGTGGTGACTTATATGTAAAAATAGGGTAGTTTAAGACTCGTAAGTACCTTTATTTTCAAAATCAAATTTGGACATAGCTTCATTTTAAAAGAAGTCTGCAAGGCAGAGCTGGATTTGTATATAACAGCAGGCACCACAGCAGTGTGCACTTAAGTGCAATAAATCTACTGGGCCTCTAAGTGAGGATGTCGTACCATATACTAGGAACGTACAGGTAGGTTGTCAGTATCAATTCTAATTATACTTAATTACCATATACCCTTTAACCAAGCACTTGCCCTGGGTCTGGTTAACAGAGCCCAGGGCACTTACTAACCCTGCTGATGCAAGTGGCCTGTGTGAGGGCAAGGGAGGCAGAGCGAGGGTTTCTGGAGGGTTGGTGGAAGTTCAGGGAGTGATTGATATATTCTTGTCTCTTGTCATGGAGTGCTTTGCAAGAGTTTGTCAGCATCTTGAATTGGCATCTTTTCTGAGTGGGGAGCCAGATGAGGTTTGTAAGGTGGGAGGTGATGTAGGTCCATTTGGGCAGGTTGAGGATGAGTTTGACCACTGAGTTCTGTATCGTCTTGAGTTTCTTCATCAGTTGAGTGGTAGTTCCTGTGTAGAATGCATTGCCATAATGTAGAAGACTGGTGACTAGAGCTTGAGTGTCGGTTTCCCTCATGCTGATGGGGAGCCATTTGAAGATCCTTCAGAGCATGCAAAGAGTTTAGAATCAGGTGGAGGAGACTGCATAGATATTTCATTTCATGGTGAGTTTACTGTGCAGGATGTTGCCGAGGCTGCAGGCATGGTCTGTAGGTGTGGCAGTAGGTCCAAATATGGCAGGCCACCAGGTGTCATTCCACGGGAAGGCGTTGTTCCCAAATATCAGCACTTCGGTCTTGTCAGTCTTGAGCATCAGATAGTTGGTCTTCATCCAGTTGCCAACATTCATCATGCGGTTGTGGAAGTTGGTCCTTGTAGTGGAGGGGTCTACTGAGAGCTAGAGGAAGAGCTGGTTAATATCGGTGTAGTATATCATGTTCACTTAATGGGTTCAGAAGGTGTTGGTCAGGGGAGTCATGTATGTGTTGAAGCGGGTGGGGCTGAGGGTTGAACCTTGAGGAATGATGCAGTTAGTGTTCTTTTGTCCAAGGTGAAGGGTGATAGGAGAATTCTTTGGGCTTGTCCTCAACTTTTTTTTTCACAACAGGGGATGGGTGGTAGAAGGACTTTCTGGGTTCCTGCACTGAGGACCAATTTTTATTTTTTTCCAAAAATCCTTATGGAAATAGCATGGGGATTTTGGACTAGATGTACGACCATTCCATTTTGCGAGTCACAAATTGTGATTTTTTTGCAACTCTAATTCTCACAAAATGGAATGTACAGCAGTGTCTCAGACACGGTTTGAGATTCCTAATGGGATTGCTAAAAAACTATTAATGAGGTAGGTTGCACTTTGCAACCAGTTTGGAATCTCACATATAACATTGATTGTAGCCTGCTGGGGATAGCACACCACAATGTCTGTGTTTGCTTTTTAAATAAAGTAACCCTTTTTTCCCAATGCAGCCTGTTTTCCTAAAAGGAAACCAGGATGTGTTTCAAGGAAAAAATGGGACAAATGGCTGCTCTTAAAAATATTTGTGCATACATTCAAAAAGTAGAAGGGGTCCCTTGGGGACCCTTTCCCATTTGCAACTGGCTTACCACCTACTTGAAGAAGGTGATAACTGCAATTGTTTTGAGGCTGCATTTGTAGTCTCAAAACAATTGTACATTTCAGTGTTGCTCGCTATTAAAAAGGGATGCTCTTGGCATGCCCCTTCCTAATTGCGACTCGAAAACCCTTTTTTGCGAGTCGGTTATAGGTGACTGACTCACAAAATAGGGTTTTTACATGCACACAACTCTTTTTAGCAGTCGCAAACAGGCCAAATGTTTGACTGGGAGCAGGTACAAAAATACTACCGCACTCTTTTAATTGTATTTTAAAATCCTATTTAATGGTAAAATTTGATTTTAAGTGAAAATTCTATAAATGCCACTTTGAGAAAGTTGGTATTTCCATACCCAAACGTACCATGTGTTTCTGCCAGTAAACAGGGTCATATGTCTGTGACTGCCTCCTCTGTGGTGGGTTGGTGATAATTCCCACACATAGGACAAAAGGGGCTTAAGTGTAACAAGATGGGCCATTCTGTCTGAATGACTGGGGCAGGAGTTGTACCCAGCACTGAATTACACTTCAATGACCTTGTCTGCAGAACACATAAAGACATCTGACAAAGCCTTTTATCCTCCTAGACATTTGGGAGCCAAGCCCAGTAAAATCATGGGAGTGGGCCAGGCGTTGCCTGCCACACAAAGGATTGCACTGCCAATAAATGGTGGCACTCTGACCCCAAATCAGATCACTTCTAGACATTTGGAAGACTCAGAAGAAGAACTACCTGCTGTCCTGCTGCTGGAAAGACTGACTTACTGCGTTAGGAAAGAAGGAACTCAGAACCACTACAGTGACTCCAAGGGCTAGCCCGCAGGCCTCCTGTGTGAGCTACATGGATACAACAAGCTCCAGAGACCCTGCAACTTACCTGACTTCCGCTACTGGTCTCTGCTAGAGTGAGTCCTAGCCCCCAAGTGGTGCCCCCGGGTCCTTGACCCTTGGTGTGATGATAAAGTGGCCTCCTCCTACTAAACCCAAAACCCAGGACTTGAAAAATGTTCCGCAAAAACTGCTATGGCAGGCAACAGGAGCTGATCCAATGGAGGTGCATCGCCAGTGAGAGTCCACAGCAAACCCCTTTCAGCAGGACCTCTTGACGATTGTATGCGGCCTAGTGGAACCCTCTTCATCTACAGCCTGCAGCCTTTTCCCATTGGGGTATTTTGAAATCCAGAAAAACTTCTAGGTCCAAAGGTAGAAATCTTTACTGGGCTTGACGGCGACCAGCACATTGACTACGACGTGTTGTGTTTTATGTTTAACATGAGCTTGATCCTACCTTGCAAATGTTGGTACGCTGTATTTTCATCTGTCATTCTTTGTGGGCTATTGTTGCTGGTTGTGTCTGTTTTGATCGATCCCTGGAATGAAAGGGCTAGGTTGAGAAAGTGAATCGGCAACCTCGCAAGCCCTGTTCAACATTCTACTTCCTTGTTCCACTGCTGCGTGATTCATTTTGCATCTGGATCAAGAAGAGTATAAACTTTTTTCTTGAACGTAAATAACACGGTGCCTCTCTCCAAGGTGTGGCCACATCTTATGATGTAAGTGCTGCAATGAGGAAGTGGAATCAGAGGAGCGCAGCCTCACAAGCAAAGAGCTGAAAAATTAAATTGGTAACAAAGTTTATTTATCAACAATTTACTTTTTAGCAACCTGTCCCCAACTAAGGGGGTCATTACGATGCCGACGTAAAATCCCTCATACTGTCGTGGCTGCGGGAAAAAAACATCTGAATGTACCGTGGCATTTCCGCCGGTCAGATTACGATGCAAAGCACGTAAATACTGTCAGCTTTGGACGCAATTCATAAAAGTACATCCGCCACGGTCAGAAAAGCTGCAAATCCGACCGCTGCAGTCGGGGAAAGCTGAGCAATGGACAAAATAGGCCGCACCTCCTGCGAAAAGGGTGCACGGGCAATTACGATGAAACAGCAGAGTTAGTGTAACGATCATGGCTATTCCGATCACCGCAGTCGCGCACAGGCCAAATGAATGGCAGACACTACAATGCTCAAAGTATGCCAGTATTGTCAGCAGCCCCAATAACATCAGACATGCACCAATGACACACCACAAATGCATACCGGAACTAAACGCATGTTCTGCATGAAAGATACACCTTGTGGTTAACAACCATGTGGACACACCCACATACCACAGTATTTAAACCAATCCCTTCCTGGACCAGCATCCTTTGCAAAATAGACACACAGAGAGGCGAGACACAGAGAGAGACAGGACATCATCTTTGCACACAGCACACCATTGCACCCAGACAACTGCACACACCACCACTTCACAGCCACACACCTGACACACCTGGCACATCCTTATGCTCACCTTGCACCCTGCAATTTCCAGTCATTTGCACCATGCCCAATCCCACAATGCCCAAATTCACAGACACAGAGTTGAAAGTGCTGGTAGACGAGATAATCTGGGTAGAAGCACATTTATATGGGAACCTGATCCAACAGACACTCATTGTCCACAAAAATCAGATGTGGCCTAGAATCTACAACAAAGTCAATGCAGTAGGGACCACCCTATGCACACTGCGTGAAATCAAAAGGTGGTGGACCAACCTCAAGGCCCGGGTCAAGGCTCAAGCACACAGGAACCACGATGCAGCACAAAGAACTGGCGCCGGACCGCCCATTCCACCACTAACATTCACCGAATGGGAGGAGAAGATGCTTGCCATACTGCATCCCAAGAATCTTACCGCAATCAAGGGGGGAGTGGAGGCTGGTAGGTACAAACAAAATTGCCCACATCCCACTGTAATGTATGGTTGTGCACAACAAGTGAGCCTCAATTGCCAGAACAAAACAAACTCATGTACAATGCACACTTTAGAAATTGAGTGTCAGACAAGGCTAGCATCTCATCATACTTACTCACCTAACAGGTAGGTATCCATCTCACAAGAGAGGGAGTTGTTGAGACCTGACTGCAAGACCACAACTCCCACAAGGCCCTCTGTACTCCCTCACAAACAGCATGGAACACCCTCCATACCCCACAGCCATGTGGCAGCTATCACTGTCGCCAGGGCCTCCTAACAGGTGGGTATCGATCTCACTGGGGAGGGAGTTGTTGAGATCTGACTGCAAGACCTCAACCCCCCCAATGCCCTCTGTACTCCCTCACAAACAGCATGGAGCACCCTCCCCACCCCACAGCCATGTAATAGCTATCACCGTTGACAGGGCCTCCCAACAGGTAGGTATCCATCTCACTGGGGAGGGGGTTGTTAAGATCTGAATGCAAGACCACAACTCCCACAAGGCCCTCTGTACTCACTCACAAACAGAATGTAGCCACATTACCACCATATCCTGCACTTGTCAGGCCACTGTGTAAAGTTCCATAAGTCATAGCCAGTGCACACACAGATAATGCCATTGAGAGGTCACATGAATCACAGTGTCATTGATGAAGTCACATGTAACTGCAAACCAAAAGCCAAGAACGCAATGGGCCAAATCCAATGTACAAGTCACATTGCCTCAAAGCAGAAAGGCTCACATCAAAACAACACATGCATGGAGACTCACTCACACATCACTAAACACAGGAGGTCAGACCAAAAAGCACAACAGAAATTTTGGATTTGCGGCATACTAGTTAGATACTCATAGAAAATCAAAATATATCCTAGCATAAACTGAAGTGGATGAGCAACAAGTTGCTACCAGAGGATATGCTTTTGGAAATGCAATATTTTCACACATGGAAATGTTATGTTAGCCATGTGACATCGCTAACGACCAATATATGTACCTCAACATCATCTCCGATTGCTGACAAATTGTCACGAATGGCAGGTAATGGCAATTTCATAAATCAGGTCATTACAAATGAGAATTGCAAAACATGATCCTTCAAGTGGGGCCAATGGCTGTCCCCGCAGTGATGGAGCACGCCTGCTGCGAGTATCAAAAGTTGTGAGCCGCTGGCGGTACCCATTGGCTGATGGCTATTCCTCATAGGCGGTGAGGCACCACGGAGGTCAGGAAGTGGCAAACACAATCCTGCATCATTCAGTTGGGGCCAATGCCAGGCCCTGTAGTGATGGAGCACGCCTACCGCGATTTTCAAAAATCGTGCCACTGCCAGTATCCATTTGCTGATGGCTATTCCTCATAGGCGGTGAAGCACCATGGAGGCCAGGAAGTGGTGAACGCAATCCTGCATCATTCAATTTGGGCCAATGCCGGGCCCCGCAGTGGTGGAGCACACCTACCGCGATTTTAAAAAATCATGCTACTGGAGGTACCAATTGGCTCATGGCTATTCCTCATAGGCGGTGACACACCGCGGAGGGCAGAAAGCCGCGAACGCAATCCTGCATCATTCAATTGGGGCCAATGCGGGGCCCTGCAGTGGCGGAGCACGCCTACCATGAGAGTCATTACAAAAATCAACTACATAAAACATGAAGTAGCGAAGATACTCAATGAAAAGTCAGAAATATCCTTCTTGAAACTGAAGTGGATGAGAAATAAGTTGCTACCAGTGGACATGTCGCTGTAAATACAATATAACTACACATTAAATGGTTGCTTACGAGATTTCACATTGAAAATGAGCAATGCATGTACCTCAAAATCATGTCATCCTGCTGAAAAACTGTTATGAATGCCAAGTAATTTAAATGTAAACAGTTAAATCACATCAAATGAAATGTACAAAACATGAACATCAAAGTTGGGCTGTGCACTGAATATGCTGTCAATATAGCTACGGTTCAACAGGTGATTCACTATCAACACCAGGCAAAACTGTGACCAATGAGCTGAGCCAGTCTCCCCCCTCTCGGATACTGATTCTCTCCATTTCTCGGATGAGGAGGGTTAACCCGGCTCCTCAGGTGTGGCTGTGCAAGATCAGTCTCAGGGCCTCGCTGTCCCCACCACTACCACGACTCCCACAACATCATCAACAACGCTAACCCCTGCAGCAACGACCTGTGCGGCAGCCACCTCCAACATCACTGCTTTTGCCTCCAACAATGGTCCCATGGCAGCTGCCAACAATACCACCAGCCAGCATGAACATGCTGGGGACAGTGTGCCGGGGTGTCAACAGGCAACGTAACAGGTCCGTGTGTGCATGGCACGTGGTAGGGCAAACAGGGGACAGTAAAAGGAGGACACTGAGACTGAGGCATTGTCACCATCAACACAGTCCTTGGTGCATACCTACAAAACCATGGACAGATGGGCCAGGTTCTGGAAGAACTATGAGAAATTCGCCTGCTTCAAAGGCTCATGGACACATGTCTAGGACAACTTGTGGGTATTCCTTTTTTATTTTTTTTATTTTTTTTTTATTTGGTAATTTACAGTTGCAGATACAGACAGAGAGTAGAACAATGTTTAAAAAAAGGAATTCAGTAAATATCATAAACAGTTTAAAGAAGCAAAAAATACTATGGATATAACATAAAAAGACAGAAAACTATGACCGTTTGGTCCTGAGCTTGTGGGTATTCCGAGGGACATTCATGCTGCTTAAATTGCAACACCCCCTCCCAGGGGGCAGCCTCATGATACTCACAACACCTCAACAGCAGCCACAGAAAGGTGTGGGGCAGAGGACAGAGACTCCTCAGACACCTCTGAACATGCAGCAGGTTCCCCCCTGCCAAATGGCAGATGGGACGTCCGATAAAGACCAACGTAGGATCACGTGGCAAAGCACCTTCCAAAAGCAGTTCCATGAGCCACTGTTGATGTCACCAGTGTTGCACAGAGCATTGACTTAGCTGTCGATCCGATCACACATTGCCACAATAATGAGAGTGTTCTGTGGGACTGTGGTATTCCAACATTGTGTGTTCTCACCAGAGTATCCATGTACCAGCACTTTCAACTTCATCCATCACCTGTCACTCATGTACAAATAAACACTTTTTACACCACAATGCCTTTGTGCTAGTACCATGTTGATTGTAGTAAATATCATGTTAACTCACATTGTAATGTATCACAAGATTTGAAGGTGAAAATCCACTGAGAGAGCAGGGGATCCTGGAACGACACAGGGAGATAACATTGAGTGACATATGATGGCATGACAGCTAAAGCACAGCACTAATCAACAACATACACAAAGCATTCCATATCACACTGGACAACACCATCACCATGGGCAGAAGGGGGATGTGAACACACTACCTTACCTCCCAGCACAGTCCAACCCTTAGCATCATAGCAAATGCACTTCATTTGAAATACTTACTTGATTTGACTGCAAAGTGTTTCACCAATGTTGTTGCAGATCCGTCCTGTGAATCTCTTGTCACATGTGTAGCATGGTAGGGGTGGGAGAAATTTGCAAAGTCGCGCTACGCAAATCTCTGTAAAATGGTAAAAAATCTCCGCAAGCACGCAAAGTTCAGCGAACACGTGGAATTGCTTGTTCTGCCCGATCGTGATGCTTTTCTCCTGTTTGCAAATAGTGTTTGCATGCTCGGGGAGAAATATCTCACAAACACGCATTTTGAAAGCTCGAACAAGCAAAAAATTGTGCGAGGCCATGGATCGCAGAATTTTGGGAAATTCCGTGTTCTCCGCGGAGTGCGAAATTACCCAAATTCCGCGAGCGGAGCGGAATTTACCACCCAGGCCTAATATTATCCTCATCAGTAGAGATAAGAAATTGAAATAGTGGTCATCTGAGAAAGCTGCCACAATCCGCTCAGGTTTCTGTCCCTCTCCCTGTCAAACTTTGGTGAAACACATCAGCTGCATTTCAAGTACGCAATGTTCACTAAAGTGCCTTTAGCAGGATGCTAATAGGTGTGAACTGTGCTGGGAGGTGAGGCAGTGTCCTCCCATCCCGCTACCACGCTCAACATGGACATGTCGGAAGTGGTAGGAATTCACACAGCGCTGCACAATGTAACCCTTCGCAGTGTGCCAACAAGAGTCAGCATCCAAACACATCCTGTTAAATGTCCATTGGGGACATTGTTGAGGTCACTAAGTCCAGTACAGTCACGCGGGTTGTAAGGTATCATTGTGTTTTTACCCTGTGTTCACAAATTAACACCAGTCCCAGCCAAATGTTCTTTGATAAATTTCCTGTATTTACTGAAGTCATCTAATCCTGAATAACCCAAACAGCTGTGGTTCACGTGCAGGCCTCCCGTATACAGTAACAGTTTCTCTATGTGTCACTAGCTGTAGCAATGTCCTTTCACTCCCCCATATGTGAATGTTGATAGATAGTTGTGGCCTCACATTCCCACTATGAAAGCAAACTTCGAAGAGTGAAGCAGGCTGAAAGAACATTTGTGTCTACAAGAAGGCATTCTCACATCAGCCCTTGGGACCTTCAAATTGAAGGTGGCTGGAATGTCTAGCAAGATCTAGTCACTGCAAAACAAGACTCACCCACTTAATTTCGGGGAACTGATGCACCAAAAAACAGAAAGTTCTGATACCGAAGGCCTTGCACATTTCATTTTGAATTTGTGGGCTATGGCCTTGTCAATTCGTTTCAGGCTATTTCAGGAGTACTACCGGAGGTCATTCAAACAATATTTGTGGTGCAAGGGGCGTGTTTGCATCATTCCTTTGGCTGTCCCGCAAAGTGCTGGTTCACTCACAGCTCACACACAATGGCTGCCCGTCCTGTGGTCCAGCCCAACCTGGATCAGGTGCAACTGTTCTGTGATCAAATACAGCATATTTCGGATGTTTGCCATTAGATGTGCTACGCATCACTTACAGGCTAACCTTCCACTATGCCTGTTTCACCTGCGTGCAACCTGTGTTCCACTGTCGCAGATGCCCCTTTCAATGGGCCATTGATGTCTGCCTTTCAAACACATATCTTGCTGATCTGGATTATGACCTGTGGGTGAGTCCTTTTTTGGACCACGGCCAGGACTGTTCTGGGGATAGGCGCTTATGGGGTGCCTTTCAGTGTGGCTGACGAGCTGACGAGCTGCCAGCTGCGCATGGTGTGTTTGCGCAATGTCTTCTGTTCAATGCCTACATGGAACACCTCCCAGGTTGCCCTGAAATGCTCCTTTCATCCACAGAGTTTGAGGAGCACATCTGTTCCTTCTTTCTACTGTATTGGATGGCGGTCCTGTTTGCTGATGCGGATTCTGACTTCCCAGCATCCGTAAATGTTTTGAACATAATCAATATTGTTTGACCTTTTCTTGCCTACTTCTGAAATTCAATCAGATTTATCACAAACGAGGCCCCTGTCTGCATTTGCTTGGACTCTGTTTTCCTCTGCAGTCTGTTTCGCTTGGTTCAAAGACCTGCAAAGGGGAGTCTGTTATATGCTCATTGTGGACATTTTCACCTAGTACGAGCCCAGCTTCCATAATGCATCTTTTGCGCACGTTCATACATGGCTTTGTTGTTTTGCAAGTAGCTTCGTTTATGTCTTCCACATAACAACTGTCTGCAGAGCTTATTCACTGTGCTGTCCTGGAGCACAGTACATTTCACCATCTATGGGCTAATGAATGGGCTCTGTTGACAATGCCCGAGCGATCTTTTGGGATACATTACATGACTACCTCCAGCAAGGGAAGTCGGATAGGCACGTAGGTCTTCCTGAGGGCTCATCAACATGACATCTCCCTTCATTACATCTGGACCTGTTTCTCTGCTGATTGTTTATATATTATGTATTTATCTTCTTGTTGAGTCACCTATACTGCATGTTTGGTCATGTTAATTGAAATAAACATATTGAAACTTTACTTGAATTCAACTGATATTATTGGGGAGAAGTATAAGAGTGAGGGCAAAGGGGTTTGTCTTGTTCCCGCGATTCAAGAGAGTAGAGACAGTGTTGTGTTATGTTTTCTATAAGCGCTTGTTTCACTGTCAGTGAGTAGTACAGCTACTGAGGCCTGATAGCTATTTGTTCCGGGGCAAATGGGTACACAGGTGGTCGGATGACCCAGTCCCTGCCTGCCCAAGTCCTATGATCCTGTGCATAGTTCTGCCTGTGGGCAGAATGCATGCTACAACCCCTAAAGTTTATGAGACAAAAGCAAAGTGCACAGACACAGTCACAGTTGATCAATGCTAACTTACACTCAATGGAAGTAATTGGCGATAAGCTGTTTATGCAGGTCCAGACCTTCTTCCTCACCACTATCATCATCACTGGGCATGTCTGGGTGTGCAGCGGGGGGCTGCTGCTGCTCATCATTATCTGGGATCGGGGGATCTTTTTGCGCAAAGCCAGGTTGTGTAGCATGCAGCATGCGACTACTATCTGACACACCTTCGGGGGTGAGTATAGCAGTGCACCCCCACTCTTGTCCAAACACTAAAATCTAGACTTTTAGAGTCCAAAAGTACGCTCCACCACACAACGTGTCATCCCATCGGCATCATTGAAGTGGACTTGCCCGGGCGTAGTGGGATTCCGCAGTGGGGTCAGCAACCACGGACGATTGGGATACCCTGAATCACCTAGTTATGAGAAACACAGGAAAACATATGAACTGGAATATATGAGAAGAGCAGCATGTCACACATATATTACACTCATTGACACACCCTACTCACCAACTAGCCACGCTCGCTCTGGGTGAAGATTTGCCATCAATTGTGGCATGCTGCTGTTCTGCAGAATGTAAGAGCAATGTGCTGAACCTGGATACTTGACACAAACGAGTGAAATTATCTGATCCCCCTGGCATACCACTTGCACATTAATGGAGTGGTAATGCTTGCGATTTCCATATATGTGTTCACGTACCTGTGGTGAAACCAGGCCAATGAGGGTTCCGGCAATGGCTCCCACAACATGTGGAATGCGTCTAAGTACATAAAAATCCCCCTTCACATTTGCCAATTCTTTGCGCCTTGGGAAGTGTATGTAGTTGTCCTTGTATGTCATCAAAGCAGACAACACATCACGCAAGACCATACTGAAAGTAGGCTGTGACATCCCACCGGCGCTAGCCACTGTGTACCGAAAAGACCCAGTGGCAAAGTAATGCAGCGCAGCCATCACTTTGACTGTGGCAGACAATGCAGCAGGATGTGTTCTGTTTGGCTTCAAATAGGGCTCCAACTGAGCACATAGCTCTCGCAGTGTGAGGCAATCCAGGCGGAATTTCTTAATGATTTCAATGTCCTCCATTGTTGCCAGGACTGGAACAGGGTAGTAGATAGGTGGTCTCCTCCTACGTACTCTGGCTGGTGACACATGCAAAAGATGGGAAAAATATAATTTGTGTGAGAATAGCTTAAGCAAAGATTCACACAAACACAACATTGCCATCACTCATGAAGATGTAAAATGCACAAGTGACCAGCATAACGACCTTTTATTTCTTCCACTCACTCAATTTAGTAACTACTACAACATCTAAAGAAGTCAATGTGTATGACATGTTGTACACTGCTACAGCAAAGTGTGAAAAGCCCTGTGGGTGTATGGCACTGCACATGTGGTTAACAGCATCAATGCTGAGTTGCATTATTTGCTTTCGTTGCACGATCTCAAGCTTCAGTTCCACAAAACACATCAACGTTACAAAATGAGCTGGCATCCACAGCGGTAACATGCATTGGCCCCAATTTGGATGATGCAGGATAGCGGTCGCCGCTTCCTGAACTCCGTGGTGCATCACTGCCAATGAGGAATAGCCATCAGCCAATAGGAACCGCCAGCGGCATGAATTTCGATAAATCGAGGTAGGCGTGCTCCACAAGTGCTGGCCCAGCATTGGCCCCAACTGCATGATGCCAACCAGGCTGACCAATGGCATCAGCAGAGCCAACTTGGAACGAGACTAGAGCACTATATATATGCCTGTGAAGTGTCCACACCTATCACCTGCCTCGAGACACTGCTTCCTGCAAAAACCTCACCACGGACTGCTGCTGTACCTCATCTCTGGACCAGGCATCGCTCGTACTGAGAACCTGAGAGCCCCCTCCCTTCACCCCAGAGGAGCTGGAGGTCCTGGTGGACTAGGTCCTTGGACAGTTCGGTCGGCTCTATGGTGCCCCCGAGGGACTGGTAAGTGAATGCCAAACGTACTTAGGTTTTTCCGAAGATGCACAACTAGTCACTGTACAGCGCTCTGTGCCTCTGACTGCAAGCCTATATTTGTGTTTTCCATTTCTGTTGTCTACATTACACATACATGACGAGTTAATCGGGAGGATGGCACACTGGTCAATGTTGCAGCTTCATAGTTGTGAATCATCACACATGTGAATCTGATTAAGGATGATGTAGCCAAATGAGGTCAAATGCATGGTGTTGAGCCTTGTTCCCCCTGAGCCCCGAATGCATGCAATGACAATCGAGCCACAACCTGGTTTTTCTGTAGTACATTTAAAATGATGAGACTATGGAATCTCTATTTGGACACACATTTCCTGTGCCATGTTCTCTATGAGTTCATTATGTTTACATATGTACATGAGATGGCAAGTTTCGATTGGGCTGGGTTGGTGATTGTGGGTGTGCTCATTCTACAGGTATACTATGGAGGTGAGCCCAGTATGCATGAGAGTACAGGGCCTGTTACTGTTTAGATTGGTGTTACATTAGCTCTCTCATCTGATAAATGTACCGTGGACATGCCATCCTTCTTTTGGACTCTTTATGGGTATAGTCGCTCATGTGAATGCACTAAGCAATGACACACAATGCACCACTAAAAAGTGTTACACAGGTCTCCTTTTGTCTCCCATGCCTACAGCTCAAGGTCCATCAAAGGAAGGCAATATGGAGGGCCATCGCCTGGAAGGTGCGGGCCCTAGGAGTCTCTAACCATTGACACAACCACTGCCACAAGAGTTGGGATGACATCTGTCACCTTACCAAAAACGTGGACGAAATTACGCTTGTCCTGGTTCCTCGGACTGTTTGTTTGGCACGCCGGAGCATGACCCCAACTGTTGGCCCACATCTTGGCAGTGAGACAGCAAGAGTCGTACGGGTGCTTGAGGACCCAGCAGCAGCAAGTTGGGGTGAATATTGCACAAAGGGTGATGTTGCGCATGAAAGAGTGCACAAATCCCAGACCAGAGCAAGGCAGTAACCTGTGGCTGTAGTGTGAGGTAATGCTTCTCAGTTAACTCAGTGGTGAATGCAGGTATTCTGCGCCTGTACAATGTCTGGATTGTCATGTAGCCAGGTGACATCAGCATAAGTGTCAGTCTCTGTAGCGCATGTATGTCAGTACAACGCGATCTTTTAGATTGCGGTACTTAACAATGCGGTTATTACAACGCAAGTCGTTACAACGACTTGCGTTGGAGGGCGCGGATTTAGGAATATTAACATTTTATATTCCAACACCAGTCCACGTAACAGTAGGGAAGGTGTTGGAATATACAATTACAATATTCCTCAACCAACAGCGCCATCCAGCGCAAGTCGTAGTAACGACTTGCGTTGTAATGGCAGCGTGGTATAGGTCGTGCGGTGTAAACATGTTGTTGTATACGACGTTTTACCTCTGTAGCATACACTGGAAGTGAACATCAGTGAGCATCATGTCAGGGTGAATTTCTAAATGGATGTTGTGCTTTTCCATGTAATAGATAAATCTACAGATTGCTTACCAATGTTCAACAGGACTTGTGTTGAAATGCCTACATTGGTGGATGTAAGGATGTCATGTCACTTGATAATTGTTTTCTTTACTCACTTTGAGTGTAGTTCTCTCACCTCAAACTTCCAGTCAATCAATTGATCGTTTGTAAAGCGTGCTACTCACCCGTGAGGGTCTCAAGCCGCTGAGGGAAGGGGTGAGCAGCTACAGGTCGAACAGCCAGGTCTTGAGACGTCTTCTGAAGGTCAGGAGGTCCTGGGTCTGGCACAGGTGGATGGGGAGGGTGTTCCATGTTTTGGCGGCGAGGTGGGAGAATGATCTTCTGCCAATGGTCATTCGGTGGTTGCATGGGACAGTGGCGAGCGCGAGGTCGATGGAGCGGAGCTGGTGGTTCAGGGTGTAGAAGGACAGTCATTCGTTGAGGTATGCTGGTCCTGTGTTGTGGATCGCTTTGTGAGCATGGGTGAGGAGCTTGTAGGTGATCCTCTTGCAGATCTCTCAGGTGGGTGGTGATGTGGCTGTGGCGAGAGAATCCAAGGATGAGGAGTGTGGAGGCGTTTTGTATGCATTGGAGTCTCTCCGGTTTGACACAATACAGTTAATTCAGATGGGTAGCTCTCTTAGCTGAAGGCATGTCAATTTTCCTTCATATAATTGTATGTGATGTTTAAATGCCAACACATGCCTAGCAATTTGCCAGTATGAAGGCAACATGGAGACTGACTGTCCAATGGGCAAGGTAACATGCATCTGCTGCGCATTAGCAATATTTAAACTATGCAGACAATACATTGAGACTCAAATGTGTGCCTTGAGTTCAAGCTTTTCAGTTGGTATTGCGGAACATGTTTGTGGTCTGGCCACTTTACTGAACAGTGTCTCTGTCTCCTACAGAATCTACCGGGGTAGGAGAAGGAGATGGGTACAAAACCATCGGTGAAGCTCCTGGCATCACTGCTGCCCGGAGTACAGTGACACTGAGGGGACCAGCACATGGGAGGGGGACAGGAGTGACCTGGAGGAATCCGCTCGAGAAACGCCTAACAGCCCTTCATCACACTCCACAGGTGACCCCTCGGTGTTGTTGGGCAAAGTAGGATTGGCCTCTGCTTCATCATCCACCACACCCCGTCCTGCATCCACCCTCCCTGATGCTCCCCAATGTTATCAGTGCCCTAAGAAGGGTAGGGTTTCTTTTCAAACAGGCACCACTGCCCCAGCCCCTGTGTCCCCTGCTGCCCTCAGTGTGGAGGTCATAGACATCTTGCATCAGTTGTTTGTGGGGCAGACTTTGCTCCTTAAAGCTCGCCAGGATCATGTCAACAAGTTGTCACAGGTTGTTGCGTTCATGGAGGAAATCCATTCTGAGGTTGGTGGCCTGCACAGGACTGTCCAGTCTTTGACCTCCACACTGACGGCTGCTATTCTGCAGTCAAAGGCTCACAGTCCAGCTCCTGTCCCTTCTGCAACCACCCTGCCAGGGACCCGACCTGATCTGACCACACACACCAATACACTCAGGCACCAGGTTATCCCCATGCAGCACACGAGTCCAAGAGGCCAAGACACAATACATCATCCTCAATGCACACAAGGAGCACACATGCCAGCCCCACCACAAAAACATCACAGGACACAGAGAAGCTGAAACACAAAAAAAAATGCTTCTACATTGCAGAGCTCAACATCCTCACACACCAAAAGCCCTCCATGATCTACAGCTGTTCCTGAATCAGAACAGGAAGTTGCCCTAGCTGCAGTGCAGAGGACTGTGGTGCCCCGGACTTCCACTCCCACCAAGCAACTCCCTATGAAGCATGGCCAGGGCAGCAGTGAGGTAGTGGTCGGTCATAAACAGGGGAGGGAGGGTAGGAGTCAACCCCCCCAAGCTTTCAACCAGATCTGAAGGTTTTTCCAGGAAGGATCAACGAGCACCTGTTCCACTTTCTGGGAAGGAGGTAGCTGTTGTGACCACCTCACCTGTCTCATGGCCCAAATCACGGGGGGCTATCATATCCCCCAGCAAGTGAGGCCTAGCCCTCCACATGAGACAGCAGCCACTGAGCCTCCCCAGGGTATTTCACAGCCTCCCCGTGTGATGACTCCAGCAGGTCCAGCTAGCCGTCAGGCTCCCAGATCCAGGGAACCCTCTACGTCACATAGCTCTTCCCCTCCCAGGTCCAGTCCTCCGACTCCCCAGACAATTAGCCACCACCCAATTCCAGTTCGACCCAAATTTGAAGCAGAGTCCCCCTTCCCAAACCATTCCTCTATTAGTGGTGCCTGAGCTGCCCATTATCTGGCCCTATCTTGGTGATGTTTCCATGGCTGTGGACTGAGATATGATTAGCTGTGAGGAATTTCAAAGCACACAAGTGCTGACTTGAGTTTTGACTACCGTTACCCTTAATGTTTGGCACTTTCCATGCTGATACTGAGTTTTCTGTTGTAATACATATATTTCATTCGGTTCCATGCTCTTAAATCACACTTACACATTGGAATGTACTTAAGTTGATATTGCGAGTGTTGCCAGAGATTACAGCAACTAATGTCCACTTTCGACTCTGATGATTAATGGGTGTGAGCTGCTGGTCTGTGATGGTCCACTCTGGTCATGTTCATTATATAGGATGGGCTCTACTTATTCACACATGTCGGGTTTGGTTGATCTCCATGATGGGAATCTACTCCAATTTACTTGATGACTTGAGGGGTGGACAGAGTACAATGTATCTATGTGATGTATTTGTATGTGTGCACAGTAAGTGTGTTGTTATCATGGATAGGTATGGCTTCATCAGACAGTGTGAGTGTCCTGTCATTAGCGGAGGTGTTCATGTGTATGTGCCCTTGAGCATTGCCCTTTCACACATGAATGCTCCAGTTGACGAGCGCCTGTTTGTTTCCCTGCTCAAACACCTTGTGGAGTGTTTATGGACATGTTGAGGTTGTTGCCAGAGCAGTGTGCAGTGTGTCATTGTAACCTCGCATTCGTTGGGAACACCTACATCTTGTCCACATCATTTGTGAGGATGCAGTGTGTGACACTGCAATGTCTGTGTTGTGTGTCTTGAGATCCGTTCTGGCTCTTGCTTACCTTTGTTCTCACTGTGCTGCATATCTGTGGGGTACAAACATGATATGTGGGTTTTCACAGGCATTGCTGTCACTTACTTTCCACTTTATGGTCTCCAATAGGTGTTGGTCTAATTGCTTTTAGTCACAGTCATACCATTGCGGCCCACACAATGTGAGATAATCCACTTATTGCTTTTTGCTCTGTACACTCCTCGCCTGTGCAATTCTCATGTATACACCACTTCACTCACAACATGTGCCACTGCTTGCCATGCACATGTTTGACCCTTCCCACCACTCCATGTTGTGACACTGTACTGTGTGCAAGTGATTTGTTTCCAGAAGCATTGTGGCCATGAGCACTGCTTCAGTAGGCGATGTGTGCTATGTGTACCTACTTGATATCAGTCATGGTTGCTGAGGTACAGTACAGGTGGATTGCCAGTATAGTCCTCTTGTCTTGTTCCAGCATAGCTGTTTGCCTGGGTTGTGTAGCAGTAGGTGATGGCAAAAGTGTGTGCCTGTTTGCTGTGACACTGCTACCCATCATGGGCATGCATCTTCCTTACTTTGCAGTCTGCAGTGTATGCACTCCCAGCACCCAAGCATGTTTGCCACCTTGAGCCCGATCAGAGTTCTGTGAGTGGTGCTTGTAGGTGGGGTAGGGGGGCAACGTGCAGGGAAGAGTCAGCACAAGGAACCCTTCGGGTCTTGAAGGTGTGACTGATGCAAATGGAGGGAGCGTCACACTGCGCATTTCACATGTTCCCTCACACATCATAGGGCAGGGCCTGCCTGCACGCTTGCTGTGGTTTGTTGTCGTACCAGGGTTGCATGCATGGATATGTTTTGGACGTACCACTGCTGTAGAGCACAGCGGCATCTTATCTGCTGGTGATGCGTCAGGTAGAGCAGCAGATAGACCTGTAGAGTGGGATCCATGGCGGATATGGTCATGTGCAGGTGTTCAGATTAGTCTTTTCCTCTCCACAGTGGGATTGGCTGTTTGATACATCGTAATCTGGTTGGTGGACGGGACATGATTCTGCACACAGTTCTTGCACTATTGACTCCCTACACCACCCTAGCGTAAGTTTAAAACGTGCATAGCCTGAAACATGACAGCGGCCGGAAAATGGACCATATTGGCCCATTGTTATATGGCGGTCACAGTCACCGCATCAGGAGCTAATGATCTACGGTTTTCCGTCACCTCCACCACTACGGATGCACTTCCTCCCGCAATTGTAATCCACCCCTTAGTGTCAGGACGAGACAGGGTCAGCTCTACCAAGTGGCAGCAGCAGGGAGCTGTGCGTTTTAAAATGCGCATGTTTCTTGGGCCAGCCAGATGTGCGCATTTTAAAATTCACTAACCTAGCTGTCTTAGACAGCTGGGTTAGAGAAAGAGCTGGCCTCCAGTGCTCTTTGGGACGCTGAGAGAGCCTCCTCTATCCAATCCTTGTGCTGCTTTCATGCTGTGAGACCAGCGCCAGGTTCAGGTAATGCTCTTTCCTGTGTCTGCGGTTTCTGGATCAACTCTCGGGAGGAGGACGTCACACTGCAAAGGTAAGCCCATTTTTTTGGGTGCCCCACCACCCTCGGTACAAGCAGCCTCTACTATTTCTGCATAAGGTGCCTTAGTGACTTCGACTCTGGGTGTCTCTCAAGACGCAAGTACATGTGGGAATGTATTATAAAATCCTTGCTATTATTCAGAGAACACAAACCTTGTGGCGTTCATCTAATTTTCATTACACGCCCTTATCCTGCACTTTCCTGAAAACCAAGACTTTCATAAAGATATGTACATTCCATGCCAAAATCACACGTGCAAAACACCAAGGACTGTACATTGTACCACTTCTAATTCTGTTTTATGTTCACTATTTCATTCAAGTTGTTTTGCATAAAAATGTGTTGGCAGAATCGGTGTATCATTGCTGCAGGTAAAATTGCAGTTGGGTAAAAATAGCTGATGAATAAAAAATTATTTCCTTTTGAGATCAAAGAATTGCACCTGATTAGAGCAAGGGTTCTGAAAAAAAACACACACAGTGCAGATATTTTTTGCAACAACAACATGTTAACCTGTACAAATAGTTTAATATAGCTTTAGCAAAATGTGTTTTCTCCGACCTGATCCTCTCATTAAAAAAAGGCGCATTCTCCCAAGGGGTGCGTGGAAGAAATGTGCGAACAGTACCTTTCAGTGTTTCCTTATTTATAGGTAAAATAAGAGCATTGTTTTTCTGTTCTGTGGATCTGTGACGAGTCATCAACAATAACTGTGAGCAACTCTGAATGTAAAGCAGGACAACTGGCAGAATCTGCAGCGTCCCTCTCATTAAAACAAACCTCTGAGAGCCAAGCACTTTGATTTTCCTAGAGGTGGTTTTGCTATGCCAACGAGATCCTAAACATGCCGAGCCACGTACAGCTGGGAGATGGCATGCAACGGAAATAAAAGAACAATATCATGTAGGCTCAAAACGTCATTGTAAGTGAAGCCCAAGGATATCCCTTGCTTTTCCTAATGTGTTTTGCTAGATGTGAAGATTTGTGTTTTTTTGTATCTTTCTATGCGGGAGTGTATGAAGCGGGCTAGGTGATTTGCGGAGAGACTGACTGATGAGCTAATTATTATCAGGAATACAAAAGCATGAATGACAAATGAGCGTCCCAAGGTTATCTCGAGCTCTGCATATGTTAAACAGCACCCGCGCGGGACAATTCATTATGATGTTACAAAGGACGCTCTTCCTGGTTACACCAAACTGATGAATTGTGTGTTCGAATCTGTGGCGTTTCTATTTGGCAGTACGACCTGTACAGCCGTACGAAAAACGGAAGTCGAGATGTTTGCGGTTCAAACACGATGATGGAGCACAGCGTCTGCAGTGTCCTAACAAAGGGCCCTGCAGCGGGGGCCCGAGCTCCAGGGGAGCCCCTCAGCAGAGTACCCTGGCATGAGAGCTCCTGAGCGGGTCCAGAGGGGGGCCTCTCCATGGGCCTCATTTATGAGCCCATGCGTCCCTTTTACGCCGCCGGTGCGTCACTTTTTGTGACGCACCAGCAGCGTAAAAAATGTGCCTTGTTGCACCATATTTACAAAGTGACGCATCTACCTAGATGCTTCACTTTGTAAACCCCTGCGCTACATTATACCTACGCCAGGTATAATGTATGCAGGGGGGGGCGTTCTGATGCAAGAAAGGGTCATGGAAGTGACGCAGTGAAATCTATAAGATTTCGCGGCGCCACTTCTAGGACACAAATGCGTCAATTTCTTACGCCTGCCTCACAGCAGGCGTAAGACTGACGCAGGTCCTTTCATATGGGGCTTGCCCCATGTGAAAGAATACATTGCTGGAGTTGCGTCACTTTTGTGACACACTCCAACAATGCGTCACTTTTGCGCCATACAGATACGTCAGAAATACTGACGTATCTGTAACTCCTTGCGCAATGATGCGTCATACTGTTAATATGACGCATCATTGGTGTCACAAGGAGGACGCAGCGAAAAATGACGCATCGCTGTTTTCACGCAGTGATGCGTCACTTTTCATAAATGAGGCCTTATGTACTTTACAAGGGGGCTTAAGGCCACCGAGCATCTGCCAGATACAGAACATATCCAGCTCTTTCCAATATCTGTGAATGCTATTGGTTCTGGGCGTCCGTGGCGTGAAACATTTTTTGGGGGGTTGTTCGAAATCTGTATTTGGGAAAACATAAAATATCACCAAATGACATGACTGCAGGGTTAAGAAAATAACATGCACTAAAACATTCAACAGAAAGCAGTGGAGTCTTAAATGAGGAGGCAGCAGAGAAAACAAGCATTGGCATAGCCAATAGGTCTCACTTTTGGGACCTTATAACACAACGCTAAATGACAAATGATCAGAAACACTGGGGATCAGATGAAACCTACTCTGTACATTTGATCTCAAATAGTCACCTACAGGTGAAACCTCTGGTACAAAATGAGGGACAGAGAAAATTTGTTCCATACCTTAAACATCGTATTGTACAATGTTTATAACATTGCACCTCATATATTCATATTCTATCTACAATACACGTTTTACCGACACACAGTGTTTAATACTAAAACACACTGTGCATATCAGAATGGAGGATACAAAACAGACAACAAACACAGAAGATCTGGCTAAACTACTGCTGAAGTGTTTGAAGGTATTTTTAACAACAGGACTGAAGGAGAGACAAATACATGGGATCTGGTTTCAATTATGAAACACTTGGAAGGTAAAGAAAATTCCTTTGTACGTGTTTGATAGTTTCATGGAGTAAAGCGGTCAAAAGAAAAACGTGCGTGTTATTTCGTGTCATTTATTGCGATAATTGAGAAACAAGCTTGCGTTCAGCCACGGCCGGTAGTAGGTGTAACTGCAGGGCGGTGACATAGGGAGGGGGAGGGGCAGGGTGGGGGGTTATAATGTATGGATTACAGACTTTAACAGTTAAGTAAACATATAAATGAATAAAACGAATTTCGTTGCGTGCACTGCATCGCATTTGGTGATGCAGTGTGCGCAACGAAATTCGTTTTATTTATTTATATGTTTACTTACTTGTTAAAGTCCGCAATCCATACATTACTAGCCCCCACCCTGCCCCTCCCTCTCCCCACGTCACCGCCCTGCAGTTACACCTACTACCGGCCGTGGCTGCTTGTGTTGCAGCTTACAGTGCTACAAGTGTCACCTGTAGCTGCACTGGCGCAGACTAGCTCCGGGGGGCTGAGCTGCGAGCGCCAAACCACTACACAAAGTGCAAATGATGTAACACTTGCTTAGTGGCATTTTCACATCCAAAAGAGAACCAGACCCAGCAGTCGAACCTTCTCCTACATCGCTAACCCCACACCTGCTCAGCATCCCTTCCGGGTAATATCCGCATAACATCAACACAAAATGTGCTGCATAATGCAGCATAATTTGGCCTTTATTGTCGTATTATTTGGTCCTTCTGCCACATAATTCGTGTTGTCCTGGTTTAAGGTTAAAAGCGGCGTTTTGTACTTGCTGCAGTCATTGAACAAGTCTTTTCTTTTGCAGACACATCTTACTGAGATAACACTTTAGCGGTTCAGTATTCAGTGAGCACCTTTGTGGTTCAGTATTCAGTGAGCGAATGAAAGAACCAATTCCACCAGTTGAAATTAAGGTGGCGCCGACACGCCGCAGAACTCACTAGAAAATGCTCTCACTGGACCTTAGAGACTTCACTCCTGACCTCCTCCTACTCCCCCATTTTTAGGTCTCGCCTATTACAACCCGCAGGGATAAATAGGCGAGATTATTGTAAGCGGAAAAGAAAAGTCTACCTAGCCTGCGGATCGCGTACAGTTCATTTGAGCTATGCAAAGCCTTTGCAATGAGCAAAGGCTGCCGCTCCCACGCCCCCACGTGCACATCGCACACCACCATTTGTCTGAGCCTTGGCATCAGACTTCAAAGGAATGCACTAGCCTACCGTTCTTGTTTACAGTAGCCTTACTTCTCAAATGCGACTTGCTAGCTGCAATGCTACATCAGCTATGCTTAGCGTCTAGGCACATTGATCCCTCTCAGACTGTGCTGACTCTGCCCCTCCTGATTCTGAAACTGACCAACGCAGTCTCTTCTCTCTGTCTTATGATGTCTGCTCAGCCACCATTTACTTCAGACCCTCACCCTCACACCCCTCACCCTCACACCCTCTCACCCTCACACACTCTCACTCACCCTCACACCCTCACCCACCCTCACTCACCCTCACACCCTCACCCTCACCCCCTCACCCCCTCACCCCCTCACCCTCACAACCCTCTCACTCTCACTCACCCCCTCACACCCCCACACACCCTCACACTCACACGTCCCCCTCACCCTCTCCCTCACACCCACTCACTCTTACCCGCTCACACACCTACTCACCCTCACACCCCCTCACTCTCACACCCCATCACCCTCACACCCTCACCCTCACACCCCCCCTCGCCCTCACACCCCTCACCCTCACACCCCCTCACCCTCACCCCCTCATACCCCCACACGCCCTCACACCCCCACACCCCCTCACCCTCACACCCTCACACACCCCCTCACACCCCCTCACTCTCACCCCACCTCACCCTCACACCCCCTCACCCTCACCCTCACACCCCCTCACACACTCTCACCCTCACACCCTCTCACCCTCACTCACCTTCACACCCCCTCTCACCCTCACACCCCCTCACCCTCACCCTCACACCCCCTCACCCTAACAACCCCACACCCTCAACCTCACACACCCTCACTCACCTTCTCACCCTCACACACCCTTTCACCCTCACACACCCTCTCACCCTCACACCCCCTCACCCTCACATCCCCTCTCACCATCACACTCTCACACCCTCACCCACACACACCCCCTCACACACCCTCTCACCCTCTCACACCCTCACCCTCACACACCCTCACCCTCACACCCTCTCACCCTCACACCCCCTCACCCTCACACCCCCTCACCCTCACCCCGTCCCCCTCAAGCCTGTCACTCTCACCATCCCTCACCCTCCCTCACCCTCACACCCTCTCACCCTCACACCCTCACCCTCACACCCCCTCACCCTCACAACCCCACACCCTCACTCTCACAACCCCACACCCTCCCCCACACAGACCATCACACCCCCTCACCCTCACAACCCCTCACCCTCACACCCCCACAACCCTCGCACCACTCACCCACACACCCCCTCACACACCCTCACACCCCCTCACCCTCACTCCCCCTCACCCTCTCATCCCCTCACCCTCACACCCCCTCACCCTCATACACACTCACCCTCACACCCCCTCACCCTCACATCCCCTCATCCTCACATGCCCTCATACCCCCTCACCCTAACACCCCCTCACCCTCACACCCCCTTACCCTCACACACCCTAACCCTCACACCCTCACGCACCCTCATACCCCCTCACCCTCACACACCCTCACCCTCACACACCCTCACCCTCACACACTCTCGCCCTCACACCCCCTCACCCTCACACCCCCTCAAACATCCTCACACCCCCTCACATCCCCTCACTCACCCTCACACCCCCTCACCCTCACAACCTCACACACCCTCAACCCCCTCACCCTGACACACCCTCATCCCCTCTCACCTCACACACCCTCACTCACCCTCACACCCTCACCCTCACACACCCTCACACACCCTCACCCCCTCACCCTCACACCCTCTCACCCTCACACACCCTCATTCACATACCCTCACCCTTACACCCTCTCACCTTCACACACCCTCACCCTCACTCACCCTCACACACCCTCACCCTCACACACCCTCACCCTCACACACCCTCACCCTCACACACCCTCACCGTCATTCACCCTCACTCACCCTCACACACACTCACACACCCTCACCAGCATAGCATAACAATACACAGCATAGCATAACAAAATAAAGCATAGGATAGCAAAACAAAACATAGCATAACAAAACAAAACATTTATTTATTTTATTTATTTATTTTATTAAACTTGTAAGGCGCACAGCTACCCGCAGTGGGTTTCCCGGCGCCAAGGGACAGACTCGAGAAGAAAAGGACTAGCAGGCTGGACTTCTTGGACAAAAACCTTCTACTCACTGCTGAAAGAGCTAAGTTTTGGGTCCCTTACGGAAACAAAGAAGAGAGGTCTCCGTCTTTCGGGACAAGGGAAGGACGTTCCACATTTTTGGGCCCAAATGAGAAAAGGAACGACCACCCATTTTCACTAGCCTGAACCTGGGGACCACAAAGTCACCACTTCCGGAGGATCTCAAATTATGGGTTGGCTTATATGACTGTATTAAGCCCTGAAGGTATTTTGGAGCTGAGCCTAGTTTAATCCTGAAAACATGGCAAAGGGCTTTAAATTTAATTTGATTCGAGATCCTGAGCCAATGAAGGTCTCGAAGAGCAAAGGAAGCAGATGTTCTTCGCGGAACATTACAAAGGAGCCGAGCAGCCGCGTTCTGAACCACTTGGAGCCTATTTATCGTTGTGGAATCTGCTCCAAGATAGAGAACGTTGCCGTAGTCCAGGCGGGAAACAACAAATACCTGCACTACGGTTCTCTGTGTGGAAAGAGGCAGCCTCCATAAAATTCTCTGAAGCCATCTCAAGGTGGCAAAACAGATGGACGCCACCTTGGCTGCCTGTTGCCTCATAGTAAGATTTTCGTCTATGAGGAACCTGAGGTTCCGAACTTGGGTGACGGGATGAGGGGTTGGTCCCATGTCCGTAGGCCAATGGTGGGGGCCCCACAGATCTTTGTCCTTGCCCAGTATCACCACCTCGGTTTTGTCCCCGTTCAATTTAAGAAAACTACTTTTCATCCAATGGGACACACGGGTCAGACCTGATTTCAGCGTTGAGATTTTATTGCACTCCTTGTTGGAAAGAGAAAAAATAATCTGAGTGTCATCAGCGTAAGAGTATAACGTAATACCGGCTTCCTCCACTATAGTGGCCAGGGGTCTAACGTAGATGTTAAATAGCAATGGGCTAAGTATAGACCCCTGGGGAACGCCGTACGCTGATGGACAAACTATAGAGGAGGCTTTGGCAGAGAAGACCTGAAAAGTGCGGTCATTTAAGAACGAAGCTATCCAGGTCAAAGCAGGGCTCTCCACTCCCAGGGACCGAAGAGTCTCAAGAAGGATGGAATGAGACACGGTATCGAACGCCGCACTCAAATCAAGTAAGATGAGTGCCGATGTTTCTCCGCGGTCGATACCGTGTCGCAAACTCTCGGTAACTCCTAGGAGTGTGGTTTCGGTTGAATGATGCGCCCTGAAAACTGACTGGGATGGATATAAAAATCCCAGACTCTCAACAAGGTGAGTTAGTTGAGTATTAATATGCCTTTCCAGGATCTTAGAAAGGACAGGGAGCAACGAAATAGGTCTAAAATTAGATAAATAGCATAGCAAAACTCAACAAAGCATAGCATAGTATAACAAAACCTAGCATAGAACAACAAAACATAGCATAACAAAATAAAACATAGCATAACATAACAACGCATAGCAAAACAAAACATAACATAGTAGAACAAAACATAGAATAACAAAACACAACAAAACATAGCATAATAACAAAGCATAGCATAACATAACATAAAACAAAGCATATCATAACAAAACATAGCATAACTAAGCATAGCAAAACACAACAAAACATAGCATAGCATAACAAAACACAACAAAACATAGCATACATAACAAAACATAGCATTACAAAGCATAGCAAAACATAGCATATCATAACAAAACACAACAAAACATAGCATAGCATAACACAACACAACATTGCATAGCATAACAAAAGAACGCTTAGCATAGCATAACAAAACATAGCATAAGAAAGCATAGCACAGCATAACAAAACATAGCATAACAAAACATAGCATAGCAAAGCATAGCATAGCAAAAACAGCATAGCATAACAAAACATAGCATAGCATAACAAAACATAGCATAACAAACCATAGCATAGCATAACAAAATATAGCATAGCATAACCAAGCATAGCATAGCAAAACACAACAAAACATAGCATAGCATAACAAAATACAACAGAACATAGCATAGCATAACAAAACAAAGCATAGGACAGCAAAACTAAACATAGCATAGCATAACAAAACAAAGCATAGGATAGCAAAACAAAACATAGCATAGCATAATAAAACAGCATAACATAACAAAACATAGCATAAAAAACACAACACATGGCATAACCAAAACATAGCAAAACACAACAAAACATTGCATAGCTTAACAAAACACAACAAAACATAGCATAGCATAGCATAACAAAACATAGCATTGCAAAACATAGCATAGCATAATAAAACACATCAAAACAGAGCATAGCATAACAAAACATAGCATAGCATAACAAAGCATAGGATAGCAAAACATAGCATAGCATAGCAAAACATAGCATAGCATACCAAAACATAGCATACCATAACAAAACAAAGCATAGGATAGCAAAACAAAACATAGCATAGCATAACAAAACAGCATAACATAACAAAACATAGCATAAAAAACACAACACATGGCATAACCAAAACATAGCAAAACACAACAAACATTGCATAGCTTAACAAAACACAACAAAACATAGCATAGCATAGCATAACAAAACATAGCATTGCAAAACATAGTATAGCATGATAAAACACATCAAAACAGAGCATAGCATAACAAAACATAGCATAGCATAACAAAGCATAGCATAGCAAAACATAGCATAGCATAGCAAAACATAGCATAGCATACCAAAACATAGCATAGCATAACAAAACACAGCATAGCATAACATAACAAATCAAAGCATAGGATAGCAAAACATAGCATAGCATAACAAAACAAAACATAGGATAGCAAAACAAAACATAGCATAGCATACAGCATCACTCCGCACCACCACAGCATCACTTAGGGGCACCACAACATCACTATGTGCTACCACAGCATCACTGAACGCCACAGCATCACTCGTTCACCATCACAACATCACTCAGCGCCACCACAGCATCAATCTGTGCAACGATTCAACAACACCTGGTTCAAATATGTTCTCTCAATTTTCAAGCTTTGTTACAAATGTAACAAAAAGATGTTAATATTTCAATTCTGTTCTTGGATTTTCATCACAATAAAATACACTCAACATAATCTTCACAAAAGTTATTTACAAACTTTAAGCTATTGCCATTATACATTACAATAACTTTTATTTAAGTATTAATTACTGAAAAAAAATTAAAAGCCATTGTTATTTGTAATATCACTAGATGTAAGTCATGTAAATACAACACATATTGCATTACAAATGCTATAGGTGTCACATTTGCGAAGGTTATAACTATTGACATTGTAAATGACAAAGCTATTAATTTTGCTATTTTCAAAAACAAAACATAAATACAAAATGTGTCATTTACAATACCAATAGCTCAAACTTTCCTAATTAGAGACCTATTGCATTGCAAATGCTTCTTTTATGTTGCGTCTAAAATTAGCTGGTGGTGACGTTGAAGGGCTGAGGTGAGTGATATTTAGTGCTGCGTCTCCAGAGCAGATGCCAGGCTTCCGCCCCGCCAGCTGCCACTACACTGTTGGAATGCATCCTAGATAGGCCACTGGATTTGCACAGCTCAAAGGGGGTCTTGCTGCCGACATAGAAGTAGGACTCTGGGTTGACAGACAGTGGCACGGAATGACAACAGCCCTCATCGATATTGAAGGGCTATGTAATAAAATGGAGCTTCCACGTCACTCGTGTCCAATCCTGGTCCGAAGAACCTCACTTCTTTGGTCACATGTATCACCAGCCACAGCTGCCTCCCTTTAGTGCCCTCCTCAATCCCATCTCAAGCACAATCGTGAGCAGTAGTAACAGTTCATACCAGGGCACGACCTGCTGTTACCTCCTCAACTCAAATCTTAATCCAATGTCAGTGACGACTCCACCCTAGTAAGGTTTGAGCAGTACTGAACTGCGCAGCGAATGCTAGTTGTCCCAGGACGCCTTAAGCACAACATCTATACACCACAAAGGCATGTAAAAGTAAATGTTTTTGTATAGCGCACAGCTACCCGCAGTGGCTTTCCCGGCGCTTGTACGAATACCGCAAGGGAACCCTTCCTGGCTTTCCCTGTGAAGTGTCCACTCCTGGGCACCCCCATGGTGCAGACCAGGCATCCCTCGCGTTGTGGGGGCCGTTGTGGAGACTAAGGAAGCTATTGCCCAGAGTTGCAGCGTGGGACCCATGATCAGAATAGGCACTGAGGCGAGAATATCCGGTCAGGGGAGTTAATGAGCCCGAGACCCGCTGAGGCGGGAATCGAACCCTGGTCCCTGGCCAGAGCTCTGCATCGAGGTCTGCCTGCTCTAACCATTGAGCCACACTTCTCCACTTCTCCAGTGCGGCCAATGGGCACTTCACAATTATGTACATCTCACTTGGATCGGTTGAGGGTGCTGACAATTCTCCAATCCTATGCCACCTGACATATTATGAGCCCCCCCCCCCCCTTTCAGGCAAATGGGAGACTATGTTCAAACCACAGAAATGTCACACACAAAAAACCTACAACAAAGCCTTCTCTGGTATTACACTGTGAATTTGGAACTCTCTACCCCCAGCAATCAGATTGAACCCATCGAATGCATCATTCAAAAAAGAATTTATAGTGCTACTGATCAACACATCTCTACTCCAGAATCTATAGGACTATTCCGAGCCCAGATTCAGTGCAAGATTAGCTGCTATGATTGTACATGACTGTATATATGCCTATGTATGTAATCTATGTATATGTCAGCTTGGACCTTGCAGTGGCAGCCTCCTGCACCTCGGGAGCTGCTACGACCTATACCAAATATAGTTTGTGTGCTTTCTTGGATCTTTTCACATGACCATCTGTAAAGCGCTCTGCTACCCCGTGCATCATGTTCGCGCTATATAAAACTTTATAAATAAATATCATGGCTCTCAAAGCTGTTCTAAAACGCATATCTGGCAGTGAACCTTTAGATGCACTGATCTCTGAGGGCACCTACAGTCCCACAGCAGCAAATTAAACATTTTCCTGTCCAGCCTCAAGAATTTGGAATGAATTCCCAGAAAACGTAAGACTGGTCCCTAAGCTTCTAATATATTAAAAGACTATAAAAACCCACCTGTTCAATTTACACCTAACATCTTGATAGTGTTTTCTCTGGAACATTGCTACTGATATGATATGATATGATATAAGGAACTTGTGAAGCGCACGTTCACCTACGGTTTCTTGGCGCTGGGGTGGAAGGGCTGAAAAGTACGGGACTGGGTGAACTAGTTGTATGCCAACGAGAAAAGCCAAGTTTTGAGTGACTTTCTGAAGAGAGTGTAAGATGAGAGCAGACGGAGTGCAGGGGGAAGAGAGTTCCAAAGAAGAGGAGCCTGGGTGGAAAATCTCAGGCCTCCATGTTTCTTACGCCTAAAGGAACAGGGAGTGAGAAGATTGGCATTGGAAGAGTGGAGAGCACGTGGAGGAGCATATCGATGTAAAAGAGAGGAGATGAAAGAGGGTCCCTGAAAGGAAAGGGCTTTGTGGATCAGGCAGCCAAGTTTGAAAAGGCTACGCTGAGCAACTGGGAGCCAGTGAAGGTTCCTGAGAAGAGGCTTGGTGTGACTAAATTTTGGGAGACCATGGATCAGCCTAGCTGCCTGACTCTGAATGAGTTGAAGGCGTTGTAGTTGGTATGCTGGTATACCCGCCTATAGGGAGTTCGCGTAGTCGATGAGAGACATAACTAATCCCAAAGTGACCTGCACAAGGGCTTCTTGAGAGAGAAGTCTGGAGATTTTGCGGATGCGACATAGATGATAAAAACAAACAGAAATAACTGAGTTAATTTGGGCCTTCATGGTGAGATCCTTACAGATAGTAACCCTAAACTCTTGACAGAGTCAACAGGGGATGGGGAGGGCCAAGTGCAGGTGGCCAACAAAAAAGAGTTCCAGGGGTTGCCCGGGGGACCTGTGAGAACCAGCTCAGTCTTGGCAGGATTAAGTTTGAGCTGGTTCTGGTTCATCCAGGAGCTAATGAAGTTCATGACAGAATGAACATTATGGATAGAAGAGGAGGAGGAATCAATGTTAAAAATAAGCTGCAAATCATCAGCATAATTGAAGATGGTCGCAGACATTTGTTGAAGCTCCCAGATGAGGGGACGAATATAGAGGTTAAAAAGAAGTGGTGAGAGCGAGGAGCCCTGCGGGACTCCACAGGAGAGACCTTTTCCTTTTGAGGAAAAAGGTGGGAGGGAGACTGCCTGGACGCGATCTTGAAGAAAGGAGGACACCCAGTTCAGTGGTTGCCCCGTATGCCCGCGTGCTCGACACGTTCAAGTAGGATGGTATGATCAACAGTGTCAAACGCCACCGACAAATCCAGGTGCACCAAGGCCTGAGAGATGTTCTGATCCGCCCTCTTTCTTAGCTCCTCATGAACAGCAAGAGCGATGGATTCAGTAGAATGCTGGGGCCTAAACCCGGCTTGATGGGGGTCAAGAAAGTGGGTGGATTCAATGAAGGAGCTCAGACAGTTGACAACAAAGGCTTCCACGACTTTACCCAAATAGGGGAGAAGAGAAATTGGACGGAAATTGGAAAGAATACCGGGGTCTGCTCTGGGTTTTTTAAGAATAGGTGAGACCACGGCTGTTTTAAAGGAATGGGGAACCAACCCTGAAGAGAGGGAGTTATTTAGGAGGGCAAGAGGGGGCGTGGGAATATTGAGGTAAACCTCACGACTAATGCGAGGGGGGCAACTATCCTGGGGGGAACCAGACTTGACTTTACCAAGGAGAGAGAAAAAAGTGTCTTCCTTGAGTGTAGGGAATTCAAGATAGTGGGTAGGGTTAGAAGGGACGACAGTGGAGTGCAGTAAGGGAGCAGCAGGAGGGATGCTGGCTTTGATCGTGAGGACTTTCTCAATAAAATAATTATTGAGTGAATCGCAGAGAAGTTGCGATGGAGGGGATGGTGTGGAGTGGTGTGGCTCACTGGTTGGAGGCGGCAGACCGGGAAGCAGAGAACAGCCCGGGACCAGGGTTCAATTCCCAACGCGGCAGGGTTGTGGACCAGGGTCAGCGGACTCGATAATTCTCGCCTCGGTGCCTACTCTAACCAGGGATCACACTCGGCAACTCATCTCTACAACGGCCCCCCACATTCACCGGGGATGCCTGGTTTCACCTTGGAGATACCCAATAGGGACCATCTCACAGGGATAGCCAGGACGGGTTCCCCAGTGGTCTACAGCGCCATGACGCCTCAGGGCAGCAGTGCGCTTTACAAGACACTTACATTACATTACATTTGGCAGTAACACGGTCAGGTTTATCCAGTTCATCCACAATAGAGAAAATAGTTTTAGACTTGCAGCTGGAACTAAGTATTTTCGTGGAAAAATATGAGGATTTCGCTGCAACTATGGCTGTTTTGTAGTCTTGTAACGCTGATAAGAACACAGGTTTTTTTAACCCCTTCGACGCTCATGACGAGCCCAGCTCGTCATGGAGTTTCCATTGATTTCAATGGAAATTACATGGAAGCACTGCAAGTAGCTTAGCATCCAAGTGGTTAAGGGGGCAGTAATGAAGCCTCCACTTACTCTCCAGTTGACGCAAAGCAAGCTTCTTATTCCTCAGATTTTCTGTAAACCAGAGTTGGGCATCATGGAGTGTTTTCGTCTTGAGGGCCTTCAAAGGAGCAAATTCGTCCCTTGCCTGGGCCAGCCAAGAGGCGAGGGATGCAGCCTGCCCGTGGGGAGAGCAGTGAGGATCGGTAAGGTTGGGAAAGGCGGGGAGGGAGGTGGTGAGGGTGGTGCAAAAAGAGGGAATGTCAACATGTTTCCACGTTCTGATCATGGTGGGGGCTTCTGCATGTGTTGTAACGGCAGTCGGCAGGGTAATAGAAAAGGAAACAGACTAGTGGTTGGACCAGGCACATGGGGATACTTGGAGATCTGAGATATCCAGATTTAGACTCCAAACCTGGTCCAATGAGTGCCCTTTGATATGGGTGGCCACTTTGATCTGTTCAGAACAATTAAGCCCAGTAAGTAGATCCATGAAATGTTTGGAACAGGGACTCTCAAGTGGGTCATGTGGTCAATAGTTAAAATCTCCTAAAATGAGGAGCTTGGCATGGGTGACCACAAGCTCTGCAGTCAAATTGCTAAAAGACTGGATGAAATTTAGTGAGGGGTTAGGTGGCCGGTAGCAAAGTAGACAAGTGAGAGGGAACCATTCAGAATGCAGTGTGACTGCTAAAATATCAGCCGAAGAGGTGCTGGGAATAGATAGGGACATGAAAATGTGCGGGTGGGAAATAATAGCAGCGACCACCCCCCCCCAATCTTCCCATCTGGCTGATTAGCCTGAAGAATATAATAATTGTCAGGGAGAGCAGCCAGGATGTGTGGCATAGATTCAGACGAGAGCCATGTTTCAGACAGAAACAGGATATCAGGTCTGATGGAGTCAAGCAGATGAAAAATCTCCACCTGATGCCCAGGAAGCGAACGGGTGTTTAGGTACCAAACGGACAGTTTGGTGGGGGAAAGTTTAAGGTGAGTGGGGGAAGTGGGGAATAGGGAAGCATTGGGAGATCCCAGGGGGAGGGAGGGGATGAAGCGACCGAGGGTGCAGGCGGAATTGCAGAGGGTTGGGAGTAAATCCCAGAGTTACGTAGCCTATTACGTAGTTCGATGTTGATAGGCCAATTGCCGTAAAGGCCTCTGAGCTCAGCTGAGGGATAGGACAGGGTAAGTTGGGAAGGGGGTATGGCCCCGGGTCCCGGCCGGCCGCGGACGGCGCAGACAGGCTTGTCTTTGGTGCGCCCGCTGCGTGACGGGAAGCACATTACTATTTAAGGGCAGCGGCACCGCCTGATAGCGGTGCTCCGCCCCCAACTGAGGTGAAAGACAGACTATCGTCCTGCGTGAGCCTGCACCCTCCACAACAATTGGGCTAGCCCCGTGGTGGACCGGTGTGCAGGCGAGAGACGCAGGAGACTGAGGGGTGCCAAAAATAAATCAAGTGCGAGTAGCAGGTAAAGTGCACATTTTTTTAAAATGATCGCCAGAAAGCGCGAGATAAAACAAGTGAGGGGCTGGGTCTCGGGGGACTCACTGGGAAGCTGCTGAGCACCAATATGCCGAGCCTTAAGCCTCCAACCAGTTTCCCTCAAATGTACCTCCAGCGCACTGCCACGAAGACACTGACTGCACCTCCCTAGTTAAGGGCAGCGGCACGGCCTGATAGCGGTGCTCCGCCCCCAACTGAGTTGAAAGACAGACTATCGTCCTCCGTGAGCCTGCACCCTCCACAACAATCGGGCTAGCCCCGTGGTGGACCGGGGTGCAGGCGAGAGATGCAGGAGACTGAGGGGTGCCAAAAATAAATCAAGTGCGAGTAGCAGGTAAAGTGCACATTTTTAAAAGTGATCGCCAGAAGGTGCTAGATAAAACAAGTGAGGGGCTGGGTCTCGGGGGACTCACTGGGAAGCTGCTGAGCACCAATATACTGAGCCTTAAGCCTCCAACCAGTTTCCCCCAAACGTACCTCCAGCGCACTGCTACTGGATCTCATTGTTGTCAATGTTTTTTTGTTAATCTACTATGCCACATCTCTGGTGCGAAGCGCTTCTGTGCCTGTCTGGCTACATAAATACCTTTAATAAATACATTAAATAAATAGGATTCAGATAACCCATCAATCGTGCACTCCCATTACAGTAGCACATCTACCACTTTATTAACTTTGTCCCCCAGCCCTGGTTTGCACATCTCCCATCTTTTCTTTCTAATATTTTTCACAGTTGTGCCTTCTCCACTCCCCTAGTATATCCTACTTCTTAAACCTATCAAGCTCACTTTCATTCACAGATGCACTCACATTATCTCTATGTCTTTCTACCAGTCTGTTCTGTTGGGCTCCATCCTTTAATTCACCCCAGGGACTCAGAGAAGAGAGGCTTCAATAACGGTTTGATAAGAACCAAGGAGGTCTTTTGGGAAAAATAATCTCTGGTTTGGGGAGGGTAAACTAAGGGAAAAGTTGATAAAGGGAAAGTGGGACTCCCACAAATGAGTGGCAATGGGTCAGGAAACATCAGCCAGTACAGGGACACTGCATCCAATAATGACAGAACAGGGATAGACCTGTTACAACACAAGGATACTGGAAAACAAGAACCCAGGGTGGCTAATTTCTGTTAGACTTTACAGCCAGGAACAATACTTCCTCAATGATAAACAAAAGAGCCACAAACACATCACTCGAAAAACTGACACACAAAAAAAGTCATTTGAAAGGTCATATGACCCATTACTCCTGTGAAACAACACTGCTATAGCTGAAAAAGTTTAGGCAGAGGGCCCTAATACCTAAACAGCAACTGCAAACTACCATGCAAAGAAAACCCACTATATATTTGAAGGAGGCTAGAAAAAAAACACCCCCTTTACAAAACACCTATGCGAGGATAACCCATACTCACCAAACTACCGCCCCACACCAACGTAGTTCAGTAACAAAATCCTCCACAACTAATGTCACAAGGCCAACTAATCAGCCAAAAGCAGAGCTATAGCAATACAGAGTGACATAACATGGCTCCCATGTCTAGGCGTTGCATGTACGTTGTTTTTCCATATGTCTCTTTCGGAAAAGCTCTCCCAGGGTACACACAACAATTACTCTCATAGGGATGAGTCCATCATGCACCTGGCAGGTGTCTCTTATGCACGGCCTCAAAAAGCTGTCCGGATGCACCTCACAGGGATTTTCCATCACAGCACCCTATTCCCTCGGCCATTCACGTGGCTCGCTTTCCATACCACAAAATTCAAGCGCATATGGTCCATGTTACTCACAGGAATGTAGAAGGTGCCATACTAATGGTCACGCTGTGCTACATGAATGACATTTAACAAGAGTAATAAATCATACACCCAACTACGGTTCTTCTTCCACCAGAGTGATCCACTCACTATTCCCAACCTCTCTATGCCCCATGGAGGATGACTTATGTATTCTTCATCCAAGAATCCTTTCCTCATACCCCACACAAGAATGTCTTTTGCATAGCCATGGGAGGGATCTCCTCTTTGAAACACACTATGGGATCTCTCAATCATAATGTACACTGGGGCCTCTTCATATTCTACCTTGTCCGAAACCAACACAGGATTTCTTCTCACTATCCTAATCAACACTCCCATAAAAGCTCAGCATGCCGAGGCCCACACAATGCTTCCTCCCTTACACTACACAAGGGCATTTTATCTGTGCCTGCTGCACCTCGCGCTGGCAGCAGGGGGGAGGGGAAGAGGAGGGGGCCTGTACCTGCTTCCCTTACGGGAACGAGCACTGACACCATATGTTTGCAAGTTAATTACAAACATATGGTGTCAGCGCTCGAGCCCGCAAGGGAATAGCCACGCGTGCTTCCCCGTGCTCCTGACAACAAGCCCATCACCAAGATCCCCAAAAGGCCCTAGCTTGCCCATCTAAGGCCAAGCCTTTGTCTTTTTTCCTTCCTTCCGGGGGCTCCTAATGGTGGGACAGGCCCACCCGCACCTCAGAGCCGATCATGAAGAAGTCTCCGCCCTCCTCCAGCTGAAACTTAACGGGCTTCTGGCCGAAAGTCTTGTTTAGCGCCATGATCATCCTGGTGGACTCTGCGCTTTCAGGCCCCGTTTTTCACTCCCGGCTGCCGGCCTCCCTCCGCACCCACAGCGCATGCGCAGTGCATAGGTCATGCGCTAAGGAGCAACGGAAGGGGCTCGTGCACGATAATCGGAAATGCCTCGTGCTGGCTGCAGGGGGGAGGGAGAGAGGAGGGGGCCTGCGCCTGCTTCCCTTACAGGAACGAGCGTTGACACCATATGTTTGCAAGTTAATTACAAACATATGGTGTCAGCGCTCGAGCCCGCAAGGGAATAGCCACACGTGCACGTCTTGCCATTGAAGGCAATGGAACGCGTGCACTGTTGTGGCTTAAAAAGGGGACCGATGGCTAAAGGTCTCCTCCTTGGCAGCGCATGCGCGCTGCGTAGGCGAGACCTAAAAAACAATTCGACAGGGAGTGCTATTTTAGGGATTTTTGGTGTCACAGGCAAAGCATATTTTTTGTCCCCTTATTTGGGATAACACTTAATATATTACCGATTGTCATTTAATTGTGTGTTAGAACTAATTTCCACTTTAATTATAGGCAGAGAGGTTATGTAAGACTAGCCATGCTGGTTGCTAAGAGGCACAGGAACTGCAAAAAAAATACTGAATCAGTACTAAATTGTATAACTCTCGGGGAAAAGCGTGAATCTTGTTTATAGAAGCAGAGGATTATTCTGTAGTAATTTATAACAATAACCAATAGTAACGAGCATTTGCAATTCAATAGGTCGTGCATTATTAAAGTTTGAGCTATTGCATTGATAAATAATGCAACACCAATAGCTCAAACTTTAACAATGCGAGACCTATTGTATTGCAAATGCTTGTTTTGGAAGGCACAGGCGATTAAGTGATTTGCCCAGAAACACAGAAGAGTGAAACTCAAACCTGCTTCTTCAGCTCCAAAGTTGGCAGCTTTGGCCATTGCGCCACAACCTCTCGTCCAAGAACTAAAGTATTTCCAATATTATATACAACAAAGCCATAGTTTTAAGTATGCATGTAGTATATTTATGTTATGCAACTAACAACCTTTGAACAAACTAGAAAACTCCCTCTTGACCTATAAATACTTTTCACATAGAGATTATCTCAACAACCCAGGGCATATATACATATAGCACACTAGTATTAGAAATTTTAATTATTTTATTTCATTTTTTTCCATATCCATATTTTGTATCTCATTTTTTATATATATATTCAATTTTATTTATTATGTTTTGGCTCTCAAAAGAGGGCCACATAAAAGTGTACAAACTTCAAGATACAGCAAATACATTTCCACAAAGGAAGAAAAAAGCAAGCACAAAACATATACCGTTTGAAAACCCTAGGATAAATACAATACAGACATATGAACAAAAACTACACAAAGTCGGAAAGTCAAAACATCTCCCGGAACATATTAATAAATAACTAGGAAGCCTTTAAAAAAATTTTAAATATGAAAGCAGAACATTTCATTGGGAGGACAATAAAGTGCAGAGAGGAAGCCATTCAATGTGACAATGCCCAGACGAAGACAGATAGTTTTTAACCATCTGAAGCGCAATTTACGAAGCGCAGGGCAGATCAGTAACACATGCATACAGTCCTGAATATTCACTTTACATAAATTGCACAGAGGAGATGAACCATTCCATTTAGATAACAATCGATTAAGAGGTATTAAATCGTAGCGTAGAAGAAACCAAAATCTACGTATACCATGCGGTAGGGACCATAAAACATAGGGTTGAGGTTGTTTCAACTGATAAGAATCAAGGAGAAGAGCTACATTCCTTTTTTCACAAATTGATTTTTTATCAGATAGAAAACATAGGTCCCATGAGGCTGCTTTCAACACCGACTTTAACTGTAATGGAGAGTACAGAAAAAGAGTAGTTTCATCTAGATTTAACAGAGTTACAGCTTTTCTAAAATTACAAACAAGTTGAGAAAACTCATTAAAATTACCCAACAATTCCTTTCTGAGGAGAGCTCTCATTGTCCCTACTTCAGCTCTAGCAAGGCAAGCCACCCATCTTACAAGGGCACATAATCCCTGGACCCAACTACTCCTAAGCCCAAAGTCGAGCCTACAGGCTGCCAGCGAGCATGCAGTATTTAAGGAAGTGAGAGATCTTAGGAGCTTCCCCTCAATCCTATGGCAAAAGTCCCATTTTTTCACCTCAATAAGTTCAATACCATACAGTATTGTAGCAGGGATTTTGGATCTATATACTTTCAATAAACTCGGAAAGTGCCATTTCCCCGTTGCATGGTATAGGGAATTTAAACCTTTGCCATGGGCAATAGCTTTGCGTGTACAATGCTCTATATGGAGCTTCTCACTCAAATTAGCTGTAACAATTTTCCCTAAAAAAGTATAGGACTTTACCACCTCCAGTTTTTGATCCCCAATAAACCAACCATAATCTACAGATCGGCACCTCTTCCTGCCAGCTATACACATGACTTTACTTTTGGTAATGTTGATCTTCATGACATGGGCTGCCGCAAAAGAATGCAAAGCATGAAGCCGATTGGCTAATCCCTTAGGAGTTAAGTCAAGTATGAGGACATCATCGGCATACATCATGCAGGAGATCGGTGCCCCCCCCACCACCGGGGCAATGCCCTCCCCGGCTGCCAAGGGGGCAGGTAAGTCTGCCGTATATAAGGAGAACAAAAGGGGAGCCAATAAACAGCCTTGTTTAAGGCCATTCGAAGTTAAAATTGTATCAGATAACCCCCTTTCGCCCCCCAACAAGACCCTGCACCAGGTCTCTGTGTGTAAAGCCTTCACCAACTCCAACAAATAGAGTGGGAGCCCAATTTTCTCCACAGCGTTCCACGATCAACTTTGTCGAAAACTGTGGAAAAATCAATAAAGGCGGCATACACAACCCCTCCTCTCACCTGAACATACTTATCTATAACCACATGAAGGGCTGTAAGGTTATCTAACGTACCGTGGTTCCTACGGAAACCAGTCTGTTCTATTGGCAGAATATTGTTCTCCTCAACCCACTCGGAGAGGGATGTTAAAATACATTTCGCAAATACCTTTCCGATAGAGTCGAGGAGCGCAATCAGACGGTAGTTACTAGGACTATTCCTAGTACCCTTCTTAAAAATAGGGACCAAGATACTTCCCCTCCAAGAGGCAGGTACCATCTTAGACAAGAAACAGGCTCTAAACAGCGGATACAAGATTTTACTCCACCTTGCAGGATCAGATTTCAAAACCGTCATTGGGAGTTCATCTGGGCCCATTGCTCCTGAGACGCGCATGGTTTTTATAGCCATCTCGATTTCTTTTTCAGCGGGATAATTACTTAGACCCACAGAAGTAGCACCGCTGTCAGAATCATTACCAATGGTAGCACCGTTGGTAATATCATCAATTAAACTCCCATTCCCTGAGTAGAGATCCCGAATATAGGTAGTCCATACCTCTTCCGCTATAGCGATAGGAGATGGGCTTACTCTAGAGCCACACCCCCTGCCGATTATTGCCCAAAATTCTCTGATCCTGCCATGCACAACTGCTTCCCTCAGGCTAATCCATACCTTATCCTCCCCTTCCTTTTTTATTTTTTGCCGGAGTCTACTTCTCTTTCTTTTTAACCTGGAAATTTCTTTTCCGCGATCCATGACTCTGTCGAGATATTGTTCACGGACTAATTTGTTTATTTCCCCATTCAGGCTACGCAAAATACTGGGGACCACCACTCCGTTTTTGGGTCGGGGCATTTTTTTTGCATACGAAGTAATTTTTCGCATGAATTCTGCAAAGTAAACCATTTCATTCCCACGCCACTCATCTAAAACTAATAGGGTATCGGATAGAAAATCCTGCACCCCATTAATGGCTGAAGGATTCCAAAAGCACCTTCCAGAAGAAACATGGAAGGCCGCATCACTGCCGTGCATAGACCAAGGTGCGATTGTCAAAGGATTTAAAGAAATGGTTACAAACAGTATGCTATGATCACTCAGAGAGGTAGCTATGACCTTAAGGTCCAGAATAGAAGGAAACAAACCATAGTCTGTGATTACATAATCTAGGATAGAAGACCCAAAGGGAGACCTGTGAGTAAATTTAGCAGGCACATCCGACGGTAATCTCCCATTTAATATGAGTCCGTCGACGACCGCTAGTTCATTTAGCAAAATCTTCCCACGTTTATTTGTCACTAATTTATCAGGGAAGAGTGATTGAGGAATAAAATAAGCCTCTTCCTTAGGTTTATTCCTAAAGTGCTCCAAACTAACATTGGAGATTTTGCAATTCAAGTCTCCCGCCAGCATAATTTCCGGAGGAGATGGGACATTCTTGATTGAAACAATATATTGAAATACCTGCTTTAATATCACATTAAAACACTCCTCAGGAGGAATATAAACATTCAAAATCACAATAGGGGACTTTATGCCATTGTTAAACAAATTATCAATGGTTATAGCATGGAACAATTTGCTTGGATCAATATAATGGGAAAATCTCCATTGCATTTTGTTGGATAGTAAACAAGCAATACCCCCCCTAGCATGCCCTTTCTTGGAAGGGACAGCAGGCACTTCCAGGGCATAATAGTCCTTAGAAACCTTCAACGTATTAATACACCACGTTTCCTGTAAACAGATCACATCAGCTCCCAGGGAATATAAAAAATCCAATTTCTCTGGGCTACTGTGAATCCCTGCCGCGTTCCAGGAAATGATATTTAATGAGGTGTTAAAGATGTTGAAACAGTCTGGGATTATCTTTAGTTCTTGTAGATAAGGCACTTTGCAGCCAGTTCCACCGATTATTGTCCTCTGAAATAGAGGAATTCTGAGTCAGCGGAAGTGGCTTTACTTGGGAGACCGAGCGTTTTCCCTTGGATACCCAAATCCTCAGGTCTCTAAGGGGAGAGGCTACACCATTTTGCCCCTCTCCTCTGAATACCTCCCCAGAAAACAAGTTTGTATTCCCAAGCTTGAAAATCGGAAGAATATCAATACCTGTACGTTGAAAGTGCTCAGCTTGCTGTAATATCAAGTTTACAATGATAGGTGAATAGAATTTAACCCTTATACTCGTTACCTTAACTTCACCAAATAGGGAAACTAACTCAATGTCCCTAGTTTGGATATGACGGAGACTTTCTATCTCATTAAAACGTTTAAGGAGCCAAGCTCTATTTAAGGGCAAGTCCCCGTCAAAAAGAGGTAAGAAGTCTAACTCAAGAGTTTCCACTGGAGCTTTTAAAGCTGTTACGGGGCGATCTGGAACATGGCGATCTCCCCTCTCAGCAACTACTAAGAAAGGAGAGGCCAAAGGATTAAGAGACCCCGATTGATATTGAATGGAACCTCCAGTCGCTGTCGGTAGAAAGAGACTAGGGAGGGGGCCCCCCCTTTGTGGGATACCATCCAAAGATGTTGACGGACACAATTCACTTTCTACCTTAAAAAAAGTAGAAATGGGGGGGTTCACTTCCTTATCAATATCCGCATTTGTGGGTATAGAAGAAGGATCTGAAACTATCACTTCATTCTCCAGTGTGGTCAGAGAATTTTGAAAAATTATCCGACGCTGCCTTTTCTTCTTGTATTTTCTTAATGGTTTCTTTTTATTCCCCTTATTCTTTCTGAGTTTACCATTTTTAACCTTTATCTCCTGTTTATCATTAATAGGTTCTTTGTTATTTTCAGACATGAAGATGGGAAAAAGATCTTGAGCTGCTTTAAGGCCAGATGTGGATTTATCTTCCTCCACAATCTCAAGAACTGAGTTGTTAATACAGTTGGGCACTGCAGTTTGGGGCATAACTACAGTGTGTGATATCAAGACCGATGTCCCCACTTTCTTGTCAAGATCCACTGGAGCCACATTTATTTCCCTCAATGACAAACCATGTTCACTCATAGTGGGGGGGACACTTCTCGTTTCAGATGACTTTTGTAACAAGGACTTCAGTATTTGGGTGACAGACTCCAAAATACAATCCGAGTTACCAACAAATTTCCCTAAAAGAGATAAAATAGAGGCTAGTAATTGTTCCAAAGCAATCATCGATTCAGAAATTGGTTTTTCACATGCTACCCCTGGCTGACAAATACCTGATAAGTCAAGACCCGGGGGCCCAGAAGCGATTAACAAATCAGACATATCCTGACCATTCAACGAGGGGGTACTACTATACAACAATAGTCCAGATGGAGTAGCACCCCCCGAGGATTTGATAGGGGCTAGAGACTCCACTTTCCCTGTACTTACATAACGGCCGCAGAGATCAAAGTCAATGGATAGTGGTGACGAATCTCCACCCAACTGATCCTTCGGCGGGGTTTGGGACGCAGATGGTAAATTAGATGGTAAATTAGTGAGTTCCCTATCAAGTACTGGGAAGACGAACTCACTCTCATCATTCCCTTCCGAGAGGACACGGGGAGGAGACACCACTGACACAGACTGTTGTAGTACAGGCTGCTCGAGAGGGGGCAGCGGGGATGTAGTGGCTTGACTATGGACCCCTAAAGCCATGGCACAGGCACCTTTTTTTGTAGATAAATTAGCGGTCTTGGGGGAGGGCAAATCCCAAAACTCGAAGAGTTGACATTGGCCCTTCAAAGGGGGGTTATTTACAGATTTATTTCTGGTGCGATTAATATCTTTGTTCACAACAGATATACCACCCACTTCCCTACCAGACCGCAATTTCTTAGACATATTCTAAACAAATGTATCCACAAAATAATCTTATAAGAATAAAATTACTCCTGAAGGGTAAAACACAGAATGATATGGTCCTCCTAAAATAAAAAATATAGTCCAGGAGATGGAAGAATGACTGCCCGACAATGAGGGCAGAGAAAGTAACAAAACAGTCTCAATAAAAAGTTACTTTCTCCAACAGACAGGGGTATTTCCCATAGGCGAATGAACACAGGATATAAATCACTGTCGATGAAAATAACTGGGCCCAGCCCGGCCTACCTCGGCCACTGAGGGCCACAGAGGGCCCGCCCTTGTCCCGGGCTTCTCCCGGCGCCCTCCCGCGGGCTCCCGCGCAGCGTTGCTCTTCAACTTCTAATAAGCTATTGGAGCTAAGGGGGGAGGAGCCGGCAGGGAGAGCGCCCCAGCTGATGTCGATTTGGGGAAGTTGCTGGCGCTCCTGGGACAGGTAGTCCTACGCCAGCAACAGCTCGCAGCCCTGCTTCCCTCTCTCACCCTCGTTCAAGCTGGAGTCCGCCTTCCTCGCAGCGGGACCCGCGGAGCGGGTTCCGCAAGCAGTGGCTTGAAGGCAGGTAAAAGGAAAGGCTCTGCAGAATGTAGCAACAGCGTCAGGGCACAAATGATAAATCCGCCGGTATGTAGAGAGGAGCAGGCTTTTCAATGCGGCAAATGCGAGGGAGGAGCCGGCAGGGAGAGCGCCCCAGCTGATGTCGATTTGGGGAAGTTGCTGGCGCTCCTGGGACAGGTAGTCCTACGCCAGCAACAGCTCGCAGCCCTGCTTCCCTCTCTCACCCTCGTTCAAGCTGGAGTCCGCCTTCCTCGCAGCGGGACCCGCGGAGCGGGTTCCGCAAGCAGTGGGTTGAAGGCAGGTAAAAGGAAAGGCTCTGCAGAATGTAGCAACAGCGTCAGGGCACAAATGATAAATCCGCCGGTATGTAGAGAGGAGCAGGCTTTTCAATGCGGCAAATGCGAGGGAGGAGCCGGCAGGGAGAGCGCCCCAGCTGATGTCGATTTGGGGAAGTTGCTGGCGCTCCTGGGACAGGTAGTCCTACGCCAGCAACAGCTCGCAGCCCTGCTTCCCTCTCTCACCCTCGTTCAAGCTGGAGTCCGCCTTCCTCGCAGCGGGACCCGCGGAGCGGGTTCCGCAAGCAGTGAGTTGAAGGCAGGTAAAAGGAAAGGCTCTGCAGAATGTAGCAACAGCGTCAGGGCACAAATGATTTTATATATATACATTGATTATAAAAAATCTCCAAGTAACATACTTTCAATACATTGGAGCCATAACTGTTTTTCATTAGTTGTCAAAAATTTATATAAAAGTACAGAATCATTTTTCTTCTGTACTTTTATATACATTTTTGTTAGATATGGAAAAAAATGAAATAAAATAATTAAAATTTCTAATACTAGTGTGATATATGTATATATGCCCTGGGTTGTTGAGATAATCTCTATGTGAAAAGTATTTATAGGTCAAGAGGGAGTTTTCTAGTTTGTTGTATTGCTCTTTCCCCTCCACTCCCTGACCTGAAATTATCTGCTAGAGGGGGCACCCTATTCTACTCAATTGACTAACAACCTTTGACAAAGCCAATAGTCCTTGCTTGTTGTAGGTCTAATATTACTTGTTGTTTTATATATGTGGAGGCAATAACAGAAACATCACAGGTTTTTAGTATATATGTTTTAAGCCGCGCCCTTAATTATATCGGTCACGCCCCTTTGAGAGATCCCCCCCCAGTTTTGTCATCCTACTTAAAGCCCTAGACAAGACCGACTGAATTGATCTTTGCTCTTGCACAATGGAGATTGCAGACGAGGGCCATACAAAGGTTTGTGGCCTTCTCCGTAATACAAATACCATGAGAGCAAAATAGCAGCTGCAACCATATATTTAATGCCCGTCCAGCACACTGATGCTAAAACAGTTTCTACAGATACTGCCATGGGAAAAAGACCATCGAAAGGAGAGACGTGTATTACACACACGCCAACAATAAATACACTGGAAAAATCCAGAAAAGTAAGAAGAGCATTTGGCAAGAATAATAATACAATTACAAGTTGAAAAGAAGAACATCTTCGACCTCTTTCACCTCTGCACTAAAATGCATTCCTAGAGCTGATTAACATACAAAACAAAAATCGATGAGGGGAATGCACAATAAATGATTTATTTTGAACTGAACTGAACATGCAAAGCAAAAGCTGAAAGTCTGTTGTGAGAACACATGCCCCATCCAATATCCCACCATCGCTACAGGGAAGAGGCGTGCGGCTGTGGATGTAAACAGATGTGACGTCACGCGGTCAGATTACCCATTACTGCAACCTAACGAGTACAAGTAATGTAGATTTTATTGATACAGTAAATGTTAATACGGGGTGGGGTTTAGGGATGAGAGGATCATTTAAGGGGAGGGTAGATGCCTCTGCTGAGAGAAGGGGAGAGAGTAGAGGGAAGGCGATAGATCTCGTCATTTTTTGTTTTTTTTGTATTATATAGTGTGAACTCTACCCGAAGGTGTCAGAGCAGTGACGTAGCCAGGCCTTTAGCCGCCTGTGGCGGTTCGAGTGTTTGCAGCCCGTGCCCCCGCATATAATAGCGTTGCGGGGGGAGAGTGGGTTTTTGCTGGCGATTCCTGCGATGACCGAAGATAAGCGCCGGGGAGGAGCCGCCACCACCCCCAAAACTCTTGCCACCTGGGGCAGATGCCCCCCCCTGCTGTGCCACTGTATCAGACCATTTTACATGAGCACCAGTTGCGTTACAGAACACATTCATTTTGTTCCGTACGGAGAAATTAAGCGATTTGCCCAGAATCACAGGATGCTGTGCATCCCTGCCGACACTCAGACCTGGTTCCCCAGCTTCGAGATGGACCGCTCTACCTACCATTAGGCCACATCCTCAGAAAGTTGACAGAAAGTGGTTTCTCATCAGAAAAGTCTTAGGTTGCTTCTCGAAGGCAAGGATGTTGGGTACCATTCTTAATTTGTTGGGTAAGGCGTTCCAAAATGTGGGAGCAGCTGTGGATAAAGACTGTCTTGGTGCCAAGATATAGTGCCAATATCGGCCCACTCACCAGCCCTCTCGCAGCAACATGCATGTCGCATAAATAAACAGACAAGACATCTTTTTTGTTGGAGAAAAATTGCTGTAGGTTTATTAGCATACACAAATGCCAACAAGGTGGATTATCTTACAGGCGATCCAAAGGCAAGCCGCCCCTCGCGGCCTACCACCTTATGTGGGCCAATTTGCATCGTGGCCTTAGCCAATCGGTGCTTAGCGGTTGTGGTGAGGAGATAGCCCCTCCCACTTCCGGTGAACCATTGTTCCACCCTCTTGCTCACGCCCCCACCTACCCGGGGTGGAGCGTTCAAGCGACCCCCCGTTGTACAGGTTTCCAACCGCCCGTAGGATAGCGGGGCGCCGTCGCACCCCAGGGTCCACCGCACAGACTTCCTGGGGATATTAGGCCTCAGCATCCTTTGTGCTCCTGAAGAGGGTACTCCCGGGTATCTTTCCGTCTCTGGATCGCCCTGTAACTCCGCCACAGCCCTGGGTGTGGCGACCGTTGCAGCCAGGGCCCCCCACCAAGGCCGGCATTCCTCCTACTATTTCTAGTGCATTATTTCTAGGGCCTCTCCCCTAACCAGCCTGAAGAGGTCCAAGTTTAAATCGGGCAGGAGTGCCAAAATATCCTCCCAAAGCCCCTTGCAGTTGGGGTAAGGTCTCCCAAGTCTAATGACGTCCTGTCTCCTCTGCCCTTTGAATTACACACAGCGCAGGACTTCCTGTGCATTGTCTCCAGCGCTTCCCTTGACGAGCGCCTTGCCTACAGAGATAGAGACATGTCTGACCACTGAAATTTACCTGTCCCCCACTGGTGGCAAAACCCACCGTGAGTTCAATGTGGTCGTTCTATCAGGTGCCATAGCATGCTGTGATGGCCAGCGCAAAATTCGTAAAAAGATCCTTGGTGCACACACCAGGTGTCACGTTCAGGATTGGGGAATTAAGAGTATTGGATCTGATCATGAAACACTGCGAAATTTTGCAAAGTGTCAACCTACACTGCTTGCTGAACCAGGGACTGGTCACAGATGCCTGGACCCTGCTAACCGCTTAAGACCCTTATATATACCCCAGAGTGGTGTCGACTAAAGATAGTGTGTCACAAGCTTCCCTAATAGGTGGATAAGGAGTATCCGCTGGAACCAGTCTGTGAAAGTGTAAATACAGTGACACGCACCTCAGTCCAGAATACCCTTGCCTGATCCTCAGAGGCACCTAGAGCCCGCTGCCCCCCGCAGCGCATGGCGAGGGAAAACTGGCCCAGAACCCCCAGACTGAGATTCGAAAACTATCACCACCACAGGCTCCAGCTAAAGATTGGCTACCCATGACCTGGCAAGGCCTGACGGAGGCCAACCCCCCCTTAGTTGACTACCTAACCCTGGGGAAGGTAAACTTGCAGTAAAACCCAAAGGGGGGTCAGTGACCGAATACATGCCTGCTAAGAGAGCAGTGAGATGCCCAACAAGCCAACTTCTGTCAAAATGGCCAAACTAAGCTCTCCCCCCAAGCTCCCCTCAACATACAGCACCCCACCAAGCCAGACAGTTGGTCTCGTATGCCAAAACCTGTCTAAAGGGCGGGACTTGAAGACTGTCTAGGAAGATCTAGAGGAACCATCTCTAGGAGCATGCCTGCAAACCTTAACATAATACATAGGTTGGACCGCCCACTGTCTGGGCGCTAACTTCTCTGAATGGGAGAAGGCCAGAAAGATATTTAATGCCTAGACAACACCCTTCTAATCATGAACGCAGTGTCTCCTCGTGTTATCACACGTGCTATTCATCCTCCTTGCACTGGCACTCGTTGGCCTAAGCAGTTAGGACAAGTACCCTTATAAACTGTAGAACCTGAAAGAGCCACTAGGAGAACAGTTACTTGCCCAATAGTACTTACTGGTGAGAAAACTGCAAAGAGAGAACTTGCTTAGTACCTGAAAAAAACCCCAAATAAATTACTGTACAGGCGAAAGCTTACCAATGGACTTAGCCAGATGTCCATCACTACGTATCAACCCAAAATTGTATGACGTTTATGACTATCGGAAATAGCCTGTACACACCCGGACCCTGCCCGTAAAATCACTAAAATAATCACCAATAATGCTAAAACTCACCAACCCTTTGTCCAGAAAAATACACCAGAAGAGTCTTATAGCGTAAGCCAGACCTGGGGCTAAGCCAGCTGTCATGTCCCGGTGGGGAAAGGCTGGAGGATGTATGAAAGTCAAAAAGGTACCCAAAATGAGCAAAAGGAACCTGCATCCCCCTGGTGGCACAGGGCCTGGGAATGGGAACTTTAACACTGTACAAGTCGTCCCCCATTGCCTGGCCTTCGTTGGACCATATGAAGCTGTTGACAGCAGCCTATACAACTGTATATACATGTTGTGCAACTATGGACTATTACTTCATCACTCTTACTTCCTCGTATGCGTGGACCGCCAAAGGAAAACCCACATAAGCTTACCCGTGGACTTGGCCAAGGGCCCTCCACTGCGTGTCAATCCTAGTTGCCGAATATTGACTGAAAACTTATGCCTACCAACCTGGGACACTTCCAAGTCAATACAGCAGAACCAAACACCTACATGGGCCAGATAGAGGTAAGTTGTATCAGCCAGACCCGACGCGGAGCCAGACTTGGTCTTATTGGGGTCAGACTGTAGGGGGTAAGAGCGCCTAAACCAGGCCCAAATTCTGTGTAAATCGCTCACGCATCACCTGGGCGAATGGGCCTGCGTGAGACTGGTGAATCTGAGATACAACCTAAGTGAATGTCTCAGCGTGGGCCAGGTTATAGGAGGAAAAAATTTGTCTAAAGCGAGTCCAACACATCAACAGGGCTATCCAGCGTGCTCCGGTAATAGACAGGAGATTGCCTGGTGATTCCCAACTATACCCTTGCCTCACTATAATTACCACAAAAGGAGCGCTACTTCTACTGCCAGCCCCTCTGCTGGCATCGTCCATGCTTCCTCGTTGCATCAGATTAAAGGAGCTACCAAATCGCTTTCTTGCGTTGCCCAGCTAGAGCTAGCCGCCCCCATAAATGGCGCAATAAAAACCATGGAGATGAGGGAGACCCGATATCACAGATTACGCCCAAATGACCAGCAAGACTCAAAGAGGACCCTGGATGAAAGGCTGCCTTCAAGAGATATTCCCGATCTATGCGTGTGCATGTGTGAGACATACCTAAATACAACGAAATTGGGAGTCAAGGTGCCAACGCAAGTTGCACTCAAAGGCCCCCCAAGCCACCGCTGTACCTAGTGAGGGCCCTGGCCCCCCGACCCGGGGACCTGGGAGGCCCACTTTTGTACATGTAACAACTCTTAGTACATGTCAAAGGGAACATGCCCCAACAACTAACGTGCGCTAAGCTATATCCCCCCATCGTAGTGAGGCTCGTAGAGAGGCTCCCTGGTGCAGCCGGGCCAATGCAATAACAATATTTGCTATCCAGGAGGCTGTTACTAAAAGCCTGTTCCAAGTGACCAAAATTGTCATGTTTGGTCTTACAGACTCAGTCAGGTTTATAAAGGCATGGATGATGGAGCTTGATGTCCACGAGTAGCCTCACGCAGAAAAGGAGGAGGTGATGTGTGTGTGTGAATAAATAAAAACTATTTGAAGATCCGTCGGTGCACTCTATTGATTCTCGAATATTCTATTTTATCTGTGTAGTTTTCGTGCTACTTCATCCCAGTGCTTTGTCAGGAAGCACTCTAATTCAAACGTAGCAAGGTGGGACGGAGGGTTCTGCCCTGGTGGGTGCGTGCACATTTACATAACTTCCAAGTTTCATCAGTTATTCTTTATAGTAATCAATTCATTTCACACTTAGTTTTACATTTACCCGGGTCTCAAATATGACCCTTCCTCAGGGGTCTGGAATAGGAAAGAAACGGAAACTTTATGAGCTAGCCTCATATGTGCAGTAAACTCAATCATAATCTCACATGTTTAAAAATGTCATACATAATCATCACATAATGGTCACTTCGAGGGAATCTTTCAAGAATTCAAGGTTTGGTGTACGTATCGATACCTTAACCTCGATACGTACACCATACCTTGAATTCTTGAAAGATTCCCGCAAAGTGACCATTATGATATGATTATGTATGACATTTTTAAACATGTGAGATTATGATTGAGTTTACTGCACATATGAGGCTAGCTCATAAAGTTTCCATTTCTTTCCTATTCCAGACCCCTGAGGAAGGGTCATATTTGAGACCCGAAATGCATTGAGTAAATGTAAAACTATGAAAAAACAATAAGATGTCAAACAAAAGAAAATGAAATAAGCTATACAAGGAAATATGAAATAAATATTATTCTTGAAACAAGATAAAAGTGTGAAATGTACTGATTCCTATAAAGAATAACTGATGTACCTTGGTAGTTATGTAAATGTGCACGCACCCACCAGGGCGGAATAAATAAAAACAAGCCCAAGAACATGAAAGCTGCCAAAACGAGAGAAAGGAGGGGTGAGTGCACGCCAAGGTGACAAGGACTGGGCTAGAACGGAGGGGGTAATGCCAGCAGGGAAAGTGATGGGGGGAGCATGCGAGTAGTGCGCGTGCAAATGGTGATCACTTTCACAGCCGCTTTGATGTTCTCAGTGGCTACGCGGCTCACTGAGAACATCAAAGTGGCCGCAAAAGTGATCACACAGTCTGACAAATGGTGCGCGCACCCGGGGCACCTGCACTGTACCCGATACGCCTGAAGCCTTTGGGAGCACTTTCAAATGCCCCTTACTAAATATCTCGCATAGCATCGCTTACGCGATAGCTAGGCGAGACCTAAAAAGTGAGCAAGGTGATTGCAGTGACACTCTGTCTCTGAACTGCGGGGCATATTGATTAATGTTACATGCAGGGCAGGGCAGCAAGGAAAGTTGTGCTGTGTTGCGCAAAACAGAGAGAATAGAAATGCACCATATGTCCTAAGATATGCAACACTCCTGCTTCCTTCTAGTGCTGCATACTGGGTGCTGCCTAGAGCCAATGCAAGCAAGTGTATCTGCATTACAAACAGGGATAATGCCCTGGACAAAAACAATCCTTGGAGGCAATTTCCTCTTTCTGTGCATGATGCACATTGCATCACGCTTAAGAAAGAGGAAGTAAGAAGGAGAGATTAAGATATTTCTCCTTGTAACGCCTCTCTGTGGTAGGTACAGGTTTTAGCACATTCCTAGGTTTACTGCCTTTAGCAAATCTGGGATTGCACAAAATTCCATTGGTGGATGCACAGGAATGCCCATGGTTCCATGGAATGCCTACTACTATGAAAGTTAATGCAATGCAGAGCAAGCTACTGCATTTTGTTACATTTCTTTACAAAGTCAGGCAAGGTGGCGCAAATCACCCCTGCTGTGGCTTGTAAACCTTACTGACCCTTACTGAAGCCTTTGCGCTGTCCTTGTTTCGTCTAGCACGGCGCAAGAACAAGCAAAGGCTAAGTAAATCTAGGTCTGCATCTTTTTAACCGTTGCATTTTTCTCACGAGTCCCTAAACCCTGTGCTGCACCTCTTAGTGCCAATATCGGCCACACTCGCCAGCCCTCCTGCAGCAACATACAGATAGCATAAATAAGCAGACAAGACAACTTTTTGGTGGAGAATATGCAGGTTTATCAGCATACCAAATATGCCAGCATGATGGGTTATCTTACAGGCAATCCAAAGGCAAGCCGCCCCTCCTGATGGGCCAACTTGCATCATGGCCTTAGCCAATCGGTGCTTAGCGGTTGTGGTGAGGGGATAGCCCCTCCTACTTCCGGTGAACCGTCGGTCTACCCCCTTACTCACGCCCCCCCTTGCGAGGGGCGGAGCTTTCAAGCGACCCCCGGTTGCACAGGTTTCCAACCGCCCGTAGGTCAGACGGGGCGCCATCGCACCTCAGGGTCCACTGCAAAGACTTCCTGGGGATATTCGGCCTCAGCACCCTTTGTGCTCTTAAAGAGGGTACCCCTGAGTACCTTTCCACCTCTGGATTGTCCTGTAACTCCACCTGCAACACAAATAAAAAGATTAGAACATCCTTCCACCCCCACCCTAATTAGAACAGGTAAGCGGTAGGGAGGGAAACGGCATCAGGGTGAGGGGACAAAGAGGCCGCCAGGTGGGCAGGGGAGGAATTTATACCTCTCCCCGTCCCTCACCCCGGCCAGAAGTGACGAGCCGGACCCCAAAGGGGTCTCTGGACACTAGGCTGCCCAGTGTGCCATCCTGTGACACTAAAGGGGCCGCCCTCTTATGAGGGTCCCGGGCGGTGACTTTGTCGGTCAGCCCACATAGTGCCAATATCAGCCATACTCACCAGCCCACCCGCAGCAACATACAGGTAGCATAAATAAGCAGACAAGACAACTTTTTGGTGAAGAAAATTGCTGCAGGTTTATTAGCATACCAAATTTGCCAACATGGTGGGTTATCTTACTGGCGATCCAAAGGCAAGCCGCCCCTCGCGGCCTACCACCTAATGGGCCAACTTTCATCGTGGCCTTAGCCAATCGGTGCTTAGCGGTTGTGGTGAGGGGATTGCCCCTCCCACTTCCGGTGTACAGTCGGTCCACCCCTTTACTCACGCCTCCCCCCTATGATGGGCAGAGCTTTCAAGCGACTCCCGGTTGTACAGGTTTCCAACCGCCCATAGGCCAGTTGGGACACTGTCGCACCTCAGGGTCCACCGCAAAGACTTCCTGGGGATATTCGGCCTCAGCACCCTTTGTGCTCTTGAAGAGGGTACCCCTGAGTACCTTTCCGCCTCTGGATCGCCCTGTAACCCCGCTACAGCCCTGGGTGTGGCAACCGTCGCAGCCAGGGCCCCCCACCAAGGCTGGCATTTCTACTTACATCCAGCTAATTTTAGGCCCTCTCCCCTATCCAGCAAGAACAGGTCCATGCTTATACTAGACAGATGTACCCCATCGTCCTAAGAACACCCTGTGAATTTGGCGTGTAGCACCCAGTTCTAATGAAGCCAATCCCCCTCTGCTCAGTGAATTTACGCATAGCGCAGATGAACCTCCTGCGCGAAGGCTCCATCGCCTCCCCTGACCGAGTTCCATGCCATGGGAGCCGGGGGGTGATTTTAGACCACTGAAGTTCACCTGTCCCCAACTGGTTGTTAATTTGCACTGTGTGGTCTTCGTGGTATTCTTCTAGGGTGCATTACTTCGCCACATTGACCAGACAATGTCATAGTTCTTTTCGATTGATCCCTGGCGAACATAGTAATGGTGTCACAACAGGTCTGAGGGAATAAGAATAAGAATAAGTACATGGTGCCCGTTATTGGAGACTGCACCCTTTTTTGAAGTGACAACTTATGCTGCCTACCCTGCTTGCTGAGCCTTCGACCAGTCACAGATACCCGGTCCCTGCTATCCACCTGTGACCCTTGATACTTACACCAGTAATAGTGTCGGACCACCCAATTCTGTGTCACATGTTTCACTACAGTCCCTTTGGTGGATCTGCTGGGAACCGTCTGTCTCCCAGCAAATGATGTCACGCACTACGACCCTTTAATGCCCCTACCCGTCCCTCAAAGACACCTGACAGCCTAATTCTGTTTTCATTAACTGTACACTGATACAGTCCAGCACTAATCTGCAATCACCAGCTTGCTCAGGCAATGTGCTGAATATTACCTGGTATTTAGCCGCTATGTCATTGCCTCCTTATATTTACTACAAAAGGAGACTTACACCTACAACAAGCCCATCTGTTGGCTTAGTCAATGCTTCTTAGTTGCATAAATAAGCCTCAATTATAGCTTTCTTGCATAGCCAACTGAGAGCTAGCCGCCCCCATCCATGATTGCCAAGGTTTCAACTGCTGTGTGACATTTCCATCATTTCAGTGCACTATGAGTGACATTTAAAGTACTATGAATGACACTTTCTTGCTAGCAATTAAACAATGAAGAAGAGGGAGACATCCCGATATCAGTAATTACACCCATTTGACCAACAAGAATCTCTAAGAAGACCAAGGTTTATGGCTGCTTTTGTGAGATATTCCCAAGCTTGGAGTGTGCATGTGTGAGACAGTAACATATATGTGACACTTTGGGCGTTAACATGCCTGGTATGGTATGAGACTGACGTAGTTCAGATGGAGCAGAGTATCACAAATATACACAGTCAGTCTGACCTGCCTGGCACCGTAAGTGCAGGAGATGGGCGCATGCAAACTACAATCTTTGCTCAATGTACACATATTGCGATGAGGGGGGAAACGGCTTGTTCCGGCTTCGCCTCATACTGAGCATGCCACTCACTGACCCATGGTGCCATCATCAAGCTGCACCCCAAAGGCCCACCAAGCAGCAGCTGCACCTAGAGAGAGCATAGCCCTCCCTTACCGGGGGACGGGAGGCCCGAATCTGCCCCGCTCAAGCTCAGGACACCAACCAGGATAACAGCTCCAATATGGCTTTGGTGTAGTAGTATACTGAAAATGCAATGATTCTGGACAGATGGCACATGTGCTTGTGAAGAACACAGTCCCTTATCAAACTGGCGCCAACCATGTGCAAGTCTCTTTTTATTCCTCTCAACCTGTGAGAGCAAAACTAACCCCAATGGTCACACTACCGACCGACAGCGCTCCGATTACCGAGCCCAGTATGCCTCCCTGCAAAGTTTCCCCATGCGCTGCTTGGGCCATGTGTTCCACCCTTACATCATCACTAAAAGGTTTCTTTTAGATCAAAACAGAACCTCCTATATGCTAGTTGGTAAAGTCACCTATTATTTTCATTATTATTAGTGATCTGCTGCTGCTGTTTTACCGGATTGCTAACATGTCACCGTCCCCGAATATTGTATGGAAATACATTTAGAATTTGGAAGAGTATGCCCGTACACTGTCAGTAACTATTCTGGACTGTATCAGTGTGCAGTTATTGAAAACAGCACTAGATAGTCGTACAATCTGCCACTACTTGTGGCCGAGGACAAAGCGGGCAAGATTATATGTGTTGTTTGCCACCACAACTCATAGATGCACCAGGGGATGCACCGCCACCCTTCCCATGGCAAGCTCTGGCGTGCTGACCATTGGAATTAGGAACTGTGTAAACGCATTGTGCTTGCCGCATCCTCTGTACACTTGAAGGCTCACCCAACTCCCCATGTCAAAACAGCAGAGGCACATACTATTACACTCACTCACTATTTGCATTACATACCGTACAAGCTTTCCTACTGACTTGCGAGACGAAAAAGGGACTGATACAAGTCTCTATTCATTGAATTTAGAGCATATGGGTCCCTGAGGGACTGAACACTCTCAGCTCTCTGGGTATGACGGGGTGAGGAGCAGGGTAACCTATCCAGATTAGCCCCCAGTGAACAAAAACAGGTATACAGCGCCAGGGAAAGGAGGTGTTGGTGCGTCCCTGACAGTCAGTGGGGAAGTCAGAGGTGCCTTTGATCTGAAAGGGTAAAAAAACTCATCGCTACAGGTATCGCGTCGGCCTCGCAAGGCCTAAGGTCCACACGGAGCAATACCTTCCAATGATGCCAAGGAGCATGAAATACAGCCATTTCGTTAAGCAGGGTATTTTACTGACTGGGACCTTTAATAACAAAAGCAAAACTGCAAAGCTAACCGCTAACTGTGCCTCAGCACCAGATGAGCCCCAGCTCCCGTATATGTGGCATGGTCTGATTTACCCATACCCACATCATGCAAACCGACAGTCCATGTTCATTCACTTGCTCAGCCGTGCCCCTGACATGCCCTATAAACGCACGTTGTAGTACCAGATTATGGAGCGCTTAAGTGCCCCCTCTGCAGGGAAGCGGCAAGGGGGGTGAGAATTAACTACCGCATGGACCGCGGCAAAATTTCTCCCATTGCGCGCGACCCACCCCGTGCGCCTTCCGGGCAAAACCTCCACATTAATTTAATTCAATGCAGGCATCAAGGGGACCGGGCATTGGCTTTAGAACCCCTAAACTCTCATGCCCTACGCTCCCTCCCACTGGGAGCCGTGTACGGCTCAGAGGAGCTCCGGGTTAAAAGAGGACCCTGCTCGGAACAAAGAGCGTCCGCTAGCCTCACGCACCACAACATCGGGAAAGCGTTACCGGTGGCGGCCTGCTCCACCAATAGGATATGCTTGGCGGGGAGAAGAACCATTTAAAATCCCCGAGTGGGCCCGAGATCACCATGCCAATTGAACACGGTAACGTGATGGAGATGGGGGGGCCGGGATGTGGTCCGTCCCCAGTGGCGGCCTGGAAGTCCGGCCCCCCACATGCTCTGCAGTTTACTTCTCCCGGGAGGCGCTGCTGGCCTCATCACAAAATACCAGAGTAATATGGTTGCAGGCTACCGTCATTTGCGAGGGAGCCTGGACCCGGTTCCAGTGTTCCCCCGGGGGCGAGGGAGATGTGGGAGGGGCTGGCCCACAAAGATGACCCCACCGCAGCCTGGACAGATGCTGGAGAAGCTGGTCTACCACGTGGCCCCCACGGGCCGGGGAATGGAGTGGGATAAGCCGGCATAAACAATGACCCCCTTGCTTGGGTCAGAAGTGGGGGGAGCCGGCACAGTTATAGATTGCCTCCCGAGGGCCATGGTCGGATGCAGCGCCTCTGGGCAGAAAAACCAGTGGAACCGCCACCGCGCGGGCGAAGGCAGTGGCCCGTACTGGCACCCTGCTGGCCACTCAGCTGGTGCGTGTGCTAGCAGCCATGCTGACACCCGCCCCCATCGGGCCGTGCAATAATTTAAACGCCCCGATAGGGATCTTTCACCAAGGCTAAGCCCGCCACCCTGTACTTCTGTGGCGGCGCCCTAGGCAGGCTTCATTCCCCCTGTCCTGCTCCCCATGTACCACATGTGTGCCCCCCACACATAACCCACGGAGGAAGGGGTGCAGGATGCACGCCATCTTCCCCACCTCACCCCCCAGGCCCCGTCATCCTTGGCCCTCAGGCCACCAACAAGATAACATACCTGGGTAGAGCGATATTACTGCTCCCGGCCCGGGCTAGTGCGGAGTGTAGGTAGGCGGGGGAAAGACCTGCTGGGTGAGGACTGGCCTGATCGGGCCTAGGTCCCCAAAGCCCCCAAGGCAGGGGATCCCTTCCACCACACCCGGCAACACAGGAGATGACCCCGTCCCTTCAACCCCCGGAGTTTTTGTGAACCTCAGCTGCCGCCAGACAGGCCCAGTCCCCCAAATTCTACGTGGCAGTGGACCCCGCAGCAACCCACCTGGAACACAGGTTGAGGACCCCATCCCAGCCCAAAAAGCTTGGTGCCCCGAGTGGGCACGCCTACAAGCAACACTCCCTGCAGCCACGCACAAAATCTGGCGGGGGAGGATGTTCCACGTTGCCCGAAACCTACCTCCCCCTACCCGTGCCTGTTGCCGCAGCCTGCTGGGCCCAATATAAAGCGCGGAAGGCGCAGCAAGTGAGGCACAGGCCCCGCATTAAGGAGACGGGAAGATGAAAGCGAGTCGCGTGCCGACAATGGCAGGCAGAACCTCTCCCAGAGCGATTCTCCCCCCTCTTCACATCCCCCACTCTCCACCCTGCTAGGCCCAACCTACCGACAGCCAGAGTCACTGGTGCTGTGGCCGAAGATGCACCGTAACCAATCACCAGCAAAATTTAGAGTGCCCCGCCTCTCTTAGCTAGGTCATGCACAACTTTAGTTTGGGCATTTGTAGTGGAAAGCCCGCCCGGGGGTGTCAGGGTGTTAAACGTAATCAGTAGGATGCATTGAAGCATCACTTAAAATCGCGCTGGTGGCCTAGACTAAATGTAAATGTAAATGTGTAGTACTTGTATAGCGCACAAATCACCCATGAGGGATCTCTGAGCTTGTACGCATACCGCTGTGGAACCCTTCCTGGCTTTTCTCTGTCAAGTGCCCACTCCTGGGCCCCCCCAAGGCGAAGCCAGGCATCCTAGCATTGTTGGGGCTGTTGTGGAGATTAAGCAAGCTATTGCCCAGAGTTGTAGAGTGGGACCCATGATTAGAATAGGCACCAAGGCGAGAATGATCAGGTCCAATGAAATTGAGCCAGAGACCCGCCGAGGCAGGAATTGAACCCTGGTCCCGAGCTAGACCTCTGCATCAGGGTCTGCCACTCTAACCATTGAGCCACACTTCTCCACTCAAACTCAAACATGCCGCCATCTCGGGTGGAGGGGGGGTGGGAGGGTGGGAAGGGTTCAGCATCGCAACATTCCGGCAACCCAGGTGGCCCCCTCCAATTGCCGATACTCTGGGTAAAAGGCAAAGGCCCGTACATCACAGCTACCCTCAAATACGTGGCACAGAGGACGTTGAACTACCGTCAGGGGATATGGACTGCAACCAGTTGTCTCCCCTACAAATGAGACCTGGACGAACCTATTAACCATATGCAATACCTAGGCCCGGTGCGCACTGCCCTTGTGGACCGGGCCCAGAGCGGTGTGTCCTGTCTGCCCCCACCACCGACACAGAGAGGAGGAGCACCCTAGTCCCTAACACCGGTAACCACCGTGCAGGACATGGGGACCACAAAGCCAGTTGTGTCCCCTGTAACCCCCAGTCAGGAGCCCCGCGGGACCGAGGGCAGCCTGGTGAGACAATGTGCAAGCTCGATGGGTGCTGCTCTTCCCCCCCAGGCGGCCTCCAGCCCTGGTCGGGCTGCCCTGCCCATGATGCAACCTGATGGAAGCACGGGTGAGAGGGGGGCAAGAATGCACTCACCGTGCAATGGATGCCGCAGCTCCCATGGGACTTGCCAAACGGCATCAGGGTGAGGGGACAAATATGCCGGCATGTGGACGGGGGAGGAATTTTATACCTCTCCCCATCCCCCACCCCGGCCGGAAATGACGAGTGGGAACCCAAAGGGGTCCATGGACACTAGGCTGCCCAGTGTGCCATCCTGTGGCACTAAAGGGGCCACCCTCTAATGAGGGTCCCCTGCGGTGACTTTGTCTGTCAGCCCACATTTGCCATGGGAACACCAGGTTAATCCATCTGGAGTAGAAGACTGGGTGCAGATGAATGGGGCACTGATGGAAAGGAGACAGCCTTGGGAGTTTATTTTTTAAGTTTCAAAAGTAGGTTTATTGAAGAAAACTAAATGAACAACAGTGTTTTGTACAGTTAATTATCAAATATTGCATAGATAAAAAATAAATAACATAGTAATATTACATATTCTATTTGAAAGCGATAGAGAAAATACATAAAAAAAATATAAAGAACTGGCTCTTGGAAGTCTCAATACAATAAGAAATGAGAAGAAAATCTTAATATAGTAAAATTATGCAATCATATAAATATTACTGAATTAATATACTGAACAATGTCATTCAGGTCAGGGAGGCTGAGCAATTTCTTGTAATAAGGGGATGGGAGCAAAGGATTTTTTTTGCACTATTATCTAAAAATTGTGTGACACAAGACCATAGTTCTAAACGTTTTTTAGCAAAAAATATAGAATACACAAAGGTCGTGTCCAGTCTATGATTATGACAAACAGCATACCACCAAGTTTAATATGATAATTTAGATGTATCCTTCCAATTCTTTGTTATCTGCTGAAAACCAACAGCTAGCAACAAATCTATGATTTGTGTTTGCGAGTGTCTCCTATTCCATTCAATGGATAAGTTCCTTAAAAAAATATTGATGAAAGAAAAGGGGCTTGTAGTATTAAAGATGGTGTTAGTTTGAATCCAAACCTGTTTCCAAAACTTAAGGATGTAAGGACAAATAAATAGCATGTGTTTTAAGTCAGCACATTCATGAGAGCATGTCCTGCAAGTGCTAGGAATTTCATTCTGTATTTTGTGTAAGCGTGCAGGTGTAAAAAGTAGTCTATTATAAATGAAAGAGATGGTTTGCGTACTGTTTACCTCTCTGGATGATTTCCTGATCTTTGGCCATATTTCATTCCACGAGGGAATGGACAAATCTGTGCCAAAATCAGCTTCCTTAGAAAGTTCTGTTCTGTATTTATCCCTATTATTGTAAGGTTGTGTTAAGCGAGAATAAATACTAGAAGCTTTATGATTTAAGCATAGAAAATTATACCACGTAGAGTTGGTCTGGGAATATGAAGGAGTTACAGATTGAAAGTGAGTACAAGCTTCAAGTATTGCAGATCATAAAACTGAAAATGTCTATTGAAAGGAGAGAGGTAGATGAAAAAGAGAGTGCACCTCTGAAAATGTAAGAAGTGTGCACTGTTCAAATAGCTTATGTACCCAGAGTAAACCTTTATTTCTCCAAATTTTCCAGTACATGGGTTTATTGTTGACAAGTATAAATTTGTTATGCCATATTGTGGATGACAAAAAGGTGTCAAGATCATGTTGGGTAGAATGGAGGAGAATGTCTAATGTCTTACTGGAGTGTTTGGTTACTGGTGTGGAAATGTTTTGTGGTTTATGAGTGAATGAAAGGTATTCATGAAATGAGAAGGGTGATATGAATGAGGTCTCAACATCATCCCATAATGGGGAGTCTACTGACTCTATGCTATGCTATGCTAGGAACATTTATAATGCGCGCAGCTGCTCCAGCAAAGGAGCGTCCCGGCGCAAACTCTACTGGTCATACATTCACTTCGACAGTTGCTTCAGTTGGAAAGCGTCATGATAATTAGGGAAATTGGTGACATTTACACTCCCTTCTGATTTTGGATGTGTCAATTTTTGTAACAACATTCTTGATTTTTTGTTATTCCATAAAAACAATAAGGGGTAAGAATTTACTTTATGAAAAAAACTTAACTGGTATGGATATTGGTATATTAGATATAATGTAAAGTATGATAGGGATAAGCATCATTTAAAAAATTGTCTTGGCAGCCCCAACAAGATAGGTAAAGATAATGCCATGTCGTAGTGAGTGTTTTTAATTTATCTAGGCAATTATCAAAATTTAGGAAAATGGATGTCTTAATAGATGGAGAAAAACATAAACCAAGATATTTTATGTGTTGAGGATTCCATACAAAATTTACAAAATGTGAGATCTTGAAATCTTCTGAAATGGTATACTTGGCTATGGGTAATATTTCACATTTCTCATTGTTTAATTAGTAACCAGATACCAGTCCATAGGATTTAACCTTGTAGTATACTGGTATTTAGTGTATTGCACCTTTCCTGCTTCTCTGCCTTGCTGCTCAGCCAGTGTGGATGTTCTTGGAATGTTGGTATGTGTGGTGAGGTAATAGAATACTTGTATGCCTGTGTGTGGAGTGTCAGTTGAGAGGATGGGCTGAGGAGTAAGGAAGCTGCTCCTGGTGGGCTCGCCCTTTGGGCTCTCTACTCTTTACTACCTATGCTTGATACATACCTACAACTAAGAAATGTATCAATAAAGCATTCATCCTAATACTACTCCTCGGCTATATTGGACTTATGACATATGGAGACGATCTGGAAAGAATCTACGTGTACCTTCTCTTGCACCTTTCCTACTTCTCTGCCTTGCTGCTCAGCCATTGGGGATGTTCTTGGAATGTTGATATGTGTGGTGAGGTAATAGAATGCTGGTATGCCTCTTTGTGGAGTGTCAATTGAGAGAATGGGCTGAGCAGCAAGGAAGCTGCTCCTGGTGGGGCTCGACCTTTGGGCTTTCTACTCTGTACTACCTATGCTTGATACTTACCTACAACTAAGAAATGTATCAATAAAGCATACATCTTAATACTACACCTCGGCTATATTGGACTTATTACAAACCTCTTCCAAAAATGCTGTGAGTGAGATCTGTGGTTGAGAGAGAAACATTAATATGTCATCTGCATATGCTGCTAGTTTGACCTGTTGACTATTAGATATGAGCTCTGTTATGGAGTGATTTTGTCTGATTTTAGATAAAAATGGTTCTAGAGCTAAATTAAAAAGAAAAAGAGATAAAGGGCATCCTTGGCGCACTCCTCTATTTAGAGTGAAACAAGGGGATATAAGACCATTAGTACAAATAGCAGCTTTGGGCTCAGAGTAAAGTAAAGCAATGAGGGAAACAATTTTTGGGCCAAATCCAATCCATTTAAGGGTATGAAAAAGAAAAGGCCAGTAGAATCCATCAAAGGTATTTCCTGTATCCAAGGCAATCGCTGCTAGGGGGTCCGAATAATGTGATGGTTTGGACAGAATATCAAAAAATAGCTGTGTGTTATCAGTAATATTACATCCCTTAACAAAACCCGATTGTTCTTTACTGAGCACCAGAGAGAGATGTGATTCTAGTCGAACGGCTAATTTTTTTGAGAACATTTTGTAAACCACATTAACTAGGGATATAGGACTATAGTTTTGCAATATCATAAATCCTTGCTTTGTTTTGGAATGAGGCATTTTAAGGCCTCTAAGAAGGAACCCAAGGGGTTACTTGATGTAATGAAGGAGGAAATAAGAGTGTGTAAGTATGAAAGAAGTATTTGGGCAAAGTGTAATTAAAATTCAACCGTAAAACCATCAGGGCCTGGAGCTTTATCTTTTCGGAGAGTCTTCAATGCGTTTAGCATTTACATCTGTGTAATATCAGTTTCCAAAAGGTCTAACTTTGTTGGGAAATTAGTGTGTTTCTGAATTGTAGAAAGATACTCGGTGATATCTGCATCTGAAGGCATATTTTCCAGTGTCTATAGAGATTTATAAAACTGTACAAATTCTTGAAGAATTTCAGAATCTTTGAGTTTTTGGTACTCGGTTTTCCTCAATAATAGATTCAATTTGGCGCCTATTTTGCTTGGTCTTGAGGTAATTGGCTAATTATTAGTCCAGGGTGGTGAATTCTGCTCTGTTTGCAGAGTTTGCAGAGTTTTCTACACTTCATGTTCCGCTGAGCTCGCGCAGTGCAGAAATCTCTGCCTCGCGTAGTGCAGTGGAGTTTTTTCCTCGTTCACGAGCTGTCACTAGGGTTAATTTCTACTTGAGCGGCAGGAAAACCAGCGCGAACGGCAGTTCGCACTGCATTCCACAGAGTTTTTTGTCACTTTGCGGAGTTCTGCATAGCAGAAACTCTGCGAACTACACCCAGGGTTACTAATAATTTGCCTGATTTGTTTTGGCCACCGTAAAACTTCGCACTGGTTTTCAGTAAATATAGGGAAGCGTTTTCGGTAGAGGCCTTATTGAAATCAATTTTTGCATTTATAAGATCTGATAGACAGCCCTTTGACTTGGAGGTATAGAAGGAGTGTTCCAATCTTTAAATCTTAGTAAGAAGTTCTCTATTCAGTGTTTGGAAAACGTTATGTTTGTTGGACACATATCTGATAATAGAATCATGTGATGTGGCTTTGAAAGCATCCCATATTGTTTGGAAGGGAATGTTATCCATTTGATTATTTCGGAAGTCTTCATGAAAAAAGGAAACAAGCATTGAAATTGGAGTCTAAAAGTAAGGAATTATTAAAATGCCATATTTTGGGTAACACAGATTGATGTAAAAATTCCAATTGAATCCAAACAGGAGCATGGTCCAAAATAAGTATGGGTCCTATGTCAGCTGAGCGTAAAGATTGGGAAACATTGTGTGAAATGAAAGTATGGTAAATTCTGCACTGAGTTTAGAGAGACGGAGTGAAGAAAGTATATTCCTTCGAGGAGGGGTTACAGAGTCTCCAGGCGTCCAGTATGTTTCTCTGTTTTATAGTTTGTAAAAAACCTTTATGTGTTTTATTTGGAGTAGAAAAAGTCTTCGAGTTCCGGTCTATAAAGGGATCAACCACTTGATTACAATCACCTGCAAAAATCAAATTCTCTGAAAGATACTTTACAGGTAGCTGAGAGATTCTGGACCAAAAAGGAGGATCACCAATAGTCGGGGCATATATATTAAGCAAAGATACTAAAGTTCTCTCTATCATTATATTAGTAAATAGCCATCTACCTTCACTGTCTGACTCTTGAGAGATAAGCTTAACATTCAATGATTTATGACATAATGCAATGACACTATTTCTTTTACCATCACCCGGTGAGAAGAACATTTAACCTACCCAATTCTTTTTAAGTTTTAATGACTCAATCTCCGTAAGATGTGACTCTTGTAATAAGGCTATTTTAACATCAAATTTAGATAAGTATGACGAAACTTGTTCTCTCTTAATGGGGGAATTTAAGCCTCTGACATTCCAAGTGATAATTTTTAAAAGCATAAACTAAGCATACTGGGCGGATAATTGATTGAACCAGTAATAACATGCATAATTTAAATATAAATCTTGCAATTAGTAAGAAGGTAAGATCCATGAAAACCAATAGATGAAGTGAAGAAAGAATAAGAGAAGGAAAATTGATAAAGAGTAATAATATAGGTAATTGATTTAAGGAAAGAAAACAAGATAGCCATTGAAAAAAGAAAAAGTAAAGTTAGAGATACTAGAAGAAAAGAAACTGTTCCTACATAAAATCCAAAATGTTTAAAGGGTGAGGGGGAATGAGGCCACATAGAATAATGACATGTCCAGACTCCATGAGCTGAGGCGGGGGGAGACTTCAGGACAGACAACATGCAAGATGAATAAATCAAGCAATAAGGAGATGGAACCTGTAAAAAGAAAAAATTGGTTAAAGCCATCTAAGCCTTTTGTTGGCTTCGGACATTTTCAATAACCTTACATCAAACAATACAGAGATGTAACCTGAAAGAGAAAACTTGGTTAATGTGAGCAAAGCATATTGCTATACTGGTACATATTCTATATCCTCACAAGAAGGTCATCATAATCAGTGTAGTGAGTTTGAAGTCTTGAATAAGACCAAACAGATTATTTAGTACGTGCATCAGATGTGTCCATCATTTCTTTGCAATGCGAATTGAGGAAGCTGTTAGCCTGGCTGGATCCTCATAAGTAGTAGTATTATTATTGAAAGTTACTTTGAATGAGCATGGGTGGACTAAACCAAACCGTGCCGCAATAGAGCGGAGAGCTGGTCTCGTAGCGAGGAATTCTCTGCATATGTCCGCTGTAGACTTTGCATAGTCTTGTGAGAAGAAGAGATAATTACCTGACAATGAAATTCATTTTGCGGATCTAACTGCTGACAATACCTTGTGAAGATCAATATATTCAAGAAAGTTCAGTATAACTTCTCTCGGTTTTCTCATGTTGGAAGATGCTTCATGTGGAGGGCCTAATCTAGCAGCATGCTGGATGTTCAGAAGGGTTTCTCTGGTAGATTCAACAGCAGAAACGATTTGAGGAAAGTGATAGAATCAGAGCCTTCCGAGCTGTCTGTTAAACCATATATACGAAGGTTAATTTGCCTTTTCCTCTTTTAAACATTTTCAATCTGCTTCTGGAAAGATGTGACTTAGGATTGAAAAGCTTCTACTTTAAAGCAGGATGAACCCAGAGACACCACGCTATGTTCAACCCTGGTAATTCTTTCTCCCATCTTTGTCCAACCATCTGTTATGACTTGTACTTGGGAATTTGCCTCTTCAACGATTGTACTTAGAGCGCCAATCTCCTCTAAAAGAAGATCTATCGAGATGGATGAGGTTTGCTTGGTGGGGAAGGAGGTGTTTTTTTCAACTATTTGGTTGATGCTTTGTTATCTGTAGGCCTGGTCGAAGTTTGCAGAGTTTCGCTATGCGGAACTCCGCGAAGAGACAAAAAAACTCTGCAGAGTTCCACAAGTTGAGGAGTCCAGTGCGAACTGCCGTTTGCGCTGGTCTTCCTGCTACTCAGGTAGAAATTCTACCCAGTGGCACCTCACGGTCGTGAACTCACCGTTCGCAGGCGCAAGGGGGAAAAACTGTGTTGCACTACGCGGAGCAGAGTGTTCTACACTCCGTGAGCTCCGCGGAGCGTGGAGTGCAGAAAACTCTGCAAACTCCATGAACGGAGTGACGTTCCCCACCCAGGCCTAGTTAACTGTAAAAGAAGCATTGCTGCTGGATGAAGAAACCCTTTTGAGTGGCAAATTCAAAGAATCCTCAACATGGGCACAAGAGTTTGAACGGGGTATAAATCTACTAGTTGAGGGTGCCAGCAGAGGTTTTACTTTTGTCAGTCTGCCCATGCAAGAAGGCATTCAAGCCCAGGACACAGGAAAGTGGTGTGGGGATAGTCTGTGAGTCCCCTCAAAGTAGCCATTAAATGAACAGACTTGTTAAAATTAGTTGTTGTGCAACTCCGTAGCCTCAATTGGCAATGTGCAGGTAAGAAAGTGCTATGTAATATGCTAACATATCCCAGTTCAATACCATAAAATAGGAGGTTCAGGAAAATTCATATAGATTTTGTGTAAGTTGCAGGGAATTATTACCTCAGCATCAGAATTGTTGGCAGTTTCAGAAAATGAAGAGCACTGGGGCAAATATTTAACAGCACAAAATCATAGAAAATACTCAATTGGTATAATGCTCTTGTTTAGACTGCCTGAGAAAGCATTGCAGGTTATGGAGGTCGTGAGAAAAGAATTGGAGGAAAACCGTCTCCTCCTACCCCACGTATGCTCTCAAGATGGTGGACATCACGCCGACAAAGCCGCTCGTGAGAGAAATGAAAGAGAATATGATGTGCAGAGCTTCGCGCGTAATAAGATTTCCTCTAGGGTTCTGATGACCGCGATTATCAGTGGCTCCTGGACATGAAACGCGTCGCAAAGTCTCTCAGTCTCCGTGTCACCTCCGAGAGGGTCACAGAAACGCCGCCATCTTCCTTGGGAGCTAGCCACTCCCCTCGGGAGTTTATTAACCAGCAGGTCAAGTTGAAAATGATTTTACTAATTTGAAAATAACACTATTAGATAGTTGTAATTTTCCTGCCTGGAACAAATGTGACTTCTGCCAGTGTGCTTGGTATCAAGGAGATAAATTGCTCCTTGTTTGGGTGTGAAGTGGCTTCCAGAACGGAGGGAAAGAGAGAAGGGTTTACATTCTTCTGACAATTTGGATATCTGGACTATGTCTTGGAACCTAATTCACTTCAGAGGAGGCCTACCTTATTACAGACACAGGAGAGTTTGCCCAATATTCGGAGGGCAGAGGGTGCTCTTCACAGGGGAAGAACAGTTCTGCCATATTGGTTTTATGTAGAGATGGGCATGGTGAGATAGTTTACAGTAAAACACACAAGAGGAGCAGCAAAGATGACCCCCTAGAAACTTTTATCTCATTGCCCTGGAAGTGGTCAGGAGAACCCCCTCCCACAGACTCGCACTGGGCATTAATGTGGCAACCCAAGGACCTCCTTTAGAACACTGCTGGACCTGTGGATGATACCAGAACTACTCAACCTGCTGATGTAACCGTTGAGGAGAACTCTAAGGGTTGGATCTGCTCCCACATTATCCAGGACCAAGAAGTGGACTCCAAGGGTCAGTTGCCTAAACTGGTGTTAAGCTTCAGGGACACAAAAGTTGCAAGTGGCCCAATTTCCTGACCTGCAGAGACCAGCTGACCAGTTGCAACTGGACCTGCCTTACGCCCTGCGTGTGGCATCTACCAGAGTGAGTCCTGACTTATATCTAGTGTAATTGCTGTTTAAGCTCTTTCTAGGTGAACTCAATAAGAGGCCCTACTTTCTTTTAGGAATAGCACAATCTTTAATTAACACCACTGACCTATGTCTTGAGGGGAAGAGCACTATTTTATTCTTTATTCACCTCTGTCTGTATTCAACACCCACCACTCCAATACATAATGATGATATGCCTACTGGGAACAACATCAATGAAACCTCAGATGTGTTGCTCAAACACTGTGGTTATAGTGAAAACAATTGACTTTTCATGTTGAGGCTGGTGAGTCTTAATTTTCGTATGATGCTGTTTAATGTTGTTTGAGCTTGATCTGTGGGTAAGCATGAAGAACACCTGCAAGGTCACACATTAAAGGAGAAGAGCATGAAGGAGGAATAACTTTTCAGATTCTTATAGACCAACAGAATATGTTATCTCTCTTTAAACACTCCTCAAACTTCTATTCCCGCATTCCTTGAGCAATTGAGTAATGTGGATAAGGATTATCTGTGTGGCTTCTGGCAAACACTAAGGGCCAGATGTAGGTAATCACATATTAATGATTCCTAAATACCGAATTTTACCGATTCGGTATTTAGGAATCGGTAAATGTGATGAGGCTAATGATTCGGTAAATATTACCGAATCGGTAATATTCGGTATTTACCGATTCGGTATTTACCTGAATCAGTAATTCCCATTCATTCCTATGGGCCTGAAGGCTCATAGGAATGAATGGGAAATACAGATTCGGTAAATACAGAATCGGTGATAGGGGGAAGACTTACAAGGGTGGCAGGGTGTCACATTGACACCCTGTTGCACCCCTGAATAGTGCATGTACATGTGGCACAAAATTTATTTTTTTACAGGTTTTCAATATTTACCAATAACGAATCCTTAAATAAGAAATGCACTCACTTGAGCGCTCCCTATATTAGGGATTCGGTAAATTACCGAATCGGTATTTTAAGGATTCGGTAATTTACCGATTTCCTAAATTACCGATTCGGTAAATTACCGAATCCTTCCATTTGGCCTCCTACATCTAAAAAGCCTAATACCGGTCGGTAACGGCCGAAATTCGGTCATTTCGGTGGTTACCGACCGGTATTGGGCTACCTACATCTGGCCCTAAGTAATGTGCCTTACCATCTATTCCTTAGAAAAGACTGAAAAAAACAGACAGGAGTGTCTGAGAGATTTATAATGTTCTCGTATTCTCATAGCAGGCCCAAACATGTTAGTGCCCGCTTTATACATCATCATGCAGAAAGAAGCCTTCAGAGGAAATAAAAAACCTTCTGATATAGTCTACTTGCTCAGATACTGGACATACATTTTCAGGACTTGTTGTGACCTAAATCTTGGTAGCGATTCCTAGCCATATCTAGCCATTTATTGAAGATGACATACTTCACTTGGGGGAGAAGTGAAAAGCATATAATTTTGTAAACTTTCCACCAACTGCCCATCAATATTTTTAAGTATAGCATCCTTCTCCTTCTGCTGGAAGGGCCATAATATCAAATATATGAGCAACTCTGCAAACAGAGTCTTTCAGAACATTTTTGCCCAATGGCCATGCTGCCAAATGCTCAGTTTCCCTTTACCTCAGGAGGAGCAGACACCAGTTCACATGAAGATGACAATCTACTGAATTAACTACTTAACATTTAATGAAACTAAAGATTTTGTTCTGGGATTCTTTATAAGCTATTTACTCTGCAGCTTCTCTGTTCAGTTCTTTATGTTTAATGTAGGCTCAGACGGAGCGGGTAAAGTATGAGACACCTTCAAAAGCAGGATAAGAGGCTTACCTATGGGCTGCACAAGTTTTAGCAAGAAATGATGCTAAGATCAGAAGTGTAAAAGCTATGCTGAATTGGTAAATCTTGAGAAGAATCATGATATAGCCATTCCAAATAAGGACATGGGCAACAAAACCTTCCACAACAAACCACATTGAATGAAAATAATATAAACAGATGACATGATGAACAGTTGGTTAAAAAGTATACAGTCTATCAATCACAGAATTATCAATTTGGAAAAATTATAGGGAAGGTGTTTGCCCTCCAGACAAGGCATAAGTCGATGAGAAACAACATAGATGATGACTAACAAAAAAGCAGATCTTGCTTATGATAGTCAGCAAATTGTTTGGCTAACATATTCTAAAACTTAATAAACAAGATAATAAACCATGAATGGCAGTAATACATTCATCTCTAGATAGCGTAGGTCATAGCTTTAGCTAAACCAATACCTAGCAACCAATCAAGGTTGTCTCAACCAATATCAGTAATAAATAGTGATGTAAAAAGAATTCTAAGTTATTGGCCACACTTTTAAGCAGGATCATTGCTCTGATAATTTCCGCATGGCAATGCTGATTTGTCATTGGTAAATAGACTCTGCTGACCATGCCAATTGAGCTATTCATCGTTTTGATTTAGTGCCTGTTCAAGGATCCAACCTATCATTGATGCTACCCGATGCCAAAAAAGCATTCGATAGCGAAAGCCAGGCCTACCTGTGAGAGACAGTAAAACATACAGGCTGTGGCATATCATTTATGACGACTGTACAGACTCTCTATAAAAATCCTAAAGTTGGAAAGAATAGAAAAATTCGGAGGTGCACTACAGGGCAGCCCTTGTTCCCAATCCCTTTTTGCCATATATATGAAGCCATTTATACAGAAAATAATGTGTAATGAGAACAGTAAGCAGATTTATTTTAATGGACATATTACAAAGCTTCTTGCTTATGCAGATATATTCAGCATTACTTTATCACTGGATGCGGCAATGAGGGAGATGGAATCTGAGGCAGATAACTTTGGGATGGTATCTGGCTAGCTGCTGAATAGAAGTAAAACACAAATATGATGTTAATACTTTTGTAAAGCACAACATAGTAAGACAACTAAACACATATTTAGGGGTCAATTGTTAAGCAGGAGTTAATAAGAGATCCGTAAATAACAATCCCCTATTGATCAAAACAAATATCAAGCTAAAGCGATTAAACAGTATACACCTAACTAATAAAGGCTGTTACAATGTTATCCAAATTTTAACCATGGAAGAGTTTTTATATATTTTCAGGGCCTTTCCTCTTGCATTAACGTTGACTTCGTTTAGGAAAGTACGCTAAATATGCAGCAGTTTTGTGTGGGTTTATAAACAATTTAGAAGGGCCCTAAAATATTTTGAACTGCCAATTTATAAAGGTTCATGAGTATTCAGTAATTTTAAATATTATCATTATGCTGATGCACTGACTCATATGAAAAGTTTGATTAAAGGTTACAATCTAAAGACAACTGAAACACCATCCATGTATGCGTTATATCTGGACAATGATGTTGACAGTTTATTTGTGAGGATATTTGAATATAACTATAATAAAAAAGGATGCTTTAAGCTTCTGGTATGTCCCGGTAGGCTGTAAAAAATTGGCATAAAACGTATAATATAACAAAATATAATAAGCACACACCCTTATGGCATTCCAAACCTTTGGGAAAATGCAGGCATTCAAGATTTAGGAGCTATTTATATCAGTGAATCAATGTGTTTATTTGGGACATTGCAGGAAAAATATACTCTGCCCAAGAAAACGTTTTTTTAAATATTTGCACATTAGGGATTTTCTTAATAAATTAGCCAATAATAAGCTGACTCTGACCGAGATTCCACTGTTGCATAAAATCAATTCGCAAACCAAATGAAATATTAAGGATTACTATAGAGAATTTAGGGAATCAAAAAATGTTGATATGGCCACCCAAAATCGAAACTTAGGGCCATATGTAGGTAAATACTATTTAACGATTCTAAAACACCGAATTTTACCGATTCGGTATTTCAGAATTGGTAAATAGTATGTAGGTATTGATTCAGGAAATGTTACCGAATCGGTAACATTTGGTAATTATCGATTCGGTATTTACCAAACCGGTAATTCCCATTCATTCCTATGGGTGGAGGCCCATAGGAATGAATGAGAATTACCGATTCGGTAAATACCGAATCCGTAAGAGGGGGATGACTTACAAGGGTGACAGGGTGTCACATTGACACCCTGTTGCACCTACTGAATAGTGCATAGGTGCACATGTGGCACTGCCACATGGCACTTTTGGAAAAGCAACAATTTGCTTTTTCAAAGGTTTTTGATATTTACCACCAACTTTTAGTTGGTGGTAAATACCGAATCCTCAGAAATGCACTCACTTGAGTGCTCCCTACATTAAGGATTCGGTAATTTACCGAATCTGTATTTTAAGGAATCGTAATTTACCGATTCCTTAAATTACCGTTTCGGTAAATGACCAAATCCTTAATTTTGGCCCCTACATCTCAAATGCCCAATACCGGTCAGTAACGGCCAAAATTCGGTAATTTCGACCATTACCAACCGGGCTACCTACATCTGGCCTTAATGATAAAACTCAGAATAACAAAACAGCCTTTAATCTGTATGTTACTCTTGCTAAGGTGTGGAGATGAGGGTCACAGGGATAATTATAAATGCCCTCATTGCAGAGATACAGACGCTGATATAGTTCATATGTTTGCCTCATGAAACAGTCTAGATAGATTTTGGACGAGAATATTTTGAATTTATGGGTTCTCTGATTGGAATACAAATCCTACTGAGACCAGAACTGATTTTATTAGGACATGATGACAATACAGGTATATCCTCTTCACTTTTTATTAGAATTACTATAGGTCGAATCAGCAAAGCAGTGGAATGGTTGAACCTATAACCTCCTACCTTCCAACAAGGGATGAAAAGATATGCATTAAGATATGCATTGAATTATTATGTCGATCAGGCTCTATACTGTTGTAAAAGGTGACATGCATAGAAAAGGGGTTATTTAATTTGATGCCTTTTGAAAGCATGATTAATGCTTTAATACCCCACTAACTTAGATAATAATTATTTAGGAAACTGAATTCTATATTCTCTGATGTTTGCTTCCTACTCTTTTGCTTTTTATTTTGCCTTCTTCTGCTATTCATTATGTTGTATGGTATAGAATATGCACTTTAAGATAACAGAAATGTAAGATACATTATATAAAAGTGATGTATATTTAACAATGAACTGCTATGTTTTTCTGTGTTGTTTATTGATTTAATCAACCTCTAATAAAAAATTTTAAAAAACCTTTCACCATCCAATGATGTAAGGGCCTATTATTTCATTGATGCCATGTCCTGGCTTTTAGAACTGTCTTCCTCCTTAATATTAATGTAACTACTCCTCAGACCTAGCAAGTGAATCCATTCATGTAAGGAGACGGTGCACTAACCCAGAAGGTAGAGCTCAATTGAAAACTGCTGTATCTGGAGAGACAATATTTTTTCCAAGTTGAGATCTAATTTCTTAGAATTTTCTGAATTTATAACTCTGCAGTCATACTTTTTACAATTGTATTTACTTATTAAGTACTTGCTACAGATTCCAATGTAGAGAATGCAACTATTTACAAACATGTGTACATACTAAGGTGTCCTCATTTGAAAAGTTGTATTTCCTTTAAAGATTCGAATTTGGTCAACAATAGGTGCCCCCTTACACCACTTTTCAAAATCTATGTCACAAGGTAATGTCAAAGGCAATTGCAGTTCATTCAAACACATTCAAAAGGCTAATATTATTAAAATTGCTCATATGCGAATTTCTTTAACTGTAAACGTTGTAAGGCTATTTAACGCAAGAGACACTTTTAAGCAATCATCAGCTTTTGTTCTGCTTGACACAACTTATCTGAGATGATTAAATGTGCTCCTAAAAAGCAACTTCATTACGAAGCTTTGTCTGGTATGAGTCTGGGCAGTTTTCAATTATTAAATGTTTCCCTTTCTTTGTACATTAACGTTTTGATTTCTGAAATCTGTTAAACACAAATGCAGAAACTTCAACATGAATGTTAAAATAAAAGTGCAAGCAGAAACTTTGGTTCATCGTCATGTATTCTTCTTAAGGCAAATAACGGATCTAAAGATATAACTGTTTTAAATTTCTGTACTTCTAAAAGAAAGCTCAAAACTAAACTGATACACTTGAACTGAAAAGGTAAAATGACTGTTTTACTCGTGTAACATCTTTAACGCCAACGCCAACTCGGCGATGCAGCGTGCGCAATGTAAATTGTTTTATATAATTATTTATTTACCTAGCTCCGTTACACCATATGCCGGAGTTTACTACCCCCACCCTGTCCCTTCCCCCGCCCACCGCCCCACAACACTCCCACGGCAAGCCGCCACTGATCACAGAATTTGGGATTGCGACAACCCACACATATTTAGAGTATATATCACCAGAATAAAACGCATGTGTGTGGTGAGTAATCACCACTGGATAATAAGAGGGTAAGAAGGGTTGCTAGATACAGTGGTGCTTTGGACTACTACCTGCTCTCACCGAAATAACTACTTAAAAAAAAACTCAGTTTTGAATGCAAAGACAGGCATGGTTATATGTGGACCCTCTCAGGCCTCAATCCCTGTTATTTTAGCAAATTGGAGCGAATTGCAATATGCGACCCGACAGATGAATGTTCTGTATGCAAGTCATTCTGCAACCCCTTCAATACGGCCTACTAATACGTAGGTCACTTTGCAACATAAGTTTCTGGTTGCAAAAGTCAGTGCACAAATTGTGGCTCTGGTATACAACCTGTTCTTTAGTACATCTGGCCCATAGTGAATGACAGATAAATGACAGTGGTTAATTGCAGATAATGTATGTTACTGCTTTACAAAACATAACTGCATGACAAGATGAGTGCTGTGAGTTTTTTTTGTTTTTGAGGGTGACTTGAAAAATTCCTTCTTCTGATATTTCCCAGTCGCTGCAGTGGGCACGGAAGAGATTTGCACAGTTTTGGAGCCATCCCAAATACATTACTGATATGCTGCTTGTGGTATGAACTACAGTGAACTGTGGCCTAATGGCACTGAGACCCACCTAATCCTTAGCAAGTTTACCCTAGGCACCCTCCTCCTCCTAGCTTTCGTGTTCCCAAGATAGTAAAGGAAGAAACCGTTGACACTTCAACCTAACTGTAGTGCAAAGAGGGTACTTCAGCCTTTAGCTTAGGAAGACACTCTCTTTCTTGCTCACGGTATATTAAATAATGGTGAGAACATGGAGTGTTAACTTGAGCAGCACTGGTTGTGTGCTGGTGATGACATGGGGGGATGTTGTCTGGCTTGGCAGTAAGGGCTAGACTGTTGCCATTGGAGCAGGAGCAAGAATAATTTTCAAGGGACTAGTCTATGCCTAGTGTGGCATAGTGGCTAAAAAACAATGTTTTTGAATACAGCCCTCAAATTATTGAGAGACCTATTAAAGTATGACAAAGTACCTATTCCTGTATAATTCTCGAAATAGCAAAATCAAATATAAGGGAAAATAAGAAGCAAAAGAAGAATCATATGGAAATGCCTCGCCCACACTTTGTGGCATACTTCATACCCAGGAATAAGTACTTTGTCGTACTTTAAAGTGGCTCTTTGTTTTGTTTTGGATGGCGTGCAGCAAAAAATACCTCTCTATTTGTGTGAGTTATAACCCAAAAGCAATTGCCAGTGGCTGACATTAACTCAAACATTCCTTCTATCAGTTTATTATTTGTTCCATTAGGTGTCTTGTGTGTGAAAGATAATGCCAAGTGTATATGCCGTGCTCATTGTGCCACAAAACTCAAACTGTACCTCACTTATGAGGCCTAAGTAGGTGGTAATTAGACTGGGGTTGAGTCAAACCACACCCATTTTAGTGGATACACACACCATGCCCTCATGAGTATCCATTCTGTGTCCGTTCTGTGTCACCCTAGTTGCGTAGTGACTATACCGTACTCTGCTATCAATTGCAGAACTAAGCTACATCTATTGTTCATTTTTTGTAGCCATCCGTACACTTTTCATTGTGTGCTGTTTACAACAGACAGAACTCCACCACGCATTCCAACCTCTAAGGATTAAAAAATGTTTGTGCATAGTTTGTAAGTGCTTCCAGCTCTTAGGACATTATTGTCTAAGTGTCTAAAAATCATAGGAAATACAATAAATGAGCTTGCATTGAGCAGGACAGACTCAGAGCAGCACCCAGGCCCATGCGTTTCCTTGTTCCACAAGAGTCTGCTCACTTCACCATGTGACAGAGTTCATTTATGATTATGGGTGGGCGGTAAACTCCACTATGCAGCGGTTGGTGTAGTTTTTGCCAAACTCCGCACTCCAAGTAGAGCACTGACTGTGTGGTGTTTACCACCCACAGTTTGGGAATACCCCTTCATCTGCATGAGCCATCCGAAGGTACTGTGGTCTGTCTTAACCCGGAAGTGACTCCCAAAGACATAGGGTCTTAGCTTCCTCATTGCCCAGACCACATCAAAGGCCTCCCTTCCATTCACATCCAACACTGTTCCCTTGGAAGTAGCCTTCTGCTAATAAAGGCTACCGGTTGTTCTAGGCCCTCCTCATTTCACTGTGCTTAGACAATCTCTATGCAATGAGCTGTAGCACCTGTCTGTGATGGAGCAAGGATTTTAAAAAAAGAAACTTGCTCAATTCAACCTCTTGTTAACAAGTACTAACAAGTAGGAATAGAGATTTGTAAGAAAAATAACATACATACGACATTCATACACGGGGAAAAGGCTTTTGGCTTGCTTAAATAACAAAGAATTATTTGTTACGTAACTGAAATCCCACTTGAAACCGAAAAATCACTTTGCGCATGTGTGAACCCGTCCTGCGTAAGTAACCACGTGATTAACCCATGTGAGAGGAAAACTCTCACACATGCACAAAGAGTTGCAAACTGTAGGTCTTGAAGTACCGCTTGCCTGGCATATGCTTGCCTGGATCTTAAAATAAGTTTTTTGCTGCTAACGCTTAGCTTAACAAAGAAGAAAATACCATTGGCTAGATTAGAAGGGGGAGGTAAACAGTGATAATAACATATTTGAGAAATTAACATCTGTTTATGATTCTTTCGTCAAAAGTGAACATTTTGGGCCTGATATGCTAAGCCGAAAGGAAAGATGGCAGGTGAAACGTAACACAAGTTGAGGTTGCGCATTAGAGTCCTGCAATGACCCGCTGACCGGGACATTGATCTTCTGCCAAAACCCAAGGACTAGTGCTTGGGCAAAGATCCTCAACTGAAGAAATTATATAAAAATTGTATCTATTTATTTTTTGAGATGTTTGTGAAAAAGAAGTGTCATGAGAATTTAATAAATTATGTGGGAAGTGTTAACTAAACAAAGTATTAGTTAAGGATTTTGAAAAGTCTGCATGAGGTGATAACAACTCCCCTGACCCAGCCCAATCACAGTTCAGGATTCACAGACATTTGCAACCTTTGTGGGTGGGATATGCAAAATTAAAGGGTATAATTTGAGTGATTTAAGATTAACATAGAGCTGAGCTGCTGCTACTGAGAAGAGTAGGTAATGCTGAGTGGGGAGTAGGCGAGAACTGCTTCTTAGAAAAACAGACTTGGAAGATTCAATACTGAAAGACAGCCTGCTTAGATTGAAGATTTGCAGAAGAATATCGAGGAGGGAGAGAGTGTAAGAGAGGGATGTGCTCTGGTGCGTCGGGTTCTAGAGAAGTGTAGTAAGTACAGCCGCGACCTGCAGTGGGAAGAAATGCAGGGCGAGGGTGGTGACGTGGGGAGGGGGAGGGGCAGGGTGGGGGGTAGTAATGTATGGATTATGGAGTTTTACAGGTAAGTAAACATTTAAATAAATAAAATGAATTTCGTTGCGCACACTGCATCGCATTTTGGGATGCAGAGTACTCAACGAAATTCGTTTTATTTATTTAAATATTTACTTACCTGTAAAACTCCGTAATCCATACATTACTACCCCCCACCCTGCCCCTCCCCCTCCCAACGTCACCGCCCTGTATTTCCTCCCACTACCAGCCGTGGCTGAGTAGGTATAAACTTATCCTTCACCTATCCTTCAGTGTTTGTCTCTTGACTTTATCAGGTGACCTCCACTAACCCTTCTGGCCAGGGGTCGTGTTTCCCATTCCACTATTAGGTCAATAGAATTCTGTTGTAAATTTGAAATTTCATTGCAAACTATAAGATACTATGGGCCAGATATAGGTCAGCAAATACCGGTCGGGAACGGCCGATTTCGGCCGTTACCGACCGGTATTTGCAAATGGAGATGTAGGAGCCTTCAAATTTACAGAATTGGTATATTGACTGATTGGGTAAATTTACAGATTCTGTAAAATACCGAATCGGTAAATTTACCGAATCGGTAACTACAGATGTAGGTGGCACTTCAAACAGTGCCACAGGCCATTACCGATTCGTTATTTACCATGTAATACTATTGCATGGTAAATAACGAATTCTAGTGTACATGCACATCTGTGCATGTACACCTGTACCATGTGGCACACATACATGCCCTAAGGGCATGTATGTGTGTCACATGGCACACAAGCCAAAATCAGGGGTGCAACAGGGTGTCAAAGTGACACCCTGTTCCCCTTGCAAAATCGGTAATTTTACCAATTCTGTAATTACCGAATCGGTATTTGCCATTGATTCCTATGGGCTACAAGGCCCATAGGAATCAATGACAAATACCGATTCTGTAATTACAGAATCGGTAAATACCGAATCCTACCGATTCGGTATTTTTTACAGAATAATTACCTACATTAGATTTACCGATTAATGAATACCGAATCGGGAGAATTCGGGATTTATGAATCGCTAAATCTAATTTACCTACATCGGGCCCTATGTCCTTTTGTCTCTTCATCTATCAATCCTAATGTGCTGAAATTGTTGAATGCATTTGTGTATTATATTTGATAAATTAATTTTTCTCTCCCATGATAGATGATGGAGTTTCCACTGTGAATCTGTACCAATGAGCATTCATTTTGATTGAATTATTAGATACATTTATCGAATCTTACCTGGAGTTTGTGATTATTTTTACAGTGTAGTTATATGATAAATTTATGAATTTGTTAATAATCACCATCAACTACTCGACTAATGGTCCATTGACCAAAGGAAGAGTGTTGATCTGTAAAGATTAGTTAGGCATAGACTAATTCAGATCAAAGAAATAAAACTTGACCCCCACTGAAACAGTCAGGAAATCTAAATGTGTATATGGGCCCATTGTAAGTGATACATTGATGTGTGAAAAGTGTATCCTGGCTTTTCGCTGTATCATGTCTGTACAATGAACTCCATAGAGAAGTCAAGAGCCTTGACTGCTGGTGCTGAACACATGGTATCCTTGAGAGTATCAAATGCTTTCTGTCAGGCCTTTGTCCAGATCACCTTTCTGGGCCTCTTCTTGAAGTCAGATCTAATAAGGGGGCAATAATGGTGCCATGCATCTTAACAAACCTCCTATGGTATCCTTTGAGGTCTAAGAAAGCCCTCATCTCAGTCTGTGTTTTAGGGAGGTGCCATGCCAGGACTATTTCAATCTTGCTTTGGACGGGCTGCACCCTGCCCCACCCTCCATGTGGCCCAGATACACCACTGATCTCTGCCCTAGCTGGCACTTACTAGACTTGATAGTCAGGCACGTCTGCTGCAGGATCTCAAGTACCTTCTGGAGGTGGTACAGGTGTTTGTCCCAGTGAAAGACAGCTATGTCGTCCAGGTAGGTGGCACAGAGTGTCTCCTTCCAAGCTAGGCCCATGTTGACCAACCTCTGAAAGGCGGCAGGGGTTTTCTTTAATCCAAAGAGCATCACTCTACATTGAAAGTGGCCCTCTGGGGTTGAGAATGCAGACCTATCTTTTGCCCCCTCAGTCAGAGCAATGTGCTAGTACCCTGCTGTAAGATCAAAGGTACTGAGGAACTTGGCAGTCCCCAGCGTGTCTAAGAGCTCATCAGCTCAGATGATGGGGTGCACGTCATTCTGTGACTGAATTGAGCCCCTCGCAGTACACACAGAACCTACGTTCTGGAGTGGGGTAGCCTTGTGTACCCGCACCATAGGGCTGGACCTGGGACTGTTGGAGGTCTCAATCACCCCCTAAACACCAGCATCCTGGAGGCCTCCTCCTTGATATTGGTCCTAACCTTGTTGAACCACCTTTATATTGCATGTTTAACATGCAAACAGTCTCGTGTCAATGTAATGGAAGCACAGGTGTGAGTCCAGGGGTGAGTGAGAACTGAGAGAAAAATTTCCCCAGCAACTGGCGAGGTCAGGTTGCTGGGGACATTTTTCTCTCAGTTCTGAGGTCAGGGTAGGGGAGAAGTTGACACACTCCACTGACTCATCAAGCTCTAGGGCAGACAGGATGCAAGGGAGAGGCTCCCTCTCTTCTTCCACTTCTTGATTTATCAGCTGGAGCATGCTTAATTCAGACCTCTCAAAGTGCAGTATGAAGCGGTGTTCATGTGGAACACCCTTAAAGGGTTTTTAGGGGTTTTGAAATGTACCAGATAGGTGGACTCTCCCTCCTGCTCCTTTACCTCATATGGGTCTGTCTAATAATCTTAGAGAGCTCTGACTCTGCAGCCTCCATGACCCACACTTTCTTCCTAGGTCGAAACTCTATCAGAATAGTCTTCCTGTCATACCAGAGCTTAATAACGTCTTGACTGCCCTCAAGATTGCTTTTCAACTTTTTTCCAGAAATGATGCATCTGATTGCAGAGGGCCAGCATGCAGCTGACTACATCCTGAGGGAGTTTCTTGTGAGAATGCTCACATCCCCCTTTTACAACGCTGTCAGGTCCCCTAACAGGCTGGTAAAAAGGGGCTAAACCCCACTCCCTACAGTTGCAACTCCCTGTAGGCAAAGATAAGACAGGGTAAGAGGGCATCCCACTTACATCTCATGGGTCACATTAGGCCCATCATCATGCCTTTTAGCGTCTCATTGAATCTCTACACAAAACCATTGGTTTGGGGTCAATAGGGGTGGAGAACTTGTACGTTACTCCACACTCATCCCACATGCACGTCATGTATGCTGACATGAAGTTAGTATCTCTGTCAGACACTACTTCTTTGGGGAACCCCATATGGATAAAAATACCCATTAATGCCCTGGCCACAGCAAGTGCAGGCACTGACCTCAGAGGGATGGCCTCTGGGTTGTGAGTGGCATAGTCCACCAAGATCAGTATGAACCTATTATCTGAAGGTATCTTGGGGTCCAAGGCTCCTACTGCATCTATGCCTACCATCTCAAAGTGAGTGCCAACAACGGATAATGGGGTCAGGGGAGCCTTGAGCTTTCTCCTGACTTCCCACTGGCCTGGCAGGTGGGACTGGACCTATAGAATGCATCTGAGGCTGTCTACATCCGGGGCCAATAGAAGTGGGCAAGAAGCTTAGTGAAAAGTCTTGTCTTGCCGCAGATGTCCTGCAAGGGGAATGACGTGTTAAACCCAGTAGGAAGGTTCTGTAACACTGGGGGGGGGGGGGGCACCAACTCATGCGCTCTCCAAGGTCCAGGAAACTTAGGCACACTGCAGGCTATTTTCCAATACAGAAGGTGATCTCCAGCGATGTCATCTACCACCTAAGCCTCCGTTTGCCACTTTAATTCCTCTAGAATAGGACACTCTTTCTGTGCTTTGTAGGAGCTCTCACTTGTGGGCCCACCTTCAACTTACCAATTAGGTAGGTCAGGCAGGTCATCCAAAGAGGTAATGTCCTCCCTAGTAGGCTTGGGGACATTCTCCTCCGACAATCTCCTCCGGTACTCCATCAACCTGGGCCACTGGAACTTCAGGGGCTGGTAACCCACTCCCCTTGTTCACACTCTATTTTGACAGCTGCCTGGGCCATTGTTTCATGCTCCAAGCATCTCTGACTACCTTCCTGGGCAGCAATGGATCGTGTGGCTATACAGACCAATTCAGGCTATCCCAACATCTCAAAGTGTGACCTGAGCTCTACCTCCCTTCAGATAGTGTGCTCCAGGATGGTGCCAAACTGACAATATATAGGCATGGCAGAGTTCACAGGTACTTTTAGAGAACCTGAGAACTGTACCTCACTCAAAGGGAACAGGAGCTACCTATAGATGACTCTCTCAGTTGTCTGTGACTATGACTTGGTGGAATGTTTTAGGGAGGACCTTTTCCGAGGACACCAGCTCACACTTTACAGGAGAATCCTTACACAAGTATATTAGGCGAGCATAATAGGGGAACACGGCCGTCAGTCAGTAGAGGTTGTGAGCTCTGCGACGCCGGTGGAATGAATGACGCCTCCGAAGGGATAGTTTTGTGCCTACCTGATGGATTCCGCAGCATGAACATAGAGCGGGGTAAAGCGGGGGTGGTCTTGGGGCTGATTTTCTTCTTGGTTATCGCTCTTTTCCGTTTGATATCCCTTCTGCGATTCCTTGGTGGTGCGGAAAGGAGGAACCGCCAGTCAGACACTGGGAGGTTTGTGGGCGTAGGCAGCAGCGTGGCTCAGCAGAAGACGGTGATCTTGGAATGGGGTTGGAAAGGAGGCTGAGAACATTAGACATAAAGCAATCACTACATCAAATAGGGAATAAAAGGAAGAAGAGGGAGGGCAAATGCGACAGCAAGTAATACGTACTCAGTAAACAGGTATATGTTAAGGAGCAGTGGGGTTTTTGGTAAGGAATACCTGGTCGCCCTTAACACCAGGGGTATTTTACCTTTTGAGAACTCCTTATGTTAAAATGTTTCTCCTGCCTCTTTCTTAAGGTGGGACCTCTGACCACCCTTTTGGGACTCGCTCACCAATTCCTTTTGAACACTGGAGCTGGGACAGTGGTCCACCTCCTCGGCAAGTTTGCTGCCATTAGTGAGGTTGCTGTCCACTAGGTGTTGGTGCAGCTCTGCAAAGTAAATATGAGCATGTGCTCCCTGAGAATCAAGTTGTATAGCCCATTGTTATCATACACTTCGCTACCCCTCACACAGCCAATCAGTGCCTTGTGATAATAGCCCAGAAAATCAATCCAAGACTGATTTGGGAATTTGCTGTTATCCTTGAACCTCTGGTGAGACTATTTTAAATGTAGCCAGCAGGATTGCTTTATTGGGATGCATCTGGTTTAGTCGTCTGCTTCTAGGGTCAGAAGAGTCTCCCTCCTAACTGGAGGCATATGCGTCCACAGACCATCCCTCCAGTTCTCCTAAGAAACCTTGTGCGCTCTCAGGTCACCTTGTAAGCTGAGAACCATTTATCAATGTCTTCCCCACCATATTACTGGATACCAGGCCTTTGAGGACCCAGACCTTCTTATCAACACTGAGGTAATGCTGTCACCATTGCTGCTGGACTCTGCTTGACTAGTTTTAAGGTCCAGCTCTCGAGTCTCCTTTCATGCGCCAAACTTTTCTCCACCAAGGCCACCTCCTCCTCCATTCTAAGTTTGCCCATTTGTAACCTGAATTCCCTCTCTGCCTTCCTGACCAACAACTCTTCTGGGGACAGGCCATGCAATGAAGCACTGCTTCCTGCTTTGACAAGGAGTTCCAATGCAGTGGTAGGCGCTCTACCTGCCCTGGAGCCTGCATTTTAAGGCGGATGTCCAGATTCCAATCCTGCTCCTCCACATCATCCTAATCCTTTTGCTGCTCTGTGGTTGTAAATAAATAGTGAACCTCAGTCTATGCCCTCAGAGATTTCCACAGCTCCAACATTTTGGTACCCTTCTTCATTTGTATTCCCCTTTCCTTGTGGGACCGTTTAGGCTCAGCCACTGTGTAACCCTCCAGGTTGGCCAGCTCAAACTGCATTACTGCTGGTGTGCTTTCAGACAGTCCAGAAGTAGGAGTGAGGGTAGATTTTAAAAAACAAAAAAGCAAATCAAAGAGAATTTTTTTTAAACTCACATTGGTCTTAAAACATTTTTGTGGGGTGGTAGTGTAACACAAAATTACTGTTTGGCACTGCACAAAAACACGTTGAAATCCTCACTGCTGATCATTAGTGTAAGAAATGGGGTTGTTGGTTGACTGCGATGAGCCATGGTCAAGCAGCAACCACAATCCTTGTCAGGGAGAAGTCACAAGCAAACTCCAAATTAACCTGTGCTCAACCATATGGTAGCATGGCCTAGAGTAGTTAGACTTAAATTAGAGGCAATGGGTAAAGAATTTGTGCTACACTTCAAACAGTAACGCAGTGAAAAACACACCACATAAGGATCCCACACCAGTTTGGAAACATAGAGCAAAATGTAATAAATAAAACAAGACCTAAATGAAAAATATTCAATCAGTAGAAAAAGAGTTATGCAATTTTTAAGATTTTAATGAAAGTTGTGCCAAACAAGGATAGCTGGTTGAGTTGGTCCAGGTCAAAGTCACACTTTCAGACAGATCGAGATGGAGCGCAGGTTGGTACCAGTCACCAGGTTGGGCCTGCCGAAGCTTACCTACTCAAATTCATGGCAAGAGTCCTGTTCATGATGGAGGGGGTCACAAGGCACATGGATAGTGTTGCAGGAGGCATTCTGTGTGATGCAAAGACCAGGCTGGCATTGCGAACAGGCTTTGCTAGATCTTAACGTTGAAACTGTCACACTAGTATTAGATGATATAGCATGAAGAAGTGGCTGCCATACCTTCGCACTGAATTGCTGAGTTAGCGGTGAGGCCTCAGTGCAAATGTGTCTGTTCATGATTGCAAAGAGCCCAGATGCTTACATTCAGCTCCCTTAAGTCACACTAAGGGTCCAGGACTGCGGGGACCGTCTTGTGGCCAACACAAGGAAAAGATGGACGGAGCGCTGAAACATTTCAGAAACACACACCCAGTCACAGATCTGGGATCATTAGCTCACTTCACCACCCCAGTTCAGACCCAGCTGTATGCAAATCAGCCTTGACCCTGTGTCTCATGCGAACAGTCCAGCCTGAACTGCCAAGCCAGGTCTTCCTTGGACCAGAACCATACATCCTGGGACTGGTTTAGGGGTAACTCCCCTCATCAGCCAGGCTAGCTTCAATCCAGTGGCAAAGTGAGCAAGAGACCCACTTCTGGGCATACCCTGTCAACTTAGAGCGAACAAAGCAAACACAAGGAGATAATGGACGGAGCGCTGAAACCTTTTAGACACTCACCCCCAGTCACGGATCTGGATTGAATCCATCATCGTTCTTTAGCTCACTACGCCACCCCAGTTCAGACCCAGCTATATGAAAATCAGCCTTGACCCTGTGCCTCATAGAAACCGTCCCGCCCAAACCTCCAAACCAGGTCTTTCCTATAATGGAAACAAGCATCCTGGGACCGGTTTTGGGGTAACACCCCTCATCAGCCAGGTCAGCTTGAATCCAACGGCAAAGTAAGCAAGGGGCCCACGTATGGGCATACTCTGCCAACTTAGGGCGAACAAAGCAAACACAAGGAGACGATGGACAGAGAGCTGACACTTTTCAGACTCTCACCCCCAGTCACAGATCTGGGTTGAATCCGTCATTGTTCTTTAGCTCACTTTGCCACCACAGTTCAGACCAGCTATATGTAAATCAGCCTTGACCCTGTACCTAATGGGAACAGTCCAGCCCGAACTGCCAAGCCAGGTTTTCCCTGGACCGGAAACAAGCATCCTGGGACCAGTTTTGGGATAACATACACCCCTCATCAGCCAGGCTAGCTTGAATCCACTGGCAAAGTGAGCAAGGGACCCGCATCAGGGCATACCCTGCCAACTTAAAGCTAACAAAGCAAACACAAGTACATGATGGATGGAGCAGTGAAACTTGTCAGAGACTCACCCCCAGTCACAGATCTGGGTTGAATCCATCATCGTTCTTTAGCTCACTTCACCACACCTCTTCAGACCTAGTTCAGTCCCTCTTGTGGGTTAGGAAGTCACTGCAGCTGGGTTCAAGGGCTGGTAAAGGAGGTTGAAGATCCTTTTATGTGCTTGGGGCTTAGATCAGGAGTTCAGCAGACTAGCCCTTGGAGTCACTCTGGCATCCAAGGTTCAAGGGTGAATTTGCAGGCCTAGTCTCTTCTCATCCAGGCAAGAGGACAGCAGGCAGATGGTCAGCACAGCAAGGCAGCAGTTCCTTCAGAGCAGCAGTCCAGCAGAGTGGCAGTCCTTCTAGCAGCAGGGCAATCCTTCTTCCTGTCCAGAAATGTACTGAAGTCTTGGTGTCGGAGGTCTAGTATTTACCCACAGTTGCACCTTTAAATTTGGGGAGAAGTTTCTATAGGCTTCCCTTTGAAGTCCATAGGTTTCCTTTCTCCCCTGCTTTGGCTCTAGACAAAGTACAGGGGGTATGCAGCTCTTTGTGCAGAGGCAGGACACAACCTATTTAAGTGTAGGTGATGTAGTGCACTGCTCCTCCCTCCCATCCTTCCAGTGATGGCCAATCCATGCATGCATTTACTCCCTATTGTGTGTGCCTGTTTAGGAGCAATACACAAAGCTCAACTGTCAGCTACACCCAGTCATGTGATCCAGGCACAAGATACAGATACGAAATAGCTAAGGAAGGAAAATGCACATTTTCTAAAAGTGGTATTTTCAAAATTGTAATGTAAAATCCGACTTCTCCATGAGTTAGAATTTCTCATTACAATTTCACAGAAACTAAACATGAAAGGATTGCCTATTCCATTTGGAAATTACAGCGTACTAAATGTAATAAGGTAATATTTTTTTCTGGAGCTTTTCACTACCAGGACATATAAAACTTAAAGTATATTTCCTGCCTTTTAATGACATTTCACCCTGCCCACTGGGCTGTCCAGGGCCTACCTTAGGGGTGATTTATTTGTATAAAAAGGGACTTTTTAGGCCAGGCAAAAGGTGCATTTGCCAAGTCGTACTGGCTCCGCAATTGACTGAATTGTATTCATGAAGTATTGGAGTTACACACAGTATTTACTGAAGGGAGTATTTAGAGGTTTGCTGTTTTTCTTTACGAACTGGTAGTTTAAAATGCACACAAAGGCTGCAATGGTTGGCGTAAGATATATTTAAAGGCTGATTGAGCGTGATGCTGTTTTCTTATTAATAGGGGTGCAGTACAATCACGTGTGAATTGCACCTACATGTAATCTGTTTTCGTATTTACATTAGGCCACTCGATTGTGCACCATATAACGTGTGAGAATAATAGCATAAAGAATTAATGTTATACATACTCATTTAGAGGAAATCATAGGAGTGTTTCTCCCACTTTGCTCTCAATTTGAATGTTAATTAGAATTTATATGTCAGTGGAACGTTCTCTCTTTTCTTCCTTTCATGTATTTGCTGCAGGTGCAAGAATTTGACCTCGTTAGTTAGAATAACCTCTTTTTTCTAGGAGTAAGGCAACGGTAGGGAGGAGAGAATGCCTCCGAAAGAGTAGAGCTGATAATAAGCCAGGATGTCTTTCGTGTCTGGAAGGGCCTGGGAACTAAGGTCATCGGATTGGAGCTTGGACGTGCTATTAATTAATTGAAAACTTCCTGCAAGGAGGTGTTGAATTAAACGAGGAGATCACATGATGAAATTGTGGGTGTGTCTTTCCTATTTTGTATCAAGACTTAGGGAAAGAATTGAGAGACAGCTGCTTATCTGGGGAGAAGAGAACATCTTAGAATGAGGTCTGTAGCTTCATGCTACTTGACCCAAATAACATGAGCATGCTTCTTAGGAAGTCTTCACCTGCTGACACCTTTGGGGGTCTTCCTGGGATAATACTATATAGGGATGTCACTCTAGCATAATGTAGGGGCAGACCAGGGTATAATCTTCATTTTAAAATTGTCAATGGAGAAGCCTCTTGATGTAATATCTATAATTGGCTGTGTCTTGATTTTGGAGTTGTTTATCTTGTGCATTCTACAGTGCCTTAATGTTGTTAGAAGATGTATTTATGTAATAGTGCTCATGCATTTTTACACTCTCAACTTGAGGTGTCTGTATGTTCTACTTTTCTTGGCTTTATAATAATTATCCACAAATCAGAATCTGGAGTCAGTGTACTTTGAAATCATAACAGTTATGAGGTATATTTGTTGATTATTTTCTCCCCTCCACACTTGTAAGCAGGAAAAATGGAACATCCACCGGAGGATCCAGAGTAAGTCTAGAACGTGAAACCCGGCCCCATCAAGGGCTACTTACGTGGGTGGCACAATCAGTTCTGCTGTCTTTTGAGTAGCATTCCCACCATTGCAGTACATCCAATTTGCCATATTGCAAATTATACCACAATGCACTCTTCTAAGGCAAATCCATCTTGGAAGCACCTTTCTTTCATTGGAGGTGACTGATGTGCCAGCCATGGGTGTGCTTAAGACAACGAACAATCCCCTGCTCCTCAACTACACCTAACTAGTTCTGGTACCGACTCATCCTTTTACTGGGCTGGTGATAAACTGGCTCCAGAGTGCCTAGGAAACAAAGGTGTCTCTTCCTCAGGTCTCCATTTACACTTAACTACGAATGGGATGTATGACGGTACAACGCGTGCTTTTACAACGTGTACCGTTACCACGCAGGTTTTACAACGCAAGTCGTTACAACGACTTGCGTTGGGAGGTGCTGGATAGTGGAATAGTTTAATTTACTATTCCAACTCCAGTCCCCGTAGGGAAGGTGTTGGATAGTAAATTAAACTATTCCCTATCCTACAGCGCCCTCCAGCACAAGTCGTTGTAACGACTTGCGTTGTAAAACCTGCGTGGTAATGGTACCGCGTTGTAAAAGTTTCATCGTAAAGGATGTTTCCCCTATGAATGTACAGGCCTCACTCTAGTACCTTACTTGTTAATGAAATTTCCAAACCCTCCAGATACACTGTTCCTGATCACATACCTCATATCTAAGTCTTTCTACCTAATGGTCTAAGCCATTGTTTCTTCTCTGGGAGCAGTTTTCACCTCATGAAGTTGATACACTGATGGGGCAACTGCTAAAAGGCTAATGCTAATTATTCTGACAGGTTCACTCCCAGGTTTAAAAGCTGCAGGAGTAGACCTACATGGGCAAGCCTGAAGTCATGTTTCCTTTGTCACCTTACTGAATGACACAACATGTGTTGCAGTCAAGAGGTGACATTTAACTTTTCATGGCATTGGTATATGTCCTGCACCATATACTATGGCCTTACTGGGAAGTTTAATATGCCAGTTAGGAGTTAGGCAATTTTACCATGTTTAAGGTGTAAGAGCACATACTCTGGGGACTGGACAGCAGTGCCCCAGTGTGCAGAGTTACAAAATCCAGTAGCAGTATTAAACAGAAAATGAGAGGTAATCGGGAAAAACATACTTTTTCACGGTTCCACCTAGAAGCAGCAAAGGCACAGCTCACATGAGGACACACTTCTGAAAGCCTACAGGTAGACTAAGAGGCTATGAGATCCACCAGGAGCAAGGAACAGCCCACAAGGTAGGTGCAGCTTCCATAACAAAAACAGATAACTTTAGGTGTCTTTTGGCCACATCTAGAAGTAGCAACATGTTATCCAAAAAATACACAGTTTCAAAGGTATACCAGGTAACCTTTCAGGATATGGGGTCCTTCTAGAAGGCACAGCTTGCAAGACACATGAAGCTGGTGCTTGAAGAGGTTATGAGACTAACATTGTGGTGAAGCGGAATCCACAGAATGACAGCTTCCAAAAACAACATTAACTTTTAAAGTTTTTGGCATTAACATAATGTGGTTATTATACGATACACAGGAAGATTAAGCATCCACACGGAACAGGTAACTTCAAATCTACGGGGATCACCTTGAAGAAGTGAAGGTGCAATACACAAGAAGAGACATCAGGTAGTCTTAGATTCAATGGTATCTACCTGGAAGGGCTGGAGGCACAACTTGCTGGAAGACATAACTTTTATATCACTAAAATATGAGGTCGGATTATGTAGGCCATGGGGGGCCAGATTTGTAATTTAACTGTGTCATATGGTGTAGCAAGGGCAACACAATAATAAGTCAGATTTACCAAGCAATGCAAGGAACCCGTGCGTGGCCCTGCATTGATCGGTAAATCTGGAGAAATGCAAAGCAGCGCAAGTAGCTGCCTTGTGTTACTATGTCCTGGGAAGGCGTTCCATGGGTGGAGTATGGGTGTTCCCACGCATCCAACCATGGATTTTGGGGCATTCCTAGATTTACTAAGACTGGTAATCCTGAGAATACATCAAAATGCTAGGGATTCCTGCTAGAGATGATCCGAGGTGACGTATCTTTATTTCTCCTTGTCATTTCCTCTTTCTCAGTTTGCTGCATTCTGCAACACACTTAGAAGGAGTAAAACGCCTTGAAAGATTGTTTATGTGCTGGAAAGTGTTCCTTCATGCACAAGAACAATCCTACCTGCAATGCAGACCCCCTTGCATCATGATGCTAGGGTTCCTGTGTTGGCGCAAGGCTGCCCTCAGTGCATCACTGCAAGGAAAGAGCAGGAATATGTCCTATCCTGATAAATATGGCTAATTCCTGTTCTCCACTTTACACAGCACTCAAGTTATCTTGCTGTGTTGCACTGTCTCAAAATTTGATAAATCTGGGCCCTGATCACTGCTTACTAAGAGTTCCCTCTTCCAGTGGTGGTGGGTCAGCTGATTCACATGGCCAAGAGGAGGCTGTGCAGCTTAGATATCAGATAGCCAAGAATTGCAGTAACGAGATTCGTATTTAGAGCACAGTCCAAATCAGACTTCCAGCTGCCTTCTTCTGTGTGAAGTCTCTGCCAAGTACTATTGTGTGGAGTATTTTTATACTTTGTAGTTCAGGAGGCAGTCCTAGAAGGGAGATGGGTTGTGTTGGGACATAACCAGCTGCTACCGGATGGGGGTGGCGGGCTGTTGGGGGGATGAGGGGGTTAATTACCATAAAATACACGTACCTCGGAATGGCCCACCTCCTCCGCCGCCTCTTTCTTTCTGCAGTCAGGCAACAGAATGAAGCACCCGGTAAACAGGCTCACCTGAGCCAATCACAACGCTGGAATGCATCGTTGTTATTAGTTTGAGTGCTGTGGATCGGTGCTCAGACTACAACAGGGAGCCTGTGCATGTTTCTGGCCAGGCTGTGTAATGCAGCCTGGTGGGAACATGCAAAGTGCGCATTAACTGTTTGGTCGTCCCAAGAGGGCTTGCCAAACTGTTCATGAGCACTTTGGGAGGGCAAACAACTCCTCCTCTGCTCTGGTCAGCCCACCCCACACAGGCAGTTGACTGCATGCAATAGGAAAAATAAAATTACAATAACTAAGGGTTTTTGTCATTTTATTTCCCTTTTTGAGCCGTGGGGCAACGCTCCTCCACCTTTTCGGAGGAGCCGTCACTGGTTTAGAGGAGGAGAGCTCCACTTCACTGCAAAAGGCTGCTGGCATTGTGATGTTGGAAATTAAATAGGAATAGTTCTGCTATAAAGAATATTTTGAGAGAATGTATAAACATTGCACGCATGGGAGGTGGTAGTAGGAACTGGTTTAGTTGTCAGCACCAAGGATGAAGTATTTCTATCCTTTAAAAACAGTGCTTGAGCCACTACTAGTAAAGAGAGTACAGAACACCTCCGCTGCCTGATAAATTAGTGTGTCATAATTTGTTTACATTCCAAAAACCTTTTTAAGAATTGTATTAAAATGATTATCTTATTAATGTTTTATAACAATTGTATTTTTAAAATGTGTTGTTCTCATTCGAGAACTAAATCAAATAAATAAAATGTGAATGTGAAATGTGAACTCGGAGCTGCAGAAAACCGAAGAATGCCATGTCTGAAAAGGCATCAGAGCCAATTATTACCTTTGACTTGCACTTCTTCGACAACATATCACTTGCTAGTTAGCTCTATAGGAACACTTGAATCCATTTACCTAAAAATCTCACCAGCTGGCCAGTTGTTTTGAAGAAGCAAGGAGCTTCAAGGAGACTGCCTTATAGAGGAAGCTTGGTTGCTGGGGAACGTGTCTTAAGAAGCTCAATCAATCAATCAATCAATCAATCATAACATTTGTAAAGTGTGCAACTCACCCTTGAGGGTCTCAAGGCACTTGGGGGAGGGGTGCTGCTACTGCTCGAATAGCGGTGTCTTGAGAAGTCTCCTGAAGGTTAGTAGGTCCTATGTCTGCCGTAGGAGGATGGGGAGGGTGTTCCAAGTCTTGGTGCGAGGTGGGAGAACGGTCTGCCGCCGGTGGTTGCTATTCAGATGCGGGGGATGGTGGCGAGGGCGAGGTCGGAGGAGCGGACCTGTCGGTTTGGGGTGTAGAAACTGAGTTGTCTGTTGGAGTCTGCTGGTCCAGTGTTGTGGAGTGCTTTGTGTACGTGGATGAGGAGCTTGAAGGTGATCCTCTTGTTGATGGGGAGCCAGTACAGGTCTCTCAGGTGTGCAGTGATGTGGCTGTAATATGTGACATCATCAGCAGTGGATTGCAAGTGCGCGATATATAGTTAGTGCAACTAACTATATATGGAATTTCAATGGTTTTGTGTGAGTAAAATAAGGTTTTGTAAATGCTAATTCCTAACTATATATGGTCTATAACCTATGGTTTTTTCAGTGAATATATATATATATATATATATATATATATATATATATATATATATATATATATATATATATATATATATATATATATATCTGTATATTTATATTGCAATCCGAGGATTCCACAGGAAAGGAATTCAGGTGAGCCCACAGCAGCTGCAGCAAGTAAGTTTTATTTTAGACAGAAAAGACGACGCGTTTCGACCAAGTCCGTGGTCTCGGTCACATGACCCACATCTCCGAGGTGCAGATATATATAGGTGCATTTACACATAGTCATGTTCATAGACATAGAAAACATTCGCTTTCAGATCTGTTGGTATCACAAATTGAAATAGTTACGTTTAAAGGTACAGTACAATGTATATAAGCTTTTGTGATTTGGTTGAAAATATGTTAACATCACATATTGATTTAATGACATGACTTTTTTCATGTGCATTTAAAACAAAGGGGTACTTTTTCCATATTTACACGTTAGTATTGTTTTTCACATGTACAGTACATTGATTGTAGGCAGCTCTGAATAGAGGTAGGTACATATGCAGAATATGGGTGTGCAGTTCAGGTATAACATGTTGAGAGTACATTGTTTTTCTGGTAACTATTGGTCTACGTGTGTCGCAGATTTATGTCAGCGGATGAGTGCCATCACATCCTTGAGGTTAGTCCTCCTAGTGACGGTATAGTACCTGGGTGCGCATAATTCTTGTAGGTGACTTAGAGTTTGGACTGGTGTCCATGACTCCGGTGCTCATATCCCTATCATAGTAGTGACATAGCGCAGCCGGTTGTGTGGTACTCTCCTGTGGGATAAAAATTATACCGTTAGTGCACAGGAGAAGTGTGGCTCAACGATTAGAGCGGCAGACCCTGATGCAGAGGTCTAGCCCGGGACCAGGGTTCAATTCCCCGCCTCGGCGGGTCTTGGGCTCAAAATTCCACAGACCTGATAATTCTCGCCTCGTGCCTATTCCAATCATGGAGTCCCACTCTGCAACTCTTCCTTCTATGCCTTTCTTCCTCTTTCGGTACATGTTCCACCTATGTAGCATTTAAAAAACCTTAGAAATTCACTGCAAAAACCACAGGTTTCAGGGACGTTATAGTTAGTAAATAACATTTAAAAAACCTTATAAATTCACTGAAAATAACAGAGGTTTTAGGACGTTATAGTTAGGAATTAGCATTAAAAAAAGATCCGGAATTCACTGTAAAAACCACAGGTTTCGTGGACATTATAGTTAGGCTGACATTTTACTCTTACAAAACTAGATACAATTGTTATAGTTAGCTGAGCTAACTATAACGCGGGTCCCCGCAATACACTGCTGATGATGTCACATATTACATAACCCATTACATGGTCAGTGACATCACTGATGACATCATCCACTTAATATCTGATACACCTCCTCACACCCTAATATAATCTTTCGCACACCTACTCTAAAATACAGACTATCATACACAAAACCATAGACAAACCAATACCAGTTAGTACATACCCACTTACTGATTCCTAGGTCCACACACATCCACTCACTCAACCATACAGGCACTCATACACGCAGTCATTCATCAATGCAGCCACTGATGCATGCACTCATACAACCATATAGACACTCACACACTGTCACTCACCCACAGAGATCTGTGCAGGGAGTCACACACCGCACCCACACACACAGACCCTCAAGCACCCGTACAGGTAATCAGACATTCAATCATTAACCCATATAGCCACTCAAGTAGCTACTCACCAACCCATGCAGCCACTTACATTCCAGTTGACAGACTGATACAGACATTCACACACATTAGTCATTCACCCATACATTTACTAAGACACATTTAATCACTCACTTATACAGTCAGTCACGTACCCACTAAATCCTCCATTCAGACACTCATTCTTCAATAAACTGTGGCGTGTATATATATATATATATATATATATAACATTCTTAAACTTTTCAGAAACACTGATGTCCTCAGTGGTGTCATCAGTGATATTATATGAGATGTCATCAGTGATGTCACTGACCATGTCATGAGTGATGTAATATGTGATGTCATCGACAGTGCATTGCGGGGGTGTGAGTTATAGTTAGCTCAGCTAACTATAACAGTTGAATTTTTCTGGTTTTGTGAAATGTCAGCCTAACTATAACATCCCTGAAACCTGTGTTTTTTTTCAGTGAAAAAAATATATATATATGTCGACACAGTGTTTGGGCAATCCTAGCCCAAACACAAAGACTGCACTCACGGGAATTCTCTCAAAGGTGTTTAGTTCAGGTGCAGGAACCCTCTCCCCTGCCGACAGACGAGTTTTGGTGTTACCGCCTTCCTCGGTGTCAGCTACATGTAAACAGTCCACCATTTTTAAAGTGCTCAGTGCAATTTAAAAAGTTCATGAACAGCGAAGATGGCCACATTGCCTTTCAATTTTTCATTTTTCACGGCGGGCATCTTAAAACGTTCTTTTTTGTGCAAACCAATAAATGTTTTGTTAAATACATTTATAAAAACAATAAATTGTCAAAAAGCAGTTCCACAAATTTACAAACAGTATACAGCCAATATACATTATTGGATTGTAATATTTTGTAAGAAAGAAATAGGTAGTTGCCATGCCACAATTAAGCCCTGAATGGGCACTTACAGAACGACAATTCTTCATTGTACCCTATTACATCCACAGTTTCATCATTCTAGCCCCTCTTTGTTCACAGGCTGTAGGAACTTTCTGACTTCACAAATTGAAAGGACTATAAAAATATTTTAAAAATATTGTAAAAACCATTCCCTCCATATACAACGTACCCAATCACATTATTTTCTGCTTATGTGATGGTTTTTATAAAGAAGGAGAAATGTTGCAGCATGTGTTTATCAGAATTCATTCTAGATGTGACCAGGGCTCTTCCGTTGTGTTCAGACCTATTGGTGTCATGGTATTAAGCACTATAATATACCTTGATTCCATTCTGCTTAAGCCTCTAACTCTGTCCCCCCCTTTCTGATTGGGGGACCTGGTCTATGCAGAAGAATTTGATGAGGTGATGGTTACTGTTATGACAGCTCTCAAAGTGGCGCGCTACCGGATATGTGGGATCCCTTTTATTTACAGCGTGCATAAGCTCTAAGATTCTCATTTTGGTTGGGTGATTTGTACTACCTACATATCTTTTGTGGCAAGGACATTCCAAAAAGTAAACCATGAACTCTGAGTTACAATTGAGTAACTTATTAATCTTTCTCATCTTTTGTTGGCCTTTCTCTACAATACTATAGTTGTTGGTTTTCTGGCTATATTTCCACGCCTTACACTTCATGCACGGAAAGAGCCCTGTTATGGGTTCCTTTCGATGTGCAGATGCAACATAATGGCTTGATACCAAAAAGTCATTCATGGACTTACATCATCTGTGTGTGATGAGCGGTTGGGGTGGATAACCGTCTTGAGAAACAAATCTGATTTCAAGATATGCCAGTTTTTCTTAAAAATGCGCATAAGTTCCAGAGTCTTGGAACTATAGCTGGTATTCATTCTGACAGGCTGTACAGTATTATGTGTGGTGATATTTCGAGACTTGGGAACTAGGAGGTTGGACCTTTTCAGCGTATCTGCTCTTTGAATTGCTGTTTGTAGAACCTTTTTTTAGTAGCCTCTTGCTTCACATCTCACTCAGGCATCCTTACTGGCGGTATAATATTCCTCCTGAGAGGTGCAATTGAGTTTCAGCCGCAGAAGTTCTCCATATGGGATGTTATTAGTCATGCTTCTGAGGTGCAATTGAGTTTCAGCCGCAGAAGTTCTCCATATGGGATGTTATTAGTCATGCTTCTGAGGTGAAAGCTGCGAGCATGTAAAACGGAATTGCCCGCCGTGGGTTTACGATATAAACGGGTCATGATTTTATCACCCGTTGCATAAACCTCAAGATCTAAGTAACAGACACTGTTATCGATGATATGTCCTGTAAATTTTAGAGTGAAATCATTATCATTTAGAAAAGCCACATATTGCTCAGCCGAGGTGCGGCTCCCACGCAACATGATGAACAAATCATCGATATAGCATGCCCATAGCACTACTCTATCAAACCTGTGTTGTGGTGTGTCCCTTCGGGCCACGTGCTTCTCCCACCAGCCCATGAAAAAATTTGCGTAGCTGGGGGCGAAGCACGTGCCCAACGCAGTCCCACGCTGTTGCTTGTATAGCTGATTATTAAAAATAAAGATGTTATTTTCTAGACAGAATTTCACCATTTCTGATAGCATGACATTATGCTGTTGAAATCTCACTGTGCGTTTGTCTAGGAGCCATTTGACTTCTGGTATACCTTGCTGGTGGTCTATGCAGGTATATCGACTTGTAATGTCTAAGGCAATAAGAAGCATGTCGTCTTCCCATACAATCCCATCTATCCATCTAAGAAAATCCTGGGTGTCCTGAATGTAAGAACTCAAGCTCCTAACCCATGGTGCCAAAAAATGATCAATGTAGATGGAGCAATTTTCTAAGAGACTATTGATTGATGCTACAATTGGTCTCCCTGGTGGCTTTTTATCATCCTTATGTATTTTGAGTAATTTTGTTAACTCTATCTACATTCATGTATTCATTTGAATAGGATCATGCATTTATTTTATGACTGTATATGTATCCATAATCATGCATTTAAAATGTGTATTGAAGTGATTTGCTACATTAAGTTACCCAAAGGCCTTAAGCATTTTAATTATGTTTTATATATTTATTTATTTAGTTTTTTTTACAGATTTTATATAGCGCAAACTTGACCCGAATCGGGTATCAGAGTGCTTTACATAACACCAGTTGCATTACATGAGGACACATTAATTTTTTTAGGCACGGGGAGATTAAGTGATTATACCCAGAATCACACGATGTTCAGCATCACTGCCGAGACTCGATATTTGGACTCTAATGTTTGACCTTCAACATGAAAGTTTGCTCAGTTGTGATGTTTTCTCTTCTTTGCAGGTGCGTTCACGTGATCTCGTAATTGGTGAAAGGCACATTGTGTATGATAGTTAGTGAGGCTTGAGAGAAGAATTTCTGGCAAGGACAAGAGGCGCTAACGAAAAAATGGAGGACCTGATTCATAGAGACACAAGGAATCCAAGTGTGTTCTGATGTTCAGACCAAGAGAATGGAGTATTGGATGAAACAGCCAAGTTTTACTGTGAGAAGGTGAAAAAGTACTGATGAAGTGGGATTGTCGAATGTTCTGTGAAGCTTTAAATAGTGGTCACACTTTAAATTTGGGCAGATTCTCTTTAGACTCAGAGGCGTACAGACCTCTTTGTCATATCTCTGTTGTGTGTCTTTATACTATACAATACTCCTGATTTTGGAGTAAGTCCACTAAAGTTTCTACAATACTAATGCCTTCTTGCTTTACTGGATCTAATTAGGATTTCCCCAATTGGTGCTAATTAGTTTAGACTTAGTTTAGGATAATTTAGATTCACTCCTGTATAGGCAAGAGGATCAGAAATAATATACAGATCATCAAATTTTGTTCCTTATTTTCCATATTGCTATTACGGAATTACTTGTATGCTTATGCTACTGAGGTTAAACTTTGTGTGATGATTTGGTAAGCCAGTAGTGATTCTGTTTTTTTACAATATATTCTTGATTCTTGTATACATCAGTTTGGCATCAAATCTGTAATTAACCTACATTTAATTCCACTTATCGACTTATATGACCTCTCTGTGTAGCCAAATGGGCTATACTACAAAGTAAACTTTTGGATGAAGCTAAGTCCTCTTTATTATCCAGGTATTTAAAAGGGTCTATTGCAGAGAAACATGGATATCCAGATTAGTGCTCTGGCAATAGTAAATCCATATTCACGTTTTCAATAGGTATAAAGATGCTAATATTTTAGATCAAAAGATTATGAAGGTCCTGTGCATGTATTGCAAGTGTCTATCTGTGTGTTTCACATTGCTTCCATCTATCAACATCCTGACGCATAGAGCCAGTAGATTTTTTTAAAAACATAACTTTTCAGCAAATGGGTGAAAACTGAACTAAGTGATGCAATAGTTTCTAAAACGCATTTTAAACGTCTTGCTTCTTGTGCTAGCTGATGGGCTTTCGTGTTTTGGCAAAGGAAACCTAATATGGATACAGAGACTGTGCTATGCACTGAAAATGTCAGTTTCTGAGCAGCATACATGATTGCAAATCTACAATGAATTATCTCACATATTTTTGTTTCTGAATTTCACCTGCATGGGATTCAAATCCTAAGAGGTGCCACTTTATTGGCAGGTGGAACATAATATACAGAAAAAATAATTGGCAAATTTTGAGTCGATTCTCAGTACAATCGAGCCATCAATTTAGCCTTACAGCTACATATTGTATAATAAAAAAACTGAGTATTTGTAAATACTTGTTTGAATTATACCAAACCTATGTATAGTTTCATTGGTCCCTTAGGCCTCATCATGAGAAGTCCTAGAAAACACAGAATTATTGATGCTGCTGGGATCAGTAAATTCCTTCCTCTTGAATCAGGATTAAGGGACCACTCATAATAAAGGCTTCAGTGTGCCTTTCAATCTTATTTGTAGCAAATGCTGTCACTTTCTCAAAGTATCTGTGTGCCTGAGAAACTTTCTAATGTTTATGTTATGTTATGTTATGTTAACTAAAGCTTCTATAGCGCGTAATCACATGCAGGTCTCTTAGCGCTTGGAAAGAAAGCTCAGATACCCTCTACCATCCCCGATGAGCACCAAACGGATGTGTTAAACTATGTGCAGAGCCTCCCTAAGCAGAAGGGTTGTGAGGTGTTTCCTGAAGGGGAGAAGGGCGGGTTCCTTATGGAGGTTTGCAGGCAGTTTCTTTCAGAGTTGGGGAATTAGGACAGAGAAGGATCTGCCACCTTTAGATGCAGTTTTGGCCCGAGAGTGAGCCAGAAAACCTACCTCAGACTAGCAAAGTGTGCGTCCCGGCGCATAATTCACCAGGCACTTCTTGATATAGCCAGGAGCCTGACCAAATATGACTTTGTGAGCATTGCTGAGGCCCTTGAACTTTACTCTCTGCTTGACCGGGAGCCAATGCAACCTATGCAACAAAGGGGTGGCATGAGGCCTCTAGGGAGCCTAAAAATCAGCCTAGCTGCATCGTTCATGGTTTCCTGCAGCTTGCGGATTAGTTTCTCAGGGAAGCCAATGTACAAGGCACTGCCATAGTCCAACCTGGATACAATCGTGGCTGACACAATCATCTGTAGAGTAGTGGGTGAGAGCAAAGGGGCAAGTTTCCGCAGCTGTCGCATTAGGCCCAGGCAGGTGACGATCACAGAGGCAACTTGATTGGCCAGAGAGAAGTTGGCATCGATCTTAATGCCCAGGCTCTTTACGACCGGGGACAGCAGTAGGGGCAGTGCAGAGCTCTTGAGGCCAGAAAAGGTTATTCCAGGGGCCCCTTTAGAGGAGATTACAAGGAGCTCTATTTTATCCGGATTTACTTTTAGGGAATTGTCTGTCATTCAAGTCACAGTGTATCAGAGGATGTTTTGAAAGTGAGTGTGGGCCTGCGGAGAGTTGTTGATTTGCAGAATCAGTTGGGTATCATCTGCATAATTGAAACCTTGACAGTCCATACTGGCTAAGGCTGCCACCAGTGGCAGGAGATTGACATTAAAGAGGTGAGGAAATAGAGCTGAGTCCTGGGGGACCCCAAAGGTAAGAGTCCCACTATTTGAAGTCTGTTCACCCAGTCGGACCCTTTGGGACCGCCCAAGCAAAAAGGACTTGGGTCACTGGTGGGCCAGCCCGCAGATACCTAGATTAGCAATTCGAAACAGGAGCTGTGCATGATTGACCGTATCGAATGCCGTTGACAGATCAAATAGGGCGCTCGTATAATTATCAGCCCTAACTTTGAGCTCATCAAGCACAGCCAACAGCACTAGTTTGGTGCTATGGTGAGCCCTAAAGCCAGCCTGCCTCATCTGGAGTAGGTGATGCCCCTCTATAAAAGATGAAAGTGTTGTGAGGACATGTTGCTCCAGTACTTTTGCTAGGAAGGGAAGCTGGGAAATGGGCCTATAGTTTTTAAAATTGGCCACATCTGCCCCTGGCTTCTTCAACACGGGAGTAACTCTGGCTTCCATCATACCGGTGGGCAACTAACCTGTCTCCAAGGAGTGATTGAGTCATAGTCATAGTCAAACTACTTTATTCGGTTTTACAAATAGCAAACCATAAAAGCGATATTTAAACAATAAAAAGGACAATTATATGATTAAAAATATGTACGTTAAACTTGTGCAAGTAATAAAACAATTCCTTCGTATATTTATACAAAACAAGTTAAAAAGCTTGCATCCCAGAAGTGCAAACATAAGTCTAAAATTCAGTTGATACCATGAGTACGGTACAAGGTTTCGTTAGTTTGGGAGACTTTTTCACAGTCTCACACAGTGATTAAGTCGAGAGAGAAACTCTCTTTCTAGCCCAGGAAGGGCCATGCAAAAGATACTTGGAGGGCAGAGATCTGCAGGGGAGCCAGATTTGACGCAATTCCTCAGGCATGAAAGGCGTGCTAGATCTAAGTTAGGAAAGACGGTGAGCTGCTCACCATGGATATGGAGGGCTAGAGTCTGGCCCAGGGCCATCGGATCTGTTAGAGTGTTGTCTATCTCGATGAGAATGTCCCTAACTGTTTTATAATTAGCAAGTGCAGCTTGAAGGTATAGTTTACGCCATAGCCTCTCAGCTTGACAAAGGGTTGGTTTCTTTTTTTGCAGGTCCTCATTGAGCCAGGGGTTTCATTGCCCTTTTCTCTAATTCTTTCCTTTCGAGGCGGTGCTATCTGATCAATGGCCCTGCTTAAGTTAACAGTTAGGGCTTCACTCTCCTGGTCGAGGTTACCTTTCGTAGATTTTTTAGGGAGGTACTGAGCAGGGTGTCTATTAGATTATCAGCCTCAATCTTGTTCCAGCTGCACGCTACTCTCCACTCTGGTAGTGGCTGTGACAGTTGACTAGCTAGCGGAACCAGCAGCTAAGTAGTGAGTGGACTGACCAGGCGCATGGGCTGATGTCTGTGAGGTTCACCTGTGGCTCAGTTGTCCAGATGAGGTCCAGGATATGGCCTTTTACATGGGTGGGGGAGTGCACCAGCTGGCGGAGCCTTATTGAGCTTGTTACTTCCTCAAATTGGCTGGCAGGTGGCTGTCTTGGACATTTATCCCAGTGGTAGTTGAAGTCTCCTACCACTAGGAAACGTTGGTACCGGGAGCGGAGATCATCAATAATCTCCGAGAATGCCTCATTGAACATAGGGGTAGCTCAAGAAGGGCGATATGCCGCCACGAGGGCTAGATAGTAGGACTTGGAAGAGATTTTTATCCCTAGAATATCCACGCTATCCATGCTCTCTGCCACTATCTTGGTTACCAGGATAGCTACACCTCCTCCTCTGTTATTCTCATGCCTATTGTGCCAAAGGACATAAAAGTTCCCGAGAGGGCACAACAATGTCCGGGATCGAGGAGTCCCCCAGCCAGGTTTCAGAGACTGCCAGGATGTCTATATCTCCATCCTGGAGGAGTGAAAAAACCTCTAAGCAATGTCTCTGCAACAAGTGTTTGTTCATAGATGCTATCTTGAGGCCTAGTGGGTTAGCCAGCACATCCCTTGTGGAGGGTGGGGTTACATCAGAGATCGTAGTCCTGCCACCAATCTTATTTCCCAGCAGCTTTTCAGTTCTCAACATTGCTGCTACCTTTGTATCCAGCATGTAGCTCCTAGTAGCAAGAGCCCATAACTACTCCGCTGAGTAGGTCAGTATCCGAACAGTGGTCCTGGCCTCGGTGCCCGATGTTGCACGGATGGGCGCAGATGGGCTTGCCTTTGGCGCCCCATCAGCGGATTTTGTGGCTTTCAACAACTAGCTGGAGGGAGAACGAGAATGTCTCTCCTCCAAGATGGCAGTGTACTATGGCCCGCAGGAAGTAGGTACTCCGGAGGGAAAGGATCGTCACCAAGAGAGCTCCCTACACTCAAACAGCATCTCAGCAGCTGCGGTGGACTGGGGAGAAGTGAAAGGCGTGGACCAACCAACGAGATTAAAGGTACAAATGCCCCCAGTCAAAGTGGTCTGAGTACAGTAAAAGGGCACAGTAGCTTACAAACAATTCATTTAAAAGTAGAACAATACACAGTTTAAAAAGGGGAAAGTGCAAAGTGTGGGTTTGGAGAAAACGGTCGTAAGCGTTATCCAGGCTTTTCAATGCTGCGCGTCAGCGCCATTAGCTTGTTTTGTAGCTTTCAACAACTAGCTGGAGAAAGAACTAGAACGTCTCTCCTCCAAGATGGCGGAGTGCTATGGCCCGCCAGAAGTAGTTACCCCTGAGGGAAAGGACCGCCATCAAGAGAGCTCCCTCCACTCAAACCGCTGCTCAGCAGGTATTCAAATCTAACCGGTTTAAAGTCAGAGAAGCTGCTAAAACACTCATCAAGATACACATTCAAACACTGTCCTATTTAGAGCGTATCAGTGTCGGACCGCCCTGAAGGGCAACCTGGCAGTGGCTGAAAACCTGGTCTGAAAGATCTGTTTGGTGGTTTGTGAGTGGATTTTATAGTCTAGTGGGCCTCTTTTATCTCTTGATTTCTCGCTTTTTACCAAAAACTAAAGACATTGCCAGCGGCAAGCAAAAATACATACAGTCTGCCATACCTTGCAAAACACCTATACATTTTTGGGCAGATTTACAAGCCCCTTGCAACATCTTTACGACATTGTTGCCTCACTTATGTGATGATGCGCCATCATAAACATTGCGCCGCTATTCAACATATTTACAATGTGACACGTCACGTTGTAAAGCTCTTTGCTACATTATACCTGCATCAGGTATAATGTATGCAGAGTGGGCGTTCCGGCGTAGGAAAGCCTCGTAAAAGTGATGCAATCAAATCTACAAGATTTCACTGAGTCACTTTTACTATGCCACTGCATCAAAACCTTACGTCTGCTTGAAGCAGGCATAAGGAGTGACGCAGCATGTTAGGAATAGCATTCCTAACAATTGCTGATGTAGCGTTGTGCTTGCGACACGACTCCAGCAATGCACTGCCTATACGTCAGAAGATGTCTCATGCGTCTTTCCATCATTGCGCCACGGTACGCCGCATTGTAAATGCAGCGCATCCATGGTGGCGCAAGGCTATTTTTCTATGACGCAAAATAACTGGTGCAGCTCTGCTAATATACAGAGATGCAGCAGTTATTGTAAATCTGCCCCTTTGTCTTTACAAGTTTAAAACTGCCCTGATTTCACAATGTGCCCCATGTTTTTTTAGCTATCTGATTGGCTACTGGGAACCCCCTCTATTTCGGTGCAAGGCTGATTTACTGTTCCAGTCCGACCCTGCAGCATTTCCTAAATATAGCATCAAACTCATCTTTGCTAATTGACTTCTCATTTTCCTCTAATTCTTCAGACATGTTTTGTCCTCCAGATACCATCATTCATCTCCGCTACATCCGCCAAATGTGATTGTTTTTCTCCAATCTGCTAATTCCGTCACGGATGGCGCGGGACTTGTTTTACTTTTTAATTCTCTTCTAATTATTACCGAAGCTATTGATCTTGCTCACATGATTAACTGAAGCCATTAAGGGAGAGCAGAAAGTGTGCAGTTTCACCAATTACAGTTCACACAATTTGTCTTCGGCAGGATTTGAAAGGTACGCATTCGTCCCAATCAAGGCCCACTATGTTTAGATTCTGACTGCCAATACCCCAGCTCCCTAAACGCGTCAACATTCAGTTTGTGGCCAAGAGCACACCACAAAGTGCAGCCTGAGGTACTCATCCCTGGAAATAAAACAATAATTTCAACGCATGCACGTGCTCACAGACTTTGCAGGCTGACCACGAACTCGCAGCATATCCATCCCTTTCTAGCTCTTTTCTGGGACCCAACGATTCCACGTGCCTGTTTGATTACTACACACAATGCTTCCAGCCAATTAACTATGATGAGGCAGGCTACTCTGGGGACCTTATTTATGAAGGACTTGCGCCGCCGGTGCGTCACTTTTAACATGGGAAAAAGTGACGCACCGGTGGCGCAAGGCTTTCATAAATAAGGCCCTGGGTTTTTATGTCTCTTTTATTTTTTTTTATTGTTTAAGCAAACTGAATTTGTATTAGTTAATTAAAACCATTTCAAAAGAAATGAAAACTATAAAAGAGAAAGACTGCAGATTTTTCATCTGCGCATATGTAGATGCTAATTGTCCCATCTTAACCTGGCAATGATGTTAGCAAACCCCACTTAACAGATACATTATCGTGTCAGCATAACATTATTAATTAAATTAGGCCGGATGTACAAAAAGATGTATACTAATAACAGCAAATTGCTCACTTCATGTATATTAAAGCTGTTAAAATCTAAAAAGGTTATAGAAATAGTAGAACACAATGTGCAGTATAACCAGTTATCAGCATTTAACACATGCCAGACTCTGTAGCCACAGGTCTGTTAGCTTTAAGAAGATATCAGGTACAGTTACAAATATCTCGCAGGGGCATTTTTGTGGTTTTGGACCACCCCTCTATAGAGCTGGTGCATGGTATACATATGCTTTAAAAAACGTTTTTAAGAATTTATTTTTGTCGGACTGACATAAAAAACAATTTCAGAGTGAATCATAAATAGATAATTTTTTTTAGATCTTTGAATTAATAAAGGATACACTATATTTAAAAAGGGGGTCAGATTCACCAAAACAGTCCTCCCTATCAAATTCGCCAAGAAAGGCCTGCAAAGTTTACCCATGGGAATGTCCAGTATTGTTCATGTTCCTAAGGATATCCCTAAGAAAAACTGACACGGAGAGCTGGCTTGATTTGATTCGTTCTCCTTTATAAGTTTCGGACTTGCTGCCGTGATTGGAAGGGACCAAGACGTGGCTGAAGAGTGTCTCTAAGTCGTGCACTTAAAAAGACCTAACAGTGGAACCTTCTCAGGGTCAGCCCCAGATGATTATTGATAACCCTACTAAGTTCACAGGGGTTCGTGTGCATGCTGAATAGCACCCACTGTAAAAATGCTAGTTCCCTAGGGAGCTAAATCAAAACATAGCAGCACAGGTGCACCACGGCATTTGACATATAATTAATCAGTATAGGTTCCGATTCCTATAAGTCACAGAAATGGACCCAATAGGCTTGTCTCACCAAATTGAAGACAGGTGGTCCAGTGATCGTATAGTAACGAAAACAGCAATGCACTGCCGAAGGACTCATCGCGGTTGTCTGGATGTTTTTTTTCTCTGCCGGTCTTCATTATTATATCACGATCTGGGAACTAAAGTCTTTACAAGGGACCTCTTATGATTGACCACACTCTTTGTGAATGCAGTTCTGAACTATATGTTAAATTGACCTATTATTACGTACAGATTCTCACTTTGGACAGATTTATACTGGATTCTTTGAAATCAGCAGACTGTTTTTGTTACTATACGATCACTGGACCACTTGTCTTCAATTTGGTGAGACAAGCCTATTGGGTCACTGCGGTGTTACATTCTTAGATCTTCGCTTATCATCTCTACTTGAAGTATTTTCTTATCAGCGCCCTGAAGAAGTCCCTTTTTTGACGAAACGCGTCAGCTGTATGGTGCTCCATTATTTCTATTGAAATAAAGAATTGAAATCGAGGAATCTCCATTTCTGTGACTTATTGGAATTGTAACCTATACTGATCCATGCCTTTCGCCGGCCACCCACCACCTACCACTTTGGTCCCAGAACCAGTGTACTGTGCTGAGGGGGCTCCCTGGAGCTCAGGGCCCCACGCACTGCTGTCCTGGGGGGATAATGTTATGCCACTGGATTACAAATGCATTTGTAAGCTTGCATATGACATAAGTTATATAGGAAAGACATATCTTCTTGAGACACAGTGGGCTGTGTAACATAAAGCGAACACTAGGAGGCCCTGAGACATGGGGTCTATCAATTAGAGTGGGAACTGTGAGGTAAAGGATGTGGCGTAATGTCCAGAGCCATCGACTTTGGAACTGGAAAACCAGGTTCCATTCTTCTTCTGGTGACTACAAAAATAAGGGTTGCTTGTCAATGGAACTGGTAAGCTATGTGCTGCTTTTGCGTGGAGACACAGCAACATATGTTGACATACCTAAAGTAAGCAAGAAAGCAAAATAACATAACACAATAACAAGCACGATTAATACAAAATATAGCATATCACAACAAAATAGTCCAGACAGAGCAGAACACAACAACCTTAGGATAACGCAACAATACCACACTGAAAAAAATGCATCACAAAAGCAGTTCATCACCACAACAAAATGCCACACAAGTGAGCACAAACATTCTTGTCACACATTACCACCTACAGAAATCCGCTTTATTAACGGCTGATAAAAAGAGTTTGCACCAAGCAGTGTCTGAACTTTCCACCAAGGACATGAAAAAGTGTCAGTCAAAATAGTTTTGTGATTAGGCACAATGTCTGTGCATTCATTAGCACTTGCTACTGAACTGTGACAAACCCCCCACACCCTCATGGAGCAACCTAATGTCTAACAATTGTGCTTTGAGAATTTGGTGGGATGAAATGGTGTACTAATAGTCATTGCAAAATGAATTTCGGATATTTCTGACTAAAAGAAAAGATAAAAATGCTAGTTTTTGGAAAGAGTATTTTTGAATGGAACTATTTTAATTTGATGAATCCATCGCGTTTTGCAGTTTTTATAACATATTTGTATAAATAATAATATTCTCATAGCAGTAGGCAGCTGAACTTGGCAGTTTTATTGTGATAGTATACAAAATAATCTCCGTCTAATTTCCAAGCATTTGCATGTCGCTGACATTGCCATTTATTTAGCATATTTATCATCAGTATTTAAATAACAATATGTGAGTAGCATTCGCATTGGCCTCAGCCTTTCTTGTTGTTGAAATCTCTACTTAAGCTTCAATGGGATGTGAACCACCTCGAGGAAACAATTTTGCTGCAATTTCTTTTTTCAATATATTGTAAATGCACTCGGTCTATTAAAATGTGATTACTAGAACCAAGGCATTGTCTTGAGGCTTGCTCTGTTTACATTTGACTAATTGCTTCTGTGTCTTTATGTTGCTGTTGTTTTTACCGGTTGTGAAGAAAACTACCCAATAAAATAAGAAGGAGCAGTAAAATTAACTACACCATAGAATGCTTCATCAATTATACTCTGTGACAACCCTGTCTAGATATTTGTGCCCTTTCTTTCGTGCAGCCCAACTATTAAATTGTATTCTTGATATTTTTCAATAGCACTATGCAGCCAAATGATTTCTATTCTTTTTATATTAGCCCTCGGAGCATACTAACGCTGTGCAAGGTAATGCCTTTTCGTTGTAATATAACCATACTTTAAAAGCATTTCTTCTACTATTACCCTGACAAATGCACCTTTTAAAGGGCTTCCCCATAGTTTTGCATTGTACTGGGCTTCATCAACGTGACACATCATTCAGATTTGTATGTGAGGCCTGGTAATTGTGGTAATATTTCTTTCCATTAATGTAGCTGTCCTTCCAGCAAATGCTAGGTTTCCCAGATGGACTTTATAGCGAAAATGCACCCGCCGCATTCATGCTTGGGAAATGTTTTGTACTCTTGCACAAATGGCACTGAAGCACAGTATTTTATATATGTGTGGCAACTCCCTAGATTTTTTCCAAAGAAATTCTATTCTCGATTGATTTTCTTTGAGTTAGATAATTACAGTTCTTGATTACTCCCTGTCAATATGCTGGTCTCAGTAAACTACAGCTCCATAGCGAATATTTCCTACATTTATAAAATTATGGAGGCAGAAGCAAAGTGCCAACAGCAACAATTTCTAGTGCCAATAATCTTCTTAGTGACAAGCAGTCTGTTTTCAGACCAGGCGAGGACTGCAAACCACAATTGATAGAATTGGAAAAGGATTACGGCCTGATTTAGAACTTGGCAGGTATCCCACCTTCCATCAGATTGCGGGAGATCATCACCGCCGCAACCGGGTCGGACTACCACCCTCCAATTTAAGAGATCACACTGACCCTGGGGTGATCTCTGTGCCTTCTGAAAGTTTGTTGCACAGCCGACATCAGACGTTTGCTCGCCAAACTCTTTTGTTTTTTGAAAAATAAATAACCAAAGTGGAAGGTTGCTTCAGAGAAACAATAAACTAATGTCACCAGCACCCTGTGAATTTTCTCCAAGGACGTGCAGAGGGGTCATTATTTTTTTATTTTCTGTTTGTGGTGGTAAAGTCAAAAAAGAACATTACACTATCCACTCTAAATAGGACAGGATATCTGATACTCTTACTCCAATGGCCCTTAAAGTGTCAGGATGTTCGAGTAAGTTTTTTGATGGCTAATAGGTTGGGGCGCTGCCGATATTGGTAGGCTGATAGTCCGCTTAATTGAGGCCTTGGTGGACAGGTTACTGCACCATGTTTCTGCCCCAGTGCCCTGTCTGTCAAACTCTAATTCAGGCACTCACCCGCCAGCCTCTACAAAGGACATACTGCCTCCTTAGTTGTTCTTGACTTATCATCAGTGTCAGTGATATGGCTCAGGACACTCTGAGTGTCAGGAAAAATTGACTGATGTTACTGGCACTGCTTGTGCAAACATGCCAGTAGTTTTCATTAATTCGCAGTCATCAAATCAAAACTGGATCCAGCACTTCTAGACAAACATGGGCCCCTCCTGCTTTTGAGACTCAGTATTTCAACTGATAGTAGTTATTTATACTCAAGACCACCCATGATTTTTAATATAAGCAAATGATATTAAACTGCTTATTAAACTTAGCAGCTGTGAAGATAGGAGCAATACCATCAGATCCTGGCTGAAACATGTATATCACTGGTGGAAGGAGAATAACCACTGTCAGCTTGGGAATAACACTGAGATTCTGAGTTACTCTCTCTTCAGAGTATAACTTACTGATAATTTGACCAATAGAATTTGGAGCTACCCCGACCTCAGCATCTACCATATATTACTTACTGATTGATGAATAAAATTGCTAAACCAACTTCTTCCTCACACTGTTATAAATGTTCCTTCAGATGCTCCAACTTCCTGGGTAGATTGAAATCATGAGGGCATTGGCATTGTGCGGTGTTTCTACTACAATCCTGTCTATGTCAGTGCAACAAAGAAGGTAATAGCCAAGTTAACAAGGTGTCAACACCAAGATGACATGCTCTTTCTCAAGAGAAAGAATTTAACTCACAACAACCCAACTCTTAAGGGACTTCACTCTCCTCCTGTCTCACAGAGGGGAATATTCTCAAGAACATGTGATAACCATATTAACGCAACTTTCAACATTGGGGGAAAATTACGCCGTGTTAACGAAGCATTCTCAACACGGCAGCACCATGCGATTTACACCAGATAATGTGTCAACTGACCGCGTTAAAATCAACACCACGCTGCAAAAATGCAAAACACGAATGCAGAAAAAGCTGCGATGAGGCCAATCGCGATACAAAAATCAGCAAAAACCAGCTACAGGACTGCAATTAACACGCGTCATGCGGGAAAAATCACCATAAAAGTAGAAAAAAATTGAAAAACAAATGCCAAACAACAGAGAAGCACAATGGATGTTCCCGTAGCAAGTACGGAGGAGAACCAAAACCCTACAAGCCCCCTGTAGGACCTGCCTGGGCCCTCGGGGTCAGGGAAGGCCAAGGAGAAGAAGAGTAGGAAGAAGCTCTTCAGTCCGCAGGAAAACAGGATCCTGGTAATGGAGGTGATTTAACACCATCAACAACTGTTCGTCACCTCCACTGTGTCATTGGCAACAAAAAATGGACTGTAGCAGTCCATCGTGGACAAGGTGAATGCGTGGGAGTGCTGAAGAGGACAATGGAAGATGTCAAGAGGTGCTGGAATGACGTCAAGCACAAAACCAAGCTGAAACTCGCCAACAACCTAAAAGCAGAAAAGTAGACTGGGGGTCGGAGTCCTGCGCCACAGGAGGAGCTGGACGACATGGAGGTAATGGTGTACACAGTCATTAGTGGGGTGGCAGTGGCTGGAGTTGGGGGACCGGACACGGCTCAACATGACCGAACACAACAGCACCAGGGTGAGTAACAACCAGGAACTGGGGGGACGGGGGGAGAGAGGCACAATGGCACACATGCACAATTGAGCAGAGCACATCTGCGGGCAAACCATGCCCCAGCCTTCAAGTCCCACCAAGAGACCAATGTACCCAAGTATGCAACATCTCAGCACTGAATAAGCACAGAGGTCAAAGGCACACTGCAGGAAAGGGATAAGGGGCAGCTTAATCAGAGCAACAGGGGCCACTCCCCCAAAATGCAGCCCACACACATTACATGCAGAGCACATCAACACTGACAACAATGTGGCACAAACAACAAAATGTCCACAACAGTAGACAGGATAGAACTGGTGCCGACTGTGTGTAGACACTGGCCAATCTCAAGTGGCATTGCAGGGAAATGTGAGTTGATAATGTACAAGTACAAACACACACACGTCTGTTGTCGAAATGTCCACTGTCCACTGTCCCCCATCAAATAGGCAGCTCCTCCTAAACAGCCACAATGTACACAGTCATGCAGTCTGTATGTAAACATGTACAATGCGACAACATACATGCAAACACATTGTTAAACTGCATCTCCCCTTCACATTGCAGAGGGACAATCAACACCTCCTGCAGAGCAGCCGAACCTCTCTTCTCTGATGACAAAGAGGACCGCCACAACTTTGACTCCGACGCCCTCCAGCAGATCGTGGAGAGCCTCTGCAGCCCACCTCCAGGAGCAGGGCAACCCAGCTGCTATGAGGAGACCCCACCCCCTGCACAGACCACACAGCAGGCAGCACCTACCACCACAGCTGCTTCCCAGGACACCCACGAACAACACATGGCCTTCCAACACCGTGTGTTGGGGTGCCAGGAGCAGCTGGCTAAATAGGTGCGGGTGGGCTTCGACCGCATGGCAGACAAACTAAATGCCATACGTGGGTGTCTAAGTCTCATCAGGGACCACTCACAGTCCTGAATGGATACCCACAGTCCATGCCATGCTCTCCAGTGTACCATGGTTAACATCGCTAGAGCCCTGACTCAGAGACTAGAACAACTGTCCAGTCAAAGAGGCTCTAGCAATGTCACACAGGAGTTGGGAAACATGCGGATGTTAATGGAGACCATGGAGCGGGCCAATGGGGACAGAGCGGTGCCACTTCTGCACACCAGCGAGTGGTAGCTGGCTTTCTCAATTACCTAAAAACCCTCCTTATGGCATTGCTGCCACAAGGCCTGGCGCTGATGCAGGCTGCTGCTACCTCTACATCCACATCTCGGCCCCTGAAGTGTCAGTGCCACACAGTGCTGCAGACATTCCACCTCCAGTCACTGAGGTGTCACTGCCACACAGTGCTAGAGAATGGCCAGCATCACCCACACGTAAGGCACATGGAACAGCAGAGGACGAAGATGCCATTGTGGTAAGAAGGATGCAGTAGAATTAATCTCCGCCATATGGCCGGTTTCAGTTTGGTTCTGCCCTTGGCATCATCACCTTCCATTGTCCCCCGATGTACACTGCGACACTCACCTTGGACCTCACAATGGACTGCCATATTCTGTTTGATCACCAATGACACAGCAATCAGACAGCGTACTGAACTCTTCCTCGTCTTTTGGACTTGTATTTTCCTGAATGATTCTGGCTGGCCCTCCACGTGTCAACATCGTCATGTGGGGTTTGCATGGCCCTGTACTGCTCCAGATGCAACACTCCACTGAATGTGCATTAAACATTCTGAATCACACAGATGTGTCATGTCTATGGTCTTTCAAGTGTGGTAGTATGGATGAATGTTGGGTCAGTGAATTCCTCTTACGTCCATGTGGCTCATGTCATTGGACTTGGGTCGCAGGGTGACACATTGCCGATTGTTGTCTGAGTGGCGCCAATGCAACAACGGCGACACACGCATTCGTTTATTCCTTGTCCAGCCCCATACAGAACAATGCCCAGAGCCCTGGGGTCATCGTTCAAACCCTTATACTGGACTGGCATACGCTAGGCTAGCCCACTCTGCTTATGCTCATGGGGGGACCACTACGCTACATGTGCCAGGACTTCCCTGTAGGGATCTAATGATGACAGGTCTAGTTGTCAGCATGCCACAGCCACTCCTTCACGGCTAGGGGCCCCAAACATCACATTTCACTGGCCCGGAGGTGACATGCTGACATCGGCACCACAATACCCTATCATACAGGCTTCATGCCTGCGCTACACAGACTTGGTGGTACCGGATACACTGCAGCTGGCACACCACCACAGGACGATGACTTTCAGGGCACTGAAGTAGGGGCACCTTAAGTGCCGTGCGGGTGTGCAGCCTGCGATGATGCTCCGTCCCGGCAGTCCGGACTGCTCAGGATTTGTGTGCCATGCTGGACCGCAGTGTAGGCCAGAGCCAGCGGCCAGCGCGGGCCTACCGCCAGGTGGAGTCCCCTCCTGGATCACAGATTTAGTGCCACATCAGGGACTCTGTTTCAGATGACGGATCTGTTTCAGATGTGGGACCTGGTGAACTGCACTACATGCCGGCATGTGGTTGGAGACACACCGGTGGCAGCAGTGTGGCCTGGGTGTGCAGTGTCAGCACTCTCTCAATGTCCATCTCTTCTGTTATCTGTGGCTCCCTTCCCCTCTCTGTCCATCTATCTCTCTCATCTCCTCTCTGTCCATCTATCTCTCTCTCCCCCTCTCTTTCCGTCTATCTCTCTCCCCCTCTCTGTCCGTCTATCTCTCTCCCCCTCTCTGTCCGTCTATCTCTCTCTCCCTCTCTCTGTCCGTCTATCCATCTCTCTCCCTCTCTGTCTATCTATCTCTCTCTTCCCCTTCTGTCCGTCTATCTCTCCTTCTCTTTCTCTCTCTCTCTCTCTCTCCTTCGCTCTTTCCTTGTCCCTTGACGTGTACAGGACACGTCTTCTCATCATGATTTTTGTCTTGCAGGATGTGTCTTCATTTCTGTTCTGTGTTTCTTTGAATACATTTTCATTTGTTGATTCGAAGGTGAATGTGTGATGCTCATTTTTGTGACAACACATGCATGTCACCAGATGTGATTGTGCGACATCAGGAGGAATATTTGGTACATGATTCCGTGTAGTTGATGTGGCATGTCTTTGGCCGGGGTGGTGGGGTCCTGGGGGTGGTGGCGATGGGTGTTGTGGCCCTGTTGGGGCTCGCAGCTGCATGATCAGTGGCTCCATGGCATCTGTTGTCCTTCGGGTGTGGCTCTGGCCTTGGCTCCCTTTTCTGGTGCAGGCTGTGGTCCGAATTTACACCAGGTCATAGCAGATGTTAGTTTCCTGCTGCTAACGCACCATATCGCATGTTTTGTGGTCATATCGCAGATCCGGCAGGTCGTTGAGAATGTTGTGGAGTGATGTTGTCATGGCTTTTGGCACGGGAACACCTACTCGGCATCTCATTAGCGATAGTTGCCGGGGTCATCGGTGGTGATGTTTTTTGCGACTGCTATTGCAGGTATACTGGTGCTAGCACCAGCTTGTGAATAGGGTGATATATTTATCACAACTTTGGCTGCGATAAAGTGCCATTAACTCGGCGATAGCTCCTTGAGAATATGCCCCAGAGAATACAATTCGAACTCCCCTGCAACTTTGTTGAAGCTGGAGTGCAGAGATTCCAAAATATACACGCTTTGCATCCAATCCACACACTGAAGTGCAAAGTGAGAACCAGCAAAACATATCTGAACATACAGGCCACATTCAATAGCAACTCACAACCAGGAAGAGGTGCCCTAGTGCAAGGTTGGAACTTTTTGCGTACAGATCTCAGAAGGCTTCCAAATCTGGCAATACGCGGAAAAACAATGAAGACAGACCTTTTCTTTGTGCTATTGAAACCCTATGGTAAGCACATATAGATTTTTCAATCCTAGCCCTCTTAAAAAGGTGCAGGGAGTGGAAGGGCTCAGATTGACTTTTACTGAGGCTCAGAGAAGAGCACAAGTCACGAAGTTCCTGGTCACAGTTTTATGAAAACCAAATTTACTGCAAGGAGTTGGAAACTGCACTAAAAGAGTCACTGCTTCCTCTAGCAGAAAAATTAGACTATTTGTTACAAGTGGGAGTTTTCCAATTTGACAAGTTAATAATTAAATATTGGAAATGGCCTTTACAATGTGGGCTTAAGCACACGTGCCGTTTCCCTGCAAGCGGAACAGCACTTGCTTTAACCAAGCACGTGTCTTATCCACGCATATTCGTGGTTAAGGCAGTGGGTGTTCTAGCTGTCTCGGCGGATGGGTGGAGAGAGGAACTAGTAGGATCACAGCAGGAAGAAGAATCAGAACACAGCTCGGCAAGTTGGGCTGGGGAGAGGTGGGGGTAGGTTTTGGGGGGGGCTGGTTTTAGGGCTCAGGTCTGGTGGCTGGGGTAGTTTTTAGGGCAGGGGGCGGTTTTTAGGGGTCATGGCAGGGAGGGAAATTGTCAGTTATCAGGACTGGGGACCAGTTTTTAGGGATGAGAGTGGGGGTACTAACTACACCGAACATCAAAAGCTCATGCAGCCATCATCATACTTCCAGTCATCATCGTAGTCTCGCACACCAACAATCATACTTTCAAACACTCATGCACAAATACAGCATCATACACCCACAGTCAAATGCAGAACACCAACAATCTTTCACCTTAAAACCAGCATCTGCTAATACACCTAAATTGACACTTCAAAAAATCTGTCACTCTATAGTTCATCCTTTTACAAACATAAACAGAATCAATGATTCTCTCAAACACACTTCAACTTAAACTTTCTCAAATCAACTCAGGTGTGGGATTTAGAATTAACAGGGGGTTGTGACAGAATGCGCAGCTGGGTTTTTAAAAACTACTTGAAATAAAAATGAAAAAATAAATCAACAAACAAGTTGAAAGGTAAATAATTGATTTATTAATGGGTACACCATAAAAAAACTAAAACTTTTTATCCCCAGGACACAGTATGAAGTACATCACACATGTTCAAACAAACACACTACACAATACACAAAGTCATTGATCACATCATGTATTAATGCCCCATCATTAAATAACCCTTCACATAATAAACCCCTTCTTCCTACTGTCATCCATCCAAAATCATATGGCAGTGCACCTACAGTCATATTGTCATCAAGCAAATTTCATATGACTGTAGAAATATCATTATGGGGTCGATTTCGATCCGGTAAAAAGCGCTCCGAATCGTCGTACGGAGCGTTTTTTCCCCGTACGAATCGTACCTGTAAATGTCCCGTACGTACGACGAAGTACGATTCGTACCAGGAGCCGTACTCCGTACGAGTCGTACAAGACACCGTACGACTCTAATCTCCGTACGATTCTCCCTCGGAACCCGCTGTACGCGACATCTGTATGGTTCGCGGCTGTTTTTTACGACCCAGCAAGTACGATACGTGTCGGGTACGCACCGTACGACCCTTTTTCTAGGGGAGCTGAAAACAGCCGTAAAAGCAGAGTTCGCACCGAAGCAGGTACGGAACGCCCCCCCCCGGGTACGGTGCATACCCCCCATGTTCGCAGGGGTACGCACCATACCCCTGCGATCATGGGGTGTATGAGCCATACCCCCATTGTACGATCGGTGTACGAGCTGTACCCCCATTGTACGATCGGTGTACGAGCTGTACCCCCATTGTATGATCGGTGTACGAGCCGTACCCCCATTGTACGATGGGTGTACGGCTCGTACACCGATCATACAATGGGGGTATGGCTCGTACACCGATCGTACAATGGGGTACGGCTCGTACACCGAACGTACAATGGGGTACGGCTTGTACCCCGATCGTACAATGGGGGTACGGCCCGTACACCGATCGTACAATGGGGGTACGGCTTGTACACCGATCGTACAATGGGGGTACTGCTCGTAAACCCCATGATCGCAGGGGTACGGTGCGTACCCCTGCGATTATGGGGGGTACGGACCGTACGGTGTGTATGTGTTTGTGTGCTTTTCCGTACGACTCGCCCTTACCTGACGTGGACCGTACAAATCGTGTCCTCATACCCCGGTCCGGATCGTACTCGTCAGGTCGTACGGCATGTGTATGAGTCGTACGGTATGTGTACGAGTCGTATACGGTTCACGGTTTCAGCCTTGCAATACGTACGGATCACAACGATTCGGACAGATTCACGGAATACGGATCTTACTTCGCGACTCGGACGGACGGGTACGATTCGTACGGAGAGGGCTCTGGATACAAATCGTACGGACGTTTTTTTTCCCGAATCGGAATCGACTCCTATATGTGCACACAAACACCAGTTCAGAACCGTGTCAATTCATACAACCACAAAGCCATCATCATATGCTTACACTCAACAAGATACCTATATATATCCATTAAGCAATGACCAAACAGTTATAAACCTATTCCCACCTGCACCCACATATAGGATCATAATATTCCAATACACCTACATTCATACATGCAAATGATCACAATAGTACACATTCACATAAAAATTAGCACAATAGTACACATTCACATATACCATTAAACAGCAAGACACATGTCATTCTTTTTTACAGACACGTTTTATTGTATTTTAAAAGATGAAATACTCATCAAAATGAAGTAGAATATACTTTACAGTCACTACTAATTCACATTGCCCCACACCCAATTCTCCAGCAAATCACAGAGGATCACAATCCTGGGAGGCCAAACCCTCTGACTAATTTGTCAACCCATAATTTTCCCACCATTTGCCCCAGATCTACCCTAACTTTTGTGAACACCTTCTGGATACGTACAACCACTCCTATTGTTTGGCATACCTGTCCATGCCGGATCCCCACTCAGAAAGGGCTTCCACTTGTTTATAAACAGAAATACCTCTGACACCATAGATTACACTCTTTCTTATTGCCACAATAGTCCTTTTTAATTCACTTTGTGCTTTTACATATGATTTTGTACTTATCATTTCAATATTTTTACAAATTGAGAATATCCTTCATTCCATATTTTTTGCACCTCTGCTAGATTCATATCTAATCAAAACACACACATATATATATATATGTATATATATATATATACACTAAACAATAATTTATACAACATATACACAGTTGAATCATTTCTTGAAGCAATTTGAAATGATTATACACAAAACAAATCATACGCATTTGAGCATTACACACTAAATGCTTTGTATGATTAAAAAAATCACAAATTAAACATAGAATGCCTATCTCTTGTTTGTCCTACTTATATTTACAGTAAATCATTACACCGGGACTGTATGTCCCTTTGCCCTCAGTGTATCCTGATTAAGAAGTCCTATATAGGGTCGGAGAATATTTACACCAAATATACAGTGGGGGCGGAATTCATACCACTGAAAATTCCCAAACGGTTAAATCTATTGCTTTTTTTTAAAAGTTTTTGCTCCAAACCACTAATTATACAAATGCCAACAAGTTTCGACCTCCTATTAGGATCAACAAATCATTTTCAAGTGACGTCTTCTTCAGGGCTGAACAATGTTGTGGTAGGACATCTATACGCCGGTTTTCTTCCAGCTGCATGCACATGCAGAGGCTTCCTGCCTATTTCTGCTGGTTAACGTAGGTCAGGGTCTTCCAATAGTCTTGTCTGTTGTGCTCTGGGAATCCTCTCCTTTCTGATCGGCAAGTTTTCGTCTCCATGGCGAAGTTTCACTCTCTCCGGTGGATAAGTCTGAGTTTCGGCGTCCCTAGTTTTTGGATGATCTCTATCCCACTAAATCGAATCATTCCCCTGTGTTGTAGATTTCCACTTGTGCACTATGTCTTTCTTGGCATTCTTTGTCCCTGCTACATGTTCTAGGCTCAGTATAAGGCCGTAAATAACGTAGACCACACCAGGATTTATGGTTACGGTTTTCAGCAATGAGACACAGGCTCTTGGGCTATTTATTATCTTTCCGCTACGTCACTACTGTTCCATTATGGTCCGACGTAACGGGGTATTTTTTCATAACACCCCTTGCTTGGGAGGTCTGTGTGGACTTGTCCATGCAGCCACCGGAAACATAACATTCCTCCTTAACACACACAAATACATATAAAGTGAAAAACTCAGTAACTAAAAACATAACATTCCAAATCACCAATAGAGTGGGGCACTTATACAGGCCCAAACATGTGCTGTAGTTCTGTTACACTTAGTAAAGAACACTAGATCAAAGAATGAGACGCCCACTAAATGACATGTGCCACATTATGACAGAAAAAAGATTATCTTATGTCAGAATGAAATCTTTCAACCTTGTGGAAACAGCAGGGCGAGCCCTCAAGTGATATCTGGCTATGCTCTGCCTACAATACCTGAACCCGCACACTTCATCATATCTGGAAATACAGGAGATCCTCCCCCAGACCATTCTCTTCATTAGTCCCCTGTGCAGTATCTCTGGACTCTGGTGGTTCCACAATAAGAAAAGGGACATCAGCCCCTTTTTACTGAACTTGTGTTGCTGAACAGCCACTACTTTTCAAAACATTTATGCTATCATCTTTGCCTTCTAGATCAGGTTCCAAAAGGATTGCACCATTATCATCATGCTCAGTACCTGTCTGTTGATACCTCTTGAAGAACAACACATTCATTGTGATGGTTTCACGATCTCTCCAGGCAGTAATCATTATTCCTTTCATAGCAATCACCCTCCAGGGGTCTACTTCAAAAGACAATAGGAACTTACTCCCAGCATGCCAATTTTTTACAAGCACCCAGTCACCAACTTGAAACTGCCTCAACTTAGCATTTCTTTTCCTGGACATTTTGTCATTTTGCACCTGTCGCAGGCACCAAGCAGCATCAACCTTATCATGGAGCATGGATGGTGCATCAACATGAGGAATTGCATCACCAACTACCCGGTTCATGTATAGAGTACTGGAAGACACCTTAGCTGTAGGATGTGGAGTGAGACAATATTCACAAAGGAAAACATATAGAGCACACTCAAGGTTTGTTTGGCAAGTGCAATTCACAGAAGTTTATTAAGTGTTCACATAAAGCGTTCCGCCTCCTCATTGGCCTGTTGCCATTGTGGAGTCATTTTCAGATGACAGATCCCTCTGGAGGTTACATAGTCAGCAAACTCCTGACTGGAAGATGGAGGTCCATTGCCAGTTCTTAGCTCTTTCAACAGACCATGGGTGGCCATGACTTTCTCAAAAGAAGGGATAATTTGGTTTGCAGTTATAGATTTGAGAATTTCCACCTCTGAATTGTTCAAAACGTCAACAATGAACACCAGCATGTGCCGACCATCTGATAAACTTCCAAAATCCGCACTGTATCTGTGCCATGGAAGGAAGGGAATGGCTTCAGTGATAAGAGGGGCAGGTGACACAGCCAGACCAGTGGCCTGACACAGAGAGCATTGCTGCACTACGTGCTTCACCCTGACATCCAGCCCTGAGAATCACACCTTGCACCTGAGTCTTGACTTTGTCTTTATGATCCCTGAGTGAGAGCTACTACCTGTTGCAATGCTTCTGGAAAAACAAAACAAAAACCTTTCATCAAGCACCCTTCGGATGACACAACTAGTTCATAGCATACATTATGCAGGGATACCGAAGTTGCTTGCGCCTCCTCTGTGCGATGCGAAACATTCTGGGTAAGAATGTGCCAGTTTCCTGAGATTACTACAGAGACCGTCAGTTGAAAAAATTCATCAGTCTGTGTAGCTGTAATAATCTCCTCCAGGGAATGGGCAAAGGCCTTGAGCGCTATACAACCAAACTGACATACTCCTCTACGTCTTCAGCGTCTGACATCTCACTAGCTGTGGCATGCCTGGAGAGATAATACACAGGATTTTGAGACCCTGGTTGGTACACCTGAGAGAAATGGTTTCTTGCCGTTTGAGGAGCCACTTTTCAAGTCTGGGTGGTGGTGTGGATGAGGACCCTGTGAATAACGGTATTGAAGGTCTGCAGTCGGTGTGAATCACAAATGGCTAGCAAAAGAGGTATAGATGAAAGTGACAACACCCCAGTGAACAGCAATGGCTTCTTTTTCGATGTGTGAATACCTCTCGTTAGTTTCTTTTAAAGCGCATATGCTATGGGAGCCCATCCTCCATCATCCTGTTTCTGAAACAAAACAGCTCCAAGGCCAATGGGGCTGGCATCCACTGACAACTCGGATTCACAAACAAGGATCAAAGTATGGGAATGTGGTATGTGCAGACAATGATTTGTGGTATGTGCAGACAACGCCGGTTTGGTTGCAATGAACGCTTCCTCCTGGGAAGTCCCCAATCCCATACTGCACTAGCCTTGCTTAGTTCTCTAAGGGGAGCAGTGAGAGCAGTGACATTTTGAATAAATCGACCATAGAAGTTGGCCATCTCCAGGAAACTGTGAACACCACTGATGGTCTTCGGGGCGGGGTCTGATTGAATATCCTGTACCTTTGCTGGGCCCTGCATATGCACGTGGTCTGAGAAATGGCAGCCAAAAAATGACACTACTGTCTGCAGGAATGAACACTTCTCACAATGAAGAGTGAGTCCATTTTCTTGCAGACGTCGAAATGTTGCCCGCAGCTAGGCCAGATGTTCCTTGATTGATGGAGCATGCACCAGAAAGTCATCCCGGACATTAATGATTCCGACCAGTCTGGCCAAGACTCCTCTCATTGAGTTCTGAAAAACTTCAGCAGCACTGAGATGCCAAAACTCTGATGTTTATATCTCCTCAAACCCACATGATTGGAGAAGGTAGTAATGGGTAATGACTCTGGAGCCAGCATCAACTGATGGTACCCTGCCTGCAGATCCATCGTGGAAAACAATTTTGATTTGCTCACTTCTGCCACAATGTCATCAACAGTGGGCATCAAATGGCGTTCTCTCCGTATCGCCATATTGGGCAATCTCATGTCTACACAAATTTTCACTACACCAAGCTGTTTGGCTTTACAAGCGACAACACTCGGTCCCAGCCACTGGGGGGACCATCCACCTTTTCGATGATATCAGCCAGTTCCAGCTTCCTTAGCTCATTTCCCACTTTCGGCACACATGATAAGCTATCCGGCAATGTTTCAACGCCACGGGCTGATTAGAGTCATCAATGTGGAGATGTATGAGGTGATCCTTGAGACACCCAATGCCAACAAACAGGTGTGCGAACTCAGCTACCATATTGGCCAAATTGGCCACATTCCCAAGATAGACCTAGAGACGTTCTGCTGTCCAACAGCTCAGCAGCATTTCAGAGCCTGTTTTGGTGACATACAAATTTTTCTAGGTGGAATTGGAATATGAGATATGTCCATGGTGAAAACTCCTGCTAGTAGGAAAGGCTTGGTAGATCCATAGGCAAAGACTTGAGTGGCGTTGCGGTGTAGACATAGGCGCATCGGAAGAGTATGTAATGCTGATTGAGCAAGGTTAATTGAAGCTCCCATATCAATCAAAGCCGGGGTTTTATGCCCCAAAAGGAGAATGGTGCATTTTGGGATGCGGCAGAGGTTTAGCTCATCAGGCTGCATGACATGAATGATGTGTACTGCTCCTATCATCCATGTACTCTTCCTCGTCAGAGGCTCCTGGTGTGTGCATGGCTTTCACTGACTTTGGTTTGGAGCCCTTGGGAACGATCGAAGAGCAGCATATTTTAGCAAAATGGTTCAAAATGTTACATGTTGAACACCTTTTTCCATGGGCAGGGTAGGACCAATGATGAGGATATGGACCTACGCACGTGTAGCATGCCTTGGGAGCCGTCGCCAACATGGGACAGATTTTTTTTCCTTTCAGTCAACTCCGAATTGACCGATTCCGTCTTAACTTGTCTTTGTAGGGCTGCCTCCATGTGGGCAGCACACACATTTGACAGTTTTTAACACATCCCATTGTAAGCATGTCAGTCATGGACATTTAAGGGTCCTGCTGAATGTTCTCACTCAGCTTCACTGATGCGCATCCTTGCATGAATTGGGCTTGAATTTCGTCAGCAGCGTCCAGTAGCGAACATGTGCCGGCAAGATCTCGTAAGCGAGTGTATATCACATCAACAGATACTTCTGGTGACTGCCTGGCCTGGCATAACAGGAATCGTTCATAGTCAGGATTTGTGAGCATCTCAAAATATTCCATGAGCGCCTGCTTCAGAGTAGTATAGGTAAAGGGTGGTCCATTTTCCACCACAGATTTGCCAAGGTTGTGGATAGTGGCACCCCCAAGAGCAGCAACATGTGGCATCTTCTGTCCGGTCTAGTGCTACTGCAGCAAAGTAGGTCTCAAGCTACTCCACCCAGTCTTTCCAGCATGCCACTTGCGCAGTCAGGGGACCATCTACCACACACTTCTCTAAGGCCGGTATTGAGGCCATTACAGACAGCTGTGCAAAAACCAGGCAAACAAAATGCAGGAGAAATGCCTCCAAGCTAACCCAGGCACACAGAAAACTGAGCAGATTTTTCTGGGACACACCAGTAGAGGTGACCTTGTGCCAGAACCATGCACAGTATGACGTGAGCTGCACTAACGTGAGTGACAGACAGAAAGTAGGTGCACATATGGACCCTCCTGGGCAGCCAAGCAGGAGATTAGGCAGATCATGATATGGCAGTACATAATGAGGGTGAGGCCAGCCAAACTACAGGACTAGAATATCTCCTGGGACTGTCAGTGTAACAGCCGCAGGATCACAGCCCGCCAAAGCATCACGTGCAACTGTGTCCTCAGTGGTAGGAAATCGAGCACTGAGGGGCAGGCACCACACTGCTAGTCCGCAGAAAGAACAGGGACTGCCGCACACCATCCAACATGGTGAGCACTGAGCAACAACAAAGTGGTGCACGGGTAGGCCGTATAAGGCCGTAAATAACATACAGCACACCAGGATTTATAGCTATGGTTTTCTGCCATGACGTGCAGGCTATTTATTATCTTCGTGTGACGTCACGGCCATTCCATCATGGTCCAACTTAAGGGGGTATTCTTTCACAACACCCCTTGCTTGGGAGGTCTGCATGGAACAGTCCATACATCTTCCGGAAACAAAAAAGTCCCTAGACCCACCAGTGTTAAACCACCCTAGCCTCCCGCCCAAACTCAACTGGGAGGCTCAAAAGGGGCACTTTCGGTGTCAGATCTACTGGTCTATACTAAAAAAACCTAGTCAGGAATTGGACAATTTGCTTCCAGTCTTGGTTCACATTTGGACACTGCTACACCATAGGAAAGGAATTGTCCTCTGGAGAGGCACAGCGAGTGCTGTCAGGTTCAGGGAGAACGCCTGCAATGCAACAGAGTTTGCAATCGATTGATAACTAGATCAACAGTCTCAATCTCAGAATGGACAACATGGTGGCTAAACTAGATAAACAAGGATCTCGCCTTGCAGAAGCAGAGCAGCTTATATCCACAACCGAAGATACGTTAAACAAGGTCACTGCATTGTGTTTGCAAATGGAAAAGCTCTTAGTGGTGATATAAACCAGGAAAGAAAACCTCAAAGAGAGGTCGCAACACAATAAGCTCCGCATTACTGGAGTGCCTGAGACAACCAATACAGGCAAAATTGGAGCTGTATGTAGAGGCCATGCTTAAAGAGATGTTGGTTGTGGACATTTTTCCTCTATGCTCATTGTGGAGCATGCGCATATGTCCTATGTCCCTAAGCCAGTACCGGGGGCTCACCGAGGCCCATAATAGCTTGATTGTTAAATTATCAAGACGGTGATACAGCACTCAGACTAGCCAGAGAGAAGGGGACTACTACCTATCAAGGATTCAAGGTTGCTTGGTTTCCAGATTTCACTGCAATGGTACAGCAGGTGAGGTGTGAGTTCTAGCAGCTTAAAAAGAAAATGCAAGCTATGAAAATGCAGTATGCCATGCTGTATTCCGTGCATCTCAGGATCCAACACAAGGGCAAAGCCAAAATATTTGTGTCACCAAAGGAAACAATGGCGTATATCAAGCATGTGGAGCGTCAAGAAGCAAGGAGCCACACAAGCGAAGATGCTGACAACGAAGATTGAATTGTTAATGCTGGTAGCAAATGGGTGTAAGGTGGCTGGTGTTGATGTTGAAACTGTAATGTAACATGTGGTTTGTGCATACCAACTGGGATGTTGATAGCTCAAGTGTAGGCACTGTAGAAGGTTATGTAGGATATTCAAAATGGATGGCAGATTACCGCCTGTTAGTAGCTGAGGATGACCTCTATATGGATGGACATGGACAAAGACTAAAAACTTGTGGCATTCAAGGTCCACTATAATGGATGTATTTGCAGTGGTATCAGATATGGTCCTGACCCCCCTCTCTTAACAGCAAGGGGGTGTGCGGGCTGCTGGGGACCCCCTAGAGGTGAAAATCCCAATTGTTTAAACCTTATGTTTGCACAGGTATACTAGTGTCAATTTAGTTTGATGAATGTTGTCTTGTTCCTTTGTTATATCCAGTTCTATATGGGATTTCTTGACATGATTGGGATGCTAAAGTGGGAGGGGGTGGTATTTGGGGATCTATATTTGAACAAATGTATGATGTGCATAATGAAGCAGTTGAGGTGTTTAAACAGACAGCCAAATAACCCACATAAACAGCTTGGAATAAATGACATTGGGTGACACAAGTGTGTGCAATAAGAATGTAATGTCTTGGGTGATATGAAATGAGAGAGGCCTCAACAAACCAAAGAAAACAGGGCAGGTGCTGACCTATCTTGATCGGCAAGATACACAGATAGCACTCCTACAGGAAACGCACCTTACTAAACAACCAGAACAGAAAGTAGCAGAGAGGTGGGCTGGGGTAAAGCTGGCGTACTCCTATTCCTCCTATGGGAGGGGCATGATGATCCTCATAAAGAAAAATGTGCCCTTTGTTCTCACACACTTGGAAACGAATGAACGGGGGCGTTATATAATAATGCAAGGAAAATTATGTGGTACAATGATAACTGTTGTCAATGTATACGGAAATAACATAGACAACCCGGCTTGCTTTGCAACTATAAGGGTCAAGCTGCACAAACTGCCCCCCTCTAGTATTATATGTGGTGGGGATTTTAACCCCTTCCGTTCTCCCATTGGCCGATGGCTGTCGCGAGCAATACCTGGCTGGTGCTGCGAATGGACAACGGCCAACGCGGCCCCGCCCACTCTTAAGAACGCCTGCACTGCGCCAAAATAACGGCCGCGATAAACGGGTTAAGGTATCATTGGTGCAAGGCGAAGATCGGCTGTCTGCAGGAGAGGGGCCACTTAAAAAGGCAACAGAAGTCATTGTGGGGGGTATGAAGGATTTGGGGCTCACTGATATTTGACGGTTAAGGCACCAGGGAATCAAAGAAGGCACATATCATTCCTATATACATAAGTCTTGGTCACGACTCGATTATTGGCTTATCACCAAAGATGTAACCACATGGACTACTAAGGTTAGACATTTGTCAAAGAAATTATCGGATCATGCGCCCGTTCTGATGGTTATGTCTGTCCCCACGTACATGCCCCCACAGTTTCAATGGCGAATGCAGTTGTCCTCACAACTTGATCGGGTATTCTGAGAAGGAGTGAGGGTATCAATTGCAGAGTTCTTTGAGCATAATATAAATTCAGTACAATGTATGTACACAGTTTGGGAAGCATTCAGGGTACATGTATTGGTCTCCATGCTGGGGTTCCTTGATCAATATGTGGGAGGCTCCGCAAGCTCGAAATAGACTTGGGTAAATTAGAAAGGACATATTTTATTTTGACAATTTTGTATAGCGCGAACAAGACCCTTGTGGGTATCGGACCACTTCATAGTGCAAATATATCAACATAAAACGTAAATTTACAATGAATTAGGTGAATACAGTAGTGGTAAATATTAGAGAACGGCACATATTTACAAGAGTGTATAAAAAGTTCAGGTGAATTTGGCCAGGAGAATCGATTTAACTTCTTTTTTTAAAAAGCTGCGGAAGGATTAAGTCTCGTTTCTGGGGACAAGGCGTCCCAAATCCTGGGAGCCATTCCTGAGAAGGATCGGTAGTATGTTTTCTTCTTGGAGAAACGTTGTGGTTTAAGTAGAAGATTGTTAGAACTCCTAGTAGATCTGTTACCACCCGATAGTACCAGTTTCTCCGCTAGGTATCTCGGTGTTTTGTGATGTAAAGCCTTATGTGGCATTCAGGTGATTTTCAAATGAATTCTGGCCTCAAAAGGAAGCCAGCTGAGGGCACGAAGGTAAGGGGAAATGTGGTAGTTTCTATTGGAGCCTGTGATGAGTCTGGTGGCTGCATTGATTGAAGCTCTTAGAGGAGCATTGTTGATCTGGGCAGGCCACAAAGAGCAGCACTCCCATAATCCAGTCTGGAAGTTACTACGGGTTGAACTGCCTGTTTAAAGACACTTGCCGGAATGAAGGGTTTCAATGTTCTCAGGGTATTCATCTGGAAATTTGCTCCTTTAGTTGCAGCACTGATGTGCTTCTGTATATTTAGCTTATTGTCCAGGGTTATTCCTAGTGAGTTAGCAGAATCAATGATGAGTGGTTGACCATCGAGAGCTGTAATGTGGGGATGGTCTTCCTGGGGAATTCTATAAAGAATACATTGATTTATTGCCCCCCCAACTATACATTATGTATATGGAGGCTTATCAAAAACAATGTCTGCCTGCCACTCTCCGGGAAGTGCTGATAATTACGTTGTAAAGCCTGGTGAGTCCCCCAGTAGCTGTGATTCATACAGACAGCTGTCGCTTATAAACACCGATGCAAAGATATTGCCTAAGGACATAGCCACTCGACTCCGTCTCCTATTGCCAACAATGGTACTACCGGATCAGTCAGGATTCACGCCGGCAATGCTCTACATAATAACGTAAAGTAAAAAAAAGTGCCATGACAGAGGCAATATTGCATAATAAGAATTGTGTGACTGAACAGGGTGAGAGATGTTATCCTGGCCAAGGTAAGAGAGGGGTGAGTGTAGGGTGAGTGGTATGTCACTAGCCCAAGTGCAGTATGAGCAGTTTAAATTCAGGATGCCAGGTGTGGGTGAAGGGTGAGATAATGTGAGTACTGGGAGGAAGGTATGTCAATGATCTGTGAGTGCAGAGCTACCACTGTGTGAATGCTGGTTGAGCAGTGTCTGACTGCCAGTGCAATTTCAGGATTAACACTGGGCATTGCTTGCGTATTCGCGCTACGCAAAGCTGCGCGAAGTTGTAAAAGATCTACGCGTAGCTATGCGAGCGTGCATAGTTGCTTGTCCCGCCCGTTTGCAATGCGTTTGTCTTGTTCGAGAACACGTTTTACGTGTTCGTGATGCTTTTTGCTTGCTCGGTGGGAAATATCGTGCAAACTTACCCACGCGGTCGTGATGGGCGCAGCCATCTTGTTTTTCACTCTACGCTATGGTTCTGGGCCTGCTTTTCTATCCTATCTCTACCTTTGCAATCCTTAGGTTTTTACCCTCTTTTTCTGATCTTGTTTATTTATTATCTATCCCTCTCTGTCCCTAAGTCTATATTTTGCATTTTATTTCTATTTTACTGTGATTTTTTCACTTTTCTACTGTTTGAAATTACTTCCTTCTTTAAGCTCCTACTTCTTCCCCTAACTTTATTTTTCCCTTCTAAATGTTATTTTCCGCCTCCTGCACAGCCCAGAAACATGGCTAAGGGTACTGGCTCCAAGGGCAAGGCGCCTGCGCCCAAGAGCCGCCTGCCTTCCGGCAGACTGTGCCCTGCAGGGGTGCAGGCCCGGGAGCTTTTCGGCAAGGCAGAGGTGGCCGCCTTTGTTTTTTTTGTGCAGCGCCACCTCCCCTCAACCTTGGCAGAAGGCGGCAGGCCCAGTTCTGGCTACCCTACCTAGGAGCACCACCACGGGTGGGCAAAGGTGCGCTGGGCAGTGTTTCACTGCTCAGCGGTCCGGCGTACCCATAACCAGCTGGCCCACCGGTGGTCAGACATCTTGGACCGGGGGAGGACCTGCTGGACCTGCTAGGTGCCGAGGATGTGGGGCTTGGTGAGTACCTAATATACTAGTAGTATAAGTATTGTTTAAAATTTTGTTCCAAATAGCAAGAATACTGCTGCTTATATTGCAGGTGATTTAAGTTTCAAAATCTTCTGTGATTGTAGGACACAGGTGCTTGGTGCTACTCTTATATGTTTGTAACTTTGCACTCGCTTGGGCTGATTCTGTAAGAGTTTACTTTAGAGAACTTAATTTAGGTAATGCTATTGCAGCGCAACTCTATTCCTTCCTTTGTCAACCTGTAACTAAGAAGAGATAGTGGTGGATGGATTGATAGGTTTAGTTAGTATTAGCTGGTTATTTTCTAGCGGTCTCATCCTTTGAGTGCTGCTTACCCTAGTCCTTAGTAGAACCTTTTGTAGTTTGTTTAGTGAGTGGTAATTCTTAGCAGTGTCAATAGCAGAACATCAGATACAACCAACCAACAATTTGATGTATGCACAAATGTATGCACGTATCCTCCATCTATGCATTTTTGATTTTGAGGGCTAAAATAAATGGAAATGCAGACTTATTAAACAATTGGCTCATCTGGAATAGGTGGGCTAGGTCAGGTGGTACTAAGGCTTAGTTAGTATTCTAGAATCAGAATGGAACATTGGATTAGTGTTCATAAATAATAAGTAGATGGTCCGTGAATCCCGCAATAATACTACTGGTCGATCTGATTAGATAGGTCATTTTTGTTGCAATTGTTATTTCCTGAAATGTTTTTGAGTGTTTTAAAAAATATTTTACTTGTTTCACACCAATCATTAATGTTTGTCTCTTTCTTTATCATATCTTACATGATCAGCACCCAGGGGCAAGAAGAAGGGGTATGAGTCGGCGGGACAACAAGACCAAGATTCCTCCCAGGTCCAGGACCACTCCTCTACCGAGGGCTCTGCTGCTGGCCACAGTAAGTCCTCCAGCACTTAATAATAATAATTATATTTCCCTAACTTTTACTGCACCTTATTGTTTCTGAACTATTAATTCTGGTTCCTCATTCTATTTTCCACAAAATCTTCTTTGATCTTGACTATCTGTTTCTAAATTCTTCTTATCCCTGCCTCTAACTGCCTCTGCTATGACTCTCTACACTACTACTTTTAGTCTGTCTGTAGCTAACTTGCCCAGTTGGCCTCTCTTTATTTAAAAGGTTTTAAATAAAACTCAGATTGACCAATAGCTCCTGCCACTGAGTCCAGTCCTTTGGGTTGTCCTCTTCTAATCACTCTTCTTAATCTTGATGTTTTTCAACAATTCCCACCAACAAAATGCCCACCCAGATATTTGACTATTTTTGATAGGATATAGTACATTTTACTACTGTTGTGGGGATTCTGCACAGCCACATATAGAACTATGCACAAAAAAATAGGATGTTGGTGATGGGAGGTTAGACCTTCCTCACACCTCAGCAAGAACCCAAAATCCCTTGAACGACTAGCTATAGTGTCTCATTATGTCCCCGAAACCCCCAATGATACCCAATGATTAGACAAACCAGAACATAACACCCTTACGCTCACCAAATACCACAAGTCCATATAAGACAAAAGATCTGTGCAATTTCTGGGAGACCCCTCACCTTAGAACGTAGAAGTACTGGTTACATCATAAGCTTTGCAAAGCTCTGGTTCGTAGAAGGGAATCTTCCGGCTGTTATGAGGAAATGGTGCATGTTAGATAGTATAATGCAAGCATTTCTCAGTCATGCCAAAAAGTGTAGCATGTTATGGCTAAGCAATAGGGACTGACCAGAACTCCATAACAAAGTGCCTTGTTTTTTGACCTTGTACACTACGCTCAGACAGTAGCTGTATGAGCTCATGTGGGCTCAAAGGCGTCTTACACAACAAGCTGCGAGGTAATATGCGCAAAAGACATGAAGCTAAAATGGTTGCATGGCTCAGGCTAACTTTGCAAAGAGTAGAGTAGACTATAATGACCCTAGGGACCATACCACTACTAGTGTCTAATTTACTACCTGATTTGGACTAGTGATGTATGTTGTATATGTATGTAATACCTTTTTTTTCAATCTTGCTAGTGAAAAATAATAAATAGGGGGAACTGTATATATGGCATTTAAAAATGGGTAATGTTTTTTCTAGGCGTACTACCGACCACCAGTGCCGGGACCAGCGGCGATGGTGATGCGGCCATTTCGGAGGGAGCAAGGGATGCGGCACCTGCAGGATCTAAGGGGATGAGCCAGCAGCAGTGGCGGGCGGTGGTAAGTTATATTCCTTACTTATTGATATTACACTAGCTGGAAGGGTGTACACTCACTGTACTGTTGAGACTTAGTAAGTATGAAGTTGTAGTGAACATTATACAACGGTTGAAGAAGACACCCTTTGCTTAGCATTATTTAGCAATAGCATTTGCAGCGTGAGTTGAGTAACCAATGGCCTCTTCTATCTGACTCCAACTCAGCTTTGAAAGGTTTATGGAGAAGACTAAAAGTCAGATGAACTTCATGGATGTGTGGAAGAAATAGAGAAAAAAGAGTGGAAGGCGGAAGGACGGGCGAGATGTATTATGACTGGCAGAGAAGGATACGTTGGAAGCATGCATAGGTGGCTGATAGGAGTCAGATGCATGGGTTGTTGAAGGATGGGTGGAGGGTGAAAGAAAAGATGCCTGCTTCGGTATGTGACACCGTATGGGTGGATAGGATAGCACAGAGCCACGGCAAGCAAGGACAAATGCATGGGTGTTTGTTGGTGAAACAATCTAAGGTTTGTTGAGAGATCAAGAAGAACGATAGACATTTACTTTGAATGGATGGATGCCTGCATGTATTCATCATAGATAGCATAGGTGGAGAGTGTTACTGGATGCAGAGTCTTAGTTTGAAGAGAATGTAAAAGAAACCGCGACAGAGTAGCAACGCCGAGGGGAATATTAGTTGTATTTTCAGAATACTCCCTTGACTCACAGTATATTGCAAGCACATCATATGTATATATTGTGTATGTATGTAGTTCTCAAGCTCCTTCGTCCGAGTCCGAGGACCACTCTCTAGTACCTATGTTAATTTATTTTCGACTGTGTCGGCCAGCCTGCAAAGGGTGGCATATCTGTTGGTTACACAATCAATCAAAACAAAGTACCTCATGTTGTCCCATATATAAGCAATGATCATTGGATCCAGGCCCTGACTGGCCATAGTGGGCACTGGGCAATTACCATGTGTGCCAGCACGGGTGGGGGTCGTGTTTGGGCCCCTAGGGGCCGTTTTTGTTACAGGGCCCTTTTTGCAGCATAGCTGCAAAATCGGCCCTCGACCAAAATTGGCTGAAAACCCGCCCCGGCAAAGAGCTTGATGGCACCTCCAACCCCCTCAAGGGGCTGAGCACTTTGGCAGGGCTGGTTGTGGTTCCCAGTCTGGCCCTGATTGGATCAGTTATATATTCTGCCTTTTTGTAGTAGTCAGGGCAGGGTGAAAGTGAAATTGAGCGATTGCCCTTGATGTAACATAGAGAGTATGGCCAGTGCCACCCGTAATAGAAAAATACGAGCTTCCCCACTTGCAGACAGTAGTAAATAAAACTAAAGTGAGTCTGCGTCATGACTCGAGTATGTTTGTCTTGGGTGCAAGCTGACTGAGCTGGCATCCCGGCTACACAAGGTTATGTAATTTCGCTAGACTAGAGATAAGAAGAAGACTGGTGTACTGTGTACTGGAGTCCATAGTGCTAGTATAATGCATGAAACTCTCACAAATGTTAGCGACTGAGGAAGTGAAAGGACAGAAACATACCACAAATGTTATGTACTGTGCTTGCTAGTGCTACTATGCCACTATGTGTTGAACTAATTTTGTATTCCTGTTTCGCTAAGAGTATTGGTAATAGTATTTTTTTCTTTCTTGATGTAGCTCCTCCAAAACCAAGTAGGAAGGAGTTGGCAGCCATGGCTCGGCGCTGGAAGCTGGAGGACATCTGTAAAGAGTAACGGCGGCTGGTGGTTCTGGCAGAGGAGGAGGATGAGGCAGCAGCAGCTGTACCTCTTCCAATGCCCCGGCCCCCGACAGGCCCCTCCAGTGGCACAGCACCACAGTCAGGCAACCGCCCACCACCGAACACCAACAACAACCAGCACTGCCGCCCCCTGTGGATGGAACTGCAGGGCATATGTGTGCTGCATGCTCCTCCGAAATGCGCGACTGGAGTGGGAGATAGAGGAGCTTAAGAAGAGGGTCAAGGTACTTGAGATCGACATCTGAAGAGCCCACCGCTAAAGACCCTTTTGGTGGGTGGGATTCGGGCATTGGGGTTTGCACTTTATTTATGGACATGGACAATTAGACATTTTTGTTGGACCTTTTTTGTTTTGGACATTGGTTGGGGTTAGGGAGAGGGGTGGGTCAGGTGTTGTGGGATTTTTTAAATAGTTATTTTTGTTAGGGGATTAAATTATATATTTATACTTTACATACGATGTTGTTAACGTTTTGTGGGTGGGGTTACTACTGTTTTATGTCACACTGTTTCCTTGCTGCTGTAGGGCTCACAGCAAGTGTGTGATTTAAATAATTGACTGACTTTGTGAGACACAAACAGATATATGTGGTACCCCTCACTGAGTGACTTATCATACTTGTACTGTCAGTCTCTCCTCCTAGTCCTTTATTATTCCTCCCCCAAATATCTTTTCTTACCCGTGATTGATGTTTAAGTTAGGCACAGCGATGGCTGCATGACGATGCAGGTTGGGTTTCCGAAGAGAATGAAGATGCCATGGTTGTGGTGGTAGTAGTAGACACTGGCAGTAGCATTTACAAAAAAAAGAAAATGAAACAGTCATTCGCCTGAGAGAGACTCTGGGAGGAGTAGTAGAGCAAAGTAAATAAAACATAATGGTGGAGGGGATAGCCAATTACAACAAGTGACAAAATGTAGTTGTGTCGAGTCACTCAACTAGGCCTACACTCAACACAAGCGTAACCTTTAGTGCTGTGTGTAATAGGATGACTGACAAATCCAATCGATGAATGATGATGGATTAGTTTCCTTTGGTAAAAAAGTTACCTCGCAAATATACTGATCATAGGTGTGCAAGCAGAAGAAGATATTCGCCCTGCCTTGAAATTGAATTAGTGTTGATTACGCCACATCCGCCCAAGCAAGCGTGTGATCAATTATTGGTGTATATTTAATTTAGTCACACAGCCAGGGGGAATAGGGTTAGGGCTTGATGAATTGTTGGGAAGGGGGGGTTTGGGGAAAGGTTTGACAAAGAAAAACAGTACGCATGGACAAACAACAAAACACAATCTTTGTAGACTACCATATCCATAAATCTGTTAAGGGAGAAAAAGGAAATGTATGCATGATGATGATAACTTGATGGTTAATGATAAGTAGTACTTACTATTTTCTACTAGACAATTAGACAGTACAGAGCAGCAGTATATTAATATTATGTAATTTGCCTTGCCTGTCTGCCCTCATAGAGATTGAGACCTGGATAACATACAGTTTGTGTTCTGTTGTACAGGGCTTACTTTTAAAGATAGCAAAGACAACTTTTAAAATAGCTGTAGGGATGAATTATAAGCAGAGAGCAAACAATAATAATAATAACAACACACAGTAGTAATGATTGAAGACAAAAAATGAATCAAATTATTTAAAAGATGATGAAAGTTGATACTGTTACTGGGTTATCCTGCTCAAAATGGGGAGTTGCATCTTGGCATTCCTCTTGGTCCTCCCTTCCATGGATGCTCCGTCCATCAATCTTGGGTGATACCACTGCCTGCCTGGCAGATGTAGATTCATTGGTAAGGTAAGTGTGCGTTGTTTTTCCAAATACAGCACTGGGTAAAAGCCAGCCTGTAAGTGTAAATGGAAAAACAAAAGGGATATTGAAAAATCAATGAATACCAAAAAATAGATCAATTACAGTGGAGTGCAACAAGAGAAGAGAACACTTTCAGACTGAGGCGGCATGGATACATCATGTATACTCTGTTTACAGCATCAAGCTACAACAACAACGGGACAGAGCAGGCCCACGGCACCGGGCCGTGACCAAACCTCCATTTAGCTTAATGTTTGTCAGAGCCAGAGAAAGCACATATACAGCAACCTAGCAGTTTCAAAATTAAGGGACAAATCAATGCACCGCTGTCAGTCATACCACTACACTCGACTCCACCACTATACGAACATGTAGGTCTGCTGTGGTTCTTGTTGACTTGTGTTTACCTTTTATGCCACTTCATGAAACGCAGTTTTTCCATCAATCATCGCAGATCCTAAGTATTATTATTATTTCTGAGTTTCTAAAGCGCCTGGTTACACTTGCCAGTGTGTCCCCGCGCTATCAGTAGACTAAACAGCACCCGGGCAGACAGAGATAGCCCTGCGTTGAAAACGTAAGGCTTGGGAAACAAAAAAGGTTTTAGCTCCCTCCGGAACACCGCCTCAGAAGGCTCCACACGTAGCCTGAGTGGGAGAGTATTCCATCTACGTGCAGCTAAAGAGCGGAAAGATCTTCCACCCATTCTCGCCCTGTTGATCCTAGGGATCGAGAGCAAGCCTGCGCCCAATGAGCGCAGGAACCGGGTAGGTTTGTACGGGAGAAGCAAATTGCGCAAGATGCCAGGGCCCTTCCCATGAATGATCTTGTGACTAACAGAAAGAGCTTTAACCTCGATGCGTTCCTTGATGGGAAGTCAATGCAATGTCTCTAAGGCTTTTTTAGAGGAGGCTCTCCTGGGCAACAGCAATACAAGGCGCGTGGCTGCATTCTGGATATGCTATAGTCTGTGGCGGCAACTCACATTTGCTCCCAGGTATAGGGCATTTCCATAGTCCAGCATGGACGTAACCAAGGCATGGACCAGGGCCCTCCTAGCTGACACAGGGAGCAGGTCGAGTGTCTTTCTCAGACTGCGAAGAACACCAAAGCATGTCCCTGCAACGCGTCGAGTGTGATAGTCAAAAGACATTTTGGAATCAATTCAAATGCCTAGATTCTTCACATGGTCCTTCGGAACGGGTAACAGGCCCAATGACTGAGGCCACCAAGCAGAGGTCCAGACCGAGGGGGCTTATCAACGATAAGCACCTCCATTTTGTCCCCGTTCAATCTGAGACAATTGTTGGCCATCCAACCTGCCAGATCTTGTAGGCATGATGTAAAATTGCTGGCTGCGTGCTCAGCCGGTTGTGTCGGCGCCACGTAGAGATTGAACAGGGTGGGGCTAAGACTGGAGCCCTGGGGGACTCCCTGCTTTAGGTCAAAAGCCTCTGACCTCTAAACACCCTGTTCAACATAGAAGCTGCGGTCGTGAAGGAAAGATTCCAACCAGGACCAAGCCCTCCCAGTCATTCCACCTCTCCTCAGACACTGCAGCAAGGTGTGATATGCCACAGTGTCGAATGCGGCACTGAGATCGAGAAGAATCAGTGCCGCTGTTTGACCCTCTTCTACATGTTTCCTCAGAGCCTCTGTGGAAAAGAGGAGGGCAGACTCATTGGAGTGACAGGCACAGAAGCCGGACTGGGAGAGATGGAGAAGCCCATGCGCTTCAATATGTGCCGTCAGTTGTTGATTAACCAGTTTTTCGGCTACCTTGGAGAAGTAGGGGAGAAGAGAAATAGGCCATAAGTTGCTAAGTTGTGTTATGCTAATTTGTGGCTTTTTCTTGAGTGGAAGCACAACAGCCTGCTTCCACATGCTCGGCACCCTGCCAGACTCAAACGACAGAGCTAACAGGTACTTAACATAGGGGGCCAACACTTCCATGCTCCCACTCAAGATCTTAACAGGGGCCGGATCTACAGGAGATCCTGATTTTACTCCCCTAGCTACCTCAATTAGCGTCTCCTCATCCAGAACTGAGAATGCCCTAATGCTGTCCTTCTCCGAGAAACCCCCTTCCAGTGGTGTAGTGCCACTTAGGCCAGTCCTGGCCTCGCTAGGAAAGGTGGTGTAAATATCCTGCACTTTCTTATAGAAAAATTCAGCAATCTAATTACAGGATTGCACAGAGGAACCAGCCTGTTCGCCTTGTGAGGCCAGCGAGGATATCTCTTTATAAACCACAAAGAGTTCCTTAGCTGAACACTCAGCTTTATCAATACGGTCGGTGTAATAGACCGATCGAGTTTTCCTAAGTACTGACTGACTGCAAAGAGTAAAGTATGTGGTCATCATGATCATGTTGTCCAACTCAGTCTGTAGTGTACAGAGTGAGTCCAGAGTCGATATTCAAATATCCACTGGGTAGCCCTGCTTTAGAAGTACAATTTTGTTATTAAACAAAAAGTCTGTTTCCAGCATTAACCTGAAACATGACACATAAACAGCAACATAGTATTTGTCAAAGTAAGTAACTAAATCCACACACGGCTGTCAGTCATACCTCCAATACTACTCTTGTGACTACTCAACTCCACCTCTACAGAGACATGTAGGTCTGCTGTGGTTATTGACCTATTTACCTTTTATGGCACTTGATTTGAAATGCCCCGAGTTATTCCATCAATCATCTCCGATCCAACTGACTGACTGCGAAGATAGTATGGTCATCATTAGGGTGTTGTATGTGTTGTCCAACTCCAACTCAGTCTGTAGAGTACCGACTCCGAGTAAGTCCATATTCCATATTAAACAATGTAACGGATATTGGCCTGCAGTAGTAGGGGTACAATTTGGTTATTAAACAACAACAAGAAGGGAAACATTGACTGTCACTTAGGTCACTTTTAGTTGGTAGATTAATTTCTAGTACAGTTTGACTTAATGCGCAACGTCATCAACAGCAATCACTCAGAGTTAGCATCCAACGCATGCCATCATCATTACCTGTCTTTCTATTCCTTTGACTGTCAGATGCCTAATTCAACTTCTGACAGGTGTGTGTTTTTTTACAGAGGCCGTGGCCTCATTACTCCACATTCATTTTGAGTGTTAGTCGCTGTTTCGGTTTTCTTATTCATCTGTGGCACTTTGTCGCAGTTGAAGTTGGTTCACATGGTCAGCACTGTGAGATGGGCCATGTACTGGGTAGCGGTCATTGGTCAATTGGGTTTACAGAAATGTGACATGTCAGTAAGTTTCTTCGAAGAGTCTGGTCTTTCTCTGCCAAGTATCTTCTGTTCTGACATTGATGAGCTTTTGATGCCTGCCGAAGCTATAGCCTTCTGACAGTGGTGAGTTTCAGCTCGGAAACAAAAGGAGGATAGCTATAGTCATGTTCCACTTCTTCTGGAGGGACTTTTAGAGGCAACATTTCATGTCCTATTCTCCATCCAATGTCTGGCTTGAGGGAAATGTATTTAGGGCGAGTCAGGAAGATGGAGCAGGACTCTGAGAAGTGTACAGTTAAATGCACAGAGGTGCATCTCCAATATGGAAATACAAAGAGAAGACGGTGGTGATGGATTAGTTTTGATTTGACTTCTCAAACCAATGTGCCTGCCCTTACAACAAGGTGAACTTTCCCTTTACTTCAGTTTTTTGAAACAATCAAAGTAGTGGGTGTATTTTACTCCTACTACTGCTTACAGTGTCTCATGTCACTCTGTCTTTACCTATGCATGTCTAAAAACACGTGTGTGTGTACCAATTAGTCCCTTGTGCTGTACTTCCCTGTTGCTCAACCCTTCTCTAGTGAAAAAAGGGGAGGGGGGGTTGACAACGCCTCACGGGAGCAACCACCAAGGAGGATGTGTCAAACTGGTTCTCGCTTGACTCCCCACTATATCATCATCAGCAGTTGCCAACCTTGAAAATAAAGGAGATAAAAAACTGTGCTCAGAAAAGAAACTCTGTGTAGTGATGTGAATGACCCACCTAAGTGATAGGGCCTAACCTCCAACTTGTGAGTTATAGGACCTATTCAGTTAAGAAGAACTGGGCTCCACTAGCACTTTCCATTTTATTCTTTGCTGTGTGCCTGTTCTAATAAAAACCAACATGTTTCATCGCCGCATTATACATTACCGGCGATTTCATCAGGGTTGTGTTAGGGTCAGCGTACTTCTTGCACGTATCATCGATTTTCTCCCTTTATTGTACCTGAATGCACATATGGAAAATAAAAAAGTAACACACACATCTACTGCAGTTTGGTCATCGTGACTTAAAATGGTATGCTCTAGCACCATTCCCAAAGAACCTTCTTATACATTACCAGGTAGCCTTATGTTGAGGTGCATACCAGGCTCCCGTAGAAGAAATTGCTGTTAGAAGAACCCCCTTTATCCATAAGTGGGTTTGCGTGTTCGCCCTTGGGTCGATATCTAAAAACCGAGTAAGTTATAATTAGTTGCTCATTATTCCCCTCAGAAAGTGTTTTCGCCGATTATACTGTGCTCCTCCTGTTTCTCGGTCTAGCTACCCTTGCCACTGCAATTACCGGCTACGCTATCCCGTGCACACAGGTTTGTCAACTGCCCCTGCTGCTCGTTAGTTAACCCGAGCCCTATGTTACAGCCGCAATTGGCGGTCGGTCCTCTCAAGTATACCAAGGTTATTACCCAGTTGAGCTAGTTTTTATTCTATTCCCTCTCGTGCCTACGGCGTATATTTCCTCCTTACCGCGTGTGCAAGCTGATGTGACCTCCGCTCACCCTTCTCGCTCGCCCTCACCGTGCTGGCGTTTGTATTTTAAGCACGCCTCAAGTGGCGCTTCCTGATCACGTGGTTGTTACTTTGCGTGAAGGTGACGTGATGAGATGTGTTAGCGGATCGGCCATATTGGAAAGGGTCCCTAACTGTGGTGTGTATCACCTCTGTGCATATCATTCTATCGTTTGTAACTTAGGTCTGGCCCATTTTTATTTGGGGACGTATGACACAACAATTCTAGATGCAAAGGACCAGCTAAGTAAGATACAATCCGACCTGGGTGAGTACCAGGCATACATGGTGAATCAGAAGATCAAGGGATTGAAGCGCAATCTCGAGAGGTTTAGCCATGGGTGGGCCTTCCCCTATACAGAGGATGAGTATTACCAACAAGCCCCCAACCAGAATGTAGGATACCAAAGAGGCAGGGCAGGTAGACCACAAGAGAGGAGAACCCCCAACCACTGGGTCTTTGATAACACGAGCAGCGAAGAGGATGAACAAACGGCTCCCCAACAGCAGAGCAACACTCGAGTCAGGTTCAACCCAGACATTAATACCGACCAGGACTTAGGAGCAATGTTCAGGGCTTTTTTAGATCAATGTCCCCACAACCAGAGAGGAGGGAATACGAGAGGCAGAGGAAGGGGACGAGCACGCCACATTCCAAACACCACTCGACCCATGAACTCGCCCAGAATCACCCGCAGCAGGGGGCGAACGATGATATAAACGTGGAAACAAACATAGTGGTGAATCTTTCAGACCAGCCACTAACTAAGGAAGAGATGAGAGTCTTAAACAAAGGTCTGGGGTTTGTCCCCACCCCACGACACGACAGTTTCCAGTTGAGGGGAGAATTAAATGGGGTTCTCCGGAAAATCAAACTCCATAAGTTTTTTGAAGGAAAGGAACAACCACTGATGTCTGAATCCTTTAGTACAGACTTACGTCGTCCTTCAACCTTCACCCCTGCGAACCATCAAGTGGGACCAGAGGTCACAGTCTTTGAACAAAAAGTTCTTAAAGAGATCACAGAACTTGAACAAAAACAACTCAAGAGGACACACAGCAACATGTCACAAACGGATTGGAAAGCTATTAAATCACTACAGACCAACAGCTCGATTACCATTAAACCGGCGGATAAGGGTGGAGCGGTGGTGGTGATAAATACCATAGACTACGAGGCAGAAATCACAAGATTGTTGAGTGTAAGAGAACATTACCACCCTCTTTCCCGAGATCCAACTGAAGAGCTAAAAACAACTATTCAAAAACTTGTCACCATGGCAAAAGAGAAAAAATGGATAACGGCAAAAGAGGCAGAATTCCTGATAAATCCGTCCCCCAGGGTCCCGGCCTTTTATATAGTGCCAAAAATCCACAAGGCCCAAAGACCCCCCCCCGGGGCGCCAGATAGTATCGGGTATAAATTCGATACTCGAGCCACTATCGCAGTTCGTGGATTTCTTTTTACGTGAATGCGTAGTTACACAACCGTCCTATGTGCAGGACACTACAGACATCCTACGGTACCTGGAAACCATTACTTACAATCCCGAGGAACAGTTCTTAGTGACAATAGACATAGAGTCACTGTACACCAACATACCCCAGGAGGCGATGCTGGTGGCAGCAGGTCGTGCCCTGGGGCAATGTGAATGGTTTTACGACACGGCACCATCGTTTGTGCTCCAGTGCATAGAACTGGCACTCACCCGCAATTTCTTCATGTACAAAAATCAACTGTACCTCCAGACATCGGGGACCTCGATGGGGGCTACATTTGCCCCAAGCCTGGCGTGTATTTACGTCGGGCAATTCGAGAATAATTATATCCATCATGATTCCAATCTCTTCCAGAGGAACATTGTCCTCTGGAAGAGATATATTGATGACATCTTGTGCATTTGGAGGGGAACTGCGGACGAGTTGAACCAATTTCTCACATGGCTCAACAATCTGGACCAGTGCCTCCGTTTCACCTGGAACATAGACCGACACAAGGCCACTTACTTGGATTTGGACATACATGCAACAGGGAACATACTGACAACAACGGTCCATCAGAAGCCCACGGACAAGAATTCACTGTTGCATTACAGATCATTCCATCCAAGAGCCCTCCGGGACAACCTCCCGGTAGGACAGTTCATGAGGTACCGAAGAAACTGTACCACGACAGCCAGCTATCTAGAACAGTCAGAAGATCTAGCAGCAAAACTAACTAACCGTGCTTATCCCACCAAAATAGTGAAACAAGCACGCAAACGGGCATTGAACACCCCCAGAGAATCCTTACTTACGAAGCACATCAGAGAAAAGAAAGAATGTATACCAGTTGTTACCACCTTTGGCCCCCAATCTACTAAGATTCGTCAAATAATCAAGAAACATTGGCACATACTAGACACCAACCTGAAGCCGATGCCACAACCCAGGTTCGCCTTTAAAAGATCCTCAAGCCTGAGAGACCGCCTGGTCCACTCGCATGCAGCTCCGGTGGTGAAAGAAACTAATATTCCACCAGGGCATTATCCGTGCGGTAGCTGCACAGTTTGCGGGTGTACTAGCAAAGTGAAATCATTCACCAGAGCCAGCGGGAAAGAATGGCACTTGAACACCTACAGTAATTGAAACACCTGCAATGTAATTTATAGACTTACTTGCCCATGTAATCTACACTACATTGGATTAACATCTAGAAAAATAAAGATCAGGATCCAGGAGCACCTTAGTACCCTGAAAACGGCGAAACTGACAACGAAGCTGGTACAACATTTTGTGAACCATCAACATCAACCCAGGGATCTGCGGTGGATAGTAATTGAAACAGTACGAGGGGACCAATACAACATGGACAACATCCTACATAAAAAGGAAGCCCGCTGGATATTTGAAGAATGCACAGATGATCGGGGATTGAACGATACTATCGAATGGCACAAATTCCAGTGAACTAGACCACACTACTGATGCCATGACACATAGCGATGATATAAAGATAGCAGATCTCAAGAGAAATAAGTACACACTATCTTTATCACATCAAAGTGAGAGATAAGACCCTACATGACCGCAGACTACGTGGTCCATAGTAATAAAACATAGAGCAATGAGCTATCCCTATAGAGAATATCTAATTGAAATGTGGAATGCGCAATAAACTTAGATTCGCTGTTATGAAAGAAATAATCCAGTCTACCACAGGGACCAATTAAACATACGTCCCCAAATAAAAATGGGCCAGACCTAAGTTACAAACGATAGAATGATATGCACAGAGGTGATACACACCACAGTTAGGGACCCTTTCCAATATGGCCGATCCGCTAACACATCTCATCACGTCACCTTCACGCAAAGTAACAACCACGTGATCAGGAAGCGCCACTTGAGGCGTGCTTAAAATACAAACGCCAGCACGGTGAGCGCGAGCGAGAAGGGTGAGCGGAGGCCACATCAGCTTGCACACGCGGTAAGGAGGAAATATACGCCGTAGGCACGAGAGGGAATAGAATAAAAACTAGCTGAACTGGGTAATAACCGTGGTATACTTGAGAGGACCGACCGCCGATTGCGGCTGTAACATAGGGCTCGGGTTAACTAACGAGCAGCAGGGGCAGTTGACAAACCTGTGTGCACGGGATAGCGTAGCCGGTAATTGCAGTGGCAAGGGTAGCTAGACCGAGAAACAGGAGGAGCAGAGTATAATCGGCGAAAACACTTTCTGAGGGGAATAATGAGCAACTAATTATAACTTACTCGGTTTTTAGATATCGACCCAAGGGCGAACACGCAAACCCACTTATGGATAAAGGGGGTTCTTCTAACAGCAATTTCTTCTACGGGAGCCTGGTATGCACCTCAACATAAGGCTACCTGGTAATGTATAAGAAGGTTCTTTGGGAATGGTGCTAGAGCATACCATTTTAAGTCACGATGACCGAACTGCAGTAGATGTGTGTGTTACTTTTTTATTTTCCATATGTGCATTCAGGTACAATAAAGGGAGAAAATCGATGATACGTGCAAGAAGTACGCTGACCCTAACACAACCCTGATGAAATCGCCGGTAATGTATAATGCGGCGATGAAACATGTTGGTTTTTATTAGAACAGGCACACGGCAAAGAATAAAATGGAAAGTGCTAGTGGAGCCCAGTTCTTCTTAACTGAATAGGTCCTATAACTCACAAGTTGGAGGTTAGGCCCTATCACTTAGGTGGGTCATTCACATCACTACACAGAGTTTCTTTTCTGAGCACAGTTTTTTATCCCCTTTATTTTCAAGGTTGGCAACTGCTGATGATGATATAGTGGGGAGTCAAGCGAGAACCAGTTTGACACATCCTCCTTGGTGGTTGCTCCCGTGAGGCGTTGCCAACCCCCCCTCCCCTTTTTTCACTAGAGAAGGGTTGAGCAACAGGGAAGTACAGCACAAGGGACTAATTGGTACACACACACGTGTTTTTAGACATGCATAGGTAAAGACAGAGTGACATGAGACACTGTAATCAGTAGTAGGAGTAAAATACACCCACTACTTTGATTGTTTCAAAAAACTGAAGTAAAGGGAAAGTTCACCTTGTTGTAAGGGCAGGCACATTGGTTTGAGAAGTTGAGTGAGTAGGGGGTAGCCTGTACCCAGTCCGAATCCCCTTTGGGCCCCTTGTTGTTTGGATTAGTTTTGATTTGAACCAGAAAGACAGAGACACACACAAATAAAGGAAGGAAGAAAGTAACAATTTGAAAGCCTAGTTGTCAGTGAAGAGGAGCTCGTCCTCAAACTTTGGTGGTTCGATCAGAAGTAGGTAATCTAACACACTACTTCCGTCATCTAAGTCGCTCTCCTTTTCCTAATGTGATTCAGGTATTTTGTACTCCGGTGGTATAAAGTGTTATGTTATGTTATGTTATAGTTATTTTTAATGCGCACAGATGCTCCAGCGAAGGAGCGTCCTGGCGCAGGGAAAGGTGAACACAACACAACAATAAAACCAGCAACAAGGAAAACAAAAATAATAAACCAGAAAGATTAAAACAGGAAGGTTTTCAGGGCCCTACGAAATGATAATAAATCGTCCAGGAGGCGGATTTCCAAGGGGAGCGCATTCCAGAGAGTCGCAGCTCTCACTCGAAAGGAGCGTCCACCCATCCGACTAAGTCTGAACCGGGGGACAACCACAAGAGATTGACCAAGAGATCTGAGTGAGCGAGTAGGAACGTAGGGAGAGACAAGTTTATTAAGTATCTCAGGAGCCGACCCTTGTAGGATTTTAAAGACCATGGTAAGGGCCTTAAAGTGGATTCTGTTTTTAATCGGTAGCCAGTGCAAGGACCGAAGAGTTTTAGAGGTAGGACAGGTCCGAGGCAAACCGACCACCGCCCTTGCCGCTGCGTTCTGTACCCGTTGTAGACGAAGGATCTCAGCTTGGTTCGCTCCAAGAAGGATTGCTGATTCATTTTGATCATGGTTAACCTCTCCACACATTTGGGTGAGAGACTGGTCCTTTAAACAGTTACAAAGGCACCAGCAGTACTGAAAAAACAGTCAGAAGAGACACTTGCGACAGGGGAAGCCAGATACTTTATCACCAGCCTGCTGAGCACTGTCCATTGGCTTATTTTCCAATATCGATCCATGAAGACCTCTGTTGGGTCACCCAGATAGGCCTGGATCACCCACTCAATGCTCAGGGGTGCTCCGATGGGCTCGGCCTCTTTTGCCTTTGCATCAGCACTGGACTTACCATACCCATGCCGTAGAAACCAATGAGTTGCCAATTGTACTGTGGCTGGTGATCCTGTTCTTGCTGTTCTTGATGTTATTGGTAGTGTTGGTGACTGTTGGGAGGCAAAGGCACTGCCCTCCGGCTCCGAATTAGAACTTGACTCTGGATGCCCTGTAGTACTTGTTCTGGCCTGGGGCAACTGACCTCTAATTACCAGCCATTCGTTTTTGAGGTCAGTGCCTTCCTCAGCTATTAAAGTTTTGTACTTGGCAACATCCACTTCAAAAAGGAATTACTGCCTTACTGTTCAGAAATATTTTGTACCGTGGATCCAAAATTGTGGCAGTAATGTAATGTTGATGTGACACAATGTTATTTTGAATCGTTATATTTTCAGATAAGCGAATGGCTAAGGAGTCCGCCGAATAATATGGGTCTTGTTTGTCATCCACACCTGCGTACATTTCAGAAACATCCTTCAGCCGTTGCCCTAGCATGTGCAACAATGGGATAGCTTGGCCCATAGTCAGTCCTCCCTGCTGACTTCACGTGTGAAGACTTAAAAAGGAAGTAGCATCTCTGTCAGGCATTTAACGAGGTCCCATTGGCCCATCTCAAAGGTCATGCCTCTCACAGTAGGATCCCCTAATCTTTGCATGATATAAGCATTGAGAGGTATGTCCTACTCAAACAGATGATCAAGCATGTAATAAGTTGAGTTCCAACGTGTTGGCACCTCCTGGATGAGTGCTTTGACTGACATTTTATGCTCACATTGAATGACCCTCAGCTGCTTCTGGGCTTTAAAGAATGGATGAAATGTGAACATATTCTTCTGCAGGTAGCCAGTAAGTTGCCGACTTTGTATTCATTTTTCAGAAAGTCTTGAACAACAATGTTAATGCTATGTTCCAAACACGGGACCCTGAAATAGCTACCATCTTTCATGGCCCTAACTACATTACTGCCATTGTCCGTGGCAACAAAACCATTGTTAAGCCCTCTTTGGCGCAGCCACTCAAAGTCCTTGTCAACACCAGCAGATATCTCTTCTCTAACCCCCACAAAAGAGATCCAGTGTGCAGCGATGCACATGTAATCAGTGGCTTGGCAACTGGTCACCATGTCTGATGTCAGGTGAATACTCTAAACAGCACTCTGCTTCAAGGCTTTTTCAAGCAATTCCAGAACGCCGTGATGTAGTGCTGGAACAGGAACTCTGGCAAGATAGTAGCGGCTGGGAACCTGGCATTTTGGGCAGATGGCTGTCACAAATTCCATAAAACCCACCCCTTCAACAAAAGAAAAAGGGAGAAGGTCCAGTGCTAACATTTTAGCCAGCGTCGTATTGTACAAACGTGCTATTGGTGGTTGCATTCGTACTGCCCCTCCACCCTAGTAAACAAGCTGATAATGGTAGGCTGCCTGGTTTTCCTTTCTGTTAGGCTCAACGACACACTATTTTATTTCCGGTACACCCTGGTGTCTCGGGCTGACTCCTTGTCTTGTGCTACTGAGATGTTGCTGAGGATATGGGTGGTACCACTGCACTGCAGGGGACAGGGCTACTTTGTGTACCACTACCAGAGAGAATGTCTCCCTCTTCTTCCTCTTCTACCGTGATTGGATTTTCTACTCGTTTATCCCCACCAATAGCAATGGTTGCAGTTTTTATGCTGCGAAGGTGGTCCTCCCAGTTGATCAAGTGGTGTTTTTTCAGATGGGTTACTTGGTCTCAAGTACCATACTTTGTACTAAGCTTACCCCGACTATCAGAGGTATTACAAATGGAGCATATAGCAATGTTCTCCTCCTTTTTGCTAACCGTAAAGAAGTCCCAAACTGGGGAGATTAACTTTTGTCTCATGCTGGTGGTGCTACTTCTAATACCAGATGAACTGGAGGGTGTGCGTTGAATTAGACTGTGCAGTACGAGTACCACTATCTACTTCAACTGAGGCGGTGGTTGTGCTAGATGTTGGTCACTGCTGGGCCTTTGCTAATGCAAATATGGAAGCTGTAGGTGGTGTTGGTGTTACCTGTGTTGGTGTTATCCGTGCCACATCCCTCAAAGCAATTTGGGATGTGGTAATATCTGTCTGCATTTGGCCTGGAGTAATGACCATGATGACTGGCTCATCATCATCCTGCTGTTGTACATCGACCTCCATAAGTGTAAGGCTTTCTGGAACCTTCCTTTTCCCTAGCCTGGTCTTAGGACGTGTCTCCCTCTCAGGCCCAGGCTCCCAAAGGGCATTTAGATCATCAGAAGGGGTGCTTGGTGAAGAACTTGATGGACTAACCCTCCTTTTCCTCACTGGGGATGTGGAAGAAAATAGATCTTCCAAATGAGTGGCTTCCTCTTCTTCTTCCTCTGCATGAGGCTCGATTTCCTGAACTCCATTTTGTTCTTAGCCACATTGACATTCAGTCGATATTTATACCAACAACTCTGAACCTATTTTAAGTAGATTACTCTATTTTGAGTAAATTACTCTCTTTATATAGCACATCATGACATGCATGTAAAGATTTAGTCGGAATAGGTAAAGAAATAGCTGTAACAGGCAATTTAGTGACCTTGTAACGATATCATCTTCTGCGCTATACCCACCAGTCCTAGAAATCCTAATATCTACTTCAATAAATACAACTCTGACTGCATGAAGTTATACATTGAATTGCTCATTGTGTTCAAAGTATCCTCATTCATTAATAACCATGTTGTTGATTATTACATATTTTGTTTGATCAGGTATTAGCCTTTACCAAGTGGCCCTGTATATTTTCTAAAGAAGTTATCATCGATCCGTTTAGAATAGTGAATTGAAAGACAACACTGCAAATGTAGACTGCAAATGTAAGTTGATTGATTTATATCATGATGTTTCATAGTAAGATCTTAATACGTTATTCACTATCAGCCTCTTGTGTTGAAGAATTTACTTAGAAACACCTTTAAACGTACTAAAGATATTCAACTTTGATCTGTATCAATAATGAACCCTACATGACTTGTTGACCATTTATCTTCCGTCTAGCTAAGTACTGCACCGACATTGTATACTTACCTGTCTATCATATGACAATAAGTGACCAAATTTCATGTCTAGATCTGCTAGGAAGAATAGGGTTTTCTTCGAATTTTGTTTGATGTAAAAAATAAATGTTTATGCAGCTAGTAATATGTATTAACAATGTGAAATAATATATGTATTGTGAATTATAATATTCTTCTTACAATGTTCTTTCAGAGTTTCACCTATGACTCCTGAGGAAGGCGTTTTTTCTCTGCCGAAACGCGCGTCGAGTCTTTATAATTAATGTTGCTGTATTTCTTATGTCATTTTTGGATTCTGAATGTATAATTACTTGCAATTCGTTGTGATTTATAATGTTAATATGATGTTTTTTACTTATTGTCTTTGAATTGTGTTCAAGATTTTTACATGTTACTATTTTATTGTATCATATAGTTTGACTTATTTGGTTGAGTCTCTATATGATTTTTATCTATGTTAAATTAAATATATATTTTTTAAGATACACACCAATTTTCGATAATTCTTTTCCCCACTGGTCCTAGACTCTCTGGTCACTTACTTTGCGGATGGCCTAGGATTTTTTACTCACATTGGTTATTACCCTGCCCTAGGAGTCTGTGTATTACTGATACCCAGGGGGTCCTTGTTTTTTCTCAGGTGCTACTTCTAATACCAGATGAACTGGAGGGTGTGCGTTGAATTAGACTGTGCAGTACGAGTACCACTATCTACTTCAACTGAGGCGGTGGTTGTGCTAGATGTTGGTCACTGCTGGGCCTTTGCTAATGCAAATATGGAAGCTGTAGGTGGTGTTGGTGTTACCTGTGTTGGTGTTATCCGTGCCACATCCCTCAAAGCAATTTGGGATGTGGTAATATCTGTCTGCATTTGGCCTGGAGTAATGACCATGATGACTGGCTCATCATCATCCTGCTGTTGTACATCGACCTCCATAAGTGTAAGGCTTTCTGGAACCTTCCTTTTCCCTAGCCTGGTCTTAGGACGTGTCTCCCTCTCAGGCCCAGGCTCCCAAAGGGCATCTAGATCATCAGAAGGGGTGCTTGGTGAAGAACTTGATGGACTAACCCTCCTTTTCCTCACTGGGGATGTGGAAGACAATAGATCTTCCAAATGAGTGGCTTCCTCTTCTTCTTCCTCTGCATGAGGCTCGATTTCCTGAACTGCATCTACATCGGGAGGAGCAACTACTATTGTGGGCGGGTTGTTGCGGTTGTTGTTGACCACTTATCTGCTGTGTTTCCTCCTGAATTGATTGGGTACTACTTTGAGATAGCGATAAGTTTATCTCAGGCTCAGCATCACTGATTTGCACCATTAGGCTGGCTACCTCTTCCACACTCATGTGCTTGGGCCTGGGTTGGTGGCTTGGGCACACTGATGCGGAGGTGCTGCCCCCACCTTGCCCCCCGGACATCACTGCTGCAGGTGTAATTTTGGTTTTCCCAAAAAAGGTTTGGGGTGGAACACCAGACTTAATGTGTCACTTCCTTCTTCTGTTCCTTCTTCTCGATAGCAACTTTCTTGGTCTTGGAGGACCTGGTACCTGCTGTCTTTGGGCCCATCTTCTTCGGATGTCAGCAGCACTCAGTTGCACAAGTTGCAGAGATGTCTGGTCAGGTCACACGTCATGTCGTGTATAACAGCAGGACGTCTGTCTGGCAGTACAACGGGCGATGATGACAGACACCTCCTCCTCAGTCTTTTGTGCACCTAAGAGCAAAAAAGCCAGAAGAACATCAGTCAAACGTGGAATGTGTAGTGCCTAAATTACTACCAGTGTACTGTGTACACTCTGGAAGAATAAGAATAGCAAAGAACAAAAACAAAAATACATATGTAGTGGAACCTGTTTGGCCCAAATTTGTGTATCACGTGGGATGGATGCAGCATCAGGGACCTGCAGTTGGCAATGGGGATAGAAGCAGTAAGCCGAGAGGAACAATGGAAAGACACGCAGGCCTATGTGGCAAAAACAGCACACTACTAACTACCACCACAAAATGGCCCCCAGCCACATGGTCACTCATCACAGGCACAAGGCCCGGAAAACAATGAACTCAAGCAGGCCTATGTGCCCAGACAAAGGATGCCTGTTAAACAACACAGCTATAATGCAAAAACGAAAATCCACATGATTTAAAAGGTTGGAAAGTTACACAACAACCACATCAACAACACATGCACATGCAACAAAGGTATTTATTTAACACACACCCCAAAAGTGACCAACACCCCAAAAACTACATTTTGCCATTCAATCCTATGCCACCCATACCATAAATGATGTTTACATTAAACAGACACCACAGAAACAGTTGTTTCATGCACCCATGAGTACCTCTGGGCCTACTGGCTGAAAAAGGCCTAACACACACCAAAAAAGTGAACACCCCCCAAAGAAAAACACATTTTGCAATTCAATCCAATTGCATCCATACCCTAAATTATGTTTAAATTCAACAGACAACATAGAAACAGTTATTTCATGCACCCATGATGAGTACCTCTGGGCCTACTGGCTGACTAGGCCACAAGCTTGGAGGCCTAGGTCAAACGCACAGTGGCTGGTCCCACAAAATGGCCACCAGCACATGGCCAGGCAACCCACAATAACAAGAAACTAAAGACAGACAATGCAGGCCTATGGCAAATGCACACTGCCTGGATGGATCCACAAAATGGTCGCTAGCAACCCACAACAAAAAGAAATGAAAGACAGACAATGGAAGCTTATGGCAAAAGCACACTGCCTGCCTTCACAAAATGGCCACCACCCACATGGCCAGGCCACAACAACAAGAATCATAAACAAAGGGGAATAAAGGGAAGACATGCAGGTCTATATGGAAAAAGCAGCACACTACTACACTACCACCACAAAATGCCCCCTCGCAACATGGTCACTCACAGTCACAACAGGCCATGGAAAACAATGAACTCAAGCAGGCCTATATGTGGCCAGACAAAGGAGGCCTGCTATGCTAAAAAACACAGCTTTAATACAAAAATGCAAAAATGAAAATCCACAGGGCTAAGAAAGGTTGGAAAGTTATACAACAAGCACACACATCCAACAAAGGTATGTATTTATTAACACACACCCAAAAAGTGAAATACACCCCAAAAACCAGTTAGCAATTCAATCCAATTCCATCCATGCCCTAAATGATGTTTAAATGCAGCACACATCACAGAATTATGCAACCATGAGCACCTCTGAGCCTACTGGCTGAAATTACAATCAAAGAAAAACAACTCGGCTCCTACTGACACTACAGGCCACCCACAACAATATATTTTAAAAATGATGAAAATCCCCCAAAATTGTAGGTACAAACAATACCCCAATCAAAGAAACAAGTACACTAATTCTTACTTACTTGTAAAATCGCAAATCCAAAAGTCCTCAAAATCCAATCCAATGATATGATGCAGCACAGTCAGACACACAATGTGAGCCTTCCAGCTCCAACTCCAAATGAAATTGAACAGCACATGGACAAAGCACTAGGAGGAGCCTGCTGGACAGGAACAGGAAGTTAGAAACTCAGGGGCACTTCCTTCCTCTTGAAAAAAAGGTAAAGAAAGAAAAAGGACTCCTTATCCAAAAAACAACAGCCAAATCACAATCTGAGGAGTTTTTTAGAGCAAAATGATCATTTTCGAGAAGGTTTTAGGATGCTCGAGAGATATTCTTCACCAGATTGTAATTTCTGCATGTTCGGGATTGCGATTTTACCAACACTACCGCCGGAAGTCAGATGGCCTGTCCGAATGACGTGTTCGCGTTCGCACACTCTCGCGGGATGGTGCGGCCGGATACCAAATCTCTTGGCGCACAATAACGGATAGGAAACCTCGTCAGCGAACGCAGAATCACAGTAAGTCAATACTACACACGCGAGAACGCATATTGAGCACGCAAAGAAGAAAAACAACTATGCTACTTTGCAGATTGCGTAGTGTTCTGCCAAAAAATACGCAAACTCCATGAGCGTAGCATAGTTCACCACCCAGGGTTAGTCAGGATGTCTGAGACGTGTGAATGGTAGGTGAGTGTGCAGGGTGCGCCGTGTCTGGGGGTAGGTGAAAGGTATGTAAGTGTTGTAAAGACATGTTAGCAGCAGAGATGTATGATTCTAGTGGATGAGCAGTTTGTTAGTGTGCAGGCTAACTAGTGTGTGAGTAGAGAGTAAACTTTCTTCCTGTATAGGGTGAGTAGTGTGTGCAGTGTATCTTTGTACAGGGACCATGGTGTGTGTGCAGGGAGAGTTGTCCGATAAATGTGTGCAGAATTGGTGTGGGAGAAGTGTAAGCATGGTGTGTGAGAGCAGGGTGAGTGGTTTGTAAGTGTATGGTAAGTGGTTTGTAAGTGCATGGTGAGTGGTTTAGGAATTCAGTGTGAATGGTAAGTTTGTGCAGCGTGAGTAGTGACTAAGGGCAGGGTGAATGATGGATGGATGATCAGTGAGAAAGTGCTGAATGAGATATATATGAGTGGTTTGTGGATGCATGTTGAGTGGTATGAGCACAGGGGAACAGTCTCTGAGCTTAGATTGGTGCATTAGTGTACGGTGAGAGGTGTTATTGCATGGTGAGCAACAAATGAATATCTGAATTCAGAGTGGGTGTGGAGAATGAGGGTGTCTGCTGGCAAGGTGTGAGGTGTCTGAGAGAGTGTGGAGGTTTCTGATTGCAGGGTGAGTGGTGCTTGAGTGAAGGGTACATGATGTTAGAGAGCAGGGTGGATGTGGAGAATGAGGGTGCTGAGGGCAAGATGAGAGTTGCCTCAGCAATGGCGAGTGGTGCTTGAGTGAAGGGTGAGTGATGTCAAAGCTCAGGCTGGCTGTGGAGAACAAGGGTGTCTGCAGGCAAGGTGAGAGGTGCTTCAGTGAGGTTGAATGGTGCTTGAGTGAAGGGTGAGCAGTGTCAGAGTACAGGATGAGCGGTACCTGAGTGCAGGGTGGGATGAATGAGCAATGTAAGCAGTGCATGAGTAGAGGGTGAATAATGTAAGTATGTTGAATAGGCAGCGTGAGTAGTGTTTTAGTGGTTTATGAGTGCTTGAGTGTCTGAGTGGTACCTGGGTTAGGGATGAGTGTCGTTTGCAGTGTCAGTGTTGGATGACGGTAAGTGGAGCATTGAGTAAGGGCAGAGTTGCATGAGTGCTAGGGACTCAACATGTGATTAGAGTGTATGCAGAGGGTGAGTCGTGGGTAAGAGGAGAATAAGGCCAGAGTACTCAGTTTGTGAGTGCATATTGAGAGGCTGGGACTTCCATGGTTAGTGCAGTATTCATGTTTGCCACTAATATAATTCACCAATCATGCTCACTTTGTCTGATCAGAATTACAATACAATCATTCTGCAGATGTCTGAGGGACTGAAGCTCAAGCACAAAGTAATTCTGTATCCTCAAACAATATCCTCAATGTCCAGTTAGATCCATCTCAGAACAGGAGCACACTTTTGAAAGAGGATCAGTGGATTACATTTACTCACATGGTGTCAGCCACTCATATGCCTGCCCCTCGTTTAAATCTCCTTGCGTGAAACATCCCAGTGCGTGGAAAGTTGGCCATCCTAAAAGGAACGACAACATGGAATGCTGGCAAAATTCCATGCTCGAAACGTCTATACTTGATGCTGGGGAAGAACACAAACATAAGATCTACTTTATTTGCAGGCAGACTAAGGACATGTGCTACCTATAATAGAGTATTCCACAGTTGAAGACAGGAGCAGGTAAATTGCACTGCTTTGGTTGACTAATGGAATTAGTCAACCAAAGCAGTGTAACCACAGCAGTAGCGCTCAATTAACTATCCTGTGAATAACACTTTGAAATCAGAAGTTTTTACCCAATACATTTCTTGAATATCCTGCATAGTGAAATGTTACTTAGGCACCCAGAACCATTCCAAAATGGTCATTCGAAGAGAGAAGTCATATCATAGGCTCAGTGGTCTTTGACCCTGCGTGCTCATACAGGGCGGCAATCTTGAAATGGCATTACATCACACTTCAGCAGTTGCAAACCTTGTTTGTTTAGTCCTTATGCTGGGTGCAAATGTGGGCTGAGCAAATAGAAGTCCACTCTGCTTTGTTATGTGCTGTCTGCTATTCTCGCGCAAATGAAATCAAGGCACTCTGATACCTTTGTGTTGAGTTTGTGCTAAAAGTACAAAAGCAACTAAAAAACAGTTCTGTCTCCCTGGGGGTGAGGGGCTGCTGCAGCAGAAGGGTACCCAGCACCAATTGTCATGTGACGCTTAACGCAGCCGACAAGCACGCTTGAATTGTTTGCAGCCATAGGAGTTTGGGTAAAGAAAGGAGGAGAAACAAATATTAAACACTAGCACTGTTATGTTTCGTAACCTAGGCCTAAGTAGCAAAACAACCTTTTACCTACATTTGTCCTACCTTGCTCTGCATGACAGTTCTAGCAATGACCTTTTACTCAGTTATGTGCTGAATAAATTCGATTTGTTTCCTTGAAACTAGCCTCATTCATTATGCATGTGGCTTCTCAGCATAATATCTTAATCCCTTGCACATGACGTACAGAACAGGATTAACATACTCTGTACAAATGGCAACGTTATCTTTATCCTCGGGCAACAATACTACTTTGCATAATTACAATTATTGATTTAGACTCATCTAAGTAATCGTACTCACTACATATCGATTGTGGTAGAACACCCAAGGCTACCTTTTGTTATAAAAGAACCGCACCTTCATTGGTAATAGAGGAGATGCTTCTACCCTGACACTGACATGGAGATCCCTGCATGCTGAGGCTTCAACATTCCTGACATTCCTTTGCGGGGTGTCCCACTCGTGACCAATATGGGGTCCTTAATTCTCTCACATCAGGTAATGGAATTGGCTTCACACCTACATACATGCTAGATATATTTAGGTACACTTAGGTAGGATTCACATTGTAGGAGTACGCTTGATTACTGTCTTGTTTATATGCCTGCATATATTCACTGTTTTAGCACCATGGTGGAATTCTACCTTTTATTAACTCTGTTGGTGCTTGTAATCTCTTACATTAGCTTCTGTCAATTGACTGTGTCAGCAAACATGTTTTATACTAGAATGGCGCTGGTTCAAAAAATACTTATTGAAAACGTCCCCAATGTCTATTCTGCGTACCTCTCTGAGACTAAGTGCGCCCGATTGACTGAGTGAAAAGTACTGTACTGTTTCCACTATCCCTGAAGGTTCAAGGGTTGCATGTTCAATGGTTGCCAGAAACTATTCGCTTCTTCGTAAGGTTCGGGGGCTTATAGTGGCACTGTGAGCCAGCTGGTCTGTAGGCTGACATTTCCTGTGGTGGTGTCCAGTCTAAACACCAAGTTTATGTTGTCCAACAAACATGCAGATCCTATGTATTTTTAGAAACTACATGAAATGCATGCAGCCACGGAGAGAATATCTCAACGAGCACAATGCAATAGCTGTGCAGAAAAAACCATTTAAAAAAGTTCCACAAAAGCAAATGAAAACATAACTTTAGCTGTGGGACACTGATAAGAGACCCACATGCGGAACAACAGGAAATAGTATGATACAACCAATAGCAACAGAGTAAAAGTAAGTTGCAAGTACACAACCAATGAAAAGTAACATCAGGATGCAAGCCTCTTTTAAGATGTATATTAAGTACAATAGATTACATAAGCACAGTGAAATCTAAAAAGGGGGTTACAGAGAGAGAGAAAGGAGAGAGAGAGAGAGAGAGAGAGAGAGAGAGAGAGAGAGAGAGAGAGAGAGAGAGTAACAGAAACTTATTCTAGAATGTTATTAGTAATAATACTTGACTGGAATACCAGAACCCTGAGTGATGTCTTAGCATCTTGGAAAGTAGCCGAGGTACGAATGTCTTCCTTACAACTTTGGATTTTTCACATCAGTTCATTTTTTTGAGTTACCTGGTGTGGAGTGCAGACAAGCTATGACTGACTCCATGGCATACCACCAATAATACCCTATAACCAATGTTGTAAGAGGACACTATAGCACTCAAAACAAGTCTAGAAATAGAGAAACAGAACTAAGATGCACAAAGTAAGAACCAAACTATAAGATGGTTAGGAGTTGAGGGGATCTGGGTAGAGAAAACAATAAAGGTGACTGGATGTAAGTGTGAACTGTAGAGTAAGTGAAGGAGCTGGAACAACTGCTGTTGCTTATGCATGTGGTCGGTCTTTACAGTAACTCTCCCTTTATTGACCCTTAAGTGCTACTTGCTATGACTGGCCTTATTATGGCTGATGTACCTGAAAGTGCCACCAACATATACCCATACATTCAGTACTATATCACAAGAACTACATTCAAACACACACAATCATACACAAACACACATCTATCAATATCCATCCACATCACAATCATTTGACAACAATATGAAAACAATCAAGCTCCTACACATCCCCCATTGCAAAATACTCATCACTGTTGCTTCAAAAAAATTATCATGCCATCATAGAAACTTTCATGCACTTTCATTTATAAATAAAAATTCCCCAAAACACAGATCATCACATGTTTTAGCAAGTAATAACATTGGTGGGAAATAAGGTTGATGTAGTACAGTGCGATTGGTAATAGTGGCACCATAACATGGAATTTTTTGAACATTTTAGTTTTTATGGGGATGACCATATAAATATTTGCCAGCCTTAAATCCCTTTGTTTTTAGCTGGTTGACTACAGAAACCGAAGGCCATAGTGAACTGGGGTTCATCAATCATGAAGGGTTGTAGCCAACATCCACTGCCCATGGCTCTGAAAGGTAGAAGGTTAACTTAGTGCATATATGTATATGTATTCCCAGTGGTGGTTGCCACTGGGTAGTTATAGATAGGTCTGCATTTCTATAGGAAATGTATTTTTTGTTCTTCTAATAACTTTGATGATTTTTGTTGTCTTGTTTGTACATGGTGAGCGGGCGAGAAAAAGCGAGCTCTGAAAACTCAAAATCCCCATGTATTTTCCATAGACTTTTTTGAACAGCACTTCCGCAAAAACTGCTGCACAGAATTACACCAAAGTTGGTAGGAATTAGGAGCTTGGTCCAGAAAGCATGCTTTTTGTGATTTGGTGTCAATCCATTCAGTAGTTTTTGAGAACTAAGGATAATACATATTTGGACACTTCTGTTTGAGGCACTGTCACGAGAGTGCCTCAAACCCAACCTAAAACAATAGAGCTTTTTGATCAGCCTAGGGACCTGTTTTTCCCTTGCGCCTCCCTACTCCCACATAGTGAGACTCCTGCAGGAGCGAGCACTGTGGTTGGATGGTAGGAATATGAAAGAAAATTTTGCAGCAGTCATTACCGGACACAAGGGAATTAGTACCCTGTTCTGAAAAGAGGTCAAAACAGGCTTAAAGGGGCAGGATTGGGATTCTCTATGCCTTTAGACTTTGTGGAGGAGGTTGTATAGGGACTCCACCTTAGGCCAATATCAACTTTTATTTTGTTGCTGCAATCCCGCAGTACTTCCTCAGGATTACTGGGAAAAAAACACACAAAATGGTGCCTCACATTTTCTTTAAAAAAGAGAACTATTACCCTCGGGATGGGCCAGGAGTCAATGTAAATAGATGTTCGAGGAGGGGGACGTGTGTGGAACCCTCCCCGATTTCAGCCCTAGGGACCCCTTCCCCCAGCATCCCCTGTTTGAATCAAATGGAAGGGGGCACAGGGCTCTGCTCCCTGAGCCTGTAAATGACTGAGCACTCCATCACCCTGAAGCCGAAAGGTAGTTATAAAGGCACATGGCTCCCCTCCCCGAGCCAGTGAGGGCACGGGGATCCCATTCCCAGAGCTTAAACTTAGATTTAAAGGGGAGGGGCATGTAACTTCCCTCCCCGAGCCTGTAAAGACCCCAGAGATTCCATCCCATTAGGCCAGCATCAATATTGAGGAGGAGGTGGGACAAGCATTCCTCCTCCCAGAGCTACTTAAAGCCCCGGGCCCTCATTCCACAGGCCGGTTCTACTGTGGTGTCCAGGGAGCCAACCCTCTGACACGGTGTCCCTGCCCACAACAGCATAGGCATGAAACACTTGTCTGTTATCACCTGGCAGGAGGTGAGAGCAGACATTTGTTTCCCTGGCCACACTCTTTCTGGCAGGGAAACTCAGATTTCTCACCCTGGCAGGAGCAGTGAAAGATCACTTGAAATTATAAATATAAATTATTAATTTATAAGATTTGCATAGTTGTATCTATCTTATCTTCAGTATTTGTTGTTTCATTGAATTTCTCAATTTTATTTGTTTGGAAAAATAGTTTTGTTGTCATATAATGTTGAGCATTTTGGTATTAATTCTTCCATCTAGAATTATTTTTATGTTAAAAAATTAATGCAGTTCTTTCTTGATAATTTCTCCTGGAGTGATGTAGAGTGGATTGACATGCCATAGACTGGTGTGGAGTGACTAACAAAAGTGTGGAGTGCATTGAGTGCCACAGAGTGGAGTAGAGTGGTGTGCAGTGGGGGTTGAGGAGAGTGGCTTGGAGTGGTGTACATGAGAGTGGCATAGAGTGGCATAGAGTGCATTGGCATAGAGAAGAGTGATGTAGATGAGAGTTTAGTGGCATAGAGTGCAATAGGGTGCACAAGAGTAGTGCAGACTAAAGTAGAGTGGGGTGGCATAACATGCACCGAGGTGCAGTGAAATAACATAGACAGAGTGATGCAGACTAAAGTAGAGTGGGGTACAGTGCAGTGGCATACAGTGTTCTGACACAGAGTGGTGTGCAGTTGTGGACAGTGAAGTCGAGTAGGGTGGAGCTGATTGGAGTGGAATAGAGTGGCTTGCAGCAACAAAGATAAAGTAGAGAAAAGTGGGATAGAGTAGAGAGTCATACAGTAGAGTAGAATAGAGTGGAGTAAATTAGAGAGGAGTAGATTGAAGTAGGGTAGAGTGAAGTAGGATAGAGTAGAGTGATGTGCAGTATAGTGGTATAGGGTACAGTGATATATTGAATTGGGGTACAATGAAGTGGGTTAGAGTAGAGCGGTGGAGAGTAGAGTTTATTACAATAGAGTGGCGTAAAGTGAAGTGGCATACTGTGAAGTGGGTAAGAGTAGAGCGGTGGAGAGTAGAGTTAAGTAGAGTAGAGTGGCGTAAAGTGAAGTGGGATACTGTGAAGTGGGGTAGAGTGAAGAGGGATAGAGTGCAGTGGTGTAGAGAACAGTGGTGTACAGTGAAGTGGGGTAGAGTGAAAGGGGAAGAGTGAATTGGAGTAGAGTATAGTTGTATAGATTAGAGTGGCATAGAGTGAAGTGGGCTAGAGTGAAGTGGGATAGCGTGAAATGTGGTAGAGTGGGGTAGAGTAGAGTAGCATAAAGTAGAGTATCATAGCATGCAGAGGTGTAGAGTAGAGTGCAGTGGCGTAGGGTGGTGTAGAGTGAAGTGGTATAGAGTAGACTGGCATAGAGTGGAGTGGAGCACAGTGGCACAGAGTAGAATAGCATGAAGAAGAGTGGTGTAGAGTACAGCAGCGTAGAGTAGTGTGTCATAGAGTGAAGTGGGGAAGAGTGAAGTGGAGTAGAGTGGCAGACAGTATAGTAGCATAGAGTACAGTGCCATAGAGTGCAGTTGCTTAGAGTAGAATGGTGCAACACAGAATACAGTGGGGTATAGTGAAGTAGCATATAGTAGGCTTGTGCAAAGTAGATTAGAGTGACATAGTGAAGTGTGGTGAAGAAAGGTGAGGAAAAGTAGAGTGGCATACAGTTTAGTTATGTTGAGTGCAATGGTGCAGAGTTAAGTGCAGTGGTGTAGAGTGGAGAAAAGTACAGTGGAGAAGAGTTCCATGGAATGGAGTTGAGTGCAGTGGCTTATAGTAGAGTACATCAAGTACAGTGGCATAGAGTATAGTGGCTTAAATTAGAGTGGTATAAAGTAAAGTGGCAAAGAGTGAAGTGGGGTAGAGGGAAGTGGAGTGAAGTGGGCTACGGTAGAGTGGCATATAGTAGTGTGGCATATGTGAAAAGGGGTACATTAAAGTGGTACAGAGTAGAGTACAGCCACATAGAGAGCAGTGGCATGGAGTAAAGTTGCGCAGAGTAGAGTAGAGTGGGGCAGAGGGACATAGAGTACAGTGGTGTGGAGTGCAGTATTGTACAGTAGACCAGTGTATATTAGAGTTGTGTAGAGTGAAGTGAAGGTGAGAAGAGTGGTGTGCAGTAGAGCATCATACAGTAGAGTTCCATGCAGCGGTGCATAGTAGAGTGTAGTGACATAGAGTAGAGATCTGCAGAACAAAGTAGGATGGCATAAAGTTGAATGTCGTAGAGTGTAGTGGCATACAGTATAATGGGGCATAGTAGAGTAAGGTGGTGTACAGTGCTGTGGCAGTAGTGTAGACTTCTGAAGACTAGGGTAGAGTGGCATACAATTCAGTGGTGCAGAGTGCAGTGGCTTACAGTGACATACAGAGGAATACTGTAGCGTTGAGTACTGTGGTGTAGAGTGGTATAGAGTGGAGTACAGTGGCTTGGAGGGACGTAGCGTAGAGTGGCACAGAGTAGAGTGGCATTATATGGAGTGTAGTGGAGTAGAGTGGCTTAAGCTGGCATTGTGTGGAGTGGAATTGCACAGTGTAAAGTAGAGAGGTGTACAGTGCAGTGGCATAGAGTACAGTGGCCTAGAGCTTAGTGCTGCAAAGTAGAGTAGAGTGGCATAGAGTGCAGTAGGCTACAATAGAGTGGCATAGAAGCAGTGGCCTACAGTAGAGTATAATGGGATAGATTGCACTATTGTAGAGTGCAGTGATGTAGAATATAGTGGTGCAAAGTAAATTGGTACAGAGTGCAGTAGCATTGAGTGCTGTGGCGCAGAGTTGAGTGGTGTAGAATGCTGTACCATAGAGTTCAGTGGCATACACTGCAGTGGAGCAGAGTTGAGTAGAGAGGCATAGGGTAGAGTGGGGCAGAGTACAGTGCAGTGGTCTAAATAGCAGTGCTGTAGAGTGCAGTGGCATATAGTGCAGTGGCATACAGTCTAGTGGCATATACTGCAGTGGCATACAGTGCAGTGGCAAAGAGTAGAGTGACGTAAAGTAGAGTGGTGCAGAGTAGAGTTGCATAGAGTGAAGTGGGGTAGAGTGAAGTAGAGAGAGGAGGGCTACAGAAGCTTGCCTATTGCAGAGTGGTTTACCTGAAGTGGGGTATAGTAAAGTAGTACATAGTAGAGTGCAGTAGCATTGAGTGCAGTGGCGCAGAGTCGAGTGGTGTAGAATGCTGTACCATAGAGTTCAGTGGCATACACTGCAGTGGGGCAGAGTTGAGTAGAGAGGCATAGGGTACAGTGGGGCAGAGTACAGTGCAGTGGTCTAAATAGCAGTGCTGTAGAGTGCAGTGGCATTGAGTGCAGTGGCATACAGTCTAGTGGCATATAATGCAGTGGCATACAGTGCAGTGGCATATAGTAGAGTGAGGTAAAGTAGGGTGGTGCAGAGTAGAGTGGTATAGAGTGAAGTGGGGTAGAGTGAAGTGGAGAGAGGAGGGCTACAGAAGCTTGCCTATTGCAGAGTGGTGTACCTGAAGTGGGGTATAGTTAAGTAGTAGAGAGTAGAGTTCAGTGGCATAGAGGGCAGTGACACAGAATAGAGTGGTGCAGAGTAGTGCAGAGTAGAGTAGAGTGGAGTGGAGTAGAGTTACATAGCGTGGAGTGGAATAGAGTGTCTTCAAGTGGTGTACAATAGAGTGGCATAAAGCACAGTGATGTAAAGTGCAGTATCGTACAGTAGAACAACATAGAGTATTGTGGCATAGAGTGAGGTAGAGTACAGTGACGTGGGGTAGAGTAGACTGGTGTAGAGTTAAGTGTAGTACAGTAGAGTTGTGTACAGTGCAGAGGTACATAGTAGAGTGCAGTGGAATAGAGTAGAATCCTGCAGAATAGAGTAGGGTAGCATAAAGTGAAGTAAAGTTATATGCAATGGCATACGGCACAGTGGTGCAGAGTATAGTAAAGTAGAGTTGAGTAGCGTACAGTGCAGAAGCATGGAGTGTAGTTTAGTGGGGTAGAGTGCCTTGGAATTGTAGTGTTTGGAGTGGAGTTGCATGGCATGCAATAGCGTGGTGTATAGTGCAGCAGCATAGAGTTCAAGTGCCTAGAGTAGAGTGGTGCAAATAAGAGTAACGTGGTATAGAGATCAGTGGCCTACAGTAGGGAGCAATGGGATATAATACACTGGTGTGGAGTGCAGTGGTGTAGAGTAGAATGGGCACAGTAGAGGAGCACAGAGTGCAGTAACATTCAGTGCAGTAGATCAGAATACAGTGGTGCAAAGTGGAGTGGCGCATAAAGTGCAGTGGTATGAACTACAGTGGTGCAGAGTTGAGTAAAGGGGTGCAGGATGCGGTGGTGCAGAGTACAGTGTAGTGGCATAGAGTGCAGTTGCCTACAGTCTAGTTGCATACACTGCAATGGGAGTGCATTGGTATAGAGTAGAGTGATGTAAAGTAAAGTGGCATAGAGATGAGTGGCATAGAATGAAGTGGGGTATAGTAAAGTAGTACAGAGTAGTGTACAACGACAGAGAGGGCAGTGGCATAGATAAAAGTGGTGCACAGGAGAGTAGAGTGGAGTAGAGTGACATAGAGTAGAGCACATTGGAGTGGCTTCAAGCGATGTTCAATAGAGTGGCGTTGAGTACAGCGGTGTAGAGTGTAGTGTCGTAAAGTAGAGCAGCGTACAGTATTTGGCATGGAGCATAGGTGGGTGGAGTGAAATGGGGTACAGTAGACTGTTGTAGAGTAGAGCGTTGTACAGTACAGTTGCATACAGTGTAGCAGTGCAAAAGTAGAGTGGTGCATAGTATAGTGTAGTGGCATAGAGTAGAGTGCTGCAGAACAGAAAATGTGGCATAAAGCGGAGCGCAGTAATGTGGGGTGACATACAGTACAGTGGGGAAGAGTAGAGTAGAGTGGCTTACAGTGTAGTTTTGTAGGGTACAGAGGCCTACACTGGTGTGGTGTGCCATACAGTGGAGTACAGTAGAGTTGAGTAGAGTGGCATAGAGTGGCATAGAGTAAAGTGGACTGTCTCGGAGTGGACTGTCTCGGAGTGGTATAGAGTAGAGTGGCATAGAGTGAAGTGCTGGAGAGGAGAGTGGCATAGCGAAGAGTGCCTATAAGTAGAATGTTGTGGGGTAAAGTGGCTTAGAGTCTCACTGTATGGAGTGGAGTTGCATGGCATACAGTAGGGTGGCATATACTTCAGCAACATAGAGTGCAAGTTCTTAGAGTAGAATATAGTAATGCAAAGTAGAGTAGAGTGGCATAGAGTTCAGTGGCCTACAGTAGAGTGCAATTGAATAGAGTGCACTTGTGTAGATCACAGTGGTGTAGAGTAGAATGGGGCAGGGTAAAGTGGCACAGAGTGCAGTAGCATTGAGTCCAGTGGCTCGGAGTACAATGGTACAGAGTGGAATGGTGCAGACTACGGTAGCATAGTGTGCAGTGGAAAACATTACAGTGGTGCACAGTTGAGTAGAGAGGCATTGGGTGCAGTGGTGGAGAGAACAATGGAGTGGTGTAGAGTTCAGTGGCGTAGAGTGCAGTGGCATAGAGTGCAATGGCATACATTCAAGTGGCTTAAACTGCAGTGGTGTACAGTGTAGGGGTGTACAATACAGTGGCGTATAGTGCAGTAGCATATAGTACAGTACAGCTTGCAGTTCTGTGGCATAGAGTGCAGTGGTGTACAGTGCAGTGTTGTACAGTGCAGTGGCAAAGAGTCTAGTTGCCTTCAGTGAAGTGGCAACATGCAGTAGCATACAGTGCAGGGGCATAGAGTGCAGAGGCGTATAGTGCACCAACATACAGTCCAGTGGTATTTAGTGCAGTGGCATACGGCACAGTGATGTAGAGTGTAGTGTAGATATATGCTTTTTTATTTACATAGGTACCCCAGTACTTTCTAGATATTTTCTCAGTAGTACCATGGTATGCTATAAACGTTTGAAAAAACATACTGTTCACTAAAAACAATTGTCCATGAGTCTACTGCCTTTGGTAAAGTGCCTTATGTGTTTATATATATTTTAAATATAAACACCCTAACCTAGATCGCTCCTTGATACAAACACTAAGTATGGTGAAAACGTTTTTGTTTTTTAAAACCTGTGTTTTGTGATCACCATACACTGGGGTATACTGTGGCCCAATCTATCAATATGTTTTTGTGCATTATAACTGAAAACCTTAAGAACCAATTCTCTTCAAAAACCAAAGAGAATCCTTTCCACACCATAATCTATAGTCCTAATAAATGTCATTACATTTTGTCCAGTCTATGGAAAATGTATTGGAGGAAAAACATATTTTGAGACTCCCCATTTTTCTTTGCACCCCCTTCACCAACCACCAAAAAACCTTACATCATTAAACATTATAGAATAAGAAATATGCCTGCAAATTTAATACCAATAACCAGAGGTTTCAGGGACGTTATAGTTAGAAATTAGTATTTAAAAAACCTTAAAAATTCACTGAAAACACCACAGATTTCAGGGACGTTATAGTTAACAATTCACTTAAACAAAACCAGAGAAATTTGGTTGTTATAGTTAGTTGAGCTAACTATAACTTAAGCCCCTGCAATGCACTGCTGATGATGTCACATATTACATTATTCATGACATGGTCAGGGACATCACTGATGACATCTCAAATGACATCACTGATGACATCTCAAATGACATCACTGATTACATCACTGATGACATCATCTAGTGACTGTGTGTTTCTGTAAATTGTATGTTTTATATATATGAATGCCAAGGTGTACTGAAGAATGAGTGGATGTATAAGTGTCTAAATGGATGACTTAGTAGGTGTCTGACTGACTGTATAAGTGAGTGATTAAATGTGTCTTACTGAATGCACAGGTTATTGACTAAACTGTGTGAATGTCTGTATCAGTCTGTCAGTTGATGTGTAAGCGGCTGCATGGATTGGTGAGTAGCTACTTGAGTGTCTATATGGGTTATTGATTGGTTGTTTGAGAATCTGAATGGGTGCCTGAGTGTCTGTGTGAGTGGGTGGGGCATGTGTGCATAGATGTATGAGTGGGTGATTGGGTTTAAGAGTGCATCTGTGAAGGGCTGTATGGGTGGGTGAGTGTGTGTATGGGTGTGGTGCTGAGTGAATGGAAGTCTCAGTGGTACATGTGTGAGTAACTACATATGTGAAAGGCAGTATGTATGAGTGTTGAAGTATACAAATGACTATATGTGAGAGTGAGTGATTGTGAGAGTGGCTGTGTGGCTGAGTGTGTGCTTGTATCAGTGATTGTATGAAAGAGTAAGTATGTGTTAGTATCTGTTTGAATTAGTGAGGTGGTGTGTGTATAACCTCATAGGTGAGTAAATGGGTGTGTGATTCAGTCTTTGCATAACGGACTAGGTGTATGAGTAACTCTATGGATCAGTGGCGTTGAGTGATTGTCTGTATAGGTGTATGAGTGCAAATGATAGTGCTGTATCGATGAGTGACTGCATGTATGAGTGACTGTATTGGTGAATGAGTGGATGTGTGTGTAGACCTAGGAATCAGTGAGTGGGTATGTAGTTACTGGTATTGATGTGTCTACGGTTTCGAAAATGGTAGTCTGTATTTTAGAGTGGGTGTATCAAAGGTTATATTAGGGTGTGAGGAGGTGCATTAGATTATCATGTGGATGATGTCTTCAGTGATGTCACTGACCATGTCATGAATGATGCAATATGTGACATTATCAGCAGTGCATTGTGGGGAGCGAGTTATAGTTAGCTCAACTAACTATAATGGCTTAATTTCTCTGGTTTCATATGAGTGATATGTCCACCTAACTATAACATCCCTGAAACCTATGTTGTTTTCAGTTTATTTCTATAGTTTTCTAAATGCTAATTTTTAACTATAATGTCCCTGACACCTATGGTTTTTTCAGAGAATTTCTATGTATTTTTAAATGCTAATTTATCATTATAACATCCCAGAAACCTATGTTTTTTTCAGTAAATTTCAAAGGTTTTTTAAATGCTAATTTCTAACTATGACGTTCCTGAAACCTATTTCTTTTTAGTGAATTTCTAAGGTTTTTTAAATCCTAATTTCTAACTATGCCTACATAGGTAGGACATGTACAGAAAGAGGTAGAAAGGTGCAGAAAGAAGCAAGCAAAATGCTGAAAGAGGTAATAGAAGTCCAGAAAGACGAAGAAAGGTGCAGAAAGAAGCAAGAGATATGCAGAAAGGACCAACAGAGGTGAAAAAAGAGGCATTGTTGCAAAGTCATCCTGTGCCCCCAACTTTTTGCTGACTGTTAATGGTGGTAACTGAGTCTGAATAACTAGGCCCTGAGTCAGTGCTATGCTGAAAGACACTTTGTTAGAACTGGGATTTCTGGTTGGCTAAGGCTTGCGCCAAAGCCAGGCAGAAACCACCATTCTAGTCAGGGCAAGGGGGTCACACGCCAAGATAACCCCTGCTCACCCCTTTGGTAGCTTGGCACGAGCAGACAGGCTTATCCCGAAGGCAATGTGTAAAGCATTTGCGCACGCACACAACAGCAACAACATCCTAGGCACACGACAAAAGGAACTCCACACAAGGTTATATAAAAATAACTTCTGTATTGTCAAAAACACATCAGATAGTAGTCACACAATATAGATTGTGCCACTGGCACGGGCAATATTCACAAGGGATTATTTACACCAGGACAGGGCCACATGGGCCACTGTCAGAATCAACACTTAGCCGAAATAGCACTTCTAGAACTTAGAATAAATGTAGCACAAAATAACAATTATAGATCACAACCAGTAACTACTGGTAAAGGTAGGTACACACTACGCAATACTAAAAACCATAGGCCTAGATCACGCATGGACACATAACCTCTCTAGTATAACATACTAGGCAAAGTAAACTCCTAAGCATTAACACATGTAGAAGTATAACACAAGCATAAAGGCAAAGCACATTACGCAGTAATCATATTTAGGCCTAACCAGTATAACTACAGTAGGCAATCTCTCACTAGTCTAAACACATTAGACCCTCCCCCTAAGAATAAATCACATATAGGGGCGTACCTCGCAGTGAAGTAAACTCTCACTGACATAAACCCACATAGGTAAAATAACCTCAAAATCATAGTAACATCACATTGCGCAAAAAAATCACATTAGGCAATTTACCATTATAAACATAGTAACCCTGGGTGAAGCACTACGCTACGTTTGCGTAGTTTGTGAAGTTTACGCAACTTCGCACTACGCGAGCTGCACGTAGCACAGTGCGAACACGCGTAGCGCTGCATAGCATAGTGCAGCGGTCATTTTTTGCTCGTTCGCGGTCCTCAACGTCATGTTCGTGACCGTGATCATGCAAAATGACATCCCGGCGAACCTCTCTCAACGCGGGGAGGTCAGGTTTCTCATTGCGAGTGGTCGTGCATGCTCGCGACGACTGGCGATGATAAACTACCAGTTTGTGTTGAGAAAGCTGCCGCTCGAGTAAAAATCTACATGAATGGCAGAAAACTACAGCTCGCACTGTGCAAGAAGCCGTTTTCAATGATTGCACAGTGCCAGATGCTTGTTCGCACTGTGCAATCATTGAAAATGCATCTTGACAGTGCGAACATGCTACTATGCAGCTTGCGTAGTGCTACATGAAGTTCGCGTAGTGCGAAGTGCACTTCGCGTAGCTTCGCGTAGCGCTACTTCGCGGACTACGCCCACCCTTAGTAAAATCACATTGCGCAAAAGTCACATTAGGGCCTTGCACCCCACCCACATACCAGCCCCCTGGCCAACTGGCCATATCAAGAAGGGGACTCAAAAAGCCCTGTGTCCAGAATGTCAGGGCGCGCTGCCACGCAGCGCCAGTCAGGGGTGTACCAGAGGGGCAAACCTAAACGTTGCTGCTGCCCACTAATTGCTGGGCAGCTGGGAACAATCACAGGGCCTAAACGTTGCAGCTGGCACTAAGTGCTGCGCAGGTGTGGAAGGCCTGGCACCACTGTGCCACTTCTGTCCCTCTCAGGGACTCTCTCTCTAAATTGCGCCGAAATGGTTCAGCTGCCCACTACTTGCTGGGCAGCTGGGACAGTCACAACTGTGGCATGGGCTCTCAATAGCCCTGGAATAACACTGCGCCAAATGCTGGGGGCTCTGGAAATAAAATATGCCACTAGGAGCACTCCAGCTCCTGAATTAATTGTGCGCCCAGTCAGAGCCACACAGGCTCTCTAAACAAATACAAAGTGCCGCCAAAACTGGAGCTCTCTGGCTCTAAGCAAATCTGCACATGCCCTCTGGAGCACTCTGGCTCCTCAAAACAAACAGACAGGCAACCTGTGGGAGCCCCTCAGGCTATATAAATAAACATGCCCATCGTTGGAGCTCTCAGGCTCTGAATCTATACTGCGGGCATGTCCATGGGGCCCCTCTGGACCCTTTTATCAATTGTGTGCCCCTTGGTTGGAGCGACCCCCTATCAGGCGGGGGCCGCTTAGGAAAATAGGCGGGGGCACCACAACACACGCCCGGAGCTCCCCCCTCCCACAGTCGTCTAACTTACCGGCTCTCTCGTGGGTCATGGGGCGGAGGCAGGACGTTTCTGGCGGGGCTTCCCTCGACTCCGGGGAGCCCCGCTCTGGCCTGGGGCTCTTCTTCACCCGGGGCTCTCCGTCGCCGGCTGCAGGAACCGCGGGGCTCTCCCAAGCGCATGGGAGCCCCACGCCATCACTTACGCCGGCGTCTTCCGGCTCTCTCTTGTCCCCTCCTCGCTGGGTGACTGCAGCACTTTCCTTCGGCCACCCGGGGAGGCGGGGTAGGCTCCCGACCTCCCCACACAGCACCACCTTTCCTGGCGGCTTCTCTGGCATCAGCGGCGTGCGCGGGACTTCCTCCACGAAACCGGAAGTCCCGCCCGCCGTCAGGCGCATTCCTGCCTGACTTCCGCCCTCCTCCGAACCGGGCCACCGCGGTGATCCCTTTGGGTGCAAAAGTGAGGGGTAGCACCCTCCAGATAAGAAATAAACATAAAAACGGGGTGGGCACCCGTTAAGGCACCGATAAAAAGGGGTGCCACCCTTTAGTTCAAAAATAGCTATTATCGGGCATAATGCAGGGTAGGCACCTGCGAGGCATAACAGGGCAGGAGCGCTCCCCCCCTCACCCCCCCCCCCCCCCAGGGACAACAACAGCGCTCTGCCCAGCGATCAAGATAAAGCGCCCACGAGACGCTGGGGGCCCAAAAATGACAAAAAGGCCCCAGAAAGGACCACAACACCAGAAGGGACCCAGAAACACAGGACAAGGCTCCTGGAATAAAGAGGAAAACACTCATAGGGTGCTACAAAGATGCAGCAAGGCCCTGGGGCCAAGAATTGGAGAAACTAGCTCCTCAGCAAAGAAAAGTCCTCCAGTCCCCCAGGCATGGCAGGGGGGGTCCCAGCACAAGGTCCATCAGGCATCAAGGGGCTGGGCAGGGCACAGGGAGGCAAGCCTTCCCCTGGGCCCAAGCAGCAGCAAGCACCTGGCAGGATTCAAGTAGCAAGACAAGAACATTTTCAGAGTGTCACAGCACCCTTTTTATACCCAAAATCCTTTGTCTAGCAGGGTGCAGGCAGTGTGAGAACCAGCTACAACTGGTAGGTTGCAGACCTATGGAATGTAGGGCAGTCTCCCAGGGCACTGGGTGTGTGCTCTAATATCCAGCTTGTGTTTCAATAAACCAAATTATGTTCAATGTTTGCTGCAAAATTTAATTTATTCTTTCAATATCTTCTTATTAAATGTTCCAATCACATTTGCTATCCTTATATGTCATCCTGAAAACGCTTTCTTGTTATGCATCACAAGTATATTCCTCTCTCCAATGCATTTCGGCGACATTTTCGCCTCCATCAGGAAAACATTTTAAAATATAAACATACCGTTTTTACCATTTAATATAAAGCAGTGTCCATGGTTCACTTATATTGCATTCTGTGTTTTCTGATTCTATACTGCGCCTTAAGTACTGGCTACATTCGTTCATGACTGTGCTCATTATTGTTCATGAGTGGGCTCCATGCCGTGTCTTTTATTATCTTTGTCTGTAACTGTATTATCTGATCTAAAATTGCACAGTTATCACACTGTTCGTGTTGATAACTGTCAATCGCTCGTTGCGCCCATATTATTAGACCGTTTGTTTTCGCGCCATGCCTTATGCTGTTTCTACGTGTAGCTCGTAGTGGGTTCTTCCCACGTCAATGTTACTTCATTATTAGTCTACGCGCCATGCTTAGTACTATCGTTATCTATAACTCGTCATCAGGAGTTCCTGTGTTCTTTTCACGTTTGCTGGTGTGATGTAAAAGCAGTTTCCTTATGGGACAGCTTTTATATTGCCCTCCCACCTTTTATATAACGCGCTGTAATGCATTGTTATTCATACGTGTTTCTATATTTCTTTGCTCACCTTGACTGCAAAACGTTATCGCTCGCTTGACTCTCCTCCCTGTTTCTCCGGTTCGGCGTTTATGTGCTGTAAGCTTCCCGCGGCTATTTCCGCGTCTGCTCTACGTTACGTGATTTTGCACACTTGCGTTGATTGTTATCATGTGACCTGACCTCTTTTTTTTACTCTGTGCTGTGCTTTATTGTGTATTGCGTGCTGTTAACAGACTGTTCTGGCTACTTTTTGGGGTTACGAGCCCGTGTTAAGAGTCTATGGCAATGCCGCCACGGAAAAGCAGGCGGTCTTCACTCTGGGGGCCCCCTGCAGGCCCCCAGAGTGAAGGACAGTAAGGGGGTGCACACGGGGGGTACCTGTGGTACCCCCCTGCATTTGCATAGTGAAAGCAGCAGGCACCGCGCGGTGCCTGCCGCTTTCATTATGCAAATGGTGAAAAGCATTTTCTGCATTGTGGCGGGCGGTGCAAAGAGCACCGCCCGCCACAATGCTGTAAATACAGGATGTGCCCGCCACTGTGGCGGGCACATCCTAATTTCACCCCGGGACCCCCATCCCATTCCCCACTATGGTGACGGGCGGACTTTGGCTCTACGGTGATGTATATGCATTCAAAAACATCGTTACTCTATGACTATAAACTTGAAAATGTATTCTATTGGTTACACGATTGCTATGACTCAAATACGTTCAGCTACATCATTTCTGCATGAAAATGCGTATTTCAAGAAATGTTACACTTCTCTATCCATATGTAACATATATTACAAATAACAGGTAAATTCAACCCTTTCATTTAGACCATTCAGTTTAAGTGAATTTAAAGACTAAATCCAATGATTCTCTCTCTTTAATACATTTTTCTTATTGTCCATTCCTTCTTTTTTCGGAACTTCCTCCAATATGCAGACTCTTAATTGGCTGATGTGGTGTTTGGCATCTAGGAAATGAGCCGCTACAGTTGATTTTAAAGCCTTCATTCGTATGTTGTTCTTGTGTTCGTTTACTAAAAATTACTATTCCCACTCCAGTGAGTGCAACAGTAGGGAAAGCGTTGGATAGCGGGTGGGTAAAAATTGCTATTCCCACTCCAGTGAGTGCAACAGTAGGGAAAACGTTGGATAGCGTAGGGGTAAACATTACTATTCCCAAACCCGTGAGGGCAACAGTAGGGACAGCGTTGGATAGCATAGAAATTAAATATAACATACGTATAAATAATTTTTGTATTTAAAATAAATAATAATTTAAATTTTAAACAACTCAATATCATTTACAAATACCAATAAATAATTATAAAAAACATAATAAATATTAGTTACAAAATAAGAAATATTAAAAAATAAAAGATTTGAATGAATAAAAATTGATTAACAATTTAAAAAAATTAAACAATAACATTCTTTTTTATACCAAAATATACTTTTTATAAAACATTAATTACCAATTAATAAAAAATAATTTCCAATTCAAAAATAATAATTACAAATTAAAAAAATAATTACCAATTAAAAAAAATAATTACCAATTACAAACATTAATTACCAATTACAAACATTAATTACCAATAAACAAAATTAATTACCAATTACAAAATTAAATTAACAATTAACAAAATTAATTACCAATTACAAACATTAACTACCAATTAAAAAAGTAATTAACAATTAAAACATTTAATTGCCAATTAATAATTAATTGAAAATAATTTAATTATGAATGCCAAAAATTTAAAATAAATCATTACTTAATTACAATTAAAATACTTCCCACACAATTCCCCTATAAACCCACTACCCGCTACAGAACTTACATGCAAAAATTAATGAAAATTAATTACTAACTCCTAAAAATTAATAATTAATTTACTATTATTAAATTACTTCCCACCCTATTCCCCTATAAACCCACAACCCACAAGCTGCTCCGGTACTAAAACATAAAATGTACTTAAAAATAACATTATTAATATATAAAATTAGTACACATATAATTTAAAACAAGTAAAATACTTAACAAAAAACATATAAAACATACATATTAAATACATAACAAAAGTACAAAAATCAATAATAGTAACATCGAGATTAGTAACATCGATATATTTGATATCGATATTACTGACTTCGATATTACTTATATCGATATGAAAAAAATCGATATTACTTACCTTAGGGTCGATATTCTGTCCAACGATATTGTCCTTCGATATTAAAAACTTGATATTTCTGTAGGTCGATATAAAAAACTTGATATTTAGACTGTGCACCATTCTCCGTAAGGGATGCTTCGTTTGAGATTCACTGGATGATAGCTTTTTGCATGTAATAGGGTATTCCCCTAGGTGGGCTTTCTGAACAACTTTGTTTCTACTTTTCCATCATTAATATACACTGTTAGGTCAAGAAAGTTAACGTCAGTTCTGCTGAGTTCACTGGTAAAGCTTAAATTTAGGTCATTATTTTTTAGTTTATCGATAAAGCTGTTTACCTCATCTTCAGTGCCCTTCCACACTAAAAACAAATCATCGATAAAAAGACTCCAGTGCATAATGTGTTTTTCCCATTCTTCCTGGTACTACGTCCAGACTACCTGCTCCTCCCACCAGCCCATATGCAAATTAGCATAGCAAGGGGCAAAGCAGGTGCCCATCGCAGTCTGATGGTATAGACATCAGTGATGTCATTTGAGATGTCATCAGTGATGTCATCAGTGATGCCACTGACCATGTCATGAATGAAGAAATATGTGATGCCCTCAGCAGTGCATTGCAGGGCGTAGGTTATAGTTAGCTCAACTAACTATGACGGCAGAATTTCTATGGTTTTGTATGAGTGTAATGTCCAAATAACTATAATGTCCCTGAAACCTATGTTTTTTTCAGTGAATTTCAAAGGTTTTTTAAATGCTAATTTGTAACTATAACATCCCTGAAACCTATAGTTTTTTCATTGAATTGGAAAGTTTTTTTAAAAGCTAATTTCTAATTATAATCTTCTTTAAACCTATAGTTTTTTCAGTGATTTTAAATTATCACTTCATTATGAACCTAGCGAAAACAGCCGATATCCCCAGTTTTCCAGCAATAGCTTCCACAAAAAAAATCGTCACAAATGAGAACAACAACTAACAGTAATACAAGCTTTGCGCCAAAGGAACAAGTAACTCAGTGCACCGTTAGTCATCGCCAAGTGGCTTTATTCAGGCAGAATTCAATAAACAAAATGACATCGATCTGAGTGCGGCCCCCCCCGGACCGCGCAACATCGCAGGGTATGTACACGCTGAGCGCCAAAGGTACTACTAACTCAGTGTACCATAAGTCATCGCAACGAAGAGTGAAAAGGTTTATGTATGCAGTGAGGCATACTATCAGTTTAAAATCACCCAAAAATACTTATAATATAAAAAGAACAGAAGAATCAAAGTACATTAATAATTACAATCCGGTGATTTTGAAGATGTGGACATACAATATGTTGCAGATAACTCAATTGCTGTTGCTCGCTATGTCACGTCATATATTACCAAGTCTGAGAAAACAGAATTGAAAGAAATGTGGGAGGAAATTTCACAGGAGAAGACACTTAGCAAAAAATTGTACAGCTTCAAATTAAAGATGCTTTCACATCGAGAAATTCGATCCTACGAACAACCCTGAAACCTACATATTTCGACAGTGTATTCTATAAATGTTTCATCTTTTGTTCCATACACTGACACTGCAGTCAGAAGAGCTCACAATTTAAATTGAGACAGGTTTTATTTATTATAGAGAGAAATGTACTCTATGTCCTCGAACTTTGTCAAGAGGAAGTGACTAAAAACATTCCTTAAAGTTTGTGCTGACTACTGCACCCAAGAGGTGGAAAACGTTATGATACCCGACGTGATGTTTCAGAGATCGTACTTGCACCTTTCTTTATAGCTGGACCAAGTTACCAATGAATTATCACTAAAATTATAAATACGTCTGTGGAGTCGTTACTACAACCCTTCGATGTCTGTGCTGACTACTGCACCCGAGAGGTGGAGAATGTTACAATGCCAGATTTGATGTGGCAGAGATCGTACTTGCACATTTCTTTATAGCTGGACTAAGTTACCACTAAATTATCACTGAAATTACAAATATGTCTGTGGAGTGGTCACTGCAACCCTTCATGATGAAATGTTTTGTGTATAATTTCACATATGCTGTCCTACCTCAGTGTACCACGAGTCATGAACCCTATACGATAGAATCTATTCTGTATTATTTCATATCTGGTGCCCGTAGCTTAGTGCAGCACAAATCATTGACCCTTTATAATTGAATCTCTGTGTCTGATCCAATGATAACTGTTGTACTTGTTGCTACTTTAGGGAAGGAGGGGCAGGGACAGCGTCAAGCAGGCGGTGAATGCATTGGAATTGATGTTGCAGCAGGATGCAAAGTAAATATTTATCTAATAAAGCGCTTTAACATACTACTTTGCTGGAGCGCTGTATATATTTTTATAATCTGGCAGCTAGAACAAACCAAAATATTACCGCACAACCGGAAAAAATATAGCCCAATTGTGCATGATGTAGCCCAATCTGGCAAAACTGATGCCACATCCACTCCCTCACGGTTTGTATACACCCACACAGCACCCATCCAGTACAGGTGTCACAAGACACTTGTCCCTGCTAATATAAAAGGCCAGGTGCAAATGCTCTATGCTATTTAAGAGTTTAGAGTGCGTGGCCTCACTTCTCACTGAGTTAGTAACACCACAAGCAATGAGCGGGTGTACAACCTGCGATGATGATAGGTGCACTCATATGTACCCTGCAATGGCAATATCAAGACTCAGTACCAAATGTGAAACCTCTTAGCTTGCAGAACAGAGCTGTATGATGTGGAGAGTGTCCTGCCTGGGAAAAGGTGAGCAGTGAGGCCTTGGTGCGCAGCGTCGGACAGATACCTCTGGGTGGCGGGAGTGAATGGGATACAGCAACCTCAATGCAGAAAGACGACAGATTGATTTAAGTGTACGTTCTCGTATATACTCTGCCACAGTGTCGGATTGGTAACGCAGGCACTGGTGCAAAGCTCGAGGGGCCGGTGCCCAGTTCCAACTGTAGGCTACTTTTTGGAGCAGTCTGGGGGGCAGATTTGGGCGATGTTGCTGTTGTTCGGATACAGCCAGCGGCCCTCTCCTCCCAACACCACCAGAGTCAAAAGCACGAAAAATCTGCGATGATGCGTGGCCATCCTGACAATCAACACCCACTTTGAACTGTTTCTCTCATTCTCATCTTCTCTGTCTCACTCTTTCTCTCTTTGTGTGGCTTCCTCTCTCTCACTCTTTTTCTATTCCTCTCTCACTCTTTCTCTCTCTCTCTTCCTCTCTCTCACTCTTTCTCTCTCTTCCTCTCTCTCACACTGATTCTCTCTTTCTCTCTTACTCATATCTTACTTTTTCTCTCTATTTCTCTGCCTTCTTCTCTCTCGCACTGTTTCTCTTTCTCTCTTCCTTGTATCTTACTCTTCCTCTCTCTTACTCTATCTCTCTTTCGCTGTCTTCCTCTCTCTCTCACTCTTTCTCTGTCTTCCTCTCTCTCACTCTTTCTCTCTTCCTCTCCCTACCTCTCTCTCACTCTTTCTTTCTCTCTCTATCTTCTTTGCTGGATGCATGACACACCATCTTATCATTCTTTTTGTCCTGCAGGCTGTGAATCACAAATGGACCAGCGATGACACACCACCGCTGTATATAATTTTCTTTCTTGTAGTTTTGTTTAAATAAAATGTTTTATATGTAAATCTATACATGACTAAGATTCTTATTTGTCCAACCGCACAGGGACACTTTCGGGCCCAAGTAGGTTTTTGGGGGTATGCTGATTATGTGGGAAGAGGGTGCGTTAACTGCTAATGTGGGGAGACACAGTGTGAAAGGGGTATCTCTCACAGAAAGAGCTCCGGTATGTTTTCAGAAATGCCTTGGACAGATTCCAGCTAATGGGCTAAATCACAAAATGGCTTTTCAATGCTCATATAGTGTGACTTATGAACAGTTTGTACCCAGGCTCGTAGATGGACAACTGCAGCCTGTCGGCTCGACTCACAGAGGCAGAACTATGAGCTGTCTCCTCCCAAAGGAACAGCAGCGTAGTAGCTCATAGAGGTAGACACACTGCAGCGTACTAGCTCGCAAAGGTAGACAGCTGTGAACTGACGGACTGGCTTCTAAAGGCACATCTGCGAAGTGGTGATGTTGGGCACAGGGAGCGTGAAAGGGTTATCTTCCTACTAGTGTCCTGGAGTGAAAGTCATGCTGCCTGGTGCTCACCTGTTTCTCCTTTATAGTTAATAAATCTTAAACCTTCACTGCATCCAAATCATCACTACACAAAGCTCCGCTATATTAAATTGCCCCAGAAACCTTTCTTTTATATTTTCACTCGATGCGAGGCACAAGAAGGCTGCTAACAGTTCCTAGTTTAAGTATTAGCAGCCAATCAGAGGCAAGCTTGTGCTCGGAAGTTAGGCACTGACCAGATGTATATATATTTTTCCCTTTAATGTATCAAAAACTACTGAACGGATTTACACCATTTCTACAAAACCACACTTTCTTTGGCCAAGACCTTCCTCTCTGCCAGATTTGGCGTAATTCCGTTCAGCAGTTTGACCTGTAGCCTTCTCTAAAGTTTCCTATGGAAAATCTATTGAGAAAACACATTTTGACACCCCCCTTTTTTCTCAGCCCCCCCTTGACCAATCACCCCTAAACTTTCAAGATAGGAGCTGATCAAAAAAGAAAAACTTTTGGGAAATTTTCGTAAACCACGCAATCCCCCTCCCAACATGAGTGAATCCCAGAGACTGCAGGGACACCAGCGGGACCCCGCAACCCCAGCGAGCCCCCACTAATATTTTTAAAGAAATGACCCCAGGACCTAGCCCACCCCGGGGTCTCAATAAAATAAAACACGGGTACCCGCGACCCCAGCGCAAATAGCGCCGATTTTTTATTAAAAAAATAAATACATTTGGGGGCCCTGAGGGTCCTTCTGGGACCCCCTGAGCAGGCCTAGGGGGTCAGGGTGTTTCTACTCTGCCCCCTTCTCTTGTTTTTTACCTTCGTTTTTGTGTTTTCTAGCGAGTCGCTTCTACCGAGCCACAAGCTGGCTGCCAACACTTCTTGATTTGGAGTGTTGGCAGCCAATCACAGTGAAGCTCCTTCACGGGCATTAGGCTCCACCCAGATATCAAAACATTTATTTTTCTAATTTCTCAGCAACTACAGAACGGATTTACACCATTTAGAAAAAGGTCGCTTTCTGACCCACGCACTACCTTTGTGCCAAATTTGGGGTAATTTGTTCAGTAGTTTCAGCTGTAGCCTTGCACAAAGTTTCCTATGGGAAATTGATTTTTTTACTTTTATGTTTTGAATTTCTCAAAAACTACTGAACGGATTTACACGATTTAAAAAAAGATCGCTTTCTGAACCAAGCTCTACCTTTCTGCCAAATTTGGGGTAATTCCATTCAGCAGTTCGGGCTGTAGCTTGTCGCAAATTTCCTATGGAACTTAACATGGGGAAAATGCGTTTTGGGACCCCCTTTTTTCTCAGCCCCCCCTTGACGAATCATCCCTAAATTTTCAGGATAGGAGCTGACCTGGATAGACTTTTTACGGGAGAATTTCGCAAAGATTCGTCAAACGACACCAAAGTTATTAGCAGATGGAGGGCTCCAGGAGGGGAGCCTTGCAACCCCCTCCCAACGTAAGTGAAGTCCAGAGACTGCAGGGACCCAAGCTAGCCCCCGCAACCCCAGCGAGCCCCCACTATTATTTTTTAAGAAATGCCACGGGACCTAGCCCCTCCAGGGGTCTCATTAAAATAAGACACGGGAACCCGAGACCCCAGCGCAAATAGCGCCGATTTTTTATTTAAAAAATAAATACATTTGGGGGCCCTGAGGGTCCTTCTGGGACCCCCACAGTAGGCCTAGGGAGTCAGGGTGTTTCTACCCTGCCCCCTTCTCTTGTTTTCTACCCTTGTTTATCTGTTTTCTAGTGACTCGCTTCTACGGAGCCACACGATGGCTATCAACACTTCCTGGTTTGGAGTGTTGGCAGCCAATCACAGTGAAGCTCGTTCACTGGACTTGGGCTCCGCCCAGATATCAAAACTTTTATTTTTCTAATTTCTCAGCAACTGTTGAACGGATTTACACCATTCAATAATAGGTCGTTTTCTGACCCACGCACTACCTTTGTGCTAAATTTGGAGTAATTCGTTCAGTAGTTTCAGCTGTAGCCTTGCACAAAGTTTCCCATGGGAAATTGATTTTTTGACTCTTATTTTTTGAATTTCTCAAAAACTACTGAATGGATTTACTCCATTTAAAAAAAAGGTCACTTTCTGAACAAAGCTCATGAATTTCTGCCAAATCTGGGGTAATTCCTTTCAGCAGTTCGCAGTGGTGTCACTGGGGTTGGTGTCACCCGGTGCGGGTAACTCATGGTGTCACCCCCTCATGACTTACCGCATGGACCACCTCTGTCGGAAATGTACGGTGCTAGGTACTGTCTTACTCCCTCTAGCTCCCTCTCTCTGTCTAGCTCCGTCTAGCTCCCTCTCTCTGTCTTACTCCCTCTAGCTCCCTCTGTCTCCCTCTCTCTCTGTCTTACTCCCTCTCGCTCCCTCTCTCTCTGCCTTACTCCCTCTAGCTCCCTCTCTCTCTGTCTTACTCCATCTAGCTCCCTCTCTCTGTCTAGCTCCCTCTAGCTCCCTCTCTCCCTCTCTTACTCCCTCTAGCTCCCTCTCTCTCTGTCTTACTCCCTCTAGCTCCCTCTCTCTGTCTTGCTCCCTCTAGCTCCCTCTCTCTCTGTCTTGCTCCTTCTAGCTACCTCTCTCTGTCTTACTCCCTCTTGCTCCCTCTCTCTCTGTCTTACTCCCTCTAGCTCCCTCTCTCTGTCTTACTCTCTCTAGCTCCCACTCTCTCTCTTACTCCCTCTAGCTCCCGCTCTCTCTCTTACTCCCTCTAGCTCCCGCTCTCTCTCTTACTCCCTCTAGCTCCCTCTCTCTCTCTTACTCCCTCTAGCTCCCTCTCTCTCTGTCTTGCTCCCTCTAGCTCCCTCTCTCTGTCTTACTCCCTCTAGCTTCCTCTCTCTCTGTCTTACTCCCTCTAGCTCCCTCTGTCTCTGTCTAGCTCCCTCTCTCTCTGTCTTACTCCCTCTAGCTCCCTCTCTCTCTGTCTTACTCCCTCTAGCCCCCTTTCTCTTACTCCCTCTAGCTCCGTCTCTCTCTCTTACTCCCTCTAGCTCCCTCTCTCGCTGTCTTGCTCCCTCTAGCTCCCTCTCTCTCTCTTACTCCCTCTCTCTCTGTCTTGCTCCCTCTAGCTCCCTCTCTCTGTCTTGCTCCCTCTAGCTCCCTCTCTCTGTCTTACTCCCTCTAGCTTCCTCTCTCTGTGTCTTACTCCCTCTAGCTCCCTCTGTCTCTGTCTAGCTCCCTCTCTCTCTGTCTTACTCCCTCTAGCTCCCTCTCTCTCTGTCTTACTCCCTCTAGCCCCCTCTCTCTTACTCCCTCTAGCTCCCTCTCTCTCTCTTACTCCCTCTAGCTCCCTCTCTCTCTGTCTTGCTCCCTCTAGCTCCCTCTCTCTGTCTTACTCCCTCTAGCTTCCTCTCTCTCTGTCTTACTCCCTCTAGCTCCCTCTGTCTCTGTCTAGCTCCCTCTCTCTCTGTCTTACTCCCTCTAGCTCCCTCTCTCTCTGTCTTACTCCCTCTAGCCCCCTCTCTCTTACTCCCTCTAGCTCCCTCTCTCTCTCTTACTCCCTCTAGCTCCCTCTCTCTCTGTCTTACTCCCTCTAGCCCCCTCTCTCTTACTCCCTCTAGCTCCCTCTCTCTCTCTTACTCCCTCTAGCCCCCTCTCTTTCTGTCTTGCTCCCTCTAGCTCCCTCTCTTACTCCTTCTAGCTCCCTCTCTCTCTCTTACTCCCTCTAGCTCCCTCTCTCTCTGTCTTGCTCCCTCTAGCTCCCTCTCTCTGTCTTACTCCCTCTAGCTTCCTCTGTCTCTGTCTTACTCCCTCTAGCTCCCTCTGTCTCTGTCTAGCTCCCTCTCTCTCTGTCTTACTCCCTCTAGCTCCCTCTCTCTGTGTCTTACTCCCTCTAGCTCCCTCTCTCTGTGTCTTACTCCCTCTAGCTCCCTCTCTCTCTGTCTTGCTCCCTCTAGCTCCCTCTCTCTCTCTTACTCCCTCTAGCCCCCTCTCTTTCTGTCTTGCTCCCTCTAGCTCTCTCTGTCTTACTCCCTCTAGCTCCCTCTCACTCTGTCTTGATCCCTCTAGCTCCCTCTCTCTCTTACTCCCTCTAGCTCCCTCTCTCTGTCAAGAGCCCTCTAGCTCACTCTCTCTCTGTCTTACTCCCTCTCTCTGTCTAGCTCCCTCTCTCTCTGTCTTGCTCCCTCTGGCTCCCTCTGTCTCCCTCTCTCTGTCTTACTCCCTCTAGCTCCCTCTCTGTCTAGCTCCCTCTAGCTCCCTCTCTCTCTGTCTTACTCCCTCTAGCTCCCTCTCTCTGTCTAGCTCCCTCAAGCTCCCTCTCTCTCTGTCTTACTCCCTCTAGCTTCCTCTCTCTCTGTCTTACTCCCTCTAGCTCCCTCTCTCTGTCTAGCTCCCTCTAGCTCCCTCTCTCTTACTCCCTCTAGCTCCCTCTCCCTCTGTCTTGCTCCCTCTCTCTCTATCTTAATCCCTCTAGCTCCCTCTCTCTGTCTAGCTCCCTCTCTCTGTCTTGCTCCCTCTAGCTCCTTCTCTCTCTCTTACTCCCTCTAGCTCCCTCTCTCTCTGTCTTGCTCGCTCTAGCTCCATGTAGCTCCCTCTCTCTCTATCTTACTCCCTCTAGCTCCCTCTCTCTGTCTAGCTCCCTCTCTTGCTGCCTTACTCTCTCTAGCTCCCTCTCTCTCTGTCTTACTCCCTCTAGCTCCCTCTCTCTGTCTAGCTCCCTCTCTCGCTGTCTTACTCTCTCTACCTCCCTCTCTCTCTGTCTTACTCCCTCGAGCTCCCTCTCTCTGTCTAGCTCCCTCTCTCTTGCTCCCTCTAGCTCCCTCTGTCTCCCTCTCTCTCGGTCTTACTCCTTCTAGCTCCCTCTCTCTCTGTCTTACTCCCTCTAGCTCCCTCTCTCTCTGTCGTACTCCCTCTAGCTCCTCTCTCTGTCTTCCTCCCTCTAGCTCCCTCTCTCTCTCTTACTCCCTCTAGCTCCCTCTCTCTCTGTCTTACTCCCTTTAGCTCCCTCTCTCTCTATCTTACTCCCTCTAGCTCCCTCTCTCTGTCTAGCTCCCTCTCTCTCTGTCTTGCTCCCTCTAGCTCCCTCTGACTCCCTCTCTCTGTCTTACTCCCTCTAGCTCCCTCTCTGTCTAGCTCCCTCTAGCTACTCTCTCTCTGTCTTACTCCCTCTAGCTCCCTCTCTCTGTCTAGCTCCCTCGAGCCCCCTCTCTATCTGTCTTACTCCCTCTAGCTCCCTCTCTCTGTCTAGCTCCCTCGAGCTCCCTCTCTCTCTGTCTTACTCCCTCTAGCTCCCTCTCTCTCTGCCTTACTCCCTTTAGCTCCCTCTCTCTCTATCTTTCTCCCTCTAGCTCCCTCTCTCTGTCTAGCTCCCTCTCTCTCTGTCTTGCTCCCTCTAGCTCCCTCTGACTCCCTCTCTCTGTCTTACTCCCTCTAGCTCCCTCTCTGTCTAGCTCCCTCTAGCTCCCTCTCTCTCTGTCTTACTCCCTCTAGCTCCCTCTCTCTGTCTAGCTCCCTCGAGCTCCCTCTCTCTCTGTCTTACTCCCTCTAGCTCCCTCTCTCTGTCTTACTCCCTCTAGCTCCCTCTCTCTGTCTAGCTCCCTCGAGCTCCCTCTCTCTCTCTCTTACTCCCTCTTGCTCCCTCTGTCTCTGTCTAGCTCCCTCTCTCTCTGTCTTACTCCCTCTAGCTCCCTCTGTCTCCCTCTCTCTCTGTCTTACTCCCTCTAGCTCCCTCTCTCTGCCTAGCTCCCTCTCTCTCTCTGTGTCTTACTTCATCTAGCTACCTCTGTCTCCCTCTCTCTGTCTTACTCCCTCTAGCTCCCTCTCTCTCTGTCTTTCTCACTCTAACTCTCTCTCTCTCTGTCTTCTTACTCCCTCTAGCTCCTTCTGTCTCCCTCTCTCTCGCACATTAAACGGAGGGGGGGGGAGAAACAGCTAAAGTAAAAGCTAATTTCCAAGCGGTTAATACCCCCCCTCCCCGGCCCCCCCTCTTTAGCACCGTGTCTTTTTCCATATAAATGGCGGGGGACCCTCATTACTACACTTTTCAAACTTTAACTAATGAGAACATTTTAATTCGAATAGGTGAGAAAATATCTCGGTTCGCTGTTGTTTTTAAAGCGGATCGAGTCTCTCCGAGGCCTTCGGGTGCGGTGCAGGGGGTGCCATGTACAGAGGCCGCCTGGGGGTGGGGGGCAGGGGCGCAACCAGATGGTGTCACCCCCATGTCAGGGTGTCACCCGGTGCGGTCCGCACCCCCCGCACCCTCCTAGTGACGCCGGCTGTAGCTCGTCGCAAAATTTCTTAGGGAAATTACCATGGGGAAAAAGCGTTTTTGGACCCCCACTTTTTTCTCAGCCCCCCCTTGACAAATCACCCCCTATCTTTCAGGCTAGGAGCTGTTTGGATAGACTTTTTCTGGAGAGAATTTTGCAAAGATTCGTCAAATGACGCCAAAGTTATTAGTAAGTATGGGCGAATTTTGCAAATTCGCGATCCGCAAAATTCTCGAATTTGTGCGAATTTGAGGATTTTTTTATTTTTGCATGTTCGCGGGGCGTTTTGGGTGTTCGCGGGGCGATTTGCGTGTTCGTGGTTTTTTTTTGTGCGAGACGGCTTGTTGTTGTGCCCTTCTGCCCTCTGCCCCACTCGTTTTTGTGCCAATCTGCCCTCTGCCCCACTCGTTTTTGTGCCATTCTGCCCACTTCCCCACTTGTTGTTGTGCCCTTCTGCCCTCTGCCCCACTCGTTGTTGTGCCATTCTGCCCTCTGCCCCACTTGTTGTTGTGCCCTTCTGCCCTCTGCCCTCTGCCCCACTCGTTGTTGTGCCCTTCTGCCCTCTGCCCCACTCGTTGTTCTGCCATTCTGTCCTCTGCCCCACTCGTTGTTGTGCCCTTCTGCCCTCTGCCCCACTCATTGTTGTGCCATTCTGCCCTCTGCCCCACTCGTTGGTGTGCCCTTCTGCCCTCTGCCACACTCGTTGTTGTGCCCTTCTGACCTCTGCCCCTCTCCTGTTTTATTTTAGAATGGCGCCGGCAAGCTGCCAGCGCCATTCTAAAATAGTTACTAAGTTAGCTTCATCAGGAAGCACTAATAGATAAAATAAAGCAGGTGCTCGAATTCAGTTAAACTCGAGCACCTGCTTCTATTAGTGCTTCCTGTTGAAGCTAACTTAGTAACTATTTTAGAATGGCGCTGGTAGCTTGCCGGCGCCATTCTAAAATAGTTACAAACTTGAAGCTTGAACTTTTGCCCCCGGATCCGTTCCGCTCGCGGATTTGCGGATTTTCGGCAAATGCGCGGGAATTCGCGGATTGCGAATTTGCCGAAAATCCGCAAAATCCGCGAGCGGAACAGATTTTGCGCCCATGCTTAGTTATTAGCAAATAAAAAAAAATGTCAATGGAAACTAAGTTGTAACTATAACTACCTACTGGCGACCGCAAGTAGGTAGTAGATATACGTTTGCACAGTTTGACAAAACTTCACAACATTTTCAAAACAAGTATGAAAATCACTTTAGTTGCTGTCTGGAAATTTTCAGGGTAATTCATCAAGCGTGGGCTATTAAAAAGGGGGGGGTCGAAAAAATGCATTTTCCACATGCAATTTTCCATGTGATTTTAGACATGACAACAGCCTGAATCGCTGGATGATACTACATCAAATTTAGCAAAAACCTAGCTCTTGGTTCAGTAAGAGCCCTTTTTGTAATTTGGTGTAAATCTGTTTAGTAGCTTTGGAGGTAGTAAACATAAAATTGTACATGTAAGAATGTGAACCTTCTGCAAATCTGACAGATCTCATGCTGAGATCTGATTGACTGCCAACATTCCAAACATAAAGGTGCAGATTTACAAGCCCCTTGCGCCACACCCGTACGTCATTTTTCCAATGTTAAAAATTACGCAAAAGTGGGGCATAAGGATTGTAAATAAGCCCCGAAATGTAGACAGCCATCTTGAGATTTGAAAAAAGGTGAAAAAAAGAAGGGGTCATGGTAGGAATGCCCTGACCTCCAGGCTGGTGGTGAAGTCCCACAGGGACCCTGCCAGGGGGCCCCAATTTTATTTTTTCAAATTTGCAATGAATGTGCTGAGGATCCGTGGTAAAATAAATAATAATAAGTGTGTTCTCTGGTGCTTGTTTTTTATATGTCACCCAAGTGGACCAGGTCATGTCGGGTGGATTAATAATGATAATTAGGTGGCGGAAGGCGAGCATGGCCCCACTCCTGGGCTTATTTCAGCGCAGTCCACCCCTCAGGCTGTTTTCGGCCTCGGGGACTACCATCCCCTGAGGGCCAAGCCAAACACAAATAGGGGAGGAGCCCCCCTCCCCAGGCTATTTTTGGCCCCTGGGCCCCCAACCACTGGGGCCTAGCTTTGCCATCAAAAGGAAGGGGACCACATGGCCCCACTCCCCCGGGACTGGTCTCCTGCTATGTCCCAGGGTTCCCAAAGTCCATGACATAGCAGTTTCCCTGCCCACATTATTCTGGGCAAGGAAACCTCTGTTTGCTCTTGCTAGGCAAGGACATGCCAAGTGAGAGCAAACAGTAAGCCTGCTCCCAGCAGGCGGCAGCATGAACAATGCTCCGGTCCACTGGGAGTGAACTCTCATCTATTTCCTTGCCCACTGTTAAGCGGACAAGGAAACACATGAAGAAATTGCTCCAAACCACAGAGAGCAGCATTTTTAGCTGCTCCCTTGGGGCAGAGCAATGCCCGCTTCCACTGTAGGTTGGGAGCTTGGAGCAGGCAGGAGCTGCTAAGGTATTGGGGCTCCACCCGTGGCCTCTAACAAAAAGGTAGTGGGTGTCCTAGGAGGGCTCCAATGTACCCACAATTTAGTGCTCAGGCCCCAAAGGATAGGGATCCTGAAGCAATTATTGGCCCAGTGGGGAGTGGAACTGTATGCCCCCTCCCCCTTAAGTTTAAGGCCGGGCCCCGAGAGAGTGGAGCACCAGGGCCAAAATTGCTTCAGTTATGAAGTGGGTGCTCCGGGTTGGCTCCAGTGCACCCACTGTTTACTGGGTTGGTTCTGGGCAATAGGGTTCTTGGCCCTGGGAGGTGGGCTGTGTGCCCCTCCATTATGATGAGGTTAGCTCCCAAAACATGGAGTCCCTGGAGCTGGAATAGACATGTGGTGGCTGCTTACCACCTACTCCATATTTTAAGTAATGGCCCTGGGGAATTGGGCCCTTCGGTCCACATTTGACTGAGGAGGGCAGCCACATACACATCCCCTCTAAAAAAGGTAGCAGGTCATTGGGGATAGGATTCCTTGGACCTAGGTTGGACCAGAGAGGGGCCTGCATGCCCCCCCAGGCTGACTGCCTTTGAGTGGGTTAGCCACAGGCCCTGTGGCCCACCATGCCAAAGGCCTTGTGCGGTGGGTGGTTGGCTGTATGCGGGGGAGATTGACTGCAAATGGGGATGAATGCTTGCGGGGAGTAGTTGGCAGCAGGGCCTGGCACCTGACCATGCCCTGCCACCAACCCCCCCACACAGCACGGGGTTGGATGCATGCCGGGGGTATCTGCAGGTCAGGTCCTCTGGCAAACCACCTGCTGTTGTATAGCATTTAAGGACCTTATTGTAATTTTCCTGATTCATGTCCTTATATAGGTATAAATCACCTTGTCCTTATATAGGCATAGAAATCATAACCATATTTAGACATAGCCCATGTAGTACAAATACAGGCATGGATACTTCCACTAGTTCCGAAAAGCCACAACGATTTCTTGGAAAACTCGGCTTCAGTAGTCAGGGACTTGCCCTTGCTTGAATATTGATTTGTCCAAGAACTCATGGAGTTTTCAAAGAACTTCAATTCTTTGATGACATAATTATGTCCAACTTTAAGTCAAACTCGGCCACTTCAAGGTATAAATATGCCCACACTTTCCCTAACAAACGCACAGTGGTTTGGAGCAGGTTGACTATCTACTTGCCTAGCGCAGCTCCCTACAGCAAGTGCCAAAGGAAGCCGACCCTCCAGCTGATGCACTGAGAGAGACGCTGTCTTTTCTCTTGCTGAGAAATCCAGCTCCAGTGTTTCCAAGCTCCCCTTGCGAGGTGTTGGGAAATCGAGTCCCGAGACAGAGAGATACCAGACCTCCTTCATTCTAGACCAAGGTACGGAGCTGATTAGACCCTAAGAGAAATCTTGGATAGATTCTTGGCAAAGAATACTAAACTTATGCTACAACTCACTTACTTCTTCCCTCATACTAGACTTAGGTTAAGTATTTGAATTTGAATTTAAAATTATTTTTAAAGCGCACGTTCGCCAGCGGCTTCATGGCGCTACAACTTACAGAAACAGGGTGAACTGGCCGATGTGAAATAGAGCAGTTCAGGCTGTGGGGGAAGCAAATTAATTAAAGGCTTTAGAAAACAAAAGAGTCTTAAGTTGTTTCCTAAATTGGGAGTAATGAGTCATGGTCCTGAGCTCAGGGGGCAGGGAATTCCAGAGGAGTGGAGCAAGAGTCGCAAATTTCGAACCGCCCCATTTCTTCCTACGGAAGCGCGGGACCGTGAGAAGGGCCTGGGTAGAAGAGCGGAGGTCTCTGGTGGGTGCATAGGGAGTGATCTCAGAAGAGATGAAGACCGGTGCCGTGCCCAGTCTTGCTTGGAAGGTGATAGAGGCCAGCTTGAACTGGACACGTTCACGAACAGGGAGCCAATGTAAAGATTTAAGGAGGGGGGTGACATGATGAAATTTTGGTAGTTTGAACACCAGGCGGGCCGCCTGGTTCTGGATCTGTTGCAACCGCCTAAGACTGTATGCAGGTATACTGGCATATAGGGCGTTGCCATAGTCCAGGCGGGAGATGACCATCGCCAAGGTGATCAGTTTAAGGGCGTGAAAAGAAAAGAAACGGGACACCTTGCGTATAGTACGCAGTGAAAGAAAGGAAGAGGAAACCACAGAGCTAACCTGGGAGTGAAGAGTAAGTTGAGAATTGAGCTTGATACCTAAAGTTTTAACAGAGGAAGAGGGGACAGGAGGGGAACCAAGGGAAAGGGGCCAGAACAGAGAAGACCAGGGGCTGGATGAACCACCCGTCAACACCAGCTCGGTCTTATCTGGGTTGAGTTTTAGATGGTTGTGGTTCATCCAGTCACGGATATGGGTCATGATAGATTGGAAATTAGAGATAGAAGACAGAGAGGAGGACAGGTCAAAAATTAGTTGGAGGTCGTCAGCATAGTTATATACTGCGACCTCCATCTGCTGTAAAGAAAAAATAAGTGGAGCAATGTAAAGGTTGAACAGGAGGGGAGAAAGAGAAGAGCCCTGGGGGACCCCGCACTGAACTTTCCGGAAATCCGCAGTAAAATCACCCAGGCGAACAGCCTGGGTGCGGTCCCTCAGGAAGGAGGATAACCAGACCAAAGCAGTACCTCCGATCCCCGCCGCCCTGACACGGGAGAGTAAGATGGTATGGTCGACCGTGTCGAAGGCGGCTGAGAGATCAAGCAGGACCAAGGCCTGGGTCTTGTTGGTATCCATTCCCTCCCTGAGGTTATCAAGGACCGAGAGTACCACGGACTCCGTAGAGTGTGCGGGGCGGAAACCGGCCTGGCGGGGGGCTAAGACCCCATGCATCTCCACAAAAGTGCTCATGGTGCGAGTAACGTGGCGCTCGAGCACCTTTGCCAAGAATGGCAAAAGGGAGATGGGACGGTAGTTGGCCGGGACCAAGGGGTCCGCACCAGGTTTCTTAAGGATGGGGACAATGATTGCAGTTTTCAGCGGGGTGGGCACCACACCCTGAGAAAGTGAGCTGTTAAGGAGGTGAAGAGGGGGATCAGAACATGAAGAAAAAATGTGACGGAGGATGTGGGAGGGACAAGGGTCTAGAGGGGAACCAGATTTGACCAAGGGAATTATCAAGGTGAGACATTCCTTAGTCAGCAGAGGAAAAACGTCTAGTTGGCCCGTAAGGGGGGGACACTGAGGGTCCACAAACGTGGGAGAGGGAAGAGGAATGTTGGCCTTGATGGTAGAAATTTTCTGGATGAAGAAATTATTTAGGGAGTGACAGAGTTCAGGTGAAGGAGTGGGTTTCAGAGTAGTTCTGTCAGAGAATGCCAGGTTGTTCACAATCGAAAAGATTACTTTCGATTGGTTCTCTGCGGCGAGGATTTTGGAGGAGAAGTAAGCTGTTTTTGCCCCTAAGATGGCCTGCTTGTACTGGGCCAGTATATTAATAAACTCCAGTCTCAATAGGGGGCAATAGTTTCTCCTCCTAAGTACATCGGGGTAGGCATAGTTTAGAAGCACCAGTTGAGTACTTTTAGTATTTATTTATTTATGTATGTATTTTATGGCTTAGACACCATACCATTCTTTTACAGTATTATTTTATAATACTCTTCTTACTGTACGTATTATACTTTGCAGCCACTATTATGATTGTAGCAGTTAATTTCTTCGGCATGAGAAAGAAAACTGTTCAATATATATACTTTTATTGAAAATGCCTGTCGCTCTATTTCTCTGCACCTCTGATGAAACAAAGCATTCACGATTGACTGAATTAAATATCTATCTATTGTTTCCATGACTCTGAAGATACGTTTTATCTTGGGGAAACAAAGTTATCATGTTTATGCGGTTGTCAGAACCGAATCCCTTCTTGTTTATTCAAGAAAGTTTCTAGTGACCTCTGAGCCAGCTGGCACTCACAATTAAGTCTAATATATTCGATAAAGACCTAGTCGACCTAAGTCCTACGTCATATCTATAGGATATATTATTCCAAAGCGCAGAGCCTATTGGGAATATAGGAACTACAATACATCGCGCCCAACATTTGGTAAGGCACTAATTTAACGCTAGATACTAGAGTAACTCAGTCGTACTTTTCTCAGAGACCCCTTTTTCCCATAAAATACTTTAATATACATCTGGAATGGGTAAAATTATAAAATCCGCCATAACTGAATAGGACGAAAATCCTATGTATTAGTTTTGGTTTTGTTCAACGTTGAAGGATACAGCGTTCCAAAATATTGTGCACCTAATCTTTGTTTACTTGAAACTTGCTCTGCAACTTTCATTAAACAATGTCGGTTAACGTCAACAACGCACCCGGTGGAGCTGCAGCAGCAGCCCGACCAGGCTTTGACGTTACAGGTTTTAATGAAGACGATGCAGATGCTATAATCATCCCTGAAAATTTAAGGAAAACCATCACTATCAAGCTTATAACAAATGGCCTATCATCGAGAGGTGGTAGGGTGATATTTTTCATAGAGGCACATGAATATCGGCAGACAGAGGTATTCTATTCATGGATTATCTTCCCAAAAGCAAATCCAACAACACATGTGTTCTACTTGTACAAGATAGAGGAACCTCCAACGAAATACACTCCTTTCGAGGATCTTGAAATTCCACTAACTTACCAAGAGCCTGCACTCTGGTTTAAAGGCGCCCTACAACATCAAAATCACATTACCATGCTCGGTCTACTAGGTAGATCAGGAGCAACATGGCCGGTACTAGCCAGCTATACACCATATCCTGACATTGAAAGAATGACAGATGTAGAACTATTAGCTCAGCTAAAACAATTAATTAAAATACATAGACAATTGGTTCAATATATCATGCGGACTCTAACAGTCCAACCTGCTATAAGGATTCCACAGCACACCCCTCATCAGGGGAACACAAACAAAATTACACCACAGACTATACAATCAGTCATTGGTAAATGACCTGCAAAAAGGTAACAAATTCCATTCTGGTTAGCTCAAAAGATTACTCAAATCGAGGCAGTATTTCCCGATAGTACACCTCAGGAGAAACACAGGATTCTAACAATCTGTTTACCAATGCGGATCACACCACACTTGTAGGACTGTGACACTTGGGGTACAGTCTTTGCTGCACTATACACAAGAACAGATTCAAAATGAATACGGGGCAGAGCCTGCTTTAAATCAGGGTATGAAATTACTGAAAGATTTCAAACAGGTCTCAGCTATAATATTAGTTAATATTAAAGGTGAAGTAGCATCCGTGGTGATCCACCAAAAACTAAAAGAACTTGATGTAACTGAGCAACCGTGTGAACTTGGCCAGAATAATAAAAAAATCCTATGAAGAACTAGGTAGAGATAGTTTGGGTGGGAAACCAGTATAACCCCAACTAACAGAAAGTCCTGAAAATGTTTTTATTAAAAACACTCTCACTATTCCTAAAAGAAGTGGGAAAACACTAAACAGACACTTCCTAAAGAGAAACATTCTCAATCCAAAGGTAGGTCTCCTCAAAAGGAGCCCTCTGAAAAGAGGTATAACCTCAGAAACAGGGATAATTTGAGAAAACCTGATAGATATCAAGAAACTGATACACGTTCCTCTTGTACCTTTCAGACTTCCTCACGGAAATCGGAAAGAAGAGGACGACCAGAACACAAGGAAGAACACGTGAAGTTCAAAGACGATCAACACATTCCAAAAAATAAGAAAACCCAATTCACCAAAAAGAAGGTAGCAGGTGCTGAGGATCTTGAGGACACAACTCAAGAACGGGGAGTGGGCCCAAGTGAAGGCAAACGCCTGGCAGCAAACTTTTTAAAAATGTGCGTTGCTCCACCCTCCAAAAACGCTGAAAAACTTACAGTCAATTCTAGGCTTCCTGAATTTCGGAAGAACTTACATTCTAAATTACGCAGAAAGGGTTAAACCGCTCTACGTACTAATCAAACCTGATTTCAAATCAACTAATTCAACTCAAAAACACACAGAAATTTTGCGTTCAGTGCAAACAAACAAGTTAGCAACAACCCATTTACAGACATGCGTAAACTTACGCAACCTTGTAATACGAATCATCCCAGGGAGATGCGGATTCACGTACTTAACCTTTAATGAAGGTGAAAAGGTACCAATAGCTTATAAACCGCACTTGTACACACAAGCTGAAATGAAATTCACTTTAACAGAAAAAAAATCTGACAGCAGTTCAAACTACAGTAGCAAAAGAGAGAGCCCTTGCACAGGGAAACGCATAATGGTCATTACGTCTGTACCTGCCTTAGAGGCAGTGATAAAAGTGAGCATTCCGAATGCAAAAACTTGACATCCAAGGTGGAAACAATGGATTAATTCTCTTGCTGCAACAGATGTTGAATACGTTTTTAACCCTTACTTGAAAACTCAAGAACTTCTACAAAATGAACAAGAATGTCCTCTGCCCACTGAGATTCTGTCTCTAGAACATTACAAATGTATAATTTATACAGACGGATCAGCACAGCCCGCAATTGGGGGTAAACAAGCTTATAGTGCTGCATGTGCGATTGTTAAAGGTCGCTGGCGCGATGCTGAATTCTGACCTATGGTCACAAAAACTCAATCTCTAGGAGATTGTACAGCTCAGTGAGCTAAACTACAGGCTTTCAAGATGACGCTTGAAAATACCGATTGCGAATTTCTCACACTCATAGTGTGCGATTCGAATTACTGTGTTCAATCTTACAACGAATGCTTGCAGAACTGGGTTCAAAACGGTTTCAAAGACACAAAAGGAGGCACAACCAAGCATAAATTGCTTAGGGAACAAGTAGTTCTATTGCAAAAAGAACTACAAAAGACTCATGTGACCCATACACTTAGTCATCAGCGTGATGGTGCTCACGTTGCAGGGATTTCATTGGCTGATGAAGCCGCGAAGGCAGCTGTGCAAACGGCTTCCGTAGCTGCAATGAATCGTTCAAAAACAAAAATAGACATCAAAATAATGCAAGATGTCACTGCTTCAATAAAAGACAGTGGTAAAACACTTCCAAAAGGCTTTCCACTCAAGTACTCATATATAACTGATGCAAATAATGTTCCTTTTGCTCGAATCCCTGGAGTGGGGGATAGAGTAATCCCAAACATGGAACTTAGATTAGGATTAAATTTAGCAGCACATGAAGGACTTGCCTCTAAACACGCAGGTGTTTCCGCCACAGTGTCATTATTAAAGCAAAGATACTGGTGGCCGCGCATGAGGAAACAGACCCAAAACTATGTTTTGGAATGTGAAATCTGCCAGAAAATGAAAGTTTCAACTGTGAAACGCCCGGCGAAGACGCCCCTTCTAATTTCAGATAAACCATTAGCATGTGTTTACCTGAACCACTGTGGTCCCTTACAGAGGGATGGCAACTATAAATATATCATGGTCGCAGTGGATTCATGCTCAAGATTCGTTTGGATGTGGCCTCAGCGCTCGGCTGGCGCCCGAACTGTTATAAAAGATTTGCCAGTCTTTATCTGCACATACGCAATCGGCACGCTACATTCCGACCAGGGTCCTGTGTTTAGCTCTAAAGCTTACAAGGAGGCCATGGCCAATCTGGGCATTGCATTGCGGTACTCAAGTCCATTCCATCCTGAGGGAAATTCGGTAGGGGAAAGAAAAAATCGGGACATAAAGCAATCTCTAACAGTTAGGGTATTAGGCTCAGGTGGGTAAAATATCAAATAAGTGTCCAACGTAGTTTAAATAATCTGCCAAGAAATTCTCTGAGTGGAATCACTCCATATGAAATTATTTTTGGTACTAGAATGATTGTCGAAGTCCTTGATCGTCATACTTCAGTGGTAGAACAAAAACCCTTTGATATCAAAGACCGTTTAGCTGTTTTGCAGGAGTTAAATGAAACAAGAAGAAGTCTAAGCATCACTTTACAGAAGCCAATGACCACTGAAGAAAAACCACCTGTCCCAGCAAGACCTGTCTGGATTCCAAAGATTGGGGATCTAGTCAGAGAAAAAATTGTGAATAAGAAGGAATTTGGGTCTTCTTACAGAAAACCAGTACCTGTCTTAGCAAACCACAGATCAAGAACAGTGTTACTGCTGCCCCTTGCTGGAAGTAAGGAGAACAGGATCGTATCCATCGACCTGGTGAAACCACATCAAGTGGCCGACAATAAGTAGTAGGCCCAGTGGGCTCTAAAGATAAGGCAGACAACCAAATCTTGCCACTATCCAAGAGGTTCAAACTGAGAGACTCATCATCTGTGAAGAATCTGCAGAGCGAAAAGAAGGACTATGCAACAAAGCCATGGAACTTGTGCCTCTTGAAACCCAAATAACAGTTCATCAAGACACTCCTGTCTACAATGATATAGCATCTGACTATACTAATATGACAAGGGATCAAGTAGCTCCAGTGATTTCAAGTAATAGTGATGCAATACCAACAATTGAAAGAAATGCCTCTGTCTATTTCATCAACTTTGATACGTTTTCTGAGGATCCCAGTGAACCTGAAACAACACCAGCAAATACAAATTTCAAGGAACAAGTAACAGAACTCTTTCATCAACTTGCAAATACATATCTGGTATCACCATGGGTTGAACTTTGGATTGTGTTAGGCGTGCTTTTTCTCCTACTTTGGCTCATTCTAGTATTAAGTTTGGGAATGCTGATAAATGGGAAATATTGTAAAATGGACACAGCAAGTAAGAACATCAATTTGCAGCTGAAGCCACACAAATCATCTCATCGTGAACAAAGAGACTTGTCATCAGTAAATATCACAGCCGTTCATCTCCCTGGTGGAATAGCATGGGACAGAACTGATCATGCCATTTATGGTCCTATAGAGCTGTTGAAGATTCCACATCAATTTAAAGTTTCCTTGAGTGACTTTGTTTCACCCAGCACATTTTCTGATGATTGGGAATTTGACACTGTTAATAACATGATGGCAGACGTAGAAATGTCAGCAAAATTTACAAAACATGAATACTTAGAAGGTTCATCACATTTGCACAAATCTGCAAACCCTAGAAATGTTTATAATCAATGGGAACATTGTCCAACGCCACAAGGGTAGCTCAAAAACAGGAATGAAAAGTATGTTGACTAATACTAAGCAAATTTATTCTGGGGCCTTTTATGCTCAATTGTCCACATTAGGTTTTGACTTTTGGAAAGACAACATTGAGACAAAAACAGTCTGGGGCACAAAAGACTGGCATGTGCAAGGTTTCGAAGCCTTATTCAGAGCCCGCATCATCCTAGAACAAATAATGTTTTTAAATGACACTGTTCAACAGACATCTTGTCTTGGCCTGGCTAAGATAAAAGACTTAAACAAACCGTCTATATCTAAACCCACACCTGATAGTAATGGAACTACAGATGAGGAGGTAGACGTGAAATATATTTTACAACAAAACAGAACTAATCCTGATTAGTATAAATGGTTAATCTGGCCCACAGACACAAATAACTGTCAAGATAGATTCCTGAAAAAGACACAAGGGTTTACAGTAACTAGACCAGATCCAAGATATATCCAGAGACAACATCCAGGGATAATAACAACATACAGTGTAGGAAAACTGTGCCTTGAGTGGCTACAAAAATCGGTACTCCCAGATATAAAACAACACTTAACTTTACTTAAAGATGACATTGATTTGAGAGACTTCTTACAAGGACCTCGTAAACCACGTCAAAAATGTTTCATACACGCCAGGATATATGCTGCTTATAATGAAGCATGGAAAATTACGCAAATTGAAACTGCAGAAGGAATACGAGAAATTGATTGTATTCATTTAGAGAAAGCTCTCTCTGTAGTTGACAATGGGTTAACGACTCTGTCATCCAGAATTCATTCTTTGGATAGCATTGTATTATCTGCCATAGACATAATGGAAAAGGACTTGCTCCAAATACAACATGGACAGTCCCAATTGCCTTCTATAATGCTGCTAGGCTGGACGTTACAAAATCTTCATTCAGGCTACGTGCCTTGACATCTAATCAACGACAACGTCATTGTTTACTGGGTTTAACCTTACAGATAAACCAATCTCTTTGGCACAGAGGGGAGCAGACTATGCAGTGCTGAGCATAGAATAACTGGAAAGATTACCATTAACCGTTTCTGAGAAATCAGCCGTAGAATGGATAATACATGGCACCATCACGTTGCCAGTGACGATTTTCCAGTTTCAGTATTGCTTGAAACACATACCAGCAGGCCTGTATGAAAGGTTGGGTAAAGAATACATAAAGTCGACCTGGGATTTACCTTACACACACAAATGTTGGAGTGGGGAAAAGGAGGTATTTCTTAGTGGTAAAAATTGAAAAAGCACACTGAGCGGTACACTTTTATGTCAGGGTATTAATTTGCATGGAGCCTGCTATGGTTCTTCGACCAACTTATCCTGCCTCCTGCAAGGTTCTCCGGCAGCAGTGATGATCCAATTTTTAGGCAGCTTTCCAAAGGGAGCTACATAATGTTGAATGATCACAGCTGATGTTGAATGATGCCAGGAATAGCCTATCTCGTTATAGAGTCAGCCAGGGTCACTTGTTGTATGCAAGTATTGTTTCCTAAAACTAAGACAGACGGGGAGTCGCCGCTATGGCCTTCACTGCACATCTCTTCTATACGAATTGATTCTTTAAGCAGAATGAAAGCTATTCTTTTACAAAAAACTGTGCCACTGACCTCGTCCAAAGAGACGTTTGATCTGCAAGTTGCAAGGTCCTCTGAGAGACACATGCCTTATTATCAACGAACTGCCCCATACATTTCACAGAAATGTTAGGTCGTATCTTAAACATGTCTGATACCAGTGGTATTGTACGTGTATTTAAGATAATTTTTTCAGGACTGTTAGCACCCTTTGTAGCAGTCCTAGGCATTTTTCCAAACATCGTGTACTCTGTGTTCGGCGGCCTGCCTCTCATTTTGGAAATTGTAGCAGGAGTACTATTCTTATTCCTTCTGCTCCGATATGGCAAGTCCAGACACCTGTGATACCCAGATTACCAGGGAGAACACTCTTCTGGCAATTCAGTGTCGTGAGCACATGATACAGATTCTGGACTTGGCTCGTTTGAGAGATCTAAATACCACGTGGTTCGTATCATTCAGACGAATCTGGCAAGATTGCATCTTACCTGTTCTACGATGCCTGCTTCGTGGAGAGGAATGCGTGTTGGATATTTGTCTGACACTTCCATCAGCACTGACAACGGATGTTGACGCTTTGCTTGGTTCGGTAACGGCTCATGCATTGTGTTGTCCCCAGCGGCTACCAATCCTGATGACTATTTATAAGGACAAGGGAACCCAAAGGCAATATACTAGGGACCTTGGGCACGTAATTGTTACTAAAGACAGAGGTCCCTAGAAACGAGTGTTAGTGATCAAAATTAACATACGCTAAATAGACAGTATGTTCTTTGTCCAGCTGGACAGAGTTTATTTCATCAATGTAGGAAATAGCGAAATTCTTTTCAATAAGAGTGCACAACCTGTGACCACACACAAACAGGAAAAACACAATAACATTATAGAAAAAGGGGAATTCAGGCAAAACGAAAAATAGGTCTGTTTCCTAGTAGTCAGTAGACAGACTTAATTGCATATAAGCAACATTGTGCAATACATTTCAGAAATATTTCAGGCATATGGTACATTAGTGTTGAAGTTTCGATCCCTTAACTAAGATGTGTGGGACCATCATCAGGACAGTAGTATTAAAGAATGCCTGTCTTGAATACATGTAAATCTAGGATATGCATTTTGATATATCGAAATAACAAGGTAGAAACGATAATGGGAAAAAATGCTGGACAAAAAAGAAGGAGAAAGAAGAAGCAATGCTAAAACAGTTACTAGGCATTGACCAATGTGGGTCATATAATCAGTAACTTTTGAGTGAATACATTTATATAAAGTGACAGGGTGAAAGAGACCTTGCTCTCTATATGCGACGATTTCAACATGAGTGCATTCACTGCATGAATTTGTCGATTGCAATATGATAAATAACGTGCAAGGATAGCCAGAGGTGTGTGTTCAATACCAGAAAGGTCAGGTGAAGTTTAAAAGACATGCAATGAGAATTGGAATTTTAAGCCGTGGTGCTGGGACTGAGTGCACCAGTATGATTGCGGGCGGTATTGTGGGTCTGGGAAACAACTCGTGTCATGTGGAGTTAAAAATTGACACGGCTCGCAAGCATGCTGTAATTAAATAGTGGGAGAATTACCGTAAAGACGGATGACTGTACTGCGAGGTTTTAATAGGTGTACATCAATATAACCAGGGTGTTGTATTGGTATCCTAGTAAGGGAAACACATCATTGGACTCTGCAGAAAAATAAGTGGAAAATAAAAGGACTAAGTAAAGGAACTAATGAGCGTGAGGCGGGACGGGGCGAAGGAAGCGTGGACTTACCGAGTGGATACTCGTTAGAGGAAGCCGGTCGGCGTCCTGCTGAGGTTCAATGAATTTGAAAGCCTTCGTAAATAGCGGGATGATGCTAAGTCGGCAAAAAAGGAAATTATGGGAACTAAGTGAAGGGGGCTGATAACCGCGAGGCAGGGAGGGGCGCAAAGAGGTATGGACTTACTGAGTAATTACTCCAGAGGGATTCCGGTCTGCGTCCAGCAGTGGTGTGCTCTGATGTTGATTGAACAAATGGGAGTATAAGTGGGAGGTGATCCCTGTCAGGTGGGGTGTGAGCACGTGACCAGGAATGGAAATAAAGAAAGTATAAAAGTGAAGTAACGCGGCGGCCATCTTGGAAAGGGGTGAAAAGGCCCAGTGAGCAGTTGACACTTAATAAAAACATGGAACAGGCTTACATTTTTGCGAATTCGAAAGTGACTGTAGTTATAAAATAGAAAAAGGAAGATCATCAACAGAATTACAGATATGCAGTACTTAGTATGACATACGTAACAAGCAGTTTCTTTGCCATAAGTACAACATGAACTGAATTAATGGGTTTAGAGGAGTGATGTCCAGTCCTCAAGGCGATTCAGGCCATTACGAATACTGGTGGTGCGGAGTGTCCAGTTTAATTCTTCTTCATTCAGCATTTGCAAAATGTCTGCTCCTCTTGGTGGAGTCTTGATGGCGGTTATAATCGTCCATGTAAAGTCTTTCTTATTGTGTCCCAGTGCCTTGAAGTGGTCAACTAATGGCACATTTAATGTCCTGCATCGGATCCTACTGCGATGTTGGCCTATTTGTAGTTTAACCTTTTGGGTTGTTTGTCCCACATATATTTTCATGCAAGGACAAAAAATGGCATAATTTATGTTTGAGGAATTACAGTTACTGAAGTGTTTGCTTTCGTGCTTGAGTGCTTCATACGTGAATGTTTTTCCTTCAATAGTGGTTTCACATGCAATACATTCACCACATTTCGAGTGTCCTGTGATGCTTGGAAGACCCCATAGATCATTTATGGTGTCTTTCACTGCAGAAGTGGGGAGAGCTGCCCTTACAAGGTGATCTTTAATATTTTTGGCTCTTTTGAAGGCAAAAATAGGGCGTTCTATATCCAGTGCACCTGCAATGACCACTGGCCAATGTTTCAGCACACTTTTGCGTACGGCATTGGATGCTGGGGAGACGGTTGTGACACATACAAGTCGCCCCTGGAGTTTCTTAGGCTTAGGTTCAAGGAGGACATCTCAGGGACAGTGCCATGCTCTTTTCAGGGAGCGTCGGACAAGTTTGCGTGGGTAGCCACGGCTACAAAGTTTGTCAGTTAATACTTTGGCCTCTGTAAAATAGTCTTCTTTATAGTAGCAATTTCATTGAATGCGGAGAAATTGGGACTAGGGGAGTGAGTCTCGTAGGGCATGGGGATGGTGGCTATTGTAGCTGAACAGGGTATTGCGTTCTGTAGGTTTGCGATAAAGGCTGGTGGTGATGCGTCCATTTTGGTGTCTGATTTCAAGGTCAATGAAGGGAACAGCTACTTTACTTTCTGATAATGTGTATTTAAGGCCTCCGCTGTTATTGTTGAGCCAGTGCAACATTTGTTTTAGGGATTCGGCTGAGTCCGTCCAGAGCATAAAAATCTCATCAATATATCGTTTCCACACGGCAATGCCACTGTTAAAAGGATTTGATGGATTGAGGATATATTGCATTTCGAGGGCGTCCATGTACAGGGTAGCAAGATTGGGAGCAAAAATTGCTCCCATGGACGGGCGACGCACCTGACCATAGAATTGATTCTCAAATAAAAAGAAGTTCTTTGTGAAACAGATTTCCAGAAGTTGTAGTATAAACAGCGTGGGTACATTGTGTGGGCATGGACGTCTGTTAAGGACTTGTTCAATGACACATAATGACTATTTGAGGGATATTAGTATAGAGTGATTCCACATCCAGTGTACACATGGTACTGGATGTGGGGTCAAAAGGATGTTCTTCAATTATATTAATCGTAGACATACTGTCCCTTATAAAACATTCTGTTTGAGGAATAACATCTTTTATAAAAAAGTCAATATATTGTCCAAGGGGCTCTAGTATAGAGCCACACCCTGAGACAATAGGGCGACCTGGCGGTGTTTCCAGATTTTGTATGGATTTTTGGCAAGCAGTAAATCACAGGGTTTCTTGGAGACTTAATATTAAGGAAGTCGTACTCTTTTTTTGAAAGGTAGCCTGATGCGAGACCTTCGTTGGTGACTTGTAGAATTAGTTTTTGTATCTCTTTAGTGGTATTACAATGGAGAGTACAATAGTGCTCGGTGTCACACAGTTGTCTCAGAATCTCTTCTTTGTAGTTATCAATGCTTTGGATAATGATTCCACTGCCTTTGTCGGCGGGTTTGAGGACTAAGGGGGAGTTATTTTTTAGTGAGGATAGGGCGTTTTTTTCTGTCATAGAGATGTTGTACGGAACAAAAGATTTTTGTTTCCCTAGAGCAGCCAAGTCATTGAGAACAAGTTTCTCAAAGGTTGGAATTTCAGCTGCGATCATCTCAGCAGTTGGTGAAAATTTAGATGGTGGTCTAAAAGGGGTATTTGAGGATTTGGTGGGAGAAGGGTTAAGGAGGAAGTAGCTATGCAAGAGCAGCTTTCTTAAAAATTTGAGCAATTCATTTTGGGCGTCCAGGAAATTGGGACGGATGGTAGGAACAAATGAAAGGCCTTTGTTGAGCAGGGATAATCGCCGCGTTACTTCACTTTTATACTTTCTTTATTTCCATTCCTGGTCACGTGCTCACACCCCACCTGACAGGGATCACCACCCACTTATACTCCCATTTGTTCAATCGACATCAGAGCACACCACTGCAGGACGCAGACCGGAATACCTCTGGAGTAAGTCCATACCTCTTTGCGCCCCTCCCTGCCTCGCGGTTATCAGCCCCCCTCACTTAGTTCCCATAATTTCCTTTTTTGCAGACTCAGCCTCATCTCGCTATTTGTGAAGGCTTTCAAATTCATTGAACCTCAGCAAGATGCCGACCGGCTTCCTCTAACGAGTATCCACTCGGTAAGTCCACGCTTCCTTCGCCCCGTCCTGCCTCACGCTCATTAGTTCCTTTACTTAGTCCTTTTATTTTTCTACTTAGTTTTCTTCAGATTCAGCCTTATCACGCTATCTGCGACGGCTTTTATTTATTTAAACCCCGGACTGCCAGAGTATTCCGACCATTGTAATTGGGTAAGCCGCAGCATTCTACTCGGTTCCTTAACACTCCCCCACACCTGCCAGAGTCCAATGATGTGATTCCCTTTCTAGAATACCGATACAATACCCTGGATATATTGATTTACACCTATTAAAACCATGCAGTACAGTAATCAGTCTTTACAGTAATTCTCCCACTATTCAATTACAGCATGCTTGCGAGCCGTGTTCATTTTTAACTCCACACGGCACAAGTTTTTTCCCAAACCCACAATACCGCCCGCAATCGTACCGGTGCACTCAGTCCCAGCACGAAGGCTTAAAATTCCAATTCTCGTCGCATTTCTTTTAAACTTCACCTGACCTTTCTGGTATTGAACACGCACCACTTGCTATTCTTGCACTTTATTTCTCATATTGCAATCGACAAATTCATGCAGTGAATGCACTTGGCTAATCATGTTGAAATAATCGCATATAGAGAGCAAGGTCTCTTTCACCCTGTCACTTTATATAAAAGTATTCTCTCAAAAGTCACTGATTATATGACTGATAATGGTCAATGCCTAGTATCTGTTTTAACATTGCTTCTTCTTTCTCCTTCTTTTTAGTCCCGCATTTTTTCCCATTATCGTTCTACCATTTTATTTCGATATATCAAAATGCATATCCTAGATTTACATGTATTCAAGACAGGCATTCTTTAATACTACTGTCCTGATGATAGTCCCACACAGTTAAGTTAAGGGATCGATATGCCTGAAATAATTCTGAATTGTATTGCGCAATGGTGCTTATATGCAATTAAGTCTGTCTACTGACTACTAGGAAACAGACCTCTTTTTCGTTTTGCCTGAATTCCCCTTGTTCTATACTGTTATTGTGTTTTTCCTGTTTGTGTGTGGTCACAGGTTGCGCACACTTATTGAAAAGAATTTTGCTATTTCCTACATTGATGAAGTAAACTCTGTCCGGCTGGACAAAGAACATACTGTCTATTTAGCGTATGTTAATTTTGATCACTAACACTCGTTTCTAGGGACCTCCGTCTTTGGTACCAATCCTGATGGCGGCATTCATTGAGGTCTCACCAGCAAATCCAGCTGACGGTGAGATACGTGGACCAACTGGCAGACAGATACCATCTACTGCGAACATTGCTAATGCGACTGACGCTGACGGCGATGCTTCTCATCTGTGTACGATTGATCTACTTAATGAAGTGGTTCAACTTTCACCTACCGTGGTAGACGATTTCTTTGCCAGCTTAGAAGATTTAATGTTTTCTCCTGACACTGAGAATAACTTTTGAAATTAGCACAGAGCGTTCTATCAACTTTGAATTCGACCTTCGTTTTTCAAAACAAAAAAACTTCTAACTTTGGAACTCTATTTTTCTACAATTTGATTTGACTTTTTCCAAAATTGAACTTTGGCACAAAGTAATCTGCTTAAAGTAGAACTATTTTTAGAGAACAAGAATTCTTTGAATACTTCCTAGAAACAATATTGACATTATACACAAACCAAACCAGTTTATATATTCTGCTATGGGATGGTCTCAACCTTTTTCTTCTGTATTTAAGAGCCATTTCATAAATGTAATTTTCATGATTCATTCAGGTAGCTTTGCCAATATCATACTATATGCTTAAAATGAAATCATTGCTTTCAAATGCGTACAGTACAAATGCTCAATTTCGTGTGCAACCATTTCAAATGCGTTTTATGTATTTTTGGGTGGGATTGTAAACACATGCTTTAGATATGTTTTAAATGCTTAAAATTTAGTAATGTCGAACATAATAAAGTGGAGTTGGTGTTGTATAGCATTTTAGGACCCTAGTTTATTTTTCCAGTTTCATGCCCTTATATAAGTATAAATCACCTTGTCCTTATATAGGCATAGAAATCATAACAATATTTAGACACAGCCCATGCAGTCCAAATACAGGCATGGATACTTCCACTAGATACAAAAAGCCACAACGATTTCTTGGAAACTCGGCTTCAGCAGTCAGGAACTTCCCCTTTCTTGAATATTGATTTGTCCAAGAACTCATGGAGTTTTCTAAGAACTGCGATTCTTTGATGGCGTTATTATGTCCAACTTTACGTCAAACTCTGCACTTTCAAGGTATAAATATGCCCACACTTGCCCTAGCAAACACACTGTGGTTTGGAGTAGTTTGACTATCTACTTTCCTGATGCAGCTCGCTACAGCAAGTGCCGAAGGAAGCCGACCCTCCAGCTGACACACAGAGAGAGACACTGTCTTTTCTCTTGCCGAGAAATCCAGCTCCAGTGTTTCCAAGCTCCCCTTGCGGGGTGTTGGGAAATCAAGTCCCGAGACAGAGAGCTACCAGACCTCCTTCATTCTAAACCAAGGTACGGAGCTGATTAGACCCTAAGAGAAATCTTCGATAGATTCTTGGCAAACAATACTAAACTTATGCTACACCTCACTTACGTCTTCCCTCGTACTAGACTTAGGTTAGGTACATCAGAGTAAGAGTATTTTAGAAGCACAAGTTAAGTACTTTTAGTATTTATTTATTGATGTATGTATTTTATGGATTACAAACCATACCATGCTTTTTCAGTATTATATTATAATACTCTCCTTGCTATACGTATTATACTTTGCAGCGAGTATTACGATTGTAGCAGTTCAATTCTTCTGCATGAGAAAGAAGACTGTTCAATAAATACTTTTATTGAAAACGCCCATCTCTCCATTTGTCTGCACCTCTGATGAAACGAAGAATGCCCGATTGACTGAGTAAAATATCTATCTATTGTTTCCACGACTCTGAAGATATTTTTTATCTTGGGGAAACAAAGTTTTAATGTTTATGCTGTTGTTAGAAACTACTCCTTTCTCGTTTATTCGAGAACGTTTCTAGTGACCTCTGAGCTAGCTGGCACTCACAATTAAGTCTAATATATTCGATAGAGACCTAGTCGACCTAAGTCCTACGTCACATCTATAGGATATATTATTCCAATGCGCAGAGCCTATTGGGAATATAGGAACTAGACTACACTGCGATGCTTGGCAGCTTGGTTTTGCCGACATATGCTCCATTGCGGTTGGCTTGAAATTGCACCAAGGCTCAGGTCAACCACAAACAGTGAATACTGATTGGTGGTTTACTTTTTTTAGCCCTTTTTTCTTAAAACTTTAAAATTTTGATTTGTGTCGTTTTCATGTCATTGAGCTAATTACATTTATCTCTTTATTTAGGAAATTATATGGGTTTTGTATTGTATAGTGTTTTGTCTTTTTAACTGTTTGGTACTGCTAAATATTTACACATTTTCCTGAGTAAAGCGTCTCTGCTCTATGCTATGGGTACCACAGTGTTAAGTGTTAAGCCCAGGTTTAAATTATTTGAAACAGTGACAGATTGGCAGACAGACAGACAGACAGACAAACAGACAGACAGACAGACAGATAGATGGATAGAATCTTGCCATGAAAACAGTATGATATGAGGGTAACCTGCAAACTATAATCAAGTGGAACTTAAATGATGACCACACACTACAAAAAAAGGAGCATTTAAAGTTTCACTGAGAACACTCTATAAAACATCTCTTATGACCTGTGCAACCTCCCCACACACAACAGGAATAAATAGCATATTAGACTCTGCACGTCTGCTATACTGTAGAGAGAGAGGGAGAGAGAGAGGGTACATAATCAGTAACTTTAATATGGTGCTATTTTGCAAGGGGTTCTATTGAAATCACAAAACTCAAGCCGGAAGGCCGAGTCGTTTGTGAATGCCGCCAGAACCCTAAGTTGGTAGAATAGGAACAACTGTAAACAGTTGTTTATTAGGTATTTTTACATGGCTTGAATAATTAAAGTGCAATTAGCCCTAAAACAAAGCTTTTTTTCCACATAGAAAAATAATTTTTTTAAGGATTAAGCAAAAACTGGCCTACAATGTTTTATTGTTGACAGTAAAAAGAAAAGAAAATATTGAGTTATTAATAAAGATTTTCCAATGACACATTGCTTGCGTTCTTACATGTTCTCTATAAACTGGTTCCCTGCAGAATATGACTTGACAACAGATGTACACATGTAAGGACAATACTACCTAACTACAGTACTTTTAATTTTGGGGTACTGAAATATTTTTGTTCAAGAAGTATTACTTGATAGATAACATATTTGGTACATTATGCTTTAAAATTAACAGTTTGCCCCCATTTGTCCAACATTAGTCATTCACTTGTTCATTGCCCTATACGGCTAGCGTTAAAAATAATTACAGGACATTTGTGCATTCACTGTAAAGCCCGTGGAGGCTCGAGGCTGACAAATCAAGTGGCACATATTCCAGGAGACAGTGATGATTTAAAAATGTGAATACAGAATGAAAAAGAGGTGAATTGATTAAAAGTAGACAGGATAACACAGAATTAGGATGTGATTGATTTAGAAACATATCAATTGATAACATTAATATGCAAATAGGCAGCAAACAGAATTGATGAAAAATGATTCCGCCAGAAGTCTAGTAACCTGTCGATATTAATCAATTAAAACGTAAATATTTTGAATGTGTAACGTTCTCAGTAAAAATATGTAGCAATTGCTTTCTAAATATGAACTTCCGATAGAGTACCTAATTCTCGAAGCTTAGTTATAGGAATATTCACCATAAATGAGAATAATTTATTCTGAAGTAGATTGAGCCAGAAGCACATCAAATTCAACTGAGGCGTATGTAAGTTGTCCTTGTCAGGTGATTCTTCAATCATTTACATCAGATGACTCCTGTATTCCTGTTTCTTGTTTAATGGTAATCAAGCTTCAAGAAGAATGTTTGGTACACCTTTAGGAAATAATTTCTCTCCGCTCTAAAAAAGTTATTTTTCCTTACAGGAAGCTATTGTGGCATTGTCTATTATTTATTTTACACAACCACTATAGAAATGATAAACCCAATTTATCATTGCATTGCTCTCTTAAAGCAATGAACCAGTACCATGATAGATTGCAATGAAGAGAAATCAGAATGACACGTACTGGCACATACTGGCATATTGCCAAGTGTTAGAAGGTGGGTTATTGGGAGGGGTAGGTAGATACCTAACACCAGCAATAAGGCCGCCAACACGGTACTGGGTGCTAATTTAGGTCTCTATAAATAAGTCCCTTGCTCAACCCTTGGTAGTGACACCAAGCATTAAGGCTTAACTTAGGAGACAGGCATAAAAAGCATTTTAAAACACAATTACAGTTAATAAGTAAGACACAACACACAATAAAATGATACCAAAATCATCAAATTCCAATTTAGGGACCCGGAGATATGAACTTTTAAAACATAATTACTTTCTGGTGCTTAGAAACCAATAGCACCCCTTCTGGGCATCTGGTTGAGTTTGAACAGGGCAAAAGTCAAAGTTTGAGGCCCTGCTCAGATGCTCCATGCGGGAGGCCTCGGTCAAAATATAAGCTTTGCACTTAGAAACCTTTCTGGAGCGTTTTCTGCCAGCTGTCCTCGATGCTATCCACCTATCCAGATTCGGTGAGGGTTTGCTGGCTTGAATTTCCCCAAGCTCCTGGTCAAACCCTGGAAGTCGGACCTCAGGAGCTCTTCAGAAGGACGAAAATGGAGTCCGGGCTGGGCCGTGGTTGACTGACTTGGCCCTCCCATCGAGTCGGTCACCCTATCGAGCTTTTTCCAAACTTTCCCAATCTTCTGGAGGTCCTTTCAGAAAGTTTCTGGGTGGGTTCCAAGTTTCCAAAGCAAAATTCCGAAGGTCTGGAATCTCCTAGATGGTCCTTGGCAGTCCTGGACTTTCATTACCACAATTCACTTGGTCAACCCCTTAAAACTCCACTGGACTTACGCCAGGAGGGGTACTCTGGCTAGAGAAGGATCGGTTAGGCTCTGTTAACCTGTAGCTGAAGGCAGTCCACTCCTTACTCCTTCTTGAAGCAAGGCAAACTCCTCGGCTATATCCCCAGATAGTGCAGCAGGCAGATACTCACCAGCCAGGCCCTTGAGTGCAGATCAGGATTCCAGCATTACAATATTCCTTCTTCTTGTAGTTTCAGGCAGTGGAATTGAGAGGCTTTGCACCTCTCACATATTTATTCAGTGTTCTCTGGTGACAAGCAGGGGAACATCCCTGTCCAATGAGGTACAGGGTCACACCCCAAAGCATGACAATTTCCTCCAAAGTGTGGCATAGTCTTGTCCCAGAAAGAACTATTCTTTCAAAATCCATTTATTTATTTATTTTAAGGTTTTATAGAGCGCGAACTTGACCCGTGAGGGTATCAGAGCGCTTTACATATTCTAAGGGCTTTACATATTCTAAGGGTAATATAGAGTGCAGTACATCACAGGAGACCTGTACATCATAGAGCTTACAGAATTGCGGGGTCATAAGGTAGGCAGGAGATCACAACAAATACTGTACATTTGGTGAAAGGAGAAATTATACATCGGGGCATTTTACAGAGACAGGAGTCATACAATAGACAGGAAATCCCACGAGTCCTGTACAAGGTTGCAGGATGTGACAATAGTCTCTTAGGTAGCTGAGGAGCGGGTTTAGCCAAGGAATTTACCCATGAGGAAGGATTTAGCCTCTTTTTTGAAGCGTGCAAGGGAGGGGATTGTTCTGATGTCAGGAGTGAGGGAGTTCCATATTCTTGGTGCAGATCCGGCGAAGGCTCGATTGTAGGTTTTTGTTTTCCTAATGCGTGTAGGCCGGAGGAGGAGGGTGTTAGCCGATTGTGAGTTTCTGCTTCCTCCAGATATTACAAGCTTCTGTGCAAGATACGCAGGGGAATTAGAGTGTAAGGCCTTGTGCGTGATACATGCCAGTTTGAGGTGGATCCTAGCCTCGACCGGAAGCCAGTTCAAAGCTTTCAAGTGAGGAGTGATGTGATCGAATTTTCTAGAGCCTGTAAGTAGTCTGGTGGCTGCATTGAGGTAGGTTTTTAAGGGAGCCAGCGAGATCTTAGGTAAGCCGAAGAGGGTGGAGCAACCATATTCTAGTTGAGAATTAACTAATGATTGGACTGCTAGTTTTAGGTCAGGAGCGTCAAGAAAGGGTTTCAATTTCCATAGGTAGCTCAAGTGGAATCTGGCAGATTTGGCCATTGCGTTGACGTGGTCTCGCATGTAATTCCCATAGATTTGGCCGAATCCACAATGGTTGGAGAACAGTTTAAGGCTGTGATGGCTTTAATCCATGTCTGGATCTCAGGGTTGCTCTTGGGCAGGGAGATTAAAAGGAACTCAGTTTTCTTAGCATTGAGTTTAAGTTGGTTTGAGGAGAGCCATCTGACGGTCAGCTTAAGGGCCTCATTCAAGGTGAGGATCTCCGCAAGTAAAGAGATTTTTATGTAGATCTGAGTGTCATCAGCGTACATATGGATGAGATATTTGCAGTGTCGAAGGACTTCGGCAAGGGTTCTAGATAGAGATTGAAGAGGGTGGGGGACAACGTTGATCCTTGCAGGACTCCCACCGTGACCACGGAGGGGGCGGACAGTTCATCGTTGATTAAGAATCTCTGAGATCGGTTTTAGAGGTAGGAACTAAACCAGTCAAGGACTGTGCCATCTAATCCCATTCTCAGTTTAAGGCGTTCGAGTAGCATCTCGTGGTTGACCGTGTCGAAGGCGGAGGATAGATCAAGGAGGATCAGGAGACAGGTTTTGTATTGGTCAAGGGCTAGAAGAGCATCATCGACAATGTGGAGCATGGTGGTTTTAGTACTGTGTCTCGGTCTGAATCCGGATTGGCAGTCGTCGAGTAGATGGAAGTTGTTGATGTGGTGACTGTATTTGGACACACTTTTCCAGCACTTTGGCCAAGAGATGAATGTCGGAAATTGGTCTAAAGTTGTCTTGGGAGGCTGGGTCCAATGATGGCATTCTCGGAATGGGGAGGACTTGGCCAGCTTTCAGTGAGGCCGGTATTGATCCCTGTCGCAGAGAGGCGTTGATTATCGCAGTCCAGCTGGGAGTAATAGATTTGGCAACGGTCACGAGACAGTTCGAGGGGAGCGGGTCGTTGAAATAGTTGTTAGGGTTCAGGGTGGAGAGGATTTTAGCGACAGCGTCTTCATCATAGGGTGTGAATTCGGACCAGTGTGCTAGATTCTTCGGTGAGGACCATGGCGGCAAGGGGGAGGCGTTGGAAGGTCAAGGTTCAGAGGGGGGAGTGAGGCAGCCTTGAGTTCGATATCTAGGGCTTTAATTTTGTTTGCGAAAAACGAGGAGAAATCCTCGGAGGAGATGAGAGACTTTGGGGTTTCTTTCGTTGTTTTGGACAGTTTGTTTGATTGGAGTTTGACCATCCCAAAGAGTTTGCGAGGTCTGTTCTGGGTATTTCCTAATTCCGCTCTGAAAAACTCCTTTTTTGAGTTGATGATATTCTTGTTGTAAGTATTTCTGGCCTGGCGAAGAAGTTTTGGGTGATCTGCCGAGGGGTGCTGTCTCCAGATTCTTTCGGTTTGTCGGAGGGATCTCCTCTCGTCGTTGAGGGAACCAGTGAACCATGGGTTTCTATCTTTGACTTGAGTTCTTTTTAGTTTAAGAGGGGCTAGGTCATCCAAGATGTTTGACATTGTAACGGAGTAGTGATCATTTAGGTCACTGACTGAGGTGATGTGGTGGGGGGAGGTCGGATTTGCAGCGAATCTCAAGTTCATTGAGGTCTAGGTTTTTGGTGTCTCTGGCCCAGTGTTTAGGGAGCACCGGTTGTGGTGTCCATGTCCTGTGGGTGCCAGGTAGCAGGAAGGTGATGGCATGGTGGTCTGACCAGTCGCAAGGGTCGATAGATATGAGTTTGACGGTTGTCTCCTTGGAGAGGATCCTGTCAAGAGTGGCCCCTTTCGAGTGGGTTGGGAGGGGGCAAGCTTGGGTCATGGCTAGATCAGTCATGAGGTCTTTAATGGTGTTGACATAAGGGTCGTTGAGGTCATTCCAGTGCAGGTTGAAGTCGCTGAGGAAAATGTTTTTGGTGTTGGGGGCGTATTTGGTCGTGATGACTTCCATGAGGTAGTCAGTGAAGGATTCAATAGTGCCTGGGGGGTGGTAAAAAATGTGTAGGTTAAATAGGTGGGTGGTGTTACTACAGACTGAGAGGGCTAGGTATTCGCAGGAATCAGTGGAATCTGTTAAAAGGTCTGTGACAAGGAGGTTAGAGCGATGGATGCAGGCGATTTCGCCACCTTTTTTGTTATGTGGTCTGTCTAGCCTGGTAATGTTAAAGTTGGGCGGGATTAAGAGATCGAGGCATGGGGATGATGCGTCATTAAGCCATGATTCTGTTAGAATGGCTACGTCGGTGTTGTTGTTCAGAATGAGAGCAGCGACATCGGCTGCATGCTTTACTGCGGAGCGGCAGTTGATTAAAAGCCCAGATAGATCAGGGAGGGGGGTGGTAGCAGAGGTCGGGATGGACAGGGTTACGGGTGCAAGGTTGCTTGTGATCACCCTTCTATTGCAGAGGGGGGCTGATCTTTATGGGTCAATAGCGACCGTGCAGATGGGGTAAGCGGCACTCACGTCAGGTAGACAAGGAGAGGTAGGGGCTGCGTTATTGTCATTGAGAAGATCCTGGATTTCCTTTTCGGTGAGGTCTTGTGAATTAGTTGTGAAGAGGGAAAAGTTGTAGGAAAGGTTGAGGTCAAGGGTTTCCTCCTCTGATAGGCAGCTAGTGTGCTTGCGGGGGCGGAGATGAATCAAGACTGTCGGTAGAGGGCATTTGGGAAGCTCTGGGATAGGAAGGGAGGGCAGCTGAGGCATGAGGTTTGAGAGAGAGAGTTTGGCGAGCTGGAGGAGGTTTGTTAGATCGAGGATGGAGGAGTGGAATCTCTGAATTATTTTGGAGGCTCTGGAAAGCAGAGAGTGGATAGCTGGGGAGGGGGGAGTTGGAGGGTGAGGGTGGGTGTGCAATGGGTCGTGGGGGGGTGGCTTGAGTGTTAGCTGGGCTGGCATGACCTGCAGCAGCGCGATTCACTGGGGAGGGGGGGTTCGGGGGCAAGGGTGGGCTGTGTTAGGAGCTGTGGATGGGGGGCTATAGTGTTAGCGGGGCTGGCATGACCTGCTACAGGAGGAGTCATTGAGGAGGGGGGGTTGGAGGGCAAGTGTTAGCAGGGCTGGCATGACCTGCAGCAGCGGGAGTCGCTGGGGAGGGAGGGTTTGGGGGGCAAGGGTGGGCTGTTTTGGGAGCCGTGGAAAGGGGGGCTATGGTGTACAGGAAGAATCACTGAGGAGGGGGTGGTTGTAGGGCAAGGGAGGGCTGTGTTGGGGGTCCTAGAGAGGGTGACTTGAATGTTAGCGGGGCTGGCTTGATTTGCCACAGCAAAAGATGGAGATGACGTAATGGTCTTAGCGTCCGAGCAGGGAGCATGGCGGGAGGAGACCAAGGGTCCAGGGTTTATTTCGCTCAGGTGGTTGTGGGAGGCTTGATGTGGATGAGGTGTGCTGTGATGGAAGCCGTGGATTCCAATTGGGGATCAAGGACGAGTGGAATGACGGGTCTCAGGTCCGAAGTGTTAAGGAGGTTGGTGGGAGTAGTGAGGGGGTTGCGGTGTTCCATGTTGGGCAGGGGTGTTGGAGTAAGGTTAGGCCAAGAGTTGTTCGGCGTCCCGGTGACATGGTTTCGGAGAGTGGTAAAAAGATCTGAGAATTTGTCAAGATTTTTTGTTGAGGCTTGGATCAGTACAATGCCGCTTTTGTAGAGGGTGATTGTGAGGGCAGCTTGAAGGGTAGCTGATGGGACTATTGTGAGCTTGGTGCCATATGGAATGATCCTAGAAGAGCTTACATTAAGGAGTATTGAAAAGGTATTGCGCCAAGTGGGGGTTCTACTGGAGTAGAAAACAAGGTCATTAGTTATGATGCCAATGTCCGCACAGAAGCGAAGGTCCGAGATCAGGGTTTCGGGGTGGTTTTTCAGGGTGAGGTGTTTGAAGGCTTTTGTGGCGGCTTTTGAGAGGTTTGGGGGGTAGACCAAGGTGTAAGCGATTGTCCCAGAGGCAGATAGACCAGGGCCCTCCATGTTGGCTTGGGATGGGCACACTCGTGGGGACCTGGAATCAGTGAGCGGCAGTCATTGTGGACATGGTCATAAGGATAGAGGTGCTTGAAGGGGGGTAACGGCTTGTCTTGGTTGTTGAAATGATAAAGTCAGTCAGTGCCACTTCAAGATGGCCACCCCAAGATTGAAGGAGTGAGCAGTCCTCTTTCTGTTTCAGTAGCTAGTGGTTGCGCAGTCCTCTTCCAGTTACTGCAGTCAGTCAGTGCCACTACAATACGGCCGCCCCAAGATTATAGCAGTGAGCAGTCCTCTTTCTGTTTCCGTAGCTAGTGGTTGCGCAGTCCTCTTTCAGTTACTGCAGGCTGAATTTGTGCAGTCCTCTTTTATTTGTAGCTGATTGAGGGCAAGGTTAGTTGCGGTCCAGTTAGGGGACCTTGTTTGTTTAGAGGAGCAGTTCTCTTTCTATGGACTCTGTCCAGGGGCTGCCATTTTGAGTCCGGTTTGTAGGGTTTATAGGTTTTTATTTAATTAGCTTAAATTTTATATTTAGGTGGGTCCAGGCGCACGAGTTTGTAGAGGCTGCCTTATGTGAATAAAGAAAGAAAGGTGCGGCAGCTGAAAGATGCAGATTGGCTGAACGTAGCAGATACAAAATAGTGCAGTGCTCGAGGGTCAAAAAAGTGCTCCAAGTCGGCAGCTGAGAATTTCTTTGCATGCCTCATAACCAATCAGCCCGCGTGCTGTATGGAGCCTGAATGCAGTTGGGGGCGCCATGAGAAGCAGCTCCCCAGGACCTCGGTAAGATCAGTGAGGTTTGGGGCTGCAGCATGGAGGAGTTCAGCGGAGCGGGAGGCGAGCACCCGGGAGAAGGCTGCGGTGCCCCACGGGCACGGGCGAAGATCGCAGCAAAGGTCGGGAAAGGTCCGGACGCTGGGAGAGGTGGGGGTCGGGCGAGTCGCCGGGGACACAGTCAGGCGGCAATCTCCGCTTATAGCGGGACGGGGGGCAGGGGGCCACCCTTACCTTGTTCATCCCTCAGTGCAGAGCCCTGTCGATGCAGTCCCCGCCAGCGGCAATCTCCGCTTATAGCGGGACGGGGGGCAGGGGGCCACCCTTACCTTGTTTATCCCGCAGTGCAGAGCCCAGTCGATGAAGTCCCCACCAGCGTCAGGGGAGCGGCAGCTTCATCTCGAGGCGATCTCGCGGGTCGGGTGATGGGCAGCTGGCCCCACAGGACAAGCATAATCGAGACATAGGAGACGGCGGAGGCCCCAGGCTGGAGAGGGCAACAGGCGACCCTCGAGGAGTCCGGAACTCAAACAGCTACGTCGTGGAGGTCCGTGGGTTTTGGTGCAAGGTATGGGGAATAGTCCTTGAATGCACAGATGTTCTGAAAAGTGCGATGGTCGAGGTTTGCCGGGGATTTACACAGATTGCGATCCCTAACCCCAGGAGCACTGTAGCAGAGCAGCAAGAGCTGACCAAACCAACTTTCAGTGGCTCATTCACATACATCTCCTCCCCCAGACATCAGCAAATTCCTTCCTTCAGCCCACCCCCACAGAAAGAGGGGATGAGCCTAGGTGATGGGCTGGCTTGCCCTGCTCTCATTTGAAGCTCATGCTTTATGACCCATCCCCCTGCTTAGGCATTCCTATGCCCAGGAGAATGCTCTCCATCAGATAGCTGCTGCCTGGTCAGGCTGCTTATCACCTAATCAAGGCAGCTTGGCTAATCCCTTCAGGGCTGACCAATCAGGGAAGACTGCTAGAGGCTAAATGTCCTATAACATCTTTTCTGTCCAAGTTTGGATGAATTCAAGTAAGGCGAATTGTTTAATTTATCAATACCATTCTATTCAGTCCTTGAATGGTATTTCTCATACTTTCCTAGCCATAGTTATACGTCTAAAACACATTTCCATGTCAGCCTATGAGGCCAACTATCTTCAATGGGGAAAATGAAACATGCAATTTCTTCCTCACCAGGGTTTAAAAAACCTTTTTTATAAAGACCCTGCTCATAATTACAGGACACCTAGGGGAGACCTGGGGGTGCCTAATATGTAGAAATGATGTTTAATAATACTTCACAGTGGTCACAGCACCCAAGTCGACCTTGTAATGAATTACCCACACTAGAGAAAAATACGGGGCTGCTTTCACTCACCATGGTTTATAAAACACCTTTTATAGGGACCCTGCTTTGAGTTATATGAGCCACTACCCCTGGAACACCTAGGTGAGAACTGAGGGTACGTCAAATGTAAATGTAAAGAATACCACTTTTAAAGTGCCCCTGCCACCAAAGTCGAGTTTGCCGTGAAATTACTTTTGAAAGCTGTGCTGCCACATAGGGCAGCTTTTAAAATGACCTCAGGCTCTAAGTAGTGCACACATGCAAGTACAACAAAGGCTGCTGCCCTCTAAACTGCCATGTCCTAATATATTCTAGGGACTTATATATTGTTTTTATCCCCTTGCCCTATTATCTACTATGGACTTATAGGGAGATCCTGCCAATTAGAAGTGAACCTCAATAAATATTTCTGAATCTAACATGGCATTGGCCCTGGGCCTGGCTAGTAGATCCCAGGGCACAGTCAGAGTCAGCTACCAACAGCGTCAGTCCGTCCAAAATAAATGGGGGTGAACATGAAAAAAGGGTGACTCTAACATCAAATGTGCAAGCAGCCCAGTTACCTAAACTTTGTAAAAGTCCTGCTGCCAGTCAATGGATGGTTGCAAAAAGGCATCAACGTACTGTGGAAACATGCTTCAAAGTCTATTTGAAGTGAAAGGCATCTGAACAATTGGTTAGATGACACATTTTCTCATAATCTTTCATTTGTAAGAGCACTCTGCATCACGGGTAAAGGTGTTGCACTTCACAAAATGTTATCATTAATAAGATGTCAACAAAATGACTGTCACAGTTGCGAGATACTGTGAGACTTATTAATAAAAAAGTGGAAAGTATAGGCAAAAATGTATGCCTCCACTTTAGCGTCACTTTCAGTTTGTTCTACTTGATAAACAGTTGGAGAAGTATAGCTAGAAAGTTGTACAGGAATGTGTTTAGAGGAGTACTCCTGGAAATATCATGTACCCTTTTTAAAAAGGCGGGTGTTTTTTGTGCAAAAGCACTTTTTTCATTTTGGGGAAAACTTTTTGCAGAGACCTCTTCCCCCACATGCGATTTAATATGGGAGAGATCTGTTCCCCAGTCCATCATAACCTGGGAGAAACACTATCACATGCTGGAGTAAATAGCAGACCATTTCAAGGATTTAAAGGGGATAAAAATGAGTTTGGGATGCCCAGAAACATAAATCTTCCTAAATCTTTCACGACAGACAGTGTCGTGAGATGCTCACTATAGGCTATGTATTACTACCTGCAATCCATTTGTGAATACTTGTCATGGGTGGAATACTTAAATTAGATCATAAATGTAGGTATATAACCAACTTTAACTTTGTGAATCGAGCCCTGTGTTTCATACAGCATATTGGCAAATGAGGTGCACAGATATCTAGTGGCCAGTCAACTGACCACAGTATGCACAGTGTGATCTCTCCCACCGCTCCCCTGCCTTAAACAGTGTGACAGAATGTTGAGAACCCAAAAACCCTGAATATTTTTCACATGCAAAGCTCATTATCTGGCACACATGAGGTGAGTCTAGAACACTTTAAAAGCTCAATTGAGGAAACAGTCTTTATTATGCAGATATTAAAAACAATCACAATTCATAAAAGATAAAATACCACTAGAGGCCTTTTAATCAGACAGAAACGTTAAGTTAGTCATGATCTGGAAGATAAGAATGTTGAAGATTATCATTATGTGTTATATAATTGAACATCACACAAGATGCTACAGGCCTTATTACAAGTTGTCTGTAGTTTAGAGAAGGAAAGACAAGATTAAATGCTGATTCAGGGGGTTTCACTTGAAGGTCTTGTGAAGGATGCCGAAGGTGTTGAAGCACGAGGAGGAGACAGCGTTGATCTGTTGGGTCATGGTGAGGGAGGAGTTGAGTATGATGCAGAGGTTCCAGGTCTCGTCTGTGGGAGTGGGTGGATTGCCGAGGGCGGTGGTCCAGGGGGTGTTGTCCCATGCTGAGGAGTTGGATCAGAGGATGAAGACTTCCGTCTTCTCTGAGTTGAGCTTCAGACAGTTGCTGTTCATCCAGGATTCAAAGTCTTTCATTCCTTCCTAGAAGCTGAGTCTGGTGGTGTGGAGTTGCTTTGCGAGGGAGGGAGGGAGGGAGAGGATGAGCTGGGTGTTGTCAGTGTAGGATACTATGCTGAGTCCATGCTGTGTGACAATGGCGGCGAGGGGGGCCATGCAGATGTTGACGAGCTTGGGGCTTTGCGATGACCCTTGGGGTAACCCGCAGTTGATCTCTGTGGGTCCAGAGAGGAAAGGAGCGAGTCTGATTCTTTGGGTTCAGCCAGTGAAGAAAGAGAGGATCCAGTCGAGGGCACTTCCCTGTATGCCAGCGTCGTAGACTCTGGTGGTGCGAGTGCGGTGGGAGACGGTGTCGAAGGCTGCAGAGAGGTCGACTAGGTCTCAGTGTTGTGGAATCTGGATTGGGAAAAGGCGAGGATAGAGTTGGTTTCGCAGAAGTTCATGAGCTGGGTGTTAACAATCTTCATGGAGTCATTGGGGAGTCATTGGGGAATGTGCCAGATTAGAAGGTGGCAATGATGGTACGTTGTAGTGGGGTGCTATGGTGGCAGCAGCTCTGTGGAAGATGTGCAGTGGGCAGGGGTCTGTGGGGGCTCCTGAGTGAATGCTTTTCATGGTCGCGGTGGTGCCTTCGGTGGTGACAGGGGTCCAAGCAGAAATTGTAGGCTGGCTGGCATTTCTGGAAGTAGGTGTGGTTTCAGTGTCTGGTGTCTGTTTCATTCTAAGTTGTCATAGAGGGACTTGATCTTGAGATGGAAGAAGGAGCAAAGCTTGTTGCAGAGGTCCTGGGAAGGTGTGAAGTCAGAGACTTCGCCGGGTGGTTTGGTGATTTCCTGGATGATGCTGAAGAATTCCTTCGAGTAGCTGGAGTTGGCGAGGATTTTGTGTTTTGAAGAATGTTCTTTCGGTGGATCTGATGTGTTGGTGGTGTTCTGTCATGGCGTTCTTGTAGGTGATCCGCGCTTCTGGGGTTTTGGTTTTTCTCCATACTTTTTTGAGATAGTTACCAGTTGACTAAAGTAAAAGGATAGGGCATTGATATCCAGCAGACTGGATTTTGGCAATGACCTGTATGGGGGCATGGTGGATTATCTCTTGACTAGATACTAGGTAATCCAGGACATGGCTGCCAAGCTGATCTGTAATATGGACGGATATAGTTAGGCTTCACCCTGCCCAGCAACCCTACATTGGCTGCCAGTAAGAAAAAGAGCCAATTTCAACGTATTTCCCATACCCACAGGTCGCTATATAACACGGGGCTTGAAATTCTTAAATACATAGTGGAATTTTAAATTCCGGCACACAAATTAAGATCAGAAACTTGGCACTCACCAAGTCAAAATGGATGAATAAAATCAAAACAGGTGGCCATTCTTTTTTCTCATCTGGCAGTGGCCCATTGGAATACTTTTCCACTAGACCTTTGCCTGACTGAGAGCCAACTATGGTTTATAAAAAAAACAAAAAACTTGTTTTTTCAAAAGAAAAGTCTTTCTTAACAGTTTGTTCTTAAATTCTTGTCAGTCCTCACAGATGAAAAGATAGGGAGCTTTCTAAGTGCTGCATTATCCCTCAGGGGATGAGTGTTGGGCTTTCTAAATATGGTTGATAAATAAAGAAATGAAATAGTAGGGAGGTTTCAGGTCAGATTTACTACTGGCTTTGAGCCGGGAGTCTGGGCTGGCTGTCGTGTGCTAGGGCGAGTTCCACTGATGTTAAAAATTGTCAGTGGAAGTCGGGCAAAGTTTCCATCTGCCTGGCACTTGGCTTTAGTGGGTTCACTGATTGTATTTCTGCACCCGCCAAAATAAGGCTCATATTTGTACACCCAAAACTCCTGGGTGCAGAAACAAGACATCACTCACTATCGGCCTTATTAGGGTCCCCTCAGGAACACCACTCTGACTGACTTGTATTGAGATCCTTGACTGGATGTTTAAAAGGATTACTTGTTACAAATTTTCATTAATAATAACAGAGGCGCAACATGCATCTGCAAAAAGAGACTATATCCAGAAATGTATGCACAGGTATGCATATGCATTGCGTTGTGTACCATCCTTTAATTGTTCACAAGCTGATTTAGCCTCATCGGGCTTTCAAAATGATTCTGCCCTACTTTACTTCAGATATGTATGCCACAGTAGTGGAATGTTTGAATTTCTTCGGTTTGGACCACAGTATTAGTGTGTATTCTGAAATGGAAAAACTGTTTGTTTCTGGGTCATGTAAATTTTATCATGCATCCCAATCAATCAATCCATCCATCAGGGATTTATAGAGTGCACTACTCACTGTGAGGGTCTCAAGACACTGAGGAGGGGTACCTTCAGCTCTGTGGTAATCCGAAGAGCCAGGTCCTTTGTGAATAGGTGTAGTGACAGTCTTCATCTGATGCTGAGGAGGAGTTTATTTTAGGTCTCGGCAGCAATGTAGTAGAAAGATCTTCTAACTGTTCAGGTCCTATGGATGTGGGTGACCGTGGCTAGGGCTAGATCAGCGGAGTGGATGTTTCTCTTGGGGGCATGGAAGGAGATTCTTTTGTTGAGGTATTGGGGTCTGGTGTTATTGAGGGCTTTGTAGGCATGCGTGAGTAGTTTGAAGGTAATTCTTTTTTTGACAGGAAGCCAGTGGCAACCCTAGGCGGCATACTCTGCCCTGCCAGTGGAGTTTGCAGTGCTTTACCAACTCCACACTGTGCTGGGAACGTGTAGTTGAGGTAAATCTCCGACTCCGTGGTGAGCAAAGTACGACCCTCAGGCCCTGCACCACAGCGCAAAAAAAGGGTAAAAAACACTTACCTTCTCTCTACTGTCTACGGGCAGCCATCCGCTTCGCGGTGGTCACTCCTCCTTGCTGCCGTCGTCTCCCTCGCGTTGCCGGTCGCAACCCCTTACGTTTTATATCTTGCATGAACACATGCTCAGCCCATGTTAAGACGTAAAACGTAGGGGGTTGCGACCAGCAATGCAAGGAGGAGGATGAGGGCAAGAAGAAGACACCACGGCAAGGAGGAGGCCAGCCCGCAGTAGGCAGAGAGAAGGTAAGTGAGTTTTTTCACACTTCTCATAAAAAGGGTGTTTTGTTGACTCCGGCATAGAGCACGTTTCTGTAGTCCAGTCTGCTGGTGATGAGTGTTTGGGAGACACTGTTCCTTATGTTGGGGGGATCCATTTGAAGGTCTTGCGGAGTATGCAGAGGATCTTGAAGCATGTGGAGGACAGAGCGTTGATCTGGCAGTTCATGGTGGATTAGAAATCGAGTATGATGCCGAGGTTGTGGGGGTTGTCCATTGGTGTTGGTGGGTTTCCGAGGGTGGGGATCACCAGGTGTTGTCTCATACAGATGGGGTGGACGCGCGGATGAGAATTTCCGGTTTCTTTGAGTTGAGCTTCAGGCAGCTACTACTCATCCAGGATGCAATGTCATTCATTACTTTTTGGAAGCGTGCCTGGTGATGTTGGGTTCCTTGGTGAGGGAGAGTATGAGCTGGGTGTCATCGGCATATGATACTATGTTGAGTCTGTGTTTCATGATGATGTAAGATGTTGAAGAGCGTGGGCTGAGGAAAACCCTTGTGGTACTACACATCTAATCTCTGTGGGTTCAGAGAGGAAGGGCAGGAGTCTTATTGTTTGTGTTCTGCCTGAGAGAAATAGATTGAATCCATTCTGAGGCAGTTCCATGGATATTGGCGTCACGGAGCCGGGTGGCTAGTGTGCAGAGGAGATGGTTTGAAGGGAGAGGGAACACACTGAAGGGGGAGGAGCCGCGGGGGCAGCAGCCGCAGGAAGAAGGCAGAAAAGGAAAATCAGAGGCAAAGAGAGAAAATAGGCAAAAAGGCAAAGACAGAAAAACAAAGCGAAAAAAATACAGAATAAACAGCAACAGAAAAATGCTGACAGAGCGGACCAGCAGGAGAGCAGGCTCTTCCACTGGACCACCAGGGATTAGGTGCAAGCAGGAGCCTGCAGGTGGAGGAGGGCGTCGAACACCTTCCTGGGTCACCAGAAGGTGCTGGGGGCAGTGCCTTAAGGACGGAGCTGCACTAGAGGAGAGCAGTTACCCTGACATCTTCTATGTTTTTTACTGGCTTTCTGTGAAAGAACACATCCATGTTAAGGTTCCCTGCCTCATCCTGCCTGTACCTAGTAATTCACAAGACTTCTAGATACTTTCCCATCTTGTTACACCTCATGCACCTACTATGTCCCTCAGATCTTGCTCACTATCCTCGTTCAGAATCCCATGCTACACTAAAGAAGGATGAAGCTGAAGATACTTTAGGATGGGTTTCAAACTCTGCAATGTCTTTCTGACTGATCTGGGACTTGCGAAAGACTTATGATCTTTCCCTGTTATGCAGGGAGCTTACACCTTTTTTGTTTTGTTAACTCCTTTTGTTATTTGACTCTAGATCATCTTGTTTTTAAGTTTTTCTAGATGTTCTATTCCTAGCACCATGATGTTGCATTATAATGAGAACTCTGATAGTCTTAGTGAATACAACGAAGAAACTAAGTCAAAAGCAAAGAAGAAACAAAGACACAACAGGTGCATGCACAAACACATTTTATTTGAATTCACCCACAAACAAATCTTAAACCGTCACTTCCCTAACTTTCAAACTTCTGCCCATTCCCATCTTATTCACTGCAGTAGGCATTACCTCTCACCCACCCACTGTCAACCACCACCCACTCACTTAACCCCAAAATTCACTTTCTCGCCCATCCATACAAATCCTCACAAACACATCCCCCTACCAAAGTCACCACTCAATAACAATCACTTTTACCAATAAAAAGCTAAACCTTTTCGCACCAGCTCTGCTATTCATAGATTCCATCCTAATAATATATGTTACTTCCGAGGAAGACATTTTGCTTTGTACATTACATATTGACATCAGACAATAATTGATCTGTATTTTTCAAACAAATCTTACCATCAGCTTCTCCTAGAAAGCCTTTTATTGAAAAAAAATCACGAAACATTTGGTGCAAAATCTATTTAACACTTTCTGAAAGAGTGAACTCGTTGATCTAACACCTACCTTGTGTGAATTCATATTTTCACTACTGAAGTGTGTGCAAAAAGGCACAGGTGCGTTACACTCAAGCAAGATATATAAATTTGTTTTGGCAAAACTGCTGAGTTTATTAACGCGACGTGGATATCTGGAAATCGTGATGAAAATATTTAGGTGCATGTACACAATTTATTTCTGTGACTATGAAAAACATAATTTTTTTTTCCCACACAAGCGATGCAACCCAGTTATGTTGTTTTCTATGCCTTGACGCCTTGCAAGATAAACACTTATGGCTAGACTTACTAACCTTTCATTCAATGCAATGAAGCAGCACAATTTGCTGCATTGTGTTGCGTGACAGGCAGAGAGCAGAAATGTATCATATCCACTAGTATATGGCACAGGTCTGTTACCCCATAGTGCTGGCTCACTTCAGGCAGCCTAGCGCCAACGAAGGCACCCTTGTACCATGGTGCATTACAAGGAGAATTGTATTTCTGCAGGAAGTGATACCTTCTTGCACAAAAACAATCCCTCGAGGCATTTTCCTTATTGTATGTGTGCTGTAGAATGCCGCACACATAGAAAGAGGAAATAATCAGGAGAAAAAAAGATGTTCCTCCTCGGTACACCACCCTCTGGGAGTCGTAATGATTTCACGCAAGCGCAGGTTTGATTACATGAAATCTATGGGTGGATGCACAGGAACCCCCGTGCTCCACTCATGGTAGTCCTTGCAAAATGAAACATCATGCAATGCAGTACAAGCCACTGCATTGTGCAACATTTCTTTACAAAGCCACGTAAGGTGGGGAGAATCGCCCTTGTTGTGGCTTTGTAAATCTCTGCTAGCATTTTGCATCGTGGCTGAACCACAAAACTGGTGCAACCACAACACAAAATGTTAATAAATCTAGCCCCCAGTTCATGAGGACTGACGTTTTGATTTGTGAAACTCAATTTAGTGAAAGTCAAAGATTTTTCATCCAGTCACCAATTTATTGTCACTGTTTTTCGCCTGAAGGAAAACAACCTCAGAAATGTGCCCAAGTGCAGCAGTCTCATGGCTTTTACAATATCACACAAATGCATTTTTCTTGTTTTGAAATTTTAGCCAGTATGTGTTATGACACTACAAATGCTACAGTGGTACCATGCATTATGAAACATTTAGTCCGATTTAAGTGGAAAGATCTAGCCTAACATTTCAAAATAGTGCCTACTTGTTCACATGACCACAATGTTCGTACAAGTGATTGGTCACACTCACTGTGGGCCTAATTACGATAGCAGTCAGACTGCAACCAATGGCTCGTCGTTTGTAGCCCGACTGCCATCTCCTGCTGCGGTCTGACCGACACATTATAAAGCGTGCTGTCGGAGGCAGCAGTAGGAGGGACTATGCTGTCCCCCTAAACATGCCTGCACCTTGTGGCAGTCCCTTCATGGTGCCTGACACACAGTCCAGGGATGTTTAGAAACGCCCATTTGTCCATGGGAGCTTATGCTGCGGGCATTTTCTGCCAAATGATGCAGTCGGAACCACCGGCCTGAAGTTGGTTGGTTCCCAATCTGAAACGGTGTCGTCGCCCAACATCGTAATCAGGGCCAGTGTATATTTTGTAGATTTGAGAAGGTGAGTATGCTTTTTTTGTGGCAAAGCGTATGCATGTTATTTATTTGTACTTGTTGACAAATAACCATGCACTTTGAGCCCTTTCACAAACTGCATTTTGTAGTATGTTTAGTAGAACTAAAATAGTACTACTGAAAGTACTGCAAAATTATATTCATTACTTTATGTGTGGAGGTCACCACCCTGATTGTGGAGATCTCTGCACATGTACGCTGACGGTTTAGTTGTAAATGTGGGAGTGACAGGGTAGGGACCGGAAAATAGGGAATAATTACTACAAAATGGGAGCGGTCTAGGCAGGAGTACAATTGAGTTTAGGAAGGTTTAAGGAGAAGGTTATTGAGGGGCTTACACCCACTCACAAAAGAGTTAGCTCATTGCTATTCATAATATGTATGTCTAAATTTACTACAGCCAAAAAGGACTGAAAATGATGGTAAATGCACTCCAGTACAGACCTGAAATAAATCTAGCACTACATCACTGGTACTGCGACATCCTCCAAGGAAGAAAATAATGGCACCAGATAATTAAAATAGAAACCTATCAGAAATAATGTCAATATAAATAAATTTCCGTTTTTTGAAAATACATATGCTTAATTCAATTTTAAAAATATGTAAATAATATATGAATATCGTCTTACTATACACATTTTTAATAACCTTTGTAATAAAAAAAATAACCATTTTTCTCTAGATGGGTATTTTATTGATAATAAATACTAAAAAATAATATTATTTAATATATTTAAATAATGTAACTATGAAATGTCAAAATGAAGTTAACAGTGTAGTAGTTTGTTCGTATTGTCCTTTATTTAATTTGCATATATAAAATGTTTTTGAATGATAAGCAACGTTGAAATATTTTTAAATTTTTTTTAAGTTTGATAACATTTTTGCAATTTCCATATACATTACCATAGTGAGATCCCCACACTTGTGGTGGACAACTCCACCTATCTCCATGAACCTCTGTCTATGTGTGAAAAGTTGTTAGTAGCTTCTTTATGCTCATAAATTAGGCTCAACCCTCCTGAATTCAGGAGATGGAGACAAGGGGGTCTACACTGTGTAGCAACTTTATATTTGGAAATGGTGAATAGTCAAAAGTAGTAAAGTTACTACAAAGAGTAAGAGTAAATGTACATGTGAAGATTTAGTCATGTGTAAGTTTACCTTTGTGAATAGGCACCTATTTATGTGACTCTGGCTCTCTTTTCTCTCTGGCTAGCTTCCTATGCATTTTACTATCTATCCATTACATTTCTTCTCAATCTACATTGGTCCTGAATAGACAGGGTTCAGAATCAGTGCCTAGTCCATTCCAAGATGTCCCATTTTTCAAAATGACATTATGGTCTCAATGATTTTCTAGTTCATGAGATCATACAGCATGATGTAGCTTGGTATTCTTTCGCCTCATCCAAGTCATATCTTTATGCAAGTATAGTGTACACCTGTTCAGGAACCCAAACTTAAAGCACTGGTGTTCACACAGAAATCATATTGCTTATTTCTATGGATCATGACGTCCATATGGTGAATGGTTTTGCAACCTTCATCAAAGTACTGTGACACGCACTCAGTTCTGACCAATACCCACAAAGGTTCGAAGCCATGCCTCCTGGCATCCAAAACTCTCTTGGCCACCCCCCTAATAAATCAGGTGATTTTTAGCAAAGCTGCTGAGTCCTCTCCCCCACCACAAACCATATTCTGCTGTCTGCTATGAACGACAGAGACCGTGGTTCAGTTTGGACTGCAGTCACTTGCACCACTGTATGAGTCCTCTCTAGCACCATGGACGGGTTCTTGAAAGCCACCCCATCCTAGTCCTCTGTGATACTCAGATCATTGAGGTCTGCCTCCTTGGTCCTTGTCAAGCCATCCAGTGACTGGTCAGGACATTCCAACCTATGCCCCTCTTTTGCTCCAATGTGTTCCTCTCCTGCAACTAAAATAGTAAAATTCCACTGAAACATTACTAAAAAAACAATTATAGAAATGTTATGGCTACTTTTGTTTATATGTTTCTTAGAATGACATTTCCCTATGACTAACATGTTTTTTTTATATCAGTGCTCAAATGCTACAATGGTTCTTTTCATCTCATAGTGGATATCCTATTTCCACTGCTTGCTTTATGTGTTTTACTACACCATTTTCATAAAACTTTCTACATTTTCGAGCATGTTGTTGAAAAACCTGACTTCAAATAATTATTTTGTATTCCCTATTACCAGCAATGTATTAGAATGACCAGACAGAGCTACCTACATCATTTTGCTTTGATTGAAATTCAGATTTGTTGTGTTTATCCTAATACCTTTGTGCTACATCACAGTTTTTCACAAAGATGAACAAGAACTACGCTGTCTATAGTTATCTTATGATGCTTTATCAAACTCCCCAAATTATTTTTTCTACAAACACTTTAGTTACATTCGCACAGTCATATGTTTTACACGTAGTTGTGTGCAAAGATTTACATTGTTAAATTTAAATGGTATGAATTTTGGTTTGTTAGAGTTTTCTTTATTCCGAGGAGTGGGTTGAAGAGGAGGATTTGAGGAACGAGAACGACCCAGACGGGTAGATTTGTTTTGCAGAATCTTCCACGGCGGTTGGCTAAATTATATATTATGGGGCATATTGACAAGGAGCTATCGCCGAATGAACGGCACTTCATCGCAGCCAAAGTCGTGACAACTTTACCACCCCATTCAAGTCAAGTCAAATAAGTCTTTATTTCGACACATGTCATGAAAGACTGGACAAGTTTAAAAAAGAAATAAACAATTATTAAAAACAGGGACGAGCTATATAACACTATGATACGGGAATCACAATATTCCTGCCAAGTAAACATGTCTTCTGGTAATTCCATTACAGAAAATTGACGTCATTTTTTTAAAAGAAGATAGGAAATATACAAAATATAAAACCTAGTCAATAATTTAAATTAAAAAAGAAATATAGGGTCATTAAACTATTCGCATCACAGTGGTAGTAGTACATAAAATTTTTAAGAATAAAGTCCATTTAATTATAACGTAACTTTCTCCTTCGTATGGCCCACATCCAATGCAAACATTTTGAAATGGCAATTATAATGCGTGGCGTGGCGTATAATGGCGTAGGTGTTTGTACTCTGGACAAATAAAAAGAATGTGTGCTATGCTCTCCGGCTGGGAATTACAAAATGGGCATGATACAGTGTTTCCAGCAAACCATTTGCCGGTGAAAGAATTGACGGGAAGGGTACCCACCCTGTACTGATGAAATCGTTTCCTATCTTCGGGGATTGTGATGGTATCCCAGTAACCTTCATAAGCTGGTTCGTGCTTGAGCTCTAGAAAGTCTCTTGTTAGTGATGGGCCATTGCGTATTTGAGAGTTTCGCATTGACACCATTGACCAGTAGAGCTCCTTTAGAACCTTACGAGGTGGAAAGGGGTTGTCTGCAGGATTCTCCCACAATATGCCCAGACCCATAGCAATATAAACAGCCTTGACCTCTCTAACCAAGGGAATTCTATTAGCTGTATCCATATTCTGGACTCCGAGGAGGTCCAGGGCATACTGGGAAAGTTCCGGTGTTACCCAGAGCCTCCTCCAGTATGCCACTGGTCTATACCGCGCCACATCCTCGATTCGTTGGCAGCCCAGATCTAAATGGAGGGGCAAGAATGGCGTAGATAGCGAGAGACCTACCAATCCCCTCACAAACTTGTTTTGGGAATTGGCTAACTGTAAGATGTTGCTAGGACCCCATAGTTCAGCCCCATACAATATAGAGGCACGTATTTTAGTGTCATAGATTTTAAGTGCTGGGGCAATGGGTTTAGTAGCCGAACACCGCAGTTCCCTTAGTAGTACCCCCGCTAACTGGGCGTGTCTAACAACTAGATGATTAATGTAGGGTTTCCATTCAAGCCTTGAACCTAGTGTAATTCCAAGGTAAGTGAAGGATTGGGTCTGTTCGAGTAATTCACCATTCATAGTGGCCTTCCCTTTCACAGACTTATGTTTGTGCATGACCATAAATTTGGTGTTTGACACATTAATGGTAAGGCCGTAATCGTTGCAGAATATTTCAAAGCGCCCAATGGCCTTCTGAAGCCCTTGTTGCATCTTAGAAATTAAAAGAGTGTCATCTGCGAACATTAACAGGGGTATCGACATTCCATTCAACCTAGGGGCATCCGTTGGATAGTCCTTGTAATAGTCGATAACCCTGTTAATGCACAAAAAAAACAGTGTAGGGGCCAGGACACACCCTTGCCTCACTCCTCTTAGGGTTGGGAACCTATCTGTGACTTGGCCTTGTTCTCCCCACCGGACCTGGGCAAAGTTATCATCATGCAGTTTAATTAAAAAAGCGAGTATTTCAGATGGCATGCCTTGTACCTGGAAGACACTCCTCATCTTAAGGCGCGGCACCAAGTCGAATGCCGACTTAAGATCGCCAAAAGCCGCATATATTGTGCCACCTCCAAGAACAACCCACTGCCAATAAATCATAACTAATCTAAAAACTTGATCAACAGTGCTCGTGTGTGCACAAAACCCAGCCTGGAGAGGAGACAAGGCATCTGCCTCATCGATCCAGTTCAGGATCCTGGACAACACAAGTCTGGCTACCACCTTCTGGACACAATCTATCAGGCTAATCGGCCTATAGTTTGCAGGGTCAGTGCGGTTCGCCTTCTTATAGATGGTGATTAGCTCGGCCCCCTTCCAGGTGTAAGGTATATGGGAACCTTTAGCGAGGTGCCCAGACTCCTTTCCCATGAATAAAGAGATCTGCTGGAATGCTGTTCAACCCGGGCGCTCTGCCCTTTGGGACAGAATTAAGGGCGTGTTCAACATTGTTTAGACTAAAATGTAATGGCGTGATATCTATATCAGAAATAAAAGTGTTGAAACTCAGCCCCTTATCATGGGACGGGCAGGCAAACTGCGTCTTAAAATGCGAGACCCACAATTCTGGGGGAACATGATTTTGTGGGTGGTCCCTCCGGCGCCCCTTCCCCCATTTCACCAAATCCCAGAAAGCTACCATGTTCCTGGTTCTGCTCGCATTGTATGGCTCTGACCAGTATTGTTCGTCCCAGGATCGCTTTGCTTCCCGCTGGGCAGTCTTATACATCCCCCTGGCAGCTCGAATTCGGACCCTGTCTTTGGATCTTATTGCCGCGGCTAATGATTTATATGTGTCCCTGCAACTTTCGCCATACCATGATTCTGCCAGCTTTTTTAAACTTTGTTTGGGTCCACTGACCTCCCCATTCACAAGCTGGTGCTAACAGCCCACAGCACCAATTCACCTGCAATAGCAGCCGTCAAAAACATCGCCACAGAGGACCTCTGTAACTATTGCTAATGAGATGTTACTGGTGACTACGATCGGGGTAGAGGCGTTTTTGGCACAATTTATAGTCAAACGTGCCCACAGATCCCTCGGACCAAGACCGGCGCTGGGCACATAATAGCGCGACTACTAAATTATCGAGACCGAACGGTGGCCCTTCGTGCAGCCCGGCACAAACAAACCATGAACTATGATGGTAATGCGTTTTCCATCTATCCAGACTTTACACCAATGGTGCAAAAGGAACGACGTAAATTTCTCGATTTAAAGAAAAAACTACGAGAAGCACAAATGGACTATGCACTGCTCTACCCAGTCAAATTGAGGGTAACGCACCAAAGGAAACAGCGTACCAAGTGGAAGAGTTCCTCCGGTCTGTGAAGCGACGGCGGCGCGAGGGTGGCAGCCCTGGTACTTCTTGGCAGTCATCCCCTGAGAGAGTCGACGACGGGAGACAGTGAATGTAGCGGAGACACATGGCGGTGACTGTGACAGGAAAATGGAGTATGAGCGCATGTGGCAGAGACTCACGTGAGGAACACTGCAGGTTTTACCAGTTTTTTAAGGAAGTTGTGATTCAGGCTCTTCTCCCCCAGTGGTGGGTCCCTGATGTAACACCAGGGGTGGCCCTCTGGAGATGTCCCCCAATGGGTGTAACCCCATGACAGTACACGGCATGCAAGATGCTGGAGAATTTGAGAGTTGTTTTGTTTTGTTGGGGAGGGCGAGGGGAGGGTGTTGGATACTGGCACGATTGGGTTGCTTCAGTGGGTGGAGGGAAGGGGGGAAGCAGGGAGGGCGGTTGGATGTTTGAACAGAGGTGTGCTTAAGATGTATACTAATGAACATACCTGGGTTCTGCTACAGTACAGCATGCGGCATCAGTATCACATGGCATGTATGAAGAAGGATAAGGCACCATTACAGCAATGTGGCCTCAGATCACCACTACAAGGAAGGTACACAATAGGAGAATATGGCAGCAGTAGGCCCTTTGAACATCATATCATGGAATGTACGAGGCCTGGGGGATCCCAGAAAGAAGAGGCAGATTCTTTCGTACCTAGATAGGCATAAAGTACACATTGCAATGTTACAGGAGACGCACTGCCCACGAAACACTCCAAACCTGTTTGCTAGTAAATGGGCTGGGGATAGAATCTTTTCTTCGTATTCCTCTTACACCAGAGGTACTGCGATATTGATTAAGAAATATGCTCCATTTCAACTGGCGGGAGCATCGTGGGACTCGGAAGGCAGGTACTGCATAGCATTGGGGAGGATGGGGTCGAAATCAGTTACTCTGGCCTGTTGTTATGGGCCGAATACAGATGTACCTGGGTTCTTCTATGCACTTTGGGCAAGGATATTCGAATTGGATTCTACTCATGTAATTTGGGAGGGGATTTCAATGTCACATACTGTCCCAACAGCCGCGTCATTATACAAAAGCTTAGACTGTCCTAAAAGAGATTTTTACGACCTATCAGCTAACGGACGCTTGGAGGCATGCCCATCCACATACACGAGAGGGTACTCATTTCACAGCGCTGGCACACTCCTGGGCTAGATTGGATTATTTATTTGTGACTAGGGGATTGTCCCCGGGGATAGCTGCTACTACACACCTTGCACGGACATACTCTGATCATGCACCGGTACTACTGGCACTTTCATCTACTAATTTTAACATACCGCGCAGACCCTGGACACTTTGTGCCTGTGGCTTGCTTGACATGGTCTTCCAGGAGGAACTGCGGGAGGAGATCAGTGATTTCTTCCAGAGGAATAGGGGCTTGGTCCAGAGTGTGGAAATAGTATGGGAAGCATTTAAAGTTACAATGCGGGTTTCTGTATAGCAAAGGGTGCTGGAGTACTTAAAGATATACAGGCTACGCTGCGAGCGTTGGAAAGGGACCTAAAAAATTTGGAGACTGCGTATGCCGAGAACCCTGAGGGACCCACTCAAGCTGTCTTTTGAGACAAACTCATCCTACACATGTAAGAGGCACAAAGGGAAGCGAGATTTAAAGGCAAATACTGGATCGCAAGGAGCTATGGTGAGGGGGATAGGCCCGGGAAGATATTAGCGCTGAAAGTGAGCGCTCGCACTGCTCACTGTATGTCACAGAGGAAAGGATTCGGCTGGGGAGGTATGTCGGGATACAGCCACTATGCTTAATACATTTCTGAACATGGACTGTTTTTTATTTCATAGCAGCCATCAGGTTTTGTTTCTTCAATTCACAAAACACATGTATTAATTCATACAATTCCTTATTTTTTGCTTACATTCATAAATCAATTTTGCGTCACAGGTTTCAACACACCTATACTAAGAAGACAACTGTCTCAACAAACATTGCAGCAATTTTAACAACAAATGAGAAAAACAAATTAATAAAAAACACATTGTTTAAAAAACAATTTGAGAAATGGTACACCAGAATATGATATCTATGTGGTCCTGGTTGGTAGTTTATCACAATGGGCTCGTTTTGTTTGTCTCAATATTTAGTCCTGACTTGTAACTGGTTGCTTAGAGGTTAAAGTCAGACTTGACAGGCCCTAGTGTGTGTGGTATAATTCATTTCCAAAGCCAGCCAAGGTATGTTTTCCTTGGATCAGCCGACGCGTTTCTGAACCCTTGACTGTGCTGTCCGGGTTCGTCTTCAGGGCTGGGCTGGGTACCTGAAGGGTAAAATTGGGAATATTTTAAGCTCTGCTCCTTTTGTCTTTAATAAAACCTTGCATGGTTCGAACTTAGTTTGTATGGCAAGAGAGGTTACCTTGGTCTGTAGATTTGACCACCTCTTACGATTTTTCTTGCGCGTTGCGTCTTCGTCTTACTTTCATTAGGAGTGCCTGAATGAAATGTGAGAGAGGACAGCTATTCTTGTCGTATTTGTCATATTGACTACGATCTACTTATGGGAATCATTAGTCTATTACATACACTTACGTGTAATTTTTCTGTTGCTCCTTATCTGGATTCTGTGGCGCGCTTTATTCTTGTTTAGGAAATGTCTGTTAATTTAAAAGGAAACGTGTCATTCTTTTGATCTGCACGGGGCTTGTTACCTCATACCTTTAACCCGGGGCATGCTTACTTGGAGTCTCGGCGGAGAGGTCTCACACGGTGCGAGTGCGTCTTTTATTTACTTCATGGCGGGATGCTGGTGCCTGTTAAGTTAAACATAGTGGCATGAAGATTTTGGTCCTAGTTTTGGACATGGGTGGAATAAGGGGCGGAGGGAAGGCGTAGGGGATCGTTCCTCACCTTGTTTTGTTTGTAATTGCTCTGTCGGTATCTCCCTCGCCAAGCCGGACTAGCGGCTTCCTAGTGCTCGCGGTTTCTCTATCGGGTCCCGACGTGACCCGGAAGTAAGCTCTTGTTGGCCCGGGGTGATGAGGGCTGATGGGATTTGTAGTTTGAATGAGTGTGGGAGCTGGATTCACACGTTTAAGCATATATTGTGAATGGATGTGGGAGTTATATTTGTAGGATCAGGCTTTTGAGTAATGTTTTCTAAGACATTTGAATAATGTTATATGGGCGCTCTTGATTACTACGTTTTGTGGTGGTGCGCACAGTGGACTCAACGACTTGCTCTCTGGAATTCTGATATTTCATTTAACCCGTCTGTCACACAGTTGAACTTGAGAATTAAATACGGCTCTTTTTTTAACAGCATGGCATCAGTGTTTCCTCCACGGGGAGGGGGTATGACCACGGACAAAACTGTCCATTTGAAGTCTTTTTCAGTGTGTTTGCATTCTACAAAGTGCTGTACCATTGGAGCGGTAAGCACTTTGTGTCTTATCCGAGAGCGGTGTTGCGCCACCCTTTGGTTGATTTTTTGGGTGGTCTTCCCAATATACAGCTTGGGGCATGGGCATGTTATGGCATACACTACGTTGCCAGTTTTACAATTGGTATGTTCTTTGTGGGACCATTTCAGATTATTAAATTCAAAGGTATCCCCTTCTATCGTGCTGTCGCAAGATACACAGGAGCCACATTTGTGGTGGCCTTCGATGGGTTTCAATTTCCACAAAGTGCGGAGGTCTGATCTGGCTTTGCTGATTCCAATGTCCGCACGGATTATGTGCTGGCCTATGCTTTTGTTCTTTTTGAGTGCGAACAAAGGTTTAGGCATTGGCACTTCAAGTTTTGAAATCAAATGCCAATTTTTCAAAATGATACTTTTGAATTTGTTTGTGTATGGGCCAAATGTTGTGACACATATCGGTCTGTCCAAGGGCTTTTTTTCTTTTTTCACTAGTAGTTCCTCTCGCGGTGTATACCATGCACGTTTGACAGAGTGTTTGAGTAGCTTGCTTGGATAACCTCTCAATTGGAGTTGGTCACTTAATATTTGTGAGTGTGCCATAAAATCCTCTTTCCTCGAACAATTTCTTCTGATTCGCAGCATTTGGCTGTATGGAAGATTTGCTTTGAGGCTTTTGGGGTGGTAGCTATTAAAGTGGAGGATTGTGTTTTTGTCAGTGCTTTTGCGATGTAAAGTAGTGGTTAATTGGCCTTGTTGTGGAAAGACCACGACATCTAGAAACGTAAGGCTTGTTGTGCTGTGTGTCATTGTAAATTTGATATCAGGGTGTCTGGTATTTCTTGGAAACTCGACCCAGACCACAAAGAGTCCCCACTGATTTCATCCTTGACTTAGCCAATATAGCCTTAAAAAGGAACTATTTCAGGTTTATGGATGCGTTCTACGTACAGGTGAAGGGGACCGCCATGGGGTGTCCTTATGCCCCAGAAATGGCGGTCCTTTTCATGGCCCTGTATGAGGAGCGCTACGTTTACCGAAATAATCCGTACCGACAACATATAACAACATGGCATCGCTACATTGATGACATCTGGTGCCAATGGAATGGTTCAGAAGCAACTCTTGTCCAATTCCATCAATGGCTTAATACCAGACACCCTGATATCAAATTTACAATGACACACAGCACAACAAGCCTTACGTTTCTAGATGTCGTGGTCTTCCCACAACAAGGCCAATTAACCACTACTCTACATCGCAAAAGCACTGACAAAAACACAATCCTCCACTTTAATAGCTACCACCCCAAAAGCCTCAAAGCAAATCTTCCATACAGCCAAATGCTGAGAATCAGAAGAAATTGTTCGAGGAAAGAGGATTTTATGGCACACTCACAAATATTAAGTGACCAACTCCAATTGAGTGGTTATCCAAGCAAGCTACTCAAACACTCTGTCAAACGTGCATGGTATACACCGCGAGAGGAACTACTAGTGAAAAAAGAAAAAAAGCCCTTGGACAGACCGATATGTGTCACAACATTTGGCCCATACACAAACAAATTCAAAAGTATCATTTTGAAAAATTGGCATTTGATTTCAAAACTTGAAGTGCCAATGCCTAAACCTTTGTTCGCACTCAAAAAGCGCAAAGCATAGGCCAGCACATAATCCGTGCGGACATTGGAATCAGCAAAGCCAGATCAGACCTCCGCACTTTGTGGAAATTGAAACCCATCGAAGGCAACCACAAATGTGGCTCCTGTGTATCTTGCGACAGCACGATAGAAGGGGATACCTTTGAATTTAATAATCTGAAATGGTCCCACAAAGAACATACCAATTGTAAAACTGGCAACGTAGTGTATGCCATAACATGCCCATGCCCCAAGCTGTATATTGGGAAGACCACCCAAAAAATCAACCAAAGGGTGGCGCAACACCGCTCTCGGATAAGACACAAAGTGCTTACCGCTCCAATGGTACAGCACTTTGTAGAATACAAACACACTGAAAAAGACTTCAAATGGACAGTTTTGTCCGTGGTCATACCCCCTCCCCGTGGAGGAAACACTGATGCCATGCTGTTAAAAAAAGAGCCGTATTTAATTCTCAAGTTCAACTGTGTGACAGACGGGTTAAATGAAATATCAGAATTCCAAAGAGCAAGTCGTTGAGTCCACTGTGCGCACCACCACAAAACGTAGTAATCAAGAGCGCCCATATAACATTATTCAAATGTCTTAGAAAACATTACTCAAAAGCCTGATCCTACAAATATAGCTCCCACATCCATTCACGATATATGCTTAAACGTGTGAATCCAGCTCCCACACTCATTCAAACTACAAATCCCATCAGCCCTCATCACCCCGGGCCAACAAGAGCTTACTTCCGGGTCACGTCGGGACCCGATAGAGAAACCGCGAGCACTAGGAAGCCGCTAGTCCGGCTTGGCGAGGGAGATACCGACAGAGCAATTACAAACAAAACAAGGTGAGGAATGATCCCCTACGCCTTTCCTCCGCCCCTTATTCCACCCATGTCCAAAACTAGGACCAAAATCTTCATGCCACTATGTTTAACTTAACAGGCACCAGCATCCCGCCATGAAGTAAATAAAAGACGCACTCGCACCGTGTGAGACCTCTCCGCCGAGACTCCAAGTAAGCATGCCCCGGGTTAAAGGTATGAGGTAACAAGCCCCGCGCAGATCAAAAGAATGACACGTTTCCTTTTAAATTAACAGACATTTCCTAAACAAGAATAAAGCGCGCCACAGAATCCAGATAAGGAGCAACAGAAAAATTACACGTAAGTGTATGTAATAGACTAATGATTCCCATAAGTAGATCGTAGTCAATATGACAAATACGACAAGAATAGCTGTCCTCTCTCACATTTCATTCAGGCACTCCTAATGAAAGTAAGACGAAGACGTAACGCGCAAGAAAAATCGTAAGAGGTGGTCAAGTCTACAGACCAAGGTAACCTCTCTTGCCATACAACCTAAGTTCGAACCATGCAAGGTTTTATTAAAGACAAAAGGAGCAGAGCTTAAAATATTCCCAATTTTACCCTTCAGGTACCCAGCCCAGCCCTGAAGACGAACCCGGACAGCACAGTCAAGGGTTCAGAAACGCGTCGGCTGATCCAAGGAAAACATACCTTGGCTGGCTTTGGAAATGAATTATACCACACACACTAGGGCCTGTCAAGTCTGACTTTAACCTCTAAGCAACCAGTTACAAGTCAGAACTAAATATTGAGACAAACAAAACGAGCCCATTGTGATAAACTACCAACCAGGACCACATAGATATCATATTCTGGTGTACCATTTCTCAAATTGGTTTTTAAACAATGTGTTTTTTATTAATTTGTTTTTCTCATTTGTTGTTAAAATTGCTGCAATGTTTGTTGAGACAGTTGTCTTCTTAGTATAGGTGTGTTGAAACCTGTGACGCAAAATTGATTTATGAATGTAAGCAAAAAATAAGGAATTGTATGAATTAATACATGTGTTTTGTGAATTGAAGAAACAAAACCTGATGGCTGCTATGAAATAAAAAACAGTCCATGTTCTAAGTTCGATCCCAGGCACTTGCTATTTTTTACAATAATTGATTGTCCAGCCTGGGCACGTAGGACAAAACCCCTCCAGTGTAAAAATAATACATTTCTGAAGCATTACAGCACACTTTATACCACTACAGGGCTGGGTGAGATTGACTTAGATGGCTTTCTGGTAGATGTAGCGTTGGGATGGCTAAGTGATGGGCAGAGAGCATTTTTATGTGCGCCATTTGAATTGGACGAAGTGAGAGATGCCATAATGAGTATACAATCTGGTAAAGTCACGGGTACAGATGGGATTCCAATCAAATTTTATAAAACGTACATTGATATTATGACTACCGTGCTCAGAGAAGTGTACGAGGATGCTCTGGACGTGGGTCATCTCCCTTCCACTATGCGGGAAGCCCTCAATTGTCCTTGTTGAAGCCGAGTAAGACCCCAGAACTCTGCGACTCATATAGGCCACTATATCTTCTTAATTGAGATGCAAAAATCCTGGCTAAACTCATCACAATGAGGTTGAGCCTGCTGATGGAAAACCTGATCCTGCCGGATTAGTCGGGTTTTGTGCCAGGAAGATCCAAGTCCCATAATTTAAGAACACTCTTTGCCATTATAAATACTATTTCCACGGAACTTCCTATGGAGGCGTTTTTTTTCAGATGCCACTAAGGCATGCGACTCTGTGTAGTGGGGCTATATTTTTGCGGTTATGAGAAGGATGGGGTTTCCACCCCTGTTTTTATCCTGGATCAAACTACTGTATACCATGCTGATAGCTAGGGTTCTTGTTAATGGTCATGTATCTCGAGCGTTTGATATAACGAGGGGAACAAGGCAGGGGTGCCCGCTGCCCCCTCTACTCTTTGCTATTGCTGTGGAGCCGCTAGCAACGAAGTTACGCCAGTGCCATCGTGAAAAGGCCCTGCAATGCTATCAGTGTCAAATACTTGTGTCCCTCTATGCGGATGACATTACCCTATATGTCCATGATCCACGGAATAACCTGAACCCGATACTGCGTGAATTCACAGTCTTCGGGAGACTCTCTGGGGTCCAGATCAACTGGGCGAAATCTTCCCGCTCACAGATGCTATGGAGAGGTTTTTGATGAACTATCTCCTAGAGTGGTGCGCGGATGACGTAAAATACCTAGGTATTGTAGTTACTGGGGACAGAGGAGAACATTTGAGACTTAACTATGGGACAACTATGACTCGAGTGGTAGAGAGTGTGTCGAGATGGATAGCTCTGCCTCTGTCCATGGCTGGCCGTGCGTCTTTAATGAAAATGGTGATACTTCCACAGTTTTTGTACCTGTTTTTGAATATTCCCTACAACCCGGGAACGCATTTTTTTAAAACACTCAGGACAGAGTTAATACGGCTAGCCTGGGGGGGTAAGCAGTCGAGACTGAAGTGGGAAGTGATGACGCGGCCCTACTCACAGGGAGGGTTTGGAATACCGGACTTTGAGCTCTATTTCGCTGCAGCGCAGGCCCACTTTGCGTGGTACTGGGTCAAACAACCAAAATATATGCCACAAGTGGCGGCGGAACATTGGCTGGCTCACCCTGTTCCTCTGGATGGAGCATTATACCTACAGGTGGGTGCCCGTGAGAGACAGCCAAACTTGCTTATGTGCACGATCACAACATGGCAACGCCTGTGCCGTATGCTAGGGATGCCCATGTTATATTCGCCGTTACTTTCCCTGACTTATCACCCTAATATGCGTCTCCTGCGCGAGGAAATGTTTCACTCCTTTAAGCGCAAAACAAACATAAATACATGGGGGGATGTGTACCATGAGCAGAAATTTCGTACCATCGAACATATGTTCCCTGAAACTCAGACAACGCCCCTAGACATTTTCTTGTACATTAGGTTAAGGCAAGGTGTACGATCATTAACGCAGGAATTCCCGGAGGAGCCGCAGGCATTGGCCATCCTTCAGCTTGTGCTGGGCAACACCACATCCAAGAAACTAGTGTCTCAGATCTATACATCAGTCCACTCACAGAAGGAGTTTACAGATACACAGTCACGTAGGCGATGAGGGGAGGAGTTAGTAACAGCCCTGACTGATGACCAATGGGAGATCTGCTGCTCGCAGACGGAACAAGTTTCAGCCAGTAGTAGGCTCCGGATCATTCATTACAAGTTTTTGCACAAACTATACAATACCCCGGCTAAGATGTACAGATATAAGCTTAGGGCAAGTGACAGATGCGACAGATGCCATACTGAGGGAGCTGAGTTTCTACACTTAGCCTAGGATTGCCCAACAGTTAAGGACTACTGGGCCCAAGTGTTTGGTGCATTGCAGGTAATGATTGATACCCCAGTGCAGCCGGATCCCTTGCTGGCTATACTTGGGTTTGTTAAACCCCTCAGGGCGGATCATCGTAAATTTATTGCTATTGCGCTTCTAATGGATAAAAGAAGGGTGGCCTGCAGATGGGGTAGGAGGCGGGCACCAAAGTTCAAGGCATGGCTGGAGGACCTAATTAAGGGGCCGATTAGGATGGCGGACGGACTTGCGTCCGTCCGCCACCCCTGAGTAGGAGGGACCGTCCGCATGGGCAGCGGCGGTCCCTCCATGGCAATTAGGATGTGACCGCCAGGGTGGCGGTCACATCCTCTATTTTTAACATTGCGGCGGGTGCAGCTTCAAGCTGCACCCGCCGCAATGTTAAAAATGCATGTGTTGCATTTACATGCACAAAGCGGCAGGCACCGCACGGTGCCTGCTGCTTTGTGTACGCAAATGCAGGGGGGTACCATAGGTACCCCCCATGTGCACCCCCCACCCCCCATTCACCCAGGGGGCCCGCAACGGGCCCCCAAAGTGAATGTCCGTATGCTTTTCCATGGCGGAAAAGCCGCCGTGGAAAAGCATACTTACACCAACATCATAATATGGCGGACGGTGTCTCATAGACACCGGCTGCCATGTTATAGCTTTTCCGCCGCGGTCGGAAGCCGACCGCGGCGGAAAAGCGGCGGACGGAATTCCAGACCCACCAGCCATCCTAATTTGGCGGTGGGTCTTTGGAGTCTCCGCCGCGGTTTTTCCGCATCCTCCAGGCCGGCGGACACTTCCGCCGGCCCGGAGGATGCGGAAAAACCGCCATCCTAATCGGCCCCTAAATGCCAGGAGCAACTTGCTACCTATGCGGAACTGTTACCAGTGTCTTCCAGGCCCAATGATATATGGGCACCATTAACATGTTATTTGATCTCTCACCAGAGGGAGTCGGCTGACTAAGGCATAATATAACATGTAGGGGATGGAACGGGGGTGAGCCTGTGAAACCTGGAGAGGAATGAAGGCCAGTACTATGGAGAAGAATTGACACTCGTAGGGGCAGGGGACTCTATTGGTGGTCAGGGTATGTTATCTTTATGTAATGATATAGTTGACATGACAACGTGATGCATCCATGTGAACATCATAAGAAGTATAACGAACTGTGGTTGCTGTGCTCTGATAGACCTGCATTTGTATAATTATGATGTTTTCCGCATGAGGTATGCCCAAACTGGACATGTGAAGACCATTGAATGTGATGAACGCACTGTATCAACGTGTTCTGCGCCCATTCGAATCCTCAGAGTTGGTTCGATGCTCAAATAGTATCCTTCTCTAAACCGCCCCAAATCTGCTATGTATGATACGCAGACTAAAGGATGGTTAAGCGAGGGAAGGTGGAAAAAGCAGGGAAGGAAAGGAAGGGAACTGCGGGGAGGGAGACCTTCGTAGACACAAGAAGAAAGAAGAACAAACAATTACTAACCACTCTAATCACCTTCTACTACACTACAACCATGTATGTATAAACTACCACTAACCTGTAAAATAAAATACATAGGCTTGCAAATGGGAGTTGTGTATAAGGTACCTTCTTACTTCAGGAGGCTGAAACAACAATGAGGTATATCAGACAGGTCATTGAGCACACTACATAACCTACTAAACATTAGGTAACATCACACTACCTGTCAAGGATAGCTGAACCCCTTCATTCATACACAACTCCTGTAAAGAAAAGAACAGCAGGTACGGCATGAAGGACTTGTCTTAAGCTATATGCATAACGATCATTTGCATATAACAACGACAGACATTCCCATAGGTTTTTATATAACAATCCTGGAGTTACGTCACTCCGCAGTATTGAGGGTTTTGTACAGCCTTAGTAAAGTTTCTTTAGCAACTTTGCAACACTAAAACGTAGTCTTGTGCAGAAACCTTGCACGTATCCAATTCAGCAAAGGACATAGGAGGCTCCATGTACCACTTCTCGGATTATCAGCCTCAAAGGAACCAATGTATGAATACGCTCCACTGGTAATGGCTGCGAGCAAAGAACTCAAAGCAGATTCATAATGAGTGTGGGGTACAGAATACTGGATCCAAAACAACAAAGTAAACGCCGTTTGTTAGCCTCACAAACGAACGTGAAAGATGCACCAACAGTAACACAGCGATTGGTGCCGATGGCACCCTTACCAGCAGCCGAACACCAGATTCCCAACTCCAAACGCCAACAACAACAAAGAATAATCGGCAGCGTCCTGCCCTGTCTCCGCGAGGATATGCGCAGTGCACATGTGACCCGGAAGTGATCCGATCACAGCCGCGCATGGCGCTACTGTCTCTGGGAAAGGTAGTTTTGTCGCAGGCTGTGCCCTCGCAACGCCAAGTGCCCCCTAACAGTACATCCCCCTCCCGGAGGGCACAGACAGGCACAAGGCTTACCCGGATGGCGACGATAGAAGGCAGCAACCAGTCTGGGAGCATGGACTCCCGAAGCAAGTTCCCATGAGTTCTCCTCAGCTCCATAGCCTTTCCACGCAATCAAGTACCACAATTTAGCCCTGCTGACTTTTGAATCCAGCACCCTCGCCACCTCGTACTCATCCCCCGACTCCACCCTCACGGAAGGAGGCTGCACTCGAGCATGCCTAGCAGCAGATTTCAATAAGGAAACATGGAACACAGGGTAGAACTTCATAAAGCAATCTTTACAGCAACACGATTCACATGTTTGACCACAGGGAATGGACCAATATAGCGAGGATTAAAAATGCTATACCTTCTGAATCGAATGTTCCTTGTGGACAACCACACCAGATCACCTTTCTTATATACGGGACCCTGTTTACGATGCTTATCAGCTTGCTTTTTGTACATCAGCTTGGCATACACCAAATGTTTCCTAGTATTCACAATAACATTCTGTATAGCAGATATTCTGTCTCTGACTTCAGGGACTCGATCACCCCTAATAGGAGAACTCAAAGGGATTAACCTGGGATGGAAACCATATGTGCTGTAGAATGGTGTGTGTTTGGTGGAGCTGTGTAGTGCATTATTATAGGCGATTTCTGCCAACCAAAGCCAGTCTACCCACTTGTCTGTATTGCAGTCCACGTAACATCGCAAATACTGTTTCAAAGTTCTGATCAACCGTTCAGTTTGACCATCGGTTTGCGGGTGGAAGCTGGTTGACAAAGCTGATGAAATATGCAGAGACGAACACCACGCTTTCCAGAATTTGGGAGTGAATTGCGAGCCACGATCGGAGACTATGACTTTTGGTAGTCCATGTAATCTCACAACATTTTCCATAAGTAGCTTGGCCAATAGACCTGCCGTGGGAAGTGTCTTGCATGCCACAAAGTGTCCCATTTTAGTCAGATAATCGATGATTACAAGAATAACTGTATGTCCTTTGTCAGCAGGTAGACCCACAATGAAATCCATGGAGATGCTTTCCCAAGGCACTTCCGGTGTGGGCAGAGGTTGTAGCAACCCTTGTGGTTTCCCTGTCAAAGGTTTATTTTGCGCGCATACCGTGCACTCCTTGATCCATTCTGGAATGTCTTTTCTCAGAGATGGCCGCCAAAATTGCCTCAATATCTTTTCACAAGTCTTAACCACGCCTTGATGGCCAGCACAAGGGTCCGCATGACACCACAGAAACACCATGTGGCGTAACTGTAAGGAGGGCAGGAGCAACTGCTTCCCTTTCACATACACTCCTTGTTTCTTAATCCATTCGGGATGGTGTTTCAGCCAATCTTTCCAATGAAATGTATTTAAACCTTTCTTGGTTTCTTGCAAAAAATGATCCGTGTGAATCACACCTATCACCTTGTGTTCCTCGAAGATTGCTCTTTCCGAGGGTACCCCAGAACTGATGGTAGAATCTTGCCGAGATAAAGCATCTGCTTTCTTGTTCTGGCTCCCAGGACGAAAGGTTACAATAAAATTGTGTTCCTCGAAGAATGTCATCCACCTCAAAAGCCGAGGAGTAAGAAGACGTACCGTTCTGAGATACTGTAGGTTACGATGATCCGTGTATACGGTAACGACTTGTCGAGCTCCAAGCAACCAATGTCTCCACTCTCCAAAAGCCTCTTTGATGGCGAGCAGCTCTTTCTCCGTGATGGTATAATTTTGTTCGGCATCATTGAATTTCTTTGACATAAATGCTACTGGATGTAGCTGCCCGGTGTCTTGATTTCTTTGCGAAAGGACCGCACCCATGGCCACCTCTGAAGCATCAGCCTCTACTATGAACGGAAGACTCGGATTAGCGTGTACTAGAACTAGAGCAGAGGTGAATGCTGTTTTCAGTTCCTCAAAGGCTTTCTGTGCTTCCGAAGTCCATACAAAAGGGATTCGTTTTTTCGTCAGATAAGTGAGCGGCGCGGCTTTAGTTGAAAAGTTGGAAATGAAACGTCTGTAGAAATTTGCGAATCCCATAAACCGCTGGATGTCTTTGACATTCTTGGGACTGGGCCACTCTGCTATCGCTTTGACTTTTCTTTCTGCCATCTCTTGGCCGCATGGGGAGAGAATTACGCCCAGGAATTCTACTGTGGACACATGAAATTCGCATTTACTAAGTTTGCAAAACAGGTGGTGTTTTCTTAAAGCCTGAAGAATGAGACTCACGTGTTGGACATGTTGTTCTTCATGTGTGGAGTACACCAAGATGTCGTCTATATAGACGATTACAAATTTGTCCAAAAACTCCCTCAAGACCTCATTTAGGAAGAATTGAAATGCAGCTGGTGCATTGCACAGCCCGAAGGGCATTACGAGGTATTCGAATAGGCCATATCGTGTTTTAAAGGCGGTCTTCCACTCGTCGCCTTGACGCATCCTGACCAGATGGTATGCCCCTCGTGAATCAAGTTTCGTGTAGATTACTGCTCCTTTGACCTGTTCGAGCAAAACCGATATCAAAGGTAGAGGGTATTGATTCCGGATAGTTATAGAGTTCAATGCTCTAAAGTCTATACAAGTTCTTAATTCCCCATTAGCCTTGGGAATAAAAAACAGTGGAGACGCCGCTGGTGACGCAGAGGGACGAATGAACCCCAACTCCAGATACTTATCCAAGTATTTCCGTAAATGGGTGTTTTCTGGTTCGGTGAGAGCGTATATTCGACCACACGGCACTACTGATCCAGGTTGTAGGTCTATCCTGCAATCATATGGTCTGTGGGGTGGAAGAATCTCTGCTTTCTGATCACAGAACACATCCTGAAACTGTTCATACCACAAAGGCAGTTCTATATCTTTCTCTGCGGCGGTGGCCACATGTAGCGTTTTCCTGAGACACAAGTCCGTTTTATTCCAACAATGGGTGGCACAATACTCTGAAGATAAAACCAGCGTTTTCTTTTCCCAATCAATATTAGGGTTGTGAATAGACAACCATGGTAGACCCAATATCAAACCATAGGATGGAGCTGAAATGATGTTAAACGACAATTGTTCTTGATGGCCTGGTAGGCATTCCACTATGCAGGATTGCGTGCTTTGTCGAATGGGTCCTGCTTCCAATTGTTTGCCATCCACCGCCAGTACCGTTTCCGGTTCAGTTTTATTCACTAAAGGAATGCCTAAACGCTTGGCCTCCATGATGTCCATGAAACACCCCGTTGCTCCTGAATCCACCATAGCTTGGGAACTACATGGTTCTTGATCTACATATATGATAAGGTCGATGAAAAAGTGCTCCACAGGCCCACTATTGTTCTTCTGTAATGAAGGGATACCTAGAACGCTTGACGACTCCCCTTCTTTGCATCGCAAGCTTTTCAGTTTCCCGACTCTGCTTTTGGGTTTTGTGCATGCACGGCTGTGTTCCCATATCTGGAACGGCCAAATTTGGGTTTTACGGGGCATTCACGAAGGTAATGCCCCTTCTTCCCACAATAAAGGCATAATCCGTCCTTTCTTCTATGTTTCCTTTCTTCTCCTGTTAATGCTGCTCTCACTGTTCCGATTTCCATAGGTTCGGAGGTAGATGCCCCTGTCTCCGATGTCTTAGGCTTGTCGTAACTAGTTGAGTATCTTTCCTTCCTAAAATGTTCACCCTTACGTTCTCTCATTCTATGATCCAATCTCATAGTAAGGTCAATTAACACTGTACAAGTTTGAGGTTGAGGGTCCACTTGTGCAATTAAGTCTTTGAGATCCTCTCTAAGCCCTTGATAAAACACAGCTGATTGTTTATCTTCCGGCCACTGAGTTTCAGTAACCAACCTTCTGAAGGTGTTGACGTAAGTTAACAGGTCTTTATTCCCTTGTTTCAAAACTATTAGCTCCCTATCTGCTGCAAAAGTATCCGCGCGCCGATCAAATGTCTTTTCGAATTCTTCTCGGAAAGCATTCCAATCATGTAAGAGATTATCCTCATTTCTCACCAACGGGACGGCCCATTGTGCTGCATCGCCTGCCAAGTATGATATTAGAAAGGATACCCTGGCTTGGTTGGTGGCAAACACCTTTGGTTTACAGTTAAAGTGTAACAACACTTGGGATAGGAACACTTGCACCTTATGTGTGTAACCTGTGAATTTTTCCGGCGGTGCTAAGGGAATCGGGGTAGGGATTTCAACAACCATGGCATTGGAGGCAGTCTGTGAGGTGCTGCCCATGTCGAAAGGATTACGTTGCATCCTATCTACCTTGGCTTGTAATGCGGCCGTTTCATTGCGAGAGGCGGCTAATTCTACTTGCACCAAAGCCAAAGCGGCCATTACGTCATCCATTGTGGCCATTGTTCTTTGAGTTCGACCCAACCGGGAGGATAGGATTTTCGTGGGCCGATTATTCTGTTCTGCGCCCGTTCGAATCCTCAGAGTTGGTTCGATGCTCAAATAGTATCCTTCTCTAAACTGCCCCAAATCTGCTATGTATGATACGCAATCTAAAGGATGGTTAAGCGAGGGAAGGTGGAAAAAGCAGGGAAGGAAAGGAAGGGAACTGCGGGGAGGGAGACCTTCGAAGACACAAGAAGAAAGAAGAACAAACAATTACTAACCACTCTAATCACCTTCTACTACACTACAGCCATGTATGTATAAACTACCACTAACCAGTAAAATAAAATACATAGGCTTGCAAATGGGAGTTGTGTATAAGGTACCATCTTACTTCAGGAGGCTGAAACAACAATGAGGTATATCAGACAGTTCATTGAGCACACTACATAACCTACTAAACATTAGGTAACATCACACTACCTGTCAAGGATAGCTGAACCCCTTCATTCATACACAACTCCTGTAAAGAAAAGAACAGCAGGTACGGCATGAAGGACTTGTCTTAAGCAATATGCATAACGATCATTTGCATATAACAACGACAGACATTCCCATAGGTTTTTATATAACAATCCTGGAGTTACGTCACTCCGCAGTATTGAGGGTTTTGTACAGCCTTAGTAAAGTTTCTTTAGCAACTTTGCAACACTAAAACGTAGTATTGTGCAGAAACCTTGCACGTATCCAATTCAGCAAAGGACATAGGAGGCTCCATGTACCACTTCTCGGATTATCAGCCTCAAAGGAACCAATGTATGAATATGCTCCACTGGTAATGGCTACAAGCAAAGAACTCAAAGCAGATTCATAATGAGTGTGGGGTACAGAATACTGGATCCAAAACAACAAAGTAAACGCCGTTTGTTAGCCTCACAAACGAACGTGAAAGATGCTCCAACAGTAACACAGCGATCGGTGCCGATGGCACCCTTACCAGCAGCCGAACACCAGATTCCCAACTCCAAACGCCAACAACAACAAAGAATAATCGGCAGCGTCCTGCCCTGTCTCCGCGAGGATATGCGCAGCGCACACGTGACCCGGAAGTGATCCGATCACAGCCGCGCATGGCGCTACTGTCTCTGGGAAAGGTAGTTTTGTGGCAGGCTGTGCCCTCGCAACGCCTATTGCCCCCTAACACAACGGAACCAGATTGTACTGTGTTGAAGACTTGTAATGTTGTTCAGTAACCTGAAAAATAATAAACAGAAGTAAAAAAAAAAACTATTGCTAATGAGATGCAGAGTAGGCATTCCCGTGCAAAAATCTGCAAAAACACGACACCTCAACATTCACAATTAGCAGCCAGATCTGCGATAAGAATGAAAACACGTGAATAGGCGTGTTAGCAGCAGGACATTAACACCTGCTCTGACCTGGTGTAAAGTCGGACGGCAGCCTGCACCACAAGAGGGAGCCCAGCCCAGGGTATCATCAGAAGGGCAACAGATGCTATGGAGCCACTCATCATGTAGCCCGGACACCCAAGAGGGCCAGAACTCCCACCCGGTATACCCCCGGACCACCAGAGAGTCACACAGACAAAGACAGCGGCCCCCCAGGAAAACCACCTGCCTCACAGGCCAGACATCTGACAATGTCACTGTCCACTACAGGCTGAAAGGGACAACCATCCTACGCATCCTGGCCATCATCGCCTAACAGGCCTACGGCAGCAACACAGTGGACAACCAACATCCAACCCCACACCAAGCTGCTGGCTGTGCTGTACCCGTTGACCCCTGGCACACCCCCAAGCCCCCCACACCTGTCCTGGACATCATCATCACCCTGGCACCCCAGTCCCCATATGTCCAACGCAATGCGCAGGAACCGCTGGAGACCAAGCAAGACCATACGCCATAGCCAGATGCATGCACTTGGGGGCAATCCACTGCACACGTGTCCCACCTGTGCCCCCTGGTGACACAGCACACCATCAGCGCAATAGGAAGCACACATCACACATTAATGTGCAGGCAACATCAGAACACCGTGGGACCTTCACCAATGTTGCCTCCAAATACACAGTCAGTGTGCATGATCCCTTCAAACTCCGACAGTCCATCAGCAACCAGCGTTGCCAGGATGGCACCAAGGGAAATGTACAGCCCCTTGGCAAGTTCCAAATTAACACCCCACTCTACAACCATGCAATTCACAACAATGGTAACCTGGGCAAGCCGTGAACATGACCAATCAATGGCATGGCACCTCAGACACAAAATAGCCAAATGTGGGGAGAGGTGGCAACCAGGCATGTGTGAATGATGCAGTAGAACCATGATTGGGAAAGTACAAAATGCCAAGAGTGGCGGTGATGTGCTGGACAGGCCACAGTATGCAGAACACACCCATATCCACAACGACATACACCTCTGGTGTATGGAGTGTAGTTGACAGTGGACACAACCATGTCACCCCAGCCAGTGGGGGTCCTCACAGAAATGTTGCCTGTTACGCCTCCCGTAAGAGTGACCACAGTGGGATGGCCCAGTGTATGCCAGGCCAGCGGAGGGGTGTGAATAAAAAGCACGTAGCCCTGGGCGTGGTCCTCTTGAGGAAAGCCCAACGTCTCTGCCAGGGCGGCACCTCCCACCCCGCCATGAGGGCAACACCGTCCTTGTTAGCAGAGTTGCATGCGATCCTGTGCACCTGCCGTATCATGGCCTGCTGGACCACAAACCCGTCAAGCCCGAATGTGCGCAACTATTCCACCCTGATCAGCAGCCGACACCGGCGTGTGTCAAGGAGGGCCCACCACGTGCCCATGTAAGCACCAAGCCTGAAGCCTGCAACCCTGCCTGCCTCTCAGACCATCGCTGGCCCCCCAACGCTGGCCCACATTACTCCTTCCTCACTTACATATTTCACTGGCATCCTCTGCAGCCCAGTAGGTCCCGTATGTGAAATGGTGTCCTGGCTCCTGAATGACAGTGACCTCAAATCCGGGCCAGTGGCCACAGCACCAGACCCTCCCCCCGATCCGTTAGGCTTAGTGCCATTCGGGCATCTTGCAACACAAGGTGCCACAAACCCTGTTCAACGCCAGCTGGTGACCCGTGCTGCCACAAACCCTGTTCAATGCCAGCCGGCGACCTGTGGTGCCACAAATCCTGTTCATAGCCAGCCTGCAAAACATGGTGCCACAAACCCTGTTCAACGCCAGCCGGCGACATATGAATGAGGGAACAGTAGGTCTCACATCCAGCACCAATTTGCGAATCACGAATGGCAGAGTCCACAGCAGTGGTAGCACAGAGAGGAGTAAGAGAAAGATGCAGCTCAGTCTGGAAAAAAGCCGGGTCACAGTCACGGAGGTGACCGAACACGTGGTGCCACTGAACCTGAACTACGCAGGCTGGCGGGTTTAACAACCTATGCCGGCGACACTTGTGAATGGCCCGAGTTGACCGCTGCCTCTGGCCTACACTGCTCTCGGCCCAGGCTGCGCTCGAGTAGGTCACAGATTTGGAACTGAACATCGAGTATGCAAAGGCAGATTACATATCATTGCACGCAAGGAGATGCGAAAGAGGATGATGCCTTGCATCTTGGCGGAGTGAAAAGGATCATCGTTATGGAGATGTTTGTACACTACAGGCAACTGCCCTGGTGTCACTAGCACTGTGCATCGCGAGCCAATAACACGTGGCTGTGGGCCACTGCTGACCGCTGCCTCCAGCCTAAATTGCGGTACGGTAGGTCACAGAGTCATGATTTAGCAATGACGGAGTTTATATCAGTGTACCGGCATCATCGCAGACTGCATCCCCTCTCAACCCCAGTGCCACTAAGTCTGTTCCCCGACATTCATGGATACTCTCTGGTCGAACTTTGGTGGCGTCTGAGTAGATGGACATGGGGCAGTTTTCATCCTCATGTAGCTGATACTAAATTGGTGGTGGCAACGAGGCTGTCGCATTCCATTCCTCCATTTGCTGCTTCCGGATAAAATCAAACCTTTCGGTGTTATGGCCTGGAGGATACCTTCCACTATCCCCCGCAACCCTCCGCAACATACACCTCGGACATTGATGGTGACCCGCTCAGGTTGCATGGCCTATCTAACTGCACCACAAGTCACTGTCCAGTGGCTGGGTGCCTGTGCTGGCCACTGTGCATCCGGGGCCACTAACTCTGTGCTGGTCAGGTCTGGGACCCCTTCTCCGGAGACATTGGATGGCCCCTGAAGCGTAGGCCTTGGGATCATTAACGCCATTTCTCTGTGGCCTTGCACTGTAAGCATCCTCCAGGCACAAATGCGTCCCACAAGGACTCACACATCAAAGCGAGTCCAGACCGGCCCAGACGTTGCATCACCGCAGGAGGCACATGCCACCACCGCAAGGACCACCTCCATCTGCCATCTGCCAGAGTCGAAACGGTGGTCCTGAGAGACTTACAGCATTGCTCTGACTTCTTGTGGATGCCATCATCGACCTGATACCTTTCTCTGCACTCCAGGTGCCAGTGACTCAGTGCACCGCAGACCATTGTCCGTTGCTGATTGTGTTTTGTGCTGTGGAGCAGTTGCGCAGCTTTGTCACCTCAAACAGTGTGGGGGCCCTGAGACGTTGATGGGGAAGATGATGCAGGTCCAATACACTCCACTGCATCTGCATCAGGGATATATCGAAGGGACACAATCCAAGACTTTTTCTTCACATGAGCACGCTCATCTCTAGTGTCCCAACCCCAGTGCACTACAACTCACGAACACATCTATTTGCATGTTGGCTGTTCTCTGGACTTTCTCCGGCTCACTCTATGTTGCTCAGCACTTGACTCTGTTATGCATGTGTTTTCTTTTTCTGTTGCAATAGTGTCCAAAGTTCAAGTGGTTGCCAGCACCAGACATTCCATGTGGAATGGCCTTGCACTCACCCCACACCCATCGAGCACAGGCATCACTGTACATGTGGCCTTGACAATAATAGGGCCGGGTGCATGTGCCCATAGCCAGTTCAACATGATATCTGCGTGTGTCCCTGTTGCCTTGTTGTATGCATGAGGGCCCTGGGCCCTACAACATTAAATTGTGCTGTGTACATCGGATGCAGACATGTCACTGCAGGCAGTGGGTTGGAGCTTGGACATGTACTTTGTTGTCACCTACTCAGTTCATAAGGGGAGTGGCAAGGGCCGTCGTACGCGGAGCCAACATGGGTGTGAAACAGCTATTTGAGCACTCCGGGCATGGTTCTGTACTGTGGATGTGCATCTGCATGTGTCTCTATGGCAGTGTGGGTCTCCGTAGTGGGGTGTGGGTGGGCCCTGAAGGGTTATAAACACCTATGTATGTGTCCTGGTTCGCATTCCATGGGTTTGGCCCCCACCAACACCTGTTGGGACACCTCCTTGTGCGTGCTGACACATGACATTGGGGTGCCATGTGTGGGTGGGTTAAGTGTTGTGAACTAGCTGTGCTTGCGGGTGCTTCCTGCTGTGTGGTTGTTGCAGGCTTGGGGTTTTCCTCTGAGTAGCTTGGCTGGCCGGGTGCTGGTGGGGGGGTTGCATGGGATATCCATAGGCTGTTGTAGGGCGTCGGTGTCGACTGTCTGGTGGTCCTCTCCGGCATCACTGATGTGTTGTATTCTGTTCTCTGCAGTAGGTGTTGTGTGTCCCTCTGTGCAATGTGAAGGGGAGGTGCATGTTGACTTTGTGTTGACATATATATTGGTGCATTGTGCTGGTTTGCATGCAGACTGCATGGCAATGTATGTTGTGACTGTTTGGGGGTGCTGGATTCTTCTGCGGGACAGTGTACATTTGGACTACATGATGGATGTGAGGTCGTACACGACATTTCCATTTCACAGTTTCCGGCTCTGTCAGATGTAGTAGGCATGTTTCTGCGCATGTGCGGAGCCAGTTGTGTCCTCTGTTCTGCAGTGTCGGCTATGCGCATTGTTCCACGTTGTCGTCTATGTGGGTGTACTGTTCATGCTATGTGTGTGTGCTGCAGTGTGCCAAGGGGATCTGGGACATGATCCTGGGTGATTGTGTGTGTGCAGTGTGCTACACCTCGTTATGCATGTCTGCCATTGTGCCAATCTCCCCTGTCCCCCCAGTCACTGTTCGTTGCACTCCCATTTGAGGTGGTGTCAGGTCATCTGGAGCTGTGTCCGTATTCCCTACTCCTTGCACCATCTCCACACTGATGACTGGCCTGGGTTTCCTCCAGCTCCTCAGGTGGCGCTGGACTGCCACTTCCTGTCGCCGTTGCTGTCTTCCTGTTGGTGGTACAAAAGAGGGTGGTGATGGACGGAGCATCCGAACCAATCAAACACTCACACCCGGCTTGCTTGAATCCAGTGGCAAAGTGAGCAAGGGACTCACGTCTGAGCATACCCTGCCATAAGTGTGGCAGGGTATGCTCAGACGTGAGTCCCTTGCTCACTTTGCCACTGGATTCAAGCAAGCCGGGCTGAAGACGGCTGGAATGCCAGAAACCGGTCCTCTGAAGCTTGTTTCCGGTCCAGGGAAGGCATGGCTTGGCAGTTCGGGCTGGACTGTTCCCATGAGGCACAGGGTCAGACTGATTTGCATATAGCCATGTCTGAACTGGGGTGGCAGAGTGGGCTAAAGAACGGTGATGGATGAAACCCAGATCTTTTGACTGGGTGTGCGTGTTTGATTGGTTCAGATGCTCCGTCCATCACCACCCCCTTTTGTACCGTCTTCCTGTTGGTAGCAGGTTTGTGCCTGGTTTAGGTTGTCATCTCATGCCGGTGCCTATTGGTGTCCTGGATTGGCCTCCTCTGCACTCCAACTGCAATACAGGTGGACTGCTAGTGGATCAGTTGCTGGTAGTGTTCTGTCACCTCCGTGACACTGGTCTTGCTTTCCTGTGGTCTGCACCCCGTCTTCCTCTCCCTCTTCTCCTTACCCTTTCCCGTTGTTCCTTGCTGGTAGTCGGTGGGGGTTGTGGGATTCGAGTTGGCCTATGTACTGGGTCAGGGCGTATCCACGTTGCTTTGTGCTTTGGCTATTGTGTATTTTTTCTGTGTTTTTTATTATGCATCTGACGCGTTATCTGGTGCCTATCGCATGCTACTGCTGCGTTGTGAATTCCCCGTTGTCTCGGAGTTGTCTTCCTGCAATAGGCTGCGATGTTGAAAGTTGCGTTACGCTCCTGTTGCGGTAGTTATCACCCGTTCTTGTGAATATACCCCTACATTTCCTCAGCTATCTCTAACACGTCTATGCAACAACCCCCATAAGTTTGTCAAGTTAGTGGGCATGAGGTGCTAAATCTGCACTGCTGACAAGCACACGACAACTTAATCAGTAGAGTATTCAATTAGAAAGTTTGCAGCAAGGATAAAAATCCTCTGTAAATCTTAATGAAATTGATATCATTGCTTAAAAAACCCATGAAAACCGTTTTACAAAAAATACTTCTTCCACCCTCAAAAATAGTTTCAACATAAAGAGATGATTGACATGCTACCTAAACGGAGTTAATGTAAAAATACCATTACAGCTGCTCTTCGTATTATGACACATTCACCCACGTACTTTACATTCAAGAACTGTTTTTCTCTAAGTTTCTCCACTTTATAGATAATGTAAGCTTATCACCGGGTAAACCATTCATATTTTGACAGCCTTGTACATATGTTATCATGTTTACTGAATTGCATTTTTGTAAATGCTGCTTTTTAGGTTGAGCATTCAAGACATCTTGCATATACTTTAGTATATACTTATATGTGTATGTGCTTTGTGGGCTCTGGCGGTCAGCCCTAGGACTTGTCTGCTTAAGCTTAGGGACTTTGCTATCTATTCAACTGCCTCTATATAACTGGCTTGTTAGAAAACGATCAGCAGAGGTCAGTAAAATACCAGAATTGCTTTCTGCTTTTTCAACTGCCTCTATTTAACTGTCTTGATAGAAAACGACCAGCAATGGTCATTAAAATACCAGAATTGCTTTCTGCTAAGGGACTTTATTTGTATTATTTTACTGGCAACTACCTCTATTTAACTTTCTTGATAGAAAATGACCAGCAGAGGTCAGTAAAATACCAGAATCGATTTAGCATTCTCTAGATTTCAGTCTACAGAAATTGTCTTCGACAAGCACCCGTAGACAATAATATTTTTTTTAAATCTTGTATTTTCAGTGATATGACCTCCGACGGCCTTGATTTCATATTAAAAAACAGATCTTTGGACTATACCATACCATTTCCAGCTGAAAGGCAATTTTTATCTCCATGTGATCCCATACCTGGCGTGTCACGCAGTTTGGTGCTTACTTTCCCTCCATGTTAAACAACAGTAGATGTTTCAGCACCCATGCTAATGTGCTGCATAGCTAAATACAAATAAGGTTCCAAAGGCAAGACCTATTGCATTGCAAATGCTTGTTAGGTTTTGTTAGGACATGGGAGACATGCTATCCATGAACATTCACTCTGGCACCGCACACAAATGCACGTGCACCCCTAACACATGCACGCACCCCCTCCTAAAGATTTCTTGACCCAGAGCACAAAATTTCCCAGAACACCCTTTTCGTGACAAATCAAATGTAAATTTAATACACATTTGTTGCCAATCCAAGCCCTCATGAAGCCACACACTATTGAATTACATGTTAAAGCTTTTCAGAAGTGAAGCATACAAAAGCCGCCAAATTAAACGCCGGTTGTCGTCCACTAGTCAAATTCTAAACAAAGAAAGCTTGAACACGCCATTTGTTTTTTTTATAATATCTGTATTTCTTTTATCTTTTATGTGAAATTCACTGTACAACCACACTTTTGAACCCATTGTAGGAAATGCATGGAAAGGATGAAGACATGGATGTTTAGCACCAGTGCAGAATATTAAGATAATACATATGGTGATAGGGCGTCATATTGTAGCTTTCATTGGCAGATATTTGTGAGCAAAAATATATCCTCCTTCCCAACTGGTATCCTCACTGCAACATGGAAGATCAAAGCTATTCAATTTCCTCTTTAGCTCTCATCCCCTAGCTTGTTGCTCTATTCTTCTTTCAGTGTATATACGAATTGGGCTAGACAGTGATCGCCAGCTCTTCTGTGGAAGAGAAGTGGAAGGAGGCAATAGGCAGGAGAAGAACAGAGAGGTAAAGAGATTGCTATGGTGATTTATGTAAAGTAGATGGAGAAGGGAGGTAGAGACAGAGTTGAGGTAGACAGATAGGTGGAGTAGGGAGAGACGAAAGGTAAAGAGAGAAAGGTGAAATATAAACATAGATAACGATAGAAACAGGGCATTGGAGGAAGAAGAGAGGTAGAGAGCTACATAAGATTATAGAGTGAGGTAGAGAGAGTTAGAGAAATGTAGAATTAAAAAGAAAAGGAGAGGAAGAGTGGGATTTGGGGTAAAAAGATAGCTGCGGCAGAGAGGTGGACACAGACAGCAGTATCTAGAAACATGAGTGTTAGACCTTACAGCCTTGATGGTCTTCCCCCCAACATTTTGCCTACCTCTTCCATTTGTCTGATCTTGTTTTGGCTGGCTTTAGTACTGCTAACCAGTGATAACATGATCGTGCTCTCGCCCCTATACAAGGTAATATTGGCTCATCCCCAATTGGCATATTTCATTTACTCCCTAGTAAAGTGACAACATGTGCCCAGGCCTATAAATTCAATGCGACTAGTGGGCCTGCAGAACTCGTTGTGCCACCTGTGGGAAGCTGGCTCTGTATATACTACAACAAAATGTGGTATAGTGTGCACAGAGTCCAGTGGATCCACAGAGGCTCAAGTAGATAATACTAATGCTCTCTTTTTGTGGTAGTGTGGGTGAACTGATAAACTTATCACAGTGCAGTGCTAAGTATTTGTTGAACACACACAGGCAATAAATGATACACACACTCAATGACTAAATCCTAGACCAGTGGTTTGTGAAAATAATACTTTTAGTATATTTATTTTATAGAACCAAAGATACTTTGTTGCATGTAAATACATTCTGCAATATCAATGCTTTTCAATGTAAGAAAATGGACACAGTGCATTTTTTAAAAATCCTTTATCCTACAGGAGGAAACACAATCAACAATATGCAGGTAAGTAAATGATGTATGTTATTGTGTTTCTGGATGAAGAATCAGTACCAATTAAGGTTCAGGTACGTGACAAAATTGCATGAGCAGCACGACTGGGGCGGCTGTGTGCAGAGATCAAACTGGGTGTCTGATAGCAAGGTTATCCAATGGAGAAAAGGGGCATTTGAAGTGGTACTACTAAGAGGTAAGTAGCAGGGTTTGGTAACCCAGTCTCCTGGGGTTAAGGTAAGCACATGGGGACAGCAAGGCGGCACAAAATGTGCATTTCCAATGGCACAGGGGCGGCCGGGTGCAGAGTGCCAACATAGCAGTGGGCGCCCAGTGCAAACCAATGAGGAATCTTGAAGTCTATAAAAGGCTGCAGGCTCAGGCCAAGAGGTTGATCGAAGGAGACCTACAGCTGCACAGGTAAGTTCAGATCACTGTTCCCTGTAAGTTGCATGCATGCATGCACACCTATGTGAATATGAGTGTGCAGTGTCTGGTTTGAAGCTTGCACACACCAAGAGAGGGAACTATTCATGTTAATCGCAGCGTCGTGTAGAAGCTGGATGGGCGCTGCGATTAACATGAATCCTTGAGGAAAAGCAGACAATGTGCCCCCCTCCGCACTAAAAGCACGCTGTGAGTTTTCACAATCATTAACATATATTAGCGATTGTGTAAGCACACATTGTGCTGCTGGGGTTGCTGCTTGCCTTTTCTTAACAGAGAGCGGCAGCCGGTGTGCCATTTTGAAAGTTTTCATGTTAAATGCATCCCAGTGTGTAAGCATGTCAGGCCCTGCAATTAACATGAACATTTTCAAAAAGGCACACAATCTGCTGCGCTTTATTAACAAATGCAGAGCTACCAAGGTTTCAGATTGCTATGTGTAACATTTTCTTAATTTCAGTGTATTATGAGTGCTATTACAATGACTATGACACTTTTTCGTGAGCAAAATCAAGTTATGAGGTAGACAGACTAGCATCACTGTGGTATGCTAGATTTATTAATAACATGTAAAAGCACAGTTTCAAGCAGAGTCACTGAATCACTACCTCCTGCACTCCGTGTTACTCTTTACCTTGTATACTTCCTGCTCCATGTTGCTTTCTTCTCTGTGTGTTTCTCCATCTGCAAAACACTCAAGCTCTCCATGATGCTCTCTGTCCCTCTTGGGCTCCTCTACCCAATCCCCAACTGCTCCATGCTACTTTCTCCCTCCTGTGTTTCTCCCTCCCCCTTGCTCCTCTTGCTCTATTCCTTATGTGCTTTTTTTCCTCCCTTGAAAAAATAGCTCTGTGCTCCTTGTTGTTCTCTCACTAAGAGGCAATCGCTTGTTTCGAAGACAGCCAGTTCCCCCAGGTGGTCCAGAATATGAGCAACTCAAATTGTCCCCAAACAGGGTGGAACTCCGCAGCTGAGTGCTCCTGGTAACAGTGTTGCTGGAAATTAGCAGAAAGCAAAGCTGTTTTTGGGCACTATGCCAGGGAGGTGAGTGGAATGTTTTATGGGTCCTTCCATTCTCACTCACACCGAGTGTGGTAGAGGCCCCAGTGGACCCGGGCCCCTTTACTCACTGAGCAACCCCAAGCAACAGGACATCACGTCCCACACAGCAGAGAGGTCCTCCCCTGCAGTGCTACCTGCCACGTATTTGCCGCATGATGCCTCCAGTGGTGCATCACTACTAGGTCACTAACTACCCTTTCAGACAGGTGCGAGTGACCTACCGGCCCCGGCCGCTATCACGTCCAGAACAGAAAGAGATTAGGGTCACAACCTCACCACCGCATAGCTGCCATCTTACTCTCTCTACAAGAACACTTCCTTTGTTTTAGAATGTCAACCCAGCATATTAATGTAAGCAGCATTTTCTGCAATCCAACAGCCAGTATGCTCTCTGTGCGATTTAGAAAAAGACTGAAGTATACTGGTGGTTCGATATGGCTACCATTTGTTTCACTCTTCCTGATTATGCCCACTGGTCTAGTAGTGTCGGTAGCAAAAGAACACCGGGAATATCAAAAGTATGTTGCACAATGAGACCACCAACTGCCAGTTTGAATATAGCGCGGTTATCTACTGCAAAAGTACACATGACGTGCACTTTGGAGCTGCAGTTCAAGCTTCTCCCTCACAGCAAGCAGGTGTTGTCAAGGCACTGCAAATGTGTGATTAATGCATTTTAGTGCGAACACCACAACACTAAAATGTGTTAGTCTGATGCATGGTGCCTGGCAGGGCTGCAACAGGCATGCAAGACATGCAGCAGGAGATAAAAAGCATATAAGGAATGTTCTGTGGTTGGCTAAGGAAAGGACTCAACATTGCATTTTCACAGATTCCATTGTGTTGTAATCTTGAACAATATAGACACCTCTCAGGAATGTAGAATTCACATTTGACAAGTGGTAATAAGGGACACATTGTTACATTAAAGACTTTTCATGTAGAATATGTTTTTGAATACTGTATCCTTTTTATGTTTCTTGTATGTTGCAAACCTGCCTTAAGACCCTTCATGTGGTGCTGTATGTGTGTAAATGAACTGTCTGTTCACTGTATTAATCAAATGTTTGAGTGATATTTGCACTGATATTTGTCGCTGCATCCACACATGATGTTGGGTTTTGAGCATACATAGCCTTGGCTGCAGCATACAGAGACATTTTTACTGCTGCACACAGAGGATACAAAATAGATAGACCATTGGTTGGGGTGTGCTGGAACAATCAGACACAATTGGTTGATCTCCCCAAGGCCCAGGGGCTCAGAGAGCAGGGGTATCCTTTAGAGCCAAAAAACAACGTACTGGTTCAAGTCGCAGTTTGGGGGTCGCCATGCAGAGGCAGCAGCCGTTGACATGGAGTCCAGCATGGGTCAGCCCATGGTGTACACTTGCCCTGAAATACTGGGGAACCATTGCTGGACCTGTGGGCCACTGGGACTGTTTTCTCCTTTGGACAGGACTGCTGTACAAAGGAGATCAGGAGTCTTTAAGGATGATAGGCAGTCCTCCCAGGGTTTTGGAAGCCACTGGTCTGCGGGTCGAGTCATGTAAGCTGATAAAGTTAGAAGTTCACTGACAGGCTAGCAGGGCTAGGACCAAGTCAGTGGCTGGAGCGCATCATGTAGGGATCGGCTCTTCTTTTCGTCTTTGTCCTCTTCTTCATAGGTCATCTGTATTCTGAGGATTAAGGTTCAAGGTCTGCCTAAATACTAACTTTAGGGGCATTACATGGGTCAGAAGGTAGTAGCCAATAGGCTACTTACCTTTAAGGTGCCTACACCCTTTGTATGTCCACTTCCTCTCGGTTGGGGGCATATCCTTGACCCTACTGGCTAGAGTCCTCCAAAACAATATGGATGATTCTGAAAGGAGGGAGTCACTCCAGTTCACAGCACCTTATCGGTGGCCTTGGCTGAGAGGGGACATGCCCCTCTTGCTTACTAATTTTCCTACCAACTTTACTGCCAAAAATGGGGCTTGGTCAGTGGGGCAGGCATCTCCACTAGTCTTTGAGGCTCACTGCCTTTCTATGCTGTTCCTGCTTGGGGGTAGGTGTTAAGCACCTCCACCTAGAGCAGGCTTTGTTTCTCACCCACGAGAGAAAAAGGCTTACACCTCAGTGGGTCAAAAACATGCCTAGAGGTAGCAGACTGGTGGGGAGCAGTCCTACACACACAAGCAAGTTGGTAGGATTTTCAGGGGCACCTCTGATTTGCCCTCTGGGTGCATTTCTTAATAAATTCAACACTGCCATCAGTGTGGGTTTATTAAGCTGAAAGGTTTGGTACCAAACATTTTGGTATTCAGTGAAGCCATCATGAAGCTGTAGAACTCGTAGTGACCAGCTTCCAGCCATATACTCAGTATGGCTTCACTGTCCACTTATACTGTCTAAGATTGGACTTAGAAACTATAGGGGCATAACTGCTCATGCATTTATTTCTATGACACTCTGCATGCAGCGGAGTGACACCTAATTTTATATAACATGCAGTAAAACATGTGCAGCTTTTCCGTGGTGCTCGAGAAATAAAACAATATCATGGATTCCACCCTGCAGAAATCACAATACGCTATTATTAACCAATTTTCTCAAGACTGAGCTATGAAGGAGGAAGATATGATCCCCAGTACAAACCAATCCCTGTACAGTCACTCTTAACAAGCAAAAGTCTCACTCACCTCAAATGAACAGACCGGGTGAGGGCTGGATGGTGGCCTCACCCTTGCTTGAAGTTCAAAGTGAACTTCAGGCAGCGGCAGTGGTGTCTCTTGCCGAACATGGAGACACCGGTGCGAGGGGAGGGTGGCACCTCAACAAGTTCAAGCTCATGACGACGAAAGGAACAGCCCTGGTAGCTTCCAGCAAAAGAAGAATACAAAGCGCAGATGGATCTATGGTAAATAACTTAAATACCATGGGGCTCAAACGGTACCAGCTTATCTGTCACAGTATCAATAGTGCTTGGATAACGGGCAAAAAAAAGCACCGGCCATGCTGAAAGTTCATGCAGCAGGAGGACGAGGTATAGGTGTTTTGTCTTTATATTAAAAGAAATAATTTGGATAATGAATCTACAGCACGGCCATATGTTAGTGGAATGAACTCTTGAATTTTCTCAAAGGCACTGTCTGCAAAGTGGCTGAGCTATATAGGTCAAGGCCAAGGAATACAGATTTAATGTGAGTTTACTTTAAATGTTAACAAATGCAAGGATTCGTACAGAACCTCTGCCTTTGAGACTCATGAAATTGGCCTGGCTCGTTGCAAGAATGCAACATGATTACTACTCACTGCACACAGTGTCACAGTCGATTTTAAATGTTTCACCAGAGAATGAATCAGTGTCAGATCTGGCAGCATAACACATTTAAAGGGTCAAGCAAGGGTGCTCCCAGACCCAAAGAATGGTACCATTAGCACTGTTAAGGTTATGAAATCATTAATTCATGAGTAAATATAATCACATACAAAACCAAGCTTCGAACACAGCACCACAATGCATTTAACCTGGGCCCAAGGCACCCAACAGGAATATTCCTGTTAATTAAAATTGATTTGTTTAACTTTTTAGGCCATCGGGCAGCAGACACATACAGTGAACTGTGGCCTTTTTTTGTATAGCAATTAGTTAAAACAGACACGCGTACAAATACTCTTCAATACTGAAGTGGGAAAAAGAAATCATCCTCACATTTCCTCAGCTGCGCTCTTTGGCAGTTCCTTTCGAGGTATGAGCGCGAGCCTGTCTGCACTCTTACTTCACGTAAGGGCGTCCCTGCACCACAAAAACGCACATGGGACCAAGTCCTGCATAAACATGGTGAATAGAAGTATTTCATTGAGGTGGATAGTGTTGGGCACAGTTGTCTGAGAGCTAATTACAATGAGATCGAGCGTTTGTTAGTTGCTGGTAAACTCCATTACGTAGCGGTTCCAGAGTTTTTACTGAACTTCGCGCTCTAAGCGGAGAATGGAGTAGCAGAAATTCCACAATCTGTGTCGGCAGAGTAGAGTTGAACACCCACACTTAGTTATTGCCTCACATAAGATATAATGCACCCTGTGCTTAGGGCTGTAAGGCCTGCTGTAGGGGTGACTTGCCTATGCCTCTTGCCCTGCTGGTAGGACTGGCACACAGGGACATGTGCCGTCAACTCTTCATTTGTATCTGCACCGAAACACGCATACGGCTGTGGAAGTATGCCTGTGTTTGGTGAGGGGTCTCTTAGGGTGGCATAATACATACTACATCCCTTAGAGGTCCTCTCTGGTCACAAGGCCCTTGGTACCACTGGTACCATTTACACAGGACTTATATGTGAGCCAGAGGTGTGACAATTGTGGAAACAAAGGTATAGTTTGGGTAAAGAACACAGGCACTGTGAACCTGGTTAGCAGGAATCCAGTGCAAACTCAGTCATAGATGGATCAGTGTCAGGCAAACAGTGGGGAATAACCTTGCCAAAAAGAGTATTTATCCACACCACCTACTTAAATAGCCCTCTAACAATAGCTCAGGCTTGTCATTCCAAAGCCTGTATGTGCAGTTTACACTTCCATTTCGACCTAGAAAGACAAACCTATTTTCAGGCCTAAACCTTCCATTTTTATACATATAAGTCACCCCTAAGGTAGGTCCTGGGCAACCCAAAAGGCACGTTGCAGTGCACCTAAAAAGCAGGACATGTAGTTTTAAGTTCTACATGCCCTGGTAGTGACAAACTCCCAAATTCATTTTTCACGACTGCAACGTTTGCATTTTCTTACTTTAGCCATTTTTGTGGCTGCTGCCTGCCTCTGAATATATGTCCGAGCTGGGTGACTCTAGACAACCACATACAGAGAGAGCTTAGGTGTGACTGATGGCCATCTACATCTTGATGGATCATCCTGGGCAGGGTGTGAGGGAGGAGGTGGAAACAACCTTACACTTACACCTGAATAGGCTATGTCCTGTCCCCACTCAAAGGGTTGTATACCGATTTGTATTGAGCCTGAAGCCAGAGCAGGAAGGGAGGACCTCTGTGCACCTCAAAGACCTTTATTTGGAGTCTCCCCTACTTTAAAGGCACAACTGGGAATAGGTACTGCACCTCTGACACCACTACTTCAGTACACCTCTGGCCTGTGAAGGCTCTGCCAGGGAGAAGAACTGCTGTGCTGTTGAACGGATTGCCACTCTGCTGAGCTGCTGCTTTGCTGGACTCCTGCCTTACTGTACTGTACTTACTGCCTTGCTGTCTGCAATTCCCCTGTGTGGATGAGAAGAACTGGACCTGGACCCGCATAACTTGAACCAGAATGACTCCAAGGGCTTGCCTCCTGATTTGAAGTTAAAGGGACATAAAATACTTCTAACTCACCTGCATCTGAACCTGGACTCTGCCATCTTTGAGTCTGCCCTGCCAAGTGGTGCCACCCCAGTCCTGGACCTCGGAACTGGCATATCTTCACCTTTGCATGGGTCAGAACCAGTGCATATTTTCTTTTGCCTGAATTGGAACCGGCACATCATTGTTATTGTGAAAAGTGGAGCTGCCACACCACCTTCAGAAACCAGTGTGTCACCCTCAGAACAAACACATCCTCTTCTGCCAGAGCCGTAGCAAAGCATCATGTTTGAAACCCACAATTCACACTCGGAACTGATAAATCGCTGTCGTTGCATGGAGAAGATCGACCCATTTTATCCGCCTGCACCTCGCATCTTCTTCGATGGTAACGCAGCTCGGATCAAGGTACTTTTGTTCAGTGGGTCTAAATACATCCCTGTATCCGGCCTGTGTTCTATCGCAGTCAGCCTAAACTTTTGACTTTGTTCCGGTCTGGCACAACCAGCTTTCCCAAATAAGTGCTTATTGCTTCTAAGTGCTATTTTTCCGTTTATTCTTTAAAAATTCATATCTTGATCTCTACTTATTGGGTTTTTATCATTGTGTTCTTGTTTTATTTATTCATTTATTCTCTATTTTTCTAAGCTGGCGTGGAGTCTTTTTGTGGGTTTTTCACTATGTTACTGTTTGAAGTGTTGCACAAATATTTTGCACATTGACTAACTGCTCTGTGCCAAGCTACAAGAGGGTGAGGGCAGGATAATTTAGAGAGTTTTGACTTACCCTGACTAGGATTGTGGCTCCTGCTTGGACAGGGTGCATACCTCTGCAACAAGAAATCCAATTTCTAACAATGAAATAGAGAGAAGAACAAGGTTTGGAGACTAGTGATGTAGAGAGTGATGAGTACAATCATATGGGGAGTAGAGAGAGAGAGAGAGACATGAAGTACAGAAAGGTGGGGTAGAAAGAGAGTGGAAGGTATAGAGGAACAACCGGCAAGAAGGTAATTATAAGTTTAATGATGTACAGAGTCAGAGGGAGAGATGAGCAGAGGTAGACAGGCTAACAGAGAAAGAGACGAGAGAGAGAAAATGAGAGAACATGCCTGCTGGTTTGTCTGATCCTTTATTAGAGGAACCCTTGGAAGGTGGTGGAGCTCGGGACAATTGACCATTTTGTCCATGCCTTTTATTAGCTCTGCCCACTCACAATCTATAGAGCGAGTTTGCCTTTCTCCTACCCCATTTTCTGAGACCGCACACTCTCAAAATGCTTGATCATAAAAATATCATGCATCTTCAGTGCCTCATTTACAAGGCCATTGATTGCACCAGTGGTGCGTCACTTTTTTGATGCACCAGCATCACAGTGTGCCTTTTCATATTTAGAAGGCCATGTAAAATCACACTGAGTGACATTTCGTGGTCTTGTAAATATGGGCCCCTTTCACGCATTACTCTGCGGGAAAGGGGCATTCCATGAGTGTTGCTGTGGGTGTTCCCTTGCAACATCAATGGAACCTGACACCTTACGAGATTTATATTGTTTTGTAAAGTTGGGAATGCGTCAAAATCATACACCTCCCCGTGGGTGGAGTAGGAGTGGGGCAGCAAGCCGAAAAACTTTTATTCCTCCTAATTCTTGCTTCCTAAAATGCTGTAAATTATAGTTTTTTTAGAGGACAGTTACCCTTCATGCACAAAAACAATATCCCCACAATGCAGGCACCCTTGCAACATGACGCAAAAGTTCCTGTGCAGGCTCCAGACTGCCAATTATGCGCCAGCGCAGGGTAAAGCACACAGATGCATTGTATTGTTAATATAGCGCATCCCTGTGCTTCTAAAATGACACTGCTCAATGCACAAAATGGCTTGCAGCACCACAGCATTATTTTTTAAACGAGGTCCTCAGTTTGGAGCAATGTATCTGTTGTACAGATAACAGGTATGCCCAGTGCCTTGTCTCCTGAATGAAAAACGCTTGAGGTTGAGGTGGCTATTCAGTTGATGATCCATTTAAATTGATGCAGTGTCTCAAAATGGACCTCTCCTCTGCCAATGTCAGCAACCAGAAAGTGGGTGGTTACCTATTATACCAGTAAAGGAGATTTTTTTGTGAAAAACTATTAACAGCCTAAATACAATTCGTGGATAAAACAATATAGTGAGATCTAACATATTCGTGCCCGTTGGATTGCCTTACCTCTGTGCTGAGGATATATGAGGTAAAGTGTGCACTGGTGCAAAGCATAAACCACAATTTCTGCCTACTGTGAACTAGGGACAGAAGCAAATATGATTTGCTTCAGTCCATACTACATATAGAATTCAGAAGGGGTAAAGTGAAAGGAGCATATTCTATAGCCAGTTCAAAATTGTTTGACTAGGAATAGTCTACATAAAATGTTACTTTTCTCGTAAATTATCTACTAAAGAAAGGTCGTATCTTTGGATCACCACTGTTTTTCCTATTGAGTGTCACAGGCAGAACAGTATACGTAAAAAAACACATAGTATAACAATCACAAACGAACAGCAATATACACGGTGTATCAAACAGTTTGCGAAATAAATCCCCACATACACAATAAATAATAAAAAAACAGCAGTGTACCGTACAGAGAACAGACTTGCATTCAGGGGAGTCATACCTATATTTCTAATTGGTCAGCAGAATGCCAGGCTTTCAAAAAGTAATAATAAACGTGTTTTCCAAGCGCACAATATATTTTCTGTTTCGCGGTCTAAATCCTAGCTTAAAATTATGGCTTTTTCTAAACACATGGGGCAGGACTCACAAACGCTGTACGTTTGTAGCTGAGAATTCACATATTTACTTCTGCCAGAAATTCAGAAACTGATTTCTTGCAGACATAAAAACATATACTGCTGCCGATTTCTCCACTCCTAGCACAGAGACATCTGCAGTGGTAAATTCAATGCTTTGAATGAGCAGTGGACGTAATAAGGCGCGGCTAGGTTTGTAAGTTTGTCAACTCTCACAAACCTGTGTGTTTGTGAGCATCCCGAACTGAAACCCAACTTTTTTTTCGCCTTTGTAATAATTGGTGATTTACTCTAGGCAATGGCTATAGTGCCTGCTTTTTCAGAGTGCAATGTGGAACTTCTTAGCCCTTATATTTGGTGGGTAATTAGGGTACTGGGGGGCATGTCAGTGTTGGAAATGGGATCCCTGGCTGGCCAGGGCTTTCGCCAAAGTCAGTCAGAGACCACCACTCCCAAGTCAGGGCAAGGGAGTTACACACCAAGATAACCCCTGCTCACCCTCTAGGTAACGTGGCGCGAGCAGCAAGGCTAAACTTGGAGGCGATGTAAGTTAAGTATTTGCGCACGCACCCCAGCAACAACACCCAGGCCCACCACAAAGGAAACTCCACACAAGTTTATATAAAAATAGCCTTTGTATTACACCAAAACACATTAGATAAAACACACACTTTACAATGTGCCTGGGGCACGGGCAGAATTTACAGGGGATATGTACAAGACAGGGTCACCTGGACCACTGTCAGGAATCAGAAGTAACACTTTCAGAAATAGCACTTAGAATGTAAATCACTGTAGCACAAAATATAAAAATAGAGCACACAACCAGCAACTACTGGTAACCAGGACCTCACTAGCACCACCTGTACTAGGGAGAAAACAACCACCTAAGTATTACAGTACCTGTAGGGGTGTAAGAACATAACACATGATGCAATGCATAACATTCATTCAGAGGTGTAGAAACAAGGGAAAACACATGATGCATCACAATACATTCAGAGGTGTAGCAATAAAACACAGTTGCGCAAAACTCAGATAAGTCACCACCTGTGACAGTCCCTGTGTCCCAATGTCAGGGCCTAAACGTGGCAGCTGCCCACGAAGTGCTGGGCAGCTGTGTGAGACAAGGCTGGGGCCCTCACTGGAACCTCGCAGGCTCTGCCAAACAATGTGGGCAAGGAGTGAGCCTCTCAGGGCTCTGAAGTGAAGATGTGCCCCTTGAGCCTCGCTGGGCTCTTAAACACGAATGTGGCACCTTTGAGCCTCTCTCAGGGCTCTGACATGAAGATGTGCCCCTCGAGCCTCGACAGGCTCAACAACTGGTAAGGCCCCCACGAGCCTTTCCCTAGGGCTCTCAATACAGGTGCCGCCTCTCTGGGGTGGGGGGGTACCTCACGGGGGACCCGCGAACACGTGGGGCACCTTTGGTGGGAGTCCCCCCCTCTGGGGGACTCGAGATTCCGCAAGTGCCCCTTGAACCCTTCGGGGCTCTGCACAAGTGCCGCCTGGAGCCTCGCGGGCTCACAACCACTCGGGGCCTCGTACTGGAGGGGCGGGCACCGTCAAAGTGCCCCGACTGCCCCCTCCCCTTTTGCAGACACTCACCGGGCTCGCGCTGTCTCCACTGCCTGGCGGCTCTTCGTGGGAGCTCCCGCTCCTCGGGGGCTCCCTTCCCACACTTCTCCCTCTTGTGGGCGGCGGGGCTCTCCTCTCAGCAACGGGGCCCCGCCTGCACCTTTCCGCCGCCTCTCCTCGCTGCTGGGCTCTCCTCTCCCGGCGGCGAGGCGGGACTTCCGGTTGCTTCTCCCGGGGCCGCGCTGTGATTGGCCGGCCGGCCGGAACACTTCCGGGTCGTCGCGGGCAACGCGGCGGCCCGGACGATAAGCAGCAAATGCCGGGTGGGCACCGGCTCTTTAAAAAGGACAATAAATTGAGGTGGGCACTCGATCTTCGGGCGGCAATGTCCCTGACAGGGTGGGCACCTGCCAGGGGACTTCAGAATCGGCAAGACGGGGCAATCGCCGGGTGGGCACCGGCCGAGCCAGAAAAGCGCTCCCAAGCGCTAGCCGAACTCCAAAAGCGCCTCCTGCGCAGCAGTAGCAAATAAAGCGCTATTAAGCGCTGGGGCCGAAATCAAGCGCTCCCAAGCGCTAGGGGAGAGCTCAGGCCCCCAAAGTCCAGGCAGGCCCTTCAGCAAAGCAGGGGGGGCAAGGCTGGGCCCAGAGCCAGCACACTGGGTCTCCAGGCAGGGAGACACCCCAAGTGGCGGTCCTCTGGCCCAGCAGCAGCAGCAGCAGCCCCCTCAAGTAGGATCAGGAAAGAACAACTCTGTGGGGGCACAGCCCCATTTTTATACACCATTTCCCTTTGTCTGAAGGTGCAGGGTGGGGGCGGAACCAGTCGCAGCTGGTTCTTGAGTACTCTGTTTACCTCAACCACCCTCTCTATTCACTGGCAGGGCTTGGGTCATCAGACACACCACAGGGGGGCGGAGCCAGCATTGTGTGGGGAAAACCCAGCCCATCCAGGACACAGGTACACTCCTCCCACACATCACTCATGCTAATCTCACACTCACCACCGGGCAGACCCATCCAGACTTCCTGGAGCCTGGCATGCCAGCCAGCTCCAGCCAATCACGCTCCAGCACCCTCACTGCACACATATCTCAATGTCCAGAAGTAGCACTTCCCTTCTAGACACATACATGCCGCATACACCATCTCGCAGCATTCACTCTCACGAGTTCACACATACCAGACTCGAGCCTGTACACCCCACGCATCAGGAACTACCAGGGACACATACATTCCCCATGCATTCCTATGGGCGGGCAGGCCTAGCTCAGCACATGCACTCAAAGTGCGCACGCACTTTCCACTGGGACACAGTGAAAGTGCGCAGAACCCCAAAAATCACCATTGCCAGGTCACCATTTCAAGCAAAAAGTCTAGGGGTGAACCTGCCCTAAGGGCCAAGTCCAACAGTCAGCAACAGACGGTGATAAAAATCGCAAAGCGCGCTTAGCGCTTTAATATTTATCATCGCCTATCGCTTGAGTTTATCGCCCGGACAGCGAGTTATCAACAACGCGTTTCTCCAGGGTAATAAATAATCCAGCAAAAGCGGCGATATGCAGGAATATCGCTGGAATTCCAGCAATATTCCCGCATCAATAGGGGAAATATTGATGATATGGAGATGTGGATTCAGCCACTGAATTCACCTCCCATGTCAAAGATTGGGTAGTCATGAAAAAAGCAGACGTACAATACAATACCTGCCATAACAGTGGTTAGCACTGTTTTTAATATCGCTATGGGTGTCCTGGGCCGAATTGCAAATATGGTGAAGGACAGTTAGCGATCATTTTCCATTCGTTTTCGCAGGGAACGCCTACTTTGCATCTCATTAGAGATGCAAAGAGAGGCGTGAACAAAACGGAAGCTGAATCAAGGAAACACGCGATAGTGTGTCCTTGTAATAATGCAATATAATTATCGCCGCTTTTCGCCCAAAAATGGACGCTAAAGCGGCGATAATTATATTGCCAGCCCTTGATGATATGCCCCTAGGTTTCTCAATGTGGAAAACTATTTTCCAAACACAGGGAAAAAAAGTAAATCTATAGATATTTTTGCGCATTTGCCTGCCCTTGCCATTGTGCGGAATTGGTTGCTATTATAATTCCTCATATAGGCAACAGGATAACCTAAAACGTCCCATGGCAGCTCCCAAAGTTCATCTGAAAACTTGCACCTTGCTTGGCTTACAAGCCATACTACTGCAACTTTCACAATTAGGACCCCACTTGTTATTTTACACTTTTCTTCAATGGTAGGGCCTTGCAATATCTTCATTTTTGAGCCATTCTAGAGAAATGGGGCAATCAAAGCATACGATAGCATAGTAATATATCTATTGTCGTACCAATAAATATATAACCTTTCCACTGCGGATCTGTGCAGACCTGCAGCTGTTCAAGAAATGTAGGCTATGCAAACAGCTGTACGAGTTGATCTGGTTCTTTGAGCATGGCTGGAGTGGAGAGGGATTACGGATAGGGGTTTGGGCTGTTGTTAGAACACAACATATTAATATTTAAAAAATATTGGGCAGGGGACGCAAACACTGACTAACAAGACACCAGGACGCAAATTAACTAAACTATCATGCAACGCAGAGCAGCAAGCAAAGCTGATGCGCTGCTTTGCATGAAAGGGAGAGAGGTGATATGGAACATTTCTGCTCCTTACTTGCACTGGCGCACTGTGTACTACCTAGCGCCAAAGCAGGCACCCTTGTACTATACTCCAAGGGTGCCTGCTTTACAGGCAGGATTGTTTTGTGCAGGAAGGAACACCTTCCTGCAGTAACAATAATTCTTAGAGGCATTCTTCTCTCTTTATGGGTGGTACAGAACTGAGGACACTTGGAAAGAGGAAATAATGAGGTTTCCTTGTCATGCCTCACTTGGTAAGGTGTTGCATTTCGACGATTTTCCTGGTTTACACGTTTTTGAAAACCTGGGAATTTGCTGTAATCCATGCTCCACCCATGGAACACCCCTGAGTTGAAATGTGACATAGCGCAACCCAAGTTGATGGGTATGCCCAGACAATGGTCCCGTGCTCACTGTGCAACTGGAGTCAAGCTAGCCTGGTTGATGAGGGGTGAAACCCCCAAACCAGTCTCAGGATATTTGTTTCCAGTCCTGCGAGGACCAGGTCTGGCAGTTAGGGCTAGACTGTTCCCGTGCAGAGCAGAGTCAAGAATGATCTGCATATGGCTGGGTCCAAACTGGAATGGCATGGTGAGTACAAAAATGATGGATTTATGCCCAGATATCAACACTGGGGGTGATTGTTTCTCATTGTTCAACATTCCATCCATACATTTTTTTATTTTCTTATTTGGCACCTCGAGTGGGATGGGTATGCCCAGACAAGGGTCCCATGCTAACCATGCTACTGGAGTCAAGCTAGTGTGGCTAATGAGGGGTTATACCATGAGACCGGCCCTAGAATGTTTGTTTCCAGTCCAGGAAGGACCTTGCTTGGCAGTTTGGGCTGGACAAAGTAAAAGCCCTCTCCGTAACATGTCCCTGGCATTCTGTTACCCGAAACAAATGCACCGGAACATGACCAATAGAAAACACTAATAACCTTTATTAGACTGCTTAATTTGACGGGATTCGTTCCTGATTGAACAGGCGATGCTCAGGCTTATCAGGGCCACTATGCTGGTCATGCCCTGTTAACCAGTTAAGGGTGGACCTTCGTTACTGGATTGATAGGTATGTTTTCCTTATTTTCTTCCTGAGAACATGGACATGTATTGCATTCGAATGTTGACTTTTTAAAGTCAGCTCTACGGAGAGAAGTCCTGCTCCTAGCAGGACTAATAGAGGTTATTAGGGCCTTCTATTGGTTGTGTTCCGGTGCATTTGTTTCGGGTAACAGATTGTCAGTGACGTGTTATGGAGAGGACTTCTACTTTGTCTGCCTTAAGACGGTGTAAACGTAAAAGAACATGTACTGGTTGCAGCAATCCATATCACAAGATTAGTTTGAGCACTAATACATAGAGCCCAGTTCTGGATAGAACTTTCTGCTTATGACTTTCTGGGTTTCTTTTACTTCTTCCGTTCGTTTTCGCCTTGAAAAAGTCCTTAGGATGAAAAACATGTCGGCCGCCAGCTTGTTGAATCATATTGATAAGAAGAAAATCAGAAAATAAACATAAAAAAAGGACAATTTGGAATGGACTACTTCTGATCACTTGTGTGGTCATTTGACCCATACAATTTATGGACTGCTTTCTGTGTGCCTCAGTATTTGTGTTTCTACATGTATCTTTCTAGAGAGATCTCTTTCCAGATTGTGTTTCCTCCTAGGTGGCAGGAGAATATTACCTTGAAAGCAACACAACACACTGTTTACCAAATGTATTTTTCTCCTGCTAACGTTTTAGGTAGATGTGCATTGGCAAAGGGCATTGCCACCTATTGTTTATTTTGTGTCAAACCCCCAAACCCGTCCCTGGATTCTTGTTTCCAGTCCAGAGAGGACCTGTCCTGGCGGTTTGGGCTGAACTGTTACCAAGACTGATTTGCATATGGCTGGATTTAAACTAGAATGGCATGGGGATATTAGTCTGAAAATCCTCTAGCTGTGTTATTCTTGCACTGTGCTGTATTAGGTTAGCATTTTAGGGCTGAGATAAGAGCCTCTGCCACATTGGTAGGAAACCCACTGAGCTGTCCTAAGTGAATGCAGGCTAAATTTAGTGCTTGTGGCTCCATTTTGTATTTCGCAATCCATAATAGACTGTGACTGAATATGTATGTACTGCTTGCTTAAGCAGAAAGCTGCTGGGGTGCATTTTTTCCTATGGTTGGGCCTTGCTGTACTAGTGGATATATTGTTTATACTTCTGCATACCTCACCCATGAAATGGAGCCTGCTCCCAATGGCTCAGCTGCATGCACAAACAGAATGACCTTGCCAGAGAGGGATAGTGTGTACCCGGGCTCAGACTCTTAGCTCATCCTTGCATGCCCCTCTTTGTCTCTTGCTGCCTTCTGGTAAAAGTTACTGGGTGGGCGTGTCATGTGATCCTGCTGAAATGTATAATTGTTACTTCTATGCCTGGGAAATCCAGTCTCTTGGCAGACATTGTAGGGTGCAGGTCTGAATAGACTCCTCTGCTGTCACGTCCTCACCTCCTCAGGATCGGTGTGATGCTTAAAAATGGTCCACCTCTCGATAGCTTCAAGTCTGTTTGCTGTTATAGCACAGATCAGTGAAGTGATCGAGCGAGTGAAGGAAAGGATGGGGACAGCGGGGAGGGAGACCTCAGACAATAATAATAGTAATGTAAATAACAGTAAATACATTCTTTTGTAAGCAATAACCAACTACTCCTATAAGCTGTCTAAGTACCTGTAAAGAAAAAGAACACAATCATGCATAAGAGCCATTAGTGGTGGTCACGGTTCCTATTATTTGTGCATAGGATTCAGAACCATTCACCTTCAAAGAAGAACTCTCAGCAGTGAATCTAGAGAATGAACAAAAACAAGGAGACAACACCATAAATGCAACAGTCTTAATGTCTTGTGGGAAAACAAAGATGTCTGAAATAAATCAGTTATTCCACTAGAACCTACTTATCTATTGCCAAGCCTGGCTTCACAGGGTAGTCAGAGAAATTGCCAACAGACTCTTCTACTATGCCCTGCTCCAACATCTGGCCTGAATATTGGGAAGAAACAATGTATATTCAGAAATGCAATGCTAAAACATGTGTACATAAATCCCACAAGCCTGACTGAATTTGCAGGTACACTGTATCTGGAGTATCCCGGTACTTCACCAGGAATAACTTTTTAGACTATACAATGTCTAACGCATAAGCATGAATAAGACATACTATAAACGTACACACATAAAACATAAAAGAAGCGTGCACCCTTGCACACAAATGAACACAGTAGTTTTGAGACCAGCTGCAGTGCGCACCGCAATTCCAAACAACTCTTTCGAAATGCTAAACACACACAAAAAGGTTACCATTATCCCTACAACCTACAAGAGAGCACAAACGTGTGTCTCGCCAACTAGAAGGGACACCGCAATATAGAATGAAGCAAACTCGGTCTCCTAAAGTTAATGTGGTAATGAGCACGGACCCGCTCTGAGAATGTCGGAAGAAATTAAACAAGAAGTTTTTGTGGTGTACACGGCACCCTTACCAGATACCGGCAAATGAATCACACTTAGCCTCCAAAGACGAGATAGTAATGAGCTTGGTCCCGCTCAGAGTAATCCGGAGAATGCAACAGGAAGCTATGAGGTGTACGCAACACCTTCATCGAAGTCCGGACAATCCAATGTACTCCGCCGAGTGTTCAGAATTAGCGACAACGTTCACCAGGAAGCAGAGTTCTTTTATGTACATCCGCTTGCCGCTTCCCGCTTCCTGGTATGCGCGTGACCCATGTCCCGGCAATGTGCATGAAGCTCCAAGGATCATTGGAGCTGTATTCTTTGCCCGTATTTTCACCGTGGTAGAACGCGATTGGATACACGTTCAACGTCACGTCCTCGGGGATTTAAGGTGTGAGACAGGGTGACAGTAAGGTAAAGGAGGGGGGCGAGTTGTGACATCTGCAGAGTATAGATTATAAAATGCCTATTGGTATTCTCTACTGTCTGACTGACTCTTCATTCTTGGGAAGGCATTGCAGGAGGTTGTAAGTAACCCGCAAGGCCGTGCAGCGCCCCGTCCTTCAGTTGGCGCCAAAACAGGGACCCTGTGAATTCTGGCCCCCACTCCCGTAATTGAGTTGCAGTGGCAGGTTGGTGTCTGGTCGGTCGGGCGGACCGAGCTTGGTTCTCATAACTGCACGCTCTTCCGAATGGGCGGATTCTCCGCTAGTGGTCACCAGCTGGGGTCCTGAGAAGGTGAAACCTTGGAGTTGACAGTTTGGGTCCGAAGAGTCAGCAGTGGAGAATATTTTGACTAAACCTGAGTGCACCAGGTGAGTGATTTGATTCTTGGAAAATGATGCCGTGCGTGAACGACACAAGACTGTGGGCTGTGTCTGGTACAGTCTGCGGACTGTCGTGTCTTGGAATTGGTGGGTTTGCGGACCCTTGAGGGACACAGAGATCTTCTGAGCAGTCTTCCAAGCCAACTGGTAATTGACCTCTTTGTGAAAAGATCCGAGACCATTCACAGGTAATCTTCGAGACCAACTGGTAATTGGATTTGCTCTTGAAAAGGTCTGGGTCTGAGGCCTGTCGTCTTGCATCGGTACAGTCTCTGCCTGCTTGAACGGCACTAGCTGACGGTCTGTGTCTTGGAACAGTCTCTGGGCTGTCAACTTGTCTTGGTGTAGTCTTTGGATTGTTTTGTTCTGATGCAGTCCCCGGGCTGACTTGTGGTTTCATTGTGGGATTTGGGTTCTTTGAGGTCTGTGGACTGACGTCGTGGTGGTGCTTGCGCAAGGCTTATTTGTGTGAGTAGCGATTGTTCTTTTCATGTGGAGGTAAGGATGCCTTGCCTCAGCAAGCTTTGTTGTGAGAGGTTTCTTTTTCTCCTTTGTTTGACACTGTCTGAGGACCGTCTTTGGGAAAAGTGCTTGTAATTTCCTTTGCCAGGCAAAATCATGAGAGTGGCCCCTTCTTGAATATGTCTGAAATGAGCTTAATTTGGTCTCTTGCTGTCATTATGTTCTGCAGATGCCCATTGGAAGGATGACACTTTAAATTTTGAAGAAAAAACAATTAAAAATACATAAATAGCAAGATAGTTTCATCAGAAACACTAGCAAGAATGTACATTTGTTTTGATAAGGACGTGTGCAAGATGAGCAAAATGTGAGGAAGGGATGCGCATTTAAATTGAAAACAGTGATGTGATGATTTAAGGGCATGTATCTTTGTGCTCAACAGACACATAATCTAAAGGTGCAGTAAGGAGAGGTGATATACATGCTCGTAATTCAGGAGCGCTGAATGTGCTCTGTATGAAAGGGGGGGGCAGGAGTTCCGGAAAGGGAGCAGTGTGTTTGTATTTTGAGCTTTCCAGCTTCAGACACAAACTGCTAAGTGGGTGTGTTTCATTTGAATTTTCCCACAATAGAACATGTATTTAATTTGGAAAAAGTGTTTCAAGCTCTCCGGGCAGTGAGTCTTTAGCTGAATAAAAAGGATTTTCAAAGTTGAAAGACATAGCATCTGAATTCAGTTTGTGGCCAGCTTGCCATGACCTTTGGTGTGATAAGGGAGGAATTCCCGGGGAGGGGGCTCACCCAGCAGGGAGACTCAGAGCAAAGCAGCAGACATGAGAAGGTGGGGGCCATGCCCAGCTCCTTGCACAGACAGGCAGAGATGCACAGCGTAGAGCTACTCTCCTGAAGGGCAGATTGCCAGTAAAAGAATGTTAATTGGGTACAGCTTGAAAGAACAACGCAGGAGCTAAAAGACCTGGTTCATGAGTTTTGTCAATGTGTGTATTTAGAGTTTCCACAACACTGTGGGAAAGAATGTCCTGGAGCCAGTGGCAAAGCTGATAGATGGTATTCTAAAGAATGAAGGGTACTATAGTGCTGGACAAGGAATGAAGTAGAAAGAGTTTAAAGGGAAAACATATGATGGTACAGAGATGGTTTGCACAGAAATCTTTTCAGAATAAGTTGTTTGCAGGCAAAGAAAGTCAGTTAAAGGGCGTTGGTTCACAAGCAGAACATGTATGGACGTTGCTCAAATTAATTAAATCAGTTGGCCAGAGCAAACGTGAATTATTTCCAGAAACAAAATGAAAACACATTTCAACAGGTTGCTGTATTTGAAAATGAGAGTTTTAACACTATCTGTTCTGTATTTACCAAGTCCGTTGTGAAAAAAGTGGAAGGTCCAGACTTAGTTGTAGGAGTTTTAAACTGAGAAATTACAAACGCAGTTTTAGAGAACGTTGCAGCAGAAATAGGCCCATTTGAAAAAAGTTGCCAATTTGTCATTTGTGATACAGGCCTAGCAGGAAAACAATTGTTTTGCAAATTGAACAGCACAGATTACTCTACACCCGATGATGTTAATTATCAGATTCCGGATTAAGATGCACATTTTTAAATGGCCCAGCAGGAGCCAGCTGTAGCATTGTTTTCAGAAATGTCAATTTGCACATAATGAGTGCCTAACACTTGAAAATGTGTTTTTCTTTAGCTTCTTGGCAAACTAACATATTAAATGAGGTGCATGAGCTTTAATTTTGAATGCCTAACACTTGAAATTGCGTTTTTCATCTTTGACTCCTGTGCTTGGTACATATATTGCTGTATACTGTTTGTGTTGTAAGTACACAAGATGGCTTGTTGTGCTCTTTTTGTCTTTTGAGCCTGCCCAAGCTGTCTAGGAATGGTCATGCTGGTGGCCATTTCCATAAGACAATCGGTTGGACTCGCTTTAGTCACTCATTTCTAAGGATGCTGTGAACATGCCATTGAATAAACAGAGACACAGTACCTCATCAGTGCATGTCTAATTGACTATAAAAATACACTGTTGGCAACAATTGTCATGATTAGAAAAATGTGTCACCTTGATGTCGGCCATGTTACTGCCCCTCCCTTCTGTAAATTGATGGATTAGGAATTGAAGTGGAGATGAAAGGACGGGTAGACTAGACTCATGTTCCCTTATCTGACCCTTATGGGGAACTATATGTCCATTGCTATTGTTTGAATGCCCAAGTGGCACAATCATCATTGTTCATCTTACTGCAACACTACGTACAGTTGTAGAGACATCAAAAGTCCTTTATTAGCATGAGTAACTGGGTTGTAACAGATGATGTTTGATAGAATAATGGGTTTGCAGACAATGATTACAATGAAATAAATGAACGTTTGTACTAGGCCCTGCTGGGTGGGTACTGAAGTCAAGATGTCTAAGTTGGAAGCAAGGCACATTGTCGAGATAAGACATTGCTCAGCCTGTGTACTGTATAGTGCAAATGATGCACAATACGAGAAAGGGTGTCTTTATGCCCCTGGTAATTGCACACCACACATTTTATTGGTTAACAGTCTGTAGAGCACGTAGCCCTACAGGGGTTTGTTTGGAATAACAAGTTTTGCTGGAGAATTCATGTACTTGCTACATTATACTTAATTTGTCAGTTATTTATAATTAGCAATTTTTAGGTCTCGTGACCTTAAATGCGCGCAAGCGCATTGAGGAACGAGAATTCAAGTGCTCAAAATGCTCATGAAACCACCAGCTTTTTTGCTGGCGTTTTCATGCAGTTCATGTGAACCACATGTTCAAACATGAACGCGCATCAGCCTCCCTCCATTTGCCGCACAGCACATCAAAGGGCTTCGCCCAGCGTGCGCTCTGCGGCTTCTCGGCTTCTCCTCCCCTAACTTCCTTGCATTTCTCCTCCCCCTCCCCAGCCAGCTTCCCCCAGGCCGTGTTCCCTCATCCCTCGCACCCCCTCCTCCTTCAGCTTATCACATTCTTCAAACTAAAAATGCGTCCCCGCTTGTAGCATGCAGGGGCCTAAAGTGATTGCATTAACCAAACTAGTTTTCCTACCCAATTTTTTTTCCCCGACAGATAAAGGTAAGTTGCATTTATATTTTCCATTTAAGGTATGTGCGTTGTATTGTGTATGTCTGTACGTAAACATCTACCAAAATCCCCCAGGATCAGAGTTCACTTACTTTTATTTATGCACTTTGACTGCTGCCCAGATCAGTGATGAGTGCTTGGCAAAGAATAAATAGTAATAATAAAATACATTTTCATGCAGATTTTAATAATGCTAATCAGTAAGTGGCCACATCAAAGGCTCTGTGCCACTTTCACCCACACAGCAACACTTACAGACACGCAACGCCACTCACACCCACGCAATCCCGCTATCATCCACGCAACACCACACTCACCCACGCAACGCCACTCACCCAAACAACACCACTCATCCACGCAACCCTACTCATCGACGCAACGCCACTCATCCACGCAACGCCACTCACACACGCAACGCCACTCACACACGCAACGCCACTCACACACGCAACGCCACTCACACACGCAACGCCACTCACTCATGCAACGCCACTCACACATGCAATGCCACTCACACATGCAACGCCACTCACACACGCAACGCCACTCACACACGCAACGCCACTCACACACGCAACGCCACTCACACACGCAACGCCACTCACACACTCAACGCCACTCACACACGCAATGCCACTCACACACGCAATGCCACTCACACACGCAACGCCACTCACACACGCAACGCCACTCACCCACGCAACGCAACTCACTCAAAGCCACTCACACACACGCAGTGCCACTTTCACCCACACTGTGCAGTGCACAATAGGTCTCGCAGTAGGAAAGTTGGAGCTATTGGTTTTGTAAATGACAAAGCCCTTTATGTTTTTAAAATGAAAACAAAAATAAAAGGCATTGTTATTTGCAATTGTAATAGCTCCAACTTTCCTACTGCGAGACCTATTGGCAACGTCAGTGCTTGATAGATGAGCGTCAGCTTTTTTCTTAGTCTTCAATAAATTCGAAATAAATAAACGTGTGAAATACACTCAGGTTATTTACACTTTGTGTGCGAGCTAGTCATACGCACCAGCTTTAGCTTTACAATAAATTGTGCAAACAAATCCAGTGTCCATATAAAAGCCAAGAGGAACAAGCATTGGCATGGCCAATAGGTCTCGCATTTGGGACCTTATAAGTATTTGGTTATGCAGCACAATATCCCTGGTGCAACAACATCAACTGTTGCGTTGCTAAACACTTATAAGGTCCCAGACACGAGACCTATTGGCTATGCTAATGCTTGTTTTATTTTCCTGCCACAACAATGAATGTCTGACAAAATATCGAGATTCACAATATCGACGTACAAAAATATCGGAGCAAAAATATCGAAATCAAAAATATCGGGTTCCTATACTTAACTAGATATATACACAAATATCGATTTTTTAATATCGATATACAAAAACATCGTTTACTTTTATATCGACTACATTAACATCGGAAAACAAAAATATCGCTATCTACAAAAAATAATGACATTAACTATAATATCGACATCAAAAATATCGTGCACTTCAATATCGGATTATCAGCTATATCGACTTTTTATATGCATCTGTTTGCATAATTAATTAACGTTTTATATGTTTTCACATCTAAATAAACACACAATACTTAAATTAATACTATAGACACACTATTAATTTGTCAAAAATATCCTATTGGTATAATTATATCACCTACACATATAAAAATATTCTATAGTACTTTGTATAATTTTATAATTTGTTTTTGTTTTTTACTTCTATTACAAAGTAATCACAACTGAAATTCAAATATACTAACTAACCAATCACAAACCTAATTTTTTAAATGAACCAATAGCAAAATAATTACTACTGACACTCCCCTATATAAACTATTAAAATCTAAGCACAAACTACTTGCCAAAAGTCACTGAAGGAGATTCATCTCTATCCGAATTGCTGCACAACAACTAGAAGAACCAGACTATCAACCTACTATCACATCTTCTAAGTAAGTAAATAAAATAGAAAATGCATTATTTGCTAATACTACTTACTTACCTGCTAAATACCCAGTGCCCCTTTGCTATTCATACTACTTAACATGCTAAATATTTATATGAAACTATTTTTTTTAGATACAACGAGTACTGAATATTCTACTCAAAATAACTGTGAACAAACCCTAGGAATACAGATTCTAATAACTATGTAAGTAATTTCACATTGATTCATTATGTGCACATAAATCTAAACACACAGAAATAATGACTTTTGCCCCACATATTTCTTTTTTTCTGTAGATTCTACTACTGAAAACTGCACTACTAATGAACTAAGGACATCAGTACTATTTCTCCAATACATTTTACTACGTAAGTATTATGCAACTGAAATAAATGTGGAAAAACAATACAAACATTTAGAACTGTTCTAAATATGTTCTATTATATATTGTTTATTTACAGAGCAAACACAACGAATAGATATACAGACATAATACAGAACTCCACATTCTGAATAATACAGATAATAATCACAAAATAAGTATATTAAAGAACATAATTACCAGATAATCTATTAAAAAACATACCAACATGGTGATTATTCTAATACATATGTTCCTTTTTTATTTAAGGTAACACTACAAACTACTCTCCAGAAGCTGAAGAAACAACTATACTGGCAAAGACCAACCTAAAAAAATATGTAAGTATCTTCACAATGTGAATCATGAAGATACACTTTTGTAGTAGAAATGAGCTCTAACATTGCAAATGTACCGAAACATTAATTAATAATATACTACTTTCATGTTTTTCATAACAGCTACAACAACATCACAAATAAATATCCCCAACTAAAGAAGCAAGCAGCTCCTAATTTTGCTGTAAATTCAAAAACACGTAAGTATAAACATTCCTACTTATCACTGACATAGATTATTTATCACATTTAATTTGACATTAACTATTATATATACATTTTATAAATATACAAAGTACAAAATGACCGAAGGAGCCGAATTTGTGACCAGCCAGAAAGGAAAACTATTACTATGCTACATGGGTTACACTTATACACAAGAAAAGCAATATGGCATGCAAGTTAATTGGAAATGTTGTAAATATTATTCTAACAAGTGCTATGGCAGAGCAACAACTAAAGAAGCTACAGTACTGTATACTAGGGAACACAATCATCCACCTAATGTTACTGAAATAGAAGTTAGAACAGCTTTGGAAAATATAAAAGAAGCTAGTACTGGTTCCCAAAAGCAAACAAATGTCATTTTAAAAGAAGCCATTCCTAAAATCCCAAAAACTGCCACAACTCAAATGCCAAATATCCTCTCCTTAAAAAGAACTATAGCACGAACTAAAAAAGTTACTACTTTTACAACACCATCTCCCAGAACATATCAGGATATAAATTTAACTGCTAACCAAATAATAACTTTAAATAAACAACCATTTATAGTTTACGACAACGAAAACAATGACAAAAGGCTTATAATTTTTGGTACCAGTATGAATTTAGTTAAACTGCAGCAAAGCCAATATTGGATGATGGATGGAACATTTAACATCTGTCCCAAACCATTTTTCCAATTATACACAATACATGGCCTCTACCACAACTGCAACATACCTTTGCTATATGCACTATTACCAAACAAAAATAATTCCACATATATGGAATTAATAAATATAATTAAACAAAAAACTAATGATTTTTCTCCTGAAAGTATCATTCTTGATTTTGAGCAAGCAATGCTCTCAACTATCATAAAAATCCACCCCCATACCTGCATTCAAGGCTGCTATTATCATTTAAACCAGTGTTTATGGAGACACCTTCAAAAAACTACCCTAAGTGTCGAATATGCTACAAACTCATCTTTTGCTTTCCAAATTAAAAAACTCATTGCACTTGCTTATGTACCTGAAACAGACGTAGCTGAACACTACAACATTCTTATAGACAGCCCCTTCTACAAACAAAATGAAGCTAAATTAAGTCCATTTCTCGACTACTTTGAAGACACCTGGGTAGGCAGACTCCACAGATCTGGCCACAGACGAAATCCCAAATTCCTCATACCCTGGTGGAACGTTTACAGAAGTACCCTTAACGGAGATTCAAAAACTAACAATGCAGTGGAAGGTTGGCACAATGCATTTGTACAATCAACTGGCAGAACCAAACCTACTCTAGAACATTTCATTAAATGCCTACAGAAAGAACAGAGCTACCAGGAATTTAGAATGGACCAATCTGTAACTGAACTTGTCCCTAAAACATCAAAGCAAAATAAACAAATGCACAAGTACCTGGAAGAACAAGTTAAACTTTACCCTAGTACAAAAGGCATAGAATACCTAAATATCATTGCCAAAACACTACTCTAATTAATTCCCAAAATGTTATAAAACACTAAAAGTATCACCTAAGTATGGAAAAATATGTAACGTGAGCTTCTAAAGTATTTAATGTATGCAATATATAGAGATATTATTATAATATATGCACACATTAAAACTAAATAACAAGTAAAAAACTATTCCATAATAAAAATAACATTACCCACCCACACAAAATAAGAAAGCAAGGATTTACCAATCATGTTGTCAATCCAATAACCTCCTTGTCCACCAAAGTAATCCAGGTAGTGCCAAATTAACCCCCAAAAAATGTAAAAATACAACTGTTCCAAAATTAAGACATCCACGTTATCCAGAGCCATCGAATAAGCATAAAAAACCCGAAAAATTTGAAAAATAGAAAGAATCGCTCCAGCAAAACCGAAAAATGTAAAGAAGTGTTTGTAAAGCAGTGTTGAATGAAACAAACAAACACTTCCTTTAAAAAAAAACGGAACTTCCGATGTAGCGTACACCTATGACAAAAACATAGAAAACAGACATTCCCACCCACATTAATTAGCTAGTAATTAGGTACAAACATATTAAAATAGATGATTTCACTTGTAGATATACCGTAAAAGACTAAAATTCACTCTATATATAATGAGTTAACTAACTAACACTACGTGTATATACCATAAGTAATTATCTGTTTTCGAAATCTAAAACATACCTCCCTCACATTCAACAACACAAAATATAAGGTCACTAATCTCAAAACATCATTAAAATACACATAAAACATATAAAATAAACCTTACCTGAAGCGACGTGAAGTGTCTCCCAACCGCGATCAGCCCTTCTTCCAAATAACCCAAAACGACCTAACCCGGTTACAAAATAAAGCACCCAAATGCAATAAAATAGTCCCAAGTATAAAATATAATATATATACTTCACTAAATATGCAAAAATGAACATTAAGTTTCTATTATTGTAAAGAAATATATACTTTAATCCTACAATGATTTGATTAACAAATATGTAAATGAATGTAATAAATACATATTATGAAAAGAATAATATTTATATTAACAATGTATAGAAATATAACTACATTGTCAAAAATTATAATAATAGAAAAATGTGTTAAAAATATGTGACTCACATAATAAATATTTTATGTATTGAAATAAAGTGTAAAAAATACTTTTGTTATTTCTACATTTCTTTATGAAATTACAATATGTAAAAGAGATAATAAATAATATTCATTTTTGTACAAAAAGTATGAAAATAATAATGCTTCTGTATAGTTGCTTATCATTGTGTTTATAAAATATGTTTATAAAACCAAATGTAATAAAAAGAATTTTGTAATGAAATAACATTTTATTTGTGAAACATAAATAAAAATAATGTTTCTACAATCATGTTGTACTATTTGTATCATTATCTTACTATAATGTAACAATCTTATCAGAAATGTTGCACTGTATATTAAATGTGAGTATATGTTGGTGTCTAATAATTTAATTATTACTATACCAAATCCAGCGTACATTAAATTAAAACTGACCCTGAACCCAAAAAATACCCCTTTACCCAAAAACAGAAAACTGACCCTGAACCCTAAAAATACGCCTTTACCCAAAAACCCAAAACTGACCCTGAACCCTAAAAATACCCCTTTACCCAAAAACCCAAAACTGACCCTGAACCCTAAAAATACCCCTTAACCCAAAAACTGAAAACTGACCCTGAACCCAAAAAATACCCCTTTACCCAAAAACTGAAAACTGACCCTGACCCCTAAAAATACCCCTTTACCCAAAAACCCAAAACTGACCCTGAACCCTAAAAATACCCCTTAACCCAAAAACTGAAAACTGATCCTGAACCCAAAAAATAGCCCTTTACCCAAAAACTGAAAACTGACCCTGAACCCAAAAAATACCCCTTTACCCAAAAACTAAAAACTGACCCTGAACCCAAAAAATACCCCTTTACCCAAAAACTGAAAACTGACCCTGAACCCTAAAAATACCCCTTTACCCAAAAACTGAAAACTGACCCTGAACCCAAGAAATACCCCTTTACCCAAAAACTGAAAACTGACCCTGAACCCTAAAAATACCCCTTTACCCAAAAACTGAAAACTGACCCTGAACCCAAAAAATACCCCTTTACCCAAAAACTGAAAACTGACCCTGAACCCAAAAAATACCCCTTTACCCAAAAACTGAAAACTGACCCTGAACCCTAAAAATACCCCTTTACCCAAAAACTGAAAACTGACCCTGAACCCAAGAAATACCCCTTTACCCAAAAACCGAAAACTGACCCTGAACCCTAAAAATACCCCTTTACCCAAAAACTGAAAACTGACCCTGAACCCAAAAAATACCCCTTTACCCAAAAACTGAAAACTGACCCTGAACCCAAAAAATACCCCTTTACCCAAAAACTAAAAACTGACCCTGAACCCAAAAAATACCCCTTTACCCAAAAACTGAAAACTGACCCTGAACCCTAAAAATACCCCTTTACCCAAAAACTGAAAACTGACCCTGAACCCAAGAAATACCCCTTTACCCAAAAACTGAAAACTGACCCTGAACCCTAAAAATACCCCTTTACCCAAAAACTGAAAACTGACCCTGAACTCAAGAAATACCCCTTTACCCAAAAACTGAAAACTGACCCTGAACCCAAGAAATACCCCTTTACCCAAAAACAGAACACTGACCCTGAACCCTAAAAATACCCCTTTAACCAAGAACTGAAAACTGACCCTGAACTCTAACAATACTCCTTTACCCAAAAATAATTATTATTATGTAATTACAAATTAATTATTAATTAATAATAACAATAAAGTTAATATATTTGCACATTAGCTGTAAAGAAATAAATTTAATTATTAATATTATATTTTCCAAAATAATTTACAATAAGTAAAAAATATATATTAAACTAAATGAAGCTAATTAATATAATTAACTCATTTATATTAATTAATTACCAATTAATTATTATTTAAAAATATGTAAAAAATTATATTCATTAATTAACTCATTAATATTAATTAATTATCAATTATTTATTCTTTAAAAATATATTCAAAATTATATTAATTAATTAACTAGTTAATATTAATTAATTACCAAATAATTATTATTATTATTTAATTACCAATTATTTATTATTTAAAATGATGTCCAAAATTATATTAATTAATTAATTAACTAATTAATTATAATTAATTACCAATTATTAATTTTTTACAATTATGTACGATATTATATTAATTAACTAACTAATTAATATTCATTAATTACCAATTAATTATTATATAAAATAATGTACAAAATTATATTAATTAATTAACTAATTATTATTAATTAGTTACCAATTAATTATTAATACATTTTTTTTACAAATATATATTAATTTATTAATTATTTTTAAATTACTTCCCACCCTTATCCCCTATAAACCCAATAACCCGCTCCTAAAACTATATATGTTTTTTAAAAATATTTTTATATTAAATATATTGTAATTTTTTAATATAGACCTTTTTATCAAATTTTTATTTACAATTATTATATTTTTTCCTACACTATTTATTTTTTCCATTACTACACGATATTTTGTATTGTCGATATTTTGTCATACGATATTATTTTTTTCGATATTTCTACTTACTTACCTATTACGATATTTTTGTATCCGATATATTTGCTTCCCAATATTTTTTACCTTCGATATTTTAACTTCGATATTTTGTCTTTCCGATATTTTTTTTTCGATATTTTGTCTGTGTACCCACAACAATAACGTGAGAGCATGGTCACAAAATGCAATACTAATGTTGGCTTCCTTGGACAAATAATTCTAGGGGGGGTCTGCAGACCTGCATAGCAGCAAAAGTTCACAAAGTAGAACGTGTGTCGTGATCTCTATGACTTATTGAGCACAAGCTTGCTAAGACAAGCCACACAAAAGACCTGTTGCTTTGAAATTACCTTTTGAGGTTCTTCAGATGAATAATATAGGAATATACAGATGCAATGATTCAGAGTATGTTTGTATTGTTATCCTTTTTTCTCTCAGACTTTAGTAAATAAATTAAGTCTTACCCGGCTACTTGGTGTTGGGAGAGACAACAACAAATTGTATTTATTTATTTGCGGGTTTATATCGCGCTTGAATCGACTCCTGGAGGAGTATCTCTGCGCCCTAAGAACACCTATGACACTTTATCCATGCAAGTTAATTAAAAATCTGCATTCTACCCCCTAACATGTCCAGGACACCCTGCAGTCATAAAGAGAGGAGCCTGGACGTGCCTGGCTGCTTGTTATGGAACATCCATAAATATGATTGAGGCTGAGCTGCAGAGTAAAGAAGTGCTGGCCGAGGCAGTACCACCAAAAAACACCAGAGAGGGACTATCCAGGAGCCCCAGCCTGTTGGTCCACCTGTGCTTGAGTCCTATCCCATTGAGCCCAGCCTGTGAGCTTGCCTTTGTTTGAGTCTCTGCCCCCTGGTCTCCTTGAGTCTGACCCCATTTTGCCTTGACCCCCCCTTGTGCCTGGAGTATTGAAGCACCATTTGGGCCCAACGGAAGGCCAATGCACCAGAGGGACAGTTGTATTAGTAGGAATGGACTTCATGGGTGAAGAATAGGGTGCGGGTTCCCTGTTTAAGGTACCAGCGATAGAGTAGGGGAAAGAGATTGGTGCACTGGCCTGAACACTGGATAGGATTAGTTGAGGGTGTCCTCCAAGGAGGGACAGTGCCCTATCCTGAGTGAAGAGGATTTGTTCTGGAAAGAGCTCCACCATTGGTGCTCAACAGCTCCTACACCAGCTGAACAATAGGAGCCTATCAGTGATGGCTCTTTGAAAGACACTGGAAAGAAGAGTTTTACCCATCATGTTCCCTGGTCAACAATTCCATTATGTTACATTTCTCTCCCAATAACCATGTATCCATTCAGTCACCTAATTGAAGTGCAAGTTGCATCCCTAGTTGTTATTGTGCTAATATTAGTGTTAGGAACATCCTACTCTCTGAATGTGAAGTATCCTGTGCACTCTCAGGTTTATGCAGCACCTGCTTCTCTTGTGAACATGAATTCGTTACTATGGCTCCTTCCACAGGGGAGAACAGGAGGACAGAAAATGATAATTGTCTAGATTGGTGTACCTTCGAATCTGTTCTCCAGTCCCAGATATGACATTTATTGATTCCCTCACTGCAAATGGATGTATAGTTATTATGATAGTTTGTTTTTGTATCCAGGAGCGGGGGAGATTAAGGTGGGTGAGGTCATATGACTTCATTTACAGACTGAACATGACAATAGACTCGTCTTAAATTATGTATCATAATGTTCACTTTGCCCATGGATCACAGGTTCATACTTAACATCCAAGGGGATGGTCTGCAAATTTTGCCTTCCTTGTCTGTTTTTCCCACTGTATTTATTCCTCCATCTACCTATCGCAGATTTCATAAGCAACAATGTAAGAGTATGTTACATGAAAAACAGGCCCCTGTATGCACGGTTCCCAGCCTGTTGTGTCAGCTGAGTAGGTACCTCGACTCTTAAGTAAAGGATATTCATGCAATACAAATACTAAGACCATGCTTCAGAAAGAGATGGAAGGGTTGATGAGTGTTGATGTAGACACCTTTTTTTAGGCCAACATGTCTCTTATAGTTTACCTGCTTAATAATGAACATTTGAACATTTCTGAGTATTAATATATTGATCATATGAAAAGAGATTTCCCATCCTGATTAGAATTGTAAAGATCCTTATTTGATGCCGAATAAAGCTCCTTAGCATATAATGCTAAAAGGAGGGTCTGTTAGTCTAAAAACCCCTTGCTGTATTATTCTTGCACTGTGCTATAGTAGGACAGCATAATAAGGCTAAGTTAGTAGCCGCTGCCACATTTGTAGGTAACCCACCGAGCTGTCCTATTAGAATGCAGGCTTAAGTTATCGCCTGTGGCTCTATTTTGTATTTGAGAATCCATATTAGACTGTGACTGAATGTGTATGTACTACTTGCTTCAGCAGAAAGCTATTGGGGTGCTTTTTTTCCTAAGGTTTTGCCTCACTATACTAGTGGATATATTATTTATACTTCTGCATACCTTACCCATGAGACTGTAACGTCCATGCCATGCAGGAACTCGTGTGCATGCAGTCAAGGAGCACATGTTGTGCCCCTCATGTGCATACACATTGCGTGAGGTACCAGGGGGTCCTGCAGGCCCCCTTGATTTCCTCTCTGCCAGGGTTTTCATGCTGATGGAACTACTAAGAAAACCGCGGCAGAGAGGAAACTCGTATTATGCTTGGCGGAGCCAGGCGGTCCCTCCAAACATATTTCAGTCTCACGACCGCCGTGCCACCCCCAGGGAACAGCGGTTCCCTGGCGGTAGTCTCATGGCAGTCTGATGGCCCAAGTCATAATGGGGTGGTCTGACCACTGGTGCAGCGATGGCTGGACAGCCACTGCCACAAATCCACAAATCTGGCAGTCCAAGGACCTCCAGACTTGTAATTGGGCACATAGTGTATTAAAAGCACACTTCAAAACATAAAATTGAAACAAAAAAAAATGAGTACAGTTCTAGTTTGTCGTGGGCTAAATTAAAGTGAGAACTATCACACTTTGCAGTGAAAAATCATTTTGCAATGAAAGCAAATTTGCACAGGCAAGGGCAAACGTAATCTGGAATCTTTTGTGAACTTTATGGAGAACATAGAACAAGAACATTCCCAAAGAATTCGGTGTACAAAAAACTTTCAAAACTCCTATTTATCATACATAGATTATATTTGATGCAAAAGAGAAATAAGGACAATGAGGTAAACATCTTATGGATAGCAAATGTGTCTATGTGCAGTACACGATAAAGCTTGGCTAGTGTATGAAGCAGAATGTAATCTGACAAGACTTGATGTAAATTCAATTAACATAGACAAATGCAATCCCCTTATGGTGTGATCTAAACTGTAAAATGTCCACGAAGTAGAGGCGGTATGGAAGAAATAAGAGAGGAAACACAAGAACAAAGGATGAATTTGAGAGTAAAAGCACACTGTCTGATTTGGTGAATAAACTGTTTAAAAGCTACAAATCAGATATCCTCTTAGAGCTATTGGGCCATTTCTGCTGCCTGAGCACGAACAAATGGTGCATCTGTTAAAACAGAAAGACAAACAAAAATGCATGTTATGAAAAGTACAGGAGTAGAAAGTGAAGTTGAATCATTCTGGATATGTTATTTTTGTGATAAGCAGTTAATCTGCTTGCAGGAGAAAAGGAATACACATGCTCTATCAAAGGAGTTTAACCATGTTGCTGCCAGACCTTTCCCCCCCGTGCCACTCCCTTTTTTTGCCTATTTGGGGTAGTTTGTGCATAGGCCCCCATAACTTTTTGTCCACTTTTGGCATCAATGCCAAATTTGTGTCTTTTTTTACAGCATCCTGAGGATTCTAAAAGTAAAGAAGGGGTTTGTGGATTCCCCTGGAGGGGACGAAGAAATTAGGCAAAATATAGCAAACTTTGAGTTTTTGGGTAACAATTGGATAACGTGCTGCAGAAGAAAGCATCTTGTTTCTTACCTGCAAATGGTATCAATGAAGAGTTGGTGGTGCGAAAATCACCATTGTCCCACCTTTCAGGAACAGGCAGACATTTGTCAGAAAACGAAATGTTTCTACAGTTTTGGCATTTTACTGGGACAAAGCCTATTGTACCTATTTTTTGTGCTTTGAACCTACTTCCAGTTAGTGGTATAAATGGGTGTGAAACCAATAATGGATCCCATAAAATTATACATATCTGAACAGTAGAGGGGTCATTTGTGTAGATACTTCAAGGTTTACAATGGAAAGTAACAGTAGAAATAAAATAATACTAGAATTTAGTTGAAAACAACTGCCATTTGTGCCTACATTTTCACCTGTAACTACTTCTAACTATGGTAGATTTCCTAAAGCTGTATACTGTTACGTTCACCAAACCCTTTTGGTTGTGGGGCAATATGAGGTTTGTAGGTTTACCAAGAACCGGAGGTACCCAGAGCCAATAACTTAGTTGCACCTTGTAATGTGTTTTCATTGTGTACCGGGTTTACAGTAATTCATTTGGTAAAATATAAAGAGTGAAAAATTGGAATCAAGGAAACCTATGTATTTTTGAAATTGGAACAAGATATGGAGTTTAGAAGCAGTGGTTATTTGTGCATCTCTGAATTTGTGGGTACCCATATTAGCATGTGAATTAGAAGTATTGTTCAAAATGATATAATTTTTACATACTGTCTTACATTTGGAAGGCAGAAATGCATAGAAAGGCAAATAGTAATAACACTTGTTCTACTATTCCGTGTTTTTTCCCAAGTATCTCGATATAAATGGTACCTCAGTTGTGTGGGTTGGCTTAGTGTCTGAACAGGAAACTGCCCAAAAAGCAACGTGGACACATCCCATTTTTCCAATGAAAACTGACTCTTTTTTGCAATGTGTATAGCTGTACATTTGGGGCCCTAGCTCAGCTAGCACCTAGAAAAACCTAGCAAACCTGTACATTTTTGAAAAGTAGACACTCAGCATAATTGAGGATGGCCTGACTTGTATGGCTCTCAACAGGATCTGTAACCCAGAATCCCTTGCAAACCTCAAACATTGTAAAAGCAAACATATTTTCCTCACATTTCTGTGATGGAAAGTTCTGGAATTTGTGGGGAGCCACAAGCTTACACCCACCCAGCATTTCCCCAAGTCTGCTGAAAAAAATTATACATCACGTGTGTGGATAGGCCTAGTGCCCGCGAGAGGAAATCGGCCAAAACACAATGTGGACACATCATATTTTTCCAGTGAAAATTGACCCTTTTTTTGCAATGTGCCTAGCTGTGGATTTTGGGGACTAGCTCAGCGACACCTAGGGAAACCTAGAAAACTTGTAAATTTTTAAAACCTAGATACCCTGAGGAATCCAGGATGGGGTGACTTGTGTGGCTCTCGCCAGTTTCTGTTACCCAGAATTCCTTGCAGACCTCAAACTTTGTAAAAAACAAACACATTTTACTCACATTTCTGTAATAGAAAGTTTTGGAATCTCTGGATACCTACAAACTGGCACCCACCCAGATTTCCCCAAATTCTTCGGATAAAAATGGTACCTCCCTTGTGTGGGTAGGCCTACTGCTCGCAACAGGAAATGGGCCAAACTGTAAAATGGGCACCTAATATTTTTCCAGTGAAAACTGACCTTTTTTTGCAATGTGCCTTGCAGTGGATTTTGGGCCCTATTTCAGCCGGCACCTAGGGAAACCTAGCAAACCTAGGCATTATGAAGACTAGACACCCAAGGGAATCCAGGATAGAGTAATTTGTGCAAATATCAAGCTTTGTCAATAAAAACATTTTCCTCAAATCGCTGTGATGGAAAGTTCTGGAATCTGGGAGGAGACACAAACTTCCACCCACTCAGCATTCCAGCAAGTCTGCCGATACACATGGTACCTCACCTGTGTGGAAGGCCTAGTGCCTGCAACAGGAAATGGCCCAAAACGTATTGTGGAGACATTAAAATAATATTTTGTGAAACAACCTGCTTTTGCAAAGCAGTCACCCATGTTTTTTGGTCCTGGGTTCGACGGCCATCAAGGGAAACCTACCAAACCTAGACATTTCTGAAAACTAAACCCCCGGGGGAGTCCAGGGAGGTGTAGCTTGCATGGATCTCCCAATGTTTTCTTACCCAGAATACTCTGCAAACCTCACATGTAGCTTAAAAAATCTATTTTTTCTCACATATCTATGTGGTAAAGTTGTGGAATCACCAGGCCCACACAGCATTTCCACAGGTCCCCCAATAAAAGTTATACCTGACTTGTGTGGGTGGGTCAAACATCCGCTGCAGGAAAGGGCCCAAAACTTATTGTGGAGACATAAAAATTATGTATCACAAACCGACCTGATTTTGCAGGGATCACCCATGCTTTTGGTCCTGTACGCGATGGCCATCTAAGGAAATATACCAGACCTAGACAGTTCTGATAACTAAACCCCAGGGGGAGTCCAGGGAGGTGTAGCTTGAATGCATCTCCCAATGTTTTCTTACCCAGATTCCCCTGCAAACCTCAAATGTAGCTTAAAAAACACAATTTTCTCACATATCTATGTGGTAAAGTTGTGGACTTATCAGGCCCACACAAATTTCCAACCACCCACTATTTCCACAGGTCTGCCAATAAAAATGGTACCTGGCTTGTGTGGGTGGGTCAAATACCCACAACAGGGAAGAGCTCAAAACGTATTGTGGAGACATAAAAAATATGTACCAGAAACCAACATGGTCTTTTAAGGGGGGAAGCTTCTCTTTTGGTCCAGTGCTAGGCAGGCATCTAGGGAAACCTACCAAACCCAGATATTTCTGAAAGCAAGGCAACCGGGAGAGTCCAGACAGGTGTTACTTGTGTGGATACCCCATTATTTTACCACCCAGAATTCTCTGTAAACCTCAAATTTAGCTAAACAAATTCACATTTTCCTTACATTTCTGTCTGGGATCACTGCGCCAGCACAAAGTGTCTACCACCCAGCATTTCCATTGGTCTCCCGATAAAAATGATACCTCACTTGTCTGGGTGTCCAATGCAGAATCACCTAAAAAGGTATATAAAAAAATATAATGCTTAGAGCTCACTTTACTATCCCCTCAATAATTATGTTTTTTGGCCTTTACCAGTCACGGGTCCTTGGCCCACCCACACAAGTGAGGTAAAATTTTACTCAGGAGACCAAGGGTAATGCTGTGCTGCAGTAGGAAATGTGTGCTGGCCTAATAGCCCCAGTCAAAAATGTGAGGCAAATGGAATTTTCTTTTAGCTTCATTTAAGGTCTGCCGGGGATTTTGGGTCGGAAAATGATGGGGGATCCAAGCAAGCCACACATCCCTGAACTCTCCTGGTTTTTTACTTTTCAGAATGTATGGTAGGTTTCCTTAGATGGCCACCTAGCTCACAACCAAAAACGCAGGTGCCCTGCTTCAAAAACCAGTACTTTTTGTGATACATAATTTTAATGTCCCCACAATACTTTTTGGACCCTTTCCTGTTGCAGGTACTTGGCCCACATAAGTGAGATACCATCTTTATTGAGGACCTGGGGGAATGTTTGGTGGATGGAAATTTGTGTTGGCCTAGTGACCCCACAACTTTCCTACAGGGAAAAGTGACAAAATATGATCTTTAAGCCAAATCTGAGGTTTACAGGGGATTCTGGGTAGGAAATCTTTGGGGGATACATGCAAGCTATACCTCCCTGAACTTCCCTTGGTGTCTAGTTTTCAGAAAGGTCTGTGTTTGATAGGTTTTCCTAGATGGCCAGCTAGTCAGTGACCAAAAACACAGTGGCCCGCCCTTGAATATCTAGGTCGGTTTGTGATCGATAATTCTGATGTGTTAACAATATGTTTTTGGGGTTTCGTTGCAAGCCACGCCTACCTGGACTCCCACAGATGTCTACTTTTCTGAAATGTCTGGGTTTGTTAGGTTTCTCCAGATGGCCACTGAGTCAGGGACTGAAAACACAGGTGCTCCCCTTGTAAAAACAGGGTGCTTTGTCAAAGATTGGAGGCACCTGTATTTTTGGTCTGAGGCTCGGTGGCATCTAGGGAAAAATACCAAACCCTGAAATTTCTGAAAACTAGACACCCAGGGGATTATAGGGATGTGTAGATTGTGTGGCTCCCCAAATGTTTTGGTACCCAGTATCCCCAGCAAAACATCAAATGTAGCTAAAAGGTCACAATTTCCTCACATTTCGGTGTGGAAAATTTGTCAGATCACTGCACCGGCATAAATGTCCTGCCACCTAGTCTTTTCCTCAGTCTCCTCATAAAAATGATACCTCCCTTGTGTGGGTGCCCAAAGTGGCGTCAGTCTATAAGCATATGAAAAAAACCTGCCTCTCCGGACCAGCTTTGGTACCCTCTCAGTTTTTCATTTTATACGTTTTTATGTTCTCTGCTTTGAACACCTGCCCAAGTGAGGTGTCATTTTTTTCAGGAGACCGAGGAAAACAGTAGGTTGCGGGAAATGTATGCCGGCGCAGTGATCTGACAAATTTTCCACACCAAAATATGAAGAAAGTGTGACTTGCTGGCTAAATTTGACATTTGCAGGGGATTTTGGGTAATAAAATACTGGTGAATCCACGCAAGCCACACCACCAGCCAAGCACCATCCATGCATACCATCAGCCAAGAGCCATCCATGCATACCACCAGCCAAGCACCATCCACGAACACCCCAGCCAAGCACCATCCAAGCACATCACCAGCCAAGTGACAGTGACACCATGCTGGGGACTGTAGAGGTTGCTTCAAGGTACCTGCAGTCTATGCCGGTTCCCTGCATCCCAAGGGAGCCGATATTGCTGTTGGACAAAGGTAGCTGCAAACATGGAGCTCCCTCTGTCCAAAAGCTTTTCTTCTCCCCTTCATGAAAGCAAGAACATGGAAAAACCCCACACAAAAATAATTTATTATAGCCCTGGTGACGTGGTAGTCCCCTGGGCTGCGAGGGGCACAGGCCAAGAGGCCTAGGGGGTCAGGGTGTTTCTACCCTGCCCCCTTACTTTTAAAAAAAATGTTTTTTCTTGTGAGTAAGTAGAAGCGAGTCAGAAGATGGCTGCCAACACATCCTGGTTTGAAGTTTCGGCAGCCAATCTGATCGCATGCACGAGATCGGGAGGGGTTGCGGATCCAAAGTGGCCACAGTTGTATATCTTAGAAATCTTTAAATTTCTCAGCAACTACTGAACGGGTTTACACCAGTTAACTATAAGCATGTGTTTTGGACAATAGCTAACTTTTTCTCAATTTTGGTGTAATTCCGTTCAGCAGTTCGGGCTGTAGACATGTCTAAAGTTTCCTATTATACATAAAAAATAAGCAATATAAAAGAATGCATTTTAATAAAACTATAATATATATTGAAAACATTGCTAATTAAAAAATAAATTAAAAACACACAAACATAATACTACTAATATAATTTTACACAATATATACAAACCTATAAAAGTCTAGGAATAATACATATACTATTCCAAATCCAGTCTGCAACAGTAGGGAAAGTTTTAGACTCAGGAGAGGTAAAATGTATAATCCCACTCCAGCCTGTGCAACAGGTGGTAAGTGTTGGATTCGGGAAGGGTAACATTTACTATTCCCACGCCAGTCAGTGCAACAGTAGAGAACAGGGAATGTCTTCTGTTTAATAATCCATGCTCATATCTCACCATATTAGCTTCGTGGATATTTTAACACCCCTGTAGCTGCTGTGAATAACCGTGAGAGCTGGCTCTTTGTCTGGCAGGGTGGCAGAGTTCCCCCTCTGCCTCATTTGCACCAGGGCGAGACACAACACCTTTGTACCCGCAGGCATACCCATGTTTCACATACACTGTAGTCCAGGCGGATATGGGTGCACATGTAAGTGTCACCCTCACACTGATGGTGAATCCCAGACTGGCCCGTGTCGTGCAAGGATTCACAGCTGACTGACTGCTGTCCTGGGTGGGTGCCTGCAACAAAAGACTACGATTTCACTCTAAGTGCTCTCCACCAAGTACGCCACTACAGCGCGCATCAGCACTTAATACTCGACCTGGGAGCTCACTTTGAAGAGTTTGATAGTTCAAGACCTCTGCCATTATTCTTCAGCGGCTGGCTGGTAACACCGTTGATGCTCACTAATCACAGAGTGAGTAAAGATTATGAAACAAAAAACTCGGCAGAGGACATGGGGACCTTCAGCACAGCAGCAGACCGTAAGGAAATTAATGCGTTAAGAAGGTTTGGAGTGAGAAGACCAGTGCAATGAGAGGAACCTAGCACAGCTATCGGCTTTAGGGAGAAATACAAATATAAACACAAGTGAGATAAGGGGTTGTACATGTGACAAATAGCATGATTTTCAACCCTGCTCACAGAAACAGGGAACGGTACGCGACCTCTTCCTGGATTTACAGGTTCCGGCTAAGGGTTTACACGATGAAAGACATGCACCCCTCCCGATTTCTCACTGTCGGTGTTGCTGTCTGACCCTTTATATTGAAGGTGTGTAGAACTAGGAAGCAGCCTACCGATTGTTCTTTTGTAATTATTGGGAAGGGAACCTGTTACTCCAACATTCAGGACTCTTTTTTTGACTGCTGCCCAATTTCTGCTTGATGCCTGACTGATATAACTCTATCATAATACTGCTCTAAGGACTTGAACCTCATACAGACCGTTGGTACTACTTTGCTCTGAGGAAGCTCTCAGCTTGAGAGCGAAACGCGTTGGTATCATGCTCTGAATGCTTTTTAAAGACAGAACAATTGTTTTCTAATAAAGAAGTGACTTTACAATACTACTTTGACTTTTTGGACTCTGTAAACTGTGCACCCCCAACATTATTCAACAGTTGTTTGATCTGGAGCACAGGTACGCCAACCGACAGCTGGCGTAGTGGTTGTTTGCGCGGTGCTTCGAAAAAACCTTTGGAACTGGTGTGAGGTGCGGCACCAAGGGCCCACTGTTGCTTCTTTTAGTTTGGTTTTGCACTTCCACAGAAACAGGGTTGTAGAGAAGCTAAGCTCAGAGCAAGAATGCTCTTCAAAAGAAAAGGGAACCTTAACCCAACATGAGCAGGAAACCAATTCAAAAAATGTCCCTAGGGAAACAGATAAACACAAGTTAGTGTAATTATACCATAGTTAGTCCCTGCTGCTGTGACAAATGAAAGGGAAAAGTCGGGACAAAGAGGCAGGACTGACCACTAGCAAGCAAGTATTTTTAAAGGACACTGCAACAATCAAATCAGATGGGTTTAAGCCTACAGGAGACGTATACCAAAGTATCCAAGAGGTTGTACGCTTACGCTAGACCTAAAAATGGAAAACAAAATGTTTAAATTATTGAAAGAACAAAACCTTTTGAGATAGGCATACCTACATCATTTCTCAAATACCTCTTCTGCTTCTAAAACATGTATTCAGAATTTCTCCCCCAAAAAATGAAAGCTAGCACAAGAACTCTTGAGGCATTCTGTACTATTAATCCTCCTCACTTTTAAAAAAACCATGTGTAAAGAATAAACACCATCCTCACCATATACATAACATTTTCATCAGCCTTACTGAACATGGATCACCATGTAAACATATATGCCATTTCTTAATAGATGTATTCAAGACATCTAAAAAAAATAATATATACCTCTCTACATCTTTAAGTAAACTCAAAAGTCCCACCCTATATATAGCTAAGTGCAACCACAAGTTCCGTACCATATCCCACCATCTAAGCAAATGTAAAGCGGTCATATAAGTTAAAAACCACATTGACAAAAATTTCCCAATTCTTCCCTAATAAGTATTACTTTTTCCTAATTCAAATGCAAACGGAAAACATGTTTTTACATTTTATTTGTGACTACACTACTCCTGTTTAATAATGTTACTATAAGTACTACAACTCCCACAATGCAAATAACAGATGTATGTATTCTGCACATGAGGTTTAGACATTTAAAACATTCTTAGTTCCTCGTTGTAACTTTCCACAATACTATGCTGTTATTTTTCTATAAAGTACACAATGTAATAAAGAAGCACCAATTCATTTTTCTCTTACTTTCAAAAACATTCACCACTAACCTCTTAAACACATACCCTCTGATACATGTTTTCAAATCACTGTGATACTCTTTTTTTAATCGAAATCCCATGTGCATCTTCATTTCTAATGTAATTTTTATAAAGAATGAAAGTGTTGTGTACATACCAGTGAATTCAGTGTGTAGACTATATTGTTAGTTTAGCTCTTTAGGGATAGTTTTGACACTTAGGATTTGTAAAAACTAAGCACAAGAATGGTACACCACTCCTATACAAAGCAACCATAAAATGGCAACAACTTCAACATTGCACTCTGTGATAATGAGAAAGGAAGCAAATTAAATCATGTCTTTCATTTTAGACTACACTATATCCACTTGTGAATAGTTAGTATATGTTAACTCGTTACCTCTCTTTCTAAAAGAGATTACCATCTACGTGTGATGTATTTGTGAGTAAACATGTATCTATCTTCATTTATTTTAATTTAAATACTACACAGCAGTGTATTACATAGTCCTGGTGTGTTCAAGATTGGTGTGCTGAGCAGTTTTTACCTGAATAAATGCTTTCAACAGCGAGTCTCCTCCTGAGTGCGTCTTTCAGCCTTTATAAAACAGGTCTAGCTGTAATTAGTGCAGCATGTGTAATGGTGCTAGGAGTCTGAGTAGTTCACTATATTACAATTATGGTTGCCATTTATTTAACCTAAACCATATAAATATGGTTACTTTCTTTGATTGTTTTATGTCTAATGGCACACTTACTATACCAAAGATCTACTCCAACATTTGCTGTGAGGAAAGCTTTGCAATCCTCTATGGACAGAGCAGCAAGACAACAAATCCATGGAGGTGTGGATGTCACATTCATGCACTGCGACCAACAAATCTGTATTAAAATATAAGCCATCTTTACACATTGTTTGCAATAGAGTGTTTGAAGGGTTTTCGTTTAATATTATCTCTCGCGCGGACGCTCGTTTGAGGGCGGACTGCTCTATTTTACTAACTGTATTACCGATGGAACTTTTAACTGCAGAATTGATCGTGCCTATTTTTTAATCGGTTTTGTTCTCGCTTTTAAATTAGCACTTGCTACTTCTCCAGCACTTTTCTTACCTGAATTTACGTCACTGCTGCCATTGTTAGATTGATTTGCACTCCTGTTGCCCTCCCCGGTCCACCACGGGTGACGTCCCGGTTGTATGGAGGGCGGCCCATGCAACTTCCGGTTTGGCAAGGTTAGCGGTCTAGTTGACGCGCACCACCAAACTATAAATCAGATGCCCAGTCTTACGAGCAGCAGGCGCGAGTTTGGAGGGCGGATTGCTCTATTTTAATAACTGTATTGGGGGAGCCTTGCATACCATACCTGCGGTGCAATTTGGTTTTCGCCTGCATCCTTTGGGGAATAGTTTGCCACCACCGGATGCCACCGCTACCCGCGCTGCCGCCCCAGGACTACATTTTCCGGCTTCCTCAGCGGCGGCGCGCACCAGTGACGCGCTACCGGCGCCAGGAGGTGCATTAAGAAGCACGGACCTCCGTGTCACGGGACGCGTGCGGGACGAGCCGGGCGAAACCCGGGCCAAGGGCGGGCCCGTTCTAGCCTGTTACAGACCGGAAGAGACCAGACCGGGACCACCCTCTAACGCCTACTGGAAATTTTGAGTACTGATCGCCCTTGTTTATATCTCTCAGTTGTTATGGCGGCCCATAGAGGTATGAAATCCACACCCACAGGGCATGTAGCTGGGACACTGGACCAATTTATAATGAGGGCCTCATCAGTGCTGGAAAGAGAGATCGTCATGGCGGAACGCCGGTTGTCAAAGGATCCGGTGTCTCTGAGAAGATCATCTTTGGGTCCTCTGGCACAAGTGTGCTCCTTGGGGCCCCTCTTACAAACAAATGAAGCTGAAGGGTCACCCGGGATCATGAACTCCCCCTCTAGCAGTGCATTGAGAATGGAGGATTTGATTAAACAACCTTTACCTGTGCGGGTAACCCACAAGGCGACCGTACATTTAGAAAACCCCATAACTCCTCCTGTTCTCAGTACAAACAAGGAAGGTGCAGTTCCCAAAAGGAAACGGAAGGGGTGCACCTCTGCGGGGGAGAAAACCAAAACAGTCCACGCACAATAATTCTACTGAACTGCTAATTATAGAGCAAAGCAAACTTAGTGAGTCCCCGGTCCCCTTAGGGAAACCTTCTGAGGCTCGAACCGACTCTCCGTCCCCAAGCAATTTCAATCCAGATCTGCTGGTGGGAAACCTGAGGTCGGCTTTATCTTCGATGATACAGCCCCTGGAGCAAAGACTCAAATTTATTGACAAGAAATTGGCAAAAATTGAGGATTTACTTGTAAGCAATATGAACCATGCCAAAGAACCTTCTGCCACTGAAGCTCGGTGTGTATCACTTACAACGCAACTTTTACGTCGTAATGCTGTTACAACGCAGCTATTACAACGCAGGATCCATTACATCGGATGCCATTACAACGCATGGCATTACATCGCAGATGCTATTACAACGCATACCATTACATTGTAAGTATTGGTAAGTATATAATTTTTTTTTATTTTATTTAATATTATATAATTGATTTAATTATTATTAATTATAAATAAAAATAAATAAAAATATTTATTTATGTTTTTAAATATTATAAATTAAATTTATTAATTTAAGTAATTTTTTTTATAAGTATGAGTATAGGAGTATATGTTTTGGTGTACTGAGGTATATGTTTTGGGGTGTTTGGGTATTTTTATGTTTTAGGGCAGGGTTTGGGTTTTGGGGTACAGGGGTGTTTTTAGGTTTCAGTGCTAGGTTTGTGTTTTGGGGTACAGGGGTGTTTTTAGGTTTCAGGGTAGGGTTTGGGTTTTGGGGTACAGGGGTGTTTTTAGGTTTCAGGGCTAGGTTTGGGTTTTGGGGTACAGGGGTGTTTTTAGGTTTCAGGGTAGGGTTTGGGTTTTGGGGTACAGGGGTGTTTTTAGGTTTCAGGGTAGGGTTTGGGTTTTGGGGTACAGGGGTGTTTTTAGGTTTCAGGGTAGGGTTTGGGTTTTGGGGTACAGGGGTGTTTTTAGGTTTCAGGGTAGGGTTTGGGTTTTGGGGTACAAGGGTGTTTTTAGGTTTCAGGGTAGGGTTTGGGTTTTGGGGTACAGGGGTGTTTTTAGGTTTCAGGGTAGGGTTTGGGTTTTGGGGTACAGGGGTGTTTTTAGGTTTCAGGGTAGGGTTTGGGTTTTGGGGTACAGGGGTGTTTTTAAGTTTCAGGGTAGGGTTTGGGGTACAGGGGTGTTTTTAGGTTTCAGGGTAGGGTTTGGGTTTTGGGGTACAGGGGTGTTTTTAGGTTTCAGGGTAGGGTTTGGGTTTTGAGGTACATGGGTGTTTTTAGGTTTCAGGGTAGGGTTTGGGTTTTGGGGTACAGGGGTGTTTTTAGGTTTTAGGGTAGGGTTTGGGTTTTGGGGTACAGGGGTGTTTTTAGGTTTCAGGGTAGGGTTTGGGTTTTGAGGTACAGGGGTGTTTTTAGGTTTCAGGGTAGGGTTTGGGTTTTGGGGTACAGGGGTGTTTTTAGGTTTTAGGGTAGGGTTTGGGTTTTGGGGTACAGGGGTGTTTTTAGGGTTCAGGGTTGGGTTTGTACTTAGGGCTAATTAAATTATATTTACCATTTATAAATTAATTAAAATATATTTATTAAATTAAATTAATTAAATTATATTAATTACATTTTTAATTAAATTAATTAAATTAAATAAATTATTTTAATTAATTTAATTTCATTACAATTTTAAACATATTTAAATTAAAATAATTTCATTATATTAATTAATTAAAATTAATTACAATTTTTATTAAAATTAAATTAAATAAATAGATTTAAATTTATTAAATTAAATTAATTACTATTTTAAAATGTATTTTAATTAAATTAAATAAATTAAATTAATTAAATTAACTTAATTACATTTTTTTTAAAAGTATACTTACCTATACTTACGATGTAATGCCATGCGTTGTAATAGCATCTGCGATGTAATGCCATGCGTTGTAATGGCATCCGATGTAATGGATCCTGCGTTGTAAAAATTCCGATGTAACGGAATGCGTTGTAAAAATCAGCGTTATAGTGACACCAATCCCTGAAGCTCAAATACAAGTACTAACAGCTGTTGTGGAGGCTCTGCCAGTCCATCCCAAGCCCTTAATTACTTGCCCTTCTGAACCGTTGACACCGACCAATACATCACGATCTAGTGGACCGAGTGGATGCACAAGCCATACCTTGCCTACATCTGTTGGCAAAGTGCTATCCCCGAGAACAACAAAACCTAAATCCCCGGGCAGAGCTCATACCAACCGACCGAGGGATAATCACTGCCCCTTGGACCCGCCACTCATTGATTTACCTCCGAAAGTGCCCCTTATGTGGTTGTCCTTAATGGGGTCCCTAAATTGGCCCAAAACAGACTAGAATCATTTACGGAACTAAAAAATAAAACAATCTACTGGTTGAAATCATACAGACCTTTGCCGAGCAGTGTTCAAAGCAAGATTCTGTTTGTTAGAAGAGTAAGGTGGGTGGGTCCAAAATCGAAAGATATGATTGGGGATTGTGTTGTTATAAACTTTCAGAATAGCAGGGTAATTGATCATGTTTGTAGTAGTCGTTTTAATGGTTCAGCTACAACTATTAAGACGCTAAAACTAAGCTACTTCTATCCACCAGCTAATCCTCACCACCCCTATGATATTGGGAATTTTTACTATTGGGTTTCACAAGAAGATACCTGGTACAGCAAAGAGGGCATGTGGGGATGGAGGGGGAGTAATGATGTCTTGGGATTCCCAGTCAGCAATAGGTTTAGTTTACTAGACCAGGTAGACTGACCACAAATGCCCCCACCCTCTCAAAAAACGCTCCTTTCACCAGGTCCTAGGATGGAAAGATTGGGAAGGATGGTGGGGTTTTTGGTCGATCCATCCACCGTGGAAGAATGCTTCCATGATGGGGGAATATCGTCACTAGCTATGAAGGAGTCTGTGGTTAATCCACTAATCCTCACATCTTCTAGGACCCTAAATGCCTAATCCCATGTTCTAAGTTTGCCTTCACACTCACATTCAGCCCACAGGCACCTAGTACCTTAGTAGGGGGATCTATTAGCCCAGGTTTTCAGGTCAATATGGTATGTAGACCGTCCCCCCCAAACGGGATCCTAAAAATCTTATCCTGGAATATAGCGGGACTCGCTGCCAACCTAGAAATACCTGATTGGTGTGCATTTGTAGATCTCCACGGGATCTGCTTATTCCAGGAAACTTGGGCTCTTAATCCTATACATAGAATAGGATATGTTACCTATATGGAGCCAGCCACAAAGGGCCCAAGAGGGAGACCATCGGGGGGGTTGTGCATATGGGTAGGTGTTCACATTGGTTTTACGCTGAAACGAATAGATACTAAAAGTTCTGATTTGGCATGTATTCTCATGTCGCATCCTAATACACCAAAACTAGCACTCATTACTATCTATTCGCGGCCAGTCCGATCTGGAGGAACCTCCGAGACTTTATCCTCTTTGATCAATCTATTACATTCTCTCCCGGGTGACGTTGCTCTGTTGGTTGGAGGAGACTTCAACTGTCACTTTGAACCACTTAATGGTGTCTCCCAGATAACAACAGAAGAAGATGAAACATGGTTAGTCCCTCCCTCAAACATCTACCCAGTGAAACATTGGTCAGCCCTTGCAATCTAGCTAACTTCTCTTACCTATTCCTTTTCTATTAGAGCCTGTAATGGGTGATTACAGGGGAACAGCCCTGGGCACCCTACTTACAGTGGAATGGGCCATTCTTCGGTAATTGATTACTTTATGGTTAGTCTGTCATTGTGGCCTAGAGTACTTAATTTTAATATAAAAAGTCGTACAGAAAGTGACCACAATCCCCTGACCATCGAGATGGAGTTTGACCTGGCCAATGAGGGACCTACCAGGGAAACCCCCACGAGCAGTGGCCTTAGAATAATTCAAGGTGGAAGGAGAATTCGTTGGGAATCTTTGAAGTTGTCCACTGAAAATATGGCCAAAATGTATTTGAGTTTAATTCCTCTGTTAGAAAGGGCCAAACTAACTATTGGTATCCCCGTTAAAAATGGTGTGGAACATGACCTTTCTCGAACTAATAAGACTTTAACTGCAATATTGGGGGAATGTTTCTATAAAACATCTTCCACCACGCCCAGCAGGCAAGGTGAAAGAAACCCTTGGTTCAATAGGGGCTGTAGGGATGCGAAGTGTGCTCTGCTTATGGCACTTAAACAAGATAACAAGGAATCTGTTACCACAGCCAGACAGGCTTACAAGCTAATTATTTTTAATGCTAGATCTGAGTGGGAAGTAGAACGATGGCTCGCCATCAGATCTGCACTTGTGGCAAAAGATCCAAGGACCTTCTGGAATCTCGTTCACACCGGGAAAGCAGAAGGCAAAACCACGATTGACCCGAACATCCCTGAAGAATCTTGGTCTCTCCATTTTAAAGAGCTCTACTCTAACCCCCCTACATTGAGCAGTGAGGCCCCTCCAAGCCTTCTGGCCCCGGATCCTACGTGGTGCATACCACCCTTTTCATTGCTTGAGGTGCAAACAGCTGTATTTAGCCTATTACCCAATAAAACTCCAGGGCTGGATAGGATTCCGGGCGACCTTTTTAGAGATGAACCGTTAGTTTGGGTCCCATACCTTCTTTTATTATACAATGCGATTTTACAGGGGCTACCTCTCCCATGTACCAGGTTGGGTGCGGAGATAATTCCCATCTACAAGAAGGGTTCTCCACTTCAACCATCAAATTATAGGCCCATCAGCCTTATCGATGTTAGCCAGAAAATTTATGCCAGGCTTCTCCTACAACGCTTACAGGACTGGATCGATGACAATAATATCTTGACCCCGCTTCAGGCGGATTTTAGGGCAAAAACATCAACTATTGACCAATTGTTTTGGCTCCAGGTCCTTTATTTGAAGCACGTAGTCCTGGATGGAGGCAGCCTATATCCAACGTTCGTGGACCTGAAGTCTGCCTTTGATATGGTGGACCGGAACCAGCTCTGGACCATCCTCTTAGCTATGGGGGTCCCACCATACTTATACTATCAAATTAAAAACCTCCACGAAGGTACTTTTGCCAGAGTTCGCTTTGGCAAGCATGGTCAATTAACAGGGCCGTTCCCGGTAGAGAAGCGGGTCAGGCAGGGTTGTGTGCTCGCCCCAACCCTCTTTTCCTCTTTCTAAACAGGCTTATAGAAGACCTCCTTACTGTCAAAGATATTGACTGCCCAAAATTGGCCTCCCAAAAATTTCCCGCATTAATGTTTGCGGACGACACCCTGCTGCTCTCAAAATCGCCAATGGGCATGTAGCAGGTGTTGAACCAATTTATTAATTTCTGTAACAAAAGAAATCTGGCTGTTAACATCGACAAGACCAAGTACATGGCATTTAATGCCAGTACCACCAATTGTCCCCATCAGACGATGGAAGGTCGACCCCTGGAAAGGGTCCCAATCTTTGACTATTTAGGTCTGTCCCTCAACGATAAAATGGGGTGGGGCCCACAAATGGCAAAGGCCAACCTAAGATTAACACAGGCTGTGGGGGGGATTTTAAAAGTCCCAAAAAACTGTGCCCAAAAAATAGTAAGTGCGCCACTAGAAATTTTCAAAGTTCAAGCAGGGTCTTCATCTCTTTATGGGGCGGAACTTTGGGGGCACTTAACACCTGACGAGCTATCCATTACAGAAAATAATTTTATCAGGCAAATTTTGACTTTACCAAGAAATACTAAGCTAGTCCCACTTAGGCTGGATTTGAATATTCGCCCGATTGCTGATGCCATCGCCTCACGCCCACTACTTTATTGGAGGAGGCTATAGAGTATTCCTGAGTTGGCGAGCTACAAGGAGGAACTTAAAGTGGTGCTGGCCTCTCTTGGTGCTGGCAGGATTCCTTGGTTATCCTTCGTAAGGCAGTCTCTCTCCTTGATTGGGCTCGAGAACCTCTGGTCCAATCCTGAGGACTCCTGCCCAGCTATTTCCAAGCAAACCTTGGCTCGCATTATAAAAGACTTTGATCTAAGGAAGGTATTTTGTTTGTCTAAACCTTCGAGTCTAACTGACGCCTTCCTGGATCATAAGTCACACTATAGCTTTGAACAGGAGATAGACGCAATACAACCCACTTTAGCGAAGAAGCTATATCTTCAATTTAGATACGGAATCCTGCCTCTATATTCATTGACTGACAGGTGGCCCTGCACGCCCCTGCCCAGGCTGTCGAATTGAGGATGAAACCCTCGTACATGTTACCCTCTTTTGCCCGGCCTACAACATTATCCGGAGCAAGTGGATAATCCAGTTGTGCAACAACTTCGGTATTAAGAACTATCTCGCCTTCTTCAGGATTTTGAAATCGGACACTAGTGCAGTGATAGTGGCTGTGGTAGCAAAGTTCCTGTTTTCAATGTGGTTAACTCGCAGGAATTTAATCAGTTAAATTGGTATTTTATTGCACTCAGTTTTATTGGAGAGACGTAGGGAGTGACGGACTAGGTTATCGGATTTTATATAACTTTTATGTATTGTATCTATAACTTATATTTTTGCAACTTTTAAATTTTGCCTCTTCCCATTCCGATGAATTCAAGATGATGTATTTTATACATACGAATTGATCTTAAAAATTTATGGTATGTTTGAAAACTGTATATTGTATTTGTATGTGCTTTTATGGTTAAAACTAACCACAATAAAGTTTTTGGAACATATAGAACATAACTGTATTACCGCTTGTACTTTTAACTGCAGAATTGATCGTGCCTATTTTTTATTCGGTTGTGTTCTCGCTTAACACTTGCTACTTCTCCTGCACTTTGAAATATTTGCACTTTTCTTACCTGATTTTACGTCACTGCTGCCATTGTTGGGTTGATTTGCACTCCTGTTGCCCTCCCTGGTGCACCACGAGTGACGTCATGGTTGTGTGGCGGGAGGCCCAGGCAAATCCGGTTTGGCAAGGTTAGAGGTCTAGTTGACGCTCACCACCAAACTATAAATCAGATGCCAGTCCGACGCGCAGCAAACGCGCACAGCGGGCACAATGAAGGTGCGCAAAAGACAAGCGCGTCTGCACCTATCCACGCCCCGTCCGGACCAGGGGCCACTCACCCAAGTAGTCTTCCCCGAAACATAATCTCCTACAGTTCCCACACTTTGCAAAGGTTGAGAGGGCTGCCTAATACAAGGTATCAAAAAAGTGTGGATCCCACCTCTAGCATCTTGCGGTCCCGGGGAGGTTCCAAGTAGGTGCTTTGGTGCGATTTCACAAGTTAGGAACAGTGTGTCCCATAAGTGAAATCGACCCCCAGCGAGACCATGAAGTGTCATTTTTCACTTTAATAACACCATCTATTTAAGAGGAACGTATGTATTTCTAATATGAATGCATGCTAAAATTAATATTTTATTGTTGTAAATTCACTGTTCCCAGAGTTTGGGATATAGGAGTGGCATATACAGGGCTGGTCCCTGTATGGTCCCGAAGAAATGCTAGGGGTAGCATGAAACATGTCGACCATATCGATCACTGAGTCAATCACATTATAGGTTGCCCTACAGTGACATTAACCCCACTTTTAATATACCTGCATAGGAGCTCAATAAAACAGTTAGGCCCACTAAGCACGGTATTTTTAAATACTCACACACACCCACTCCACCACCTTTTCTGCACCACACATAGTCATTCACTCTCAAGTGCTCCTGCGTAGTTCGTGAGTCGCAGCACGCCCCTTTTCGTAGAGAACTGGGATGGCCCCAATGATGAAGCATGTCACCGTGGGGAAACCCCGGTGAGTGAGGGGACACTAGAAAGAAATTTCTCTTTCTTGATTGGTACATTGATTCAATGCAATCATCCACCTAAAGCTGGGCTAGGTCCAAGGATCCTAGAGGTGGGATCCACACTTTTTTGTACTGAACTCAAGGAGGCCGACCTAGTCTCATTAATCCTCCTTCTTCCCCTGTTTCTCATAGTAATACAAGGTATCAACATGCCATGGATATTGTGATTGGTCTCTCCCATTGTGCTCAATGTGACTTTGCCTTCCAAGTACATGACAACTCTTGGGGACCTGTTCCTGCCCCCTTTCAGGCGAGATTATTCCTTCTAAATTGTAGATCACTTGTCAAACATTCTGCTGAGCTTGCATTATTACTGGATGAAATAAATCCAGATGTTCTCTTCTTAAGTGAGACCTGGCTTCACAGCGAAGCAGACCCCGTTCTCGTTCAAACTCTCCCCCCAGGTTATTTAATTCTCAGAGCTGAGCATAACACGGGCAGGGGCGGGGGCCTAGCTTTAATTTTTAAAGAGACCTTTAACTGTCACACTACTACAACTTCCCTTATGGACTATGAGAGCTTGGCTTTTGCCATAGACCTGGCCGCGACAAACACCTTCTCGGGCCTCTTAATTTATCGCCCCCCGGGGTAGTAGGACAGTTCTTCACAAGTCTCTCTGGTACCATTGCCAACTTGGCCTTAATTCCATCTAATTTGACTATACTTGGAGACCTTAACATTCATTTAGATAACCCTGCTTATTGTTCGGCAAAGGAACTATCAATGAATCTGCTAGTGTTTCAGTTAACCAAGAAAGGATTCCTACCAACGTATGTAAAAGGTCATCTTCTTGACCCTGTTTTTAGTAACCTACAAGAGCTAGTGGTTGGCACCCCTGTTCCACTTTCCAGGACAGATCATTTTCTGATCCCTTTAACTTGGGAGGTCTGTCAACCTATTTCTTCTTTGTAATAAAATACGGGTATGAGAACGGAATTGGTCGAGGCTATCACCAGGCCCATGGACTTCTGTTCTTGAAGCTACCAGGCCTCCCAGACCTGCTATTAACGCCAACCTGAACCAGGTTGTTGATAATTTTTATTCCTGGATTACAAGTTCGCTTGATTCGGTACTTCCCAAAAGATATATCCACAAGAAAGGGAAACCTAAGATGGCGCCATGGTTCTCCCCTAAATTAAGAGAGCTTAAGCGTACTTGCAGAAGGTTAGAACTAAGGTGGAGGCAGAATTATTCTGAGTCAAGGAAAACCGATTATAGAGACTCAATCAGAATATATGAAGTTGAAATTAAAACTGCCCAAGCCATCTAATTTGAGGAGAAAATCATCTCGGCCTCTAATTCTCCTAAAGAGATTTTTCGTATTGCCAAAACTTTAGCAACCCTCCTCCATAAAGCATTAGTCCAAGAGGGGGCACAAAGCCGTTATAACAATTTAGCAGAATTCTTTTATCAAAAAGTTCAAAATATTTACTTATCTTTTCCAGCTTCCCAGAACGTTTCAAGCTTTTGTCATACTGTAGAGCTGGTTTTTGATCTGCAGTCTTCATTAGGACAGGTCCCTCCCCTAACCTCTACCGCCCGCGATCTGATTATGAAAAAAGTTACTGCGGGCTCTCCCATGGATCCTCTCCCCTCCTCAGCATTTTACCCTGGCTATCGACTCCATTTGCCCTGCCATCCTGGACATTCTAAACCTATCCCTTTCCTCCGGCATGATTCTGTCCACATGGAAATGTGCGCGAGTGAGGGCTCTTTTAAAGAAACCTACCCTTGACCAGTCTATGTTAACTAATTATCGTCCCTTCTCTCTTCTCCCCTGGGTGAGTAAGCTACTTGAGAAACATGTGAACACTACGCTGGTAGAGTATTTGGAGTCTAACCATCTCCTCCATTGCTCTCAAACAGGTTTCCGTCCCCAGCTAGGGACGGAGATCGCTCTTGTGGCAGTAACTGAGGAGGTGAGGAAGATTCTGGACCACGGGGGCACAGCAGCAATCATTCTGCTTGACCTCAGTGACACTTTTGACACTGTTAATCACAACATTCTGATTTGCTGCCTCAAGAACCTTGGAGTCAATAGTACGGCCCTAGCCTGGTTCCAGTCCTTCCTTTTCAGGTGTTTGAAGGTGATGTAGCTTCCAACCGGCTGTCGCTCAGTTTTGTGGTTCCTCAGATTTTGTCCCTGAGCCCCACGCTGTTTAACATATACATGCACCCTCTGGCTGAGATTGTCCTCCCATTCGGCATAAAGATTGTCACCTACGCAGATGAAACTAAGCTTGTGGTAGCATTAAACAATCCTGAGAGGTCATCTAGCTTTTTGTGTCCCTGCCTGAAGGCAGTAGCTGAATGGATGGAACTTTCATGCCTTAAACTCAGCTCCTTCAATGCCTCTACTCTCTGGAACTCACTTCCTCTAGACCTCCGGAAGGAGTCAAATCTATTGGCGTTCCGGAAACTTTAAAAAACTTATCTCTTTAGGGTCTCTCTTTAAGCTTTCTGTCTCATTGCTTTATGCGTTAGTACGCAGCACTGAGAGGCCTCAGGGTAGCCATGCGCTATACAAGTCCAAATTCATTCATTCTCTAAGACTTATTAATTTATAGGGCAGAGAAGTATAGCTTTGAATAAAAAAAGGTACTCAGGACGGTATTTGAAGCCATTTATGCTGTAGAATATTGAACAGCTATCCATTCACCTTTCTCCTAACACAGTGGTTCCCAAACTTTTTTGACCCGTGGCTCCCTTGACCTAATTGGCAGTTGGCCGTGGCTCCCCACCATTTTTTACCCGCACACCGGGTTGACGCGGCGCACCCTTTGGGAACCACTGGTCTACACCCACCCACCCAACGCTCTCCACCAGGCCCCTGACCCTGCACCCACCCACCCAACTGTAACCACCAGTCTGAATTCAGTGCATACCACACTACGCACTACGGGGCAGATTAACAAGCCCCTTGCGCCACAATGCGCCACTTTTCCCATGTTAAAAGTGACGCAATAGTGGCGCAAGGGGCTTGTAAATCTGCCCCTACATGTTAACATCACCGTTAGCCTGAGTGGGCCCTCAAATCGCTCATGCCACCGTTCAGCTGCCGCCAAACAATTGAAGTACCTTTGGGATATTTCGTGGCTGCCCCAGCACCTAGCACTTTCCATTTGCTAGGGCTCAAAAAATGAATGATATGCGGAGCGGCAAGCAAACAGTTGAAGTACTTTTGGTGCGGCGCCCCTGGCTTCTAATCATGGTGCACCGGGGTGCCGTGGCGCACACTTTGGGAACCACAGTCCTAACACATGGGGATGCCTAATGAAGACTCCATGAGACTGTGAAAATGTTTTGCTGCATCGTAGTCAAAAACCATACCACACTAAAGTACAGTTGAAGTAAGCATAAATATTCTGGACTGTGAATGCCTTGCTTTGCTTCTTTGTATTCCCTTCATTTGTGCCGATTTTCAGTTGTGACAAATGTGCACACCATGAGGCAGTGAAGGGGAGTCAGGAACAGGGATATAAGATCTATAGAAGATGATGTGGACTGCACCAGGGTGTAAAGGATTGCCAGCAGGGGTGAAGCTTCAGATGGAGTAGTGTTTGTGGTGTTACACCCCTCTAATAAATGTATTCTTTAGTAAACAGCTGGATAAAGGAATTTTAAGTCAGGTATGGTGAGGTGTATGTTAGATTTGATTTGGAATGTTTACATACAATGGCATGTAAACAGACACACACACACACTTGTCTCTGTTTTAAAAGTTTAAAAAATATTGAGTTTTAAGTACCTCTCCCGATCCGCACTCCTCTCCCTAGCTACTGATCCTTAAGCCAACCTCCTGCCCTGCTTCTCATATAATGTATTTCAACCAGTGTGATTGTTGGCAAATATGAAGATCACCTCCTTCCTAAAGTTACTGACCAAGCTGCTCCCCTGCATGACAGTCAGTGTGTTGTGGAGTTGAGTGAGGTACCCCACATGGATGTGCTTACAGGAGTCTCTTGGATCTTTCAAACCCAGCTCTTATCCAGTTTTGTACAAGACGGTGATGAATATATATCATCCAAGGGCGGCAGCTGCTGGGTGCTGTCCTTATAGTGCACACACGAAAAAAGTGGAAGAGGAGTAGTTCTGCAGGCTTGTCAATTGTTTTCCCGATTCAGTCTGCTAGTCCATGACTCTAGTTCTGGTCCAGGGTGATTGTAGCCTTTGGCCCCAGTGGCGGCCCCTCCACATGTGTCTAGGAGCATTGTCCCACTCCTTTCTCGCAGTGGAAGAAGCAGAAACATAAAATGGTATTATGAATACCATTTTATGTTTCAGCTTCTTGCATTGCGAGAAAGCAGAAGGGCTTGGTTGGGGGCGGGATGGTGTGTGGTCCTGCTTCAGGCATGGGAGGAGTGGCTTGCCCACTGTTGTGGGTGATGACTGATAAGCCCTAGGGCCGACCAAACCAGTCACAGGTACTCTCCCGTTTTCTACATGTAGGCTGCATGCATGAAGAAAACAGCCTCCCCGTAGACGCCTGTGCAGTCGGCATCCCAGCAGCGTTGTGATTGGCTTAGGGGAGGAGAGGGAGGCTGCCTGCTTCCTGTGAGGAGCAGAGAGAGGAGACGCGACGCAGGACCGGAAGCTAAGGTAAGTTTTAATTATTATAATTTTTTTTAATTACCCCCTACCCCATGTGACCCCCTCCCTGCAAGACCCCCAGCCCTCCACCCACGAGCCATGCCGGCCACGACTGTGTGCCCCACAAAGTGGCATATTCTACCCCAATATAATTTATCTGGGGTTAAGCGGAGCGAAGGATGCACGCCCTCAAAACATACCCTAATGGTAAAATGTTTAATAACTGTACAATAAATAAGTTAACAAATTACGTTGTATTAAGGGATGGCTAATAATTAAGAAGGAAGGGCATTCCTGGAGGGAACGTGCATTTGTCTTTAATCCTTGTCTAGTGCCAGGAAAGTGCAGAATAATTATCTAATTTTTACCACTCTCTCTGTAGTTATGTGAAACTATGTGTCCACCTTTGTCATGTGATCTAAATAACTGCACATTGTTTGTAAGTGTTGACATACAAATATATGTGATTACATCTATATATAAACCGCTTCAAGACACAGAATTGTAATAGAATGGAATTTAATGTCATTCCTGTTAAAGTATCTGGGTTAGTTATGTATTTTGCTCACAGGCTTTGCTGCAGCGTGATATATTTAGAACTTAATTAGCATGCACAAAATGAGCGAAGAATTTGCATACTCTCTTCTTATGAAGGTTGTATTAACTTGCTCATTAGAAAGGTAATAAATAAAATTCAATTCAAGTTAAATATAATTTTCTATAATAAAATTAACTATTTCCAATTGAAATAATTAATGCGTTCTAAAACAAATATATGATAGTTTTCAGCAAAACAACACTTTTTTTGTTTCAGTCGCCTGCAAGTAATTAAAAGAATAATGCGCATTTTATTTTGACCTGTTAGTACAGCTGAACAGCTAATTGGGAGAAAATATCACGATATAAGGAAACAAAGAGGTGAAGGTTGTAGAAGTGCTCCTCATGCGGGAGTGCTGGGGCACAGGTGGTATTGTAAGTGGGTGGATTGGTACTTTGTACTGAGACTACCAGAGAAACAAAACGCAGGAATCCAGCACTATTGATTACTTGATTCACCGCCCTCATTACTGGCTCTCCAGCTGTTTCAATTGCCATAGCCCATGAGAATGAACATTTTCTTTGTAAACAGGTGTTTGTCTCATTCTTATACGACAAATAGCAAAATGAATGCGCGCCTCTTCATTTCTGTGAAAATGGGTCCAAAATAGAAGGTAATGAACTAGATTGGGAAGTGCTTTGTTGAATATGAGCACGAACTCCTGAAACAAACGTTAGGTCCCACATGTAATGAATGTGTTGCACTTTTCCGCATGTTTTTGCACCCTTTTATTTAAAAAGAAAGGTCCAAAAATGAAGCTCTAAATAGAAGCAGACAACAACAATCAAGGCAAAAGCCATATGCTGGAAATTCTACACAAGCTGCTTTCACAAATAGCTCTCTTATAGGTCTTCCGGAAACAAATATTTAGTAAGCACCCATTGATAGTCAGTAAAAATGCTAATTAGTCTACCGTTATCTGACTAACTGAAAATAACACCCATGATCCATTGTTTTTGTGCACATGAACACTAAATAATAAGGGCGACATCACTGGGACTATTAGACGTGTGTCAAGGTGCCTCAGCCGACACAATGTCCTAAAATTAAAAAAAATACAAGCACATGATCAGTGCAAAAAACTTCTAAAAGAAAAGTTCAACCCATTTAAAACAATCAATGGCAGATTCAAAAGGTTTGACTTTAATACGCTAACACAATCAAATAGAATTAGTTTTTGCCAGTGTTGTTTTGAATTAGCAGAATAAAGCAAGGCATGATACCTTTGCCAAAGCTTGTTGTAGTTTGTCTGGCATAGTGTGATGCCTCTCTGATGAATTTACAGATATTGAAGAAGACTGGGTGGTCTTCTTGAAGAGAAAGGCATACGTAGAACCAGTGATAGCCTGCTGGGTGGTCTTCGAAAAATCTTAATCATAGGTGGTACAAGCGAAAGCCTAAAATGCTCCAGCGGAATATTGAGTCTTTCATTGTCGAACTCCAACAACCCGAGGAGCCAGGGTCACAAAACATTTTTGACTGGTGTTATTTCATGCCTAAGAACAAGATGGTATGTTAAGGCAGAGTTTAGTGAAAACTCCTTTTACTACTGAATTCTTAACTCAGGTTTCAGGAGAAAATCGTGAATGACTAGAATAATTGAGCATAACTTACAGCATTTTGTTGTGGTGGTGATTTGTTCAAATATTTTTTGTGCTGCTGGGTTTTTGTGTTGCAATGTTATATTGCTACTTATTATTGTGGTTGTTATGTTGCGTTCTGTTGTGCCTCCTTTGTTGTGTGCATCCTGTTAAGTTTTAATTGTGTTATGTTGCTTGTTTGTATGGTATTTTGTTGTGCTCTCTTGTTTACTTTAGATAGGTCAACAAATGCTGCTACATTTAAACACACAAGAGGTGGTCTTTAAAGTTCCTATGAAGAGCAACCACTGAACAATGTCTATGGTGGTAAAGTAGTGCTGCTCCAGTTCTTCAATTATTTAAGACGCTAGTCAGCCAAAACTGGGCGAGGTGCACCAGTGGGAGTTGGAAAGATGGGTTACTTTTTGTCTCAGCAATTGTCCTTACTGGGGGTGAATGGCGATAGTACAGATGCATACATCTGTTTATTAGTACTCATGACCCCCCACAAACACTCAACTTATAACCTAAAGGTTCACCCAAGATGCTTGTGACACTGACAAAAGCGCTAATGCCTGAAAGGCAGTTACCCACAGCTATTGTATACATGGGGTCTGGTGAGCAGACCAAACATTTGAATGGCACTACAAAGAGTAATGACTGAAAAAGTCTGCCTCACAGCCCCTTTATGGGTTATTGTATTTTATTATGTGCATTATGCTTGTCAATTTTACGAGTATTGCAGACAGTTACTACTGGCAATACGCCAAACTTAAAACATATCGATCTCTTCTCTCAATTCAGTCCACCAAAACGATTGCAGTTTGAGGTACAGCGAATCGACAGAGCAGGAGGTATTAAACACAATCGAAGATCAATCTGCCCAAGCATCTTCAGTAGATGAATTTCTTCTTAACCCAGTTACCCTTCTCCTTCACATCACATAAAATCTGACCTGTTTACCCTCATTCATGACTGCCATCTTCCAAGTCAGTGACCTTCATGCTAGAGCACTCATGGAAACATGATTCCGCCCATCTTCCATATAAGTATTTACCAAAAAGATATAACATCTCCCACCTCAATGGAATAGAGAAAGACTGGTGGAGGAATCCCTTAAATGAAAATAGATTAACTGATTCACTCCTCCTCAATCCAAACTCTTGTACCATCCACCTGGTAGTATAAGGAGTAAATAATGAACATTTTATATGTATGTGCATGTGTGTGTGTGTGTGTGTGTGTGTGTATGTATATATATATATATATATATATATATATATATATATAGTCACTGAAAAAACCATAGGTTATAGACCATATATAGTTAGGAATTAGCATTTAAAAAACCTTATTTTACTCACACAAAACCATTGAAATTCCATATATAGTTAGTTGCACTAACTATATATCGCGCACCCGCAATCCACTGCTGATCATGTCACATATTACATCATTCATGACATGGTCAGTGACATCACTGATGACATCACTGATGACATCTCAAATGACATCACTGATGACATCACTGATGACAACATCCAGTGACTATGTTTCTGTAAAGTTAAAATATGTCTTACATATTGAAGAATGAGTGGATGTATAAGTGTCTGGATGAAGGATTTAGTAGGTGCATGCCTGACTGTATGAGTGAGTGATTAAATGTGTCTCACTGAGTGCATGGGTTAGTGACTAAACTGTCTTAATTTGTGCATCATTATGTCTGTTGTTCTGTAAACTGCTGCATGTGTTGATCAGTAGCTATATGAGTAACTATATGGGTTATTGATTGGTTGCCCAAGTATTTGTATGGGAGACTGAGTGTGTGTGTGGGTGGCTGGGAGGTGTATGACTCTGTGCATAGATGTGTGAGCAGTTGATTCACTAGATGTATGGGTTCAAAAGTGCATGTGGAAACAGCTGTATGGGCGGTTGACTGTGTGCATGAGTGTATTGGTGAGTGAATGGATATCTCAGTGCTGCATGTCAAAGTAAGTACATATGTAAAACACAGTACATGTGAGAGTTGACATATATAAATAACTGTGCATAAGAGCCAGTGAATGTGTGAGTGGCTGTATGGATCACTGTGAACTTGTATCAGGGATTGTATAATAGAGTAAATATGTGTTAGTATATGTTTGAATAAGTAAGGTGTGTATAACTGTATAGTTGAGGAAATGGAGGTGTGATTGATTCTTTGCATGACTGACTAGGTGTGTGAGTAACTCCATGGATGAGTGACAGTCTGTGAGTGTCTGTTTACACTGAGTGTATCTAAGGTTATATTAGAGTCTGAAGAGGTTCATCGTATTATCACATGAATGATGTCATCAGTGATGTGATCAGTAATGTCAAATGAGATGTCATCAGTGATGTCATCAGTGATGTCATTTGAGATGTCATCAGTGGTGTCATCAGTGATGTCATTTGAGATGTCATCAGTGATGTCATCAGTGATGTCACTGACCATGTCATGAATGATGTAATATGTGACATGATCAGCAGTGGATTGCGGGTGCGCGATATATAGTTAGTGCAACTAACTATATATGGAATTTCAATGGTTTTGTGTGAGTAAAATAAGGTTTTTTAAATGCTAATTCCTAACTATATATGGTCTATAACCTATGGTTTTTTCAGTGAATTTTCAAGGTTTTGTAAATGCTAATTCCTAACTATATATGGTCTATAACCTATGGTTTTTTCAGTGAATTTCAATGGTTTTTTAATAGCAAATATCATAAGCTGTCGAATGTCAAGTACGTGGTAAGTGAAAACATTTTCGTGTTTATGCACACTGATCTGCTTTGAATGGTGCCCCCCCCCCCTCATTTCTATTAGGAGTACTCTCTCTTTGCAGATAGTGAAAGGTAGTTAACGCAGGCCTTTGCCCCCGTTGTAATCCGTCGTGCCTGCTTCTCTCTCCATTTGATTGATTGTTATCCAAGTATTTACTGTTTTAGAATTAGTTCTCTTTGGTTCATTCTCTATTTACAAACAAACACAGAGTCGCAATACTCTGTTTAGTCTTTGCAGATAACGAAAAATCGTGTAAAAAAAAAGAAAAGGAATCGAGTAAAATCAGTAGGCCACTAATGGGATCTCTTTTTGACCTCGCTAAAATAGAAACATTAGGAACAACCCCTCATGACAAATACAAAACTAGTGAGATGAACTGAACTCCACACAATGATGGCTGCAAAACAGCTCGGCTCCGCCACCCACCCCGCCCAAAATAACGATAAAGAGCGGCTGCCATGATTGGTTGCGGAATGGCCACAACGGAGCTACGAAATGGTGCTGCTCTCATGCTAACCCCAGCTTCAGTCTGAAACATCCAGAAACACTGTAGACTACCAATTCGATCAGTTCCGGTAGCGCCCCAATGTAACCCGGTAGAGAAGAACTAGCCCTCCCCTCTTTGACTGATGGTTCTTGTTGCCTGTCCCTTCTGTTGTCATTTAACAGAACTATTTAGCCTGCTGAAACGGGTTGTGTTTCGACCGCTGGTTGGTGGAGACATTTTGACTATATTCTGGACCTGCGTTGTCGCGTAATGCGTCATATGACGCGCCGCGTTAGCGCATCCGGAAGTCATCCGGGGCGCGCAGCGCGTAACGTAAGCATAACAAGTCATGTGACTTGTTAATAAAACTTTTCATTGGTTCATTTTACTTTTCTTATTGTAATGATGAAAGGCTTGGTCATATCACCTAAAAATTACGCTTTTAATTACTTCCGAACATTATTTTTTCTTAAATATATGTTATAATGTTCCAGGCTAATGTACTTTCCCGGAAATTTTACAACTGTCCTGCAAGTAAAATATATTCTTTTTTCGAGAAAAAGAGCGTTTCTTCGTCCCATGACGGAGCCGTTGAGCAAAAGAGGGTCGACCTGCTGTCTTAGTCGCCGATACGCCTGAATATGAGATTCTTATCGATCACTTTATGTTGCAGGAATAGAAAACACAACAGCCCTTGACCATTTATCTTTACTGCGTTCCTTCGTATTATACCTTTTACCCTTAATGTAATTGGTCTGCTTTATTTCACTTGCCTTTTAATGATTCTAAAACAGTGACTATTATTAAAAACTTTACCAATGTATATACTACTACCATGTTTTCTTTTAAAAACCTTTATTGTGAAAATTTCATTATACAAATACGAGCCTATAACCACGTGGGCCTGCCACGGAGCAAACTGTAATCGTATATGATGAATAGACATTTACACTGTAGAGGAACGTAACGGGCGGGCCATTAGGTTGCAAGAACTAAGGTGTCTAACAGTTACGGAATCGGTGGACGTACATTTTATAATTAAAATACGACAGGGCCAGTTACAATAAAATTATCTAGATATACATTTGCGGGCAAGTACCATGGGTGACGTTAATTCGAATTTTCAACAGTACAGTAATCAATAACACATCAGAACTTAATATCAATAGGGATGTCGAAATATTCAATCAATTCTCGTCCCCGCCCGCCATGTGCTTCAAAACTGCATACGTATCTCGTGATTTCAAGGTTCTGCAACCAGTACACAACAAGGAGTTACGAGTCCCATTTATTCCGGCGCCATTTTGGGCGAGGACGGGCAGGTCCAGGATATAGTCAAAATGTCTCTACCAACCATCGACTATGATGATGTTCATATGCTGTATTTATTAAAGTAACACTCATCTGTCCACATGAAATTAATTTACCACAATCTAAACATGTCATTTTAATCTTTCCAAAGTTCTTCTAAATATTTGGGACCGTTTCCCTTGCCTCTGAAGCTCTCAGTGCCACTTCTTTGATGAATGTACTAGCAGGTCAGGGGTTCTCCTCCAAATCTCTCTTTTATGCAGCACTATAATTAATTGGTGCCACCTCTCCATATGACGATGCATGGTATAGTTACCACAACTATATATTTTTTCGGTTCCTCTGGAGAGTTCATCGTGGCAGATGAAGCGTGTAACGTACCGGGCATTTACCTTTTTTTGCATGTACAGGAAAGGAAAAAAAAATCAAGCGTCCGAGTTGTAAGGTGTCCCAGGGCCATTTTAGTGGACCAGGCCTCTTATCCAAAAAACAGGCCGCCATTTTGAGAGTCCTCTTGCAGCCGCCTGTCGCTGTAGCATCAAAAGCAGCCGAAACTCAGCTGAATGGCAACTGAAACGGTAAAGGGGCGCCCCACTACATTTCAGCATTGTAGGATGACCACACCAGTACAGCAACTTGCTAGACATCACCTCGGTGCCATCCGGATCTCGGCGCCCCACTGCAGATGAAGTGCCTCTCAACTATGAAACCACCACGGTGACATCCGGATCTTGGCGCGTTGTGCTGCCTTCGGCCTATTCGCACATCGGTCCGCTACTGACGCCATCTCACAGGCTAATGGGGCGACCCACGCCGAGTTTCAGCATTGTAGGATGACCACACCAGTACAGCAACTTGCTGGACATCACCTCGGTGCCATCCGAATCTTGGCATCTCAACGCCTAGTGGTATCTTCCATACAGAAAATATTGTTACGCTGCCTTTGGCCCCATTCGCACATCAGTCCGCAACTTAGACATCACCTCGGTGCCATCCGGATCTTGGCATCTCAGCGCCTTGTGGTGTCAGTCAGAAAATATTGTTGCGCTGCCTTTGGCCCCATTCGCACATCAGTCCGCTACTGACACCATCTCACAGGCCAATAGGGCGCCCCACGCCAACTTTTACCATTGTACGATGGCCACACCAGTGGCACAACTTGCTAGACATCACCTCGGTGCCATCCGAATCTTGGCATCTCAACGCCTACTGGTATCTTCCATACAGAAAATATTGTTACGCTACCTTTGGCCCCATTCGCACATCGGTCCGCAACTTAGACATCACCTCGGTGCCATCCGGATCTTGGCATCTCAGCGCCTTGTGGTGTATTCTCTTCAGAAAATATTGTTGCGCTGCCTTTGGCCCCATTCGCACATCGGTCCGCAACTTAGACATCACCTCGGTGCCATCCGGATCTTGGCATCTCAGCGCCTTGTGGTGTCTTCTACTCCGAAAACATTGTAGAAAATATTGTTGCGCTGCCTTTGGCCCCATTCACACATCAGTCCGCTACTGACACCATCTCACAGGCCAACAGGGCGCCCCACGCCGACTTTTACCATTGTACGATGGCTACACCAGTGCCACAACTTGCTAGACACCACCTCGGTGCCATCCGGATCTTGGCATCTCAGCGCCTTGTGGTGTCTTCAAATCAGAAAATATTGTTGCGCTGCCTTTGGCCCCATTCGCACATCGGTCCGCTACTGACGCCATCTCACAGGCCAACGGGGCGCCCCACGCCGACTTTCAACATTGTAGGATGGCCACAGAAGTGCGACAACTTACTAGACACCACCTCGGTGCCATCCGGATCTTGGCGCGTTGTGCTGCCTTCGGCCTATTCGCACATCGGTCCGCTACTGACGCAAACTCACAGGCCAACGGGGCGCCCCACGCCGACTTTCAGCATTGTAGGATGGCCACACCAGTGCGGCAACTTGCTACACACCACCTCGGTGCCATCCGGATCTTGGCATCTCAGCGCCTAGTGGTGTCTTCTATTCCGAAAATATTGTTGCGCTGCCTTCGGCCCCATTCACACATCGGTCCGCTACTGACGCCATCTCACAGGCCAACGGGGCACCCCACGCCGACTTTCAGCATTGTAGGATGGCCACACCAGTGCGGCAACTTACTAGACACCACCTCGGTGCCATCCGGATCTTGGCGCGTTGTGCTGCCTTCGGCCTATTCGCACATCGGTCCGCTACTGACGCAAACTCACAGGCCAACGGGGCGCCCTACGCCGACTTTCAGCATTGTTGGATGGCCACACCAGTGCGGCAACTTACTAGACACCACCTCGGTGCCATCCGGATCTTGGCGCGTTGTGCTGCCTTCGGCCTATTCGCACATCGGTCCGCTACTGACGCAAACTCACAGGCCAACGGGGCGCCCCACGCCGACTTTCAGCATTGTAGGATGGCCACACCAGTGCACCTTACTAGACACCACCTCGGTGCCATCCGGATCTTGGCGCGTAGTGAAGCTGCAGCAGCTGCAAATAAGCTTCAGACAGTGTTACAACCGCTGCTCAGAACTCTCAACTATGACACCACCTCGGTGCCATCCGGATCTTGGCGCGTTGTATTGCCTTCGGCCTATTCGCACATCGGTCCGCTACTGACGCCGCCTCACGTGCCAACGTATTTTCTCCGCATTTTATACCCTATGCCGCATAACAGGTCATGTGACTTGTTTATAAAACTTTTCATTGGTTCATTTTACTTTTGGTTTCCTAATGATGGAAGGCTTGATCATGTGACCTAAAAACAACACTTTTCATTGGATGAAAACTTCTTTTTTTTTTCCCAAACGATGAAAGCCCCACCTTGTTTCTGGATGTTTCAGACTGAAGCTGGCGTCAGCATGAGAGCACCACCATCTCGTAGCTCAGTCGTGGTCATTCCGCGAGCAATCATGGCAGCCGCTCCCCACCAGAAGCCTGCAGGAGTCGGAGCCCCCAAAACTTTTGATGAATTCTCAAGGCGGAGGGGACGCTTTCGAGAATGGGGTCCAAGACCTAGCAGACAAGCGTCCGATTTCCAAGGTGTCCCAGGGCCATTTCAGTGGACCAGGCCCAAAAAGGAAACAGCCTGCCGCCATTTTGAGAGTCCTGTGACAGCCGCCTATCGCTGCACCGCAAGAGTGGGCGCAACTCAGCTGAATTGCGGCTTTTGACACAGTGGACCAAAAACGGACGGAATGGCAACTGAAACGGTAAAGGGGCGCCCCACTACAACAGATGACACTCCACCTGGAGAGGCCCGTTCACGCCGCCTCCCCCGGGGCGCCCCACGCCGTTATTCGGAGCAGCATTGTAGGATACCAAAACCAGTGCGGCAACTTACTGGACATCACATTGGTGCCATAGAATTTTCAAAAATCCCATAGAGAAAAAATCCTAACTATATATACCTACTGGCGACCGCCAGTAGGTAATATATATATATATATATATATATATATATATATATATATACTGGCGGTCGCCAGTAGGTATATACAGTTAGGATTTTTTCTCTATGGGATTTTTGAAAATTCTATTGTCTGATAACTTTGGCGTTTGTGGACGGAATTGGCTGACATTTTCAGGAAAATGGAACATTTTGTTTCTGAGCAGCCACTGAAAATTTGGGGGGGGGTTCGTCAAGGGGGGGCCGAGAAAAAAGGGGGGTCCCAAAACGCGTTTTTCCCATGTTAATTTCCATAGGGCGGTTGGCCTCACTTTTAGCCCGAACGGCTGAATGGATTTGCACGAAACTTGGCAAAATTGTAGGGACTGGTAGCCCGATGTGCCTTTGCTAGGTCTCAATATATGTGCTCCAGTGGATTTGATAAATTAACCTTCAAAAAAATATATATATCTGTAAGCGCGCTCCGGGCAGCGCCCCGGTTCGCGTACCTGACGCGTAACGGAACTTCGCGAAGCGAAGCTGATTGGCTCTCTGGTGTCTGTCAACATTCTAAACAGTCCGGAGTGGCCGCCATCTTGTCTCTCGGTAGGATCGAGAGACAAGAGGAGGCCAAAACAAAGGGGGAAATGACCATAAGGGGGCATAGTAGATCCTCCCTGACCCCCTAGGTTTGATGTGGAGGCTTTAAAAGGGCCCCGCGGGGCCAAAAAAAAAAGAAGCGGTCTGGGGAGCGTACTATAAGGAAAAAAGAATGATAGACTATGATATTTTGAAATATTGTAGGTTTATTGATTGTTCTTTTTGTTGTTTTTATTTTTTTATTTTTATTTAAGTAGCAGTATTTATGATTATTAAATATAAATTTATTTTTGGGATTGTGCACAGTATACTATAAGTCTGACTTTACATTATAACCAATTTGGTACTAGTTTATGAATTACATATAAAAATTATTAAATACTCAAATAATTTTTTAATATTGAATATAATTTTATTTTTCTGATTCTTTTTCAAAATTTAATAGAACGTCTAACATTTGACTGTCCGATATGTCCTCTTGTTGAGTAAACATAACTTCCCACATTTGACCGTCCTGATAATGAAGTAAGAAATCCACAGATTCTACACATTGTAGAAGTTCATGGTCCCGTGATTCATCCATGAATTCCAAGTCAATGGGTTCAATGATTTCCTCATTGTTAATCTCTAGGACAATTTCAAAGGAAACGTTCTGTTCTCCTTCCATTTTTGTGCTGAAATTTGCATAAAAAATAAATATATCAGTAGAGATAGGGCACTGTTGGGTTTAAGTTCAGACAGGTACTTTTGAGGCGTGAAGTAGTACTATTAAAAAGTGCCTGTGAAAAAGCCTAAGTAAATTCATAATTATACCACTGAAACCTAAATCAATCCATAATTATAATAAACAAGCCTTTCTCAATGCCTAACTCTTACAGAGGGATAGTATATAACTATCTGAAAATGTTTTCAAATTTATAAAATAACATCTTACCTTTTAAAAACAAGTTTAAGTTGTGAGTGAAAATGATTTTGCAATGTAGTTCAGGAAGTAGTAGTCAAAATGGCTGTGTTTCTCTCTCTTTCTTTATATATATTCAGGTACATAACCAATCAAATGTCAGGTAAAAAAAGTAGAAAATGAAAGTAACATTTTAATTGGTTGTCAATTCCAACACTTCAGATGTGTTTTGTGAAGTAATTTACCTCAGGGTATTTAGAGAGGTCTACAGGCTAAATGGCTAAATGGAATTTCAATCAAATTTGTGAAAATGGTAGGGATTGGTATGTAGTATGAGCTAATCTATATTTGGTGAAAGTGTCTCCAGTGGTTTTTCTGTGAATTACTTTCCTACCTTTTTTGAGCGAGCGCTTCCCGGTGCGCGCCCCGGTACGCGAACTGGCAGCGTTACGGGAGTCCTCCATTTTGTATTACGGTAGAATTGAGATACAAGATGGAGGGCAAAAAATGTTCAGAATGGGTAGAAGGGGGCATGGTAGACGTATCCTGACCCCCTAGGTTTTCTGAGGGTGGCTGCGGAGGTCCATATGTGCGAAAAAAAACATTTTTTTTAAATTTTTCGCGCGGTTAGCGTCCGGTGCGCGTACCGGGTAGCGCTCCAGGAAGCGTAAATTGTGAAAATTAGTAAAAAAAAATTACATTTAAAATTTGTTTATGGTGATCATAGTTAGGGTAGCTCTGAGAAGAGCTTTTGGGTTTATGGTAGATTTAGGTACTTATAAGTAGGTACCAATGCACAGTCTTAAATTCAGAATGAAAATTCTGTTCCCCTCATCTGAGAAGTGAACTCCATCTCCTCTGTAGATATCTTGCATGTAGTAACGCAAGTTATTGTTGTACATGGAGCCCATTCCATGGTCTCTCATGTAAGCTGAAACAGACTTATTTACATGCTTCCTCGATTTCTCAATTTGTGGACAAAATTGGTTCGACCACCTCCATTTCTGTCTTTGGCATATATTTGAATATACCAAGGCAGTTTGAGGAAAAAGTGCCATCAATTGGTCAAAGGTGTCTTTTAAAAACATTTCCAGACCTACACCAGTCAAAGTGCCCAAGTCATTTCCTCCACAGTGCACAATTAACAGGTCAGGTTTTGGAAAATGCATAAAGGTTTTCACCAATGGTATCAATTGGTGACATTTTAATCCTCTGTGGCTAATCCACTTAATTTCCACATTTTCCACATTTTGTAAATTGAGGTTAGGTAAATTTCTGTTATCAGCAAACCTTTGAGCCCAGTGGATATAACTATGTCCAACAATCCAGACAGAAAACATGGTGAGAGAAGGTTCTGCTGCAGTCAGATGAAGTGTGGCAATGAAATGGCAGTTGAAAAAATAAGAGTGTATAATGAAAAAAACTGTGGAGTTTCTGTGGTAATTAATCAGTAGCAGTGATTGGTGGATTTTGATTGCTGAAAACAGAAAGTTAGGTTGCATGGATGAGTTCTTTGAAAGATGTAATTTGAATGGTGAAGAAAAAATCATTTTATGAAAGATTGCACTGGATACGCAGGTGTACTGAGAGTTCAGAGTTCAATTGAAACATTGTTGTGTGAACTTGCAAACATGAGAGGTCTTTCAGGAGGTGGTTGCTATGCAAAAAAGGCAGAAAGGGCAGAGGGGGGAAGGGTGTTGATTTGAAAAAAGTGAGGGAAGAGTTTTGATTGGGTGACATGAGAGATATGTGTGATGAATTACAGCATTTCTGTGGCATTGTTGCTTGCAGACTCTGGAGTGCATACCTTTTGCTCTGCTAAAGACAAATTGGTGTGTGTCTGAGACTGTTTTGAAACTCATAAAGTATTTGCTAAGGTGAGAAAAGATTCATTTAATTTAAATAGAGAATAGTATGCTTTAAGGAGAAAATTATGAAGAAAGTTGTGTAATTTAAAATGTTGCTTTGTGTCAAGTGTTTTAGAAATAGATTTTGTTTCTTTGAGTTACATAGCCATGTTAAAAGTGGCGCAAAAATAGTGCAAGGGTCTTACAAAAATGCTTTCATGTGTTTTAGGGCATTTTAACTCACTTCTCCATGAATGTAGGAATATAATTGCTTTACAATATGTGTTTAAAAACGTTTTTTGAAATCAATTAGGTTTCTTGATATGTACTGGTAGAGTTTCATAGGTTAATTGGGGCATATTTACAAGGTTTTTGAGTACATTTGATGTAATTTTTCCCATTTTATTTTAAGACATTTCCTTGTGGTGCAAGGTCCTTGTAAATACGCCCCCATGTGTGCTTGGCAAATTTAGATTTTGATTCTTTGAGTCACATAGCCATGTTAAAAGTGACCCAAAAAAGGTGCAAGGGCCTTAAAAAAACGCTTTCATGTGTCTTAGGGCATTTTAAGTCATTTCCCCTTGAATGTAGGTATATAATTGATTTAGATGATGTGTTTAAAAACGATTTTTTAAATCAATTAGGTTTCTTGATATGTAGTGCTAGAGTTTTATAGGTTGCTTGGGGCATATTTATAAGGCCTTTGAGTCTCTCTGATGTTATTTTTTACAAGGCTTTTGAGTTCATTTGATGTAATTTTTCCCATTTTATTTTAAGACATTTCCTTGTGGTGCAAGGTCCTTGTAAATACGCCCCCATGTGTGCTTGGCAAATTTAGATTTTGATTCTTTGAGTCACATAGCCATGTTAAAAGTGACCCAAAAAAGGTGCAAGGGCCTTAAAAAACGCTTTCATGTGTCTTAGGGCATTTTAAGTCATTTCCTCTTGAATGTAGGTATATAATTGATTTAGATGATGTGTTTAAAAACGATTTTTGAAATCAATTAGGTTTCTTGATATGTAGTGCTAGAGTTTTATAGGTTGCTTGGGGCATATTTAAAAGGCCTTTGAGTCTCTCTGATGTTATTTTTTACAAGGCTTTTGAGTTCATTTGATGTAATTTTTCCCATTTTATTTTAAGACATTTCCTTGTGGTGCAAGGTCCTTGTAAATACGCCCCCATGTGTGCTTGGCAAATTTAGATTTTGATTCTTTGAGTCACATAGCCATGTTAAAAGTGACCCAAAAATGGTGCAAGGGCCTTAAAAAAACGCTTTCATGTGTCTTAGGGCATTTTAAGTCATTTCCCCTTGAATGTAGGTATATAATTGATTTAGATGATGTGTTTAAAAACGATTTTTGAAATCAATTAGGTTTCTTGATATGTAGTGCTAGAGTTTTATAGGTTGCTTGGGGCATATTTATAAGGCCTTTGAGTCTCTCTGATGTTATTTTTTACAAGGCTTTTGAGTTCATTTGATGTAATTTTTCCCATTTTATTTTAAGACATTTCCTTGTGGTGCAAGGTCCTTGTAAATACGCCCCCATGTGTGCTTGGCAAATTTAGATTTTGATTCTTTGAGTCACATAGCCATGTTAAAAGTGACCCAAAAATGGTGCAAGGGCCTTAAAAAACGCTTTCATGTGTCTTAGGGCATTTTAAGTCATTTCCCCTTGAATGTAGGTATATAATTGATTTAGATGATGTGTTTAAAAACGATTTTTGAAATCAATTAGGTTTCTTGATATGTAATGCTAGAGTTTCATAGGTTGCTTGGGGCATATTTATAAGGCCTTTGAGTCTCTCTGATGTTATTTTTTACAAGGCTTTTGAGTTCATTTGATGTAATTTTTCCCATTTTATTTTAAGACATTTCCTTGTGGTGCAAGGTCCTTGTAAATACGCCCCCATGTGTGCTTGGCAAATTTAGATTTTGATTCTTTGAGTCACATAGCCATGTTAAAAGTGACCCAAAAATGGTGCAAGGGCCTTAAAAAACGCTTTCATGTGTCTTAGGGCATTTTAAGTCATTTCCCCTTGAATGTAGGTATATAATTGATTTAGATGATGTGTTTAAAAACGATTTTTGAAATCAATTAGGTTTCTTGATATGTAGTGCTGGAGTTTTATAGGTTGCTTGGGGCATACTTATAAGGCCTTTGAGTCTCTCTGATGTTATTTTTTACAAGGCTTTTGAGTTCATTTGATGTCATTTTTCCCATTTTATTTTAAGACATTTCCTTGTGGTGCAAGGTCCTTGTAAATACGCCCCCATGTGTGCTTGGCAAATTTAGATTTTGATTCTTTGAGTCACATAGCCATGTTAAAAGTGACCCAAAATGGTGCAAGGGCCTTAAAAAAACGCTTTCATGTGTCTTAGGGCATTTTAAGTCATTTCCCCTTGAATGTAGGTATATAATTGATTTAGATGATGTGTTTAAAAACGATTTTTGAAATCAATTAGGTTTCTTGATATGTAGTGCTAGAGTTTCATAGGTTGCTTGGGGCATATTTATAAGGCCTTTGAGTCTCTCTGATGTTATTTTTCCCATTTTAATTTTAGACCTTTCCCTGTGGTGCAAGGTCCTTGTAAATTCTCCCCCATATCTGTGCTTGGCAAATTTAGATTTTGATTCTTTGAGTCACATAGCCATGTTAAAAATGACCCAAAAATGGTGCAAGGGACTTAAAAAAAACGCTTTCATGTGTCTTAGAGCATTTTAAGTCATTTCCCCTTGAATGTAGGTATATAATTGATTTAGATGATGTGTTTAAAAACGATTTTTGAAATCAATTAGGTTTCTTGATATGTAGTGCTAGAGTTTCATAGGTTGCTTGGGGCATATTTATAAGGCCTTTGAGTCTCTCTGATGTTATTTTTCCCATTTTAATTTAAGACCTTTCCCTGTGGTGTAAGGTTCTTGTAAATACGCCCCCATGTGTGCTTGGCTAATTTAAGTACTGATAGGATGTGCTTCTACATAGGACCTGTGTTGTGTTTTCAAATTATGACCAGAAAATCTTTTTTTTTTTTTATAACACGCTTTTCACATTTATGAGAAGGTCATATTTTGTGTGCTTCTGTAAATAAATATTGAACTGAGAAATATTAAACTGAGGCTTCTGTAAGTGTCAAAGGAGGTGAGTAATGTACATTGCTCTGTTGGATACAGTCCTCATCCTCTGCATACTCTTGGATATGCTAGACTAAATCTGCTCAATGAGATAACTAAGCTCAGGAAACACAGGTTATGTGATTCTGAAATGAGGAAAAGAAATTCCACATTTTTCAATTACATCACCTGTGTTTCCTAACTTTACGAATGACATTGTGCAGATGAGGTTTAGGCCTGTCCACGGACACAGAAGAGGTCTGGCCTTTGTTCAAGAGTGAAGTGGACATGATTCACTTCATTGGTAGGCCTGAACATGTATTATCTCCTCTGTACTCTTCAACAAGCGTAAATTTCATCTGCAACCCTGAGTAGGCCTCACCTCAAACAAACCTCTGGATAGGGCACACCTTCTCGTCATCCTGAATCAATCATTTAAAATGTTAGGGACAGATTTATGATAGGTGTGTGCCTCTTTTGCGCCACTGTGCGTCACTTTTGTGACGCAGCGGCGGTGCAAAAGATTTGCTATGTGGCAACATATTTACAACTTGATGCATCTAGGCAGATGTGTCATGCTGTAAAGTCCCGTGCCACATGAAACTGATGCAGCAGTGATGCAAAAGATGCACCATGTTGCAAGACAGGCCTCACTTCATCTCCAACAAAATAGAAGGTGAATCTTCTGTAAATGTCAAAATTGTTGTATACAGTGCTCAACTTCTGTGTACTCTTTGATATGCTAGACTCCATCTGCACTATGAGATACCTAAGCAAAGGAAAGACAGGTGATGTGATTGTGAAATGAGGAAAAGAAATTCCACATTTTTCAATTACATCACCTGTGTTTCCTAACTTTACGAATGACATTGTGCAGATGAGGTTTAGGCCTGTCCACGGACACAGAAGAGGTCTGGCCTTTGTTCAAGAGTGAAGTGGACATGACTCACTTCATTGGTAGGCCTGCACATGTATTATCTCCTCTGTACTCTTCAACAAGCGTAAATTTCATCTGCAACCCTGAGTAGGCCTCACCTCAAACAAACCTCTGGATAGGGCACACCTTATCGTCATCCTGAATCAATCAATTAAAATGTTAGGGACAGATTTATGATAGGTGTGTGCCTCTTTTGCGCCACTGTGCATCACTTTTGTGACGCAGCGGCGGTGCAAAAGATTTGCTATGTGGCAACATATTTACAACTTGATGCATCTAGGCAGATGTGTCATGCTGTAAAGTCCCGTGCCACATGAAACTGATGCAGCAGTGATGCAAAAGATGCACCATGTTGCAAGACAGGCCTCACTTCATCTCCAACAAGATAAGAAGCTGAATCTTCTGTAAATGTCAAAATTGTTGTATACAGTGCTCAACTTCTGTGCTATATTGCGACATATTTACAACTTGATGTATCTAGGCAGATGTGTCATGCTGTAAAGTCCTGTGCCACATGAAACCTGCGTCATGTTTCATATAGGCGTTTTGTTGCAGGGTGGGCATTCATTTGCATGAAAGCCCTGTAAAACTAACACAGTGAAATTTAGAAGATTTCACTGAGTCAGCTTTATAGCATTGCTGAATCAAATCCTTACGCCTGTTTGAAACAGGCATAAGGAGTGATGCACCATGCAATGTGTGGCTTGCTCCTGTGCATTGCAGTAGACATGTCGCGCTTACGACGTGATTCCTGCAATGTGCTGCTTTTGCGGCACAGATGCGTGACGCATCTGTGATGTTTTTACTCAATGGTGCTCCACATTGTAAATGCGGCACACCATGGGTGGCAGAGCAGCGGTGCACATTAACTGGTGCATCCGTGGGGATGCGCCAGTTAACATAAATCTGCCCCTTTACATTTAAGTATGAGCAGGGGACACAGAGTCGGTGAGGCTTATCCAAGGTTAAGAAGAGATGAGTCCTGTTCACTGAAAACTTGGACATAGGCCTCACCTCCTCAGCATCGCTGGACATGGCTAAATAATAGCTGCAAAATGTTACTCTTGTTAAACAATTTTACTATTATAGTCTCTGAGATTTGTCTCTTACTCTGCAACATCTCATTGTTGTTCTCTTTCTTTAAAGATAACGACAACATCAACCATGAGTGATAATGAGCAATCCGTTGATCTCGATATTATCATTGAAATTGTGATTGAAACATCAGTGGAAGTAGATCCCTTGGATGTTTTAAATCCTGAGGATGATGAAGAACATGATGAGGATGCCGATTTGTCAGAATTGTATGACATAGGCTGGGAAGCTGACCTGCTTGAGCCTATGGAACTATAAACATTTATTTTTAAAAGTTACTGGAAATGAAAAGTAAACATGTAAACCGTTTCATTTAAAATCAAACACAACTTCAAAAACAGCTTGTGTGTAGTGTCTTTAATAAAATACTCAAATATGCTCATAAAATTTGTTCAGATTCACATATAAAACAGCACAGGTAAAATGTAGAAGCATTCCATTTCTTTGCTACTATTTGTAACTACTAAATTTGCCAATGCACTAAAAATTATTCTATGTAAAAATGAAAAGTAGTGTGTTAAATTTTTGACGACTGTTATTGATTTACTGTTTGGTAATAGTGGTTAATAACATTTTTTATTATATTTTACCACAGATTCAACTGGAGATCATTTCGAAATTAGAGAATGCCGTCTAAGGGTAGAATCCGAAAGGCTACAAAACGTCAAAGACAGCAGCTTAAAAACTTGTTGCAGCAGTCCTCTACAATAAAAACTCGTCAAGTCACCAAGAAAGCTCCGGGTAAGACAACGAAATCATTCATAAGAAACATTTGTAGAAAAAAAAGTAGTACTACAGAAAATGTTTTAGTCCAGAAAAAGAGAAGCAATTTAAACGGAAAGGAAAGGCCAATCAAAAATGTTACTGCTAGAGCAGGAGATAACTCTGTGCATGATAGTAGAAGGAAACAACAGTTTAGGGACGTTCGTAGACGAATGTTCCGCAACAGGATAATTGGCAATTTGTTAAAAAATATTAAGAAAGGTCAACAGAAAGTGGTTTTTTATAAGAGAAAAAAAAAGTTGAGAAAGTTATTGATCAGGCATTTGAAATTAAGCGAAAGTTATTTATTTTGATAATCAATAGAATTAGGAAGCTAAACAAGGCAATTTATGATTTGAAAATAAATAGTAGATGGAAGAGAACAGTTAATCGTAGTAATTTTTGTGAAGTTTTTTCAGGAGAATGGATGCATAGTTCAAGTTGTGAGGCATTTTTTAATGAGGAGAGTTATTTCCAGGATAATGATTTGGTGCATGCAGTTGACACCAGTGGTCGAGCTTATGAGGTGAAAGATGGTTGTCCAGTTGAAAAAGAAAATTTTGTGACAACAGAGGCAGAAGAGTTGTTAGGTAATGAGGTTTTAGGAAGACGTCCTAAGGGACCTGTGTACACCTGGAAGTGTAGTAGTATTTGCAGTGTGCGACAGGATTCCATCAATTTGCTTTGTGATTTTGTACGGACATTTAATAAGAAAAGTTTGAAGCGGAAAATGATGATGTTGCAAGAATTAGATCCTTGCAGAGTGAGAGAAGTGACAGGTTTGCATGGTCATTCACTGGCTTGTCTTTCCAGGAGAGTATGCCAGAGTGTTTTTCATCATTTCAGGATGCTAGCAGTGCATCATAATAAAGTGAGGAAATTAGTTAGAATGTTGTATTATGCTAAGAGTCCAGCAATTATGCTTAAACAATTATGCACTGCTCTTTTGCATGGTTCTGAAATAGATGTGAAGAATATTTGTGAAGAAATTAGTTTTGTTACTTTGGAAGTAAAGAGGAGAATGTTGAAATTAACCCAGAAGAAGAGGGTAATGTGGAAGATAGTGTACAGGTTTCCAGTACAGATAATTTTCAGAAGGAAATTGCCACGTTTCAGGTGAAATCAAGTGAGAGGCCTAATTTCACTTGTGTGTGTTGTCGACTCACTTATTATAAGATTCAGACTAAGTTAGTGGATTTATATGCGAAAAGTGAAAGGCAAAATATTAGTGAATGGAAGGATTTCGCAACATACTTGATGGTAGAAAATTGTTTTGATTTGGGATTGGATCAACGTGTGTGTACTTATTGTTGTAACAAATTAAATCAAAACCAGATGCCTGCTAGAGCGGTTCATAATAATCTGGAATTGGTTGAGATTCCTTCTGAATTGAAGGATTTAAATACTTATGAATCTATTTTGATTCAAAGTATCCATCCCTTTCAGGCTATTGTAAGAATGGAGCCAAAGACAGGGAAATTGCCTCCATCAGATTTACAGAGAGGATTAAAGGGAAGAGTTGTTTATTTGCCTCTAGATTTGAAGAAAAACATTAATACAATTGGAGTAGAAAAAGTGGAAGAGGAATCTCTGGTTATCTTAGTTAATGGGGTTCCGACAAAGAGTAAGAAAATATGGCAAGATTTAGTGGATGTTAGGAAAGTCAAAAAGGCAACATTGTATTTGAAAAAAAGCAATAAGTACTATAAGAATGTATATGTTGCAGAAGAGGAAGTAAGTGAAGAAGAGGATAGCGATTTGTGTGTTGGTCAAATTGAGAAAGTAGAACCCTCTAAAAGTGAAGAAATATATGAACATTATAGTGTTCATCCTTTGCATTCCAAGGAAGTCATGGGGAATGCTATTGAGTTGTTTCAAATGAAACAAGCCAAAGGGAGTCCCATTAGTGTTTGGGAGGAAAGTTTGGAAGCTCGGTGTTTCCCACAGCTATTTCCAACAGGTCAAGGAGGAAGATATGATGAGCGACCTCATCAAATTCCTGCTTCTGAATACCGGACTTTACGATTGTATGCAGAAGATCCTGGGTTTCGACAATGCATTCCCTATTTGTTTCATCTCCTGTTTGAAAGCGATCTGTCTGGACTGTCATATGCAGTGAACCACATCTTGAAAAGTGGTATACAGATGCAAAACATCTCGGCAAGTGACTTTATGGATAAAGTCAATGTGCAAGACAGTATTTTGGATTCTCACATGATTAATCTCATGGCGTGTCAGCGTGGTACTAATGAGTACTGGTACCGTCGTCATGGTGATTTAAAATGTATGCTGAGGAACTTAGGAACTCCCACATGGTTCCTCACTCTCAGCTGTGCCGAGTATGGCTGGGAAGACTTGCTTGAATTTCTACGAGAGGCAAATGGAAACATTGAAAATATCGAATTCAAGACACCCGGAGAAGTGTGCTCTTTGGATCCAGTGAATGTATGCAGGTACTTCAATCATAGATTTGAAGCTATGATGTCTTTCATCATGAACAAGAAAAATCCACCTCTTGGAGAGGTGTTGGATTTCTTCTGGAGAAAGGAGTACCAAGCAAGAGGTGCTCCTCATATACATATGCTGCTGTGGATCAAGGATGCACCTAAATTTGGAACAGATCCAGAAGACTTAGTGATGAGTTTCATAGAACAGTATTCTACATGTGCTGTTCCAAACGCAAAGGAGGACAAAAGCCTAAGAGAACAAGTTCTACGCTTCCAAAGCCATCGTTGTGGAAAGTACTGTCGTCGTAAATTCAGAAACAAGGACAAGTTCTACACCAAATGTCGTTTCGACTTTCCACGACCGGTGATTTCTAAAGGAAGAGTGAACAGTTTGATGTCTTCGCTGCGACATAATGTGATGAAGAAATCACCCAAAAATACGTACAATTTGAAAAGGAACGAAGAGTCCAAGTATATCAACGACTACAACCCAGTGATTTTGTCCATGTGGAATGCTAACATGGATATACAGTTCGTGGCTGATAACTGTATGGCTGTGGCTCGGTATGTGACATCTTACATCACCAAAAAAGAAAAGACAGAATTGAAGGATATGTGGGAGGACATTTCCCATGAAAAGAGCCTCAGTAAGAAGTTGTACAGTTTCAGTCTGAAGATGTTGTCACATCGAGAAATCGGAGCTTACGAATGTTCTGACCGGTTGTCTTCAGCAAGTCTCTATGCCAAATCCAGGAGTATCGTTTGGGCGAGTCTTGGTCTTGCTGCAACACGTAATCGAGTTCTGAAACCTGTGCTGAAAATTGAGTATTTGGCGGAAAAGGAGCCAAACAGTACTGATATTTTGAAGACCAACATGTTGGATACATATTATCCAAATAGAAGCAGACACCTCGAGAATGTTTGTCTGTATGAGGTTCTACAAAATTACATATTCAAGAGGAACATCAAAGAAGATATTGATAAAGGAGTGTATGCTGTAATTGGAAGTGAGGGATGTCTCGTCAAGCAAAGAAAATGCCACTTGGTAAACCATCGAAAATTGAGTGGCGAATCTCCTGAAAAAAAAGAGTTTTTCTATTTAGCACTTTTGCAACTTTTCAAGCCTTGGCGTGCAGAAGAGGAACTGCTTGGAGATTTCCTCTGTTACGAAGACTCTTTCAATGCCGCCAAGGAGACCATAGAATGTCCTGTTTTTCTCAAATATCTAGAAATGTTGAATGCGGAAATCGAGCAGGAAGCAACGATTGCAGCCGAGATTGCTAGAGACAGTTCTCAGGACAGTCAGAGTTCTGTTTCATTGAGTCAGGATCCACTAGGAGGACCAGTTATCGAAAATGAAGCTGCCACTGCCATGATTGAAGTGGAAAGAGCCATGGCACATGCTCAGGAGGACGCGGTTAACTTAGAAGACTTGGAAAGACAACTCAACGTTGAGCAGAGGAAAATATATGACGAAGTTACCAACCAAATTGATCATGGATTAAGTCATGAGAAGAAAGAGTGCTCATGTACGTCGTTGAAACCTGTCCGACTGTACGTGAGTGGAGAAGCGGGAACTGGAAAAAGTTTCCTCATTAAAGCAATTTCATGTTATTTGCAGAAAAGGACTGAGTCATCGCTGTCTTGTGTTGTCACCGCTCCAACTGGACTGGCAGCACATAACATTAAAGGTATTACTTTGCATCATCTACTGATGCTGCCAGTGGAGCATGATAACAAATTACAATACCACAAGTTATCTGGAGATGCTTGTTGTGAAGTTTCAAGAGTCTTGAAGAAAATGAAACTTCTTATCATTGACGAAGTAAGCATGGTTTCCAATGTCATGCTTGCCTTTGTGCATTTGAGAATGCAAGAAGTTCTCAAAACAGAGTATGATGTGTTATTTGGTGGCAAACACATCATTGTTTTCGGTGATCTTCTGCAGCTGACACCAGTGAAAGGACAACCTGTGTTCAAAATGCTCACGCATGAAGATACCAGGAAGTGCCTAGGGAGCATTGGCAACGTTAATATATGGTTAAACTTCAATTATGCTGAACTGCATGAAAATATGCGTCAGGCAAAGGATGAAGATTACAAGAATATTCTACAAGATGTTAGAATTGGAAAAGTGACCGAGCATGGGAAAGAAGCTTTACATGCACGATTACTGTCAAATTTGTATCCAGAACAAGACGTTGTGCCTGAGAATATTTTTCATAAAATTACTGAGAAGAAATCTGGAATATGTTTGATGCCAACTCTTGCAGAATGTGCCATCTTCAACAACAAAATGTTGTATTTAGAAAACCAAGAGATTGTGAAACTGGAAGCTATTGACAGAGTAGAGCATATGGGATCAACAATTATTTTGTCTGAGAATTTGAAATCAAAATTGGATTCATTAGAGAAGAGTATATCTAAAACTGCGGGTTTTGAAAATACTCTGAATGTGTGCTTAAATTGCCGTATAATTTTAAGAAGGAATTTACATGTTGAAAGAGGTCTGGTAAATGGATCAATGGGTTATGTTGTTGATTTTGTGAAATACAGAAATAGGGATGAAATTGAATTTTTAAAAATTAAATTTGATGGCATTGAGGAAGTACAGCTAATTGGTCGTTGCTCTGCTAGGTTTTTGCTTGTGAAAGAATTATATGTTCGCCGTAAGCAGTTTCCTGTTTGCTTGGCATATGCGGTGACAATCCATAAATCGCAAGGTTTAAGTGTAGACAGTGCATTGGTGAATATTGGCAGTTCTGTGTTCAAGGAGGGTATGGCATATGTGGCATGAGTCAGAACTTTATCGGGATTGTACTTGATTGAGTGTGATGTCACAAACATTTGTGCGGATCTAGACTGTGTTAAGGAATACAATAGGTTAAGAAGAGAGTATGCGCCACATTTGCCTCAATATCCTTTGTTTGAGAAACGTGTGGTAGGCCGGAAACGAAGAAATGTGACCAATAGTAGGGAGGTTGTAGCAAAAAGACGAAAAGTCGATGAACCAGAAATTATAAGCAGAAAGGAAAAGGATTTTGTTGAAGATGTTGTTGGTTTTCAATTTGAAAACAGTTCTGGTGTCAACTGCTATGCTAATGTAGTGGTTAATGTTTTGTTTTCTCTAGAAACTTTAAAACAAGAGATTGTGGTCAATTCGGATCAGAGATTTTGCAGTTTGTTGAATTCTGTGTTAGAGAAATGTAGCACTGATAGAACAAAAATAGAAAGTGTGTCTGAAATTCGAAATCTGTTAGACAGATGTTCAGGTCAAACACAATTCTCTCAAAATATTCAGCAAGATTGTCAGGAGTTTTTAATGTATATGCTTGATGTATTGCATGATGAAGGTGTAGATGTAGATCACATGTTTGGGCTTTCTTATCAATGGCAGCATGACTGCGAGAACTGTAGGGTATCAAGTACTACTAGTGTAGACTCAGAAAAATTTATATATTTAACTTTGCCAGACAGTAAATCAGTGTCCTTTAATAAGCAAGTAAAAGCAGCTGATCACAACATGGAGTGTAGCCAATGTAAGTCTGAAATGTTGTCAACATTATTTATACGAACATATGGCCAGTATGTTATTTTAATGTTCCAACGATGTAGGCCTGATGGAACAAAATTGACAACTTTGATTAAAAATGTTGTGGCTTCACAGTTGTCAATATCAGGAAGGACTTTTGTAACTGCAGCAATTATATATCATGACGGTCCTTCAATAACATCAGGACATTACACAGCTTATTTAAAGTCTAGAAATGGCTGGTCATTCTGCAATGATTCTGTTTTAACTCTCAAAAAAAATTGCCTTTTGACCTTAAAAATTCTTACCTGGTGTTTTTAAAACCAAAATTTTAGGGAAGGAATCTCAGGATTTGCTCTGAGGAATTTCAAGAGGTTCTAATGGCTCCTACACAATTTGGCCTTGAGGATAAGTGTAGTACAGAGTCAAAAGTTATTTTTGAGTTTTAAAAAGTTCCTGAAAAAAAAGAAGGTTTTCTTACAGAAAGTGGTGGGCACGGATTAGTTAAAGGACAACAGAGTATTTCCCAAAGCAAACGGTGTTCTTACTATAACACTTGACGTCATGGAAAAATAACTGCACTTTGAATGAGTTCAGAAAAACTGTTTCTTTTTATAAGCTAATTCAAGCAGCCAATAAAAACATGGAGTAGAGGTAATGTAAGTCTGCAATGCTGTCTAGATTATTTGACCAAACTTTTGGTTATCATGTCATTTTAAAATTTCAACTATATAAACCTGATGAAAGTAAGTCTTCAACTTTAATTACAAATGTTGTGGCTACACAGTCGTGTATTTTAGGAAGAACATTTCTAACTGCAGCTATTATATGACATGATGGTCCTTTGACAAGATCCGCTTATTACACAGCTTATTGAAAATGTAAAAAAAGCTGCTGTTTCGGAAATGATTCCCATTTGACTACGATACAATGTTGCCTTTTTACTTAAAAATATTTTTACTTTCTGTTTTCAGAAAAGAGAGTTTAAGGTAGGTAACTGGCCTATAATGATTCTAGGGGTTGATATAATTTTATGTACTGTTTTAAATTGCTTTGTGATTAAAAGTGATATAGAGAATTAAATATTGTAGTAGTCATAGAGGTAGTGTAAGTCTGCTTCATAGTAAGCAGTATCAGTGTCATAGGAAATGTAGAACATGAGTGAGCAAGAAGGGTAAGATATTACTAGTCCAGGATTGTGAAAGTGATCTTGAACGTTTTCTTTCTCAAAGTTGCGGAAATACAAAATGACGGGATTTGCTTAGAAGAATTCCAAGAGTTATAAATGGCTCTTACACGATTTGGCCTTGTGGAAACTTGTGGTAGAGAGCGAGAAGTCATTTATTGTATGTAACATATTTTTCAAAACGATGGAGGTTTTCTTTCAGAAAGTGGCGGGCTGAAAATAATAACAGCACAACAGAGTGTAAGCTGTTCATAGGACATCATTCGACGTCATGGAAAGTAAGTTAATTTTAAGGAGTTCTGATTTCTGATTTGTCATGTTGTATGGGTTTTTTAAACACAATCATTTTGATTGTGTTTTTTTTTCCCCGCTGTTATATGATGAATACCTTCAAGTCACTGTTTTTAGTGAAATTTGATAAATTCTGAGAACAGCAAAAATAAACCATTTAACATGTATAATTAATTCTGTACTTTTTGTATTTATGATATACATTTAGAAATGTGTAGTAGACATGAAGAAGCTGAGGCTTCTGTAAGTGTCAAAGTTGTTGCATACAGTGCTCACATTCTACGTAGTCTTTCATATGATAGACTACATTTCCACAATGAGATACCTAAGCAAAGGAAACACAGGTGATGTGATTGTGGAATGAGCAAAAAAAATTGCACGTTTTTCAATTACATTACCTGTGTTTCCTAACATTACACATCACATTGTGTAGATAAGGTTTAGGCCTGTTCCAGGAGATAGAGGAGGTCTGACATTTGTTGAAGAGTGCAGTGCACATGAGTCACTTCGTTGGTAGGCCTGCACATGTATTATCTCCTCTGTACTTTTCAAGAAGCCTAAATTTCATCTGCAAAACTGAGTAGGACTCACCTGAAAGAAATCTGTGGATAGGCTACACCTTATCAGCATCTAGAAACAATCATTTAAAATGTTAAGGGCAGTTTTATGAAGGCTGTGTGCCTCTTTTGCGCCGCTGTTCCGTCACTTTTGTGACGCAGCAGCAGTGTAAAAGATGCACCATGTTGCAAGATAGGCCCCAGTTAATTTCCAGCAAGATACCGTCAGTTTAAAATGTATATAATTAGGACTGTGTAGGGGGCATGCAGAAGCTGAGGCTTCAGTAAGTGTCAAAGTTGTTGCATGCAGTGCTGCACTTCTGCGTACTCTTTCATATGCTGGACTACATCTGCACAATGAGATACCTAACCAAAGGAAACACAAGTCATGTGATTGTGAAATGAGCAAAAGAAATTGCACGTTTTTCAAATACATTACCTGTGTTTCCTAACATTACGAATCACATTGTGCAGATGAAGTTTAGGCTTGTCCAGGGAAACAGAGGAGGTCTGAACTTTGTTCAAGAGTGCAGTGGACATGACTCACTTTATTGGTAGGCCTGCACATGTATTATCTCCTCTGTACTCTTCAACAAGCCTAAATTTCATCTGCAACCCTGAGTAGGCCTCACCTGAAACAAACGTCTGGATAGGACACACCTTATTGCCATCCTGAAACAATCATTTAAAATGTTAGGAACAGTTTTATGATGATTGTGCACCTCTTTTGCGCTGCCATTGCGTCACTTTTGTGAGACAACAGCAGTGCAAAAGATGCACATGTTCCAAGATAGGCCTCACTTCATCTGCATCAAGGTACTGTTAGTTTAAAATGTATATTTTTAGGACTGTGTAGGGGGCCTGGAGAAGCAGAGGCTTCTGTAAGTGTCAAAGTTGTTGAAAAACTGTTTGTCCTTCAATCTTTTCCCTTGTCTTTTCTAATTTTTAAATACATGTTTTAATATTTTTCAAATGTTTGTTCTCTCTTTCACAGATTGAAAGTATAAAAATAACAAGTGACTAAGTTAACGACAATTATGAGGTAAATGTTTTGTACTCCTTTCGTTACATTTCTATCACATTTAACTACTATTAGTTCCACTGCTTCATTTCTTTAACCCTCACTTTCCTGCCTTTGCTACTTCCCTCATTCCCTTCTCTATTACTTACTTACTCTACTCCTTCCACTCCTTTTCTCTGTCCCTCTCTTTTCATAGTTCCTCACTCTTGTTCACTCACTCCGTCTCTATTACTCTTAGTGTCTCTGACTGATCACTCTTTCACTACTTGTTCATTATGCTTTCTCTGTGTAGTTGAAGCACACTAAGGGGCGTATTATGAACACAGCCAATAAAATTATTGCTGCTTTTATCGGCAGAAAACTGCTGCAAAAGCGGCTTTAGCGGCAGTTTTCTGCCGCAAAAGCGGCTTTAGCGACACATTTCTGCCGATAAAAGCTGCGAAACTTTTATCGCCTATGTTGATAATATGCCCCTATGTTATTTACATTTCTTTGCTGTTTCAATTATTCCTTTTCTGTTACTTCTTCCGTTCTGCTTTCTGTTTTTTCTCTGTGTTATTCCACATGTTTTAATCTTATTTTGAACATTCACACACATTCTCTAAGAAACTCTTCTTTGTTATTCTTCTACTCTCCTTTTTTTCTTTCACTTCCTTATCTATTTTGTTTTTCACAATTATACCCTCTTCCATCTTTTCTTCGGTAAATAGATCTATTAAACAGTACCTCTGGTTTAGTCCCTATAGCTGTCTTTCTTTTAACATTACTCTCTGTTTACTTCCCTTATACTTACTCTTCTTTTTTTTAAAAAAATGTTTGGGTTCGCTCCCGGTTCGCGTACCGGGGAGCGAACCGGGAAGCGAACCAAAAGAAATAGAGGTTGCCAGAGTGCTAAACATTCTAGCAATTTTTTTATAAAGGGGAGGTAGTTCTGAAAAGAACTTTTTTTTATGTTTTAGTTGTTTTATATATATTTTTTTTTTTCTGAACATTTTTTGTTTTTTTTGTATTTTTTGAACAATTTTTTGTTTTTTTTGTGTTTTTTGGGGGTGAAACAACGAAAAACAGGCATTAGAAAGGGCTCAACAGGAGCAAATTTTTTTTTATTTTTTGGGGCGTTTTGAGCACTTGTGGTTTTCAAATGCTCTGTTTATCAAATTGATACTCATATTTGCACATGAGAGTAGGTTACCACAATAAAGACACACTATCTTCATGTGCACAAAATTCTGTTGAATATTTGGCACTGTTTCCCGTGCCTCTGGCCCCGACAGAGTTACCTGTGCCGATGTACTGGCCACAGGAGTTGGTGGGTTGTCTTGGAGGTCACGCATCTCTGCCACGCTGTAATTCAGTGGATGCCACCTCTGCATATGACGGTGCATAGTATAGTTGCCGAAACTATACTTTTTATTTGTGCCTCTAGATAAATCTTCTTTGCATATGAGGCATGTCACATAGCGAGCATTCACTTTTTTTTGTCCTTGAGGAAAAGAAAAAAACTGCCAAATAAAACTATTTTTGTGGTGAGATATCCGGGGCTCCTCACGTAAAAACTGTCTTGGCTGTACTTCCTCTTCCTCTTCTTCGTCCTCTTCCTCCTCTGTGTTGGGAAGGAACTGTGGAGGTGGTCCTCTCTTCCTAGGAGGTGGTGGTGGTGGTGGGGGTGCACCAGCTGCAGCTACTACTGAAGCCATTTTCTAGTAAGCAAAATAGGTCTTCCTTTCACAAAGTTGAAAGTCAGAGTGAGAAAAAAGGTGGGGGCTTTCATCATTTTGGAAAAAAAATAGTTCTAAACCAATGAAAAGTGTTATTTTTAGGTCACATGACCTAGCCTTACATCATTAGGAAATCAAAAGTGAAATGAACCAATAAAAAGTTTTATTAACAAGTCACATGACCTGTTACGCTTACGTTACGCGCTGCGGGCCGCGCCCCGGATCGCTTCCGGGGAGCTGCGCTTCGCGCCTCGGTTCGCGCTCCGGAGCACTTCCGGGTGCGCTAACGCGGCGCGTCATAAGACGCATTACGCGGCAACGCGATACGTCGCGCTTCCGCGACGCGTCACGATGTTGATTTCTAACGCGGCAGTTGCGCAAACGGAATGTTTACCGGTTCGCGTACCGAGTCGCGGCACCAAATTGAGCTAACGGGAAGCTACCCGGTTCGCAGACCAGGAGCGAACCAAAACATAATAATAAAAAAAAAATTATTAATAAACATATAAAATATATTTTTTGATTTAAAGAAGAATACATTTTAAAGCTTTTGATATTTGCTTTTAAAAAACCATTGAAATTCACAGAAAAAAATCCATAGGTTATAGACCATATATAGTTAGGAATTAGCATTTAAGAAACCTTTTTTTTTACTCACACAAAACCATTGAAATTCCATATATAGTTAGTTGTACTAACTATATATCGCGCACCCGCAATCCACTGCTGATCATGTCACATATTACATCATTCATGACATGGTCAGTGACATCACTGATGACATCACTGATGACATCTCAAATGACATCACTGATGACATCTCAAATGACATCACTGATGACATCACTGATGACAACATCCAGTGACTGTATGTTTCTGTAAAGTTAAAATATGTCTTACATATTGAAGAATGAGTGGATTTATAAGTGTCTGGATGAAGGATTTATTAGGTGCATGACTGACTGTATGAGTGACTGATTAAATGTGTCTCACTGAGTGCATGGGTTAGTGACTAAACTGTCTTAATTTGTGCATCATTTTGTCTGTTGTTCTGTAAACTGCTGCATGTGTTGATCAGTAGCTATATGAGTAACTATATGGGTTATTGGTTGATTGCCTAAGTATTTGTATGGGAGACTGAGTGTGTGTGTGGGTGGCTGGGAGGTGTATAACTCTGTGCATAGATGTGTGAGCAGTTGATTCACTAGATGTATGGGTTCAAAAGTGCATGTGGAAACAGCTGTATGGGCGGTTGACTGTGTGCATGAGTGTATTGGTGAGTGAATGGATATCTAAGTGCTACATGTCAAAGTAAGTACATATGTAAAACACAGTACATGTGAGAGTTGACATATATAAATAACTATGCATAAGAGCCAGTGAATGTGTGAGTGGCTGTATGGATCATTGTGAACTTGTATCAGGGATTGTATAAGAGAGTAAATATGTGTTAGTATCTGTTTGAATAGGTAAGGTGTGTATAACTGTATAGTTGAGGAAATGGAGGTGTGATTGATTCTTTGCATGACTGACTAGGTGTGTGAGTAACTCCATGGATGAGTGACAGTCTGTGAGTGTCTGTTTACACTGAGTGTATCTAAGTTTTTATTAGAGTCTGAAGAGATTCATCGTATTATCACATGAATAATGTCATCAGTGATGTCATCAGTGATGTCTTTTGAGATGTGATCAGTGATGTCATCAGTGATGTCATCGGTGATGTCATTTGAGATGTCATCAATGATGTCATCAGTGATGTCATCAGTGATATCATCAATGATGTCATTTGAGATGTCATCAGTGATGTCATCAGTGATGTCATTTGAGATGTCATCAGTGATGTCATCAGTGATGTCACTGACCATGTCATGAATGATGTAATATGTGACATGATCAGCAGTGGATTGCGGGTGCGCGATATATAGTTAGTACAACTAACTATATATGGAATTTCAATGGTTTTGTGTGAGTAAAAAAAAGGTTTCTTAAATGCTAATTTCTAACTATATATGGTCTATAACCTATGGTTTTTTCAGTGAATATATATATATATATATATAAATATATATATATATATATATATATATCCACAAAACACCTCCGATTAAGGAGCCTCCAACCCTTCAGGGCGGCCTCTGACAGGCGGGCTCGCAGAGGCCCGTCTCACCATCTCGCAAATGAACCAAATCACAGAGGCCCTTCTCCGAGGAAAACAGCTTTATTCAGGGAAAGCGGCACAGGTAAGCTTCCATTCACCTACATGTTTCGGCGATTAGCCTTGCTCACGGACAGGAAGGTAACCACAAAGTGCATTGGTGCACGCCTTTAAATAAGTCTTGACATCACGTGACATGTCTTGGAATACAAGTCCCATAATGCACCCGGAGCTTATACTTGAATGCTTGATTTACACAGAATAATTCTTATTTTCTGGGCACAATTAATGTTGCGCTCACTGCAAGAAGCTGGTGCATTACTCAGCAGTCAAACTGGAATGATCTTTGTCACGGAGTTCACAATACAGGCATCATGCTCATTTCTGTTGACGCCCTGTCCAAAGCTCGAGTCCCAGAGCGATTAATGCAGGGTTTTAGCCCACATTAAATCCCTTCCAGCGCTGCACGTTGAATGGCAAAATAGCATACCTCAGTGGGTCCGCAGTGCAGCGAGTGGGTCATGCTCCTTTAATTAAGTCCACAAAACACCTCCGATTAAGGAGCCTCCAACCCTTCAGGGCGGCCTCTGACAGGCGGGCTCGGAGAGGCCCGTCTCACCATCTCGCAAATGAACCAAATCACAGAGGCCCTTCTCCGAGGAAAACAGCTTTATTCAGGGAAAGCGGCACAGGTAAGCTTCCATTCATCTACATGTTTCCGCGATTAGCCTTGCTCACGGACAGGAAGATAACCACAAAGTGCATTGGTGCACGCCTTTAAAAAAGTCTTGAAATTCACGTGACATAATGCACCCGGAGCTTATACTTGAATGCTTGATTTACACAGAATAATTCTTATTTTCTGGGCACAATTAATGTTGCGCTCACTGCACTGCATATGTATATATATATGGCAAAACACTGGTGGCTCATACGAGAAGCACATGAGAAACGTGCAAGGTCACCAGCCTTTATTAAAAGATACAAACAAGTTCAGGAGCTGGTATATTGAAGGCAGCCTTAAGTTCAGGCTGACGCGTTTCGAAATAAAGATTTCTTCCTTAGAGGCTCCCAAAAGGTATGTGCTTGAAGCTCCTCCTCCCCAGCTTTTTTTAAAATATCCCACCCCTGGATGGGGTCTTCGTCATGTATTTGGCATTCTGGGAGTTAGAGTTTTTAATGTTGCATCAATGCAGCGCACAATTACTGCCCGAGTTAAGACCCAGCTTGGGCCCCAGCTGCTGCGCAGAGTCTTCATTCTGCAACGTTTCCCCACACTTGCGGTAGGTGAATCCTTCCACGCGGCCCCCTTCATATGTTAGGGTGGTGCATCCTCAGCAGCAGAACTCCTGAACTTGTTTGTATCTTTTAAGAAAGGCTGGTGACCTTGCACGTTTCTCGTGTGCTTCTTGTGTGAGCCACCAGTGTTTTGCCAGTTAAAAGCGGCCGCTCTGCCATATGTCAGATAACATCTTCTAGGACATATAAAATGTGTTTCTTAATATAAAGTATTTTTTGATGCATATATTAGTAATTAAATATATGTTTTACTTGATTTTTTAGCCCTGATGAAATCCAATTGCTGTAAAGCTGGACGAAACACGTGTTGGCAAATGAGAACAAACATTATATTATGAAAATACTGGTACTGAGTGACTGAAAGAAAATGAAGAAATAAAAGAAGATCTAATGAAAATATTTGTATTGATATCTTCTGTTTTTGAATCCTTATGAAAATTATTTGTATTGATATCTATTGTTATTGAATCCAAGTGTATTCTATGATTAATTGATGTATATACATCTAGCTAGTATTGCTCAGGTAGAGAATCTTGTGAGTAATTATTCAGACAAATTCTATTTGTCAGTGGCTACAACTTTAGGCAAGGGTTGTATCTCATCCTTAGAGCATAGACTAGAGAATTCCACTAACTCTCAGATATTTATACACTGTTATTGCACACATTCCCCTCTTGCTTTTTGTTTATTAATTGCTGTTCTTTTTTGGGGACTGCTGCAAATAGTGTGGACTAGAAAACTATACTTAAGACACCATGTGTTCTAGAATAGAACGAAGTAAAATTGCAGAAGATATGTTTAAAAGTTTAAGTGCAGGGATATCTGTGAATAAAGCAGTCACTCATAGTACATCTAAGGTGAATGAGGGACTTAGAAAGAAATTTGAAAAGTTAGAACGCCTAAAGAAAACTGAGATCACTAAATGGTGGGACGGAGTTACCCTTAAGGAATATATAAGACTAGAAAGAATACCTAGGGGTCTCCGTTCCAATATTTTTCCCACTTACGATGACCTAGAGGAAGATCTACTTCAGATTTGGGAAAAGGAACTCACAGGGAATTCCATGAGATTAATGAATATATTGATTGAAAACTGTGAAAGGAAAGCAAGTCAAGCAGCAGACCAGGTAGACCTGCAAGAAAAGGAAATAGATGATTTAAAACTTGTAGAAGCCACAAAGAAAAACTATGCCATCCTTGAAGGGATATTATCCAAATATGAGGATGAGATAAAGGATAAAAAATGCAAGGAAACTTAAGAGAGATGAAAACGATTACCGCAATGGGAGAGTTTTCACTTTTGCTAAACAATTTGATATATTGGTTAAGAATGACTTGCAACGCAGCGTGAGTAAAACCTCGCTAGTAAGTGGCATGAGCTAGGCTTCCTCCAGCAATACCTCTTCAGTAATAGATGAGACTAGTGTGGAGACACCAGCAAATACATCAACAGGGAGTAATTTTTTACGCGAAGTCCAGAGAATTCGAATAGGGAACAAAGAGAACAATGTACAAAGAGGAAGGCAAAGAGAGGTTGTAGAGGAAAAGGGAAATCCAGGCACCAGAGACAGAGTGAATACTGGCTCATGGAACAAAACCAAACAATAAATAATGACATTAATGAGATCCAGATAGTAAATTTATCTAGTTTCCCCCTTACAGATGAAATGATGTATGTACTAAGTAAGGGCATGAGTTTTTGTCCTACTGCACCATGTGATTTGACAAATGTTAAGATAGATCTATACAGATTTGTACGTAATCTTAAACGTAAACTTTTTTTGCCTTTGATTAAGGTTCTAATAAAAAACAAGCACTCGATATTGTTGTTGGTGATCTTTGTATACAAGAAATTAGAGACACCGCTATGTTGTTATCCATTACTGAAAATGAAGAAGACCCTATCACAATGCATAAAGTTCTACAAGATCAAGAATATAATACTAATGAAACATTGGATAGTGGGCTTAAAGCTAAATCGAAATGGACGCCGCAATTAGGTAGTGGTAACTGCATAGATGCATTTTACAGGGTGGTGAAGAATGATCTGGATAAAATTGAGGGTAAGATTAATAATCAAAGAACTATGAAACACAAGGATAATTTAACCAGCAGTGAACGCAATGCTTTAAAGTTATTAACATCTAATAGTGAAATAGTAATTAAAAGAGCTGATAAAGGGGGTAACATAGTGATCCTGGATAAAGAATACTATGAAAATGAAATACTAGCACAACTGGGAAATGAGAATTTTTATGTAAAACTCTCCAATAACCCTATATTCAAGATCACTAAAATAATTAATGACCAACTTAAAATCTGGAACTCTGTAGGTTTGTTAAATGAAGATGAGTACAAATACCTGACAGTGGATAGACCTAACTTTCCATGTCTATACAGTCTACCTAAAATTCATAAAAATGCCACTAGACCACCAGGTAGACCAATAGTGTCTGGGGTGGGAGGACCGACCGAGAAAATTTCTGAGTTTGTAGACACATACCTTCAACCGTTTGTAGCTAATTTGCCCTCCACAATACAGGACACAAAACATATTCTTAATATCATTGAAGATATGTCTTGGGAAGAAAATATGATTATGGTCACGATAGACGTTGTTGCCCTATATACCAATATTCCTCATGAACTGGGATTAGAGGCCTTGAGGTATTATCTATACAAGAGACCAGTAGAATTACTGGATCACTCTAACATGCTGGTAGATATGGCAAGAATTATTCTGGAACATAACGTCTTTATGTTTAAAACCGACTGGTACCAACAGATATGTGGTTCAGCAATGGGTTCCCGATTTGCACCGTCTCTTGCCTGTCTCTTTATGGGACGGTTCGAGGCGGTGCACATCTGGGGCAGACCGGGTGCTGAATGGCAGGAATACATAATGTATTATGGACGATACATTGATGATTGTCTTTTGATCTGGACAGGAGGAGTAGAAAAATTAATGAGATTCTTTGATTTTCTAAATAACAATGCATATAACATCAAATTTACTATGAATCCTAGTGCGACATCTTTAGTTTTCCTAGATGTGGAGTTATTTGTAGAAGGACACAAATTGAAAAGTAAAATGTATAGAAAGGAAACCTCATGTAATTCTTTGTTGCATGCTGAGAGCGCCCACCCTAAAACTCAAATAAATACCATTCCCTGTGGAGAGTTTTATAGAGCAAGGAGAAATTGTTCTAATGATAGAGACTTTGCATATGCCATAACAGACATGGAAGAGAGATTTCTATCTAGGGGTTATGATCAGAAAGTCCTAACAAAAGCTAAAAAATTAGTCAAAAAGTTAAAAAGGCTAGATACATTGAAATCTCGTAATAAGGACTCTGATAAAATTTTACCTGTGAAACTAATAACGGGATATCATCCATGGTCACATAAGATATATGGCATCATCAGACGACACTGCCATTTACTTATGTCTAATGTGCAACTACAGAGATTCATTTAAAAAAATCCAAGTATAGCATATAGGAAAGGCAAAACTTTGGGAAATATTATCAGCCCTAGTTATCTGAGAGACAACAGAACAAAACCCACCTGGCTACATACACATAATATTGGTTTCTTTAAATACTAACTGCAGTATGTGTAGAATGGCTATTAAGGAGAAAAAAGATTTTGCGTATAATGGATCAAAAACATATACATTTTTCATATATATAATATCATATTAGACAGCATATTGATTGTACAACTAAATATGTAGTTTATGTTATAGTGTGTAAATGCAAAAAAATGTATGTAAGTAGCACAATTAGAAGTATGAAAGAACGGATTGCAGAACATTACCGAGCATTTCAAAATATAGATCAGAGATATCCTATAGGAGTCCATGCTGCAAACTGCCCAGATACAAGTTTCTCTTTTCATGGATTAGAGAGTATTCCCCATAATGTGAGAGGGGGTAATAGAGAACTTAAAGTGAGACAAGCAGAAGTGCGTTGGATCATTAGATTACGGGCGGTAGAACAGGGGATAAACATTGATGATGAAATGCAGTTTTTCGTTGGATAAATATGCAATCTCCTCTTGGATGTTAAATGAAAATATATATAAAATGTTGAAACTGTTGCAATATGGAGACATGTGTTTAATTTAATTCATCTTCACTATAGACATCTGTCAATATATTCAATTGATATTTATATAATTTTCTTCCATTGTAGAGAGGATGCTACATTGATTTATATTGAAAATTTTAGTCAATGATGATTCAGTCTAACTATCACGATTGTTATTAATTTGATACATACATGTATGGAGATCGTGAATAATAGGTTTATAATATTAGAATGTAACTAGTAATTACTAGAGGCTATCTTAATAGATTAGAGCCATATAAATTACTAAGCTATCTGAATTTTGGTGAAATCAACAGAACTATAAAATGGGATACCCTATTATATAAATTAGGATTAGATTATTTTAATCTGAGATAGTAACACTAATTAAGTAACTATATGAAAACTCCTATTTCAAATATATATAAATATTTTTCCCTCTATTTACGCTTTAATTAATAAATAAGGAATTCGTAATTTACGAATACATGTTTAGTGGGTTAATAACCTTAGGAAATCTTATTGCCACGTTTTAATTGACTTTTTATTTAAATACACTAAGTTTAGAACATAGTGTTAAGATGGCGCTTACTAGTCTGTTTGTTTTTCGATCTAGTAGCAGTTAATGTAAATGAGGGTACAACTTTAATATACATAGACGGTGAATATATTCATAATGGATATTCGTACGATATATATATAAAAAACTAATAAATAAATCTTAAATATATAAGACTCTATAGCTTATTCACTCTTTACTCGCTAATCACAGATAAATAAAACGAGCATACGATGCAAGTCCTACCTCGCTTTCGCTTTTTTGAAGCAACTTGTGGTATAAATAGCCTGTACCAAGATGGCGACGATGCTAGACGCCGCTACCGTAAAGACTCCAGAAGTGCCGAGATTAATTTTATTCGATCAGGTGAGACCGTACCTAAGTACTGCTAAACGTTAAGCTTTGTAAAATTTAGGAACATTTCCTTTATACCCTTTCATCTTTTTGTCCTGCAGATCTATCTTTGATGCCTCGACTTTTTACCTTAGGAAAGGACGTACCCATTACTACATATTATTTATCATAGCGGAGGTACGCTCTCCTTTTCAATTATTAGAATTGTATTAAGATAGAAGCCTTTTTTAGTATATGAATGTATATTTCCTTTAATTTTTTGCCATCAGTGTAGGACTTAGTAAGAATGCTGTACAATACCTACAGCTCGATTGACTCTTCATTAATAAACGGTAAAATTGATTTATAGTAGGTCATTTTGGTATCAACTATTTCTGTAAATAACCAACAAGATCTCTTTAGTATAATATTTGTTCCTAAGTAATATATAACACGATCTCTGATAGGTTTCTCTTTTACCTGCCATACATAGGATAACCGGTTAGACACTGGTACAACGCTTTTGAGTCACCAGATGTTGAAAGGACCGATTCTTTGAAGGACTAGGTAATATAATATTTTGGTATATTCCCCTTTCAATAAAACGCTAAACGCCAAATAAAACAAAATACTAATGGAATTGGTGATCTCTTCTCCGAATACTTATTTCTTGAACAGGCCTACTATGACAAGTCCGTCAGTTTAAAATGAAATATTAGCTGCTGACCAATGTATCCTCCTCACAAAAACAAATAGAGTTATTAAACATCTATTTATATATCTTTCTAGGATTTAAAGTAACATAATCACCTTTTGGTTTTGCCAATCTACAGACCATTGATTTTAAATGGTAAGTCTAGCATCAAGTTTAGTATTTTATATTGAGAAGCCTAATAACGTGATGGAGACTCGTTTTAGATATGTTTGTAACTTTCTCTGGCATAAAATACAGAGCACTTTGTTTTTAAATTAGCCGAGTATTAGAAGAGTATTTCTTGTTAGAAATTCTGAGATCTTCCTTTTGTAAATTCGAAATATTGTATTACCTTACTTGTACTAGTTTTATTGTTGATTCTATCTGAACTAGTAGTCAAGATGTATCTAGTTGATGATACTAACTTTGTATGGGGAGTACATTGAGTCTAAAATGTGGTCACGAGTTATATACGTCATATAACATCTTCTAGGACATATAAAATGTGTTTCTTAATATAAAGTATTTTTTGATGCATATATTAGTAATTAAATATATGTTTTACTTGATTTTTTAGCCCTGATGAAGTCCAATTACTGTAAAGCTGGACGAAACACGTGTTGGCAAATGAGAACAAACATTATATTATGAAAATACTGGTACTGAGTGACTGAAAGAAAATGAAGAAATAAAAGAAGATCTAATGAAAATATTTGTATTGATATCTTCTGTTTTTGAATCCTTATGAAAATTATTTGTATTGATATCTATTGTTATTGAATCCAAGTGTATTCTATGATTAATTGATCTATATACATCTAGCTAGTATTGCTCAGGTAGAGAATCTTGTGAGTAATTACAAATTCTATTTGTCAATGGCTACAACTTTAGGCAAGGGTTGTATCTCGTCCTTAGAGCATAGACTAGAGAATTCCACTAACTCTCAGATATTTATACACTGTTATTGCGCAAATTCCCCTCTTGCTTTTTGTTTATTAATTTCTGTTCTTTTATTAATATATTTCCGGGGGCACACGGCTCCCCTCCGCCCCGGGGACCACCACCCCCAGGGCTTTTATTTTAAAATTATTTTTGTGTGGAGGGGCTTGAGCCCCCCCACACGCCCTGGGACTGCCACCTCCCGGGGGTTCTAATTATTACAAATGGGGGCACATGGCTTCCTCCCACAGCCCCGGGGACCACCACCCCCCGGGGCTTTGTAAATATTGGGAGGGGGGCTGCGGGGCCCTCCTCCTGGAGTCTTCGATGGCCCTGGGGACTGCCACCCCCCAGGGCTGGCACTCCCGGGACACTGCTATATGCTACGGTAGGGTGGGAGCTCTACCGTAGCAAACTCTGCTTGGGATTTTGGAAGAGAGAGCAGGGAAACCTGCTCTTTTTACCAAAAACCAAAGCTGATTGCTTTTCCACATGGGAGCTGCTTATTAGCAGCTCCCAATGTGGAAAAGCAATGCCGGCTCCCGGACGACGCGGGTTGCCGGCTGGACCGTGGGGGCATTGGGGCACCCCCTATGATCCCCATCGTTGTGTATAGGCCCCGGGAGATGGGGTCCCAGAGGCGAAAAGCAATTAGTGGTAGGAGACAGTTTTTTTACGGAAAGATTTGGAGTCGCGACTCCAGCGTGATGCTCAGCGCGTCTCCCTGGTGGAAACGCGCTGGGTTCCCGACTCCAAAACACGCAGGGTGTGTGACTCCAAGCAAAAACATTTTTATATTTTTTAAATATAAATCTAGCTTATATGTTTAGATCTTGGGTGGCTCTAAAAAGAGCCCTTGTGTTTATTGGGAGATTTTGGTACCTACAAGTAAGTACCTATGCAGAGTCTAAAGTTGTTGAGAAAGACTCTGTTACCCTCATCTGTGAAATGTACACCATCTCTCCTGTAGATGCCATCCATATAAATACGAAGATTGTTGTGTTAATGGACCCCATCCTATAATCTCTGAGATAAGCAGAAACACCTTTATTGGCATGTTTCCTAGCTTTCTCAATCTGTGGACAAAATTGATTGGACCTGTACCATTTCCTTCTTTGGCATATGTTAAAGTAGACAAAGGCAGTTTGAGGGAAAAGTAACATCAATTCTGCAAAGGTGTCCTTCATTAGCATTTCCAGACCTACCTCGGTCAAAGTGCCTAGGTCATTGCCACCACAGTGCATAATTATGAGGTCAGGTTGTTGGAGATGCAAAAAGGATTTAATCAATGGCAACAATTGGTACCACTTTAATCCTCTCTGTCCAATCTATTTAGGGCCATATGTAGGTGGCCAAATACCGGTCGGTGACGGCCGATTTCGGCCGTTACCGACCGGTATTTGTAGTTTCAGATGTAGGTGGCTAAAAAATTACCGATTCTGTAAATTTACCAAATCGGTAAATTTACAGAATCTGTAAATTACCGAATCAGTAAATGTACAGAATCGGTAATATGGGATGTAGGTGGCACTGGAAACAGTGCCACAGGCCCCTAGGAATTCGTTATTTACCATGAAATACTATTGCATAGTAAATAACGAATTCCTGTGTACATGCACATCTGTGCATGTACACCTGTGCCATGTGGCACACATACATGCCCTAAGGGAATGTATGTGTGTCATATGGCACACAAGCCAGAATCAGGGGTGCAACAGGGTGTCAAAGTGACGCCCTGTCCCCCTTGACAAATCGGTAATTTTACTGAATCGGTATTTACCGATTTGGTAATTGACATTGATTCCTATGGGCCTCAAGGCCCATAGGAATCAATGGCAATTACCGAATCGGTAAATACCGATTCGGTAATTACCGAATCTTAACGATTCGGTAATTGTTACCAAATAATTACCTACATGGCGTTTACCGATTTGTAAATACCGAATCGGTAAAAATCGGTATTTACGATTCGGTAAATGCCATTTACCTACATATGGCCCTTAATGTCTACATTTTGCAAAGCTAGGTCTTTGCCAATACCTCTGCTTTCAGCATACCTTTTGCACCAGAAAATATAGCTGTGTCCCACAATCTACACTATAAGCATCTTGAAGGGAAGTCTGGATGCACTCAAAAGATGTCTGGAGGTGAGGTAGGCAGTTTCTAAAATAAGTTGTTTCTAAAATAGTGGACAAGATGCAGTTTTAAAAAAAGAAGAGAAATGATTGGCTGATTGAGAACATTATACACTGAAAAATAGGGGGCATGTTTCTGTGTTTAAAAAGCATGTTTATTATTGGTTAGTAAAAACTGTTTGAAAGGTACATTAGATAAGATAAGCTTGTACTTTGGAAAGTCAAACACACTTGCTGTTTGAATTTGTAACATTGTGTGTGGAACTTGTGACCTGTGTGCTCAGTTGAGTGTTCCATGAACTGTTACTATGGTAACAGGCATTAAGAAGAATGGAGGTAGGGTTGGAAATTATGTGTGGCATTAATGTGTATTTCTTATTAATAATGCAGTAATATGTAATTGCAGTGAGATTTCCCAAGTCACTGCTATAGTTAAAAGTAGTGTGTTATGAAACAAAATGGTAAAAATCTTTGTCATATACATTTGAAGTCGCATCTGGATCCGCGATTCCATCGCTTACGGTGCACGGATCAGGCACAACTCCCCAAAAAAGTCCAGAACCAATTTTCATTCAGCTAGAGGTCAGTTGGCAAGGGTTGATATGTGTAACTAATAGAAATGTGTGTTAGAATTTGGATTAATCTGGGAAGCAATGTCATTTGGTATTTACATGTATATGTGTGCAGAATGAGAGAGAAAGTTTGCCATTTTTTGGTTTTGCTAAGAGCAGTGCACTACATTCATTGTGTGCATAAGAAAGCTGGTGTGTGATTCAGATACTTCATAATCTACAAATCAATTTGAAAGGTTAGTTATTAATTTGTGAGGTGTTCTATGTTGTGCCTTTGTTTTTAATCATAAAATATAATTCATAAACTCTGGAGTTAGGGATATATTTTCTAATGAAGGCATATTTATTACAGTTTTTTTGCAATGTGTTTAAATGTTTTTTAATATACAGTTTGTATATTATTATGTATGGTTTGCAATAGGGATTGCTGATTATGACTGATTGTTTTAATGTGTGCATAAGTAAATTGGTATTATAGTGTATACTTTTTAGGTGTTGATTTGAAATTGGAAATGTATATGTTCAGTAAAGGTATTAGTAATGACAGTAGTTTTTCTAATTGTCTACAGAGGTATAGTTAAAATATGTGACATCATTTTTGGTGTCTGGTTTCAAATTGAAGCTTGTATTGTGAATTTACGTGATGTAGATAGACTTCTGTATAGACATACTCATGTATGTTTTTTCAGTGATTTGGTGAGAGTTACAGTAGATAATTGTGAAAGGTTTCTAATTTGTATTTAGCTACATGTTATATTAAAAGGTAGTTGTAGAAAGGTAATGTAGCAGTAGAGATTCATGCAGTAGTTGTATTCTATATGGAGATTGTTTGCTGAGCAGTTATTGTCTTGTTAGTTGTGAAACACTCCTCTAATCACCCATTGAGCACCATATAATAATTCATTCAGTGTAGCAAAATCTATGTATTTAAAAATTCTCTATGCACAGTGTTTGTATACAGTCAAATGTGCACAATGTATGCACTCCCCTAACCCCTTGCAGACTACTGAGTCTCTCCTGCAAAAGTCCAGGGAACAGTCATGCCTGTCTGGAATCACACTGTGAGTCTGTGTCCACTCCTACAATCATCTTGACAGAAGCATGTCCTTATTTAATCTCTTTGTTCGCACATAAGTGCTTATAAACGTATCCTGTTGTCAACTACTAGTAGTGTGAGAACCCAGTCACTGTCTATGCACTTGCAGAATGAGTCAGGCATTCAGACAAGCAGTGGTACAGTCAAATGTGCACAATGTATGGCCGTCCCCTAACCCCTTCTAGACAACTGAGTCTCTCCTGCAAAAGTCCAGGGAATAGTCATGAATGTCTGGATTCACACTGTGAGTCTGTGTCCACTCCTATAAACATCCTGACAAATCATGTCTTTATTTAATCTCTCTGTTCATACATAAGTGCTTATAAACTTATACTGCTGTCAACTACTAGTAGTGTGAGAACCCAATCACTGTCTATGCACTTTCAGTATGAGTCAGGCATTCAGAGAAGCAGTGATACAGTCAAATGTGCACTATATATGTGATCCCCTAACCCCTTGCAGACTACTGTGTCTCTTCTGCTAAAGTCCAGGGAATAGTCTTGCCTGTCTGGAATCACACTCTGAGTCTGTGTCTACTTTTACAACCATTCTGACAGTAGCATGTGCTTATTTAATCTCTCTGCAGACACATAAGTGCTTATAAACGTATTCTGATGTTAACTATCAGCAGTATGAGAACCCAGTCACTGTTTATGCACTTGGAGAATGAGTCTTGCATTCAGACAAGCAGTGGTACAGTCAAATGTGCACAATGTATGCGGTATCCTAACCCCTTCCAGACTGCTGAGTCTCACCTGCTAAAGTCCAGGGAATAGTCTTGCCTGTCTGGAATCACACTGTGAGTCTGTGTCCACTTCTACAACCATTCTGACAGAAGCATGTGCTTATTTAATCTCTCTGCATACACATATGTGCTTATAAACGTATCCTGCTGTCAACTACTAACAGTATGAGAACCCAGTCACCTTTATGCACTTGGAGAATGAGTCAGGCATTTAGAAAAGCAGTGGTACAGTCAAATGTAAACAATGTATGCAGCCCCCTTATATCTTGTACACTACTGAGTCAGTTCTGCAAAAGTCCACGGAATAGTAATCTTTGTCTGGAATCACACTGTGAGTCTGTGTCCACTCCTAAAATCATCCTGACAGAAGCATGTCCTTATTTATCTCTCTGCTGACACATAAGCGATTATAAACTTATCCTGCTGTCAACTACTAGCAGTCTGAGAACCCAGTCACTGTCTATACACTTGGAGAATGAGTCAGGTATTCAGACAAGCAGTGGTACAGTCAAATGTGCACAATGTATGCGGTACCCTAACCCCTTCCAGACTGCTGAGTCTCTCCTGCTAAAGTCCAGGGAATAGTCTTGCCTGTCTGGAATCACACTGTGAGTCTGTGTCCACTTCTACAATCATTCTGACAGAATCATGTGCTTATTTAATCTCTCTGCAGACACATAAGTGCTTATAAACGTATTCTGATGTTAACTATTAGCAGTATGAGAACCCAGTCACTGTTTATGCACTTGGAGAATGAGTCATGCATTTAGACAAGCAGTGGTACAGTCAAATGTGCACAATGTATGCGGTACCCTAACCCCTTCCAGACTGCTGAGTCTCACCTGCTAAAGTCCAGGGAATAGTCTTGCATGTCTGGAATCACACTGTGAGTCTTTGTCCACTTCTACAACCATTCTGACAGAAGCCTGTGCTTATTTATTCTCTCTGCATACACATATGTGCTTATAAACATATCCTGCTGTCAACTACTAACAGTATGAGAACCCAGTCACCATTTATGCACTTGGAGAATGAGTCAGGCATTTAGAAAAGCAGTGGTACAGTCAAATGTAAGCAATGTATGCAGCCCCCTTATATCTTGTACACTACTGAGTCAGTTCTGCAAAAGTCCAGGGAATAGTAATCCTTGTCTGGAATCACACTGTGAGTCTGTGTCCACTCCTAAAATCATCCTGACAGAAGCATGTCCTTATTTATCTCTCTGCTGACACATAAGCGATTATAAACTTATCCTGCTGTCAACTACTAGCAGTCTGAGAACCCAGTTACTGTCTATACACTGGGAGAATGAGTCAGGTATTCAGACAAGCAGTGGTACAGTCAAATGTGCACAATGTATGCGGTACCCTAACCCCTTCCAGACTGCTGAGTCTCTCCTGCTAAAGTCCAGGGAATAGTCTTGCCTGTCTGGAATCACACTGTGAGTCTGTGTCCACTTCTACAACCATTCTGACAGAAACATGTCCTTATTTATCTCTCTGCTGACACATAAGCGATTATAAACGTATCCTGCTGTCAACTACTAGCAGTCTGAGAACCCAGTCACTGTCTATACACTTGGAGAATGAATCAGTATTCAGAGAAGCAGTGGTACAGTCAAATGTGCACAATGTATGTGGTCCACTAACTCCTCTTTCTTGTCTTTCACAGATCCTGTATCTAAAGTAAAACATTTTAGGAAATTAAAATTTAAAAAAACAAAAAAAAATTGTAAAGCATTTTTTGATATGTACTACTGTCAAGGTAAGATTAAGTAATGCATCCCAAAATTGAGCTGGTTACCTTGAGTTTGCCCACTAGCCAGCCCATGTTACTCTATGGAATGCTGGTCACTTACAGTAATAACCTTGCTTTACTCAGTTACTGCGGGGGTATATATGTAGGAACATACATATCTTCACCTTTAACATAAGGTACTCTACCTCCTAGGCTAAGGAGGACAACCTTAAGAGTGACTTACTTTCATTAAGGCAGCTAGGTGGCTCTGCAGCATGTGCAGTGTGCAGAACTCTTCTCGAGCAGACAGGCTGCTAGTGTAGGGCTGCATTGGCATACTGGGAGACACACATTTACTCAGCTCACCCCGGGTGTCACAATAAAGTGCTGCAGCCCTGGTCCCCTCCTATCACCCTTCCCTATGTACCACTGGTATCATTTTATAGGGACTTACAAGGAATGTCAAGTGCTTGCCAATTGGGTCCAATTCACAGTCACAGTTTAAGGAAAAATACACTGGCCCCGGTGCCCTGGTTAGCAGGTTCCAGGGTACTTCTAGAACTATAATAGACAGCATCTAGGCAAAAGGTGGGTGACATGACAAAAAGGGTATTTTCTAACAGATACACGTTTGTGTGGCTATTTGTAAGCTATAGGGCAGGTTTGTATCTGCTTAGATAGTAAGACATGCTGTGTAAAATACTGCTGAGTTACATGTGTAGTTTCAGATTGCAAAGCTATAGTTAAATACACAGTGTTTTACAAACTGTATGAGTTTTATGCATCAGTAGAAAACAGTTTTTAGTCATGTAGTCTCTCAAATAGAGTCTGAGGTTTGTAGACATTCAGTGATATACCTATAGAGAACTTTTATATAAAGGTGTATTTAAATATAAATCATTTGTATGGTAGGCTGTCGTTAAGCAATAGGACAGAGAGCGTTCTAGTTAAATATAGTTGTAAGTTTAATTAATAACCTATATGTGTATTTATAGACCTATCATGCAATTCACTTACCTTTTAAGGAAAATATAGATGTACTCATACTGCCAGTCAGAGATATGTTAGTTTGAGTTTCATTAAGTTACTTGTGCCCTTGCAGACCTCTTTACAAAGTACTACATAAAGTATACCACCCATAATGCAAGTGACATACATGTTCTGAAAAGCATCACATCGAGAGAACAAGGGCATTTATGCATTAACTCACATGCTCAGGTTCTAGTTATGTTTCCAGCACTATGAAAGGCAGTTGCAGACACACTTACATGCCCCTGCATTCACCAACAGAGGCACAGAGCTATTTGTTCAGTCACGTATGTACAGATTTAGTGAGTTATAGAGTTCATTAAACAGGCAGTCATGTACTGGTACACTTAGTTAAACATCCGAAGGCATTCCTACAGGAATACTCTTCTACTTACTTAGACATGCAGCCAAGTACTAATACAACCTAGTCACACATCCACTCAAGTAGCATATCTCTGTGTTTTTAGATGAGGCCTACTACTACAAAATGTATCTGTGCTCTTTTAATGCTAAATAGACCCGGCATGAAGAAGCCATTCGTCATGTGTTAAACCCACTTTTTAAGGTACATAATGCACCTCTGATATAGGCTGTAGGTATGCCATAAGTAACAGATGTAATTTTCAGTTTCACTTAGTTCTTTGTGCACTTTGAGACCCCTATGACTAATAGTACATAGAGTATACCACCAATAATGACATTTAAACATGGGTCAGGCCTACTACTACAGAGCATATCTCTGTGTTTTTAGATGAGGCCTCCTATTGCAAAATGTATCTGTACTTTTAATGTTAAATTGACCTGGCATGAAGAAGCCCTTTGCCATGTGTTAAACCCATTTTTTAAAGCACATAACTCACCTCTGATATAGGCTGTAGGTATGTCCTACTCCACGGTGGTTTGTGTTTAAACGGTAGGAGATGTATTTTTTCATTTTCACTAAGTTATACATGCACTTGCAGACCCCTATGCCTACTAGTATTTAGAGTATACAACACATAATGCAAGTGACATACATTTTCTGACAATCATAGTCTTTGTCTCATGCATTGGAGAGTGCAGAGGCAGTTATGCATTAACTCACAAGCTTTCGCTGTAGCACTTCCCATGTACCAGGAAGGCGCAGGGGCGGTGCTCCACTCGAGATGCAGATCCGGGGGGAGATAAAAACACGGCCGTCAAGCTTCTTCAGTGATATCTTGCACTTGAAGATTTTACAGGACGCTATATTTTGAGCGCTTCTCTCCGTGCTTAGAGGAACATCTTTCCCCTTTTCTTTTAGTATTTTACATCTTCATTGTATTTGTTGTAATTGTAATTGAATCTGAACTGTGGTTTTTAAAAAAACTGATTTTAACAAACTGTAAGTAATCCTGAGGCCATTACGCTTTGAGAGTTTTAATCTGCTGTTGGAGCGAGCTTTTAATGTTTTTTGGCCGCGTGTATGACGAGGTGTGTGTCGTGAGAGGACACCCTTCTTTAAAATAATTGCTGTATAATTTTTATCTGTGTGCTTGTTTGGTGCAGGGTCTGCCCCTTATTTGCCTCACTCGGGTTGCGCTGCCCTTTTGGCCTCATTTTGCTTTAAGGCAGGTCGCTTATTGTGGGGAGGTGCACGGCTACGGGAGGCTGGCTGGAGGCGTCGCAGCTTCTGCTGGAAATCCTGACGCAGCTCTGATTGGCTGGACCGTCCGAGTGATTTGGTCCCGCCCCTCTGATAGCTGGTGTTCTAGTTGGAGGGGGCACAGGATATAGGTGCATGGAGACGCGAACGCGCTACTCTGTAAGTAATCCTGAGGCGATTACGCTTTGGGAGTTTTAATCTGCTGTTGGAGCGAGCTTTTAATGTTTTTTGGCTGCGTGTATGACGAGGTGTGTGTCGTGAGAGGACACCCTTCTTTAAAATAATTGCTGTATCATTTTTATCTGTGTGCTTGTTTGGTGCAGGGTCTGCCCCTTATTTGCCTCACTCGGGTTGCGCTGCCCTTTTGGCCTCATTTTGCTTTAAGGCAGGTCGCTTATTGTGGGGAGGTGCACGGCTACGGGAGGCTGGCTGGAGGCGTCGAAGCTTCTGCTGGAAATCCTGACGCAGCTCTGATTGGCTGGACCGTCCGAGTGATTTGGTCCCGCCCCTCTGATAGCTGGCGTTCTAGTTGGAGGGGGCACAGGATATAGGTGCATGGAGACGCGAGCGCGCCAGCGGCGCGCCGAAGGCTCGCCAAAGGCGAGCCCGTCTGCGCCCGTCCGCGCTGAGGAAGCGCAAAGCGCCAGCCACGCTGCCTCTCCTTTGTTTTCTGGGGCCTACGACCATGGCAATGTTCTACGGTACTCGGCGGCCGATCTACACGCCCTTAATAGAGGTACTCGGAGTAGGGGCAGTTTGGGCTTGGCAGAGTCTGCCGCTCCATTGTCAGACTTTATGACGGGGGAGCTTCTTCCTTGTGGACTGTTGAATGTCCGATCCCTGCCTAAGCATAGGACTGAAATTCAGCTTCTGATTGAGGCACATGGGTTGGAGATATTATGCATGACTGAGACCTGGACGCAGCCGGACTGTAAGGTCGACTTCGGGGTGGCTTGCCCGCCAGGGTTTAAACTACTTCATGTGCCTAGGCTGGAGGGCAAGGGGGGAGGGGTGGGGTTGATTTACAGAGACTCCTTGAGTTTAAAAACCATTGATATTGATCTGGTCGCTGGGGTGGAACTCCTGGTGTTCTCAATTAAGAGTGAGACGGGCCAATCCCTGACATGTATTATCTGTTACCGACCACCGGGGTTCTTTAGTTTGCTGCAGCAGCAATTGCTTTTGGATCTGCTTACCAACATGGCGGCCACACATCGGAGAATTCTAGTTTTGGGCGACTTTAATCTCTGGCCGAATGGATCCTTTGATACGAGACTGGCCAATTTACTCCAATCTTGTGAGGGGCTGGGTCAACAAGTCTCAGTGCCTACTCACATGGGGGGTCATATGTTGGACCTTATCTTCGCTTCAGATGATCAGCTCTACATGGGGGAGGTGCTCCCAATGGATTGGACTGACCATTTCTTGGTCAAAATCTACCTGAATATGGCCAACTGGGATAAGAAGATAGGTAAGCGGAGGATAAACTTCTTGGGGAGGGATTGGAGAGCCCTGACACGGATGAAAAACTTTGACGTGGTGTTTCCGGTGGAAGACTGCTTTTCGCCAGAGGCCCAGGTTGATGAAAACTATCTCTCCTTCTGTAAAAAGATCACTCAGATCCTTGACACACTGGTGCCTCAAAAATCCTTTCTGAATAAAGGAAGGCCATCTGCCCCTTGGTTTGGTGAAGAATTAAAAACACTGAAGCTTGATTGTAATCGGTCTGAAAGAACCTGGAGGCAGAAATATCTAATTGAGGACAAAAAGGCCTGGAGAGCAAACATTTTGAACTATAGGAAGGTCACAACAAAAAAACAAAGGCTGACTTTTTCGCCTCTGCGATTCTTAGAGCCTCAAACAGCTCCTGCTTCATTTTTAAAATTCTCAATACTTTGACAAATCCGGAGTGCTGTGCCAATGATATTCTGCCATCTCAGAGGCTCTGTGACAATCTGGCCAGCTTTTTTTTGTAACAAAGTGGCTTCTATTATTGAGGAGCTAGGGAAGTTATCAGAGCCTCTGGAAGTAATAATTGAACAGCTGGCCCCTATTGAGGACAGGAGTGGGCCGTCGGAGAATGACAGCTCAAAGGAGTCTGTCTGGGAGGCTCTTTCGGAGTTTCCCCCTATCCAGCTCGAGGACTTCTGCAGGTTAGCGGAGAGTATTGTATCAGGCTCCCCCCTTGACCCATTACCCTGTAAGAACTGGAAGGAATTCGGAGTGGAGCTCTTCCCACTGTTGTGTAAGATCTGTAACCAGTCTCTTGTAGAAGGGGCGGTTCCCAGTTTGTGGAAGCAGGCACTTGTAACACCTTTGCTAAAAAAAAAAGCTTCCCTGGATCCTGAATGCCTGAAAAACTTTAGACCTATATCTCTCCTCCCCTTCCCAGCCAAGGTAGTTGAACGGGCAGTGAGTGGCACACTGGCCGCACACTTGGAACGGGCTAAACTTCTGGAGGAGGAGCAATTCGGCTTCAGACCAGCCCATGGAACGGAGACAGCTCTGGTGACCGTCATGGATGAGCTTCGGAGGCGGGCAGACAGGGGTCAGGCAGTAGTGCTGATTCTGCTCGACCTGTCTGCCGCCTTCAACACGGTCAACCATAACATCTTGGTGAGGAGGCTGAGTGAGGTGGGAGTCACGGGGGCGGGCCTGAGATGGTTTCACTCTTTTCTCTCAGGGAGACAGCAAGCAGTATCCCTTCCTCCCTACCAATCTGCCTTTACTCCTGTTCCTCATGGGGTACCTCAGGGCTCGGCCATCAACCCCATTCTCTTTAATGTTTATTTGAGACCCCTGCTAAAGATCATCAAGCGTTATAACATCAAAGTCATCAATTACGCTGATGACACTCAACTCATTCTCTCCCTGGAGGGAGAGCAGTCCATCTCAGCAGAAGAGGTTCATAGATGTTTAGGAGATATGACACAATGGCTGAAGGAGAATTCCCTACAATTTAACAATGCTAAGACTGAACTGATGCATGTTAAAACGTGTAAGAACAGGGAAGGGCCGCCCATGAATCTGTGGCCACCAGAGTTCCCCAAGCCCGGCTTGCCGGTAAAAACAGTTCGCAACCTAGGGGTCACATTTGACTGTGACCTCTCTCTGGAGGTGCACGTGGGGAAAGTGGTGAGCTGCTGTCTGGGGATTAGGCGCTCTTTGAGGAAGATCTTTCCCCTCCTACCATCTCAAGCCCGTGCCCTAATTGCACGCAGTACCATACTTAGTCGGGTAGACTATTGTAATGCTCTACTCCTTGGATCCCCCAAATTCCTGCTAGACAGGCTCCAGCGGGTTCAATCTGCTGCAGCTAAGCTGGTACTGGGCTGGTCAAGGCGGACCTCTGCCTCTGGAGCTCTTTCGGAGTTGCATTGGTTACCAGTGGCACAGAGAGTTAAATTTAAATCTCTGTGCCTAGTTTTTAAAGCCCTGCACGGAAAAGGTCCAATCCCTTTTCAGCAAATGTTTGAGTGGTACGTTCCGGGCAGAGAGCTTCGCTCTTCGAAAGGAATGTTAGTAAAAGTACCACGCTTCAACAAAGTCAGGGCAGGGGGCAGAAGATTCGGGGTGGCCGCAGCTAGGCTGTGGAACACTCTACCTCTTGTACTGCTTGCGTTCAGAAGGAACCTTAAAACCTGGCTATTCCCTGTGAACTAGCCCTGCGCTTCAACTCCCTCCTGTGCTGACACGGTCTCAGAGTTACCAGCGCCAAGATGCCTGTTAGGTGGTAGTGCGCTTAAGAAATTGGATAAATAAATAAATATATTTTTTTACTTTTAAATGATCTGTTACCTTTGCCAGTAGAACTTTCACCTCTCTGGGCTGGTAATGGGGATCGCTTTTGTTGTAGCACTTCCATTGTACCAGGAAGGCACAGGGCGGTGCTCCGCATCGAGAAGCAGAGGAGATAAAAACACGGCTGTCAAGTGGCCTCAGTGATAGCTTGCAATTGATAGTTTTAAAAAACGCTATATTTTGAGCGCTTCTTTCCTTGCTTAGAGGAACATCTTTGCCCTTTTCTTTTAGTATTTTAACTCTCCATTATATTCCTTGTAATTGTAATTGAATCTGAACTGAGTTTTAAAAAAAAAAATTGATTTGAACAAAATTTATATTTTTTCACTTTTTCTCTGTGGCATTTCCATTGTACCAGGAAGGCGCAGAGGTGGTGCTGCACTCGAGATGCAGATCCGGGAAGTAGGGGGGGAATACAAACATGTCCGTCAAGCGGCTGCCCATCGGGCACACCGTCGGCTCGCCCAAGGCAAGCCCGTCTGCGCCTGGCCATGCCTAGTGCCTGGGATGCCTCCGGTTATAGCCCCCACTCTGCCTCAGGGCTGATCTATTCCAGAACCAATTACTGGATCTAAACATAACTGGTAGCTGTTGTTGAAAGGCCTGCTTAAGTATGTCTTCATCTGAAGAACCCTTTCAATGCACCGGCTGTAGCATTCTTATTTGCCCTCTTAAATCACAACTGACATCATATAATGTTAAACAAGCCCCGACTGAGTCGGGTAGGTCGAGGACAGTACTAGGTACCCAAATAAATGCACGCTCTCTTTGTAACATGCAGCTGAGTTTGCTATGTTTATAGAGGCATATGCTGTAGATCTAGCCTTCATTACAGAAACCTGGGGGGAAGCCTCCTCAGATCCAGACCTAGCAATGGCGGCCTCTCCTGGGTTTACAATGTTTATACAAGACCGGATGGGAAAAAGGGGCATGGGTCTAGCTATTTTATTTAGAAGTATGTGGAAAGAGACTTTTAACCTACAAAATAGTGGGCCAATCCTGGAATCTTTAATGTTTAAAATTCCACTAGACACCCACTACACTTTTAACAGCATTGTATGCTAACGACCACCTGGTCCCCGGGCAGAATTTCTGAATTCCATAGGCAGCTTCCTGCATATAATATTCCAGGCATCAGACTTTACACTTTTGGGTGATTTAAATCTTCACCTTGAGGATCCTTCAGACGGAGATGCAGTATGTTTTATTGACATCACAAACAGCTTAGGCCTCACTCAGCAGGTGACAGGGGGCACACACTCAGGGGGACACCTGCTTGATGGACAACTTACAAACAATAAATCCTTACATTGTCTTTCATCGTTACTGCTCGTATGGTCATATCACAAAGCGGTTATGTTTTCAATCTCGGTCCTAAACCCTCAGGGGGAGAAATTGAAATAAAATCAGGTGAAAAAGGTTTGGCCTTGGAACAAGATTGCAATTGATGCCCTTGAAAACTCCCTGTCCCAGAATCCACTTAATATTTTTAGAGAAATCAGGTGAGGCAGCTGTTGCCTTTGAGGATTGGCTAAGGAGCTCTATTGATCAGGTGTTACCGGTCAAATCCATCATTAGCCATCGGGCAAGACATACATAACCTTGGTATTCTAAACATCTTAGATTGCATAAACAACAATGTCGACACCTGGAAAGGAAGTGGAGATCTTCCTATGAAATTAATGACAGAAGGGTATACAAACAAGCTTTGCTTGATTATAAAAAACTGTGTTTAAGGAGAAAACCTGTTACTTTACTACAGCTATAATAACTGCTGAAAATTACTTGAAGGGACTTTTTTCTACTGTGAAGGAATTGGCTAAATGTCCTGATATAACTGATTCACCAATAAATCAGACCCTTCTGTAATTCCCTGGCCACATTCTTTCAAAACAAAGCTAATTCAGTCTATACCAGTTTTTCCCAATGCCCTTCTTAAGGGGCATCACCATCTCCAGGGACTCAAGCGATCTCCGGGGTTGGAAAGGGGAATTTCCTCGGCCACCTCTGACTCTAGCAACCTTCCTGAACTATCTTCCTTGCCTACATTAGATATGGAGGAGGTTTTTAAGCTCCTGCTGTCCACCAAATTTGGCTCCCCATTAGATCCTTGTCCCCCTAAAATGTTCCACCTTTTGCCAGAAGCATTTGCTTAACATCTGTCCTCTAGTTTTAATCAAATGTTTTTTTTCTGAGCTATTTCCCCCTAATTGGAAATTGGCATCTGTTCTCACCCTCTAAAGAAAGTAAATTGAGATGGGGCAGATCCAAATAACTATCTCCCTATCTCCAGACTCCCCTTGCCCACAAAAGTGGTGGAAAAAGCCATGAATAGTGCCTTATCTGACTATATTGAAAAGCATGCCTTTCTGGACCCTTCTCAGTTTGGTGTTAGAAAGCAACACAGTACTGAATTGGCTCTGATTTCAGCATCCAAACTAATTAGGCAAACAGTTGATGCAAGAGACAATTGCAGCACTTGTGATGCTTAACCTCTCCGCCACATTTGGTATGATAAATCACCCAAAACTGTTGGAAGTCCTGGATGGGATTGGCATTAAGGGGAAAGAGTTTGCCTAACTGCTATCATTCTTGTCCGGACGAGAACAGTTTGTGGCTCTTGACGAATTTAAGTTGCCAAACTTCACACGGCCATGCAGGGTACCACAGGGCTCTTCATTGAGCCTGACTCCTTTTAACATCCATGTTGCCCAGCTTGCAAGGTTAATTAGATCCCTGGGCTTCTCCACTGTCTTTTACATGGATGACACCCAGATTGTGATTTCGGTGACAGGTTCTCCAGCAGACATTGCAGCACAGTTCCAGATCTGTCTCTGCCAGGTGGGGGACTGGATGGCCACTAATTGTCTGAAACTGAACTCCAGTAAGATGGAAGTCTTACTTTTGGCAGCCATGCAAATTTCTGGTCCCCTGCTTTTAGGCCCTCAGAGTTGGGATCACTACCTAATCCTACAAACAAGGTAAATAACTTGGGTGTCACATTTGACTCCATGCTTTCCTTTGAAGGCCATGTAAATCAGGTCACATCCACTTTCTTTTATACACTAAAACTGTTGAGAAGGATTCTTCCATTTATTTGGCAGATTTGAGGAATAAGTGGTTGTGGCTCTTGTCTTATCTAGAGCTGACTACTGTAAAGGTGTGTTTATGAACCTTCGCAAGAAATGTTTGACCAAGTTGCAGATTGTGCAAAACTTTGCAGCACGTCTATTACTGAACATTCCAAAATATAAATCTGCTTCCACTGGGCTTAAGGAATTACACTGGCAAACAGTGAAGAGCCGGATAGAGTTTAAGACTCTTTGTATAGCATTTAAAGCTATTCATGATACAGGACCGGCTTTTTTCAAATAAAATTTGCAGCCATATGTTCCTGCCCCTCATCTTCGCTCGGCGCACTCTCACAGTTTGGTAATACCCAGGTTCAAGAAATTTTCTTGGGGTGGCAGGAGTTTTCTGGTTGGCACGACCAGACTGTGGAACTCACTTCCGTTGTGGCTTAAGGAAGAAACTTGCTTGTTAGCTTTCATGAAGTCATTAAAGACGTGGCTTTTTAATCTCTGAGGCGATCTCAAAAAGGTGTCCATTATGTCCTGAGCTGAGCTAGCGCTTTGACACCCCCGGTTGAACGTTTTGCGCTTTATATATTTCTTTTTAATTTAGTTTCATTTCATTTCAAGCTCAGTTTCTAGTTATGTATCCATCACTATCAAAGGCAGTTGCAGACACACATACATACCCCTGTATTCACCAACTCTGTCACTGAGCTATTTGTTTAGCCACTTATAGAAACATTTAGTGAGTCATAGAGTTGGGTAAACAAAGATTCATATACTGGTACACTTAGTTAAACATCTGAATGCCCTCCTACAGGAGTACTCCCCCAGCTACTTAGATATGCAGCAAACTACAGATACAATCTTGTCACACTTCCAGTGAAGTGCTCCTTTAGACATTGATCAGGCTTACTACTGCAGAGGATATCTCTGTACTTTTCGATGAGGCTGACTACTGCAAAAGGTAGCTGTGTTTTTTTAATGCCAGTTCGACTTGGGATGAAACATCCCTTCACCAAGTCTTATACCCACTTTTTAGTGCACACAACTCACCTCTGAGATGGGCTGTGGGTATGCCATAATGCACAGTGGTTTGTGTTTAAACGGTAAGAGATGTCCTTTTAGGTATCACTAATTTATTTGTGCACTTGAAGACACCTCTGCCAAGTACTATGTTTGGTATACCACCTATAATGCAAGTGACATGTTTGTACTGAAAAGCATATAGTCTGTATCTGGTGCTGTCGAACAGTGCAGAGGTACTTATGCATTCACTCACATTCTCAAATGCTAGTTATGTTTTCAGTACTATCAAAGCCATGTACTAATGCACCCTAGTTACACATTCACTCAAGTAGTCCTTTAACCATGGGTCTGACCGTTGTACAAGTCAAATGTGTGCCTAACTATAATATCCCCGTAACTTTAGTTTTTTTCAGTGAACTTCTAAGGTTTTTTAAATTCTGATTCCTAACAACAATTTCCCTGTAAGATGTGTTTTTTTTCGGTGAATTTCTACGTTTAAAAAAAATATGATTCCTAAGTATAACGTTCCTGTACTCGGTTCCATGATGAAATATCGATTACTAAAACATCGACCTACAAAAATATCGCCACAAATACATCGTCTACAAAAATATCGTAACCATATACTTAAACAAGGATTTACACAAATATCGATATTTTTTTATCGACTACTCTAATATCGTTAACAATTATATCGACTACATAAATATCGACTACTACATTATCGACAATATTTAAAATAACATTACCTTCTACACTAATATCGACAACACTAATATCGACTACCTTTCTACTTATATTAATATAAAAAAATATCGTCATTTTCTTTATAACCTTATATACACATTACCTTTCTGTTATTCACTTTTTCATAGTTATTTAAATTCAAAAAAAGCTTTTCTAACATATATGTATATACAATATGTATTATTTATTTATATATAATAAGAAAAAATACATTAGTAATATAAAGTATGTATGACGTTACAACACATACTTTTACAACGCATACCTTTACAACGAAATTTTTACAACGCAAAAACCATTACAACACATGTATTTACAACGCATATTTTTACAACACAGGTACCTTTACAACGCATACCATTACAACGTAAGTATTAGTAAATATATAATAATTTTTTTAATATAAATTAATTAAAATGAATAGATTTTAATTAAATTTAATTTAATTTAATTTATTTAATTAATATATTTATTTTTTTTACCCTGTACCCCTGTACCCCAAAAACACAAAACTGAGCCTGAACAATAAAAATACCCCTTTACCCAAAAACTGACCCTGACCCCTTAAAATACCCCTTTACCCAAAAAGTAAAAACTGACCCTGAACCCTAAAAATACCCCTTTACCCAAAAACTGAAAACTGACCCTGAACCCTAAAAATTCCCCTTTACCCAAAAACTAAAAACGGACCCTGAACCCTAAAAATACCCCTTTTCCCAAAAACACAAAACTGACCCTGAACCCTAAAAATACCCCTCTACCCAAAAACTGAAAACTGACCCTGAACCCTAAAAATACCCCTTTACCCAAAAACTGAAAACAAACTGACCCTGAACCCTAAAAATACCCCTTTACCCAAAAAATTAAAACTGACCCTGAACCCTATAAATACCCCTTTACCCAAAAACTGAAAACTGACCCTGAACCCTAAAAATACCCCTTTACCCAAAAACTGAAAACTGACCCTGAGCTCTAAAAATTCCCCTTTACCCAAAAACTGAAAACTGACCCTGAACCCTAAAAATACCCCTTTACCCAAAAACTGAAAACTGATCCTGAACCCTAAAAATACCCCTTTACCCAAAAACGTAAAACTCACCCTGAACCCTAAAAATACCCCTTTACCCAAAAACTGAAAACTGACCCTGAAGCCTAAAAATACCCCTTTACCCAAAAACTGAAAACTGACCATGAACCCTAAAAATACCCCTTTACCCAAAAACTGAAAACTGACCCTGAACTCTAAAAATTCCCCTTCACCCAAAAACTGAAAACTGACCCTGAACCCTAAAAATACCCCTTTATCCAAAAACTGAAAACTGATCCTGAACCCTAAAAATACCCCTTTACCCAAACACGTAAAACTCACCCTGAACCCTAAAAATACCCCTTTACCCAAAAACTGAAAACTGACCCTAAACCCTAAAAATACCCCTTTACCCAAAAACTGAAAACGGACCCTGAACCCTAAAAATACCCCTTTTCCCAAAAACACAAAACTGACCCTGAACACTAAAAATACCCCTTTACCCTAAAAGCCAAAACTGACCCTGAACCCTAAAAATATCCCTTAAAAAACCCCAAACATATTACATTTTAAATATAATTATATACTTACCAATACTTACGTTGTAATGATATGCGTTGTAAAGGTACCTACGTTGTAAAAACATGCCTTGTAAATACATGCATTGTAATGGTTTTTGCATTGTAAAAGTTTGGTTGTAATGGTAGTACGTTGTAAAAGTTGCGTTGTAAAGGTTGTATACCAATATAAACATTACCAAACACTATCATACACTCTTATCGGATTACTTTAAATCACATTTCACTAATTTTAACATTGTAATAAATATTTACCATTAAAATGAAACACATATAATACATTTGGTAATAAAAATCGAAAACAATTATTGATGCTACTAACTCTTTACAAAATAACGGCTTTCAAATTCAAACTAATGTTGTCAGCCAATGAATTTAAATTATATTTAATTGAACCAATCAAATATAACCATTAATTAACTCACTACTATAAATACAATTACAAACTTAACTTAAATTACCATTTTTTGGGCAAACTTGGAGGGAAACGGTTACCTTGCTGAAAAGAAGAGAATACACACCTACTACAACGACTACAACACAGCATACTACAACTCAAGTAAGTCAAGTCCCATTTCATTTATCATACAAACCTGTCGAAAAGTAGCTAAACTCCCTAAACTAAAAACATGGTCTTTATATTTGTTTAAATATAACTACAACATCCTATCAACAACCACCACAAGATAATAATTAAATGAAATTATGAACTGCCTTATCCATGTCTACTTAGAAAGCTTTTAAATAATTTTAAAAAGTTGCAAAGTAAAGTTGCAAAAGACTTGATATGTTATTATCTACTAATATATCCTAATACAATAAATAACACAAATTAACTTTCTTTTACAGAATATACAAACTTCATCTACCAATCTACAACTAAACTAACAACATCTTCTACTACATTAAGTAAGTATACCCACTGTGTCTATTAATAATCAGAAAGAAAAAATAAACAACTATAAAACAAAATCATTTTTTTGTATTATTCTTTACCACAACTACAGAACATTAAAGAGTGAAAATCTACATATAAGAACAGAAAACATAAAATTAGCAGGAAAAAAACATTGTAAGTACGTTTTTGCACTTTTTCCTTTTAACGTACACATCTCAAGAAATGTTTTTCACTTTTACTAAAAAAACATATATATGTCTTCACAGATCTACCTTAGACATGGCAACAGGAGCTACTTTTATTACTTCTCAAAAAGGGAAAATAATGCTGAGCTACATGGGTTACACGTACACCCAAGAAAGAATAAAAGGGAATAAAACTTACTGGAAATGTAGTAAATATTACTCAACTGCATGCTATGGTAGAGCAAAGACTGTTGATAACAATGTTGTAAATGTACATGAGCATAACCACCCACCCAATTTAACAGAAGTCGAAGTAAGAGAAGCACTAGAGACATTGAGAGAAGCTAGTACAGGCTCACAAGAAACAAGCACCACTATTTTGAAAAATGTTTTAAGCAAGGTGCCAGAACATGTCACAGGACAGTTACCTTCAATGCCCATCTTGAAAAGATTAATTGCTAAAACAAAACGAGATTCTGATCCAACTCCACCAGCACCTGAAACTTTTCAAGACATTAAAATATATCCTGAATATACTATTACACACAATGAAGATAAATATCTTAATGTATGATAACCACAGTCATGATAAAAGAATTTTACTTTTTGCAACAAATAGCAATTTGCAAAAACTAAAATCGTGTGAAACGTGGATGATGGACGGAACTTTTAAAGTATGTCCCAAACCTTTCTATCAACTTTACACCATCCATGGTGAATACCAAGAAACAAATATCCCTTTAATTTATACACTGCTGCCAAATAAAACAAATGCTACCTACGTAGAAATTTTAACAACTATCAAAGATTTTACTGATAATTACTATCCACAAAGAATAATAATAGACTTTGAAATAGCCATGATTCAAGCTATACTTAAAATATATCCTCACACATCTATACAAGGGTGTTATTATCACTACAACCAAAGTATATGGAGGCACTTACAAAAATCTACTTTAAGCATTGAATATTCAACAAACAGTAACTTTGCTTATCAGATTAAAAAGTTAATTGCATTGGCATTTGTACCAACAACAGAAGTTGCTAACTATTACAATTTACTACTTGACAGCCCTTTCTACCGCACCAATAAGAAAAAATTAACTCCCTTCTTAGACTATTTTGAAGATACCTGGGTGGGAAGATTACATCGTTCTGGCCACCGCAGACAACCTAAATTCCAAATTCCATGGTGGAATGTGTATGCTAGTACTATGGCACAGAAAGCCAAAACTAACAACGCGGCCGAAGGATGGCATAATGCCTTCCAAGCCACAATAGGAAGAACACAACCCACACTTCATAAACTAATACAAAGCATCAAAAAAGAGCAAAGCTACCAAGAACTAAGAATAGAGCAATCTCTATCTAAAATCGGCCCTAAACTAAGTAAACAAACATTAAATATGTACGAATACCTACAGCAAAAAATAAGAATGTACCCAAGTATCGAAGGTCTTGAATACTTAGAACTAATAGCCAAATCTATCCTTTAACAAGCAACACATAAAAACATTTCAAACAATAAATAAAACAAACTTTTTTTTAATGTAGTTAAATTATGTCATGTAAAAATAAATGTAATCTATTATTACAAGACATAATAAAACGACATTTAAAAAAATTGCACAATATAGCACAATCCACCCCAAACAAAAATATAATAATAACTTAACTGTTCTGCAGCTGTAGAATGTGTTCCAAGAACATGGTTTCAAGACGATTAGAACCAAAATCAATCCACATGTTTAAAAAAAATCCCCACAAAATGCAAAATATACAACTGTTTTAAAGGGTCCCACGTAGCAATACTCTGGAGAACGGAACCATAAAAAACCCGAAAAATAATCACGATAAAAACGCTCCAAAATCCCGAAAAATCAAGAAATGTAGTGAAACATTTACCTGTATTTTACAAAAAATACGAGATAAAATCCATCTGCTCACCAAAACGAACACCTGTAAATAAATACAAATAAAAACCCACCCACAATAAATACGAAAGCCAGAAAGCCTAAACATAACATATAAAACATAGGAAAACACCTGAACTAATTAATTTACACAATACATAAACCTTAATTTCATAAGAAATATCTAAGAAAGTACGTTATCAATAACGACCTTAAATAACACGTATTTTTCACATAAACTGTAAAGTACAACACATAGCAACACGTACACACTACAACTAGCTCTATAATGTCTTAAAATGTAGTTAAAATTAATGTAAAATAAACTTACATTCACCAACACGAAGCAGCTCCCATCCGCGAGGTTCCGTTTTCTGAAATGACCCAAACAACGATGTAGATAGACTAAAAAGTGAAGTTCAAAAAACAAAATGGCAGCACAATAAAAATAAAAATAGGACTAAATCCCCATTATTAAAAATAAACAATAGAGGTGAATAGCAATTTATTTTCCATGTTTTGTAATAATTTACTTATTGTTTGTAAATAAACATATGATTAATGTAAAATATACAATAATATATTTAATATATTTATATATTAATTAATTATTGTATATTAAAAATATGTTTTTGATTGTTGAAAAATATTTTTTATATGTATAAAACTGAGCACTATTTTATGTACATACTTTAGAAAAATACAATTACATGTCAATTAATTAACATATTAAATTTAAAAAAAGAAAATTTTAAATTTAATATACTAATTAATGTAATATAACAATGTATATATGACTAAAATTGCAATGTAAAATGTAAACAAATAATTGAAAAAGGTGTATTAAAATGATGTAAATGTTTGCATCAACAAATGAAAGTATGAATAAAAAAATGTGTACAAAACTATATTACTATTGTACTTAATAAATGTTAACACTTGTGATATGTATGTAAAAATTTTGAAAATATTCATATTTGTTTATTTATAAAAATAATATTACAACATTATATATAATATTAATTCTAAAAATTAAAAAAAAAAAATAATATTTAAAAACAATTTTTATAAATAGAAAAATATAAAACATAACTCATAGAAAATACTTAACAGTAAGCAACAATAAATAACTATTTTAACTCCAATCATACATAAGTCAGATAAAGTGCTGGACAGGAAACCATAATAAATAACTATTCTAACTCCAATCCTACATAAGTCAGGGAAACTGCTGGACAGTAAACCATAATATTTGTGATATTATAACACATAAACATCACTTTATATATATTAATAACAACTCTTATCTATTATACTACAAAATAGACTATTAAATTACAATCACAAAATATGTTTTTTTGAACATAACAATAACACATTTTTTAACCAAAATTAAAATTTCAAATTTCGAATTTTTTATAAATTTGTACATAATTTTCACAATTTTATAATTTTTAACCCAAACTTTGTTTTTTAGTTTTTCGAATCATTCTTAGCATATATTATAAGAAATACACAAACATAAAATATTACACACTTGACTTTTTTTAATATAATTTAAAAATTAATTTTCTAATTTCAAATTTCAAATTTAAATATTGAAATTTCAAATTTCGAATTTTTTATACATTTTTACATAATTTTCACAATTTTATAATTTTTAACCCAAACGTTGTTTTTGTGTTTTTCGAATCATTCTTAGCATATATTATAACAAATACACAAACATAAAATATTACACACGACTTATTTTACTATAATTCAAAAATCAATTTTCTAATTTCAAATTTCAAATTTCAAATTTAAATATTGAAATTTCAAATTTCGTATTTTTTATAGCAATTGAATTTTTTATTAAACACTATATAAATAAAACCCACACTTAATTACAAAATTATTATATAATACATTCAATTTCAATTAAATATAATATTTTTTCGTATTTCAATTTATAATTTTTTTAAATTAAATTTAAATTTTATGAAACATATTTTAATATACTAACCACCCTTATACCCTATATCACCAACAACCCGCTACTAAATCTTTTTAAAAACCCATTAAATAAATAATTCTGTTATTTAAATTAAATTTCAAATTTCGCCATTCAAAATAAAAAATAAATTAAAATTTTCTAATTTTTTACCATTCTATACATATTATTTACACTACTTTTTTAAATTACTACCCACTCTTATCCCCTATAATACTAATAACCCGCTCCTAAAATATTTACAAACATTTAATTTTTACATTTTGATCCCTATAATAATAAAAATAGACATTTAATTAATAATATTTAAACATATAACACATTTTTCTACACTTATATAACACATTCAATTATTTTGTCGATATTATATTCAACGATATTTCTCTAAATGATATTCTATACAACGATATTTTATTTTGACGATATTTTTGTCATTATACAAAATCGTTATTTACAACAACGATATTTACTTCAATGATATTTTTTAAATTCGATATTCTTACCTCGATATTTATGCTAGTCGATATTATCCCGTCGATATTCCTGCTTTATACCCCTGTAACCTTTAGGTTTTTAAGTGCATTTTTGAGGTTTTTACTTTTTATTTCCTAACTGTAACCTGTAGCATTTGAAAATGAGTGTGTCAGTGAGTGTACAAGTGTCTCACTGGGTGTGTGAGGGAGTGCATATGTGTCTCAATTGGTGTGTGAGTGTGTATGTGCCTGTATGGGTCCAGGAGTGACTGAATAAGTGTCTCACTGGGTGATTGATTGGGTGCTTGAGTATCTTAATGGGTGACTAAGTATGTGTCTGAGTGGATGCATGAGTATTTGAGTGAGTGTCTGAGTATGTCTGTAAATGGGTGTGTGAGTGTCTTAGTGCGTCTGTTAGTGGGTGTGTGAGTATCTGAGTACGTGAGTAGGTGTCTATGTTTCTGTGTGGGTGTATCAGTAGCTGTGTGAGTGACTCAGCCACAAAGTAACCGCATATGCTCTTTTATCCAACAAGAGTCCACAGTTTTGGACAAAATATCTACCCAAGTGGAATCCTTTCCATTGGTTAATTACTAAGGGCTCCCTCCTTGGATAACTGTCCAGAACACATCCTACACTACAGCTGCATAATGAAGCACAAGGAAATGTCACCAGTGACCTTGCGTGCATTTTGGCAATAACATGAATTCTCCTATAAAGAAGATGACAAGAGGGTAGATCTCCACTAAACAATGGTCTTTACTCTTAACTATATGAATTAAGTGCTTTTTTACTTAGTGGAGATTTCCTCATATTCCTCGGCATCAAGAACTCCTCACAAAAATCTGCGGGAAGTGTGCTAGGGGGCTTATTAAGTGTACATCATCCTGGTAAAAGGCAGGAAGACCTTTTGATACTACTAATTTGGTGGTGCCAAACGGGGAAGCATACAAGTGATTTCCACATTTGTATATTCCTAGCAATGTAAAGGGAGAACTGAGGACCCTGATCTCAGCACAGTCACATACAGATTGCGCTATAATAGATCATTGAGGCCGTTACATACATAAAGGATTTCAGATTGGTTTTCATATGGAATTGCTGAGAAAACACACTTGCTTTGCCTTCACCATGCCCAGGAGTTAGGATCATCTGTTCTGTACAGAAGTGGAGCTTCAACAGTGACCCCTGCTATGTTTATATGTGTATGTGCTTACTGTTGAGGTTTACTTTTTGTGAAATAGGAATCAGTGCCAGAAATGCCCTGAGGACCCCATCTCCTGGGGCCGACCATAACATAATTGGGGAGAGGGGCTGTGTGGCTCCCTCCCTGGGTTTATTTCGGGGCAGAGACCCCATCCCCCGGGGCCCAGCATAATTCAATGGGGAAGCGGGGCCATACGGCCCCTCTTTCCAGGCCAAATCAGTCATGTCTCCTGGGTGCCCTGGAGGCCACCCAGGGTACACAGTGTTCAGGATTGGGACCAGCAGGTTGTTCTTGTTGTGCATGGAAAGTTTCGGGATGATTCATCATGTGGGAGGGTAAGAAAAAGGGCAGAGACTTCAAATTGTGCTTTTTGTTATTTAGTGTAAATCAGTTCAGTAGTTTGTGAGAAAATACAGGAACTCCAAATTTGTATATTTGTGGCAGCGACTAATTTGAAAATATTAATGAACTTGTGCAGAGATCTGATTGCCTACAACCAGGAAAATTAGGCACCCATCTTGGAAATCAGCTTCAGCCGAGCCCCATACTAAATAGTGAAAAAAAGAAAAGAGAACATGGTAGAAATATCTTGACCCTCAAACCTTGGTCGTGCAGCCCCAGAGGGACCCCAGCAGGATTAAAAAAAAAAAATACAATGATTTTTGTGAAATATTTGCTGACAGCTCCCACCAGCTATAAGGAAACAGTGGGCCCTTTAAAAAATGTTGTAATTTGAGCAATTCAATACAGAAATATAATAACCACTGTATCATGTACTGCTATAAGAGCACATATTATTTAATATAAACATCCTGAAAAGCATAGGAAAAAGTGGGGTAGTGTCTACAATAGTAGGAAAAGGAGGAAACGGAAAAATCTCTGGCATAAGTAAAGTAAAATAACATGGCCAAAGGATAATCCAATAATTAGGCCAAACAACATATCTGAAGCACTATTGCACCTATACAAAATAATTACTATACAATTTGTGTGTCAAGGTGCTATGGTCAACAGCGTTTTGATCCCACAGCAAATAATAGGTTCATCATCAGGACTTAAAGAATGTCTAGCCTGAGCAAATCACAAAACAATAGATGTTGCCTGCTGAAACGAGAAATTTAAAGAAGGGAAGAAAAGGGGGAGAGAATTAGAAGACATTAAGATTTAATCATAGGCACAGACTTCTTGAATCAGCCACTCGGTGTAAAAAGACTAGAAGGCGTCTAAAGTGAAGCTATTTAATTAGGAATTGGTATGTTGTGATTTATTTATCCATTAAGCATATCAGGAAGTGAGAAGGCATGCCAAGTGAATATTGGTTGCCTCAAGAAACTGACCTTGTGTCTAGTGGGCAGTAGGTGGGGACCCAAGGGTGTCTAATATCAAAAACAATACAGGGATTGCTATTGCCAAACCGCAATGGGAAACACCCAACCAATTCCTGATGGGTTACCGGGAGCCTGTGTATCAGAACTACTTGCTAGGGGAGGCAGAAAGGTGATCAACGTAAAATATCTAAGTACTGGTGTGGTAGAATTAAAGGGTAAAAGCAGGAATTCAATGGGGCAATTCAAGAAACCTCGAGCAGGGTGTAATAGGAATGGAAGGCAGCGCAGTACGTCAGAGTTATCATCACCTGCAGGGGTGTAAAAATAAAATTATATGCTCCATCGCGGCTCTGTGGTGCTGTAGGCGACAGACAAAGTACCATGGGCTTACCGAATGTAAGGTACATGGTCAGCATTAGGAGAGGCAGCATCAAGCGGGGCAAATGGAAACTGAATCCGAGTAAGGACTGGTGACGTCTCCCAATGTCAGTTAGATGCCAGAAATGATGTTAATGAAAGGGGGGTAGTGCAGGCTGTGAAGCCGTGCAGAATACGCGCGGAAACAGCGGCAGACATAGTAGGTGTCCGATTAATGGAAGTTGTGACCATATTGGAGTGGTGAAGGAAATTTCAGAAGTTTAGTGATAATAGAAGATTGGATGTTAGGGGGCAGCAGATGGTCATGGTATAAATTAAGTTAGAGTATGTGCAAACCAGCAATGAATAAGGCATATATAAAAAAGAGCAGGGAGATGGTAGGTTAGGGGAGAACGGAGGAAAATGGTGTGAATAAATTTACAGTATGTGAACCCAGCAATGAACAAGGCATATATATATGCAGTATAGTAATAAAGGCGCTAACAAAACAATTCCTCACCAGTCAATCTCAGCAGCTAGCAATATTGATGTCAACGCATCCAGCTTTGATTCTGCATATATGACTAGCGAGTCAAGTCGAGATTTGGAGGTTAGCTCACAGCCTTCGACAATACTAAACTTAGAGGAGGAGCTGGATTTTTTAGTGGAGGAAAGACTCCAAACGCTCAGACCACGGCAAAGAAATCCAATAAAACCCAGAGAAACAAAAAAAGACGAGAAAGAAGAAGAAAGTGTTGTGGGGAGTGTGTGCTGGGCCCCTTTTGGTAGGGATCACTTGCGCAGGGGCAGGTCGCGCTGGCACACACCGTGTCACGGTCGGAAGTGATGTGCACGAGCGCCCGTCCTTCTTTTATTGAGCCCCGCAGGCCACGCCTGGCCTGCGGATGTGTGGATGCGTGTGCGTAAGTAAGCTAGACCGTTACATCATTACATCCCTATCCAACTCTATAAAATTTTCCACAATGTCCAATCATTTGTTCCATCTAGGTGCGGGTTCCCAACAAGATGCTCCTGTACTTGCGTGTCCCTTGATGTCAGCTTCAGGGCCTCAGCAGACAGGCATAGTCCTTTAATTTTTGACTTGGTGCCGGTGGTGGATTGGGCCGCAGGTTGTACCTCTGAGTGTGGCCCCGGCCACCTTCTATGCTTTGGTGACTGTCCATGACCGTATCCGACGGAGTCGCGGATATCGATTCCGGCTCGGATCTCTCCGTCTGGCTCCCTGAGGGTGAACTAACTTCTTCCTCCGGCATGGCTGCCACCTGCGATCCACGGTCTTCTCCTATGCCTTCCGAGCATTGTCTCGATGCTGGCGGGATCGCTTTGAACCAGGAAATATTCCTCTATATTTCCTCATCGCCTTTTCTTGCAGTGATCATGGTGCCTTTGGTGGATGTTATGGTCCAAGTGCCCGGCTCGTATCGTGTTTGGAATTTTCCTCCTGGATGCCAGTTTAGTATGATCACTCGGGTCCCCTGCCTTAGGAGTCTTGGGGTCGCTCTCCGGCGTCGGCTCGCTCGCTGGTTCCCTAGACGTCTCCGTTCTTGAGTGTATCCCGTGTGGGCCAAGTCCGGCGTCCACCCTGGGACGCTGGGAAGCAGGTCTCGCCGTTGGCCTTGGAACATGAGGGTCCAGGGGCTCCTTTGCGTGGTGCAGTGAGGGGTTCCCCGATATTCCCGTAGGAATTTGTGCAGTCTCTGTTCGGGGTCAGCTTGTTCCACTACCGCTATCCGGAATACCTTATTGAGTGTCCGCATAAACCTCTCGACGTCCCCATTGGCTTGGGGCCATTGAGGCGTGATGCGACGATGTAGGATGCCTCTGGACTTTAGGAATGTGGCAAACTCAGTTCCCTGGAATGGCGGTCCATTGTCGCTTCGTATTTCGAACATGGAGAATATTTTTTCTAGTGCCGGCCCAACATGTGTGAACGCAGTGGAGACAACCCTTTCCACTAAAGGGTATTTTGAGTAGGAATCAATGGCCACGAGCTACCAAAGTCTATGCTGACCTTGGTCCAGGGTGACGTGCAAGCTTCTTCCGTAATTACTGGTGCAGGTCTCTCGGGGTCGCCGGTCAGCTGACATGACAGGCAGTTTTTCACATACTCTTCCACTGTGGTTTCAAGCTCCGGGAACCACACCTTTTCCCGCATGCGTGCCTTCATCTTCGCCGTGCCCTGGTGTCCTCCGTGGGCGAGTTGTGTTGCCCGGTGCCTTAGACTTTGTGGGATCACCAGCCGCGACCCGGTGAGCAGCACTCCATCTTCTGTGGCACTTAGCTCGTGCCGGACACGCCAGATCTTCGTGAGTGCCTCTTTGTCTTCTGTAGTCCAGGAGTTGGGTGGGCGTAGGTAGTCAGCCCACGAGCCTTCCTGAACTGCCTGCAGTGACCTCATGTAAATGTTGTCGGCGGCGGCCGCTTCCTTGATATCTTCTATCGACATGCATTGTGGGCATGAGGTGAGTGCCACCCATCGTGCGTATTCCTCGCAGTCATCATCCACAGGTGCCGGCTCCGGTTGTGTGGGGTGACGCGACAGATAGTATGCAGGATTCTTGGCCCCTGGGCGGTACACCACCTCCATTTCGTACGATTGAAGTTGAATCACCCAGCGCTCAATGCGAGGTGGTGGGTGAGGTGCAGATCCCTTGAAGATGGGCACTAAGGGTTGGTGGTCAGTGACTATGACGAAAGAGTGTCCTTGTAGGTACAAGTGAAAATGGCTACAGGCCCACTTGATGGCGAGAGCCTCTCTCTCGATTTGTGCGTACCTGGTTTCAGTTGGGTTTAGAGCCTTACTGGCGAAGGCCAATGCTGTCCATTGGCCGGGTTCATGCTCTTGGGTCAGGACAGCGCCAAGGCCCACCGGACTGGCATCGACGATCACCTCCGTGCATTTTGCGGGGTCGAAGTAGGAGAGGGTGGCTTTCTCCAAGAGGGCATCCTTGATACCCTGAAAGGCTTCATCCTCCCTCAGGCCCCACTGCCACACGGCGTCCGCTTTGGTCAGTGCTCGCAGCGGCTCGCTTCGAGTAGCCTGGCCCGGTATGAACCGGCCACAGTACGTGGTCATCCCCAGAAAACTCCTCACCTCCGTCGGGGACTTCGGCGCTGGGGCATCCTTTATGGCTTTGGACTTCCTCGGGTCAATCTGGATCCCCTCCTGGTTGAACACATAGCCAAAGAACTCAATTGAGGGTTGAAAGAATTGACATTTTTCTCTGTGGAGTGTCGCTCGATAGGTGCTCAGTCTCTTTAGGACATCCCGAAGGTGCTTGTGGTGTTCAGACGCGGTGGCAGAGTGTATCAGAATGTTGTCCCTGACATTTATCACCCCGGGTAGTCCAGATAGGAGTTCTCTGATTGTGTTCTGGAACACCTCTGCCGCTGATGAGATGCCAAAATTCAGCCGCTTGTAGCGCCGGAGACCCAGATGGGTGCTAAAAGTGGTGATGAAGCGACTTTCCTCCGCTAGTGGTAGTTGGTGGTATCCCGCGTTGAGGTCGATTCTGGAAAACCACTTTGACCCATTGACATCGGCCACTATGTCGTCCATAGTAGGGGTCAGATGTCTTTCCCTTCGGATGGCGGTGTTCGGTAACCGCATGTCGATGCACAAGCGGATTTCGCCCAGTTGCTTTGGTTTCTCTACAATGACCATGGGCGAGACCCATGGCATGGGCCCCGTGACTTTTTCGATGACGCCCAGGCCCTCTAGTTTCTTGAGCTCCTTTTCCACCAGCGGGCGAAGGTGAAAGGGTATCCGTCGGTGGCGTAGTGCGGTGGGAGTGACAGATTTGTCAATGTGGAGTTTAATAGGTTCACATTTTATGCATCCCAGTCCTCTGAAGAGTTCCGGGAATCGTCCCAATAGCTCATCTACTTGGTGTGCTCTGAGACCGTTGGCGAACGCTATTAGTTTCAGGTCCTCCGCCGTGTGACTACTTAGCAAAGTGTCAGCCTCTCGGTTGATGATGTGAACGGTCGCCATTACCTCTGACTCATCAGCCTGGATGGGTATTATGATTTTGCCCTTGAGGGGCAGTGGTGTGTCTGCTCCGTAGGCGAAGATTCTTGTCTTGGATGGTAATACCTCAGGCCATGGGCGTAGCTTGTTGAACTGTTGCAGGCCCATTACATTGACCGTGGCACCAGTGTCAATGATGGCCTTGACCTCGTTGTTCCCCATCTGAACAATGCATGTTGGTTGTGGTCGTCGTCGTTGTTTGAGCTCCCGTGCGAACGAGATGACGTATGCCTCTTCATCCTCCGACTCCGAGTCATCATACACTGTAGGTAGATGTCTTTCTGCTTTCGCCAGGGGTGGGTCAGTTAGCGATAGTTGACGAACGGCCTTGGTAGGCGTTCCGTGGTCCCTTGAAATTCTTGGATTGGTTCTTCCTGCGACAGACCGATGCGAAGTGGTTTGGAATCCCACAACTCGCACATGTTTGCCCCTGAACCGGGCAGTCTTTGGCCACGTGGGGCTCATGGCCGCAATATCCACACCGGGCTTGGGGTGGATCTCTCCGATATCCTCTCGGTGGTGGTCCACGTGGTCGCGGCCGCACGGCATCTGCACGTTCCACCTTGATGGTTTCGGACTTGACTGAGGTTTTGTGTAGGGCCTGTTCCATGGCGGTGGCTCTGACGCTTGAGAGTTCATGGGACCTGGCCAGGATTAAGATATCTTCCAGTGAGATTCCGGGTTTGCGCAGGATTAATCCTCTCAGTGTCTTGTCCCTACACCCTTGAATAATCTGTTGTCTTATGGCTCTTGGTTGGTCCTCATCAGTGGAGCTGGCTAGTTCCCTGACACGGGTATGGCATTGGTCCATCGTCTCACCCTCCCGCTGACGTGCCTGGCCCAATTTGAATACTTCGAAGTCTACATTCAATTGGGGATAAAAATGGCCATTGAGGGACGCAACAGCCGCGTCATAGCTATCTGAAAATCTCATCCCCCGCATAGTGAAGTAATAGTGATCTTTTTACCGCATTGTCTGTTTCTCTCGTGACCACGAAGTAGTTTTCCAGTCTCTCGAGCCAGATTTTCCATCGCAGCGAGGCTGTAGACGGGTCCGCTGCCTCGCTGAATGGTGGTAGCACCCCCGCAGCGGCATGCTGAAATGGGATGTTGATGGTGGGAGCCGGTGGATCTCCGTCCCCCATGGCAAAAGTGCCCCTGTAGGCAGCTGGACTGCTGCAGAAAGCGTTTCTGCCTTACCGGCGCCGCTCTGCGATGCCACGTGGTAGCTGTGCGGCCCACCTCGGTTCCGTCGCGGGTGTGGTAGACCTCCCGTGGCTTGAGGGCGTCGTGATGCCTTCTGGGGCCTTCCTGCAGGCACCAGGTCGTCAGTAGTGTCCCTCCAGGGCGCGGCAGGGTCTCCTTTTGTCAGCACCCAGCACACGTGCAATGCATGGGGGACAACAGGGCGTTTTCCGCAGCTCACGCGCAATGCGTGAGCATTGGCAGGGTGTCGCGCCGGCCCTTGACTCACGCGGGATGCGTGGCGTGCGGCAGCCGGTCGCGTTTCCAGGCGGCCGAAGCAGTAGCAGTGCCGACTTCTGTGCGGTTGCTACTTTCCCTTTCTCTTTCTTTTCTTCGTTGTTTGTCATGCATGAGGCACTCGCAGCGTGGCCACCCAGCAGCACTGAAGACCCAGGCAGGGAAGCAGGGACCGGTGGGCCGGCCCAGCAAAGGCAGACGCCATGGCCGGGAGACACGCGGTAAGCACCGCGGAGAGGAGCAGACCGCTCCGGGCAGGCTGTCGGTGGATGGGCGAGGGTTGGGCCCCCTCCGCTCGTCGTCAGTGTTGTGGGGGTGTGTGCTCGGCCCCTTTTGGTAGGGATCGCTTGCGCGGGGGCAGGTCGCGCTGGCGCGACAGCACTCAGGCACACACCGTGTCACGGTCGGAAGTGACGTGCACGAGCGCCCGTCCTTCTTTTATTGAGCCCCGCAGGCCACGCCTGGCCTGCGGATGTGTGGATGCGTGTGCGTAAGTAAGCTAGATCATTACATCATTACAGAAAGCATGCCGAAAAAGCCACAACAGAAAAAGAAGCTGAAGGCAGTGTGGCAAAGGAAACGGCAATGACGGACAGTTCGGTCATCAATTTATCGGAAATAACGCTAACAAAAGCCGAGCAACAACAGTTATCTCTAGGCCTGAACTTTAGCCCCAAACAATCCTTCAATTATGCGGCTACACGCATTGACGTCTTTTGCTTCATACGTAAGTTAAAATTACAAAAATTCTTCTCTGTTCAAAAGTTGAAACTTAGCTGTGAGACCGGTATCTTGACATCTGAAAAAACGGGTACGGAGACAGCAGAGATTATAGCTGGGGATGTCCCGACCCTTTTGACTCTTCATGATTTAAATGAAGCTGCAGATTCACAGCCTTCAGGTCCAGATGCAAACTTAAACACACAAATCAGACTAAAGAATATTAACAAGTTACAAAAAGGTGCGGGGATAACTCCCTTTAAGAGCAAATCAAGTTTTGTCCCCCTCATGACTAAGGATGCAGTGGATACATTTCATGACTGCGTAACTAATTAAATCAAACAACTTCACAGATCCATCACTTGCAAGAACAATAAAAAGAATAAATACCATAGCCAGGAAGTTGCATATACCACCCTTATGAAAAAATTAAGTAACAACACTGAAATTGTGATCAAAACATCTGATAAGGGTGGTAATGTCGTCATATGGCCCAAAAAGGATTACACCAAAGAAGCCTATAGACAATTAAATGATGCAAACTGCTATGAAAGGACCAATCACAAGGAATACACTAAAGTCAAGGAGACACTCTCCAAGTTATTACACAAATGGCGCAGAGAAGGCGTAATTTCCATGGAAGAATTCCAGTTTATAAATAACGAGTTCCCTGTCCTTCCTGTGTTTTACCTAATCCCCAAGATTCATAAATGCACTATTCCAACACCGGGAAGACCGATCATTTCGGCGATCAATAGTGCAAGTGAACATGTTGGTGAATACATTGACGTTTTTTTGCAAGATAATGTTAAGAGCTTGCCTAGTTTTGTCCAGGACACTAGTGATTTTTTGCAAAAGATTGGGGATTTGGAATGGAATAGCGATATGTTGTTGATAAATTTGGACGTGGAGTCCCTTTATACTAGTATAGCACATTCGTGCGGTTTGCAAGCAGTTAGTCACTTCCTTGGGAAACGGTCTGTGGATTTTTATGAACACAACAAAGTAATCATTAGTCTCATTGAATGGTGTTTATTTAATAACTTTTTTCTTTTTGGTAAAGATGTGTGGAGGCAATTAAGAGATGTTGCGATGGGATCCTGTTTCTCCCCCAGCTATGCGTGTTTACACGCAGGCTGGTGGGAGGAACAGGTCCTTAACATCGAACATCAGGCTTGGGTTAATGAAAAGGTTGTCAAATATTTACGTTATATTGATGACATCTTTATTCTTTGGCAAGGGGATGGGGAAGAGGCATTGGCTTTTGTAAATGAGATTAACAATAATTCCCTCAACCTCAACTTCTCTTCACACATAAACAAGAATGAGATAGATTTTCTAGATATGAAAGTATTTGTCAAGCACAGTAGGGTGGAAACCACACTTTTCAGGAAACCAACAGCCGGAAATACAACATTACACGCCTCTGGCCTTCACCCTAAACATACCATCAGCAGTATTCCCTACGGTGAGGTTTTACGCCTTAAGCGTATTTCCAGTTCTAATGATGAATTTGAGAAATGTGTTAAAGATATGAAGGTTAGACTCAGAGATCGTGGCTATTCCGATGCATTGTTAAATCAAGCATTGGTTAGAGCTAATACACATCTGAGAGACAGCCTTTTTTTATTGAACCCTTCTGGGACTACGCAGAAGGTACCCAATGAGACACCAGATACTAAAAAGACAGAATGCCCTAGATTGATCACGGCCTGTAGCAATGTAGAGAACAAAATCAGAGCCATTGTTAGAAAGAATTGGCCCATTTTATTAACGGACACTATACTAGGTCCCCAACTTCCTACTGTGCCGCTGGTCACTTTTCGGAGGGCTAAAAATATGGGAACAGTCTTAGACGAAAGTAGCCCAGAGACTAGACACAAGAGTATGTGGCTACAACCGGCGCTAGGATTTCGGAAATGCTCCTCTTGCAGGGCGTGCAAATTCGGAATCAACAAAACCCACTATCAAACTCCTTTTTGCTCTAAAGATATTCCGATTGCAGGCAGTTATAACTGTAAAACTTATTTTCTAGTGTACGTTCTGATGTGCACCTGTGGCCTTAATTATATAGGCAGTACAAAACTATAGGTGCACGTCAGAATTTTGCAGCACTTGAGAGCAATTCTGCATAGTGACCCGGCATATCCCGTTGCACGTCATTTCAAAAAGAAACATAATAATGATGTTGCTTGTTTAACCTACTTTGTGGTAGGGTCCATTAACACACCACGTGGGGGAGGTAATAGGGAGCAAAAACTAAGGCAACTTGAGACCACCATGATCTTGGAATTCGACAGTAAATGGCCGAATGGCCTCAACAATACTGATGACATGCACAATTTCCTGTGACAATAGTCCAAGATCTAACTAAGCAGTTTTCTGTCCTACATGCATTAGTTATATTGGACTATAAAAGCTGGTGCCCTTTCTTTAGGTTGAGTAGAACTTTCTTTATGAACTATATGGGTGTCTCTTAAATAAAAGGTAGTCAGGGTCCCTGTTACCTCTTAAAATTACAAAAGGCTCTGACAGGGGTGCATTCCCATTGGTTATTGTCTCCATCATATATTGAGATGGATTGATCGGGTAGTCAGGTTCCCTGTTACCCGACATTAAAACTGTTGCTGATTCAGTCTCTTGTAAATATTATGAAATTTTGGTCTTCTCCTTTTTTCCTTCACATTTGAGGTGCTCACCAGTTTTTTGATATGATGAATGACTGTTTTTAATATAAATGTGGTTTTTATGTGTTTTTTAGCAATGTTTTTAGGCCATGACCAATTTTTATTGTTGGAACATATTTCTGCGTATTTATACAGATGTATTTATCATACACTCTTGCACTTTATGTATATATTATCTGCACTGTTTTGCACAGTTTCCAGCATATTTTTGCAGAGGTGTTTTAGATATTTTCACATAAATGTATGTATTGTGTTGATACTAGTTCCTCCCTGGTTTCACAATAAGCTCTAAGTTGAGGGATTTCTTTATATATAGAGATGCCCTTTTGGTCAAGGATTCATCCTGACATATTACATTCTAAGCCTTTTTTTGATGTACGCTAAATTGTGTTACATCGTTAAGAGTACAGTCATCTGTTATCGAACATAAGCATTGATGCTGATATATCAATATTCATGGTGAATGTGCATCTCTTGATAGAGGGGTTTGCATGTCTAGTGGATTGTGCAATGTATTATAGAGGCAATGTTTTTGTTTTTATACTTGCAAAGGGGTATTTGTGTTTTGCAAATAAACAGCGTTTTACGAACATTTGTGCAAAATCCTTTGGGAATAGTACCTCTTCTATATCCTTAGTCATGTGACCTGGAAGTTGATGTCAGGGAGGCGGGTACTTGTATTCACTGCATAAAAATGTAACCGCTCTGCATGTGATCAAGGGCTTTCGTAGCCCGAAATGCGTCATGGCTGTTTTCCTGTGCCAATAAATTATCCTATGGCCAGATCCTGTGGTCTGTCTCCTGTTACTAGCTTCGCCGATTTAACGGATTTGGAGGCGGCTTAGGGAGTGTTTCTGTGCACATATATATATATATATATATATGAGCACACAAACTCCGGTTCTGAAAGAAGCCGTCTTACAGGGCGGTCCGTGGTCAGGGCACCGGCAGCCCTGTACAATGTCGTATCCCAGCGCTTCCCCACTTCGGAAGGATTAACACGGACACCTCGCATGAATTGCAGGTAATTTATTCAAATGTCAGACTGCACCGCAACGCGTTTCACCTTTCGGCTTGATCACGCTAAAGAAGCATTACAATTTACACATTTAAGTATTCGTCAGTGATAAACATAAACAAAGGACTCAACCATAGTGAAAAACATAAGTCTACGGTGGTTCTGCCATTTTGACCTAGTCATAGTAGTATTTCAATGCATATAAATGAATACCACAGGTTGTTCATTCCTCGTATATTTGGTACAGAAAACAATAAAATTCGGCATTATAATACGGAAACAGCATTGGTTATCGCCCGAGTGGGCCAACATTTCAATTTAAAGGGTACCGCCCATGTGGGCTGTAGGTCCATCCGTCAGTCCATATATAATTTGATCAAAAAGGTTATATACACCAATGGGCTGAATCCATACCACATTCTAATGCCTGAGTAAACAAAAAAGTCTCGCCCCAGTGGGCAGGAACACTAAGGGGTATTCCAAATACTGATAATACAATTATGTACAAATCAAGGACGGTCCAATTAGCGTAATTCACCATCACCAATAATGTGCCTCCACCTGAAAATAAAATAAAATAAAATAATATAATCATACAATAAAAATTCATAAAATACATAAAATTCAAACGGCAGCAACTCTAAAATGCACATATCATGTATATTTGCACAGATGCATCGCAACCAACTCTCCCAGGATCATAGGTTGTACTGATATGGCTACTTCCAGATATAAAGATTCCTACATCCCATATTTACAATTCTTAGTGCAAATGAATTGACAACTCTTCACTTGAGTTTAGACCCTGCGGCATAATAGTTTCCATGTCAATAATATATTTCGACTCAAGTTTCAGAAGTGCCACGGATGTTATTGGGGATCTCATCAATAACAACCATTCTCAATAATTTTTCATTTTGGAAATGTTGTTCGTAGAAATGTCGGGCAACTGGGTACTGTCTATTGTTGTGTCGGATAGCTCTAATGTGTTCTAAGACCCGTTTTTTAGCACAGTGAATCATACTGCCAATATAGACCCTATTGCATGGACACAGCAGAGCATACACACAATACATGGTATTACAGTTCAGTTTCATCTTGATAGTCAGTTTCTTTTCAGTACCTGCAATAGATAGAATTCTGCAATCAGAACTGTTGCTGCAAGCCTTGCATTTCCTGCACCTGGTGAAGCCCCCAAGCACTACACTGTCCCTCTTTTGCTTGCCTGTAATTAAGCTAGGACTTAACTCATCTCTGAGAGAGTTACATTTCTGGAATGTAATCTGGGGTTTCACACTAAGATGCTTCTCTAAGTTCGCATCAGTTAACAACACATGCCAATGTTTGTGTAGTATCTTGCGGAGTTGTGATGCCTGCCCTGAAAATGTAGTTATAAACCGCAAGGTATTTTTCTTTGGGACCTCAATGTCAGGGTGGAGTAATTTGGTTCTACTCACCATATCCACTTTTGCACAAGCCTCTGAAATGTTCTTATTACTGTACCCTCTTTCCAGAAACCGACTAATCATAGTTTGTTTCTCCAGTTGGTAGTTTTCCTCCGAGCTACAGTTGCGTCTAGCCCGTAATAGCTCACCGTAGGGGATACTATACACTAACTGTCTTGGATGGGAACTAGCAGCATTCAGAATGCTATTACCAGCTGTGCTTTTACGAAAACGTTTCGTCTGCATGGTACTGTCTACAATCTCCACTAGGACGTCTAAAAATTCTATTTTAGTTTCACTCATATGGTCTGTGAATCTGAGATTGTACTCGTTTTCATTCAGTCGTTTCACAAAGTTTTGTGCAGATTCCATGTCTCCATCCCAAATCAAAAAAATGTCGTCTATGTACCTCAGCCACAGGACACAGCGATCATGATCTTTCAACTGGGCGGCCACCCGCTCCTCCCACCAGCCCATCACCAAATTGGCGTAGCTGGGGGCAAAGCAGGTGCCCATCGCCGTGCCCTGTGACTGGTGATAGACCACCTCATCAAAAAGAAAAAAATTATTTTCCAAGCAAAATTTTATCATACTCAGAATCATTTTGGAGTGGGACAGGAAAGCAACCGAACGTCTCCTCAGAAAGTATTCCACAGCTTTCAAACCAAGATCGTGTCTTATGGACGTGTACAAACTACACACGTCCAATGTAACCATAATATAATTGGGTTCCCAGTGGATTCCTTCAATTATAGTAAGGAAATGGGTGGTATCTTTGAGATAGGCGGGCAGGCTAACAACATAGGGCCTCAGATAATGATCAATGAATCTAGATGTCATTTTTAGGAGGGACCCAATAGATGACACAATGGGTCTCCCTGGTGGGTTTGTGGGGTCCTTATGTACTTTGGGTAACAAATACAGAACAGGGATACAAGGATGTGAGCACTTCAAATAATTGAGCTCCTCCCACTCTAGGAGCCCCTGTTCTTGCCATTCGCTTAGCATTTCACCATAGACTTTATTGGATTCAATAACACAGGATCTATCAGATATAGTATAGCACGTAGTATCTGATAGTTGCCTGAGCCCTTCCTTTAAGTAGGCATCTTTATCAAGGACCACAACATTTCCTCCCTTATCAGAAGGTCGTATCACAATAGATGTGTCGAATTTCAAATTATCCAAAGCCTGCCACTGTCCTAGCGTGAGATTCTTCTCACCCCCTGATATTCTGCAGTATCTCATCCTTTTTAAATCCTTCAGTACTCCTCTTTCAAAGACATCAATAGCATCACACTCCACTAAAGGTAAGAAAATTGATTTGGGTTTAAATCCACTGCAAGGGTTTTTGTCACCACTTAGATTATATTGTAACAAATCAGTATCATCACTATTCGCATCCTCTTGCGATGTCAGTACATTTAACAAATCAACATCATTTCTGTTCAGGTTACTGTATGTTTCATTTTCTTTAACCACATTCGACTGATGTTTGGTGTCAAACCATTTTTTTAACTTCAGTTTTCGTGAAAAATAAAACAAGTCAATACGAGTTTGGGGAAAATTAAAGTTAGAGGTAGGGCAAAAAGACAAACCTAGTCCCAGTAGTTCAGTCTCTTCCGCCGATAGCTTCCGCTTAGAGAGATTCATCACCGTCATACTTGAGCTTTCTTGCCCCTTGTTACCATTCCCACTGGGGTTGTTGCATCTTTTCTTTCGTCGTGTTTTGGCTTGTTTGTTCCTCTGTTTTTGCCTCTGCCTCCTCGTCCACCTCCCCTCTGGAAGTTTTGACCCTGTTGTTGAGAGTGTTGTTCTGTCCTTCCTTGATAGATCATCTGGAACTGATCTAAAAAATTCGGCATCTTCTTATGTTTAAGTGTGACGGGTGTTGACTTTGCAGAACCATCAGAGATATTACCATCAGATACATCACTTTCGGAGACAATAATACTCTTATCACTCACAAACGGTTTCTTCAACCCCCCTCCATTTTTCTCAAAGAGGTGGTCATACTTTTTGTGGAAAGTGAGTGTGCGTCCAGACTCATAATCCTTGTAGTCCCTCATGAATTTTCTTTGTTTTTTGGCGGTAATTTCCGCCTCAAGAGCCTCCAAACGCTTAGATAAGGTCATCATAAAGCCGTCAATCGCTTCTTTGTGATGTCATTTGATATGTCATCAGTGATGTCATCAGTGATGTCACTGACCATGTCATGAATGATGTAATATGTGACATGATCAGCAGTGGATTGCGGGTGCGCGATATATAGTTAGTACAACTAACTATATATGGAATTTCAATGGTTTTGTGTGAGTAAAAAAAAGGTTTTTTAAATGCTAATTCCTAACTATATATGGTCTATAACCTATGGTTTTTTCAGTGAATTTTCAAGGTTTTGTAAATGCTAATTCCTAACTATATATGGTCTATAACCTATGGTTTTTTCTGTGAATTTCAATGTTTTTTTAATAGCAAATATCAAAAGCTTTAAAATGTATTCTTCTTTAAATCAAAAAATATATTTTATATGTTTATTAATAAAAAAAAATGTATTATTATGTTTTGGTTCGCTCCCGGTCCGCGAACCGGGTAGCTTCCCGTTAGCTCAATTTGGTGCCGCGACTCGGTACGCGAACCGGTAAACGTTCCGTTTGCGCAACTGCCGCGTTAGAAATCAACATCTTGACGCGTCGCGGAAGCGCGACGTATCGCGTTGTCGCGTAATGCGTCTTATGACGCGCCGCGTTAGCGCACCCGGAAGTGCTCCGGTACGCGAACCGAGGCGCGAAGCGCAGCTCCCCGGAAGCGATCCGGGGCGCGGCCCGCAGCGCGTAACGTAAGCGTAACAGGTCATGTGACTTGTTAATAAAACTTTTCATTGGTTCATTTCACTTTTGGTTTCCTAATGATGTAAGACTAGGTCATGTGACCTAAAAATAACACTTTTCATTGGTTTAGAACTATTTTTTTTCCAAAATGATGAAAGCCCCCTCCTTTTTTCTCACTCTGACTTTCAACTTTGTGAAAGGAAGACCTATTTTGCTTAGTAGAAAATGGCTTCAGTAGTAGCTGCAGCTGGTGCACCCCCACCACCACCACCACCACCAAGGAAGAGAGGACCACCTCCACAGTTCCTTCCCAACACAGAGGAGGAAGAGGATGAAGAAGAGGAAGAGGAAGTACAGCCAAGACAGTTTTTACGTGAGGAGCCCCGGATATCTCACCACAAAAATAGTTTTATTTGGCAGTTTTTTTCTTTTCCTCAAGGACAAAAAAAAGTGAATGCTCGCTATGTGACATGCCTCATACGCAAAGAAGATTTATCTAGAGGCACAAATAAAAAGTATAGTTTCGGCAACTATACTATGCACCGTCATATGCAGAGGTGGCATCCACTGAATTACAGCATGGCAGAGATGCGTGACCTCCAAGACAACCCACCAACTCCTGTGGCCAGTACATCGGCACAGGTAACTCTGTCGGGGCCAGAGGCACGGGAAACAGTGCCAAACATTCAAGAAAATTTTGTGCACATGAAGATAGTGTGTCTTTATTGTGGTAACTTACTCTCATGTGCAAATATGAGTATCAATTTGATAAACAGAGCATATGAAAACCACAAGTGCTCAAAACGCCCCAAAAAATAAAAAAATTTTCTGCTCCTGTTGAGCCCTTTCTAATGCCTGTTTTTCGTTGTTTCCCCCCCAAAAAACCAAAAAAAACATAAAATTGTTAAAAAAATACAAAAAAAACTAAAAATGTTCAGAAAAATAAAAAAAAAATATAAAACAACAAAAACATTAAAAAAAAAGTTCTTTTCAGAACTACCTCCCCTTTATAAAAAAATTGCTAGAATGTTTAGCACTCTGGCAACCTCTATTTCTTTTGGTTCGCTTCCCGGTTCGCTCCCCGGTATGCGAACCGGGAGCGAACCAAAAAATGTTTTTAAAAAAAAAGAAGAGTAAGTATAGGGGAAGTAAACAGAGAGTAATGTTAAAAGAAAGACAGCTATAGGGACTAAACCAGAGATACTGTTTAATAGATCTATTTACCGAAGAAAAGATGGAAGAGGGTATAATTGTGAAAAACAAAATAGATAAGGAAGTGAAAAAAAAAGGAGAGTAGAAGAATAACAAAGAAGAGTTTCTTAGAGAATGTGAGTGAATGTTCAAAATAAGATTAAAACATGTGGAATAACAGAGAGAAAAAACAGAAAGCAGAAAAGAAGAAGTAACAGAAAAGGAATAATTGAAACAGCAAAGAAATGTAAATAACATAGGGGCATATTATCAACATAGGCAATAAAAGTTTCGCAGCTTTTGTTGGCAGAAATGTGTCGCTAAAGCCGCTTTTGCGGCAGAAAACTGCCGCTAAAGCCGCTTTTGCAGCAGTTTTCTGCCGATAAAAGCAGCAATATTTTATTGGCTGTGTTCATAATATGCCCCTTAGTGTGCTTCAACTACACAGAGAAAGCATAATGAACAAGTAGTGAAAGAGTGATCAGTCAGAGACACTAAGAGTAATAGAGACGGAGTGAGTGAACAAGAGTGAGGAACTATGAGAAGAGAGGGACTGAGAAAAGGAGTGGAAGGAGTAGAGTAAGTAAGTAATAGAGAAAGGAATGAGGGAAGTAGCAAAGGCAAGAAAGTGAGGGTTAAAGAAATGAAGCAGTGGAACTAATAGTAGTTAAATGTGATAGAAATGTAACGAAAAGAGTACAAAACATTTACCTTATAATTGTCGTTAACTTAGTCACTTGTTATTTTTATACTTTCAATCTGTGAAAGAGAGAACAAACATTTGAAAAATATTAAAACATGTATTTAAAAATTAGAAAAGACAAGGGAAAAGATTGAAGGACAAACAGTTTTTCAACAACTTTGACGCTTACAGAAGCCTCTGCTTCTCCTGGCCCCCTACACAGTCCTAAAGATATACATTTTAAACTAACAGTATCTTGATGCAGATGAAGTGAGGCCTATCTTGGAACATGGTGCATCTTTTGCACTGCTGTTGTCTCACAAAAGTGACGCAATGGCAGCGCAAAAGAGGTGCACAATCTTCATAAAACTGTTCCTAACATTTTAAATGATTATTTCAGGATGGCAATAAGGTGTGTCCTATCCAGTTGTTTGTTTCAGGTGAGGCCTACTCAGGGTTGCAGATGAAATTTAGGCTTGTTGAAGAGTACAGAGGAGATAATACATGTGCAGGCCTACCAATAAAGTTCAGACCTCCTCTGTTTCCCTGGACAAGCCTAAACTTCATCTGCACAATGTGATTCGTAATGTTAGGAAACACAGGTAATGTATTTGAAAAACGTGCAATTTCTTTTGCTCATTTCACAATCACATCACTTGTGTTTCCTTTGGTTAGGTATCTCATTGTGCAGATGTAGTCCAGCATATGAAAGAGTACGCACTGCATGCAACAACTTTGACACTTACTGAAGCCTCAGCTTCTGCATGCCCCCTACACAATACTAATTATATACATTTTAAAGTGATGGTATCTTGCTGGAAATGAACTGAGGCCTATCTTGCAACATGGTGCATCTTTTACACAAAAGTGACGGAACAGCGGCGCAAAAGAGGCACACAGCCTTCATGAAACTGCCCTTAACATTTTAAATGATTGTTTCTAGATGCTGATAAGGTGTAGCCTATCCACAGATTTCTTTCAGGTGAGTCCTACTCAGTTTTGCAGATGAAATTTAGCTTCTTGAAAAGTACAGAGGAGATAATACATGTGCAGGCCTACCAACGAAGTGAGTCATGTCCACTGCACTCTTGAACAAAGGCCAGACCTCCTCTATCTCTCTGGACAGGCCTAAACCTCATCTGCACAATGTGATTCGTAATGTTAGGAAACACAGGTAATGTAATTGAAAAATGTGGAGTGTCTTTTCCTCATTTCACAATCACATCACCTGTGTTTCCTTTGCTTAGGTATCTCATTGTGGAAATGTAGTCTATCATATGAAAGACTACGTAGAATGTGAGCACTGTATGCAACAACTTTGACACTTACAGAAGCCTCAGCTTCTTCATGTCTACTACACATTTCTAAATGTATATCATAAATACAAAAAGTACAGAATTAATTATACATGTTAAATGGTTTATTTTTGCTGTTCTCAGAATTTATCAAATTTCACTAAAAACAGTGACTTGAAGGTATTCATCATATAACAGCGGGGAAAAAAAAACACAATCAAAATGATTGTGCTTAAAAAACCCATACAACATGACAAATCAGAAATCAGAACTCCTTAAAATTAACTTACTTTCCATGACGTCGAATGATGTCCTATGAACAGCTTACACTCTGTTGTGCTGCTATTATTTTCAGCCCGCCACTTTCTGAAAGAAAACCTCCATCGTTTTGAAAAATATGTTACATACAATAAATGACTTCTCGCTCTCTACCACACGTTTCCACAAGGCCAAATCGTGTAAGAGCCATTTATAACTCTTGGAATTCTTCTAAGCAAATCCCGTCATTTTGTATTTCCGCAACTTTGAGAAAGAAAACGTTCAAGATCACTTTCACAATCCTGGACTAGTAATATCTTACCCTTCTTGCTCACTCATGTTCCACATTTCCTATGACACTGATACTGCTTACTATGAAGCAGACTTACACTACCTCTATCACTACTACAATTATTTAATTCTCTACATCACTTTTAATCACAAAGCAATTTAAAACAGTAGATAAAATTATATCAACCCCTAGAATCATTATAGACCAGTTACCTACCCTAAATTCTCTTTTCTGAAAACAGAAAGTAAGAATATTTTTAAGTAAAAAGGCAACATTGTATCGTAGTCAAATAGGAATCATTTACGAAACAGCAGCTTTTTTTACATTTTCAATAAGCTGTGTAATAAGCGGATCTTGTCAAAGGACCATCATGTCATATAATAGCTGCAGTTAAAAATGTTCTTCCTAAAATAAATGACTGTGTAGCCACAACATTTGTAATTAAAGTTGAAGACTTACTTTCATCAGGTTTATATAGTTGGAATTTTAAAATGACATTATAACCAAAAGTTTGGTCAAATAATCTAGACAGCATTGCAGACTTACATTACCTCTACTCCATGTTTTTATTGGCTGCTTGAATTAGCTTATAAAAAGAAACAGTTTTTCTGAACTCATTCAAAGTGCAGCTATTTTTCCATGACGTCAAGTGTTATGGTAAGAACATCGTTTGCTTTGGGAAATACTCTGTTGTCCTTTAACTAATCCGTGCCCACCACTTTCTGTAAGAAAACCTTCTTTTTTTCCAGGAACTATTTAAAACTAAAAAATAACTTTTGACTCTGTACTACACTTATCCTCAAGGCCAAATTGTGTAGGAGCCATTGGAACCTCTTGAAATTCCTCAGAGCAAATCCTGAGATTCCTTCCCTAAAATGTTGGTTTTAAAAACACCAGGTAAGAATTTTTAAGGTCAAAAGGCAATTTAAAAAAAAAAGTTAAAACAGAATCATTGCAGAATGACCAGCCATTTCTAGACTTTAAATAAGCTGTGTAATGTCCTGATGTTATTGAAGGACCGTCATGATATATAATTGCTGCAGTTACAAAAGTCCTTCCTGATATTGACAACTGTGAAGCCACAAAATTTTTAATCAAAGTTGTCAATTTTGTTCCATCAGGCCTACATCGTTGGAACATTAAAATAACATACTGGCCATATGTTCGTATAAATAATGTTGACAACATTTCAGACTTACATTGGCTACACTCCATGTTGTGATCAGCTGCTTTTACTAGCTTATTAAAGGACACTGATTTACTGTCTGGCAAAGTTAAATATATACATTTTTCTGAGTCTACACTAGTAGTACTTGATACCCTACAGTTCTCGCAGTCATGCTGCCATTGATAAGAAAGCCCAAACAGGAGATCTACATCTACACCTTCGTCATGCAATACATCAAGCATATACATTAAAAACTCCTGACAATCTTGCTGAATATTTTGAGAGAATTGTGTTTGACCTGAACATCTGTCTAACAGATTTCGAATTTCAGACACACTTTCTATTTTTGTTCTATCAGTGCTACATTTTTCTAACACAGAATTCAACAAACTGCAAAATCTCTGATCCGAATTGACCACAATCTCTTGTTTTAAAGTTTCTAGAGAAAACAAAACATTAACCACTACATTAGCATAGCAGTTGACACCAGAACTGTTTTCAAATTGAAAACCAACAACATCTTCAACAAAATCCTTTTCCTTTCTGCTTATAATTTCTGGTTCATCAACTTTTTGTCTTTTTGCTACAACCTCCCTACTATTGGTCACATTTCTTCGTTTCCGGCCTACCACACGTTTCTCAAACAAAGGATATTGAGGCAAATGTGGCGCATACTCTCTTCTTAACCTATTGTATTCCTTAACACAGTTTAGATCCGCACAAATGTTTGTGACATCACACTCAATCAAGTACAATCCCGATAAAGTTCTGACTCGTGACAATGCCACATATGCCATACCCTCCTTGAACACAGAACTGCCAATATTCACCAATGCACTGTCTACACTTAAACCTTGCGATTTATGGATTGTCACTGCATATGCCAAGCAAACATGAAACTGCTTACGGCGAACATATAAGTCTTTTACAAGCAAAAACCTAGCAGTGCAACGACCAATTAGCTGTACTTCGTCAATGCCATCAAATTTAATTTTTAAAAATTCAATTTCATCCCTATTTCTGTATTTCACAAAATCAACAACATTACCCATTGATCCATTTACCAGACCTCTTTCAACATGTAAATTCCTTCTTAAAATTATACGGCAATTTAAGCACACATTCAGAGTCTTTTCAAAACCCGCAGTTCTAGATATACTCTTCTCTAATGAATCCAATTTCGATTTCAAATTCTCAGACAAAATAATTGTTGATCCCATATGCTCTACTCTGTCAATAGCTTCCAGTTTCACAATATCTTGGTTTTCTAAATACAACATTTTGTTGTTGAAGATGGCACATTCTGCAAGAGTTGGCATCAAACATATTCCAGATTTCTTCTCAGTAATTTTCTGAAAAATATTCTCAGGCACAACGTCTTGTTCTGGATACAAATTTGACAGTAATCGTGCATGTAAAGCTTCTTTCCCATGCTCGGTCACTTTTCCGATTCTAACATCTTGTAGAATATTCTTGTAATCTTCATCCTTCGCCTGACGCATATTTTCATGCAGTTCAGCATAATTGAAGTTTAACCATATATTAACGTTGCCAATGCTCCCTAGGCACTTCCTGGTATCTTCATGCGTGGGCATTTTGAACACAGGTTGTCCTTTCACTGGTGTCAGCTGCAGAAGATCACCGAAAACAATGATGTGTTTGCCACCAAATAACACATCATACTCTGTTTTGAGAACTACTTGCATTCTCAAATGCACAAAGGCAAGCATGACATTGGAAACCATGCTTACTTCGTCAATGATAAGAAGTTTCATTTTCTTCAAGACTCTTGAAACTTCACAACAAGCATCTCCAGATAACTTGTGGTATTGTAATTTGTTATCATGCTCCACTGGCAGCATCAGTAGACGATGCAAAGTAATACCTTTAATGTTATGTGCTGCCAGTCCAGTTGGAGCGGTGACAACACAAGACAGCGATGACTCAGTCCTTTTCTGCAAATAACATGAAATTGCTTTAATGAGGAAACTTTTTCCAGTTCCCGCTTCTCCACTCACGTACAGTCGGACAGGTTTCAACGACATACATGAGCACTCTTTCTTCTCATGACTTCATCCATGATCAATTTGGTTGGTAACTTCGTCATATATTTTCCTCTGCTCAACGTTGAGTTTTCTTTCCAAGTCTTCTAAGTTAACCGCATCCTCCTGAGCATGTGCCATGGCTCTTTCCACTTCAATCATGGCAGTGGCAGCTTCATTTTCGATCACTGGTCCTCCTAGTGGATCCTGACTCAATGAAACAGAACTCTGACTGTCCTGAGAACTGTCTCTAGCAATCTCGGCTGCAATCGTTGCTTCCTGCTCGATTTCCGCATTCAACATTTCTAGATATTTGAGAAAAACAGGACATTCTATGGTCTCCTTGGCGGCATTGAAAGAGTCTTCGTAACAGAGGAAATCTCCAAGCAGTTCCTCTTCTGCATGCCAAGGCTTGAAAAGTTGCAAAAGTGCTAAATAGAAAAACTCTTTTTTTTCAGGAGATTCGCCACTCAATTTTCGATGGTTTACCAAGTGGCATTTTCTTTGCTTGACGAGACATCCCTCACTTCCAATTACAGCATACACTCCTTTATCAATATCTTCTTTGATGTTCCTCTTGAATATGTAATTTTGTAGAACCTCATACAGACAAACATTCTCGAGGTGTCTGCTTCTATTTGGATAATATGTATCCAACATGTTGGTCTTCAAAATATCAGTACTGTTTGGCTCCTTTTCCGCCAAATACTCAATTTTCAGCACAGGTTTCAGAACTCGATTACGTGTTGCAGCAAGACCAAGACTAGCCCAAACGATACTCCTGGATTTGGCATAGAGACTTGCTGAAGACAACCGGTCAGAACATTCGTAAGCTCCGATTTCTCGATGTGACAACATCTTCAGACTGAAACTGTACAACTTCTTACTGAGGCTCTTTTCATGGGAAATGTCCTCCCACATATCCTTCAATTCTGTCTTTTCTTTTTTGGTGATGTAAGATGTCACATACCGAGCCACAGCCATACAGTTATCAGCCACGAACTGTATATCCATGTTAGCATTCCACATGGACAAAATCACTGGGTTGTAGTCGTTGATATACTTGGACTCTTCGTTCCTTTTCAAATTGTATGTGTTTTTAGGTGATTTCTTCATCACATTATGTCGCAGCGAAGACATCAAACTGTTCACTCTTCCTTTAGAAATCACCGGTCGTGGAAAGGCGAAACAACATTTGGTGTAGAACTTGTCCTTGTTTCTGAATTTACGACGACAGTACTTTCCGCAACGATGGCTTTGGAAGCGTAGAACTTGTTCTCTTAGGCTTTTGTCCTCCTTTGCGTTTGGAACAGCACATGTAGAATACTGTTCTATGAAACTCATCACTAAGTCTTCTGGATCTGTTCCAAATGTAGGTGCATCCTTGATCCACAGCAGCATATGTATATGAGGAGCACCTCTTGCTTGGTACTCCTTTCTCCAGAAGAAATCCAACACCTCTCCAAGAGGTGGATTTCTCTTGTTCATGATGAAAGACATCATATCTTCAAATCTATGATTGAAGTACCTGCATACATTCACTGGATCCAAAGAGCACAGTTCTCCGGGTGTCTTGAATTCGATATTTTCAATGTTTCCATTTGCCTCTCGTAGAAATTCAAGTAAGTCTTCCCAGCCCTACTCGGCACAGCTGAGAGTGAGGAACCATGTGGGAGTTCCTAAGTTCCTCAGCATACATTTTAAATCACCATGACGACGGTACCAGTACTCATTAGTACCACGCTGACACGACATGAGATTAATCAGGTGAGAATCCGAAATACTGTCTTGCACATTGACTTTATCCATAAAGTCACTTGCCGAGATATTTTGCAGCTGTACACCACTTTTCAAGATGTGGTTCACTGCATATGACAGTCCAGACAGATCGCTTTCAAACAGGAGATGAAACAAATAGGGAATGCATTGTCGAAACCTTCTGCATACAATCGTAAAGTCCGGTATTCAGAAGCAGGAATTTGATAAGTTCGCTCATCATATCTTCCTCCTTGACCTGTTGGAAATAGCTGTGGGAAACACCGACCTTCCAAACTTTCCTCCCAAACACTAATGGGACTCCCTTTGGCTTGTTTCATTTGAAACAACTCAATAGCATTCCCCATGACTTCCTTGGAATGCAAAGGATGAACACTATAATGTTCATATATTTCTTCACTTTTAGAGGGTTCTACTTTCTCAATTTGACCAACACACAAATCGCTATCCTCTTCTTCACTTACTTCCTCTTCTGCAACATATACATTCTTATAGTACTTATTGGTTTTTTTCAAATACAATGTTGCCTTTTTGACTTTCCTAACATCCACTAAATCTTGCCATATTTTCTTACTCTTTGTCGGAACCCCATTAACTAAGATAACCAGAGGTTCCTCTTCCACTTTTTCTACTCCAATTGTGTTAATGTTTTTCTTCAAATCTAGAGGCAAATAAACAACTCTTCCCTTTAATCCTCTCTGTAAATCTGATGGAGGCAATTTCCCTGTCTTTGGCTCCATTCTTACAATAGCCTGAAAGGGATGGATACTTTGAATCAAAATAGATTCATAAGTATTTAAATCCTTCAATTCAGAAGGAATCTCAACCAATTCCAGATTCCGCTCTAGCAGGCATCTGGTTTTGATTTAATTTGTTACAACAATAAGTACACACACGTTGATCCAATCCCAAATCACAACAATTTTCTACCATCAAGTATGTTGCAAAATCCTTCCATTCACTATTATTTTCCCTTTCACTTTTTGCATATAAATCCACTAACTTAGTCTGATTCTTATAATAAGTGCGTCGACAACACACACAAGTGAAATTAGGCCTCTCACTTGATTTCACCTGAAACGTGGCAATTTCCTTCTGAAAATTATCTGTACTGGAAACCTGTACACTATCTTCCACATTACCCTCTTCTTCTGGGTCAATTTCAACATTCTCCTCTTTACTTCCAAAGTAACAAAACTCAATTTCTTCACAAATATTCTTCACATCTATTTCAGAACCATGCAAAAGAGCAGTGCATAATTGTTTAAGCATAACTGCTGGACCCTTAGCATAATACAACATTCTAACTAATTTCCTCACTTTATTATGATGCACTGCTAGCATCCTGAAATGATGAAAAACACTCTGGCATACTCTCCTGGAAAGACAAGCCAGTGAATGACCATGCAAACCTGTCACTTCTCTCACTCTGCAAGGATCTAATTCTTGCAACAACTTCATTTTCTGCTTCAAACTTTTCTTATTAAATGTCCGTACAAAATCACAAAGCAAATTGATGGAATCCTGTCGCACACTGCAAATACTACTACACTTCCAGGTGTACACAGGTCCCTTAGGACGTCTTCCTAAAACCTCATTACCTAACACCTCTTCTGCCTCTGTTGTCACAAGTTTTTCTTTTTCAACTGGACAACCATCTTTCACCTCATAAGCTCGACCACTGATGTCAACTGCATGCACCAAATCATTATCCTGGAAATAACTCTCCTCATTAAAAAATGCCTCACAACTTGAACTATGCATCCATTCTCCAGAAAAAACTTCACAAAAATTACTACGATTAACTGTTCTCTTCCATCTACTATTTCTTTTGAAATCATAAATTGCCTTGTTTAGCTTCCTAATTCTATTGATTATCAAAATAAATAACTTTCGCTTAATTTCAAATGCCTGATCAATAACTTTCTCAATTCTTTTTTTTCTCTTATAAAAAACCACTTTCTGCTGACCTTTCTTAATATTTTTTAACAAATTGCCAATTATCCTGTTGCGGAACATTCGTCTACGAATGTCCCTAAACTGATTTTTCCTTCTACTACCATGCACAGAGTTATCTCCTGCTCTAGCAGTAACATTTTTGATTGGCCTTCCCTTTCCGTTTAAATTGCTTCTCTTTTTCTGGACTAAAACATTTTCTGTAGTACTACTTTTTTTTCTACAAATATTTCTTATGAATGATTTCTTTATCTTACCCGGACCTTTCTTGGTGACTTGACGAGTTTTTATTGTAGAGGTCTGCTGCAATAATTTTTGAAGCTGCTGTCTTTGATGTTTGGTAGCCTTTCGCCTTCTGTCCTTCGAAGGCATTCTTTAATTTTGAAATGATCTGCAGTTGAATCTGTGGTAAAATATAATAAAAAATGTTATTAACCACTATTAGCAAACAGTAAATCAATAACAGTCATCAAAAATTTAACACACTACTTGTCATTTTTAGTGCATTGGCAAATTTAGTATTCACAATAGTAGCAAAGAAATTGAATGCTTCTACATTTGACCTGTGCTGTTTTATATGTGAATCTGAACTAATTTTATGAGCATATTTGAATATTTTATTAAAGACACTACACACAACCTATTTTTGAACTTTTGTTTAATTTTAAATGAAACGGTTTACATTTTTATTTTTCATTTTTCATTTCCAGTAACTTTTAAAAATAAATGTTTATAGTTCCATAGGCTCAAGCAGGTCAGCTTCCCACCCTATGTCATACAATTCTGACAAATCGGCATCCTCATCATGTTTTTCATCATCCTCAGGATTTAAATCATCCAAGGGATCTACTTCCACTGACGTTTCAATCACAATTTCAATGATAATATCGAGATCAACGGATTGCTCATTATCACTCATGGTTGATGTTGTCGTTATCTTTAAAGAAAGAGAACAACAATGAGATGTTGCAGAGTAAGAGATAAATCTCAGAGACTATAATATTAAAATTGTTTAACAAGAGTAACATTTTGCAATTATTATTTAGCCATGTCCAGCGATGCTGAGGAGGTGAGGCCTATGTCCAAGTTTTCAGTGAACAGGACTCATCTCTTCTTAACCTTCGATAAGCCTCACCAACTCTTTTTACCCTGCTCATACTTAAATGTAAAGGGGCAGATTTATGTTAACTGGCACATCCCCGGGGATGCACCAGTTAACGTGCACCGCTGCTCTGCCACCCATGATGTGCCGCATTTACAATGTGGAGCACCATTGAGCAAAAACAGCACAGATGCGTCACGCATCTGTGCCGCAAAAGCAGCACATTGCAGGAATCACGTCGTAAGCGCGACATGTCTACTGCAATGCACAGGAGGAAGCCTCACATTGCATGGTGCATCACTCCTTATGCCTGTTTCAAACAGGCGTAAGGATTTGATTCAGCAATGCTATAAAGCTGACTCAGTGAAATCTTCTAAATTTCACTGTGTTAGTTTTACAGGGCTTTCATGCAGATGAATGCCCACCCTGCAACAAAACACCTATATGAAACCTGACGCAGGTTTCATGTGGCACAGGACTTTACAGCATGACACATCTGCCTAGATGCATCAAGTTGTAAATATGTCACAACATAGCAAATCTTTTGCACCGCCGCTGCGTCACAAAAGTGACACACAGTGGCGCAAAAGAGGCACACACCTATCATAAATCTGTCCCTAACATTTTAAAATTTTAAATGATTGATTTAGGATGACGATAAGGTGTGGCCTATCCAGAGGTTTGTTTGAGGTGAGGCCTACTCAGGGTTGCAGATGAAATTTAGGCTTGTTGAAGAATACAGAGGAGATAATACATGTCCAGGCCTACCAATGAAGTGAGTCATGTCCACTTCACTCTTGAACAAAGGCCAGACCTCTTCTGTGTCTGTGGACAGGCCTAAAGCTCATCTGCACAATGTCATTCGTAAAGTTAGAAAACACAGGTGATGTAATTGAAAAATTTCTTTTCCTCATTTCACAATCACATCACCTGTGTTTTCTTTGCTTAGGTATCTCATAGTGCAGATGGAGTCTAACATATCAAAGAGTACACAGAAGTTCAGCAGTGTATACAACAATTTTGACATTTACAGAAGATTCAGCTTCTTATCTTGTTGGAGATGAAGTGAGGCCTGTCTTGCAACATGGTGCATCTTTTGCATCACTGCTGCATCGGTTTCATGTGGCACGGGACTTTACAGCATGACACATCTGCCTAGATGCATCAAGTTGTAAATATGTCACCACATAGCAAATCTTTTGCACCGTCGCTGCATCACAAAAGTGACGCACAGTGACGCAAAAGAGGCACACACCTATCATAAATCTGTCCCTAAAATTTTAAATGATTGATTCAGGATGACAATAAGGTGTGGCCTATCCAGAGGTTTGTTTAAGGTGAGGCCTACTCAGGGTTGCAGATGAAATGTACGCTTGTTGAAGAGTACAGAGGAGATAATACATGTGAAGGCCTTCCAATGAAGTAAGTCATGTCCACTTCACTCTTGAACAAAGGCCAGACCTCTTCTGTGTCCGTGGACAGGCCTAAACCTCATCTGCACAATGTCATTCGTAAACTTAGGAAACACAGGTGATGTAATTGAAAAATGTGGAGTTTCTTTTCCTCATTTCACAATCACATCACCTGTGTTTCCTTTGCTTAGGTATCTCATAGTGCAGATGGAGTCTAGCATATCAAAGAGTACACAGAAGTTCAGCAGTGTATACAACAATTTTGACATTTACAGAAGATTCAGCTTCTTATCTTGTTGGAGATGAAGTGAGGCCTGTCTTGCAACATGGTGCATCTTTTGCATCACTGCTGCATCGGTTTCATGTGGCACGGGACTTTACAGCATGACACATCTGCCTAGATGCATCAAGTTGTAAATATGTCACCACATAGCAAATCTTTTGCACCGCCGCTGCGTCACAAAAGTTACGCACAGTGACGCAAAAGAGACACACACCTATCATAAATCTGTCCCTAACATTTTAAATGATTGATTCAGGATGACGATAAGGTGTGGCCTATCCAGAGGTTTGTTTAAGGTGAGGCCTACTCAGGGTTGCAGATGAAATGTACGCTTGTTGAAGAGTACAGAGGAGATAATACATGTGAAGGCCTACCAATGAAGTAAGTCATGTCCACTTCACTCTTGAACAAAGGCCAGACCTCTTCTGTGTCCGTGGACAGGCCTAAACCTCATCTGCACAATGTCATTCGTAAACTTAGGAAACACAGGTGATGTAATTGAAAAATGTGGAGTTTCTTTTCCTCATTTCACAATCACATCACCTGTGTTTCCTTTGCTTAGGTATCTCATAGTGCAGATGGAGTCTAGCATATCAAAGAGTACACAGAAGTTCAGCAGTGTATACAACAGTTTTGACATTTACAGAAGATTCAGCTTCTTATCTTGTTGGAGATTAAGTGAGGCCTGTCTTGCAACATGGTGCATCTTTTGCATCACTGCTGCATCGGTTTCATGTGGCACGGGTCTTTACAGCATGACACATCTGCCTAGATGCATCAAGTTGTAAATATGTCACCACATAGCAAATCTTTTGCGCCGCCGCTGCGTCACAAAAGTGACGCACAGTGACGCAAAAGAGGCATACACCTACCATAAATCTGTCCCTAACATTTTATATAATTGATTCAGGATGACGATAAGGTGTGGCCTATCCAGAGGTTTGTTTAAGGTGAGGCCTACTCAGGGTTGTAGATGAAATTTACGCTTGTTGAAGAGTACAGAGGAGATAATACATGTGAAGGCCTACCAATGAAGTAAGTCATGTCCACTTCACTCTTGAACAAAGGCCAGACCTCTTCTGTGTCCGTGGACAGGCCTAAACCTCATCTGCACAATGTCATTCGTAGACTTAGGAAACACAGGTGATGTAATTGAAAAATGTGGAATTTCTTTTCCTCAGTTCACAATCACATCACCTGTGTTTCCTTTGCTTACGTATCTCATTGTGCAGATGGAGTGTAGCATATCAAAGACTACGCAGAAGGTGAGAACTGTATGGAACATGGCTATGTAAGTCAAATAATCAAAATCTAAATTTGCCAAGCACACATGGGGGTGTATTTACAAGGACCTTCCACCACGGGGAAATGTCTTTAATTAAAATGGGAAAAATAACATCAAAGGGACTCAAATGCCTTTTAAATATACCCCAAGCAACCTATGAAACTCTAGCACTACATATCAAGAAACCTAATTGATTTCAAAAATCGTTTTTAAACACATCATCTAAATCAATTATATACCTACATTCAAGGGGAAATGACTTAAAATGGCCTAAGACACATGAAAGCATTTTTGTAAGACCCTTGCTCCATTTTTGGATCACTTTTAACATAGCTATGTAAGTCAAATAATCAAGATCTAAATTTGCCAAGCACAGATGGGGGCGTATTTACAAGGACCTTGCACCACGGGGAAAGGTCTTAAATTAAAATGGGAAAAATAACATCAGAGAGACTCAAAGGCCTTATAAATATGCCCCAAGCAACCTATGAAGCTCTAGCAGTACATATCAAGAAACCTAATTGTTTTCAAAAATCGTTTTTAAACACATCATCTAAATAAATTATATACCTACATTCAAGGGGAAATGACTTAAAATGGCCTAAGACACATGAAAGCGTTTTTTTTAAGGCCCTTGCAACATTTTTGGGTCACTTTTAACATGGCTATGTTAGTCAAAGAATTAAAATCTAAATTTGCCAAGCACAGATGGGAGCATATTTACAAGGACCTTGCACCACGGGGAAAGGTCTTAAATTAAAATGGGAAAAATTACATCAAAGGAACTCAAAAGCCTTGAAAATATGCCCCAAGCAACCTATGAAACTCTAGCAGTACATATCAAGAAACCTAATTGATTTCAAAAAACGTTTTTAAACACATTTTGTAAAGAAATTATATTCATACATTCATGGGGAAGTGAGTTAAAATACCCTAAGACACGTGAAAGCATTTTTGTAAGACCCTTGCACTATTTTTGCGTCACTTTTAACATGGCTATGTAACACAAAGAAACAAAATCTTTTTGTAAAACACTTGACACAAAGCAACATTTTAAATACACAACTTTCTTCATAAGTTTCTCCCTAAACCATACTATTCTCTATCTAAATTAAATGAATCTTTTCTCACCTTAGCAAATACTTTATGAGTTTCAAAACAGTCTCAGAAACACACCAATTTGTCTTTAGCAGAGCAAAAGGTATGCACTCCAGAGTCTGCAGCCATAAAAAGCACAGAAAAGCTGTAATTCATCACACATATCTCTCATGTCACCCAATCAAAACTCTTCCCTCACTTTTTTCAAATCAACACCCTTCCCCCCTCTGCCCTTTCTGCCTTTTTTGCATAGCAACCACCTCCTGAAAGACCTCTGATGTTTGCAAGTTCGCACAACAATGTTTCAATTGAACTCTGAACTCTCAGTACACCTGCATATCCAGTGCAATCTTTCATAAAATGATTTTTTCTTGACCATTCAAATTACATCTTTCAAAGAACTCATCCATGCACCCTAACTTTCTGTTTTCAGCAATCAAAATCCACCAATCACTGCTACTGCTTCATTAACACAGAAACTCCACAGTTTTTTTCATTTTAAACTCTTATTTTTTCAACTGCCATTTCATTGCCACACTTCATCTGACTGCAGCAGAACCTCCTCTCACCATGTTTTCTTTCTGGATTGTTGGACATAGTTACATCTACTGGGCTCAAAGGTATACTGATAACAGAAATGTACCTAACCTCAATTTACAAAATGTGGAAATTAAGTGGATTAGCCACAGAGGATTAAAATGTCACCAATTGATACCATTGGTGAAAACCTTTATGCATTTGCCAAAACCTGACCTGTTAATTGTGCACTGTGGAGGAAATGACTTGGGCACTTTGACTGGGGTAGGTCTGGAAATGCTTTTAAAGGACACCTTTGACCAATTGATGGCACTTTTTCCTCAAACTGCCTTGGTATATTCAAATATATGCCAAAGACAGAAATGGAGGTGGTCGAACCAATTTTGTCCACAAATTGAGAAATCGAGGAAGCATGTAAATAAGTCTGTTTCAGCTTACATGAGAGACCATGGAATGGGCTCCATGTACAACAATAACTTGCGTTACTACATGCAAGATATCTACAGAGCAGATGGAGTTCACTTCTCAGATGAGGGGAACAGAATTTTCATCCTGAATTTAAGACTGTGCATTGGTACCTACTTGTAGGTACCTAAATCAGCCACAGGACCCAAAAGCTCTATTCAGAGCTACCCTACATCTGATCACTCACAATTATTATTTTACTCTAATAATTTTCACTAATTTTCACCAAAGTACGCTCCCCGAGCACATATGGGCCTCCTCAACCACCCTCAGAAAACCTAGGGGGTCAGGATACGTATACCTTGCCCCCTTCTACCCATTCTGATCATTATTTGCCCTCCATCTTGTATCTCAATTATACCGAAACACAAAATGGAGGACTCCCGTAACGCTGCCGGTTCGCTTACCGGGGCGCGCACCGGAAAGTGCTCGCTCAAAAAAAGGTGGGAAATTAATATACAGAAAAACCACTGGAGACACTTTCACCAAATATAGATTAGCTCATACTACATACCAATCCCTACCATTTTCACAAATTTGATTGAAATTCCATTTAGCCATTTAGCCTGTAGACCTCTCTAAATACCCTGAGGTAAATTACTTCACAAAACACATCTGAAGTGTTGGAATTGACAACCAATTAAAATGTTACTTTCATTTTCTACTTTTTTTACCTGACATTTGATTGGTTATGTACCTGAATATATATAAAGAAAGAGAGAGAAACACAGCCATTTTGACTACTACTTCCTGAACTACATTGCAAGATCATTTTCACTCACAACTTAAACTTGTTTTTAAAAGGTAAGATATTATTTTATAAATTTGAAAACATTTTCAGATAGTTATATACTATCCCTCTGTAAGAGTTACACATTGAGAAAGGCTTGTTTATTATAATTATGGATTGATTTAGGTTTCTGTGGTATAATTATGAATTTACTTAGGCTTTTTCACAGGCACTTTTTAATAGTACTACTTCACGCCTCAAAAGTACCTGTCTGAACTTAAACCCTCTCTACTGATATATTTATTTTTCATTCAAATTTCAGCACAAAAATGCAAGGAGAACAGAACGTTTCCTTTGAAATTGTCCTAGACATGAACAATGAGGAAATCATTGAACCCATTGACTTGGAATTCATGGATGAATCACGAGACCATGAACTTCTACAATGTGTAGAATCTGTGGATTTCTTACTTCAATATGAGGACGGTCAAATGTGGGAAGTTATGTTCAGTCAAAAAGAAGACATATCGGACAGTCAAATGTTAGACGTTCTATTAAATTTTGAAAAAGATTCAGAAAAATAAAATTATATTTAATATAAAAAAATTGTTTGAGTCTTTAATCATTTTTATATGTAATTCATAAACTAGTACCAAATTGATTATAATGTAAAGTCAGACTTATAGTATACTGTGCACAATCCCAAAAATAAATTTATATTTAATAATCATAAATACTGCTACTTAAATAAAAAAAACTAAAAAAAACAACAAAAAGAACAATCAATAAACATACAATATTTCAAAATATCATAGTCTATCATTCTTTTTTCCTTATAGTACGCTCCCCAGACCGCTTCCCGGTGCGCGTACCGGGCGCTCCCCACGCAAAAAAAACATTTTTTTTTTTTTTTGCCCCGCGGGGCCCTTTTAAAGCCTCCACATCAAACCTAGGGGATCAGGGAGGATCTACTATGCCCCCTTATGGTCATTTCCCCCTTTGTTTTGGCCTCCTCTTGTCTCTCGATCCTACCAAGAGACAAGATGGCGGCCGCTCCGGACTGTTTAGAATGTTGACAGACACCGGAGAGCCAATCAGCTTCGCTTCGCGAAGTTCCATTACGCGTCAGGTACGCGAACCGGGGCGCTGCCCGGAGCGCGATTACAGATATATATATTTTTTGGAACGTTAATTTCTCAAAATCCACTGGAGAACATATATTGAGACCTAGCAAAGGCACATCGGACTAACAGTCCCTACAATTTTGCCAAGTTTCGTGCAAATCCATTCAGCCGTTCGGGCTAAAAGTGAGGCCAACCTCCCTATGGAAATTAACATGGGAAAAACGCATTTTGGGACCCCCCTTTTTTCACGGCCCCCCCTTGACAACCCCCCCCCAAATTTTCAGTGGCTGCTCAGAAACAAAATGTTCCATTTTCCTGAAAATTTCAGCCAATTCCGTCGACAAACGCCAAAGTTATTAGACATAGAATTTTCAAAAATCTCATAGAGAAAAAATCCTACCGCGAACCGGGCAGCTCACCGGGCAGCTAACCGGGCAGCTAACCGGCAGCGTAGCTGTCAACATTGTAAACAGTCTGGAGCGGCCGCCATCTTGTTTCTCGGTAGGTTCGAGAGACAAGATGTGGTGAAAAACGAAGGGGGAAATGAAGGAAAGGGGGCAAGGTAAACCCCTCCTGACCCCCTAGGATTGATGAGGGGGATATTAAAGTCCCCCGCGGGGCAAAAAAAAAAATTTGCAATTTTTCGCGGTAGAGGCGCTTCCCGGTACGCGAACCGGGCAGCTAACCAGCAGCGTAACGGGAGTCCGCCATCTTGTGTTTTGGGAGCGTCTGGTTCGCGTACCGGGTAGCGTCCCGGTAAGCGTAACAAGAGAAACAGTAAAAAAAAAAATAATGGAATAGATTATCAAGAAAACTTTGAAAAATTGTAGGGACTGTTTGTTTGATGTGCCTTTGCAAGGCCTCAAGATATGTGCACGTGTGGATTTTGTCTAATTAAGGTTAAAAAAGATATATATATCTGTAAGCGTGCTCCGGCACGCTTACGTTACGGGTTTTGTTTGCGCTGCAGAGCCGATACGTCACGGTTATGCGACGTGTCATGAAGCGTCTCACGTGGCTACGTGATACGTCACGTAATAAAGAATATATTTTACAGATATAGATATTAGCTTTTAAAAAACCAATGAAATTCACTGAAAAAACCATAGGTTATAGACCATATATAGTTAGGAATTAGCATTTACAAAACCTTGAAAATTCACTGAAAAAACCATAGGTTATAGACCATATATAGTTAGGAATTAGCATTTAAAAAACCTTTTTTTACTCACACAAAACCATTGAAATTCCATATATAGTTAGTTAGTTGCACTAACTATATATCGCGCACCCGCAATCCACTGCTGATCATGTCACATATTACATCATTCATGACATGGTCAGTGACATCACTGATGACATCACTGATGACATCTCAAATGACATCACTGATGACATCACTGATGACATCTCATTTGAGATCAATGACCACATTACTGATGATATCATTCATGTGACAATACAATGCATCTCCTCACATTTTAATATAACCTCTGTTACACCCAGTGTTAAATACAGAGTATAATTTTTGAAACCATTGACACACCAATACTAGTTACTACATACGCACTCACTGATTCCTACGTCTACACACACATTCACTCATTCACCCATACAATCATTCATACATACAATCACTCATCTTTACAACACTATCATATGCACTCATACACCTATACAGACACTCACACTCTGCCACTCATCCATGGAGTTACTCACACACCTAGTCAGTCCTGTAAAGAATCAATCACACTTCCATTTTCTTGTCTATACAGTTAAACATAGAGCACCTTACATTTTCAAACATATACTAACACATACTTACTCTCTTATACAATCATTGATACAAGTACACATTGATCTGCACAGAGTCACACACCTCCCAGCCAGCCACACACACACTCAGTCTCCCATACAAATACTTGGACAATCAATCAATAACCCATATAGTTAATCATATAGCTACTGATCAACACATGCAGCAGTTTACAGAACAACAGACATAATGATGCACAAATTAAGACAGTTTAGTCACTAACCCATGCACTCAGTGAGACACATTTAATCACTCACTCATACATTCAGTCATGCACCTACTAAATCCTTCGTCCAGACACGTATACTTCCACTCATTCTTCAATATGTAAGACATATTTTAACTTTACAGAAACATACAGTCACTGGATGTTGCCATCAGTGATGTCATCAGTGATGTCATTTGAGATGTCATCAGTGATGTCATCAGTGATGTCACTGACCATGTCATGAATGATGTAATATGTGACATGATCAGCAGTGGATTGCGGGTGCGCGATATATAGTTAGTGCAACTAACTAACTATATATGGAATTTCAATGGTTTTGTGTGAGTAAAAAAAGGTTTTTTAAATGCTAATTCCTAACTATATATGGTCTATAACCTATGGTTTTTTCAGTGAATATATATATGTATATATATATATGGACGGACGGAATTGGCTGAAATTTTCAGGAAAATGGAACATTTTGTTTCTGAGCAGCCCCTGAAAATTTGGGGGGGGTTTGTCAAGGGGGGGCTGAGAAAAAAGGGGGTCCCAAAACGTGTTTTTCCCATGTTAATTTCCATAGGGCGGTTGGCCTCACTTTTAGCCCGAACGGCTGAATGGATATGCACGAAACTTGGCAAAATTGTAGGGACTGGTAGCCCGATGTGCCTTTGCTAGGTCTCAATATATGTGATCCAGTGGATTTTGAGAAATTAACGTTCAAAAAAAGATATATATCTGTAAGCGCGCTCCGGGCAACGCTCCGGTTCGCGTACTTGACGCGTAACGGAACTTCGCGTAGCGAAGCTGATTGGCTCTCCGGTGTCTGTCAACATTCTAAACAGTCCGGAGCGGCCGCCATCTTGTCTCTCGGTAGGATCGAGAGACAAGAGGAGGCCAAAACAAAGGGGGAAATAACCATAAGGGGGCATAGTAGATCCTCCCTGACCCCCTAGGTTTGATGTGGAGGCTTTAAAAGGGCCCCGCAGGGCAGAAATTTTTTTAAAAAAAATTGTTTTTTTTGCGTGGGGAGCGCCCGGTACGCGCACCGGGAAGCGCTCTGGGGAGCGTACTATAAGGAAAAAAGAATGATAGACTTTTCAAATATTGTATGTTAATTGATTGTTTTTTTTTTTTTTTTTTTTTATTTCTTTATTTTTTAAGCAATTATTTATTATTGTCATTGTGTTTCAAAATTTAATAAAATGTCTAATATTTCACTGTCTGAAATGTCGTTATTTTCATTGAACATAGCTTGTAATGTTTGAGTGTGTAAAATGTCCTCATTTTCAAGGAGGACATCTACTGATTGCACACATTGCAGTAGTTCTTGGTCCCAAGTTTCATCCATAAATTCAATGTCATTTGGATCAATGATTTCTTGGTTGGTCTCTGCAAGGACAATTTCAAATGAAACTTTCTGTTCGCCTTCCATTTTGTCTGAAATTTGCATAAAAAATATATATATTAGTAGAGATAGGGCACTGTTGGGATTCATTTTAGATAGGCAGTTTTTAACAGTGAATTTATCTTTGGGCAGTGTATAGTATCAGAGTGGAAGTAGGAATATAAAAAAGTGTATGTGATTTAACGTAAGTAAATTCATAATTATACAAGAGAAGCCTAACTCCATCCATAACTATAACAGAGAAGTCTATCTAAATCTATAACTACTACAGAGGGATAGTATATAACTATCAGAAAAAGTTTACCATATTAACTTAAAGTGCACCATATACTTCAGTTTTTAAAATAACAACTTACCTTTAAAAAGAAGTTGAAGTTATTAGTGAAAATCCTATTGAAATGTATACCAGGAAGTAGTAGTCAAAATGGCTGTGTTTCCTTCTCTTCCTTTATATATATTCAGGTACATAACCAATCAAATGTCAGGTAAAAAAAAATAGAAAATGAAAGTAACATTTTAATTGGTTGTCAATTCCAACACCTCAGATGTGTTTTGTGAAGTAATTTACCTCAGGGTATTTAGAGAGGTCTACAGGCTAAATGGCTAAATGGAATTCCAACCAAATTTGTGAAAATGGTAGGGAATGGTATGTAGTATGAGCTAATCTATATTTGGTGAAAGTGTCTCCAGGGTTTCTTCTGTAAATTACTTTCCCACCTTTTTTGATGGAGCGCTTCCCGGTGAGCGCCCCGGTACGCGAACCTGCAGCGTTACGGGAGTCCACCATTTTGTGTTTCGGTCGAATTAAAATACAAGATGGAGGGCAAATAATGTTCAGAATCGGTAGAAGGGGGCACGGTAGACGTATCTTGACCCCCTAGGTTTTCCGAGGGTGGGTGAGGAGGCCCATATGTGCGGAAAAAAAACATTTTTTTTAAAAATTTCGCGCGGTTAGCTTCCGGTTCGCGTACTGGGTAGCGCTCCGGGGAGCGTACTTTGTTGAAAATTTGTGAAAAAAGTTAGAGTAAAATAATAATTGTGAGTGATCAGATGTAGGGTAGCTCTGAGAAGAGCTTTTGGGTTTATGGGACATTTAGGTACTTATAAGTAGGTACCAATGCACAGTCTTAAATTCAAAATGAAAACTCTGTTGCCCTCATCTGAGAAGTGAACTCCATCTCCTCTGTAGATATCTTGCATGTAGTAACGCAAGTTATTGTTGTACATGGAGCCCATTTCATGGTCTCTCATGTAAGCTGAAACAGATTTGTTTACATGCTTCCTCGACTTCTCAATTTGTGGACAAAATTGGTTCGACCACCTCCATTTCTGTCTTTGGCATATATTTGAATATACCAAGGCAGTTTGAGGAAAAAGTGCCATCAATTGCTCAAAGGTGTCCTTTAAAAGCATTTCCAGACCTACACCAGTCAAAGTGCCCAAGTCATTTCCTCCACAGTGCACAATTAACAGGTCAGGTTTAGGCAAATGCATAAAGGTTTTCACCAATGGTATCAATTGGTGACATTTTAATCCTCTGTGGCCAAACCACTTAATTTCCACATCTTGTAAATTGAGGTTAGGTAAATTTCTGTTCTCAGCATACCTTTGAGCCCAGTAGATGTAACTATGTCCAACAATCCAGACAGAAAACATGGTGAGAGGAGGTTCTGCTGCAGTCAGATGAAGTGTGGCAATGAAATGGGAGTTGAAAAAATAAGAGTTTAAAATGAAAAAAACTGTGGAGTTTCTGTGTTAAGGAAGCAGTAGAAGTGATTGGTGGATTTTGATTGCTGAAAACAGAAAGTTAGGGTGCATGGATGTGTTGTTTGAAAGATGTAATTTGAATGGTCAAGAAAAAATCATTTCATGAAAGATTGCACTGGATACACAGGTGCACTGAGAGTTCAGAGTTCAATTGAAACATTGTTGTGTGAACTTGCAAACATGAGAGGTCTTTCAGGAGGTGGTTGCTATGCAAAAAAGGCAGAAAGGCCAGAGGGGGGAAGGGTGTTGATTTGAAAAAATTGAGGGAAGAGTTTTGATTGGGTGACATGAGAGATATGTGTGATGAGTTACAGCATTTCTGTGCTTTTCATAGCTGCAGACTCTGGAGTGCATACATTTGCTCTGCTAAAGACAATTTGGTGTGTTTCTGAGACTGTTTTGAAACTCATAAAGTATTTGCTAAGGTGAGAAAAGATTCATTTAATTTAGGTAGAGAATAGTATGGTTTAGGGAGAAAATTATGAAGAAAGTTGTGTATTTAAAATGTTGCTTTGTGTCAAGTGTTTTACAAATAGATTTTGTTTCTTTGTGTTACATAGCCATGTTAAAAGTGATGCAAAAAAAGTGCAAGGGTCTTACAAAAATGCTTTCATGTGTCTTAGGGTATTTTAACTCACTTCCCCATGAATGTATGAATATAATTGCTTTACAAGATGTGTTTAAAAACGTTTTTTGAAATCAATTAGGTTTCTTGATATGTACTGCTAGAGTTTCATAGGTTGCTTGGGGCATATTTTCAAGGCTTTTGACTTCCTTTGATGTAATTTTTCCCATTTGAATTTAAGACCTTTCCCTGTGGTGCAAGGTCCTTGTAAATATGCCCCCATCTGTGCTTGGCAAATTTAGATTTTAATTCTTTGACTAACATAGCCATGTTAAAAGTGACCCAAAAATGTTGCAAGGGCCTTAAAAAAAACGCTTTCATGTGTCTTAGGCCATTTTAAGTCATTTCCCCTTGAATGTAGGTATCTAATTGATTTAGTTGATGTGTTTAAAAACGATTTATGAAAACAATTAGGTTTCTTGATATGTACTGCTAGAGCTTCATAGGTTGCTTGGGGCATATTTATAAGGCCTTTGTGTCTCTCTGATGTTATTTTTCCCATTTTAATTTAAGACCTTTCCCTGTGGTGCAAGCTCCTTGTAAATACGCCCCCATCTGTGCTTGGCAAATTTAGATCTTGATTATTTGACTTACATAGCCATGTTAAAAGTGATCTAAAAATGGAGCAAGGGCTTAAAAAAAACGCTTTCATGTGTCTTAGGGTATTTTAAGTAACTTCCCCATGAATGTATGAATATAATTGCTTTACAAGTTGTGTTTAAAAACGTTTTTTGAAATAAATTAGGTTTCTTGATATGTAATGCTAGAGGTTCATAGGTTGCTTGGGGCATATTTATAAGGCCTTTGAGTCTCTCTGATGTTATTTTTCCCATTTTAATTTAAGACCTTTCCCTGTGGTGCAAGGTCCTTGTAAATACGCCCCCATCTGTGCTTGGCAAATTTAGATCTTGATTATTTGATTTACATAGCCATGTTAAAAGTGATCTAAAAATGGAGCAAGGGCTTAAAAAAAACGCTTTCATGTGTCTTAGGGCATTTTAAGTCACTTCCTGATGAATGTAGGTATATCATTTATTTAGATGATGTGTTTAAAAACGATTTTTGAAATCAATTAGGTTTCTTGATATGTAATGCTAGAGCTTCATAGGTTGCTTGGGGCATATTTATAAGGCCTTTGAGTCTCTCTGATGTTATTTTTCCCATTTTAATTTAAGACCTTTCCCTGTGGTGCAAGGTCCTTGTAAATACGCCCCCATGTGTGCTTGGCAAATTTAGATTTTGATTATTTGACTTACATAGCCATGTTCCATACAGTTGTAACCTTCTGCGTAGTCTTTGATATGCTAGAGTCCATCTGCACTATGAGATACCTAAGCAAAGGAAACACAGGTGATGTGATTGTGAAATGAGGAAAAGAAACTCCACATTTTTCAATTACATCACATGTGTTTCCTAAGTTTACGAATGACATTGTGCAGATGAGGTTTAGGTCTGTCCACGGACACAGAAAAGGTCTGGCCTTTGTTCAAGAGTGAAGTGGACATGACTTACTTCATTGGTAGGCCTTCACATGTATTATCTCCTCTGTACTCTTCAAAAAGCGTAAATTTCATCTGCAACCCTGAGTAGGCCTCACCTCAAACAAACCTCTGGATAGGCCACACTTTATCGTCATCCTGAATCAATCATTTAAAATGTTAGGGACAGATTTATGATAGGTGTAAGCTTATTTTGCGTCACTGTGCGTGACTTTTGTGACGCAGCGGCGGTGCAAAAGATTTGCTATGTGGCAACATATTTAAAACTTGATGCATCTAGGCAGATGTGTCATGCTGTAAAGTCCCGTGCCACATGAAACCGATGCAGCAGTGATGCAAAAGATGCACCATGTTGCAAGACAGGCCTCATTTCATCTCCAACAAGATAAGAAGCTGAATCTTCTGTAAATGTGAAAATTGTTGTATACACTGCTCAACTTATGTGTACTCTTTGATATGCTAGAGTCCATCTGCACTATGAGATACCTAAGCAAAGGAAACACAGGTGATGTGATTGTGAAATGAGGAAAAGAAACTCCACATTTTTCAATTACATCACCTGTGTTTCCTAAGTTTACGAATGACATTGTGCAGATGAGGTTTAGGCCTGTCCACGGACACAGAAGAGGTCTGGCCTTTGTTCAAGAGTGAAGTGGACATGACTTACTTCATTGGTAGTCTTTCACATGTATTATCTCCTCTGTATTCTTCAACAAGCGTAAATTTCATCTGCAACCCTGAGTAGGCCTCACCTTAAACAAACCTCTGGATAGGCCACACCTTATCGTCCTCCTGAATCAATCATTTAAAATATTAGGGACAGATTTATGATAGGTGTATGCCTCTTTTGCGTCACTGTGCGTCACTTTTGTGACGCAGCGGCGGTGCAAAAGATTTGCTATGTGGTGACATATTTACAACTTGATGCATCTAGGCAGATGTGTCATGCTGTAAAGTCCCGTGCCACATGAAACCGATGCAGCAGTGATGCAAAAGATGCACCATGTTGCAAGACAGGCCTCATTTCATCTCCAACAAGATAAGAAGCTGAATCTTCTCTAAATGTCAAAATTGTTGTATTCACTGCTCAACTTATGTGTACTCTTTGATATGCTAGAGTCCATCTTCACTATGAGATACCTAAGCAAACGAAACACAGGTGATGTGATTGTGAAATGAGGAAAAGAAACTCCACATTTTTCAATTACATCACCTGTGTTTCCTAAGTTTACGAATGACATTGTGCAGATGAGGTTTAGGTCTGTCCACGGACACAGAAGAGGTCTGGCCTTTGTTCAAGAGTGAAGTGGATATGACTTACTTCATTGGTAGGCTTTCACATGTATTATCTCCTCTGTACTCTTCAACAAGCGTAAATTTAATCTGCAACCCTGAGTAGGCCTCACCTTAAACAAACCTCTGGATAGGCCACACCTTATCGTCATCCTGAATCAATCATTTAAAATGTTAGGGACAGATTTATGATAGGTGTATGCCTCTTTTGCGTCACTGTGCGTCACTTTTGTGACGCAGCGGCGGTGCAAAAGATTTGCTATGTGGTGACATATTTACAACTTGATGCATCTAGGCAGATGTGTCATGCTGTAAAGTCCCGTGCCACATGAAACCGATGCAGCAGTGATGCAAAAGATGCACCATGTTGCAAGACAGGCCTCATTTCATCTCCAACAAGATAAGAAGCTGAATCTTCTATAAATGTCAAAATTGTTGTAAACACTGCTCAACTTATGTGTACTCTTTGATATGCTAGAGTCCATCTGCACTATGAGATACCTAAGCAAAGGAAACACAGGTGATGTGATTGTGAAATGAGGAAAAGAAACTCCACATTTTTCAATTACATCACCTGTGTTTTCTAAGTTTACGAATGACATTGTGCAGATGAGGTTTAGGTCAGTCCACGGACACAGAAGAGGTCTGGCCTTTGTTCAAGAGTGAAGTGGACATGACTTACTTCATTGGTAGGCTTTCACATGTATTATCTCCTCTGTACTCTTCAACAAGCGTAAATTTCATCTGCAACCCTGAGTGAAACCTGCGTCAGTTTTCATATAGGTGTTTTGTTGCAAGGTATGCATTAATTTGCATGAAAGCCCTGTAAAAGTAACACAGTGAAATTTAGAAGATTTCACTGAGTCAGCTTTATAGCATTGCTGAATCAAATCCTTACGCCTGTTTGAAACAGGCATAAGAAGTGATGCACCATGCAATGTGAGGCTTCCTCCTGTGCATTGCAGTAGACATGTCGCGCTTATGACGTGATTCCTGCAATGTGCTGCTTTTGCGGCACAGATGCGTGACGCATCTGTGCTGTTTTTGCTCAATGGTGCTCCACATTGTAAATGCGGCACACTATGGGTGGCAGAGCAGCGGTGCACATTAACTGGTGCATCCGTGGGGATGCGCCACTTAGCATAAATCTGCCCTTGTACATTTAAGTATGAGCAGGGGACACAGAGTCGGTGAGGCTTATCCAAGGTTAAGAAGAGATGAGTCCTGTTCACTGAAAACTTGGACATAGGCCTCACCTCCTCAGCATCGCTGGACATGGCTAAATAATAGCTGCAAAATGTTCCTCTTGTTAAAAAATTTTACTATTATAATCTCTGAGATTTGTCTCTTACTCTGCAACATCTCATTGTTGTTCTCTTTCTTTAAAGATAACGACAACATCAACCATGAGTGACAATCAGCAATCAGTTGATCTCGACCTCATCATTGAACTTGTAATTGAAACGTCAGTGGAAGTAGATCCCTTGGATGATTTAAATCCTGAGGATGATGAAGAACATGATGAGGATGCCGATTTGTCAGAATTGTATGACATAGGGTGGGAAGCTGACCTGCTTGAGCCTATGGAACTATAAACATTTATTTTTAAAATTTACAATAAATGAAAAGTAAAAATGTAAACCGTTTCATTTAAAATTAAACACACCTTCAAAAACAGGTTATGTGTAGTGTCTTCAATAAAATATTAAAATATGCTCATAAAATTAGATCAGATTCACATATAAAACAGGACAGGTAAAATGAAGAAGAATTCCATTTCTTTTCTGATATTTGTGTATTCTAAATTTGCCAAAGCACTAAAAAATATTCTATGTAAAAATGTCAAGTAGTGTGTTAAGTTTTTGATGACTGTTATTGATTTACTGTTTGGTAATAGTGGTTAATAACATTTTTTATTATATTTTACCACAGATTCAACTGCAGATCATTTCAAATTTTGAGAATGCCAACTAAGGATAGAATGAGAAAGGCTACAAAACGTCAAAGACAGCAGGTCCATCATTTACTGCAGCAGTCCTCTACAATAAAAAATCGTGAAGTCACCAAGAAAGCACCGGGTAAGACCACGAAAACATTCATAAGAAACATTTCTAGAAAAAAAGTAGTACTACAGAAAATGTTTTTGTCCAGAAAAAGAGAAGCAATTTAAACGGAAAGGAAAGGCCAATCAAAAATGTTACTGCTAGAGCAAGAGATAACTCTGTGCATGATAGTAGAAGGAAACAACAGTTTAGGGACATTCGTAAACGAATGTTCCGCAACAGGATAATTGGCAATTTGTTAAAAAATATTAAGAAAGGTCAACAGAAAGTGGTTTTTTATAAGAGAAAAAAAAAAGTTGAGAAAGTTATTGATCAGGCATTTGAAATTAAACGAAAGTTATTTATTTTGATAATCAATAGAATTAGGAAGCTAAACAAGGCAATTTATGATTTCAAAAGAAATAGTAGATGGAAGAGAATAGTTAATCGTAGTAATTTTTGTGAAGTTTTTTCCGGAGAATGGATGCATAGTTCAAGTTGTGAGGCATTTTTCAATGAGGAGAGTTATTTCCACGATAATGATTTGGTGCATGCAGTTGACACCAGCGGTCGAGCTTATGAGGTGAAAGATGGTTGTCCAGTTGAAAAAGAAAAACTTGTGACAACAGAGGCAGAAGAGATGTTAGGTAATGAGGTTTTAGGAAGACGTCCTAAGGGACCTGTGTACACCTGGAAGAGTAGTAGTATTTGCAGTGTGCGACAAGATTCCATCAATTTGCTTTGTGATTTTGTACGGACATTTAATAAGAAAAGTTTGAAGCAGAAAATGAAGTTGTTGCAAGAATTAGATCCTTGCAGAGTGAGAGAAGTGACAGGTTTGCATGGTCATTCACTGGCTTGTCTTTCCAGGAGAGTATGCCAGAGTGTTTTTCATCATTTCAGGATGCTAGCAGTGCATCATAATAAAGTGAGGAAATTAGTTAGAATGTTGTATTATGCTAAGAGTCCAGCAGTTATGCTTAAACAATTATGCGCTGCTCTTTTGCATGGTTCTGAAATAGATGTGAAGAATATGTGTGAAGAAATTGAGTTTTGTTACTTTGGAAGTAAAGAGGAGAATGTTGAAATTGACCCAGAAGAAGAGGGTAATGTGGAAGATAGTGTACAGGTTTCCAGTACAGATAATTTTCAGAAGGAAATTGCCACGTTTCATGTGAAATCAAGTGAGAGGCCTAATTTCACTTGTGTGTGTTGTCGACGCACTTATTATAAGAATCAGACTAAGTTAGTGGATTTATATGCAAAAAGTGAAAGGGAAAATAATAGTGAATGGAAGGATTTCGCTACATACTTGATGGTAGAAATTTGTTTTGATTTGGGATCGGATCAACGTGTGTGTACTTATTGTTGTAATAAATTAAATCAAAACCAGATGCCTGCTAGAGCGGTTCATAATAATCTGGAATTGGTTGAGATTCCTTCTGAATTGAAGGATTTAAATACTTATGAATCTATTTTGATTCAAAGTATCCATCCCTTTCAGGCTATTGTAAGAATGGAGCCAAAGACAGGGAAATTGCCTCCATCAGATTTACAGAGAGGATTAAAGGGAAGAGTTGTTTATTTGCCTCTAGATTTGAAGAAAAACATTAACACAATTGGAGTAGAAAAAGTGGAAGAGGAACCTCTGGTTATCTTAGTTAATGGGGTTCCGACAAAGAATAAAAAAATATGGCAAGATTTAGTGGATGTTAGGAAAGTCAAAAAGGCAACATTGTATTTGAAAAAAAATAATAAGTACTATAAGAATGTATATGTTGCAGAAGAGGAAGTAAGTGAGGAAGAGGATAGCGATTTGTGTGCTGGTCAAATTGAGAAAGTAGAACCCTCTAAAAGTGAAGAAATATATGAACATTATAGTGTTCATCCTTTGCATTCCAAGGAAGTCATGGGGAATGCTATTGAGTTGTTTCAAATGAAACAAGCCAAAGGGAGTCCCATTAGTGTCTGGGAGGAAAGTTTGGAAGCTCGGTGTTTCCCACAGCTATTTCCAAAAGGTCAAGGAGGAAGATATGATGAGCGACCTCATCAAATTCCTGCTTCTGAATACCGGACTTTACGATTGTATGCAGAAGATGCTAGGTTTCGACAATGCATTCCCTATTTGTTTCATCACCTGTTTGAAAGCGATCTGTCTGGACTGTCATATGCAGTGAACCACATCTTGAAAAGTGGTATACAGATGCAAAACATCTCGGCAAGTGACTTTATGGATAAAGTCAATGTCCAAGACAGTATTTTGGATTGTCACCTGATTAATCTCATGGCGTGTCAGCGTGGTACTAATGAGTACTGGTACCATCGTCATGGTGATTTAAAATGTATGCTGAGGAACTTAGGAACTCCCACATGGTTCCTCACTCTGAGCTGTGCCGAGTATGGCTGGGAAGACTTACTTGAATTTCTACGAGAGGCAAATGGAAACATCGAAAACATCGAATTCAAGACACCCGGAGAACTGTGCTCTTTGGATCCAGTGAATGTATGCAGGTACTTCAATCATAGATTTGAAGCTATGATGTCTTTCATCATGAATAAGAAGAATCCACCTCTTGGAGAGGTGTTGGATTTCTTCTGGAGAAAGGAGTACCAAGCAAGAGGTGCTCCTCATATACATATGCTGCTGTGGATCAAGGATGCACCTAAATTTGGAACAGATCCAGAAGACTTAGTGATGAGTTTCATAGAACAGTATTCATGTGCTGTTCCAAACGCAAAGGAGGACAAAAGCCTAAGAGAACAAGTTCTACGCTTCCAAAGCCATCGTTGCGGAAAGTACTGTCGTCGTAAATTCAGAAACAAGGACAAGTTCTACACCAAATGTCGTTTCGCCTTTCCACGACCGGTGATTTCTAAAGGAAGAGTGAACAGTTTGATGTCTTCGCTGCGACATAATGTGATGAAGAAATCACCTAAAAACACATACAATTTGAAGAGGAACGAAGAGTCCAAGTACATCAACGACTACAACCCAGTGATTTTGTCCATGTGGAATGCAAACATGGATTTACAGTTTGTGGCTGATAACTGTATGGCTGTGGCTCGGTATGTGACCTCTTACATCACCAAAAAAGAAAAGACAGAATTGAAGGATATGTGGGAGGACATTTCCCATGAAAAGAGCCTCAGTAAGAAGTTGTACAGTTTCAGTCTGAAGATGTTGTCGCATCGAGAAATCGGAGCTTACGAATGTTCTGACCGGTTGTCTTCAGCAAGTCTCTATGCCAAATCTAGGAGTATCGTTTGGGCGAGTCTTGGTCTTGCTGCAACGCGTAATCGAGTTCTGAAACCTGTGCGGGAAATTGAGTATTTGGCGGAAAAGGAGCCAAACAGTACCGACATTTTGAAGACCAACATGTTGGATACATATTATCCAAATCGAAGCAGTCACCTCGAGAATGTTTGTCTGTATGAGGTTCTACAAAATTACATATTCAAGAGGAACATCAAAGAAGATATTGATAAAGGAGTGTATGCTGTAATTGGAAGTGAGGGATGTCTGGTCAAGCAAAGAAAATGCCACTTGGTAAACCATCGAAAATTGAGTGGCGAATCTCCTGAAAAAAAGGAGTTTTTCTATTTAGCACTTTTGCAACTTTTCAAGCCTTGGCGTGCAGAAGAGGAACTGCTTGGAGATTTCCTCTGTTACGAAGACTCTTTCACTGCCGCCAAGGAGACCATAGAATGTCCTGCTTTTCCCAAATATGTAGAAATGTTGAATGCGGAAATCGAGCAGGAAGCAATGATTGCAGCCGAGATTGCCAGAGACAGTTCTCAGGACAGTCAGAGTTCTGTTTCATTGAGTCAGGATCCACTAGGAGGACCTGTTATCGAAAATGAGGCTGCCACTGCCATGAATGAAGTGGAAAGAGCCATGGCACATGCTCAGGAGGATGCGGTTAACTTAGAAGACTTGGAAAGACAACGTTGAGCAGAGGAAAATATATGACGAAGTTACCAAGCAAATTGATCATGGATTAAGTCATGAGAAGAAAGAGTGCTCATGTACGTCGTTGAAGCCTGTCCGACTGTACGTGAGTGGAGAAGCAGGAACTGGAAAGAGTTTCCTCATTAAAGCAATTTCATGTTATTTGAAGGAAAGGACTGAGTCATCGCTGTCTTGTGTTGTCACCGCTCCAACTGGACTGGCAGCACATAACATTAAAGGTATTACTTTGCATCGTCTACTGATGCTGCCAGTGGAGCATGATAACAAATTACAATACCACAAGTTATCTGGAGATGCTTGTTGTGAAGTTTCAAGAGTCTTGAGGAAAATGAAACTTCTTATCATTGACGAAGTAAGCATGGTTTCCAATGTCATGCTTGCCTTTGTGCATTTGAGAATGCAAGAAGTTCTTAAAACAGAGTATGATGTGTTATTTGGTGGCAAACACATCATTGTTTTCGGAGATCTTCTGCAGCTGACACCAGTGAAAGGACAACCTGTGTTCAAAATGCTCACGCATGAAGATACCAGGAAGTGCCTAGGGAGCATTGGCAACGTCAATATATGGTTAAACTTCAATTATGCTGAACTGCATGAAAATATGCGTCAGGCGAAGGATGAAGTTTACAAGAATATTCTACAAGATGTTAGAATTGGAAAAGTGACCGAGCATGGGAAACAAGCTTTACATGCACGATTACTGTCAAATTTATATCCAGAACAAGACGTTGTGCCTGAGAATATTTTTCAGAAAATTACTGAGAAGAAATCTGGAATATGTTTGATGCCAACTCTTGCAGAATGTGCCATCTTCAACAACAAAATGTTGCATTTAGAAAACCAAGAGATTGTGAAACTGGAAGCTATTGACAGAGTAGAGCATGTGGGATCAACAATTATTTTGTCTGAGAGTTTGAAAACAAAATTGGATTCATTAGAGAAGACTATATCTAAAACTGCAGGTTTTGAAAAGACTCTGAATGTGTGCTTAAATTGCCGTATAATTTTAAGAAGGAATTTACATGTTGAAAGAGGTCTGGTAAATGGATCAATGGGTAATGTTGTTGATTTTGTGAAGTACAGAAATAGAGATGGAATTGAATTTTTAAAAATTAAATTTGATGGCATTGAGGAAGTACAGCTAATTGGTCGTTGTTCTGCTAGAGTTTTTGCTTGTAAAAGACTTATATGTTCGCCGTAAGCAGTTTCCTGTTTGCTTGGCATATGCGGTGACAATCCATAAATCACAAGGTTTAAGTGTAGACAGTGCATTGGTGAATATTGGCAGTTCTGTGTTCAAGGAGGGTATGGCATATGTGGCATTGTCACGAGTTAGAACTTTATCGGGATTGTACTTGATTGAGTGTGATGTCACAAACATTTGTGCGGATCTAGATTGTGTTAAGGAATACAATAGGTTAAGAAGAGAGTATGCGCCACATTTGCCTCAATATCCTTTGTTTGAGAAACGTGTGGTAGGCGGGAAACGAAGAAATGTGACCAATACTAGGGAGGTTGTAGCAAAAAGACGAAAAGTCGATGAACCTGAAGTTATAAGCAGAAAGAAAAAGGATTCTGTTGAAGATGTTGTTGGTTTTCAATTTGAAAACAGTTCTGGTGTCAACTGCTATGCTAATGTAGTGGTTAATGTTTTGTTTTCTCTAGAAAATGTAAAAGAAGAGATTGTGGTCAATTCGGATCACAGATTTTGCAGTTTGTTAAATTCTGTGTTAGAGAAATGTAGCACTGATAGAACAAAAATAGAAAGTGTGTCTGAAATTCGAAATCTGTTAGACAGATGTTCAGGTCAAACACAATTCTCTCAAAATATTCAGCAAGATTGTCAGGAGTTTTTAATGTATATGCTTGATGTATTGCATGCTGAAGGTGTAGATGTAGATCACCTGTTTGGGCTTTCTTATCAATGGCAGCATGACTGCGAGAACTGTAGGGTATCAAGTACTACTAGTGTAGACTCAGAAAGATTTATATATTTAACTTTGCCAGACAGTAAATCAGTGTCCTTTAATAAGCTAGTAAAAGCAGCTGATCACAACATGGAGTGTAGCCAATGTAAATCTGAAATGATGTCAACATTATTTATACGAACATATGGCCAGTATGTCATTTTAATGTTCCAACGATGTAGGCCTGATGGAACAAAATTGACAACTTTAATAAAAAAATGTGTAGCTTCGCAGTTGTCAATATCAGGAAGGACTTTTGTAACTGCAGCAATTATATATCATGACGGTCCTTCAATAACATCAGGACATTACACAGCTTATTTAAATTCTAGAAACGGCTGGTCATTCTGCAACGATTCTGTTTTAACTTTAAAAAAAAAATTGCCGTATGACCTTAAAAATTCTTACCTGGTGTTTTTAAAACCAAAATTTTAGGGAAAGAATCTCGGGATGTGCTCTGAGGAATTTCAAGAGGTTCTAATGGCTCCTACACGATTTGGCCTTGAGGATAAGTGTAGTACAGAGACAATAGTTCCTGGAAAAAAAGAAGATTTTCTTACAGAAAGTGGTGGGCACAGATTAGTTGAAGGACAACAGAGTATTTCCCAAAGCAAACGGTCTTCTTACCATAACACTTGACGTCATGGAAAAATAACTGTACTTTGAATGAGTTCAGAAAAACTGTTTCTTTTTATAAGCTAATTCAAGCAGCCAATCAAAACATGGAGTAGAGGGAATGTAAGTCTGCAACACTGTCTAGATTATTGGTCCGAACTTTTGATTATAATGTCATTTTAAAAATCCAATTATATAAACCTGATGAAAGTAAGTCTTCAACTTTAATTACAAATGTTGTGGCTACACAGTCGTTGATTTTAGGAAGAACATTTGTAACTGCAGCTATTATATTGCATGATGGTCATTTGACAAGATCCGCTTATTACACAGCTTATTGAAAATGTAAAAAAAATTGCTGTTTCGGAAATTATTGCCATTTGACTACGATACAATGTTGCCTTTTTACTTAAAAATATTCTTACTTTCTGTTTTCAGAAAAGAGAATTTAGGGTAGGTAACTGGCATATAATGATTCTAGGGGTTGATATAATGTTATCTACTGTTTTATATTGCTTTGTGATTAAAAGTGATGTAGAGAATTACATAATTGTAGTAGTCATAGAGGTAGTGTAAGTCTGCTTCATAGTAAGCCGTATCAGTGTCATAGGAAATGTAGAACATGAGTGAGCAAGAAGGGTAAGATATTACTAGTCTAGGATTGTGAAAGTGATCTTGAACGTTTTCTTTCTGAAAGTTGCGGAAATAGAAAATGACGGGATTTGCTTACAAGAATTCCAAGAGTTATAAATGGCTCTTACATGATTTGGCCTTGTGGAAACGTGTGGTAGAGAGCGAGAAGTCATTTATTGTATGTAACATATTTCTCAAAAGGATGGAGGTTTTCTTTCAGAAAGTGGCGGGCTGAAAATAAAAACAGCACAACCGAGTGTAAGCTGTTCATAGGACATCCTTCAACGTCATGGAAAGTAAGTTACTTTTGAGGAGTTCTGATTTCTGATTGGTTATGTTATATGGGTTTTTTAAACACAATCATTTTGATTGTGTTTTTTTTTCCCCGCTGTTATATGATGAATACCTTCAAGTCACTGTTTTTAGTGAAATTTGATACATTCTGAGAACAGCAAAAATAAACCATTTAACATGTATAATTAATTCTGTACTGTTTGTATTTATGATGTACATTTAGAACTGTGTAGGAGGCATGGAGAAGGTGAGGCTTCTGTAAGTGTCAAAGTTGTTGCATGCAGTGCGTACTCTTTCATATGCTGGACTACATCTGCACAATGAGATACCTAACCAAAGGAAACACAAGTGATGTGATTGTGAAATGAGCAAAAGAAATTGCACATTTTTCAAATACATTACCTGTGTTTCGTAACATTACGAATCAAATTGTGCAGATGAAGTTTAGGCCTCTCCAGGGAAACAGAGGAAGTCTGAACTTTATTGGTTGGCCTGCACATGTATTATCTCCTCTGTACTCTTCAACAAGGCTAAATTTGATCTGCAACCCTGAGTAGGCCTCACCTGAAACAAACGTCTGGATAGGACACACCTTATTGCCATCCTGAAACAATCATTTAAAATGTTAGGAACAGTTTTATGATGATTGTGCACCTCTTTTGCGCTGCCATTGCGTCACTTTTGTGAGACAACAGCAGTGCAAAAGATGCACCATGGTCCAAGATAGGCCTCAGTTCATCTGCATTAAGATACTGTTAATTTAAAATGTATATCTTTAGGACTGTGTAGGGGGCCTGGAGAAGCAGAAGCTTCTGTAAGTGTCAAAGTTGTTGAAAAACTGTTTGTCCTTCAATCTTTTCCCTTGTCTTTTCTAATTTTTAAATACATGTTTTAATATTTTTCAAATGTTTGTTCTCTCTTTCACAGATTGAAAGTATAAAAATAACAAGTGACTAAGTTAACGACAATTATAAGGTAAATGTTTTGTTCTCTTTTCGTTACATTTCTATCACATTTAACTACTATTAGTTCCACTGCTTCATTTCTTTAACTCTCATTTTCCTGCCTTTGCTACTTCCCTCATTCCTTTCTCTATTACTTACTTACTCTACTCCTTCCACTCCTTTTCTCAGTCCCTCTCTTCTCATAGTTCCTCACTCTTGTTCACTCACTCCATCTCTATTACTCTTAGTGTCTTTGACTGATCACTCTTTCACTATTTGTTCATTATGCTTTCTCTGTGTAGTTGAAGCACACTAAGGGGCATATTATGAACAGAGCAAATAAAATTATTGCTGTTTTTATCGGCAGAAAACTGCTGCAAAAGCGGTTTTAGCGGCAGTTTTCTGCCGCAAAAGCGGCTTTAGCGACACATTTCTGCCGATAAAAGCTGCAAAACTTTTATTGCCTATGTTGATAATATGGCCCTATGTTATTTACATTTCTTTGCTGTTTCAATTATTCTTTTTCTGTTACTTCTTCTTTTCTGCTTTCTGTTTTTTCTCTCTGTTATTCCACATGTTTTAATCTTATTTTGAACATTCACTCACATTCTCTAAGAAACTCTTCTGTGTTATTCTTCTACTCTCCTTTTTTTCTTTCACTTCCTTATCTATTTTGTTTTTCACAATTATATCCTCTTCCATCTTTTCTTCGGTGAATAAATCTATTAAACAGTATCTCTGGTTTAGTCCCTATAGCTGTCTTTCTTTTAACATTACTCTCTGTTTACTTCCCTTATACTTACTCTTCTTTTTTTTAATTTTTTTTAATTTTTTTTGGTTAGCGTACCGGCGAGCGAACCGGGAAGCGAACCAAAAGAAATAGAGCTTGCCAGAGTGCTAAACATTCTAGCAATTTTTTTATAAAGGGGAGGTAGTTCTGAAAATAACTTTTTTTTAATGTTTTTGTTGTTTTATATATATTTTTTTTTTTCTGAACATTTTTTGTTTTTTTTGTATTTTTTGAACAATTTTATGTTTTTTTGGGGTTTTTTGGGGGGGAAACAACAAAAAATAGGCATTGGAAAGGGCTCAACAGGAGCAAAAAAAAAACTTATTTTTTGGGGCGTTTAGAGCACTTGTGGTTTTCAAATGCTCTGTTTATTAAGTTAATGCTCATATTGGCACATGAAAGTAAAGTACCGCAATATAAACAGACAATCTTCATGTGGACAAAGTTATCCTGAATGTTTGGCACTGTTTCCCGTGCCTCTGGCCCCGACAGAGATACCTCTGCTGATGTCCTGGCCACAGGAGTTGGTGGATTGTCCTGGAGGTCACGCATCTGTGCCCGGCTGTAATTTAGTGGATGCCACCTCAGCATGTGACGGTGCATAGTATAGTTGCCGTAACTATACTTCTTATCTGTGCCTCTAGATAAGTCCTCTTTGCATATGAGGCACGTCACATACCGAGCATTAACTTTTTTCTGTCCTTCAGGAAAAGAAAAAAACTGCCAAATGAAACTATTTTTATGATGAGATAACCGGGGCTCTTCTTGTAAAAACTGTATTTCCTCTTCCTCCTCTGTGTTTGGAAGGAACTGTGGAGGTGGTCCTCTCTTCCTATGAGGAGGTGGTGGTGGTGGTGGGGGTGCACCAGCTGCAGCTACTAGTGAAGCCATTTTCCACTGAGCAAAATAGGCCTTCCTTTCACAAAGTTGAAAGTCAGAGTGAGAAAAAAGGTGGGGGCTTTCATCATTTGGGAAAAAAATAGTTCCAAACCAATGAAAAGTGTTATTTTTAGGTCACCTGACCTAGCCTTACATCATTAGGAAACCAAAAGTGAAATGAACCAATGAAAAGTTGTATTAACAAGTCACATGACCTGTTACGCTTATGTTACGCGCTGCGGAACGCGCCCCGGATCGCTTCCGGGGAGCTGCGCTTCGCGCCTCGGTCCGCGCTCCGGAGCACTTCCGGGTGCGCTAACGCGGCGCGTCATAAGACGCATTACGCGGCAACGCGATACGTCGCGCTTTCGCGACGTGCCCCGGATCGCTTCCGGGGAGCTGACGCGGCGCGTCATAAGACGCATTACGCGACAACGTGATACGTCGCGCTTCCGCGACGCGTCACGATGTTGATTTCTAACGCGGCAGTTGCGCAAACGGAACGTTTACCGGTTCGCGGACCGGGTCGCGGCACCAAATTGAGCTAACGGGAAGCGAACACAAAAAAATAATAATAAAAAAAATTATTAATAAACATATAAAATATATTTTTTGATTTAAAGAAGAATACATTTTACAGCTATAGATATTAGCTTTTAAAAAAAGCAATGAAATTCACTGAAAAAACCATAGGTTATAGACCATATATAGTTAGGAATTAGCATTTACAAAACCTTGAAAATTCACTGAAAAAACCATAGGTTATAGACCATATATAGTTAGGAATTAGCATTTAAAAAACCTTTTTTTGTCACACAAAACCATTGAAATTCCATATATAGTTAGTTGCACTAACTATATATCGCGCACCCGCAATCCACTGCTGATCATGTCACATATTACATCATTCATGACATGGTCAGTGACATCACTGATGACATCACTGATGACATCTCAAATGACATCACTGATGACATCACTGATGACAACATCCAATGACTGTATGTTTCTGTAAAGTTAAAATATGTCTTACATATTGAAGAATGAGTGGATGTATAAGTGTCTGGATGAAGGATTTAGTAGGTGCATGACTGACTGTATGAGTGAGTGATTAAATGTGTCTCACTGAGTGCATGGGTTAGTGACTAAACTGTCTTAATTTGTGCATCATTATGCCTGTTGTTCTGTAAACTGCTGCATGTGTTGATCAGTAGCTATATGAGTAACTATATGGGTTATTGATTGGTTGCTCAAGTATTTGAATGGGAGACTGAGTGTGTGTGTGGGTGGCTGGGAGGTGTATGATTCACTAGATGTATGGGTTCAAAAGTGCATGTGGAAACAGCTGTATGGGCGCTTGACTGTGTGCATCAGTGATGTCATCAGTGATGTCATTTGAGATGTCATCAGTGATGTCATCAGTGATGTCACTGACCATGTCATGAATGATGTAATATGTGACATCATCGTTTTCATTGCCCCCTCCAAGAAAAACCCAAAAAAATATAAAACTGTTCAGAAAAATTCAAAAAAAGTAAAAAAATGTTCCGAAAAATAATAAAAAAATTATAAAACAACAAAAACAATAAAAAAAAAAGTTCTTTTCAGAACTACCTCCCCGTTATTAAAAAATTGGTACAATATTTGGAACTGTGCCAACCTCTATTTCTCTTAGTTCGCTTCCCAGTTCGCTCGCCGGTACGCAAACCGGAAGCGAACCAAAAACAGTAAGTATAAGGGAAGGAAACAGACACTTATGTTAAAAGAAAGACAGCTATAGGGGAGTAAACTAGAGATACTATTACCCGTAATCCACTGCTGATGATGTCACATATTACATCATTCATGACATGCTCAGTGACATCATCAGCAGAGGATTGCGGGTTTTTTGGCAACGTGCCTTATCCACGGTTTAATAACGCTGCCTTTTGCTTTATATAAGTTTTCAAATTGTATGAAATATATACCAATAGGTCGTTATGAACCTTTAGGTAGTGCTTTTCTTCATGAGGTCTGGTCGCTTCCATACACATACAGATGTTTCAAAGATGATCAAGAAGTTTATCTGAATGGAGAGGAATGCACTGAGACGCCAGATCATTCACTAATGTGTAGGCACATACAGTTACACGGTTCATGCAACAAACACCGACCAAATATGGCTTGCGTGTTGCAAGGCACGCCAGTTCCTGCTATCATCCCCACGTTCAAGTTGTTGGAAAATGGTAGTTATTTGATGCTCAATAATGAAGATTGTTCTGGGTTAATTAAAAGTATTCCTTTTATCGTAACAGTAAGTGAACGGGTTATTTGCTGCAGAAATGTTCTATTTCCTCCCACACATGAACATAGGGAGTTTTCAATGTCGCCACAAATACCAACCTTGGGAGCAGATTTCAACTGCATGGCAAGAATAAGAGCTCTTTTGTCTCAGAGAGAGGTGGCCTTGAGTTCGGCCCGTGAAACTTTCGTGCTTCACATAGCGAACACCCGTACAGAGGTGCAGACCCTTTTCAATTCAGATTTGCCTTTCCATTTCAGCAAGATGGTTCGGACTATCTTTAACGCATCCTCCACAAAGGCCCTGGCGCACTTTTTTAAAGTTGTTACCAGTGGTCTCGTGACTTCATTTGAGAAAATCTTTGGAGTCATCCCTGCTTTCTTTCATTCTATTTTTTCCACTCTGCTTCGTGGATTGCCATTTTTACTTGCATTACCAGCGGACGCTCTTGTGCTTTTTTACATTTTTAAATATGGATGTCCCTCCTATGCAACCTCCCGCCCTGCAGCTGCTGACACTGTTCCGCAATCGCATGCTAGAATATTATGGCACAATGCCGTTGGCGATATTAAGCACGGCATATGGATTATCTTTTCGATTCTCCTACTTCACCTGTGTCCAGCCTGTATTTCACTGCCTGACCTGTGATTTCGATTGGGCCATTGATTTGTGTCTCTGCGGACCGGTTTCTCCTGACGTCGACTTTAATCAGCTGATGACTCCTATCATTACTCACGAGTTGGTTTGTCCTGGCGAAAGGATTATGGCTGTGGCATTGATGCATGGACTAATTGGTCCCTGGAATTTACTGGCGGCAACACAGTCTTTCTTGGAACAGAGCTTTCTTGAAAACCCACCGAGCTGTCCTCTGATGGTGATAGAGGATCCGGTGCTGGGAGAGCACGTATGTTCTTTTCCGCTTTTAAATTGGATGGCTGAACTGTTTTCGGATGAAGACGGTGACTTCCTATTGGAGGCTGTTGCAGCTTATTTTGCATACACAGTTATGTCATAGACCTTTTTCATGTTTGATATGCTGAGTACTAGCATTTCATTGACAATTCATTGACTTATTTGTCAAGTTTTTATTATTTACCTTGCCTATTGGCTTAAGACTCGATAAAGTACTTGGCTGTTTTATTTTTCTTTAGCATTAAATTTTCCTAGTTTTTAATGCTTTACCTTGCGGACCGTCCACATATAAACTTGCAATCTGCTCTCATGAGATGGCACTTCTATTATCTTATTCAGTTCGTTTCCGGATCATGGGGAGGTGTCATCTAGGTCCTGGATATCTTTACACCGTGTTAAGTTAGCATGGGCTCATTACCGGTTTAAACGCCATTTTTCCTTTTTTGCAACTTCTGCACACGACACTTAGTTGTTGCTTTAGCTTTCAACCTAGTAGTTCATCGTGGTTTACATGAGAATAATATGTTATTGCTCTACTATCTGCTTTGCTTGTTAAACTATATCTGTACAGCGAGTGCTAAAGTTTCAAGAACAACACGATACAGAATTGTTATGAGGTCTGATCTCCACGACTTCATACTCATAACATAAGTGCAACTTCTGCCAATTCTGGGCATGAGGCGGGTTTTATATTGCTTTGCCGAACACACATACACAACACTTGATGCGGTTCACATGAAGAGAGAGCTGGTGTATGCTGATGTGATTCCTTCAAATCTAAGACACTAAAGTATGGGCATGCCCTAAACCAACACAAAGAGACCTTCTTAGCAAATAATATAATATGTGTATTAGGCAGGGTGAGATATAAGCAGCTGCGGGCCGTGGAGGGAGTTACGGTGAGGCAGGGAGGCGGGGAGGGGGAGAAGCAGGGTGGAGCCCTCTCCACCCTGCCCCTCCCCCTCCCCGCCTCCCTGCCCCACCGTAACTCCCTCCACGGCCCGCGGCTGCTTATAAGTGTTGCTAACTCTTATTCATTTACAGCATGTTTACATACTGTCACCATTCGCTTTTTATGTACTAGTAACTATGCTGGTAATTTTGCTACTGATAATATGTGTACTTGTATTATCTAAGATACTACGCCTGAGAAGACGGCATTAGTAAATAAACATTTCAAATACACATGTGTTCTTCTTAACTCCATGTTCTGGTTTCTAAGAAATATATAACGACCGACTGTTCATGAGTTCCACGTATCCTGAGGTACTATAAGTTCATATTCTGGATTGTCTAAACATTGAGAGTTTGTTATATCCAATGTGACACTGTACCTAGCTTGCTAAGGGGTTTTTGATTACTAAGGTGAGTTTTGGGACACCCTAATTCGCCGAGGTTCCAATCCTCTGTCCACAGTTCTGTGTGAGAACAGAAACCCTGCGACAGGGGCACCCCCGACCCTTGCTGGAGCTTCATCACACTTGCGATACAACTCCAGCAATGCGCCACCTTTACGGCACAGATACATCACGCATCTGTGCTGTTTTTGCCCCATGATGCGCCGCATTGTAAATGCAGCACACCATAGGTGACGGAACAGCGGCACAGAATGACTAACACATCCCTGGTGATGCGCCAGTCATCATAAATCTATCCCTATGCTTCTTATCTTGTTAGAGATGAACCGCCATATGTATCATCAAAGTTTTTTGCATTTCCTAAATAGCGAACTTTAAGGAATAAATAGCGATTCTTTACCATTCCTAGTTTGCGATGAGCTATTTGCTAATTACAAATTACCCATTCATTTCCTTCATTTCCATAGGGCGGTTGGACTCACTTTTAGCTCGAACGGCTGAATGGATTTCCACGAAACTTGGCAAAATTGTAGGGACTGGTAGCCCGATGTGCCTTTGCTATGTCTCAAGATATATGCTCCAGTGGTTTTTACGAAAATTAACTTTGAAAAATATATATTGGGCTACATTGGCCTATATATATGTTGGAGCCCAAATGTAGCCCAATGTAGCCCAATGAAGCCCAATGAAGCCCAATGTAGCCCAATGTAGCCCAAAGATGGCCGCCAGAGACGAAAAAAAACAAATGTAGCCCAAATATCAGCCAGATGTAGCCCAACTATAGCCCAGTGACAGAATGACCAATCAGCTTCGCAAACCTCCGTTACGCGAAGCGGAGCGCTGTTACAGATATATATCTTTTTTTGAACGTTAATTTCTCAAAATCCACTGGAGCACATATATTGAGACCTAGCAAAGGCACATCGGGCTACCAGTCCCTAATATTTTACCAAGTTTCGTGCAAATCCATTCAGCCGTTCGATTATTATTATTATTTTTTTTTTTTGCCCCGCGGGGCCCTTTTAAAACCTCCACATCAAACCTAGGGGGTCAGCGAGGATCTACTATTCCCCCTTATGGTCATTTGCCCCTTCGCTTTCGCCTCCTCTTGTCTCTCGATCCTACCGAGAGACAAGATGGCGGCCACTACGGACTGTTTGGAATGTTGACAGACGCCGGAGAACCAATCAGCTTCGCTTCACAAAGCTCCGTTGCGCGAAAAGTACGCGTCCTGGAGCGCTGCCCGGTCCGCTGTTACAGATATATATCTTTTTTTAAACGTTAATTTCTCAAAATCCACTGTAGCACATATATTGAGACCTACAAAAGGCACATCGGGCTACCAGTCCCTACAATTTTGCCAAGTTTCGTGCAAATCCATTCAGCCGTTCGGGCTAAAAGTGAGGCCAACCGCCCTATGGAAAACTCAATGTTAAAAACACGTTTTGGGACCCCCCTTTTTTCTCGGCCCCCCCTTGACGAACCCCCCCCAAAAGGGCTGCTCAGAAACAAAATGTGCCATTTTCCTGAAAATTTCAGCCAATTCCGTCCACAAACGCCAAAGTTATTAGACATAGAATTTTCAAAAATCCCATAGAGAAAAAATCCTAACTATATATACCTACTGGCGACCGCCAGTAGGTAATATATATATACATATTACCTACTGGCGGTCGCCAGTAGGTAGTTATAGTTAGGATTGATTTCCATAGGGAAATCGCAACATTCTATTGGGAATGACTTTGGCGCCGGTTGAGGAATCTGCCTGAATTTTTCAGCAACTTTGCCTCGTGGCGCTCCGCTCCTTCTCTGAAAGTTTGGGGGGATTCGTCAAGTGGGGCCCGAGATAAAAGGGGGGTGCCAAAACGTGTTTTCCCCATGTTAATTTCCATAGGGCGGTCGGTCGCACTTTTAGCTCGAACGGCTGAATGGATTTTCACCAAACTTGGCAAAATTGTAGGGACTGGTAGCCCGATGTGCCTTTGCTATGTCTCAAGATATGTGCCCCAGAGGATTGTGAGTAATTTAAGTTAAAAAAAATGTATATATCTATGGCAGCGTCCCGGTACGCGCACCGGGGAGCGCTCCGGGCGCGCCACGCGACTTGCGCACGGAAAGCTGATTGGCTCTCGGGTGTCTGTAAACATTCTAAACAGTCCGCAGCGGCCGCCATCTTGTGTCTTGGTAGGATCGAGACACAAGAGGTGGCAAAAAACAAAGGGGGAAATGACCAAAAGGGGGCAGGGTACACCCCCCCTGACCCCCTAAGTTTGATGTGGGGGCCATAAAAGGGTCCCGCGGGACACAAAAAAAATTAAATTTTTTTCGATTTTCGCGGGGGGAGCGCCCGGTACGCGCACCGGGGAGCGTCCCATGGGGAAAAAAGAATGACAGAGGTTTTAAAAAATGTAGTATTTTTTTATAAATTAAAGGTAGTTCTAAAAAGAACTTTTTTTTATTTTTGTTGTTTTATATTTTTTTTATTGTTTTTTTGAAATTTTTTTATTTTATTGGCTTTTCTGAACAATTTTATATGTTTTTTTTAGTTTTTCTGGGGTCAAACAAAACACAGGGAATTGCAAACAGCTCAACTGGAGCAAAAAAAATAGAAAAAAATTAAAGTTGCTTGCTGCAGTGATGGTTGTCTGCAGCTCGATTGAGTAAAGTGATGCTTTGCTCACCATATGAAATTGTTTTGTTGCAATATATGCAAACAAATTTAAATTTTGGAAACTTGATTTGTACATTAGGGACCATCTCCCTAGCCTCTTCACCCGATGGAGTGGGTTGATTGGAGACGCTTGAAGAAGAAGGATGGGGAGGGTTCCTGGTCAGTTCCCTGACCTCTGCTGCCGAATAATTGATTGAGTGCTTCCTCTGCATATGTCTGATCATAGTGTGGTTCCCAAAAGAGTACTTCTTCTTTGGGTTCCCTCTTGACAGTTCCGCGCCACAGATGAGGCAAGTCACCTTAGCTGCATTCACTTTTTTTGCACCCCTTGGCATCTTGTAAAACTGCCAAATAAAATGTTCCTTGGGTCTGTATGGGGGATTGTCCTCATGCAGAAAGTGCCTCTCCTCCTCCTCCTCTTCGTCCTCCTCTTCTTCTTGACCACCAATGTAGTCTTGTGGTGGTCCTTGTGGTGGTGGTGGAGGTGGTGGTGGTGCAGATGCACCTGCAGCTGCTACTAGTGAAGCCATTTCTCACAGAATGAATGCAGGTCTTCTTCACTCAAACAACAAAGTGAGAATTAGGAAAAAGGAGGGGTCTTTCATCATTTGGAAAACAAAACTCTTGTGAACCAATCAAAAGTGTTATTTTGAGGTCACATGACCCGACGCGCTTACGCTACGCGCCCCGGGGCGCGTCGCGTAAGCGCGTCAGGACGTTGCGCGATCGTATGCGCTCGCGTGCTTCCGGGTGCGCTTACGCAGTGCGTCATATGACGCATCACGCGTTTACACGAAATGTCACGATGTTGTTTTCGTTCGCGAGAATAGCGCTAACTGGACGCTCCCCGGTACGTGCCCCGGGGCGCGCCGTAACATTGCGCTTACCCGTGCGTTCACCGGTACGCTCCCCGGGGTTAAAAATAAAAAAATGAATAAAAAAATTTACATAATTATACAATATAAAATTCGTTTTAAAATGTATTATTTTTTATACCTATAAAGATTTGCTATTAAAAAAAACATTGAAATTCACTGAAAAAAACATAGGTTTCACACCAGTTATAGTAAGGAATTAGCATTTAAAAAACCTATTAAATTCACTTTAAAAAACATAGGTTTCACACCAGTTATAGTTAGCTGGAAATTTTACTCGCATAAAACCATTGAAATTCCCACGTTATAGTTAGTTGGACTCACTATAACTTGCGCGTGCAATGCACTGCTGATGACGTCACATATTACATCACTCATGACATGGTCAGTGACATCACTCATGACATCACTCATGACACCATCCTTGTGACAAAGTGACATACCTCCTTTCACTGTAATGTAAACTTTGAAACACATATTCAAAAATAGAAACTAAAATTTATAAAAAAATTGAGATACCCATACAAGTTACAACAACCAATTCAGTAATTCCACCATCTATATACACATCCACTCATTCACCAACAGTTCTATGTAGTCACTCATACATATACTTACTCATCATATATAGTGATACACCTATATATCCTGTTACACAACAACAGTCATCCAAAAGATACTCACACATACTCACACATGCAAATTAACTATTCAACATCCATTTATTTGCATATACAGCTACACACACACTACCACTTTACTTCTAAGGAAACTTACACATACTTACTCTCTTAAACAATCACTTATAGAAATACATACTTATTTAAACAGGAACTCTTACAATCCCTCACTCTCACATATACTCACTTATATACATCAATATTCACATATACTAGATTAAAACATATGTAGTTACTGATAAAGACACTAGTGAGACAGTGATTCACTCACTAACATACACATATACACACTCATCCACCCATACAGTCCTGCACATATGCTGTATTCAAAACACATACAAACAGAGAGTCAGTCATTCATGTATCTATGTGCTAAGTAACACCCCCACCAAACATATAGACACTCATATTGATATTAAAAAAAAACTCTAATAACCCATATACCTACACATGTAGCTACTCACCAACCCATGCAGCCACTTATACAAAAAGTGAAACATTAATACATATATTTAAATATTTAAACATTACTCACTAATATTTATTTTTCAGAAAGACACACATTCACTGGATGGTGTCATCAGTGATGTCATGAGTGATGTCACTGACCATGTCATGAGTGATGTAATATGTGACGTCATCAGCAGTGCATTGCACGCGCAGGTTATAGTGAGTCCAACTAACTATAACGTGGGAATTTCAATGGTTTTATGCGAGTAAAATCTCCAGCTAACTATAACTGGTGTGAAACCTATGGTTTTTTCAGTGAATATATATATATATATATATATATATATATATATATATATATATATATATATATATATATATATATAGGAAGAAGAATGAGAATTAGGTGGAAAAACCAAAAGGTTGTGGTAAGATAGTGTAATTAAAACCTTGCATGGGCACAGTATGTACAAACCCGCATTAACCAAAGCATTTATAAGACAGTAGCACATATGAATTATATGCAGAAGTTGTTTAGAGGTTGGTAAAGAGTTACATGAAGAGAGACACATTAAATGAAAGAGGTCCAGTCCCCTCGTCGATTCATCCCAGTGTTCAGGCTGCGGAGTATCAGTTTTAGTTCTTTCTTGTTCAAAATGTCAGCTCCTCGAGGTGGTGGTTTAACCACGGAGATAACCTGCCAACGGAGTTCGTCCTCTGTATATCCCATCTCAGAAGAATGCGCGGTCAATAGTACATTGATGATCTTGCACCGAATCCGAATGCGATGTTGGCAGATCCATATGCGTATTTTCTGTGATGTTTGGCCAATGTATATGTTGTTGCAGGGACATAAGATAGCATGAATCACATTTGCAGTGTTACAATTAGAAAATTGATTGAGGGTAATCCAGATGTTATCAAACATAAATTCCTTACTTTCGATGGTAAATATACATACAGTGCAATTCCCACATTTTGAGTGTGCCACTATCGGGGGTAAGCCCCATGGGTCAGTGAGAGTCTGTGTAGTATTATTCAGGGTAAGGCAGGCTCTTACAAGGTGGTCTCTGATATTCCACTTCTGGCGGAATGCAATCAAAGGGCGTTCCAGGTTACAAGCACCTGCATTTAGTATGGGCCAATGTTTTAAAATACATTTTCTGACTTGGTTGGAGATAGAGGAGAAGGTGGTTACACAAACCATGATGTCATTTGATGTTTAGGTGTGAGTAGTATTTCACATGAACAGTACAGGCTCTCTTAATGGATTTGCCGACAAGTTTACATGGATATCCCTCTGCGTAGAGTTTAGTTGCCAGAATGTTTGCCTCATGAAAATAATCCTGTTTGAATTAACAATTTCTCCGAATACAGAGGAATTGTGAGAAAGGAAGTGAATCCCTTAAGGCTCAGGGGTGATGGCTATCATACGAGAGAAGGGTATTCCTCTCTGTGGGTTTACAATATGAGGTGGTATAGAGCTTTCCATCAATGGAATTGATCCACAGGTCTAGAAAAGCAACATAATTCTTGCTGTGAGTCAGTGTGAATTGAAGCCCATTGATGTTAATGCTCAGCCAATCAAGGAAGAGCAGCAAGGTTGTTTCGGAGCCATGCCATAGCATAAAAACATCATCTATATATCTTCTCTAGAATGTGACATTCGTGAGAAAAGGGTTCAAGGGGGCTAATATCTTAGAGTTTTCAAGGTCATCCATGTATAGAATGGCAAAGTTGGGAGTAAAGACTACTCCCATGGAAGTACCTTTGACTTGTGGTAGAAAGTGCCATCAAAAGAAAAGAAGTTATGTGTTAAGCAAATTCAGAGAAGGTGAAGAATAAATGATGCCCGTACTGGGTGAGGTCTCGTCCTAGAGTCAAGGGTATTTTCAGTAATCTTCAGACCTTCAATTTGTGGTATTTTTGTGTAGAGCGATTCTACTTCTAGAGTACACAGAATATCAGTGTTGGGGTCAAAAGGGAGATGTTTCACTTGAGTAATCATATCCATAGTGTCTTTAATGTAGAAACATGTTGTAGGCACAAACTAATTAATAAGAAAATCAACATATTGACCAAGGGTCTCAAGTATAGAGCCACATTCGCAAACAAAGGTTTTTTGTGTATTTTGGGAAGTTTATAGAAAACTTGAATTCGGGCATATTTCGTGTTTAAGAATCAGAATTCATTGTGTAAGAGATACAAAGAGGCTGGGGCCTTGTCTGTGGAATCCCGAATCTCGTGCTGGATATCCACAGTGGGGTCTGTACCTAGCCTCAAATAATGATCGGTATTGTTCAGTTGGGAAGGGGTTGGGCGAGTGGTACCGAGACCTGGGAAGACTTTGGGCAGCATCTCCAGCACCCCCAAAAAAGTGTTGCTCTCTACTGAAGAAGGACAATTATCCTGAAACACGTGGCTAGAGATACACAGCACTGGCTGCACCAACAAGGGTGAAAAACTAAAGCCTGACGCCGAAGAAAGTGTTATTATGCATTGCATTTATTATGATGCATCGGGGCAAACTGAGGGTTGGAGTGTGATGTAGTGTGCGCCCACCACCCTCCGGTATTGTTCAGTTGTATAAGAATCACCAACTAAAAGCAGAAAGCCCAGTTCCAGGGGCAGGAGCGGTTAAAGTGCTTGATGGAAGTGGAGGTTATCCTTTTCCCTGCCTGCAGACATGCGGGCATGGAAAGAGAGGAAACTATTGCTCTTGCACACACAGAGCTCCATTTCCAGCAGCTCCCTGTGTTCAATAGCAATGTCGGCTCCCGCAGGAGGAGAGGTACTGGCTGGGACCATGGGGGCCTTGAGGCACCCCTGTGGTCCTGCATTTGCACACTGAGTGCCTTGGGTAGGATCCAGTGTACCCAGGTAAACATGGTTTGGCCCCAGTGGGATGGGGTCCCCAGGGCCAAAATCGTCCTGGGGAGAGGGACAGCGCAGTCTGCCTTCCCTATTAAATTATGGTGGGCCCTGAGGGATGGGGTTCCGAGGGCGGAAATTAGTCTGTGATGGGAGCTGGGTGGCACCCCTCCCCCAGTGAAATTGAAGCACTCCCTCCCCCATTTTAGAAGGTGAAAAAGATAAAGAAAAAGGGAAAATAAAAGCTGAAAAACAAGCAGCAATAGCAAAGAAGAGGTCAGAAAAACAAGCAGAAAAGGCCAAAGAGAGGGCTGAAACACAAGAAGAAAAGACAAAACAGAGTAGAAGAGGGCAAAACAGACAGCACAAAAATGAGCAGATAAAGCAAAACAGATTGCAGAGAAACAATTAGAAAAAGTAAAACAGCAGAACAGAGACCACTCAGACACTCAAACACCTACTCACAGAAACATTCAGACACTCAGGCACCACTCACATACCCACTCAGACACTCATACACTTACTCACAGACTGACTCACACACTCATGGAGGTACTCGCAGACCCACTCAGACCTCTCACACCTACTCACAGACCCACTGAGACACTCACGCACCACTCACACACCCAGTGAGAGACTTAAACAGCCACTCCCAGGTCCATTCAGACACTCACACACCGAGTCACACACCCATTGGGACACTCCTGCACTCACTCACACACCCACTGAGACACTCATGCACTCACTCACTCTCAAAAGTACAGGTTAGGAAATAAAATTTAAAAAATGTCGAAATTCACTGAAAAAAACAAAGGTTACAGAGACGTTATAGTCAGGCTCAGATTTCACTAATACAAACCATAGAAAGTCAGCAGTAATTTATTCTGCAACGATCTACTTTGTGACTGCAAGTGACACTGGACTGCTAATGCCCCATGTGGAACAGTAGGAGAATGTACCTGCAGGGCGACCCTGGAGGTTTCACCAGGGACTCTGTGAACTGGCGTCTGACTTAGCTGCTGACACAACAGTACCTCCAAAAGATGGTGAATTCATTGATCTAGGGAAGTGCAGCAGGAATTGTGTTGGCTATGATGGGCCTGTGGAAGACACCACCCAAGCAGGAGAGAGTTTAGTAGTTCAGGCAGAGAACAGGTCGGTGAAAGGAGCCTAAAAATCAAAATCCTCAATAAAAATCATTGTTTAAAAGTCGGTAGCCTGACAAAACTACTTCAGGTAGAGCTCACCATCAGGAGTAAAATGAGCCATCCCTCATCACTATCAACCCTATTGGGGAGAGGAAAGAAGAAAAATAAGCCTGGTCTACTAGGGGAGGGACAAGACCCCGAGGTGGACACAACCTTATTTTATGATTTTAAAAGAGATGGGCAGGTGTGGTGCCCCTTCTTAGAGCCACTCTTTGCCCCAGGGCCCAATGCATTCATACTTTCCCAGGTAACACCATCCCCTGAGACTGAACAAAAATCAAGAGGCTACCACGGCAGACAGGTGCCCTGGCAGCGCAGAGTGCTTCTCATGCACCGTGTAAGAAAGTAAGCTGGTACACCTGTTAGCTGTTCTCCACCTGTGCTTCACGTAGGTGGTAGAGAGGAACAAAGCCAGCACTAATGCCAGCTTCTCAGAAGTTATGCACTGGTGTACGGTGCTGGCAGTGGCTGTGGGGGCCTTGGTTCTCCCCACTGCAGTCACCAGAATCTTCGTACTATATCCATTGAGGTGCCCCAGGAAGGGCATCAGCACCACCAATGGTCTTAGGGTGTGTTTGGGGTTCTCCAGGGAGGGATGCAGATCCAAGAAGATGCCTCCAAACCTGCCCTAAGTCTCCTAAGTCTCCCAGGCGGTTGCACTTATACACTTGGGAGAACGTTCATAACACATATTCATTAAGGTTTTTGGGGGTTGTTATCATATGAGTATGTTGTGAAATGTGATTTGCAAGGGCTTTAAATTACATATTTCTATGTTTACAATTTTGGTGACACCCTGCCAAAGCCAGTAGGCCTGACTTTTTAAGAGTGCATCTTATGATACTGTGTCTGTACATATGTTTATGAGTACTGCGATTGATGGTTCTGGCTTGCTGGGTTGTCAACAGTTGTGTCGGTGCCACCAAAGGTATTTCTATCTACCTGAGTGTATATGTTGGACTTGGCCCTTTTGGCAGATTCACCCCTGAACTTTTTGCCTTTTAAAATGACATAGTGGTAGTGATTTCTGGTCTCTGCACACTTTAGCACTGTGGCCCAGTGTAAAGTGTGTGCGCTCTCTGAGTGCGTGTGGTGAGATTGGCCTGCCCTCCCATAGGAATGCATGGGGGATGTGAGTGTCCATGGTAGTTCCTGATGTGTGGGGAGTGCAGGGTCGAGGTTGGTATGTGCAAACTCGTGAGGTTAAATGCTGCATGATGGTGTGCGCAGATTTAATGTGTCTAGTGTAGAAGTGCCTCTTTTAGAAGTTGGCATTTCTGTGTGCAGTGAATGTGAATTGACTGTCTGGCTTGTGAGTGACAGGGGCTGGCTGGTGTGCTTGGCTCCAGGAGCAAGGATTGGGCTGCCCTGTGTTGAATAGGGAGAGCTGCATGTAGATGGGAGGGAGGAGTTGCACCTGGGACCTGAATAGGGCTGGTCCTCCCCTCCACAATGCTGGCTCCACCACCTGTGGTGCGTCTGATGTCCCTGGCCTGTCCTGTGAATAGGGAGAGGGTCTGAGCAAAACAAAGTGCTCCAGAACCAGTTGCATCTGGTTCTCCCCTTGGCTGCACCTTTGAGACAAAGGTAAAGCTGTATAAATAAGGGGCTGTGACCCCATGTAAATGTTCTTGTTTTGCTACTTGAATCTAGAAGGGGCGTGCTGCTGCTAGGGACCCAGGGGAAGGCTTGCCTTCCTGGACCCTGCCCTGCCCCTGGATGCCTGGAGGATTTTCCTTTAATGAGGAGCTGGTTGTTCTATGTCTTTGCTCCATTTTGATCCTAAAACTTTCTCAGGTACTTGGGCACCCTGGGAGTGCTTTGCCCTCTCCCTGCAGCGCTGGACAGTGCACCGCTACTGAAAAGGGATTCACCCTGCCTGGGGATTCCCTCCTTCCTGTGAGCCCGGCGGGTGCCCACCCCGCTTATTTGCATCCTTTATTGCAGGTGCCCACCCTGCTTTATGGCTGCCTGCCTCTTATAGGATAATGCCCAGTGCGCAGGTGCCCATCCTGCGTCTTCTTGTTAATTTTGTAATTGCGGCGGGTCCCCACCCCGCTTTGTAGTTTTACTGAAGAGGGAGCCTACCCCTCATTTCACTTTGTGCCGTTTTTATTAATTTATCTGCATGGGTGCCCAACCCGCAACTTTGCCTGGATTGACGCTGCCGCCCGCGGCCTGCCTAGTTGTGGGCGGGGCCACCAGACGGAAGCGGAAGTGATGCCATGGCCGGACCAGAGTCTGCGTGTCACCAGTGTGGGGCTCCTGTGAGCTGATGGGAGCCCCGAGATGACCAACGCGGGGGAACAGGAGCCCATCCCACCTCCCATAGCATAGCCACAGAGTCCCTGGCCCCGAGAGGGGGCCCGGGTGAAGAGGAAGGCGGGGCTCTCACACAGAGTGAGAGCCCCCCAAGCACCGCTGCCTATTCACTGCAGAGGAGTGGCATGAGGCACACTGCCGGTGCCTGCCCCCATGCCGCCTCCAGAAGAGAAGCCGCCCGGAGTAGCCCCCACCAGAGGAGAACAGCCCGGTGAGTGTCGAAGGGCTGGGGGGGCTCCGGGTGTGCATCGTGGTGTCCGATGGAGGCACAGTGTCCTACCGTGCACTGAGATGCCCCGTCGTTGCAGCGGGCCGCTCCACTAGGGGTCATGTTTTGCTTCAGTGCACCTGTCCGCTCCAACGATTGGCCCCAGTGGTCCAGAGCCTCCGTGGCTCCAACGCGGGCTATCTTTATTTTAAAGGCCTGTATTCTTTCCACATTTTTGGGGGATATGTTTATTATCAGAGACAGATGGCTCCACAGTCTGGCCCCATTACTTTTTAGAGCTTGATGGCTCCAACGTGCTAACTAATCATTTAGGGAACCCGTGTGCTCCAGTGGACATGCTTCGTAGAGCCTAGATGGCTCCAACCTTTGGCACAGTTTAACCCCAGGGCCAGTGACAGCCCATGCTGCATTTGTAACTCTTACAGCTGCCCAGCAAGTAGTGGGCAGCTGCATCGTTTAGGCACAATTCAAGTGCGAGTACCTGAGAGGGAAAGAAGTGCGCAGCACTTAGTGCCAGCTGCAGCGTTTAGGACTCTATTTTATTGTTCTCAGCTGCCCAGCAAGTAGTGGGTGGCTGCAACTTTTAGGTTTTGCGCAGTGGCGCAACCTTGACTTTCGCTGCTTAGGCAGCAGCCTGACTTTATGGACATAGGGCGTTTGAGCCCCCTTTCTGAGATGGGCAGTTGGCCAAGGGGATGTTTACATCTATAGGGCGCCAGGCCCTAATGTGAATTATGTGCTAAAGTGATTTATGTGCTAATGCTTTTGGTGCAAGGAAATGTATTGCGTATAGTATGTTTTACGCACCCTGTTTGATACCTCTAAATATGGTTTATGATTATGAGTTTGGTTTGCCTATTTAGGTGTGTGTTAGGTAGATTGTACTTCCCTGAGTGATTTACGCTCCCTAATGAGAGTTATACATAGGTGGTCAGGGTCTAATGTATTTAGACTTGTGGGATACTGTGCATGATGTAGTTTTTGTCACAGACTGATGCAAAATACAGTGATTACCAGTGTTTACTGGTTGTACGTTCGATGACCAATTTTACTTGTACGTTTTATGATCTATTTGACTTTTACCTAGTTCACTTTGTGATGGTTCTGACAGTGGCCCATGTGACCCTGTCAGGTGTACATAATCCCCTGTAAATATTGCCCCATGCCAGTTGGCACAGTGTACATTATATGTTTACTATTCTAATGTGTTTTGAGAATACAAAGGCTATTTTTGATATAAACTTGTGTGGAATTCCTTTTTGTAGTGTGCCTGGGATGTTGTTGCTGTTGTGTGCGTGCGCAAATGCCTTTACACATTGCCTCCGGCAGCCTGACTACTCGTGCCATGCTACCAAGGGGGTGAGCAGGGGTTATCTTTGGAGTGTAACTCCCCTGCCCTAACTAAAGTGGTGGTCTCTGCCTGGCTTTGGCGCAAGCCTCAGCCAACCAGAGATTCCATTTCTAACAGTATATATTTGTAATTAACGCACATTATTTAGTAGTGATTATGCAATAATGTACTTTTCCTTTTATATAAGTACAGTCAGTGACTAAACATCGATTTATGTAGTGTTATTAATGCATACCAGAGAGCTGTGGGTACTAGCCCACACCACCTCCGCTGAGTAGGCCTTGGACTGCTCTACTTCACTACCCTGAGAGAGTCAATTGCTACAATAGAGCATTTGCTTCCCAGTAAAGAGAAGTTAGCAAATGTATTAACTTTGAAGGACTCAGATCCCTTGCAAATAATAAACCAATTCCTTATATCCACAGTGCAGCAATCACATTCACTTTGCTGCATTGATCCAGGGGACAAACACATTCTGAAGCCAAATCTGCAAAGAATGGTCTGTGGCTGCTCTCAACTCCAATGCTGGAGCTCCAATTAGGCTGGGTTTCACAGCTTACACCCTTTTAGTATGGGGTAGAGTTGGTTGTTTGCTGCCAAGCATTGAATTCGTACCGGAAGCATACCATTCCAGTATAAATTCCCATGTTAGGCAAACTCAAAAGAATCCCATACATTGGAAGTCTGCTGTGCGCTTCAGCATTCATGCAATTCACATTTACTTGAGAAATTAAAACATTTGGTATTTTCCTAGGAGGCCTATGAGATCAGCTGGACAAAGTAAGGTGGATTGTTCTGAGGTGTTGGAAAGCTCGGGGTGGGAACCGGCTTTCACAGTGGCGGCTGCCTGATTCCAGAGCCCCCTCTCAGATCAAATCAGAGGCCAGATGTACCAAATTTCGGGTTTGCGATTTCCTAATAGTGAATTTTAGCAATTTGCTATTAGAAAATCCCAAATGCGATTTTCAACAGTGTGTTTGACACAGTAGGCGATTTGCAGTGGGTCACAAATGGACCTGCCTCATCAATATTCATGAGGCAGGTTGCAATTTCCAACCCATTGTGAATGGCAACCATGACAGGGATAGTGGCCTGCTGGTGTCAGCAGACAACCATGTCGGTGATTGCTTTTTAAATAAAGCATTTTTTTTTGTAATGCAGCCCATTTTCCTTAAAGAAAAATGGATTGCCACTGCCTGCTCTCACCAACTTGAAGTTGGTGTTAACTGTGAATGTTTTGCGCATTCCCTGTTGCAAAACATTCTTACATTCCACTGCGATTCGGTATTAGAAAGGGACGCCCTAAACACTCCCATTCATATCACCGAATTGCAAACACTATTTGCGACTCAGTTATAAGGTACCGAATCGCAAATAGAGTTTGGCATGTGCCAAAAAGCATTATACCAAAGGGCCATTTGAGAGTGATAAAATGCTTGTTACAACTGGCCCCAGGAGTTTAAGGCTGTACCTGATATTTCGTAGGCAGGTGAAAATGTAGTTATTTTTATCCCTTCGAGTTGCTTGGTAGTTAAGGTTTTCTCTGCTTCAGGTCCACATCTTTCACACAGTTCCCCCCAGATTAGTGCTTTCATGCCTCCTGGTTTAACACACTGAATAGACGCTACAATACAATTTCTCCCTGTTAACACCTGCTTCTAGGAGGTGTCATTGTTTGACACTAAGGGGTCCATTAGGATGTCGGGCGGGTTGCCTCCGCCAGGGTGGCGGTGGCCACCGCCACCCTGGCGGAGGCAATCCGCCCGACAACCACTCTCGTTTTCCCCTCCGCCAGATTAGGATGGCGGAGGGGACAGCGGCGGACGGAAAGACCGTCCGCCGTTTTACCACCGCAGACGCAAGGCGACCGCGGCGGTAATAGATTAATATGGTGGCGGTGTCCAATGGACACCGCCAGCCATATTAAGATGGCACAATGTAGGGGCCTTTCCGTGGCGGCAATGCCGCTACGGAAAAGCAAGCGGAGATTGCTGTGTGGGCCCCCTGCAGGGCCCCCAGGGTGCCGCCACTGTCGGGGAGGCACATGGGGGGTACCTATGGTACCCCCCACATTTACATATGCAAAGCGACAGGCACCGAGCGGTGCCTGCCGCTTTGCATATGTAAATGCGTCAACTTATGTTTTGCATTGTGGCGGGCGGTGCAAAGAGCACCGCCCGCCACAATGTAAAACATGTAGGATGTGCCCGCCACTGTGGCGGGCACATCCTAATACCCCCAATGGGACCCCCGCCCTTATGACGGGCGGTCCCGATCTCCGTTAGGGTGGCGGGCGGACAAAGTCCGCCCGCCATCCTAATGGACCCCTAAGTCATGTCTTTTTAGTAGGTCGTACTTTGCCTCAAACCTATGGGCGTTTGACCTAATTTACCCAAGATAGCACCCCAGTAAAATAGGTTTGACACAAGGGACACAAACCAGGTTAAAGTGCTTTTTTTTGCTGAGAAAAAGGATTCTTCTACAGTGGTACAAAGTTTACATAAATCAGGGCTAAAGCTGTAAACCCAAACGGCTTCACCAATTCAGATGCAACACAATTAACACTGAGTACAGAGGGTGCAATTACTAAGCAAAATAAAAAAAGAATAAACATAGGGACATATTAGCAAGAACCTCTTTAAAATTATCACCATTTTAGCGGCAGGAAACTGCTGCTAAAACGGTGAATATGGGCTTGCTAATATGCGTTATAGAATTCCAATAGAAGCCCAGGTTAGATGTGCAGGACATCTAACCTGGGCTTCTATTGGAATTCTATAACGCTTATTACCAATGTGGGAAGGCTGGAGGACGTTGTTAAGATACTGCTGCGTGAAATTTGTGGGGCGGACAACCTTTCGAATATGCTGGTCGTGGAGCGAGCCCATAGATCACTGGCTGCTCATCCCCCCGGGGTGCCACACCGAGGCCCATAATTGCCAGATTGCTGAATTTTCGAGACTGTGGCACTGTACTCCCGGTTGCATGTCAGAAAGGTACCATCACACATCAAGGGAAAACATTGTCGTTTTACCCAGATTTCATGGCCATGGTGCAGGCGGCCAGGAAGGAATTTCAAGGAGTAAAGAAGATGTTGGCGAACGAACAGGTGTCGCATGCGATGCTGTATCCTGCCCGCCTGCGGATAGGGGTTGATGACAAGTTGAAGATTTTTGCTAACCCAAAGCTGGCCATGGAGTATGCCAAAACTTTAATGTGCCAAAAGCAATCTGCAAGTGCTACCTCAGACATTGATGAATAATGTTGCCTTTTATGTGGTCTGATCAGATCTCACTGGGGGTTTGTTGACTCCTGTTTACGTGATGCTGACTAACAGATGTTTTTTTTCATTTGCAGCCGGCGGTCCAGAATGGACGAAGTCAGCATATGCTGGTATGTCTAGGGCTCTGTGGCATTTAAGTATTTGATGGTGCTGAACTGATTTGGTGTTGACACTCAGGCGTGGTTTGATGGCTCTCTGTGTAGGTAACCCCCCGTCAGGAGGTGGCAATAATACTGGTTAATGTATCTCTATCTTGTCTATTGCTACCCTTTTTTTTCAACCACTTGAGTGCCTTATATATCTGATGTGATGGCCCCCCTCTCCCTTACAGCGGAGAGTGGTTGGTGCCACTATGTCCCCACTATGGATATACCCCTCCTCGACATTGTTGTTTTTTGTTTGCTGTTGGGTTGTTGCGCACTAGGGGACATGGCTTTGGCAAATTGGGGTTGCCAAAGTGGGAGGGGGGGTGTTTTTTATATGGTATGATATTGATACATGCGAGAAGATGATTTGCATGGTCAGGGTCGCAGGTCTAGATGTTGCTTTGATGGTAGGAAGGCTGCTCTATGTTTATAGCTGGTGCATATAATACATCAGTACAGATGGGTGCAAGATACAACTGTATAACATGGAATGTTCATGGGCTAAACTCTCCCAGAAAAATCCGCCAAGTACTGGCATACCTCGAGCGACATAGGGTTCAAGTTGCTCTCCTGCAAGAATCGCACTTAAGTAAGCAAAAGGAAGCTAACATTGCCACCAGGTGGGTGGGATACAGGCTGGCGTCATCCTCTTCTAACTATGCTAAGGGGTCCTGATATTAGTAAGGAGAGGTGTCCCCTTTCTCCCGATACTATCCCACACGGATTTTGAGGGTCGCTGGGCCATGGTGCAGGGCAAATTTGGGATCACTATGGTAACCTTCATCAATATATATGGTCCAGTTGTGGATGATCCCATGGTCTTCGTCCAGCTCCTGGAGGTACTACACACTTGGCCTGAGACAGCTACAATCTGGGGGGGTAGGATTTTAATACGCATCTCGACCCGACCCGTGACAAATCTAATCCACAAGGGGTACGTACTGTCAAGGTCGCACAGTGTGTCTAAGATGCCATGTTGGAGATGGGCCTTGTAGACGTTTGGCAGGTCTGCAATGCTGAGGAAAAGGTTGGCACACATGTCATTCCGGCCTACAACAGCTGGTTGCGTTTGGACTATTGGCTAGTAAATGAAGAAGCCAATGGGTGGGTACAACATGTGCAAATTCTCCCACGCACCTTATCAGATCATAATCTGGTAATGTTCGGCATTTGAATTCCCGCAAATATACATCTCCCTTTTACATGGTGATTCCGTGCTGAGACTCTCCTTGACCCGATATTTGAAGACACCCTTAGACAGGCCATCATATAATATTTTTAAATAAACATTGGGTCAGTGGACAGTGCAGCAGTGCTCTGGGAGGCCTTTAAGGTCACAATACGGGGGGACTGCATTGGCACATCATCAGGCATTTTAAAAGACATAAGGGGTCAGATTGCAAAGACTGAGGCGGCGTTAAAGGAGCTTGAAACAAAATATCTGGCTGACCCAACACCGGCATCGCTGGTTGGAATCCAGGATTTACTCAAAGAACATGACACACTCGAGGATTCTGAGGCACGCTTTATGTCGCGACGCCATGTGGCCAGAGCCTATGGTGAAGCTGGGCATCCTGGTAGGAAGCTTGCTACTGCACTACGCATTAGGTCTAAACATCACCACATTACCAAGATAGTAGACGACCAAGGGATTGAACACCATAAGCAACAGGACATAGTAGAACAATTACGTCATTTTTATGGTGATTTATACATACCACGGGGGAGGAGATGACGATGCCCTGAATGATTATCTTGCTGACATTGCTTGTGTCTGGCTCTCTGATGGACATAGGGAATATCTCAGGCTATCGATTGACGAAACCGATGTTAAAGAGGCAATTATGTCCTTAACCTACAATAAGGGCCCGGGCCGAATGGGCTTACAGACAAATTTTATAAACGATATACTGATCTCGTTACCCCTCATCTTCTTGAGATGTATGCTGAATCTCATCAAACAGGTACTTTCCCGCCCTCCCTGCGACTAGCTCTTATCATTACTCTCCATAAAAAAGACAAATCTCCTACCTCGTGTGAGTCGTATCGCCCTTTATCGCTCATCAATTTGGACGCCAAAATACTGTCAAAAAATATTGCCTTTAAATTCAATCCCCTATTGCCCGCTCTAGTTCTGCCGGATCAATCCGGCTTTGTCCCTGACCTCTCTATGACTAACAATGTATGCACGATATTCGCCGTGTTCCATGTTTTAAATCCTGAACTTCCAGTAGCAGCAGTCATGCTCGATGCTGCTAAGGCATTTGACTCCTTTGAATGGAGTTATATGTGTCATGTTTTACGTAGAATAGGGTTCCCCAATGTCTTGATGCAATGGCTGCAGGTTCTCTATCATGATACATCGGTGAGGGTGCGGGTGGGTGGACGTACATCTGAACCCCTCTGCACAAGGCATGGCACCCATCATGGGTGCCCCTTGTCCCCCCTTCTGTTTGCCATGATGATGGAACCGCTTGCCTGTATAATTCGTCAGCGGCATAGACATACTGCACTTATGTTTCAATCATCGACCCGTCGGTATATCTATGTATGCAGATGACATGGTCCTTTTTATTCGTGATCCACAAATTCATCTCCCTTCAGTGCTTCGAGAATACATCCAGTTGGCCTGTTTTCTGGTTTGACTATAAATTAGGGTAAATCGGTGATAATCCCACTCACACTGTGCACACTCTCTCTCCTTCATTGGACTACCCTCTCATTTGGACAACTGACCCTGTTAAATATTTAGGGATCTAGGAGCATCGCGGGCCAGCATTAGTTATAAGGGAAAATGCATACCAATTACATGTCTATTACATGCCTATTCCACCACATGCCCAAACTGAGGGGTCTGGAGGGTAGATTTGTGCGAATAGCTCTGTTGATGGCGAAAAGACATGTAGCGATTACATGCGATTACATGGGACAGCAGGCTCACTCCTAAAACAGATATCTGGGTCAAAGACGTGGTATACTGCCAGGAAACCTTAGAACTATATGCTGAGGAACTGCCCATAACTTCTCGTCCTAAGGATATATGGGAGCTGCTGAGGCAATATCTACTGCATCAGGCTCAAGAACTCGACACATCGCACTGAGCCAGTACTGTATTTGTATCTGCATATGTGAATATGAACAGCTATGGTACAAACTGTGACACTACCTGTCTTTATTTGTTTTAATATGCTTACAGATCGTGTAAGATATATTCCAGCTGTTAACTTGTGATTGTTGTTTTTTCCGCTCGTTGAGGCAGCATGTATTTGATTGTTTCTGATGCTTTCTGTTTGCACATGCTATAGAACTCCAATAAAGAAATGTAAAAAAAAAAGAAAAATCCGATTTATCTCCACCTTAACGCATCAAAAGTGGAGATAGATTTAACACTCCATTCACAAGCTGGTTCAAACTGCAGACATCGCCTGTATTTCCGTGATAACTACCCCAAAATGTATCTCCATGGTGGACGCCACCAACTAACCCTAATGAGATGCAGAGTAGGTGTTCCAGTGCAAAAACACACAAAAAAAACCACAACACCACTTTCACGACAAACTGCGAGATCTGCAATGCAAATCAAAAAAAGGAGATAAGCCTTGGTAACAGCAGGGAATTAACACCCACCTTTTGCTGGTGTTAAGCAGGACGACTACCTGCAGCATAAAAGGGAACCCAGCCACGAGCCACACCTGAAGACCCTCAGATGCCATGGAGACAATGATTATGCAATGCTGATACCCCTATGCTATAGGTGGATTCCCTCACGTGTCAGGAACAAACAACTGCACACATGTACCTCTGTACCCCCTGTACACACTGCACACAACTAACAAAACAGAAAGCACATGCATACCATGAATGTGCAGGCAATATTGGACCGCCTGGGACCCCTCAACAATGTTGTGGCCAACTCCCCAGGAAGAGTGCATGATACTCACAGTACATCATCATCCAGCGCTCCCAGGATAGCACACATGGAAATGCAGTGCCCGTTGGTAAGTCCAAAATAAACACACCACACACCTCCAGCGCACAGTCATGCAACTCACGACACTGCCAATGGGCACGCAGCACATGCCAACCGACCAAACACAAGAACACAACTCCATTGGGAATCTGGCCTTGCCATGCCCACAACCCAGCCATGGCATGGCACCACAGACACACAATAGAAGGATGTGAGGAGGGGCATGGAGCAGGCATGTGCGAGAGTGGCAAGTGACTAATGAATGTGAAACTACCCAATGCCAGGTGTGGCATGGAAGTGCCGGACAGACCATAGAGTGCAAACCACAGAAATTGCCATGCGGAAATCAACTGCGGGTGCATGGAGTGTAGTGGCCAGTGGGCGCTACCATGTACCCACAGGCAGTGGGGCAGAACGCAGAAATGTCACACAATACGTCCCCCCCAGTATGCGCGTGAATAGTAGGTTGGACCTGCGCATGCCAGGCCTACATAGGGGTGTGAACAAAAAGCCCTCGCACTGGTCGTGGTTCTTATTCGGAATGGACAACACACCTGCCGCCAGGGTGGCACCTCTCAGCCTGCCATGACTCCTGCGCCAGGACTGGCAGGGCCTGTGTCCCTGTGCGCCTGCTGCACCCTGGGATGCTGGTCCCCAGATCCGCCATGCCTGCCCCAGCGCGCCAACAAGGCTCCTCCTCACCTGCCTACACCAGCGTGTTTCAAAGAGGGCCCACCAGGTGCCAGTGCAAACTTCAAGCACCAGTCCTGTGACCTCTGCAGTCTCCGCAGACCATCGCTGGCCCCCCGACGCTGGCCCATATTACACCTTTCTCATTTACATACTCCACTGGCATCCTCTTTGGCCCAGTATGTCCCACAGGTGGAACTGTGTCCTGAGTCCTGAATGGCAGTGACCCCAAGTCCTTGGCAGCAGCCACTTCACCAGACTCCCTTCGATCAGTGAGGCATAATTCCATATGGCAGGCCTGCGACACGTGGTGCCACTAACCCTGTTCAACTCCAGCTGGCCACATGTGGTGCCACTAACCCTGTTCAACGCAAGCTGGCGTCACTTGGTGCCACTAACCCTGTTCAATGCAAGCCGGCGACAGGTAGTGCCACTAACTCTGTTCAACGCAAGCCAGTGACACGTGGTGCCACTAACCCTGTTCAACACAAGCCAGCGACACGTGGATGAGGCCTTAGGCCTACACTGCAGTCCAATAGGTCACACATGTGGAACTGCGTCTTGGGTAAGATGTGGAGGACTCCATACAATTGGACACGCCTCATCAAAGGTGGCATCTCCTAACAGCACTGGTGCCACTAACTCTGTGTGCAATGAGTCATGGGCACTATCTGGTTGGACCTTGGAGGCGTCTGAGTCCATGGCCTGGTGGTTTCCTGCATCTTCATCTGGCTGGACCGGACTTGGTGTCCAACATGTGTCTGTTCCATTCATCTCCACCATAGTGACTCTTTCAGCATGGTCCTGCCCTCTGCATCATGCCCTGGAGGTACACCTTCTACTGTCCATCGAGACACTCCATGACAATGTAAATGTAAATGTAAATGTACAGGAATTTATATAGCGCAAATCACCGAGCGGTTTCTAAGCGCTTGCTTAGGGAACCCGTCCTGGTATTCCCCTGTGAGATAACCCCGGCAGGGTATCCGCAAGGTGAAAGCCAGGCATCCCGCCGCGAGGGGCCGTTGTGGAGATTAAGCAAGCTATTGCCCAGAGTCGCAGAGTGTGACCCCGTGAATCGAGTAGGCACCGGAGCGAGAATTGTCGAGTCCATGGACATTTTAGGACTCAAGACCCCGCCGAGCCGGGAATTGAACCCTGGTCCTGGGCTGACCTCTGCTTCCAGGTCTGCCTCCTCTAACCAGTGAGCCACACTTCTCCATGTAAAAGGATGTAAGATGTAAAAGGATGTAAGATGTAAAAGGAGCCATGACAAGCTCCTTTTACATCTACAGAAACCTGCTCTGCACTCGTGACCCTTCCCCAGTGCCCCACAAGTGAGTGTCCCATGGCGGTAGGCCTGTTCAGGACGCTGTGCATTCGGGGCCACTAAATCTGTGCAGCACAGGTCATGGAGCATTTATGGTTGAATGATTGTGTCCTTTACGATGTACGCTGTTGTCGATTTCTGACTGCACCAGGCAGCCCTTGCCTGCTTTTGTGCACATACCCCCACACACATACAACACAGGTGTCACTCGGTATGTGTGACTGCTAATAAATGTGCCCATGCCCACGTGCCCAAAGCCATTCACAACATCTGAGCAAGTGTGTCTGTGTGGTCATTGTGTCAGCATGATTGGCACAGGCCCACAACATCACAGAGTGCTGTCTTCAGCATATGTTACCATGTCACCTCAGTTTTGGCAGTGACCCTGGACATGTAGCTTCGTACGCATCCCCCTGCATGCACAAGCAGTGTGTGCTGATTCGGCATACATCAGGTCAGTGCAGGGGTGTGCTGATTCAGCAGGGGGAACAAGGCATGGCTTGGACCTGGCCGTGGGCAGGCAGTGCGGTAAGTGTCTCTCTGTGTTGGGGTGTAGTTGCCACCAGGGCCACAGTAGTTAATGTTGCAATGTAGCATTCACCAGGAGGGCGGGCCAGCACGTATGGGGACATGTAGGAGTGCATGACCGCTCGGGATCTGGGCACATGCATGCCAAGCGTTATGTGTATCAGCCCTGCGGATGATTGAGTCAGATGCCTGGCCTCATTTGCAGCGCGATAACAGTCAGCCATGGGCCGTACACCTGTGTCCGCCCTGTCCAGTCCATTGGCCTACACTCACATGGCCGCACACCTTCAAAGGCCAGCATCACAGTGTTCCCAGGGTCACAAACATCCCACCACACCCACGACCGTCCTCTGTACATCTTCTGTATGCATGCAGTAGATGAAGTTACTGTAGGAATGAAAGGTCCTTTGTCTGAACTATCAGGTGGTAGCACATCTGTAGCTCCAAGCAGGAACTTGCATGTGGCCAGCATCCCCTGGCAGATACGATAGCATTTGCTTGTGACTTCCACACTATGCACTGACTGAAGCGAGACCAATGTGTACACATCCCACACACAGAAGTCCTTGGTCATAGTTGGTGTGCGTGAAATGGCCTGCACACATACTCCCACCCGATCCCATGCCTGCACCCTTTGCACACAGACACTGCTCAATGCACCAAGCTGTGCCATTTCATCCACAGGACTGGCACAGGGCAAGCCAATGCCGTTTCAAACAAAGCCACTGACACAATGGCAGACCATCCAGGACACATACTCGCATCCAGTCACATGGACCTGTACCGTGCACGTCTGCTGTATGTACTGGGGCACTGCCATTGGCAGTCTTGTGGATCAGTTACCGGCTGAGCTTCCGCCATGCCGACGTCTCCTCAGTTCAGCCTGTGTTGCATTGTTGCTCGTGCATATTCGAGTGGTCCATGGATGTCTGTCTCTCCAACGTAATAGTAGCTGACCTGGATTACGATGTGTGTGTGCGCCCCCTGTAGGCCCACGACCTGGAGTGACACTGTGATGCCCGTTTATGGCATGCATGATGTTTGACATGCAGGCTGGAAACTGGACCTGGGAGATTGCACGAGTCCTCCTGTGCAGTGAGCACATTGAGCCACATTGGGTCCAGTGGTTGGAGTCAGCACATCTTTTGGGTCACCTGATCGATTACGTCAACGACATGTCAGATGTGGTGGACGACGATCGCTCATTGGAGATGTTGGCCTACGGATCGGCACTCGCGTTCATGAATGAGTTACAAGGTACTTGCAGCCACAACTGGATATGAGCCATTGCATGTGTCCTGACGCCTGGTTGCATGTTGTGAATCTGGTCACATGTCCCAAGACTATGGTGGATATGGCTGCATTGGCCTGGACTCATGATCCATGTGTGGACAACCGATGCGGGTTGACACTGACTTGTGTTGGTGATGGACTCCCCAAAGTGGAATTGGGCGTTTCCTACGCTCCTCATTCAGACATGCAGCTGCATTGGTCGGCATATCGTGGCACTTCTACACACTTGTTAATACAGTTTCTGCACTTTCACTTCTCTCCAACTGTGTTGTGTCTTGATTTGTATGCCAATGTGTGTGTCACAGACTCACTGGCTCTCTACCATACGCGCACTGCTACCCCCATCAGGACTGTCGGTTTGTACTTGTGCATTGTCATGTCCCTGTTTTGTGCTTAGCCAAATGGCGTATGGCAGTTTACGGGCAACAGGCGGGTGCACTTGTGTCCTGTGTTCGGTTGTGCAAATGTTGGTGTTTGTACCACATTGTGTTCGATGTTGGGGTGCTCTGCTTCCTATGTGCGTGTTCTGCATTGTGTGTGAGATGTCCCTTCAGCTCTGATTTGGCTCACCTTTCTCCCTTTCAGGCATTGTGGTTTTCACTTCTGTGCTTGTTCAGTGGTGTGATGTTGCCGGGTTGTGTGACTTGTGTTTTTGGTTGGTGTTGTTACTCTTGGGCATGGTTTGTCTACAGTTGTGCTGTGCTTAATTGTGCATGTGTGCCATCTTGCCCATCTCCCCCATCCCCCAGTCCCTGCTTGTTCCCCTCCCTGTTGCTGTTGTGTCTGTTGTTTTTGGCAGTTTCTAGTCCCTGAGTCCTGCCACCTTCTGATGTGGTGGACACCATTTCCTCCATGTCATACAGCTCCTGGTGTGGCGCTGGCCGCCCACCTGCGGTGTGCATTGCTGCCTTCTTGTTGTCAGCTTGTTTCTGATTGTTTGTGCATTTCGCATCATTCCGTATGTTCTGGCATTCTTCCATTGTCCTCCTCCGCTCTCAGGCTGTATTCACCTTGTCCAAGATGGCGTGCCATGTACAATGTTTTGTTGCCAATGGGACTTGTGGGGTTGTATACTGGCTCGGGTTGCCTCCATTGTGCTTGGCTGTTGTTTTCTGTTTGGTTTGTCTTTTTTTTCCAGGCTTTTGTTGTGCTTATTCCCGTCTGCCGTGTGTGTCGCAGGCCTACCGTGCTTATCCCTGCTTTCTTCATCACGAATGGGTCCTCGCAAGTTTTTTCTTGTTGAGGTTTGTGTTTTTATCTCGGTTGAGGTGGTTGTATCGCGGACATTGGCCGCGGTTTCGGCAGACTATGGCTTGGTACCGCCTTGTTGTGAATTCTGCTTTAACACAGGGTTATTTTCCCTCAATAGCCTGCGATGTGTAAAGGTGGTCAGAGTTTTTTGGTGATGTTTATTCACACGTTCTTGTGAATATCGTTTGTTGATAGTAAAACCTTGCAGCATACTTGAAATTAAACATTAGATCTCCAGTTCAGAAATAAACAATTGGTTACCACTGATGACAGGTCATGCAAAGTATTCGGAGTCCAATTAATATAGAAAAAGCACCAGCTAGTTTCCAAACTTTCCACCACCAAGGTCTGGCTGGCATGTGTTTTGCAACACCATTGTTGCTGTTCCTTCAGTAAGACATTCTCTAACCATCTGGACCCTCTTCCCATCCACAGAGAATTAAAGAATTAAAGAGAGATTCCCTTTGCACATTTTTTCACTAATCTGATGTTAGCTGAATCACTGACAGAATATCAAGAGTCAGAATATTGACTTATAGAAATATCGACGCAAGAATATCGAAGTTAAGAATATCTACATTCTATCTACATTATGGTAAGTACGAAATTATCGGAAAAAAGTATCTATGTCAAAAATATCGTTGTTAAAAATGTCATTTTTTTAAGTTGAAAAATAATGTCAAATAAAGTAAATAATACTTAAAATTAAAATAAACAGTGACAAATATTTGTAAATGTTTAAAAATTATAAGTAATAGATATATAATGTAAAAATACATTAAACATATACATATAATATATAAATATATATACTTACTTAATAGGTTTTATTATTTATTTGAATAACATTACTTGTTGCACAATATTGTATGAATTATAAATAAATCTATACACACAAAAAATTATAAATACAAATTATATCAATATATTTAAAGCAAATAAAATAAATATATATATATTTAATATTTTTAAATTAATTATATACTACATTAAGTAAAATAATACAAAAAATATTAGATAGTGGAGGGAATAAAATTACTTTTCCAACTCCAAACAGTGCAACAGTAGGGAAAATGTTGGATAGAGTAGGGGTAAAAATAGTTATGCCCAATACAGTAATTGCAACAGTAGGCAAAGTGTTGGATATCATAGGGATAAAAAATTACTATTCCCACTCCAGTGAGTGCAACAGTAGGGAAAGTGTTGCATAGGAGAAGGGTTAAAATTACTACTCCCACTCCAGAGAGTGCAACAGTAGAGAAACTGTTGTATAGATTAGGGGTTAACATTTCTATTTCCACTCCAGAAAGTATAACTGTAGGGAAAGTGCTGGATAACAGGGGGTCTAAATTAAAATACTTATTATTTATGTTTTGTTTTAAATTAAGTAAAACATATATAATTAATTACTCATTAAAAAACTATTCAAAAAATCAATTACCAATTAACAAATATTTTAAAATAACTTAAACATAAATAAAAAATAATAATCACTTAATTATAATAAAGTGCTTCCAACACTGTTTCCCTATAAACACACAACACACCCCATACATTTTTTACACAATTAATATAATTCTCAATTAATAAATCAATAATATTTAATTACCAGTTAATAATTAATTAAAAATAAATTAACTATTAATACCAATAAATAAAAAATAATAATTAATTATTAAAAATGACTTCCCACCCCATTCCCCTATAAACCCACAACCCACTCCACAAAATATTTACTCCATTAATATAATTAGCAATGAATCAAATAATATTGATTAATTACCTAATTAATTAAAAATAAATTAATTATCTATAACAATAAATATATAAAAAATAATTAATTAATTATAATAAATTACTTCCCACCTTATTCCCCTATAAACGCCCAACCTGCTCAGTAAAATATTTGCACTATTAATATAATTATCTATTAATCAATTAATAATTATTAATTACCAATTAATAATTAATTACAAATAAATTAAGTATCAATACAAATAAATACAAAATATGAATTACTTAATTATAATTAAATTACTTCCTACCCTATTCCCCTATAAACACACAACCAGCTACAGAACTAAAACGCTAAATTTAATTTAAAATAATTAACAATCTAAAGAGATATATTATTTAATTTACTATAATTAAATTACTTCCAACCCTATATCCCTATAAATCCACAACCCGCTACAATACTAAAACGAAAAATTACCTTTAAAAAAAATGAATAACTTTTAAACATTTAATACATATATTTAAAAATAAATAAAAACCATAATAAAAAATGTTAAACACATACATATAAAATACATACTAAAATACATAACACCAATATAAATGTCGATATAATTGACATCTATATTATTGAAAACGATATTAATCACTTCGATATACATAAAAATGCTATTACTTACCTTAAGGTCGATATTCTGTTCACCGATATTTTTGCTGTTGATATTCTGTCCCTCCTGTATTTAAAAATCGATATTTTGGGAGGAGCTTAGCGCGCACCCATGATGGTCGCGTGAGCTTAGAGCTCCCGGACCTTCGCCACCTCCACCGATTATCCTGTACCCTATCCTGACTTAGAGGACGGGTTCTTATTGACACAGTCCCGCTGATCGTCTATCCGTTTTCAGACTTCGATTTGAACCCCGGGAGCCGAAGTTGTGGACTTTTGAACATTTCTGGCCTGCTCCATGGTACTGCCCCGGGTTTGGTTTCTCTGCCGGCCGGACAGTAATTGAATAACAACGGCTCATGCGGGTCTCCCTTGCCCGGTCTTCTACTTTCAGTTTCGATTCTCGTGCTTCGACCTCTTTGACTTTGCCTTGGTCGCCCTGGTTTATTGCTTTCTGTCTACCCACGCATCATCGACTGGTGAGCCGGACTTTCACTACTCCTTGCCTGGTGGTTGTTCCTTATCTTATTCTCCGAATTGCTGCGGGCACATCCAGTGTAGCCATACTTACTAGGTCTCAGAATACCCTCCGGGGCGCACGACCTAAAATGGCCACCAAGCCTGAGGGAGAAAAACGCAAGACCAGACCGGCAAGTCGAGGGGGTCCTGTGCAGTCTAACGTTATGGACAGATATACCCTCGCTAAGGGCTCTCCGGGCGGATCGACTAAATCCCCGGTCAATTTTGGAGAAGAATCCCCGATGGGTGAAGATCTGTCGTTGAGGGACGTCATGGGCGCCATTGCCGGGATGAAGGCCACACTGGGTCAACAGTATGAAGCCATGACCCACAAGTTGGACACGGTCGCAATCGATGTTACCCTGATCAGGGCTGACCTTGCGAAGACTAATGAGGTCAAATCCCTCGATCTAAAGACATCTAGTCTTGTTACCGACGTCTCCGATTTACAGGAGGAGGTCGGTAACCTGCGATCCGCCCGTGACTACCTCTCTCGACGCTTGGACGATTTTGAGGGCCGTGCTCGACGAAACAACGTCCGTCTGGTTGGTGTCCCGGAGACGTTGGAACCGGCATCGGTGGACCTGCTGGTGGAGGACTTAGTCCTGAATCATTTAGCGCCCAAGGGCCTCAGCAAGTTTTTTGCAGTAGAACGTGCACACAGGATCCCGGGTGGCCAGCCTAAGCTGGGAGCTGCTCCGCGTCCCATCATTGCTCGGATCTTTAACTTTCGGGACAGGGATGCGATCCTGCAAGCTTCACGCATATCTGGTCCTACGGCGTATGAGAATACCGCAGTCAGTTTCTACCCGGACTTCACCCAGCAGGTTCAGAAGCAGCGCCTTGGATTCCAGGGGGTGAAAAAGAGACTGAGGACCAGAGACATGAAATATGCTATGCTTTTCCCGGCCCGACTACGTGTGGTTTACAATGACCGAACATTTTTCTTTGATCATCCCGGGGTAGCTAGTGACTGGCTAGACATGCTGCCCCCGGGACGGGATCAATCTGATCATTCTGGACACTCCAGTGGAGCAGAGGGCGGCCCGGTGGAGCAGGGATAGGGGGCGAAATCGGCTCCCGGACCAACGTACTGACTTTCGGCTGTGGTTTGCTGCTATGCCACTATTGCTTGCTAACGTGTTGTCTGATTGGGGTGTGGGTGGGGGTTGGGTGAGTCTTCCTCCTCTGGGGTTCTTTTCGTAGAATAGTTGTATGTTAGGGCAACAGGCACACTGCAAGTTGGGGTGGCTTTTGAGTCTTACGCAGGGGTGCGGGATGGGGGTATGATGTTTTGGGGGGTTGGGGGGTTGCGGTTTATGTTTCTTTGTTTTTTTCAAGGCATAGTATCGATGATCTTCTGTTTTACAGTGTCGCGTCTGGTGTGGGGGGATGGGGGTGGCCTCTGGGATTGGGGGTAGGGGATTAGGATTACTGTGTTGGAACGTTAATGGGTTGGGAGACAGGATTAAGCGGGGTGTAGTTTTGCAGCTGCAGCGACGTTTGTCCCCTGATGTGGTTTTGCTTCAGGAGACGCACTTGCTTGGTAATACGTGCCATGCAATGAATAGGCGTGGCTATCGTCTCATTGCGCACTCAGGTTTCACTTCTGGCTCCAGGGGGTGGGCATCCTGATTCGGAACTCCCTCCCTCTTGCCGTTGACGATATTATCCTGGATGAAAGGGGACGATACGCCGCCATTGTGGGGCGCTGGGAGGGGAGGGTTGTCACCCTACTCTCCGTTTACGTACCGCCAGGCCTCCAGACTACTACCTATGCCGACCTGGGAAGAGTGATCTTGGGAGTCCCCGAAGGTTTGCTTGTAGTGGGTGGGGATTTCAACTCTGTAGTGTCTGGGATGTTTGATCGTTACCCTCCCCGTGACATTGCGAAATCTCAATCCTGGTTGGAGGACTTCCTGGAGGCTCTGGGGCTTGCCGATTGTTGGCGCCTGCTTCACCCTGGGCAATTGCAATATACCTTCCACTCTGGGGCCCACGGCAGTCTTTCGAGACTGGATTACGTGTTGATGCCCTCCTCCCAGGCAACTCTCATAAGAGAGGTGAAACATCTTGCTAGGGGTATTTCGGATAATTCCCCACTATGGTTGGTTGTGGACGCACACTTGGGGTCGGAGGGTAGAGTGGCCCCGATAAACCCATGGTATCTCCGTGATCCCAAGGTTAGAACGGAACTAATTAAATCGATTGACCAATACTTTGCCGAAAATGTGGGTTCTGTGTCCTCTTCTTTTTCATTGTGGGAAGCATACAAAACTGTTATTCGGGGCCAGGCCCTCTCCTTGATTGGCAATGTTAAGAGATGTAGGCGGGAGGAGGTTGTACGTCTTGAAAATGAAATCTCCGTTCTTGAGGGGGAGTTGGAGTCCGAAATCTCCCCGGAGAGGCTGCACCTTTTGGGTCTGAAACAACTTGACTATAGAGCGCTGGTGACTGACGCTGCGAAAGAGATGGGTCGGGAGCAGCAGGGACATTTGTATGATGTGGGAGATAAGGCTGGGAAATTGCTTGCTTGGTTAGATAGGAGGGAATGTGCGAGTCGGGTTGTCCCTGTTATTGCTGATGTGAATGACGTGAGTATCACTGACCCTGCTGCTATTGTTGAATGTTTCGCTGATTATTTTTGGGTAGTGTACTCCCCTGTGTCAGATAGACCTGAACATTACTCCCACTTGCTTCTACGCGATATCGCGCTGCCATGCTTGTCCGACCCTGAAAGGGATCTGCTGGAGGCTCCGCCTACGGTTGATGAAATCGCGATTGCCATCTGCTCGGTTCGCTCGGGAAAGGCTTCGGGCCCTAATGGGCTCCCTATTGAGCTTTACAAGCTCCGTCCGGATGTGCTGGCACCACATCTGCGGTCGATGTTTTTAGAATCACTGGAGACGGGTTCCCTTCCTCCTGACCAAAGATTGGCTTCCGTAGTGGTTATTCATAAGGAAGGTAAGCCACGCGACCGCTGTGATTCCTTCAGGCCCATATCTCTGATTAATGCTGAACCGAAGATTCTGGCCAAAGTGCTCGCCAACCGTTTGGTCTCTGTCATAGGTGATCTGGTTCACCCGGACCAGTCCGGATTTATACCACACCGTAACACAGCACTTAACCTCCGGCGCCTGCATGGAGTCCTTGCACGAGCGGAGACCTTGCGTGAACCGGCCATCTTGGCGTCTTTGGACGCCACCATGGCGTTTGATACGCTGGAGTGGCCGTATCTTTGGGCGGTTCTCTTTAAATTCGGTTTCGGACCCACTTTTATTAACTGGGTGAAATTGCTCTACACTGACCCTTTAGCCCAAGTGGTGGTGAACGGGCGTGTCTCGACCTCCTTTGCTCTCGGTAGGGGTACGCGCCAGGGCTGCCCTTTGTCCCCACTCTTGTTTGCCCTTGCTTTGGAGCCACTGGCGGCCTGGCTGAGGTGGGAGCCATCTTTGAAGGGCATTAGATGGACCTCGGAGTTTGAAGATCGTGTATCCCTGTACGCAGACGATATACTCTTGTACCTTACGTCGCCTCGGAAGTTGTAGATCGTCCTTTTCAACGTTTTGACTTCTTTCCGTAAAAACTCCGGTCTTGGCATTAACTGGTCGAAGTCTTGCATCCATGTCCTCTCCGGCGAGGCTCCTCTCCTGCCTCGTGGCTGTCCTATCTCGGTGGTGCTGGAAGGATTCAAGTACCTGGGAATCTTTATCACCTTGGACCCCATGCTTCGTTATGAACGCAATTTGCTGTCCCCTCTCCAGCGCCTCCGTGCTGATGCGATTGCGTGGGGTAGACTCCCTCTCTCTCCTCTGGGATGGGCGGCGCTGTTTAAGATGATGTCGCTCTCCCGATTTCTTTATGCGCTTCAGAACACACTTGACATTGTTCCAGCCGGTTACTTTCGGGAGATTGAAAGTCTACAGCGACAACTGATATGGGGGGGCCATTCCCGTATTGCCCTTTCGAAGCTGACGCTCCCTTGATATGATGGGGGCATCGCGCTCCCGGACATCCGTCGCTACAATTGGGCCTCCCAGCTGGGGGCTATTAACCATAGCACTTACTCTCACTTGCCGAACCCGGCTTTTGAGATGGATAAATGGCAGCTGCCTGGTGGAGATTACAACAGGGCTCTGTACGCGAAATCTGCCGGCGGATCTCTTACGGGCCCCACTAAGACAGCAGTACAGGTGTGGCATCATGCTACAGCAGCCACGGGATGGGCTGACAAGCCGACCAGTGCTACTCCGCTTTATGCATCGGAAAAACTTGGCTCCCTCTGGAAGTCAAAGGGTTTTGATAGGTGGGACGTGATCGGTATCAGCAGGGTTGATGATGTGTGGATCAAGGGTAGAGTCAAGACATTTGAGGAGCTGAAAGTTGAGTACGACCTGAATGATAGGGAATCCTTTTGGTATGCGCAAGTCCGACATGCGGTCCTGTCCGTTTTTCCCTTGGGCTCGGATATTCCGGAGGCGTCCCCGCTTGAAGATCGGATACTGGATGGGCACATCCCTGATAGCACGATCTCGCTCATATATAAAAAGTTAATTAATACCAGGACTGGCCTACTGGATAACCTTCGAGAGTTATGGACTAGTGATGGTTTAGAACTCAATGACGAGGACTGGCAGGCTGCGATCTCTTCCCCGAAGGAGGTGGCTATCCCGGAGAAGTGTGGCTCACTGGTTAGAGGAGGCAGACCTGGAAGCAGAGGTCAGCCCGGGACCAGGGTTCAATTCCCGGCTCGGCGGGGTCTTGAGTCCTAAAATGTCCATGGACTCGACAATTCTCGCTCCGGTGCCTACTCGATTCACGGGTTCACACTCTGCGACTCTGGGCAATAGCTTGCTTAATCTCCACAACGGCCCCTCGCGGTGGGATGCCTGGCTTTCACCTTGCCGATACCCTGCCGGGGTTATCTCACAGGGGAATACCAGGACGGGTTCCCTAAGCAAGCGCTTAGAAACCGCTCGGTGATTTGCGCTATATAAATTCCTGTACATTTACATTTACATTTACATTTACATTTACATTTACATTTACATTTTTTGTCCAGCTCAAAATTCTTCATAGGGTATACGTGACAGGTCCTCGTCTGATACGCATGGGTTTCTCGACGGATGGATTGTGCAGGCGTGGCTGTGGTATGGTGGGCACGTTTCTACATATTATTTGGGAATGTCCTGCAGTGCTGCGCTATTGGACCCGCATGCATGAAGTCATGAGTGAAGTCACGGGTGTGCAATCAATGCCTGAAGCGCGGAGGTGTCTGTTGAATGTCTGGGAGCTGAATGATTATCACGAGGCGCAGCTTCGGTGGGTGACCTTGGGTAACATGATTGCCAAGAGAGACATTGCCCAATTATGGGGAGCGCAGAGGCCACCGACAGTTCTGGTGTGGCAACAAAACATGGACTGGTGTATGTTTAGAGAAAAGACTGTTTATGTTTCCCGTGGCACGCCCCGCAAATGGGGGAAAATTTGGTCTCAATGGAACAAGTACCGTGGTGATATATGCACTCCCCCCCGTCCGGAACTGAATACTGACCTGTCTTCCTCCCAACCTGATGTTTCCTCCGCAGGAATTTAGATGTTTTACTTGCTTCTGGTCTCCTCCCCCCCCATTGTCATCGTATAATTCTGGTATTTGATTTGCAAATGTACCCCCCCCAGGTAACGAAGTGACACGTTTGTATTGTATTGCCTTGCTTTTGTTTTATTTTTATTTTTTTTGTTATTTGAATTCAATAAAAAGATTTTTTTTTAAAAATCGATATTTTGACTGCGCATCATGTTAGCTGTCCCATTAAAAATTGAATCAACTCTCTCATTTCTACTTATGAGCCAATCCCAACACATAGGGCCCCATTAGGATGACCCCATCCTGTTGTGAAAATGGACCGCGCGCCATTAGGGCGGGGGTCCCGTGGGTGCTATTAGGATGCCCAGTGATCAGTCCTATCATTTGGCCAAACCCAAGTGCATGTCAGTCTGGTCCCCTGATCATTGGGACAGCAAACACCGCACCATCTATTGCTGGTTAAGGATTTGGTCTACCAACATACGCGAACCGTCAGTGATGGCTGATCCTTGATGGTTAAGTGAATAGCAGTGCAACAAAGAAATAGTGACTTTAAAATAGAATGGAGTGTCCTCCTACTAATAACTTTATTCTGCGGACGAACCACACCTCCTAGTTAAAAACCAAGAACAGTGCAGGAGAGACAGTCAAACAAATATCTGTCTGATAACGGGCCAACATGTTTCTGCCTATCGGGTATAAAATCCCATGGCATTCGTCAGGGCCTCTGTTCTTTCAATAGTTGCACAAGTAGTAGTGAAACAAAAGAAACACCACCACCACCAAAGTGAGAGAAATAAAAAATTAGAAAGGTTGAATACGGTACAACCTGTAACAACCGCAGACATTAGCCCTCCATGTCGATAAGGAAATACAAATTCTATGGAGGAAAATGTATAGTCGTTAATTATGGACTGACTGTGTCAGTTACCCACACACCTGGTATCACCAAAAATAAATGAAAAAACTATATAATATATTCATGCTCACCCTCCATGGTATGGAGAAGGACCTCACCTCACCTGGACCTTGCTCAGGTTGTATGAGGCCCTGCGCTACATAGATACAAGAAGGGAAACAGAAATGGAGCACCCTAAAGCATGGATTACACTGCCGATTGATATGCCCAATGTGATTCCTGTATAAAAAATCCCCTTATATCTAGGGACCAACATGTAATGAGACTCTAGCACTCAAACTTAGTGCGCCCTGCCTCAAAGCCTCCCAGGTCTATTATCTAACACAAAATTGTACTCATACAGATATATTACGTGTTGCTAGTGTCACTAGTCAAAAGCTACAAACTAAATCAACAACATTCTCTATAACTATATTTACATACTGGGATTAAAAAGTCTGATCTGTTGTAGACTCACCTATCCGTCGGTACCTCAAGCTTCCATCTGAGACTTGGGGGAGGCACCGACTTGTAGATGGTCTCTTCTTTAATAGTGTCTCCGGGGGTTGATTGTATGGTAACCCTCCGCCTCAGTTATTAATGAAGGTCTTGAATAGTATATGTTATGTGATCCCAGAGTGGTTTGATTAGTCCCCAATGGCATCTCCCTGCTTCTTCAGTAACTTGAAAACAGGAGCATTGTTTATTCACCCTGTTTTTGATGGATTTAGGGGCGCACTACTTTGTGCTCGAAATCACGCGAGAACTCGCGCTTAGAACTACTGGATGACATCATGAACTCCATCTTTGTAGTTCGTTACAGTGCAGTTGCTATGGGTAATCACCTCGGGCCCAGAACTACTAAATGAGGTCATCTCCTCCATCTTTGTAGTTCGTTTAGTATCAGTTTTTGTGGAAGATAGAAAGCACAAGGACGCTTCCGATCAGGACCCTATCATGCTCAGTGTTATTATGCTCAGTGTTATTAATTGTGCCAATGATCAAAGGCAGAGCGCTCGACATTGCGCTAAATACAAACGCATTAGAAATACGGAGCTCTACATTACAGGACATTCTATGTTATATTGCAAGTCTCACAAGACCTTGAAAGATATGAACTGAACAATGATATCGACTTGCCCGTTTGTGGTAGTATGTTTACTATACCGATGACCGCAGCAATACTGGATATTATCCAGTCAATTATCTAAAAATGCTCTAACTTTGTTTTGAAGGATAGAGTTATATAATCAATATAAGACTCGTCAGCCAGACTATAAGTATGGCTATATAGAATCATGTGTCTACAGTAAAGGTTCTCGCCAACAGTGTATTTCCAAGAACCACCGGCTAACAGTAAATGAAGAAATATTAGTGGTACATAGTCTGCTCCACCTACGAGACACAGACACTTCTTCTGGAGGTCATATTAAAGGTGTGTGTCAGTTGTAATAATGCAAGCTGCAGCAATACTAAGCCTCTGCCCTCTTTGTGTTAATGAAACTTATGCCGTCGCCGCTTATATAGTTGTATTTGTTAAAGTATAACACCTCTATACAACCCAAAAGTGTATATCTCAGTTCATATTAAAATAACTACGTTCATACAAAACGGGGGGCCTCTGCTGAGGTAAGCTAAACCCGTGGTTGGAACCCTATAATAGGGTCCATGGAATATCATCGTTTAATCCACATTTATCTGTCTGGAGCTTGTAAATCCATTTTTGTTCCTTTGAGAAAAGGTAACTCGACACATCACTTATGTGTCCAGGTATGTAGGGCTTCTCAAGGACAGTCCATTGGAAATCAGTTTCATTGTGCTGTTTCTCCAAGAAATGTCATGTGAGTTTCGTGTGGGACTTCTTGCAGCGAAACGAGCTCTTATGCTCTAACATTCCTGTGCGGACTTTTCGAGTTGTCATGCCCACATATCGAATGGAACATATACATGTCAGCATGTAGATTAAATAATTGCTGCACCCAAGGTCTATTCGTACCTATGTCTATCTCTCTGGTATGATTCGTCTGAGGACAGACAGAGCAAATGCCACACGGGTGGTGACCCACCACAGGAGGGAGATTCCATAGGGTTTCGCCAATTTTCTTTCTGGTTTCTTTGGGGCGTGTGTGTACAAGCCGGTCCCGAATGTTACTGGCCCATTTAAACGCAAATAGGGGCTGCGCTATCTTTTCTTTGCTATGATTGAGAAGGCGCCAATGTCTTCTCACAATTTTCTGGATACTGTTACTCCTAGTATTGAAAGTACTCACAAATGTGAGTCTTTCAAGTGGTGGTTTAGCAATGGGAGGTTCAAGAAGGGCATCTCTATTGTTATTCATTGCTCTTTTCCTTGACCTCTTAATCAGCGAGCTAGGATAATGTCTCTCTTTCAATTGTGTGCATGTGCATCAAAGTCCTCCTTACTCAAGCAGTTTCTGCGTACTCGAAGGAACTGCCCGTAAGGTAAGTTTTGGCTTAGGGACTTAGGGTGGTAGCTCTCATACAGGAGCAAGGAGTTATGCGCCATAGGTTTCCTGTAAAGCTCACTCTGCAGGTCGGCGCCGAAGGGATCCAAGATGGCGGAGTGAGGATCCGTGCCGTCGGCTCTCCTGGAGGCTCCACTCTCCCCTCTCCTGACCCACAAGGGCTTGCGATTTAACGGATGACATAGACTCGAACCTGAATTTTGATAGAAACTGATTGAACAGATAAATGCTGAACTAGCAAGCTGAAACATCCAATTCTTTTTATAAAAAGAAAAACTTTTCCGGCGTCTCCTCTTTTCGAACGCCGATGCTCCGACTCCCAGACCCGGCTTGGCTGCTCTGGTGGATGCTCCACGACCTGTTTGGCAGCTCCGGGATCGGCTGGATTGGGCTTAGCCGACGAGTGACTGCCGGCGTTCTGCGGCTGGGGAGGATGTCTCCCAAGAACCCGAATCCGCCGCGCTCGACAAGAAACAGGAAGCAGGACACAGCGGCCCCCCCGCTACAGCCGCTTCGGTAACTACAGCAGCTGTGGCAGCAGCGGCAGCACCACCCCCGCCTATTGCGGAGGCTATGAACGAGAGCGCCCCATCAGAAGACAGAAGACAGCAGGGGCTCCGCTCTGCCTGGTGGAAAGAAAGTTGCTGGCGCCACATCGCTTGGAGAACCAGCCGTTACCGCTAAGAAACGGAACCCAGCAGAAGATTTGGTGAAAGACAGACAGGTACTGAGACCACCTACTCTTTTAGCAGGGACTCAGCTTAAAACCTGTAACGATTTTACCCCTAAGACAGCTAAAACGGGGCCCGAACTGATCACCAAAATGAGGGGGTTGGCAGGAGAGATAGATCCTCAGCCTTTAAGAAAAGTTGCTACAAACCCCAATGCAATCCAAGAGGTGGGGGAAAAAACAACGCTTGCATATAGCCGGGTTGACAATGAAGTTGACGATATTCATGCTGGCACTGACTTTGAGGGACTCTCGATTAACCCCTCGGCTAACGCTGAACAGACACTGCTTGGCAGAGTTAGGGGAGCTGACCCAGCCATATTAGCCTCTGTACCAGGGCTTGACCCTTCCAGCGTCATCCAGCCATCACTCTGTGACCCGGGACCGGGCATAATCAGTCTGGGAAGACTACCCGAAGCCCACTCAAAAGACGATGAACACGGGGCACAGAATGAGCATATAGTACATATAGCACCTACAGTATCTGTAGTGGACACTAAGCTGGACTCTTATGAGGACTACGAGGCTGAGATCGAGACGGAAGCCGAGGATGGCTCTATTGCCGACCCTCTTGCGGCGGGGGGCACATCCAAGGTTATGGTGGAGAGTAAACAAAAAGCAAGAAGAGGTAGTAAGGCTGGAGTTATCTCTAAACGCTCAAAACTAGGCAATAACCAAGCTTTAAAGAAGAACTTGCCGGACAAAAGCCCACTTAGAAAATGGATTGAAACGAAGGGCTTGGTCAAAACCATGACATTAAGGCTCTCAGGAACAAGCCCCACAGACTCTATACCTATACCTGTACTGATCACTCCGGATAAAAGTATCTCAACCAACCCTGCTAGTCTGCCTTCAGAGGACTATACAGTGGAAGCACAGCATCAGGTGCAGGGAAATCTGCCTGCCCCGTTAGGTACTCCAGAACTAACATTAGCCTACACAAACGATGCTCTGCATCCTAATACTAATCTAGCTGCCCATATAACAGGTAACATCAGCTTCCCTTCTTCAGAGGGGTCAACTCCTGGCCCTGTTCTAGCCTCTTCATCACCTCTTATGGCTAAAAGCAGGGGGAATTCCCCAGATGAGGGATTAATGAGACAAGACTCAAGAGCGGAAACTGCCAACTCTTCCCCTCTGGACGAAATATTAAAGATACTGAGTAAACAGCTAAGCAACCAACGAGCAGAAGCACAGGAGCACTACCTCCAACTTAGGGAGGACAACAATAAGATGCAATCCTCCTTGTGCGACCTCACCACTAAAATCGGGGGGATTTCACAGGAAACCAAAGAACTGCAGCAACGGCTGGTAGAGGTGGAGGAGTCTACCACCAAAATGACAGCTACAGTGGGAAAACATGATGACCAATTGGCTGTACTACAGTTAAAAGTCGAGGATTTGGAAAACAGGCAGAGAAGATCTAATCTAAGACTATTTGGTAAACCGGAGAGATCTGAGGGCTCAGACCCAAGAGCGTACATTGTTGGGGTACTCCAAAAGGCTTTTCCCGACTTGGCAGACTGGGACTGGGACTCACAAATTCAGCGGGCCCATCGTCTGCCTATGTTTCAAAACAATAGAGAGAATCAATTCCCACCTCCTTTTCTAATTTATTTTGGCAATTTTCTTTTGCGCCAGTCGGTCTGGCAAAGAGCCCGCCCTAACTCTCCAATAGCTGTAGGGGAGTTCTCATTTTTTGCACGATCAGACCTAAGCAGGGACACCATGGAAAGGAGGTGGCAGCTCCGTAAATTGATGGACCCTATTAAGTCTTTTGGAGGACAGGTGTTCCTTCAAGAACCCGCCCGTCTTAAGGTTATTAGAAATGGGCGGACACATTTCTTCAACGATGTTAAGGAGGCAGAGGCTTATCTCTCTAGTATCAGCTCTAGTTAGAGCCGGCTGCAAAATAACAATCCCAACTGGCACTAAGGGTGATTGGGGAAATAAAAGCACAAAAAATACCACAAATATATAATTTCTACATTAGATATGATTTAGCTTAGAGGGGTCAGTAGAGGATTACCTTTCAAACTATGATAAACGCTTAACAAGCTACACTCTATTTTTACACTTGTTTAGTTTGTACAATGATGTTTGATAAGGGGGGGGGCAGGAGCCTCTCAGGGTGATCCATCAGACGAGCTGCCTCATCAACGGCAGCTATAGCTGGAGGGTGGCTCTTCCCCGGCCGGGGAGTGAGCCAAGGAGGCGGGAGGGGGGTGGGACCCATCTCCGCAGGTTGGGATTCAGGGGAGCTGGGGGGGGGGGGGAAATTCACTTAAAATTTGTTTACAGGCTGACAGGGGAGAATATGATGAAAATTTTTATAAAGACATTAAAACACTGTTTTTTTGAATGAATTATTGGCTGTGCTAGCTGTCTGAGGGACCATGACCAAGAACAATTACCTGATTATTTGAAGTTGGGCATGATTTTCCAGCTACTTTGCAAATGTATGTAATAAAATGTTTAGCCTGGAACGTAGCGGGGCTCAACAGTAAAAACAAAAGATCCTTGGTGTCAGAAGAGCTAAAATTACACAATCCTCATTTTTGTTTACTGTCAGAAACTCACATTATATGGAAGGACAGGAAAATACTAAGCCAATTGGGGTATGATATTGTGGCTTGCTCTACTTATGGGAGCCCCACAAGAGGGGTAGCCATCCTCAAAGATAAGCGTTTCAGGGTTGAAGTAACGCAAACAGCCCACGACAATGACGGCAGATGGGCCATTGCTCAGATTAACTATGGAAACAGCAAATATGTTTTATGTGTGGTGTATGGCTCAAATTTAGACGAACCAATGATTTTTGACCAACTAAATGTGAAACTTTTGGATTGGGAGGGAGAAATTATTATAATGGGGGATTTTAATTGCATCATGGACTATAAAATGGATACAACTAAGCCGAGCACTCATCAGAGGATGCATAAGACCAGGTCATCTATATTAGACTTATGTCAGACTCATAATATCAAAGATGCCTGGCGCCACCTACACCCAAAAACAACGGGGTATACATATTTTTCAGCACCTCATAAACTGTGCACCAGATTGGACATGGCACTAGCTAGCGATAATTTACTGCGAACTAGCTCCATGGTTTTATGTCCCCGAATTACCTCAGATCATAACGCACTAATATTGACATTTGACACACCAAGCATTAGGACACCCCCTAGACCATTTTCTTTCCCCAGATACTTAATCTCTGACTTAACCTATCTGACGCAGCTTAAAGCTCATCTTGTTGAATTTATAAATATTAATAAGAACTCAACCGGATGCTGTATGGTTTGGGATGCCTGTAAGGCCAGTATCAGGGGCTTCTCGCAGTCCTACGTGATCAGGCAAAACGCAGAACGAAGGAAGCATAAGGCCATTCTAACATCAAGCATAACTAAACAAGAAGAACTGTTGGCATCAGCACTTCAGTTAAACCTCCCAACAATTACAGAAATCAGCCTCAAACTTAGCGCGCTTAAAAATGACATAAAAACTAATTTTATCCGAAAAAGTAGCGCTAAGATTCACAAATTTAAAATTGCACAATACGAGGGGGGGGGGACAAAATCGGCAACATCCTGGCCTATAAAGTTGCCGAAGACAGAGCAGACACTTTAATCTCTAATATCCGGGGGCATGGCAACAAATTATTTAACAAGCCAGAAGATATACTTGAGCAATTTGCCGATTACTATAGAAATCTTTATACCCCAGACAACTCTGTAAATCACTATTTAATCCGAGGCTATGTGGAGGAACACTCACTGAATGTAGAGAACATCCTAGGCCTGGGCTCACTATCTGACGATATAACGATGGCAGAATTATATCAGGCAATCAACTTCCTGCCTGCCGGGAAAGCTGCAGGAGAGGATACAATACCTCTGGAATTATATAAAGCCTGTAGAATGGAACTGGAACAGCTAATGCTGGAAGTTATGCAATCAGTCGGGCTAAACGGAAAGGCTCCCAAGTCCTGGAACAGGGCTAAAATAATCTTTTTTTTATAGAAAGATAAGCTCAAGGAGGAGAGAGGGTCATATCGACCAATCTCCCTGATAAATACTGATGCGAAAATATTCGCAAAAATTATGGCACTTAGACTAGCTCCTATTATGCCGCAAATTGTTAATCCACAACAACATGGGTTCATCTCCGGGAGAGACACTACGACACCTGTAAACATGGCCATCACGGCGTTTGACGTCGCGGAGGTAGAATCCACCCCACTCGGCATGATATTATTAGACGCTGAAAAAGCTTTTGACCGAGTGGGGTGGGACTATCTCTGGAGCGCGTTGTCTAGGATGGGGTTTGGGGGGAACTTCCTGAAGGGAATACAGGCACTATATGATAACCCCACGGCTTGCATTAGCTACGGGGGCTTGACCTCTTCAGAATTTCCAATTCTGCGTGGTACTCGCCAGGGCTGTCCCCTCTCACCTCTTTTATTTGCGCTTTCTCTAAAACCTTTTTTGTTTGCCCTACATTCCCAAACTTTGATTGTACCTTTCAGCTCCGGCTCACAGGAGCTGACAATGACAGCCTATGCGGACGACATTGCCATCTATACTTCTGATATTGGCAAAGCATTGAAAGGGATCTCTATAGAGGCCTCGAAATTCGGGAAGGTGTCTGGGTATAAACTTAACCCACAGAAGACACAAGTTGTAGCCAACTACTCCCCTGCCGTGGCCGTCCCTGAGATCTGCAAAGATGCTACCTATTTAGGGGTTAAAATAACGGCCAAAATACAAGATATTAACAATATAAATTATAATGAACTGATTAAACGAACCGTTCTACTACTAACAAAATTGAATAAATTGCCCCTGAATCTGATTGGAAGAATTCATCTCATAAAGATGAAGATACTGCCAAAGTTTGTCTACTTATTTCGATCCATTCCACTGACATTAAACAATCAGTTCTTTCAGCATTTAGATAGCGTTCTGAGTCGCTTTATATGGGGCTATAAGAAGCCGAGGAGGTCACTAAAACTGTTAAAGAACAACACAAATATGGGAGGGCTTAACTTTCCAGACTTTAAACTATATTTCTGGTCAGCATTTTTTACACGTTTGCGATCTTTACTCCATGGAGAAAGAGCTTTATTTTTTCATTTTTTTATGTTGAAACAAGACTCACTTTTCTTTTTACTCAGAGTTAATGACCCGAATTATTACAAGAGGGTGAGATTCAAGACTGCTAGAGACATTGTTAGGATCTGGGGTAATATATTAACATATTGTAAAACATCTTTCTTTCATCCAAAGCTTCCGTTATGGGGCAACCCAGATCTCCCGGCTATCTTTACGGATAATATCACTCACAACTGGGCGGCACTTGGGATCAGGGTTTTTGCAGATTTGTATGACACGCAAGGGTTCTTGGTATTTAATACGCTTAAACGAATATATGAGTTACCGGAAGCCACAAGATACAAACATTTACAGATACATGATTATTTGATTAATAAAAAAAAGATTCAAAATGTTGCTGATTGCGATGTATGGACCTGCTTATACTCAAATAAGAATAAATCAATCATAAGCGAAGCATACAAATCACTCAGTAACTTTAAAACGAATGATAGTGCTAAACTAGCCATGAAGTGGGGCACTCAACTGGGCCTAAATATTACTCCAAAACAAATAGAGCACTCTCTTTCTAACATCAATAAACTTGTACGGTCATCCAGCCTTAGGCTTCAACAATTCAGAACAACCTGCATGCTCTATTATACCCCTGAAAGAATTTCTAGATGGTCCCCTAATGCTGTTTATGGTGATCGCACTAAATGCCCTAAATGCTCAGCCGACGCAGCAAATTTAACACACATGTTGTTTTCAATGCCCCAAACTTAAGAAATATTGGGGGGACATACAGAATGTACTGAGAATAAAGAATATTATGTTACCTACCTTCACGGCTGCTTCGGTCTTATTAGACTCTTATTCCATGTCATCTCCACAATCTGCTCTAGTTACTATACTTATATCTTGTGCTAAATTAACCCTGGCTAGAGCCTGGATCTGCACGGAACCACCGACGGTTTGGGACTGGTGGGCACTAGCAACAGAGATACATGCCATGGAGCTAGCCCTAGCAAATCTTAGGGGAATGCGCTCACTGATGAAATTTAATAGAAACTGGGGAACCTTCCTAGAATAAAAATTACTCATTGCTCCTTGGGTTTTTTTTTTTCTTCTTTTTTTTCTCTTTTTGATATGTACTTATACTGACTGACCACGAATTTGGAACTTTGTCTCTGTCTTTGTATATTACTTTATCTGCAATATAATATATTTACTCTGATGTTCTTTAATTCATGTATGTACTTATTTATGTTTTGTTTATCTGTCAGCTTGCTAAACAATAAAAAAAACAAAAAAAAAAAAACAATGAAACTGATTTCTAATGGACTGTCCTTGAGAAGCCCTACATACCTGGACACATAAGTGATGTGTCGAGTTACCTTTTCTCAAAGGAACAAAAATGGATTTACAAGCTCCAGACAGATAAATGTGGATTAAACAATGATATTCCATGGACCCTATTATAGGATTCCAACCACGGGTTTAGCTTACCTCAGCAGAGGCCCCCCGTTTTGTATGAACGTAGATATTTTAATATGAACTGAGATATACACTTTTGGGTTGTATAGAGGTGTTATACTTTAACAAATACAACTATATAAGCGGCGGCGGCATAAGTTTCATTAACACAAAGAGGGCCGGGGATTAGTATTGCTGCAGCTTGCATTATTACAACTAACACACACCTTTAATATGACCTCCAGAAGAAGTGTCTGTGTCTCGTAGGTGGAGCAGACTATGTACCACTAATATTTCTTCATTTACTGTTAGCCGGTGGTTCTTGAAAATACACTGTTGGCGAGAACCTTTACTGTAGACACAATGATTCTTTATAGCCATACTTATAGTCTGGCTGACACGTCTTAGAGTATTAATTATATAACTCTATCCTTCAAAACAAAGTTAGAGCATTTTTAGATAATTGACTGGATAATATCCAGTATTGCTGCGGTCATCGGTATAGTAAACATACTACCACAAACGGGCAAGTCGATATCATCGTTCAGTTCATATCTTTCAAGGTCTTGTGAGACTTGCAATATAACATAGAATGTCCTGTAATGTAGAGCTCCGTATTTCTAATGCGTTTGTATTTAGCGCAATGTCGAGCGCTCTGCCTTTGATCATTGGCACAATTAATAACACTGAGCATGATAGGGTTCTGATCTGAAGAGTCCTTGTGCTTTCTATCACCCATAAAAACCGATACTAAACGAACTACAAAGATGGAGGAGATGACCTCATTTAGTAGTTCTGGGCCCCAGGTGATTACCCATAGCAACTGCACTGTAACGAACTGCAAAGATGGAGTTCATGCTGTCATCCAGTAGTTCTAAGCGCGAGTTCTCGCGCGATTTCGAGCACAAAGTAGTGCGCCCCTAAATCCATCAAAAACAGGGTGAATAAACAATGCTCCTGTTTTCAAGTTACTGAAGAAGCAGGGAGATGCCATTGGGGACTAATCAAACCACTCTGGGATCACATAACATATACTATTCAAGACCTTCATTAATAACTGAGGCGGAGGGTTACCATACAATCAACCCCCGGAGACACCATTAAAGAAGAGTCCATCTACAAGTCGGTGCCTCCCCCAAGTCTCAGATGGAAGCTTGAGGTACCGACGGATAGGTGAGTCTACAACAGATCAGACTAATAAGGAGTCTTTTTAATCCCAGTATGTAAATATAGTTATAGAGAATGTTGTTGATTTAGTTTGTAGCTTTTGACTAGTGACACTAGCAACACGTAATATATCTGTATGAGTACAATTTTGTGTTAGATGATAGACCTGGGAGGCTTTGAGGCAGGGCACACTAAGTTTGAGTGCTAGAGTCTCATTACATGTTGGTCCCTAGATATAAGGGGATTTTTTATACAGGAATCACATTGGGCATATCAATAGGCTGTGTAATCCACGCTTTAGGGTGCTCCATTTCTGTTTCCTTCTTGTATCTATGTAGCGAGGGGCCTCGTAGAACCTGAGCAAGGTCCAGGTGAGGTGAGGTCCTTCTCCCTACCATGGAGGGTGAGCATGAATATATTATATAGTTTTTTCATTTATTTTTGGTGATACCAGGTGTGTGGGTAACTGACACAGTCAGTCCATAATTAACGACGATACATTTTCCTCCATAGAATTTGTATTTCCTTATTGACATGGAGGGCTAATGTCTGCGGTTGTTACAGGTTGTACCGTATTCAACCTTTCTCATTTTTTATTTCTCTCACTTTGGTGGTGGTGGTGTTTCTTTTGTTTCACTACTACTTATGCAACTATTGAAAGAACAGAGGCCCTGACGAATGCCATGGGATTTTATACCCGATAGGCAGAAACATGTTGGCCCGTTATCAGACAGATATTTGTTTGACTGTCTCTCTTGCACTGTTCTTGGTTTTTAACTAGGAGGTGTGGTTCGTCCGCAGAATAAAGTTATTAGTAGGAGGACACTCCATCCTATTTTAAAGTCACTATTTCTTTGTTGCACTGCTATTCACTTAACCATCAAGGATCAGCCATCACTGACGGTTCGCGTATGTTGGTGGACCAAATCCTTAACCAGCAATAGATGGTGCGGTGTTTGCTGTCCCAATGATCAGGGGACCAGACTGACATGCACTTGGGTTTGGCCAAATGATAGGACTGATCACTGAGTCTATTTGATGGAAACCCTTCACTAATTGTTCTGGATTTGTCAGCCATGTATGAATGATCTGCGCTGTGTTGGCTTTTCCTATACACATGGTGTTCACCGTATATTGAATTATGCTGTCTTCATGTGATTTATACACCCCGAGATCCTGGTGACTCGGACTGACAGTCCAGCTATATTATTAAGCTGATAGACCCTCTGTGTTTTCTGTGTTATACATATAGAAGTTGCTGGGGATAATAACCAGGTACGGGTCTTTAAACCTTATATCCCTTGGACCCTCCCTGAATCCGTTTTGTTGTTGATTATTGCTATTAGGATGCGCCCGCCACAGTGGCGGGCGCATCCTGCATCCCTAACATTGCGGCGGGTGGTGCACTCAGCACTGCCCGCCACAATGTTAGGGAGGCATGTTGTGCATTTCCATGCACAACATGGCAGGCACACGCAGTACCTGCCATGTTGTGCATGGAACTGGAGGGGGGTACCACAGGTACCCCCCATGTGCACCCCCACTCCCCTGGAGTCCTTGGGGGCCCGCAACGGTCCCCCCTAGCCGACTCTGCATGCCTTTCCGTGGTGGCAATGGCGCCACAGAAAGGCATTCCTAAATGCACATAGAAATATGTCTGGCGGTGTCAAACAGACATCGCCACCATATTGCAGCCTTTTCCACCCGGTCGCAAGTCGCCCGGGGCCGAAGGTCTTTCCGTCCGTCGCGGACCCCCCAGCCATAATAATATCCGCCCGCATTCCTAATGGGGCCCATACTCTTTATACCAGGGGTTGATTAAGGACTTCTTCCCAATTAACTATTTTCTTACAATATATTCTTGTCAGATATTTCTTGCTTGCCTACCAAGTTAGTTCCTTGAATCAGGAGTATTTGACCCACACGTAAGCATGATGTCTTCCAATAGCCACAGTTCCAGTTGGGAAATCAATATCAACTGATGTATCTCCCAAGGGAAATCATCATTGAGGAGTAAAAAGCTCTTGAAATTAAAAAACTTCCTGAAAAAAAAAGATACAGTTTCAAGGCTGGGGATCAACAGGCTAAATCAGATCAGGACCAGCAGACAAGAGTAAATGGGAAATCCTACCAAAATAAATCGCTTAAATAATAAAAGAGGCTTGATACAAGAGGAAATAGTGAAGATCGGAATAATGACACTAAAATAGGCAAAGACCTTTCTGAAACGAAAATGTTAGCACATCTTCACTAGATTCAAAATATCCTTTATACTATGGGGAAAAAGAAGTGGGACTGATGACCTAAAACTGGAGCAGCTCTACTGAAAAATGGAGTAATACACTTTTAGTATGGCCCCCAAGCAATGTCGCCCCTAAGCCGATCACTCTATTTAGTGCAAAGAATGTCTCACGCTCCTGCCCCCTTGCTCTGAGAGACTTGCGCATGACTCAGAGAGAGAGAGAGAAAGAGAGGGCAGCATGCCCGCACATCTATCTGATATCATGACCTCAAATGCACCCATTGCCAGGTCAGGTCTGCTGTTCAATAGCGCAGTTCCCTGCTTCCCCTGAACAAGAACTATAGAGATCCTAACAGTTCTAGGATTTCCTTGTTCTGAAGTTTGAGTCAATGACAATGGGCTTTAAATGTATGATATTTATCCCATGACACTAGTATTCTTTCCTCACTCAATCCTTCAGGTTTTACCACACTTTCACTCGCGCTTTTGATATAGAGAGATTAAGTCCCTGGTTTATGAGTTTGCCTAGTAGCACTCACACTCTGGTGGCATCCTTTGCATGTGAATATACAGCACGCTGGCAACAGGCTGAGGGTTAAGGAGCTCTCCATTACCCACAAATTACATCCACATCTGTTTAATTCAGCAAGACAACTTCAAATGCAATACAGTTTTCTTTACGAGCTTTATTCTAAGATGCTCCATCGATTTTTAGGGCCTGATTCACAAATGTAAAATCCACTTCAGAGTAATTTACAGTTTTGAGTAAATCTGCTACTTTTGACCGCTCCCAAAATCCGAGTGTAAACAAAACATTAATAAGTTCAACACTACACATGGCCAAACACTTGTTGTCAGCCGCGGTCTGTGCAGGTAACAGCGGTGGGGCCTGGTAAGGGGAGATTTCGAGGGACGATGCTGAGGGAAAATGAATTATTTATTTAATTTCCCCTCTGCATCGTCCCTCGAAATCCCCCCTTACCCGACCCCACCGCTGTTACCTGCACAGACCGTGGCTGCTTGTAGTGCAACACACTCCATAGAAAATAAAGGAGGTAGGGATTCAATATAAAAAAACCTCATAGGATATAATCTGCAAATGAATTAAATTAACTTCAAAATAGTTACTCCACTGTATAAAAGCAGCATGTCACACGCTACGCGCAGCGAACGCACGCTGTAACAGAACGTTTGCACTTCACCACGGTTCTGTCCTTATTGTATTGTGCTTTTAAAAACCGCCGTAAATTTTTAAAAACTTTGAACCCTGAAGAAATTACAGTTTAATATACCATAAGTAAGACCTACTCGCACTCTTGCACTCTCTGACACCTGGTACTTCCGCATTCTCCCCGGTTGACCACGGGAATTATTCCCGATTGTTGTGGAGGGAGGCGCGGCACATCTACTACTTCTGGGCTAGAGGGGAGGAGGGCGCAGCCTCATTGGATGACCAACTCCACTGTATAAAAGCTGCATGTCACACGCTACGCGCAGCAGATGTGCGCAGCGGGCGTGCCAAAGGAACGCCAAAGGCAAGCCCGTCTGCGCCCCTCCGCGGCTGGCCGGGGCCAGGGACCACGACCCCTGGTCTTTCTCCCACCCATGTCAGGAGTTACAGCCCTAACTCTCTACTCAAACTCAGAGGAAAGACTCTAGCCCCTTGCCTCTCCTCATGGAACCCAGCTGAACAAGGCTCAATCTGCCCACACTGCGGATTTCAGCCTCAACCCGACCCCCCAATCAAACACACAGCGAAACATGTTTCTCTTGAACTGCAGATCACTTTCCAAACACACTACAGAGATTTCCCTGCTTCTAGATGAACTAAACCCTGATGCTCTATTTCTGACAGAAACCTGGCTCCATACCGAGTCAGATCCTGATATCATCCAAGCTTTACCTGAAGGCCACCAAATCTTACGCGAAGACCACTCAACAGTAAGAGGAGGTGGCTTAGCTATCATTTACAAAGACTGCTATGACTGCTGCAGCTCTCCTAACCCAATACCCAACTGCGAAAGCCTCTCCTTCTCCCTATACTTCCCCCCCACTAGCACCCTCTCAGGGATACTCATATATCGCTCACCTAGGACCCTAGGACAATTTCCTAACTGTCTGCCCTCCTCTATAGCCAACTGAGCATGCAGTTCAGCAAACTATACTCTCCTAGGGGATCCTAATATCCATTGTGATGACACCACGGATCATACTGCCCTAGAACTGACCACCAGCTTGCAGCACTACAACTCCAACAATTAGTGCTGAAACCTACCCACTATAAGGGTCATCTTCTTGATCCTATTTTTAGCAATTGTGCAGACCTCCTAGTAGGAATCCCTTCCCCCTACCATGGACAGACCACTTGTTGATCCCTGTCTCCTGAGTCACTCCACCCACCCAACCCTCCTCCACTATAGTTACGCGGAGGGAACGTAATTGGTCAAAACTCCCTCAGTCTGAATGGGCAGCGACCCTTGAAATCTCCAGACCACTCTGTAACCCCGACCCCATCTTAGCCAATATAAACTATAATAGATGGATCACGCACTCACTAGATTTGGTACTCCCTATAAAATGCACAGAATCCAAGCGCATCACCAGGACAGCCCCCTGGTACTCCGAGGATCTACGAGAAAGAAAGTGACAATTTAAAAAAATGGAGAGGAAATGGCGTCTGGACTAATCACCTACCAAAAAAAACGCATATAGAGCTGCAATAAAAACCTATAAAAATGAAATCAGAATCGCGCAAGCGACCTTTTTCGAAAATAAAATTAATGCATCTGCCTCCAGGACCAAGGAAATATATCAAATTGCAAAAACCCTCCTCAAACTCCCAGAAAAACCTCAAAACCCCCGTAATGCCCATTCCCCCTGTAACGATCTGGCAGAGTTTTTCCACAATAAAATACAAACCATTTACTCCTCCTTCTCCCACACTCAAATCCCCACTACACACATTAAACCTACTGAGCCAGGGAACTACCCCCCTGCAACTCTCAAAAACCTGCCCCCTCTTGACTCTACTACACTAGATTCCATCATATTTCAGGTGAAATCCGGTTCCCCTAATGATCCAGCACCGCCGCATACCCTGTGGACAGTTTCCTCGCACATTCTCCCCACTATCCTTGATCTAGTCAATGCCTCTCTGGTCACGGGTATCGTCCCACCCCTTTGGAAATGGGCCATGGTCAAAGCCCTTCTTAAAAAATCCAACTTAGATCCAAACAACTCAGGGAGCTATTGACCTATTTCCCCACTGCCCTAGCTTATCAAAATCGCTGAGAAATACGTCAATAAGATTCTGACGGAGTTCCTGGAGATCAACCATCTGCTCGACCCCTCCCGGACAGGGTTCCGACCCATGCACAGGACTGAGACCGCCCTCGTCCCCGTGACAAAAGAGGCAAGGAAGATCATGGTCCATGGAGGCACGGCTGCCATTATCCTCCTTGACCTAAGTGCCGCCGTCGACACTGTAAATCACAACATCTTACTGGGCAGACTTATCAATCTAGGAATCTCAACAAAAGCAAACACATGGTTTGAGTCTTTCCTGTCTGATCGCTCCTTTCAAGTCTTCGAGGGTGAAATCACTTCTCCCAGCAAACCTCTTGGCTGGGGTGTCCCACAGGGCTCCTTCCCGAGCCCTACACTCTTCAATGTTTACATGAGCCCCCTAGCTGAGAGTTAAAAATCATCTCCTACGCGGACGACACTGAGCTAGTGGTGGCTCTGAACCAACCTCACGCCAGGCCCAGCAACCTGAGGGATTGCTTAGAAGCTGTGACTGCGAAAATGCCTTACAGGTGTTAGGGTGAACTCTTGAGCACGCCTTTTGGCAAAATTAATTGCAAAGTAAAGCAAACCAGTTTTGTGATCAGTAGACAAAGTTTTATTCACTTTGTACTCATGATTCTTTTGTACTTCGTGAGTTCAAAATCTTAGAATCCGAAACATATTACAATGTGTTACATAGCAATAACTTCACATCTGGATTTTTCAAATGCTGGCATAACCATCCTGGCTTTCCTGTGAAATGTCCACTCCTGGGCACCCCCAAGGTGAAGCCAGGCATCCAAGCGCTGCTGGGGCCGTTGTGGAGATTAAGCAAGCTATTGCCCAGAGTCACAGAGTGTGACCCATGGTTAGACTAGGCACGAGGCGAGAATTATCAGGTCCGGGGAAATTGAGTCCAAGAGCCGCCGAGGCGGGAATTGAACCCTAGTCCCGGGGCAGACCTCTGCATCAGGGTCTGCTGCTCTAACCATTGAGCCACGCTTCTCCACTGTGATGATTGTGCATGAGAAACGGAATCGTGAATGGGTGGAAGAAAGGAAAAGGCGCCAAAGTGCTGCTCCAAATGGTGCTCATGTTACATACGGTGAGTTCAATGTGATGGAAATTAAGATAAAAATGACAGCTAGGAGCGGCGTGCCAAATTTAATCAATAAAGTATGTGAGAAGGTCAGTTACGTGCAAATCCGTGGTGCGAGCCCGGAATCGGGCTCCGAAGGTGCTACTAGATTCGGTGATGAAACCACCGTGCCAAACTAATGGTGCGAGAATCAAAAGGTGAACAACTTACCATGGCAGTAGTAACGTGTGAAGCTCTGTGGGTTCACTCCGGGTAGGGGCCATGCAAATATGCGGAAGTGAAACCGAGGGTGTATGCGAGCGTGCGTATTTGTGTGCGAGTGATAGACGTAAAAAGAGGACTAAAAAACTGTGAAATAAAAACAGTCAATAAAGTTCAACAAAAAAGACTGTGCGCAGCACGTAAAAGGAAAAGATCACGGGCGTGGGAGCAACTGGGTAAATATATAACGGGGACATTAAGATTGAGTACTAATAAAGTTAACACTGCTGATAAAGAAGAAAAACGAAACAAGTTTGACAGAGAGCTCAGGTAGGAAGGGGTACAGGAAGCATGTATAAGAAGTAAAATGTAATCAAGAAAGTGATGAGAGAGTGAAGGGAACAGCGTACCTGAAAATGGTGTGTTAAACAAAAGTGAACAGATCAGACAAGAAAATGAGCTATGTGACCAGGGGGCAATGGCTTCAGTGAAGGAATGTCCCAGATGAAAAATGAAGGGCAGGATGGGATGACAAGAATCAAAGTGACTGAGACACTAGAGGATGCAAATAAAGCGTTAGTGATAATGATTACAGAAAAAGGAAGGGTGCTGTAATACGTGGAAAAAAAGCACACGTGAAGGGTGAGATGAGCAGATTTGTTACAAAAAAATGAGAGAAAGTTGAGGAAAAGCTGCTAGAAATAATGGGGCCAAGGAGAGTAAGCCAAGGTCATAGAAAACTAATGTATTCCAATCTCTCATTGAGACCCTTCGGATGAATTGAACACAATCTGTGCATCCAATTAACTTATCTTTGGAGCAGAAATGTTTTTGGGTCCATACTGTCCGGTTTCTTCACCACCTCCAAAATTTGAAAGCGGATCTGACTTACATTATGATTATTGTTCACAAAATGAGCTGCTACACAAGATTTGGTATTCTTAGTTCTGATGTTGCTGCGGTGTTCTGTGAGTCTGATTTTCATCTTGCGTTCAGTTTTCCCAACATAGGGCAGTCCAGACAGACATTTCAAGAGGTGCACAACATTCGCGGTGTCGCAAGTTGCATTCACTTGAAGGCTGATGGGGGTACCTTGGGTAGGGTGCATCACAGTGGTACCTGGGTTGATGTTGTTGCAATGTATACAATTGTAGCAAGGGATCGTGCCTTTATATGTAGTCAGTTCGGTTGGGCGTGGTTTTAACATTTGTTGAAGGTTTTTCGAACGTTGATAGGCAAAAATGGGTAAATTATGAAAAATCTGATTGAAATCAGGTTCCAGTTGGAGGACTTGCCAATGTTTTTTGATAGATTGTTTAATGAAATTGCTGTGAGTTGAAAATTTAGAGACGAATACACTCTGTGTTTCTGATGTACTTTTGATGTTTTTTTGTGTCAACAGGGTAGCACGTTCAGTTCCTGCTACTCTGTGTATTGCTGCGCTGACAATATGTTCAGGGTATCCTCTTTTCAAAAATGTATCGGTGATGATCTTGCTGTCAGTTTTAAAACTTTCTTCAGTGGAAGTTATTCTTTTGGCCCTGAGCAGTTGTGAGTATGGTAAGTGTCTTTTCAAACTAGGTTGATGGAAACTTGTGTAATGTAAAAAATTGTTGCGATCCGTTTGTTTGGTGTAGATAGATGTTTCTAGGTTTGTGCAGCCAATTTTAATGTCCACGTCTAAGAACAATATTCTTGATGCGCTGATGGTATGGGTAAATTGTATTCTTTCGTTGACTGCGTTGAGTTGGCTTATGGCTGAAACTAGTTGTTCTTCTGAACCCGTCCATATAAGGAAAATGTCAACAATGTAACGGTAGTACAATTTGAGATGGTTTTGCCAGTGTGGAATGGTGAGTATGTGTTCAGTTTCGTAGTCGTGCATAAACAGATTGGCATATGTCGGAGCAGCACAGTTGCCTATCGCCACTTCTGACAGTTGAATGAAGAATTTATCGGAATATTTGAAATAGCTGTGGAATAAGGTGAATTGCATCAGTTCCATTAGGAATAATTGAAGATCAGGGGGTTTCTGAGTTTGTAGTAAAGCCGATTCAATAGCTTGAAGTCCCAATTTATGGGGAATGGATGTATATAGTGAGTTTACATCAATTGTGCATAGGAGTACAGGTGTATTCTGATCAATGGTAATGTCTTTAATTTTCATCAGAAAGTCAGTGGTGTCTTGTAAGTAACTGGGCATTTGTTTGACAGAAGCTTGAAGATGTCTTTCAAGGTAAGTACCAATCGGCTCATGGATGGAATTGCTTGTGCTCACAATAGGTCTTAATGGAGGTTTAGTCGGATGTTTATGTATCTTGGGAACCATGTACAGATACGGAATTTGTGGATATTGTTTGAGAAGGTATCTTCTGTCTTTATCTGTGATGGTTCCGAAATCAACGGCTTTGTCAATGAGAGTTTGGAGTGTAGTGGTGTATTCCAGTGTGGGATCCGTGTTGATTTCCATATAAGTGTTGGTATCTAGTAGATGCATAATTAAGCTGTCATTGTAGAATTGAGTATCCAATATAACAAAGGTGTCGCCCTTGTCAGCTTTGCAAATGGTGATATCTTTGTTAGCAGCCAGTTGCGCTAGAGCTTTTGTGTCACATTTTGATAAGTTCTTTTTGGAACATTGTTTGTTCTTAGAAATTGTTTGGAGGTCTTTTTGCACTAGGGCCTCAAACATGTCAAGGGTCTTGTGGCTTACAGGAGTTAGGAAAGAACTTTTAGGTCTTAAATCCATCAATGTGCTGTTATCCTCCGAAGCCTGTGATTCGCAGATGTTGGCAAAAAAATGTTTAAGTCTGAGGACGAGCATGCATTTGTAAAAACACACTTGAGTTTCCAAATCATTAGAAATATACGTGGAGACAAAAGAGATACCTTTTTCTAGAACGTTCATCTGTGAGGTTGAAATGTTGGTTTGAGAGATGTTAATAACTAGGTTCTGTGACTCCGTGTTGATTTTGCTATTGATTGTTGTAAGTCTGTTTTACTTGGTCCGCCTGGATCGCTGATTGGGTCGGTGCCTAGTCCTAAAAAAGGAACTGGAGCAGTGCTTGTGGCAGTTCGTTGGCTTGTGGTGGTACCACGTAATTGTTTTTTCCCTTGGTGAGGCAGTTGACGTAGGTCCAGTCTAGTGGGCCTGGTACAAGAGGAGTCATCAGAGGAAGAGGTTTCCCCATCTGTGGATTTATTGAATTGGGATCGTTGCTGTATTCTTGCCGCGTAGATTTCTGCCCAGTTATAAACTTCACCGAGTTTATAATCAACCGTATCCCTTTTGAATTTTCTGAGTTTGCGTTCGGTAATCTCTTTTGTGTATTTTTCTAGCTGTAAATTGATGTCTTCTAGCGTTTGCCTGAGTTCTTCAGGCGTTAATTTGCTGCTTCACTCTTATTTCAACTGAGTGACATCTGTAGTTAATTCTTCTAGCATTTTCTAAAGTTCTTCTACAATTAAGAGGATTAAGTCGAGAGAACACTTGGTCAAAATTCCAAACCACTTTTCGGTGAACCTAATGCTATTTTTGCAAAGGGTGGATTTGAGCGGTATTCGTAATCCTCTTGGTATTCTCTGTACTTTATGGTAACGGTTTAGAGTGCTGGCATACAGACGTTGGTTTATCTCTCTCTTGGCAGCAAATACAAGTTGGCGAATATTTGATTGCACAGAACCTGTGCTGGACTGTATACACTCGGGCTCCTGTATGAGTGTGTATATTCGATCTGTGTCTTCAGATGTGAATTCGAAGGTGTCAGCTTTGTTGCTGGTCAAATTCACTATGTCTGCATGAGACATATTAGTATGACGAGGGTGCAAAGCGGTGGGGACAGAGGAGCAACTGAATATTAGAAGGTACCGCTGCACTCCGAGATGGTATGCTAAAACCTTAATCGAGTAAAAAATAATTCTAGAAGGTAAGGGTGCTCAAGGCGATCGCCTCCTGTCCAATAGGCGCTGGAAGAAATACTGCAAAAATGCCTTACAGGTGTAAGGGTGAACTCTTGAGCATGCCTTTTGGTAAAATTAGTTGCAAAGTAAAACAAACATGTTTTGTGATCAGTAGACAAAGCGCTGACCTCATGGATGAACTTGTATTGTCTCTAACTGAAGGGAGACAAGACCGAGCTGATGGTCCTTGGTAACTCCCCACATCCCTCTATTGATTTGACATGTGGCCAACCTGTCTTGGACCTGCTCCCACACCCAAGGACACAATCAAGAGCCTGGGTGTCTGGCTGGATAAGTCCCTGAACTTCAACTACCAAGCAGCTAAACTTTGAGCCACCTGCTTTGGTATACTCAAGCTCATCTGGAAAATCCTCCCTCTACTACCCTTCAAGGCAAGGCAGATTATGATCCAGGGTCTCATCCTGTCTCGCCTGGACTTTGGGAATGTCCTTTACCTAGGGGCCCCCCAAGTCACCATAAGTAAGCTCCAGGTTACCCAGAACTGTGCTGCGCGAACCCTCCTTCAGATCCCCGTCACCTCCCTGTCAAAACAGAACTCAAAAATCTTCATTGGCTCCCAGTCAGGAAAAGAATCGAATTCAAGAGCCTGTGTATCGCCCACCGTGCCTATTGGAAAATGGGTGCCACCATTAATCATTCTCTGATCACCCCATACCACCCCAACAGACAGCTCAGATCTGCTTCTTCCTTCCTCGTCACAGTACCCAAGATCAGGAGAGCCAGATGCGGGGGCCGTTCATTCTCCTACAACTCAGCGAGGCTCTGGAACTCCCTCCCCCTCCACCTGCGATCAGAGCCCAATCTATTGTCCTTCCGCAAAAAGCTAAAAACCCTGTTGTTCAATAAATCAGACTAGGTCCCTACCGTTCATTTACACATGCTTGTCCACAGCGCAAAAACCTAACAACCCTGTTGTTCAATAAATCAGACTAGGTCTCCATCGTTCACTTACACATGCTTGTCCGCAGTGCTAGGACGCCTCAGGGTAGCTACCGCGCTATATAAAAGTTATTTTCATTTCATTCATTCATAAATTAATGATAGAAAATATGACAATAGTACATAATTCATATTCAATAATAACATATTTCAATACCACATTAACAATTGTAACAATATTGATTAAAATATAATGTATGTATTTATATCAATGATATACATAACTGATAATCACATTATTGTATATTAAAAAGGATACTTTTTTAGGAGAACATTTATTAATAGTGCTGTAGCATTTTGTTCTACTTTGTTCTATATTTTAAATACATATATAAAATGAGTTTACATGAATATTTAATTTAAATATATTTTAATATTTAATTTCAAGATGAATGCATTCGTAAATTTGCCTTATACCATAGGGATACTCCTTCAACTAAACCGGGATGATAGTAAGGCTTTTATGCAAAACCATGTTCAGGGAGTGCGCCCAGTTTACCTCCTCCATTCCTCAACGAGTATTATTTCTCTTTGAGGCTCCTGGCCTAGAAAATGACTTAGGTGGGATCAATATAAGGTTTGAAGTAGTAGAAATCCTGTTTGATCATTTTGGGCCAAATTCTATTTAACAATTGATTTTATTATTCACCGCCATCATTATTGCTATCCAGATTAAGAGCAATTCATATTTTTTTCATTTTGAAACTCTAGCTCTGCAGAAGAGCTTCCTGTGATAAGTGCAGCTTACTAACATGCATGAAAGATATTAATGTTGAATTGTTGGGATAACACTCTGCAAAACGGATACCCATCTGATCAGATCCAACAAGCAATGTAAACTACTCATTTACAGTAGGCTTATAAAGGCCTAATTATTATTATTACTTGCTTGCTACTTTGTGATAGCCTGAGGCCGCGATAGGCAGGCAGTGAATCCCTCCATTCGCAAGGGCTGCAATGGGCGAACAAAGGCTCATTATATTAACAGAACACATGCTGAGTGCCTGGACCTTTCAAACAGAGCCTAGACCTCCACAGAAGATAACATTAAAGATGCTCAAAATGAAAGCATAACATGGTGAAGCATGCTCTGTAAATAATATCTCCTGCCTCCTGATTCCCCAGCAGAGAGCAGTGGGGGACTGTAGAGATGTCTGTTAGGTTTCTCGGTTTATGTCAGTATTACTTATTGAAAGGTCACTTATTTAAAGAGATTAACTTTAGCATGTTTGAGTCTGGCATGTTCCAGATGTGGTGATTACCAGTTTTCGTGCTAAAATCCGTCCCTTTAGTCTGTGGGTCAAATAAATCGGATCACTTACATTTCCAGGTGTATGGTCCAACTTTCACTGGCGACAAGGACCGGTGAAATCCACAGCAGAGCCTGATCCTCAGTCCTTTTCTGGCTTTGTAATCGGAAATGTGTCTATGAATGAAGAAAACATTCTGGCAGATCTGAGAGCTTGTTTGCGTGTTGCACACTGCACTGCCAGTTCGTACTACGCACAGACTCAGTTTAAACATTTTCCCACTTTGTAAGTGTAGCACACATGCAAAGTCGGAAAAGGAAGGAGTATTGAAAGCATTTCTCCATCCTTGCCCCTACTTTGAAACCTTGGGTGGGTGCATGGGAACGCCATGTACCACCCTTAGTACGCCTCATGGCACTAAGTAATGCAATACAAAAGGGGGTGGTGATGGACGGAGCATCCGAACCAATCAAACACTCACACCCAGTCAAAAGATCTGGGTTTGATCCATCACCGTTCTTTAGCCCACTCTGCCACCCCAGTTCAGACATGGCTATATGCAAATCAGTCTGACCCTGTGCCTCATGGGAACAGTCCAGCCCGATCTGCCAAGCCATGCCTTCCCTGGACCGGAAACAAGCTTCCGAGGACCGGTTTGCTTTTACTAAGTAATGCGAAGCAGCGCTACATGATTCTTCCCATTATTTTTCTATTATTTCCAGCGCAAAACAAGTTTAGCGCTGGAAAGTAAATTCAGAAAAAAGGATTTTGCGCCGATTTGTATCATGTTGCGATCTTCCCCTTAATTTCTTCTTCATTATTCTCCAGTAGCGTCAGTGTCAGTAGAATGGGAGGTGTCCTGCAAGGATGGGCACCGATATTACTGCCATTTCTGTGCTAACTATTCTGTTAACACTGGGCGATCATTTTGTGGATCATACAGCATTTAACCCATGCTGCCCATCACCCTTCAATCACCCATGCTGCCCATCACCTTTTTTGCGTGGCCAACCATGTCTTAGTATATATGTTTTTCAAATATTGCAGAGGTTGGCGTGTATTGGACATATGGGAAGCTTCAGTGTTGAAGGTCAAGCATGCCTCATGCAGTCAGGCAGCATGGTGCTGGACGCACTGCTCAGTGTGTGGCTAGGTGTCCTCGAAACCTAGCCCGCAGTGGCATTTCTGTGCAGGGTGTCAACAGAAATACATGCTAAATAAGTAACACAGATGCCAAGTGTCCAGTTTGTGGTGGAGGAGGCTGTGAGAAGCAGGGAGATTATTGTGGGTGATTGTTGCTGTAGCACAAAAGGCAGGCCAGGTATGGCAGATGGTTGTTACCATTAGCACAAAGATGCTGTCAGTCACTGGGGACAGTTGTTGCTGATGCTTTGCATTGGCAGTCACCATGTGCTGTAGCTGCTATGCAGATCTTGTGTTGTTGGTCTTAGCAGGTGTGAAAAGTCTGGTACCTCGGAGCTTCGCATTGGAGGTAGGTGTGGGAAGCAAGATCTTTGCTCAAATAGGCCTGTTTACGGTCCCAAAGAGCCTTCTGTAGTAGCCAAAGGGCCAGCACTTCACTGAAGCATGGGTCTGAGGGTTGGATAGTTATACCTGGTGCCAGCTTTGAAGTGAAGAAACTGTAGGTGAATAGGATCTGCTTCCTATGGGTTACCCCTACTTTTTTGCTGATGTTTCACTGTTTTTCAACTTTAGTCTGGCTGGGGCCCTGCTATCCAAGACCCCAGCCTAGCTTCTCCCTTTCTAAATTGATTCCATGTACTATAGGTACACTCCAGTTTGGTTACTGGGTTACACTTGTGAGTCCCTAGTATATAGTACACTAGGTACTAAGTGCATAGGTAGCCCAGAGGCCTACCAGGGGCTGCAGCATGTATTATGCCACCCCTGGGAAGCCTTCCAAAATGACACCACAGGACTGCTACTGCAACCTGGGTAAGGTGGTGCATGCACCCCGAACTAAGATATAGGTTACCTATATCTACATTAAATCACTGCACATAGAAACCTATCAGTCACCCCTATGGCAGGCCTTATCAATCCTGAAGGCAGGGTGCTTGGTTTCATGTGAGAGGGAACCCATGCATGAGCAGGGCCCATCTGCAGCCTTTGAAACCTATTCTCTGGGGCTGTTCAGTGATGCAGCCTGACCATACACCCTTAAGTGCATTAAAACCTTGCGGTAAATGCTAACTTTGGGATGGCTGCACAAAACATTTCGTGTTTGGTGTCAAACACTTTGGATTTGTATTGTAGTATTGTATTGTATTGTGTTCCTGTATAGCACGTACTGTCACCCTACGGGTATCCTGGAGCTTAGACTGATCAGATGGCACCAGCACAATAAAATCCTATTTGCCAGATGTATTACTCATTCCTTGGGAAGAGCCAGGTCTTCAGGCTTCTTCTAAAGAAACACAGAGAGTTAGATTGTCTGATACTCTGGGGCAGACTATTCCAGAGGTGGGAGGCTGCCACTCCAAAAGCTCTGCCTCCTATCCTGGTTTTCCTAAATCTGGTAACATTTATCAGATTTGCATTGGAGGAGCGAAGATTTCTCCCCGGGTTGTACCAGGTAAATTTTTCCTGCAGTACTGGGCCCAGACCATGTGCTGCTCTGAATACAGCACAAAGAGACTTAGGGGTCCGCCATCCTAATGGAGATCGGGACCGCCCGCCTGAAGGGCGAGGGTCCCACCATTGGCATTAGGATGCGCCCGCCACAGTGGCGGGCGCATTCCTCAAGTTAACATTGTGGCGGGCGGTGCTCACTGCACCGACCGCCACAATGTGAAATACAAATGCACGCATTTGCATAATCGAAGCGGCAGGCACCGCGCGGTGCCTGCCGCTGCAATCATGCAAATGCAGGGGGGTACCACAGGTAACCCCCGTGTGCCACCCCCCTTTGGCCGTCACTCTGGGGGCCCACAGGGGGCCCCCGCAGCAATCACCGCCTGCCTTTCCGTGGCGGCATTGCCACCGCGGAAAGGCCCCTAATTTCAGGCATCATAATATGGCTGGCGGTGTCCATTGGACACCGCCACCATATTATTCCATCACCGCCGCGGTCGCAAGGCGACCGCGGCGGTAAAGTGGCGGACGGTCTTTCCGTCCGCCTCTGTGCCCTCCGCCATCCTAATCTGGCGGAGGGGAAAACGAGAGTGCTTGTCGGGCGGATTGCCTCCGCCAGGGTGGCGGTGGCCACCGCCACCCTGGCGGAGGCAATCCGCCCGGCATACTAATGGACCCCTTAATTCTCTTCTTAATAGGGAGCCAATGAAGGTCCCTTTAGGCCAGCGTTGTTGAAGATCTACGCTGCCTATTTAGCACTAGTTTTGCTGCTATGGACTGAACGCTCTGCAATTTCAGCAACACTGATTGTGGAGCTCCCAGGTACAAAGAGTTGCAATAATCTAGTCTGCTTAGAATAATACTCCTCACTACAAGAGATCTGGAATCACTAGGCAATAGTGGGAGAATCTGGTGAAGTGCTCTGATCAAGGAAAAACAGATGCTGACTGTTTAATTGGATTGGGACTCCGTCTGGAGGTTGTCCTCTACCATAACCCATAGGTTGCACACTGTTTTGACTGGAACCAGTGGATTATCCTTGGTGGTGAGTCGAAACTTCAACAGCAAATGCCGAGACATTTTGGCCGTGGAACAGTACAATACCTCGGTTTTTTCACCATTAAATTGTAATGAGTTAATCCTAAGCCAGTTGGATATCTGTTGCCTACACTCCTGGAAGATATCCATAGTTATGGCCTGATCCCCTTCCAGGGAGAACACCAATTGGGTTTCCTCCATGTAATTAACTAAGTCAATTCCAAAGGACTTGATAATGAGGATCAAGGGTTGCAGTTATACATTAAACAAAATAGGGATTATTGCAGAGCCTGGTGGCACCCCATGGCGCACCGGGGTCTTAGCTGACGTAAATGGTGTAATAGTCACAGCCGGCCGTCTACCCGTCACATAAGATTTCAGCAACTTCCGTGCCTGTCCTTTCACACCTATATTCTCCAATCCTACATCATCGCCAGTTCTGGGAGAGACATGTACACACCGGTATACCCGGTACCAGTTTAAAAGAGCCCTGGCATCACAAAATGGATGCTGCAGCTACAGACACGAGTCAGGCCTCCTGCTGCTGAACGAAACTCTGGGAGGCCTGGACAATAGGTTTCCTGTCACAGGAATGTGTAACCACCTCCCAGACAGGCCTTAGCGGATTGGGGCTGGGTGGGTGCACTCTGAGAGCGCTTTGAAGTCTGCACTAGGGGCACATTTGGTGTCCCTGTGCCTAGCCCAGTTCTAGTCTAGTCGTGGTTCTTATACCACTTTCTTAATGTATGGTTTGGTACGCCCCTAGGGCTCAACGTATATTGTGCTAATTTACTGTGTGCTATTAAGTATAACTTATGTGTTTTGACCTCTAGCCTCATAAAGAGACTAGTAGGGTGTGTTTAGAATAAATGCATATTTTATATATATACCTGGTGTGGTTTTCCTTTGATTTGGTCATTCACAAGATTATAGACTGGTAAAACAACCTGCTTTACATTCCTTCAAGACAGAGCCTGAAGGCTGTTCTCCATAGCTACAACTAGGATAGCTTACAATAAAGGTTGTCTTTAACCTATCACCTCTAAGGGGTTGTTTGGAATGGTGCAAGGTGCCCACTATAACTAGTGGACAGCATATGCCAGGCCAATTTCTCACATTGGTGTACAGCTGTTGGGATTCAAGCTTGCCATTGTTTTACCACATAATTTCAAGTGATTGACTAACTGAAAACCACTAAAAGTACCCGTGTTATATATAATACTTTAGGATTCCATTGGTGGCCTGAGTCAATTTTAAAAGGCCAACTTAAAATTGACTCAGGCCACCGGTGGAATCTGAAGTTTTACAAAACCTCGACCTCAAAGATTATAAGCCCCACAGCAGAAATGTATAAAATACAAGCTAGGGGATCTGCTATATACGGGGTAGAATTGTGGGGCATCGCCCGGTGAGTGCACTCACAGTTACTGAAAATAATTTTATGAGGCAGATCCTAGGTTTACCTAAGAATACACCTATTACCCCACTTAGAATGGACCTGGGTATTAGTCCAATAGCAGATTTGATCTCGTCGCGCCCACTGTTATATTGGCGACGCCCACTATAGGGATGATTTAAAAGCTGTGCTGTCCATTATGGGGGAAGGCAAAATCCCTTGGTTGGCATTTGTAAGGGACACGGCGAGATCATTGGGGGTGGGAGATCTTTGGTCTAAACCTGAAACTGCATGTCCTGAAATCCCCAAAAAAATCTTAGCATCTGCCTTGAAGGATTACAGTTTGGGACGTATTGTGCAGACAGTTAATGCCTCATGCTTAACCTATGAATTCTTGGACCATAAGTGACAATACAAATTCGAAGAAGTGATCGACATTATGCAACCAGTATTACTTAGAAAGTTGTATCTACAATTTAGGTACAGGACCCTCCCACTCAACGCACGCACAAACAAGTGGGAAGGCGGGGCAGGCAGCCTTTGCCCTGGGTGTTCAGTGGTGGAAGAAACTGCTATACATGTGGTATTCTTCTGTCCAGCATATAGGAGTCCCAGAACAAGATGGGTGATCCAATTCTGTAAAAACATGGGTATCAGTAACTATAGAGAAACCTTTAGAATTCTAAAATCAGATACAGACCCAGTTACTGTTGCTGTAATATCGAAATTTCTTTTCGCAATGTGGTCCAAGAGAAGGTATCTGCTAGCTGCAGGTTCTGCGAACTTGTAACCTTTATGTGAACTCCCATCTATGGCAACGTGCTAACAAAGAAGGCTTTTTCTGCAGTTTCTTTAAACTCCTCCCTAATGTAATCTGCCTAAAACGAGGGTAAACGATGAACGGACTTCCTTATCCTATCTTTAGCTGTATACTATCCACTCGTTGGGCCTTTTATGCTTGCGATGTTTTTACAACATCGATTCAATTTGATTTTAATATTCACATATTAACTTATTTTCTTAAGATATATTCTTTTTATAAGCTCTTCCCAGACTGCTGCTATTAATGGCCTTTTTCCCTATTTGGAAATATTGTATCTTTACAGTGTTTATATTTTTGCTCCTGTGAATTGGACTCTCCATTGTTTTTTTTAAAAAATTTCTCTTGATTCTAAAAACTGTACTTTTCCTTTTTAATGAACTTTTATGGCCATATCGGCCGAAATAAAGTTATTATGAATTATGAATATATAATACAAGGTTAAACCACAGTAAGTTCTATTGAACTTAGAGTTGTTTGTCCAGGGCTTAGCACACCCTTTCTACAACTCAAGAGAGTTTAGCAGGCCACACTAGAGTAGGTAGGTGCCTGCACCACACCACACTAGTAATGTTTCCAAAGCCAGGAACCAGTGGGTCCCTGACAGATGTCAGTATAGTACAGGCATCCAAGCATGACACATTCCCAATTTTAGAATTGAGAGCATTGTGTACTACTAGGAAATTGAAGACAGGCAACACTGAACACCTCATAGAGGTACTACTGCTGGATGATCTTAGGAAGGCTTCAGAGCCTGATGGGGTAGACTGTGGAGATGGAGCATCAGATGAGGAAGGTCCCAGGGGTTCCAACCCCTGAAGCTGACCAGGAAGGTGACAATGACCTTGACTTGGGAAATGCAGCTCCTACTGGAGATGAGGAGGAATGCCAAGGTGGCCCTATCTTTGCCGCCCCCCCGAGGAAGAGTTGGAAGTGTACCTAGAAGGTCAAGATCTCTTTCACAGGAATCTACCCATTCTGACACATCTATAAGGTCCTCTGTCTCTTCTCATAGATGAGAATCCTCCCAGGAGAAGAGAGAAACACAGATGAAGTATGAGGAAGCCCAGCTGCAAATTAGAAGTAAGCAGGTAGCCTCAGAAAAGGGAATCCCTAGAGCTCGAGAAAGCTAGAAAAAAGATGGGACTAGAGTCCCATGGTGGCAGCAACTTCCCTTGTGGTAGAGACAGATCTCATAATCATAGGAATTTAAACAAGAGTGTCCCTCCCTACCAGAGTAGGGATGGCATCCACAAATGGATTACTGCACTGGAAAGGGTCTGGAAGGTTCAGAGGATCCCCCAGGAGCAGTGGGCAGCAATCTTGTGGCTCTCCTTCGCAGACAAAGGTAGAGACACGCTCCTCCCTGTTAGAAAAGGGGATGCTGATGATTATACAGTCCTGAAAAGTGCTCTGATTGAGGTATTTGGCCTAACCACTGAACAATACAGGATAAAGTTCAGATACCCAAAAGGCTCAGACTCAGGACTGGGTTGACTTTGTTGATTGTGCTACTAAGGCTTTGGAGGGCTGGTTACTTGGCAGTAATGTGTGTGATTTCACAGGATTGTACAACCTAATTATGAGGGAGCAGATCCTTAATAATTGTCAAAATCAACTGTTGCATCAGTACCTAGTGTACTCTGATTTGACCTCTACCCAAGAGTTGGGTAAGAAGGCAGTCAAATGGGTCAGAACCAGGGTGAAGCAGAAGGTTCAGAACCAAGGTGGTGACCAGAAGAAGCAAGATTCTAAGAACTCTGATAAGGGTGGGGAAAAGGTAAAAACCAGAAGTTTTCTCAAGGTCCCAAAAAATCTGCATCTGGTGGGGAATCCCAATCATCCACAGGAAAAGGCCAAAAGAAACCATGGTGTAAAATCTGTAAACAGAAAACCCATTGGACTAGTGATTGTAATCGGTCCAAAGACTCAACTCCAGCCACCATTGCCCCTAAGGCAACTGTTCCCCCTAGTTCAGCTCCAAGTGGTGGTACTCAGAATAAGGGTGTAGTAGGGTTAACCCTGGGCTCTGAGATGGACTCTGGCCTAGTCAGAGTTCCAACTCAGGCTGTCCTGATCTGTCATGGAGGCATGGCTACAATCTCCTTTGTGAGTCCAAGTAATCTGGGCAAATACAGAGAGCAGCCTTTGATTAATGGAAAAGAGGTTTTGGCATTCAGCGACACGGGGGCAAGTGTCACAATGGTGACACAAGACCTTGTGGCTCCTGAGCAGATCATACTTGGTGAAATGTACGAAGTGACCAATGCTAGCAATATCAGGACTCCCCATGCCCTGGAAGTTGTTAATTTCTCCTGGGGAGGGATAACTGGCCTCAAGAAGGTTGTGGTAAGTACAGACCTCCCTGTTGAAAGCTTGCTTGGCAATGATTTAGAGACTTCAGCCTGGTCTGAAGTGGAGCTCAGGACCCATGCAGAAATGTTAGGAATCGCTGCACATGTGTTTGCTGTGACTAGGTCACAGGCCAAAATGTCACAAGCTGAACAGGCCGTGGACTCTGGCAGAATAGACCAGGTGGCTTCCAAGAAAAGGAGCAGTAGGGTTAAGGCTGAGTCTTTCCCCCTGGCTCAGAATACAGATCAGTCTCATGAGGGAGATGATCTCAGCTCTGAAGAAGGATCTGTCCCAGATGAGCTTGAGCCTGATCAGGTTGAGTTCTTGGGGAGGGGGGGCCCTTCCAGGGCAGATCTGAGTCAGGAGCAGCTGAGCTGCCCTTCTCTTGAAACCCTCGGACAGCAGGCTGCTGCTGAGGCTGCTGGGAATGCAAGTGGAACCCATAAGGTATATTGGGATGATGGACTCTTATACTCACAGAGTAGATAACCTAAGCCAGGTACAGGCAGGTGGTTGGTTATACCTCTGAAGTTCAGGCGCTTCCTATTAACACTAACCCATGATATTCCCTTAGCAGGTCTCGTAGGGCAAAACAAAACTTGACAGGCTTGTCCCTCACTTTCATTGGCCCCACATGTCTGAAGACACCAAGGAGTTTTGTCGCTCCTGTGTCACCTGTCAAGCCAGTGGTAAGGCAGGTGGTGCAACAAAGGCCCCCCTGACACCACTAACTGTGGTGGGGGTTCCCTTTGAGAGGGTTAGGATTGATATAATTGGTCCCATGGATCATCAGACAGCCTCTGGGAATAGATTCATCCTAGTGGTGGTGGATCATGCCACTAGGTACCCAGAAGCCATTCCCCTTAGGACCACCACAGCACCTGTGGTGGCAAGGGCTCTCTTGGGAGTATTCTCAAGGGTGGGCTTTCTTAAGGAGGTAATTCCAGACAGAGGAGCAAACTTCATGTCTAGTTACTTGACGGCAATGTGAAGGAGTGTGGAGTGAATTACAAATTCAGCACACCCTATCACCCACAATGCAATGGTTTAGTTGATTCAACAAAACCTTGAAGGGCATGATCAAGGGTCTCCCATAAAATCTTAGGCACAGATGGGACATCCTTTTGCCGTGTCTTTTGTTTGCATATTGGGAGGTTCCTCAGAAGGGTGTTGGTTACAGCCCTTTGGAGCTTCTGTTTGGACATCCTGTAAGAGGACCATTGTGTCTGGTAAAGGAGGGGTTGGGAGTTACCTCTCAAACTGCCTCAAGAGGACATACTGGACTCTGTACTTGGTCTCCGCTCCAGGATGGCTGAATACATGAAAAAGGCAACTAAAAACCTTGAGGAATTACAAAAGGCCTGGCATCACCAAAAGGCTCTGCCCGACTGTTTACCAACCAGGACAGAAAGTGTGGGTGTTGGAGCCTCTGGCCTCAGCAGCCCTCCAGGACAAGTAGAGTGACCCCCATACAAGTGTTGAACAGAAGGGATAGGTTACCTACTTAGTAGACCTTGGAACTCACAGGAGCCCCTATAGGGTGCTTCATGTCAACAGACTGAAACCATATTTTGACAGGGCAGACATGGGATTGCTCATGGCTACTGATAAGGGACAGGAGGAAGAGAGTGATCCACCCCCTGACCTGCTCTCACAGAACCCTGATGATGGGTCAGTAGATGGTGTAGCCTTGGCAGGCAGCCTCACTTCCCAGCAGCAAACTGATTGCAAACAAATGCTCCATCAGTACAGATATATGTTCTCTCTTACTCCAAGTCAGACTTCCTGGTGCACTCATAGAGTAGACACTGGGGACAGTCTGCCTATTAAAAATAAGGTTTACAGGCAACCTGACCATGACAGGGACTATATCAGGACTGAAGTCCAGAAGATGTTGGATTTGGGAGTTATTGACCCTCAGATAGCCCTTGGGCGAGTCCAGTAGTCTTGGTACCTAAACCTCACACTCAGGGTGGTGAACGAGAGCTGAGGTTTTGAGTAGACTACATGGGTCTCAATGCAGTTACTAGGACTGATGCCCATCCAATACCCAGAGCAGATGAGCTTATAGATATGTTGGCCTCAGCCAAGTTTCTGAGCACATTTGATCTGACAGCTGGCTACTGGCAGATCAGACTAGCTGATTATACAAAGCCTAAGACAGCATTTTCTACCCTTAGTGGGCACTACTAATTTGTGGTGATGCCCTTTGGTTTGAAGAATGTATCTGCCACTTTTCAAAGGTTGGATAACAAATTCCTGGAAGACAATAGTGCAGCATATCTATATGATAATGATGTCTTTAGCTCCACCTGGGAGGATCACCTGGTTCACCTGAGAACTGTTTTGGAGGCACTGCAGACTGCAGGCCTAACTATCAAGGCTACTAAGTGCCATATAGGGCAGAGCCAGGTTGTGTACCTGGGCCATCTTGTAGCTGGAGGCCAGGTTTAACCATTACAGAGCAAAATCCAGACAATCATTGACTAGGTTGCTCCAACTACCCAGACTCGGGTCAGACCTTTCTTGGGCCTGACTGGGTACTACAGAAGATTTTTCAAGGGGTATGGATCCATTGCGGCACCCCTGAATTACTTAACTTCCAAGAGAATGCCCAAGAAAGTTCAGTGGACAGTTAGCAGTTAAAAGGCATTTGATGACCTGAAGCAGGCAATGTGCACTGCTCCCATTCTACAAGGTCCTAACTACTCCAAACAATTCCTTGTCCAAACAGATGCATCTGAGTTGGGGGTAGGGGCTGTGCTATCACAATTGAATGATGAAGGTCAGCACCAGCTAGTAGCTTTTATTAGCAGAAGGCTGACCCCTAGAGAGAAATGTTGGTCAGCTATTGAGAAGGAGGCCTTATCTGTGGTATGGGCTCTGAAGAAGCTGAGGCCATACTTGTTTGGCACTCACTTCACTGTTCAGACTGACCATAAGCCCCTCTTATGGCTAAAACAGATGAAGGGTGGAAACTCCAAACTTTTAAGGTGGTTGATTTCCCTAAAAGGGTATGGACTATACAGTGGAACATAGACCTGGGAGTAACCATGCTAATGCAGATGGTCTATCTAGATGTTTCCACTTAGAACATGAAGACTCAACTGGTCAAGGTTAGTTTAATTTCCCTACGTTTGGCGGGGTTGTGTAGGAGAGTAGGAAATGCTCCCCACTTTTTGCTGATGTGTCACTGTTTTTCAACTTTAGCCCGGCTGGAGCCCTGCTATCCAGGACCGCAGCCTAGCTGCTTCCTCTCTAAATTGATTCCATGTACTATAGGTACACTCTAGTTTGGTTACTCGGGTACCCTTGTGAGTCCCTAGTATATGGTATACTAGGTACTAAGACATAGGTACGCCAGAGGCCTACCAGGGGCTGCGGCTTGTATAATGCCACACCTGGGATGCCTTCCAAAATGACACCACAGGACTGCAACTGCAGCCTGGGTGAGGTGGTGCATGCACTCCTTACTAAGATATAGGTTACCCATATCTACCTCAAAGCACTGCACACAGAAACCTATCAGTCACCCCTATGGCAGGCCTTATCAATCCTGAGGCAGGGTGCTTGGTTTTGTTTGAGCGGGAACCCATGCATGAGCAGGACCCCTCTGCATCCTTCGGAATCTATTCTCTGGGGCTGTTCTGTGATGCAGCCTGGCCATATACTCTTGCGGTAAATGCTAACTTTGGGATGGCTGCACGGAAACATGTTGTGTTTGGTGTCAAACACTTTGGAATCCTACCCCCCACCAGTTCTGACAGCAGGGTAGACTTCCACCCTTCTAGAGGGGGAGACATATTCACAACGGTATACCCGGTACCAGTTTAAAAGAGCCCTGGCATCACAAAATGGATGCTACAGACACAAGTCTGGCCTCCTGCTGCTGACTGAAACTCTGACAGGAGTGGCCTGGACAATAGATTTCCTGTCACAGGGAGGAGTAACCACCTCCCAGACAGGGCTTAGTGGCTCGGGGCCCAGTGGGTGCACTCTGAGAGTGCTTTGAAGTCTGCACTGGGGGCACATTTGGTGCCCCTGTGCATAGCCCAGTTCAAATCGGTTGCAGGGGCTACCAGCCCCTGCTTTGGCACAAAACTGGACAAAGAAAATGGGTGTAGCCACCCCTCTTTCCAAACCCTCCCATAGGTGGGTCCCTAGAGTTAGTCCAACCCCTTTCTTACGTATAAGTAAGGAATCCCTGGCAACAGGACTTTGGATATCCCTGGATGAAACTCTGCAAGTGAATCCTGGAACTTCGATGCTCTACTCAGGACTAGAGGACTGAAGAATCTCCCTTGGGGTCAAGGAGTGACTCCCCTGCTTGGCAGGCACCAACAAATCATTTGCCAGTCTGCATCTCCAAAGCTCCCGACGGACTCCGAAGTACCTGCAGCCCAGGAAGAGAATTTTCAGACTTCTCAGAGGTCGACCCAAGTCCCCAGCAAAACTGAGACCCGCAGCCCACGTGAATGACTTGGAACCGGATCTCCTGGACACCGTGCACATTTGCAAGAGCATCAGCTACGCAACTTTGTTTGAGGCTGTGCATTGGGTTACGTGTAGCCCAAGCCCGAGCACCTTTTGCACGGAAGATTGCTGGCATACACTCCATGAGTGTTCTGTGAGCCAGTTCGGTGTGCTACCGCTCGAGGCCCCTTTGCCATCCCTGGTCCGTGGACTGGTGGGTCCCTACGTAGGCAAATCTGATTTCCCTTGGGTTTCCCTGGTTGCTCCAGACGTGGTCTGACTCCCCACTGCGTGGTGAGTCCCTCTGACCTTGTTGTCCACACCGAAGCATCTTTCTCCTTTCTGCGTGGGTTGCTGTTGTCAAGGCTTGTTGGGTCTAATCTGTGCACTGAAACTGCAGCACTCAACATCCTTCGTGGGACAGCTCGATTCCAGATCCTGGTTGTTGTCGTTGCCTCCTGGTCCTCGTGGCTGAAGAGTCAAGCTTCACCTCCTTCACCTGAAATCCCCCAACTTCGGTGGGCATTCACCTATCGTGCTCTTGGTCACTGGCTAGTGACTCAGACTCTGTCCCCTCTGCTTTCAGGTACTTCTCATCTTCAATCCAGGCTTGGATCTCACTGGACCCTTTCCACTTCGAAGGCAACAGCACTTTGCAGCAGATAGCCATTGAAATCAAATACGATTCCCAACACCAAAAGACACCTATGCACCTGACTTCCCTGGGTGAGGTAACTTGAGTACTCCGGTGCTCCCGTGGGTGTTGGCCCTAGAACTTCTTAAGTCTAAAGGGGTTTGCTCAAAGTCCTCCTCCAAGTGTCATTATCTTTAAATTTCACACACTGCATGCGTCCCCCGTGGGTCCTCTGTGTCACTACCTTGGGTGGTTCCTTGTGGTACCAACACTTCTACAGGCTCTAGACCTTGTGTCTAGTCAAGTCGTGGTTCTTATACCACTTTCTTAATATATAGTTTGGTACGCCCCTATGGCTCAACGTATATTGTGCTAATTAACTGTGTACTATTAAGTGTAACTTATGTATTTTGACCTCTAGCCTCATAAAGAGACTAGTAGTGTGTGTTTAGGATAAATACATATATTTTATATATATACCTGGTGTGGTTCTCCTTTCATTTGGTCATTCATGAGATTATAGACTGTTAAACAAGTTGCTTTACATTCCTTCTAGACTTAGCCTGAAGGCTGCTCTCAATAGCTACCACTAGGATAGCTTTCAATAAAGGTTGTCTTTAACCTATCACCTCTAAGGGGTTGTTTGGACTGGTGCAAGGTGCCCACTATAACTAGTGGACAGCATATGCCAGGCCAACTTTTCACCGAAACGTTTAGAGTTTTTGTCCCCATAGAATATTCTTCCTTTCTGCCCTGGTTCATGGAAGGCCTGGGTGATAACAGGCTACTGTGAGGACTTTTATGTGTGGGCTGAGACAGCTACTTTGAAGTATAAGTGAGGCTGTGCACAGCTCTGCTCCTCCCATCCTGTCAGAATGCCTATCCTGCCAACACCAGTCCATCTTTTGTGTGACTGTCTAGGAGGAATGTTCAAAGGCCAACTACACCAAGTCAACTGACTTGGGAAACAGGCTGCAATCACTAAATGTTTAGTACAAGAAAATGCCAAGTTTCTGAAAAGTGGCATTTAAAGAATAGTGACTTAAAATTGGACTTTATCAATTAAGAGGATTTAAAATTACAATCACGTAGACACCAAACATGACATTGCCATCTGCTCCCATACAAAAATTATAATTTATTACATGTAATAAGGTAACCCAATGTTTTTGTATGTTAAAGTTAGGCCTCACAGAAGAAAAAAATGAATGTGTGAGTCTTTCACTACTACAATATTTAAAACTCAAAAGTTCATGTCCATATTTTAATTGCAATGCACCTTGCCCTATGGGCCTCAAGGGTGACATATGTATTATAAAGGGAGTTTTGGGTGTGGCAAAGGGGTTTATTTTGCCAAGTTTAACTGGCATTTAAAAACTAGATATAGGCTGTAATGGCAGACCCGAGACATGTTTTAAGGGCCACTGGTAGCTTTAATTTTTACTAGCCCTGGGTATATGGTATGCAATTGTACTAGGGAATTATAAGTAAATTAAAAATGCTATTCAAGTGTAAGCCAATTTTACCATGTTTTACTGAGTACAATCATTTTAGCACTGGTTGGCTGTGGTAAAGTGCACAGAGTCCTAAGGCCAACAAAAACAAACTGAGCAAACCAAGAGGGGCAAAGGCAAAAGTTTGCGTGAAGTCTAGGCCTGAGCTGTGAACTCCGCTCTGTTCGTGGAGTTTTCTGTACTCCACGCACCACAGAGAAAATTCCACTTTACATAGTCCGGCGGAGTTTTTACCCGGCTCGCACTTGCCAATGGTAAGTTGGTGAGCTCGATATGCCTCTATGGTAAAATGTCTACTCGAGCGGCAGGAAGATTAGCGTCAACGGTAGTTTGCACTACACTCCACCATTTGCGAAACTCCACGGATGTTTTTTGTCACTCTAGGCCTAGTGAAGACCATCCAAAGTCTGGCAGGCCCACAGCCCTGCATAATTAAGGGAAGATTCCACAAAGTTGGGTAGCTTGATTGGTAGCCTTTCTGGATCTGCATAGGCCGAAGTAACTCAATTTGAAACAAATGCAGAGGTTTTTTAGTGACATATGATACTTTCCAGCAAGTATTTAAGAAGATGCTCTGACTTGAAATAGTCTACTGAGGAACATATTATGATATTCCAGAGGTTTAAATTAATGTATTTATCTACATCAAACATTTTTGTCAGTTACCGGCTTTTTAAGTAAGGAGACTAATTAAGTACGAGTTGGTCTGTTTCCACAGTCCTACTTCAGTTTCTTAAACTTATTGACTTAGTACTCTTGAGTAAACCCAGATTACAAGAAAGATGAAAGGAAAAAGGAAATCCAGAGGAAGCTATTCACATTTTGTCAGGGGACATACTGAAGGATCATTGGGTATGATAGGATGATGGGTTGCATTTACATTTACATTTACATTTACATTTACATTTACATTCTCTTAAGTGTCCTCCGGTGGCAGTGTTTTTTAATGCTTACATATACAATGTGAAAGCTAACTCTCATCAGCATTTGTTATTGTTTACCTATCAAGATGTATTATAATCAATCAATCAATCAATCAGAGTACTTGTAAAGCGCGCTACTTACTCATGAGGGTCTCAAGGCGCTGAGGGGAGGGGGTGCCACTACTACTCTAAGAGCCAGGTCTTGAGGAGTCTTATGAAGGCGAGTAGGTCTTGGGACTGCCGTAGGTGGGTAGGGAGGGTGTTCCAGGTCTTGGCGGTGAGGTAGGAGAATGATCTGCTGCCTGAGGTTGTTAGTTGGATGTGGGGAACAGCGGCGAGGGCGAGGCTGACGGAGCGGAGCTGGCGGGTGGGGGTGTAGAAGCTGAGCCTGCTGTACAGGTAGGCTGGTCCGGCATTTTGGAGTGCTTTGTGTGCATGGGTGATGAGCTTGAAGGTCATCCTCTTGTCGACAGGGAGCCAGTGTAGGTCACTCAGGTGGGGGTGATGTGGCTGCGGTGGGGGACGTTGACGATCAGTCGGGCGTGGGTGTTTTGGATGCGTTGTAGTCGTCGTAGGTGTTTGGCTGGGATTCCTGCGTAGAGTGCATTGCAGTAGTCCAGTCTGCTGCTGACGAGGGCCTGTGTCACCGTTCTTCTTGTTTCAGTCAGGATCCACTTGTAGATCCTGCGGAGCATGCGGAGGGTGTTGTAGCAGGGGGAGGAGAGGGTGTTGACCTGTTTAGACATGGAGAGGGAGGAGTCGAAGATGAATCCCAGGTTGCGTGAATGGTTGGTGGGTGTCGGTGCTGTTCTCAGTGTGGTCGGCCACCAGGAGTTGTCCCAGGCTGAGGGGGTGGTTCCGAGTATGAGTACCTCAGTCTTGTCCGAGTTCAGCTTCAGATGGCGGTTCATCATCCAGTCGGCGACGGCCTGCATCCCCTCGTGGAGGTTGGTTTTGGCGGTGTGTGGGTCCTTGGTGAGGAAGAGGATGAGCTGGGTGTCGTCAGCTTAGGAGATTACATAGACGTTGTGTTATTATTATTATTATTAAAACTTTTATAGCGCGCTCAATTACCACAGGGTATCCTGGTGCGGTGAGTGATTTGACAACAGGAGTGATGGATCAAAGCCAGAACGATCTGTTAGAGTGGAGCATTGAACAGATGAGTCTTAAGTTCCTTTTTAAAAACAGTAATGGTCGGCGAGGCTCTAAGGAACAAGGGGAGGGCATTCCAAGCAGAAGCTGCCTTAACTGAGATTGATTGGCCGCCCAAACGTGCGTATTTGTTTTTGGGTATGGCCAATAGGCATTGATTGGCCGATCGTAGAGCACGGTTAGGAGTATAGAATGAAAACCGTTTCTGTAAGTACGTCGGTCCCAGGCCATGAGCTGCTCTGAATGCCAGCACAAGAATTTTAAACAGGATTCGGTGTGGTACTGGAAGCCAATGCAGACTTCGTAAGTGGCTCCGCACGCTCGACCTCCTGGGGAGAGAGAAAAGCAGACGTACTGCAGCGTTTTGTAACACCTGAAGGCGATGAACCATATACGCAGGTAGGCCGCTAAATAAGGCATTAGCGTAATCGAGCCGAGATAAAATCAGGGCTCGAAGAACAGTCTCCTTGGCTGCCCTGGGCAGAAGAGGGAAAAATCTTCTCAAGGAGCGCAAGGTACCAAAACAGATGCCGGTCAATTTTTTTATATGATCCGAAAACTTCAGATCCTGGCCGAACCAGACCCCCAAGTTCTTAGCTGGGCCTCCAGTCGCACTAGGGCAGGGCAGGTCCGGAGGCCAAATCTGATCCTTGAAGTTGTCAGGAAAAGCGCCGAAGAACAGGACTTCGGACTTATCTTCGTTGCACTTAAGTTGGACTTGTGCAAGCCACCGAAATACTTCCGACAAACAGTGCTGGACTGATGATGGATCAGACACACCCTTAGGCCAGGTGAATAACAGCTGTGTGTCATCTGCGTAAGCTATTATCTTGGCTCCCAGCTGTTCCGCCAGATATAATAGAGGGGTCATATAGACGTTAAACAATAAAGGGCTTAACGTAGAGCCCTGCGGAACTCCAGTTGTCAGTCTCTTCGGGGCCGAAGAGTAAGGGGGCATCCACACCTGCTGAGTTCTATTGCTCAAAAACGATGACAACCAGTCAAGAGCCAACCCTGAAATGCCGACGGCTCGCAGTCTTGCAATAAGCAAGGCATGGGGCACCGTATCGAAGGCGGCAGAGAGGTCCAATAGAATCTGGACCGCTCTGCCGCCCCCGTCCAAGCACTCTCGGACTGCCTCCGCGACCTCGACAAGTGCTGTCTCGGTACTATAAGCCGCTCTGAACCCTGACTGAGCAGGATGTAGGGCGTGGGAGGACTCAATGAAGCTATCCAGCTGTTTAAAAGCCACCTTCTCACACATCTTCGCCAGAGCTGGCAACAGTGAGATGGGCCGATAGCTCGATGGCATTGCTGGATCTAGACCAGCCTTTTTTAACAGTGGGAGCAGTTTTGCTTCCTTCCAACATTTCGGAATCAAGGCCATGGAAAGGGAGAGGTTAATGATTTGAGTCACCTCTTGATTGATAATATCCGCTATCCCTCCCAAAACCCTGGCTGGGCAGGGGTCTGAAGGAGATCCGGACTTCAACGCTGCCAGGATTTGCCATATGTCTGATTCCGAGGCCGGCCGGAAAGCAACAAACTGATCCTCTAAACATCGGCTATCCGATAATAAAAGGGCAGGTGGGGTCATAGAGGACTTTTGAGCCTCTTCTAAGTCCAATTGAATTTTTACAATTTTGTCCGTAAAGTAACAAGACAGTTCTTCACACCATTGAGCGGAAGAAGGGAGCCGAGGTTGTGCAGCACATGGAGATAGAAAATTTTGTACAATTGAGAAGATCTCTTTACTGTTGTTATCCGCCTTCTCGATTCTGTCCGAATAATACCTGCTTTTAGCTGTCTTAATCGCAGCGTAGTAGTCCTTTTGGGCTGCACGTAAGGACTTCTTATCGGCTGGCAGGTAAGCTTGTCTCCAAACTCGCTCTAATTTCTTACAAACCAACTTCTGTTCGCGCAGAGCATGCGTGAACCATGGTTGTGAGGGTCTCGATCGCATCCGACGGATACCACCCGCATTAGTGGAGGCAGCGACACCATTCGCTATCCACAAATTGAATGCGTCAACAGTCGCTTCAAGCTCCATCATAGGGACCGGACGGGAGTCGGAAAGGGACTCGGATAGGGACATCAAATTAATCCGTGGGCGATGTACCAAAGAAGGAATTTTCCTCAGATCTTCATCTAACTGCCAAGCGAACTTAATCAGGCAGTGGTCGGACCACAGCATAGGCATCGGGGGGGACAAATTGATGTCAAAGTTGGTACATACCAAGTCAAGAACATGACCACCCGCATGAGTGGGGGCATCAACCCATTGAGAGAGGTGAGCCATGCTAAAAGTCTCACTGGCCATTTGCGCGAGGGGGGCCATGTAGACGTTGAACAGCATCGGACTGAGGGATGAGTCCTAGGGGACACCGCAGATGATGTCGGTGGCTTTGGATCGGAAGGGCGGGAGGCGGACGCTCTGGGTTCTGCCGGAGAGGAAGGACATGGTCCAGTCAAGGGCCTTCTCTTGTATTCCGGCTTCTAGGAGGCGTGTCTTAATGTGCAATGACAGACCGTGTGGAAGGCGGCTGACAGGTCCAGGAGGATGAGGGCTGATTTTTCGCCGTTGTCGTCTGATGTCGTCTGTGGCGGCGATGAGGGCTGTCTCGGTGCTGTGGTTTCGTCTGAACCCGGACTGGGACGGGTCCAAGATGTTGTTGTCTTCCAGGAGGTGGGCCAGTTGCATGTTGACGATTTTCTCGATGACCATCGCTGGGAACGGGACCAGGGAGATGGGCCGGAAGTTCTTGAGGTCCTTGGGGTCCGCCATGGGCGTCTTGAGGAGGGCGTTGATTTTGGCGTGTTTCCAGCTTTCCAGGAATGTCGCCTTTTTCGAAGGAGATGTTGATGACTTTCCGTAGTTGGGGTGCGATGGCAGCGTCTGCTTTGTTGAATACGTGTTGTGGGCACGGGTCTGACGGAGATCCTGAGTGGAAGGAGTTCATGACCTTGCGTCTCGTCGTCGTTGACGTTGGACCAGGAGGTCAGGCGGTTGGCGCTGGTGGTGTTCAGAGGTGAGGTGGGGCCTGGCATAGTCGGGCGGTCATGGTGTTGAAGCTGTCATGGATGTCAGGATGTCAGCAATCTGGCGGTGGAAGAAGATGGCCAGTGAGTTGCACACTTTTTGTGAGGGCAGTATGTCGTTGGCGTTGGGGTTGAAGAGTTCCTTTATGATGCTGAAAAGCTCTTTGCTGTCATGTGCGTTGTTATTCAGGCGGTCTTTGAAGGAGGATCTCTTGGCTAATCCGATGAGGTGGTGATGTCTGCGAGTGGCGTCCTTGTGGACTGCGTGGTTGTCCGGAGTACATTCGAGGAGCCTGATCTTCTCCAGTTTCCGGCATGCACGTTTGGAGGTCTGCAGCTCGTCGGTGAACCAGGTGGCTCTCTTGCTGGCGTGGTTGTTGGAGGGTTTCTTGAGTGGGGCGAGGGTATTGGCGCAGTCGTCGATCCACTGTCTGAGGTTGCGGGCTGTGGTGTCTGGGTTGGTGGGGTCAGTGTGTGGGTTTTTGGCGAGGCTGGTCATCAGCTGGTCTTCTGTGACATTGCTCCAGCAGCGGCGAGGTAGCTGTTGGGTGCGGTGGTGCATGGTTGGTTTATTGAAGGTGAAATGGATGCAGCCGTGGTCGGTCCAGTGGAGTTTGGTGGTGTGGTCGAAGGTGACGTGGGTGCCTGTGGAGAAGATAGGGTCCAGCGTGTGTCCAGCGGCGTGGGTGGGTGTGGTGACGAGTTGTCTGAGGCCGAGGTTGGCGAGGTTGGCGAGGTTGATGACGGCTGATAGCCAGAAACCAGTTCTAGGAGGCTTGATTCTGGTCCAGGGAAGGCATGGCTTGGCAGCTCGGGCTAGACTGTTCCCATGAGGCACAGGGTAAAAACTGATTTGCATATGGCCACGTCTGAACTGGGATGGCGTGGTGAGCAAAGTAACGATGGATTAAACCCAGATCTGTGACTGGGGGTGAATGTTTTGCCAATGTGCAACATTCCTTCCATCATCTTGTGTGTTTTGCTGTTCGCTCTATGTGGGAAGGGTATGCCCAGACGTGTGTCTAGTGCTCACTACGCCACTGGAGTCAAGCTATCCTGGCTGATGACGGCTAATAGCCAGAAACCGGTCCTAGGATATTGATTCCGGTCCAGGGAAGACATGGCTTGGCAGTTCGTGCTGGACTGTTCCCATAAGTCAAAGGGTCAAGACTGATTTGCATATGGCCATGTCTAAACAGGAGTGGCGTGGTGAGCAAAATAACGATGAATTAAACCCAGATCTGTGACTGGGGGTGAATGTTTTGCCAATGTGCAGCATTCCGTCCATCATCTTGTGTGTTTTGCTGTTTGCCCTATGTTGGAAGGGTATGTCCAGAAGTGGGTCCCTTGCTCACTACACCACTGGAGTCGAGCTATCCTGGCTGATGATGGCTGATTGCCAGAAACAGGTCCTAGGATGCTTGATTCAGATACAGGGAAGATATGGCTTGGCAGTTCAGGCTGAACTGTTCCCATGAGGCACAGGGTCAAGATTGGTTTGCATATGGCCATGTCTGAACTAGGGTGGCGAGGTGAGCAAAATAACAATGGATTAAACCCAGATCTGTGACTGGGGGTGAATGTTTTGCCAATGTGCAACATACTGTCCATCCTCTTGTGTGTTTTGCTGTTCGCCCCATGTGGGAAGGTTATGCCCAGACGTGGGTCCTGTGCTCACTACACCACTGGAGTCAAGCTATCCTGGCTGATGAAGGCTGATAGCCTGAAACCTGTCCTAGGATGCTTGATTCCGATCCAGGGAAGACATGGCTTGGCAGTTCGGGCTGGACTGTTCCCATGAGTCAAAGGGTCAAGACTGATTTGCATATGGCCATGTCTAAACAGAAGTGGTTTGGTGAGCAAAATAACGATGGATTAAACCAAGATCTGTGACTGGGGGTGAATGTTTTGCCAATGTGCAACATTCCGTCCATCATCTTGTGTGTTTTGCTGTTCGCCCTATGTTGGAAGGGTATGCCCAGACGTGGGTCCCGTGCTCACTACACCACTGGAGTCAAGCTATCCTGGCTGATGATGGCTGATAGCCTGAAACTGGTCCTGGGATGCTTTATTCAGGTCCAGGGAAGACATGGCTTGGCGGTTCGGGCTGGACTGTTAACCCATGAGGTACAGGTTCAAGACTGATTTGCATATGGCTATGTCTGAACTGGGGTGGCGTGGTGAACAAAATAACGATGGATTAAACCCAGATCTGTGACTGGGGGTGAATGTTTTGCCAATGTGCAACATTCCGTCCATCAACTTGTGTGTTTTTCTGTTCGCCCTATGTGGGAAAGGTATGCCCAGGCGTGGGTCCTGTGCTCACTACGCCACTGGAGTCAAGCTATCCTGGCTGATGACGGCTGAGAGCCAGATACTGGCCCTGGGATGCTTGATTCCAGTCCAGGGAAGACATGGCTTGGCAGTTCGGGCTGACCTGTTCCCATGAGGCAAAGGGTCAAGACTGATTTGCATATGGCCATGTCTGAATTGGGTTGGCGTGGTGAGTAAAATACCAATAGATTAAACCCAGATCTGTGACTGGGGGTGAATGTTTTGCCAATGTGCAACATTCCGTCCATCATCTTGTGTGTTTTGATTTTACATATACCTGCCACTGTTATGTAGTAAATGGTGGTTCTGCATGGGGTATTATTGGCAATATTTGGCCACTGAATCTATTTGGGATTGCATTAGGATTGTTTGAGGTAGGAAATTACGCTACGGAGTTTCCACATCTGGGATGGAAAATGGGCATAGCTGTGTTCTACTAGGGAGATGATGGATGCTACAAGGCAAATGAATAGATTTAGAACTCTATTAGAATTTTTCCAGGATCAAAATGAGCATAGAGATTTCCTATATCTAGAATGGTGGGCATTAAATGGCTGTTACATATACCTGGTATTGTTGTTTAGTAAATATTGATGGAAAATGGGCAACGTTGTATTATCCATGGGAAATTATGGGTGATGTATCGTCACTGAATATATTTGAGGCTATATTAGGATTTTTCCAGGTAGGAAATGCAGACAGGACATTTCTATATCAGGAAAGATGTGTGTTAAATGGTTTTACAAATACCTGCCACTGTGTTTTCATGATTACTATAAGGAAATGGTAATAGCTACTTTACTCATGGAAAAGGCTTTACACAGCTGTTGAATACTTTTTCCCCATATTTTAATGGTCTAGTTAGGAAAATAGGAAAGGAGTTTGTTTACATACAAGGGACTTATGTTTTGTAATTGGCTCCTACATATCACATGCACAGAATATTAGTTATTCCTCTTGGAATAGTGGGTTTAGCTATTTTCTACATAGGGGATGGTGGGTGTTAACTGACTGTTACATATATCTGTCACTGTATGTTAGTGATTCATGTTGAGGAATGGGCATGGGGCTCCAAAATAGGGGTGCAGGGGCGTGATTTCCTAACACAGGGAGTTGCCCCTTTTCACAAGTGGTTACAGTCAGTGGGCTGCCATTTGAGTAAATTTGCTGTTGCTCAAGTAGATTTTCTACTTGAGCCGCTGCAAAATCAACTTGAATGGCTGAGCGCTCTTGCACAGCACATGGTGCAGTTTGCGCTGATTTTCAGTGCTACTCGAGTTAACGGTGCTAAATTGCAGCGCGAGAAGCACAAGCTGCATATTTTACGCCTGTTGGCAAAATTGTGCGGAATCTCATAGATTTTTTGTGAAACACCACTTAATTTCACAGAGTGAAACTCTGCGAATTTCACCCACCCCTATTATTTAGTAAAGGTTGAAGGAAAATTGGCATAGATGCACTCCAAAGAGAAATTTGGAGGTTACATGGCTACTGAATATATTTGGGACTGTATCAGGATTCTTCCAGGTGGGAAATGGGCTTAAGGACTATCTACATTGGGGATTGTGGGCATTAAATGGCTTTTAAATATAGCTCGTATTTTAGGAAGCAAATGTTCAAGGAACATGGGAATATCTGTGTTCTGCATGGGGGATTATGGGTGTTACATGGGCACTAAATATATTTGTAACTGTATTATGATTGTTGCAGGTAAGAAATTAGAATAGGGATCTTCCACATCTGGGATAGAGGGCATCAAATAGCTTTAACATATACCTGCCACTGCCTTTCCTTTTACTGTAAAGAAATTGTTATACCTATTTTACTTACAGAGGATTGTGGGTTTTAAAATGCTGTTGAATAAATTTTGATCTATAGTCTAATTGTTCTTTTCAGAAAAAGGGATTATTTAATATTTACATGGAGGAATAAATTGCTACTACATATATGGGCACAATATTTTACATAATATTCTTGGGATAATGGCCATGACTATTTATGCATGGGGTGATGGGTTGTAATCGGCTGTTACATAGACCTGCTATTATAGTTGAAGAAATAGGCATACATCTTTTTTTAGATGGGAATAATGGGTGTTAAAGGACTGTTTATTACAGTCCCCTATAGTTTAATTGGCTCCTTAGGAAAATGGGAATAGATAATGTTTATATGGGGAATTATGGGTGGTAATTGGCTCCTACTTATCACAGACACAGAAAAATAGATATTTTCCTGGGACAGTGGTTATAGCAATTCTCTACTTGGGGGCTGAGGGGTGTCAAGTGGCTGTTCATATACCTACCACTGTATTTTAGTCATTGGTGTTAAGAAAATTGGCCTACTTTTTTTGGGGTGGATACCAGTCGTCAAATGGCTGTTACATATAGCTGGTACTGTTAATTAGTAAATGTTGAAGGAAAATTGACATAGCTATGTTCTGCGTGGGGATTATGGGTTTTTTATGTCCAGTGCAGGTATTTGGGACTTTATTAGGATTGTTCCAGATAGGAAATGGGGAAACGGATTTTGAATATTGGGGATGATGGGCATGAAATGACTTTTACATCCACCTGCAACTGTATTTTCATCATTACTTTAAGGAAATGGTAATAGCTGCTTTACTCACAGAGGATTATGGGCTTTGAACAGCTGTTGAATGCATTTTCCCTTATATTCAATTGATCCTGTTAGGAAAATGTGAATAGATAATGTTCACAAGTGGGATTATGGGTGGTAATTGGCTTCTACATATCGCAGGCACAGTATATTAATTATTCCTCTCGGGATAGTAGATATAGCCATTTCTACATGGGGGATGATGGGCTTTAAGTGAATGTTACACATACTAGTCACTGTGTGTTAGTCCTTCTGGATGAGGAAATGGGAATACTTATTTATTACATTTTATATACCCTGTACTGTTATTTATTAAATGTTGAAGTAAAACTAGCATATCTGTATTCTGCATGGGTAATTATGGAGGTTGCATTGTCATTGATTATATTTGCCACTGTATTATGATTTTTCCAGGTAGAAAATGTGGATAAGGATTTCTATATTGAATATATAGGGCATTATATGGCTTTTACATACACATGATACTGCTAATTAGTAAATTCTGATGGAAACGGTGCATAGTTTTGTTCTGCATGGGGTAATTTGGGTATTAGATGGGACTGTATTAAGGCTGTTCCAGGTAGAAAATGGGGAAAGGGATTTTCAATATCGAGATTGATGCCCGTTAAATAGCTTTTACATCTACCTGGGACTGTATTTTCATGATTCTGGTAAGGATATGGTAATATCCATTTTATGCACCAGTGATCATGGGATTTAAAGGGTTAATGATCAGATTTGACACTGGTTTTTAATGGTTTCTGTTAGGAAAATGGGTGATAAATGTCTGATCCATATCTTCAATGAATGAGGTGGTGTGCACTCCGTCATTTTCATCAGAATCCATATTTTATCAGAATCCATATTTTACAAGCTATTCAATTGCGTGCAGACTGGGTTACGCATTGCCCTAATGCAACATAAACATATGAGAACAAGTGGGGAGCGTGAAAATCGTGCTCCACACCCAGATGCACTGCGATTTTAGGATACTAGATCCAACTCATTTTAATCCATTTGTCCTGTTTATTTATATCCATCCAATTATTGTCCAAAAGTTTGTCGTCTTTTTCTTCTTTTTCTTTAACTGTAATCCACATATTCGACATATTGCGTTCTAGGGAACTTAACTTATTAACTCGTGCCCATCCAGGCCTCTCTGTACATACGGACCCAACGCAAAAAGTAGTTCAGAGCAGTATTTCTTTATTCATGACCCAATGCATTTCGGGCAATTCTCTTGCCCTTCGTCAGGGGTAACTGTGAATCAACAATCATAAACATTCAATTAGTAATCACTAAACCTAATTCCGTTTTACTCAAATCATATATATTGTGAATTTATTAAACTTATATTACGTGGATTAATTTACACTAGTGCATTTCTATTCTATTGTGTCCGCCCCCTCCTTTACGAGTCTCTCTCTTTTTAAATGCAATTCAGCTTCGCGAGCACAATTCTATTTCGACCTATCACCCGTACAACTTTCGTCCCTAATTCATATCAATCCGCTATAGAGAACAGTAATTCTTCTACTAAACTTGCTCGTGCTTTCCAACTCCCCGTTTTTACGGCCTCCCACGTGCAGTCTACTTTCTCGTTAGATGTCAATGACTTGTTTTAAGGCAATATTGTGACTCCAAGTAGTCTACAAATAACAAATTCTATCTGAATAAGCAGTTCTATCTAATAAACGAGCTTCATCTAACCAACACGCGTACCTGCTCACATGTTTCTTCTCACCGTAACCCCGAATTCATCTGAGGCTATTGGCGTCTTCATTAGGATGTTCCCGCGTTCTCGAACTAATTTTAAACTCATTAAACTCCACCCCCTCACAAATGGACAAATGGATTAAAATGAGTTGGATCTAGTATCCTCAAAACGCAGTGCATCTGGGTGTGGAGCGCGATTTTCACGCTCCCCACTTGTTCTCATATGATCCATATCTTCGAAATGTTGTCTCACTTACTTCTCTTCGGATAATGGGCATATCGATTTTCTGCATGGTGGATAATGAGTGCTAAATAGCTATTACATACACCAGCCTGTATTTTAGTGATTTATGTTGAGAAAAATCTCATGTTTAGAAATACAATAATTTGTTTGCAATTTTTAAAGTTAATAAAGAGTGCAGTGTAGTTCCTATATCCCTGATCCCATTGGACAGGTGGAAGACATATGGAACTTTTCCAGGCATTGAGCTGGACAGGAATTCGTGACACATATAGTCAATAATTAGCTCTTCTGAGCCACGATGCAATATACGTGGTCCAATTGAAACACATCGCCTTCACATTGATGACGACAATATATTACAAAAGATTGTATCCAAGGCTAGTGCTGTTCTTCTTTGCCGCCAAACCAATTTGCTACGTTTTCCATCCTTCGAGTGGCTTGGTCTGCATTACAGATACTTGCCAACTGGAGCTCTACTACATTGTCGCCATTGAGTTCTAAATACGTTTTCCAAAAATACCTTTTCCATCCTTGGAGTGGCCTGATTCTTCCACCCCTTAAGTCGCTGGGTTAGGATCACAGATGCTTGTTGATTCCGAATTTTAAAGCCTCCTTATTGACCAGAAGCATCTCCCAACTTTGGAGAAGCCAGGGTGAAGATTACAGCTACCCCCGGACCATTAATAGTGACCAACGGGTTCAACTTATTATAGTTGGATTCCTTTCTAATTTTCGAGTGTCGGTTTTGGAATTCCTTTCTATCACAAACAGGATTGGTCAGGAACCTTTCATTCCTCATGATCGGCTACTACTTTGAGACGACGAGTTCTTACAACCTTGGCAGATATATTTTTCCATCTCACACTGTGTGTGCCCTGAGGATATTCCCTATAAGTGAATGAAAAGCGTTGGCTGGATGATTTGATATGAATGTTTTCTATAAAAGAAATATTTTCAAATAAAGAAGTGACTTTTCGATCTACTTTGGCCTTTTGGACTTTTTGAGCTGCGCACCCCCACTTGTTATATTTGTCCTTTGATCTGGAGCACAGAAACGCCACTCACCAGCTGCCGTTGGGTTGGCTGCACAGCATCTCCACATATAGGAACTGTCATGAGGTGCGGCACTGGAGGTCCGCTGTTGCTGTTTTGCTGGCCCTAAAAAATATATGTTCATGCATAATAAATGAGTTTCTTAGAGAAATCAATATCCAGGCAAGGGGAAGTCCCGAAGGGGACCATGCCTGTATTTAGTTAGCATGGGCAATGCTTAAATAAGGGCTGGATTTCTATGCCTCAAGAAGGGCAATGTGAATTGTACCTATAAAAGGGCATAAATCGGGAAATCTATATACGGTATCTAAATCGACACACAACACCCACTCCACTTTCATATGAACGACATTACTAAATCCTAAACATGTTAAACATATCTAAAATATAGCTACGCACAAAGTGCTAAAAACATGTCTAAAATACATTGGAAAAATGCATTAGAACTGGTTGTAAGCATTAAAACGCATTGGTGCTGTACATATTAAAGCAATGTTTCATTCTAAGCATATGTAGACGTTTGAATGAATCATAAGTATATATATACATTATGAAATGGCTCGTAAATACAGAAGAAAAATGGGCCGAAACCATTTCATGTCAGATTACATAAATCAATTGGTTGTGGACAAGGTCACATATTGTCTCTGGAAGTATTCAAAGAATTCTGTTCTCTATGAATAGTTCTACTATAAGCAGATACTTGTGCCAAAAATGAAAATACAAATTTGGAGAAAAAAAATTAATCATAGGAAAAAGTTCCAAAGATGCAGCCAGATTCATCAAGCCAAAATAGGCTCGCAAACGGCCAGATTCTGAGAATCTGGCCCTTTACGAGCGCTATTTTTGCATTTGGGATTCATCATCCCAAATGCAAAAATCGCAATTTTAGAAATCGCTAAATTGCGAATAATTGCATTTAAGGAATCTCAATTTGAGATTCCTTAAATGCAATTCATGAACCATTTAAAAATTGCGAATTCGCAATGTGGGGCCGCTATTTACCGCGAAGTCTAACTACGTGGTAAATAGCGAAAACTTAGAAAAATGCACTTTAGTGCATTTTTCTAAGTTGTATGTTACACACACACATGTCCTTTGGACGTGTGTGCGCAACACCAGTGTACATTACCATTTCAGGGGTGCTACAGGGTGTCCTTTGGACACCCTGGCACCCTTGAAATCGCTTCCTTATTTGCGATTCGCTAATTGCTAATCGCAAATAAGGAATGACTTCCCACTCATTCCTATGGGCCTTTAGGCCTTTAGGCCCATAGGAATGAATGGGAAAGCCATTCCTTATTTGCGATTAGCAATTAGCGAATCGCAAATAAGGAAGCAGTAGAAATCGCAAAAAATATTGCAATTTCTACATGCATCCCGTTTTGCGAGTCTTTAATAGCGATTCCTTAAAAATCTCTATTAAGGACTCGCAAATCAGGACTTTGATGAATCTGGGGGTTAGTCCTTTGTTTTGAAAAAATTAAGGCCAAATTCAGTGTCTCCCAGACCGTGAGTGCCAAAATCAAAAGTCAGTGTTAGGGCTTGGAGAAAACATGAACTCTTCTAATCTTGTTGACAAAAAGTCATCTACCGTTGTAGGTAAAAGTTAGAGGACCTTGTTTAGAAGATTAACCTCACATAGATGAGAAGCATCGCCTTCAGCATTGGTCGCATCAGCGATGTTCGTATCGGATGTTACCTGCGGGCTTGTTGTTTCCTCTCATACCCCAGCAGTAGCAATTTGCGTCAGTGAGATCTCAACGAATGCCGTCATCAGAATTGGTAGCCGCTGGGAACAACACAGAGCATGGCCGTTACAGGGTCCAGTGGAGTATCGGCATCTGTAGGCATGACTGATGGGAGTGTTAGACAGGCGTCTAGCACGCATTCTTCACTGCCAAGCAGGCAGCTTACAACAGGTAAGATGGCAAGATGCCACCTTGCCAGATTGGCCTGAATGACAGAAACCATGTGGTATTTAATTCTCGTAGATGAGGTAAACCCAAAATTTGGACGATGCGCTCACAACACTTCATCTCCACCAGAGCTCTCTCCACAGTGAATTGGGTGTTGCTGGTGATTTAGCGTGCCATATTGTGGCAGTAGGAGTAAAAATATGATCCCTGCAACAAGCGCTAAAAGGAGCGGCAGTCCGCCAAACACAGAGTGCATGAAGTTTGAAATTATTCCGAGGACTACTGAAAAGGTGCAAACAGTCCTGCACACACGTTCTTAAATACATGTATAATACCACTCATATCAGACATGTTTAAGATACAACCTAACATTTCTGAGAAATGTATAGGGCTGTTTGTATTCAAAAGGGCATGTATCTCGATCATAGGTTTCTCTGGCCGAGGTCAGTGGCACTGTTTGTTGCAAAAGAATGGCTTTCATTCTGCTTAGAGTATCAATTCGTATGGAAGAGATGTTCAGTGAAGGCCATAAAAGTGACTCCCTGGCTGTCTTGGTTTGTGGAAACAATACTGGCATACAGCAAGTGACCCTGGATGTTACAGTCACTAGATATGGGATACCTGGCAACATGCCACAGCAGCTGTGATCATTCAACATGAGGTAACTTCCATTAGAAAGTAGTCAAAAAATTGGATTGATCACTGCAGCTGGTGAGCGTTGCAGGTTACAGGATAAGTTTGAAGTGGAACCATCGCAGGCCCCGTGTAAAATAATACCCTGACAAAGGAGAGAACCGCTTAGTGCGTTTTCACAGTTAGTAACGCTAAGAAACACTTCACGCCCCCCACTCCAACATCTGTGTGTGTATGGTAAATCCCAGGATGTCTTGATGTATTCTTTACCCAACCTTTCATATTTGCTTGCTTTTTAGGCAATACTGGAAATGGAAAATTGTAACAGGCAGAGTAATTTTACATATTTTATCCACTCAGTAGCTGTTTTTTCTGCCACTGTGAATGGTAATTATTTCTCCAGTTTTTCAATGCTCAGCACCGTTTAGTCTTCTCCCCTTTGTGCCAGTTTGATCTGTTTATCAGTGAGATTGAATTTTGAAAACAGTGACGTAGTGTTGATTAAACGCCAAGGCACATAGCCTGCACGGAAGTTTTGTAGCGTCCAGCCTAATAGTATGATAGAATATAATTGAGACTGACCATGTTGCAACATGACCAAGTCTTGTTCCATGATGTCTCTGGCAGAAGACACAATGCTGTCCAATGAATACATCCTGGACGACAGAGTCCTTAACCCATTGTCTACTACAGATAGAGATTTCTCTAAATTAATACAATCAATTTCTCGTATTCGTTATGCAGTTTCTGCTTTGGTAAGCTTCCATATTTCTTTATGAGCAGCTTAGATACCGGCAAATATGAAACATTAATGACGCAGTTTTCTTGGTCCTAGCAAGAATTCCCTAAGGTCTGCACCATCTTTAAGTAAAGATAAGTGTTGTTTTACATCCTGTAGTGTAGATTTCTGTAGCCAATCAAGGCATAGTTTCCCTACACTATATGGTGTTATTACCCCAGGATGCTGTCTTTGAACATATCGTGGGTCTGGCCTCTTGATAGTGAAACCCTGAGTTTTGTTCAGGATCCGATCTTGACAGTTGTTTGTGTCCATGGGCCAGAGCAACCATTTATTCCAATCTGGAGCTGATCTGTTGTGATGCAAAATATTATGTACGCCGACCTTCCCCCTGTGTAGTGCTATTACTTGCAGGTATAGGTATGGTCGGTGTGTTCATGTCTTTGATATTGGCTAACCCAAGGCAAGACGTTTGTTGGACAGTGTCATTCAAGAACATAATTTGCTCAGGGATGATATAGGCTCTAAAGAAAGCTTCTACCCCCTGCACTTGCCAATATTTTGTACCCCAGACAGTTTTTTTTTTTTTTTTTTTTTTAAACCTTTATTGTGGAAAAGGATACAGAGACAGACCTACAACCACCAGGGCCGGTCAATCGTACGAAATAGCAAGAACAGATCAATACACAGCTCATCAGCCGACAACCCGAAGGTACGGCAGCGTGACAGTATGGTGTGACTCTGAACATTTGGCAGATAAGGATAAATAAAAGGTTTTCATGTTTTTATGATATACAAACAACAAGAAAAAACAGAAGAAAAAGAATTGAGGCAAAAGTATCAATATCAGTCCTGCAATGTACCGTAGGGGGGAGACAAACGAAAAGCAAGCATCAAACAATCGTAGAGGGGGGGAGCGGGGACCAAGAGTGAATAGCACTTCACAAAGAACCGAAAATCAAAACACTGGAACATACAGTCAAGGAGAACTCGGAGGGTCTGGGGGGTCAGCAAAGGGAGGGTCACAAATCTCTCCATGGTACGAATTCCACTGACCCCAAATCCTCCCCCACTTCTTGGGCCTACCTCAGGAGATGTACACAGTTTTTTCTCTAAACATGCACCAATCCATGTTCTCCTCCCAGGTCGAGACCAATGGTGCCCTATGAGACCCCCAGAGTTGAGCGATATCCCTCTTTGCAATCATGTTGCCCAGCGTGACCCATTGAGTCTGAGCAATGGTACAGTCATTTGGTTCCCAAACATTCAGCAAACAGCGTCTGGCCTCGGGGAGTAACCCGACACCTGTCACTTCTCCCATAACCGCATGCACTCGATTCAAAAAAACCCCGACCGCCGGGCATTCCCACACAATATGGAGGAAGGTAGCAAGCAAACCACAGCCACGCCGACATAACCCATCCACAGAATAACCTATATGGATCAATCGTGGACCCGTGACATAGACGCGATGGAGAATCTTGAGCTGCACCAGTCGGAGACGCGCCGGAATAGCGACTTCTTTTGGGGAGGATATTGCAGCCTGCCAGTCTTCATCGTCTAATTCCAGACCGTCACCAGTCCACGCCTCTCGTAGCCGTACAAGAAGGTCCGAACGGGCATTAATAAGCTTTTTATATATGAGGGAGATAGTGCTGTCAGGGACATGTCCATCCAGCACTCTATCTTCCAGAGGAGAAGACTCAGGGATCGAGGTACCAGCAGGGAAGACTGAGGCAAGTGCATGGCGGACCTGAAGATATCGGAAATATTCCCTATCACTCAGCTTATATTCCCGTTTTAGCTCATCAAAAGTTTTGACTCTGTCAACGGCCCAAAGATCACCCACTGTGCAAATACCGATAAGGTCCCATTGATCGAATCCCTTCGAGGACCACAGGCCACCCAGTCTCTCAGCCGCATACAGGGAGTCGCCTTAGTCAGTTTATCCGTCCAGCCCGTGGCCGATGTTGCACTATCCCATACACGTATCGCCACCGCAGTGGGGCCCGTCAGACTCCTCCTGGCGGTCCTGGAGTACAGCGCTCTATTATAATCACCCCCCGGTAGTTGCCACCTATCCATATCGTAGGCAGGATTAGGAACAGGACCATACATGGCATGGTTAATAGCACTCAACTGTGACGCCCAATAATAGCGCTTGACATCCGGCAAAGCTATACCACCGTCATACCAGGGCAAAGTCAATGTCGCCAACGCTATACGCGGCTGTCCACCCCAAACCAATTTCCTCTGAAGGCCCTCGATTTCACGGAAATAACCGGACGGAACCCGATCAAGCGTGTTCTGGATGGCGTATAGGAATCGGGGAAGAGACATCATTTTAAACAGGGCCGCTCTCCCTAAAGGAGACAGAGGTAATCCACACTATGCCACTACATCCGACCGAAGTTGGGCAAGCGGAGGCAGTAGATTCCGCTCAAATCGTACCCTGGGGTCCATAGAAATGTAGATCCCCAAGTACTTGAAACCAACACTGGAGACAGGTACAGGGCAGAAACGGGTCAAAGACGGTCGTCCACCTGCAAGCGGGTAGATACAGGATTTAGCCCAGTTAATAACCAAACCAGAGTTCTTCCCGAAAGAGCTCAGAACATCAAACAGAACACCCAACGACTTACAGGGAGAAGTAAGATATAACAGTATATCGTCGGCGTAAAGCGACACCCGATCCTCAAAAGTAGGGGACCACCGTATGCCCCTGAGCGAGGGTTCCCAGCGGAGCCACGCGGCAAGGGGTTCAAGAGCGAGCGCAAAGAGAAGAGGTGACAGAGGGCAGCCCTGCCGCGTGCCACGCCCGAGGACAAAAGGGTCAGAGGCCCTTCCATTAACCACCACCTGTGCCAGCGGTCGCTCATATAAAAGCCTAACCCACCGGATAAACTTAGGACCAAAACCAAACTTGGCAAGGGCAGCCCACAAATAAGGCCATTCCACCGTGTCAAAGGCCATCGAGGCGTCAAGGGAGACCAAGATGGCCGGCTCCTCAAGAGACCCCGCCCTCGCCAAGGCACCATGAAGGCGGCGAAGATTGAGTGCGGTATTACGGTGGGGGATAAACCCGGACTGATCAGGGTGCACCAAATCGCCAATCACCGTAACCATTCGGCTCGCCAAAATCTTAGCGAGAACCTTAGGCTCCACATTCAAAAGCGAGATCGGCCGATATGACGAACATTGTTCCCGAGGCTTTTCATCCTTATGGATAACCACAATGGATGCCAGTCTCTGATCCCGGGGAAGAAGACCGAGATCTCGCGACGCCAAGAACATCCGACGAAGTATGTCGCCATTTTGTCGGGACACAGCTTATACAGCTCGACTGGCATACCGTTCGGGCCCGAAGCCTTACCCGAGCGAAGCGCACGGATAGCAAGCGCTACTTCATCGGTAGAGAAATCCGCCTCCATAAGCTCCCTGTCCGAGTCCGACAGACTGGGCAACGTTATATCTCGGAGCAACAGGTGCGAGTCCTCCTCGGGTCTGTCTGAGACCGACGCGTAAACCTTCCGAAAGTGCTGGGCAAAGACCTCCACTATCTCGACAGGGTCCACCACTCGCACACCATCCACTCGTTCAATCACGGGCACCACCCGGTTCAATCTATCCCTCCTGTCAAGCCAAGCAATCAGTTTCCCCGCCTTGTCACCCACATCATACAGGCGCCCCTGCTGCTCACGATTCATCGCCTTGGACGCATAAGTCACCAGAGCTCTGTATTCAGACTGTTTAAGCACCAGGGAGTGCAAGCTATCAGACGTAGCTCCAGACTCCATCCGCCCCTCCAACTCAGAGATAACATTTTCCAAACGTACCACTTCCATAGTTCTGCACCTCCTTTCGCTGGCAATCAAAGAGAGAGTGTGACCCCGGATCACAGTTTTACATGCCTCCCATAAAGAAACAGGGGAGGATACGGACCCTTCATTCTCAGCAAAATAGTAATCCACACATTTAACCACTTCTGTACCAATATTGGGGTTACGAAGATGCCACAGATTAATAGGAGCGATCCGACCCCCGGATTCCAGCCGCACGTCAATAGTGAGCCAGAGTGGGGAGTGGTCCGAAATCCCCCTAGCCAAATGCCTAATTTCCCTCACTGAGACCATCTGTGCCGCTGGGATAAGGATGTAGTCGAGTCTCGAGAGACTACCATGAGCCCCCGAATAAAAGGTGTATTGGAGCAGTCCAGGATGGAGTTGTCTCCAACAATCCGCTAATCCCAGTGTGTCCAAGAAATTCCCCAGCCATAACTGTGATGCAGGGAGGGTTCTACGGGGGCTACAATCCTCCTCTTCACTGATGACCGAATTAAAGTCGCCACCCACTACCAGCAAGCCATCGGGGAGTCCCAGGACTACCCCGCCCACATCAGAAAAAGTGGTGGACTGAAGACCAGGGGGAACATACACAGACAAAATGGAGATCGTCTTCCCCTCCCAGCGACCCACAACAGCGGCATAGCGCCCCCTATCATCTAGCACCTTATCATCCACTTCGAGGGGGAGGGAGTTTCTAACCAGGATACCCGCCCCCCTCGACCCAGTGGTGAATCCAGAGTGGGCCACCAAGCGGTAGCCTCGTCTATTCAATGCATGGCACCTATTACCCACAAAATGCGTCTCCTGCAGTAAAGTGATATCCGGGGATTGTCGCTTCAAATATTGCAAAACTATCCCCCGTTTTATCCTATCCCCAAGACCATTAACGTTCCAGCTCAGTACCTTCAGCCCCCTACCCCCCATCCCAGACAAGAACAAACAGTCCTCCCCGACACAGAACAGGCACAAATGATAAAATAGCGACCAAATCGTAGCCTCGTAACAAGCAAACAAGTAAAGACCCACCCACCACCCCCCAAGGAACCCTCAACACACGACCCCCCACCCTGCACCCCTGCGGTAGACCAAAAAGCCACCCCAACTTGCAGTGTGCCTGTCGCCCCATTAAACTAACCTACAAGAAGAGAGAGAAAAACGTCCCCTGAGAAGGAAGAGTCCTGAATCCCTCCACCCCCGGGTATCTACAACGTAGAAACATCGCTAATCACAGAGCCACTGCAAAGCGTCCAACAAATTGGCTCGTCGGCACAGACTCACTACTCCTGTTCTTCCAAGCCGCCCTCGGCGCCCCCCAAGCTCTCCGGGTTGACGTGTGGCGTCGGCAGGGTGTCCAGCCAGTCACTGGCCCCCTCGGGGCGATCAAAGAAAAATGCACGTTCATTATGTTCGATCCGCAGGCGAGCCGGAAAAAGCATGGCGTATTTCAGTCCCATGTCCCTGAGACGTCTCTTCACCCCCGTAAAGCCCATACATTGCTTCTGCACCGCCTGCGTGAAGTCCGGATAAAAACTGATAGACACGTTTTCAAACTTAGTGGGACCATTAGTACGGGAGGCCTGCAGGATAGCGTCTCTGTCTCGGAAATTAAAAATCATGGCTATTATAGGCCGCGGAGCGGCACCAAGCTTGGGCTTCCCACCTGGAATCCTGTGAGCACGCTCCACCGCAAAAAGATTACTAAGGCCCTTTGGTGCCAAGTGGTTCACCGACAATGCGGACGTTGTTGCGTCTGGCCCGGCTCTCGAAATCATCCAGCCGACGGGCGAACGAATCCCTGGCCACACGAAGATCACGGACCTCAGTCTGAAGATCTGAGACATCCGTAATCAAGCTCGCTGTCTTGACGTCCAGGGATTTAACCCGCTCATAGGTTTTCCCCAAGTCCGTCCTGATAAGGTTGACCTCAATCGCCACCGTGTCTAGTTTAGCGGCCAGAGTTTCATATTGCCGACCCATCGCAGTCTGGATACTGGTAATGGCGCCCATGACATCCTTTAGAGTCGGATCTTCAGTCGCAGGAGCATCGTCACCAGACTCCCCCAGGGCCTTACTCGGTCCACCCGGGGATCCCTTTGGGCGGGTAAAGCGATCTATAGTCTGCGCCTGGACAGCCCCTCCACGATTCGGGCCTCGGGTGTTGCACCTCTCAGAGTCTGTCCTGCCCGTCATGGTGGGCGACGAGCTCCGACAGGACCTCTGGAATCTGGTCAAAATGATGCCCTCTATGACAAGCCTGTTGTGTCGAGAGGCCGAGGAACGACAACCAGAGCGAAATTTACGGCCAGCCCAGGGCAGCAGTAGCAATCAGTGGCGAGGTGGCGTCAACAATGACCAAAATCGAAACCGAAAGTACCACAGGGGCAGCGGATGCAGCTCTCCAGCCGTTGTTGTTCAATTGCCACCTGGGCACCTCGGGAACTCAAGCCCCCGGATGGCCACTGCCATAGGCCTCAAATTATGAGGAGCAGCAAATCCGGCTCCCGGTGGCCAAATCGAGTTTTAGAAAAAGCTTTTGATATCAGCAGGGCATCAACAAGAAATACCCATCGTCCAAATCAGGATTAATTCCAGGATAGATGAGGGTGGCGGAAGGGGTCTCGGGAACCCTCTGCTCACGCGTCCATCTTGGATCCACGCGTCGCTCCTCCTCCCCAGACAGTTTTTATCTCAATGTTGTATTTCCAAAAGTCGAAAGGTTGTCTAGACAGTTGGGCAATAAAGGCTGCAGAATAAATCTGTTTTGTATTGGTTAACATATTTTTCGTTCCTGTCTTGTTCACATTTTTAAAGAAAAATGTTTCTGCTCTGGATGCATTGAACCCTGAAAACTATGGAAATTTCATTGCAAAACGTTTTGAGCTACCCTTTGGAGGTGTAGGACAATGTTGCCATTGGTTATACATCTATACATTTCTAGGTATTGCAGATTTGTGCAAGAAATGATGACCATAATGGTTATAACAATACATTTGTTAATAGTCTGATGAACCTTCTAAGTATTCATGATTTGTGAATACTGCGGACATTTCTAGATCAGACATCATGTTATTAACAGTCCGGAAGTCCCAATCATTAGAAAAGGTACTAGAGGTAATAGAGTCACTTAATGAAATCTTGAATAAGTGTGGAATCATCAACAGCTCCGACGGGCCAAAAATGTCATATTCAGTTCTGTCCCAAACTATACCATCTGGTATTGGAACAGCTGTGATGTTCACTGCTGACAAGTCTATTTGTTCACAATGGGATGATTTGTGTGGCTGGAGAAGTAAGTTCACTTTTTTACTTGCTGTGTCCATTTGAATATATCAGCATACCCAGAGATATTACCAGTGGCGGTGCATCCATTGGGGGCGGTGGGGCGTTGCCCCACCAATGCCACCACGGCCCCATTTAAATTCTTCGTTCTACTTCTAACGCTAATTGCAATCAGGACTGATTGGAATTAGCATGGTGAAGTAGAAGGAGGGACGCTGAAGGAGGTGGGTGGAGGCGGGGCGGGGCAGCGGCAGCACTCAGGGAATTGAGTGACAGCAGCATCGTCACAGCAATCGTGCGCATGTTCGTTTCTGGGCTTGTAAATTCTAGGATCAGCCCGAACATGCGCACTACCCTTCCCCTTAAGAGACCGATGGTTGCTTCATGCAGCAGCCCCCGGTCTCCTAACGGGCAGGGAGTATGCCTGCCCTCCGCCAATCCTGGTGCTGCTGGAGCAGCATCAGTAGAGGGGTTGGCAGGGACGTCCCGGCTGTTCCTGTTTGAAGAGCGCAGGAGCGGGACCCCGGCCTAGGAGCAGTCGAGCAGAGGCGGCTTGGACCGGTAAGTTTTCTTTTAGACCTGCCATCGGCTCGGCATCGAGGTTGAATGTTTACTCCCCAACCCCTACGGAGCCTGTCCCCAACCATGTTGAACCTGGCAGACACTGCATCTCCGCTGGGACATACGTCTCTCCCTCCCCAAAGTAGTGCAGCGCCCCCGATGACCTCCGCATATTGCTCCCAACAGACACCAAAGGATTTAACCCCCCCACCTGTGATGCTGCCAGCGACTGGTTGGATTACAGAACACACCACCAGCTGGTTGAGCTATAATACTGGTTTATGATGTTGAAATATGATTTGCAACCCCTCAGTATTTTGTGGTGGGAGTTATACTTTAATATTTTTTTATCACTGGCACAACACACGCTGGAGAAAATGATGTGAGTTCAGATCTCTGTTGCTGCTGCTGCCAGGCAGCGTGAGATCCGAAACCTTCATTCCTCAAACCCAGAGCAGGAACAACGCTCTGCACATTCTGTGGGAAGCACAACGGGAAACGTTGCAGCAGAAATATTCGTGCTTCTTCTGGGAGGGATAGCTGTGCTGTCTCTCATTGTCTCCAGTGTGACAGACTGTTGGAGAATAAGACACGTTTTCATTTTTTGTGTGTAATATTATTGCCAGATAGTAAGGATTCCTACAGCGTTATTTTTGTGTGTGGTTCAGTGGTTGTCATAGTTCGTCGCCTTTTTTGTGTAAATTAAACGGCTTTAATGATCTGTAAATAATTCTAGCTTTCTGGGATTAGTTGTTCGTTTATACACCACAAGTGCCCTTGTTTAATGTATTGTTGTCAAAAGATGAAGTTGCCTGAAACGTAACTGCTGAAGGCCCAATTCACAAGGAAATTTACAAACTGGACCCACCGGTAATCAGTCATATATAGGCTCACATTTACAACTTTCTGGAATTTACAAAGCTTCATGCAAATATGTCTAATGCTTTCTGGTGTGATTCTGGAAATCCTTTGTGTATTCCTGGTTTCGTCTCTGCGCATATGTAATGTGCGTGATTTCCCTCCATAGAAAAATGATTCTTCCGGTTTTGTGGAAAATCCCTTACATGTGCTTTAAATGGGTCGGTACCGAGTACCGGCACGTTTCTATTTTGAGCGGGAGAGTACTGCCCTTACCGTCTAACTAGACAAATTTCGTCCCTGGAAAGAACCCACTTCTCTGACAAGTTCTCTGGTGGGAAGGGGTTGCAGAGGGGTCAGAGAATAGCCCCAAATTCTTCAGGTTGTGTGTGTTCCCCATCATGACAAGAACATCTAGCAATAGAACTCACACTCTCACGCCCTTAAGTCGGGTTTACTCATGTGTAAAATTATACCATCGTGGGTTAAGACTGCATCAATAAATGGATTTTGACTTCAAATTCAATTTTTTTAACATTATTCACTGTAAATTGAGACATCTGTTAATGTAAGCCAGAGAGAGAGGTAAGACAAATGGCTCTCTTAATTTGGCAAGTTGCTTTAAAACTATATTGATCTACACGAGTAGGCAAAATCTTTATTTGTGCAAATGATCCATGTTACTACAATATAGCACACTCTGCCAGAGTGGTTATCGTGGCTGGGGGTCTTATTTCAGTTCCGAGAGACTTGAATCCCCATGTAGGAAGGGATATCCTAGGACAGTGGCCTCCTTGGACTTGTGAACTCCCTACTTCAGTAGCTTAAGAAGGAGCTGCCACTGGGTTTCATGGGCTGCTGAACTGGCTCCAATACAATGTAGTTTTCTATGGGACTTTTCTGTCTGCAGATAAAATGCTCGTAAATAACACTAGTAGGGAGTTTTATGAAAGAGGGGTGTGGGAGGTGGGCTAACATGCACAGCAAAGGAAACATAGAAAGAGAAAAGATGGGGATAGGGGAAACACAGGAAGTGACAAATTGAAAAGATGCTGATGAGGAACAATGTTAGATAGATAACGTAAAATAAGAGACAAATGATGGGTAGGTAGAAGGAGGAAAGAAAGAACGAGAGTAGAAAGGAAGGGTTAAAGAAAGGAAGGAACTAAGCAAGAAAGGGTGAAATGTAGGACAGAAGAGTGAAAGGAAGGATAGTTGAAAGACGAATGAGAGCTTAAGAATGGACAGATTGGGAAGACTGAAAGGGTGGAAGGAAGGATGAAAGGATAGCTAGATGCATATGTGGGTATAGTGATGGGTGGATGAAGGGATGGTGGCTGGATGGATATGTGAATAGAAACATGAAAAGATTGTCAGATGAATAGACAGAAGGGTGAAAGGATGGATGGAAGGAGTATGAAGGGGTGAAGGGATCTCTTATAAAGGGGTTCCTGCTTATTCACCTTTACTGCTCGTTGCGATTAAAAATTTGGTTCAAGAGGGGGATATTTTAATTTTCTAGCTATTTCCTTGTACTATGAGTTATGACACTGTATTCAAATTTAAATCCTAGTGTTTTGTAAACCCCAAACACAAAAGTGCAAGAACCTGTATTCAAATTTAAATCCTAGTGTTTGTAAACCCCAAACACAAAAGTGCAAGAACCTGTAAACAACCATGTGCACTACATTTTTAGATTTTGCACCGTAATCTGAAGGAGGCTCACAATGGCATATGTAGGTGGAGATTGATGTGCAGGCCTATGCACTATTAATTATTGAAAAGTATACTTCCCACATCCAGTGTTATTTGAAAATAAGGTGCACGTTGCTTTTTGCATCGTTCAGGATTTTTTTATTGACAGGGATGCATAGATCGCATGGTCCAATTTTTCCTCAAAATGTCTGGATTAAACAGTTCACATTGGTGATGGTGCCAATTATGCAACTTTTTATCTGATTAGTTCAAGTCATGGAGGGTTGGTTAAATTTGCCTCACTTTCTTGAGGTAATTGGACGAATTGTGAACTAACATTTCAACTAACAGTTGTAGAAATAACATTTACACCAAAAGACGGAGGAAAAAACAACTTTTGACTCCAGTTTATTGAAATATTGATGCAACATACCACTAGTGTAATCCATGTAAACTGGACATTTTGGTTTTAACTTGCTCGAATGCAGTCTGTGCAATACAGCTGGATACCGTGCGTTTTCATCCAGGAATAAAGGGCCATGAACATTTAAAAAAGATTTGGTTGGTAGAACTTGTGCGTTACTGAAATGTCTTACTAAATGAGATAACAATGATTTAATATTCAAGAATATATAAGGTTGAAAGCTCTTTTGGTGCTCTGTAAATGCATTTCTATCTCGCACACAGCAAGTATGCTTTGTTCGGCCACCAACTAGATACAGAAGTTGTTTTAACTACAGAACAATTCACCAAAATAAAAGAGTTGTGGCGTTAAGCGAATAGTCAGGATGGATTAAATCTACAAGCACAGGGAATCGCCTGTCACGTTCTGCTTGTTAACGTTCAGAGCTAATCCAGGTTACAAATGCCATCGACTTCCAGCTGAGGCCTGTGTAGTAAATACTCAGGTGCTTGTCATGAAGTAAGTTGGATTTATTGCGCAGGAAACAGGTTAAGCATCTTCATCAAGGAGCTGGTCAGGAACAACTGACTCAACTCAGAATCTCCAGAGGAGAACACAACCATGTACATTCTGGAATACAGTGAGGTAAGAAATTACAGGAAACAAAGGTAGGAATAATGTATAACACATCTCCTCTCGCTGAATATAAAAGTATTAGAATAATAAAAGAAAGATAAAATGTCTATTGGTAACAGAAAACAATCTATATGTAATATAAGGAAAGAGAACACATTTTGTAGTCATTAAAGAGAACAAGCTTTTGATTCATAACCAAACAATTAATCACAACAGTAATCATTAAGATATAAAGGTGGTCTGTGAGATCGTAGACATCTTGAGAGTGGCTGGAATCTATCTGACGTCTCTCCAGTGGACTGGGTTCCAAGAGCATCACCACCACCACTCCTCCTACACTGTGAAGTATCGACAATTGGAGAAAGAGTGTGGGAATCACCCCCACCACCCCTCCCACTTGACCCTCCTACAGAACTGGAAGAAACATGGGAAGGAATAAACATATAACCTGAAGAATCATTATCAGCTTCATGTTGAACCCGAGTGGAATCAGACCTTGAACCATGAGAGCTGATAGAACCAGCTTTCTGATACAAAGCCACCCTTCTCAAATTCCATTTTTCTCCATTGGAAAGCACAACATAGTGAGGGTAAATCATCTTCACGAGAAAAGGACCTCTAAATTTTGACAAACCTCCAGAAACCCTCCCAGGCTTCACTTTCACAAGATCACCCTTATTGATTCTGCTCGAAGCAGGTTCCGTTAATCTCCTAGCAGGAGTTATATGTGTCGGTGAAGAAGAAGAAGCAGGTACAGAAGTAGCCTTTCCCAAGCTCGCTTGAGAAACTAAATCCTTGAGCCAAGAAGGGGTCAACTTCGTGCTGGCAACCCTACCTCTCATAATCTCAAAAGGAGATTTAATCTGAGAACCATGAAGTGTAGTGCAATAAGCGTATACCATCTCACTAACCAAAACAGAGGCAGACGAACTCTTAGATATAGCCATCTGAATAGTCCCTTTGACTAATCTATTCAGGCGCTCACAGAGTCCGTTCCCCTGTGGGTTGTAGAGTGACGTTCTGTGATGAGAAATACCAGAGGCACCAAGAAAAGAACGCATCTCTTGAGAAACTAACTGTGTTCCATTGTCAGTGATGATGACGTTAGGGAAACCCTCCACAAAAAACAAAGATCTTAGGTACTTTATAGTCGTTTCAGTAGTAATATCCTTCAAGAATTCAACAGACAACCATTTCGAAAAACAGTCTACTACAACAATGGCAAACCTCTGAGAAATCGGTAACTCGTTCATAGGACCTATGAAATCCAGGCATATAGTATGCCATGGTACTTCAGGAAAAATTAATCCTCCAACTTGAGACCCTGCTGAAATTTTCAACCGCTTTTCACTTGCTTTACAGGTGGGACAATCTTCAACCCATGAAGTGACAGAGGAATCTATACCTGGCCACCAAAAATTTAATCTAATTCGATGTTGTGTCAATGTTTGCCCCAGATGCCCCTCATGTGCTATGGCAATAAGTTTGGTCCTTAAGTCAGCAGGGGGAACAAATTTGTCTCCACGCATTATAACATTCTCTTCACATACAGACAATTCTTCGATTATCTTCAAGAAAGGACGAACTGATACATGCACACAACTTTCCCTTCGTGCACCTAACTTAATCAATTGAATGACTTCTTGTAACACACAATCATTGGACATGGCCTCTACCCATTCCTTATGCGTGAAAGAACTTTCACCCAGAGAAACAACATCGTTAATCCAAGCAATGTTATCTTCAACACTCTCAAAATGAAACTCATCATCAGACAAAAGTCTAGACGGAACTGCTAATCTGGACAAACAATCAGCCTGAAAATTTTTCCAGCCTTGTATGTGAGAGATATCAAAATGATACTCTTGCAGTTTAGAGGCTAGTCTTGCCAGCCTTGGGGAACCACATACTGCACCTCCAGGAGAAAGTATTCTTATTAGTGGCTTATGGTCGGTCTTTATGTTAAAGCGTGTGCCCCACAAATAAGTGCGGAAATGGTGTACTCCCCAGGCGGCAGCCAAAGCCTCTTTCTCAATAACGGAATAATTCCGTTCACTTTGAGAAAGGGTACGGGAAGCAAACGCAATGGGCCTCTCACCATCCTTATGTGCTTGTACTAGAACAGCGCCCAGACCACACGCACTGGCATCAACCAACAAAGTAGAGACTTTCTTGGTATCAAACGGTGCCAATACCTTTGCACAGCAAATAGCATCTTTGATGTTGTTGAAACATGTGTCCAACTCCTGCCCCCAAACAAACTTACAGCCTTTTTTGAGTAATGCTCTCAAAGGTAATGTTTTTTCAGAAAAATTTTCTACAAATTTAGAATAGTATTCGATTAATCCCATGAAGGACCGTAATTGATCCTTGTCGACTGGACAAGGAGCAGAACGTATAGCCTCTAAGAGATCTTTTTTTAGGCTTCACTCCCTTGGCGGATATTTCATGGCCTAAGTATTCGATGTCCTGAACAAGAAAAGAACATTTCTCTTTCCGCAAGGTAAGCCCTGTATCCCAAATCCTATGTAATACATTCTTCAGAACTAGATTGTGCTCAGCAATAGATTCTCCAAACACCAATATGTCATCTTGGAAAAACACCACATTTCTCAACCCCTTGAAAATTTCTGTAACTAATCTTTGAAACACACTCGCCGCTGATATCAAACCAAAGGGAAGGCGAGTAAATTGGAAAATGCCTTCCGGAGTGATAAATGCAGTGAGGTGTTTCGAAGATTCGTGAAGCTTGACCTGGTGATAAGCACTCCTCAGGTCCAGCTTTGAGAAGTATTTTGCTCCCTGAAGAGTAGTCACCATCTCAGTAATATTCGGTAGGGGAAAGGTTTCGGCAACTACACACTTATTTAAGGCTCTAAGATCTACACAAAATCTGAGTTTGCCGTCAGCCTTCTTAGAAATGACCACAGGGGAAACCCAGGCTGATGCTTCTGTTGGTTCTATGACTCCTGTCTGAAGCATTTCTTCAATCAACAACTTTACATCTTCACGAATAGAGATGGGAATTCTCCTGACACGGTGTTGTATGGGTAAACTATTCTTCTTCAGTTTGATAAGATGAGAGTAACCTCTCAGCTCACCAAGCTCGGCTTTAAATACTGAATCAAATTCACTGAGGATAGACTCAATAGAATCATCATCCACTACCATGATTTGGTTCTTGGCTCTCGGGTTGATTACTATATACAAATCATATTGGTGGATCCAACCAAGAATGGGTGGGCCATCAATTGAGACGTATACTTTTCCTCGAGTGGATCTCTTCTCAAAGCTAATATCAGTTTCAAAGAACCCAAGAATTTCAATTTTCTTGCCATTAAAACCCTTTGCTGAAATGTCACTCTCATTTAAGTTCATTCCTTGCCATAAGGTGTCAAATGTAGTTCTAAGAATAATGGTGTGTCGTGACCCTGTGTCCACCATCAATGATACTTCGTGGGAGTCAATTGTGAAGACAGCTTTTGGTCTGTTCTGTCTGGGATCATCACCAACTACATCGATATCATCCACTACTAAGAATCTTTCTGCTTCATTCTCATGTAGATAGTCCTCAACTGAAGCAACCCTTTGCTTAGTCTTAGTCTTGCACATCTTCGAGAAGTGTCCCATTTTACCACATTTGAGACATTCTTTATTTGCCGCAAAACAGAATTTTGCTTCCGAAGAGTGGGTATTGCTTCCACATCTGCTGCATAGTTTACTGGTAATGAAGCTTTCCTTTTGTGGAAATCTAGGTTTGTTTTTTACTATTGCAACATTGTCACTCCCGCAATGTTCACATTCAGTAGAGTTATTCTTATCAGAAACTACTGAAACTTCCTGTTGTGGACTTGCTTTGTGGGAATCCAGTGTCTTCATACACTTGCTCGATTCCTCTATGACCTTTGCTAGGTCTATGGCGTCCTTGAGAGAGGGATTCTTTGCCGCCCACAATCTCTCTTGAATTTTCTTATTCGAACACTGCACTATAAGTTGGTCCCTAATAAGTTCCTCATTCATGACACCGAATTTACATTTGATAGACAGCTCTCTGAGTCGGGCCACAAAGTCATCTATGGACTCAGAATCTTTTTGTCTTTGAGTGTAGAACTTATATCGGTTCATGACTAGATTCTCTTCCTTGGAGAATCTTACTTCCAACCTTGCTACAGCTTCTTTGAACTCATCATCCATGTCTTGTCCATTGGCTCTTAAAGCTATGGGTAAAAATCGGAAAACTCTCTGCCCTTCTTTGCCTAGCGTGCTCAAGAGAATGGCTTTTTTCCTTTTAGGCGAAAATTCTTGACCATCAAGTGCCTCAAGGTAGTTGTCGAACATAATGTACCAATCTTCCCATGGTATTTGGGGTGTACCAGGTTCAGGTAGGAACTGTGGAGGTAATGTAACTAGTATTTGTTGTGCCATATTGGTTAGTTCAATTTATTAAAATAAAATTTTGAGTGTCAATATGAAAATTTTTCCAAAATTGTTATAATAATGAGAAAACGTACCTTTGGATAATTATTGTACATAAGAAAACTTGTTTCGTGTAAAAAGCTTTCAAATTGTTGAAAAGAGCACTTCTCTCCGACAGTCGATCGTGAAAATGATGAAAATGCGCTGTGAAATTGTAAATATACGATAAAATGGCCGCCAGGCCAAAACGAGGCTTGAATTGTTTGTTATTGAGGCGTGAACCGCAAAGACGTCACAGCGCTCCGCGCGTAGTGTTCCTTTATTGTAGTTACAGTGTGGAACAGTGCGCCTCGCAACACTGGTGGCGTCACGTCGGATGCACACGCGCACAGGACTTCTTGCTGCTCCTCGCGAGGACAGCGCGAGGATGGTGCCTAGCAACGCTATCGGTTGGGGAGCGCTCGCGCTGCGGGTATGTTTTACTCACGGTTCTCTTAAAATTGTTAAAAATCTGGCAAACGCTGGCAGGGTAGAGAGGCTGCACACGTCGAGTTTGTGTCTATCCCTGATGAAGTCTTCTGTCTTCTGTCTGGTGTCCAGTGTCAGTACTGCGCCTTCAAAATGACAGGCAAAATCCACACGGTCTGTTGCAAGTCACACAGAGTATCTCTGACCAGCTGCAAATCGTCGCCATAAATTGTAGTAAATACTCAGGTGCTTGTCATGAAGTAAGTTGGATTTATTGCGCAGGAAACAGGTTAAGCATCTTCATCAAGGAGCTGGTCAGGAACAACTGACTCAACTCAGAATCTCCAGAGGAGAACACAACCATGTACATTCTGGAATACAGTGAGGTAAGAAATTACAGGAAACAAAGGTAGGAATAATGTATAACAGCCTGCATCTATGAATATAAGGTACAGGGCAGATGTGCCCTTGCTTTCTTCCATTTAAAGACTGCAGAGAGAAAGTTAAATCCCAAAAGCTTAGTTTCAAGAATTTTGAATATCATGTAGTGCACAACAGAGTGTCCACCTAATGTGGTGTAGGCAACTGTATATTAATGAAAATGCAAACTTTTAGGTAGAATATAGCTCCTTTCTATGCAGTTTTGTATAGCGCAACCTTGGCCCAAGGGTATTAGAGGCATTACAGATTTTTGTAAAAGCACAGTTAATATGTGGTGTAAAAGCCACCATTTGAATCCATATTTTGCAAAATTTTCTTGCGGGATGAAAACCCAGCACCCTCCTTTTTCAGTTGAGGCTTGCTCGCTGTACTAGGATATCATTTTTGCCCCACCACTTCCAAAATCCACCAGCCGCCACTGGATATTACCAGAGCTAACAAAAGTAGAAGAAGAATATTCCAAAACAATCCGTAGTTCAATCCATGGTGAAACCAGATAAGTCTTTTTCAGGTGATGAAAAAAGTCTGTTGCTTGTTCTTTGAAAGTTCTTTGTGCTGGCGTCGTTTCAGGTTCACTTGGATCCTCAGAAAAGGTATCAAAGTTAATTAAATAGCCAGAGGCAGTATAAAGAAGTCCATCAGACTCAGTGAATATAATGAATAAGTATCTTTTAATGGAGCTTGTCAACCATCTCTGTGCATCTATTGAATGCCTCCTGTGCATTCCTTCAATCTTAACATTCTTTTTGGAACTAACATTATGATGTCATTTACACATCATTACATTCTCCCCCCTCCCCCCTAAAATAAGTAATACAAAATAAACAACATAAATAAATAAATAAATAAATAGATCAACATTGTTCAATTAGTCTTTCTGGTCTTTTTGAAATTCTTTCTGATTTTCTCTGTATCCATTCATCTTGTTGATTATTTGATTGCATAGTTCTTTGTTCAGTATTTGGTGCAATTCTTTTGAAAAAAGACTAATTTTTTGTTATTGTTCTATCAGCATTTCCTGCAGTCATTGCTGTACCGCATATTCTTGTAATTTCCAAAGGTGTAGGGTGAAATCTGGTTTGTGATGTTTTTACTAGTTGTTGTCAAACCAATACTAGGGGCCATATGTATCAAGCCTTTTGCGAATCGCAAAGGCCGAAATTCGCTGAATTTCGGCCTTTGCGAATCGCAAAAGGCCCTTTTGCATGTTTTGGGATGTATGAAATATTCGCAAAATACAGAATCTCAAAGATTTGCGATTCCTTATTTTGCCATAGCATTTAAGGAATCGCAATTTTGCGATTCCTTAAATGCTATGTATGTAGCATTTTTGGGTTGTGAATTTTGGTTAAGAATTCACAAATTACCACCAACTTGTAGTTGATGGTAACTTGCGAATTCTTCAAAAAATGCACAATTTGGCATTTTTGAAGGTGGCATGTGATGCACACACATGCCCATAGGGCATGTATGCGCCATATGCACACACATTTACATTTCAGGGGTGCAGCAGGGTGTCTTTGAGACACCCCTGCACCTTTGAAATAATTCTCAAATTCTGATTAGCAAATTGCGAATTCGCAATTTGAGAATTATTTCGCCTCCTGGCCCATAGGAATGCATTGGAAATTATTCCTTAATTGCGAATTCGCAAGATGCGAATTCGCAAATAAGGAAGATTAAGGAATCGTTAATAAATAGCGAAATTCTTCATACATACCATTTTGCGATTCCTAAATAGCGATTCCTTAAAAATCGCTATTTAGGAATCGCAAAAGAGTTTGTTGATACATATGGCCCTAGGTCACCAATTTGATAGTCTTGACTTTGGTAGGTTTTTCCCTTTTCTGCGTAATATTTCATTTTCTCCTTTGCTTGTTTGTCTTTTTCTAGTACTTCATTGTGTACTTTTGGAGGAATTGAGGGTAACTGTGGTAAGCGAGTTCTCCTTGATTGCCCAAACATTAAGTCTGAAGGGCACTTTCCAGTTGATGGATGAGGAGTATTTCTATAGTCGCTTAAAATTTGACATAACGCTTGATTTATTAAGATTTGTGAAAGTTTTGCTCTTTGTATTGCTTTTTTAATCGTTGTCATCAGTCTTTCTACCATTCCATTTGCTCTAGGCCACATTGGAGTTACCTTTCTATGTAGTATTCCCAAATTGTTCATACATTTTCCAAATTCCTCTCCACTAAACGGTGGTCCATTGTCTGTCTTTAATATATTAGGTATTCCCCATGTTGAGAATATGCATTCCTTCAGTCTTAACATTCTTTTTGGAACTAACATTATGATGTCATTTACACATCATTACAGCAAGTTCTGTCAATGGTTGGAATTGCATCTGGATTCGTTGAAATCGCTGGAACCACTTGATCACTTGTTACTTCATTGCAGACAGTTGTATCAGGACAAACTGTTATTTGGGTCTCAAGAGGTACGTGTCCCATAGCTTTGTTGCTTAGTCCTTCTTTTCTTACTGTAGAATCTTCAAAGGTGATGAGTCTTTCAGTTTGAACCTCTTGTATTGTAGCTAGAGGAGTGTGTCTGCTACATTGGCGGAGTCCACTTGGCCTACTGCTTAGTATCGGCCACATAGTGTGGTTTGATCAGGTTGATGGACACAAATCTTTTCTCCTTTTTCCCAGCAAGGGGCGGCAATAGTACTGTTCTTGATCCGTGGATTGCTAGGACAGGTACTGGTTGTCTGTAAGAAGGCCCAAATTCCTTCTTGTCCGCGATCTTTTCTCTGACTAGATCACCAAGCTTTGGAATCAAGACAGGCCTTGCTGAGATGGTTGCTTTCTCCCCAGTGGTGGTAGGCTTCAGGAGTACGTTGTTTTGTTTTGTTTTGTTCTTAGTTCATTTAAGTCCTGTAAAACAGCGAAACGATCTTTGATATGAAATTTCTTATTTTCCACCACTGTTCCATGACAATCAAGGTCCGGAACCAACATTTGTGTCCCAAATAGGACCTCATATGGAGCGACACCCCCTAGAGAACTTCTTGGCAAATTGTTTAATGCACGTTGGATCCCATATAGATGTTTGACCCACCTGTCACACAAACCTAATATCTTAGCTGTTATCTCAAATTCCTTCTTGTCCGCGATCTTTTCTCTGACTAGATCACCAAGCTTTGGAATCAAGACAGGCCTTGCTGAGATGGTTGCTTTCTCCCCAGTGGTGGTAGGCTTCAGGAGTACGTTGTTTTGTTTTGTTCTTAGTTCATTTAAGTCCTGTAAAACAGCGAAACGATCTTTGATATGAAATTTCTTATTTTCCACCACTGTTCCATGACAATCAAGGTCCGGAACCAACATTTGTGTCCCAAATAGGACCTCATATGGAGCGACACCCCCTAGAGAACTTCTTGGCAAATTGTTTAATGCACGTTGGATCCCATATAGATGTTTGACCCACCTGTCACACAAACCTAATATCTTAGCTGTTATCGACTGCTTTATGTCCCGTTTTTTTCTTTCCACAACACAATTTCCGCTCAGGACGGAATGGAGAAGAATACTGCAATTCAACGTCCAAGCTGGCCATGGCTTATTTGTAAGCTCGAAAGCTAAACGCAGGGCCCTGGTCACGAATCCACTGCCACCATGATATCTTTATAGTTACCATCCCTTTGTAAGGGACCGCAGTGGTCCAGGTAAACACACGCTAATGGTTTAGCTGAGATTAACAGGGGTGTCCACGCAGGACGTTTCACAGAAGAGACATTCATCTTTTGGCATATTTCTCAGTCCAGGACATAGTTTCTGGTCTGTTTCCTAATGCCTGGCCACCAGTACCTCTGTTTTAATAATGATACTGTGGTGGAAACACCTGCATGAGCAGAGGCGAGCCCTTAATGTGCTGCTAGGATTAGTTCTAATCTGTTCCATGTTTGGAATTACCCTGTCCCCCACTCCAGGGATTAAAGCAAACAGACCATTGTTCTCATCAGTTATATACGAGTATTTGAGTGGAAACCCTTTAGATAGCGCTGCACCGCTGCCTCTGCCTTTTCTTGAAGTATTGACAGCCAGTATTATTTCATTGTCTATTTTCGTTTAGGAACGAGTGATTGCAGCTACGAAAGCTGTTTGCACAGCCCCTTTTGCGGCTTCATCAGCCAATGAATGCCCTTCAACATGAACGCCATCACGTTGATGACTCAGCGTGTGTATCACATGAGTGTTTAGAAGTCCGTTTCGCAACTGAACTACTTGTTCCCAAAGCGTTTTATGCTTGATTGTGCCACCTTTTGCATCTTTGAAACCATTTTGAAGCCAATTCTGTAAATATTAATTGTAAGATTGAACACAGTAAAAAGAATCGCACACTATGAGTGTGGGGAATTTGCGATCCGTATTTTCAAGTGCAATTATGACTGCTTGTAGTTCGTGAGCTGTACAATCTCCTACAGATTGCATTTTTGTGACCATAGGTCTGAATATGCCATCGCGCATACGACCTTTAACAATCGTGCATGCTGCACTATAAGCTTGCTTACCCCCCGTAGCGGGTTGTGCAGATCCGTCAGAATAAATTATACATTCATACTGGTCAAGAAGGAGAATTTCAGTAGGCAGAGGACTTTCTTGTTTGTATTGTAGGAATGCTTGTGTTTTTAAATCAGGATCAAAAACATATTCAACATCAGTTGCAGCAAGAGAATGAACCCATTGTATCCATCTCGGATGTAAAGCTTTTGCATTAGGAATTCTTGCTTTTGTAACTGCCTCTAAGGCTGGTACAGGAGTTACGACCATAATGCGTTTTCCCTGTGCTAGGGCTCTTTCTTTTGCTAAAGCGGTTTGAACTGCTGTCATTCTTTTTTCTGTAGAAGTGAATTTCATTTCTGCTTGTCTATACAAATGCAAATTCTATGCAATTGGTACTTTTTCACCTTCGGTAAATGTTAAGTAGGTGAATCTGCATTGACCCGGAATGATTGGGATCATTAAGTTGCGTATGTTTAGGCATGTTTGTAAATGTTTTGTTGCTAACATGTCTGTATGTAATGAACGCAACATTTCTGTGTGTTCATGTGTCCAATTTATTGTTTTCAAATCAGGTTTGAATAATTCGTAGAGAGGTTTAACCCTTTCAGCTTAGTTTAGAATGTAAGTTCTTCCAAAATTCAGCAAACCTAGAATCAACTGTAAGTTTTTCAGCGTTGTTGAAGGTTGGAACAGCGCACACTTTTCTGAAAAGTTGGCTGCCAGGCTTTTGCCTTCACTTGATAGTTCATATCCTAGGAAAAGGACGATGAGATGAGCAATTCTTGACTTTTTAAAATTGAATGTATACCCTTCAGAGGCAAAGCCTAGTATAATGGTGTTGACCCTGTTCAAGTGCCTGTTTAGGGCATCGTCTGTCAGATAGATATCTTCGACATATGACAATGCCTTGTCATCATAAGTTTGTGGTAACTCTGGTACCCTTGCTGAGAATAACCCCAGACTTTTCTTGAATCCTTGAGGGAGACGACAGACTTGATGCTGGGTCCCCATTATTGAGAAAGCGGTCAAATACCTACTTTCAGGCGCATTGTTTTGACAAAAGAAATCATTTGATATGTCTACCGTGGTTTTGTATTCTTTACGCATAATATTATTTATTAATGCTGTACTGTGTGCATTTTCACTGCAAATGTTCTGCAACAAGAGTTTAGGTGTCTGTAACCCAAAACTAGACGATATGTATTGTCTGGTTTGGAGACAGGAAACAAAGGATTGTTCATTGATGAGGTGCATGTTTCAATCACCCCTTGGTATTCAATTTGATCTAAGATCTCTATGACCTGTTTTTTAGCTTCTTGTTTAACAGAATACTGCATTTGTGCAGTTGGTTGATTTTTTAACTGGATTTTGTGGTGAGGTGAATCCTCATTCCATCCTACATGATTCTTGTATAATGCTGGGGCATGGGCGACTGCCCATTTCCTGGCCTAAGTATATTTGAAATGTGTGAAGTATATCATAACCATTAGAAAGTCACTCCCAAAAGAGTGCTTTCACTTTTCTTGGTATGTCTCCCTCCATCCGGAGTGTTATTTCATATAACCTATGTGGAGAACTAACCCTGGTGTCTTCAGTTTCAACTTCAATGACTTCATTCAAGTCCACTGTCTCCAGAAGTCCCTTCAGGTTCTCGTGAGCTATTGATACTTCTGCTGAGCTGTCCAACATTGTCTGAGCCCATTCTCCGTTCTTGAGCTGTGTTCTCAGAATCCTCGGCATGTCTGATCTTTAGACCTGCTACCTTCTTTTTTGGTGAATTGAGGGTTTTGTTTGTCTTTCTGAACGTGTTGATCGTCTTTGGACTTCACGAGTTCTTTCTTGCGGGTCGACCGTCCTCTTCTTACGGATGTCTGTGAAGATATCTGAAAGGTACGAGAGGAATGTGTATCAGTATCTTAATACCTGTTTTGTTTTCCCATATGATTCCTATTCCTGAGGTTGTACCTCGTTTCAGAGGGCTCCTTTTGAGGAGACTTAACTCGGGAATATGAACGCTTCTCTTTGGAAGGTTGTTTGCTATTTTGCCACTTCTTTTTAGAAGATGTAGGATTATTTTTAGTAAAGGCATTTTCAGGACTTTCAGACAGTTGTGGCTTAACTGGTTTCCCACCCAAACTGTCTTTGCCTAATTCTTCATTTGATGAAGAATTAGGCAAAGACAGTTTGGGTGGGAAACCAGTTAAGCCACAACTGTCTGAAAGTCCTAGATTTGATTATGGGAATACTATCCATAAGTAGAATACCTCTGTCTGTTGAGATTCATGTGCCTCTATCACAAAAACTGCTCTACCACCTCTTGGTGTTAGACCATGTCCAACAGAAATGCAACCTCACCGGGACGTTCACTTAACAGACAGAAGGAGCTCCTTCTGAGGTCATCGGCCGACCTGGGGCCTCAATGGACAACAGACATCGATGATAGTGAGCCATCCAAGTCTGATCCTGACTCCGATTGTGGCTTTTGTCATACAAGAGCAAAGGAGTTTGTGCTATGGAGTGAAGCCTCCGATACTGCTTGAGCCTTCTCAGCTTCCCCTTGAATCTTGTTGGTTTTGTTTTAAGAGATCTGCATTTGCGACATCTCTGTTTGGGCACCATCCAGTCTCCAGCACTTGAGTCTTCAGTTGGAGTACGCATCAAGTCCTTAGCATAGAGCCAAGTCCATGTATCTTCCTGTGAGTAGAATACATGGGCCCCCGGTGAACCTGTACCTTAATTGTGAAGACAGTAAATGCTGTGATTGTTGCATTTTGATACTGATTAGGTCCCTTGGTATGAAAGCATTGCAACAGCAGATAACAGTCTTAATAACTGAGGAGACACGCTTCGATGGGATGTGGTGGAGCACCCCGAAGAGGAGGCCGGCCTGGCGTTTAATGTACACGCTCAATGGAGAAGAATTTGGCACTTTGTTTTCAATCACTGTCTTCGCCAGCCAGTCCTTGAGGAACAAGTCCATGCTCGGACCCTCTGAATGTTCAGGAAAACCCTAAAGGTGAATATTATTGCATCACAAAAGCCCCTTCATGTCTTCCACTCAGTGATGTAAATTGGTGACCTCCTCCTTCATGTGTGTCAGGAGCTCCTGTAGGTCTCGCACCATTGGCCCCACAGTGGCAAGGGTGGATTTTGTTTTCTCTGCTCTGTCTGCTAACTTGTGATGGTAAGCTCGTAGGAGTTTCATGTTGAGTGAGAGGGTGTTGATACGGGCTTACAGGGAGATTTTAGTGTCCATGATGGCTTGTAGGACCTTGTCAAACTGAGTAGAGTGATGGAGGCTGAGGGTCCTCTCCGCAGATGCGGAGATTGATGTCCCCTCCCCGGCGCCACTGACTAGTGATTTAGTGGTCTTGGGTCTCCCCATCATTTTAAGCCAGACTAAGCGAGTCAGAGAGTGATTGAGAAGCAATAGGTGCCGCAGATGCTTGGAGGGTACCACCAGAGGTATGCAGTTTTTAGTCCATGTGGTAGGACGAGTGTTGGTGCACCTAAGACAAGGCAGGCATCACCCTTCAGAGGGAATACAGGTCCAAGCAGGCCACTCCCTCGAAGAGCGTATTAAATGTGGGCAGAAAATGCAGGACCCAAGGCAATAGGCAGGTCACCCAGCATCCGGGTCAATCTCTTGCCCCAAGACTATTTGAGGCAGTATATTTGCACTGGGCAGATTGGAATGTCCTCCAATCAAGCAGGTCAACTGGTGGGGGTGCAGTCTCATATGGTGACACAAGGAGGAAGACCACAGTTCAGGGGGTTCCAACCAGATGCGTCTCACTTCTGTCTCCTGCCGTTACTCCTGCAATGAGGCGTGGAGGTGGTTATCAGGGAGCAAAGCATGCGTCCAATTATAACTGGCAGGAAAGACAGTGCATAGGATGAGGACAACAAACCCTGATTTCAATGTAGGGCGGCCTGGAGTGGACAGAGTAACAGTCAATGGTCCCATTTGCAGATCCACCGTGAGGGCCCCTCTGCTTCCAGTGCTGGGCAGTCAGCTGTCCTCAAGTAATAAAACAAAGAGTTGTGGGTGCAGAGTTATGGATCACACAGGATAACTTCCCCCGTGCAGCAATACAGCCAGGCAAGAGATCCCACCCAGGGAGCAAAGTCCAGGAGGCTGGGTCATTAATAACTGAACAGTAGCATCAATAGATTTGGCAGCAGAGGGCCCTGGGCAGTGATTTGATGTGTCAAAGGCCAGCACCATGTGGCGGCATGTAGTGCTTCCAGGGAGTCCACGTACTGTCACCTTGAACTTCATGAATTGCAGCAGGTCCAGGCACCTGAATGGTGCAGTAGTCCCTTCACCCCATTGATCACTGCAAGGCAGTCAGGCGTGGCCTCGCTTGTGGTGACGAGGGTCTTGCGGGAAAAGTGCCAGTAACTGGGCAAGTTCACAGTGCCATGTGTCCCTAGCATCCAGTCCCAGGCTCAAGGCCAGCTGCTGCACAGGTCCCACAGGGGTCTGCTGGGGCACTAATATGGCGATGAGGAGGCCACCCCATGCAGCTTCTGGCCCGCAGTCCAAGCCCTGCAGGTTGATCAAAGGCCTTGGCAGCACAGGAAATCACGCAACAGACCCAGGTCCCCCTCCCAGGCACGCCTCCCTGGAGCACCACAGGAGCATTGGCAGACAATGCGTGCCTCTGGTCCCCCAAGAAACCTCACCTCAAGCAATGGTGGGTCAGACGCACAGCCCCCATGCATGTATAGGGCCGATTTGAATCCGACACCAGGCACGCCCATCTGGTCGACAATGTTCAGTCTCGATCAAATTAACTTGGGAATGCCACCGGGCTAATAGCTGACCAGGCGGCCCTAACCCGCAACAGGAGTAGTTCAGAGAGCAACTTGTAGATGATTATGTGGATATGCAGGATAAACAGAAGATTTTGGATGGGTTTGGTGCGGAACTCACCACAAAGCATCCAATGCGGCCACCATCTCGGCTGCGCCCCAGCTAATGTCAATATGAGAACATTTGTCCGAGTTGAGCCTTCATTTGACATGTCGTGGGCTGGCTAAAAAAATATTCTTTAATAACAATAGGGTAAATAAAGGTTCTCAACCTTCTTTTATCCTTTTTTTTTTAAAGAAAATCGTGTTACCTTCTACTATTGTTCACAAGACAATGACATTTGTGTGGTTAAAGTTGGACTATGGCCATACTACTTTATTTCAACATAAAATAAAAAATATATCTCACTTTTTAAAGGCCGAGAAAATTATTGAATTTACATGACCTGCTGCTTAGGTAACATTTTTTACATTTTTCGAGCTCTGCTCTGTTGGAAGGTCAGGCGTTGTGGTTAGAGGCCTTCCATTTCAGGGGTTTCAGTACAGTTTGGGGCTTTTCGGAGTTTTCGTGTGTCAAAAGTGGGTAATTTGTTACATTTATTTGTTTACATGGACATTATTGCTTAGTTTTAACCATAATGACGTCACTAACAATGCCACTTATTGGTAGTGAAATGCCATGCATATGCACACTAAAATCATAGAAATGTCACACATAACCAATCTGAAAAGTTGGCAATTATAACATGAGCCCTTTGTTAGCTATCAAATTCACTGATGAGGCCCACATTTATTTGATTTAATTTGACTTCATCTTTCAAGCGTAAACCATTGTTTTATTTGAGACACAAAGATGGAACCCAGCTTTGTTTCTTTTCATTAAAGCACATGTATGTGTCACATTCCCACGCAGAGCAGAATCTGTATTCAAGATACCTCTTTATAAAATAGCTGCAATGCAAGGCTCCCACTATAGATGCTCACCCGGTCTTTAATATTAATGACACTTTTATTATTGATAAAGATTAGACAAAGTCTGTTAGTTCCTAGAAAAGTAATCCTATTCTAACAAACACTGCAGATGGAATATATAGAAAGATATTTGTTCAAGGAAACTCATTATTAATTCACTTTTGCTGATTAAACTCATTATTTTGGCATCAATGCAAAGATGATATTAAGATAATCTATAACAGAAATACAATTGCTCACTTACCTTCCCAGAAGTTCCAGCAATAAAATGACATAATTTGAATACGCAATTAAAGTTTATTTCCTGAATGTTTAGGGATTTTCATTTGCAATGTTATATCCCTTGGCAATATTTGCCCCATATACTGTAAACGTTAACCAACACAAAGTCAAACGAAAAATACTGTCTACTGTTCTTTGCATATTTTAGGGACAGTATGCTATCACACCATGTCTGTCTACTATTTTATGTTAAGATATTTTCGTTGGGAGCATCTGCCCTATGAACTACAGCGTTAGGTACCTAGAAACATATAAGTTACAGCTCAGAGGTGAATGACTCTGCAATTACCTTTGGTCAATAATTATAATCATGTGTCTGAGCACTTACAACTTTTTTTTTTTAAAATCTAGCTGACAGAGTAGTCCATGACAAACTTAGAGGATGTCCCATCTACCATATGACAAGTTTGTTATAGTCAATGGTCCATCAAACATACACCTTTTGTAACACAATATGCTCACCCTTAGCTATCCTAATAAATCTTCACTCTGCAATTCCGTAAGACCAATCCTTCTTTGGCACATGTCACGATGAATTGGTTTGTTTGTCGCGATCCTCTTGCCCAACTCAAGTACAACATCGATGCCATGGTCCAGTCTGTCTGTCTTTCATGAGAAGAATTATTGCAAATGTTGCAGTTATATTATGAATGATGTCATAAAGGATGTAATTCCTGATGTAATATGTGAGGTAAGTAGCTGTGCATGGCGAGGGCGTGAGTTATAGTTACCTTAGGGCCCAAGTGCGTGAGCAATTTTTTCATCTGTTTTCCTGTCGATTTGATAGCGTGCCAGGGAAACAGATGCAAAGTCAGCTCCCAGAGGCTGGGAGCAGTTTTCCTGCTCCTGCCCACTGGGAGAGGACTTATGATGTATTCAGAAAGGAGATGGATACTTCATGATAGATTATTCATGTTACTTTATTAAGTTAAGATGTTAAGATAAAATGAGAACCCCATCAGGAGCAGCTGTCCTGATGCTCAGCCCTCACCCAACTGACATTCACAACTCACTAGCATTCTACCCATCCAACATTCCACAACACATGCATTCTAGCTGAGCAGCAGGAATATATAAGATACAACATATCTCCCTTCGTTGGGGAATTAAAAGAATAAAATAAAACATTGACAACATGTCTAGTACAGTTGGTCAGTACAATTGGTCAGTAAATTAAAGACAATAAAGCTAGTCCATATGGTCAATGAATTCAATACATTTAAAACACGGCACTGATACACACTGAAACGTAATGTAACATCTCGTCTCGCAAACTGCATCTGAGAGAACGTCACGTTGCTTCCTGAAATAAACATCTATCCTACCTCTTACGTCCATATGTCACAAATCATACCAGTTGGCCAGACCAGTACAACAACAAAAGACACACAGAAACAAACCTTAACACCATATATATACATCAGGAAACAATGTGCACACCACAGACCAAGAACAAGAACTCACATAACTCATTCATGCTCCGAGAAACAACACGCACACCTCAGACCAAGAACAAGCACTCACATAACTCATTCATGCACCGGAAAACAACGTGCACACCTCAGACCAAGAACAAGCACTCACATAACTCATTCATGCACCGGGAAACAATGTGCACACCTCAGAACAAGAACAAACACTCACATGACTCATTCATGCACCGGGAAACAACATGCACACCTCAGACCAAGAACAAGCACTCACATAACTCATTCATGCACCGGGAAACAACGTGCACACCTCAGACCAAGAACAAACACTCACATGACTCATTCATGCACCAGGAAACAACGTGCACACCTCAGACCAAGAACAAGTACTCACATAACTCATTCATGTGCCTGGAAACAACGTGCACACCTCAGACCAAGAACAAGCACTCCCATAACTTATTCTTTCCCTGGGTATCAACGTGCACACCTAAGATAAAGAACAAACACTCACACAGCTCATTCTGGTGTCAATGACACTACACAATACCTAATAAAGACTGACCATATACAGCATAGTCATCTCATATACAGGGTGACAACATAGCCCCCACACACAGAAACTAATGAGTTGCCTAACAACTTGACACAACTCACACACAACACTTGTTGTGGAACAGCTCTGGGTGACTTAAACACCTACAACCAAACAACACTAACAAGGGGTGACCACATACACATAGCCCCCTTAAAACACAAGCTAATGAGTTGCCTAACATCTTGACACAACTCACACACAACATTTGTTGTGGGACAGCTCTTGGTGACATATGCACCTGTTACCAAACTACACCAAAACTGATTGACTATACTGCAGTCATATCAAGCAAAACACAGGGACCTATGTTGCCGACGTTGTCTCATCATCCCCGTCTTCATGCTTCCATAGCATTTATTGTCCCTGGACATTACCCCCCAACATGGTAAACAGGAACCATCGTCTTCTTTCTGCGACCTATGATTTTCAACGGTTTCCTCTGTTCACGCTGACACGCTTCATTCTTAAAATCTTTGAGCAAATCCTGTTACTGCTTGGCTCTGAAACCAGTTTCCAATGTTGTGATTTACATAACCACTGTGCTCAAAGAACGGCTTGGAAAACGACAAACTCTTCAAAATAGTTTTCTTCCATGCAGCAAGCCATTCTATTTTTTAAATTGCTTAACTTTCCAAATTTCGGTTTTCAACATATGCAGAAATGAAATGATGACAGTACCTGGTTCTCCTAACCAACCTTCTGAATGCACCTTTGACAACATCTCTTCATTACGATGTAATCCTTGTTTTGCCATAAAATGGAGGCACGCACAACCACGTAAAGTCGGCTTTTACTAGGCCGGGTCACCCCTCCTGCTGCCAACGCCTTCCTGTCTGCCTGCCTGTACCGAGCGACCCAGCCGCCGCTGAGCCGCCCATCTTCGCCGATTCCCGCCGCTGCCTCCCTGCGGCCCCGCCCACCACCAGCCCATTGGCCGCCCAACTCCCGCCTCCCAGCTGACCCGCCCTCCCGGCTCCAGATTTAAGGGAAGTGCTGCTGGCGATTCAGGAGTGACCACTGTGCCTTTTACTAGGCCGGGTCACCCTTCCTGCTGCCAACGCCTTCCTGTCTGCCTGCCTGTACCGAGCGACCCAGCCGCCGCTGAGCCGCCCGTCTTCGCCGATTCCCGCCGCTGCCTCCCTGCGGCCCCGCCCACCACCAGCCCATTGGCCGCCCCCCTCCCGCCTCCCAGCAGACCCGCCCTCCCGGCTCAAGATTTATGCCGCCCCCAGAGCGACCGCGCAGCGGACGCGCGCAGCGGGAGCACCGAATGAGCGCCGAAGGTGCGCCAAAGGTAAGCCCGTCTGCGCCCGTCCGCGCCTGGACCGCGCCCAGTGCCAGGACCCCTGGCCCCCGCAGACCCCAGCCCGCCCGCCGGACGTACGATGCCGCCACCCTCAACGCCCTCAACGCCGGCCGAGTCCCGGGCTGCTACCGCGCCACCCCGAGACGCACCCACGGACCCTTCTGCTGCAACTCCTGCAAGTTCACCTGCATCCGGACCTGCACCACTCCAGCACCAAACAAGACCAAGACAAGCAACAACAGCAGCCACCTGAAATGCATCCTGCTCAACACCCGCTCCGTCCACAGGCACGCCATCGAGATCTGGAACCTACTCGACACCACAGCCCCAGACGTCGCCTTCTTCACGGAAACCTGGATGAACGCCTCCTCAGCGCCCGACATCGTCATCGCCATCCCAGACGGCTACAAGATCATCCGAAGGGACCGCATCAACCACACCGGAGGAGGCATCGCCATCGTCCACAGGAACACCATCCGCATCACGACCAACACCGACGACACCCTCGCAACCGCCGAGCACCTGCACTTTCAGGTCCACATCAACCCCAAGACCACCCTCAGAGGCACCCTCATCTACAGACCCCCGGGACAACGCACAAAATTCAGCGAAGACATCGCCGACTTCATCAGCCCGCACGCCCTCTGCTCCGCCGACTACATCCTCCTAGGGGACCTCAACTTCCACCTGGAGAACAACAACGACCGCAACACCACCACCCTGCTGGACAACCTCGCCAACCTGGGACTCAAGCAGCTGGTCACCACCCCCACCCACTACGCCGGACACACACTCGACCCCGTCTTCTCATCCAGCAAGGACATCGCCTTCAGCCACGCCACCGGACTCCACTGGACGGGCCACAGCTGCGTCCACTTCAGCTTCGGAAGGACCACGATCCACCACCACCAGCAACAGGTGGCACGCAGGAGCTGGAACAAGATCACAGCGGACCAGCTCGCGACCTCCCTGAGCATGAACCCTCCCACCAGCACAACGAACCCTAGCCAGGCGGCCACCAACCTCACGAAGTGGATCAGCGACTGCGCAGACGAGCTCACCCCCCTGAGGACCCCGCCTAGCAGACCCGGTAGCAAGAAAGCCCTATGGTTCACCGACGAACTCAAGAGCTCCAAGAAGAACTGCCGAGCCCTCGAGAGAACCTGGCGCAGAGACCCAACACCGGACAACATGACTGCCCTCAAGCTCGCCACCCGAAAACACCACCAACTCATCCACGCCACCAAGAAAACTGCATTCAAGGAACGACTGGACAACAACGCACACAACAGCAAGGAACTCTTCAACATCGTCAAAGAGCTCTCCAACCCCAACGCCGGAAACAACGACATCACCCCTTCGCAAGACCTCTGCAACACCCTCGCCTCCTACTTCCACAACAAGATCGCGGACATACACAACAGCTTCAGCACTCAACCGACGAACGCCACAACCGAACCACCGCCCCCTGCCACCACCCTCCACGCCTGGACTCCGATCAGCACCGAAGACACCGTCCGCACGATGAACTCCATCCACTCCGGATCTCCGACCAACCCCTGCCCTCACCACGTCTTCAACAAGGCCGACGCTGTCATCGCACCCCACCTGCGGGACATCATCAACACCTCCTTCAACACCGCTACCCTCCCGGAGAGCTGGAAGCACGCCGAACTCAGCGCCCTACTCAAGAAGCCATCGGCCGACCCCAACGACCTCAAGAACTACCGCCCCATCTCGCTGCTCCCGTTTCCTGCAAAAGTCATCGAGAAGGCCGTCAACAAGCAGCTGGCCGCCTTCCTCGAGACGAGCGGATCCCTCGACCCCTCGCAGTCTGGCTTCCGGACCAACCACAGCACCGAGATCGCCCTGATCGCAGCCACCGATGACATCCGAGCGCTGCTTGACAACGGAGAAACAGCGGCCCTCATCCTCCTCGACCTCTCCGCGGCCTTCGACACTGTCTGCCACCATACCCTAGTACAACGCCTCAGCAACGTCGGAGTCCAGGAGAAGGCACTGGAGTGGATCATCTCCTTCCTCGCCGGAAGAACACAGAGAGTCCGCCTCCCTCCATTCAGATCTGAAGCCACCAAAGTCATCTGCGGCGTTCCTCAAGGCTCCTCGCTCAGTCCAACCCTCTTCAACGTCTACATGAGTCCCCTCGCAGACATCGCACGCCAGCACAACCTCAACATCATCTCCTACGCCGACGACACCCAGCTGATCCTCTCCCTCACCAACGACCCCGCCACCGCCAGAGCCAACCTTCACGAAGGGATGAAAGAGGTAGCCGAATGGATGAAGAACAGCCGCCTGAAACTGAACTCGGACAAGACGGAAGTCCTCATCCTGGGATCCTCACCCACCGCTTGGGACGACTCCTGGTGGCCCCCCGCCCTAGGCAGCGCACCCAAACCAACGGACCACACATGCAACCTGGGCTTCATCCTGGACTCCTCCCTCTCCATGACCAGACAAGTCAACGCCGTCTCCTCGTCGTGCTTCAACATCCTGCGCATGCTACGTAAGATCTTCCGGTGGATCCCCATCGAGACCAGGAAGACGGTCACCCAGGCCCTCGTCACCAGCCGTCTGGACTACGGCAACTCCCTCTACGCCGGAACCACCGCCAAACTCCAGAAGAGACTCCAGCGGATCCAGAACGCCTCAGCACGACTCATCCTGGACATCCCCCGTCGCAGCCACATCTCCGGACACCTGAGAAACCTGCACTGGCTCCCGGTCAACAAGAGAATCACCTTCCATCTCCTCACCCACGCACACAAAGCCCTACACGACCAAGGCCCAGGATACCTCAACAGCCGCCTCAACTTCTACGCTCCCAAACGCCAGCTTCGATCGACCAGCCACGCCCTCGCCACCGTCCCCCGCATCCGAAGAGCCACCACAGGGGGACGGTCCTTCTCCTACCTCGCCGCCAAGACATGGAACTCCCTCCCCACCCACCTCTGCCTGACCCAGGACCACCTTGCCTTCAGGAAGCAACTCATGACCTGGCTGTTCGAGCAGTAGCGGACCCCCCTCCCCCAGCGCCTTGAGACCCTCTGGGTGAGTAGTGCGCTATATAAATACGATGATTGATTGATTGATTGATTGGTGGTTCACGGCACGCACAAGGGCCAAAGCACACAGCCAGGTGCAACTCGAAAGAGAGAATGATGCTAATGCTCGCTGAAGAAGAAAACAAGTCTCGTGCAGATTTTGAAACGGAAACGGTAACCGTCACTTCTCCATTCTTAAGCTAACAGTCAAAATGATAAAATGTACTTTACTTTTTCCAATGTCAATATTTCCAGATAGATTTTCATTTCCAGTACAAACACGAGCAGCATAAGTATGCCAAAAGCACAATACATCCCAAAGCACCTTCATCTGAGGCTCGATCTTCTTCCTCCGAACTACAAGCCCATTCAGATCAAGAGCTGTTAAACATTTGCAAATACTGCAAGGACTTCCACACTTTATCAGATGTTACTGACACCCAATAATACACCTCATGGCTCTATCTTTGCTCATGTACATCTGCGAAAACCATGGCAGGAAATAGTTCGCACTTCACTCTGAGGCCCGATTTAAGCCCCCGAACAGAAACAGAAGAGCGACAGTTATTACTCCACCAGTCTCCACCTAGGCTCGTCTTATCCTTGCCCCCGAACTTCAAACAAACAATAATCCGGCTCACTTTAAGTTGTACTGGCACACCTGGGTATTAGTGCGACCGATGACAGGGTCGCTGATGGGGTATTTCCTTTTGTGCCAGACTACGTTTAAGTCATTGTTATGATGAAACAAAAGTCATTTACCTCAAGATTTCCATGTTTTCCGATTTTCTGTACCTTTCAGATTTCCTTTTCCAACAAGCTTTGACTTCTCCTTACTGTTTCAGTCAAGTCTCTGTTGTTTTTTCAATTTCTTTGAATTTACACGCTTGGATTCTTCTCAAAACATCGCCAAATGATGTATTCAGAAATGAGATGGATACTTCATGATAGATTATAGATATAATGATAACCCCATCAGGAGCAGCTGTCCTGCTGCTCAGCCCTCACCCAAATGACATTCTTCTGTGTTGTGGAATGTTGGATGGTTGGAATGCTAGTGGTTTGTGAATGTCAGTTGGGTGAGGGCTGAGCAGCAGGAAGATTCAAGATACAACCACTTACTGCTTGCTCTTGCGAGGCAGGAGATGTCATAGTTCCCACCAAGAGCAAACAAACAATTCTGTCCTGAGGGTGGGCACTTCAGGACATAGGGAGCTGGCCCTGGGGGTGTTGGTCCCCTTGGACAATAATGGCTCCCAGAGGGAGGGCCACATGGCCCCCCTTGATTCAATTTGCATAGGCTGGCCTGGGAAGGTGGTGTTACCCAGGGTCCAAGAGGAGACTGAGGGGAGTGTGGGGTGGTAGCAAATGTATGTCTGTGCAGTGATCCCATGCAGAAATGTGAGGAACACTTGATTTGTTCATATAAATTTGAAGTCTGCAGGGAATTCTGGGTAAGAAAAGGTTGAGGGATTCATACAAGTCACACCTCCATGGACACCCCCGGGTTGCTAGTTTTCAGATCTGTCTTGAGTTTGGTAGGTTTCGCTATATGGCTGCCGAGCCTAGGACCAAAAGTGGAGGTGACCTTGCAAAACCAGGTTGTTTTGTGATCGATAATTTTGATGTCTACACAAGGGGCCAGATATGGTGGCTAAATACCAGTTGGTAACGCCGAAATTAGTTACATTTCTGCCTTACTGACCGGTATTTAGCCATGTGCAATGTAGGGAATACCGAACGCCACCACAAATAAGGAATCGGTAAAAATAAGGGAAACCAGTTACCGATTCCTCATTTTGCGATTAGCAGACACCGAAACCCCTAAATACTGAATCGGTAAATAAGAAATCCTTCAATAATCGCAATGCGATGTACCAAAAATCGGTAATAGCGAATTTTCGGTATTTAAGAGTCGCTAATTTCCACTGACTCAAAGGAGGTAGTAATCAGGTTCACTGCATATAAACAGCCCCAAAATGCAACAGTGTGAACACAATGGTGACCCTCTACGTAATAGCAAGGCGGCTACGTTTGCGAGCAGCAGGACTGAGGATCTGGAGACGGGAGGAGCGCGTGTACCGACTGCTTGTTACACTGTTCCAAATTACTGAGGCTGAAATACATGAGAGGTACAGGCTACACCCCCAAACCATCCTAGACCTGATACGGGACCTGCACCCACTCCTAGAGCATCAGACACCAAGGGTGCACGCCATACCAACAGATGTTCAGGTGCTCTGTAGCCTGCACCTACTTGCATCAGGAAGCTACCAGGAGGCAGGTGGTGTGTCACAGAGATGTCTGTCCCGTTTCCATCAACGTGCAGGTGATATGCGATGCGGACAACATCATCACTGACATCGTGGCCGAATTTCCAGGGAGTACCCATGACTTCTACATATTCAGGAACAGTGGGATCTACACACGTCTGGCTGGGGGTGAATTTGGAGAAGGATATCTGCTAGGTAAATCAGTGTGACACACCCTGATGTCACCTTGGATGAATGTGTTGGTGACTCTTATTAATGGCACTTCCTTTCCAATTTAGGTGACAGCGCATATGCCCTGCAGGCATTTATCCTAACTCCATACCTCAAGCCTCCCCCCCCCCAAGGGAGAGAAGATACAATGTGGCACATAAAAGCACGCGCAACATTGTGGAGCGCACTTCTGGACTTCTAAAAAGCAGGTTCCGTTGCCTCCACAAAAGTGGAGGTGCACGTCAGTACCGCCCCATCATCTGCTGCAAAATAATAACAAAATGTGCCGTGCTGCATAGTCTTGCCACAAAGAAAGGAACAGCAGTGGAACTAACTGACTCTGAGGACGAGGTTAAGGACTGTCCACAGCCAGAGCACAGCGCAGCAGGTGTGGCAGCAGCACCAGATGAGAGACACAGATGGGCTGAGATAACACGCAACTATTTCTGAGTAAGTAAGGAGACACAGCCAGTTACTGTAAGTGAGTGACGGTGTTTAATTAGCATAGCACACCACCACAACATGAAGGGCGTCACATGCCAGGCCTAATTTAAATGCAGTTTCCAAAACCAAAACGGGTTACACCACCCATTTCGGTAAACCATGTGATGGCTAGCATTACTTCCTGCGCCCACGCGCTGCACTGCTGCGTTCCTTTGGCACACTGTCCTCACTGCCAGTCTGTCATGTGGCAGTGATGTGCCGTTCGCTGCGCCTCGTGGACTCTGTAATAGGTGGCGGGATGCTACTGCGGCTAGTAGCCTCTTCACTATCCCCCCCATCACCTGTAGTGGTTACCTGGTTGTTCTGTAGCACTTCTAGCATACTGGTCACTGTGACCAGCCCCCTTGCCACATCACGGCTGCAGTGGGCCATCTCCTCCTGCATGGCCACCGGGCACCTGAAGAGCAGAGAGGTGGCAGTGGAGAGGCAGTTCACCGCCTTGGTGTAGTTATCAAGTTTCTGCCTCTCCCTGCGCCTTGCTAAATGGTCCTCATCCAATTTGCTGCACAGCAGCCTCACAGCCTCGGACATGTCCCTCATGCCCTCAGCCTCAGTATTGTTCATGGAACAGATGCCCTTCTCTATTTTCAGCATGTGCCCATTCATCTGTACCATATGCAGCTGGACTGACCTTATGGCTTTGCCTTGCATGTAATGCACCTTGAGCATGCTCACCTCATGACCGGCGAACACACTCTCATCCACGCCCTGTGGAGCTGGACTGGCTGCCCTTGCCCTGTGGCATCTGGCACATTTGTGGGTGCTCTCTGTGGGGGACTGTGAGCCTGCACCATTGGCATCCTCAGCCAATGTGGACTGTTGTCCTCCTATGCTGTCCTCCTCGGACCCCTCCATCTGCTGGAGGCTGGCCACTGCATGTCTCCTGGCTCTCGGTGCTGGTGGCATTGATGGTAGCGGTGGTGATGGCGGTGGTGGTGGTGGTGGTGGTGGTGATGGTGATGGTGGTGGTGGTGGTGATGGTGGTGGTGGGGTGGTTTGCCCTGCAGGCGACAGGACCTCCTCCTCCTGTGTCCTCTCTGTCCTGGTGTAGTATAGTTCCAATATTCCCAATAGGCTCTGCGCATTGGAATAATATATCCTGCAGCTTAGACGTAGGACTTAAGTCGACTAGGTCTCTGCCGAATATATTAGACTTAATTGTGAGTGCCAGGTAGCTCAGAGGTCACTACAAACTTTCTCGAAAGCACAAGAAGGGATTAGTCTCTGACAACCATATAACATGACAACTTTGTTTCCCCAGAATGAAACGTATCTCTAGAGTCGCTGAAACAATAGACGGCTATTTCACTCAGTCAGATGTGCATGCTTCGTTTCACCAGAGTTGCTCAGAAATAGAGAGACGGGCGTTTTCAATAAAAGTATTTATTGAACAGTCTTATTTCTTAAGCATAAGAAATGCACTGCTACAATTGAAATGCTGGTTAAGAAGTACAATGCATATAATACGAATAGTATTCTAAAATAGTACTGTAAAAGCATGATATGGTTTCTAAGCCATAAACATAGAATACATAAAATGCATAAAATACATACAGTGATAAAATAGTGGTTGAAAGTACTCAACTGGTGCTTCTAAAATACGACTACCCCGGTGTACCTAACCTAAGTCTAGTACGAGGGAGGAGTAAGTGTGGTGTAGCTCAAGTCTAGTAATTTTCTGCTAAGAATCTGCTCCAAGAATTCTCTACGGGTCTAATCAGCTCTGTACCTTGGTTTTAGAAAGATAGAGTTCTTGTATCTCTCTCTCAGGAGTCGATCTCCCAGCAACCCACAAGGGCAGCCTGGAAATACCAGAGCTGGATTTCTCGGCAAGAGAAAAGACAGCATCTTCTCAGTGCGTCAGTTGGGGGGTCGGCTTCCTTCGGCACTTGCAGCAGCAGGGCGTTGGGCAAGTAGTTAGTCGATCTGCTCCAAACCACCGTGTGTTTGACTGGGCAAATGCAGGCATATTTATACTTTGAAGGTGCAGAGTTCTTGGATAAATTAATATTAAAGCAGGGGGAAGTCCCTGACTGCTGAAGGCGGGTTTTTCCAAGAAATCGTGGATTCTTGGAGTTTAGTGGAAGTAGCCATGCCGTATTTGGGCTGCAAAGGCTAGGACTAAATAAGGTAATGATTCCTATGCCTATATAAGGATTGGGTAAATTATACCTATATATGGGCACTAGGGTCCTAGATTCCACCATAACACCCACTCCACGAATATTAAGTTCAATAATACCTAAGCACTGAACATATCTAAAGCAAAGTGTTCACAATCCCACCCCAAAATACAAAAATGCATTTGAATAGGCTTTTTCACATGAAATGAGTATATACTGTATGCAAAAGTTATAGGCGTCATCTGAAATCAAGCATAAATCATGAGCATATATTCTCTCATTAAATAAAACGAAAGTACATTCATCAATTGATACCTGAAATCTGTCCCATAGCAAGTTTTTAACTGTGTTTGTTTTCGAGGTTGAAGCCAAATATTGTAATTTAGAAAGTTCAAACACGAAATCTTGTTCTCTAAGAATAGTTCTACTTTAAGCAGATTACTCTGTGCCAAAGGTTCTATTTTGGAAGAAGTTCAAATTAGTAGAGTGTTTTGAAAAATGAAGGCCGAATTTCAGAGTTCAGAGAACGCTGTGTGAAATAATCAAAAGTTATTCTCAGGAGTGTCAGGAGAAAACATCAGATCATCTAGGCTGGCAAAGAAACTATTCACCATTGTAGGTGAAAGTGGAACCACTTCAGTTAGCAGATAAAAAGTGCATTGGGTGGATCATCGCCGTTCAGCGTTTGATGCATTAGCAATGTCCATAGTAGATGGTACCTGTACGCCTGTTGTTTCTCGTATCTCACCCTCAGTTAGACTTGCCGGTGAGACCTAATGAATGCTGTCATCAGAATAGGCAGCCGCTGGGGGCAACACGATGCATGAGCCGTTACTGGACCTAGCAAAGCGTCAACATCCGATGGCAGTACTGATGGAAGTGTAAGACAAATATCCAACACGCATTCCTGTCCGCAAAGCAGGCATCGAAGAACAGGTAAGATGCAATCTTGCCAGATTGGTCTGAACGATAGAAACAAGGTTGTGTTCAGAACTTTTAAACAAGCCAAGCCAAGAATCTGTGAAATTCTCTCACGATACCTCATGGCAAGGAGGCATTGTTCCATGGTAGTTTCTGTGTTGCTGGTGACCGGACTTGCCATATCGGAGCAGAAGGAATAAAAATAGAATTCCTGCTACTAGTCCCAAGATGAGAGGCAGGCCGCCGAACACAGAGTGCATGAAATTTGGAAAAATGCAGATGACTGCTTCAAATGGTGTTGACAGTCCCGAGAAAATCGTCTTAAATACATGTGCGATGCCGCTTGTATCAGACATGTTTAAGATTTGACCTAACATTTCTGCAAAATGTACGGGGCAATTTGTTGATAATAATGCATGTATCTCTGCAGAAGACCTTGCTACTTGCAGATCATACGTTTCTCTAGACGAGGTCAGTGGCACATTTTTTTGTAAAAGAATGGCTTTCATTCTGCTTAAAGTATCAATTCGTGTAGAAGAGATATTCAGTGAAGGTCATAAATCTGTCTCCCGTCCTGTCTCACTTTTTGGATGCAATACTTGAATACAACAAGTGACCGTGGATGATACAGTTACGAGATAACTTTTTCCTGGCAACATGCCACAACAGCTGTGATCATTGAGCATAACGTAGCTGCCATTGGATAGCTGCCTGAAAATCGGTACTATCGCTGTGGAGGGTGAACCGTGCAGGTGGCAAGAGAGGTTATTTGCAGAACCGTCGCAGGCTCCGTGCAAATTAATACCCCGGCACAAAAGAGTACCACTCAGTGAGTTTTTACAATTCTTACCACTAAGGAATACTTCATGTCCCCCATTCCAACATTTGTGTGTGTATGGTCAAACCCAGGTCTACTTAATGTATTCTTTACCCAACCTTTCATACAGGCCCACTGGTATATGCTCCAGACAATACTGAAATAGGAAAGACGTCACTGGTATCGTAATGGTGCCATGAATTATCCATTCAATGACAGGTTTCCAGAAACTGTTAATTGTAATCTTTCAAGTTTTTCAGTGCTCAGCACCGAATAGTCTGCTCCTCTTTGTGCCAAAGAGATTTGTTTATCTGTAAGGTTAAATACAGCAAACAATGACGTGGCATTGATTAGATGCCATGCCACATAGCCTGAACGCAGATTTTGCAACGTCCAGCCTAGCAGCATGATAGAATGTAATTGAGACTGGCCATGTTGTAACATTAACAAATCTTGTTCTATGATGTCAATGGCAGATAACACAATGCTGTCCAAAGAATAAATTCTGGAGGACAGAGTGGTTAAAACATTGTTCACTACAGAGAGGCTTTTTTCTAAATTATTACGATCAATTTCTCGAATTCCTTCTGCAGTTTCCATTTGCGTCACTTACCATATTTCATTGTATGCCACGTATATTCCGGCATATATGAAACGTTTTTGCCGTAGTTTGCGAGGCCCCATTAAGAATTCTCGCAAATCATTGCTTTCTTTAAGTAAAGATAAGTGGTATTTAATTTCTCGAAGTGTAGATTTCTGAAGCCACTCAAGGCACAGCTTCCCTACATTGTGAGTGGTTACTATCCCTGGATGTTGTCTCTGGGAATATCTTGGATCTGGCCTATTCACCGTGAACCCTTGTGTCTTGTTCAGAAATCTATCTTGACAGTTATTAGTGTCTGTTTGCCAGAATAACCATATTTTTCCAATCAGGATTAGTTCTGTTCTGTTTAATGATATAGGGTACGTCTACCTCCTCATCTGAAGTGCTATTAATGTCACTTGTGGGTTTAGGTATAGACGGTTTGTTTAAATCTTTAATCTTAGCCAGGCCAAGACAAGACGTCTGTTGAACAGTGTCATTTAAAAACATAATTTGTTCTGGGATGATGCAGGCTCTAAATAAGGCTTCTATACCTTGTACCTGCCAATCTTTAGTGCCACAGACGGTTTTGGTCTCAATGTTGTCTTTCCAAAGTTAAAACCTAATGCAGACAATTGAGCATAAAAGTTTGCAGAATAAATTTGTTTAGTATTGGTCAAAATAGTTTTCATTCCTGTCTTATTTAGATTTTTTAAATAAAACGTTTCTGGATTGGTAACATTAAACCCTGAGAAGTACGAAAACTTTTCTTGAAATGTTTTATAGCTGCCTTTCGGCAGAGTAGGACTATGTTCCCATTGATTGTAATGAAACAAATTTCTAGGGCTTGCAGATTTATACAAATAATGGTGACCATAATGATTAAAACAATACATTTGTTCATAATCTGATGACCCTTCTAAGTAGTCATGTTCTGTACATTTTTGCTGACATTTCTAAATCTTTCATCATGTTGTTAACAGTCTCAAAGTCCCAATCATCAGAAAATTTACTGGGTGCGACAAAGTTACTCAAAGAAACCTTAAACTGATGTGAAATCTTCAATAATTCCACCGGACCATAGATGTCATAATCATTTCTGTCCCATGCTATACCCCCAGGTATAGGAACCGCAGTGATGTTCACTGCTGACAGGCCTCTTCTTTCACGATGAGATGATTTGTAAGGTTTCAGGACCAAGTTGATTTTCTTACTTGCTGTGTCCATAGTACTAAATTTTCCATCATTCATCCTTCCCAAGCTTAACACTAGTACGAGCCAGAGCAGGAGGAAAAATATACCTAATCCAATCCAAAATTCAACCCATGGTGAAACCAGATATGTTTTTTCCAGTAGATGAAGGAGTTCGGTTACTTTTTCCTTGAAGTTTTTCTTTGCTGGCTTATCCTCAGGTTCACTGTGATCCTCAGAAAAGTTATCAAAGTTGATAAAGTAGCCAGAAGCAGTTCTGTCAATTTTTGGGATTGCATCAGGATTACTTGAAATCACTGGAGCTGTTTCTTGTTTCGCCATGTTTGTATAGTCAGATGTCACATCATTGTAGACAGGCGTGTCTTGACGAACTGTTATTTGGGTTTCCAGAGGTACAAGTTCCATGGCTTTGTTGCATAGTCCTTCTTTTCTTACTGCAGGTTTATCAAAAGTGATAAGTCTTTCAGTTTGAACCTCTTGGATTGTAGCAAGATTTGGTCGTCTGCTACTTCTCGGTAGTCCACTGGGCCTACTACATATTATCGGCCACATGTTGAGGTTTGACCAGGTCGATGGATACAACTCTGTTCTCCCTTTTACCAGCAAGGGGCGGTTGTAAAACTGATCTTGTTACGTGCATGGCCAAGACAGGTACTGCTTTTCTGTAAGAAGGCCCAAATTCCTTCTTTACCGCGATTTTCTCCCTGACCAGATCCCCAATCTTTGGAATCCAGACAGGCCTTGCTGGGACAGGTGGTTTTTCTTCAGTGGGGTTTTGCTTCTGTATTGTATCACTCAGACTTCTTCTTGTTTCATTTAAGTCCTGTAAAACAGTCAAACGATCTTTGCCATCAAAGGGTTTTTGTTCCAACACTGAAGTCTGACAATAGAGGTCTTTGATTATCATTCTAGTACCAAACATTAGTTCATACGTAGTGACTCCACCCAGAGAATTTCTTGGCAGATTGTTAAGACTACGTTGGACACTTATTAGATGTTTGACCCACCCATCACCCAAACCTAATACCTTAGCTGTTATGGATTGCTTTATGGCACGTTTTTTTCTTTCCAATACCGCATTACCCTCAGGATGGAAGGGACTCGAATACCGCAATGTAACGCACAAGCTAGCCATGGCCTCCTTGTAAGCTTGAGAGCTATACGCAGGACCCTGGTCAGAATGTAGTGTGCCAATTGCATATGTGCCGATAAAGACTAGCAAATCCAACGGTTCTGGCGTCAGCCGAGCGCTGGGGCCACATCCAAATAAATCTTGTCCTAGTAGTTGTGGGACGCATCCGTTCAATGTAACGTTTGCGTGTAGATAGTCTAATGCTGTCTAGCCATGGTATCTGAACTGGGCTGGCTACTCTGTAGTCAGGTATCTGGTGACTTTTGCTGCTGCGATTTCTGTTGCAGTTAGGGCAATAAATTGCGAAGTTGTACACATCAACTCCCAATCCCGGCCACCAGTACATCTTTTCCAATTCTATTGGAGATTTTAAGATCCCTTGATGTTTCAGACCCTCTCCCAAATGTGCTTCGTGTACCAAAGCAGCTCTCCGATTCCTGTTTGGAATTACTCTGTCCCCCACTCCAGGGATTTGAGCAAAAGGAACGGAGTTTGCATCAATTATGTATGTATTTGTGAGTGGATATTTTAGAGGTAACGCTGCATAGCTGCCTTTCATTGAGGCTTTTACTGCTAGTAACGTTTCACGGTCTATTACTCTTTTCGAACCAGTGATTGTAGCTACGGAAGCCATTTGCACAGCTGCCTTCGTGGCTTCATCAGCCAATGAATTCCCTGCAACGTGAACGCCATCACGTTGATGACTTAGTGTATGAATCACGTGAGTCTTTTGTAGTTCTTTCTGCAAAAGAACTACTTGTTCCCAAAGTTTATGTTTAATTGTGCCACCTTTTGAATTTTTGAAACCGTTTTGAACCCAGTTCTGCAAGTGTTTGTTGTAAGATTCAACGCAGAAATACGAATCACACACTATTAGTGTGGGGAATTCGCGATCGGTATTTTCAAGCGCAATCTTGAAAGCTTATAGTTCAGCTCGCTGAGCTGTACAGTCTCCGAGTGATTGAGTTTTAGTTACCATAGGTCTGAATTTACCTTTGTGCCAACGACCTTAAACGATCGCACACGCAGCACTATAGGCTTGTTTACCCCCAACTGCCGGCTGCGCTGATCCGTCTGTATAGATTAAATATCCGTAATGTTCTAGAGGCAGAATCTCGGTCAGCAGAGGACATTCATATTCATATTGTAGGAATTCATGTGTCTTCAACTAAGGGTCAAAAACGTATTCAACGTATGTTGCAGCAAGAGAATTAACCCATTGTATTCATCATGGATGTAAAGCTTTAGCAGTTGGAATGCTCGCTTTCGTCACTGCCTCTAAGGCAGGTACAGGTTTAACGATCATTATGCGTTTACCCTGCGCGAGACCTCTCTCATTTGCTACTGTAGTTTAAACCATTGTCAGAATTTTTTCTGTTGAAGTGAATTTCATTTCAGCTTGTGTGTACAACTGTGATTTGTATGCAATTGGTACCTTTTCACCTTCATTAAAGGTCAGGTATGTGAATCCGCATTTCCCTGGGATGACACGGATCACGAGATTGCGCTCATTGTCGCATGTAACTAATTGTGTTTTTGCTAACATGTCTGTTTGTACTGAATGCTAAATTTCTGAATGTTTCTGAGTCCAATTTGTTGCTTTGAAATCAGGTTTGATTAGTTCATAGAGAGGTTTAACCCTTTCTGCGTAATTTAGAACATAGGTTCTTCCAAAATTTAGGAAACCTAGAATTGACTGTAAGTTTTTCAGCGTGTTTGGAGGTTGGAGCAGCACACATTTCTCAAGAAAGTTTGCTGCCAGGCTTTTGCCTTCACTTGACAACTCGTATCCTAAGAATAGGATGTTGAGGTGGGCAATTCGTGATTTCTTAAAATTGAATTTGTACCCTTCAGAAGTGAACCCAAGTATTATGGTATTCACTCTTTTCAGGTGCACGTCCAAATCATCGTCTGTAAGATATATGTCATCGACATAAGATAATGCCTCATCATCGTATATTTGTAGTATTTCTGTTACTCTGGCTGAAAATAACCCTGGACTACTCTTGAATCCCTGGGGAAAACGGCAAAATTGTCCCTGTGTCCCCAAGATTGAGAAAGCGGTCAAGTGCCTACTTTCCGGTGCAATGTTTTGACAGAAAAACCCATTTGAAATGTCTAATGTGGTTTTATATTTTTTGCGCACAATGTTATTCATCAGCGCTGCACTGTGTGAATTTTGTACTGCAAAAGTTTTGCAACAAGAGTTTAGGTGTCTGTAATCCAAAACTAGACAATATGAATTGTCTGGCTTGGACACAGGAAACAAAGGATTGTTCATAGATGAGGTGCATGTTTGAATCACCTCTTGATATTCAAGTTGATCTAAGATCTCCATGACTTGTTTTTTAGCTTCTTGCTTTAGCTTCTTGCTTGACTGGATACTGCCTCTGAGCAGTAGGTTGATTTTTTAACTGGATTTTGTGGTGAGGAGAATCCTCATCCCATCCTATGTGATTTTTATATAATGCTGAAGCTAATGCTGGAGCCTGAGCTACTGCCCATTTCCTGCCCATTTCCTGGCATATGTATATTTTATATGAATTGGAATGTGATTTGAGAAGGCTGGCATAATTATCTCTTCGCCGTGTGGGCACTCCCTAACAACAGCAGGTGGCCAGTCTCTTTCAGCTAGAAGTATGTCATAACCCTTGGAAAGCTTGTCCCAAAAGAGAGCTTTTATTTTTCTAGTTATGTCCCCCTCCATCCGGAGTGTTACTTCATATAACTTGTGGAGTACACTAACCCTGGTGTCGGCAGTTTCAACTTGAATGCATTCATTCAAGTCCACTGTCTCCAGATGATCCTTCAGGATCTTGCGAACTATGGTTACTTCTGCTGCGCTGTCTAGCATTGTCTGAGCCCATTCCCCGTTCTTGGGTTGTGTCCTCAGAATCCTCGGCATGTCTGATCTTTACACTTGCTACCTTCTTCTTGGTGAATTGAGTTTTCTTATTTTTTGGAACCTGCTGTTCTTCTTTCTGTTCTGACCGTCCTCTTATTTCTGATTTCTGCGGTGAAGTCTATCAGGTTTTCTTAAAGTATCCCTATTTCTGAGGTTGTACCTCTTTTCAGAGGGCTCCCGTTGGGGAGACCTACCTCCTCGTTGGCGAGATCTTCCTCTGGACTAGGAATGCTTCTCTCTAGGAAGCGTTTGTTTAGTGTTCTCCCACTTCTTTTTAGGAGTAGTGAGATTATTTTTAATAAACGTTTTTTTCAGGATTCTCTGTTAGTTGTTGTTTTAGTGGTTTCCCACCCAAACTATCTCTACCTAGTTCTTCATAGGATTTTTCAATAATTCTGGCAAGTTCATATGGTTGCTCAGTAATATCTGTTTCTTTTAGTTTCTGGTGGGTTGCCACTGATGCTGCTTCACCTTTAATGTTGGCTAATAGTATAGCCGAGACCTGTTTGAAATCTTTCAGTAATTTCATACCTAGATTTAAAGCTGGTTCTGGACCGTATTCATTTTGAATCTGTCTTAGAACGTCTGGTATTACCGCCATGGACGGAACTCCATGTGTTTTAGTGTAGACTGAAGCAAAGACTGTGCCCCAAGTGTCACAATCCTCTACGTGTGGTGCAATCCCCATAGGTAAACAGATTGTCAGAATCCTGTATTTCTCATGAGGTGTACTATCAGGAAATAATGCCTCTATTTGAGTAATTTTTTTTGCTAACCAGAACAGAATTTGTTCTCGTTTTGCTGGTAGTTTACCAATGACTGACTGTATAGTCTGTGGTGTGATTTTGTTTGTGTTCCCCGGGTGAAGGGTGTGCTGTGGAATTCTTACAGCTGGTTGGGCTGTTAATGTCCGCATGACATATTGAACCAATTGTCTATGTATTTTAATTAACTGTTTTAGCTGAGCTAACATATCTGCATCTGACATCCTTTCAATGTCTGGATGTGGTGTATAGCTGGCTAGTACCGGCCATGTTGCTCCTGGTCTACCTAGTGGACGAGCCTGGTAATGTGATTTTCATGTTTAGGGCGCCTTTGAACCAGAGCTGATGCTCTTGGTAAGTTAATGGAATTTCAACGTCCTCGTAAGGAACGTATTCCTCGGGAGGTTCCTCTACTTTGTAGTAGTGGAACTCATGTGTTCCACCATCTGCTGGAGGAAAATGAATCCATGAATAGAATACCTCTGTCTGCCGATATTCATGAGCCTCTATAACAAAGATAACTTTACCACCTCTAGGTGGTACTCCATTATTTATGAGTCTGTAAGTCATAGTTTTTCTTACGTTTACCGGGATGATTATAGCATCCGGGTTATTCTGTTGCCTATTTCTGTCATCTACACCTGCTTGTACTGCTGCTGCAGCTAATTCTTCATCAGTAACCATTATTTTTACTGTTTGAAGAGTTTGCAGAACAAGTTTCAAGGAAACAAAGATTAGGTGCACAATATTTTGGAACACTGTATCCTTCAACGTTGGACAAACCAAAAACTAATACATAGGATTTTCCGTCCTACTCAGTTTTGGAGGATATTTAGCCTTTCACCCACTCCAGGCGTCTTTTGGAGTTTTTACGGGAGAAAAAGGGGTCTGTGTGAAAAGCACGACTGAGTTACCCTAGTATCCAGCGTTAAATTATCGCCTTACCAAACGTTGGGCGCCATGTAGTGTAGTTCCTATATTCCCAATAGGCTCTGCGCATTGTAATAATATATCCTGCAGCTTAGACGTAGGACTTAAGTCGACTAGGTCTCTGCCGAATATATTGACTTAATTGTGAGTGCCAGCTAGCTCAGAGGTCACTAGAAACTTTCTCGAAAGTACAAGAAGGGATTAGTCTCTGACAACCATATAACATGACAACTTTGTTTCCCCAGAATGAAACATATCTCCAGAGTCGCGGAAACAATAGACAGCTATTTCACTCAGTCAGATGGGCATGCTTCGTTTCACCAGAGTTGCTCAGAAATAGAGAGACGGGCGTTTTCAATAAAAGTATTTATTGAACAGTCTTATTTCGTAAGCATAAGAAATGCACTGCTACAATTGAAATGCTGGTTAAGAAGTACAATGCATATAATACGAATAGTATTATAAAATAGTACTGTAAAAGCATGATATGGTTTCTAAGCCATAAACATAGAATTCATAAAATGCATAAAATACATGCAGTGATAAAATAGTGGCTAAAAGTACTCAACTGGTGCTTCTAAAATACGCCTACCCCTGTGTACCTAACCTAACTTTAGCGCGAGGGAGGAGTAAGTGTGGTGTAGCTTAAGTCTAGTAATTTTCTGCAAAGAATCTGTTCCAAGAATTCTCTAAGGGTCTAATCAGCTCCGTGCCTTGGTTTTAGAATGATAGAGGTCTTGTATATCTCTCTCAGGACTCGATCTCCCAGCAACCCGCAAGGGCAGCCTGGAAACACCGGAGCTGGATTTCTCGGCAAGAGAAAAGACAGCGTCTTCTCAGTGCATCAGTTGGAGGGTCAGCTTCCTTCGGCACTTGCAGCAGCAGGGCGTCGTGCAAGTAGTTAGTCGATCTGCTCCAAACCACCGTGTGTTTGACTGGGCAAATGTATGCATATTTATACTTTGAAGGTGCCGACGTAATATTGGACATAATATAGTCACTAGTGCCTCAGTTCCTTGAAAACTCCAGGAGTTCTTGGATAAATTAATATTCAAGCAGGGGAAAGTCCCTGTCTGCTGAAGGCAGGTTTTTCCAAGACATCGTTGTGGATTCTCGGAGTTTAGTGGAAGTAGCCGTGCTGTATTTGGGCTGCATAGGCTAAGATTAAATAAGGTAATGATTCCTATGCCTATATAAGGATTGGGTGAATTATACCTATATATGGGCATGAATTAGGAAAATTACACTAGGGTCCTAGATTTCTACATAACACTGGGTGACTTTCCTTTGCTCCCCTCTGCAGCCCTGCGCAGTGGCACGCCCGTGAAGACAGAATGGACATTTGCTCACTTGTCTGGCAGCATTTGCATAATAATAAATTTCATGCCTGGCAATCAAACTGACTGTCATCTGCTTGCTAATTGCTGATGTGTGTCACATGCCTTTTGGTTCAGTGGACTGACTATTCTGACATGTGTTACTTCTGCCATAATGCATTGCTGGTTTTTAGTAAATCATGTGTTGGAGTCGGATTCACAATGCCTCATTGGAGATTAGGGTTAGGGAGTGGGGGCACAGCAAGCAGTGCATGCATCTTACCTTGTTACCCAATCCCACTCACACTCTCTGAATGGTAGACTCGACCAGGAGATCCAGGGCAGTTGGTGCAGGTGCTGTGTTTCTCCCTCCACCTGTAAGGTTGGCTTGCTTCTTTCTCTCTGCCAGCCTCTCCTTAGCACGCTTCCTCAGGTCATACCAGGGTTTTTTGAGTTCGTCAATGGAGCACTGGGTTACTCCAATGGCATTTATTTTTTCCATGTATGACCAGCCAAATCTGCCTTTTCTGGTATTCAAGCACGTGCAGAGACTGTTTCCCAAAACGTTTGTTGTGGTCCTTTGTGACATCCTCAATAAGGACCTCCAGCTTCCTCTCACTGAATGTATGCTTCCTCTTTCTTTCAGCTGGATCCTTCTCTCTCTCCTGGTTGTCCATATTTGCTCAGTGTTGTCAGCAAGTTGTTTGTAAAGTTGCTCTTGGCTTGTTTGCTGTGCTCCCTGCCTCACAAACAGCTTCAGGATCAGTGCAGCTGCATGGGTGTGGACACTTCCTGGGTGGGAGGTAATGAAGATGCACAGGATTGGTTGATTCGACAATTACCGATTTTTTAAATTATCAAATCGCTAATTACCGAATCGGTATTAAGGAATCGGTGATAATGATTTGGTAATGGGGAATCGGTATTTATTTTTACCGATTCCTTCCGAATCGCTAATTTTTACCGGTTATTACTGAATCAGTAATTTTTACCGACTTTTTACGTACATCTGAAATACCGAGTTCTTGATAGCGATACGGTAAAAATCGCTCTTAAGGACTCCGTATTTCAGAATTACCTACATCTGGCCCTATATGTTGTGGGCTCTTCCCTGTTGCTGGCACTGGGCCCCCACACGGGTGAGGTGGCATTTTTATCCGGAGACCAAGCAGAATTGTGGGTGGTAGGATATTTGTGCGGGTGTGGTGATCCCACCATTTTACTACCCAAAAATGTGAGGAAATAATATGTTTTTGTCAATTAATCAAATTTACAAGGACTTTTTGATAAGGAAGCCTTGTGGGATCCACACAAAGTATACCACATATTAGTCCCATGATGACCAGTTTCCAAAAAGATGTGAAGGCAAAAGGTGTTCACAACAGAGAAAGTATGCACTGACGGTAAAAAGCAACAAAAAAAACATCACTGCACACCCATTCACTAGTCAATCACAGGCCATCTGTTTAGATTTGGCACTAGGGTAAGTAAATGGTTCATATTTTTTTTTTTTAGAATTTCAAGATTAGATCAAAGAACAACTAATTTATAGCTTGTGAGCTGTAAAGCAATATCAAGGCACCAACCTCTTTACAGTCCATTAACAAGGCGTTCATGCGTCAGACACAAAAATCTATTCACACTACCAGCTGTACCATACCAGGGTCCATCACACTCATACGCCAAAAGGATTAACACACCAATTTCACAATCAAGCATTCAAACATCATACAACTGACAAACACACCTCAAGCAAGGCAATACAATTAATGGCTAATAGCCACTAACAAACCACAAGTCCACACCCACTGCCAGACAAGCCCCAGTCTACATACACCACCCAACTTGCAAGCACCAGCCTAGACACACACTGCCAGCCAAGTGCTGGTCTGCACACACCGCCAGCCAGACACAAGTCCACACGCACAGACAGTCAAGTGCTAGTCCATATGCACCACCAACCCTGCACTAGTTCACTTGTACCACCAGCCAAGCACCACCAGTCAAGTGCCAGTCCACACGCACCAGCAGCCAAGCATTAGTCCATACGTACTGCCAGCCAAGCGTCAGTTCACACGCACCACCGGTCAAGCACCAGTCCACACACCCTGCCAGTCAAGCGCCAGTCGACACACACCACCAGCCAAACACCAGGACACATAGACCGTCAGCCAAACTCCACTTCACACACTGCGTGGGTCACCCATGGGAAGCAAATCAGCCGGTTGATTGCCACGGATGGACGGGAATGTGCTTGGATCCAGGACCTCCACAGCGGCAGTGCAGTCTACCTACATGCAACGGGCGTGCCGCATTGCCAACCCGATCCCTGGAGCCCGTGGTAGCCTGGTGGCCGCTCACCTGGGACTGCAGCGGGGACACCTTGTTGCCTGCCTTTGGGTCCTTCCTGCAGAGCTGCGGCCGAGAGACCAAAGACCACGAGGGATGCTCCATAGGCCGCAGACCGGCCTAAATTCCAGCGGAGGCCGAGCTACTTTGGAGTGTTGACTCCCTTCCTCGGCACAACCATCCTGTGGCACCTGGAGGCATGCCTTCGCTACGGCAAGGGCCTCACCGCTTGAGCCAGACCCGGTGGAACTGACGCTGTGCCTACAGAGACCCGGCGGTTGTCAGTGAAGACTGCAGCAGCTCCATAGCCGCGTACGGAGGTGAGGAGGCTGCGTTGGGGGCCCAGTGCCTGAACCGCATATGCGGCGTCAGTGAGCGGAGTGCCTGCCTGTGGGCTGCACAACTGTGGTGTGGAGAAGCCCCGGAGGTCCGACCTCCTGTTTGATTTCTTTGAGGTGGTCGTCTCCGCGATCCGCTGTGGCTGGCATACTTCCTTGCTTCACGCTGCTTTGCACCGCGCAACGTGGAAGTGGGTCTGCACTGCTCGCTCCTTGAGCCACAGAACTGGGATATGACTTCTACCCGTACCAGAAAGGACGAAGCCCAGAAAGACTCTAACCTCGACCTTACAGTGAAGGACCTCTTCTCTCACGCCCATCTGGGCCCCTTCAAGATTGGCTCATTCGTCTCAGGAGACCGACTCAACCCTCCCATCTAGAGACACCAGGGAGGAACCAGTGAAGCAGGCCTTTTTATAGTCCCTGTTTACGATGCTCCAGGAGGTCCTGCAGACCATGAAATGCGATCTCACCTCTGAGACCAAAGACATTCACAGGGACGTTGATGACATTGGAGAACGAGTTGCAGCACTGGAGGATAAAGGGGGTGGTAGGGACACAGAACTCTCTGCGCTTCAGTGGTGGGTCATCCGCATCCATGAGCAGCAGGTAGACCTCCAAACACATCTTGAGGATCTGGAAATTCGTTCCTGAGAAACAACATAAGGATCTGATGTGTTGCTATGAATGCAGAGGCAGGAGACAGCTTCGCCAATGTGAGGGGGCTGTTCAACCACATGCTGGGAAACGCGCCTGACTTCGATACCAAGATTGACAGAGCCCACCGGGTTGGACCCTCTAGAGCGGACAGGGAGACTCCAGCAAACATCATGGCCTCCATCCAGGACTATCACTCAAAGGAGGAGATCCTCTGCAAGGCCAGGACCAGGCATTCAATAGTCTACCAGGACCAATGTCCCGTCCTCTACAAGGACCTTGCGGTGATCACATTGCAGAAACACAGGCTTTTTCGTCCCACCACTTCTCATCTCCGCCAACGGGACATTTCTTATTCCTGGGGCACCCGTTCTGACTGATGTTTCGCATGGACGTGAAACAGTACCAGCTTCGCTCCCTGACGGTGGAGAGCAGACCTCTAGGCATTGATATCCCAGATGAGGAAGGGAGAGGTCGCAGCTCGAACCCTGCTGCAGATGTTTCGCCATCGGGTTGGCAGAGACAACAACGCAGATGGAGCCCCAGGCGGCCGGACCCCACGCAAATCGCAGTCAGAGGGCCACCCTGGAGTCCCTCCCTGAGGAACTAGCAAAAACCCACTACTCATGACTTTAGAATGGCCTATCTGTTCTTTATTCTATTGGGGCAGGAGGCAGGGAGGGTGAAATCTTGGCCACTCCATGGACCCCTTGTTGAACCGTTTCTGCTCATCCTGGGCTGACAGACTTCTAAGTTTCAGATGTTGGTTGCTTGTGACCTTCCCCATCCCCGATGGGGGAGCTTCTCCTTTGACTTCCCCTTGGGGTCGGTTGGACATCGTATCTTCGCAGGACATCATGGTTCTTGCTCTCGTTGGGAGTTCTTTTTTCTTTTGATCTTTTTTGGGGGCCTTTGTCCACTGCTTTTTAATACCAGCTTTACTAGGTTGACTTTACTGATTAACCATCCCTGCACGTTAGACCCTGGTGTTCAGATGCACTCACTCTTTAGATGGCACCCTCCACACTTCTTATCCTTACCCTGAAAGTGCGAGGGCCTAACAACCCTGTCAAGCGGAGGGCAGTCCTTTCCTACCTAGAACACTTGAAAGCAGACATTTGCCGCCCACAGGAGACATCTACTAGCTCGGGACTGTCACGCCTTAAATCTTGCTTGTTCACCACTCAGTTCTTCTCTTGTAGCATCACCAAAACGGCAGGGGTACCTATGTTGGTCTCCCGCTCCTTTAGGGAGGGGCTCTTCAGAGAGAGGCTGAGATTCGAGGGAGACTTCTCACATATCAGTTCGCCATCGGGGGCTGACGTTCACAGTAGGGTCCATCTATGCCCCCAATGAGGGACAAGAAAGGTTCTTGCACGACTCACTGTCTGAAGCTACAGTGACAATAAAGCGTAAGATCCTGTTGGGGGGGACTTGAACTGATGGATAACTCGAGGTACAGATCCGCTCAGCGCTCAGGCCAGACGGGCGTGCACTGCCAGAGGTGCCTCAAAAGATTGAGGGAGTTTCAGATCATGGATCTTTGGCGTCTTACCCATCCAAAAACCGCAAATACTCATTCTATTCGAGTGTCCATAAGACCTATGCGCACCTCGACTATCTCCTTGGCACAAAGGCATTCCGGTCCCTGATGGAGGAGCTGGAGATTTTGACTGCCTCTCTTTCCCATCACACACCAGTTGTAGTTACCTTTACAATCCCACCACTGCAGCACCCTTCCCGACACTGACGCTTGCCCAACACCCTCCTCCACCCTGCGGACATAGTCAAGCAAGTGCAGTTCGCGATTGATGACTTCCTGATGCATAACGATAATCATGACACACCACTCTCCACACAATGGGCAGCATTTAAGGCACTAGTGAGGGGGGAGTTCATTGCCATTGCGACGTCGGATAGCAACGAGCGTAGGGGCACCAGGGAGCTGAAACAGATGCACTAGCGCACCCGGGCGCCTAGGATCTGGACACAATTGCACGCAGAGAGGGCCCTGTTGGCGGCTATTGATAACAATAGGGCGGAGTACGCTGCTCTCCACTTACACCAGGCATTTTATACGGGGGTGACAGGTGCGCCCGCTTACTTGCCCACAAGCTGCACAAGCTCGGCCAACGACAAGGGGTTCAGGAATTGCACTAATGCGCGGTGCAGGTGGTGATGGCCAGCGCTGACATTGTAAACGTCTTCAGTGACTTTTATGTTCAACTGTATGCGGTGCAGACATTGGACGGCTCGCTTGGCAATGCATACACAGTGGCAGCCCAACTTCCCTTCCTCACAAAGGTGCAATCTGACCACCTGGAGAAAGAAATACGCTTAGAGGAGGTTATAGCGGCAATTTCCCACCTCAAGCTTGCTCAATTCAGGGGCCTGACGGCTATACCGCCGCTTATTATAACATTTTCGGCCCAACTATAGCACCCCTTTTAGCACGCCTTTTTAATTCCTTCACGCTCACCAGGGCAATCCCCGAGGACATGTTGGAGGCGGCAATTGTGGTGATCCCAAAGGCTGGAAAGGACAAGGCTATATGTGGACCCTACCGCCCTATATCCGTCCTCAACATCGATCTTAAACTCTTCACCGGGATCTTAGCCTCACGACTGGCACCCTATGTGCCAGGACTCATAGATCCAGATCAGGCGGGTTTCATTCCTTAATGGCAAATAATTGACAACACCAAACAGGTCCTCCACCTGAGGGAGAAAGCCTCCCGAGTCACTGGGAAGTACATGCTCCTCACCATGGACGCAGAGAAGGATCTTGACAGGGTCGACTGGCCATTTTTAGAGCAGGTGCTGACCCATGCAGGGATGGGAGAGAGGTTCCGAACCTTAATTCTCAACTGTTACCAGCACCCCACGGCTTCGGTCCGAGTCAATGGACACACCTCGGCCCGCTTCCCTATTACCAGGTGCACGAGACAGGAGTTCCCTCTTTCTCCCCTGCTCTTTGCACTGTATATGGAGCCTTTCACCCAAAGCATTCGGCGCAACCCTCTTATCACTGGAATTAAGTTCGGGGGGGGATAGCCACACCATTAGTCTATATGCTGACGACGTCCAGGTATCTCTTTCTGATCCCATCCTGGCCCTGGGTGCTTTTATGGTGGAACTAGATCATTTCTCCCGGGAGTCGGGCTTTAAAGTTAATGTTAATAAATCAGTCGTGCTCAACCTCTCGATGTTGCCCTCCACCCTGGCACACTTACGCTCTGTGCATCCCCTTTCAATTGGCGGATGGACCTGTCCCCTACCTAGGCATCCAGCTGGCACCCATGCTACCAGAGATAGCCACAATCAACTAGGCTAAACTGCAGGCGCAGATCCTGGCGGAGTTGCGGTAGTGTAAGTATTTTCCAATCTCCTGGTTGGGGACAGTAGGTGCCATAAAAATTACAATCCTCCCTCAAATACTTTATATTTTCCAGCCCTTGCCCTTGCAGTCACCCAAGGGCTGGATCAAGCAGGTCTAATCAGAGTTGTCACAGTTCATCCAGCGGGGCCGCCGGCCACGCATGAAGGGAGCCATCACCTTGCTGGCTCCCGAGGTGGGCAGTCTGGGGGTCCCGGACCTTTGACTCTATTTTTAGGTGACGCAACTTCGATATTTGGTCGAATGGAGCAGGTCCGATTCTGAGACGCACGGGCTGTTCCAAGACCAAGCAGTGGAGGTCACACATTGCAGAGGATCCCCTTTTTGTATAAAGCCCACAGACATTACCAAGACGATCTTGGGGGCCTGGGACCAGACTTGTGACAAACACAATTTGACTACCTTCCTGTCGCCTCTCACCCCGCTCTTTGATAATTCTGAATTCCAACCAGGGATGGGTGAGACTTCCTTCACGAGCTGGCGCACAAAAGGCTGTTGGTCCCTGGGACATTTGTTCGATTTCAACAGGATTCTTGCCTTCCCCCAGATCCGCTTACTCTATGGGATTCCAGAACCTGAACGATTCCACTACCGTCAGCTCCGGCATTGGGCTTTCCATCCTCCAGGTGGAACCGGGCGCACAGCTTCTCCTCACAACCTATGAAAAATGGCTACTTATGCGCTCATCCAATAAAAAGCTCATCTCGGCCCTGTACAGGATGCTGCTAGCCAGACTTACACATACCTACAACGCAGGGTGCTTGCGTTGGAAGCGGGACCTAGGCCGGGCCCTCAGCCACAAGAAATGGGAGGGGATATATTATAGAGCCCGTCACTCCGCATGCAACATGAGACTGACAGAGACCCTGACTAAGGTTACCTCTTACTGGTATTACACACCTGACCACCTACACTCGATGGATCCCAAACTAAGTGCTGACTGTTGGCAGGGCTGTGGGAAGCGGGGCACACTGTTGCACCTACTGTGGGACTGTGAACAATTGCACACGTATTAGGAGCAGGTTCTTGATGAAATAGACAGACACTTTGACACTCAGATACCACGTTTTCCCAGCTACATTCTTCTGGGCCTCCCGAATCCTCTCAAATTCCCGCTCAGATCACTGCGGGCCACCAGATGGAGGACCCCCTGGGTTTGGCCATGCAGAATATCCTGATCCACTGGAGGACCACTCGCATACCTACATTCGAGGGCTGGTTGCAGCGTTTGTGGTAGGTGTTGGGGATGGAAAAAATCACTCTTACACTAGCTGGGAAGGGTTACACTTTTGTAGATCTTTGGCAACCTTTCTAGCCCTATTGTGCTCTGAGTTTAGGGAGCTCACCTGCCCGAGGTACCTTCGACTGTTGTGTCTGTTGGGCCCCCATGGGAGGAAGCCCCAAGATACCTTGCTGAAGGAGGCGAAGTAAGCCTGTTTTGTACAAGTCTCTTGGCTGGTGGACAAGGGTCGGGGTGGGGGGTGGTATGGGATGGGAGGTTAGAATATGTTTCCTTTTTTGACCACTTGACCAGGTGAGTCTATTGGTTCCCTCATATATTTGCATTTCTTTGTTGAGTTATCGACCAGCACTAGAGAACATATGTGTATCACACTGCTGGCCTTTGTTTACGAAATGCTAATAAAAAGATTTAAACCTAAAAGTACAAAAACACACACAAAAAAATAAAGTTACCCTAAATAAATATCAAATAATGAATTAATATTAATTAACACCTAATTATTAGTTAATTAAACACAAATTACTTTTCAACCTTCACCACTATAAACCCCGCAACAAACACCTAAAAGTAATTAAACAATTTCCATATTTAATGTTCAATTAATAAAAATTAACATCTAATTAATAATTAATTAAACATAAATTACTTCCCACCCTTTTCCCTATTAAACCCCACATCCTAAACCTAAAATTAAACACACAATTGCCATAAATAATTGTATATCAATTAATTAATATCAATTACCATCTAATTATTAATTAATCAAAAATAAATTACTTCCCACCCTTTACCCCTATAAACCCCAAAATGCGCACCTAAAATTAATTAAACAATTATCATAATTAATTAATTAATATTAATTAACAACCCAGTATTCATTAATTAATAATGAAGCATTTTACACAAATAACACTATAAAATTTCAAATAAATAAATATTAATAAATAAAAAATAATCATGAATTTAATATAATTGAATTAGTTCCCAACCTATTCCCCTATAACACCACAACCCGCTACAGAACTAAAAACGCAAAATTCAATTAAAATAAAATTAATAACTACTAAAAATGTACCACTTATATTAGAAAATATTAACAATTCCTATACAAAAATACTACATCTCATACATTTAAAATATATACTAAAATTCATAACAATAATTAAACAATCAATATTTTAAACAACTATATTTTTGAAAACGATATTAAACACTTCAATATTTTTAACATTGATATTTCTTACCCTAAATCAATATTCTTGACCACGATATTTTTGCTGTCAATATTTTTCACTCACGATATTTAGGACTCGATATTCCTGTAAGTCGACATTTAAAACTCAATATTTTGTCTGCACACCCTGGGAGTGTAGTGGCAATGTCCAGTGCAGAAGTGGGGTTGAGTCACATCACATTGAGGAAGATGACGTTGGGGTGAGGGAGGTGATGGTGTCCCAGATTTTTGTGGCATGTTTGTGGAGTAATTGGGCATGGATAAGGAGGCATTTGATATCTCTTCTGTCAGTGGATATGGGCTGTGTTATGAGAGGGGGGCGAGGTTACAGGAGAATCATTAATGTTGGCAGGAGAAGGGTCCTGCTGTTGATTAAGAGGATGTGAGGTTGCAGAGGTCACTGCGATGTCCTGGGATCAGGACAGTTAACACAGCTCTGGAGTAGCTGTGTATGGCTAGAGATCCAGGACCATGGGCTGGGCGCATTCCAGGGATGAGCGCGTGCAGAAGGGCTTGCGTTTGGCACACCTTTGGCGAATGCATTAAATCTGGACCTCTGTCTGAAGATTAAAGATTCAAGTTGTGATGCTGCCAAGGTCAGTTGTTACCTTGAAAGTTTTTTCAAACACAAAGCATCTCAAGGTTCTCGCTAGACCATGATAAATCAATAGAAGTGATGTTAAAAAACTATAAGCACAGTCTTGATCAAGTGGAAGACCTTTCTTAGAGTTACTTATGGAGCTTCATAAAATTCCATATTTGGATTCATGTCATTGCTATACTTTATCCCAGTATGCATGTGTCACTTGTGCCCAGGTGTCTGATTCAAGGGCTGTATAACAACAAGGTATTAAAAGGATCTCTCTAGTAAGTAAGTTAGAGAAGTTTTCTTAAAGTCCTATAAAGAGCTTCATTAGAAGCAAGACCTCTGACCTCCTGGTCAGAGACTCTGCTCTCTGCCCCAGCAGCTCCAATGTTGTGCCTCTGCCCCTACACCTCTCTGTAAGGTAGGTATTCGAGACCCTCCTCCACCCGCAGGCACCTACCTGCGCCTCTTTTTGTCTTTTGTTATTGTGCCTTTAGTTTTGTGTACCTACCTGCGCCTCATCCCTGGTGGTCCAGTGGGACACCCTTACTCTTCTGCTGGTGTGCTGTTGTCTGTGTTTCTGTTTGTGCCCGTTTTTTCTGTTTTATTGTCTGTCTTTTTGTCTTTTGTTATTGTGCCTTTAGTTTTGTGCCTTTACTTTTAGTCTTCTGTCTTTCTGTCTTTTTTCTCTGTTTTGTTACATGTGTCCTTGTTGATGTCCCCCGTGCCCGTTTTTGCTGCCCATTTTTCACCGCTGCTGCCCCGTTGGCCCCCCCCCCCTGCTGGTTCCTGCTCCCACCTACACTTCTCTCTTCCCTTCCCTATTTAAGGCACGCAAAAGGCAAGCCCATCTGTGCCTGTCTGCGACCAGAGCCAAGGACCCTGGTTCTCTGACCACCCACCTCTATGATTCAGCAGCTCTCCTCGCACTCAACCCCAGAAGGAACAACAACTGCCAGCTGTCTACGCCAACACCACCCATGGCCAGTTCTCCTGCCAACACTGCTGACAAACCTTCACCATCCTCTGCACCCCCATGGATGCCAGCCCCCCCGAAGCCCTAAAGTTCATTCTCTTCATTGTGCACTCCCTGAAAAGACATGCTGTAGAGATCTGGGACCTCTTTGACACCGTCTCTCCAAACGTCAGCCTCTTCACGGAAACCTGGACCAACCCCACCAACGCCCCGACATCGTCACCGCCATCCGCGATGGATACAAGATTCCAAAGAAGGACCGCCTCAACCACCCAGGAGGAGGACTTACCATCGCACACAGGAGCTCCCTCCGACTCACCACTTCCAGCACAAGCGAACTCCCATCCATCACTGAACACCTCCACTTCCAGATCCAGACCAGCCCCAGAATAACCCTAAGCAGCACCGTCACTTACAGACACCCTGGACCTCAAACCGCATTCACCACCACCATCACTGAGCTCATCGCACCCCACGGCGTCACCTCCATGAACTACATACTTATTAGAGACCTCAACTTCCACCTTGACAACCTCAGCTACGCCAACTTCGCCACCCTTCTCGACAACCTCACTAACTTCGGACTGAAACAACTCGTAACTACCCCACCCACAAGGCAGGACACACTCTTGACTCCATCTTGACAGGGGGTAACAACATCCATTTCACCAACACCACGCAACCCCCTGGATGGACCACCACTGTGTACACTTCCACGTTGACAATCCCACTGCCCCCAAACCTGCACCTCGCCCTCTGTGAAGGAACTGGAGCAAGGTCACCAAAGAGCACCTCAACTCCACCCTCATCCACGATAACCCCCCACCTCAACCGACATCAACTCCACAGCCAAACAACTTCATAGATGGATCACCAACTTCACAGACAAGCTCACCCCCCTCAGCATCCCTGACAGACAGTGCCTCAGGAAGGCACCTGGTTCACTGCTGACCTCCAAGAATCCAGACGCACCTGCAGATGTTTCGAGAAGAATTGGAGAAACAGCAAAACTCCAGAAGACCACACCACATGCAATTCATGACAGAATACCACCAACTCATCAGATCCACCAAAAGGACCTTCATCCGAAACAAAATCCACGCCAATGCCAGCAACTCCAAGGTACTCTTCAGCATCTTTCAGGAATTCACCAAGTCCTCCAGCGAAGCCACGCACATCAGACCCTCCCAGGATCTCTGCATCAAACTTGGCTCCTACTTTCACCTGAAAATAACGTCCCGCTATGACAACTTCAACTAACAGACTCCTGACACCAAATCTACTCCTCCTCCTAGCAACAACTTCCATCCCACCATCTCCTCCTGGACCCCAGGCCCACTGAAGACAGCGCATCAACCATGAAAGGCATTCACTCTGGAGCCCCCATGGACCCCGGCCATCTGGACATCTTCCACAGAGCCTCCACCGCCATCACACCTGAGCTACGACACACCATCAACAACTCCTCTGAAGCCCACATACTACCCGATGACTGGAAACGCGCAGAAGTCAAACCCCTCCTCAAAAAGCCCTCAGCAAAGAGGACAACCTCAAGAACTACCAAACCATCTCTCTCCTCCCTTATGTGGCCCTAAAGTCAGCGAGAATATTGTGAATGTCCAGGTAATGAAGTTCCCCAAAGAGAACTCCATCCTCCCATTCCGAATTCCGCAGCAACCACAGCACCTAGACCGCCCTACTCGCTACCACAGACAACATTTTCACCCTTCTCGACCAAGGCCACACCGCAGCCCTGATCATACTCAACCTCTCTGCTGCCTTCACACAGGTCCCACTGCACTCTCACCATCAGACTCCACGAAGCTAGCATACAGGGAACCATCCTCAACTGGCTCCACTCCTTTCTCACCGGCAGAACCCAAAGACTCAGACTTCCACCCTTCTACTCTGAACCTACAGAGATCAACTGCGTAGTACACCAACGATCATCGCTCAGCCCCACACTCTTCAACATCTGCATGGCCCCCCTCGCTATCATCGTCAGACAGCATAGACTCAGCATAGTATCCTACACCGATGACACCCAGCTCATCCTCTCCTACACTAAGGACCCCCTTACCACCAGACTCAGCTTCCAGGAAGGAATGACAGACGTCGCATCCTGGATGAGCAGCAGCTGCCTGAAGCTCAACTCAGAGAAGACAGAAGTCCTCATCCTCAGCCCCTCCCCCTCTGCATGGGACAACACCTGATGGCCCACTGCCCACAGCAGCTCCCCCCACCCCCACAAACCACCCTGGAACTTCAGCATCATACTCAACTCCTCCCTCACCATGACCCGACAGATCAACAGCATCTCCTCCACCTGCTTCAACACCCTCTGCATCCTTCGCTTGACCTTCAAATGGATCCCCCCGAACCAAGAAAGCTGTCACCCACGCACTCATAACCAGCAGACTGGACTACAGAAATGCCATCTACGCGGGGATCAACAAATCTCTGCTCCACAAGCTCCAGTCCCTACAGAATACCGCAGCTGGACTCATCCTCAGCGTCCCTCGACACGAACACAACACCTGCAAGACCTCCACTGGCTCCCCATTGAGAAAAGAGTAACCTTCAAGAATCTCACCCATGCCTACAAATGCCTCCACAACACGGGACCCCAATATCTGAATAAAAGATTCTTCTTTCACACACCAAAGAGAATCCTCTGATCCGCTGACCTCACCCTCGCCGAAACCCCGGGCATCCACAGAGCCAGAACTGGGTGGAAGAACATTCTACATCGCTGCAAAGACCTGGAATGATCTCCTGATCAACATCAGATGTGCCCCACTCTGCACATCTTCAGGAAGACCCTGGCTCTTCAACTGACAGGAGCTGCACCTCATCTCCTCCAGCGCCTTGAGACCCTGATGGGTGAGTAGCGCGCTTCACAACTTCAGGATTGATTGATTGATTAAATTCCATTTTCGTATTCAATGTCATAGTTGTCCTCAACTGCCTCAACAGAGCGTTCTTTATGGGCCAATGGTTACAGTCTTTCGTCCTGAAGGATAAAGCTTAAGTTCCATACCAAGGTCAAATTTGATTATGCGGACGAAATTAGTGAATTTAATTTTACATAAATATTTCACTATTTCTTTTATAGGAGACTGGTTCACATACAAAATGTCATACTGAAAAACATATTCTGTTTGTGACAGTTTCCTATGTGTATTATGTGACATTGTTTATGCTGTGTTGTGCTTGCATGAAATAAGTCACGAGCACTACTAAACCATACTTTACAGGTACATTTTAAAATGTGTTTTCAAATCTTATTATTTAAAATGACTAACGCTGATTGCAGTTTCTTTTTTTTATGGGCCACAACAATCTAGCAAAAGAGGACTCAATTATCTTTGTGATCTATAATTTATATAATTACTTTCTGTTTTGTTTACATGTCACAAGATGCTGGATACTCTAATTACTTTCGATGCGCTTTGGTGTTAGTTGCCACGAGCTGTCTGGCTCTGCATGAGCCTAATTTTATTTACCGGCCCTCTCATTGCAACACAATTAAAATAAGAAATATAAAACCGGTTTCCATATCGTCAGAAAATGTACCAAATTGTGTGTCATGTTTATCTCAGTATGCTCATAACAACATTACATAGCTATGATTCAGCACTGAGATCAATATACTTTTCAATCTTTTTTTTCATTCCTTTATGTAATCCAACAAGTCAATGTGTCTTCATGTTTAATCTATTAAGAATCTTGTGAGTGAGTCACTGAGAACATTTCTAAAGCGCCGTTGTACATCTAATCTGCTCTAGGCACTCGTCACTTGCAACAAACATAACAATGCTGAAAAGATTTTTCTACCAACAAGGGTACGTGTACTGTTGCACTACTGCGCTTCATTTCTATGACCTGATTGCGAGGGGCACGATCTATGTGCTAGCACCGCGCTCTATAAATACTTTGTGGGAGGCACGATTTAGGTGCTCTGACCACGCTATTTTATTTTAACTGTTATCTGTCTTTTTGGTGCATTATGGTTCCGGGGTGTGTGACGATGCTGTGAGAGAGCAAAGGGGCACATTATCGGCTGCCTGCACTCGTGTATTTTTTTAAAAGTGCTTACTTTTAAAAACGTGTGTGTCGATTACTGACAGTCACCTTTCTGTGCTCTAACACTCCCCGTTCCTCCCCGAGCCCAGCTCGTGGTGTGGAGGGAGGTCTTCCTATCCCTAATCACTTCCGGCGGAAGCAGGGGTGTGCGGTCTAGTCATCCGACCGCCGCATTCCTACTTAACCGATGTGTTGGACGACGCGCAACGGACGTGCGCAGCGGGCGCAACGGTGGCGCGCCGGAGTCGTGCCAGAGTCCTGCCCGTCTGCGCCCGTCCGCGTCTGTTCACGGCCCAGGGCCAGTCCCTATGTTTCAATGAACGCTGCCTCCAAGCGAACGTACTCAAAACAAACTCTCTTGTCCCTTAGGGCTCCACATTGCACTAATGATACCTCCTTCTCCCCTCAGCACACGCCCCTGATCTGTCCAGAGTGTTCATTATCTCTTACTGCACTTGCATCAACACTAGACATTTCGGCGTCCAATTTCTTATGTAAATCTACTCCAAAACCACCCTCACAAATCTTTAACTTTATTAGTCTAAACTGCAGGTCCCTCCCTAAGCATAGTAGAGATGTTTTTGACCTTCTCTGTTCCGCCCAACCTGATGCCCTGTTCCTCACTGAGACTTGGCTAACGGACCACTCTGGCCCTGATATTGCAATTGCTCTCCCAGATAATTACACCCTCGTGGCCAGTAACAGAAAGGGCAAGGAGGGAGGGGGAATAGCCATCATCTTTAAAAGAACCCTCTCCTGTAAATGGGATGACATTGCGATCTCTAATTGTGAGGCTGGGTTGTTTAAGCTGTTGCTATGCCCCAAATGTCACCCTTACAGGTGTCCTGATTTACCGTCCCCCCGGCCATGCCTCTTCATGGGCCGCATCTCTATCAGAATGTTTAGCTCCTCTACTACTGATGTCAACCAATTTCCTCATTGTTGGTGACCTAAACATTCATTTTAACGATACAACATGCCCAATCAGTACTAACTTACTGTCTGACCTAGCAGCCATGAATATTACCCTTCACAACTCAGACCCTACCCACAAGGCGGGCAATCTGCTCGACCCTATTCTATCTAATTTGAATGCAGTATCCTGTAAGCTCCCCTTACCTGTCCCGTGGTCTGACCACTTTGTGCTAGAATTTTCCATTTCATTTGAGAACTCCCTTAAGGACCTAGCTATCGCCCCTAGACCCAGAATGACCCGCAACTGGAAGAAATTGGATTCCAACAAATTCAACGGTGCTTTGTCTGATTCTATGCCCCTCACTGAGATCAATAGTATTGATCAAGTGGACGTCATTCAGCGTTGGCTCACATCTGCTGCAGACATTTGTCTCCCACTTCGTAAGCAGACATTTAATATACACCACCCTCCGGCCCCTTGGTTTAGTGATCAGTTAAAAAAAGAAAAAAACAGTTGCAAACATCTTGAGCGGAAATGGCGCTCAGACTACGACCCACAAGCTAAATTTCACTATAAAGCTGCTCTAACTAAATACCATTTCCTCTGTAAAATTGCCAGAACTGAATATGTTAATTCATCCATCCTGAATGCTCAAAATCGTCCTAAAGCCTTGTTCAAGGTAGTGCAGGAAATCTCGGGTGCCACCAGTCAACCCAAGGCCCCTTGTTTAGATAAATCACAATGTGATTCCTTAGCAGACTTTTTTGTCTCCAAAATCGAGAGTATATATGCCGATTTTGGCCCATCTAATGTTCATCCAGTTTCTGAACCTACTACTTCTATTGCCGCAGACTTCTTTCAGCTGGAAGGGGCGGAGATTAAGGTCTGGGACCCACTGACTCCCTCCATATTTCTTGACTTAGTGAAAAGCATTAAATCTGGTTCCCCTCTTGATCCCTTCCCTCCTCAAATTTTCCTTACCCTTGACCCACCCTCTTTAAAACTTATAGTGGATCTATTGAATACATCTCTTAGGGAGGCTAACGTCCCCAACTCCTGGAAACATGCGATGGTTGTACCATTGCTCAAAAAAGCCAATGCTGATCCAAGTATTTCCGCCAACTTCCGACCAATTTCTCTGCTGCCAGTCTATTCCAAGATTCTGGAAAAACATATAAACAAGCAACTTAGTAGCCATATTGAATCTCATAACATCCTACATCCCTCACAATCTGGTTTTCGGTCTGGCTTCTCCACAGAATCCACTTTGCTGGGAGTCTCTGAAACCATTCGCCATCTGGTAGACAGAGGGGAGACCGTGGCACTTATTCTATTAGATTTAAGTGCCGCATTTAATACGGTCTCCCATCCCATCCTGATTAATACTCTAAAAACATCTGGCATCACTCATTCTGCTCTTGAATGGCTCATTAGCTTTTTGTCCGGTCGGACATTTCAAGTCTTTTCGGCCACCTCGATGTCAAAGATTTATACATCTGCATATGGTGTCCCACAAGGCTCCATCCTAAGCCCCCTTCTTTTTAATTTATATGTTCGACCGTTAGCGGACATTGCAGAGCAGGCAGGCCTCTCTATATTTTCATATGCAGATGATACACAGATTGTTTTCTCTCTCCACCAATCATCTTTCCAATACATCATCCCTCTGTCATGGACTAAACAATATAGCCTCTTGGATGTACAATAATAAATTAAAACTGAATGGAGGGAAAACGGAACATCTCCTATTTGGCAACAATCCTGCCTTATGGGGACCCTCCCACTGGCCTGTTCAAATGGGCACTCCTCCCAACCCTTCGAAAACTGCTCGTAATCTGGGAATAATATTCGATGATCAGTTGTCCATGAGACAACATGCCGTGAAAGTCTCCTCCATTTGTACAACCATCCTCAAATGGTTGAGGAAAATCACCTGGATGCTTCCTCTTGAAACCCAGAAAACCGTAGTCCAGGCGTTAATAACATCTCGCCTGGACTATGGCAATGTTCTCTTTCTGGGTGCGGGCAAAGAGGTAATTCGGAAATTACAAACGGTCCAGAACATGGCAGTCCGTCTCCTTTGTAAACTACCTTATAAAGCTTCCACTTCCCTGCACCGTCGTAGTCTCCACTGGCTAAACATTGACAATCGATGTAAATTCAAGGCTCTTTGTCTTGTACACAAAATTAACACTGGCAAAGCCCCCCAGTATTTGAAATCTCTTATTCATCCATACCTTCCTTCACGCACTCTGCGTTCATCTAGCCAACATAAACTCTTAATTCCCAGGACAAAAAGAGCCAGAAAGGGAGGTCGATCTTTTGCTTTTCTGGCCCCATCCCTGTGGAATTCTCTTCCTTTATCCATTCGGATGGAATCCAACTATTTAAAATTCAGAAGGGATGTCAAAACATGGCTTTTTGATCTTTAATTCTGCTACTGTACACTCTCTTCATTGGTTTAGCGCCGGGAAACCTCCGGGTAGCTGTGCGCTCTACAAAATTAAATATAAATAAATAAATAAATAAATAAAACACTAACACAACGATTCAAGTCAGAACTACCCAAGGCGCTGGTTAGGATAACTGTGACACAGAGACACTCCATGAATCAGCATTAGTTTTCAGAAAGCCGAATTCTGCCCGTAAATGTTTGTCGCAATTTCTCTTCCGAACAGTGTTAGTTTTAAAGCAGTGTGACCCCGCACTGAAACGCCCTTTGACATGCTGAGGTGAGATAAGGATTCAGAAAAGGGGGGTGGTGATGAACAGAGTGCCTGAATTAAGCAGACCACTCTTACCCAGTCCAACGATCAGGGCTTGATCCATCACCGTTTTTTAGCTCACTGCACCATCCCAGCTCAGAACTTGGCTATATGCAAATTAGTCTGTTCCTGTCCCAGTTCATGATGGGAACAGGGCAAACCAAACTACCAAGCCAATTCTTATACTGGGAAGGAAACAAGCTTCCGGGGACCGGTTTCTGCCATTTCAGGCATCGTCGGCCCGGCTTGCTTGAATCCTGATGGTGCAATGAGCAAGGGACTCACATCTGAGTATACCCTTCCACGCTTATGGTGGACAAAATGATTCAGAAAAGGGGGGTGGTGATGAACAGAGTGCCTGAATTAAGCAGACCACTCTTACCCAGTCCAAAGATCAGGGCTTGATCCATCACCGTTTTTTAGCTCACTGCACCATCCCAGCTCAGAACTTGGCTATATGCAAATTAGTCTGTTCCTGTCCCAGTACATGATGGGAACAGGGCAAACCAAACTACCAAGCCAATTCTTATACTGGGAAGGAAACAGGCTTCCGGGGACCGGTTTCTGCCATTTCAGGCGTCGTCGGCCCGGCTTGCTTGAATCCTGATGGTGCAATGAGCAAGGGACTCACATCTGAGTATACCCTTCCACGCTTATGGTGGACAAAATGATTCAGAAAAGGGGGGTGGTGATGAACAGAGTGCCTGAATTAAGCAGACCACTCTTACCCAGTCCAAAGATCAGGGCTTGATCCATCACCGTTTTTTAGCTCACTGCACCATCCCAGCTCAGAACTTGGCTATATGCAAATTAGTCTGTTCCTGTCCCAGTGCATGATGGGAACAGGGCAAACCAAACTACCAAGCCAATTCTTATACTGGGAAGGAAACAAGCTTCCGGGGACCGGTTTCTGCCATTTCAGGCGTCGTCGGCCCGGCTTGCTTGAATCCTGATGGTGCAATGAGCAAGGGACTCACATCTGAGTATACCCTTCCACGCTTATGGTGGACAAAATGATTCAGAAAAGGGGGGTGGTGATGAACAGAGTGCCTGAATTAAGCAGACCACTCTTACCCAGTCCAAAGATCAGGGCTTGATCCATCACCATTTTTTAGGTCACTGCACCATCCCAGCTCAGGGCTTGGCTATATGCAAATTAGTCTGTTCCTGTCCCAGTGCATGATGGGAACAGGGCAAACCAAACTACCAAGCCAATTCTTATACTGGGAAGGAAACAAGCTTCCGGGGACCGGTTTCTGCCATTTCAGGCGTCGTCGGCCCGGCTTGCTTGAATCCTGATGGTGCAATGAGCAAGGGACTCACATCTGAGTATACCCTTCCACGCTTATGGTGGACAAAATGATTCAGAAAAGGGGGGTGGTGATGAACAGAGTGCCTGAATTAAGCAGACCACTCTTACCCAGTCCAAAGATCAGGGCTTGATCCATCACCGTTTTTTAGCTCACTGCACCATCCCAGCTCAGAACTTGGCTATATGCAAATTAGTCTGTTCCTGTCCCAGTGCATGATGGGAACAGGGCAAACCAAACTACCAAGCCAATTCTTATACTGGGAAGGAAACAAGCTTCCGGGGACCGGTTTCTGTCATTTCAGGCGTCGTCGGCCTGGCTTGCTTGAATCCTGATGGTGCAATGAGCAAGGGACTCACATCTGAGTATACACTTCCACGCTTATGGTGGACAAAATGATTCAGAAAAGGGGGGTGGTGATGAACAGAGTGCCTGAATTAAGCAGACCACTCTTACCCAGTCCAAAGATCAGGGCTTAATCCATCACCGTTTTTTAGCTCACTGCACCATCCCAGCTCAGAACTTGGCTATATGCAAATTAGTCTGTTCCTGTCCCAGTGCATGATGGGAACAGGACAAACCAAACTACCAAGCCAATTCTTATACTGGGAAGGAAACAAGCTTCCGGGGACCGGTTTCTGCCATTTCAGGCGTCGTCGGCCCGGCTTGCTTGAATCCTGATGGTGCAATGAGCAAGGGACTCACATCTGAGTATACCCTTCCACGCTTATGGTGGACAAAATGATTCAGAAAAGGGGGGTGGTGATGAACAGAGTGCCTGAATTAAGCAGACCACTCTTACCCAGTCCAAAGATCAGGGCTTGATCCATCACCGTTTTTTAGCTCACTGCACCATCCCAGCTCAGAACTTGGCTATATGCAAATTAGTCTGTTCCTGTCCCAGTGCATGATAGGAACAGGGCAAACCAAACTACCAAGCCACATCTTATACTGGGAAGGAAACAAGCTTCCGGGGACCAGTTTCTGCCATTTCAGGCGTCGTCGGCCCGGCTTGCTTGAATCCTGATGGTGCAATGAGCAAGGGACTCACATCTGAGTATACCCTTCCACGCTTATGGTGGACAAAATGATTCAGAAAAGGGGGATGGTGATGAACAGAGTGCCTGAATTAAGCAGACCACTCTTACCCAGTCCAAAGATCAGGGCTTGATCCATCACCGTTTTTTAGCTCACTGCACCATCCCAGCTCAGAACTTGGCTATATGCAAATTAGTCTGTTCCTGTCCCAGTGCATGATGGGAACAGGGAAAACCAAACTACCAAACCAATTCTTATACTGGGAAGGAAACAAGCTTCCGGGGACCGGTTTCTGCCATTTCAGGCGTCGTCGGCCCGGCTTGCTTGAATCCTGATGGTGCAATGAGCAAGGGACTCACATCTGAGTATACCCTTCCACGCTTATGGTGGACAAAATGATTCAGGGACAGGGACAGACTAAGTTGCAGACCACCCCCTTTTCTGAATCGTTTTTGGCCACTATAGGTGTGGCAGGGTATACTCAGACATGAGTCCCTTGCTCACTGCTCCATCAGGATTCAAGCAAGCCGGGCCGACGACGGCTGAAATGCCAGAAACTGGTCCCCGGAAGCTTGTCTCCTTTCTGGTGAAGAATTGGCTTGGTAGTTTGGTCTGCCCTGTTCCCATGATGCACTGGGCCAGGGACAGACTAATTTGCATATAGCCAGGTTCTGAGCTGGGATGGGGCAGTGAGCTAAATAACGGTGATGGATCAAGCCCTGATCTTTGGACTGGGTAAGAGTGGTCTGCTTAATTCAGACACTCTGTTCATCACCACCCCCTTTTCTGAATCGTTTTTGGCCACTATAGGTGTGGCAGGGTATACTCAGACATGAGTCCCTTGCTCACTGCTCCATCAGGATTCAAGCAAGCCGGGCCGACGACGGCTGAAATGCCAGAAACCGGTCCCCGGAAGCTTGTCTCCTTTCTGGTGAAGAATTGGCTTGGTAGTTTGGTCTGCCCTGTTCCCATGATGCACTGGGCCAGGGACAGACTAATTTGCATATAGCCAGGTTCTGAGCTGGGATGGGGCAGTGAGCTAAATAACGGTGATGGATCAAGCCCTGATCTTTGGACCGGGTAAGAGTGGTCTGCTTAATTCAGACACTCTGTTCATCACCACCCCCTTTTCTGAATCGTTTTTGGCCACTATAGGTGTGGCAGGGTATACTCAGACATGAGTCCCTTGCTCACTGCTCCATCAGGATTCAAGCAAGCCGGGCCGACGACGGCTGAAATGCCAGAAACCGGTCCCCGGAAGCTTGTCTCCTTTCTGGTGAAGAATTGGCTTGGTAGTTTGGTCTGCCCTGTTCCCATGATGCACTGGGCCAGGGACAGACTAATTTGCATATAGCCAGGTTCTGAGCTGGGATGGGGCAGTGAGCTAAATACCGGTGATGGATCAAGCCCTGATCTTTGGACTGGGTAAGAGTGGTCTGCTTAATTCAGACACTCTGTTCATCACCACCCCCTTTTCTGAATCGTTTTTGGCCACTATAGGTGTGGCAGGGTATACTCAGACATGAGTCCCTTGCTCACTGCTCCATCAGGATTCAAGCAAGCCGGGCCGACGACGGCTGAAATGCCAGAAACCGGTCCCCGGAAGCTTGTCTCCTTTCTGGTGAAGAATTGGCTTGGTAGTTTGGTCTGCCCTGTTCCCATGATGCACTGGGCCAGGGACAGACTAATTTGCATATAGCCAGGTTCTGAGCTGGGATGGGGCAGTGAGCTAAATAACGGTGATGGATCAAGCCCTGATCTTTGGACTGGGTAAGAGTGGTCTGCTTAATTCAGACACTCTGTTCATCACCACCCCCTTTTCTGAATCGTTTTTGGCCACTGTAGGTGTGGCAGGGTATACTCAGACATGAGTCCCTTGCTCACTGCTCCATCAGGATTCAAGCAAGCCGGGCCGACGACGGCTGAAATGCCAGAAACCGGTCCCCGGAAGCTTGTCTCCTTTCTGGTGAAGAATTGGCTTGGTAGTTTGGTCTGCCCTGTTCCCATGATGCACTGGGCCAGGGACAGACTAATTTGCATATAGCCAGGTTCTGAGCTGGGATGGGGCAGTGAGCTAAATAACGGTGATGGATCAAGCCCTGATCTTTGGACTGGGTAAGAGTGGTCTGCTTAATTCAGACACTCTGTTCATCACCACCCCCTTTTCTGAATCGTTTTTGGCCACTATAGGTGTGGCAGGGTATACTCAGACATGAGTCCCTTGCTCACTGCTCCATCAGGATTCAAGCAAGCCGGGCCGACGACGGCTGAAATGCCAGAACCCGGTCCCCAGAAGCTTGTCTCCTTTCTGGTGAAGAATTGGCTTGGTAGTTTGGTCTGCCCTGTTCCCATGATGCACTGGGCCAGGGACAGACTAATTTGCATATAGCCAGGTTCTGAGCTGGGATGGGGCAGTGAGCTAAATAACGGTGATGGATCAAGCCCTGATCTTTGGACTGGGTAAGAGTGGTCTGCTTAATTCAGACACTCTGTTCATCACCACCCCCTTTTCTGAATCGTTTTTGGCCACTATAGGTGTGGCAGGGTATACTCAGACATGAGTCCCTTGCTCACTGCTCCATCAGGATTCAAGCGAGCCGGGCTGACGACGGCTGAAATGCCAGAAACCGGTCCCCGGAAGCTTGTCTTCTTTCTGGTGAAGAATTGGCTTGGTAGTTTGGTCTGCCCTGTTCCCATGATGCACTGGGCCAGGGACAGACTAATTTGCATATAGCCAGGTTCTGAGCTGGGATGGGGCAGTGTGCTAAATAACGGTGATGGATCAAGCCCTGATCTTTGGACTGGGTAAGAGTGGTCTGCTTAATTCAGACACTCTGTTCATCACCACCCCCTTTTCTGAATCGTTTTTGGCCAATATAGGTGTGGCAGGGTATACTCAGACATGAGTCCCTTGCTCACTGCTCCATCAGGATTCAAGCAAGCCGGGCCGACGACGGCTGAAATGCCAGAAACCGGTCCCCGGAAGCTTGTCTCCTTTCTGGTGAAGAATTGGCTTGGTAGTTTGGTCTGCCCTGTTCCCATGATGCACTGGGCCAGGGACAGACTAATTTGCATATAGCCAGGTTCTGAGCTGGGATGGGGCAGTGAGCTAAATAACGGTGATGGATCAAGCCCTGATCTTTGGACTGGGTAAGAGTGGTCTGCTTAATTCAGACACTCTGTTCATCACCACCCCCTTTTCTGAATCGTTTTTGGCCACTATAGGTGTGGCAGGGTATACTCAGACATGAGTCCCTTGCTCACTGCTCCATCAGGATTCAAGCAAGCCGGGCCGACGACGGCTGAAATGCCAGAAACCGGTCCCCGGAAGCTTGTCTCCTTTCTGGTGAAGAATTGGCTTGGTAGTTTGGTCTGCCCTGTTCCCATGATGCACTGGGCCAGGGACAGACTAATTTGCATATAGCCAGGTTCTGAGCTGGGATGGGGCAGTGAGCTAAATAACGGTGATGGATCAAGCCCTGATCTTTGGACTGGGTAAGAGTGGTCTGCTTAATTCAGACACTCTGTTCATCACCACCCCCTTTTCTGAATCGTTTTTGGCCACTATAGGTGTGGCAGGGTATACTCAGACATGAGTCCCTTGCTCACTGCTCCATCAGGATTCAAACAAGCCGGGCCGACGACGGCTGAAATGCCAGAAACCGGTCCCCGGAAGCTTGTCTCCTTTCTGGTGAAGAATTGGCTTGGTAGTTTGGTCTGCCCTGTTCCCATGATGCACTGGGCCAGGGACAGACTAATTTGCATATAGCAAGGTTCTGAGCTGGGATGGGGCAGTGAGCTAAATAACGGTGATGGATCAAGCCCTGATCTTTGGACTGGGTAAGAGTGGTCTGCTTAATTCAGACACTCTGTTCATCACCACCCCCTTTTCTGAATTGAGGTGAGATAAGGGGCTAATATCCACGGCATGATAACTCTGGTAGTGAGTGTACTTAATGGAGAAATACTTTGATTTGTCTACTCACGGTTTGTCTCATAAAGAAGTATACAGGGTAATGTTCCCGCTGAAAAGCAGACCATGTAACATGCGGATCGCAAATTTGTGTTACCGCTCGAGTCACAAGGATACTTTTGAAAAGTGGTGTTAAGGAGTTGCACTCCATGTACTATAGAACATTGAGCTATGAATTACCACCAAAGTGCTGCCTGCAGATTGCAAGGCATAGGTTTAGAAACTCGGGGTCTCAATTATTAGTTTGTGCCATAGGGCAGCACCACGTCTCCCTACTGCGCTGTCCTACAGCAAAAGAAAATGGCAGGAATGCCACGTATCTAGGAGATACAGCGCATTCCTGTCCTTTTCCCCTGCACCGGCGCACAATGGGCTGCTGTGCGCCAACGCAGGCACCTTTGCACCATGGTGCAAGTGTGTCTGCGTTGACGGGATGATTGTTTTTTTGCAGGAAGGGAAACCTACCTGCACAAAAACAATCATTAGAGGCAGTTTCCCCTTTCTATGTGTGCTGCAGAATTTGGAATGCAATCGGTCTCACCTTTAGGACCTCATATCTATTTAACTCTGCAGCACAGCCTGGGTGCTGAAACATCTACTGTTCTTTAACATGGAGGGAAAGTAAGCACCAAACTGCTTGACGCGCCTGGTATGGGAAGACATGAAAAGATGAAAAGAAATATTGCCTTTCAGCAGGAAATAGTATATTTCAACGCTTTGTTTCTAATATAAAGTCAGGGCTTTCAGTGGTCACATCACTGAAAATACAAGTTTTGAAAAAAATCTTATTGTCTACTGGTGCTCACCGAAGACAATTTCCATGGACTGGAATCTAGAGAATGCTAAAGTAATCCTGGTATTGTACTGACCTCTGCTGGACGTTTTCTATCAAGAAAATTAAATGGAGGCAGTTGCCAGAAAAAAAAAAAAAGGAAGTCCCTCAGCAGAAATCAATTCTGGTGTTGTACTGACCTCTGCTGGTCGTTTTTTATCAAGACTGTTAAATAGAGGCAGTTGAACAGGAAAACAGTTCCTAAGTGGAAGCAGACAAGTCCTAAGGCTGATCTCCAGAGCCCACAAAGTACATACACATATAAGTATATAATACAATTGGACTTGGCCCTTTTTCTAGGGTCATCCCTGAACTTTTTGCCTTCCTCCTAGCCGTTTTTCGAACATGGCGTTGGTGGTTCTAGGACTCTAGGCACTTTACCACTGCTGTCCAGTGTAAAGACGAGCCCCCACCTGATAATAGGGAAGAGGAGCCCTATAAACAGAGTGCTCCAAAAAAAAACAGAACCAGATGAGGCTGGTTCCCATAAAGCCCTGTGCCAAGGGCAGACAAAAGCAAAGGGTGTATAAATATTGAGGCTGTGACCCCATGAAAATGTTGTGCTTTTTCTGTTTCCTGGCGACTTGCTGCTGCTGGGCCCCAGGAGGAACTGCCACGAGGGACTGCCTCCCTGCTGGAGGGCCCTGTGAGCTGACCTGCCTGGGCCCAGCCTTTGGCCTGAGGCCTTTTGGGGGTTCAGTGCCTCGTGAGTGCTACAACTTTATTCCACGAGAGAGGAGCGTTTTGTTTTGATCTGCAGGGCTGTGCTGCATGATGATTTCGGGAATCCTGGCATAGGGATTCCCTCGATTTGCTGGAGACAGCGGGAGCCCACCCGAAATTTTGTGTTTATCAGTGGGAGCCCACCCTGCATTTTTTCCAGAAGAGCGGGAGCCCACCCCGCATGCGTGTTTATTTAGTGGGGGAGCCCACCCCGCATTAGCGCTCATATGGTGGCGGGAGCCCACCCTACACTTCTGGAACGAGAAGAGGAGCCACCAAGACTGACAGGAACAGAAGCCAGGCACCCGACCCTGATTGTGGGTGGGGCCTGCTGCAGTGACGGAGCCTTGCAGGCTCCATTTCCGCCTTCCCCAGTGCCCCAGGAAGGGAGTGGAGAAACCACCTGACGACTCAGCATGCACTGCAGCCCGGGAAGAAACAGGGGGAGGTAGAGAGCAGCAAAGGAGAGCCCTGGTAAGTGGGGGCTCAACTGGGGCTGTATTCTTGTTTTCCCCTGCAACGGAGACCGTGGCCACAGGAGACAGGGGGCCTAGTGCATAAGAAGGAGCCCGATGAACGGGATTCCTCAGGTGCTGGTGGTGCCCGCACTGATTTCATTTTGGGGCTGAGTTTAGGCTTAGCATAGGAGCCCCGGTTTTCGGGGATCCCTAAGCACAGTGAGTGCAAGTGCTAATATCGATTGGGGGCATTCTGTCATTTTAGAAGTCCCGAAGTGGGGCTTGGCAATGTCGTTTTAGAAGTCCTGGAGTGGGGCTTGGGGCCATTTCGTTTTGGAAGTCCCAGAGTGGGGTTTGGGTGGAAGAGCTACTGCCAGGGTTCATTTAGGTACACAGCTGCACTGCATCAGAGCGGGCAGCTGGAACACGGGGGTATTTGAGTTTTGATAAGGAAGGGGTGAGAAGCACCCCACACCCAGTGCATTGCACACTTTATGTGGGCTGCATAGGCAGCAAAAGGGCCAGTGGAAGGCCCCAGTACAAGCCCTGACATTTTGGACAAAGGGCATTTGAGCCCACTGAAGGTCAGTTCACCTGGGTTCATCTTTAAAGTCCAGATAGGGCCCTAAGGTGATGTATGCACCTATTTTGTATTATTGTGGCGCACTGCCAAATGAATGTATAATGTGTTTATGCTGATGGTTGCCAAATGTGATTTATGTCCAGGGTGTTTATGCTAATGTGTTTTCTGCCTAATGTGATTTATGCACCATGTGTTGATGCAGACATATTGCGTTTATGTTGCAGGTGATAATGCCAAGTACAGTATTTTACCCGTAGTCACTGGTTGTGTTTCATATGTGCTACTAATGCTTTCTATAGGTTCTGACAGTGGCCATATTGGGTCTGTCATGTGTACATAATCTCCTGCAAACATTGCCCAGTGCCAGTTGGCATAGTGTATATTGTGTGATTAGCATTCTAATGTATTTTGGTTAATACAAATGCTATTTTTATATAACCTTGTGTGGAGTTTCTTTTGTGGTGTGCCTAGTGTGTTGCTGCTGTGTGTGTTTGTTGCACAAACGCTTTACACATTGCCTCTGGGATAAGCCTGACTGCTCGTGCCATGCTACCAAGGAGGTGAGCAGGGGTTATCTTCAGCGTGTAACGCCCTTGCCCTGACTAGAGTGGTGGTTTCTGCCTGGCTCTGGTGCAAGCCTTAGCAAATCAGAAAATCCATTTTTGACATAAAGTATATACTAAATTATATACAAGAGGTCTCGAATGCTAGACCTAAAAAGGGAAAATGAGGAGAAATAAAGATATTTCTCCTCCTTGCGCCACATAAATCTGGGCCAGTGTAAAAAACCCATGGATGTGGCTGGGAACGCCCCCTGCAACACTCATTGCCCGCCCCTTTAATGCAGAAAACTGCATTTAAGTGAACAATATTTATCAGGCCGAATTAAGCCAAAAAGTGACTTAGTGCTGCCAGATAAATGTCATGCAGGCACCTGCGTTGCGGAACGTCACAAAAAGTGACATTCCAGCAGTGCAAGGGGAATCATAAATGAGACCCTTATTGTTTTTTCCTTAATTTTTCATGATTCAAAGGTTGCTAAAAAGGATTCCTATGGAAAGTAATACAATTTTATTAGCATTTTGTTAGTATGACGTTCCTAATAATTATGTCAAATTTCACACTCTGAGTTTATGGGTGGATACACTAATATGATGCCCCTGGTTTGCATCACAAAAGTGACACAAATCTGGTGGCAACAACTGTTTTGTGATTTACTTTTCAACCTGAATTGCATTGAAAATAACCCAAAGTAGCACTACGTGATTTTTTGCATCAAAAAGTTGTACTGTAAGTGGTATATGGACATTCCCAAGCACCCACCTGTGCATATTGCCTATAATCCCAAACTACTAATGTTATAGTATTGAAAAAGTTGATATCAATATGATTAACAATACATTCATATATAAAAACATACATTGCATCTTCATTGACAAATTCACCCATTGTGAACTCCACATCAACCCTGAATCAGAAATACGTAGTTGGGCACTGATTGACATATCACAGGTAGAGTAGCACATAGCCCCTAGACAAATGTGTGAACAGGAAATAGTTTCATCTGTACCTGCCATCTGCCCTATTAGCAGCCATTTAAGTGAGGCAGCGTTTTTATTGGGAACAGTGGGGGACGCTGGATGGTAGGAATTTTGTGGATCCCTGCAGATTCTGGAAGTTTTCCTCATAGAAATGAAAGGGAAATGTGTGGATTTTGGCACATTTTTTAAGTTCATTTCAAATTGTGAGCAAGAAAACATTGTGGGATCCAGACAAGGCACACCACCCTGTACTTCCAAGAGCTCTAGTTTCCAGAAATGTCTGGATTTGGTAGGTTTTCCTGGATGCAAGTTGAGGTAAGGCCCAAATTCCGAAGTCACAACATTACAAAAAAAGTGTTGGTTTTGAGTTGAATGACCGTATGTGTCCATAATGAGTTTTAGGTCCTTTTCTGTCAAGTTGCTATCCCACCTACACAAGTCAGGTTCCATTTCACTTGGAAGACATGTCAGAACGCTGACTGGTAGGAAATGTGTGGATTTGCACAGATTCAGAAAATGTTCCCTTACAGAAATGTGAGGAACATGTGTTTTTAGCCACAGTTTGAGGTTTGCAAAAGCTTCTGCATTAAACAACTTGGAAGATTCACGCAAGACACACCAACTTGGACTCCCCTGGGTGACAAGTTTTAAAAAAATTCCAGATTTGGTAGGTTTACCTTGCTAGCCGCAAGGCCCAAAATCTACAACTACCGACATTGAAAAAAAAGGGTTGGTTTTGAGTGGAAGAATTGAATGTGTCCATGCTGCTTTTTGGATAATTTACTAATGTGGGTGCTAGGCTCACCCACATAACAGAATACCGTTTTTGTCGGAGTTGTGTGCAACCACAGATTAGTAGAACATTCATTATTCCCACTTGCATTTTTAAGCATTTGTGGCTTCCAAATGTAAGCCGATGTGCAAGAAAGAAGACATTTTTTTAAATATTATTATGGACAACCACAAATTTATAGGTCTACAAATAACCACTGTTCTTTAACTTAGTATCTACTGTACATTTTAGTAATACATAAGTTTCCTTCATACCCATTTTTCATTCCTTATATTTTACCATATGAATTGCTCTACAGTCAGTACACAATAACAAAGTCACTATAACCTGCTGGCTCTGTGTATAGCTTATTTTTAAAGAACTCACAAACACTATATATCTCCACCACCAGAAGATTCTATTGGACATAATGTTATATTGCTTTAATAGATTGGCTATTGTGGCAACAAAAGTTGCAGATAAAATTGCAAATGGCTGTTTCTTTCTACTAATTTTCATTATTTCTATTTCAACAGTAAACTTCTTTGGTAAATCCTTGTGAGATCTACCCAAATGACCACTTGCTGAATTAACAAAAGGGTCTACTTTTCTAAAGCGTATGGCTTGTAAGGATCACCCAGGGATTTGGCTCCTGTTCCAACCACAACCTACAAGTACGTTGAAAAAACTCAAATTAGGAAAACGGACTGCCTCTTAGAAAAATGCAAAAAAGTTAGTAAAGCATTTGTTCATGGATACAGCTCTGCTCGTTCCTAAAAGCTAAAAGCTAGTAGAATTGTGATCCTATCCCAGCACTTAGCACTATGGGCCCGATGTAGGTAAATCTCATTGACCGACTCTAGAATACCGAATTTTACCGATTCGGTATTCTAGATTCGGTAAATGAGATGTAGGAAATAATTCGGTAATTTATCACGAATCGGTATTATTCTGTAATTACCGAATCGGTATTTACCGATTCGGTAATTGCCATTATTTGCTATGGGCCTTAAGGCCCATAGGAATCAATGTCAATTACCGAATCGGTAAATACCGATTCGGTAAAATGACCGAATTGTCAAGGGGGACAGGGTGTCACTTTGACACCCTGTTGCACCCCTGATTCTGGCTTGCGTGCCATGTGACACACATGCATGCCCTTAGGGCATGTATGTGTGCCACATGGCACAGGTGTACATGCACAGATGTGCATGTACACAGGAATTCGTTATTTACCACCAAATAGTATTTAATGGTAAATAACGAATTCTTAAGGGCCTGTGGCACTGTTTTCAGTGCCACCGACATCTAGATTTACCGATTCGGTAAATTTACAGATTCTGTAAATTTTAGGCCCCCTACATATCAAAAACCAAATACCGGTCGGTAACGGCTGAAATTGGCCGTTACCGACCGGTATTTGGTTACCTACATCGGGCCCCTTGTCCTTTATGATGGATACATCAGGCATCTACTACATTTGGCCTACATTGTCAGCCTACGGTATGCTTGGTAATTTGGTAGACTGGTAGTGCATTATCAACTCAAGCGTCATCGTTAATGATATTCCTTCTGTCGATAACACATGGAACTTCTACACTAAAAAATGTGGATATACACCATCCATGGTATAATGTATGTCAACTTTGACAGATTATTCAGAAAATGAAAAATAATATAAATGACAACATACATACATAAATTAAAAATATTTAAAATATTCAATTTTTGACCCACAATGTTTGTAAAACCTTTTGAATGTTTAGTGATTTGAGAGAAATTTAGCATTGTCAATATCTGTTAATATATTTAGAGAACATACTCAATAAATAAAATTAATTATTTTTATGTAAAATGTGAACATGTTATATATAACACATCTGTATAAGCATATGGTAATGACACATTGTTCTCATATGTTGGAGATATGTCCATCCACCAGTCTAGAGAAGAAAGGAAATGATACGTCAATGGACGAAATATTGTCTTGATCAGGAAACCATGCAATAAGGGTATATCATTAAGAAGTTGAGGTTGAGGTTGAACCATGACACCACTGTCTATTACTGTGCATAGGATTTCAGACTGACAAACCCACCTATTCTAAGGATTATGGCAATGTTTACATTTCTGAGCTACTGTGTCTTTCCATTGCACAGTTAGCCACTTCGATAGAATGTCACAGCCAATTTTTTAACTGTTTGCAGCCAGGCCATGGATGGTATGTTGAGACATTTGATATCACAGCTGAGTTCTATGGTTTGGAAGGCATACCACATGTTGCTGCTGCCATAGATGGAATCCATGTTTCACTTGTTATACCTCATGACTGGGAGCAAGTGCAGTGAAATAGAAAGCATTACTACTCCATCAATGTGCTGGTGGTTTGCGGAACTCTACATCTTCAGAATGTGCACGATTTCCATGACTCAGTACTGCTATGCAAGAGCTCCATACCACACCAAATGGCAGATCGTGCACCAAGGAGGACCTGGGATATTGAAGAGTGTTAGAATTAGTGTTGATGTGGTATCTTAGGAAAGATAGGGCCTTCACTTATATTTGCTATTGTGATTCTATTTCATAGGGCGCTCAGCTTATGCTAGCCACAGCACTGAGTGATCCAACAATAGCAGTGGAAATCTGTTTCAATGAGGCCCATGTAAAAACAAGGGGACCTGTGGAATGTGGATTTGGGGTCCCGAAGGCGCAGTTCCAGTACCTGGACAAGACTGGAAGGGCCCACCTCTACTCTCCTAGGAAGGTCTGAAAGGTTTTGTGTTATGTTGTATGCTTCCTGTGACCATGTGGAGAATTATTACCTATAAATCTGATGATTACCAGGATAATGATAGTGAGGTACACCAGCATGTTGACAGTGATGAGAATGAAGTTAGAGACCTTGTGAATTCATTAAAAACATCTTTGTCTGACTGTAAGTGACTGGAAGGAAAATGTATATTTAAAATATACAGTATGGACATGTCCTTTTTTTAAATGTATGCTACTAATACACTGAATACATTTCAGGCTCCTTTTGAGCATTATATTAAAAATGTCTTTCTTTGAGGAAACCTCTTCTGGAAGTACAATATTATGTAGTCTAAATGTGACATATGATGATAAACATGCTAAGGGAGACTTTAATTCTTATCAATCTTGATGTTTGAGTCCCAGTTAGCTATACAAAACAAATATTGCAAAATTTCCACAAACATAGAAAAATATCTACTTAATACTTCCTAGGGCATGTGTTCCTGTCATCTGCTATATTAACAAGTCATTGGTGAGTAATTTTTAGTCTTGCAAAGACACTGATGATGGAGATCTGCTGTTCAAATTCCTTGACTATTGTTGAGATGTTTCTGAAAAGAATAATGATAAGCTTCCTCTCAGCCAAGGAGTCATGCCAGTGTAACTTAGTTTGGTCTGTGGTACAGGACGCATGATAGGTGTGTCTCCAAGTCTAGCACTTCTTATTGATGAGATCCTCTGTAACTTGTCTGTAGAAATGGAGAGCCTGATTTACAAAGGTAAACTTGCACTTTTGTGTAAGTTTACAATGTTTGGCAATTCACAAAGTTTAGAAGTAGTATCTTTATGACTGTGGAGTCTCCGTATTCATGGCAGAGACTACGCACATAAAAAAAATGGCCAGTCATCAAAATTACTTTATTCGGTATACAACAATACCATAAAAGTACAATAAAGGTAAAAGACAACAAAGATTAGGGCCTGATTCAGAATACATATACAAACAGTTCAGAAATATTAACAAATATCTATAAAATGAATCTTGAGACTTATATAAATTAACCTCAATTGCAATGGAACATCAGGAATTTAAGAGCAGTTGCATTTAAAATGTGTCGAATTGGGGCACTAGTGAATAATTCAGGCATGCTGGGGGGAACACCCACCTCCCACGTAACTCATTATTTAAAACAGCATAAGTACTAATGCGAGGGAGTTAACATCAAGTACAATCACCCATCACCTTTTGTGTTTTCAAGTCTCGCAGCCATCCTTAAAATGTTAACAGTAGAAACAAGTGTTAAAACCTCTGCAGACAATCTTAGAAACAATTGGGCCAACTTTGCCTGTTTGAACCTAGCATTCTTTAGGATGCGTTTTAAAAATAACTTCCTGGGGTGAGCATAGTAGTGGGCACAAAAGAACAAAATGAAGCGTGTTCTGCGGAGACTGTTGGTCGCAGCCGCACGGACCCCTCAACTCTTTCGGTGTTATGTGCCCCACAGGATCCCCCAGAATATGATGAAGTAGGTTCAACCTGAACCGAGTCCTTAAAAATCTGTCCTGTGGATTATAAAAATAGGACAGATAAGGTTCCATGGCCATACAGGATTTGTTAAAAAGGTAGGCTCTCACCGATGGTTTAGTCAGCCCCCATGTCTTCCCTGGTGGAGGCCATTTTCTTTTAAAATTCCGACTTGATGAGGGCCTTATCCCAGGGTAACAGTTTTGTTGGATGGTTGAAATAATCAGCGTAGCCCAGGCCTGACAAAGTCTCCCTCACATATTTAAGCCAGGGGATAATCCGCCCACGCTCCCGGGCAATACAATCCATTATTAACTGCTTACTTAATACAGCTTCGGGATTTGTCCATATTTTAATCCAACAGGTGAGGGGTTTCAATTGGATCCTATCTCTGATGTAAGTGAGACCCAGTTCCTCATGGATGGTATGGGAAGGTGTGCTCTGGGGGACTCTGAGTAACCGCCGCAGTTATTTATTTTCTTCAATTTGGATCTTTTGTGGATCAGTGAAGCCCCAAACCTCACTCCCATGTAGTGTTTTGGTATTACATATGGAGCTATACAATTTTAGTAAATGTTCCGATGACCAGCGACCCAGCCTATGTGCAAAGTTCATAATTGCCCTAGGCAGAACTGGTTAATGTTCTGCATTTATCATCTGCCAGGGTTTTAAAACATAAGCAGCTATCAAATAAAATTCCCAAGTAAGACAATGCCTGCATTTTTTCCAAGCAATGAGTACCAATCCTATAATTGAAATTCTTGCTTGGTCTTTTTCCCATTTCCATTATGAATGGTTTGGAAATGTTGGCAGACAAGTCCAAACTGTCCATAAAATTGGCAAAGCCGTCTATGAGGTGCTGTAGACCCCGCACAGTGCATGCCAGAAGCACCGCGTCGTCCGCATAAAGCAAGAAAGGGATCCCTCTTCTTCCCATCCTTGGACAGTCCACCCCTAAAGCTCCAAGCGCCCGGTCTAAACCATTAATGTATAAAGTAAATAAAAAGGGCGCCAGGATACAGTCCTGTCTCACACCCCTGGAACATGGGAAGGGATCAGTGGTATTTCCCTCCTCATTGTACCTAACCTGGGCTGAGGTGTGCTGGTGCAAGGTTCTTAAAATATTAACCAGACCTATATCGACATCCAGGGCCCCCATTAACTCCCACAGTTTCTTTCGGTTAACCCGATCAAAGGCTGCCGTAAGGTCCATGAATGCCAAGTACACCATCTCATCACTAGCGACGGTTTACTTGGTTACCAGGAGATATAAGTTAAGGCATTGGTCTGAGGTTGAGCGGCCAGGCCTAAACGCACACTCGGTATCAGAGATTATATCATGTTCATCCGCCCAATCCATTGGCCGATTAAGAATGGCCCTCCCTAGAACTTTCACTGTTATATCGATAAGAGAGATAGGCCTGTAATATTGTGGGTTATCCCTGTAACCCCTTTTGAAGATCGGCACTAATGTCGCAGTGGACCAGGATGCTGGCATTCCTGACTCCACTGCTGCGTTTATAACTCTAGTTAGTATGGGCTCATTAGAAGATCTGGGGGATCCCATCAGGGCCCGGGGCCTTATTTCTTGTCAGACCCTCAATGCCCGCTTTTATCTCTCCCAATGAAAAAGATGTCTGGGATAAGCTCGAATTTCCTTCCTCTGCTGTTGTTGCTAGGTCGCTAATGCTCACGTGATTGTAGAGGCCTTGAAAATGCTCCAGCCAGGACTCTGGCAAGACGTGACATGCAAGCTTGGGTTTATTTGTATCCTGAAGGTAGGGATCATTTATAACTTTCCAGAAGGCAGTCGAGTCCTTTGAATCGGCTGCTTCTCTTAAATTCTCCCATGACTGTTGCAGTTATGATATTTTACGATGTTTAAGTGCCTGTTTATACCATGCCCTACAAGTGGACACTAATGTTTTATCTTTAGGAACAGCTTTTAAAGCTGACTTCAATTCCCTCAAGGCAGTAGAACATTTCCGGTAAAACCACCTAGAGGTATCCTGTTCCTTTTTTGGCGTTCTACACCTGAGCAGGCCATCGATACATTGGGCGACACCTTCAAATGCTATAAATAAGTCTGCCCCCTCCACTGTTGGGTCTAGGCACTTCCAAACCTGCTGTTCGTTCTCTGAAAGTAACGCCCTATAAAAAGTTTTGCCATTGACATTGGCCCATCTCAATCTCCTTCCCTGATCAGTGGCTGAAATTATACCGCCGAGCTGTTTTCGGCATGAGTGCTTGGCCAGGTTAGGCTCCCATATGGACAAAACCAGGGGGTTGTGGTCACTAAAGACACTGGGTTCTATAGTAAAACTTGTAATCCAACACTTTAACGTGTTGGGAACAAAGATAAAAGCAATAAAAGTGCACCTTCCCCTGCCTTTGAAAGTTGGGTGAATCAGATTGTCCTCACCCACTCTAGTCAGTTCCATGGTATGTGTTAGGGCGTATGTGCCCAGGACCTTACTTCGCTCGCTTCCCTCCCTGGTATGTTCCATGTGCAAGACCTCTTCCAGTGGGCAAGAGGACCATTCACCCTTACTCATGATCAGTTGGGGGCACAGGTGGCAGTTAAAATCTCCCACTAACACCAATTGAGCGCTCAATGCCCCAAGCACTTCTATTCCCGCTAACTTTTGTTCCAACTCGACTAATCTTGTTAAGGTCTGTCCCACTGTGATGGCATTATAAAAGTTGATAAAAATTAATTTTAGAACCATATTCTGATACTGGGTCCCCTGCATACAGTCTGAATCCCAGCCTAGGTCCTACCATCTCCCGTGAAGCCTCGGATCTACGTAAGTGATAAAGCTCCCTTAGCTCGTCCTGATGTGGACTTGCGTGCAGGAATGAAATACATTTTATAGCCTTCCAGTGCTGTTGCACTGCAGCTTACCTCCCACGTTTCCTGCGGGCAAATACTATGGAATTTCTTTATGTAAGCAAGCCGGTTAGGATTTTTTAATTTACTGGACAATCCTGCTATGTTCCAGGAGATTATATCGATGTTTCCCTGCCTTATGGCGACTGGGATTTCGGACCTGTGACAAGTATGCGTGCTTGAGAGTACAAGAGGTAGGCCGGGGTTCACCACTAAGCCTGACCGACTAAGGTCTTCACATCCGTTTGAGGGGATGGGTACATTAGACTTTCGCATGGCTTTCCCTCCATTGACTCATTAGAAGACATGCCCTCCCGCACAACCCCGTGCCCTGGCAGTGATACCCCAATCAGTCAATCTAGTTCTCTTATGGCAGGGACACTATGAAGTGGAGTATACCGATTCATTAGCGGGACTAACCGACCCTTCCAGTCTGGTCTGGCTGGGTGTCGCCTAGGATCATTGCGATTTTTTAAATGCATCAAGTCCCTGTAAAAAAAACTAAGGGGGGAGCATTCTGATACTTGTGCCACCCCCCTCCTGATACGACTCCTTCTGTTGGTTGGCGAGGAGTTCTCTTGCCAGCTCTGGGTACCTGAAATTTAAAATCACACAATCTCCTGGGAAATCCTTTCTGCTGTTTGCAATCCAGGACACCCTTCTTGCCATGAGAATATGCCTGTAATATGTGATGTTAAAACCTACATTGTTGACCAGCCAGTGGCCCGCCTTATTAATCAGGGTACGCGGAGTTTCTTCCCTCTCATCACTACATGCGGGGATCCCTGTCAGGACCACAGTGTAGGGACTTAATGCCGGTGGTTAGTCAAGTACCGGGAGGCCCCGGGTACTCTGTGCATGATCTGCTATTGATGTCCATATATCATTGGGTATGGCAGGTCTACCCTTGGGGGTTCTGGGGGCTACATTGGTATTAGGTCTATGTTCTGGCCTTTCCTCCCTTGTCTCCCCATTGTCTCCCCTAGTGCTTGATGGTCCTGGGGCATTGCCATTTTTAGTTCCCTCCATTGGGCCCTTATTTACAGCCTCCTTTCTTCCATCGGGCAGATCGCACTCGTGGTTAGCCGCCCCTATTCATTCTTTAGTGTGGACTGTATTGGGGCGTGTGGCAATCTCTAAGTCACCTGCCCCATTAGACCTTGGCCTGAAGTACTGGGTTTTTCAGAACCGGTACTGAACCGGTAACCCAGCGGTGTCAGGGTACACCCTAAGACTTCGGATTCTTCCTGATTAGACCACAGAAACTCAGAGTCTTCTAGGTGAAGTCAAAGATCAAATGTATTGGCTGCAACCAAGTAACAGGTATCCTAGAAGTACAACACGGTGTATATTCTCAGGAGACTGCTCAATCTTACAAAGCCAGTCTTCTCTTTTTATACAAAATATTATGCTTCAGGCAAACATTCTTAGGTTTACAGTTGACCATTCACCTATTTTCACTACAAAGAAAAAGCAGAGTCATGATGACAAGCCCACATTTCAGTTCGTCCAGCCCACAACAAATTACCCGGCAAGGCTCAACATTTTCATCAGATATCGGTGGACCCCCAATAAAATGGGCACCTCCTCCTCGTAAAGCAAGTCATAAAGTAGGAAACAGGGACAGGTGTGTGCAAGATTAGGTGTGGTTTGTGTGTGATGAAAGGTTTATGGTGGAGAAGCGTGGCTCAGTGGTTAGAGGCGGCAGACCTGGAAGCTGAGATCGGCCATGGACCAGGGTTCGATTCCCCGCCTCGGCGGGTCTCGGGCTCAAAAATTCCACGGACTCGACAATTCTCGCTCCGGTGCCTACTCGACTCACGGGGTCATACTCTGCGACTCTGGGCAATAGCTTGCTTAATCTCCACTACGGCCCCTCGCGGCGGGATGCCTGGCTTTCACCTTGTGGATACCCTGCCGGGGTATCTCACAGGGGAATACCAGGACGGGTTCCCTAAGCAAGCGCCTTGATGCCTTCGGGTGATACGTGCACTATATAAGTCGCAATACATACATACATACATACATGGCATGTTGTGCCTTGATGCTATCTCGTTCGGCCACTGGGAGAGGAACTGACCGAACAGGTTTGGCCTTGGGTAGTGGAGTCAGCTTGCCCAGGTCAAAGAAAAGTCAAAGAAGGTGCACATGTCCTTCAGGAACAGTGTTTGGCCTTAGTTCATTGGCCTATGTGAGGGCAACTCACAAAATGACTGCCGTACACAAAAAGGATGAAAACTACGATTTAAAGGTGAAATCGTCACTTGAATATGACGAAAAGGCTTGTACATGGTGTACTAGTCATTCTCGGCCTTCTGATGTAAAAATCGTCATGATACGATTATGTTTATAACACGGGTCCAGAATTTTAAGTACTACAGGCCCCCTAATCCTGGAGGATGCGATGCTACCCTGTGCAAGTAGCAGAGAAAGCATCCCTTCTATCGCATTCAGTCTCTCGTACAGGGGCCCCAGCTGGGTAGTTAACATTATTACCAGCTTGGACCACTGTACTTTGTCCGCTCCCTGATTCGTCTCTGCCTCCCTGCAATTTTGACATTGAGAAGAGACTACGGGGCCCCCTACATCTCTAACCCCACTCACTTTAGCTGCACCCCTCTGTTTGGATTTTGATTTCGGCATATGAAGCCCCCCCCCTCGGTCGATTACCTGGGGCCTTGGGGTCAACTAAAGGTGGGGCCGTGGTTGGTGTACCCAAAGCTTTCAGGACCTTTTTAGATCAGGTGACCACCTCCCCACGGTCCCTTGGGGTAATTCCTGTTCCTGACACGTCTATAGATGTCACGTTCTCACCTTACCCTATCCCTACCAGGTCTAGTGTCAAGGAACTACGACCTGAGGGGCCCTTCATCTCTTCTGTAGAAATCTGCATCTGACTGAAGTCAGCATCGATTAACTTGGTAACTTGTGATGACAGGCCCGCCCCCTGTGACAGTGGAGTGGTATGAATTACAACCTTTGTGGTGTTACCGGTTATCATGTTTAATTGGCCTGGGGGGGATCCCCACATTAGGTGATTTGCACCTAGCTATAGAGCCCATGGAGGATCGCTTATGTTCTATAATCGTGTCCAGTGAGAACCTCTTCTCTGTTAACTGATTCACAGAACTAATCTGAGATCAAATCCTAAACGTACTACTTTTGGTATTCACAGAAGGCATTTAGTAGTAGTAAAGTTAGGACTAACTTCACTACTACTAAACTGGGATAAAATCCTAAACTTTCTACTCTTGGTATTGACAGAAGGCGTTTAGTAGTAGCAAAGTTAGGACTCCTAACTTTACTACTACTAAATACCTTCTGTGAATACCAAAAGTAGTAAATTTAGGATTGTATCTCAGTTTAGTAGTAGTAAAGTTTGAAGTCCTAACTTTACTACTACTAAATGCCTTCTGTGAATACCAAATGTAGTAGGTTTAGGATTTTATCTCAGATAAGTTCTGTGCATCAGCCTCACTATTTATAAAATTCCTTTGTGAATTGCAAAAAAATCATAAACTTACACAAAAGTCTTTGTGAATCAAGACATGAGTGTATTTTATCATTACGTCTAAGCACAATATCTGTCAAAAACATGAGGACAACCCAAAGTGTGGCTGAAGATTCCCATTTGTTTTGCTAATTTATTTGTAGAAGTTTATAACAAAATGAAACACTGACTTTATGTAATCAAAGAAGTTTATTTCATACATTCCACTTTTCTTTGGCCTCATAATCCTTTTTCGTCTACTTTTAATGCTGCTTTCTCTCTTCATGGTTTGCATATGGACAATAATTTGTACACATTGTTGACGTATCATTCTCCCTTGCTAGGATTTTTTGTGCTAAAAAAAATTGATTTCATCAAAAAGCAACAAATCACAATAGATGAACTTCTGCATACTGAGATGATAACGATTTAACTTCTGAAGTTTGATGACATGTGCATTGTGTGTATTCAATAAAAGTGTGTTAACATTTGTAATTTTATTTCGTAGTATATATGTTTTTTTTAAACGTCAATGCATCATTTTAGTTATTTTACATGAATAAGGTCACAACACATACTATTTTTATCCAGATAAATGGCCACTCCTAAGTGCCACTGGAGCTTCCTGAGTGTCAAGAGGGAAGGTGGTGACAGGTAGCTCCATGGGCAACTGTGTCATGCTTTTCATGGAGCTGTCGGTTGGACACATTTCTTGGACTTCACTAGCAGCAGATGGTGCTCGACCACAGAAAGTAGCAGCAAAATTAGACACAACTGCAGGTAATGATCTGAAGACATCCACCACCACCCCAGAATGTAAGGTGTGGGCACTATTGTGATGCACCAAGAGATCATTTTGGTCCTCTGGATCTTATTCTGGTACCTCATGAGACCATCCTGGTTCCTTAGAAGCTCACTAATTTGGCCCAGATGTTTCTCCAACTACTGAAAGTGGTGGCTGCACCCTTACTCTCCCTCCCTGCAGCAGGTTCTGCCCCATCCCTGTCAAATCGCGTTGACTGGGTTGCCACAGGGCTGCACAGCAAATGTTTTGGTTGTGGTTATAACAATTAGTGGAGGTGTGAGGCCACAGGGTTTTTTTTGTGGGTACTGATATAAGTAAGGACTCTGCTCGATGTATATTATGTAGTGTTCTGAGGAAGAGGGAGAGGCGTAGGGTGCTGTCCAGACAATCCTGAAGGGCCAGGTATCCCTCTCAAGGCTTCTGATCTTCTTGTCTCAAACAGAGTGCCTAACACCATTGAAGCTGATGAGTGAGATCTTGCTACTTGACCTTAGAAACCAAACTAATAAAATGAATTAGCCAATTATATTTATATTACTTTTAAGTAATATATTAACTCAATAACATTTAGGAAGTGATTTAGAGTTGTGCGGAATGGTCAGTCCATCAAAAACGTGACAAATATATACTACTGATCCAATTGAGAATCATCATAGTTTTTTTTTTTCATTAACAGACAACATTTAAAAAATGTATTCTGAGTGAAGTAAAGTTAATAGTGTTTCATAGTTTGAGACTACAGTACTGTGTGTGAGCTGTCAAACCTAGGGTTGTTTGACTATCTTCTCCAAGGACCAATTGAAATATAAACTTAGCAACAGTTTGCAAATGTGACTCCCTAAAACAGTTGTCAATATTATGATTTGATATATCCTAGTGTTTAATGGAATTTATTGAGGACATTCACCTAAGTAGAATTGCAATATTTACTGTATTGCCAATTTAAAATATTAACCTTCTGAATTAGTCATTTTTATAAGATGGACAATTAACAGTGCTATATTATTAAGACTGAAACATGATTTGAAAATGATAGGCAAGTTGCAGCATTCAAAGACATTTGTGCTAGCTAATTCCCTGTCACTCCAGCAACCCCTTTTTGAAAAATGTTTTTGTTGGATATGAAGTCAAGGTGCAGAACTGCCACTGTTTCAATTCATACTATCAATAATGTTATTTTCCCAAAGTAAAGTGAGAGTGGAGTGAGGCAGCTGAATCGCTCTGGGTAGAAGAGATAGGGCACTTTGCAGTGCTTTTTAGAGACTTTTAAACAAACACTGTAGTTCAGCTTCAATTTAGATGAGGCCATGTATTCATGTTTGCTATTTTAATCAAAATCAGCTGTCCTTGGAATGTTGAAGGAAAAAGAGAATAATGTGCATGATGATAATGGTTTTAAATGTAGAGTGTTACTTACTATAATAAATTAGGAAAACTTCATGTTGACATCGTGTTCCAATTCCTTTTGGATATTAATAAAATAAACTTGTTTGAACAATATCCTAAAAAAGAATAGAAATGATCGCCACAATGATATGCAACTTCACAAATTTGACCTGGAACATTGTAGTCATGTAAACATGGATTCCACTGTTCTAACTTTTACTGCCACAAATTATTTATGTTATATTTTAAAAAATTACGAAATATAGTATGTGAATGAGATCAAAGTGGGTAGAGCTTACATTGTTAGATGTAGGTGTCACATAGGGAATTGATCAAAATATGATGTTATATCTGTTTGAATTGGTTTCTAATAAGAGCTGTATTAAGAAAAATGGTGCAACTTAGTGAGAAAATGGTCAATTGTGTTCAGGTAGGGGATGTAGTGAGATGTAGTGAGATGTGACCAACATCATTTGGCATACTTGTGTGATTTGTTTGTCATTAGTGGAAGGATTTGGGTAATAGGTGCGCCAGTGTATGCACAGTGTGAAGTTGTCAGTGATAGATAACTTAGTGCTTTTATTTACCAGTCTCTAATCTTATTGGTATTTTAGAAATGTCTTCAGTGTGGAGTATGGACAACACCTCCTCCTGCCTGTACACAGTATTTAGGGGAAACAGCCATTACATTGCATGTGTTACAATGCATGCGATTACAACACAGTTGTTACAATAACCGCATTGTTATATTGCAGTACTTTTCATCGCAGGTTGTTACATCGACTTGCCGTAGGCGGCACGCTCACATAAGGAATAGTATAATTTACTATTCTAACACCTTCCCTACTGTTGCTCACACTGGAGTTAGAATAGTAAATTATACTATTCCTAAATCCAGCACGCCCCCTACAGCAAGTTGATGTAATGACTTGCGTTGTAATGTTCTGCGGTGTAGCAACGCGGTCGTTGTAACAACCGCGTTGTAATCAGATGCGTTGCAAACGCATGCAATGCAAAGTGTCCTATTCAAGATTTAGGAGCCTAGGTGAGCCACCACCAGTTGCCATGGCATCTTGATGTGCCTGGGGAAGGAGGGATACACTTCCCCGACAAGTTATTCAATGTCTTACGGATGTTCACCTGTGAGTGTCTGGTGTTGAAGTCAGTATTAACCTTATTTACTATTCTCTCCAATATCTGCCTTCCCTGGCTCATAGCTGTTGTCTGTACCACGACTCCAAACAACTCCAAGTATCCCATCCACAACAAGAACAAATTAATTTTCCAAGAATCTGGAGTGTCCTCTTCCAGTGGTCTGTCAGGCCAAACCCTAAATTCAATGGACGAAAATCTGCTAACCTGATGGTCGAATCAGTTACTCTGTGGTGGAAAAATTGCTCTTTGTCCATGAAACTTTAAATCAGGCCCCTAATCGGCAGAAATTAAGAGGTAGGTTTGTCAGTTATCAGAAGGTACCATATGGATTCTGAGAAAAGAATCATAAACAGGTAGCACAGGAAATAAATGGAAAGTTGGCAACATGAACGGTCATGATCTAACTGCCCAGCTAATGCTAAATCTAAAACTTTTTTTTCAAGCTTTTCAAGATTACTATACAATATATGAAGGATAGAGGAGGCCGTGGGTATGGCGGTAACCATTTCATTTTCACCAGGCATGGGATTAAATACCCTGTTTGTGGTCGACTTTAGATTCTTAAAGGAACAGATTCAAGAAGAATACATTTTACAAGTGTGCAGAGCTGCAGGTCATAAAGACTGACTGCTGTGTTGTGGACATTATATAGAACACAGTTGACTAAATCACTTCCAGGAATAGGTAGATGAAGCCACGTCATTGGAATGTTGCCAACTTCTTGGCAGAAGCTAGTGATAATCATCCTTTCTAATGCTAACAAACTTCATTGCATGCATCTCTTTCAGGATAATTTCATTGAAGAATATTGACTCATAAATGTATCAAAAGTCTTAGCGAGGTAATTAATTAACAAGCTGTGTAAAATTATATAGTCAGAACTAAGAGGCTTTAGAAATGGCTGAACTAGCACAGAAAATATCAGGATGTTTTTGCCCTGTTCAGGGACCACTGTCTATACTGCTATTCTCAAAGTATTTTGAAATGTTTGCTCCATTGAAATAGCAGGAAACTTAGGGGCTGATTACGATGGCAGGCGGACTTGAGTCCGTCCGCCATCGTAGCGGGATCGGGACCACACGCCTGTCATGCGCCGGTCCCGCACCCCTAATTATGATGCAACCGCCACCGCTGCGGTCGCATCTGGCATTGTAACTTTGCATTGGGTGATGTTGGCTGCAGCACCGGCCGCAATGTTAAATGGCCATGTTGTGCATTTCCCTGCACAACGTGGCAGACACTGCGTGGTGCTTGCCACCTTGTGCATGGAAATGTAGGGGGGTAACATGGGCACCCCTCAGTGCACAACCCCCCCTCCCCCGAGGGAGCCCATAAACGGCCCCTCGAAGCCAGCCTCCGCCAGCCTTTCCATGACGGTTCAACCGACATGGAAAGGCTGGCTGACACCAGCATTGTGATCAGGGGCAGTGCGTGCTAGGCACCGCCACCATATCCCCGGTCAGATCTGCTCCACCAGGCAATCGCAACGATTGGCTGTGGCGGAAGCGTGGCGGGCGCTCTTTGCACCCGCCACGCTTGTGGCACTATTCCCCCCGCCATGCTAAAGTAGCGGAGGGGAATGGGAGCTAGTGGGGGTCTCTCCACCACCGTAATGAGCACCTTAGTTCTGGATTTTGATCTCAAGGAAATGATGGCTCTATCTCAATTTGTAGAAGAAACAAAAACGAGGAACAATAGCTTGTCGACCACAGAGTGGGGAAACATTAGTTTTGGTAAATTAGTAACACAATGAAAACCATTTTTGCCAAAGACATTAGTGGATTTAAAGAAAAAAAACAGGAAAAGGAAAAGGAAACACAGAGTTTCGGAGAAGTAAAACAAATACATCTAAACATTGGCAATAACTATGGATCATAAGCATTGGTAGCAGCAGTGGAGTAGAGGTAGGGGTACTGGGGACTATGGCATAGAAAGAGTAATGGTACTGATCCATTGGGTGAGGTTAAAGTACACATGTATAGGTAGGGGCAAATGAACTAAGCTCTAGGGAAGAAGTACAACAGCACAGTCAGGGATAGAGGAACTAAGATATAGTCAATGGCAGAGGTATTAGGGTACATGTAGTGATAGTGGTACTACTGTAGAGGAAGGGCTAGAAGTACTTAGGCAGACGTATGGTAGAGGACTAGATATAAGTAAGGCTAGGGATACAATGATATAGGTAGTGGTTGATAAAATGTGAAATAGATAGATGTATTATGGTATATTTGGGGTGGAAGTCCATAGGGTGGATATAGATGGAAGTATTGGTGCATAGTTAGAGGTTGAGTTAATAGGATTTAAGTTGTAGCAGGTGAACTAGGTTATACATATGGCTAGAGATAAAAGGGTGTAGGTCAGGGCAGAGGGACGACATTGTATGGTGAGGTAGAATTACTAGGCTATAGGTACAGGTACTAGGGAACTGGTAAGGTGCAGGAGGTCTTAGGGAATGGGGTTCGGTCCAGATTATAGGTTGGGTACCTGTATAAGGGTAGAGGTAAGGTCAGCGATAGCAATGTATAAGTAAAAATTGAGATATTGGTGTATAGATATGATTGAAGGTAATAGGGTATAAATGAGATAGCGGTACGAGGCTATAGCCAGAGAGAGAGATATTATGGTCTCTATAAACGAAGAGCTATTCAGTATGGGGTTGGAGTGGATGTGATAGGGTATATACAATGGTAGAAGTAGGTGGGTTCTTGTACTATGATATATTTGTGCACAGAGGTACTAACTCATTGGCAGAGGTGTAGGATGTGTGTAAAGCAGAGCGATTGTTAAGGGAGGAGAAACAGAGAAAGAAAGAGAGTGGCATGGGGTCTCTCCCGTAAACAATAGAAAGAGACGCTGCAGGGGGTATGGAAATTGGTGTAAAGAGATTTGTGTGATACTGAAAAGGGACTAAATGAATCTTTCTGAACTTTAATTGCATTCTCCTGCATAAATGCAATTAATTTCAGAATGGAAAAATGTGAGGTAAGAGTCTATGGGATAATGTTTTGCTAGAGCAGGCTTCTTTTTATTCCTTTTTGTCTACACAGTCACATACATACTCTAGGTCCAACACTTGGAACACGGCGAACCGGGAGAACCTGAATCGCCTTTTACCTCGTATCAATGAAAAATCGTACCGCCTGGAAGTGATCCGCTCCAGGGTGATTGCCAGAAACCCCTCCCGGGCTATTTGCCAAGAAATACATGTAAGGAGCATGATCTCCACTTTGACGCATTGATGCATCTGATAGTAGTAGAGTGACACTGTACCCTGAATACATACGCAGGAGCACTTCTTCTGTTTCGTAACGCTTATCAAGAAATTGCTCCCACTTGGTCACGGGCCCCACGGGGTCAGAAGTATCACCGGTGGAGCGACCTTTTTCCCATACGTACTATAGAGCAGCCCTGAGGAGTCGCGAACACACTGTTCCTACGCGACAAAACACGTGCCGGCTGGTTGTGGAACCATTAAACCACTGAAACCACAGCGATACTGTGCCATGATTTTGCTTGTTTTATGTTGACTTTGGCTTTTGTTTGAATTGTGTGCTAAACATTTATACGACTGCGAAAGGTTTTGATTATGTGTGCGTTAGGCAATTCTGTAGGTATTGTTTTGGTATGTTAGTTCAGTCTGACATACTGTTGAGCGGTTTGGGGGTTTTCTCCGCTCGCCTGGTGCACCAATTAAACCAATTTAGCCCCAGCAACCCTTCCGTCTACTTCTGGCAGAGCGCCCATGGTCATTCTGAGATACTAAAAAACCCTTCCTTCTGGTAATTACAAACTAAAGAACTTACACTGTTATAGTATATAACAAAGACTTATTGCTCCTGACCCAAGAATAGGTATCTCGAGTATATATTTCAAATCTTGCGAACACGTGATATTCTGTGCAGATATAAAACGTCGTAACTTGGAATTTAGCTTTGAAAAGGCAAATCTCAACCAAAACCCTCACATGTACTTTAGGGTTCAGACGACAGGGGATATGTTTGGTGGTCAATATTGTTCCAGCTATAGGAAAACGCAGAATCCATATTAAGTCCTGAGTCTGACACCTTACACGTTCCCTTCTGGATTGGAAACCCTGAAATAACAATACCCGAGGAGTCTCCTGCAAAGAACATGGTCTGAATACTTTCACCAGTCTGCACTTTACACTTGCAAAGGAGGACAAAGGTAGCTACTTTAGAAATTCCCGAAGGAACATTAAAGGGATATCAGAGACAGGAAATACTGAAATGCAGCAGGATCAAATATATTTCTGCTACTTTATAATCTTTCTATTGTGGGTTGTGGGTGTGCTAGTAGCCTTGTGGTGCCCTGAGATATATATATCCTGACTTTCGTGATGTTTTTCAAAAGTTTTGGTCGATGTTGAGGTGTATTTGGGGCCTATGTATGCCACCAACATTCTTTCTGCATTTTCCTGCCATTTCCCATTCTTCTTGCTGGGGTCCTTAGGTGTGTGCTTGGAGCCAAAGTTGTATGCAAAGGGCTATGATATGGCTTGTATTTATTTTTTCTTCGTATTTAGAGATTAGGAATTCTTTTCTCTCATGCCTGCCTTGCGGTTGCTTTTTTGTACTTTTAGAAGGACCTCTATTTTATTGGTGTTTACAGGTTTTGAGTTGGGCACTCTTATAATTATCATGTTTTTCCTTTCTAGACACTCCCCTTTTCTGAGCTACGTCTTCAGCAAAATTAAAATAATTGCTGACTTTATGTATATACACCTTGCATTTTCATATCATATGACATGCCGTGGTGGAAGCTTCCAAATATTTTGTATGTGAGTGCATATTTCAAATACTTTCCCTTACACCTATTCAAAAGATGACTTATGAGACTAATATATGTGAGATTATGAGATTTTCGAACAAAGGAAAGCATGACAAATATCCTTATTTTCACATGAGAATATCCCTTTGTGACCTTCATATCTTTATTGTAGAAATTAATACATCAGGTTCTACAGGGAAAAGCTCTCAAGGTTTATCAAAACCGTCTGGGATCAGGGCCAGACTGGCTATGGGGGGCGTTTTGGCATTCTGCCGAGCTGGGGGCTGATGTCACTGCGGTGGGGTCTAATTTCGTTGATGGAGACCTGCGTGTGCTTCGAAATAAACAAGGCAAAACGAATTTCGTTTAGCACACGCAGGTCCCCATCAACGAAGTCAGCCCCCAGCTCGGCAGCATGCCAAAACGCCTGGTAGCCAGTCCGGCCCTGTCTGAGATTACCTTTGATAAGGCCACCGCTGTGATGCGACCGTCTATGCTGGACAACTCTCCAACAGCGAAGAAGTTTCCCAAAAAAACATGAATCATCTCCTTCACAAATTGTAGGATCATTCGTTTCTAATCATGCCTAATACTTAATGCCTTTGTTAAATGTAATTCCTATCGAGTAACTCCACCAGGGACATTGTTATCAGCAGCCACAGCAAGGCAGAGGCATGTATTTCATCCGGTGAAAAACTCACCCATGGATTACACTTACGGAGGAAATGGCGTTAGTAACATTTATTTTGGAAACATTATATGTTACTGTCCTTCTCCAAATCAGAAGGCATATGTTAGAAATAGGCAGAGACGTTTTAAGACATGGGAAAAGTGGGCTTTTGCCCAGGGCCCCAGCCTTTCAGAAGGTCCCCTGATACAACCAGCTCTGGTTTGCTGAGTCTTGTACCGATAACCTTAAATATTCCTTAAACAGCTTGTTTAAAATACTGTTTTCCTTTAATGTATATTTAATGTGGTTTATGTGTGAAAGTATATTACAGGCGTTTTGAAAACAAATGTGTTTTTGTTTTATGCAGCATCCATAAAGAGTTTCTTTTAGATTAAAACAGGACCTCACATATGAGAAATGGAGGGTGACACATAGAATATTTCCAGTAATATTAGTGAGCTGCCACTGTGTTACATTAGAGTTAAACACATTTAGAATTTGGACCTGTGTGCCTGTCAGTGACTTGGCCAAAGAGGACAAGACAGAGCTCAAATGTGTCCTATCAAATGCAGGGACAGAAAGGGTTGTTTTACGGGGTCCAGCGTACGTGCCTTGAAGACAGTAGACCAAAAAGGAGGGTACGCAGTTTCCCAGAAAAAAAACGTGTGGATGAACCAAAGTGAGTGGAAGGCAAACAGAGCCCCTTTATGGATGCCCGTCGGTTATTGCATCGCCGACCCGACGAGGAGCGAGACCATATGATGAAGCATGACACCTAGCTTGCTGGGTGTGTGAGGACTCTAGTTCCAACAAGGAGGACACCCCTCCTGTTTGCCTTCCACTCACTTTGCTTCATCCACAGGTTTTTTTTTCTGGGGAACTGCGTACCCTCCTTTTGGGTCTATAGAGCTCAAATGTGATCATAAGTTCATAGCTGTTCGGAAGAGGGGCCCCCAAGATAAGTTTGGCCCAGGGGCCAAAATCCTTACGACATCTCTGGAAAGAGGGCCTCATTTGGCTTCTTTAACTACCTCGTCGTCTTAAGTATTTTGGGGGCCCGAACAAGACATAATCTATGGGCCCCATTACATAATACATTTGAATTGTATTACCCATTGCATGTTAATTCACAGAATCAATGCACAGAATCAATTCATGATGCCAAAGAATACTAAATTATATATTACATTTTAAAAGGGTCACACAAAAGAGCTGAAATATGCGTTGTCACTGGGCAGATTGATCCAGAGATCGAGGGAAGCAAAAACGTAGAGCGGTCCAAATAGAGAAATACAATAGACAGAAATAAAATATAGTGAAAGTGTATTTTCCCTGGGGGTCTGTTGGAGGGTGGAGGCGCTGGCAAATTGCCCACCTTGCCCATGCCTTAAAACGTCTCTGGATAAGGAACAGTGAAGTTCAATTAAATAAAAGTATCTCTCTCCAGCTGTGAAAAAATGTGAAACCATAATTGGAGATGTTTTAATTTACAAACATTCCCAAAAGAAAGCCTGGATAGCTGATTTCCCAGTGCGATTTTGCAAGCATACCAGCTGTTCTACTGGGATTATTACGTGACATACCCCATGTGAGGTCTCTCATGTGACAGATCCTATATATCCTTGGCATAATTCTGCATAGTTCGGGATTACACACAAGGGAAACGGAGCTTGTTTTTTATTCACAACGGGGTAAACGTTTTCCGGATTGTGAAAAACCTTTTCTCACACCTAGAACATCTTTGAGACGTTTTGGCCTTCCGGCCCCAGAATGAGGGTAACTCCATTCACATCTTGAAGAACATTTTAGGCCATTTGAGGGTCGGAAGGGGTCGAATTTCACCGTGGGACTGTAGATTTGTAGTTGTCCAAAGATATACTGGGTAACCGTGACTTGTAATGCCCACTTACGACACGTAATGTTGGATTTAGTCATTCAGATAGTAAACCCATTGATACCTTCTACGAATCATTCTGTTTACAGCCGAAAATACCTTTATGACAAAAAAACATACTTTTAATCAAGCAGCAGATCGTACATAGTTATGCAATTATTTTTAACTGGAGCAGATATTTCCCGTAGCCAATAGTTTAATGCCTACAACATTCAGTGAGTAAGTCAAGCACAATGCACGTTTAGATGGTTCTTTCTAGCAATGGATTAATTTGCTATACTGTAATTCTGGTTTCCCGTTTTAAATACCCTTTTACTCTTTATAAAAAACAGAATGCGACAACACAAAGAGCGACTAGATAACCATTGAAAGCCTTAGAGAGCTGTTTGATGTTATAGAAAGAGCACAGGAAGCTTTACAGTAAGACGAAAATGCCTAATCTCTATGTAACACTACTGCATGTAGTGGAGTGCAATTCAAATAAAAATATGTGCAAGCTGCTACCAAATAGGTCAGCTGGGACTGAAATAATATTATGTGACTCTGAAAAGGCATTAAGATCAAAGGGGAATGGGAACCTGACACTGCTTTGCATGGGAAGAGAATGATGTTCAACCTTTCACATTTCCAGAAAATAGAATACTCAGAGGAGCAGCTCTTAAGAAGGTTGAATATTGTGTAAGGAATATATCCGCTCTCAGCAAACAATATCTATTATAATGAGTGTAAAAGGCAATGACGGTTTATAACAAAGTCGGAAACCTGTCTGAAAAACAATCTACGTGTATGGATAATTATCTAACTCTAAGTTAATAATTTCAGGGCTAATAATAATTTCGATATCCAGAGATGTGTCTTATTTATGAACGGTTTGTGTATTCATAAATGATCTTGACTGACCCATCCAGGGGATATATACATCGAAAAATATGTTAATAGTGATGGAAATGTCCCGACGACAATCTTCCATTTGATTGAAGCTAATGGATAAAGTAAAAGAAAAACATGGCCTAATGAGGTGAATGCCTCTAGGGCTTGAAACCTGCTTCACTACCTGTGTTGTATTCCATTCTGACCCACATTATGAGTTGCACGGTAAAGGACTGCCACATTTGCAAGAAGTGGAATCAGTGATTCTGGACAATATTTACATCTGTTACCAAAATGGGGAATAACATAAAAATATTGGGTCCTTTTCTGCATGTGTATTCCTCATTCCGGGGACAAAGTCTGGTCCCATTTACTACCTAATGTGAGGCAGGTGATTCTGCTAGGGAGGAGTGAGGTAAAGATAGGTGTGCGTTTAAAAATACCTGGCTAGTGGGTGATGCTGCCTTTATTCTGACCCCTAGTCAGTATGACTACAAACAGGGAAACAACTTAGGACTCATGGGATTAATGTGCCCTAATCCTAAAGGTCAACATGTTTCTAGCCTACCCCTACGGCTATTCTTCAGGACCTAGTATATGATCCTGTGATACCTAGTTCCACTCCTAGTATTGGTCTACTCAACAAAACTCATATGTAGTGCATCAATCGCACAACTATACACAGGTGGAGTAAATAATTAATACCACCTGGTATTTCTATTGTAATTAATGTATTATTATTAAAGCTTAGGCTTCATGGTTCTGCCAGCGGGAAGTTCCACTTCTAGTCAAACACTCATCAAAGCCTGACCTCCGCTTGATACCTACGTCTGATCCACTGTGGAACCGCATCTTGATTTCTCCCCACCGCAAAGGGTGGCATGTGTAATTCAAAGACGACTGCCCTGCTGCTGGAAGGGCTGCCTTGCTGTCTGAAGAAGGAAGATTGGATCTGCCTGCCTTGATTGCAGATTAGCCAGAATGACTCCAAGGGTCAGTTGACCGACCTCTTGCGTGAGTTACAGAGACACAACTAATTTCCAGAGGCCTCTGTGCAAATGCCCAGCTAATCAGCACCAACTGAATCTGCTAGGACCTGCCTGAGCAATGCTGCTGCCCTATGTTGGAGTGAGTCATGATCCCCAAGAGGTGCCCCTCAGTTCCTGGACCTCTTGCTGGCATCAGTGAGAGCTCCAACAGAAAGAGTCTTAAAGGAGCATTCTAACCCCCTTGCCTGTAGTTCAGTTAATATAGCTTCTCAAACACTGTGCGACTCCTTGGCTTTGACTTATGAAACATTTATCATAATTTTCACAATGACTCGTTGGTGTCAACATATGTAGAATTTGATCAATCTGCTGGAAGCAACTCCCAGGCTATATTAGAAAGATTTAAATTGATCATACACACTCAAGTATTGGATTTCTTAGCTAAAATAAAAAGGGCTCTCCAGTTGATCTTTCCCCCCCCACATCACAGCCATGCTATCCAATTCCCTTGCACCAGTGGTTACTACTTTATGCACCTATCATTTTACTCAGCTATGCTGCCTAAGGAATGGAAGCCCGCTTATGTTACATCTATTTTAAGAAAACCATCGTCCAATCCCATGAACAAGGCAAGCTACCATCCTATCTCGCTGTTGCCCTCGATTAACAAGTTATTGGAATCTCAAGTTAACAGAAAACTTTTCTCATATTTAGAGGCTCATCATTTGTTCGATTCCTCCCAATCGGGCTTTCAGCCAACTCATAGCACAGAAACCACTCACTTAGCCTTTCCTTGGATGCAGGCATACGTGCGATGCTGGTCCTTCTCGACCGGTTAGGGGCATTCAATACCGTGTCTCATCCTATCCTAATCTTACATCTGTTTGAGGGGAATCCACTTTACAACACTGAATTGGCAAACAGACATTCTCGAGGATAGGGCTCACAGAATTATGCCTGGTCCCTTTCAATCCAAGACTCTGTCTCTAGGAAGGGGAGTGTCCCAGGGCTCCGCCCAGAGCATCACACTTTAATATCTATATCTCCCCTTTGGCTCAGTTGGTTAAGTCCTTTGGCATTAAAATACTCTCATAAGCAGACGATCAACAACTGGTCTCTGCCCTTGGACCAGAGTTAGAGAATGTCAAAAATTGTTTCACTACAGGCATGAGAAACATTGGCATGTGGATGTCTCTAAAATGTCTTCAGTTTAATGGAGATAAGACTGAGATTTTACTGTTTGGAAAGGAACAGTCCCTCTGGACAACTGACTGGTAGGCCACGGAGCTCTGCCCTGCTCCCCCTCTAAAAAAACAGCAAAAAATCTAAGCATTTTTATAGACAATAAACTATCTATGAAAGAGCAAGTGCAACATGTGGCAGTGCTTTTGAATAATTCGCCTCCTTAAGAATGTATTCCAGTGGCTTCCGGTGTCCTCCCGGAAGAATCTACACCAGGCACTTATAATCAGTCGCCTGGACTATGGAAATGCGTTACTTGCAGCATCCAACAAATTCCTTCTATCAAAACTACTGGTGGAACAAAATACGGCCACCCAACTGTGATTAATAAACAGTCACCGGGCACACGCCTGCTCAGGTCCCTTCATTGATTACCTGTAAAGAAAAGAGCAATTTTCAAACTAATCTGTCTGACCTTTAAAGTGAGGTCAGGCAAAATACCAAGATATCTGCATGATAAACTAGTTCCCTATCTTCCTCAAAGAAACTTCAGATCAAGTAACCAGCTTCTTCTTCAACCAATCCTGCCCCTGCGGTCCCGCCCCCGATCAAGCCCGATCCACGCCTGATCGTTCCCCACCCACCGATCGCTCCCCGCCTCCCAGCTGCCGTCCCTCCCCTACTTAATAGCGGCCGCTGCGGGGGAGCACCAGTAAGTCATGCGACCCTGGTCCCAGGCCTACGCTCTCCCCACAGCTCCGTGTTACCTGCACTGCTGCTGAACTCTCCTACCCCTCCGTGAAGGGTTCAAGACCTGCCAGCCTGTCCTCTGGACTCTGTGTGCTCCCTGCCTCCTCGCTGCACCCATAATCACTTACTGTATTTTTTCAGTTTAACTCTGTCACTGTTTTATTGTGTGTACTGTACCATACTGTCTACTGTGTTCTTTTGTCCCATATCTCCTTTCCTTTTGTGACGCCCGTTCTCAATTGCCGCTAACCTACGTTGGAACTTTGTTGCACCTTCAAGCAGTTTCCCGCCGCTGCTGCCCCTGCGGCTCTGCCCCGTCCACACCGGATCACTCCCCGCCTCCCAGCTGCCGTCCCTCCCCTACTTAATGGCGGCCGAAGGCGTGCCTAAGGCAAGCCCAGCTGCGCCCGTCCGCACCTGACCGGGCCCAGTGCCAGACCCCCTGGCCCCCACGAGCAACCTGATACCAAATGCCATTACGATGCCAACCTCCTCCACGCACTCTACTCGGCCGTCGGCCACCTGCTTCCAGGCCACTCCAAAGCGCACCCACAGATCCTTCACATGCCAAAACTGCAGCTTCACCAGCCAGCGTACACCAGCACGTCCGCCCCTCCCACCAGGCCAGGCCACAACCATCTTAGATGCATACTGCTCAACACCAGCTCAGTCCACAGCCACACCGTTGAACTCTGGGACCTGCTCAGCTCATCCTCCCCGGCTGTCGCTTTCCTGACGGAGACCTGGATGAATCCCTCACTGGCAGCAGACATCGCCATAGCCATCCCGGATGCCTACAGGATGATCCGCAGGGACCACACCAACAGACCGGGAGGAGTAATCGCCATCGTCCACAGAAATACCCTCAGAATCTCGACCAACCGCCAAACACCTGCACTTCCAGATCCACATCGATTCCAACACCACCCTCAGAGGAACCTTCGTCTACAGACCCGCCCGGACCCCGCCCACAGTTCAGCGACTCCATCACAGACATTGTCAGCTCTCACGCCATGGCCTCCACAGACTACATCCTACTCGGAGACCTGAACTTCCACCTTGAGAACGCCAACAACAGCAACTCCACCACACTGCTGGACAACTTAGCCAACCTCGGTCTCAAACAGCTCGTCATAACACTCACCCACTCTGCCAGACATACGCTTGACCCCCTCTTTTCTGCCAGCAGCCACGTCACCACCAGCCCCACCACCGAACTCCACTGGACCAACCACCGCTGCATCCACTTCTTCTTTGATAAAAACACTGCACACAACCACCCGCAAAGAATCCCCCACCACAGGTGGAACAAGGTCACCGAAGACCAGCTAATCGCCACCCTCGTCAGAGACCCACCATCCGACCCCACTGACAGTCACCCACAACCTCAGGCAATGGATCGACAACTGCACCAAGACTCTCGCCCTGATCAAGAAACCCACAAACAGAGGCACCGACAGAAAGGCCATCTGGTTCACCGCCGACCTCCAGGCGTCCAAGCAATCCTGCCTAAGACTCGAGAAGAAATGGCCTCACTAGCAAACACCGGACAACCACGCAGCCCTCAAGAACGCCAGCCGCAGGCACCACAAAGTCATTAGAAGCGCCAAAAGGACCTCCACCAAGGAATGCATAAACAACAAAGCACTCAACAGCAAAGAGCTCTTCAACATCGTGAAAGAACTTGCCAACCCCAGCTCCAGCAACATCCCACCATCACAAGACGTCTGCAACTCTCTAGCTACATTCTTCCACCGCAAAATCATAGACATCCACGACAACTTCAACACCCAGACCCCCCCGACTTCCGCTGACACCTTAGACTCACCGCCCCTCAGCCACATCAACCTCCTAGTCTCCAGGAACCATGTCAACGACAAAGACACCATCAAAATCATTAACACCATCCACTCCGGCTCACCGTCTGCCCCCTGCCCCCACCACATCTTCAAGAAAGCAAGCTCCATCATCGCGCCACAACTCCGAAAGATCTTCAAAAGCTCATCCAAGAGCGCCACCTTCCCGGAAAGCTGGAAACACGCAGAGATCAATGCCCTGCTCAACAAAACCCAAGGCGTATCCAAAGGACCTCAAGAACTTCCGGCCCATCTCCCTGATCCTGTTCCCAGCTAAAGTGATCAAGAAGATCGTCAACAGACAACTGACCCGCTTCCTCAAAGAGAACAAAACCCTGGACTCATCCCAGTACCGATTCTGCAGCAACCAAAGCACGGAAACCGCCCTCATCGCCGCCACTGACGACATCAGGACACTGCTGGACAATGGCAAAACCGCTGCCCTCATCCTCTTGACCTCTCGCCGCCTTTCACACTGTCTGCCACCACACCCTACGGACATGCCTCCACAATGCAGGAATCCACAACAAAGCCCTGGATCACCTCCTTCCTCACCGACATAACCCAGAGAGTCCGCCTCCCTTCATTCTGATCCAAAGCCACCAGGATCACCTGCGGCATATCCCAAGGATCATCCTTCAACCGACCCTCTGCAAAGTCTACATGACACCGCTCGCCAACATCGTCCGATTGCACAACCTCAACATCATCTCATATGCTGACGACACCCAGCTGATCCTCTCCCTTACCAAGACCCCACCACCGCCAAAACCAACTTCCATGAGGGGATGAAGGCCATCGCCGAATGGATGAACAGAAGTCGCCTGAAACTGAACTCTGACCAGATGGAGGTCCTCATCCTCAGCTCCACTCCCTCCGCCTGGGACGACTTCTGGTGGCCGGCCTTGCTGGGAGTTGCACCGACACCCACCGACCAGGCACGCAACCTGGGGTTCATCCTGGACTCATCACTGTCAATGACCCAGTGAGTCCTCCGTCTGCTTCACAAGGTCTTCAGATGGATCCCCACGGTTACCGGAAGGATGGTGACCCAAGCCCTTGTCACTAGCAGGCTAGACTATGGCAAAGCCCTAAACGCGGGAACCACAGCCAAACTCCAGAAGACATCCCCACCACAGCCACCTCACTGCCCATCTGAGGGACCTGCACAGGCTTCCCGTCAACAAGAGGATCTCCTTCAAGCTCCTTACCCACGCTCACAGAGCACTCCATGACGCCGGACGAGCATACCTCAACAAACAACTCACCATGTACACTGCCAACTGCCAGCTTTGCTCCGCTGACCTAGCCCTCACAACCGTTCCACGCATCCACTGAATGACCACCTCGCCGCAAAGACATGAAACACCCTCCCCATCCACCCTCGACAGACCCAGCACCTGCTGACCTTCAGGAGAGTCACAGGTGAGTAGTGCGCTCTACAAATGGTTGATTGATTGATTGAACCATGGCATGATCAAACTCTAAAATACTGTGCTTGTTCCTTCTCGTACCTTGCCCCCTACCATTGGAATCAGCTCCCCCTCCACATCAGGGCATGCAACAAGTTTTCAAGCTTATTTATTTATTTATTTTTAAAGTTTTCTATAGCACGAACCAGACCCACGGTAGGGTAACAGAGCACTTTATAAGGTGAGCAGGAATGAATTGCACATTTGGTACCAACAAAGCAGTCAAAAACAATGCATACAAGTAACATAAAAAACATAATAAAGTTTGGGGGATAAAGGCAGAGTAGTGAACAGTCCTGCGAGAGAGGAGTCAATTCGAGCTTGAGCAAGTCTTATCTTCGAGATAAAAAAGGAAGAAGAGTATAGATGAGTTATAAGTGTAAGCTGGCATGGTGTTTATTTAAGGGAGGAATTTTCTCATCAGGAATGATTTTGCTTCCTTTTTGAAGAGGGGCGTTGAGGCGATTTTTCTGATGAATGGCGAAAGCGAGTTCCAAATCCTTGGCACCACTCCAGAAAATGCTCTATTGGAGGTTTTAGTCTTGTTGAACCATGCGGGTTTCAGGAGTAGATTATCTGTGCTCCTAGAGTGTCTGTTTCCTCCAGAAAGTGTACGTTTTTGGGCTCGGAACTGCGGGGTGTTGTAGTGTAGTGCCTTGTGAGTAATGCAAGCAATCTTTAGGTGAATATGAATTTCATATGGTAGCCAGTTGAGTGCCTTCAGTTGTGGAGATATGTGGTCAAATTTCCTCGATCCTGTAATGAGTGTTGCTGCGGCATTGAGACAGGCTTTTAGAGTTGTAGTAGAGATTTTGGGAAGCCCTGAGAGGGTGGATTAACCATATTCCAGCCTTGAAATGACTAAGGCCTGAACTGCAGTTTTGAGGTCAGGGATCTCGATAAATTACTTCATTTTTCTGAGGTAGCTGAGGTGAAAGCCGGCATTTTTAGCCATCAAGTTAATGTGAGCTTGCATGTTAAGGTTCTTATCCAGTGTGATTCCAAGTGATATTGTGGAGTCCACCAACGTTGGTGTGCAATTCAGAGCAGTGATCATTTTGGTCCATTCCTTTATTTCTTTTGATTTATTGGGGGGGAGATTAAAAGAAATTCTGTTTTTGTGAGTTTAGCTTGAGGAAGTTGGTCATTTGCCATTCTACGTTTTTTTTAGCTAGATTCATTAACTTTATCTCTTCAATGGAGGGGATTTTAATGTAAAGTTGGGTGTCGTCCGTGTACATGTGATAGGTGATGTTCGCCTGCTGTAGTAGATCAGTGAGAGGTTCGACATATAAGTTGAATAGTGTGGGTGATAGGGTAGAGCCTTGTGGTACTTCTGGTAAGTTAGGTGAGGATAGAGAAAGAATCTTGTCGGTCATGAAAGATTGTGTTCTATTTTCCAGAAGTATTCTTAGAAGTTTGTTGTGGTTGACCGTATCGAAGGCTGATGAGAGGTCGGGCAGGAATAGTAGGCATGTTTCATTGCGGTTAAGAGCTAAGAGGGCATTGTCTACTTTATGTAGGATGGCTGTTTCAGTGCTATGGCCAGGTCTGAAACCCGATTGGTGTATGTACAATAAATTGAAGTTTGTGATGTTTAGATTCAGTTGTTGCTGAACACATTTTTCCTAGACCTTTGCTAGCATAGGAATGTTGGTTATTGGTCGGAAGTTGTTGGGGTCGGAGGTGCTAGCTGTCGGTTTTTTAGGATAGGAGTGACTTGACCAGTTTTAAGGCAGTCCGGGATATGACCTTGAGATAGCGAGGCAATAATGATCTTGGTCCAGAGAGGGAAGATGATATGATAGATGTGGGGTAGGTACTTTGCTGGGACAGGGTTATTGAAGTGGCTGTTGAGTTTGGTAGTTGCTAGAATCTTGGTGATAACATTGATATCGTAACATTTGAAGGTAGACCAGTGAGAGTTATTTTTGGGTAGAGATCACTTATGTAGTACCAGTTTAGTGGCTTGACTAATCTTTGGGGTGGCTAAGTTGATTTGTGCCATATTGAGTTCAAGTTGGAGAGAATTTGTATTTGCTGTGTAGAATGTGGAAAATTCGTCACTACTTAGCTGTGAGGTTGATGTTAAGAGTGAAGATTGGGCCACTTTGTTCGATTTTTGATTCAGAATTTCGAAGAGTCTTTTTGGTCTATTTTTAGCATTTTCTAGTTCTGATTTTAAAAAGTCTTTTTTTGATTTTAGAATACTTTTTTTGTAAGATTTTATTGCTTTTCGGAGTAGTTTCAGCTGGGGGGGAGGGGTGTTGCCTCCATTTCCATTCAGTTGACCTGAGTTTGCGTCTCTCATCATTCAGGGCTTCGCTTAACCATGGGTTTTTATCTTTGTCAGGAATTCTTTTGAGTTTTGGCAGTGTGGCTTGGTCGAATATTTTGGTAATCGTGGAGTTATAGTGAACAGTGAGGGCAGAGACGTCTCCTATGTTGTTGGGGAGATAAGAGCCTTTTCACATTGTGAGGCAAGCTTGTTCCAGTTGATGTTCTTTGTGTCTCTTATCCATTGTTTAGGTTTAATTTGTTGTGGGAGGATTTTCTTGTTAAAGGATGGGATTTGGAAGGTGATAATGCGATGGTCTGACCAGTCACAGGGGGTAATCGAGATCAATTCAATAGTATTTTGTTTAGAAATGACCAGGTTGAGAGTGGCACCTTTGAGTGAGTGGGCTCTGAGACAGCTTGGATCAGGGAATGTTCAGCATGGAAGGTTTTACGGGCGTTGACCTGCTTGCCAGTGTGTTCTCAGTGGAGATTGAAATCACCAAGGAATATGTCATTTGAGTGAGGGGAAAAGTTTGCAGTGATGAGTTCCATGAGTTGTTCTGTGAAAATTATGTTTTGTCCTGGACTATGGTAGAATATATGTAATTTAAGGGAGTGGTTGCTTGATGAATTTACAGAGATCCCAAGGTATTCACAGGAGTCCAGGGGTTCCGAGTGAAATTTTGAGATGGTGAAGTCAGATCGATGTATGCAGGCTAAGCCTCCGCCTATTTTGTGAGGTCTGTCTAATCTAATGACGTTGAAGTCTGGGGGGACCAGAAGGTCTAGGCATGGTGAAGATGATTCCTTGAGCCAAGTTTCAGTGAGGATAATTATATCCATTTTCATGCTAAGGATGAGGTCAGCAATGTTAGATCTGGTTCTTTTAATGGAAAGTTTCTACCTGACTTGCTATCCAAGTGCCGAGAAGCCACTTCGATGATGAGCCGTTGCACTATATTAAGCTCTTATAAGTTAACTAACAGAATAAAATGTGAAAATCCTGAAGTTTGGGCTGCTGGCAGCAGCAAAGTGGCTTATTTGCGCTAAGAATCAGCCACCGATGATGACTACCAATGTGAAGCTCCATTGAGACTTCTGTTTGCATCGACAGCGACCATCCGACCGGCAATTCGAGGCCTGTAAACAACACCCTTTGCTTCAACTTGAGTAGGTAACTCTTCAGCAGGACAAATATGGTTTCTGTACCCGACCCATGCAGCATTGGAGTTGGCTTGAATTTGTTGATTTCCCCCGATCTGTAGAGTGCAACCAGATAACAGTGAGTTTCTTGGTACTATTTTAACCTAACGCTTCAAAACCTCATATCTCGGGTAATACTCATTTTATTTTTGTTATCTTGGTGTCGTTTTATTTATTAAATTTTACTCAAACAAATTTTACAAGCTGCTGATGGTTAGCAACAGGTTAATTTAGTGACTTCTGTGCTTACCCTGACAAGGATCGTGTGTATTATTTGAGTCGGGCTTCCATCTGTCCCAACAAATAACCTCACGTCTTACAAACGCAAAGGTGATCGGATGTTTCTCTTTGTTGTGGATGAAAGTGACATCCTCTCTGACTGAACTATTTATTACCAAGGACCACAGTGATTCAATGTGTGTTCTGAGCATGCCCATTATGAGAATATGTTAGTGTGTGATGCAAAAGAGTGAGTGGTCGATTTAATACTTGAGATATTGCTTACTACTCTACTGTAAATGTAAATCCATTGTGTGCAGGTTTCTACCCCGCAACGTCTCGTCACACTAATCCACCTCAACAGGACACCTACATTTTGTTCTATGTTGTTTCTTACTTACACCAATAGGCACAATTGGAGATTGCATGAACATTGTACCATTCTAATTAGCTGTCTGGGTTTCCTCCCGCATCTCAAATGATGATTGCCATGCAGGCAGATGGTTCAGAGGTGCCAACAATAGTGCATATCTTTTAAGAGCATGCCACACCCCACTTATATTTTCAATGGTAGGCTGACAAGCTTCCAAGTCAGGTTCTGGCAGTGTGTGTCAAGTTACAGCTGAGCCCAGTGTCACTCACTTGCACGCCATCCTGAATCTTCACACTTTTACATGTAAACATATGCCCCTTCTCCATCTGTGCCAGGGAGCGGGAATTAATACCACGTGTCTCTGTACAGCATACGGCTAGGATAATTTGACATTTGAATCTGTGCTTCTTAATGTTTCAGCACCACAAAAGTTGTAATTTGATTAATATTCAATCGCCACAAAACTTCGAGTTTGGATTGTTAAACTCCTTTTAGCAAAGCTGACACATGCACTATGGGTACATGGATTTTGTGCTGCCTCAGCATATTCATTCGTCTGAACATTTTTGTAGAGCATCTCAAGTTTTAAAAGTGCAGCTGACATTAAAAAGCCCCTTGTGAAGAAATCTGGTGCTCTATGAGGTTGGATGAGTCTCGCTTAATGCAATATAAAGTACATGAAAGAAGGTACAATTGACCTTGACTAGACATGGGCAGACACACATAAAGCTACAAAAACACATACCTATAGTTGTGCTTTAGGTACATCAACCCATCAAGCTACCTTACCTGCACTCTTGACAAAAGTTCCTTGCTCGACTCACATAGCCTCCTGTAAGGCAGTCCGACAGAATCGTCACACAGAGGGAGTTTCTAATGTCAAGAATTATATAAGTAGTGAAATAATTGATAGCCATTGCAAATTTGTGACTACACTACTTATGTCCCTGGTGACACTATGCTCCACAGAAGTGTGCGATAATGTATTCGTATCTAATATATTGTTTTATTATCCTATTTTATTTTATTTTATTCTGATTGTTTCTTCACAGTACTCCCGATCCATTATTTATCTAGCATCTGGTACCCCTGGCTGCCAGAAACACTAACCTGATTCCAAGCGAGCCACTGCTGAAACGATGTGGAGCCACTAGACCCCTGTGCTATTGCTAAAACTGGGTGTAACTGGCACCTAATAGCAGCAAGCATTTGCAATGCAATCTGTATATGTATGTAGCTGTTCAGCACATTAGCCTGGGTACTGAAACATCTACTGTTCTTTAACATGGAGGGAAATGTAAGCTCCAAACTGTCTGACACGCCAGGAATGGGACGAAATGGAGAGAAATATTGCCTTTCAGTGGGAAATGGTATAGTCCAAAGCTCTGTTTTTAATATAAAATCAGGGTCTTCGGTGGTCATATCACTGAAAATACAAGATTTAAAACAAATATTATTGTCTACGGGTGCTTGTGGGAGACAATTTCTATGGACTGGAATCTAGAGAATGCTAAAGTGATTCTGGTATTTACTGACCTCTGCTGGTCGTTTTCTATCAAGACAGTTACATAGGGGCAGTTTAACAGAAACATAGTCTCTCAGCGGAAGCACACAAGTCCTAGGGCTGATCTCCAGAGCCCACAAAGTACATACACACATAAGTATATACTAAAGTATGTACAAGAGGTCTCCAATGCACGACCTAAAAAGGGAGTATGTGGATACTGATGCAGAGAGAATGGATTGATTCTGTGTTGCCTTCAACAACCTTCAGTCTCCCTCTTGCTAACTGTGCACCAGTAGCAATGAAATGCGGTGATGACTCATATAATTATAGTATAGTAAGCAATCTACGAAGTCAAACCACAATGATCCGGCCCGACTATCAGGGTAACAGTCCACAAGTAATTTATTAAACTGGTGGAAAACCACAAATGTACAATACATCATACGACACTGAAGACAACAGTTCTTCCCTTTCACTTTAGATTCGATGGTACGATGGGGTTATGCAGTTGTTTCTTCCCAGCTTGTCCAGCTCATTTTTTGCAATAGAGTTTTCTGTCTTTAGTTGTGTTGGTTATAGAGAACCCGTGCTCTAAAATCTTGCATGCATACCTTTAGATTTCATTTTTTCAGTACTTGTCCTTTGGTATTCATAACGTTGCGTTGCTCGTGGAGTGCAATAAACTGAATGCTGTTTCTTCTTTCTTGCAAGGACTTAGAATGTGTTGCTGTTGCGTCAATGATATCTGGGGATCTCGTTGCAGAATAAGAATACAGTTAAGTCATCTTCTCTGAATCAGGTAAAGAGCGCCAGAACTGATGAATTAGTGTGCCGAATGACTGGGAAAGCAAACAGCAAAAGCAGGACGAACACAAAAATGTACTCACTCTCCGGTGGAAGGAAGTCAATTGACCGGCCATGACCTGGGTGTGGTTTAAAAATAACTACTGGTTCTTAAGCAATCTGGAGACCCCTCTAAAATATCGCATCAACTGAAGCTGTATACAGGCGATTTTTCGGACTGCTGCCATTGACTGTCTGAATGGCTATATGAGTAATATTGGGGATAAACTAGAATCTGGGGACAAGAAGAGAATAAGAGCGGGTAGCATCTTGGTCAAACAGTAGTTGTCCAAGGTGTCCCTTTCATTGTGTGAGGCCGGGAGTTGAGACTGAGGAGAGTCAAGGGTTGCGGTTGGCCACAGACTCAACAAGTCATGACACTGGCAGGGCTGTGAAGCACTCTGATTTGCATTACGCTGCTGAGCAGTCTGAACAGAGCATTTTAGTATATGGAGTGTAGACTGGAGCAACAGAGGAGCACGCTGTATATCGAAAGGTCATGTGAGCCAGCAACTCGCCCTCAGCATCAGCAAATATACATATTGAAATTTTCAGTGTAACTGTTACATTTTATTCTCAGTTATCACGCATTACTCCTTCACCATTGTCTCGGATGTTAGAGCCAGAAGATGAATGAATCATGGGCACTGCCAGGGCAATTTGCCCCAATGTGGGTAAGGCTATTATGTATGTTTGATTAATATTTAGGAGGAGGTGTGAAGTGTCAACTCAGGGATTCAGATTCACAGGTGTTCAGCACATGGCACCTGAGACATATGGATGGCTGGATAGAAGATTTGCTTTTAGCGGCTGATGTCCTAGATTTGGGAATTAAACAAATGGGAAATGTTCCAATGGTGTCTACAATAATTCTGTCCAACATTACAAGTGAAGAAGAATCTTGGGCTAAACGCCAGAGGCCTCCAATGGTCTCACAAGTCACCATGAACGTAAGCTGCCTATAATGATCGCTAATGTGTATACATCCTTGGCTCGATAATTTGGGACCTACACCTATTAAACCACCTCTTGGCAAACCTAAGTCTGACAAGGAAGCCAGGCAAAACCATGAGTTTGTTAAAAAGTTAAGTGATAAATCTTAATAAACACTGAAAGGTAACCATGTCGGAGGTTCTCCACCCCCAGAGCCCTCTAAAAGGCACTATGAATGTTGTGATCGCACCAAAATCAAGGCTCCAGACAAGTATGAGAATTCTGATACACACTCTCCTCATTCCTTACAGAACTCTGCTGAATAGCATTACGTGACATGAAAAAGGGAAGTATGACGTGAAGATAAAGAAGGAGGAGAATACTCCTCCATTTAAGCCCAAATTTCGATAAAAGAAGGTTGGGGCTATAACGGCAAATTATGCCATAAACTCTGAGCACCCACCTCTTGAATAGGAGTTGGGCTGTGACTCTCTTTGATAGAGTGGCAGAAGTCAACAAAGTGTGCCGCAATCTTGAGGAGTTTCTGGCAGCAAGAGCAACAGATATCTTCATTACAGTTGTAACCCCAGATAGGTGCATCTTCCATACAGATAGGTTGTACGACTTGGATATACAAATTGAGGGACACATAAAGTGCACCATTCAAGCAATATTCTGGGCGAAGTTATTGGTGTCTTATGGCATTCTGTTAGTAGAGGTCGATTGGCCCTCACTTTTTGTTCAAACGTCCCCACAAGGTGAGGATGTAATAATTCCATCTTGTCCATGATGAGGTTAAACAAGCTTATGCAGCAGAATGGGCTCTTGCACAAGCCCCTGTTCTATATCGCAATCATTTTGACTGGGATAAGGACTCTCCTTATCATGTAATACCCATGGGTCCAGCCCCCCCAAGTGACACCACAATACCCTATTAAACGAGATACTAAGGCAACCGTTAAAGAAATACTCTCCCAAATGGAGTACCTGGGTGTAATTGAGCCCTATTTCTCAGAACTGAATAATCTCTGTTTCCTGTTTTGAAACCAGATCATTCATATTGCTTAGTCTTAGACTACTGATATTTAAATAGTCATACACGCACCTTTGAATTACAAAAAACACAGTATGACACTAATTAACAATATAGTCCATAAAAAATTGCAAAACAACCTTGGATATTTTGAACTTTTTTTGCCAGAATCCCACACCTGAAAGCAGGGATTGGACTGCGTTTTCTGCCCTTGGATTTGAACAACACCTCACTCATTTAACTATGGGCTATAAGAACAGCCCAAGACTGTTTTCTGCCTGCATAATGTCAATTTTACATGATATTGACCCTGACACATTGTCTTATGTATATGATATCTACTTGGTTGACGAATAGTTAAACTTACACTTAGCAAGAGTGGATCTTGTACTGTTAGGATCCACTACATATGGCTATAAGTTCAACTTTAAGAAATCCAATATACAATTTTCTAAGTGTCCTTACACATTAGGGTAAGAGTATTGCCCCCACTTTCTGAAGGAATGTGCACAATTGCAACGTTCCAATACTTTAAAAAAGCTACATTCCTTATTAGGATTTCCTAATTTTGGCAGAACATACATTCTTGATTAAGCGCAAAGCATTTACGGCTTATTCTACCCTGATTTTTCTAGTTTACATTCAACATCAGAACACAAAAACACACTCAGATCTTTACAATCTGACTTGCAACATGTCACTTACATACACATGTGAATGCCACTAATTTGGTCATCCAAGTCTTGCAGTGTGCCCTAGGATTTACCTATATCACTTTTAATGAAGATGAAACAGTGCTGATGGCATATAAATCACATTTATATCCCGGTGTGGAAATGCGTTTTGCTTCAATGACAAAATCCTGACTGCAGTGTAGATGGCAATTCTTAAAGAGCATCATCTTGCATAAGGAAAACGCATCATTGTTGTTACTCCTGTGCCAGCCTTAGAGACGGTCAGAAAAGCTATCATTCCTAACACTAAAGCCCTCAATTCTAGATGGATCTGGTAGACAATTTCCTTAATATCTGTTGATGTGGACTTTTTCTCGGCGACCCGTCTTTACAAACACAAGAATTCCTACCGTATGAGCATGTCTACCCAATGTCCACTTCTTTCTTGCCCCTCAAACAGTATAGATATATTGTTTACAATGATGAATCAGCACAACCTGCAATCAGTTCCAAATAGCAATATTCTGTGGTATGCACCACTGTTGTTCATGTTTTGTTGGGCTGTACCTTCCAACCCCAAAGGACTCGCACAAAGTCCCTAGGGTACTGCACTGCACAGTTGGATGAACTAAAAGCTTTGCTTCTTGCACTGGAACATTCTGATCCTGAATTCTCCAACACTTATTGTGTGTGATTTGTATTACGGTGTAGAGTCCTTTAATGATAATTTACATTATTGGTGGCTAAAGGAATTCAAAGATGCTAAAGGCAACAAAATCAAGCATAAAACACTTTGGGTTAAAGTGGCAAACCTCAAAGAAAGGTTACCCCAGGCTCATGCGTTTCATACTTTGAGTAATCAGCGTTTGGATGCACACGCTGTGGGGAATTATCTGGCTGATAAAGCAGCCAAATCTGGAGTTGTGACTGCTACTGTTGCTGTAATTACTTGTTTTAAAACGAGAAAAGATTTTGATATCTTGGCTACAGTTAATGCTACTAGGGATGGAACCCCTTTGCCTAAGGGCTTTCCATCAAAATATACATAACACTTAAGTGAACAATATATTCCTTTTGTAACCCTTTTGCATGTTGATGATCATTTGATTCCCAACCAGGACCTCAGGCTAGCATTAATGACAGTTGCAGATGAAGGTGTTTGCGGTATATGGTTCTCAGTGCAATGCATCTTTCTGATCCTCTGCCTTGTTGCTCAGCCACAGTGGATGTGCTTTGGAATGCTGGTGCATGGTGAGTTAATGGAATGTTGGGGATGCCTGGTGGATGAGTGTCAGGTGGGAGTATGGGCTGAACAGCAAGGGAGCTGCTCCTGGTTGGGCTTCATTATATCGACTTATCTACATTTAGATCTTCATCATTAAACCTTCATAATCTATCTACACTTCGCCTACTGGACTTATTTACCCTTACAACATTTGGCGACGAGGATGGAATGAATCTACAAGTGCAACCTGATGAACTCCTGTAACTTGAAAGCTGAAGTAACTCCTTTAATGAACTGCTTAATTTACAACTATAGATTCAAAAGCATGCTGGCACCCCTGAGCCCCACCAGTGACCACTTCACAGGTCACCCACTTCCCAAGTGTGCCAGTCCCTGCGGTAATTCACTCTTTTGCTTCCTTACTGTTCTGCTGCTGCCTCCCTGTTCTACTGCCTGCCTACCTTTATGCTTGCCTCTCCTGCTGTTTTGAAAAGATATCTCTAATTTCCTGTTCCTGTATTTTAAGTTCTCCATTTTAGCAGCGAGTTGGAGGTTTCCGTGTTCCTATCTGTCATCATTTCGATGTCGAAGTGCCGCTGTGCTCTGAGAGTTTGCTTGATGCTATTGTCCCTGTGTGCACCAAGGAACTCATTAGAGTGACATATAGAGGAGCAACCAGTGTTTGCCAAAGGTATTTGAGAGAAGGAAGATTTTGGAACTGTGTTGTGTTTTCCAATGGTCTAGTGCACCTTACTTCAGCACTCGTGTTTGGATTGCTATCGGGGCATCGTCATCAAGAGCTTGTGCTGTGAGTCAACTTTTCTATGTTGGTTGGGAGTGTTTATTAAATTGCATTTTAGCAGAAATGAGAGAAGACAGAGAGTCGGGAGAGTTAGAAGTGTAGTAAAGATGCTCAAGTTCCTTGATACGTTTGAGAAAAGAAGAGGCCTGGGAAAGCGCCTTCTTATTTTTACGTGACACAAAATCAATGATACAACCACAACCAGTGGCCTTAAAGGCATCCCAAAGGAAATGGAAGTCAGAAGAAGTGTGTAAGTTATTAGTAAAGAAATCCTCCATGAAGTGTGTGAAGTGCTCAGTGAAAGTGGGATCAAGTAAAAGGGAGTTGTTGAAGCGCCATCGGCGGGATTGAGGTGTGGGAGAAGGATAATCCACATCTAAAATAACAGGGGCGTGATCTGAGATGAGGATAGAACCTATTTCTGAGTTGGTCATGAATTGGAAAGCGTGATGGGAAAGAAAAATATAATCAATACGGGAAAGGGAAGCATGCACGGGAGTAAAAAAGGAAAATTCCAGAGAATCAGGGTGCGACATTCTCCATGAATCTATGAGGCCTCTGGAGGAGATGGATCTATGGAAGGATTTTTGCATTTTGTTGGGAATATAACGGGCTTGTGACTTGCGGTCCAAAAAAGGGTCCATCAATTGATTAAAATCCCCCCCAACAATCATATCCTCATTAGCATTCGAGGAAAGAAGGGAAGAAAAATCATTCCAAAAGGAAGGATCAATACCATTCGGACCATAAACATTGCAAAGAGAAAGATGGACATCATTAACAATGCAATCAAGGAGCAGCCACCTACCATTAGTATCAGCAGTTTCTGTTTGTATTTGAACAGACAGAGCTTTGTGAAATAGGATAACAACACCATTTTTATGATTAACAGCCGGAGAACAAAAAACATCCCCAACCCATTGTCTACGTAACATTGACAACTCCTGTGTAGAGAGATGCGTTTCTTGTAGAAAGGCAATTTGACATTGTAAACGAGCAAGGTGAGACAAAACACGTTGTTTCTTAATAGGGTTGCAAAGACCCTTAACATTCCAAGAAATGAGTCGGAAACCTTTCATAAGAGGAGATTAGAGGAGAAAGAAAATGAGAAAATATTGCAGGTAGGAAGAAAGAAGATATAGAAAAAGAAAAGGGAAAAAGGAAGTTGGTAGCAAGCAAGATGAGATAAAAAGAGGAGCAAAGGAAGTAGCAAAAATACTGGAAGAGAGAGATCAAAGAGAAACGAAGCAAATGGAAAGAGAGAGTAAATGTAAAGAAAAGAGTAATAAAAAAAAAACTAGTACAACAGTGCCGAAAAAGAGGAGGAAAGAGTAACAGGGAAAAGGTGAGTGAAGTAGAAAATGCTGAGGTGAGCAGGAAAGAAAGAGGTAGAGGAAGAAGGGGAAGCAAGTAGAAGGAAGAAGGGAGCCAAAAGCAATCCTAAGGAAGACAGCAAGAAGAAGGATGGCAAAAAGAACCAAGCCGGTTCTAGCCATACAGAACACGTAACAAAAAAACAATGAAGTGAGAGCGGGAGCAGCGATAAAAGACGACCATACAAGAGGGAAGAAAGTCGAGAGCACAGTCCGAGGAACAAAAGAAAGACAAGAGGAGAAAGGGAAAATACAAAGAGAACCTGGGACCGAGCAAGACCTAAGAACAAATGAAGGAGACTTACCGAACAAGTATGCAGGGAAATCAGCGTACTGGGATGACGGAAACGAATGATAAAACAATACAATGGAGAGGAGGACAATCGAAACACCGGGAAATGAACCTAAGAAACAATAAAAACAAGAGAGTGAGGTAATAAGAAAAGAAGAAACAAGTCATAACACTGTAGACAATAAAAGAAACACAGAGATGAAGAAATTAAAAACTAAGAGCCACATTTTTCCATGGAATCTTCTCTGTGGGAATGAATAAATCTGCGGAGATCAGCCGGATCCTCGAAGCTGTAAGACCATTCCTTGTATGTAACCTTGAAAAAGCAAGGATGAATCAGACCATATCTAGCGTTCATGGAACGAAGCGTAGGCCGCAGATCCAGGAATTCTTTTTGACGGGTCGCAGTCTGTTTAGAGACATCCTGAGAGAAAAAAAGTTTATAACCTGACCAAAACAATTGCTTGTGTTGTTTGGCAGAATGTAGAATAGTCATGAGGTCAGAGTAGAGGAGAAAATAAGCGATAATGCCTCAAGGTTTTGAGGAAGTAGAGGAGTTTTTGGGACTGAGACGGTGCGCTCGTTGAATATTGACATCCACATGTTTTGGCAGGCCAACAATTGGTAAGACCTGTGTCTTCAAAAATAGGATGATGTCGGACCCTTCAGAATTCTCCGGAACACTATAAATACGTAGATTGTTACGTCTGTTTCGATTTTCCAAATCTTCAGACGTTCTCTTGAGGACTTGAACCTCCTTGGTGAGGCTATCCAGTTTAGCGACAACATCTTGAGCGTCACTGATTTTTTGCTCAACATCAATAACCCTTTTGTCAAGATTAGACCACTTGTCATCCAGTCTCTGCAGGGTAGCAGTAATATCCGCAATAAAGGGGCGGATTAGTCGAAGTTCTTCCATTAGGTCCTCCAGGGTGACAGGAGGCGGAGATTTGGAAGGAGATGGTGGATCCTTCTTGAGGCGTTTGCCCACAGTTGTGGAGTCCTTGCGTGAGGTAGGGGCAGCGTTGGGGGCTTTAATGTTATGCCTGTGCTCCATGATGGTAAAGACAGAGAAAGGAACAGCGTGAGACAAAGGATGAGCAGCGAAACGTGGGATGAGGGCTGCAAAATCCCAAAAAAGGCAATGAAATCAAAAAACAGGGGAGCCTCACGCAAGGATAATGGGCAACTGAGAGTCAACAGAGTGCAGAAAAGAAGTTATAATGGTCCCAGGGAATGCATAACACCAGCAGAACACTATTAAGGCGAATGTTGAGTTGAAAAGTGGAGGCGAAGGTCCGTCGACAAAGAGAAAGCAAAAACGTCACAAAATGCCTCAGTAAAGTTCAAATGACTGTAAAAATCGTTGCAATGTGGAAAAAACAAGGCCATTGGGCAATAATAAGCAAGTAGGCACCATAAGAGGAGTTTTAGAAGAAAAAAAAAAAAAAAGATGAAGAAAAAAAAACAAAATGGCGGCCGTTTCCGAGGTGAATGCATTCATGCAAATTTTAGCCTCAAAATGACCAAAAAAGCGTACTGAAACATACCCATGTGCTGGGGGGCAGTTCTGACGCTAAAAACAGCCGTTTCCGCCGAGAAACGCCGTTTAGAAGCGGGTCCTTCGTGATAAATGCGCCGCCGAAATCGCGGAGCTCAGGGGGGAGCGGCCATTTTGTTCGCCGGGTCGCGCGCCCTCTTCAACCTCATCTTTTCAATAAAGTTAATTATAAGTTGAAACACTATGAATAGACAGCTCAAATGGACCGTTCGTTGTGCGTGGACTTACCGCTTCGTGGGAGAACCATGGTCATAGTATAGGTACTGTTCACTGCCTCAATTACAGTGTATTTAGTGACTTGCAAGGCCAATTATAGTGACACATGGTACTATTTTCTTCATCACACTAGCCTTACAACAAAATTTCAGCAATAGCAGTATGTTCCCATCTTAGCAAGTCTTCGTTTTTCATGTAGATCCAGCTTTATGTTTTGCTCTGGATTTCTAGATTTCTAAATTGTCCTCACTAGTCTCTGCAAAACATTTTGTGGTTCCTGGACTTCACACTGACTTCGGGTGAGGAGTTGCTCACCGGAGAGTAGTATCTGCTCTATAAAACTGTTTTGTTGCTATTGTTTAATGCTTTTCTCTTTACTGTACAATGCTTTACTGTACTGTTGCTTTTCACTTTTACTCGTCAATCTACTATCTTATTTTCATGATGCTCAGCCATTATGTGACTTTCCACCTTTGCGCAGATATTTTGTGCATGGATTTGTCACCTATTGCAGGATAATTTAAGTTTCAGTAATTTTTACATAAAGTTCCATTTGGATTTTTTTCTTTGAGGTTTTGTCATGATAGTATTTTGGCTATGTGACTTTCCATGTCACCTACTTTTACCTGCATGGTTTTTACATTACTGTACTTTGTTACAAGTTTAATTAAGGGAATTGTTCCTGCTTGAGGTATGCTGTATTATAGCCTTAGCCTTTGGCTACGTGACTTGCCACTTTTGCATATTATTTTGTGTGTAGTTCCTCATTCACCATTAGCCAGATGACCCAGGGAATGGTCTCAAAGGCAGCGGATTCTATTAGAATGCTGTTACTCAGCAAATGATATATATGCGTAAACACATTTCCAAATGCAGATACCTAGCATAACTAGCATTTAGAGGCCTGGGTGGCATGCGTTTGGAAGCATTTTAGCAGATGGGGGATGTGTGGGTGAGGGCTTGGAGGAACTCGTTTTGCAAAACTTTACAACCTTGCAGTTATTACATTGACAGTCAAGGTTAAGGTACTGTAATCTTGTGTGTCCATAAAATAACTGCAAGGTTACCTGTTAACTGGTCAGATATACAATTGTTTTTGACTTGAACTATGGACTATCTCAGAGCCCTGGTTGTGGTCTGAATGTATGCATAACAGGTGTCCTTGCAGGTATTATATGGACACATAAGATTACAGTGCCACTTTGATTTGTTATAAACAGATTTCGATTTTTTTTCTTTAGCCCCACCCCGACTGACCCCAGACCTGACTGCCCCACCTCCTCGACCACAAACAACACCATAATTTTAGCGCTCAAGAGAAAGCGTGTGGGTACCCATTCTTTAAAGTTTTGTTAAAATGCTAGCACCACACTTCAAATACTTATACCAGCACAGTTTCAAATCCAAAATATTGTTTTCATAACTTAATCTTGCAGTTTTCAACAGATAACATAAGTAAAGGTTCAAATACATCTATTTTTGGAGGCTAACAGCAGGAGCTTCCAGCAAGTGGGTTCTCTCAGGATTTTAAGAAAACTGAGCCTCCGGCTTTCTGAGAATTGAGGTGTATACTTTTGGATTTCCGTCCTCACAGAGAACTAGGAGCAACGCACATCACAAGGGATTTTACTGCATCCATTGAATGCTTGATTGGAGCCTTTGAAGTGCCATGTGGTGCTGAATCTGCACTGCTAAGTGTGCTTTTGGACCATATGTGCAAAACCTTTTTTGAAGTCGCAAAAGGTCTGATTTAGAATTGGGCCGTTTACAACAGCAGAAAAGATTATTGATATGTACAAAAGCCAAATTGCGACTCAATATCCTGTTACCGGAACTCACTTTGGGTTGGTGAATCAGTATTTGAAAGGAGCGTGTTTAGGGCGTCCCTTCCTAATGCTATTTTGCAGTGGTATGTATGAATGTTTTGAGACGAAATTATGGTTGCAAAGCATTCGTTTTTTTTACTGATACCTCAGAGGAGGTCGTAACCCTTTACAAATGGGAAGGTATTCTGATGGAACCCCTTCCACTTTGTGAATGTTAATCCAAACATTTTTTAAGAGCAGACAGTGGTCACATAGATCACTGCCTACTCTTATAATACCAAGCATTTAATTCTTGCTTTTTTAAATGCATCCAGTTTTCATTTAAGAAAAATGTAAAAAGCAATCACAGACATGGTGATCCGCAGAACCCAGCAGGTTACCATTACTTGATGGCTGCAATTCCTAAGGAGTTGCAAACAGTGAACTATCTCAATAATATTCATCAGGTAAATCGATTTGGGACCCGCTAGGAATCTTTACATGAACCTTACTGTGATTCATACATTAGGAACAGCAATTTCCTAATTGCAGTTCACAGAATATTGAAATTAGATCATCGCTATTCCTAAAATGTGTACATATAGCCCTTAGCCTTAAGTGATGTTAATAGAAGAAGTGTAAACACCTGCATTGAAGGGTAATCCTGCAACTGAAGGAGAGCAACCTCAAAGTTTTCACTGAAGCCCAGTTAAGTCTGGCACATCTCTCAGCCCTTCCTTAGAAGGGAAGAAGGTATTAGAATGCTTTTGAAGTTGGGGCACGTGTTTACCATTCAGACATCTGCTTGCAGTCACACCCCAGAGGCTGCATCTGTATGACTAACTAGGAAATGTGAGCTCTGGACAGTCATACTTTGAAAACTCATCAGCTGTCAGACCTGCAAATTTTTACTGCTGAAGCTTCTCTTACTTGAAACCGTGCCATGGATAGAAATTATGCAGCAAGTGCAGTGGTGCCAAGGCTGAGGAGTGCGAGGTACCCGCTGAATGCTCGTATATCAAAATGTGGGTCAACACACTTCTGATTTGTAATACGGCAAATTTTCATAGTTTTCGCCACAATAAAATCAGTAACATTATTACTCACAGACATACTACTTACATACTTCTCTTTTCAGTGCCTTCTATCCAAAGTAAAGAATAGCTTAAACACAAGAGTTCCATATACCTGTATCCTCGTAGTTGGCATATGCTTAGGGAAATCGAAAGCTGTCTTTTGTAATTTAAGAAAAAGGTGTCAATCCTGGGAGAGGAACAGCAGATGCTTTTAGTCAAGTCTTTTGAACATATATTTAATTTTGAGGCTTCCATTGGTCCAGTCCATCTTTGGTGGTGCCACTGATCTAGAGAACCTGTAGGAGATAATTGGAGTTGCGAGTGTGGGCCGGTGGCACCAGGCCAGAATCAAGGATCTGAGTACCCCTTGCAGGCTGAAATGTTGGGGAGTGTAGGTGAAGACTGTTGTGGGATGCCGGCCCTAGTAGTGGTCTCGGCCCTGTCCACCAGTGATTTCCATCCTTGCAGGCCCCTTTCCTACACTCAAGGATGGAATATCCACGTAGGGAGACACTGTGCTTCTTCACATGCTGCTACCCCCAATGTATTTACTTATTAAGGGGCTAATCTACTTGACTTCATGCTACTGGCCTCTATTTACTGATTAAGGTCCTCTCCTGCTGTGTAGTTGTTGAACGCTTAATTAACACAGTCCACTTTTAATATCTGCGGAGGTCTTTCTCTTTCCCTAGATACATCTGGCCATCCTGATTCCAACTTGGGCAATGACAATAGACTCTCTGCTAAAGTTCCTGCGGCTAACACTACTATTGCACCAAACACGGCTGAGGGAGGCATGGTTACTGAAACTGACCAAAAGGATGACTCAAGTTTTCATAGACTACATGGGAAGGTTGACCATCTGACTGCTCCATTGGATTGATTGAAGGAAAGATTAGAAAAATATGGAGACAGACTGGATCATGCTGAACACAGAATCTCCACAAAAGGGGGGTGACACGATGACTCTCAAAACAGCAGTAGCATGCCTCACTGCGGACATTGCTAGAATAACTGCTAGGATGATTTGAAGTCTCAACCAAGGAACAATAGCAGAAGGGGGAAGATGGAAGCTATTGTTGAAAGAATTCTGGGTAACGACCTTGATAGACACCACTTCTCAGACTTATTTGTCATAAAGCAAGCCCATAGGTGTCTGCACCCAAGGTCTTGGCAAGAGGCCACACTGTACCCTACTATCATATGTCTCCTAAATTATAGGGATATTACACTGTAAATGGAACCTTATTCACCCTCGCTGTACAAAAAGCTAAGTGCATATTCACAGAAGAAAAAAATCACTGCTCCAAACTAGACATTAACTACGCCATGATGTATCCGGCCAAACTCTGTCTGCTATGTGAAGGTCGCCCTGTATACTTCACCTGTTCTAAAGAAGCCATGAAGTTTGCTTAATCCAGTCTCAATAAGCACCACCACAACCAGCGACATGCTATGCAGCTGGGGCCAGACTGTGAAAATGATGCACCAGGGAGAGCAAGTAACATTGCTTCATACCCTTAGTCCAAGTCATGGTATGTATACTGTTTTGTGTTAGTCCACTTGTTTTAATATTTTTTCAGTCACTGTTAATTAATGCTTAGTGCACAATTGATACGCTTTCTCCTAACCATTAACTACGACAAATGAGACATGGCAAACATATGTTTTCCCTATCACATGATGATAGTATGTTGTGCATGGTCAACTTGTTTGGTGTGGTTGAGATCAGCTACCCTTACATGTTAGTCACTTTTATTCTTATGTACGACATGTGCATGTGGTGGGGTTTCACTCACATGTATGAGTGTCATTTACTCTATTTTTACATCCATGACAGCCCATAGCATAGATCAATTGGTAAGTCAACTTCGGTCATTGGCTCTCTTTCCCTGTGAGTGAGGGCATTTGTCTGATCTCATGTGTATATCCGACTGAACACGAGTAGTTTTCTGTTCTAGGGTTGCTGGGCCAACCTTTTACATTTCTTTTTTCTATGGCATCCTAATTTAATTTCATTGCACCATATACAATGTCATCTCTGGTGGTTTTTGGAACATCAGCAGCCAGGACACCATCTGACTACAGACTAAAAGTATTAAAAAAGAAAAAAGCAAGGTCGCAGACCTTTTCCATCGAAGCTCCCAGGATCTGGAAAACATTCCTGTATCCATCAGGACTTACCCAACCCAGCTTCGATTTGGGAAAGAGTTTAAGATTCACCTCTTTAAAGAACACTACATCACAATGCATCAACCATCCCCAACCAGGCTACTTCTCATATAACGCATTGACATTATGCTTGTCTTTGACCCTCTACTGTGCTCCAATGCATTTTGACCAGGTTGGCACTGTAGAAAAAACATATACATACATATATGCATACATAAATCCATGACTGCAAGAATGAGTGACAGAGTGCATAAATCATGACTTATTCAGTGCTTATTCCCATCAATGACTAAGGAGGCACTTTCATTTATATGAAGGATCTATTGGAATTGTCAATGCTTACTGTCTATTTTTAAGTGCTAGCTAGTTGATTTGCCTAGTTGCACATCTCATCACTCAGTAGGAGACACAAGCAAGAGAAGTGTAATGATAACATTCTATTGCAGGGCACAAGGAGGGATCATTATTTAGAAGGAATATTGCTTTTGACCCTTGTCATTGTCTCCAACCCTTCTAAGAATTCTCTGATTTAAACCATAGTTTATTGAAAGCAATCCAATGCTTGATGCACAGGCTTAATTTTAAACCCTATTAAAACAAAGTTTTTTGTGTATTAATAACAGTGATTAGCATACAAAACAAATAGTATTCATTTGCCGAAGAAAACCTTGCACATACATACTGCTCTTACAAATCAGTAGATGATATTTCGAAAATAGTATGTTTAAATAAACACATATACTGTGCCTGCAAATCAATGTTTGTTTTCCTGGAAACCAGACATTTATGCATATCTACTAGTAGAGTGTGCCAATGTAGTTGCTACATGGAAGGAGGGTGGGAGCACACTGCCTCACATCCCTACACTATATTTACCCCAAAGCATTATGGTAAATGCAGTGAATGATAACACTTCTGGAGTAGTCTTTAATTGTTTACCCTTTTTGGTGCAGTCTGTGCTGTGTAACTGTATACAAATGCTTCTGGATTCATTCTTTCATCAGTTGAGAGCAACAGGTCGTTTTGGGGTACTGTGAATGCTTCACAAAGTCTTCTCAGGTCTATGTACCACTCACTAAGTGCAGGTGCATCAACACAAGCTCATCAACTCAGTAGCTCAAGGGACCCTTTTCAAACAGGAGAGTGGGAGAACACTGCCTCATATCCAAACACTCAATTGGCCCCATTGCATCATGGTACTGAAGCAAGTGTTATCATGCACTACATTTACAAACAAGTCAAACTGTTTTAAGCTTTAGAGAGCACACCAGTGTCTTAGGTTACACAGATTTCATGACAGGTTCAAATTCCATGCAGGAATGTTAATATTTATATACACAGCTGTGCACCCCTCTTAAAGGCTCCAACAGTGATGTTTCAGGTTAAAGATATCTTAAATATGCTGGCCTCATTTCTGTCTCTTGGGGATCAAAAACAGTACAGTATCAAGATAGCGACAAACAGGCCATGCAGTGCTACAGAGCCCTTTAATGCTTGGCCAGAAAACCTGCCCCTCAAGTTAGACATTTTGCAAGACACCAGGTCAGAAGGTCTAACAAAATTTCAGAGGCTAAGGCTTTGTGATGTTTGTACTTTGCTTATCAGTGCCCCTCTATTATATATTTCTGTTAGAATTCTACTTTGTACTTGTGTACATATTCAATGTATTACTTGCAACAGAATGTTAGGGCAGTTGTATGGAACACTCCAGCCCTCAATACAGGAAGAGGTGTGGCGCAGCAGCCCAGGTGCCTGACTCTGGACTACGGGGTTCACGGTTTGATCCCCGGTGCCGGAGGCAGGTGAGCCCTGCACCATGTGACTCCAGGCAATAGCTTGCTTAATTTTCCCGAGGGCCCCCAGCGCTGGGACACCACTTTGGAGGTAGCTGTGTGCTTTCCAAATACTGGTATTTCATTTCAATACATATGTACTTGCTTCTACAATAAAGCACCTGAATACTGAAAGCTGCCAATCTATGTGCTCTTCACTACAATCTGCATATGAACACACTTCAGGCTTTGAACAGCAAAACTAGCCCTTAGCTATACATTTGACTGAAGGGGGCCAGTTGCTATTCTTATAAAAAATAACCTATTGTTTGCTCATTAAATCTGTATATTGGGTTACATATATTGTCTCTGTGCCTAATTTGAGTCAGTAGTTGCTGGTGGGTCCCACCAGCACTCGTTTCTGGAGACCAGTACTTAGTTTTCCTAATGAGCATAAGAGAGGGAAAAAAACACAAAGTGTAAAGAGGGAGGAAGAGAATGAGAGAAAACCTGCAAAAGTGAGATAAAAGGGCAGGGAGTGTCTGGGACTGAATTTAAGGGGCATGAGGTTGATTGAAGACTGTGCAGACATGTACGTGGGCCAGCTCCTGGCTTCTTAGCAGAGCTTTGGACACCGAACCTCATTCATTTACATACAGCAGAGCTATTCCACATGTCGCACAAATCTCTCAAGCATTGTTTAGTCAACCTAACTTTCATGTTAAGTACATTCTAAGGGTGAGGTATCGTAGACGCCGAGACGCCCGACACAACGGAACCCAACCAGCTCCACTGCATCCTGCTCAACACCCGCTCCGCACGGAAACACGCCGTCGAGCTCTGGAACCTGCTCGACTCCACATCGCCTGACATCGCCTTCCTGACCGAGACCTGGATGAACGAAGCCTCCGCCCCAGACATCGCAGTGGCCATCCCCGACGGATACAAGATCACCCACAGAGACCGCACCAACGGAGTTGGCGGATGAATCGCCATCATCCACAAAAACACCATCAGGGTCTCCACCAACACCGCCGACACCCTCTACACAGCCGAACACATGCACTTTCAGATCCACACGGACCCCAAGACCACCCTATGAGGCACCCTCATCTACAGACCACCTGGACCCCGCCCCCAATACTGCATCTCCATCGCCGACCTCATCAGTACGCACGCACTAACCTCCACCAACTACATCCTTCTCGGCGACCTGAACTACCACCTGGAAAATAACAACGACAGCAACTCCTCCACCCTGATCGACAGCCTCACCACCCTCGGACTAACACAGATCGTCACGACACCTACCCACATAGCCGGCCCCACGCTCGATGCAATCTTCTCCTCCAGCCCCCACGTTGTCTTCAGCCACACCTCCGAACTCACCTGGACCGACCACCGCTGCGTCCACTTCACCTTCCAGAAACCCGTCTCACATCAACGCACCCTACAGATCCCTTGACGCCACTGGGGCAAAATCACCAAGGAACTACTGCAAACACACCTCGCACTCAACCCGCCGTCCAACCCCACCGACCCCGATGAGGGGGCCTGCACCCTCAGACTCTGGATGGAAGACTGGGCTAACACCTTGGCCCCGACAAGTCTACACGCCCACAAAGATACCACTCAGAGAGCCAGCTGGTTCACCCCGGAGCTCCTAGCCCCCAAGCACGCCTGTCGGAGACTGGAAAACACCTGGCACCACGAGAAAACACCCGACAGCCATGCAGCTCTCAAAAGCGCCGTCCACAGCCACCACCGCCTCATCAGGACCACCAAGAAGGCCTCCTTCAGGAACCGCCTCGACAACAACGCACACAATAGCAAGGAGCTCTTCAACATCGTGAAGGAACTCTCCAACCCCAGCTCCTGCACCAACGACATCCCCCGTCACAAGCCCTGTGCGACGCCTTCGCTGCCTTCTTCCACCGCAAGATTACCGACATCCACGACAGCTCCAAAACGCAGACGGACCCAACCAACCCCGCCACCCCGACCCCACCGATACCCACCTCACCACCTCACCGCTTGGACCAGCGTAACCACCGAGGACACAATCAAAACAATAAGCACCCCACCTGCGCAACCTCATCAACCTCTCATTCAAGACTGAGACCTTCCCTGAGAGCTGGAAACACGTCGAGCTCAATGCCCTACTGAAGGAATCCAAGGCGGACCCAAGCGACCTAAAGAACTTCCGGCCCATCTCCCTGCTTCCATTTCCGGCAAAGGTCATCGAAAAGATCGTCAACTCCAGCTCACCTGCCACCTGGAAGACAACAACATCCATGACCCCTCACAGTCAGGCTTCCGCAAGAACCACAGCACCGAGACCGCCCTCATCGCCGCCACAGACGACATCAGACTCCTTCTCGACAACGGTGAGACAGCAGCCCTCATCCTCCTAGACCTCTCCGCCGCCTTCGACACTGTCTGCCATCACACACTGTGCACACGCCTCTTCAACGAAGGGATCCGCGACAAGACCCTGGACTGGATCACCTCCTTCCTCTCCGTGGGAACCCAAAGAGTCCGCCTCCCCCGTTCCACTCCGGAGCCACCAAGACGATCTGCGGTGTCCCACAAGGATCCTCCCTCAGCCCGACGCTCTTCAACATCTACATGGCTCCACTCGCACACATCGCCAGACTCCACGACCTCAACATAATCTCCTACGCCGACGACACCCAGCTGATCCTCTCCCTCACCAACGAACCCCTCACCGCCAAAGCCAACCTCCACCGCGGTATGAAGGCGGTAGCCGACTGGATGGAAGAAAGCCGGTTCAAACTCAACACAGACAAGACAGAGATCCTCATCCTCGGAACCAACCCCTCAGCCTGGGACGACTCCTGGTGGCCCACTTCCCTGGGCACCGCCCCTAAACCTACCAACCACGCACGCAACCTGGGAGTCATCCTCGACTCAAAGCTCACCATGACCAACCAGATCAACGCAGTCTCCTCAACCTGCTTCTACACCCTCCGCATGCTCCGCAAGATCGACAGATGGATCCCTACCGACACACGAAAAACCGTCACCCACGTCCTCAGAAGCAGCAGGCTCGACCACGGCAACGCCCTTTACGCCGGCGCCCCAGCTAAACTCATCAGCAGACTTCAAAGAATTCAGAACGCCTCTGCACGCCTGATCCTCGACTTCCCCCGCCGAGACCACATCACCCCCACCTGAGAAACCTGCACTGACTCCTTGTCGACAGAAGAATCACCTTCAAGCTCCTGACCCACGCACACAAGGCACTTCACAACACCGGCCCAGCATAACTCAACAACCAACTGTCATTCTACGCGCCCAACAAGAGACTCCGCTCCGCCGATCTCTCACTGGCCGCCATCCCAAGCATTCACAGAACCACCTCCGGAGGCAGGTTCTTCTCCTACCGCGCCGCCAAGACATGGAACTCCCTCCCCCTCCTCCTCCGGCAGACAGAAAACCCCCAGACCTACAGGAGACTACTCAAGACCTGGCTCTTCGACCACTAGCTGCGGCCTCCCTCCCCCCCAGCGCCTTGGGACCCTCGCGGGTATGTAGTGCGCTTTATAAATTTATTGATTGATTGATTGATTGATTGATGAACAGTGTAAGAACGGACAGGCCAAGCTTTGTGTTCAACACTATCCCATATCTTGCAGACTCAGTTTAAAGGGACCTCATAGACTTAAAGCTGGCACTCGAGGTTGGAAGAATGTACGCCTCAGATGTCAGATAGCAGAGCTCAGTACCTTCAGGCTTTGGGCAGCAAACATATTTCCCAGGTTACAGATATCATTCAGGCTATCGTCTTATACAGTAGCATTGACTGTGAAGATACACAGACCTCAAAAGGCTTGGACCTAAACTAATTCTTAATATCCAGCTACACGAAAGGCTCTGGTCTGTCACTGCTTTGGTCACATAGTACATTCAGGCTTACATATCTCGCAGCAACATTAACATTGAGCTTATGACGTCCGAGCTATAGCCCTGGCTGCACAGTTCATAAATGGTTTAAGCATCCGATAGCAAGGCTTTTCCACAGATATCCTTCAGATTGGAAAGATCATACATGTGCATGCACCTGCAGGAAAATGAGTCCTCAAGTTGCCCGCTTCTTACACGTTCACACCTGTGACGGTAGAGGGGGAGATTTACAACCCCCTTGCACCACTTTTGCGTCACTTTTCCAATGTTAAAAATGACACAAAAGTGGCGTAAGGGCCTTGTAAATAAGGCCCAGAGTTATTGCTGAGGTTATAGAGGTATAATACAGGCATGAACTTACAATCTATTCTTTGAGTTACAAATATCTTCTAGGCTCAGACTTTGAAGAGCAAACACGTCATTTTGTGTGCACACACCCAATTGTTAAATATATCACACAGAAGATGTGCTCAAAAGGTTACATCGATCTTACTGACTCAGGCTTAGGCAGGAAAGCTATCCCTTAGGGTAAATAGAACATAAAGGCTTAGGCCGCGTATAGCAATGTTGTTCCTCAGATACCGAGATATTACAGATGTAGTCAGAGGCTTTACAATGTCACCTTTTTCTAAGAGTAGTGCTCCACCTTGGGTTTTACAAGTCACTCAGCCAAAGCCTATGGCAAGATAGCTGTCCCTAAGGTAAATAACCTTGAAAAATACCTATCATCCTGGAAGACAGATATTTTGAGATTGAACTGGTAAAATTATAAAAACAATTTCCAGTGCAAATGACTGGAAAATGCCCCAATAAATACATTTAAATTACAAATAAATGTCCAAAGTATTTTAAGTTAATTAGTGTTTAAAAGCAGTCGAGTAAAGATGCATATACTGGTTAGGGCAGCAGTGCACACTTCACTTGCATATGCACAACAGAAAGTGCACAATGAACAGGTCTGCAAGCTCGTTTCACACAAGGAGCATATATTGCACAGTTAGCTGCAGGCATTGTGGTACCATTAACAAGAAACCTGAAAGGGATGAAGCAAATATCTCTTCCTTACCTGTCAGCTGATTTTACACTCAGTACACCACAGCCTCACTCATTCTACAAACGTAGTTATCTCTGCCAGCTAGTCCGCATCATATCTAAGGATGCTTGCTGGCCTCATTCTCTAAGGACCGGGTTTATAGTTTGGTGGACGGGTACATGTTACAAACGTGACAGATAATCTCATCAGCTGCATTACATTGCATTATACCCTAAATCACTTGTAATAAGGCAGATCGAATATCCCTCACATTTGTGATGAACTGTCCAGCAGCCAAACTCTAAATCAGGCCTGAGTCTGTTCATGAATCAATTTTCTTTGATTGCATTTCTTTAATTTCTGTAAATGCATCCCGTTCTTGTGCTCACAACCCGAGGGCCGACAAACTTGGTGCAGGCTTATGAATCAAGAGTGGAAACCAACAAGGCTAAACATTGCACAAAAAGGTGAATAGTGCCACACCTCTCAACAATCCCAACACAAAACAAGTCAAATCACCTCATATCAATGCTTACATTATCGGTAGTGACCTGCTTACAAACAGTAATGCCACAAATTGATGCCTGGTTGACTGCTAGGACCACCTTGGAGCAAATTGTATGTAAAATCGGATGAGCAAACGACTAAAACAAATCTAGGCTAGACACTCACGGATGGTGACTTTAGAATAAAGCGATATTAGCCATGGAACATATTAATTTTCTAGTTCTGGGTTGAGTAGCGTGGTTGAAATTCATGATACTCTTTTTTGCGCAATCAAAAACCACTTTTGTAAGCCTGTGAAGGGCAAGGGTGAGAGAGTCCTTAAGCAAGCAAAATGGTACAATGCTCACTGCAGAGACGCACAAATTGTCCTAGGTACTGCTCTAAAGGGTAGGGATACCAGGGTTATCCAAGCTGCTAGAAGGGAATATAAAGCTAGTATAGTGAACGCAAAGAAAGCCTGGGATGAGCACCATTGGTCTGAATTAAAAGGAGCTAGTGATAAGAAAGATTTTACACTGTTTTGGAGCATTGTTAAGTGGGGTGGTGAGGGGATACCTGAACCCCCAAATAACAATGTACCGGAAGAAGAGTGGGTAAAATTCTTTAGAAAACAGTATGCTGTTGCAAAACTGGATACATCTCCAGCTGACATACGTCAAACCCACTCAATAGCTAACTCCTTCAGTCTTAAAGAAATTATGGTGGCCTTGAGTTCTGCGAATAGTGGGCGAGCCCCGGGACTAGATGGTGTTCCTGCTGACGTCTTTATTAATGACAAAGAACGTTGGTGCAAGTAAATTTACCTGCTTATTAACAGCATTGCCAAGGGTGCAGAGGTACCGTCATCCTGGCAGGGAGCAGTAATTATACCAGTGTACAAGAAAGGTGACCGATCCCAGCCCGGCAACTACAGGCCGATAAGCCTTATTGATACCATCCAAAAGATAGTAGGGCGTGTGATCGTGAATAGGCTCCTTGACTGGGCTGAGGATAATAATGCTCTGTCACCGTTTCAAGCGGGATTCCGTAGGTCCACAAGTACAGTGGATCAGGTATTCCGCTTTAACTTGTTGCAATGGAGGACCGTGGTGCTGGGCGGGGGTAGCCTATATGCGGCTTTTGTCGACTTAAGGGCTGCCTTCGATCTAGTACCACGGTCGAAGCTGTGGTCTGTTCTCAAGAACCAGGGTGTTCCAGATGATCTACTGTCACTGATAATGCGGCTCCACGAAGTTACCTTTGCTAGAATCCAGTGGGGGGGCAGGGCATGGTGACAGCGGATTTCCCGGTTGAGCGGGGAGTCCGGCAAGGCTGTTCAATGGCTCCCACTCTCTTTACACTGTTCATTAACGGTGTTGTAACCCGCATGTTATCTGCGAAGTTGGACGCTCCTTCATTAGCTGGTATAAATATACCTATTTTAATGTTCGCAGACGACACGCTTATCCTATCTAAGACCCCTAGTAGTCTACAGCGTGCATTGTCTATCTTTGAGCTATTCTGCGGGGAGCACGGCCTAGAGGTCAATGTGACAAAATCAAAACTTATGATTTTTAATCCCCACCGCAGTTTTAAATCTAAAATTATCATGAATGGTCGTCCCCTTGAGGTGGTGAACACCTTTACGTATCTGGGTATTCACATCTCAAATAAGAGCAGATGGTGCCAACATATAGACATTGCAACATTGAGGCACAGGCAACTATCCGGTGCTATTAGTTCCGAGCATAGAAAGTCCCTGACGAAACCTGTAAAGCCTGACCTTCAGGTATATGAAGCAAAGGCTCGTGGCTCCGCACTTTATGGTGCCGAGCTATGGGGTTTCGACAAGGTGGCTGCTCTACAAATTTCGGAAAATAAGTTCTTCCGGGCAATAACTGGTGTCCCTAAAAGTACTCCCTTGCTGCCCCTTAGGTACCACCTGGGCAGAAAAGCAGTTACAGACTTGGCCAGGGTTTGACCGATTCTGTACTGGAGAAGGCTTTGGACCACGCCTGAGCTTTCCCACTATGCTGAGGGGTTTTTAGACATTATCAAAGCGGATACATTCCATAAAATCGGGTGGCTCAAATCGCTGAAAGCAATTTTGACTGAGCTTGGAATGAGTTTGCTTTGGTTAGACCCAGCTGGAGCAACATTCCCTACTAAAAGTGCTCTAAAAGAAATTTATTGAGAAAAGGTAGCCTCCCGGGGTTGGAGAAGCCCTAGTACAGGATCTATGGCCAAAAGATTCCTAGAGGCTAAATTGTATCCTTCTTTGGAACCCTACTGGGATATCATAACCAGACCTGATAGATAGAAAACTTTTCTTTCAACTGAGAGCAGGTGCACTCCCCCTTAGATTTTTGACAGCTAAATGGGAAGGTGGGTTGAGTGATAGTTGCCCTGCTTGTGGTTCCACTAAAGAAACAACTGGCCATTTTTTATTTTCCTGTACAGCTTATTAAGACCCAAGATGCGTATGGTTAAAACTGATGTGCAAGTTATTAGGGACTACCAGTAGTACAGTTGCTTTGCGCATTATATGCACTAGCACTGCGATTTGGATATCAATAGCCACTGCCAAATATCTTGGATGGGCATGGTCGATTAGACAGAGACTGCTAGTTACTTAACTATTCTCTGTCTGGATAAACTGCTAGTATGTTTTAACTACGTTTTTATTATAAAATTCTATTATTCCAGGTGTTTTTTTTTTACTTTTTAATACTTTTAAAAGTGGCTAAATTTGCATTATATGAAAACTTTCAAAATTGGAACTGTTCATCGAGTCACAAACTGTAAATATTATGCTTAGTTCACAATATAATTGATTGTAAATTTAATCTGTATTTTTAAATTTAGGATGTTCTTGCTTTTATGAGTGAAATCTCGAATAAAGCATAATTTGACTTTGACTTTAGAATATTCAATATTTTTCAGAAATCTGGGGCACATTAGCTTCTGAAACTAACTGAATACAAAAACAATTCTTGGAACCATGAAATGTTCCGCACCAGCGTGTGATGCCTGCTTCTCGTAGTCACCATGGTATCATCGATCTGGACAACTTCCCACACCTCAGGCTCATAAAGTGTTCGAGACTTCCACCCTGGGTGTCGATCTTTCAGGATGACTTGAGACCAGTTCTGCAGGGTGGATACCCTCGCCATCCAATCGCGGCTGGCCTTATCGTTTGTCATCTGTCTTCTCTGGGTTGTTTCAATATCAACCTGCCGCTTGCCATCCTTGATCTGCCGGGATGCCGCAGCACAGTTAGTGGTTCTACCGAGGAGTTTGGCTTTATGCATGTGGGAATTGATGGAGACAGCTCTCTGCATCTTGGCGCTATACTACACTGATCCTGAGTGCTTGGTTCAGGGTCTTCATGAAGCTTTCAACCTCACTATTATCTTGCGCCCACTGAGGGGTGATTCTGCTATCACCCAGAGTCACATGATCCTGACCTGAGCTGCCACTGGGGATCAAACCAGTGAGCCCTGTGCAGGGTCAGCCACTATGGCCACTGCGCCACACCTCTCCCCAGTGGGAAGTCAGGCAGAAAGTGCCTTGTGGCAGGATTGAGGGGAAGATATTGGATTTTTCCAGTTAATCTGGATGCCTGATAGGCCCCCTAAATGGACAAACTCATGCAATACCCCATTCAAACTGTCTTGAGGATCCCTCAAGTATAATGTATTATCATTCACCTATAATGACACTAGAAAGTGTCTAGTTGGATATCTCGGTGATGTTGCCTGAGTTTAGCAGCTATATGTTCCGCTAATCGCAATGGTAAGAGGGTACACCCGTGTCTTGTGAAGCCGAGGTGATACTGCACCATTTATCAGCACCTGTTTTGTCGGTTTGGAATAGAGAAGAACTATCCATGCCAGTAAGAGTGTGTGGAACCCCATGATTCAGAGGACAGTATCGAATAATCCCATTCTATGGATTCAAATGCCTTGGTGGTTTCTAAGAAAGTTGCCACCGCTGCAATATCTGGATTTATATCTTGTACAACTGCAATTAATGTGTATGAATTGTATTACGTTGACCTTCCAGGGATAATTTCTGATTGGCCTGGACTAACCAGACTGAGGTGATTTGCTAATATTTTAGCAGGAATTTTGGCATCGCAATTGATGAGTGATAGGGGTCGATAGAACTCACAATTGTCAGGGCTGATAATTTTAGCTTCTCTAATGGAGGGGAAGCACGCCGCAGTCTCTCGCCTCTATGAAAACAGACTGTAGGATCAGTAAAAGTGTGGCAACATATTTCTTATAAAATTCCCTCATTTCATCTGCTTCAATGTCTGTGACTAAGAATTCTCTCTGACAGAGACTTAGTCAGCCCAGTGCCACATCCTCAAGATAACTGTCAATGTCAGCAACATGTGTCTGGTGTGAGGTGCGCAAGTTCTCATTGAAATTAGAGAAACACAGTATAATATCCTGTGTGTCTCTTACAAGTGATCTCTCCTGATCACAAATTTTGAGGATATCATTGGCGAAACATTACTTATGGGTCATGGAAGCCAGCATGTGCCCCGGGCATTCTACCATTCCATTTGCCCGAGCCCGGGCGTATTTGCCACAAAACCAATATTTATGTTCAGCCATTTCCTGATATTCTGTCAGTGCTATTCTAATTTTACTGGATACATCTGATATGTCTGAGGGGCCCAACGTGGCCTCCTGTAATGTAATCTGCCCTTCCAGTCTGAAAGTCATCTCTAATACAGCTCAGGATATCCCCACTTTTGGCAATGCACACCCCTTGCATGGTTACTTTGTATGCTTCCCAGATGATTCCAGTTTCCAGGACTGAGCCTTTGTTCCTGTTGAAAAAGTCCACAATCTCTGGTCTCAGTTTTTCTCAGAATGCTGTATCTAGCAAAAGTGAAGGGGACATTTTCCATGTAATGTACGTTGTTGTGTTAGCTGGGGTATGCAGCTCCAAGAGGTCAGGGGGGTGATCCAAGTATGTATATGCCAAGTGAGTGACTCTGTGCATCCATGTACTGAGTCCTCCAGAAATTAGCCAGTAACTGGCTATGGTGATGGATGTGTGGGCTAGTCTATCCCACATGATGGTGTATCGACCGTGTGGGTCATTTAGGTGGCCCTGCTGTGTGCCTTCGTGAATTAAAGTCACTGTGCCCCTCGAGTACAAAGAATAAGTAGAGAATTGCCTATGTGAGGCCCACCAGAACGCAAAGGATGGGCATTGGGGCCAGATGTAGTGTTAAAATCTGGATTGTGGCGTAAACATTATCGGCGCCATCTTGTCCTTTTCAGATCCATACATGCGCGTAAGCAGCAACCATTTTGATTGCCATGGCCTCTCTGCCCATTCCCGATAGCCAGCGTCTCTCTCTCCCCCTCACTCCCCAGCCTCGCAAACATCCCCGACAGCCCCCGGTCTCTCCTGCTTGGGTCATAAACGCACCTCCAGCGCGACCCTGTCTCCGAGCCACATCCCGTGCTGAACCCTCTCACTCTTTCATCTCATTCATAGAACAGACCCTTTTTGATAACCTCTTCCTCCCTGCCCAATTGTCCGGCCTGACCCCAGGCCATCACTTAGCTCAACAGATGCAGTTTATTGCCCCCTACAGTAGGACCTCGCCCCACATCAAAGGAGCGGGGATTAATCAATGCCTTCACACCCCTAGATCCGACCGATCGCCCACATTCCTGTTCCCAGCGGAATGTCCAGCTGCGCGATAGCCATCATGCTGAGATTTGGGTGGCGACCTCTACTGTAGATATGTGTGGGAACGGGCCTGAACCGGGGATTCCAAAGATGCCTTTTTGAACTTCAACGCAATACCACGGATGTCATAAATGTAATAAAGCCATAAACCTGTGTATAAGAGGCCAGGCCTCAGAGATGCGGTTAGAGCACCTCGAGAAGATACCCTGTTGTCTGATTTGACGTGTTCTGCTCCGTCGGAATAAACTCCTGTTTCCTGCCTTCCAGTCTCCAGCGCCTGCCTCTTTATTTGGTAACCGTGAGTTGGGTGAGAGGCGGCTAACGCCTGGCAAACCTTGAAAAAGGGTAATCGACCTGATCTGCCTGACCCCTTTTTCCTCAATAGGAACCCTAATACCGGTCAGTAACGGCCGAATTCGGCCGTTACTGACCGGTATTTGGGTTTTCAGATGTAGGGGCCATTAATTTACAGAATCGGTAAATTTACCGATTCGGTAAATTTACCGATTCTGTAAGATACCAAATCGGTAATTTTACCGATTCGGTAAATCCAAATTTAGGTGACACTCCTGAGAGTGCCACAGGCCCTTAAGAGTCGGTATTTTACCACGCAATCCTATTGTGTGGTAAAATACCGAATCCAGGTGTGCATGCACATCTGTGCATGCACACTGTGCAATGTGACACACAGACATGCCCTTAGGGCACATATGTGTGCCACATGTCACACATGCCTTTACTTGGGGTGCTAGAGGGTGTCAAAGTGACACCCCCTGCACCCTTGCAACATTCGGTATTTACCGATTCGGTAAATACCGATTCGGTATTTCCCATTGATTCCTATGGGCTTCACAGCCCATATGAATCAATGGGAAATACCGATTCGATATTTACCGAATCGGTAAATACTTAGGGCCATATGTAGGTGGCCAAATACCGGTCGGTAACACCGAAAAAGGGCCGTTTTCGGCGTTACCGACCGGTATTTAGCCATGTGAGATGTACGTAATACCGAATTGAATCTATAATAACGAAAAAACGGTAAAAAATGACCGATTCCTTATTTACCGATTCAGAAATACCGAAACAAAGAATACCGAATCGGAAATAACGATTCGGTAAAATCCCCAAAAATGCGATGTAGCAAACCTCGTTAATACCGAATATGACCAGATTCGGTAATAACGATTCGGTATTTACCACTTTTCAAGAGCATGTGGTAATCAGGTGCAGTGCATAAAAACAGGCCCAAAATGCATCTGTGTGAACACAATGGCGGCCCTGTACCTCATTGCAAGGAGGCTATGCTTGAGAGCAGCAGGAGTGAGGATCTGGAGACGTGAAGAGCGGGTGTACAGACTACGCATCACATTGTTCCAATTGACAGAACCTGAAATCCATGAAAGATACAGACTGCACCCTGATACCATCCTGGACATAATACGGGACCTAAAACCCTATCTGGAGCATCAGACACCAAGGGCCCACGCTATCCCCACCCATGTCCAGGTACTCTGCTGCCTGCACCTCCTTGCATCAGGAAGTTTCCAGGGTGTGATAGCTGCAGTGGGTGGAGTGTCACAGAGCTGTCTATCCCGTTTCTTCAACACCTTCCTAGATGCCATGATGGACAGAATGGAACATTACATTTCCTTCCCCAGTACACAGGCGGAGCTGCAGAGGACCAAGCTGGAGTTTTACCAACTTGCACAGTTCCCACACGTAATTGGCTGCATCGATGGGACCCATATACCCACCTGCCCACCTGCAGCAAGTGAATACATATACAGAAACCGCAAATCCACCCACTCCATCAATGTACAGGTGATATGTAATGCCAAGTACATAATAACTGACATCGTGGCCAAATTCCCCGGGAGTAGCCACGACGCGTACATCTTCCGGAACAGTGGCATCCATGCACGTCTGCTTGCTGGTGAATTTGGAGACGGATACATACTAGGTAAGTCAATGTGACACACCCTGATGTACACCCTGGCTAAAGCTGTTGGTCACACAAATTAATGCCACTTACATCTGTACATAGGTGACAGCGCATATGCCCTCCGGCCTTATCTACTCACACCATATCTCAACCCAGCCACCCCAAGGGAGAGGAGATACAATGTGGCACATAGGAGCACACGTAACGTGGTGGAGCGCACATTTGGATTGCTCAAAAGCAGATTCCGTTGCCTCCACAAAACTGGAGGTGCACGTCTGTATAGCCCCATCAAATGTTGCAAGATAATTGCTACATGTGCAATGCTACACAATCTGGCCACAAAAAAAGGAACAGCAGTGGAACTAACTGACTCAGAGGACGAGGACGAGGACAACCCTCAGCCAGAGCCCTGTGCAGTAGGTGTTGCTGTGGAACATGATGTGAGACAGAGACGGGCAGAGATTACGTCAAACTATTTCTGAGTGAGTAACGACACAGCGCCAGTTACAGTTACATGTTAAGGTGTTTATTAGGCACACCTCCAGTATTGTGAGCAATGTCCAATTGGACATGGGTTACATCACCCAACTCATGCATGGAAACAGCCATAGGTCTTTACTTCCTGCGTCCACGTGCTGCACGTGCACGTTCCCTATCGACACTGTCTGGTGTGTTGGACTGTTCCTGTGAAGGCACGTTGCGTTCACTACGCCTTCTGCACTCGTAATGCTACGACGGCTGGTGGCCTCCTCACTGTCCCCCCCACTTCCATTGTGGCCGCCTTAGCATTCTGCATGAGCTCTAGCACTGAGGTCATGGACACCATCCCACTGGCCACATCCCTGCTGCAATGCGCCATCTCCTCCTGCATGGCGATGGACCTGCGACACATCAGTGATGTTGCAGTGGCCAGCCGGTTCACCGACTTTGTATAGGCCTGGAGCCTCTGTCTCTCCCTGCGCCTGCCAAGACGGTCCTGCTCAAGCTGGCTGCAGAGGTTGTCCACCGAGGTAGCTACTCTCTCCATTCCTGCACACAAGTTCTCCCCCATAGCACTGATGCCCTTCTCCATCCTGTGCATATGCTTGTTTATGTGTGCCACCTCCCTGTGCATTGACTTCATCTCTCTCCATTGCAGGCGCTGGACCTTCAGCATGTTGCCTTCCAGTCCAGCAAACACACTGTCACCCTGCTCGGCTGCTTCTGGACTGTCCGGCCTTGCCCTGCGGCGTCTTGATGAGATGTGGGCGACCTCGGATGCAGAGCCAGCCCTCTCCCTGTTGAATCTATCTCCTATGGGACTTTGTTCGCCCCCTCTGCCCTCCTCCTCCGACTCCTCCATCTGCTGGAGGGTGGCCACGGCATGCCTCCTGCCTGACTGTGGTGGTGGGGGTGTTGGTGGTCTTCGCAGTGGGGACTGTATGAGAGGGGATTGCGGACTTCCCTGGCGCTGTGGTGATGGCTGTGGTGGAGGAATAGATGGCTGTGATGTCGCAGAGCTTGTGGTCCCTGCAGGCATGCTGACATCTTCATTTTGCCTCCCCTCTGTCCTGGCTGACTTAGCTCGGCTGCTCTCTGCTGCACTGCGAGATGACTCGCCTGTAATGACACAAATGTAGATATACTCAATGCTCTGTCTGCAATGGAATTACATTAAACAACATGCCTACAGAGCACAGTGGTTGTCCTGACGTAGCCAATTACTTTACCATGCTATCGTGTTTGCTACCCTGACTGTCCTATTCATGAGTTCCCTCTGACTACATCACCCATAATGCATTGCAGGTAACCAGTAAAACATGGGGTGGAGTGGGAGCCCCTTTGCCACTATGGGGATTGGGGTTGGGGAGGGGGTAGCACAGCATGCTGGGCATGCTTCTTACCTTGTTTTCTTGCTGCTCTGGCGGAGCTGTCTGCGTCTCCCACGCTACTCACACTCTCCGGCAGGATGGTGGACTCCACCATCAGTTCCAGTGGTGTTGGTGCTGAGGCTCGGTTTTTCCCTCCACCAGTTTTGCCAGCCTGCCTCTGTCTCTCTGCCATTCTCAGTTTTGCAGTCTTCCTGAGGTCGTACCACCTCTTCCTGATGTCCTCTATAGTGCGCTGGGTCACACCTATGGCATTGATTTTGTCCCGAATGCCACTCCAGATTTGCCTCTTCTGTGACTCTGGCACTTGGTGGAACTGGGCTCCAAATAGCTTGTGGTGCTCTTGGCTGACATCCTGGATCAGGACCTCCAGCTCCTTGTCACTGAACTTGAGTTTTCTTTTTCTGTCGCCTCCCTCCTTCTCCCTGTCCTGGCTTGCCATTTCAATGCTTGTTATAGTTTTTCAGTCTTGCTTGTGGCTGTGTGGCTGTGTTGCTGCTGGCTCCTGAGCTCACCTGCCTGCCTGCCTGCCTCACAGTGAGCTCAAGGTCCTGTGCACCTGGCTGGGTGTGGCCACTTCCTGTTTGGGAGGTAATTGGGTGATTCAGGATTGGCTGATTCAACAAATTACTATTTGTTTAATTATACCGATTCGGTAATGGATTCTGTAACACCGATTCGGTATTTGACTTTATTTTATTTTGTTTTTTTACCGATTCGTTCAGATTCGGTATTTAATACCGAATTTTAACGAATCGGTAAACTTTAACGAAATTTTATGTACATCGTGTTTACCGATTCCTTAATACCGATTCGGTAAAATTCGGTATTAAGGATTCGGTATTCTCCATTTACCTACATATGTCCCCGAATGTTACCGATTCGGTAATTCAATTTAAAAAATTGACCTACATCTCCCTCCTTCATATTTACAGATTCATAAATACCGAATCGGTAAAATTCGGTATTTATGAGTCGGTAAATTGAAGTTACCTACATCTGGCCCATGGAGTCAACCAGATGCGATGCTTCCATCAGGGCAATGTGTATATAATGCCTATCTAAGTACCCTAATATATGCTGTCTCTTGCAGGGGTCTTCCAGCCACCTAACTTTCCACATTAAACAGTATTTTAACACATGCTGAGCTGTATTGCATCTGTTCAGTTTCTGTCATCATAGGGTCGGCGTCCGTGCCAATTTTGCAATAAACAAATGTGCACATTCCTTCAAAAAGAATGATTTCCCACCCTCCCTTCACCCACATTGGCGGCACAATCCCGCCAGTGATGCATTAGCCACCCAATTAACCAGTAATGTATTACAAAAGAAATATAAACGCCATGCTATTGAAACAGTGGAAAGAGCACCGAAGCGCCAATTATATACAGGTGGACAAAGTGAGGGCTAAGTTAAGATGGGATTATAAGAAGAGGAAGAAAGAAAACAGTAGTGAAGCTAGAGAGGGGGGGGAATACATGAGGGTCAGAGTTTTAGATGAGAGTAGAGTAGCTAAGAGATTAGAGGTTGAAACATCAAAGAGGTAGTTAGGGCAGGGGCTATCCAACAAATAAAGATAGGGGTATCCTGTTGGGGGTCAGTCAGGGAGCCAATTAGGAATACCTCAAGTGAACGAGGGTATTGAGTGGGGAGTGATTATGGCTCCAGGAGGGACACCTACTGTATAAGTGATAAATGGTGCAGGACGAAACTGAGGTCTGAAAAGTCCAGTCAAAAATGTGAGGGAGTATCTTCCATGATGCCATGATGTTTTATCCTTTCTCCGCAGTCTCTGCCACAATCCAAGTTCAGCATACCAAGCAAAAAGAGGCACATCTGGGGCCCTACCGCCAGCAGAAGGAGTCCCCCACTTAGATAGTTAATCACGATCTCCCAGTGGCGATGATGGTCTAGATCTTGGTGAATGTCGTTCCTATGGTGAGGGGCACGCTATGTCATGTCAGATAAAATTAGTGGCTGTTGTGGAGAAGTAAAGACACGATCCCTGCCCTAATAATAAAAAGGTGGCAAGCAGAATAGAGCAGTGCATATGGAATGTTTGTTTGTTGCAGTTTTTGTTTGACTTGTGCAAATTTCTTAAGCACCTTTTGAGCCATAAGAGTAAAATCCAGGTATAGGGCCACAGGATTGCTCTCAAACTGCAAAGTGCGCTTCTTCCGTGCTAGGCTGAGGGCCATGTTCCTGTCTCTGTAGTTCCGCATTCTGGTGATGACCTGGAGGTGGCTGAGTCACGAAAGCAAGAAGAACACGGTAGACAATGAGCATTTTAGAGAAAGGTGCTGCACCAAAGATTGCATTAAGCTGGTGTTCTATAAAGTTTTCCATTCTGCCCCTGTTGGTGGACTCCGGTACACCCACGATACGTAAGTTGTTTCGGCGAGGCCAGGCTTCTAAGTCTTCATTCTTGGCAGATGAGTTTGAGTACCTTCTCCAGGTTAAGTAGTTTTTCACTGCGTCTGGCTCCTGTGCAGAGATCATTTTCTTTGTCTTGGTTATGTCTTGATTATGTGGACACCTTGCTTCTCAAATTCATGTATAATGGAGTTCATCCGGGTGCACATAGTGTCCATTTTCAATTCAATTAATGTGAGGTTCTGCAGCATAGCAACTAGCAATGTTTTCATGTCTGTTGTTACAGTGGGTTTGTCAGGGGGTGAATCATCCATTTTTGTTTGATCCATGGTGTTTCCTGATGTACAGGTGGATCTGCATGCTTCAAACTGTTTTTTTGCTTGACTGCCATTTGTCTTCCCCATAGTTGGGCCAGGAGATACGGTTAAGGAAAGTATTCCCTAGGCAACAGCAACCCGGATTGTAGGAGGCAGTCAATGTGGCAGCTGTAAGAAATAACTCCTTGAAATAAAATGTAGAATGCCACTGAGCGTGCAGTTTGATGTCAGTGGAGTAAGTGCACTGCCGCAGATGTTCAGTCCCGCCTCACCTCCACTATATCTTTGATGGGACACGAGCAGATTCGGTCACTCCAATGAAGGTAGGGCCAGACCTGAGTGTGGTATCAAATAAATCATTTCCATTTAAGGTAGTACAGCACAGGTAGCACAGCAATTGAACAAGAAGCGCAATACCTCCTGGATGCAACCATGTCAGAAGCAATCCATTACCTCAATGGGGCAGGCCGCAAAGTGTACCCATAGAGGAAAGGCATGGGCCTCATGGTGAGGTAGGATGCAATATGCTTTCCCTTCGTAAATGTTATTGGGCGAGTGGCTTAGTTAGGAATAAAGGTTTGGACCGTCAACTGCCCCTTTACAGCTGAGGCAGTCCTGGTGGGCAGAGAGCCATCCCCTACCACTCCACAGCAACAGAGTCAGCTGAAGAGCTGTCAGTCTATGCCTGCATAGCACAATAACGAGGCACAGTCTCCGGTCCATAGTCCAAACATAAGTCATCCCTGCTCGGCTGCCCAGCAGGTAGGCACAGCCTCCAGTAGATGTCACACATGGGTGATCAGCTTCAGCACATCCTTGGGCAGAAGCGTAACCACCCGATGCTCCACACTCCCAGTGCAGCAGAGTTGCAGTGTGGAATGCCCCAAAGTTTTCAGGCTGAGAATGGCCACAGTTGCACCTGGTTGCCTAGGTTTTGTCTAGATGACCAGCAGAAACACCCATGGTGTGGTTCTAGACATCTTTCTGATGACTCCTTGTTTCTCTAGCTCCAGCAGTTCTTTTTCCACAAACGGCCTCAGATCAAAAGGAACAATCCAGTGTCTTAGCGTGGTAGGTTTGACAGAGTCATCCATGTTCAATGTGACTTGTTGACCCTTCAACTTTCCCAAATCTTGGAACAGCTATGGAAATTCCTTTAGGAGATCATCTGCATGAGAGTCATGAATCTGCTTTGCAAATAATACTAATTCTAACTCCTCAATGGTGTGGCAACTGAGCAGCGTACCTTTCTGACCCTCTGTCATGTGTATCTTGGCTCTGGTCAATCGATCTTTGCATGTGATTTCTACCTCTATGGTCCCTCACAGGGGTAGCAGTGCTGTGCCGCTTTATGTATATATTACCACCAGACTAGGTGTGAGTGCCCCTTCAGAGCCTATCATGTCACCAATATGTGTACAGCCTGTCCTCTGCCAGTCAAGGAAATGTTCAGCCTCTAGAATTGGTGTATATTCAGAGTTCAACATATTCATTGTAAGTGGGCAAGGGAAGGCTGTGAGACCCTCCTTTTGCACCACTAAGTCCACACTGTCATTTTGGTCTTAGCCACCGAAGATGAGTTCATACCCTCACAGTCTATGTCTATTTGCTTTCGAAGGAATTTTCAAAATGTGTATCCCAGCTGGTTGCTGATCCATGAAGCAACAATGTTTTTTGCCTTATCCTTGAACCATTCCACCATCGGACACTACAGAAGTGCCTGGAAGAAGCACCATAGATTTGAAGTCCCAAGACCTCCCTCCCATGGGTGTCTATATGATTTTATAAAGGACATTTCTGTTTTTTTCTACCCCAGTTAAAGGAGTTTGTTCCTTTTTGGGTCATTGCTAGGAAGTCCAGAGAGGGCTGCAGTGGGAGAGTCTGGACTACAAATAAAAGCTCAGAAAAACACACCCATTTTTCTGGCAACCACTTTCCCGAACCAGGAAAAATCATGTTTAGACAAAGAATTGAAGTCCCATTGGATCTGTTAGATCAAAATGTTGTAACTAACCTTTGCCGTAGTTTCCTGGTTGGGACCTAACTGGATTCCCAGAAGGAAGATAATATGAGGGGCCCACTGAATTGTAAATTCTAAAAGCAGTATATTTTACAAAAAGGTTGGGTTTGCCAAACTTAGAATCTGAGACTTGCTTTGTTGTGTAGTTCTTATAAACCTTTATAGGATCTGCACATTTAGAAAACATACACTTTAGGATTGGTTGTCAAATGAAAAGAAGAGTCAAGGCACACAGGTAGCGAGAGGAAGAAAGAAATTTATAGTGGTGCAACGAACCAGAGATGTGACTCTCCTACACCTCTATTATGGAAACAATTCTTAATAAAAAAATCCACTGAGGTGGTTCAGCACTCAGCTTGCAGGTTAATTATGTATATATATATCTAAGCATTTTAGTCCAGAGTACATGTTAAACCGGGCATCATTGGCGTGAGTCTCCCTTACATTTTTACTGATTGCCTCCTCTGTTTTTTATCTGTTTTGCTGGTTAGATGCTTTTGGCACTGTGGCACAGCTGCTATTCAGTGTCACAGTGCAAGTGCTCCCTATGTTAAATTGTTGTACTAATTAGTGACTCCATCATTGGGTTGTTTGATTTACTTGTTAGACCCTGGTACTGTGCACCATGTGTGCCCAGGGCTTGTATATCAAATGCTGCAGGTGGGCTTGCAGCACTGGTTGTGCAACCCACAGAAGCAGCCTGTAAAGTGTGTCCCAGACCTGCCATTGCAGAGCCTGTGTGCAGTCTGATACTGCCATGTCAACTTTGCAAGTGCACCGACTTGCCAGTCCCTAAACCCTCCCTTTTCGTCTTATCAGACACCCCTCAGGAAGGCCCAAGGGCAGGGTGCATTGTACGTATAAGGTAGGACATGCCCTGGTGTGTAGCATGTCCTAATAGTGAATTACAGCCATTTTTGTTTTTTCACTATTGCAAGGGTACATGTTCCCCATAGGCCCGAATGGGCAGTTTGATTATAAAATCCTATAATTCTAGCTGACTCAGGGAACTCGGTAGAAATTCGAGTTTGGTATGCCTGAACTCAGAATGATAACATACAACTTTTAGTGAAGTTGGTTTTAACATTCTGTTTGGAAATACCACTTTTAGAAAGTAGGTATTTCCTTGCCTAATGATCCAAGCCTACCTCCGCTAGGTTGTGTATTCCTTGTCTGGAGTTTGAGTGACAGGGGTTAGGGAATTCCAGGAGACAGGGTGAGTCAGCACAGGGCTGAATAGAGAGATTTATCAATCAATCAATCAGGCATTTGTTAAGTGCGACTACTCACCCGTAAGGATCTCAAGGCACTGGGGGGGGGAGGTTTAGCAGGCTCCACTTCATCAAGGGGGGGGGTCTGTCGAAGAGCCAGGTTTTAAAGTTTCTTGCGAAGATGGGAAGCAATGTTGTCTGTCTGAGGTGGAGCGTCAGGGCATTCCAGGCTCGGGCCGCGAGGAGGGAGAAGGAGCGGCTTCCCAATCTGGTCTTTCTGGTGCAGGGAACCACAGCGTAGGAGAGCTGGGCAGATCGTAGGGTACTCTGGGTTGCGTGGAATTTGAGTCAGCTATCAGGTATGCTGGTCCGGTGTTGTGGAGGGCCTTGTGGGCATAGGTGAGCATCTTGAAGGTGACTCTAGCTTCGATGGGGAGACAGTGGAGTGTTCGCAGGTGCTAGGAGATGTGGCAGTGTCTTGGCAGGTCGTGGACCAGTCATGCGGCGGCATTCAGGATGTTCGGTAGCTTGCAGATTAGGTTTTTATTTTATTCCCGCGTAGTGTGTGTTGCTGTAGTCGAGTCTTCTGGGGACCAGGGCGTGAGTGACAGTCTTACTGTGTACAAGGGGGATCCATTTGAAGGTCTTACGTAGGAGGCGGAGGGTGTGGAAGCAGGAGGACGAGACAGAGTTGATCTGGCGGTCCATTTGAGCTCGGAGTCCAGGACGATTCCCAGGTTGCGTGCGTGGTCCGTGCAGGTGGGAGGGCTTCCGAGGGTGGGGGCCACCAGGTGTTGTTCCATGCGTCGGGGTTTGGGTCCATGATGAGTACTTCTTTTTTGTTGGTGTTTAGTCATAGGCAGCTGTTTTTCATCCATTTTCCGATGGCTTTCATGCCTTCTCGAAAATTGTGTCTGGTGGTATTGAGTTTGTTGGATAGGGAGAGGATAAGTTGGGTGTCGTCTGTGTATGACACAATGTTGAGTCCGTAGGTTCTGATGATGGGGGTGAGCGGAGCCATGTAGATGTTGTAGAGTGTAGGGCCGAGGGTGGTAGGTGTAGGGTCGAAGAGGAAAGGGGGGAGTCTGACCTGCTGCGTTCTACCAGAGAGGAAGGAGGAGATCCAGTTGAGGGTCTTGTCTTGGATCCCTGCGTCATAGAGTCTGCGTATTAGAGTGCGGTGAGAGACTGTGTCAAACGCCCCTGAGAGGTCGAGGAAGATGATGGCTGCTGTTTCTCCTTTGTCCAGTAGGGTGCGTATGTCGTCTGTTGCAGGGGGGTGGTTTCCTTTCTGTGGTTTTTTCTGAATTCGGATTGGGTGGATTCGAGGATGTTGTTCTCTTCAATGAATGTGGCGAGTTGGCTGTTGATGGCTTTCTCAATGACTTTTGCTGGGAACGGGAGCAGGGAGAGGGGTCTGTAGTTTTTGAGGTCGGTGGGTTCCGCCAAGGGTTTCTTCAGGAGTAGGTTGACCTTGGCATGTTTCCAGTCATTGGGGAATGTTGCGGTTGCCAGGGAGCGGCTGATGTGTGGCGGAGCATGGGTGCGATGGTGTTGGCGCTCTATTGAAAATGTGGTGGGGGCAGGGGTCCGTAGGGGCCCAGGAGTGGATTGACTTCATTGTCTTCAGTGTGTCTTTGGTGGTGAGGGCTGTCCAGTTGTCGATCGCTGGCTTCAGGGTGTCAGGGGAGGTTGGTGATGGTTCAATGTGTTGGTTATCTTTGTCAAAGTTGTCGTAGATGCTCTTGATTTTGTGGTGGAAAAACGTGCTAAGTTTATCGCAGAGGTCTTGTGAGGGAGGGATGTCAGTGGACTTGCTGGTGGGTTGGGCGAACACCTTGATGATGTTGAAGAGTTCTTTGCTGTTGTGTGCGTGAGTGGAGATTATGTTTTCAATCGCTTTTTTCCTCGTTTTTCTGATGAGTTGGTGATGGGCATTCGTGGCGGCTCTGAAGTTGTTGTAGGCTTCTGTGGATTTAGTGTTCCTCCATGCCTTTCCGAGGTGGTGGCAAGTGCATCTGAACTCTCAAAGTTCGGTGGTGAACCATCTGGCTTTCTTGGCGTGGGTGTTGCTGTATTTCTTGAAGGGGCTATGGTGTTGGCGCTGTCGGAGATCCATCTGTGCAGGATTCGGGCTGCAGTGTTGGGGTCATCGTTTTCTGCGATGGTTGGGGTGGAGTTGATGAATGATGAGGTTAGCTGGTCGTCAGTGATTCTGGTCGAATTTCTTAGTGGGAGCAGGTGCAGGTGTCTGTGGATGGGGGGTATTCTGAATGTGAAGTGGACGCATTAATGGTCAGGCCATGGGAGTTCGGTGGTGTGGCTGAAGGTGATGGAGTAACCTGTTGTGAAGAGGGGGTCGAGAATGTGTCCTGCTGAGTGCGTGGGTACAGTCAATATCTGACAGATTCCAATGTTGTGGAGGTTGTCCAGGAGGGATGTGGTGGTGGAGTCCAGCTGGTTGTCGAGGTGGAAGTTGAGGTCTCCCAGTAGGGAGTAGTTGGTGGACATGATGGAAAGCGGGGAGATGATGTCCGTGATGGAGTTGGTGAAAAGTCTGCATGTAGATGGGTGGGAGGAGTTGCACCTGGGATCTGAATAGGGCGTGTGCCTTCATTCCACAATGCTGGCTCCACCTCATGTGGTGTGTCTGATGTCCCTGTCCTACACTGTGAAATGAAAGAAGGAGTCTCCAGGACTGGCCAGAACTGGTTTGGACTAGGCAGAGGCCTCTCTGCCCTCAGAGAACAAAGAGAATATGAGTATAAATATGGGGACCCAGACCCCAAGACGTTAGATTGCTTCTGGGAACAAGACAAACCTTTTGCCAAGGAGAAGAACCAAGGAAGCTGCAGGAGTTTGGATTGCCCCCTGCCAGTGTGCTGTGGTTCTGGGTTGGCCTGTAGTGGTTTCTTTATTGCCAAGGAAAGGAACTTTTAACGAACTTTCATCATCTTGCAGAATATTACTCCAAGGCTTTGAACTTGTGCTTGCCTCCTGCTGAAGTCTCAGGGACAAAAGACTTAACTATCAGCTCCCCTCTGAATTTCCGTGCTGGTAATTCTGTCTGCAGTAGCCTGCTGGGAGCTGGAAGTGCGACGCATCGAGAAGAAGCGTGTCGCAGTCACAGCTGTTGTTGTCGCATTGCCTGAGAAGCGTGTCGCCACCGCAGAGGTTGCAACCGCATCACCAGAGAAGCGTGCCTTCTTCAAAGCTGTTACCCGACGCATCACCGGAGAAGAGTTTCGCCATCGCAAGGTCGCCGTCGCATCACTGGAGAAGCGCTTCGCAGGGCCTGTTGCGTCTCCAAAGCTACAGAGTTTGCCGCACGGCCGCTGGGCATGCATGCATCATCTTCACGTCATCGCATCAAGGGCACCATCTTATCGCATCGCAACCGGAATGCATCACAAGAATCTACACATCACCTCCTCTCCGGTAAAGAGCACAAATGCTTAACACACTGCCTCTGAGATAAGCCTGCCTGCTCGTGCCATGCTATCAAGGGGGTGAGCAGGGATTATCCAGTAGTGTAATCCCCTTTCCCTGACTTAGAAGCAAAGATCCCTATTTGGTCAAGGGTGTATACCATCGCCAACTAGAGACCCCCAGTTCTAACATTGATAGTGAGCGGTGAGGATTTGGACCTGCATTTGTGACTCATATACAGTAATTGGTGTACACTACTAGTGAGTGCAGACCAAACGCGACCACATACAATTGCTCCAAACAAAGACAACATGACATCTGGTTCAGCATGCATTGGTGTCCGGACTGATTTTAGACACACTTAACGGGTATGTTAGCCTGTATACCAGCTAGCTCACAGTGGGACTACAAATCCCTGTTACCAAGGAGAGAATAGTTATTGGCAACTATCGAACATAACAACCCTGATCCCTCAGGATCGAGGCAACGGTGTACTACTTTTCGCTCAGTCACTCGTGCTTACTTTGTCTCAGAGAGATACACAGAATAAACGGTGGGGATGTTTTTCAATAAGCATTTTATGAACCAGCAACATTCTAATGTAAAATAGGTGTGCTGAAACAACCATTGGACGGTAACAAATGATTATAAGGAATAACAGAGTAAAAGAATGGTAGATTTCTACCATAGTGCTAAAACAATGAATATGGGCAAGTATAAAAAATACATGACATTAATAAATGCGTACTACTACGATGTGACCCTAACTAAATGTACCTAAGTGTACCTAGCAGGTATGTGGGTGTAAAGCCAAGAATCCCTCTAGAATAAACTCAACCCCATTACATGAAGTGAGAGACTCACGGGGTGTCTTGGTCTTGAGATGGACCCCTTGCAAGGGATGTCAGACCACTGCGAGCTGGAGTGTCTGCGTGCAGGAACCTCAGCGTCTCGCGTCAGTGTGTCAGTATGGAAGATCTTTTCTCCTCTGACTACCTCAGCATGATATGGTGTATATATACCCAAAGCTGTACCCCCTGGGGATATACCTCGCTGTGTCATGTCGGACTAGGATGATGGAAGGAGTGACCCTTATACATAGTTATTATGCTGGAGATGGTAGGCCTGCTGTGATTCCAAGAATCCTCATAAATAATGAATGAGGCTTAAGCTTTTCAGAGAAAACCCCATGTCATCTTTGGACATTACCGCTACTAGGTAAAAGGTCAGTACTAAGAACCGTTTTGTAGTCAGTATCAGGGGAATGTAGGTGAAAGGTGCATTTACTTCCTGAGTAGATATTGGGGTACCTGTATGGAACATAAACCTGCCCAAAATGTATCTCATCCACATATCCCTGCAGTTAAGTTGCAGGATCTATCAGCGACAGGATGATGTCATCTGTATACAAGATTTTTTTTATAACTATCCCAGTCAAATGAGATGCTTTGGATTAGTTGATGGGCTCGTACTTTCCGCACTAGTGGCCCTATTTATAAGGCAAATAAGAGTGGATAGAGGGGACTTGCATGACGAGTCCCTCATTGAACAGTGAGGAGAGCACTCTTTGACTCGTATTTGTGCTTCAGAGGATGAATATCACCTATGAACCTTTCCCCAACTCCCATCTCGATAATGGCTTATGTACTGTATTGAATTCTTTTTCAGCATAAACAGCAAAGAGCAAAGCAGGTGTATTGGATCTTTTCACTTCATCCATGAGGTGTAACAGTCTCCTGCTGTTATCTGAGCATCAAACAAATAAATTATGCAATGGTGTACGCAATGCTTTACAATGTCAAACATTCTCCCCTAGTACAGAGATCTGAGCCTAGACCCATCATTTTTTTGCTCACCAGGCAATCCCAGTTTGGAAGCAGCCACATGCAAATCATTCTTGACTATGCTCTCCAGGGGAACAGTCCAGCCCGAACTGCCAGGCCAGGTCCTCCACATATCGAAAACAAGCATCGTAGGATCATTCCTGGGTATCACCCCATATCAGCCAGGAAAGCTTGTCTCCAGTGTCATTGGCTAATATCTTGCACTAATCCTGTAACTTGGAATTCAGAGCAGTTGCATTAAGCTTCAACTAACACCTACCAACAGAAGCAGGGTGGGTTATCCTTGAGCGAAAAACAGGGAAAAGGGACTGCAAAATCATCTGACCAGGATAAAGGTAATGCCTGGTACGCTCTCAAAGGTTTTAAGTTTAAGAGTATTGGAACCAGTAAGTGGTCAGCCTCATGAGTGGGATCATTGTTAACAAGCTGGATATCAAGGACCATGAAATCTTCAATAAGGGTAGAGGCAGTTTTGCAAAAGCTCTGTGACTGCCCTTTCTAGTTCTACCATTTTTTCGCTGTATTATTCTCAGTTTTCATTAGGTGACCTCTGATAGTCGCCTTCCAGGCTCCCCTAAGGGTGGGACCTCTTTCCAGTCATTCTCCTCTAAAAACAATTTTATCGCATATGAATAGCCAATTTGTGAGGTATGGGCTACATATAGTACAGCAACCTCCAGCAGCAATAATTCTAGCATGGTTCGGGAGTAGCAATTCAACAGATATTGGTGTATGGTCTAACAGTGCAATGCGGTGGATTTTGTACCCTATCTTCCAATCTAATAGGGCTGGGGATTCCAAACTGTAGTTGAGTAGTTGGTAGGTTTTGTGCAAGATTGAATAATACTTGTAACAACAAGAGAGGAAGGGGACGGAACACATGCTCCTACTCCCCTCGAGAGAAAGCAAGACAACAACAGAGGAGAGTAATACCCATAAAAACTAGAGAAAGAGCAAGCATGTAGCCACACTCACGGTAAGGGTAAACTGTGTGAAAAACCACATTAGGTTGTTCAGAAAGCCCTCACTCACCAACCTATTTGGTGACATGCTTCATCATCGTACCCCACCAGGAGTGGCCGAGTGCCACCCTAGTGTGCTGCAATGCCAGGTTGATACGGAGCTGGTTTTTGTGATACGTGAAGTGTGAATTAAGTGAGCTAAAAATTTCCCAATCGTGTCAAAAAAGTAATTTATTAGTTTTGCCAATTGGACATAAATAAAAACACAAGTGTAGGATAAAGGACCAAAATTAAAAGTCCCGTTTTTATCCCTGCTGTGTGGTCATCATGTTTCTGCCTATGTGTGAGTAGTTAATCAGGCATTCATCAGGACCAATGGAATAAAGTGTAGTGATGAACCCCGGTGGAATGGGCGCTTTAAGGCCCACCCTAGCCTGGGGTTGCTCGTTTAAAAAAAGGATTTAAAAAAAAAAAAACATTGTATGTGGATTCCGTCACTTTGGAGTGGAACCGAGTTTACTACTAGGTGCTAACGATCGGAGCACCATGGGTCCCGGGATGGGGGTGGTAGCAAAATGGCACACCGCCCTGTATGCTAGGCACCCGCTTGGTACCTGCGTGAGCCCTCACTTGCCGGACCCCGAAGACCCCTGAAATGGAGCCAGAGTGAGGGCTGCATGATAATCATGGTGTGGGCCCTCCAGTGGTAACCACCACCTCCGCCCCTGTCATGACCCTCAGGCCCACCTGGGGGATCATTATTGGGTCCCCCCGATGGCCCTTAGTTCTTCCATAGCCTACAGCAATCATCATTTTTCAGAGGGGGGACATTGTGCTTTTAAAAACTTTCCAGAACTGCTTGTCTTCAGTAGGATATGGATCTTGGGTCTCGTTTCACTGGCTGCAATAGTTGTGACACTCTTTACCACTGTTGCAGTTACTAAAAATGTGGAGATCTTGTTCTTGGGCTCTGATCCATTGTTGGGCCCTCTTCATTCAGGCCTAAGACCTTACATACTTCAGCAAAATAATGTAACAGAAAGTGCTGCTCTTGCCATTTAAATCTAAAGGGATGTCCAAAAACCTTGTTTGATGCCCTGGTCACAGCTGAAGTTTGAAACTGGCCTGAAGTCTCTGCGTTGCTGTAATGTTATAGCTGAGAGGGTTTGGTAGAGATGAAATCGAGTTCTTTGGAAGTCAATGATCACTTTATCCGGTGTGACTTGGAGAATGTCCTCCTTTGCAATTTAATGATGCACACATGCTAGGACTCTTCAGAGACAATACATGCTGTAAGAGCTGCTACACATATCTGAGGAAGACTGTATGTTCCACTGTGCTCAAGACTCCTCACATCTGTACATTCTGCCACCTTAAGTGGTTCTCCAGGACCTCCAGGTGAGTTTGAATATCCTTTTGTTGATTTTTCAGGTGGATCAGTTCTTGCCTTATAATCTCAATTTCCTCCTTTCTGGCTACCCCAGAGTCCTCCAAGGCTGACACTCTGACCCATAATTCAGTGATGTCTTGCTTCACCTCTCCTAGCTTTTTCATCAGATCTAATTTTACTGCTTGGATATTTGCTCTGAGTCCACCAAATAGCAATTCTATAAAGGCTTCATCAAAAGTCAAATGTCTGTCGCTGTCCGGGGGGTTCTATTTTGAATATTTTGTTGAGGGGCATCTTTGGCAGCAACATTTAGTATGGTTTGTGTCAAACCTGTTAGCATGTTGTGTACATTGGCATCCATTGTGTTTTTCCCAGATGCCGCAACATATTAGCTAACTGCACCCTCCCACCTAGCCTCCCACTTCCTGATGGCCCCGGAAACGCCTCCTCAGACAAATGTCCCTAAGCTCCCACTGTAAATTGCCTTCTTAGCACTAGTAGTGAGGGGGCTTGATTGGGTCGATCGTCACTGCTGTGCCTGCAACCAGCGGATACTCCACTTTTCCTGGTAGGATGCTTTTGTCAGGCCGTGATGGACACCCTACAATATCCCGCTCCCCTCAGTGTTCTTATCTACTATTTGGGTACAATGGCACCATGATGTGAAGGGGTGTCACCACACCCCAGCAAACCGTGAATTCTTGGCCATGAAGTCGGCCACCCCCCACTAGCATCGGAGTAGCAATGCTTAGGGTGAACCCAACTTGCCTCACTGCACAGTACCCATGTGCCCCATGCTACTTCTGTACTTCTGTATTCAGGGCGTCAATGGAGGCAGCTCCACTGTTGTATTTCAGATCAGGGATGTGGGTCTCTCTCCACCTCATCCCACTCCACCCAGTACTGGGAACAACTGCTCCAGGGCCTCACAAAAAACAGCTGTTAGCTCCAGAACACTGTCTAAAGGTTACAAACTGAGGTGCTTCTCACCTTCAGTCACTGCCTGCCACCCGTCACGGTTTACTATGCAGCCATCCTCTGCTCTGGGGAACGCTCTGCCCGTCACATTCAATGGATTGTTCCAGCACAGCAGAGAACCGTACTGCCTCAGGACTTGCTGCATGGTGCCAGCCGCTATCATGTGTTAAACTATGCAGGGCCTGACAAATGTTCACTCTTGGGAGCCGGGATTTAAAAGTCATTTACCAGCAATCTGGCCGGCCGCCCGCCCATATGGTCCGGTGTGCTGCCTCTCTGCTTTTGAGGGCCCACTGAAACCCACCATGCTAAATTAAGACAAGTTTAACTGGTAAAGGTGGGAGAGTTTGGGGAAGCATCCTACTTGTCTAACATCTTGGCCACATCCCACTAAGTTTCGTTAACCCCTTCCATGCTCATGACGAGCTCAGCTCGTCATGGCATATACCTCTCAGGTGCTCATGACGAGCTGAACACGTCATGACCACACCCGTTTTCATTGCTGTCCAGCACAGCAGGGGAAACTCTCAAGCAGCGATGAGGTTAAAAGTGGTTCTGTGGGCATAGATTGTTTATGGACTTCAAAAGACTGGTGGTTACAAAGACGCCCCTTACCAATGTTCTCTTAGTCAGTCCAAGCCACAAACAAAGAAAAGTTGATATTTAGGTGTTTTTAGAGATGAGTGTGTTTCTATGGTTTCAGATATTCATAGACCCCTTTACTTTCCTCTTCTCCGCTAGTTTTCCTCTAATTCAAGGCAATTAACTGTGTAGGTACCACTGGTTTCTCCAAAATACAGTATTTAGGCACCGTGATAGTTGAAAATTAATTAACTGCCTTTCCAAAATATTACCTACATGGGTGGGGAGGCAGCTAACTAGCCAATGCCTAAGAAATGACAGGTGCACCGTTTTTGCTTCAGGGAACTACTTCTTCTGTCGAAGTAAGGCCTATCCTATATTTTAATGTGTGGAGTTCTCTGCCCCATACTATTAACTCATAGTTGGTGAATACCAAAAAAGTAAACATACACAAAAGTGCATCTTTGCTTTTGTTAACCAGGCACAAAGTACATACAATTCATCTAAATGCAAATAATATACTATTCACCTTAGGAAACCCTGTTAAATTGCTCATAGGAATCTTGAAGATTCTGAAGCAAATGGAGCCAACTTGGGGTTTAAAGTGAACCTTGAAAAATGGAACTACTGGATGTGGATCTTGATCTTATAGACTGGAAAAAAACTAGGGGCATAATCACTATTCAGGTGGTGCGGATGCAGTATTCAATACCTGGCACCAGATTTACTAAGGGCTTGGGTTAGCTCTTGCGTGACGCTACTCATTGCAAGTTACAACACATGTCCTTTAGTGGGACTTAATACGCCACGCAAAGCCACCATGTGTGGTTTGGTAAATCTAAAGTAATGCATGGCAGTGCATATTGCTGCATTGCATTACCTTGACAAAAAGGCATTCCATGGGTGGAGAATGGGAATTCATATGCATTCACTCATGGATTTGTCACGCTTCCATATTTACAAAGAGTTGTAAACCTGGGAATATGTCAAAATGGTATGCCTCCCACACCTAGGCATAACGAGGAGAAATATCTTTATTTCTCCTAGCTGCTTCCTTTATGTATGTGTGATGCATGCCTTTAGGAATTGGTTTTGTGCCGGAAGGTGTCCCTTCCTGTGTAAAAACAATACAGCCTGTAGCTCAAGCACCCTTGCACTATGGTGCAAATGTGCCTGCGTTGCTTCTAGGCAGCACACAGCTTTCAAACACAAGGAGGCAGGAGAAATGTGCCATATCTTTTTAAACATGGCACATTTCTGATGTCTCCCTTTCATGCAATGCAGCAGAGTGCAGCAAGTTGCCTTGCTTTGCTGTGTTGCATGAAATGCTAGTAAATCTGATCCCTGGTGTAAGAAATTTGAGTATTAGATGTAGATGAGAGGAGTGAAAACTCAGCCCAAAAACTAATCACAGTCCTTGTCAGGGTGAACCACAAAATTCATTAAATATACATGTCCTTAACCCTCTAGTAGCTTGGCATGAACGCAGTTAGGCAATATTAAAGTACTTATGCAGCACTCAAACTGAAATAAAGTGAAAATACAACACAAGAAAATTCCCAGGGGGAATTCCCTCCTCTGCCTGTATATTTAACTGAGGGATGCATTACCATAAATGTCAGGTCCATGCTTCAGTGCTGCATTCTGGGGTATCACCGCAGGGGAGAGGAGGAAGAGCCAGGTTCCTACTCAGCTGCTCGGAGCCTCTGTTCTGCTGGAGCCCCGCTTTCATCAACTAAGTGAGGTGCTTAATTCCCCACCTAAACAACTGTTTCAACCATCTCCGGACATCGGATGGTCGGGAGCGTCCGACGCTGTGGTTGCCTTTCCAACCAGTCGCAGCAACACCAGGATACTGGCAAAAAAAAATCTTACCCGCCGTTTTTAACCACAAGATGGCGCCTAATAAGGAATGGACCTGCTTTTAGAATGATTAGAAGCGGATCCAGGGGAACTTTTACTGAACTACCTACCTCCTACCCCTCCCCGCTCTACTCTTCTTCACTTTCCTGCTACTGACCTCTGCCCTTACCTGTCCTAGCCCTCAGTCCCCACCCTGTTCATCTGTGAATTTTCCCCCGTCATTTGAGATCTAGCTATTTTGTCTGATGCCTGATGGAGCTACCTGGTTTAGCTATAGTGGAGACAGGTCGGGGATTCCCTCCTTAGACGTCACCTACCCAGTCGGTCTTTAGCCAGACTTCCTTTCATCTCTCCTGTCATCTCTTCCCGCATCCTCCCTCTATTTATGTCTCTCCTTCTCTCCTCGCTCAATGTATTGAGACTGAACTATTTTGTCTGATGCCTGATGGAGCTACCTGGTTTAGCTATAGTGGAGACAGGTCGGGGATTCCCTCCTTAGACGTCACCTACCCAGTCGGTCTTTAGCCAGACTTCCTTTCATCTCTCCTGTCATCTCTTCCCGCATCCTCCCTCTATTTATGTCTCTCCTTCTCTCCTCGCTCAATGTATTGAGACTGAACTATTTTGTCTGATGCCTGATGGAGCTACCTGGTTTAGCTTGGCCGATGCCCGGTGGAGCTGTCCTATGCAGCTGTAGAGGAGTCTTGCCCCTTGGCCGTCACCTACCCAGCCAGTCATCGGACATTGTTTTTCCTTGTCTCCACGTTTGTGTCTCTTTCCATCCCCCTTAGATGGAACTATGACGACGCCCCCAGGGCGGACCCCAAAACTGTTTTTACCTACCGCGGAGCCTGAGCAACTTTGGCCAATGCCCGGTGGAGCTGTCCTATACAGTTAAAGAGGAGTCTGGCCCCTTGGCCGTCACCTACCCAGCTGGTCATCTGACTTTGTTTTTCCTTGTCTCCCTGTTCGTGTCTCCCTCCCTCCTCCCCCTGTGATTCTTTTATTCAAATTGATGTAACTATGTAACCTGTAACTCGCTGATTCAAATGATATACCTATGTATACTGTAACTCCCTGATCCTCATGTAAAGTGCTCAGATACCTCCGGGTTTAGCCAGCGCTATATAAAACATTGTAAATAAAAATAAATATGAAAAAATAGGGGTACGCTGAATCCAAAGTGGATTGTTAAAGGCACATTGCTGGAGAGTGAGGTCCTTGAGCTATCATTGTCCCTGGTGGTAAAGCTCCAAGAGGGTGAAGTGTGCCATCTGTGCCCAGGAAGGCCTCGATAGTGAAGGGTTGCTGCTTTGCTTCTGTCCCAATTAAGCCCTGTAAGTTCAGACTTTTCTGGAACTCACATCTCCTTTGGTGGGGCAGAACAGCAAACTGAGACTGACCGGTTATTTGACTTTGACAGCTCTAGCCTTGATGGTGTTCCTGGCCTCTGACGACTCTCCAAGCAGAAAGCTGGCAAAAAGTTTATAAGTCCCCCTTTTTCAGATTGGGGACAGGAGGAGTACACTCTAACACCAGCCAGGTGTCCAGGACCTGGGTGGGCATCATCTGAAGATTAGGATTCACTCCAACAGCGGACAGCCCAGATGGAACTGGGCCTTTGGGCAGTTTTAGGGAGAGTGGCATCCAAAAGTTTGTTTTGTCACTGTAGCTCAAATTGGAGGTCAGCCAACTGTTCCTTGGAGTTAACTTAGGGGTCCTGGGTTGAGGGCAAAATGGTCTAGTATTCCTTCAGGATTTAGACAACTGGGAGCCCTTCTTCTGATCTTCACAACTCCTGGAGTGTTTTGAGAATAGCACTGAGGATGCCATGTTTATGTCCAGTGTCGGCATTTGGGTGGAGAAAACAACTAGGCTCTCCCTAACCAAAGGTGTAAAAGTTCCCAGGCATGACCCTCCCCAATTCTGCAGCACTTCCTCTGTGGTTTACTGTAATGTATCCTACAATATCCCTCTCTATCTAAATTCATTAATGCAGAGCCCATGTTCCCCTGTTTAGTGCTCCCTGTGCACACCTTGAGGTGTGGCTAGGATAATGGAAAAATCCTCTCTTGTGTCAACCAAAACCAATTTCGGACCAGCTCTTACATCCCACCAGGTTTGGAGCTAAGCGGACTAGGAAGACAAAGAGAGGCAAACCTAGGTGTACATCTGCCAGTGACAGGATAGTCATCCTTTTAAGCTCAGGAAGGGGCTGGGCATAACCTGCATGCCATTCTGCTCTAGGAGAAAAACACCTCTCTACACCAAAGCCTTTTGAGCACTGACTGGGAGCAATCCACATCTCACCATGGGGGGAGCCATTTAACAGACAGGTGACACTGGTTATCTTCGAAATAGTAATATAATATCCAACTTTACCATTAGGTTGGATTTTAAATTGATATTTAAATGAGTCAGTGAATGAATGAATGAATGAATGAAATGAAGTTTAGGGAGCACAACTACTGCTTCTGAATGAAGTGTCCCAGCGCTGAGGTGAAATAGAAAGTAAGACTAAACAAGCTACATCTCATGTAAGAGAAGAATTTTAAAGTGTGCCTTAAAAAGTCTTTCCAAGGGGATAGCACAGAGGTATTCAGGTAAGGAGTTCCACAGTCTAGGGGCAAGAAATGAGATTGACCTCATTCCATTCTTTTATGCACTTTAGGTATACATAGCAAATTTAGATTAGCAGATCGCAATGCCCTCTGGGTAAAGTTTTATAACATTTTCCTGAATGTAGAGTAGACCGATTCTATGAAATACTTTGTAGGTAAACATCAAAGCTTTAAATGTGATTCTCAAACTGACTGACAGCCAGTGCAGTTGTTTTAAACCTTGTTAAATCGATTATCTTTTGGGAATGTTTAAGACAAGACGTACTGCTGCATTCTGAATATGCTGCAGACGACTTACCAACTTTTGTGGGACTCCCAGATGCAGTACGTTGATATAGTCCGATCCGGATGTAATTAGCGCATGAACAATATCTTTCAGGTAGCCAGAGGGAGATATTTCAAAGTCTTCCTGAGGGACTTAATAAGGAGAAACCAGGTGGTGAGAGTAGCCCGCACATGTGCTATAAAAAAGAGGGACGTATCCAGATGAAACCCGAGATTCTTATCTTTAGGAGTTGGAAAGGGCAGCAGCTCCATAGGCCACAGTCTTGTCAAATCTAGAGGGAGTAGGATGTACCAAAGATAAACATTTCTGATATTTCTGAATTTATCTTTAAACAGTTGCTATGCATCCAGCTGGCAGCAGACGAGAGACATCCCTCAAAGTGTTCTACCATGGTCTTGTCGAGCTGTTGAAATGATAACATAAGCTGAGTGTTGTCTGCATAAGAGATATATAGATTTTGAACAATGTAGGGCTTAAAGCCGAGCCCCGAGGAACCCCACAATGCATTTCTCTAACTGGGAGGTGAAAGGTGATAAAAAAAAAACTCACTGGGTGCTTACCAGAGAGATAAGAATTGAACAATCCCAGCCTCCTCAAGCCTCTGTAAGATTATTTCGTGGGACACCGTATGAAATGAGGCAGACAAATCTAGCAAAATGATCACCAATTTTTTTCTAAGTCTAGATCGAATCTAATAAACTCAGTAACCTCCAGAATATCTGACTCTCTGCTAAACCCAGAGTGGAAGCCTGAATGAGATGAATGGAGGATGTTATTTCTTTCGATATTGCTGGTAATTTAAGCATTTACCTGTGTTTTCAAAATTTTTCCCAAGATGGAAAGAAGTGAGAAAGGCCTATGGTTGCCTAGAAGGGAAGGGTTTGCATTGGTTTGTTTCAAAAGTGGCCCACCAATGCCTTTTTCCAAACATCAGCCACAGTGACTAGTTCCAAAGATAACTTGAATAAGGAATTAATATGTCGGTTAACGAAAGTCCCTGCTGAGACCAAAAGTTTGGAGGACAAAGACAAAGGGAGAAACTGATCTGACTTTTTGAGTAGTGTTATCAGAATAATCTTTCCAGCAGCACCAAATGGAAATTAGACACTCAGTTGGTATAGAGGAACCCAGTGTTTTCTATGGGAGGGCCACCCTTTCTACAATGAAAAAGTACTTTGTGGGCTATTCATTACATTGACATGTACAACTTTAATATATATTTACTTGCTAAATACCGTGTACTCTGTCTATGGGCATTTAGGGCCTACCTTTGTGTCACTTATAAGTACTACAAGGGAATGGTTAGGTCCGTCAAAAGGTTTATTTTGCCAGATCGAAATGGTAGATTAAATTTGCACTCATAGGCTGCAAGGGCCGGCCTGGAGACATGTTCTACAATGCTACTTAGTGGGTGGCACAACGCGGCCTGCAGACCACATGTAACATTTAATTTACAGGCCCTAGGTACATGTAGTATCATATGCATTGTACATATAATTAAATTAAATGTACCATTTAGATGTATGCTAATGGTACCATGTTTAACAGGGAGAGTACAAGCACTTCATCACTGGCTAGTAGGAGTGAAGTGCAAAGAGTCCTATGGCCAACAAAGGCATGTTATGTTGAATAAGGCAATATATCTGGGGGGACACCATGCAAAAGATGGTCCATTACAGCACCTTGCAATACATAATACACTGTCAATATATACCCTACATAAAGCAAATTACCCCAAAATAATTTCCCAAATCAAAAGGGACCTATTCAGCTGGCAGCCTTTATTTATTTCATGGCCTGGGATGGTGGGAATGTTAACAATCAATATTCATTTGGTGCTTTTATATTTATTTCAAATCCTTACCTTCCCGACTGAACTAGCAGACATACAAAACTTGGGACACAATCACCTGAGGTGTTAAGATGGCCAAAAATCTTTTTATTGTCATATAATGACAAATATGATGAAAGATAATCTAGTCCTATTAATAAATGAATTCAATACATTAGGCAGAAGATTACCTACCAGCTTTAAAAGCACATTAATATTACTTTTTGAAAGTTCAGGATGGCAAGTAAAGAAAAGAAAACAAACATATGGTTATGTAATTACCTGGGTACAAACAGTCTGTTATTCCAAAATAGCAATATCACAGCTATTCAAGGAAGGCAATCCAAAGCCTTACCATAGTCGCAAACAATCCCATGCTGTTACACCAATAGTTCATGCAGAATGATGGATGTAATAGATTTTATATTACTGTGTGGATCCCAGCTCAACCAAGCCCAGATGCGATCAAATGTTATAATAGAGCAAAAGCTCCTTGGTTTAGTCAATGAGAGTACTAGCTCATAGATCTGCTTCATAATTGCCCACCACTGAGCTACCCTAGGAGGCAATGAGGAGATCCATGCTCTGGCAATGCAGAGCCTGGCCAACTCAATAATGATAGATAATATTTGTTCTAATACCAGGTCGTCTTCCACTCCATATCCTAGCATAATCTTTTATTATGTAAACTGTGTGTCATAACTAATACATAATCCAGAGAGATGATTCACATCTGCCCAAAACTCTCCCAGTTTGGGGCAGGCAGCAAACATATGTAAAATATTTGCTACTACCTAGCCGCATTTCGGACACTTTGTTAGCCTCACTATAGTTCCTGGCCCACCTGAGATTCTATCAGGAGTACAATAAAGCATACATGTAGTTTAAATAGTTGCAATTTTAAATTAATGGAATACAGTCTCTAATGCAGCAAGAATTTAAGAGGGAACTAATTATCCAGAAAGAACATTACTCCATTTAGCTGCATGTTTAATACTATCATTGGCAGGATACTGATAGCAGTTTTGATAGACGGTGCTTATAAGTGGCTTCTTAGATGCCCGGTAAGGACAAGTAGGTAGGTTGGGACTTTTAGGTGCCATTATAATCCTACAACCCACCATAAAATAATCTCTAATCTGTAAATACTTAAAGAAAAAAATTATGAGGAGGGTCATAGGAAGTGCAAAACCCATGTAGGTCATAAAGATGTCCTAAGTGCTTGATCCCATAGTTAGACCAAGCTCTACTGGTAGAGTCATGCAATATAGCCACAAGCATTGGGCTGTCCTATAAGGGCATATTTGAATGCATGAGTGGTAGAGAGTATTTGGAAAAAAATCTCATGTCATATATGTTATATCCTTAATAAACTTACATCTTACCCACTTGAAATAGTGGGGTGCCCTGAGTCTGTATAGAAACAATCTGCTAACTGAGCGCAAAGTGATCAAAAAATGCGATAAAGTTCTGTTTGCCATTTGTCAAGAGATTGTGGAAACGCCCAGCAAACGCTTCCCAAAAGTAAAGCTTGTAGTCAGGGAGCTGAAACCCCCCAGGTTATAAGGAAACTTAATAAACTGTATTGCCCATTGAGTCCATCTGTAACACCAGATAAAACTACTGATGGCACCTTCTAATTGTTTAAAAAAAGAATTTGGGACACATAAAGGAATTGCATAAAAAAAATATAAGATTTGGGTAAGATATTAGTTTTAATAACATTACACCGACTAGTAATTAGGATAGATAACTTATTACATCATTTTAGATTCTTTATAATAGATTATAAGAGAGCCTCATAATTTAACTTAACTATTTGTTCCACCTGTGATGTAAGCTGAACACCTAGGTATGTAGCCGATGAGCTAGCCCCAGGTATCAAGATTTCTGGCTGAAAGTTAAGAAGAACTTGTGTTTTAGCTATGTTTAGTTTATAGCCAGAATATGTACCAAATGTATTAGCTTCATCCTTAATAGGATCAAGTGCAGCTTAGGGATTAGAAGAACAGATCTCCACGTCATCGGCGTAAGCAGTGATTTTAAAGTTGCATGCTTCAGAATTGGTAGGATGAATAAAATCATTCAGATACAGAGAACACAAATATGGCTCCATATATATAGGATATACTCCATATCTGAAAGTAAACGGTGAGGAAAAGAATTGGCGCCACTTTTTTCATGCACCTGTAAGTATGGGATTACTATCCTAGGTAACTCTGGGACATACTTCCATTCTTGCTGCTTGTATTAATCTACTAATAACAAAAACTATGTCAATCCTGGAATAGTGTTTATGCGGAACCGAACAATACATGTATTCCGGCACCAATTGGTGTAATACCCTCCATACATCACTCAGACAACATAAGTAAGCCAGTTCAAAAATAGAGGCCCTAGTTTTCACCATTCAAAGAGAACTAGGTGGATTTGGGAGTCAAAACTGTAGTCTAGTATGCAATTAAAGTCACCCATGACCAAAGCTTCACCCTACCATTCCAATAACTCATCTACAATATTCGGCTCATCAACATTAGGCCCATAAACTATGCAAAACACATATTTCGTATTGTGCAATATAAGCTGCGCAATCACACGTCAACCCCTGGAATCCCCAGCAGTTTTTAATACTTTGTATTCTAATGTGCTATCAGACAAAAAGGCTACCCCCAGAAATAGACATACTGGATGTACAAGAAATAATCTGTCCTTATATTGCATTCTTGGTTAGAAATACTAAATGAAGCTTATTCATTTGAAATTCCTCACTGACTTTTTGGCATATACTGGATACATTTAAGTCAGAAACGTTCGAACACACACGTTTAAATGTACACATTAAAACGATCCCTCAGTTTCGTCCATTTGGAGAAGCCATCCTAAAACCAAAGAGGCCCCTTGCCTTGCAGTTTGACAAAAGAAAATACAAGATAGTATAATAGCACTTGATCACTTTGAATTATTTTATTCTCCATAAGACCACCCCCTGAATCTGACTTAATCACCCCTAACCTGAAGATGTCGATGGACATGACAGTCCAAAGAACCTGTCTTCTGTGCTCTCCGCAGTGACCTATCATGGACCGCAGCCCCATGGCTGGAAAATAAGAAAGGAAGAGGCAAGAGTGAGGGAGGAGGAGATTAGAAGCTGAAAGAAAAGAAATCAAGAACCATTAGTGTCAGCACGACCTCCCTCCCCGCCCACATAGGAGAACAATAGGTTTACATATCTGTATTATAAGAAAAAAGAGCAGCAAAAAGAGCGCTCTGCAAAATTCACTCATTCATACAACAGAGGTTCTGTGGAGCATCCTGTTCTGTAAAGCATAATCACATTTGACCATCTTTGATGACCTTGAGCCCAGTAGATTATTACAAGAAAACCTGAGTCCCAGCAGCTTTTAGTGGATGAGTAAATTGATGAAGTTTCCAAAGCCTATCTATTGTAGATTTACAAAGATCAGAGTGGATTGATATGGACATGGAGTCAAAAATCACAATAGTCGTGGTCGAGCTTTAATAGGAATGGCCAGCCTTAGCAGAAAATTGCCAATAAAAATCAAGTTAGGACAATAATTCCCTGTCCAATTGCTGGTACTAGAAGCATTCAGTTTATTGGAGTGGTTAATAGTTCCAGTCAGACAGTTCTGGAAATGCTTTCCCAAACAGCTGCACAATAAACTGGCGAGGATCATCTTCTTTCCCATCGAATATGTCAAATACGCGGAGGTTGTTCCGTCTCTGTTGATTTTCCAAATCCTCAATTATAAATTGTATTGAATCCAAGTCGTTTTCATGACCCTCAATAAACTTGTTAGCTGCTGAACATGTGTCTCCAATGTCCAAGGCACATTGCTGAAGTTCAACCAAATCTGTAGAAAGGGCTGACACTTTGCTGGTAACTTCAGCTAGAAAGCGCTGAATAGTTGCACTATCTGCTTGATCTTGGGTGTAGTCTTGTTGTGCCTCTGCCCGCTGAGCCTGCAGCAACAGCAGTATAGCAGGGCAACAATGCTTCCTGCTCAAGTTCCACTGACAACAGGTCAGATAAAGCAACTGATGAGGGCCAGCTGGGCATCACCTGTTGAGTAAGGGCTAGACTCAGAGGCAACAGAGTTTTGTAGGCTGCTAGAGATTGAAGAAAGTGGCTCAGCAGACCTTTGCCTACCTGTGTTGGTAGAGTTTAAAGATTCCAATGAAACATTAAATAGGCGTGAAATTAGTGCTTAAACCTCTTCCTTTGACATGACCCAAACCCATATTAAGCTGCCTTTGGCTGTATTTGGCTGGATTGCTCACTATCTGACTCCTCTGCCATGAGGGACTTAATTTTCCACCCTGCACACTTTTAGAAATTATTTGAGGTTCTCCGTACAACTTCGTGCATTATATAAATGACAGCTTTCGTTGTTTTATGGAGATAGCTGTGCCAGATTTAGCCACAGTCTCTTCTATTGTGCTCAATATTGTATCCGCATTACTACTTTCATATGGAGTATCAATCCATGATTCACTGCTTACATCAGGCAATTGTGTGTGGGCTCAAACTGCTGCGGCAGGTACAGAAGTGGAGGGGTGAAAGACCCTTTCCTTTCGAATTGAGGATAACTCTGGTAACTGTTTCTTGGGTCTCTGGTACGTGGAAGCTTGTGCAGCCTTTAAGGGAGGCGGAGGAGAATGCAACAGTGTATCAACTGTGTTAATTCCTCCTGGGCTTCTGCAACAGTGTTGTCCTCTATGGAAGTCCTTAGAGAGTCTGTGGACCCTGTAGAGACAGCAGTCATTAATATATCAGCAAACCAGGATTCATCCCCCAGGGCAGGTGCCTCCATAGAATGCACCTGCAAATTAGAGGTTGTGGAGCTTGGCGTAAGCAGTTTTACGATCAGGCGCCTAACCAAGGAATTTTCGGCAACATCAGAATGTGTTTTCCAAGCCATCATTGTTATTCTCAACCAAAGCTTTGGCCGAGTTGCGCGCCACCAGTACAACAGCAAAAAGGGGTGATAGAGGATAATTTGCGCTGGGAAGAGAAAATATTAGTACAATCACAGTATTTGATAAGCTCAAAAGGATCAGATTCTGGTCACCCCACCAGAGTCAAAACCTGCGACAACAAGGGGCCACAGTTAATCGTAAACACATGCAATAGATCCTGAGCTGAAAGAGTTAAAGTCAGTTCAAAGTATCAAGTCCCAATATTTCAGGTGCTCTTCATTTTATTCTTCATAAAAAATGTATTTGTGTTCAGTTGATAGAATCCAATCTTCACACATTAGGAAGAGAAACAACCGCTGCCAACACGTGTTTCGTCTAGGTCGTTAAGACCACTAGACTTCATCAGGGCAACAGTTCCTTAGCGTGTACCGGCTATGTACTTGGAGCGTCTTGCTCCAAGTACATAGCCGGTACACGCTAAGGAACACACTGCTTCCTATCAGGACCCGTACTCGGAGGAAATATTTTGAATATTTTTTATGGATTGGGTGGACACTGTCTAACGATTTGAAGGATTGGACGTTCTTCCCTTTTTGGATATGTACTTGGAGCAAGACGCTTACTTGGAACTAAATCTGTAGCTAGCACAATACGCCTATACTTATCTATTGGATTGTCTCAGTAGACTTTTGCCCTGATGAAGTCTAGTGGTCTTAACGACCTAGACGAAACACGTGTTGGCAGCGGTTGTTTCTCTTCCTAATGTGTGAAGATTGGATTCTATCAACTGAACACAAATACATTTTTTATGAAGAATAAAATGAAGAGCACCTGAAATATTGGGACTTGATACTTTGAACTGACTCTAACTCTTTCAGCTCAGGATCTATTGCATGTGTTTGCGCGCCACCAGTCCACCGTAGTGAGCATGTGTTCGTGGCTGCGCCACTCCACAGCAGTTTGCAGGCAGGTCGCCAATAAAAGCAGGATCGTAAACAGCAAAGCTTCTGAGGAACCAAACTCCGGGAAACTGCGCCGCCCCGACTTAAAGAGTTGCCACATAAACGACGGGAGCCTCCAGCTCAGATCCGTAGACACTGGTAATCACAGGAGGAGTTCAATTCAGCTGAGCGTTGCGGAACCGTGGGGCCAACATCAGGTAGGAACACAGGAACAACGCAGAGGAGACGCCCTCAGCATCAAGTTTAACCTGCCCTCTTCCCCAGCCTGTTTGGCAACCAAGATGGCTAGAATCCCAATTAAGTTGAAACTTGCAAATAGACAATATGATGGGCCATCCCTGCTGATTACAGAATCCTATAATATAACTGCCCAGGAGAAACATATGTGTAATCTCCAAGAAGAATTGTATCTTGCTGGCCCCATATGAAGCAGCCTTATATGTAGACCATTTTGGGATCTATATTGGTTGCCAAAGCCGCAAAGACAGAAAGTAGTGTATGGCGTGGAAGTGCTACATCACCGTAGTGAAAGCTGTCTAAGATGCCTAAAATTATTAGATACCCCATTGATGTACACAGCTATTCATCATAATCCAAGTATCTCTCCGTCTATGACACAGGTCACATTTACTCGATGGAAGGAAGGGGACTGCTACATCTTAACATTACTTGCGAGAAGCCTGGAGAATTCTAGCATGTTTGGTAACTGTGTTATCTCTTTCTTCAGCATTAGGCATTATAGACTTTTAAAAAAGAGGCAGGGACGAGAGAACTGACGTTGTTTGTAAAGTTGTTTAACACTTTCAGCTCTTTGAGGTCTACGGTATTGAACATGTATACAGTAATTCTTGCATCCCAGAAGTATTCCAAGTGGCCTAATATGAATAAGTGGGAGAAGACCCTTTCACGTTTCTACCATATTTAACAGCTGAAAGATATCATTTGAAAGCTATCATCATTCTCCATTCTTGCTACTCTTTATAGGTTTACGTAGAAGTGTTGTCATTTGTACAATGCTTCCCACTATGCAATGTTACTGGTAAGGAGATGGACCATTCAATGCCCAAAATAACTTCCTGTTTAAGGAACAGAAAAATAAATTTGGGCTTTCTGAGGATAAAAATCAGAGCCTTGCAGACCACCCTTGCATAATGGATCCAATGGGTTTGGGTATAAGAAGATAAAAGGCAGAGCCTTCATAGCATGAAAGGGTTCATGGGATGGAGAATATTTGAAAAGAGCCACTGCCATCTCGGCCGCCTACCAAGGTGCTTCCACCCCCCTCCCTGTTGTTACCTCCAAACTGTGACAGAGCAGGAAAAATGATGGCCACAAACTCAATGAATGATGACTGTTCAGGTTACCTCACTGTTGAGAGACCTAGGAATATTTATATGAAACGTTCTTTGTGATATAAAAAAAGTGTTACTGTTCTATTCTATTGTTCCATCTCAAAAAGAAACTGCACGATATATAGCCAAAGAATATGGAAGATGATAAAATCATGATATAATCTATTTGAAGTGCACGCCTATTTTCAATGCATAGTAAAATGTATCTGTGTACAAAGAGACAAAGCAGTCTAAATGAAAGACCCGGAGTTAACACAAGGGACTCCGGTAGCTAAAAGTTGTGTCATTGATGGTGGGAGAGGTACCCCCTTTTTGTTGAAATTAATTATTGATTCCAACCTCTCCATCCCTAGACTGAATCACTCCCCTTATGAGATTCACCCGTGTTAGAAAATCACGATAGTGAACAGAGAATCTTGCTTGCACTCGCCATTTTGCATATTCTGGAGCCCGCAGGTGAAAAAATTCTGCCGTGCAGCGATTGGCGAAAATTAGCTAGAACTCTGTGGTAAAGATGGAACATTCCACCCAGCCCTAGTAATCCCCCAAAATGTTGCACTTGTTAGCATCACTTTTGTACTGCAAACATAGGGGAATAAACTTGTAAATCTGGTTTTAGGACTTTTGTAGTTTGGAAATATTCGATGGATCATTTAATATTCCTTGCCCATTTTTCTTCTCATTCTGTGTGAGAAATTTTTGACAATGACTTTGCATGTTGTTTTCATTCAGAAAAGACTGTGGGGCATGTTTTCAAAGAAGTTGTGCCACACAGCGCAGCAGCCAAAAATGCTGTGCTGCAGTGCGCAACAGAGAGAGAGCTGGAGAGCGCCACATATACAGAGATATGGCTCTCTCCTCTGCTCTCCTTAGCGCCAGCACATGATTTCATCTGCCATGCGCCAGGCCCATATCTTAGCACCATAGCGTTAAAGTGCGTGCCTGAATCTAGCATAGTTTTTGTACAGGATGGGTATCTTTCCTGTACAAAATACTATGCCTAGACAAGTTCAAACCCTTTTCCCACTCTGTATGTGTGCTGCACAGTGCAGCATGCAAAGTAGGAAAAGAAAGGAGAAATTAAAACCTTCCTCCTCTTAACGCCTCCTTTCAGATGGTGTTGGTGTCACCCCTTATCGTCACCCCAGCCTTCTGCAAGCCACCTAATATGTCAGACTTGGATCCTGCCACAAGTTCACTAATTCTCAGCGCCCCATAAAATGCCAGGGAGAATGCCGCCTTAAAAAGAAGCACTTCCCACTCCGAGTTACAAACAATCTCCAGCGTGCCCAGTAAGGCTGTTAGCCGGGCCAACCCCATGGGCTTCCTCTTATCCTTCTGGTGTCCCTGAATACGGCGCCATCCCCTTAAAGCCTTGCGTATCATAAAGGTATTAGTGGGATCCCTGAAGCCCCTAGCTTGAGCGAAGAATGACACTGCTGCCCTATGTCTGGTCGCCGCTGCCACTGAGCGCCCCTCTTCGTGCATCCATTCTAAATAGGCTGCAAACCCATCCTCCTTCGCCCAAAGCACTTCCCACTGTGGCCCCAAGAAAGAACAATAAGACAGAAACGCCCCTTCGTAAGCCGTCTTGGTCCTGGGGGCTAGGCTAGCGACCACGAGGTCCTGAAATCTGGGGCACCAATCTGCCAAAGTACAGCTGGGAAGTGTGCTGGCGAGGGGTCTGCTGTGGGGAGATGTTCCCTGAAAACCTGCATTTTGAAGCGAGAAAGGGAGTCAGCAGCATTGTTTAAAACACCAGGGACATGTTTGGCTCTAAAATTAGCATTCAGTTTAAGGCACCGCAGAACAATTTCTTTGATCAGACGAAGTATGAAAGGACACCGCGCCCCCTGCTGATTGATACATTCCACCACTGTCATGTTATCTGACCAAAACACCACTGATTGGTTACATAGGTGTTCGGGCCAAACCATCAGTGCCACCCATATTGGAAAAAGTTCCAGGAAGCCAATGTTGCTGAGCAAGCCCCATGTGTTCCATTCTTCTGGCCATTGTTGAGCGACCCACCTATTCCCTAGGATGGCACCAAAGCCCACACTACCGGCCGCATCAGTCCATAATCCCAACTCCGCCGATGTCGTGAGCGGGCCGGGCCAGACCACCCTACCGTTAAAATCTTCCAGGAATGCCATCCAAATGAGCATATCCTGGCGAATTTCAGACGATAGGCGCGTGCGGTGGTGCTTTTCCTTCAGCCCCCTCATCGCATGCGCGATGGAGCGAGAGAAGGGGCGAGCCATTGGGATGATTCTTAGTGCGAAATTCAATTGCCCTACCACCTCCTGTAATTGCTGCAAAGTGACCTTCTCCTTCCGGAGGCATAACTGTAGCGATGCCTTGAATTTGCACACCTTGTCCCTGGGTAGTCTACAACATCTCTCCATTGAGTCAATCTCGATGCCCAGAAATTCCAAGCAGGTGGTCGGGCCCACCGTCTTCCCAGGCGCAAGCGGGACCCCAAAAGCCCGCATGAGCACGCAAAATTCCTGCAATGCCAGTGCGCACTCCTGAGAACCCGCTGTACCGAGGAAGAGGAAATCATCTAAGTAATGCATGACCCTTTGATGGCCCGTCACTTGTCTCATGGCCCATTCAAGAAATGAACTAAACATCTCAAAGTAGGCGCAAGAAATAGAACAACCCATAGGCATGCATTTGTCCATGTAGAACCTATCCCTAAAGGTGAAACCTAAAAGATGCTGGTCCGCCGGGTGGACTGGGAGGAGGCGGAAGGCGGATTCTATGTCTGATTTCGCCATCAGCGCCCCGGGTCCAGTGGCCTGCAATAAGGTAACAGCCTGATCAAAAGAGGCGTACTTAACACTACAGATACCTTCGTCAATGGCATCATTCAGTGACGCCCCCTTTGGCGCTGACAGGTTATGAATCAATCTGAATTGCCCCTTCTCTTTCTTGGGGACAACTCCCAGTGGGGAACACACAAAATTGGGTACTGGCACTGCGGGAAAAGGGCCAGTTATCCTGCCTAAGGAAAGCTCTTTGTCAATTTTGGCGGCCACAACAGCCGGATTGTGTTTGACTGATAATTGATTTCTACAGTGCGCACTGCCTGTGTATCCCCCGGCCGGGATCCTAAAACCTTTAGAAAAACCTTCCTGGAGTAGGGTGGCCGCTTTGTGGTCAGGGTATCTGTTCAACAATGGAATCATTGCCACCACATCCACTGGAGTGGGGGGGCGTAACCTGTCTGACTTATAGTGGCTTTCCCCTACCCCTCTGTCCTGTGTTACCTTGCTTGGACCTACAGGTAGTTTCTGGATGAGAGGGGTGCCCACAGGAGGAACATGCATGCCTAAACTTACACGCGGCCCTTGCGCAGGTACGCCTATTAAAATCCCAGCACACCCCTTTCTTCTCTGGCCCACCTGCCCTAAATTTCCCAGGTATTTCACTCGTTTGGGGGGGCCGAAAGGGCTGCTGCGGTCTAGTGAACGCCTTGACCGCACCGAACTGAGGGGGCGGTGCAGTGTCAGAGAACTGTTTGTGCCAAGCCATGGAATCTACCGAGTCCCATGGCAATGATCTATTGAATTCCAATGCCTTCCTAAAGTTGACATCATAACCCTTCCATGCTTCCCCAGAATACTGTTGACTCCACCCCACAATCCTGCTCGAGTAGCAAGCCAATGCAGCCTGCAGATCTGGAGGACGCTCAGCCTTAACTGCAGTGAAAACAGCCCATGCTTGCATCCAATTATTGAGATTTTCCTCAACCCTGAATCTAGTACACTGCGCCCTCCATTCACTTGGGAGCATCCACTCTTTCAGTGCTTTTGCCTGCTCCATTTCCCTATTATCCAACAATAAAGAGTAAATGTACACGTATTTATCAGCCCAAATCATTTCTTTCACAGCTAAAGACACATGCTGAGCTAGATTTTCGCTCCTGGAAGGTATCACACCGTCCCCCAAGAGCGGCAATGCCACTTCCTTACCAAGTGCGGGCACCGGGGGCGGCTGCCCTCTTACTCCGTCCAGCTGGGGAACACTTGGACCTGCAAGGGGAGAAGAAATTGGCAATGCAACACTGTCGGCGACCGGTGCCGATCTGATTTTTTCTACAAACCTTGCCGCCTCTGCCGCATGGTCTGCAGAATTCGGGAAGGCTCCCCCTTTTTGGAGCCATGGCATCATGGCCGTTAACTGAGTCAACAATTCGGGTGGCATTGAATCTACATTACCCCCCGGGACAACAGGTAACACTGGGGTTATGCCCAGTGGTCCTGGTCCAGCTGGCAGGGCGGGCGCCGGGTGTGGCCCGCCTGTACCCGGGATTGTGGGCACCGGTGCGGGAGCAGACCCAGCGTCTACTGGTTGACCTGCCGGCACCGGCACCACAGGGGCAATGGGTGTAGGCACATGCGGGGGTGGGACCACCGTGGGCGGTAACGGGTCCACTGGGCCTGGGGTGGGGACCGCCTCCTTGGGTCGTTTGGACCTAGGTTTCCCTTGTGGGGTGACAAATTCCCCTCTTGGCACTGGTGCCACCCTCTTGCGGATCGGTCTCCCGGACGGGCCCGGTGCCTCGCCCTCTCTATCCTCCAACCGAGCTTCCCGCTCCTTAATTTGTCCTAGCTGTTGCTTAATGTCGCTCATCTCCCGCATCATAGCCCGCATCATAGCCTCCATGTTGGACCCCCTTTTTCCACCCCTTGGACCTGGCATGACGCCTACCCCAAAAAACACCCGCTGCCTACTTAGTTCCCAACAGGTCAACTGTGTGTACCTTTCAGATGGAGGGTCACCAGGGGGCTTTCAGCACCATGCAACGGCGACCGCAACACTAGCGGCTTGTCCGCTTATGTAAGGGGGTGAGTAAACCTAATGTAGACCCACCCGGCGGCCACCAGGAGCGATGAATGCTAGCCCCCCGTACCCCTCTTACCGACCAGTCACTCGTCCTCGCCTGCGATAATGATCTGCGGCCCCTGCTCACACCACGTTGCGTGTTGGATGCTCTTCCGTCCTGTCCGCTAGTGATTGGCCCCAATAACGTAGTTAAATTGCCTGGAATTAAACAAATATGTTATCACCGTGTACAATGAATTTAAAGAAAAAACACTGCAGTGTAAGGTTGGAAAATAATTAGCTAGCCATAAACATTAATCCACTGTCTTAAAACTGTAAAATCATTCAGCTGCCTAATTTATAAGCACTAATTCACTTTTGTTACAAAATTGCAATGCTTTCACTTCTTACTACCCATTTACCCTTTAGATGGGTCTCCCAACCAGTTCCTGCAATCAGTTTGCAATAGTACAAATTCATGCAACATTTAAAGATCAGAAAACATCCATTCACTTTCTTTCCTAAATATACACAATTCTGGGGCCTGATTTATAAGGTCATTCGCAATTCTTTTACCTCTAGATACCCTTAACGACTGGAAAACACAAAATGATTATACTTTCAATGGGGTCTCCCCTCCAGGTGCTGCCCTGGTCGACCCTGCTTCGCTTGCAATAGAAACCAACACACCTAAGAGATCCACGAGCACACGCGGCCCTTGTCGTGCGAACAATGAACTTACAGGGAGCCCTGGGTCTCCCAATAGTACGGATGCAGCCTTTTTGGCGGTAAACTGGACCCGCGCTCTATTTATTAAAGCCAACAATTAGCCCCGGGTCTCCTGAGCGTACGGATGCGGCCTGTATTGCGGTAAATTGGACCCCGCGCTCTCCTTATTAAGGCCGGTCCACCGCTTGTCCCTGCGCCCGTCTCGAAAATACCTTATGCGGACGCCGTACGCGCCGCTTTAACTACTACCGCTTCTGGGCAAAGTAGCTCTGCTCCCTCCCGTAGGCGCCGCTTCAGAAACTCCACCAAGCTTGGACAAGGCGCCTCGGCTCCCGCTTCCTCCGCTGCCGACTCGCGACCCTGCTAACCTCCCTGCCGGATTCACCACACGACGCGGCTGGCTCTTGGCTCGACGCGATCTGAAAAATAAAAAGCGGGAAACAAATCAATAAAACAAAGAAGCCCCGAACGCGGGGCACAGCGTTCAGCGAGGGAGCGTCCAGGGACAAGGGGGTCTCCTGGGCGCTCCCCACCTCTTATTCCCGAGGGGCCGGGTGGCCCCTCCTATCGCCCGCCCCCCCCGACCCGGAACCAGTCCATTGAATCCGGGTCAGGAGGGGCGCCGGCCAATCGGCGGTGGGCCGCGCCCCAGGGCACGCCCCCACCGTCGAAGGACCCGAGGGGGAGAGGAGGTGAGGCGGTCGCCGCGCCGCCATGCGTGCGGGGGGGCCGAGGGCCCCCCCTTTTCAATTGTTTGTAGATAAGGTTTTAGACATGGGTGATTGCATGGGATAGCCCATGTACCACCCACGGAACGCCCCCTTGGTGCTAAGTAACACAAAGCAATGTTTTGCATTGCTTTGCATTACTTGTAGGGTACTTTCCAAAGCAAAATAAGTTGTGCACTGTAAAGTAAATTGGTAAAAAAAAACATTTTGTCCTGGTTAGCGTCATGTTTTGTGCTAACCCAATGCACAATATTTAATAATCTACCCCTGAGAGTGTGATAAAACTTGACTTGATGCACTTTGTACGTAAGGCATTTTTTAGACATCTTTCATACAATATCACTAGAATGGGTAATTACATAAAGGTTTATATTCCCTAAACAATCCAAGTATATAATTTGTTTAGTGCGACCGAGAGACTTTCGTGATCAACGCGGATTACACAAGTTTCAACACATGTTCTTCATTGGTTGTGAGCGTTTAGTCAAGTGGCATGCATGTGTTGATTTTCAGATTCAATGTGTTAGAATGACACTGTCACATTTCTTCAAAACACTGTATGATGCAGAATCTGAAAGCTGTCAAGAGCCGCAATTTAGTGCATCATTCATTGCAGTCATAAGGATGTGATAGTCTGTAGGGATTCGAGATTCATCTTTCGTTCTGGTGACCTTTTAACGGAAGAAACTGCTAGGAATGAATCAATTAACGAGCTGTAGAGATGGCAAGCTAAAGTTATGCAGCATTTCAAAGACTGCGGATAGTTCCAAAGTGATGCTGAGTCTCAAGGTCACTGCCGAATAATAAACAACACTTTTCAAAAAGTCTTAATGAATCTAATTTGAAAACAAATAGAGGAACTCGTACCTGGAAATGTTTGCTAAAATATGTGCTTAATAAAGAAGCAGCAAACAAAATATTTACATTTTAACAAGATGGGGCACATTATCTTCCCATGGATAACCGAACGTTGTATAGACAAGACAAAACACGAGGAGAACACGCATGGTGACATTTAAAAGAGAATACATGCACAGTCAGGTCAGAGGCCTTGGGTGCTCGGTAACGACATGTGCGTTTTCTGAATTGCTACTACTTGCTGTTCAGAGGTGGCTTACCTACCCACTAATGAGCCCGTAATGCAAAAACAGGGGTCCAAAGGTCGGACAGGTTTGCAATAGAGAACTGATTGCTAACTAGTTCTTTGTCCAGTTACATCACTGCAACTCTGACACCAGCGACCTCAGTCAACAGACATCAGAACGATAGACGTTTTTAGGCATGGGCAAAGAGGGCATTTGCCCAGGGCCCCCACCTGCTATTGGCCCCCTAGGAAAGTGGAATTTCTCTTTCGCTGTCTATTTCTGTATGTCAGCCGCTCTCCTCTTTGCCTACCTCTGCCTCGGTCTCTTTTTACAGATGTCATCTAAAGGACTTTGATTTAACCACACCGTCAACTTCCACGTGGACAACCCCAGTGACCAGAACACAGCCTCCCCTCTGGAGAACCTCGACAACATCAGACTCAAGGAGATAGTCACCACTCCAATCCAGAGTGACAGACACACGCTTAACCTTGTCTTCTCTGCCAGCGGAAACATCAGCTAGAGTCATACCACTGAACTCTCCTGGACCGTCCATCACTGTGTGCATCTCGCCTTCACCACACCCACTGCACACCACCATCATAATTTCCCAACCGTCGCAGCTGAACCAAGGCCACCAAACAACTTCTAGTCAATCAATCAGGCGTAGGTTAAGAGCGACTATTTATCCATAAGGGTCTAAAGGCGCTGGGGGTGGGGCGTTACAGGCTCCAGTCCATCACGGCGGGGGTCCGTCAAAGGTTTTGAGGTTTCTTTTGATGATGGGAAGCAATGCTGTGAGGAAGGAGAAGGAGCGGCCTCCCAAGCTGGTGCATGTGAGCACTGCATAGGAGAGCTAGGCTGATCGTAGGGTACTTTGTGGTGTGTGGAATTTGAGTCGGCTGTTCAGGTATGCTGGTGTCCTGGAAGGCCTTGTGGGCGTGGGTAAGCACCTTGAAGGTGACCCTTGCCTCGATTGGGAGCCAGTGCAGTGTGCGCAGGTGCTGGGAGATGTGCCAGTGTTTTGGCAGGTTGAGTACCAGTCTTGTGGTGGCGTTCTGGATGTTCTGTAGCTTGCGGGTGAGGTTTTTGTTTATTCCGGTGTGAGTGACGGTCTTTCTGTGCTCCAGGGGATCCATTTGAAGGTCTTACGTAGGAGGCGGAGGGTTTGGTAGCAGGAGTACAAGACTAAGTTGATCTGGAGGTCCATTTTGAGCTCGGAGTCCAGGATGATTCCCAGGTTGTGTGCGTGGTCTGTGGGGGTGGGCAAGTTTCCGAGGGCGGGAGGTCACCAGGTGTCATTCCAGGCAATGGGGTTTGGGCCCATGATGAGTACTTAAGGCAACTGTTTTTCAACCATTTGGCGACGGCTTCCATGCCTTCTCGAAAGTTGTGTCTGGCGGTGTCGGGTTCGTTGGCTATAGAGAGGATGAGTTGGGTGTCATATGCGTATGACACAATGTTGAGTCCGTAGATTTTGAGGATGAGGGCAAGCGGCAACATGTAGACGTTGAAGAGCGTCGGGCTGAGGGAGGACCCCTGAGAGACTTTGCAGGTGGTTGGTGTATGGTCCGAGAGGAAACAGGGGAGTCTGATCTGCAGTGTTCTGCCGGAGCAGAAGGAGCTGATCCAGTCAAGGGCCTAGTCCTGGATCCCTGTGTCATGAAGTCTGTGTATTAGGTTGCAGTGTGAGACTGTGTTGAACGCCGCTAAGAGGTGGAAGAGGATGAGGGTTACTGTTTCTCCTCTGTCCAGTAGGGTGCGAATGTCGTCTGTTGCGGCGAGGAGGGCGCTTTCCGTACTGTGGTTTTTCCTGAAGCCCGATTGGGAGGAGTCGAGGATGTTGTTCTCTTCGGTGAATGTGGCGAGTTGGCTGTTGATGGCTTTCTCAATAACTTTTGCAGGGAACGGGAGCAGGGAGATGGGATTGTAGTTTTTGAGGTCGGTGGGGTCTGCCAAGGGTTTCTTCAGGAGGGGGTTGACCTCGGCGTGTTTCCAGTCATAGGGGAATGAGGAGGTCGCCAGGGAGCGGTTCATGGTGTGGCGGAGCATGGGTGCGATGGTGTCGCCGGCTCTGTTGAAGATGTGCTGAGGACAGGGGTCCATGGGGGCCCCGGAGTGGGTTGACTTCATTGTCTTCAGTGTGCCTTCAGTGGTGAGGGCTGTCCAGCTGTCAATTATTGGCTTCAGGGTGTCAAGAGTGGTTGGTGGGGGTTCCGTGTGTTGTTTGTCTTCGTCAAAGTTGTCGTAGATGCTCTTGATTTTGTGGTGAAAGAAGGTGGTGGGTTTGTCGCAGAGGTCTTGTGTGGGAGGGATGTCAGTCGACTTACTGGTGGGTTGGGTGAACATCCTGATGATTTTGAAGAGTTCTTTGCTGTTGTGCACATGTGTGGAGATTCTGTCTTCAATCGCTTTTAGTTGGTGGTAGGCATTGGTAGCGGCTCTGAAGTTGTTGTGAGATTTAGTGGATTTGGTGTTCCTCCAGGATTTTTCGAGGCCGTAGCAGGTGTGTCTGGACTCTCAAATTTTGGTGGTAAACCATCTGAGTTTTTTGGCATGGGTGTGGTTGATTTTCTTGAGTGGAGCTATGGTGTTGGCGCTGTCGGAGATCCATCTGTGCAGGGTTTGGGCTGCTGTGTTGGGGTTGTCGTTTTCCGCGATGGTTGGGGTGCAGTTGCTGAGTGATCAGGTTAGCTGGTCATCAGTGATTCTGGTCCAACTTCTTCGTGGGAGTAGGTGCTGGTGTTTGTGGATGGTAGGTGTTCTGAAGGTTAAGTGGACGCATCAGTGGTCAGTCCATAGGATTTCGGTGGTGTGGCTGAAGGTGATGGAGTTTCCTGTTGTGAAGAGGGGGTCCAGGATGTGTCCTGCTGAGTGCATGGGTTTATTTACGATTGGGCGGAGTCCAATGTAGTGGAGGTTGTCTAAGAGGGATGTGGTGTTGGGGTCCAGTTGGTTGTCGATGTGGAAGTTTTGGTTTCCCAGCAGGGTGTAGTTGGTGGATGCAATGGCATGGGGCAAGATGATGTCTGTGATGGAGTTGGTGAACAGTCCGCGGGGCACAGGGGGTCGGCAGATGAGGGTTCCTCAGAGGGTGGTGGTAGGATTGGTCTGTATCTTGAAGTGCAGATGTTCCATCATGTCTATGGGCTTGTCAGGAGTGTGCTCAGGTGGAGGGTGGATTTGTGGAGAGTGGCTCAGCACAACCACTCTGCCAACAGGCACCAACACCAACACCACAGCACTCAACCTCCACACTGGATCTCTAACTGCAGTGACACCATGACACCCCTCAAGAAAAGACCAAGCAAGCAACAGTCAAAGAAGACCAGCTGGTTTACTCCTACCCTCCAAGAGTCCAGACGCAACTACAGATACCTCAAGAAGAGATGGAGGAACAACAAAACCGCAGAAACTCACGCAACCTTCAAATCCACCATCAACGCACACCACCTCCTCCTGAAAACCTCCAAAACAGAATCAGCGCCAATGCACACAACAGCAAAGAGCTCTTTGCCATCATCGAGGAGTCAATCCGGCTCAACAGCGAGACTACAGATGACCCCTTTCCCAAGACCTCAGCAACAAACTCTGCACCTTCTTCCAGCACAATATCAGGAAAATCTATGATAGCTTCGACACTCTAGACCCGGCCACTATGCCTGCCACCATCACACACAACTGAGCCACACCGCAGCAGACCATGCTCTGCTGGACCCCACTCACAATAGAAAACACGCTCACAACCTTAAAGAGCATCCACTCAGGAGTCCTGATGGATTCTTGCCCGTACCACATCATCCATTGAGTAGCCACCGCCATTATCCCGCAGCTGCACCATCAACTGCTCCATCAAAACCACCACCTTCCCCGACATTTGGAAGCACCCTGAGATCAACCCCCTGCTGAAGAAGCTGTCCTCAAGCCAGATCCAACAGACCTCAAGAACTTAAGATCCATCTCCCTCCTCCCCTTCCCAGCCAAGGACATTGAGAAGGCCATCAACGCCCATCCCTCCAAGTTCATCGAAGTAAACCACATCCTGGACACCTCCCAATCCGGCTTCCAAAGAAACCACTGCATGGAGACCGCACTCCTTGTGCCATCTACAGCATATGCTCCCTTCCTGACTGGGGCAAGACCACAGCCCTCTTCCTACAAGACCTCTCGGCTGCCTTTGACACCGTCTCCCACAGCACCCTAATCATGAGACTCCAGGACGCCTGCATCCCTGACAAGGCTCTGGACTGAATCCACTCCTTCCTCACCGGCCGGACCCAGTGAGTCAGACTACCACTGTTCATCTCAGAACCCACAGAGATCAGCTGTGGAATGCCCCAGGGTTTGTCCCTGAACCCCACCCTCTTCAACGTCTACATGGCCCACCTTGCAGCCATTGTCTGAAGCCACAGATACCACATTGTCTCATATGCCAACGACACCCAGCTGATCCTCTCCCTCACCAGCGAACCCACAACCTCCAGAACCAACCTACACAGTGGAATGAAGTCTGTTGCTATCTGGATAAAAGACATATGCCTCAAAAGCAACTTAGACAAGACTGAAATGTGTGTGAAGGATGTGTGTGTGTGTATGTGCAGGATTGCTCTATCTTGACTGTGTACCTCAGGAGTGCCAACAGTGGGGTGTATAGGATAGCAGTGCCAACCATTTTAGATAGTGCCTCCAGCACCTCTCCCCAGTATTCACTGATCGCCTGGTAGTGCCAAGAGAGATGCAGAAAGTCCGCTTGTTCCCACCGGCATCTCAAGCCGCAATTATCTTCCCTTAATTTGAATTTGTGCAGCTGTGTAGGGGTATAGTAGGTTCTGTTCAAGAATTTGAAATGGAATATGCGTAATCAGCTGCTTGCAGTGATGGCTTCAGTCTGTGACCAGTAGTAGGCCCATTGCTCATCAGTAAGAGGTTCCCCTAGGCCATTATCCCATTCTTTTCTGACGCCATGTATAGTTAGTAGCCTTCCAATCAACGCTGTTCAATAAATGTGGGAGACAGCATGTGCCGGCCCCGACATCTTCAATGCTGAGTTGAGGACCTCAAGTGTGGGCGGTTCTTTTGGGAAGCCAGGGACACTGGCCCTATTCTTGTGTTTGAGCAGTATATATAGAAACACTTCCAAGGGAGTAGTCCTTTCCCCCACCAGTAATTCCTGCTGGGTTTTGAATTGCCACTCATGGTATAGGTCCCCCCATACATTAAGATTTCAATTCTGAAACATTTCCCGGCATGCAGGTCCTGAGTAACCGGTGCGACATGCTAGTACGGTAGTGGCCTCAGTGGAGAGTATAGGACTTATTTTCCCATTATTTTGGACAATCTATTCCATGCGAGGTTGGTGCAGCAGACAGTAGAATGAGCAACCCCCTCACCAGGAACTATATTGCCCAGGAAGGAGTTTAGAGGCGTGGGTCGCATGTACCCCTGCTTAATAGCTAGATGTGGCATAAAAGGGAGGATTAAGCCAGTAAGTAGCGTAATGGTCCTGCGTGCTAAGAAAATATAGTTCCATATCCGGGGTCTCAAAAGCCCCTCAAGAAAATGGCTGCGTCAGCACCTTCCATCCCACCCTGGGTTGCCTCCCCCATTCAAGTTTAATTAGCAAGGAACAGCAAGTATTGAAAAAGGGACGGCCAGAATTATAGGGAATATTTACTAACAAGGATATAAGTTTGGGTAAGATGTTCATCTTCATTAACGCCACTCTTCCAGATAGGGAGAGTGGCAACATGACCTACCTATCTATCCATGAATGAATAGTCTCAATCGCAGTGCTATAATTGGCTCGGAGGGTTGCTTCTCTATCTCTGGTGATGACCACCCCCAGGTATTTTATTTCCTGATCGGAGCAGCTCAGTGAGAAATTAGGAGTAAGTTGTACAGTATTGGGAGTAAGTGGAAATATTTTAGATGTATTTCAGTTCAGTCTTATACCTGAAATGTTGGCAAAACTTATAAATTACCAAAGAATCAGGTTGAGGCTAATGCTAGGGTCCTGCAAATATAGAGGGATATTGTTGGCCTATAATGATATCAAAATCTGCAGAGAGGGGTATTGAACAGCATGTTCCCTGTGGTCTTGTCTGATTTTGGCAGCTAAGCGTTCCTTGGCTAAAGCAAAAGGAAGCTGGGACAACTGGCGGCCCTGCTGCGTGCCCCTCGTAATGCTGATCGGTTCGGAGTATAGTCCATTAACCTGAACTATTGTCTCAGGCTCAGTATACAGGGTTAGTAATAGTGACTTGATGTCAAAGTCTTGTAATGAAGTAGAGGCAGGGGCTCTTACCTCCCTCTGCAATGCATTGTCTTCTGGGTCATCCGGGACATTTTCTTTATGAGCAGAGAATTGTAGCTTGGACTGCTTGCCATCTGTGCGGCCCATGGTGTCTGAGTCTGCGCGGTGGGAGTGGCTCTTAAGGGCCCCTGGCGGGGTCAGATCTTAGGTACAGTGTGTTTTATAAGGCAGGGGCATCATCAGTCTCGGTCAGAGTGGCTTGCTTCCTTTGTCAGTGTATCAGTGCTTGGTCAGAGGTGTGCAATCGAGGGGTATATTTAACAGTCCTTGTTTGTACCAAGCCTGTGGCACTCTAGCTGCAAGGTCCCCAGCCGCAATTCAGTTGCACACTTCTCTACCTCCCACAGTGCCCAAGTAGCACCCAGCAAGTGCACTCCTGGTCACTGCCCACGTCCACCAAACATCAAGAGAGCAGGCCGCAGCCACGACAGCGCCAGTCTTGGCAAAGTGCTCACAGCAAGTAGGTTAGTACAGATATACAGGGCTATCTATTTCGCATACAGGGAGCGGACCTGGAGCGTGTATAAAGCAGGCCAGACACCAGCAGCATATTTATTTATTTAAACCACCAGTTACCGTCCGGCTTCATTCCGCACAGCAAATCCACTCACAGTCTAATCATCCAGTATAGCAATGCACCATATCAGGCAAGAGGTTCCCCTCAGCAGGTTCCTTCAGCTCAGACTCTGTGCCAACGTTTTGTCCCTCACTTTATTACAGCCCTGTGCCGGTGCAGCAGCTCACTCCCCCGTGCCTGAGTTCCTTATTCGTGGGGGGTATTGCTGAAGAGCTCTCTCAATTACGCGGTAGTGGCCCAGACACGGGTACTTCGGCCTTGGAAGAATCCGGCCTCATGCTGTTCGGCACACCCGGCGGCCGCTCACCAGCTCCGACATCGCATGTCTCACGTAGCACCCCCTCCCTACAGTCAGCTGGGGCCCGCAACTTTACAGGCCAGCACAGGTGGGGGCAGACCATCAAGCCCGGGCTGGAAACCTGTAGGTCCGCAGTCCCAGATGGTGCAGGCCCCTGTGACGGGCAGCCCGCAGGAGCATGCCAGGCAGCCCGATAAGGCGTCGGACCCGGTCACTCGCTTACTGCTCCCACCTGGGGCTCAAGGCCTGAACACACATCCGCAGGCCACACCGGCCACCCCATACAGTCCCCGGTTCCACCGGCAAAGCGCAGTCCCCTCTCACCTTCAGGGGAATTTATTTTTATTTTTATTTAATGCGATTTTGTATAGCGCAAATTTTACCCAAAGGTGTCAGAGCGCTTTACATAAGAACTAGTTTCAATACACAAGGACTTAGGATTGCGTGCGTTACATAAAAGATACAAACAGAACAAATTGCAAATGTACAAGTTGTAAAGTCACACCGCAGATCGTGAGAGCAGCACAGCAGCAGGTAGGGCTCTCGGTAGATGCCTGTGTTGCGCTAGAATTTCTCAGACTGCTGTCTTGTGCCACGACTCAAGCCCCAGCAGATTTTCTGTTTTTCTTTCCTTCAGCCGGCCTCTCACTCTCACTCAGTACAGGGCTGATTAGAATACCGGCAGTTTCCCACAGTGATATCTTCTCATGTTAGGTGTTTTTATTGCCTCATGCAACAGGATCGTGTCAAATGTTGCTCCCAGGATAATGGAACCTCCCTAGGGTGTGGCCATCTTGTCCGCCTGTCCTCTAACGCCCCCTGCTATCAGGATTTGAGTACTGCTTCCAGACAGTGAGACAAATGATGCTTAGGTGTAGACAAGATGGGCCATCCTACAGGATGTGCCCAGCCTCGTTTATACTTCAATGTTTTTTGCCTACAGAACACACAAAGAACCTGATACCAGATCTGCCCTGACCTTTGTCATCCCAGACAGTTTGGAACCTGACCACAGGAAGAGGAAGAACTAATCAGAACCAGTTGTGGGGCTAGGACATGAATTTTCCCTGGAATAGGCTGGCACCAAGGATGATAGGAGGGCCTCCAGAACACCTCATGAGAACACTACTGCACCTGTGAAAGATTCAGGGGAAAACCTGCCATTGCTTGCAAAAGGACTGCCCGGTTGCTTGAAGGACTGCCATTCCATTTGAGGAACAATGCTTGGACTGGCTTGCCTCAATCTCAGGCTACTGAGAGTGACTCTATGATCTATAGGGACACAACAAGCTTCCAGAGGCCCCTCTGCAACTGCCTAGCTGACCAGTTACAACTAGATCTGCTTGGACCTGCTTAGGCGTGCTGAAGTCAGGCTGCTGCATCTGCAGGAGTGAGTCCTGATCACCAAGATGTGCGCTTCAGGTCCTGGACCCTTTCCTGTAATCAGTGGAAGAACCTCCGAGAAGAAAAAGGTGAAAATCTTGATGTTGGGCTCCTCACGACTGTGATATGGACTGTTCATGTGAAAACTCTGCCACCTGCGATGACCGCCAATGCTGGTGAGGCCTACTCTTAATGCTGACTGAGACTGTCTGCAACAACTAGCAGTCTGAGACCTGCACTATGTGCAACAGCAACAACTGCCCGCAACGACCACCAACACGAAGCTCCAGCAATTACCGGAACTTTAGGCTACTGTAACAACCATCAATGATGCTTGACTTGCTCATCAGCCGAAAGCCTTCTCCTAAAGGCTTTTTCTAACATGAATACTGGACTTGAGAACGTAACACTTCAGCAAGGTGGCTCTGCATGGCATAGTAAATCTGACTTAAGGGCTTTTGTTGCCTTGTGTCACTGTGCATCACCTTGCATGACGCAAGGTCATCTCAAGCCCTTGGTAAATCTGGCCCATAGTTCTGCTCCTAGCTGATGCACACAAATGTGTTTCTGCACCCTAGAATAGAGCCTTGCTGGTGTTTGGATTTTTGTCTGGGCTACTTTCTGGATTGCAGAGATGTGTGTCTGCTCTCTGACAAGGAGTGGGACTCTGCTTGGATATTTTCTTAGGCTAAGAACAATTGTGAACAGCTTCTGGGTTGCTTGCTTTATGGGGTTCATAGGAGTGTGGCTGCACTCTGCCAAACAGATGGGCATTTGGATTTTTTTGAGGCTATTAAAAAAACCAAACAGCATTAGGGTTCTTTTTGGGACCAGAGAAATATGTGTGTGTGTACGCAAGCAAGGAGCTGGCCACTCTTTTGATTTTCACTGAGGCTAAGAATTAATATAAATAGCATCTGGCTACTTCCTAAGGGACAGGACTATATGAATGCACCCCAACTAAGTATGAATTTGTTTAGGATAAGAAAAAATTCAAACAACATCAAAGTGCCCCACTAGAGTGCACTGGTGTGTATCTACACTCCAGCATGGAGCCTACTACTTTTTGGATTTTTTCTTAGGCTAAGAATAATTCATGAACAGCATCTGACACCTTGCTGGGGCACAAAACAGTATGCTAGCACCCGTGCAAAAGAGTAGGACACTGTGATTCTTTTCTTAGGCTAAGAAAAAATCCAACTTGATGGTGTACAGGATTGTGTGTCTGCACTGCATCCGAAAACTGGGCACAATTTGGATTTTTTGTGAGGCTAAGCAAACAATGTCTTGCTCCTTGCTGGGACACACAACTGTGGGGATATGTTTAGTCTACACAGTGTCTTGCTTCTTTCTGGGATACTGACATACAGCTCCCTCCTCTCCCAATGCTTTTTTGGACAGAGAAGCATTGGAATGTGAATGATGTGAGAAAATGTCCTGTTTTGTGTGGTTACCCTAATTTCTTATATTTACTTAATTGCAAGTTTTTAGCCTCTGCACACTTGACCACTGATGTCCACTGCACAGTGTGTGTATTCTGTCCCCTGAATACCTGATTAACATATTTATTTCTCCTTTATGACCGTAGTATATGGTGTAGAAACTGCACCCATGTTATGGAAAGTTAAATGCCACCTGTGGACTGCAGTGTGTAGTGTGCCATTCACTAGAGTGACAAGGAAAGCATTGTTTCAAGCCTACCATTGTTACCTTACTACTGCAGTTTAAACCTGCAGTGGTACCTGTTAAAATAACTCTATTTGGCAGATAGAATACTCCATTTTAAATCCCAGTAAGTCACCCACATTTAAGCCTTGCATCCTTCATAGTAGAGTAGATGGTATTTTTAAATTGTGGAACATGTAGAAAATGTATGTTAACATATCCATACATTGACATGGCCCTAAAATCTATTTCACTGTGGGAGACCTAGCTGTCCTGTATATAAAATTAGAGTATACATTACAATAGTATTACTGTATCCCAGGAATGGGGCCTGTTAGAATAATAATAAAAAACACAATTGTGTACATTTATAAAAATCCAATTCAATTGTGAATTAGGATTTTTTTTAAATAGTAAGGAAAACATTTTTTTTTAGAAAGTTACCCTTTTCCCTGCCTGAAGTTCCTGCAGGCTACTTTGTATTAACTCTCTAGCACCTCCTAGCCTGTGCTCAGCACAGGAATACGTGTGAAAGAGCTGTGAATTGACTCTCAGGAGCAAACAATAGGCTTACCTATATGCACAGAGATGACTCTACTAAACTCCACTGAATATTCATAATGGGGGCTGTGCAGGTCTAATGCACCACCTAGAGGGTAATTTGAAAGTAGGAGAACATGTTGCATAAGGGCCAATGTTTTGCCCTATTAGACTTCTGTTACCGGAACAGTGCCTTCTTCCAACTGGATTCTGGTGTTAATTGTGTTGGACACCAGGGATTGCCACTGTGTACTCATTTACACACACCCTTCCCTCAGATACCATATTAGTTTGGCCGAGCACTTTTTTCATCTTGAAACAGGCCTGGATCATGACATTTTTTACCTGTTTTCAGTAACGCAAACGTAACAACTGCAATAGTAGGGAGGTCAGAGCCTGGAAACCTTTATTTCAATAGTGAGAGTGGAACTAAGAGTATCTTAGGGTGTCCCCCACCCACAGAGTGAAAAACCCTACAAAATCCTAGCTGACCAGTGGCAACTAGACCTGGATTTGACTTTGCTGTTTTTCTGTGCTGGACACCCTCTAAGTGATCTCCATGAGTTCATGAGAGCCTTAGAAACGTACACCTCTGGTTGTTTGGGCACCAAAAGCAGTATGGGAACTTTTTCAAAACATTTGCTCCAGAACTTCAAGGGGAGTGACAATTAAAAGTATCCGACTGGCAGTTCAATGGCATTTGACTGAATTTCAGGTTTGCACCACATGGAGAAGAGATTTCCTACAGAAAAAAACAAAACTTCCTCTTTCAGATTGGGCCTTAAAACCTTTTTCGAACTTCCCTACATCTATGCCCTAGCAGGTGCCATCTACTTGTTGTATCTGACAAAACTCTATTATAGTTGGCCTCACACTGGGTTTCAGTCTCGGTCCACCATGAACATTGGGTACCATTGACATTTTGTGGTTTTTGGCCCAATGTTCGCTTATATCTTTAAATTCATATTTCTAGTATCCTTTACTGGATTTTTGTAATTTTCATTGAATTTTGTTCATTGCATTTTAGTCTATATTTATAAATGGAGTGGGATTTTGTATTGTGTTTTGTTTTTGCCTGTTTAATTGTTTTGGTTCTTTGATTTTTTTGTATATTTTCCTTCAGTTGTGTCTGTTTGTTTTCTGCTCTGCTACCAGGGGCTGAGCTCAGTTGAAATTACTGAACCATTTGACTGAACCTAACAGGCAATGTCTTTATTACTTGTGGTGACTACCATCCACCCCAACTAATATTTCAGTTTCTCACAAAGTAACTGCATGAAACTGAAGCAGGAAGTGTTTATTGGAAGGTATGGTACTACAAACAATTCTAGCGCATTTGGTTCCTATTCCTCCCCACCTGCCTTATTCTTCACAGGGTGTTTGGGAGTTGGGCTGCTCCCCCCACTCTCTCTCACATCTCTGCCCATGGCTAGGGAGGAGCATGGGGAAAGTACTAGCTGTCCTTGGCCTCTACCACACGCCTGTCATCTTGGTCCCAGGTTGGACTAGGGAGGGTCTAGACAATCAATCCTATTTGTGTGTAACATCACTAGTTATATCACATATATATTAATGAGGTAGCCTGGCAGAGGCTCATTAAGGAGTTTGATGATGTCCAGAAAGTTCAGGCACCAGCAAACCCCTTCCCCCGACATGTCAAGGCAGTCAATGAGGATGTCCTCTACCAGGGAAAAAAGACTTTAAAAACAACAGCCACCTGATGTGTGGGGAACCCTTTCCATACTAAAGTAAATATACTTCACAAGGGCATACTGTTGACATCTTTTCAAGACGTATATTTATAACAATAGGGCTTCTAGAGGGTTGAAGGACACCCCATTCTGAAAGTTGTATGTGAGATTCGGACTAGGACTGTGTGAGATTCACATTCATTTACTTTTACATAGTTACATGAAATGTTGTCAATATTACACAAAATTATGGGTAATTACACGAAATGCAATCTCTCATCCTAAACTATATTTTAGACTGGTCATCACATCAATTTTTGGTGCAAGTTTGCATTTATATGAACAACAGCCACTCACATTCTGTCATTCCTGGAAGGCTGCATTTTGGTGAAAAGGACAGGGAGAACTCAGGCACTTTGGCTACATATCTTGCCTTGGGTCTGAGGACAAAGGCAAAGCCAGAGAGGAATTCTTTGAATGCCAACTGTACTGCTTCTCCCTGGAAGTGGAAACATATGAATGTTGACAGACTATGCTTGCTTTTCCTGTGTTCTTTTTGGCCTTGTCCCATGACTTTGTTTTCAAAGTATCGACTTACAAAAATATAGTTCTGCAGAATATCGAAATGCAGGTAAGAAATATCGTTTTTAATATTATCGAAGTGTGTAATATTGAAAGTTATAATATAGTTGTTTAAAATATATATTTTTTAGTGTTTTAAGAGTAAGTATATGTGTTAAAAGTATATATTACAAATTACTTTTATGTTAAATTATTTTTGTGTAATTTTATTCCGTTGTGGGTTGTGGGTTCATAGGGGAATAGAGTGGGAAGTGATTGAATTGAATTATTTAATTCATACATTATTTAATTAATAATGTTGTATTTAATTATTTATATTGTTAATTGTGTTAATTAAATAATAATTATAATGTGATTAATAGGAAACAATAATTTATTGGGAATTATGCTTATAGTGTATACAATATGAAATAGTTATTAATTTGATATTAAATATTAATAATTAATTTGTTAATATGTTAAAAGTGTACTTTTTTAGGAGAGGGTTGTGGATTTAAAGGGGAATAGGGTGGGAAGTAATTTAATTGTAATTAAGTAATTATTAAATGTTATTGATTGGTACTGATAATTTATTGTTGATTATTAATTGGTAATTACTTTTTATGAATGTATTAATTGATAATTATATTAATTGTATTAATTATTAATTGAGAAATAATTTTTAATATGTATTATTTGTTGTTATTGATAATTAATGTATTGTTAATTTATTATTAATTGGTAATTAATTTATATTAATTGATTAATTGATAATTATATTAATTATGTGGAATTGTATGTGGAGTGGGTTGTATGTTTATTGAAGAATAGGGTGGGAAGTAATTTAATTAATTTATTGTTCATTTATGATCATTCATTATTTAATTACAAAAATGTTTTAATTTATAAGTATATTTTTAACCCACCCGGTCCAACACTTTCCCTACTGTTGCACTCACTGGAGTGGAAATCGTAATTTTTACCCACCCGCTATCCAACACCTTCCCTACTGTTGCACTTACTGGAGAAGGAATAGTAATTTCTACCCACCCACTATCCAACACTTTCCCTTCTGTTGCACTCACTGGAGCGGGAATAGCAGTTTTTACCCACCCACTATCCAACACTTTTACTACTGTTGCACTCACTGGAGTGGGAATAGTAATTTTTACCCATCCTCTAGCCAACACTTTCCATACTGCTGCACTCATTGTAGTGTGAATAGTAATTTTTACCCCCCGCTATCCAACACTTTCCCTACTGTTGTACTCTTTGGAGTGGGAATATTATTTTTTGCCCACCCTGGTACCTGTGACCATGGAATGTGGTGTCATCAACACGAGTATCAATACACAGAGGGCGCGGGAAGACTGGTGGAGGCGGTGGAAAAGAAAGAATCCCTGTATGGACCTGCAGAGTAATGTGGAGGTGTCTAAAGAGAAGGAGAGAAAGGACCACAGTGAGCTCCCCTGTCAAAAGGATCAGCTTTGGTAGAACAGGGACCGGTTGGCCCGCTCTGACCACCTGGCAGGGTTACAATTATCACCGGCTTCGAGGTGAGTCTATTCATTATAGTACTCATCACTTCATACATCGCCACACCGCGTGGAGCTCACCTTAACTGCCCTCCTGCACAGCCCCCTCATTCCGGTTTAGTTTTTTCTCTACCTCTCTTCAGACACCTCCATATTACTCTGCAGCTCCATACAGGCATTTTTTCTTTTCCGCCGCCACCACCAGTATTCTCGCGCCCTATGTGTATTGATACTCGTGTTGCTGACCCCACACTCCAGGGTCACAACCGTATGGCGGTCTCCCCCTTCCAGGCTACACAGTATCCACTGTCCAGCATTAGCACTGCTTGTGTCTCTCCCTCGCAGTGTTATACCCTAGGCATCCTGGTCACTCTCCTAGCTTCGCATCAATCTTGTGCAATATTCAACAGTCTCTTCTCCTAAATTCCTCGTCCATACCTTGTACATGATTTCGCGCTTTAGTGTGTTTGAGCTCAGGATGAATGTGCTTTGTCAACAAGTACATTTACCCTGGTATGTCACATTCATACCATTATTCACCACGTGCTAGGATCATGTCACTTCTTTGCCACAATGTTCTCTCCCCCACGCAGTCACACATTTTATAACATGTCACCTGTACAGTCATCCATTTACACTCTTGCTTAGGGTTTCCACGTGTTAATGGTGCTTTTGGCCCACATGACTCATTAGTCATGGTTTTCTGGGTTTGGCACCAACCAACTTGATAAGTGTGCATTATTTTATTCAATGATTTGTATCTCCCCCAGCCCTGAAGAAGTCACAAGATAACTCCATTGTGTGACAAAACATGTGTTGGCTGGTTGTTTTTCGTTGTTACACCATTAAAAACATTTAAACATCACACTGGTGTAGACCGCAGATATTGTTACAATACAAGACTCTTCAAACCAGAATTTTATCCTAATTATGTGTGCCCGGGACAGTGTTCATATTTTAAGATATGTTTTTAACATTTTAAAATTATAAATAGTAATTACATTTTAATATTATTAAATTAATATATATATATATATAAAAAATGTATGTTTATTTTTTTGATTACATTTTTTATTTATTTTTTAAACCTTTCTTTACTTAGTTTTGAGTATGTTTTACCTAATTATAATTATTATTTATTGAATGTTATATTATTTGTAAGACATTTAAACAATTTCATATTTTAGCATTCTATATTTTTAACATTAATATTTTGTATTCTATATTTTTGCACTTACCTCTTCTGGTAAGTCGATATTCTTGTATTCTATATTCTGTCACTGATACGTCCCAACACTAAAAGATTAACATATGTTGCAGACAATGATCAGTTTTGCTGAAGCAAATAGCTTTTTTTTCAGTAGCTTACAGAATTACAATTCTTTCTTGCTACTACTAAGATTGGCCAAAAGCTGATTCCAGTCTTGAGCAGCCAAAAAATATAAAGAGGAGCCACCTTTTTTATGCATCTGACTTTCAGGATGTTATGTTATATTATAGCAATTCATGATGTGCACGGCTGCCCCAAAAGTCCTCACAGCACCAGCATAACAGAACAAACCAGATCTGGCAGCATTAGAATAGCCAGGTCTTCATCTGCTTGCAGAAACTCTCAATGGAAGTACAACGCCTTAAATAGGAGGTAGATAGTTCTGAAATTTAGGCCCAATCAAATTATTTGGAAGAATGACCTCCCTGTCTTTCCAAATTTACTTGTGGAATCACCGCTAAGTTCTGATTGCACAAGCATAGAAGATGATTAGGGAGTTATTGATGCGCTATATTCTTCAATGCTGGGGCAAAGTCTGAGTCATGGCTTTGTGCATAGAGCATGCCGTAGTAAACTTAATACGATTACCAATAGCAAGTCAAGGAAGGTTCTGAATCTCTGAAGAAACAGAAATATGCCTCTGAGCATGATAGAGGAGATGAGCTGCAGTATTCTGAATGATCTAAAACCTCTTCAGAGATGCAGTAGAAGCTCCAAAGAAGAGCACATTGCCGGAATTTAGGCAGGAAATAATAAGTGCTCGGACAAACGTCCATTTAAATGGAAATGGAAAGGAGCCAAAGAATCTACAAGAAGCACTTCGGATGAATTAGATGTCTGGTAATGGAGTAACCTATTCGTAAAATACTGAGGCCCAAGCTCAAGGAGCCAGCACAAAGGATTTGAGCAGAATTCTTTTTTTGACCGGCAACCAGTGCAAGTCAGTGAGATGACGAGAAATAGAAGGGTAGTGAGGAATTTCAAGAAGAAATTCGACAGTGGCATTCTGCACCAATTTTAGACGCTTGATTAAACAACCTTGTAAGCCCAAATACAAAACATTTGCAAAGTCCAGTCTTGAAGTGAGAAGCGCATGGACAGCAGTTTTTGGGGAGCATAGCAGCAGAAGCAAGATGACTTTTTAAGCCCTACAATAATGCAAAGCAAGAGCTGATCACGGCAGAAACTTTCAGATGAAAAGAAAGCTGCTGGTCAAATTTTACTCAAACATTCCAACCTATTTGCTTCTGTCCAAAGCTACTTGATCTCTAGATAAAATATCTAGGACCGGCATTTAGATTAGCCAAAATAAAAACAATTAAAGAGGCAGTTAATTTTTGTTTTAGCTCTTAATGTAATGCTTGCATTGGTAACTTTATGAAATGTTTAGCTTATGCTTACTGCAGCTTGGATCAAACTGTATAAGGTAAATTTTGAATTTTAAACTCAGCTCTTTGTGTTTGTATAAAATGAAATGTTTTTTGAAAGATTTTTTTATCGTTAAGCTTATTGTAATGTTTAGATTAGTACAAGTAATAGACTTTCATGCAAGGATTTCACACTGTGGCTGTTAGGAGGTTGGGAGGTGGCAAGGTGGCTGGCCAACTTTTCTCCCATTTCTTGAAAGGGGAAAACCCAAACAGCAGAATATCAGTTTTGTTGACATTGCATTGGTGAATGCTACCACATGTCTAATTCAATACTGAAACAAGACAGGCTTTAAAGGACTCCTGAAAAGCAGAGAACCCGTTTCGAAATGAGAGCAGCAGCTGTGTGCATAATAAACTATCTTTTAAAATTAAAGGACTACTCCAAGGGGGCCAACAGTGACATACACATATTGTATCAAGTGGGACTTAAAGAAGAACCCTGTGATACCCAAAGATTAATGACCCTTCAAGCAGAAGAATAGGGTGCCATTAACACAACTTCGTCTCTGTTTTCCAGGAATGGCCAAGTCCACCCAAGTGCCTAGTTCCTCTTCCCAATGTCCATGAGGCACTGCAGAAGAATGGCATGGGAGACATGGCCAACTGCCACTGAGAGATCTAATAAAATAAAGATTACATTTTTCCCTTGAGCTAACTTCAACTCAATAGAATCAGTAACTTCTGGGAGTACCATTTTTTGTGTTGTGGCAGGACCGAAAACCCAACTGGGTGGAATGCAGAAGCATTAATTGTTCGAAATACTCCAATATATGAGCATTAATCAGCTTCTTCAACATTTTGAAGCAGCAGCAAGCTGAGCAGGGTCCGCTGTAGGTCTTAAAGGGATTACTTTAGCCTGTTATCTGCATGATGGGACCTGCGCAGCCAATAGAGAGGTGCTAAAAAGTTGGTTGAAAACTGTATTTACAACCTTAACTGCCTTTGCCAGGGTCGAAGGTAGACAAAGATCTATTGGAAATCCTGCCTTGAAGCTCAGAATGGCATTTCTGATTCTTCTATAGAAATTGAGTTAAATTTAGAACGGGTACGTAAGCCTGATGAGACTTGACGGATTGAACCAGCCATAGGTAAGGGTATCATTGGCGCAATCTGTAGATTAACCTTCATTTTCAGATTTTCTTATGAAAGACGTCCGACTGCTTGGTAAAGAGCTCCAGAGAAGATGGGATGAACTGACTACATGCTTTAGGATGCAACATTTTTTTTTATAATTATGAAAATGTCCTGTGATCTGTTTGTGGCGGGATACATTTCTCTCTCAAAGTAGGAGTCTTGGATGATCTTTATAGCAGCATGATATTGTTCAGGGCATATCTGCAAACAGCCTTGTCTGCTGCTTCAAAAGGTGTACAGAATTCCAAATATTACCATGTTAAAAATCGGACAAATGTTGTTCACATTTAACCTGACTGCATGACTAAACTACCTCTGTATAATAATTTTGAAATAGAATGTGTTTCTCAATTGTGAATGACTTGACTTGAGAAAAGTCAAGTCTTTTACAGTTTATTGAATAACACAAGAGCTTAGTTAACTCAAAGTATGCAACGTTGAAAGTCATTGAATTCAATGCATTCCATGAATGCAATGAATTCCATTCATAACCTACTGCCACCAATCAAGAAATATTCATATACAAACAACGCATATTTTGTCAGGAGATAATGACAAGATTTTATTCCAGTAGAAACAAAGAATGAGAACTGGAGGCGTTATGATAATCACTAATTATTCAGGTGCCTAATTGTTATTATTCAAGTGTAATCTGAAGTAGAATAGAGCACGTTCATTGGCTTATAATAATGTGTGTAATGCATTGTTTACCTTATGCCTCTGTCAGCCATGTAGCTTCCTCTTCAGGGAGATTTGGTTTAAGGATAAAGGCCTCTTAGAAACTGTGACACTGGCTGCATGACTTCCTCACTGTGCTAGTTATGATGCCAATGCGACTTGTATAATCTGGACAACAGTTACTAGCATCTCCTTCTAACCTTTCATTTACTTACATTCTGTGAAACCCTATGTACCATATATGAGAAGTTGAGATATTAATTTCCATGAAACCTTTTTCTATGTTTAAAAACACCTGGAAAGATACAATTCGAAAACATACAGCAAGAACACGAGTATATTTTCAAACAGATTGAATTTCCATTGTAATGAATAACAACATTAAATAAATGCTCTTTTTATACTTGAAATAAACACCTGAATATAGTGAGTATATGAGCAGATATAATTATAATTATAAATGATAAGGGGGATAACCAGAAAAAGAAATACATGGCAATTACATCCCGGGTACTTGCGAAACTTGATCATTCTGGTTACTGCACATATTACAACACAGGAATTTGACGGCGAAAACGACAATTTTGGCAGGTCGAACCTGCTGAAATTTATTAGGGGGTAAATGGCTGATAAATATGTAGATGCAGATTTTGTATGCATTAAGCAGGGAAATGTGCATGTTATTCTGTATGAGTAAGGAAATATGTTAAATAGCGTTCTTAGTAGACTCAATAGAATATAACCCAAAGGTGTCAGACTTGATAGGGTCCAATAAATATGCGCCCACATTTTGGCTATTCATAATGAGGACCTAATACGTCACTAGTCTTTCTGCGATATGAATATGGTGCTGGGGATCCAGCTGATGACTAATCATAGGAATGCAGAGATCTGAGAGGTATCAAGAATCCCTGACCTCTGACTTTCAGATACTCTAATGTTTATGTTAGGTTCTAGAATTGCTTTTGAAATGACACAATAGCGACTTTATTTCATTGAAGACATTGGGCCAGATGCATCAAAGGGTTTTGCCCATTCTGTGTCTATGGGAAAATGTGTTCATGCATATGGCCCATAGTCCCGTGAGATCATGAAGCTAAAGGTTCTCTTTTTTTAAAAAGTCTCTGAATGACCTCACAATCCTGGAATTGGATTATACCGGGAGAACTGGTTAGTAAGGCATTCTGACACAACCCAAAGTGTGGTTGGCATGGTATCTCAAGTTATATGGTTGAACTGTGATCTTTATGCTCCCTAACTGTGGATGGGTCAGCGAGGATGTGTGTATATACCGGTCTCTTGAATGTTGAATTGTGAAATACTAAAGCTTCCTTTTCTCAGCAACTCAGCATGTGTATCCACATACAGAATACTGGTATTGGCTGGAATGGCTAAACTGGTAATGAGTTCCAGAAGATGAATTATTTTCCTGAGGTTTTCTGAGCTTTTTGTATTGTTGTATCAGTGTTAGTATATAAAGGAAAGGGAAATACTCATCTGTTACTAAACAGCCCACAGTAAGGTCACCCAGAAAGTTGGCTTTCTACTCTTTACTTAAAACGTAGCTACACTCTACAAACCCCAGAAAAATATAACATTGGCATCTTCTTTTTGAGCATTACCTGTCTAAAATAATTTTATGGATTTATAGTTTTTTGCGCCATTAACAATGTACAGTAAGCATTTACACACACGATTTCACATCTGCAAACTGGCGTAAAACAATTGCTTCTGAAACGAGTTTTATGTGATGTTAACTAGGCTAGATTTTTGCATAAAACACAATTTTTTCTAAGATGGAAATCCTTTTTATCACTCACTCCGTACTTCCCCCCAGCACACATTCACTCACCACAAGCTACAAATAGCAAAGTCAAACTGTAATGCATTTAGTTATTTTCCACTGTTATTATTGTTTTGTTCCCAATGAACCTTCCCCAGTTCAGCTGTAACTTGTAACATGTTTTGTTTTTCTTCCGCTGGTTCACTGAGATGTATTCATTCAAAAAATACTTTAATGTTGATATATCATATTATATTAGAACATCTATTGTTGACGTTACCATTGAGGATATTGAGTAATTAATTACAAAGTGGGTTAGTGCTTAGTTGTTTATTTATTGTAATATTTATTTTTCATGTGCTCTGATTTGCTTAAGAAATTATAAATCTGCTCACAACAAGATGATCAACAAAAATATTGATTTAATATGCAAGAATAGTGTATAAAAACACTTTGATTTTGGGAGTGAGCCAAAAGATTTTAGCAACTTTCCATAATGCTGCTTAAAATGCTGTCTAACTATTGTTTTTGCTGCCCATAATTCCTGATTTTTACATACTCTGTATTACTATTTGAGACCCTTCATGACATTGACCCTGTATCACTTCATTTTTTAATTTTGTAATAAAACCCTTTGCTTGTTCCTTGATCAAGAACTCATTTATTGAGTGATCTCAAATAATTTTCAAATTTTAATTATTAATGGTTTGTATTTCTTCTGATTTTGATGTTTTAGAAAGTGCCTTAACCTGGGGCCATATTGCCTTCAGGAAAATGAGGTTCAATACAGTCTCCGATCCAGTAAATATGAGAGATATGACTGAGGCCAATTTTGAGCTGTCTTGATTTCGCGTTATAGTGTTTTTGCTCCCTAAAATGTGTGTCAGTGTTGGAAGTCAAATCAAATGTTCTCAGGTACTTTGCAGCACCCAACTTGTCAAAAAGTTCATCATCTCTAGTTGTACGGTAAGTGACAGTCCTGATGACTGCAATCAAAACCTCTGTAGTCCACATAAAACCTCAGTGCTTAGGCACCACTGCCACTGGACTGGCTCATGGATTGTCAGAGGGCTTAATTACCCCCAGCTCCATCATCTTGGTCACCTCAGCAATAATGCTGGCTTTGACCTGGTGAAACAAACGGTACAATTTGTGGCAGGTAAGCTGCCACTGGTGTCTATATAATAGACACACACATGGACTTCATTTAGGGGTCACCAAGTGTTGCAGTTTTGACCCCTGGCTTGTCCTTTGCAACCCATGGCACTGCTTTTGTGACCCTTACACTTAGAGGTGGCAGAAGAATTGCCAAGGCGGGATACATTTCACTCTCAAAGTAGGAGTCTTGGATGATCTTTATAGCAGCATGATATTGTTCAGGGCATATCTGCAAACAGCCTTGTCTGCTGCTTCAAAAGGTGTACAGAATTGCAAATATTACCATGTTAAAAATAGGACAAATGTTGTTCACATTTAACCTGACTGCACGACTAAACTACCTCTGTATAATAATTTTGAAATAGAATGTGTTTCTCAATTGTGAATGACTTGACTTGAGAAAAGTCAAGTCTTTTACAGTTTATTGAATAACACAAGAGCTTAGTTAACTCAAAGTATGCAACGTTGAAAGTCATTGAATTCAATGCATTCCATGAATGCAATGAATTCCATTCATAACCTACTGCCACCAATCAAGAAATATTCATATACAAACAACGCATATTTTGTCAGGAGATAATGACAAGATTTTATTCCAGTAGAAACAAAGAATGAGAACTGGAGGCGTTATGATAATCACTAATTATTCAGGTGCCTAATTGTTATTATTCAAGTGTAATCTGAAGTAGAATAGAGCACGTTCATTGGCTTATAATAATGTGTGTAATGCATTGTTTACCTTATGCCTCTGTCAGCCATGTAGCTTCCTCTTCAGGGAGATTTGGTTTAAGGATAAAGGCCTTTTAGAAACTGTGACATTGGCTGCATGACTTCCTCACTGTGCTAGTTATGATGCAATGCGACTTGTAGAATCTGGACAACAGTTACTAGCATCTCCTTCTAACCTTTCATTTACTTACATTCTGTGAAACCCTATGTACCACATATGAGAAGTTGAGATATTAATTTCCATGAAACCTTTTTCTATGTTTAAAAACACCTGGAAAGACAATTCGAAAACATATAGCAAGAACACGAGTATATTTTCAAACAGATTGAATTTCCATTGTAATGAATAACAACATTAAATAAATGCTCTTTTTATACTTGAAATAAACACCTGAATATAGTGAGTATATGAGCAGATATAATTATAATTATAAATTATAAGGGGGAGAACCAGAAAAAGAAATACATGGCAATTACATCCCGGGTACTTGCGAAACTTGATCATTCTGGTTACTGCACATATTACAATACAGGATTTTGACGGCTAAAACTACAATTTTGGCAGGTCGAACCTGCTGAAATTCATTAGGGGGTAAATGGCTGATAAATATGTAGATGCAGATTTTGTATGCATTAGGCAGGGAGATGTGCATGTTATTCTGTATGATTAAGGAAATATGTTAAATAGCGTTCTTAGTAGACTCAATAGAATATAACCCAAAGGTTTCAGACTTGATAGGGTCCAATAAATACGCGCCCACATTTGGGCTATTCATAATGAGGACCTAATACGTCACTAGTCTTTCTGCGATATGAATATGGTGCTGGGGATCCAGCTGATGACTAATCATAGGAATGCAGAGATCTCAGAGGTATCAAGAATCCCTGACCTCTGACTTTCAGATACTCTAATGTTTATGTTAGGTTCTAGAATTGCTTTTGAAATGACACAATAGCGACTTTATTTCATTGAAGACATTGGGCCAGATGCATCAAAGGGTTTTGCCCATTCTGTGTCTATGGAAAAATGTGTTCATGCATATGGCCCATAGTCCCGTGAGATCATGAAGCTAAAGGTTCTCTTTTTTAAAAAGTCTCTAAATGACCTCACAATCCTGGAATTGGATTATACCGGGAGAACTGGTTAGTAAGGCATTCTGACACAACCCAAAGTGTGGTTGGCATGGTATCTCAAGTTATATGGTTGAACTGTGATCTTTATGCTCCCTAACTGTGGATGGGTCAGCGAGGATGTGTGTATATACCGGTCTCTTGAATGTTGAATTGTGAAATACTAAAGCTTCCTTTTCTCAGCAACTCAGCATGTGTATCCACATACAGAATACTGGTATTGGCTGGAATGGCTAGACTGGTAATGGGTTCAAGAAGATGAATTATTTTCCTGAGGTTTTCTGAGCTTTTTGTATTGTTGTATCAGTGTTAGTATATAAAGGAAAGGGAAATACTCATCTGTTACTAAACAGCCCACAGTAAGGTCACCCAGAAAGTTTGCTTTCTACTCTTTACTTAAAACATAGCTACACTCTACAAACCCCAGAAAAATATAACATTGGCATCTTCTTTTTGAGCATTAACTGTCTAAAATAACTTTATGGATTTATAGTTTTTTGTGCCATTAACAATGTGCAGTAAGCATTTACACACACGATTTCACATCTGCAGACTGGCGTAAAACAATTGCTTCCGAAACGAGTTTTATGTGATGTTAACTAGGCTAGATTTTTGCGGAAAACACAATTTTGTCCAAGATGGAAATCCTTTTTATCACTCACTCCGTGCTTCCCCCCAGCACACATTCACTCACCACAAGCTACAAATAGCAAAGTCAAACTGTAATGCATTTAGTTATTTTCCACTGTTATTATTGTTTTGTTCCCAATGAACCTTCCCCAGTTCAGCTGTAACTTGTAACATGTTTTGTTTTTCTTCCGCTGGTTCACTGAGATGTATTCATTCAAAGAAGACTTTAATGTTGATATATCATATTATATTTGAACATCTCTTGTTGACGTTACCACTGAGGATATTGAGTAATTAATTACAAAGTGGGTTAGTGCTTAGTTGTTTATTTATTCTAATATTTTTTTTGCATGTGCTCTGATTTGCTTAAGAAATTATAAATCTGCTCACAACAAGATGATCAACAAAAATATTGATTTAATATGCAAGAATAGTGTATAAAAACACTTTGATTTGGGAGTGAGCCAAAAGATTTTAGCAACTTTCCATAATGCTGCTAAAAATGCTGTCTAACTATTGTTTTTGCTGCCCATAATTCCTGATTTTTACATACTCTGTATAACTATTTGAGACCCTTCATGACATTGACCCTGTATCACTTCATTTTTTAATTTTGTAATAAAACCCTTTGCTTGTTCCTTGATCAAGAACTCATTTATTAAGTGATCTCAAATAATTTTCAAATTTTAATTATTAATGGTTTGTATTTCTTCTGATTTTGATGTTTTAGAAAGTGCCTTAACCTGGGCCCATATTGCCTTCAGGAAAATGAGGTTCAATACAGTCTCCGATCCAGTAAATATGAGAGATATGACTGAGGCCAATTTTGAGCTGTCTTGTTTTCGCGTTATAGTGTTTTTGCTCCCTCAAATGCGTGTCAGTGTTGAAGGTCAAATCATATGTTCTCAGGTACTTTGCAGCACCCAACTTGTCTAAAAGCTCATCATCTCTAGTTGTACGGTAAGTGACAGTCCTGATGACTGCAATCAAAACCTCTGTAGTCCACATACAACCTCAGTGCTTAGGCACCACTGCCACTGGACTGGCTCATGGATTGTCAGAGGGCTCAATTACCCCCAGCTCCATCATCTTGGTCACCTCAGCAATAATGCTGGCTTTGACCTGGTGAAACAACCGGTACAATTTGTGGCAGGTAGGCTGCCTCTGGTGTCTATATCATAGACACACAAATGGACTTCATTTAGGGGTCACCAGGTGTTGCAGTTGTGACCCCTGGTTTGTCCTTTGCAACCCATGGCACTACTTTTGTGACCCTTACACTTAGAGGTGGCAGAAGAATTGCCAAGGCATGCCTTAAAATGCTGCTAACTATGGCAAATGTGCGCAGACCATCAACATCACACTGAACTCAGCTGCCCTGCTCACCTAAAGAAAGAAACGACCAGGCCTCAGGGCCAGAACAGAACATTTCTTTTGATTTGCTGGTTCGAGCAGATTGAGGCTGTAGAGACCGCACTGTAATCAGCCAATCAGAGAGCTCTTCACACTGTGCTTTTCAATCACTGTGCTATAGTTCTTGAAAACTCACTTCCCATTGTCTGATTCATTTAGCAAGTGTGGGACACACAGCCTGGGTTACGCATGTAGTGTACCTCAGAACTCTTTCCTGCATGCTATATATTCCGGACTGCGCATTCCAATGCCGTGATTGTGGTGGAAATATTGCGCTGTAGCTCCAATACAGCGTTTCAAGTTCCTTTGGAAGTTATGTCCATGCATCTGTCTCACAGCAGCTGTCTGACTCGCCCACACTGAGTGCCTGACTGCCGTGACATCTGTGGGCCCCAAGAAAGTTGAAAGCATGGTTACAGAATTGCAATAAAACATTTGAAAAACATTTGCTGTAAGAATACACCATTCATATTTTGAACAAACACCGCTTTGAAGGCCTGAGGCAGCACTACACCCGACAGATGAAACTTCCTTGATGTCACAAAGCCTTCACAGCCTTTATTAGATTCTGTGCCAGGTTCAAATAAATGGGCCTTATACCTGGACCCGTAATGAAAGCTTTTTATTTGTTTTCATTATGGATATTGATGGATCGGGATCTTGCAGGTATTAAGTATTTTCATTACACAAATTAATACTTGCTGCTGGTTTTAATATCTGGTAAAGAATAACGTAAAGCGGATTCGGGAGAGTGCGAGGTTATAGTTGGAGGACCTCTGGGGTGCAACCGGTTGGGAGGCGCGTGGCGTGAGTGCAGATCCATTTCAGAGTTTAGATGAAAATACTCTGAACTGTCTAGGTCTATTAGAAAACATCTCAGGGAAAACATTGCTTATGAATTCCAGAGTGTGAAACTCTATTTTGAGCAACAAATGAAAACAGGCATAGAACATGCATGACATTCGAATATCCCAATAAAAAAGAAAGCCAAGGTGCACAAACTGTATAAGAACGTATATCAAGCAACAGAAACAAACATTGTTTTTTTATCGCAGTTCTCCATAGCGCAAACTTGACTGAAGCCATTAGAGACTTTACATGTTACTAACATGTTATGTGAGAACTAAAAGATGTGTTGAGTATAAGTGATTTGCCCAGAGCGGCCACGAACAGACCTCTGGCAATACTTATCCTCCATGATCTATCTATAAATCTCGATTCAAGCACTATGAACATGTATATAGAGAAAAACAAACATGCCTCTAAACAAACACCGAGGGTGTCTTGATGGGACACCCAGAGGCACACTATCCTCCCCCATCATCGCACCAGAATTCTCTTATACCTGCAAACAGCAGCCCTATAAGTTAATAGAATCATAACAACGGAAGAGTGTGCCTTTTTTTATAAAAGTGGAGCACAACAGGAGAATCCAACTAGGTTCTTAATAAGGCCCTCACTCACCAACCTAGTTGGTGACATGTTTCATCATCGGGCCCCTCCAAGAGAGGCCGAGTGCCACCCTGGCGTGCTTCAGTGCCAGAATTACTGCGGAGCTGGTAGTTCGTGATCAATGAATAGTGAAAGTGATTGTTAAAAATGTCACAATTGTGTCAAAAAATACATTTTATTAAGAACCTAGTTGGATTCTCCTGTTTTGCTCCACTTTTATAAAGAAGGCACACTCTTCCGTTGTTATGATTATATTTACCTTTGGGGACTGAGAGTGCTCATGAATATTACTTTCCCCCCTCTCTTGTTGTTTTCAGCATATTTTGCAGTGCACAGCTGTGATAGATAATTTTTTAGGAGGTTATAATTTTATTTATCGTCCATTCTTTTTCTTTAAATCCGAGAACTCACCTTCTTTCTCATCATGGAATATTTGGGTCTCACCTACCCAGAGCCAGAGGTGGATGCCATCTTGGCACACCCTACCCTTTTCGCTGATCCTGCAATCTCGCAGGCCATGAGCCATTCTAGTGAATTGGACACATTGTCACAACAGAAGATAAATAGGATACGGACAATTCTACACAGGACAATTTTAACCGAATATCTGCGCATTAACACCGCGCCAAAGGGCCTTTTAGTGACAAACGCCCCACGTATCTTCCTAGAGGATGCTACCCTTAGGAAAGAGTGGGCGATGATTGCGTGGCACTGCACATGCGATTGGCTGGTGTTAATTATAAAAACAGCAGTAAGACTCTCAGAAACACTCATGATTGAGATTCAACAAACAGAGAACCACTTCAAAACTACTCTAACAGGTTATAAAAAGAGACTGGACGGAATTAACAAAGGCATCACAGAATACAAGGATGGCCTGACGCAGGCGAAATTAACAGTTTCAGAAAGACCTGAAAAAGTTCACTTTCACTAAGGCCTATCCCTACGCTGATCCTACATACACCCCGAGAAGTAGGAATAACTCCAATTCAGATCTCCCTGACGATAATTGCTCCACGTCAAGTGGTTCCAGCAATGGCAGTTACAAACAAAGACAGCGGGGTGGAGATAGAGGTACGACAAGACCTAATTTTCCACAACCTATATGGCATCCATATCCGATGCCTGGAGGAGGGATGCATCCGATGCATTTCCAACATCCTCAGGTCCCGAAGATGGGATGGAACCCTGGCCTCATGCATGCACTCCATTTCCAACAAAACACCTACTGCCCCGCCTTTTTTAGAAAGAGGCGGGAGAGGAAGAGGCAGGAGGAGAGAGCACAATCAAGTTCGATGGGAACAGGACGATCCAGTGGGCGACTACACTCGCAGCAAGTCACAACAGGCGAGCACGAGTGCCCAGGGAGTTTCATTGTCAATCTCTCCAGCATAACTTTATCTCCTTTAGAGACACAAGTCAAATCAACTCAAATCAAAAAAGCTTTATTCAGTACATTTCATATGACCATAAAAGCATGCTAAAAACATGTATAAAAGGAATTATATATTATTTGTACACTCACTGTTAATTTGCAAATACAGTCCATACAGATAGAGATCCAAGAGGGCAATTAGTTAATTAAAACATGTAAATTCATAAATCTTAAAAATCATCTCAAATGCTACATTAAAGTTCATTTAATTATCCAAATCACATATATTCAAAACATGTGCATTATATTTACCCATTATTTCAATTCTCATAGTTTTAAAAGTTTAGTGCCTCCAAGTGAGAATAGGTCTTTCTTTTGCTAATAGACATTTGAATAAAAGTACAGGCTGCAGTCATCATGTTTTCATCCTCCAAGCTACATATAATATTAAAAGCTTGTTTATAATGATAATATGTATTTACTTTAAAAAGGGGTTTCAATGTGAATTTGCGAATAACCCTATAAAAATCACAAAATAATAAAAAATGCATCGTGGTTTGAGGAGATTTTCCATCACCTGGACAATTTGGTAATAAATGGTACTTTTTCCTCGTCTTGGGAAATGCGACTAGATAATGGAGGGTGCCAAGTCATAATCTAGTCAGAAAGAACCTGTGCTGGAAGTTTCTGACTATAGTAAGGTAGGGTTGTATACCCAGAAAAAATGGGAGTTCATAATAAGAGATAATACTTTGCTTTGTACTGTATTCACCCTCCCGTACTTGGCCCATAGCAGTAATAAACCTTGTCTTCAATTCTTTCTTGCCATAATCTTGGATGGACATAGGTTCCTTTCCATCTAGATTTAAATTGCAGATTTTTAATAGAGTTTGTATATATTCAAGCCACAACATTTTCCTACTATTATCTAGAGCCAAACAAGTATTATGCTCTGGGTGAACCTTGCTTCTTCGCGTGTCCAAATCCCATGTCATAATGTTAACCCAGCTGTTTTTATAAAATCACAAATATACGGGACAGTTCTCTGTGAACTAAACAGTTTGATGTAGAGCCTGGGACTGCTAGCAGATGTTTTGAAAATTTGTTCTCTTGCATTTGTAGAGTGGCAGAATTAGCCCTCCTCCATAATGCTGCACCATAACATGCAGTAGAAATCGCTTTGCTTCTATAGAGGGTGAGCATTTCCCTTACTGGTTTATCTCCGATTTTTTTTTAGAATCTTAAAATACCCTCTATACAACTTGAGAACTTTAAATTTGATATGTTTATATGTGCGCTCCATGTACCCTTTTCATTAAATAATAACCCCAAATAGGTAAACCATGAAAATCTCTCGACCACAATATCATCCACAGAATGCTTTTTTATCCCACAAGTCCTTGAAAAAGGCTTGGGCTTCATGCCAACTGCCCACCTGGCAAGTTCCGTCTCCATTTTGAACCCGCCAATTTCTTCAGGAAGCTTAAATTGAAGGCTTTCTTTGAAGGAATAGAAGAAGGGGCATCTGACACTAGCAAGGGAGACACTGGTTTGAAAAACAAATCAACTTTCACACCGCCCCCTCATGTAATACCAGCAGAAATCACTGCTTTTGAGTAGGCGGTGTTCCTTGAAATTGAGACTTTTGACGTACCTAGACAATTTAAGAACCTGAGTGCATTCGAATTTAAGGCCCTTGACAATCTAAAAACCAATTCTGCAATCACAATGAAACCCGCTGACAAGGGAGGGGGTGTTGTGATACAAAATACAGTGGACTATGACAACGAATGTCAACGCCTTTTGTGTGACAGAAAAAACTACCTACCACTCGCTATGGACCCCTCCATAGAGCTCAAGGCTCGCATTACAAACCTCGTGAGAGAGACAGAAGGCAATGGTCATATCAACAGACATGAGGCAGAATTTTTGACAGCAGGGGACAGTGAAGTGCCCTATTTCTACACGCTACCTAAAATACATTAAAACAAAATGCCCCCCCACCCCGGGACGCCCTATTGTCTCAGGCATTGGTTCTCTACTAGTACCTCTGTTGCGCTTCTGCAATTACTTTCTGAAACCTCTGATCCAGCAGACTCCCAACTACCTTAAGGATACTAAGAACCTCCTTAATTTACCCCAAGAACTACCCATTGACACTGAGTCTAACACACATGTGACTCTCAACATCGAGAGCCTTTACACAAGTATACCCCAGGACGATACTATCAGAGTCCTGGGTGAGGCTCTCGATGGCATCGACTGGGAGTATCAGACACCCAAGTAATTTATTTTGGAATGTGCCACTTTGGCACTAAAACAAAAAATGTTTTAATATAAGGGGGACATCCACCTACAGTCAACTGGTACATCTATGGGCAGCACTTTTGCCCCTAGTGTAGCAAGCCTCTACCTTTTTGAATTTTCAAGTTTTCACCCGAGATCCTTACGGGAAAACATACCCTATGGCAATATCTATGGGTGAGAAGAAACTACAGTAACCTGGAAGATTTTCAAAAACATTCAACTGACTTAACAACCAAATTGAAACACAGGGGATATCCAGACAGAATCCTCAATAAAGGCTTCAAAAAGGCCCAGAATCAGCCCAGAGAGGCGCTTTTCGAAGAGAACCCCAAGGAAAAGAAAGAACTGCCCTTGACGTGTGTAACAACCTTTAACAGTGTATCAAATATTGTGAAGAAAGCTGTTAACAAACACTGGAGTATACTCACCAGCAACAACCGCCAGTGGAAAAAACCTCTCTTTTCTTTTAAGAAAGGACGCAGTCTCAAAGACACTTTAGTCCATACACGCCCAAAAGATAACCCTGTAAGAAACCCAACTATTACCGAGGCATGGGGTCTACCTAAAGTCACGGGTCACTTTTCCTGCACCAACTGCAGCATTTGTCACCTCACAAAACACACAAAGCTGCTAGATCTAGAACAAGGAAAAACCTAGACGCAGCGAGCCCACACTAATTTTAACTCCACAAATGTGGTCTATCTGATCACCTGTCCGTGTGGGTTACGTTATGTGGGTATGACTACACGCAAAGTTAAATTGCGTGTGGGTGAACATCGGAGTAACATCCGCTGTGGACGAATCACTACAAAACTAAGTGAACATTTCATACAGCACAATCACAATGCAAATGATCTGAGGTGGACAGTAATTGAACACGTTCAAGCACAACCTAATACTAAAAAAATCCTTTTTGAGAAGGAACAGAGGTGGGTGTACTGGCTGGACACTCACAACCAAGGGTTAAACGATAGTATCCCATGGGCTTCACTCTTAAAACGTTAGCTATGTATACATCTCTGTGCTTTGTATAAAATCTAACTGCCATCTTTACATTCCCTCTTTGGAACCAGGCATTTTGTTGGTGCCCACTGTTACAAGTAATATAACTTGTATTATGTATATGGTGTAAATCCTAACCTTACACCTCTTCGTTTGGCCCTATCTGATATCTCGGGGCCTGTGTCCATATGTGAAAATAAATTGTCTGTGTAGCTTGCCCCTCTTCAATTACTTTATATGTATGCGGTAACTTGCCAGTTTTACCCTAGTGTGAGGCTCACTGATCTAAGCCTCCCCCCATTTTTCCTACTTAACTTCGTTCTATCTAACGTTATTTATAACAGCACTGTAATTCATGAAGCGCTGTGTATTGTCATTTATGTCTAATAACGTGAGCGACCTTTTGTCTGTCCTCCGCTACACTTGATAAAGAGCCCCCTTTTTTCGCTGCACTCTTTTAAAGAAACCTTCTACACGTACTGACACGCGCACTGTTTTTGTGACTGTCGCCTTGACAACAAATGCTGTTGCAGTACCGGGCATATGATTGGGTACAGCGTTGGAACTTGGAGTGTTCCCAAATTCAATTTGCTCGCAGCGTGTGACGTCACCGGCGTTTACGTGGCCACGTCCACAGTGACGCCTCACCTTCCACACGCAAGAACACTTTTCGCCTACATTAAAAACGAGCCAGTTTCCCCGCTTCATTACCATCGGGGTCCAGTCATTGAGGAGTTAGCATGTACGAAGCGGTCGCTTAGCAGTGAAGGCATGAGTTCTCCACGATCGCATGACGAGATAAGTAACCGGGGTTTTGCTGTTGTGCTGATGTAACTGATTACCCTCTCCTTCTCTTTCTCTACAATCCCTAGGGTGTGCCATTGTTTCTACCACCCAGCTCCCGAGACCCATGGTGTAGTTAGTGACTACATCACATGTGAGATACTTCCTTCTACTTTTTTGTAAATATTACATGCCCAACAACACCATGTCTAATGCTTTACGCATAGTGTTGTACACACAGTTTCTTGTTTACGTATAGAGACCGCAATGGGCATACCATACATTTATTTATTTGCTAGTTACTGCCATTCGATAGAGTTTGATATATTGTATTGAGTGCAATCTTTTTCTTCACAGTAGCACGTATGGTCAGTGTTACCGTTTAAGTGCACCGCATCGAGCACCAGTATATTTACGTCCAACTACGACAAACTTATACAACCATGCCTAATTATTATGTTTGTTTTTTTTTCTATATTTGTCTGTGTATGTCATCATCATCCAGAATAAACTTGGCCCCTCTCAACACAAGGGATACCAGATCTATACATTTAAAAAATTTCACATTCTTAACTTTCTGGTTAGGGTGGGCCTTAGCGCGCCCACACCGCAGAGGTTTACACTTTCCTTACGGTCCTGATGAATGCCTGTTTAATTACAACACATAGGCAGAAACATGTTGACCACATTCTAGTGAACTCTGCTGAACCATTTATTCAGCCTTAATGTCCTACACTTTGTTTTTAACCATGTCTGATTGGCTTCTAATAACATTTATTTTTTGACACAATCGTGACATTTTTAACAATCACTTTCACTATTCACTGAACAAGAACTACCAACTCCGCAGTAATTCTGGCGTTGAACCACACCAGGGTGGGACTCAGTCTATCCTGGTGGGGCCCGATGATGAAGCATGTCACCAACTAGGTTGGTGAGTGAGGGCTTTATTAAGAACCTAGTTAAATTCTCTGTTGTGCTCCACTTTTATAAAAAAAAAGGCACACTCTTCCGTTGTTATGATTATATTTACCTTGGGGGACTGAGAGTGCTCCTGAATATTACTTCCCTCCCTCTCTTGTTGTTTTCAGCAGCTATACGTTAATAGAACACATGTGGGCCAGCAGGTATAAACTGCTACGCATGCCTTAAATATAGGGCCTATACCCCCAGCACCTGACACAGCACTGTGGGTCCACCTGTTCACCTGTCATTAAACTTCTCAAAGGTTCCCATATTAGCACAGGACAGACTCCATGTCTAGTTGTTCGTTTACTGGTTTGCTAAAAGTGTGTGTGAAACTAAGATGCATTCTGTCCCAACACTATACTTAATGTTCCCTAAATCTTGCACATGGACTGTAATTCATCGCCCAGTGTATGATGCTGTAGACCTAACTACACACACTCACTGCATTATTGAAAGAAAAGCACTGAAACCTGTAAAGAACATAGATATAATGCAATGTTGTACTCCACTCCCAAGTGGAGGAGTTATTGCAGAATGGCAAAAGCTGCAGCTCTTAAAACAAAGTAATCAGTCTTAACCAATCTTAATGGGTCTGAAGTGATTAACTTTTGTGAGAATGATTTTTGGTTAGTGTGCACATGAGTGAGAATATGGTGCTAGGTTTTTGAGTCTGCCTTTGGCTCGGCATATCATTTTTGGCTTATAAAGGCACCAGAGGTATTAGCAACCATCTGAGGTAAATTACTGGTGCTAGTACATTAGATGTAATGCTTGGCATGGGGCAGCTGTGGAAAATGCTGGCACTGGCATACTGAAGGAAATTCTGCAAAATTCTAGCTGGCACTAGCACATGGGAGATACTTCTTGGCATAAGGAAGAACAAGTATGGCATGGGGGTAACCATGACAAAATGCTGGCCCTAACATTGTTAGAGTTAATTTTTGACATGAGGGTCACCCATGGTATATAAATGGCACTAATTGAAAAATAGCAATAGTTGCATAATTATTATGTTTTTGGCCAAAACAAGTACCTTGGGCATATGGTTGGCACCCATTACAAAATGTTGTCCCTAACATAGTTCAGCAATAATCAATAATGGACCCCCTGTTTAAAAATGGTTGCTGAGCAGAGAAGAACAGTTAAGTAAAGTATATGAACTCTTCCCCCTTGATTTACTAATGCATTAAAGTAACCGAAGGTGCTGTTGATGAACTTATAGTTACCTTTATGAATTCTGATACAAATTATGGTACTTAATTACTAAAATCATATAGGTTCATTTTCATCCCTACTATACTACACTCCTGAGAAGTGTCAGAGTGAGCTGCAGGTGGCGCTAGTGAGAGGAAGGAGACGCCGGCATTCCAGATCGCCCAGATCACCCAGGCGGGTGGACACAGCGGACACTGCTGCATACCGAGGTTTCTGCAGTTTTCCGGGGTCCGAGGGGGGTGAACTGTCGAAGTGCTGAAGTGTCGGGGATAGCGGTGAAAACGGTGCAAGCGGGTAGGCGGCGGCTTGAGTGAGAGCGGCAAGCGGCGGTAAGAACGGTAATAGTGCGGCGTCCTGGTAGAGGCAGCTGCGTCCTGTGCCCCCCTTCTGCCGCTGTAGCCACTGTTGCAGCCCCCGCCCCCGCCACTCCAGCCGCCATCACGATCAAACCTGCTCCCCCCTCTTCACGGGGGCCGTCTCCCACGGCAGTATTTTAGCAGCTTTCCGTACGGCAGGAATCGCAACAACCCAGCAACGGTCCAGCCCGCACAAAACTCAGCATCCCAGCAGGCATATCGGCAGGCATACCGGCAGGAATCGCAGGAGCCGCCTACACTGCCTGCACTGCCATACTGCCAAGAGCTCATTTACACCCTTGGAGAGTGTACGTGAGCACCGCGGGCGGGAGCCGCCGGCTCTGGCACCGCACCATCGCTTCGGCTCTGGAGAGCGGCCGAGAGGTGGCGTGGTGTGACTGCAAAAGCGCAGCGGTGCACTATCAGCCTTACCAGCCTTGCCAGCCTTGCCAGTGGAGTAACCTCCTCAGCAGTCTCTGCTGCTGTTGTGGGGTCGGTGAGGGTTGGCACCGGCCCGCCGGATAGCTGACAGTGGAGGGAACAGGGCGCAGGTGGTTCGCCATGAGGTCTGGAAAGGAAAGAAGACCTCCAATGACACAAGTACACCCAAAAGTCCAGTCACCCCTGGAACGACCAAGCTGACCAAGCTGACCAAGCTGACCCCCTGTCGAACAAAGGCACCCGAAAACACAATGGGGTACGAAACCTCGCTCGAAAGGAGCTGACGAAGGATCTAGTATTAACCCACTTGATGGGCCAGCAGAAGGACCAAGATTAGGAGCAGAGGACAGTCTCGCCACAATATCTGAAATGACCGGAAATAACGAAACAAAAATTAGCCCATCTCCAAAACAAGGGAGGCGCAGAAGCCACAAAAGGAAAAACAATCAACAACTAATTAAACTGCCAGGACAACAAAGTGAAACAAAATACAATTTCCAGCCAAAAATCTATACAAAATTCAATTTCCTAAAAAACCCAGAGAATGCAATCTATTCTTCAAACGATTCCATTACCGGCCTCCAATCCCCTCTGCAACCGGCCAGTGAGTCCAATGCTTGCCCCGCAACTACTAGCCACATTACAGCGGAAATTCACACGGCACCAATGCCAAATAAAATAACGAACTCAACTGGATATGGAGCAGACAACAGGGGTAACCTGGCACAACAATATATCAGGGCACCGTCAAAAGAAGGCCGCATCAGCCAGGCACTTCTACAAGCGGGATGCTCAGAGGAAACCCAACTAACAAGCCCACCACAGTCATCCGCTGTATCGAACAACCAAGCAAAAGGGCATGACGGGAACTCTGGGTTCCCCACAAGCAACCCGCATCACCAGCTTGTAACAACAACCTACTCCCTATCCACACAAGATGCAGCACCAGAGGAGAAAAAAATCTGAGAAATTGAAGACCAACACGTTCAAAACACCCACGTAACCACAGAACTAAGGCCTCACAGTAACACAAGGACTTACGACTTTCTAGAGCTAAAACTCGACCACGAAATTTCCTCACCAATTAAGGCTGACTTAGTCGCCTCACCCAGGGATATGACTTTCCTGACCTCGGAAGAATGGATCGACCTGGAGGCAGCATATAACGGCAGGCAGCCCATAAACAATATCAGTGAAGAAAGTTCACACCCGCTTTCAGAGAGGACTACGGACCCAGTCAATACTTTTTGGGTCACTCTTCTCAACACAATACAGCTATCTTCAACGGCCCTACAGTATCAATCCGATAAGTTGGACTTACAACTATCAGTCCTGCAAAGTCTAGCAGAGGCCACAATGGGGATAGATAGGAAATTGGCAGACGTCAATGGACTAATAAAAAGAGGACACGAGTCAGTCAAATTAACCGAAATAGACAGAACTAGCTGTACCTGCTCGTCAATAATCGACAAGTTATCATCATTACCCACGATGGTGGGCAACCTTTTGGATGAAATAAAACTAAACACCACAAAACTCCCTCAAGCGGAAGCCAGGTTGGAGAGGCCCGACCTAAATCCAAATGCGACGAAGCCATGTCACAAAGGCAGGGCCTCTAGGAAAGATTGTCGATATACAAAAACTCAACTCGCCTGGGGGTCAAACCCGAATTGTCACCCCCATAGAAGAAAAGACCATTCAGAACACTTTCACAACAGGACAAACTAATGAACCAGGGAGCCCGCAGAACGCACGGGCTCGTCGTAAGCAAAAAAGGAAGGGGCGCAACAGAAAGGCCAACGAGGACTGTCAAGGAGAAAACCGGAATCCCACAGCACCGGAAGTCATGGGGCTACCAGCAACCGGGAAGCTTCAAAGGAATGACAACCCCCTTTCATTGAAACCAGAAACCCCACTGCTCTCAATGGGAACGTCAATAGAAGGATTAGGAACCCACATCTCCAGCGTGGGTCCAATAAACCAACCAGTGAGAAAACAGACTGTAAGCAGAAACGAGTTAACACGCCAACACCAAATAGAGCTGGCATTAGGGCAACCGCACGGCCACTCAAGGGCTAAAAATATAAACACGGAGGAAGAAAAAAACAATCGGGATGAGCCAAACTCCACCAAAGACGACGCGACCCTCAACAATTCTATAACACCGTGTACTTGCAAGAAGACGAAGACGACACCTAGCAAAGTAAACTTTCAGACTCCATGTTTGGTAAACCCCGAAGATAAGCATTTTAGCGACCAATCTCAGCGGGATATTTCAAACTGCAAACTAAACAAACAGAACATCAAACTCTTAGAGGGATCATGCGCAACCGAGGAACAGCCCCAACAGAAAATGTTGCCCCCAAGGGAAATAGACACAGAAACAATCTTTTTCATTCCCGAATACAAATCCAAGGGAAGAGTAGACATTCTGAATAGGGGCAATATATTAAAGTTAATCAACTCAATAGACAAATTAAAACCTATAAATTCCTCGGATCTGCTCTCAATCGAATTCCACCCAGCAACACACCCACAAGGGAACGAGAAAACAAGGGCCACGTGGAAAACCAGGGAGGTAGCAAAAACAATCATGGAGAAAGCATCCAGCTTCTCCCAGTGGGGAATCCAGCTTGAACCAGAAATAAAACCAGCTTATCCTACCCCGCTTCTCGAAGAAAGGAAGGAAGAACGACCCCGACTGGTCAAGTCAATACTTAAAGGAGCACGAAGCCACTCCCCAGGACGGGAAAAATACCCGGCGAAATCGCAAAATCCAATGTTTCAACAAACAGCTCCTTGTAAAGAAACAATAACTCGCACAATAACAGGAAGCGACACCAACTGACAAACAAAGTCAGTTTCAGCTACCAAAACTTTGGCTTCCTTCAAAAATAAAAACAAACTCAAAATTTGCAGTTGGAATATTAACGGACTAACCGACAAACTGGAGGACCCCGAAATATTGAACTACCTGCAATCCTTTGACTTGATTCTCCTCCAGGAAACATGGGAGCCCAACGACATAGCCCTACAAGGATACACAGCCTGGACACATCCGGCCCGCAAAGAATCACAGTACGGCCGCTGCTCTGGCGGCCTGGCAATTTTCGCGTCAATATCAGCTATAGGTGAAATCAAACCATCAAGCATAAATATTACCCCACCGAACGCAATACAGGTAATATCACTCACAATTGATAATAACCAAGGAAGCCATCAGCTACACGTCGTAAACACATATATCCACCCTAAGAATAAGCTGACTGGGTCAAACGTACTAGTTCAAGAGTTAACAAGACTCATGGAGGATGGGGAAACGGATAACATACTCCTGGCTGGCGACTTCAACCTCCATCTATTTGGTGAACCGGCAACCGGCGATATGACACAGGAAATGGACACAGTATGGAAAATCCCAACTCAATCAATCCCCTCCAGACACAAACATAGCAATACTGCTTCACAGCTAGTAAAATCTCTAGAGCAATTGAACCTGCGCGTTCTCAATGGAAGATTCAAAAGAGGACATTCCTCCAGCACCAACATACTACTCGTCAATCACCTCATCCTACCTAGACTTCATGCTAGTAACACTCCCGCTGTATGACAAATTACAATCATTTAAGATAGGAGACAGAGCTCAGAGCGACCATTTGCCGCTAGAAGCTCAGTTAGCCCTGACCTGTAAGAATGAAGCAGCAGAAACAAGAAGCATGTGTACAGAATATACCGCTAACTACAAGCGATTACGATGTAAGACCACGGATATGGAAGCACTAGCAACCAGTGCAAAAACAATAATACAGGAATTATCCATTATAACTGATAATCCCCTCGTCCTTTGGGAAGACTTCACATCGGTATTAGGAGAAAAACATGCCACAGGGAAGAAAATTCAAAAAGGGAATACCACAAGGTTCACGCTTGGCAAAGTAACAACTGTAGAAACAAAAAACATCAAGCTTGAAATAAAAAAGACCCTCAGGCAACTCTGCCAAGATCCAAATAACACGGAAACTCAACTGCAGCTTCGCAGGTCAAAAGCATTGTTACAAAAGAAAACTTGGGAAAGGAAAAGGCAATTGAACGAAGAACTTTGGGCTAAAATTCTACATAATTCAAAGCAGAAGAACAGCTCTAGTTTTTGGAAGACCATCCATAGGCTCCAACAGCCAGACCACAACGGCATCAACTCTGAAATACCGGAATCCGACTGGGCTAACTATTTAACAACTCATTTTAACACAAGCGACCCTGCAATGAAGAAAGCCAAAGGGGTTGATACGGAAGAGGGAGCTCTCCATCAAATGGACAAAACTGTCACACTCATTAAAAATACAAACCAGGCGCTTAAAAAGGAAACAACCGGGTCCCACACTCCAACAGAGGACGAAGCCAGTCCAACGACAGCTGAGCCTAGAATAATCGAGAATGAACCATCAGATCAGGAAACAGCAGACACTATTCTTAAACAAATCTCCAAGGGAAAACTTGAAGGGGCTCCAGAACCAAACGGGATCCCTCCGATACTATATAAACAGGACCCAGCTTTTTGGAGCATTACCTTGACTCCAGTATTCAACGAAGTAAGGGAAACAGGAAAAATACCAACATCTTGGAGTGGCTCGATAATAAGCCCAATATACAAAAAAGGAGCTAGGATCGATCCAAGCAGCTACCGTCTGATTGCCCTGATAGACGTAGAGGCAAAGTACTACGCAGGCCTCATCCTGAAGGATCTAATAACATGGGCAACAGAAAATAACATCATCCCAGCTACACAGACGGGCTTCCGGAGGGGCCAGGGCACCCTAACAAACATCATGGCGTTAACCCTATTGTTCGATGCAGCAAAAACGGCAAAAAGCTCCCTGTTCGTGTGCTTCATTGATTACAGCGCCGCATTCGACCATGTAGATCGGCACAAACTATGGCGGAAGCTGAGCTCATGGGGAATCCCTGGCCCCCTCCTACAGCAGCTGGTAATGTTACATACCGACACTTGGGTCCGAATAAAACTGGGATCTGGCACACATCTATCAAGAAAAATAAAGACCAGCAAAGGACTAAGACAGGGCTGCGTCCTAGCCCCAACGTTGTTCAATCTCTTCCTTGCGGATCTTCCCGAAGAGCTAAAGACAGTTACATCACACGCACCTCGGTTAGGAAATATTACGCTCTCAAATCTGCTTTACGCAGACGACCTGGTCCTCATCAGCCGGTCTCCTATTGGCCTCCAAAACCTTCTGGACAGAACCAACACATTTTCAAAAGCAAATTCTCTAAAAATCAATCTGAACAAAACCAAAGTCATGCCAATGAACCATAACAAAAAACGGAAACCCGCATGGTTCCTGGACAATCAAAGATTAGAACTGGTGACCTCATATAAATACCTAGGAGTCATAATAGATGGCAATGGCTCCTGTAAACAACAACTGGAGGCCATTCGCCGGAAGGGCATGACTATCAACAAGGCCCCTGCAGAAAGCTCTCCCTGACAGGACATTAGCACCACTCGTACAGGTAATAAAAGCTCGCCTACAGCCCATGCTCTCCTACGGCAGCGAATCAATGCGAGGTAAAGATGCAAGTACTCTAGACAATACAATCAGCCGTGCATATTGGGCAATCTTCCATCTTCCAAAAAACTTCTCGAATTTGGACTGCAGAAACAATCTGTGGAGAGGAAAGGCCAATATATAAAAAGCTGGTGCAAAATTAAAGACGCGGAGCAAGGATCCCTAAACGCCAACCTATGGAATGAACTTACTGCCAAAGAAATTTCACCAGCAAGAGCCTACCTAACTAACTCACTGGAGAGTCTAGGACTAAAAACGCTCTGGGAAACAAGAACGGATTTTGGAACCTTTAAAAAAGCAGTGTCGAAAGTCATCAAACTGGTCTCCTCACTTGAGGATAGAGCCACCCTATCCAAGAGAGCGCATGGGTGGGTTGTGCTCGAAGGGTACAGAACCACAAAGCCACAAGAGTATCTATCAACGGGCCTCACACAAAAAACACGTTTCTAAACATGCGCTTAGGCAACATACCCATAGCACGTCATTTGGCACCATGGAAAAGGCCTAATCCATCAAACGCATGTCGCCTTGGCCAATCTGCGAAGGAGGATCTTATACATATCATATGTATCTGCGAAGCTCTTGTGGATACAAGGCGTTCCATGCTTCGGCCCATATGGAACCAGAAGGGCGTAAAAACCTGCAGGCAAGCAGTGATGCTCTGTTTCAACCCTGAAGAGACCCAGTTAAACTGTAGAACAGTCAAATACTTCGACATAGTGGCCAAAAAACTAAATGAAAGAACACTTGGGTGGAATAACCCAATCGCATAAGGAGAATAGCAGACTTCTCTAATGACCTTAAAAACTACAAGGCCTACAAGTACCAAAGCCACGGCAATTATAATAAAATATGAAATCACACATAAGACTAAATGAAAAGCCAGTTGGGTGCAACAATTAATCTTATCAGGAGAATAGTGACTTCTCCAACGGCCTTACAAATATAAGAACAACAAGTATGCTCATGGCCAACAGGAAAAAGACTCACTAATTTACTATAGACTCTTTGTGATTTTATTAATGTGTAACACTCTGTTTAAAGACTTTTTATCCATTGCTTAATATTGTGAGTTTTTATTAACTGTACAATAAAATAAATTCTAAATGTTATGTGAAATTGAGTAAAATATTAACTAATGCAGAAAGTTAAGTTAAGAGTTGCTGTGAGCCTTATATAATTTGATGACTTTAAGCATTAGTGAATCAAGGGGGAAGAATAGGGGTAGTTTTCCTTGCATAATTTAGGACTTTTATTTAAATGGGGGACACCCATTGAATATTTGTTTTAAAGAATTGGGTCACCTCATGGAAAGCATCAGGATGCATTTGCTTGGCACACCATGAAAGACTTGAATATTTAATAAGTGTTCTTTTTGAGGATGCAGAGGTTATGTTTTTTTTGCAAATGTATGTGAAAGTTGTGATTTTAGATGCATTATTTGACCCTAGAAGAGGCCTGGTTCACTTGCTTCACTTCCTCATGTCACATTCAGAGCAAGTAATACACCCAACTACTTTCTAAGCTCATCAGCCATCACTGAAAGAACAGAAGCTAAAAATTCTCTCAATGAGCAATGTTTACTATCTGCAGCTTTCAGACATTGACATCCGTTTAGATTTTGTATATAAATAAATTGAGTAGTGCAGTGCAAACACTTCTGACTAAATAAAACATGACAAAAAAATTAAACAAGTTTTTCTAATATTTCAATTATTGTGAATACCTAAAAAATGATGTTGTTGAGTAAACATTTCACCTCCGTGTTTTCCAACGAGTGATAGTGCCTTGCGAATGAATCATACATTAAAATGTTTTAACAATAATAAACAATTCAAACCAATGACATAATTAATATTCAATGTTCATGGTCAATGACAGATAACTTATGTGGATATTGCTTTGTTTTTTAAATATTTGTTGTTCTTAATATTTTTCAATCTTTATCTTGTTGCAGTATGCTCTAGATAAACTCTTAAATCATAACTGTTTGTGGTATAAATAATTTAGGTTCCCAGTGGTGTTTTGTGGCACTATATATCCTTCAGACAAACTACTAATATAATGCAAAGAGAAACCTGTGATGTTTCCTTGCCATATCATGCCAGCACCCAAAACTGACATTTGTGTTTTCAGTGTTGTTATAGTAAAAATACGGTATTATGGGTGCCAGTGATATCAGTTATTGTGATGATATCAGAATTAATGTCATATAACTGCACTTCCTAGGAAGATTCAGATCAAAAGTAATATGGTATTTCTTAATGTAATGTCAAAACCAAAGGGTGAGCGATTTCACTGCCACTGCCCTAGCCATTTTGGTGAATTGTCATCCTTGGGCATACCAAGTGGTGAGTCCAGGGGTTAAGGAGAACAGTCCTCCCACTGCTAGTCTGTCATTTTGGGGGAGTGTAGTACTCCCTCCACTAACCCTTCTTGTGCATTGGTTGGGAGGAGGTCTGGCAGAGGCTCACTTTACTCCTCCAATCCTTCACCTGTGGCCATCAGCACTGCCATGTCTCCCTGTTTTGGTGGGTTTTTAATCTGTTGACATGAAGTACCATGTGGGAAGTCCAGGGGGTACCAAGGTCTACCAAGTAGGTAATCTCACCCTTTTTCGCAGAATGGGATAGGGCCCAGTCCACTTGTCCTGGTGGGTCATGGGAGCCAGAGGCTCTAGCACCCATGCCAACTGTCCTGGATGGTACTCAGGCATAGTAGCATCCTCGTCATACCAGAGCGTAATAAGCTCTTGGCTGGCCTCCAAATTTCTACTTGCTTTCTTCGTTTGCTCTCACATGTGGGACCCCAAGCCTAGCACATACTCCAGCACATCTTGTTTGGGCTTTTTGGGAGGCTTTTCCTAAGCTTCTCTAACCAAACTCATTGGTCCTCTTACAGGATGGTCAAACAGTAACTCAAAGGGACTAAAACCAACCCTTTTCTGTGGCACCACTCTGTAATCAAACAACAGACATAGAAGGAGATCATCTCATCTCCTCCTGAGCTTGTCAGATAAGGCCATGATTATGCCTTTCCGGGTCTTATTAAATTGTTCCACCCGACCAATGGTGTGGGGGTGATATTGGGTGGTGAGCTTATAGGTAACACCAAATTCGTCCCACATTACCTTCAGGTAGGCAGACATAAAATGTGTCCCCCTCTCTGAGACCTCCTCCTTTGAAAAGCCATTCTGCTGAAGATGCTAAGTTGGGATCTGGCCACTGTGGGAGCAGTGACCATCTTAAGGGGTATTGCTTCTGGGTATCTTGTGGCATGATCCACTCCCACCAAGATATATCTGTTCCCAGAGGCAGTTGGTGGATGTAAGGGACCAACAATGTCAATCTACACTGACTCAAAGTCAGTTGTAACAACGTGAAGTGGCATCATGGGAGTCTTTGATTTGCCCCCTGTCTTGTCATTGGCTTGAACGGTGATGCATAAGCAGCAAGACTCATTTACCATGTCATTAAAAGTAGTCAATACAAATAGTTTACCAGCTTGTTTCAGGTGTTGGTCTGTTACGAATGTTTGGCTAAGGGGATGTCATGAGTCAATGTGAGAAGGACTCTCTATACATGTGGTTCTTCTCGTTGCCCCTGGTTTGGGGTCCCTGGTCACACTATAGAGGTCTCCATCATCTAAATAGATGCAGTGGAAATCACCTACATTACCCATTCTTTTGCCTGGAGGCAGTCTGCCTCAGGCCCTAAGGGGTGGGACAATCCCTTTGCCCCTGGCACAGCTCCTCTGAAGGATCTGCCGGCTCCTTGCACCTCTGCCAAGTTGGACAGATCTTGCAGGGGTGGATCCCCCCCATTTGGTACCAAATCCTTCCCTCAGAGTTGGATTCCTCCTGGATATACTTGAGCTACTTGGGTTGGCCCACCAGACCCTTTGCCCTGTCTCTTCTTCTTGGAGGCTGGGCCCATTATTCTAAGTGTCCCTTACTCCCCTGATGGTTAGCCTGTGCCCTAGTCACAGCACAAACCCACTCATGGAAGTCCAGCATCTGAGCATGAACCAGCCTTTCCACCCCACACCAATCAGAAGCTTCAAGATTATTTCCCTGCATATGCTCCACTGGGGGGGGGGCAGGTGAAACAAATACCTTTTCAGGGCCAGTCACACCTCTCCATTCCAAACTCTCCATGGGAGGGAGCTTGGCTATATTGTCTGAATAGGTAATCTGGTGAAATACACCAGGTAGGGTCTGCTCTGCGGAAATCAGTATGTCTAACACCAATGGTCACACTGGTTCCTGTATCACTCATAGCCTCATCCTCAGTTCTGTTGATCGCAGGCCTCTGCTTGTATTTCACCATACTCTGAGGTAATGTTGCAAGGCTTGCAACTTCCACCCCACACACGGAAACTGAAGTCACCTCTGCATACCCTTTCTGGGCAAACTTCCATTGTCACCCCTACACTAGCAATCACCTTGGACTTTCCTCTGTTGGGGTCTTTGTTTGTGCAGACTCCATATTATGAGTAACGGACAGGACTCCTAGACGATTCCAATAGGGTGATTTTAGATCCCTGTGTTCCTCATAGGGTCTACCTTATGTGGCATAAATTAACACTGTACCAGGTGCAGGACCTAAGGGGAAAGGGGGGAGTGAGAAAGACAAACAAGATGCTATGGTACTCCTCCTTGGCAGCTACAGAGGGGTCTCAGAAAGGCGTGTCACCCATGTCGTGTGAACATCTGATCAGAGGAGTATCTGTCAATTACAAGAACAGTGTTTTAGCTCACAATATTGTTATTAAACATAATCATCAAAACATATTTGTATGTCCTTTGTTCGTACCCCAACAGACATTCAGTAGTGCTCTGTCTTTCCAGTCAGGAGGCTTGTTTCATCGCAAAGTTGGAACATGGATTCTTAATGAATCGATTGATTGTTATCAACACAATTATCCTGTGGCGTCCCAAGTGCAGCGCAAAAAATCTTCGGACACCCACTTCTCACATGCTGAGTCTAGGTGTCCCAGTTGTAGTCCTTGTATGAAGCCGGAATCCACCCAACTTGTGCTCCTAGGGAGCACCAAGAGTTTTAATACCAGGGCGTCCATTGTGTGCTTCAAAAATCAAAGGGTCATTTAGTTTCTTAGAATCTACTGCTACTGATCTCAGAACACAGGAAACAAGGTTTTTTATAGCGAAATTTCCTTATGTTAGATTGTTTCCAGCGCTGGAGCGGTCACTGGGTCTGGACAGCATTGGGGAGCAGCCGCATTCTGAAGCATGTCACTATTGCCAAGATTCTAGATTGTTCTTATGGATTTTTAATGAGCAGACTATTGAGTTTAGTTCAACTGTCTGTTAAGGCCAATAGTTCCCACCATGCCACCAGTGAATGAACACACAGCAACCCACATCACACAGTGAGCATGCAATTTAGGGAGGGAGGAGGGAAAAGGAAAAAGGGGAAAGGTCTACCTAAACCATAAGGGCATAAAGGGTCAGGCAGCGCCTGGGACCATGACTCTACATCTTCCCTTTTGTGTCCTGACTGCAAGCAATCAACATGCAACCCCACCCTTGTCGGGTCAAAAGGGTTTTCCTGATACCCCTTCCCCTTGTAAGTGGTTCTGGGAATTCTCTCCTTGGGCTAGTGTTTTGAGACATTTGAGGACTCTTTTTGTTTTTTTATCTTGGTTACCCAGAGCTTTTCCTTGTATGGGGCCTGTAATCCTTTCTTCTGATCACCTTTCTTGATCTTCTTGGTCACCCTGGTGTGAACCCACAAATACATACTGGTGTAACTTCTCCAAAGGGCAGTTGGCCAATATGTGCTCCTTCATGAACAAAATGTACAGCCCCTCATAAGTACTTACCTTGTTACCCTATATCCATCTCTCTAGTGCCTTGTCAGAAAGGTATATAAAGTCATCCCAGGATTGCTTACTGACTTTCTGGGTGTCCCGAAACTTCATCTTCTACTACTCAGGGTTGAGACCAAACCTTATGATCAAGCTCTGTTCCATGCAGGGATATGATTCATCCTCTTCTACCTCAGTACTGACAGCTCACCCTCCTCATCTTAAGGACCTTCTCAAAATCTGTCAGCAATTTGCCTATGTCACCACCCTCCTGGTACTTAGAAACAATCCCCTTGGGTAGTTTTGGGTCATACCCATCACCCCTGTACACTTCTTTCTCCTCTTCGCTGCCACCATCTTCTTCTCTACCTCGTGCCCACTTCATCTTAAGTAGGGCCAACTTGACTGCTTCTAAAATTGTATAAGCCAGGTTGCCTTAGGCTCTATTTACCTAAGTGACAGATTTGGCTCATCTCTGGTGGATCCTCTTTCCCCACTATCTTAAGACAAGGCCCTGGCTACTGCATATGCGGAGAGGGGTTACATTTCCTCATCACTGAGGTCTAGGGGTGGTCTTCCTCCCCCTTTCCTTCTCTGCATAAGAGTTTTGATACTCAAGCAGGACTTCTGCCCAGGCCTTAAGGGCCTTTATCAGCACAGCCTTCCTGGAATTAGAGCATACTGGTTCCCGTAGCCCTGCAATGGTCCCTAAGCTCTGCTCCTTGGAGAGTAGGTAGGCTAGCTAGATCAAGCTCCATGGCATCCCTTGGATTTAAATAGAAAACTTTGCAATTGAGTTCATAAGAATTTGGAAAAAATTATAAGTGAATTGATTAATATTAGTCCAAATGATATTGTAGGTCTCGCCTATGCAGCGCACATTCGCGCTGCGTAGGAAAGAGACCTGTAGCCATCGATTGCCTTTTTCAGGCTAAAACGTGCACGCGTTCCATTGCCTTCAATGGCAACGCGTGCACGTCTGGCGATTGCTTTGTGGGAACGAGCAGCGCCATATGGCACCTGTCGGCTCCCGCAAGGTTAACACCATACATGGTCTTCCGGCCGCGTGCCAGTGACACTCCTTTGAGTGGTGCCCTCAGCGTCGCTTTGAATGATATAGAATAATGTAACACTGCCCGCCCTTTCATGTTTCTTTCTCAGTTGATTAGCATGCACATTCTTTGCCTACACCTTTATAGAAGAGCTTGGTGTTCAATTGTGGTTCTGAGTAGCTGGTGTAACACTACACAGTTGTTCTGTCAGCGATTACCCAGAACTGAATATGTATTTTTTCAAATGAATATATAAATGGAATAGGACTAAACCACTTGTCCACAAAATATTCCTCTTTGTCGAACCCACTCTTACAACAAAGTCTATTATTGATTTTGTTAAATGATAAATGTGATTATAAGCCGGTCTTAATAACCGGTGCAGTCATGTGCGGCAGGCAGCTAAATTGCCAACAGTAATGATAACAGATCCGCGGGCTACTTGTTAGGACCTCAAATACTTTACTTCTGGGCGATGTGCATAAAAGCCTTTCTCGAATATCAAAAACTGATTTATATTTTTTGGGTTGTGGAAGCGTTGGGGTGCTTTATATTGGAGTATTTTTTTCTGTAAATGAGCAGGAAAATGTCAAACAGTATTTCGTGTATGTGTACTAGTGTTGTGCGGGTTTGTGGGGGTTAGGTTGTGACTGGATTGCTGAATACAGAGTGTGATGGGAAAGTGGCCTGGGGAAACAGTTGGTACAGTGTTAGCATGACGTACAGTTGATTTAATACAACATTTTACAGATCTATGAAGTCACATACATTTCCCATTCGAGGCATAAAGGGAGTCGCCTATAATCACACAATGCGCGAACAAGTAATGACGCCGTGATTAATAACACCTGTTTCAGAGTTTCAAAGCCTGCAATTTAACCACTAGGTCGCATTTGCCCATGACGACATGTGTGGCTTTCCTATCTTTTTTCTGAGAAGCTGCACAAGTAAATATGGCATAACGGAACCATACACACGTGTCCTCATATGACACGATGCATGTGATATTCGAAATCCTCTTGCCGGTAGATAATGGTTGTATTGTGTTAGGCTTTCTGAGTTGGCCCCTGCATCTCGATAGAGCAGTTTGATGACTTCCGGGGCCTGTTAAATATTTCAGCAGTTAATGTGGCAGTCACACCATTTATATGTGATGTAAAGAGCAGCTTTTGATATTACAGAATTGAAGAGTCCTCCGTTTATCGAGATCAGAAGGATGAAATGTTGAGCAGGCCTTGCTGTGGTTCACACTAAGCATCAAAGAACATATAATTAAATAACTCCACTCTTTGGAGTGTGACGATTGCCTTGCGGGAGCGCGCAATGTAGGTTTAGGAACAGCCCCAGAAGTTTTTTTCTTGAAGCTTTACTCTTATCAACAGGCTCGCAGGGATCTGAAGTTCAAGTCAATGACGGCGGTGTTAGAAATGGGGGTCTGTAGTTGGCAATGGTTTGCACCTTTGTCCAAGTAGGGACCTTTCCATCTAGTCAGGGTAAGGGGGATACACTTCAAACATAACCCCCGCTCACCCACTTGGTAGCCTGGCACCAGCAGACAGGTTTTTCTCAGAGGCAGTGTGTAAAGCATTTGTGCATGCATATAGCAACACAGTGAAAACAAAACAAATGGACAGCACACCAGTTTAGAAAAATGAGCAAAACTTTATCTACACCAACAAGACCAAATACAACAAAAATCCAACATAGAATACTGTAAAAAATAGTTACTCTGCAAGATAACCTTCAATTTGTAAGAATAGCTGAAAACCACAGTTCTTCCAAGTCTGTAGCTCCGTCCGGGGCTACCCCGATGCTGAAAACCACAGAGTCTAACAGTTCTAGCCAACTGTGTTGGTACAGGCCAGCTAAAGCGTTGACAGACTCATAGACAGTACCTTTCTTGTTGCAGCTGATTCTGTGGGTACGATCGGTCGGGACAACCATTGCAGCTGCGGTGTGAAGTGGAAGTGGTGCAACGTGCAGTCAACTCATGGCATGGTGCAGGCAGTGACACGGTGACGGTCATCCAATGGCGTCTGTGAGGCCAAGGGTTATAATGCAAAGTGAGGTGGTGCTCGATGCGGTGCTGCAGGTCATGGTGCAGGCGACTGAGCCAGTCAATGTTCTGTTCAGGCAGCGACATTGTCGGTGAGATCCAGGCAAAGTGAAACAAGGCGGTGCGGAGCCCACAGAGCGCGGTGCAAGCAATGGCATGGTGATGGTCATCCAGCAGCATCGGTGAGACCAAGGATGTGGTTCCGCGGGGCCTTCAGGACATGGAACTAGCGACAGACTTTGACTGAAACCAGCAGTTCCAGAGACAGTGCCCAGAAGGATGGTGAAGTCTTTGCTGTTTCTTAGACTTCTAGAACAGGGGACAATTTCTACCTGAAGCCCTTGGAGATACCTTGTCAAGCAGGATACACACACACACAGTTCCTGTCCTTGGCAGAAACAGCGCCTGCAGGCCAACCCCAGACAGCTCACAGCAAAGGAGCAGTACTTCCCCTCCAGCTTCTCCCAGCTCTTCTCCTTAGCAGAGGTTCCTCTTGAATTCCAAAAGTGATCTAAAAATCTGGTTTCTAGGCTTTTTATAATACAAATCCCTTTGTTCTCTGCTGGCAGATAGTGTCTGTGCTCAGAAAAAAACAGTTCTGTCCTCTGACGGTGGAGACACCATTGTCCAAGGCAGAGCAGACCCTATTTAGACCAGCCCTGACTCACCCTGGAAAGTCAGGGCTCACCCCAACAAGTAGTTGTCTGAACAGAATGCACAACCCCAGCCCCTGTCACTCCAAAGCCAGACAGTCAATACACAAACCTAGCAAAGGCACAACGGATGACTAAGGAAGAAAATATCTACTTTATAAAAGTAGTATTTTCAAACCCAGAATGTAGAAATTATCATTACTAAAAGATGCATCTTTAGATTCTGAATTCAGGCACACTAAACTCAATTTTCCCATCTTGTTCTCATGGGAAGTTTTACTTATAGGATGTTATAAGAAATCCTATGGGACAGATAGCCTTCAAATAGTGAAAAACGAAATTGGCAGTATTTCACTATCAGGACATGGCAAACACATCAGGGCAAGACCTAACTTCCACATGCATTGCACCCTGCAGACAGGGTTACCATGGGCCTACCTTAGGGATGACTCACATGTAAGGAAATGGAATGTTAGGGTCTGGGAAGTGGGTGCACTTGCCATATCGACATGGCAGCACGAACGGAACACAGGCACTCCAATGGCAGACCTGAGACCCTTTTGCAAGGCTGCTTGTGTGGGTTGCACAATCTGTTCTGCAAGCCCACTAGCAGCATTTGGTTTACAGGCCCTGGGCATACATAGTGCACTGTACTAGGAACTTAGCAGTAAATCAAATAAGCCAGTTGTGGACACACTAATCTATAACAAAAATTTGCTGTGGGAGCACTTGCACTTTGGCACTGAACAGCAGTGGCAAAGTGCCCAAAGAATCTAGACGAGCAAACACAAAGTCCAACACACAGTAAAACACCAAGGATGCCAGGTCTAACAGGCGGCCTGCTGCAGCTTGGTGAAACGATGTCAAGTTGGGCTTCGATTGGAGCTTTTGTAATGGGACGAACCACCAAGACTGATCCAATTGGTGGCTTGACTCTTGATGTCGAGCCAGTCACCTCCTGGAACTTTTCTGCAAAATTTGGTAGAAAGTTTCCAAACTTTCAAATGTTGAAGTTTCTTGGTTACTTTGAGGGAAAATAAGTGTCCACTAGCTCAGTCCAACGATTCTGCGACTCTAGATTGCCTCATGGGGGCTAGGATTCAATCTCCCACAATACAGCTGAACAGTCCAGTTACACTCCAGTTGCTACTGGTCACCTGGGGTGATCCTCTCTTTGGTCTTGCAGGTGACTTCTTACAGCTTTATTGTACCTGTTGCTGATCTGGGAGCCCCCTCCTTTCCCCTCGAGTCCCTCTCTTTGTGAAGTCTTGAGAGTGCAGTAAATATAGTCTTTTTTTAGTGAAAGCCATCTGTGGTACAGTCTAAGGGTCCAGCAGGACAGTCCTTCTTCTTCTGTTGGTCCAGGTAGTATTCTGAAGTGCTCTTGCAGTTTTCCCATATTTATCTTCCGTTCTGGGGTGTCAAGAGGGGGATATCCCAACCAATAGGGGTAAAGTTACCTCCCTCCCCTATGACTACTTCCTGTGAAGTGTGGCATATCTTTGACCCAGAATGCACAGTTTCGTCAAAAACCTAAATAGCAAAAATTTCTCCTTGGTATGTCTGTCTGTGTAACCCAAAGGCATGGCTACCATCTGACTACTCTCCCTGTCCAACTCCTCTCCTAAAGTAATTTGGGGGGGCTCCCATCTGGCAGGGGATCAATGAAGTGGGAGGTTCCCTGGGTCCTGTGATATCCTTTCTCCTGCCTTTGAAGTGTAGCTTTTTTCCCCAGCCCCTTTTTGTTCCCTGTTTCTTCTGGAAGCAAATCTCCTCCCACCAAATGGCTGCATTATTTCAGCCCCAGGCTTCCTTCACTCCTACTCAGGGAGCAACATGGTTCAGGATATCAAAGGCTGATCAATTAGAAGAAGCTACTACAGGGCTTTTTTAGGTAACTCCATGATAGTACGTTCTAAAACAACTTTCTTGTAATCAATGTAATACATCTGTCCTTGAGAAACACAGTGTGAGAGCAACCTTTCAAAAAACAAAGGGAACTGGGTTCAAATAACCAACCAATATTTAATGCCCCCATCCACTTGTTAGTCTATTATTTAAGTCTTCCAACTGTTATTTTCACAACCATTCACACACAGTTATACCAAACTCTAAGTCATATTTTTTGCAAAAAGTATCTCCTCCTTTATTAAAAAGTTTTTCTGTTTATATAACAATAAAATACATTAAAAAACATCAGCAATATTATAAAAGAGATCACAGAAGGTTATTCCTAAATGTTGGATGAGCAGTGATCCAATTCCATTAAATAGTGTTTAGTTTTATGTTGAAAACAGAAGGCCTCACAATACTTCCTTCCTATTGTAGATTATATTCATTAACGACACTAATCATGAAATGACTTTCAATGTGACTCTCTACAAAAACATTAGAACAAATACAGGTGATAATAATAAAAGGCCAATACAGTAAAAAACAGGTTTTGTCGCATTGTTTCGGTGGACTTGTGTTGATAGACACCACCTTTTTCAGGACCAGCTTATTTAAAAAATACAAAGTTGTTTACTCCACAAAACAAATATGAAACACATCAAAAATTAATGAAAAAGAGCCACTTATCCATACAAAAACAGGCTAATAATAAACCCATACCTACATAAGCCATACGCATCCTTAAAACAGCACTATTGTTCATATATTAAACCCCCGCATAGGCCAAATGATAGTTTATTTTAAAAGATTAAATTCTACATATAAAAAATCATATGCTAAAAAGGTGCTATCATTCCTATCTCATTCATCTTTGCTGACATCCTCCCTCGCCTGATTCTAAGAGTCACCTACTTTCAATTGTTTATATAAAGCATGGAGGCTTATTTCAGAAATTGGGTGATCGATCACTTCCAATATATAATATACCCAGGATATTGGTGAACTTGTAATTCCTTCCTTTTATTCCTTCATTCTGAAAAAAGTTGTAACTGTATCATTATCCTATATATTGACCTTCGTCCACAAATGTTGTATAGATTATAGATATTGCTAAAATTCTGCTTATCCTTTACATCAATCATTTTATCAGTCCAAACATTCCATTAGTTAATTTGAGGTCATAATCTTAGTTTACTTTGAACAGGGTGATTGCGGCCTCATAAGTTGCTCTACTTTTCAAGATATTCCAGCTTCTTAGGTACCATATATTGTTCTTGAGCCACAGTATCTATAACATATATATGAAATATCAGACATAAACGTAATCTTATATGTAAATTTCTCTTATATGATATAGCTTGATTAAAGTTAAAGTAAAGATTCATAAAATGGTGCTCCATTAATTGATCTGCCTAATTATTATAGTTCTGTACCACTGTTATTAAGGGTAGAGGCTTATAGGTGGACCTTGCATCTAGTAATATTGTCCATATCATGTTGCGCAAAACAACATTCTTATTTTCTGTTTTTTATCTTTTTATTTATTTATTTCTTAGAAAGTTGTTGGATTTTTGTAGGCATTATTTTTATTATTTGTACATTATTTTTGTAAGCATAATTTCTTTTTTTTTCTTTCTTGGCAAGTTGTTTGATTTTTTTAAGCATTATTTTGATCATTCGAATGAGATTGCTAGCTAGCTCCAATCAAAAGTTAGAATTTATTAAGTTTAACAAAGCCTTCCCATATAAGCCAATGAAGCTAGCAGCACTACAATAGGAAAAAACAATGTTGGTTGTTTTTCCTTCCCAGGGCAAATATATATATTTTGTTATTGTCCCTGCTTTTGATGACAATGCACTCTACTCTTTGGGCACCTAAGGCTGACCTCATGGGTGACCTATGCGTTATAATAAAGGCTGTTTTGGGGCATTGGAAAACTTTTAATTCCCACATTAAAGTTGGACATATTTCTATTTTAAAACCAGCCTGCAAGGAAGGCCTGCCACTAAAATGACACCAGACACCATAGCAGTGCACACTTAAGTGCATTAAGTCCACTGGGGTCCCTAAACCTACATGTTCATCAATATAATAGAGACTTACTGGTAGGTTTTCTTGGCCAATTAGGAGTATACCAATTACTATATACCTTTAGATGACAGAGCACTGGCCTGGGCCTGGTTAGCAGAGTCCAGAGCACTTACAGCATCAGTAACCACCAGCATTAGTCAAACATGAGGATGATCAGGGCAAAAAAGATGACTTTCCCACACTTTGTGAATAGCAAATAATTGTAAACTTACATAAAAGTGTACGTTTACCTTTGTGAATCAGGCCCAATGTGTTAGGGGCTCAAAGAAATTACATATTCCACAGCTTAAGGAAGTCTGCACAGAGGGAAATCTGAAAATGATACAACACATGGTTGAAAAAGAGAAAATCAACAAACAAACTTAAAGAGGCAGTAGCAACTTACAATAATAAACGTATTGGAAATCAGATATGAAAACCTCAAAAAGCACAACAATTTACCTTTGCTTTAATATCTAGAGCAGGGTTTTCTTTTTTCTTCATTAATGTGGTAACGCATGTGTTAACCCAAAGGGGTACATTTTGGAAACAATCACTAGAGGCTAGGTCTAGTACATAAATACAGCTCACAGCTGATGACATTCTTACAGAGTGTGTGTTTACCCTATATGCTGTCCAAGCAATGCTAGGGAAAAATTACTGAAGCAATGGAATGCATTTCTCATACTACAGATGTAGTTGACAAGTAAATATCTAATCTTGGCACTTGGGATTGGCCGGAAGTACTTCTCCCCATTCCTTGTGATAGACCAGCCTGGTCTACACTGAGATTGTTTGTTGATTGCATTACCTGCTATGACATTTCATGGTTCAATAACACAAAGAAGCAGCTATCACTAGACCCAGGCAAGCTCACAAACTAGCAGTCAGTCTCCCTCCTACATTTCCCAGCCAAGGTCCTGAAATAAGCCATCAACACACTCCTCATCAACCTCTTAAGCAACCTCCAGCTCCTTAACACCACACTGCAGACCTATCTATAATATGGAGACAGCTCTTATCAAGGAAACAGATGACGTCTAGACTAGACGCAGGAGAAACTGTGGCCCTCATCTTACTGGACGTCTTGGTAGTGTTTGAAATGGTCACTCACCCCATCCTCATTAGATGGCTGCATGAGACTGGCATGATCTTTTTATGTATTTAAAATGGCTTTGCACTTTATGTATTTAAAATGGCTTTGCACTGTGCACTTTTATGCTTCATCAAACCGAAATAAAGTTAACATGATGACTACTGTAAGAACTCAGACAGTCAACCTTTCTCGTCGGAATGTAACTAAGGGCTCCTCACTCATCCCTGACCTCTTCAAAATCTACATATTCCTACATGTCCCCCCTGACACAACTTCATCATCCCCACAACTTTAATATTGTTCCCTATGCAAACAACAAACAAAGTATACTGTCAAGCTAAGACAAATCTCCCAACACAAGAAACAAATTCAAAGGCAGCATGCCCAAAGTCTTCTAGATGAAGTCAAACTGTGTCAAACTAAGCACAGACAAAACAAAGTGGTGATCTTCATGAAGGATGCCTCGCTGTGGCACTCCACCTGAAACTCTCAAGACTAACGACCCACTCAAGCCCCAAATCAACAGGCCGGACACCTTGCAATCAGCATTAATAACAAGCTTGATATGTCCACGCAATTGCTTCTCAGTCACACATAAAAAGAATGATGCAATAGGGGTTCCGTCTTCCTGGACAGCCTATCTGAACAGCCACATGCACTTCCATCAACCATTCAGTCATCTCCTTTCATCCAAACTCTTGCTAGCACACATCCCTCATATTCGCATTCACAAGAGCAGAGTCCATGGCTGAGCCTTCATCCACACATGCAAAGCATTACACAATAGGGGTGGCTGGAGTTAACGGAGTCCTACTATGCAGAAATTCTGTGGAGTCGAGAAAAAGAAAAAAAACTCAGGCGCTCTACGCTGAGTTGTGCTTTCCGGTTGAGTTTCCTGGCACACCTGTTGGCATTGCATTGGGAACACAAAGTGCATCCGTACTTCAAAATCATGTGTGAACAGCACTACGCGGTTCTCAAGTGAGTTCTTGCATACTAAATCACGCGCAAACAGTATCATGTAGTCCACATGGGTATGCTTTCGCCGATTGAAATGACCAGGCAAGAGTGGTAAAGAACTTCCAATTGTATTTATTTATTGTTATTAATTTTCTTTTAGTCCTTTTGTCTCTTATCTTCCTTTGGTTCTATATGCCTCATTGGTCTGCCCATCTTCCTTCGTCCAGGGAATTCAGAAAAATCAGTTGATGTCCATGTGTGAGCCACGCTCTTCTGTGAGCGTGGTGGGATGACTCACTGGTTCGTTCATCTCCTTATTTCTCCCGAGACACTTCCTCTCATCTGGGTCTCCTCACTTTTCCAGGGCGTTGCTTTGCTCCCTTTTGCAATTCATTTCCCCGTCCTCTATCGTCTTGGCAGTTAAAGTCTCATTTCTGCTAGGCAGGTGCTGCTACCTGATTGCACTCATCAGGGGCTCACTTTGGCTGACTAATTAAGAAGTCATTGCAGACTGTTCTCCTGTCACGATAGTGAATCACTGAGTAGTGCGTTCTGTCGGTAACTTTGTTTATGTAGCTCGTGCATTTGCAGGTTATTCAATTGAATTCACAGTGATGATGTGAAAAAGGGAGCCAAGTTGGCTCATCAAGGCTGTTGAGGAATAGCAATAGATAGAATCAAAGATCATTCACTTTAATGCATTAGTTCCAAATGTAGTTTATTGTTAACCCCTTCGCTGCTAGGCCTTTTCCCCTCCTGTGCTAAGCCTTTTTTTGGCGATTTGGGGTAGTGCGCGCTTAGGCCCCTGTAACTTTTTGACCACATAAGGTATCCATGCCAAATTTGCGTCCTTTTCTTCCAACATCATGTGGATTCCAAAGGCGCCCAGGGTTTGTAGATTCCCTTGGAGGTGTCCCAGAAATGAACCAAAATATAGTGAAATGTTAGTTTTTTTCAGAAAAATGGGAAAAACGGGCTGCAAATGAAAGCCTCTGGGTTTTTCCCTGAAAATGGTATCAAAATGGTTTTGTGGGGCTGAAATCTCAATTTTCTCAGCTTTTAGGGAACGACAGTCTTTTGTCATAGAACCGACATTTTTCACACAGTTTTGGCATTTTTCTGGGACTTAGCCTATTTTTGCTATTTTTAGAGCTTTCCACCTCCTTCCAGTTAATGGTAGAAATTAGTTTGAAAGCAATAATGGAACCTAGAAAGATGTCCTTTTCCGAAACGTAGACAAAACTCTGAATTCAGAAAGGGGTCATTTGTCTAAATCCATGAAGGTTTCTTTATAGAAACTAACAGTTAAATATTGGAATAACTGACAATTTGTTGAAAAAACAGCCTTTTGTCTCAACGTTTTCACTTATAACTTTTTCTAATCTTGACAGCTCTTGGAAAGCAATATACCGTTACATCGGTTAGACCTTCCTGGTTGTGAGGATATATAGGACTTTTAGTTTCACCAAGAACCCGACGAACCCAGATCCAAAAACTGAGCAGCAACTTGCAATGGTATTTTTTCATTTACTGGGTATAGAGCACTTTGTCTTGGAAAATGTATACATGGAAAACTCTGTATGAAAGACACCTATGTATTTCTGAATTGGGTACAAAATATAGAGTTCAGAAACAGTATATAATTGCACATTTTCAAAATTGGGAATACTCATACTAGCATGAGAATTATTGGTCATTTTTCAAAAACATTTTATTTTTACACAATGTCTTTCATTGAAAGGGAGAAAAGTATGAAAGCTCAATTGGTAATAACAGTTAATTTACAAATCTGAATTACCCGAAGTCTCCCGATAAAAACGGTACCTCACTTGTGTGGGTCGGCCTTGTGCCTGCGACAGGAAACGGCGCAAAATGCAACGTGGTCACACCTCAATTTTGCAGTTACAAATGTACCCTTTTATGGCAAAGTGCCTACCTGTAGTTTTTGCACCCTAGCTCTGCCTGCACCTAGGGAAACCTAGCAAACCTATACATTTTTGAAAAGTAGACACCCAGGGAAATTCAGGATGGGGTGACTCGACTGCCTAGCACCAGGTTTTGTTACCCAGAATCCATTGCAAAGCAAATAATTTGACAAAAGAACACATTTTCCTCACATTTATGTGGTGGAAAAATCTGGAATCTGCGTGGATCAACAAATTTCCATGCACCCAGCGTTCCCCCAGGTCTCCCGAAAAAAATGGTACCTTACTTGCGTGGGTAGGCATAGTGGCTGCGACACGAAACAGCGCAAAACGCAACGTGGTCGCACCTCAATTTCCCAGTGAAATCTTGTGCTTTTTGGCCAAAGAGACTACCTTTTGTTTTTGAGTCCTAGCTCTGCCAGCACCTAGGGAAACCTAGCAAACCTATACATTTTTGAAAAGTAGACACCATGGGGAATTTAGGATGGGGTGACTCGACTGCCTAGCACCAGGTTTTGTTACCCAGAATCCCTTGCAAAGCTAAGAATTTGACCAAAAAAAAACATTTTCCTCACATTTCTGTGGTTGAAAGTTCTGGAATCTGCAAGGACCAACAAATTTCCACCCACCGAGCGTTCCCCCAGGTCTCCCGAAAAAAATGGTACCTCACTTGCATTGGTAGGCATAGTGGCTGCGACATGAAACAGCGCAAAACGCAACGTGGTCGCACCTCAATTTCCCAGTGAAATCTTGCCCTTTTTGGAGAAACAGACTACCTTTTGTTTTGAGCCCTAGCTCTGCCAGCACCTAGGGGAACCTAGCAAACCTATACATTTTTGAAAACTAGACACCCAGGGAAATTCAGTATGGGGTGGCTCGACTGCCTACCACCAGGTTTTGTTACCCAGAATCCCTTGCAAATCTAAGAATTTGACAAAAAAAACACATTTTCCTCACATTTCTGTGGTTTAAAGTTTTGGAATCTGCGTGGATCAACAAATTTCCACTCACCCAGCGTTCCCCCAGGTCTCCTGAAAAAAATGGTACCTCACTTGCGTGGGTAGGCATAGTGGCTGCGACATGAAACAGCGCAAAACGCAACGTGGTCGCACCTCAATTTCACAGTGAAATCTTGCGCTTTTTGGACAAAGAGACTACCTTTTGTTTTTGAGCCCTAGCTCTGCCAGCACCTAGGGAAACCTAGCAAACCTATACATTTTTGAAAACTAGACACCTAGGGAAATTTAGGATGGGGTGACTCGTCTGCCTACCCCCAGGTTTTGTTACCCAGAATCCATTGCAAATCTAAAAATTTGGGAAAAAAACACACATTTTCCTCACATTTCTGTGGTGGAAAGTTCTGGAATCTGCGTGGATCATCAAATTTCCACCCACCCAGCGTTCCCCCAGGTCTCCCAAAATAAATGGTACCTCACTTGCGTGGGTAGGCATAGTGGCTGCGACATGAAACAGCGCAAAACGCAACATGGTCGCACCACAATTTCCCAGTGAAATCTTGCCCTTTTTGGACAAAAAGATTACCTTTTGTTTTTGAGCCCTAGCTCTGCCAGCACCTAGGGAAACCTATCAAACCTATAGATTTTTGAAAACTAGACACCCAGCAAAATTCAGGATGGGGTGACTCGTCTGCCTACCCCCTGGTATTGTTACCCAGAATCCCTTGCAAACCTAAAAAGGTGACAAAAAAAACACATTTTCCTCACATTTCTGTTTTGGAAAGTTCTGGAACCTGCATGGATCAACAAATTTCCACCCACCCAGCGTTCCCCCAGGTCTCCCGAAAAAAATGGTACCTCACTTGCGTTGTTAGGCATATTGGCTGCGACATGAAACAGCGCAAAACGCAAAATGGTCGCACCTCAATTTCCCAGTGAAATCTTGCCCTTTTTGGAGAAACAGACTACCTTTTGTTTTGAGCCCTAGCTCTGCCAGCACCTAGGGAAACCTAGCAAACCTATACATTTTTGAAAACTAGACACCCAGGGAAATTCAGTATGGGGTGGCTCGACTGCCTACCACCAGGTTTTGTTACCCAGAATCCCTTGCAAAGCTAAGAATTTGACAAAAAAAACACATTTTCCTCACATTTCCGTGGTTTAAAGTTTTGGAATCTGCGTGGATCAACACATTTCCACTCACCCAGCGTTCCCCCAGGTCTCCTGAAAAAAATGGTACCTCACTTGCGTTGTTAGGCAAAGTGGCTGCGACATGAAACAGCGCAAAACACAACGTGGTCGCACCTCAATTTCCCAGTGAAATCTTGCGCTTTTTGGACAAAGAGACTACCTTTTGTTTTTGAGCCCTAGCTCTGCCAGCACCTAGGGAAACCTAGCAAACCTATACATTTTTGCAAAATAGACACCCAGGGGAATTCAGGATGGGGTGACTCGACTGCCTACCACCAGGTTTTGTTACCCAGAATCCCTTGCAAAGCTAACAATTTGTCAAAAAAACACATTTTCCTCACATTTCTGTGGTGGAAAGTTCTGGAATCTGCGTGGATCAACAAATTTCCACCCACCCAGCGTTCCCCCAGGTCTCCCGAAAAAAAGGTACCTCACTTGCATGGGTAGGCATAGTGGCTGCGACATGAAACAGCGCAAAACGCAACGTGGTCGCACCTCAATTTCCCAGTGAAATCTTGCGCTTTTTGGACAAAGAGACTACCTTTTGTTTTTGAGCCCTAGCTCTGCCAGCACCTAGGGAAACCTAGCAAACCTATACATTTTTGAAAACTAGACACCCAGGAAAATTTAGGATGGGGTGACTCGTCTGCCTATCCCCAGGTTCTGTTACCCAGATTCCCTTGCAAAGTTAAAAATTTGAGAAAAAAAACACATTTTCCTCACATTTCTGTGGTGGAAAGTTCTGGAATCTGCGTGGATCAACAAATTTACACCCACCCAGCGTTTCTCCAGGTCTTCCAAAAAAATGGTACCTCACTTGCGTGGGTAGGCATAGTGGCTGCGACATGAAACAGCGCAAAACGCAACGTGGTCGCACCTCAATTTCCCAGTGAAATCTTGCGCTTTTTGGACAAAAAGACTACCTTTTGTTTTTGAGCCCTCGCTCTGCCAGCACCTAGGGAAACCTAGCAAACCTATAAATTTTTGAAAAATAGACACCCAGGGGAATTTAGGATGGGGTGACTCGTCTGCCTACCCCCAGGTTTTGTTACTCAGAATCCCTTGCAAAGCTAAGAATTTGACAAAAAAAACACATTTTCCTCACATTTCTGTGGTGGAAAGTTCTGGAATCTGCGTGGATCAACAAATTTCCACCCACCCATCGTTCCCCCAGGTCTCCCGAAAAAAATGGTACCTCACTTGCGTGGGTAGGCATAGTGGCTGCAACAGAAAATGGTTCAAATTGTACGGTGGTGAATTTGCAATACCCTATTGCAAAACTACCTTGAGTTTTTTGGGGGGGGGCACCTGAGTTTTTGGCCCGGGGCTCAGTGGCCATCTTTCGAAACTACCAAACCCGAACAGTTCTGAAAACTAGACACCCGGGGGAGTCCAGGGAGGTATGGCATGCGTGGGTCCCCCAATGTTTTCCTACCCAGAATTAAGCCCCCCTACCTTAGTCACAGGCCTTTGGCCCACCCACACAAGTGAGGTATCATTTTACTCGGGAGAACAAGGGGAACGCTGGGTGGTAGGACATTGGTGCCGGCAGCGAGATCCCACCCAAAAATGTATGGAAAAGTCGGTTTTTTAACCTAAATTTAGGGTTTGCAGGGATTTCTGGGTAGGTAAACATTGGGGGACCCACGCATGCCATACCTCCCTGGATTCCTCCGAGTGTCTAGTTTTCAGAACTGTTTGGGTTTGGTAGTTTCCAAAGATGCCCGCCAAGCCCCGGGCCAAAAGCTCAGGTGACCCCCTCAAAAAATAAGATTTTTTGCTAAAGGTAATTTTTTGGTCTCCACAGTACGAATTGGGCCTTTTCCTGTAGCAGCCACTATGCCTACCCACGCAAGTGAGGTACCATTTTTATCGGGAGACCTGGGGAAACGCTGGGTGGGAGGTAATTTGTGTGAGCCCAGTTATGCCACGCTTTCCCACACGAAAAAGTGTGAAAAAACTGATTTCTTTCTGCCAAAATTTAGGTTTGCAAGGGATTCTGGGTAAAGGAACGTTGGAGGATCCACGCAAGCCATACCTCCTTGGAAGCCCCTGGGTTGTCACCATTGTCAAATCCGCCAGCTTTTGCAAGAGGGGTTACCTGGGTTTTTGGGCCCGTGCTAGACGGCCGTCTAGGGAAACCTACCAAACCCACACATTTCTGAAAAGTAGACACCCGGGGGCTTCCAAGGAGGTATTGCTTGCGTGGATCCTCCAACGTTCCTTTATACAGAATCCCTTGCAAATCTCGATTATAGCTCAAAAAAATCAGATTTTTCACACATTTTTGTGAGGGAAAGCGTGGTATTACTGGGCTCACACACATTTCCTCCCACCCAGCGTTCCCCAAGGTCTCCCGATAAAAATGGTACCTCACTTGCGTGGGTAGGCATAGTGGCTGCAACAGGAAAAGGTCCTGGTTACTCATGGGAACCCCCTTGCAAAACCAAATTGTTTTGAATGAATTAAGTTTTCAGTTGGAGAACGTGCGATTCAGGGGACAATATCGCATGAAAATTGTGACAGACAATTTCAAGTTTGCAAGAGATTGTGGACAAAAAACAACAATAGAATTCACCAGAAAGACATGACCATATACTACCATGAATTAACGATAATATCTAAATTTAGAAAGTTATTTATAGCTATAATATACACCATTTCAATTTGAATTTAAAAACACTTATAAAGCGCACGTACACTGAAACAGTTTCATGGCGCTGGTAAGGTCCCTACAAGAGAATAAAGAAAAGAGAGCTAAGTGCCAAAAGCCTGCTGAAATAATAATGTTTTTAACGACCTCCGAAACTCCATATAGGAGGGGGAGAGTCTTAACGGTAGGGGGAGATCATTCCAAAAGGAAGGTGCAAGTACCGCAAACTTCTGCCCCCCCGCCCGCTTCTTTCTAAATCGAGGCGTGGTTAGTAAGGCCAAGCTCGAAGAGCGAAGATCTCTAGTGGGGACATAGGAGGAGATTGCCGAATTGATAAAAGCAGGGGCAGTCCCCGCTCTTGCTTGGAAAGTTAAACATCCTAATTTAAACTTGGCTCGCTGTTTTATAGGGAGCCAATGAAGGCTCTTGAGTAGTGGGGTCGAATGGTGGGACCTTGATAGTCCAAAGACCAGTCGGGCAGCCTGGTTCTGTATCAGCTGCAGTCGCTGCACAGCATAGGCCGGGGCTCCATTATAGATAATATTGCCATAGTCAATTTTTGACAGGACCATGGCCATTAAAATAAGTTTTAAGGCAGGGGCAGAAAAAAACCTAGCAACCTTCCTAATCACTCGAAGTGTAAAAAAACAAGAGGAGACCACCGAACTAATATGTGAGTGGAGTGTTAATTGATTGTTAAGCATAATCCCAAGTGTTTTAACTGAACAGGAGGGAAGAGGGGGGGGGCCAAGTGAAGGGGGCCAAAAAGAAGGGGACCAGGGGTTGGCAGCACCGCCCGTCATCACCAATTCTGTTTTTTCCGGATTAAGTTTTAACTGATTGATGTTCATCCAGTCTCGGATAAATAGCATGACGGACTGGAAACTGCCAACTCCTGAGGGAGAGGAAAAATCAAAAATGAGTTGTAGGTCATCTGCATAATTGTATACAGTGACCTCCATATTCTGTAAAGCAAACACCAGTGGAAGAATATACAAATTAAGTAATAAAGGGGAAAGGGCAGATCCCTGGGGAACACCACAGTTGACATTACGCTGAGGGGCTGAGAAGGTGCCTAGATGAACTGCCTGAGTGCGATTCGTCAGAAAAGACTCGACCCAGGCTAGTGCCAGCCCCCCTATCCCTGCCGCCCTGACACGTGATAACAAGATGTCATGGTCCACAGTGTCAAAGGCGGCGGATAGGTCTAATAAGACCAATATTTTGGGGGTGTTGGCATCAAGTCCCTCCCTAAGTTGGTCCATAACCGAGATCACCACCTTCTCGGTTGAGTGTCGTGGTCGGAAACCAGCTTGGCATGGCGCTAGGTAATTGCTGTCCTCAATAAAGGTGCTCAGCACCTGGGAAACATGTGCCTCAGCCACCTTTCCCATAACTGAGTTACTCAAAAGACAAAGAATCAAGCACGGCTATCTATTCCTCAAAGACACACACATACAGGTTGGATTTGGCACAAGGGCGAGTGATGGTTCAGTAGATAAAATTTTATTAACATGATATTTCAAAAAAATGAAGTGCTCTGTTAATAAATAAATGCATAAAAAACGAACCAGTGACTCGCAACTCGTGAGCTGTAAAGCCACGACAAGGCACCAACCGTTTTACAAGCCATTCACGCACCTTTCATACCTGATACAAACCAGACCACTAACACCATCTGGAAGGAAAAGCAACACATTACAACAATCACAATAAGGAACAAGGTACACCCTACTGCAGAAAGAGAAAAAAAACTAATATTACTGCACAGTCATCTAATCCGCAAGCACACACACATACTGGTTGGATTTGGCACAAGGGTGAGTGATGATTCAGTACATACAATTGTATTCGCAAGTAATTTCACAAAAAATGAAATACACTGCGTATAATTGAAAGTATGATTAACTGAACCACTGACTCACAGCTCCTGAGCTGTAAAGCCACGTCAAGGCACCAACCTCTTTACAGGCCATTCATACACCTTTCGTACGTGTGACACATTCAAAACATTCACACTGCGAGCCGCGGACCCATCACATTTCAACACTCACACCAGCAAACAGTGCCATTCAAGGGCCCATCACTTTCACACGCCCACATTTCTGACACTGCAACTACACAAAATGATGGACTGCGTTGAGTGTCACTCAACTAGCAGTGTGTGTAGTGACCAACAGAAAGTAACTGCTCACACACCGCCAGCCGAGCGCCAGTCCACCCACACCACCATCCAAGCACCAGACCATGCACACCGCCAGCCAAACACCACTCAGCGCACACCAACAGCCAAGCACAACTCTGTGCACAGACAGCCAAGTACCACTCCACACACACCACCAGCCAAGCACAACTCCGTGCGCAGACAGCCAAGTACCACTCCACACACACCACCAGCCAAGCGCCACTCCACACACACCGCCAGCCAAGCACCACTCCGTGCACAGACAGCCAAGCACCGCTCCACGCACACCATCCAGCCAAGTACCACTCCACACACACCGCCAGCCAAACACCACTCCACACACACCACCAGCCAAACACCACTCCATGCACAGACAGCCAAGTACCACTCCACACACACCACCAGCCAAGCGCCACTCCACACACACCACCAGCCAAGCACCACTCCGTGCATAGACAGCCAAGTACCCCTCCACGCACACCACCAGCCAAGCGCAACTCCACACACACCGCCAGCCAAGCACCAGCCGGCACACACCACAAACACATTTAGAATACTTTTTTTCAAAATAACACTAAACAAATGGAAATACCTACAAATCAGCTAACACAAATTCTTAAACTAAACACTTTGCACTAATGCCAATCCTTGAAACAAACTAAATAATTTTACAGAATGCAGACCAGGCAATTCACTTTACAGCTCATTAAAACTCCCAAAACTTCTTTTGCGTGTGGTACGATTTAAAACAAGCTGACAGACACAATCCAGGCTTAGAAGGACAGTCAGGACAGTATATACGAGACTCCTTCCGCACGCCTCTTCGCCAACAGACTCTGCATCTTCTAGTCGGAAAGTCTCTTGCGGTAGTGGAAGGAATAGATTCAGGAAAGTGGCGATCTTTCAATCTAGCCACTTCCTCCACCACTCCAAATCTAGGAACACTTGCCTGCTCCACAAGTACAAGGCTGCCTATTATAGACTCCTGAAACTTAACAAAAGGCATCTTCGTCTCAGGGCAAGACTTCTGGTACACAACAAAAGCATTAAAGGATGCCAAGTGGAACAGATGGATAGCCAACTTCTTGTACCAAACGTAAGCCTTTCGAAGAGCAGCATAAGGTTCCAACCTCTGATCTACTCTGTCAACACCACCCATGAACTTATTGTAAGCTAAAATGCACACATGTTTGCGCACTTCAGCACCCTGACCCCAAACAGGCACAGGTTCTGTACTTTCATCATGGATAGTAGTCAGCATGTACACATCTCTCTTGTCTGAAAACTTCACAGCTAGAAGCTCCCCACATCGCAATGCCGTCGACTGTCCCCGCACAAGCCTTTTGCAAACAAGTTCCTTTGGGAAACCTTTACGGTTACTGCGCATTGTGCCACAAGCAACAGTGCCCACTTTGGCCAACTCCTTGAACAACCGCACACCAGTGTAGAAGTTATCTACATATAAATGATGGCCTTTGTTAAATAATCCTCTACCTAGTTCCCACACAATTTTCTCAGTCACTCCAAAAGTAGAAGGACAACCAGGAGGGTTAATGCTGGACTCCTTACCAGTGTACACCCTGAAATTGTAGACATATCCAGTCTCACTGTCACACAGCATATACAGTTTGATTCCATAGCGTGCCCTCTTACTAGGAATGTATTGCCTAAAAACCAAGCGGCCCTTGAACAACAGCAAAGACTCATCCACTGCAATTTCTTTACCAGGGGCAAAGACCCCAGAAAAACGATCAACAAAGTAATCAAGGACAGGCCGAATTTTAAACAAACGGTCACAATCAGGGTGATCGCGTGACAACGCTAAACCATTATCAACAAAATGCATCATCCGAAGAAGAAGCATATACCGATCACTACTTATGACTGCTGGAAATATAGCTGTTGCCATCAAGGGACTAGTGGACCAATATGAAGACATTGATGGCTTCCTTAGCAAGCCCATCAAAAAAGTTAATCCCAAAAACTTCTTCATCTCTTCAACATTTGTGGGAGTTTACCGGATTGCTCTAGAATAGGGCTTAAGGCTGGCACTGTTGGCCCTCAAAAATTGTTCTGCATACAAATTACTTTGATCAACAATCTCTTGCAAAAACACATCGTCAAAAAACAACTGAAAAAAATGTATTGGCAGAAAATTCTCAGTATTCACTCTACACCCAGGAACACCAGTGAACTCTGGCAATGCCTGCTGCACCATGCCAGGGGGAACCCAGAGGCCATCCCTATCAACGGGGGGAGCAGCCACCCCAGCCTGCAGCCCAGAATCCTCTTGCTGCTGTTCACCAACGGGAAGCCTAACAGCCACAGATACTTCTGGCTGCACAACACCAACAGAATACATAGCATCCCCAGAGGGCTCTTCCTGCACTACACCAACGGGAAGCCCAGCAGCCTGAGTTGCTTCTTGCTGCACTACACCACAGGGAAACCAAGCAGGCCCAGATGCCTCTTGCCGCTCTACACCAATGGGAAGCCTAACAGCCCCAGATGCCTCTTGCTGCACTACACCAGCAGGAAGACGAAAAGCACCAGATGCCTCTTGGCGCACCACAGCAATGTGAAGCCTTTTGGGCTCAGCCTTCAGCCCACATGCCTCTTGCCGACGTAAAAAGAAAGGAAACCTTGCGGCCCTAGGCAGCAGCACAGATGCCTCTTGGCCCACTACCGGCACATCAATGTCCTCCTCTACCATAGGCCCTTCATCAGCACTAGAAGAAGATTCATCATCCGATGATGATGATTCCATGCGAAGAGAAAACTCACTGCCTGAATCTTCTGCCCCTACCGCTGAGTCCGAATCGGACTCAGTCTCTGAACCATGGTCAGAAGAAGACTCAAAAAGCAAACCAAGAACCTGCTGAGCATTAATCCTGCGACTAGCCATTATCCTTACAAAGCAAGAAGACTGCACACACAAGTGAACAACAACCTACACTGTGCAAAGTAAGAAGTAAACAAGGTAAGGCTTTCACAAAAAGATAAATACAATCCAAAACAATTTCACTCTTACCAAATATAGCTACACTCACCAGCACCTACTCTGCTGAGACACAGCAAAAAGAAATGATATCCCACTAGAAAGAAAAAAAAGAAATGACAGATTAGAAAACAAAGTGCACATCAAACACTAATGCTGAAAAAAAATGAAAAAAAAAACACAGAGCCACACAAACTGCTATAAGTACAACCTTTTTCAAAAAGACAAACTTCAAGGGAAAGTAGTACAAAATACATTCACTTACCAAGCACAAGCAACTACACAAGCTGCAAACAGACCCGCAACCTACAACAATCCAAACAGCAAAAGCCTGGAACAAGACGAAAATAGAGAAGAAAAAAAAATTACTACCACATTTCACAAACAATATAACAATTAAAACAACAACACACAAATTTTCCCCCCAAATTTAAATTCGCCCAGATGGACCATCAAATAGGGCTTAGACCAATTGGGATTAGATGAGGTTTAACATCAAGACACTGGTTAATTTTTTGAATTTTTTTTACTGCCTGACCCCTTTGGTGCCAGTCAGTCTTTTGCTCCTACCAGTACCCCCATCACACAGGGGCAGTAAGGACATTCATACACCTTTTGTACGTGTGACACATACAAAACATTCACACCGCCAGCCGCCAGCACCATTCAAGGGCCCATCACTTTCACACGCCCACATATCTGACACAGCAACTACAGAAAATGATGGACTGCGTAGACTGTCACTCAACTAGCAGTGTGTGTAGTGACCAACAGAAAGTAACTACTCACACACTGCCAGCAGAGCGCCAGTCCACCCACACCACCATCCAAGCACCAGACCATACACACCGCCAGCCAAACACCACTTAGCGCACACCGACAGCCAAGTACCACTCCACGCACACCATCCAGCCAAGCGCCACTCCACACACACCGCCAGCCAAGCACCACTCCGTGCACAGACAGCAAAGTAGCACTCCACGCACACCACCAGCCAAGCGCCACTCCACAAACACCACCAGCCAAGCACTACTCCGTGCACAGACAGCCAAGTACCACTCCACACACACCAACAGCCAAGCGTCACTCCACACACACCACCAGCCAAGCACCACTCCGTGCATAGATAGACAAGTACCCCTCCACGCACACCGCCAGCCAAACACCACTCAGCGCACACCGACAGCCAAGTACCACTCCACACACACCGCCAGCCAAGCACCACTCCACGCACACCGCAAGCCAAGCGCCACTCACCGCCAGCCAAGACCGCTCCACGCACACCATCCAGCCAAGTACCACTCCACACACACCGCCAGCCAAACACCACTCCACACACACCACCAGCCAAACACCACTCCGTGCACAGACAACCAAGTACCACTCCACGCACACCACCAGCCAAGCGCCACTCCACACACACCGCCAGCCAAGCAGCACTCCGTGCACAGACAGAAAAGTACCACTCCACGCACACCACCAGCCAAGCGCCACTCCACACACACCGCCAGCCAAGCACCACTCCGTGCACAGACAGCAAAGAAGCACTCCACGCACACCACCAGCCAAGCGCCACTCCACAAACACCACCAGCCAAGCACCACTCCGTGCACAGACAGCCAAGTACCACTCCACACACACCACCAGCCAAGCGCCACTCCACACACACCGCCAGCCAAGCACCACTCCGTGCATAGATAGCCAAGTACCCCTCTACGCACACCGCCAGCCAAACACCACTCAGCGCACACCGACAGCCAAGTACCACTCCACACACACCGCCAGCCAAGCACCACTCCACGCACACCGCAAGCCAAGCGCCACTCACCACCAGCCAAGCACCGCTCCACGCACACCATCCAGCCAAGTACCACTCCACACACACCGCCAGCCAAACACCACTCCACACACACCACCAGCCAAACACCACTCCGTGCACAGACAACCAAGTACCACTCCACGCACACCATCCAGCCAAGCACCACTCCACACACACCGCCAGCAAAGCAGCACTCCGTGCACAGACAGCCAAGTACCACTGCACGCACACCATCCAGCCAAGCGCCACTCCACACACACCGCCAGCCAAACACCACTCCACGCACACTGCAAGCCAAGCTCCACTCCCCACACACCGCCAGCCAAGCACCACTCCGTGCACAGACAGCCAAGTACCACTCCACGCACACCACCAGCCAAGCGCCACTCCACACACACCGCCAGCCAAGCACCACTCCACACACACCGCCAGCCAAGGCAGTAAGGACAAAAAAAGACTAACCGGCACCAAGGGAGGCGGACAGTAAAAAACAACCAAAATTAAAACCGACATTGGAACAAAACTCAAATCCTAGGGCCTAGTAGGCCAATAAACAGGAGGCAAAACGTCAAAAAAAACAGGCCGATTTGCACCAAGGGCGGGCAGAAATTCAAAAACATAATTACTTGCCACCAGAAAGCGACCCTTGCTCAAGGGGTCGCTTCCTAAAAACTAAATTTAAATTTCCTGGTGCTAGTGGGCATTTTCTGCCCCCCCCCCCTGGGGGCAAAACGGCAATAAAACCGGGCCAATTTGCCCCCAGGGTGGACAGAAAAACAAAAACACAATCATGGCCACCTGGAAGCGACCCTTACCCAAGGGGTCGCTTCCCAAAACAAACACATTGCCCCAACAAAAATCCCTGGTGCTAGTGGAAATTTCTGCCCCCCCCCGGGGGCAAAACGGCTGAAAAACGGGCCGATTTGCCCCTAGGGGGGGCAGAAAAACAAAAAGTTAATCGTGAGGCCACCTGGAAGCGACCCTTGCCCAAGGGGTCGCTTCCTAAAAGCTAAAAACAAAATCCCTGGTGCTAGTGGGCATTTTCTGCTCCCCCTGGGGGCAAAACGGCAAAAAAAACGGGCCGATTTGTCCCCGGGGGGACAGAAAAATGTAAACAATAAACATGGCCGCCATATTGCCACCAAAAAACAACCCTGGTGCTAGTGGGGAATTTCTACCCCCCCTGGGGGCAAAACAGCCGAAAAAACGGGCCGATTTACCCCCAGGGGGGGCAGAAAAACAAAAACATAATCAGACCCCGCCTGGAAGCGACCCTTGCCCAAGGGGTCGCTTCCTATAAACTAAATTTAAATCCCTGGTGCTAGTGGGGGCATTTCCGCCGCACGATCGCGACGCTGTGCGCGATCGTGAGGCAGAAATGCCGTGCAAAGAGACATCAGGGGAGAGGAAAATCTCTTTCTTCTCCCCTGATGCCTCTTTGCGGCCCCAAGCCCCCGCCAGACACGAGAAACCCACCTTCTTCGCCGGCGCTCAGGAAGCAAATGGCTGGGAATCCCTGATGATGTCAGCGCGCGCTGTGCGCGCTGTGCGCGCTGACGTCATCAGGGATTCCCATGGGGGGGTCTGGGGCGGCAGCGGAAACTCTTCCGCTGCCAACCCCAGCAAAACGAGCAAGATCGGAGACCCTCGGGGGAAGCGCCAGTGCTTACCCTGAGGGTGGGGCTCATGACGAGCTGGCCTTGTCATCAGCGCACGACCGGTGTGCGCCATGACGAGCCCAGCTCATCATCAGCCCCGAAGGGGTTAAAAAGATTGGAAATATGGATTTAATGATTGTCTATAGACTTGAGTTGAAACTAGTAGTTCTATAGGTGATCTGTTTTTAGCGACTGCATTTGCTTTTCATTAAACATTTTGTGGAGATTATTAACAGATTCATTTATCTATTTTTATTTGTCTTATTCATTTCTTTCATCAGCAGCCAAGGGCAAGGTGAGGGATGATTCTGAGGGTCCGGGACAATCTGGTCAGCCGGCGCTGACAACCAGTGCCATCTGCCGAGGGCTCCACTGATCCCAGTAAGTCCTTTTATTATTGTTGTGGAATTCTTAGGGTAGAAACTTGGGGTATTGGAAAGTTGGTGGTGTCTATTTCAGATAGCAGGTCCAAGAAAGCTAGTATTTTAAATAAAAATCACTATGTATGTTTGTTGAGAAGGCTTTCCTTTGCCTGCTTATGCCTAGCTTTACCACAGTTCAGTTCATGAGAGAGTGGCCTTGGTCATTATCATGGAGCACCCCCCCCCCAATGTAGTGTGCTGCAGACTCATTCATTTATAGTTACAGTGTACCAGCAATTGCCCATGACAGTGCAGCTAGGCTCGAAAAAGTATGATGTCTCATTCCTATTGCATTTGCCAACAAACACCATATGTCTTTCATTAACCATTATTCCACTCTTGGCTTGTCTATCATTTGAACCAACCAATCAAATGCCGAGAATGATATTTCTAAGATACTGATGTGCTAATTGAGCTGTAGTGCTGCATTGCAGTTATATTTGGTGTTGAGTATCTGGGATCTAATGTTTTGTGTAATATGTTATCCTTGAGAACCCAGGGGGTCTAGAGGACACCACTCTGGCTAGCTATCCTTAACTACACTTAATGAATTGGTGTCCGAGTCATCCTGGAAAGCCTAAAAAGTGAAAGAAACTAAGGTGTGGGAACAAACAAATACAGTGCAGGTTGACAAGATGCAAACCACTAGTATGTGGATTGCCATCAAATGGACTTAGTGATCAGTCATATCATATGGTCATCCAGCAAATGATATGATAAGTCCATTGATCATCGAGACCAATTGCCATTCAGTAGTTTCTTGGACTGGATCATGTCCACAAGCACTTCCGGACTGCCATAGAACAGCTAATCATTGATGGCTGAAATAATGATAACAAAGCAGTGCAAAAAGAAATAACCAAGAGGTGAGTTAAAAAAGAGTGATGTGTCCAAAAAAGACCACTATTTCAATTGAAGTAAGGACACATCCCCTAATTAAAAACAGAACAGTGCCGACAACAGTAAGACCAAATAACTGTCGGAAAAAAGGCCAACATGTTTCAGCCTGGTGGGCTATCAGTCCCTCGGCTTTCGCCAGGGCCTCTGCTCTCACAATATTGCTACTGCTACAAAATGTGATGAACTAATATAATGGACAGCTCCAAGACTCGGGTACAGCCTTGAGGTACCGATGGTTAGGTAAGAAGGCACCTGATCTTTACTTGAGAATATTGTTTCACACTTGTGCTCGCTATGCTTTAGACTAAGGATCTTCTCATCATGCTAGAGTTTTCCGTTTGTTTGCTACTAGCACACACTAAGTGCTAGGGCTGTTTTAGATCCAGCGCCGTGGCACAATGATTTTGGAAAATATGAAGGTCACACGGTCTATCCACTCAGAATTTGTTTGGGAATGCTTGGTAAATAGTTTTTCGACTTTTACCATATTACGATGAATTTAGCAAAACAGTCGGCAGGGCATTCCACTGTGAGACTGCTTGAAAATATAAGACTGACATATTGACTAGTCAAGATAACAGGCCATTCCTCATCACTTTATAGATATTATACGAGGTAGAGGTTATGTCTCGCCTCAGGGACACCTTTTGGAATGTATTCAATATACTGAGTGTTAATAATGCTACTGATTCAGGTGCATTGCTGTTAACCTTGTGCAATCAAATACTGAGGAGCGGTTCCATCATTTAACCCGAGAGTGGATTGGGAAGAGTTTAGTGACTAAAGGATTTAAGGCAACAGTTGAGCCTGCTGATGAGTAGCTCTATAATTCCCCTTTTGTCTGCTTTCTTTCTTCCATAGAGCGGGGCCTCGAAAACCTGAGCACGGTCCAGGTGAGGTGAGGTCCAGTCCCCTGTCAAGCTGGGTGAGAATAAATTAACAAATTTTTGTTTAAACATTGTGGTATGAAGGAACTAGAATGTTGGGAACCTGTGAATACTATATCATAATAATGTTGTTTTACTTCACATTTTTTTGTAGATGTTATTTGCATCCACTGACGAGGATTAGCATCTTGCAGGTTGTATTTATTCCAACCTATACTTTATATATTGTCCATTATATTGGTTCGTCGCATTTTGTAGCTGTACCAATATTGTGAGAGCAGAGGCCCTGATGAAACATTTTGGCCTTTTTTACGACAGTTATTTGGTCTTACTGTTGTTTGCACTGTTCTGTTTTTAATTAGGAGATGTGCCCTTACTTCAATTAAAATAGTGGTCTTTTTTGGACACATCACTCTATTTTAACTCACCACTTAGTTATTTCTTTTTGCACTGCTTTGTTATCATTATTTCAGCCATCAATGATTAGCTGTTCTATGGCAGTCCGGAAGTGCTTGTGGACATGATCCAGTCCAAGAAACTACTGAATGGTAATTGGTCTCAATGATCAAGGGACTTACCATATCATTTGCTGCATAACCATATGATATGACTGATCACTAAGTCCATTTGATGGCAATCCACATACTGGTGGTTTGGATCTTGTCAACCTGCACTGTTTTTATTTGTTCCCACACATTAGTTTCTTTCACTTTTTAGGCGTTCTACGGTGACTCGGGCACCAATTCTTTAAGGGGAGTTAAGGATAGCTAGCCAGAGTGGTGGCCTCTAGACCCCCTGGGTTCTCTGTGTTGTTCATCTGTCGGTTTGGGGGATTTAAACCATGATAGGTCTCTAAATAATTTTCCCCACGACCCCCTTCCTCTGTTTGTTGTTGTAGTTTGTGAGCAGCCCTTCGGCTGCGGGTCTGATGTTAATGTGGCTATACTTTGTAGGTAGTCCTTTCGTAGTTACAGTTTCTTGAACTAGTTTTTTTCTTAATTGGGTTATATTGATGTTGAGTAGCATCTTGGCTACTTGTTGCAGTTTGATATTAATAACATACAATCAATAGATGTAATATCATGGCAGAAATAAGCGGATTGGCTTATGACGACACTATATATCAGTCTATTTTAGACACTATGCCTAGCATGTTAGAGGCACTTCCAACCACAACGATAGGCTCCGAAGACGAGTGGGCCAAAGTTCTAACATTAAAGAAATCGCATTAGCGTACATTGGTGCATGGCATAGCAAAGGCGGAATATTTAAGGGCAAGCTGTGCACCTCCAGTCCTAATTGTTTCCAATGTTCTACACCTGTTTTTACAGGACAAGGCATTTTTGAAAGATTGGTCCCTTATAGCCTGGAGGTGTACCAGGGATTGGCTGATCTTGATTATTAGCACGGCTAAAAGGATAGCCGATGGCATTTTAATCGAGATCCAGGTTCTAGAATCTTCCATAAAAGCTACCATCACTGGAACACTGTTTAAGAAACAACAGGATGAGTCCAATAAAAATACCAAAGAATTTAAAGATTCGATTTTACAAATCAAATTAGATAAGTTCAAAAAGGACTTGTCAAAATGTAAACATGAACGGGTGTACCCCTATACAAGCGACGCTTATACCCCACACGAATTCAGCAATAATGGGAAACATTTTGGGTCTAATTATTCAGGCTCTAGTTCGGATGGTGATCCAGCGGGCTATAGAAAATATATCATAAACTACGCTACCCAATTTCATAACCTATAAACAAAATTCTAAACTATACATGGACCCATTTATGAACCTGATATATTTTTGGGCCTACTGAATCAGGTGGTCAAATAAATCTATATACACATTATTTACAAACTATAAACATATTTATACATTTGCAGAAAGAATATTGTCATTAGAATAAAACCCAACCATTTAAACGACCACTATAGGCGACGTGATCTAGCTAAAGGTAACCTATACTTCTAAATAACCAAGACCAGCTTGTTTGTCAAAAGTAAGATTTTATTTTCTAAATTATGGTATATATGTTGTAAGTCTTATAAATGAAATTTATTTGCAATAAAGCAAGCATGATGGTAAGAAATAAGAAAAATACAATTTAAGCAATTGAATTAACTTCAAAGAATTATATAAAGTTTAGCATTTCTAAAACATATTTTCCTAACTGAGCTAAATAGACAGAAATTAAAGTAAAGATCTTTGAGGATTCTTACGTGCTCCACGCAAAGTCCAGCAGCACATCACCCTCATCGGAAAGTCAGAAAGCAGCAGCCAGCCCAACCCTAAGGGCATGACTTTTTATACCTTTCTACGCTAACTAAACTAGCAAAGGAAAGTTTTCAGAAATACTCGACGTCCCATTGGCTAAGAGTGACAAGTGACATGTCACCCGATTCTTAAAAAGTTCCACAAAATCATGTCTTACAAAGACCATTGTCTCTTCCACGTGAAGCCAGAGGCTTCCTGCGATTGCAACTTTGTTTTAAGTCATCCTCGCAGCTTCCATAGTCTTACAGTGCAACTTCCGCGGATGCCAAGTTAAGGACTGACAAAAAGTTCACTTTCGACCTTGGCCATGTCCGACAGAATGATGTCAGCTCATCAGTTTTTGCTTTGTGAATGCAGCTTCAATAAACGTTTTAATTCAGAATGGGCGTCTCGTGACTTTCTGCAGAAATATGAATTAGCTCTTTTTGTGCGGCTCAAATAATTAGGCCTCAAAAGCAGGCAACTTATGATTTCTAGTATAAAACAAACACAAGAAAAGTATTAATGTAAGAAATAAAGTATATTCTGTATCCACCCCATGGTTTACTAAATAATTAACCCACCCGATTAATCAAAATGTTACCTAGCCATTGCAAACAAATAAAGCAGCGTTTATATTTACCAGTCTCCGTTTTTCTATGAGACCCATATGCACCTAGAATAGTAGAAATGACATCATACAGACAAGAATAAGCAAAACAAGCACATGCTTATTTTAAATATGCAGCAGTTAGTAATGACAAAAACGAAAACAATAAATTATTTTATTATTTTGCACGAACAAAAAGATGCAACATTTATGCACATTTATGAGCACACATGTTAGTCCCCCCACGTGTAAAGTTTAATCTAGGTTGTATTAGCACGACATATCACAAATCATTAATAATTTTATTCATGTTATGGAAATGTGACTTTGCGAGTTTAAACAAAATTTTGTTTTCTATCTCGCTCCATCAACTCCCTCATCTGGTGATTAACAAATCACCACACCAGCACTCAAAATTTTGGTAAATTTAATTTATATGAAATCGATTCAAATTCATTGTATTAGTAAACCTAAAAGTCTGTTTCAGCATAATCCTTGCAATTAACATGACGCTCTCTATGTAACTCCTGCAACTCAATCTCCCTTTCCTCTTCTTTTCTGAGTTTATAGATTCTTTTCTTTTCTCTCAAATGCTTCTTTCTTTTATGCAACAAACAACCTACTTTAGTCAAAATAAAAATGAATACTATTATAATCAAAGGTGCCAGAATCTTGCCAAGAATTGAACTTCCGATATTATGAAACCAGTTTTTAATTGCTTGAAACCTATTTGAAAGTTTCCCAGTAAAATCTTCTTCTTCTAAAGGAATTATTTCAGAATGCATTTGTGTAATATTCTTAATATACATTTCAATATTTTTACTTTCATCCGGTATATATGTACAGCAATGTTGGACATGTAAAATGCCACAGACTCCTCCCTCTTTTGCTAGGAGTATGTCTAAAGCAAGACGGTCTTGAATTACCATGGATCTAATTGCAATAACTTCAACATTCACTAATTGAAATCCATCAGCAGTGTCAGTTGATAATCTATCAACTATAGTGGACAATTTTCTGATTCTCCCTGCATTTAGGGTTATACCAACAAAAGGTATTACAGCTTGAAAAATATCTCCCAGAACTTCAGTAAAAGTTTCTCTTTTAGCTCTATTTACATAATTATGGATTTTAAATAATCCTTCTGAATCTCTGTCAACATGAAACACTTTAGGAAAAACAATTCCCACATAACAAGTTCCATACCAATGGTCTGGAAGGTTGTAGTAGGCTTTGTCACCACAAACAAAATAAATTCCAGGAAAGATAGGATCTTTTCCACCTTTAAATCCCCAACCTCCCATAATTTGATAAGTATCTTCACAGTTGCTTGCACCTACAAAATAATTATCAAAAAGTGTGTTATCTCTTCTAATGCAAAGTTTTCCACTAACAGGTTTGTCTATGTGAATTGCAATATTTTCAAGCATTTTGCCATTTAGTTTCTCATCCTCTTTTTGCCAGAATGATGACTTAGTCTGCTTGACTAATTCATTTCTCTTATAAATTGCTCTTCTCTCCTCAACCATATTCAGAAATTTCTTCCCTTCAGCACTTAATTTACATGTTAGATTATTCTTGTAAGCATACTCATAAGTGAGTTCATTAGTAACAAGGAAATATTCTCTCAATTGTTTAGCTTTCTTATGCTTATTTAAAGCATTATCAATCTTGATATTAGCAAAAATCTCATCATAATTTGAATAGTAATATTCTAAACGACCAGTTTGATAAAATAAACTAGTTAATACACTACATGTAACAGCATAAGTGAGAGGAAGCATATTATATGTTACTCCCTCAGAAACAGAAGCGGGTAACTTAACGCACACATAACAATCCTTTGCATCCATTACCTTTACATATTCACTCAAAAGCTTTGTGAATGTATTGCTTGAAAAATCACCTATTGATTTATCTTGATGAATGTTAGGTTGATGATCAATTACTTTAGCAGATGCACTATGTTTAGTTTGGCTAACTAGAGCTTTGCTTGTTAAGTTAACTTTGTGTAATTCTCTATTCATTTCTAAAGGTATAATCACAGCTAGTATCAACCAGAGCAGAACTAAAATGAGCAGACACACCAGAGTCATCTTACAGCATCTTTTAAAAACAGAGTATTTTGAAGTGCTCTCCTTAATGTAAGGCATTTTTAGGTTAGTTTTAGCCTCAAAAATAAAATTAAAAATAAAAATAAATTTTAAAATTTATATACACCCCCCTTTTAAAATATTTTTCTTTTTATAACCCTAAACAAGATTTCTTCGACCTTATGTCATACATAAGTTTTTCTTCTACTAGACAGTTTTTCTTCGACCTTGTGTCAACTAACAGGATTTCTTCAGCCTTATGCCAATTTAATAAATTTGTACTTCAATCATTGTCACTAATTTCTTGGATTTCGTTTTCTTCTTCACTACTATCATATATGTCTATAACAGGTGGAATTACTAAGTAAGTCCACTCAGGAGACTTGTATTTCTGGTTTGGTCTAATTATTCTCTTCCCTTTTCTTGATATCACTTCTATTTTCCTCCCAACTCCAACTTCTGTTCCAGGACTCTTTTGACTACTTATTTCTTCAACTTGTTCTATTGGCTTTTTGATTAATCTCACTCTCAACCTTCCACCAGGCCAGAAGTCTGCTTTTCTCACATACTTTTTCTTTGGTTCAGAATTATTCGATTCTGATTTCCAAGTCCTTTTCTTTCTGTTTTCACTTCCACCTTCCACGTCACTTTCCTCAGTTTCGTAGTCTGAAATTTCAATTGACTCAGGAACTTCTCTATATGGCAATTTCACTCCTTCAGGAACTTCACTTTGTCTTCCATCACTGGTACTCGGTAATTCGTTCTCCTCCTCTTCCTCAATTACCTTTAGCTTCCCAGATTTCGGATTTTTGTTCCCTACTTCAGAGCTTGTTCTCTGCCTTTCGATACTCTCCTGGTCTGAAACTTCTTTTGGTTCAGCTTCTTTGTCTTCAATATAGACAACCGAATCCTCAGTTATCTTTCCTTTTAACAGATTCTCTTCACCTTCAGAATCTATTTCAATTATTTCTAAGTCTTTTCTTGCCAGATTTCCATTCACCGGCACAGTTTCCAGATGTCGACTTTCTTGTCGATCTTCAGAATCTGGAATTACTTCACCTTCTGTTCTGTCTTCTGCTTCAGAATCAGAGTCATCTGTGGTATCACTTTCAACATCAGAATTCTCAGGAGTTGGTATTGGAATAGTATGACTTGGATGAATCCAACGCTTCAATCCTCTGCACTTTACAGCATTAGTAGTGATCAAGATTACCTGCCTAGGTTTCTGCCATCTAGGAGATAGACAATTCCTCCTCCGATGTACTTTCGTTCTGACCCAGTCTCCAGGTCTCAGATCATGTGTCAAAACTTTGTCATTTGATTGTGCTTCAGTTCCCACCTGATTAGATACAGAAGTTACCATATCAGATAACCTTTTACAGTAATCCAAAATTGCACTGTCATTTATGCTCAACAGTTTACCTACAGGTACAAAAGCTTGCCTCATAACTCTTCCCATCAAAATTTCATGAGGACTCAAACCTGTCTTTTTATCTGGTGTACTTCTTATTGACATCAAAACAAGTGGAAGAGCATCAGTCCACTTAACTCCTGTCTCTAGACACATTTTTCCAATTCTGTTTTTGATAGTTCCATTTATTTGTTCAACTACACCTGATGCCTCTGGTCTGTATGCACAGTGTATTTTCTGCTCAATACTCATAGCTTCGCAAATTAATTTCAACAGTTTGTTATCAAAATGACTTCCTCCATCACTCTCAATAGTGACTGGAAAACCGTACCTTGGGATGATTTCTCTGAGCATTAGTTTTGCTACTGTAATTGAATCACAATGTCTTGTAGGAAAAGCCTCTACCCACCTTGAGAACAAGCATACAATTACAAGTACATATTTCAAACAGTTGTGTAAGGGCATTTCAATGAAATCTATTTGTAACCTGGTAAAGGGACCACCCTCTCGACCAATTATTCCTGTCCCCACCACTGATTTTCTGTTAGGATTCATTTGTTGGCATGACAAACACCTTTGACAAAAAGATTCTGCAATGGTTCTAAACTTGGTATTGAACCATGTTTCTTTAAACAGTCTGACCATAGAATCTCTTCCTAAATGTGCAGGACCATGATATAATCTGGCCATGTCAGAAATCATGCAATTTGGTAAAACTACTCTCCCATCTTTGTAAACCCACACTCCATCTTCATCACGTTGTCTACAATCTGATCTTAACCACTGGTCTTTTTCTTCATCATCTGCTTCGTTTTGTAAATCTCTAATCTCATTCCATGTTTCTACAATAGTTGTTAGCATTAATGAATTTGAATCAGTTTCTGTACTTCTATTCCGATTGTAAGAATAATTTTTCCTTGCGCAGTACTTTGCTGTTTCATCTGCGAAGGCATTTCCTTTGGAAATATAATCAGTCCCTCTAGTGTGTGCTGCACACTTGACTATGGCAATTTCTTTTGGCAATTGTATTGCTTCAATTAATCTTCTAATGAAAACTGCATTTTTAATTGGTGACCCTGTTGATGTCATGTATCCTCTCTGTGACCAGAGTTGTCCATAATCATGCACAACTCCGTACCCATACTGACTATCAGTAATGATGGTAACTCTTATATCTTTTGATATTTCACATGCACGAATTAAAGCAATCAATTCAGCCACTTGTGCTGAACGAACTCCTTCAAGACATGATGCTTCTTCAACATCTTCGACTGTACAAACTGAGTATGAAGCTTTCAAGACACCACCTTCGGATCTTAAGCATGAGCCATCTACAAAGTAGACAAAATCCGATTCAGGCAAAGGTCTGTCTTTGATGTCTTTTCTTGGTTTTGTGCAGAATTCCATGACATCTAAACATTCATGTTCTGTCTCGATGTCATCAACAATTTCAGAATCAGGCAGTAATGTAGAAGGATTCAGATTCAAACATCTTGAAATTGAAACATTATCTGCTCCCAGTATGATTTTCTCATACTTTGTCAATCTGCTACTTGTTAAATGTTGAGTCTTACCTCTTGTCAGTAATATTTCAACTGAATGAGGCACAAAAACTTTTACAGGAAATCCCATAATGATTCCTTCACTTTGTTCAAGACTGATACTTGTAGCTGCAACTGCTTTTAAACAACCTGGTAATGCTTTTGCAATTGGATCAAGAACTGCAGAGAAATATGCAATAGGTTTCTTTAGGTTCCCATGTCTCTGAATTAACACAGATAATGCACATCCTTCTCTCTCACTGCAATACAGTTCAAAATCTTTCTCATAATTTGGCATACCCAAAGCAGGAGCTTGGCATAAGCTCTTTTTCAAGTTCTCAAAAGATTCCATTTCAACATCATTGAGAATAATTGGATCTTTTATATCTGATTTGGTCAGTCTTTGTAGTGGTTTCGCAATTACCGAAAATCCACTTATCCATTGTCGACAGTAACCTACCATTCCCAGGAACATTCTGACCTGTCTTTGTGTTCTTGGTGGTAACATTGCTTGAATCATTTTTATTCTCTCTATTGTTACTTGTCTTTTTCCTTTTGCAATTCTGTGACCAAGATATTTTACTTCCTGTTTGCAAAACTGTAGTTTTGCTGGGGACACTTTATGTCCTTCTTCTGCAAGGCGATTTAACAGAATTATTGTGTCTGTTACACAATTTTCTCTTGTCTTTGCAGCAATTAACAAATCATCAATATACTGCACCAACGTAGACCTACCTGGTAAGTCTAAATCTTCTAATGATCTTTTTAACAGTTCGTTAAAGATTGAAGGACTTTCTGTATAGCCCTGAGGGATTCTTGTCCATCCAAGGGTCTTACCTTGGAATCTGAAAGCAAAGATTTCATAACTGTCTGGGTGTAGAGGAACAGTAAAGAATGCATTGCAAAGGTCAATGACTGTGTACCATTCAGCATCATATGGAATCTGAAATAGAATCACTGCTGGATTTGGAACCACAGGACAACATGGAATAACAATTTGATTAACCTTTCTCAAATCTTGTACGATCCTAAATGTTCCGTTAGCCTTTTTAACTCCCATAATTGGTGAATTACAAGAGCTACTCTTCATTTCTTTCAATACACCTTGCTTGATTAATTTTTCAATTACAGGTGTAATACCTTCAATTGTCTCAGTTTTCATTTTATATTGTGGAGTGTTTGGAAATTCTATTCCCTGCTTCAATGCAATTTTAACAGGATCTACGTTTTTCATCAGACCCATCTCATTCCCAGTAAAATCCCATATTTCAGATTTCACTGTTTCTTTTAGCTCTTCAGGTAAATCTTTTTCTTCAAATGCAGGAAACAATTTTGTTTCTTCTGCTTCCATCATCATCATTGTCATTCTGTACAAACCATCTTCCTCCATTGTTTGTAATTCAACTCCTTCAGGAGAACAATATATTCTGCAATTCATTTTACATAGGATGTCCCTACCTAATAGATTTACTGGACTACTATTACAAACCACAAATCTGTGTTTGTCTCTGTAATTTCCAATTTCAACTGGTACTGGATCAGTTAAGTCTGTTTTAATTTGCTGATTACTTACTCCGACAACTTGGATGGTATCCCCAGAGAGAGGTAGGTTTTCAATTTCCACTGATCTAACAGTAGAACGGGTAGCACCAGTGTCCACTAGAAAAGTGATGTCTACATCATTAACTTTCCCGTTTACATAAGGACCGGACTGGTCAACCTCAAGAGTGGCTCCAACAACACACTCTTCCTCCTCTCTCGGGCACCGTCAGCAATAATCATCAGAATCACTGTCTTGGCTTTCTGTTAATAAAAATTGTTGTGAAGCATTTTGCATTTGAACCCTTTGCTGCTTTTGCTGTTTTTGTGGTTTTATTACCTGTTCACATCCCTGAAATCCCACGTTTGGATTATATTTTTGAACTCCCCCACAATTCGGAAAAGGTGGTTGTGGCAACTGGTCCTGACGATTATTCACCTGTTGTTGTTGCTGTTGTTGTAATTGTCGCTGAATATTAAATTCATTTAACCCCTGTTGCATCTGTAGCTGTTGCTGCACGTTAACACCATTCTGCATCTGTGGATTCAATAAGGGATTCTTTAAGTTTCTAGGAGGATGAGGACACTCGTCCCTCCAATGTCCAATTTCGCCACAATTAAAACAAGGTAATCTTTGTTTCAGCTCTTCTATCTTTGGGCTAAATTTCTTTTGGAAATTATTACCTTTAAACTTTCCTTGTATCTGGTTCGTATTTCCAGTTTGAACAAAATTAGTGTTCTTATTTCCCATGCTGGCAATCTGTTGCTCAGCCACCTTTACCTGTGCCCACATGGCTTTCTCTTTTAGCTTCTTCTGTTTTACTTCTAATTCATCGCTACAATATTTTGCCTTTCTCAGAATATCATCAATAGATAGTGCTTGCCATCCGACAATACTAGTTCTGATCATTTCTCCAATTTCAGGTTTTAGTCCATAAACAAATCTATAGATAAAATGACTCATGTCTTTCTCATCTAATTTTTCATAACCACTGTATTGTTTAAAGATTAACAGTAGCCTTTCATAAAAAGAATGAACTGATTCTTTTGTTTCCTGCTCTGTTCTTTCTATTTTAACCCAATCAACTTCTTTGGGTGGAATTTTGTTTTTCATCCAAACAATTACTTTCTCATAAAAATCCATTACAAGTGGATTTGGGGCACCTGTTTCTTTAATTCGCTCAGGTTCTGTTTTTGGCCAACTAATAGATATTTTACATTCTGTCCAAAGATCAGATGGAACAATAATGTCAAAAAATCCATCCAAATCAATCCACAGAACTTTTGACACTTTGATAAATCTATCGACTTGCCTGTACCACTCAACAGGTTTCTCTCTTAATTTTGGAAAGTCATTTGTGAATAACAGAATGTCCTGTCTCGACCATGGGACATGAACATATCCTCCACCTGCAACTTCTCTCATTGGAAATTGTTTTGACATTCTTTCTAATCTTTCATCTTCCTTTCTTTTGGTCCATTTAACTCTCCATTTGTTCAGTTCTCCTAGCTTTTTGATATAGACAATCAAATCTTTAATGTGAACTATTCTTCCCATTGAGTTCAAACTCTCAATGTCGCTTTCTGAGAAATCTAATCTATAATGTTTTGCAAAATTCTTTTGTTTACTCACATCGATTTCAAGTTCTGCAGCTAGATCCTCTAATTGATCATATTTATTTTTCGTTTTCCACTGAATACTTTTGCAAATGAATAGTAGTTCATCATCCCGATAGTAATTTAAACTATCTGGGCCAATTGTTCCAATTATTAATTCTTCTATATTTGCTTTTAATTTGGCCACATCAAGCTTTGGTGTAGTTACCCTGACTTCAGGACTTCCTACATCTGACATAGCACCCATTGGTGTTTTTGGAGATAAATCCTCATTGAAAGTTAAATCAGGCATTCTCGATCTAGAAGTGTTTAATTCTGTCAAATCTGAATAAAATTTTTCAGCAGGCTTTTGAATTTCTGTATTTAAAGGAATAGTTAATCCAGTTTTGTTTGTATTTCTTTGTTCAAATACAGGCTGAACAGGACCTATTGTTACTGGAACTGTAACAGCTTCCATGCCTTTTGTCATTCTTTTAATTAATTCTTCTTTAGACCTTAAGTATTCATTATAATCATCATCCTCAACATTTCTTGTCTCTCTTGTATATTCTTTTGGAGGTTCCCTTGCTCTTGGAGTCATTGAAAAATGTCTACCCTCATTTCGAGCATTCTCAAATTCTGGTCTTCTAGGAGTTTCAGTGATTTCACAATTATTTGGATAAAGTTTAGGAGCTTCACTAATTGGAGGTGCACTCGGTGAAGTTTCAGTAGAAACCACCGGAGTAGACCATGATCTAGAAGGTCTCAAAGGCTGATTAGGCTGTTTATTTTTAGCAGTTGTATATATTTCTTCCATAATTGCATCCTCAGATTCACTTTCCATAGATTTTCCTGTAGGAGAACCCATTACCATTTCATGAATTAAATACAATCCTTCACTCATGTTTCCCTGTCTCCACATTCGTAATCTATCTTCATGAGTTTCTCTTTTCCATGATGGATTTTTAGAAGGTCTTTTAATTCCACTAGCTTCTCTTTGTAACTGATACATCTCATCTTCCCACTCAACTAAAGCTTCAAATTGAGTTGGTCTCGGTTTTGGAACAAGAGCATTCATTTTCTCTCGTAAGTTTCTTAAAACTCTTACATTAAATGAACCATCATCAGGCCAAGTCAAAACACCATCGTTTTTAGTATAACGTTTCCAACTGTCGAACCATAAGACAGTATGATATCCATATTCACCTTCCATGTATGCTGCAGGTGTTTTATACTTATGAAGTAGTTTACCACCTCGCGTTTCGATTTTCTTGTCAGGTGAAAATAAATTCTTAAATTTCTGAAATAATGTTGTCTTTTTCTCAACATGTTTAAAATGATAACTCATTTTTAAAAGTTAAATTTAATTCACAAAATCGTTCGTAAAAATTTTCCGGGATGTTCCGCAAAACAACCAATCCGTGCGCGAAACACACCAACAAGCCAATGGCGGTTGAGCTGAGTCACTTTTCAGTTCGACCAATAAATTTAGAGTTTTTCTGAACTACCAATCAGCTCACTGGCCGTCAGAGACTCAGGAGCCAATCAGAATACAGCTTGTGACGTAGGTCACCCAATCCCAGCGCGGCTCTGTGACGTACACAGCAGCTGCGGTTTCTCGCTTCTCACTCCTGGCGCTTACCCCTCCTTCACAAAATCTTTTCACAGCGCCATTTTAAGAACACTTTTCAGTGTAAATTAATTCTTAACAATGACTTATAAAGACAACATCTGTTCGTTTCACTAATTAGGATAGTTTACATACATTCAAGTATCCACACTTCGGAATAGACAGCGCTATTCGCACTAAGGATAATATTCAATTGTCAGTAGAGTAACCTTACCCCACCCTTCTAACACGTATAATTATGAACTCGCTTTGCTCTGAACCCACCGCGAAGTGAAAGTTCTAAGAGTTCCACTTGAACATATAATACAACTCAAACTCGCACTTTTACACGGAAAATTCCCTAAATTCAAACACACACGAAATCCGTACAGGACTCTCACCTGTTTATAGATAATCATGCACCGTTAGCAAAATAACGACGTTATCCGTACAGGGCTCTCACCTGTTTATAGATATGAAACATGTACCCGTACAGGACTCTAACCTGTTTATAGATAATCATGCACCGACGTTAAATTTTACCCTTCACTCAAGCTTGGATATAACTAATACTCTCATCACAGTGAGTTTTATGGAAGGCGCTTTGTCCCTATTCTCATGCTGCTTTGATTTCTTAGAAATTCCTCACTATACAAGATTCAGACCTAGCCCTAAAACTGTGCTGCTCGGCGACAACACTATGGTACACGGCGATACCTCTTGTGATACTCGGCGATATCACTACAAACGAACAGATGGCTTGCGTGACTAATTTCTCGCCACACAATCTATACCGGTATAGCTTACAGATAGGCACGAAAAACGAACTTAACAAGTGTTAAAACATTAATCCTATTTGCATACCATGACGCAATCCTTAGCAACCAACATGTTACCTTGGTTACTCCTTAGCAACCATCAATTTCTGCTACCAGATAATTGATCCAGCGGGCTATAGAAAATATATCATAAACTACGCTACCCAATTTCATAACCTATAAACAAAATTCTAAACTATACATGGACCCATTTATGAACCTGATATATTTTTGGGCCTACTGAATCAGGTGGTCAAATAAATCTATATACACATTATTTACAAACTATAAACATATTTATACATTTGCAGAAAGAATATTGTCATTAGAATAAAACCCAACCATTTAAACGACCACTATAGGCGACGTGATCTAGCTAAAGGTAACCTATACTTCTAAATAACCAAGACCAGCTTGTTTGTCAAAAGTAAGATTTTATTTTCTAAATTATGGTATATATGTTGTAAGTCTTATAAATGAAATTTATTTGCAATAAAGCAAGCATGATGGTAAGAAATAAGAAAAATACAATTTAAGCAATTGAATTAACTTCAAAGAATTATATAAAGTTTAGCATTTCTAAAACATATTTTCCTAACTGAGCTAAATAGACAGAAATTAAAGTAAAGATCTTTGAGGATTCTTACGTGCTCCACGCAAAGTCCAGCAGCACATCACCCTCATCGGAAAGTCAGAAAGCAGCAGCCAGCCCAACCCTAAGGGCATGACTTTTTATACCTTTCTACGCTAACTAAACTAGCAAAGGAAAGTTTTCAGAAATACTCGACGTCCCATTGGCTAAGAGTGACAAGTGACATGTCACCCGATTCTTAAAAAGTTCCACAAAATCATGTCTTACAAAGACCATTGTCTCTTCCACGTGAAGCCAGAGGCTTCCTGCGATTGCAACTTTGTTTTAAGTCATCCTCGCAGCTTCCATAGTCTTACAGTGCAACTTCCGCGGATGCCAAGTTAAGGACTGACAAAAAGTTCACTTTCGACCTTGGCCATGTCCGACAGAATGATGTCAGCTCATCAGTTTTTGCTTTGTGAATGCAGCTTCAATAAACGTTTTAATTCAGAATGGGCGTCTCGTGACTTTCTGCAGAAATATGAATTAGCTCTTTTTGTGCGGCTCAAATAATTAGGCCTCAAAAGCAGGCAACTTATGATTTCTAGTATAAAACAAACACAAGAAAAGTATTAATGTAAGAAATAAAGTATATTCTGTATCCACCCCATGGTTTACTAAATAATTAACCCACCCGATTAATCAAAATGTTACCTAGCCATTGCAAACAAATAAAGCAGCGTTTATATTTACCAGTCTCCGTTTTTCTATGAGACCCATATGCACCTAGAATAGTAGAAATGACATCATACAGACAAGAATAAGCAAAACAAGCACATGCTTATTTTAAATATGCAGCAGTTAGTAATGACAAAAACGAAAACAATAAATTATTTTATTATTTTGCACGAACAAAAAGATGCAACATTTATGCACATTTATGAGCACACATGTTAGTCCCCCCACGTGTAAAGTTTAATCTAGGTTGTATTAGCACGACATATCACAAATCATTAATAATTTTATTCATGTTATGGAAATGTGACTTTGCGAGTTTAAACAAAATTTTGTTTTCTATCTCGCTCCATCAATGGCAGTAGTGATCCAGAGAACGCAGGTACACCGTTTTTCCAAAGAAGAGAGTGAGGGCGATCCAATAGACCATACACTTATGGGAATTATCCTCCAAGCCAATCCCAGCAGTGGTGGCCACCCACACCATGGGGGTATCCACCACAACAACAGCATGCCTATCCACCACCATCGGGGCCTTTTCAAGGTTTTCCAAATGAATTTAACACCCAGCCTTTTTTAGGGTTTGGCCCGCGCAGGACGCGGGGCAGGAGGCTACCACCACAACAAACAGGCGTCTATTGGGAATATCAAACAGGCCCCCATGCAGGAACTCAGAGTCAGACCAGCAAGAAGCTCCAGAAAGCGGGGCCCTCAGGGAATCAACCCTCATAGTTAACCTATCCACCAAAACGCTGAGTCAGATGGAAGAAAAAGTTCTGAATAAGAGGCTTGGGTTTGTAATGACTAACAATGGAGACCCATTCATGCTCCAATGCGAATTAAGCCAATTCTTTTGGAAATTGAGGCTCCACTCTTTCTTCAAGAATAAAGAGACCAATCTAGAAAGTGCTATGGATGACAACACAGGATTGAAACCGAAATCCAAGTTTCATCCCCCTGCGCATACTGTTCCTCCACAGGTTCTGGCCTTTGAGAAAGCTGTAGAGGACGATGTCTCTAAGCTATTGAACACACAACAGAGACCTTTCAAAAACTTCTCAGGAGATGAATACCAGGCACTGAACACTCTATCTAAAGACCAATCGATAACGATAAAGCAAGCTGACAAATGTGGATCCATTGTCATTTTAGACACTAGTGACTACAGATCAGAGTGCTTGCGCTAGCTGAGTGACAAACATGCATATATGCCACTACAGCAAGATCCTACTGAAGATCTTATGAAACAAATCAGTAGGCTAGTGGAGGAAGCTCTAGCGGAAGGATGGATTACCAACAAAGAGGCACAATTCTTGATAACTGAACATCAAGTCATGCCATACTTTTACAGTCTTCCAAAAGTACATTATCCTCAGAGACCTCCCCCAGGGAGACCTAATATTTCAGGTCTAGGTTCTGTCCTCGAACCTCTATCTACATTTGTAGATCACTTTCTAAGGCCGATTGTGCAGAGGATGCCCACATACCTCCTGGACACCAAGGATGTGCTGAGAGTCCTACCAGAAATTGAATTTGATCCCAAAATAGACTTATTAGTCTCTTTCGATGTAGAGTCCCTATATACCTCTATCCCCCAGGATGAGACTCTAGAAGTCGTTACATCCATCCTGGGGAGAGCACCTTGGACACGATAACACCAGTATCTTTCATAATGGCTCTGGCTAGGTTAGCTATGAAAAACAATTTCTTCCGATTTGAAGAGACGATTTACCTTCAGACATCGGGGACATGGGCAGCGTTTTTGCGCCAAGCCTAGCTAACCTCTATGTACACCAGTTCGAACAGCAGCATGTGCTTACATCTACCAACCCATCCACGCATCTATCAGATGGTGGAAACGATACATCGACAATGTGTTGGTAGTATGGAGAGGCAATCAAGAATCAATCATGGAATTCCATCAATGGTTGAACACTAGAAATCAATTTTTGAAATTCACCATTGAGGCTCACAAAGAGAGACTGGCATTCCTGGATCTTTCTATATATGTCACCTCTGGAGGCTTACAGAGTGAACTCTATAGAAAACCAATGGCAAAAAATTCTTTACTCCAGTATGATAGCCACCATCCAAAAGCCCTTAGGGATAATTTGACCTATGGGCAATTTCTCCACTTGCGGAGAAACTGTTCTAGCACAGAGGATTTCAAGAACCATGCCAAAAATCTAACCAAATAATTGCTTGACAGGCACTATCCACGTTCACTGATCAAGCGTTCTCAGAAGCGAGCTACCAACAGCCACCGGGAAGCGCTCTTAGAACACCCAGTATGTAAAACTCCTATGGAAAGGCTGACCTTTGTTAGTACGTTTAACACCAGAAGCAACAACATCCAAAAAATAGTTTGTCGCCATTGGCGCATCTTGAATCACAGTAGCGACAAGATTGCTTTACCTCTCTTTGCATTCAAAAGATCGAGCAGCATTCGTGACCGCTTGGTGCATACACGCCCTAAAGAGACACCTAGAAGAGCGTTAGGCACCGTGTGGAAGTTACCATCAGTAGTGGGCCACCATCCCTGTGGTAGTTGTTCTGTCTGCCCTCAGATGAAACATTCTACCAATGTAGACATAGGCACAGATCGGCCTTGGGAACAGGTTCATTTCACTAACTGTAATAGTGAGAACGTGATCTACCTCCTGACCTGTCCATGTTCAACCAGATATGTAGGCATTACTACATGGAAGGTGCGCATACGGATGTTGGAGCACAAGAGCTCATTCGTTGTAAGAAAACCATGACGAGCCTTACTAAACATTTCTTGGAGACACAACTTGGAGAAGAGGATTTTGAATGGACGGTTTTAGAAAAGCCATTTATACCATCACATACCAGCAATATCTCCAGATATTCGTTCGTGAAAGAACAGAAATGGATTTATAAGCTTCGAACGAACATATCGGGGCTTAATGATGATATACCGTGGCCATCTCTGTAAGACATGAAGCTTGCCGCATGGATTGGCTTGTGGTCCACACCAGCCACTGAGACCTGCATGAGACGATACTGCTCCATTGGCTAGATGAATGTGAGATTACATATCATCAGACATTTTGAGATTTTGAGGTTTAACTAAATACTGGCGGTGTCAAGTAGTGTCCAATAGGATAGATGTGTACACTAAATTATAGGTGTTGTCATCTATACATTCATGGTAACAGGGGTAGATGGCAGTCACACTAAACACACTGGTAGTTTATCCTGAGTTGGAGTTTTCATGAATTAAAGTAGTCATCTGTATGATGGCAGTAATCAGCCTGCTCATTTTGGTATCTATCATTTTCCAACCATAAGGGGTCGACTGTGTAGTGCCTATCACAATTTAATCACTTCTGAACTATGAGTGAGGGTTGTCTGATATCCGTTTTTTCACCAGATAGTTCAATAGTGCTTGCCCTGTTGTGCTAGAGTGCTTTCCCTTCATGGGAACTACAAACATGGACGTTATTACGCCATTGTATAGTTGAAACACATGAGGATGTTCATGATTTATAACAGTTATTTGCATGACGTTATCAGGCAGTTTTGACACTCACCAAGGTTAGATGTTAGCATCCTCCATTGACCAGCAACGTTGCTTTATTCAGATACATCGAGTTGCCCATTTAAGGTGGTTTTATGTAATTCCCAACTATACCCTACCCGGCGTTTTCATGGTATGCTTCTGACATGAAACTACAAACGAGGACGCAATGAGGTCATCTTGTAATTCTCACACCTTTCCAGGTCTGACACACGTAAATGCAAACAGATCTTACAATAGGCTTAATTCAATTGAATAGACTCGAGACTACATAAAGTTTTCACAGCCCTTCCCTGGCAAAACTATTCGGCGATTTTCGCCAGACAATGCATAACTGTGATGAGGACGCATGTTTTCCTTATATTAAAATACAATTACGGACGCACTGACGTCACTTTGTATTTCCGAGTCTACATTTTGCGAATTCGTCCGGTCTGTGATACACGTATACACAGAGAAGTCTAATAACGACATAATCTAATTCAAGGGCTATGGGAAAACACAATGCTCAAAAAGAGTCCTGTCTGGGCACGAAATAATCACAATATTCCGAATGAACTACCAGAAAACGGACGCGCAATGTTATTGAGCGTGACTCAAAATAGTCCCGCGATTTGGTTGAGGATCAATACGCCTTCGGCACTCGAGCTGGTGCCTCCCCCAAGACTCGGGTACAGCCTTGTGGTACCGACGGTTAGGTAAGAAGGCACCTGATCTTTACTTGAGAATATTGTTTCACACTTGTGCTTGCTGTGCTTTAGACTAAGGATCTTCTCATCATGCTAGAATTTTCTGTTTGTTTGCTACTTGCACACACCAAGTGCTAGGGCTGTTTTAGATCCAGCACCGTGGCACAATGATTTTGGAAAATGTGAAGGTCATCCACTTAGAAATTGTTTGGGAATGCTTGGTAAATAGTTTTTCAACCTTTACCAAATTACGATGAATTTAGCAAAACAGTCGGCAGGGCATTCCACTGTGAGACTGCTTGAAAATATAAGACTGACATATTGACTAGTCAAGATAACAGGCCATTCCTCATCACCTTATAGATATTATACGAGTTAGAGGTTGTGTCTCGCCTTAGGAACACCTTTTGGAATGTATTCAAGATACTGAGTGTTAATAATGCTACTGATTCAGGGGCATTGTTGTTAATCTTGTGCAATCAAATACTGAGGAGCGGTTCCATCATTTAACCCGAGAGTGGATTGAGAAGAATTTAGTGACTAAAGGATTTAAGGGAACAGTATAGCCTGCAGATGAGTGGCTCTATAATTCCCCTTTTGTCTGCCTTCTTTCTTCCATAGAGCGGAGCCTCGAAAACCTGAGCACAGTCCAGGTGAGATGAGGTCCAGTCCCCTGTCAAGCTGGGTGAGAATAAATTAACTAATTTCTGTTTAAACATTGTGGTATGTAGGAACTAGAATGTTGGGAACCTGTGAATACTATATCATAATAATGTTGTTTTACTTCACATTTTTTTTGTAGATGTTATTTGCATTCACTGACAAGGAGGATTAGCATCTTGCAGGTTGTATTTATTCCAACCTATACTTTATATATTGTCCATTATATTGGTTCATCACATTTTGTAGCAGTAGCAATATTGTGAGAGCAGTGGCCCTGATGAAAGCCGAGGGACTGATAGCCCGACAGGCTGTAACATGTTGGCCTTTTTTCCGACAGTTATTTGGTCTTACTGTCATTTGCACTGTTCTGTTTTTAATTAGGGGATATGCCGTTACTTCAATTAAAATAGTGATCTTTTTTGGACACATCATTCTTTTTTAACTCACCACTTAGTTATTTCTTTTTGCACTGCTTTGTTATCATTATTTCATTCATCAATGATTAGCTTTTCTATGGCACTCCAGAAGTGCTTGTGGACATGATCCAGTCCAAGAAACTACTGAATGGTAATTGGTCTCGATGATCAAGGGACTTACCATATCATTTGCTGGATAACCATATTTATTTATTTATTTATTTATGGTCTTGTATCGCGCCTGAATCAGCCCCGAAGGGGTATCTCTGCGCGTAGCTTCTGCATGAGTAGGTAATTTTGTAGTGAGGGGGAAAAACAGAGAGAGGCCAAATTATTCTTATGCGAACAGGTGAGTCTTTAGTTTTTTCCTGAAGGAAAGGAGGTTGGTGATTAGCCTCAGTTGGGGTGGAAGAGAGTTCCACAGCAGGGGGCCTTTAAGGGAGGGTGCTCGCCCTCCCTGCCTATGATATGACTGATCACTAAGTCCATTTGATGGCAATCCACATACTGGTGGTTTGGATCTTGTCAACCTGCAATGTGTTTATTTGTTCCCACACATTAGTTTCTTTCACTTTTTAGGCTTTCCAGGGTGACTCGGGCACCAATTCATTAAGTGGAGTTAAGGATAGCTAGCCAGAGTGGTGGCCTCTACACCCCTGGGTTCTCTGTGTTGTTCATATGTCGTTTTTGGGATTTGAACGAGGAGAGGTCTCCAAATAATTTTCCCTACGAGCCCCCGTTCCTCTGTTTGTTGTTGTAGTATATTTTATCCTAGCCAGAACATAGGTGATGCCGGTTCCAGTGCCGCTGCAGGAGGAGATGGGTCAATTGGAGGGGGGAAGCCGCAGCAGGGACGAGCACTCTTAAGTTACATAATTTCTTGTAATTACCATGCTCACTAGCTATTGGCATGGCGTCTCTTGTTGTCATAAAAAATGACTGTGAAGTGAACCCCTCCCAGCTTTACCACCCACAGCGGTGGTTGAGTTATTATTATTAATGCCTCTTCTATCTGCAATGCATGAACATCTTACATAATGAGCTTTGATGGCTGAGAAAGACATTAAAGAATGGAATTTAACTTAAAAGAAAGGAAATGGTATATGAGTGAAATGGTAGGTGGGTGAAGGGGTGCACCGTGGATGGGCGAAAGGATGGTTTCAGGAAAGGGTTGCTATTGAATAGGTGTATAATATATTGGACGTTTTGGTGAAAGACTGGATGGGAGAAAGTAAAGCTTAATCATGGTGGCTATGGGTGTATTCGAATGAAAAGATGAAGGAATATTTAGATTGTTAGGATGAATAAGCAAGGCAGCTCTTCTCATTAAGAGCATGCTGATGCTCACCTACTCTGCCTTCTTGGTTTATGTAGGGTTATTACTATATTTCAAAGCTATAGTTCTAAGTGGGGATTATTTATTTACTTTTATTCATTGTTCTACTCCCTTGACTCACTGTATTTATTAAGTGAGCCAGATCTTTCCTACCTATCATTCATCATTCACCTCCCTACCCCTTGGCACTTTTTACAACTATGACTGAAGTGCAGTATGGGTCAATCAATTTGTGAATGCAGTGTTGGCTGTGTAATGTACGTCTGCTTCAGTTAATTTGGCATTTACATTGTTTTTAATGCATTGCAAACCAAACACACAAGGTGTATTTTGCCTTCACCCACTCTCTTAGTAGTTCACTCCATTATTTTTTCCTAAGCTCTTCCGTCCCAGCCTACCAAATTGGCAAGTCCATTCTTATCATGTGCCACTTTTAATGCAATACCCCTGTGAAGTAATTCCAGAACATATTTCATGGTTTTCCATAACAAATTTAATTTGTTCAGATTTTTCCTTCCGAATTGTAATGTGACTGAATAAGCCAAAATGATGAATAAATGATCAGGATAGGGGGCCTTTATTATATAACAAACTCCTTCCTAATCCCTCTATCCTACCCCGGTAGTAGAGAAAATCAAGTTTCCTTTTCATGGTTACTGCCCCGCAAATTAATTTGCTAGAAATACGTGGTGATGGGCAAGGCCATAGAGTAAAGTGGGAGTAAGTGCATGATTTGATGTCAAGTTTGGCATATGGAATAAATAGTGGCGAATGTGCCAAACAAAGTCTATATAGTCTCTTCCTTTACCTGTAGTGCAGTCCATTAGATACATTTAACTCAAAACCTACTTACTGTAGACAGTACAATATAATATTATCTGCATTTCAGACATGAGGTGTGTGACTTACATAGTATCTTATTTATTATTCATCTGCCTCCTTGGAGAGAGGGTAGAAAGAGAAATGCATTTGGCTAAGAGCAGGGCCATTGGAAATTAAAATAGATAATTTCCAACCACACCTGCAGATAGTAGCAAACGAGCAGAGGTGCTGGATAGCAATAAGCATGGCTTTCATTATCTTAGTACAGCGCACAACTAGCACTCCATTCAGTGCATAATGCCGTACTCATCAATGAGAAGTGATTTATTTTTCAACTCAAAGTGTCTGACACTGTTTATAATTACTAGAAAACCTTTTAGAGGAAACAATTATAACAATCACAGTTTTTTTAGTCCCGTGATTTTATTCTCTGCCTGTTAATAATTTTTTTCACACAGTATGTGTTTTTTTATGTTTAGTAAAATGTGTGGGTAAAATATAAAATTAGCCTAGGTACTCTCCTAATCATAATCAATTCAAATAACTTCCAATAGGACTAAGGGATCAGCAATGTACTGCTACTCTGCCACCCAGTAATTTAAGACAATTGTTTGCAAAGAGCATTATTTACAATTTGTCTTTTTTGTTTTTCTCAATATAGCTGCTCCTCCTGGTCCAGCCGGACCACCTAATAGGCAGGAGACAGCGGTGTGTTTATGGTGGCAGAGAATGGTATGTATCCAGCAGGAATACTGGTGACTGGTGGTCCTGAAAGAGCAGGAGGATGAAATTAATGGGCAACAGTAGGGCCTAAGTGCAGCCGGTCCCCCTCAGCCTCCAGCCTCCCATCCTTCCCATGGCTGGCACCCCCACCAGCCAACTGCTGCCACCCCCCACAATAATGGCAACAGGCCATTGCTATACTGCATCTTGCAGCGGCTGTACACCATTGATAGCCGGCTTACCTCGATGGAGCAGAGCCTGCACCGACGTCCATGATGCCCTCTTCTATCCCTTTTTAAACTTTTTTTTGGTGGGAAGAATTTGCTGTTTGTTGGGGTTGGGTGTAGAGGGTGTAAAGGGAGCTAGGACTGGGAGAATGAACAACTTGTTGTTTGGGTGGAGAGGGTGGTTTGCTTTGTAAATAAATAAAGGGCAAACTGTTTTTTTAATCTAAATTTATGCCTGATTTAGTTTCTTTTACTTTACACGGCTGCCTTCAAGTAGTTTCTGCAGCCTGTTTATGTGCTTATAATTTAAGAGAGAGCAAAGCACTTTGTTATAGAGTCTAGGCTTATACTTCTCGAACTATCTTGACCTTTATGGGGAATGCTGCCATGATGACCCATATTGTGTAGTACTATCTAGAGTAGCAGTTAATTCATTTCTTACTACAAAATGAGTGCCCATCACTCAAGCCTCAAGCAATGTAAATCAATAATCAACTCAGGAAATTTACCATATTACAGTTCAATACACACCCTCCTTCAGTGCCTGCCACCACATGAAACATCAATCAACTTTAATCATCACTCATGCAATCAGTCACTCACTGTTGCAATAGTTGAAGTTACTTGTTCCAATCCAAGCATGGGTATTTCAGTTAGGTATTCAATCATCTTTGATGCAGGCAACACATTGGAATTTGTTATTGGCAGGCAGTATTGTAGGTAATACATGATTTTATGGGGCAGCTCTTCTAGTGCTAAGAGAAGCAAAAAGAAATAGACATTAGGCAATAGGCATGCAAGGGGGACAGGTATTGTCCCCAATGTCATGAAGGAAATGTGGAGGCTTCTTTAATGCACACATGTCCAACTGCAATCATAAAATATATATGTGACTAATATAAAAGGTGGGGCAGCTTAAATCTGACACAAAAACAAGATTGTTTGCCTACCTAATTTTGATTTTTGTTTTTTTGCAAAGAAAGAACTAAGATCAATGAGCATTTTTTTTAAAAAAATTCTATGGGGGCACTGGCATACTTGGTCTGGGAAGTAGAGTTCATCCTCAAACTCAAGGTGGTTCACCCAGAAGTTGGTCAGCTAAAACATATGTTTCTGTTTTGGACCAATCATCCACCTCCTCCTGTACTGTTATTTCAGGAACGGTGTACTTGTGTGGTATAAAATGTTGGTTCATTTTGATCATAGTCAATATCTCTACATTTTGAGGCAAGAGACTAGTCCTTCTTACTGTGACGACCACACCAGCTACACTTAACACACGTTCAGCAGACACACGGGTGACAGAACCAGCCAGTTACTTTATTGCCAGCCTGCTGAGGTCTGTCCATTGCAGATCCTACCATACCAATACATCAATGGATGTTGAGCCCCATGGACTTCTTTTGGTTCATCCAGATACTCATGAAACATCCTGTGGATGATCATTGGTGATGTCACATGCTCAACCTGTTTTGCCATCAGCTCTGCAGTGGACTTGATTCGTGCCAATTGAAAACAATACACTTCAGATGTTGGTTCCAGTCCTTCTGTTGCTGTTGTTGCCAGTGTTCTGGTTGATGGTGTTATTGGCTGCTGTGAGACAAAACTGCCCTCTATGGAAGTTGAAGGCGGCATCCCAGAACTGCGGGGTGGGACTTGAAGTTCCAGCCATTCTTCTTCCAAGTCTCTGCTTGCTCTACAAACCACCTCTTGCATTTTAAAACATCCCCTTCAGAAAAAGGAATAAAATTGGGAAGAATTTATTTGGACCGTTGATCAAGTAGTATGGCACATTTGTACTTTTTGGACTCAATGATGTCATGGTGCCACCTTATATTAGAAGCCAAGCGCAGGACTAAAGTCTCAACCAAGGCTTGTGCTTCTGAGTTTTCATTCACACTTGCGGGCGAACCTTTCAGATGTCTTCTTTACCTGGTCTTGTAGGAGATACAACAGTGAGAGAGCTTGGCCCATCGTACTGTCCGTCTTGCTAACTTCCCTTGTGAATACCTGAAAAGGGAGCAGCATCTGTGTCAGGCATTTGAACAGGCCCCATTTGTACGTATACATGGTCATAGCCTTCTCAACTGCATCCCCTCCGCTTTGCATGCCATATTCATTGATCTGTTTGTACTGCTCAAACAGACGGTGCAGCACTTAACCCCTTCTGTGGCGGGAGCACTCCCTCCCCAGTGCTGCCGTCGGCCAACGGCCGACGTAGCCCCGCCCACTCTTTAGAACGCCCGCACAGTGGTGGAAAAACCGCCGCGTTTAAGGCGTTACAAGGTAGAGTTCCAATGTGTTGCCACCTCCGGTATCAGGCCCTTAACTGGTGCTCTATTATTACATTGAATAATCTGCAGCTGCTTCCGGGCTTTAAAAGAATGGCTGACATAAGTGTAGATTTTTCTGCAGGTTGTCAGTATGTCGCCGTGTTTTCCTCTTTGGGGAAGTATTGCAACACCAGGCTGATGCAGTGGGCCAAACACAGGACCGGGGAAATGGTCTCCTTAAGACATTGCCTTGACTATGTTACTGCCATTTCTCTGTTGCGAACATGTCCACTGTTGCATGCCAGCAAATGCTCTTAAAACTTTCTTCAGAGCTAAGACCGAAGATATCTTTTGCTTTACCCCAGCAAAAGAGATCCAGTGTGCAGTGATGCACATGTAATCAGTCACCTGATAACTGGTTCACATGTCGGTCGTCAGGTGGATGGTGTGAACAACACTTTGTTGCAATGCTTGTCCAACCAACTACAGTACAGCTTGATGCAGCACTGGAACATCCACTCTGGCATAGTAGGTCCTTCTTGGTACCTTGGTACCTTCCATTATGGGCAGATGGCTGGCACAAATTCTACGAAAGAAAAAGGGAGGTGGCTCAGTGCTAAAATTTTTGCCTGCTTACCATTGTGCAAACATGCAGTTCCGCCTGCCTAAACATGCCCATATTAGTAGCATGGATTTTCTTCTTTTCTTGGGACACTGACGCAAACGCCTTTTGAGAAGTAGATGCTAGCGGTAGACTCAATGTGTGTCGTGGGCTTGGGGCAGACACTGTATGCAGTGTTGTCACCATCATCTCACTCTGAGTCTTCCTGTCACATTGTAAAGTTGCTGAGGAGGGTAAATCTGTTCGCACACTGCTGGGGACAGGGCTGCTTTACATGAAGCTGTCACCCTCTTCTTCCACATCATCACCTTCCACCGTGATTGGACTTCTAGCTGATGTTCCTTATCTCTCCTCACCACCATGACCACTTTCAGCAATGTTTTTAAGGTGTTCCTCCTACTTGATAGTGTGGAGATTTTTCAACTTAGTTGTCTGGCCTCCAATACCATAATGTTCACAAGGCTTACCTGAACAAAAATGTGTGTGGTAAATGGTACATACTGCAATGTTCAGCCCCCCTTTGCTAACTGTAAAAAAGTCCCAAACTGGGGAGAATTACTTTTCTACTGGGCCACTGCCAATGCATGAAGAAGAACTGGAGGTAGGTGGGCAAATCATTGAGTGCCTCTCTGCTTCTCCTGATGCAGTGGTAGGTGCAGGTCTCAGCTGCGGCGTTGCATATATGGGAGCTAGTGGCTGTGCTGCCTGTGCCACATTCCTGTGAGCTGGTTCAATAGCAAAGTCAGATTTCTCTGTGTCACCTTCCAGCATGACTACCTCATCGTCATCCTCCTCTTCACCCCCTTCCATATGTGTAAGTTATTGCGGAACTTTTCTTCTCCCTTGCCTCTCATGTTATCTCCTGGTCTCTGTCGAGGTCCACTCATGTTCCTATCATCATCATCATCAGAAGTGGTGCTTGGAGAAGATGGTGCAGTAGTACCCATCTTTTTCTTTGCTGGAGATCTGGGAGCCAATTATTTAAAAACAAAAACATGTAAAGTTAAAAAAATCAAAATGAATGTAAAAAAATGTATTAAAAAATCAAAAAATTTAAATAAATAATAAAACAAATTTTTTTAATTGAAAAACAAAAATTCAAAAAATTAGAATAAAAAAATTAAAGATAAGTGAAAATATCTAGAATCTTAATAATTTATTAAACTGCTATTAATGTCAACCATCCATGCAATCCTATTCCAAAGGGCCACTTTAGCTGTATGCAAAAAATGGCTGCCAGCCAGTGCAACATGGTAATAAACAACAACTAACACTGAGCAAGGGGACATGGTCAAACTTTCAGAGAAGACATGCAGGCCTATGGCAAAAGCACATTCGCTGGCTACACAAAATGGCTGCCAGCCAAATGGTCAGAACAACCAGCAAGAAGGCATGGTCACAAACAAAGAAAACATGGTTAGAGAACAATGCAAAACCAAAGGGAATGATGGACGGAGTGTTGAACATTGCAAGCACTCACCCCCAGTCAACTGATCTGGGTTTAATCCATCATCATTCTTTAGCTCACTCCGCCACCCCAGTTCAGACATGGCCATATGCAAATCAGTCTGACCCTGTGCCTCATGGGAACAGTCCAGCCCGAACTGCCAGGCCATGTCTTCCCTGGACCGGAAACCAGCATCCTGGGACCGGTTTCTGGCTAATCTGCCGTCATTGCCAGGCTAGCTTGAATCCAGTGGCAAAGTGAGCAAGGGACCCATGTCTGGACATACCCTGACAACTTACGGCGAACATAGCAAAACCAAAGGGGATGATGGACGGAGTGTTGAACATTGCCAGCACTCACCCCCAGTCAACTGATCTGGGTTTAATCCATCATCATTCTTTAGCTCACTCCGCCACCCCAGTTCAGACATGGTCATACGCAAATCAGTCTGAGCTTGTGCCTCATAGGAACAGTCCAGCCCAACTGCCAAGCAATGTCTTGCCTTGACCGGAAACAAGCATCCTGGGACCGGTTTCTGGCTAATCAGCCATCATCAGCCCGGCTAGCTTGAATCCAGTGGCAAAGTGAGCAAGGGACCCACGGCTGGGCATACCCTGCCAACCCTGCCAGCTTAGGGTGAAAAAAGCTAAACCAAAGGGGATGATATCAACAACAACCAATAAGGAGGCATGGTCATAAACAGAGAGTACGTGCGGGCCTAAGGCAAAAGCACACTGGCTGGGTACACAAATGCCCACCAGCTACAGGGTCATAACAATAACCTGCAAGAATGCATGGTCACAAACAAAGAAGACATGCAGGCCCATAGGAAAAGCACACTGTCTTTTTACACAATGGCCACCAGTCATATGGCCAGAGAAAAACAACAACCAGTAGGCACAGTTTAAGTCCAACCCCAATTTAGTGTGGGTTAGCTGCAATAGATTGACCCTGCTAAGCCCTGGAAGTAAGGCATGTTTGATATTTTTTTAAGTCACATTCTGAAAAAGACTTTTGAGGTCATTACGATGGTGGGTGGAAAAGCCCTCTGACCACCGTGCTTGCAGAAAATAACGCCTGAATGTTCCGCAGGAAAACTGGCAGTCACATTACGATGAAATGATTGCAAAATCCGAATGTGGCGGTCAGATTCCACAAAAATCCATCCGCCACGTCCGGAAAATAAGAAAATCCGACCCCGGTCGATGGAAATGCTGTGGAAAGCACCAAAAATGCCGATCCCAGAGTGGAATAACCGCAAGTGATAAGATGGCAGAGCCGGGTGTGGTTGCTTGAAAAGATGAATGGTAGAGCTGGCGGAATGATCATTGCGTTCAGACTGCTGCAGTTGCGTGGAAAGAAGAATGGCGGTCGAATGTAACCACACCACAAAGCCTCTAAGTGTACCTGTTTTTTCCGCTTCCCTCACACACATCTGACACACCCCAGTGACACACCCCATGGCATTAAAAACCAAACAAATCCCAGGTCAAAAAAGAGAACAAACCTGTCATTAATACCCCATTTTGACACACCCACATAGCTGAGTATAAAACCAACCACTTCTTTGACCAGCATCCTTTGCACAACTCCAGCAGTGAAGGGTCAAACACAAATGCTGAAAGCAGAGGCAAATCATCACACATCACAACCACCCACACCAACAACACCAACACACACCTCTCTGCCACCACCTTCCCACCTGCACCTGCCACCTATTTGCACATCACACACCAATGCACATACAAAAATGCCAACATTCACAGACAACGAGTTGTCAGTGATGGTAGATGAGATAATTAGAGTAGAATAAATCATGTGTCACCATGAAGCCATGGTGTCATCCCTGAATGTCGGGCACTCCATTGGTTCTCATAGAAGTGAGACTCCAACTATTGTTCAAAAAGAATTTTAATCATTCATCTTTGTTTTCATGAGTATTTAGTTTGAATCAGTTCAAATTTTCACAAAGTAAATATATCCAAGTAAATATATCCAAATGCTCCAATGCATTTCGGGCAGACAAAGCCCTTCATCGGGGAGCCTCTGCCATTTAAACGAGACATAGCAATGAGAACGAAGTTCTATGGTATTATCTAAATAAACTAAACAAGACGTGATGAAAAAGACGTGGTGAAAAAGACGGGTGGCATGCTAGTGCTCATGGCTCTTAAAAGTTTTGTGTTCGTGAATCGGTCAAGGTGAAACGAAAAAAGAAATAGTGAAATAATCCAAGTGAAGAGTTCATGTGAAATTAGTGACTGTGTGCAAGTTATTACAAACAAAGGTCATTTGATAACAAGAGGCGCGGGTGTTAAAACGTTACGCGAGTCTGAAGTCGAAGTGAATGTGAATGGCATGCAGGTCTACGGGAGTAGCGTTTGACTATAGATTCGACGGTGGTGTGAATATTAAGTTGCTCTAGTGCTCGGTTAACTGCAAGCATACCGGGATATCGGATTTAATCTATGGGACGCTTACTTACTCGTAGTAGTGTGGTCGTTTGTTCCGAACGTCGGTATCGGTGTGAGCAGGAAGTGCTGTGTGTTAGTCGGAATAGTAAAAACTGAAGACGGACTAACGGGAGTGTCTAAAGAAAGTGGCCATCTTGGAAGGGTTATAAAAGGAAAATTAAACATAATAATCAGTCGCATGTCAGGGAACAATGTCAGTGTATTAAACAAAACATGAAAATTCTAAACGATCGTTGAGACCGATTGGTTTCATGGTCTGCATACGAAAAATCCAAGCCATTTCCCTCTGAAGTAGGTGCTTGTTATTGTCCATTCCTTCGATTTTTCGCACTTGTTCTAGAATCAGAAACTTGAGTTGGGAGACATTATGTCTGTTTTCGTTGAAATGTGTCGCCACATTGGACTTTGTGTTCTTGAGTCTAATATTGGATTTATGTTCGTTAATACGAGTCTTGATCTTTCTCTCCGTCTTTCCTATATAGCTTTTTCCGCAAGGACATTTGATCAAATATACGACATTAGTTGAGTCGCATGTAGCATTCACAAATAGTTTAATAGGAGTTCCTTTCATGGGGTGGTTCACTACAGTTCCCGTGATGATGTTGTTACAGTTCCCGCAATTTTTACATGGCCTTGTGCCTTTAGAAGGCAGTTTCTCCTGGTGTTTCATTGTCAAAATTTCTTTTAAGTTCACACTGCGGGTATAAGCAAAAAGAGGTGGTTCCTTGAAGGTAGTGCCAACATCTGGTTCAATGCTCATAATGGGCCAATGTTTCAAAATTATTCGTTTGTATACTGAACTCATGTTGGAAAACTTGGAAACTAGTACCATCCTGTTAGTTGGTTTTTGAGGAGACTTAGAAAACAATGTTTCCCTAGGAGTGTCCATGGCTTTCTTTTTTGCGCTTTCTATGAGGGTTGGAGGATATCCTCTGGCTAGGAACCTTTCTCCCATCTCCTGTAGTCTAATTTGTGTTTGATCAAAATTAGAGGTAATTCTTCTGATTCTCAGCATTTGTGATGCGGGTAGGTGAGTTTTCAAAGATCCTTGGTGGTGGCTGGAAAAATGTAGTGCGTTGTTACGGTCAGTATTTTTACAAAATAAATCCGTCTCAAAACCTGTGGTGGTGACTGTGATTTTGACATCAAGAAAGGTGATGAATTTACTGTCAATCTCCCAAGTGAACTGGATACGTTCATTAGCTTGATTCAATAAGGTTAAGGCTTGTGACAAGGATTGTTTCGTCTTTCTCCACACGATGAAGACATCATCCATGTACCTTGCGTACATTTTCATGTTTTTTGTCCAAGTGGGGTTTTCGTAGATATGTGTCTGTTCAAAATGTTTCATATAAATATTTGCATAGGTGGGCGCTGCGCAATTACCCATAGAGGTTCCAGACAGCTGTAGATACCAATCGTTATCTAGTTGAACATAGCTTTGATACAAAGTAAACATAGTTAGCTCCATGAGAAATTGTTGCATGTCAGGTTCAAGGTTGCTCTCCAGGATAGATTTTTCCATGGCCTCAATGCCACCAGCATGGGGGATAGAAGTGTATAGCGAGCGGACATCCGCTGTGCATAATATTATGCATTCTCCTTCAGTGATGTTCACACTGGCCAGTTTCTGAAGAAAATCTGTGGTGTCTTGGATGTAGCTATCCATCTGTTTGACACTATGTTTTAGGTAACGGTCTATGAACTTGCCGACGGGTTCATGCAATGAACCCTTGGTTGAAACTATCGGCCTGAAAGGAGGATCCTCCAGGCACTTGTGGATCTTAGGTATCAGGTTGATGATGGGGCTTTTTGGAAAAGGTTTGAGTAGATATTTCTTGGTCCTGTCATCAATGGTTCCACTTTCATAAGCTTTTTGTACAATGTTGGTTAGTATTTCCTTGAATTGTGTGGTGGGATTGCCAGGCAGTTTCATGTATGTGAGTTCATCTTGAATGTGCTCTTGTATCTTGCGATGATACATAGATGAATTCATTACCACTAGGGCGCCACCTTTGTCAGATTTAATGCATTTTATTTCTTTATTCTCAGATAACTTTCTCAAGGTGTCATGATCCTTTTGTGTGATGTTTCTTTGTTTTTTCTTATTGAAGTTCAACTTCATAATATCCTGATTTACCAGGTTTTCGAATAAATCAATACTCTTATGGCTTATTGGTGCTTCAAATGTGCTGACTGGTCTAAGGCCCAACAGTTGATCTTGTTTGCTTGGTAATGGAGGTAATACATGATCAAAATAGTGTCGTAGTTTGAGTTTCCTGATGAACTTGTATGTATTGACCTGTAGTTCTAATGGGTTAGTCCTATATGTAGGTACAAATGATGTACCTTTGGATAATAAATTCAGTTCATGTTTGTGGAGGGGAATGTCAGAAATGTTAATAATCAAGTGTTCTTTTTCTTGTTGTCCTTCTTTGTACTCCGAGTGCTCGGGTGAACTGGTTCTTTTACTTTTTCTCTTTCCTTTTCTAAGACCCCGCCTGGGTCGTTTATAATGTCTCTGCCCTCGGCTAAAAAAGGCACCGCAGTAGAGGAACCTGGTTGCTGACTCTGAGTTTCCGTGCTTGAGGCGGATTCAGTTGATATGTTCGATGGCATAGGAGTCTTTCTGAATGGGTGGTTGGAGGTATCGCTTTCAGAAGAGGACGTGTCAGTTTGTGAATTAGGTGGTTTGTTTCTTCTACGTTGGGCGTATACATCAGCCCACGTGTATACCTCTCCCAATTTATAATCTTGGGTGTCCCTCCTGAATTTTCAAATTTTCCTGTCATTAATTTCACGAGAATGTTTATCAATCTGTACCTTTATATCCTCCAGAATCTTGCTCCATTCCTCAGTGGTGGTCATATTGGATAATTCATTTTCCACTTCTTTAATCTCTTTGTTCAATTCAGTTAAAATGTTCGATAGTTCCTGGATAATCATCAAAATCAAGTCTAAGCTACATTTGTTCAATACCGCGTTCCATTTCTCTTGGAAGGACTTTGAGTTCTTGCATAACGATGGTTTCAATGCTATGCGCAATCCCCTAGGGATGCGTAGTGCGCGATGGTATTTTAAGAGCGTGCTAGCATGTAGCTTTTGATTTATTTCCCTCTTAGACAAATATAACAGCTGTCGTATGCATTGTTCCTTGGTGCGATTAGAAGTGTTGGAGGCTATGTCTTCGTCAATTAACGCATAAATGCGGGCTGTCTCATCTGCATCAAATGCCAAGACGTCGGCTAATTAGAGTAGAACCACATTTGTTTGGAAGCATGGTCCAACAGACACCCCTAGTCATAAAAAATCAAATGTGGGAAAGGACGGTCAACAAATTCAATGCAGTAGGGACTACCCTGTGCATACAGCGTGACATCAGGAATAGGAGGCATGACCTAAAGACCAGGGTGAAATACCGTGCCAACAGGAACCATGAGTAGGCTCAAAGGGCTGGTGGTGGCCCTCCCATGCCACCACTAACATTCACTGAATGGGAGGAGAAGGTGCTTACAGTACTGCATCCATAGAGTCTCACAGGAATAGCCGGGGGAGTGGAGGCTGGTAAGTGCCAACAACTGTATTCCATCACACTGCCATGTACTGTCTTACGCATCTATAAAGCTACACTTCCTAGACCTAAATGGACTTACATATAACACACTCTTCCCAACACATTATTCAAATATCTACGATTTCCTTCCTCTAATTCACCTCAAAGGTAGCTAGCAATATTTCCAAGGGGTATGTGTACAGGTAGCCAGCACTACAGCTCTCACCAGGTACCCTTGTCCCACAGCTGAGCAGGATGGAACACCCCCCCACCCAAGAGCCAGTTGGAAACCATTTCATTGCTTGCCTACACCTTATAGGAAGGTAGGCTTCTCATGCTCACTTGTTTCACCAATGAGCAGGATGGAACACTCCTCCCACCCAGAACCACGTAACAGTCATTTAATTGCTAAACTCTACCTTACAGGTAGCTAGCCTTCTCATGCTCACTTGCATCAACCCTGAGCAGGATGGAACACCCCCACCCAAGAGCCATGTGTAACCTAGTCCCTTCCAGTGCTCCACTTCACGGGGAGGTAGCCTTCTTAACAGGGTGGGGAGTGTGTGTGTACAGGCAGCAGAACTACAAATCCCACCAGGCACTCGTGTCCCACAGCTGAGCAGGATGGAACACTTCCCCCTCCCAGAACCATGTGGCAGCCATTTCATTGCTCTCCTTCCCCTTAGAGGTAGGTAGGCTTCTTATGCTCACTTGCTTCATGCCTGAGCAGGATGGAACACTCCCCCCGCCCAGAACCATGTGGCAGCCATTTCATTGCTCTGCTTCACCTTACAGGTAGGTAGCCTTCTCGTGCTCACTTGCATCAGCCCTGAGCAATATGGAACACATCCCCCACCCAGAACCATTTGGCAGCCATATCATTGCTCTCCTTCACCGTACAGGTAGGTAGCCTTCTCATGCTCACTTTGATCAGCCCAGAGCAGGATGGAACTCTCCCCCCACCCAGAACCATGTGGCATCCATTTCATTACTCTGCTTTGCCTTTCAGGTAGGTAGCCTTGTCATGCTAACTTGCATCACCCCTGAGCGGGATGGAACCCTCCCTCCACCCAGAACCATGTGGCAGCATTTCATTGCTCCACTACACCTCACAGGTAGGTAGCCTTCTCATGCTCACTTACATCACCCCTGAGCAGGATGGAACACTCCCACCACCCAGAACCATGTGGCAACCATCTCCTTTCACTGTGCCACCTAACAGGTATGTAGTCATCGCTCACATCCTGTCATCCTCCTCAAAATGCATGGAGACATATGTCCAACACATCCCTCACCTGTTAGGCGACTCTCAACAGATCAAGATGTCAAATCTAGTGCGCACACAGCTAAGCACATGTAAATGCCACAGCAATTAGACTTTGAATCACAAAGTCATATGAGAACTAATGTCAGGGCCCAATCATGCAAAGCACTAACCCTGGGCGTAGGACTACGCCACGCTTGCGTAGTTTGGGCAAATACGCGCTACGTGAATTGCACGTAGCACAGTGCAAAAACACGTAGCTGGGATGTTTTTGCTTGCTCGGGGTCCTCAATGTCAAGTTGGTAACCGCGAGCGAGCAAAATAACATCCCGGCAAGACTTTTTCCTTGTTGCGATCATCAACATCAAGTTGCAGATCGCAAGCGTGGAAAATAAACCTCCCGGTGAGATTCCTAACGCAGGGAGGTCAGGTTACTCATTGCGAGTGGTCGCGTATGCTCGCGATCGCCCGCGATCAGAAACTACTAATCCGCGTTGAGAAAGCTGCCTCTCGAGTATAAAACTTCTCGAGTGGCTGAAAACGACCGTTTGCACTGTGCAAGATGCGGTTTGCAATGATTGCACAGTGCGGACAAGCATCTGGCACTGTGCAATCAGTGCAAACAGCATTTTGCACAGTGCACTACGCAGTCGCCTAGCTTGCGTAGTGCGAAGTGCACTTCGCATAACTACGTGTAGCGCTACTACGCGAACTATGCCCAGGGTTACAAGCACACAATGCAATGTGTAATCCCATTCTTTGAGACCATGAAGGCCCATATAAAGCCAACACATGCAAGGTCAATCTGACAAATAAAGATAACCACATGATTTGAAATCAATATTAACTAATGAAATAAGTAAGATTTTGCATAGCTGAAACAGATTCTCTGAAAAGTCTACAATATCCAAGCATAAAACAAAGTGGACGTGCACAAAGTTGGTAGATGATGACATGTCCTTGTAAACACACTACCTGGACATGTCATATAGTTGTTATTTACATGTCTCAATAAGAACAAATCATGTATGTACCGCTACATCATGTCATGAGACTGAAAATCTGCTACCATTAGCAACTAATTGCAATGTAAAATATTTTGTGTATCAACTGAAATATCAAACAACGTGTCACCAATGTTGTGGAGTGCACTTACCTGACAATCCAACCTCTGTCCAACAGGAGAGTTACAAGCAATAGCTGGCCAAAACACCACCAACCACCAGAGCCAGTCCCTACCCCCTGAAACGTGAACTTTCTGATGCTGATTTCCAGGGCGCACTCTGTCTCAGGGCCTCATTGTCCCCACCACCGCCACCACAACTATCAAAACACCAGCAACACCCACTACACTGATCCCTGCCACAACAACCTGTGCTGCAGCCACCTCCACTATCACCACTGCTGCCTGCAACACTGTCCCTGGTTCAGTGGTTACCAACACCACCTCACAAGCTGAGGATGCCGGACATAGTGTGCAGGTGTGTTGACAGCCAACAACCACATGCCTGTGTCAGCAGGGCTGGTGGGAAGGAAACTGGGGGACAATCACATGAGGACACTGAGACAGAAGCTCTGGCCACAGTTGCAAGAGTCCTTGGTGCATATCAACAGAACCAGGGACAGATGGGCCAGGCTGTAGGAGAACTGAGTGAGCTATGCCTGCTGCAGAGATCCAAGGACACACGAATGGGCCAACTTGTCGATCTCATGGGCCAGCTTGTGAGTGTTCAGAGGACATACATGCTGCTCAAATGACGGCTTACCTCTACTCCAGTGGCCAGGCTACTGATACTCCCACCACCTCAGCTGTGGCCACAGAGAGGGATGAGCTGCAAGACAATGATTCCACAGACACCTCAGAACCTACAGCAGTGGCCCCCCTGCCAAATGCACATGGGGACGTCTGAGGAAAACACTGGAGGATCACAGGGCAAAGTACCAACCAAAGCCAAGTCACTGAGCCAGCCATTATGGCACATGTGTTGGACTGAACATTGACTTTGTTTATCATCCAATCCCACATTGCTATGTTGATTTCAGGAGTTTGTTGGACTGTGCAATTCCATTAATGTGTGGACTACTCTATTTGTCTACTTTACCAACACTGACAATTCATATACTCACTATGCACAAATTACCTAACATCCACTTTAATTCTAAAACAATCTAATAGAAGACAAACACTATTTACACACCTATGCTTTTGTGTCAGTTCATTGGTTATCACAGTATGTACAATGTCAACTCTGATTCCAATGTACCTCAAATTCTGATTGTGACGAAACACTGATGGGGCAAAGGAAACTAGAAAGACACAAGAGGATGACATTGAGTTGTCAGATGATGGTATTACAGCAACAACACTCTACTAGTCAACACTGTACAAGATTCATCACACATAACAATGACCAACACCATCACCATAGACATGAGGTAAGTGGAAACCAATAAACTGTGCCACATACACCACCCCATAGTAGTGAGACAACATCAGCCAGCATCCAAACACAACATCTATGCTTCGCCACTAACAGCAAAGCCAACAGACAATACCATAGTTGTTCAATGGTAACTTACACTCAAGAGAAGTAGTTGTCAATGAGCTGTTGATGCAGGTCAACACCTTCCTCTTCTCCGCTATCATCTTCACTGGGCATGTGTGGATTTGCAGCGGGGGCATCTGCTGCTCACCATCGTCCAGAATCAGGGGGGTCTCTTTGCGCAAGGCCAGGCTGTGGAGCATGCAGCATGCAGCTATGATCTGACACACTTTTGGGGAAAGTAGAGTAGTGCATCACCCCTCTTGTCCAGACACCGAAATCTAGCCTTCAGACATCCAAAAGCACGCTCCAGTACACAATGTGTTCTCCCGTGGGCATCATTGAAGCAGACATCCCCTGGGGTCCTTGGATTCCTCAGTGGGCTCAGCAACCAAGGACGGTTGGGATATGCAGAGTCAACTAGTTGTGAGAAACACAGACCAAGTTTGTAATACAAATAGTTGAGGAGAACAGCATGTCACCCATACAGCACACTACTTGACATAGCGTACTCACAAATCAGCCAAGTACCCTCTGGATGCAGATTTTCCATCAATTGTGACATGATGCTGTTACGCAGTATGTAGGAGTCAGGTGCAGAACCCGGATATTTGGCACATACATGGGAGATAATTATATCTGCTGAGTATACCACCTGCACATCAAATGAATGGTAATGCATCCTGTTACAGTAGATGTGCTTACATGCCTGTGGTAGAACTAGGACAAAGTGTGTGCAGTCGATGGTTCCGACAGCATTAGGTGTGTGGCCAAGGTCATAAAATACCCCTTCACATCTGCCAATTCATGTCTCCTTGGCAAGTAGATGTAGCGGTCATTGAAGGTCAACAGTGCGGACAGGACATCACACAGCATCATGCTGAACATAGGTTGAGACATCCCACCTGCGATGACCACCGTGTACTGAAACGAACTAGTGGCAAAGAAATGCAGGGCGGCCTTCACCTTTACTGCTCATGTCAAAGCTGTTGGATATGTTCTATGAGGCCACAAATCGGGCTCCAACTGAGCACATTGCTCTTGAAAGGTAAGGCGATTCAGATGGAATTTCCTTATGATGTCCTCATCCTCCATGTTCCCCAGCATTGGGTAAGGCCAATGCACAGTTGGTCATCTCCTACGTATTCTGAAAGAAGACACATGTAAATATGAGTCAGAGATGAGATATGGCAAACATCTTACATAATGACTAACACAGCCCCAACATTGACAGGACCATGAAAACAGCTTAATACACAAGTCACATGAACATATACCTTGATCTTCTATAGTCATTCATGTGGGCAGGATGTACATACTAACTACAGTCAAATCTGAATCAGACTATGTGAATGGTATATGGTACACTCCTACCTCTTGTGTCACCAGCCCTGTGTGTAGATGACACAGCACATGTGGTAAACAGCAACATGCTGAGTTGTACGTAGCTGCAGTCACTGCACAACCTTCTTGCTTTATTCTCACTAAGCACAAGATCATTACAAATGTACACAGTGAGTGTAAGCTGGACAACTATCAATATAAATACAGTATGGTTTACAGTGATAGAGGCACATTATGTGGTCAGTCCATCATGACTGTGGGATACGTTGCCATTTCACACATTGGCATGTTTGAAAAAAGAGAAACAATTACACCTTTAATCTGTAGAGATGCCCACAAAGATTAAATTTGACATGTGAGTAAGTACATACCAATGCCTTTAATTATGTGTACTGACATGACGTGTGGGCATCATTGAGTTAAATGTCACACTCTCATTTCACTTTACTACCAGGTGCAAGACTATTGTGTAAATGTGTAGTGATCAGTGATGCAATTTGCAAAGTGACAATGCTATAGTACAATGTGTCCATAGGTGCGGTAGGTGTCCACCGTGACTGCGGTCACAGGCATTGGACACAATTGAAAGATGCCAGATTGCAGTAGAAACCATCTGGCTCCTGCGTTGTGACACCGCCTATGCAAATGTCATTGCAGCAAATGGGAGCTGCCATTGCTGTAGTGCAATACATTTTTTAAACTTGCAGTAGGTGTGCTCTGCCACTGCAGGCACACACATTGGACACAATTGAAAAATGCGGATTGCGGTAGAGACCACCTGGCCCCGCGGTGTGACACCGATGCAAATGTTATTGCAGCCAATGGGAGCTGCCATTGTGGCAGTGTAATACATTCTTTAAAATCGTGTTTGGCATGCACTGCCACTGGGGTCACAGGCATTGGACACAATTGATAGATGCAAACCAGGCATGTTTGATGTTTGATGTTTGGGGTTTTTTATATAGCGCACGCACACTCCAGGGAGCATCTTAGCGCTACGACTTCATTACAATTAGAGTGTCAGGTGGTTTTAACTGAGCTTTAGGTATCGTTTAGACAAGGGTTTTGCATTTTGATTCGGACAGTCCATAGATCCAAGTTTTTAATAATTTTTTTAAAGTTTTTTCTGATGGGGATGCTCTGAGGTGAGCCGGAAGAATATTCCAGGCTTTGGCGCCTAGGACTGCCAATGATTTTCCGCCTTTGGTGGCCAATCTGAACTTGGGGATGGAAATTAAGTTGGCCGTAGCTGACCTGAGTTCTCTGTTCGGATGGTATCTGTGAAATTTATTGGACAGCTATTTTGGGCCACGCTTATGAAAGCCTCTAAATGTAATCAGGAGGATCTTAAATAGTATACGTTTCTGGATGGGGAGCCAGTGCAACATGTCCAAGGCGGCTGATGCAGATGATTTTCTAGGCCATCTCAAAACCAGCCGAGCCGCCGCATTTTGGACCATCTGTAATTTATGCAGGGTAGATTTTGCCACCCCTGCATACAGACTGTTACAGTAGTCAATTCTCGATGTAATGAGAGCAATTGCTACTGTGCGACGGGCGTACAAAGGCAGATAGTCAAAAAATTTGCGAAGGCCTTTGATGATGTTAAAACAGACGGCGGCAACTTCTTTAGTTTGTTGTTGAAAGGATAGCATATCGTCAAATTTTATTCCTAGGTTTCGTGTTGCACTGATGGTATTAGGGGGGCTTCCGCATCTGAAGGCCAACAGGTATGTGGGGAAAAGATATTGTTTTTTCCAAAAGGAAGGATCTCTGTTTTGGCAGAGTTGCATTTAAGATGGTTATTATGCATCCATTTAAAAGTCGCAGTCAGGCAATCTTTCAATACCTGTTCGGCCCTATCTGTATCCTCATCCAGAACTAGGACCAGTTGGGTGTCGTCTGCGTATGCAACTGTACTTACATTATGGGAGGCAATTAGATTGATCAGGGGTGCCATATACAGATTGAACAAAGTAGGGCTCAGGCTAGAGCCCTGAGGCACCCCTGAACTGATCTCCTTCTCCTCTGAGTGGAACTGGCCCAATCTGATTATCTGTTTTCTATGTAATAGAAAATGTTTAAACCAGTTCAACACGGTGCCCCCTATGCCAGCCTCAACTAGGTGATGTAATAAAATGGCATGGGACACCGTGTCGAATGCTGCAGATAGATCGAGGAGAATTAGGACTGCCTTCTTCCCCTGATCTAATGCCGCTCTTATGGTTTCTGTTGTTGACAGAAGTGCTGATTCAGTAGAGTGGTTAGCTCTAAAACCTGCCTGATTTGGATGTAAGATGTTATTTTCCTCTAAGAATGTTGAGAGTTGCTTGTTGACCAAGGTTTCAGCACATTTACATAAAGCTGGGAGTTGTGAAATGGGTCTCAGGTTGGTTAGGACAGATGGATCATATAGGGGCTTTTTTTGTAGGGGTTTTACAATCGCCATCTTCCATGTACTGGGAATTTCACCCGATTGGAGTGATGCGTTAACAATTGCGTTAATCATGGGATTCACCTCATCTTTAATTGCATGGACCAGTGCGGGGGGGCAGGGCTCAAGTGGCGAGCCGGATTTAGTTTTTTACATTGTTTGTGAGGTGTCGGCCAGATCAATTGTGGTAAAAGTGTTCCATCTAGTTGTCTCTGAATTATTTTCTGGGGCTATGTTTTCGTTATTTAAAAGGATGTCTGGAAAATTTATAGTAATGTTAACAATTTTTTGTTCAAAATAGTCTGCAATTTCGTTGCAGAAAGTCTGTGATGGAGGTATTTCCTGAGACAAAAACCTTGGATACCAATTGCACCAGCAGAGTACCACTGAAACAACCCTAGGGGCCTATTAATAAATGTCAATGAGATGGATGCTCCTGTCACTTGCATTCAGACACTGCTGCCTGATATTCATCTACACCAACTGCTGCTGTACATCTACTCTGGACCCAGTCAATGTTCGTACAGAGAACAGCAAGGCCCGTCCCTTCACCACAGAGGGGCTGGAGGTCCCTGGTAAGTGTATGAGTAAAAGTTTGAGAGTGCTCAGAATGCTCACATGATTTTACTGTGCAATAGTGTGTTCCTCTGTGTAAAAGCCAATGTTCATGCATCAATACTTTGCCAACAGCATGGTCCATATATGACCTAGAACTTAGTGCACTTGAGTATGTGGGGAGGATGGCAACATAGACACTGGAGCAGCTCATTTGAATCCAAAAGTGACTCACGTTGTTCTGAAACTGGGTAATGTAAATGTATATGAGACACGGCCTAGCATGATGACTTCAGATCAATAGGGTGTAAAGCCTTATCCCCACTGATACCTGACTGCAAGAAATGATGTAAAGGGCATATTGTGGTTTAGCAGTTATACAGTTACACTGTTGATTTGAGACACTCCAACTCTGAACACAACTTCCCTGTCCCATGTAATGTCATAGTTCATTAAGTGTTCATATGCTCATTTGTGACATATCTAATGTAGATTGGCCAGAGGGTAGTGAATAATGTGTGTACTGTTTTCAAATGTTCCCTATGGAGATGTGGATATCCTGCACAAGAGTAAAAGGCCTGGATCAATCACTAGTTGTGATAAATCACCTCTGACACATCTGCCAAATGTACGATGGACATGCCATCCTTATTTATATTCCATAATGTGTAGTGTCTTGTATGTGTATGCAATGTTCCACCATTCTCATTGTACATGTATGTGATTTCTGAGATGGTCCATGTTTTTCCGCAGTTTTAAGCCCTCAGGCCTACCCAGTAAATGCACAATGTTTCAAGGCCCCATCACTAAAATAACTTAGAAAAACATATGTGTTGTCCACCATCCTTGGCCTACACCTTGTGACAAGAGTGTGAATGTAAGATCATTTACCTAATTGTGACCTCCATGACATGTGTAGCTATGCAATGGTATAGTACATTGAGGGGTGTGTAGTGTAAGACACACTGAGTCTGACCACTACCCATCATTCACAGTGTATCGTATGTCATGCTCACTCACATAGTGCATCACAAATGAGGCCCATTTTTACATTGCTTTCTGTGCTGGCACTCTGCATGTGTCTGAGATGGGCATGTAGTGTATCTATCGTATATGCATACCTTGCAATTATATGGCATGTTCAGAGTGTACTATGTGACATGGTGTTTGGGCTCTGCTGTCCATTGAAGTAACTGTGTTGTGTGTTTACATGCTCATGTACTATCACACAGTGGTACACAACACAGTGTCACAAATATTCCTATGCTTGTCTCCCATACGTGCAGTTCAAGGTCCATCAGCGTAAGGCCATATGGAGGGCCACTGCCCGAAAAAATGCTCCCTTGGGGTCTCAAACCGACACCATCCACACTGCCACAAAAGGAGGAATGACATCTGCTGGCTCAGCAGAAACATTGCAGAATTCATGCTGGGGTTGGTCCCTCAAGGTGGCAGGTAGGCGCGCAGGAGCATGACACCATTTATGGCCTGCATACTGGCAGAGACACAGCCACAGCTGGATGGACATTTAAAGGCCCACCAGCAGCAAGTTGGGGGTGAGTATTGTGCTAATGTGACTTTGAGCATTAGTGACTGGCTGAAACCCAGTCCAGTGCAAGTGTGGACCTCTGTGATGTCTGTGGTGTGATGCAATGGCTCCTAAGTAGCCTCAGTGTGAAGTGCAGAGGTACTCCATGTGTACAACATTTTGTCGCTCATGTGGGAAATCCATGATCGTTTTCATAGCAAGTCAGCTTGACATGTTTTTATCTCACATTTTGTGGATGTTGTCTGAAATGATACCTTCCTACACATGAAAAGATATTTGTGTGAAGTGTGTAGCCCAGTACATTTGTCAGACGTGTGTGTGCTGTGTGGCTATGACAATAGTGTGCTCATGTGATGATGTGTAATTGGCTAGATAAATGCACACATGTGGACTCAGGGAGCAGTGAGTTGGTAGAGGTCACACCTGTCCCATGGGCTGTGTTTTCACAATTATTGAGATGACAGCATCATTGCTAAAAATATTAACCAACTATCAGCAGCATGGCATCATAAGATGTAATTTCCTACCACAGTGACAGCAAGTGCACACAGGTGCTGATGGGGTAGATGGTGATGATTGCAGTGATGCATTGGCTTATTTGCATTTGCCAATTGTGCACATGGCAACATGACTGGGATGGTAAGAATCTGGAATTTAAATGCAATGTTGCAAAACCAGGCTAATGTGAGATTGTTCTGGCAGTAGGGCTTAACATGGTTGGATGTGATCAGTGGGTAGGCCAAATTGTGATATGACTGAGGTATTGTACTGTAATTTGATATATGAACAGAAGCAGATGTTACTCAGAGTGTCAGTCATCAGTATGTGTGCATTGTGGAGGGGTGTCCATGTGCATCAGTGCATGCTGAAGTTGTGGCTACTGCTTTTAATCAGTGAGTGATGTTGTTGGCACATTGTTATGTCATCAAAGTCATCAGTCAGCACAACGTAGTTATGTCATATGCCAGACCCTAGGTATTGTCACACATTAGCTGTCCTAATGGAGGCCACTCACTACTTCATCTACAGAAGGCACTATCCTGCCTTGGATCAATGAAGAGCTGTCAGGCAATTGTAAAGATGCTAGTATGTGACATGTCACAACACATGAAGGCCTTGCATTACATTTCCATTCTCATGTTATTGTGCATTGTCTATGTGACTACATTAGTACATGGGGCTTATTTACACTTCTTCACCAAAAAATCTGTGTCCATGTGAAATATGCTGCAGTGTGAGTGTCCGATACATCAACTGGCAGTGAACAGCAGTGAGCATCATTTTAATGTCTATTTAGAGATGTGTGCTGTGCACTACAAAGAATTTGGTACAGCTACACAGTTGACACCAATGTACAACAGTAGTTGTGCTTTAGTACCAAACATAGTGGATTTAAGGAGGTAATATCACTTGCAAATGGAAATACTTTACTTGGTATCTGTGGTGTTATGTGAAAGATACTTCAAATGTGACCAAGACAACATATTTGGATATGTAGCTATCATACCTACAGGCACGTAGTTGTGCCTACAGACAATTGTATGTGATGTTTAAATGTAGGTACATGCACAGCTATTTGGCTGTGTCAATGCAACTTGGAGCATGACAATCAAGTAAGTATGTTTACATGCATCTGCCGATGATTGCACACATTTGGAACATGCTGAAAGTACATAGAGTAGTTAAATATGGGAGTTTCAGTCAAGGCATTTATGTTTGTATTGCATGTAATGTTTGTGAGTGTGGCACCATACTGAACCTATGTCTCTGTCTCTTGCAGCATCTACCGAGGGCAGGGTAGGACAGGGGCCTGACACTGTTGGGGAAGCTACTGGCACAACTGGTACACAGGAGTTCAGTGACACTGAGGGGACCAGCGCTTCGGAGTGGCACAGGAGTGCCTTGGAGGATTCCCACCTGAAAACACCAACCTCCACATCTTCCCAGTCGAGCAGTGACTCCTCAGTGTTGGCAGGCACAGAAAGTTCAAGGTCTCCATCTTCTTCCACCACACCTCGTCTTGTGTTCACCCTTCCAGAGGCTCCCCAAAGTGCTATCCGTGCCCGCAGCCCCAAGAAGGGTAGGATCTCCTTCCCCCCAGGCACCGCTGCCCTTGTCCCTGTCTCCCTTGCTGCCCTCAGTGTGGAGGCCAAAGACATTATGGGCCAGCTGTGTGTGGGTCAAACTGCTCTCCTGAATGCGCTCCAGGATCATGGCAAAAAGTTGTCACAGTTTGTTAGGTTCATGGAGGGCATTAATTCGGATGTGGGTGGCCTACACCAAACTGTCCAGTCTTTTTCTTCCACAGTGAAGGCAAGCTCCCAGTCCAGCTCCTGTCCCTTCAGCCACCACACTCCCAGTGCCCCACCTGACCAGAGTACACACAAACCAGAGCCCTCAGGCACCCAGTCATCCACACGCAGCACACAACAACACAACTCTACGCGAACCAGACACCACACACCATCACCACAGTGCACAAAGTGCACACATGACTGCACCACAAAAAGCCCATCACAGGACACTCAGGGACCTAAGGCCAATAAACAGACATCCACATTGCATTCCTTAGATTCATCACCATGCAAGGGTACTCCCATCCCCACAACTGATCCCAAATACACAAACAATTGCCCTGTCTGCAGTGAACCTGGTGCCTGCAACAACTACCCCTAAACACATTCAGAAGGCAGTTTCATCCAAAACTTTGACTCCCACCCACACCCCTGTGAAGCGTGGAAAAAGAGAGCAAAGTGGGGAGTGTACCTCCACAACAGGGGATACAGGGAAAAGGCAACCCCGACCCTAGAGTAAACATGACCGTGTTGTAACTACATGCTGGATGAGGGAATGCGGCAAAAAGAGGCATATCCCCCAGGGTAAACACCCCTTAATACCCATCTGTTACCCTGCATGTTGTTACAACATGGTTGTTACAACACCTTCCCTACTGTCCACACAGACTGGAATTGAAATAGTAAATTATACTATTCCAACATCCAGCGCCTCCCTCCGCAAGTCGTTGTTATGACTTGCAGGGTAATGGAATGTGTTGTTAAAACACAGTTGTTGTAACAATCGCATTGTAACAACATGCAGGGTGAGGGAATGGGGCGAAAAGAGGCATATTCTGACCCCAGCGTACCACCAGGTCCAGCAAATCCTCACATGAAGATCCACCACCATTTGCTGCCCTTTTGGAGAAGAAGGAGGCTGTTGGGGCCACCTCACTCCTCACTTGTGGCAAGACACTTATGGGATATCAGATCCCAAACCAATTGCGACCCAGCCCTCCACATTCACCATCAGCCACTGAGCCTCCACACAGCACGTCTCTACCTCTCCGGGCCACCACTCCACCCGGTCCAAGCAGCCCTCAGGCTCTCACATCCAAGGATCCCTCTACCTCAGCCAGTTCTCTCCCACCCAGGTCCACTCCTCCAACTAGCTCAGACAATCAGCCCCCTCCCAGTTCAACTTCCACCCAATTTTGAAGCCAAGTCCCCCTTCCCGCCACATTCCTCCCTGAGCGGTGCCTGGCCTGCCAATTCGAGGCCCCTATCCTGTGGTAATTCTCATGGCAGTGGACTGCTTTACATGCTTGTTGTGCAAGTTTTCATGCACGCATGTGCAGACTTGACATTTGGAGTTGATATTTTGCACTTTTGATGCTGATACATAATTTATGTAATAAAGGCAGTTGTTTATGTTCTGAGCTTTATCGCTGCCCTTGCTAATGATGCAGTGCAATGTATGTGTATATGTTCATCTGTTACATGTTCTGTATGTCACATTCTCATTGACATTGTCTTGATTTTCTTTTGCAGAGGTTCCAGCCACTTTTGTGCTTCTTGACTCAGAGGCTTGAGGGTGCAGTGATGCTTGTCGGTGATGGTCTACTCTTGTCCTAATCATTCTATTGTCGGGTCTCTAGTTTTGTACACATGTCATATTTGGAGGCTGTACCACAACAGCAGAGAATTCTATTCACATGATAACTTGCGGGGAAGACAGGTTCCATCATATCTGTGGAATCTATGTTGATGTGTACAAAGCAGTGTAGATGGGTGGTCATCTTGTGTAGGCTTGGCTTCATAGTCACATGGGTATACTAGAATGTGTGTACTTGAGTAGTTATACTGTGTGATTGTCCTGTCATTAGCTGAAGTGTTGATTTGCATGTGTCCTTGAGCAAGACCCTTACACACATGTACGAGCCAGTTGTTAAGTGCCTGTTTGTTTACGTGATCAGACACCTGCTGTGGATTTTGGGCACAGGTAGGAGATGTTTGTTGACCAATGTGCAGTATGCCGGCATGACCTTGCAGTCCTGGGGTACACCTACTTGTCGTCAACATAATTTGTGAGAATGCAGAGTGTGTCACTGCAATGTCTGTGTTGTGGTTCTGTGATCAGCCATGGAACTTGCTTATGTTTGTGCTCACTGTGATGACTGGCACAGGCAAACAAATAAGCCTGGGTGGAGAACTATGCTCCGCCCATGGAGTGTGCAGAGATTTGCCTACTCCGTGTTCCGCGGAGAAGGCAAATCCTCGCACACTCTGCAGCGGAGAGAAGTTGGCCAGCTGCCGCCTCCACCCTTCCTATTAACAATTAATTCTACATTAATTAAAAGTAAATTAAAAACTACTTACCTGTACTGCGGTGTCCCGGGCTGCCCTCCTCCTCTTCCTCGTCGTCTGGGTAATCCTTGAGAAAACTGCGTATGCACTGGTGCGTGCGCATGCGCAGTTTTCTCAAGGATTACCCAGACAGCGTGGAAGAGGAGGAGGGCAGCCCGGGGATGCCGCTGCACAGGTAAGTAGTTTTTAATTTACTTTTAATTAATGTAGAATTAATTATTAATAGGGGGTGGAGGCAGGTGATGGAGCAGAGTTTGTTTGCAACTCCCTGGACCTCCGCATAGCCCCACTACGCCCACTACGCCCAGGGTTACAGACAAACATGATAAGTGGCTTTTCACATACATTGATGTAAATTTACACTTTATTGTGACCACTATGTGGTATTCAGAGTCATACCAGCCTCAAGAGGAGCTTTAGATACCTACACATTGTGAGTTACTCCTCTATCTGTTTTGCTCTGTACACCCTTCCCCTGTACAATACTAATGTACACACCACTTCAGTCTAATATCTTCCACCCCATGACCCTTGCCAGTGTTTGAGCCTCCCCACCACTTCATAGTGTGAAACTATACTGTGGGAGGATGATCTGTGTCCAGAACCAATATAGTCCTTAGGACTGTTTCACAGTTTCTTATGTCCTGTTTTCTTCTACGTGATTGCAGTCATGGTTGCTCATGTACAATGCAGATGATTTTCCAGCACAGTCCTCTAGTCAGGTTCCATTCATCTGGGTTTTCATGAGTTGTGCAGCAGTAGGTGATAGCTAAAGTGTGTATCTGTTTGCTGAGGTACTGCTCCCCTTCCTGAGTGTGATGTGATATGTGAGCTGTGATGATTTGTGATGTTGAAGTTCATGGTGGAACACTCAGATATGTGTGATACTGGTTTTGGTGGTGTTCACACACTGCTTACTGTGTATACACTGCTGTCACTGGATGTTGCATTGTCCTTGCCAGGTGTGAGTCCCCCTGATGCCCAGCTGAGTTTTCTATGTAATGTTTTTGTATGTGCATATGTTATGTATTTGTTGTTGAGGGATGCAGTCTTTATGCTGTGTTGGCTCTTTCTACTGACAGGTCCATGTGTGTGTAATGTTTTCTTAGCATGACATTGTGTGGGAGGAGTTTATGTATTTGAATTCATTCAGATGTGTGTTGAACTTGTACTGTGCTTTTCTTGTGTGACTGTCATATGCAGCAAAGTGTAGGCTTGTTTATTAGTTTGTTTTGAGTGCACAATTGTGCTATGGCCTCTTATATTTGAACAGTCACTTGTCAGGATTGTGCATGTGAATGCTCGTGCTACACATTGACACCATGCTCACTTTGTAACTGGTGGAGTGTCTATGTCTGTGTTTGCAGATTTCTCCGGTTGCACACAGTTTGTGTTTATGATTGACATTTGTTCAATCATAAACACAGATGGCCAGGGTAGAAATATTATCTATTCCAGTGTTGTCTAGGATCACATTGCCTATCCACTCTTTGGCTGCACACGGCTGAGCTTGTTGGACTTATTTTGATGTGGTTTGTGATATATGTGTTTGGCAATTGGTTTTGGGATCAGCATTGGTTTAGACATCCCTGAATGTGATTCAGACATTTGTAGATACACACCAGAGTGTGACATTGGTTATCAGGGAACTCACAGGACCTTGCTTTCAACTTTATCTGTGCTTCTCCCAGGTGTCGAGTAGTGAAGGTGGGAGATGGGTAGATGAAGGTTATGTGTGAAGGTCATACTTGGGTTTGACAGTCAGGGACTGTCACCGCGAGCCATGAGTGTTATGCTTGTGGCATACACATGTCAAGATAGTTGACACAGATGAGGGGCTGGTCACTGTATGGCTTACGACAGTTCATATCGTTCAGGACCAATGCATTGTTGTATCATAGGGATATTGCACAGATGTTACTGTCGTTCAATTTTAATCTCTGTGTCACCCAATAAATTATTTGATGTCTTAAGTGTAGTGTGATATGTGGTACCTCTTGGATGTCATGTACAAATGGTACCTGTCCTTTCTACATGCTTTTCCTGCACTGTGCATTCCACTTTAGGCTAGTTTACGTATTATGATACAGTGCTGCTGACTTATGGTATGTGTACGAGGCAGAGTTTAAGTGTGTGAGCTGTCTTAAGGACTTAACATACAGTGTGAACAGTTCCAAGCTTGTTAATCTGCACAGTGACTCTTCATTTCTTCATTTACTCACTTTAATTCACATGAGTGGAAGGCAGGTGTGAGGAGGAGGTGGGTTGTCATGAGCCTCAGGTCAGAGTTTCCTGCTGTCAAGATGGACTTTTCCCGATACATTGGCATTCATTCACTACTTTGTAGTTGGTGCTACCTTTGTTGAGGTGGTGTAATGGTGTGTAGGTGTTCTGTGAGTTGATAGTGTAGTCAGTATTGTTCATGTACTGGACATCCTCACATGGTGTCATTTACTGCAGCAGTACACTCGTGAGTCCAATGCACAGTGGTGCTTACTTTGAGTTTGCTGTTTGAGTCAGGAATTGTGTGCTGTGTTGCATGGTATTGGCTGTCACTGTGTGATATGGTCTGCCATTGTATGTGATGAGCCTATCAATGTCTGCTTCGGGCTGTGGTGATCTGTGATTATGTGGTAGAGATGTCTAATATAATGTGTAATCTATCTTGGCTCACCGACTAATTCCAACACTTTGTTGGACTACTGTGAAATACTCATATACACCCTGTTTGCTCTGCCCTCCCTTGCTCTACATTGTATGCAGACTGACCCTTATTTGGGTGCAATGATGACTATTGTCATTTTGAAGGGACTCTTGCCTCAACCCACACTCATGTTGCTATACTATTGCTGATGATCCTAATGAGATGTCACTATAGACAGTGTCCCTGCACATGACTTCTTGCAGCAGATATGCTGTACAGAGTGGTGCTTCTTTTATGATACATGTGGTGTGGATGTTATGATGTTGGTCTTGCTTGCCTAGGACAATTTCCTGGACTCCTACAACATTGTGGGCAGGCTTTACCGTGGCTTCACCGCTGCGGTGACGTGCCCGGCACAACCAGACTAGTTGCAGTAATTTCTGTGGAGGTGGGTGACCCCGATGCAGAGGTGACAATTCGTTACATGCAATATATGTGTGATTGGACTATGGGATGTGTTCCTGTCTCCACCAGGGTGTTTGTTGTAGACATGACATGTATTTCACAGCCACAGTCTGTGTTGTTGTACAGGGGTTGTATGCGGGGATATGTTTTTGAAATATCTGCGGTGTTGTCCGCGACCGCATCTTATCTGCTGGTAGTGGGTCAGGTACAGCAGCGGAAGGGCTTGTAGAGCAGGATCCATGGTGGCCAGGAACGTGTGGAGGTGTCGCAGACTCGAGTTTCTGTCTCCGCAGTTGTGCTTCCACCATCTCCAAATAGCTGGTTTCTCTGCTGCATTCTGATGGGCTGTTTTACGCATCGTGATCGGACCGGTGGTCGGGATGTCATTCCGACTGGTGGTCTTTCTCTTTTGGCTCCCTCCGGCACCATTGCGGAATGAAAAATTTGGCAGATCCGAAAACTCTGCGACGAACGGAAAAATGGCTATCTTGGCCCATTTTAATATGGCTGTCGTGAGGACCGCCGCAGGAGTAACTAAATGGACTTTTTCCGCCAACACCACGGAGGTGCCTACGACCGCCATCGTAATCAGCCCCTTTGTCTTTTATCTGAAGAAAAACTCTTCTCCACGCAAGACAAGTCTGAAATTCAGATTGATGCCATAGAACTGCTGGTCAAATACTTTTCACGGTTGATTCTCTTAAAGTTGTGTGGCTCTGGAGAAAATTTCTTGAAAAAGTTGACAAACTTTATTTGGTGCCCAAACAACTATAGGAATACATTTCCTAGATCCCAGGACCGCAGGAAGAGTATTTAGTGACTCCGTCAAGCAGAGGAGTATAATATTGTCCAGTCCAGTTCCAATTGCCACTGGTCTGCTTGGATTCTTCACAGACATGTTCTCTTCAACTTTGTTTTTGTTCCTAGAGACACCCAGTGTATCAACCTAGTGATTAGGTCGCCTGGTTTTATGATATTTATTTTTTTAACATTTACATCTGTACGTATCAATAATAATTTCTTGGCCATCTTATTGGTATGTATCTATATTTAATTTGTGATTTGTGAATAAGTGAGGGTATAAAATGTACACATTTATGTAACTAATAAATGCACACTCATACTTAGATGCCTGTCATGTTTTAACAAATGAAGCCGCCAAATATAACATAAAAATGCACCCACATGTAAATATTAGCATTATTCTACAAACCTATGTTGACAAATGCCATAAGTTAAGGAAACTTCATCCTATTTTTCAACTTCGCATGCTGTCTATCTACTCAGCTTTTGGCCTAGAAATAATAAAAGACAGAAGAGCTGCCTAAAAGAAACCCAATAAGCTGTACTTTTCTACTTTTGAAAATCAATGCACACAGAAGACAAATTGTTTTCTGTCTGTATTGAACTTTGAAAGTCAGTAGAAAGAGGAAACTGAGAGGCTTACATATGATCCTTGGAAATCTTTCTGTCCTTGGAATTCAAGTGTAAGGGGACCAATTTCCTCAGGTGTGTTCACAGAACACAGAAGACGAGCACAGCTGGTTCAGTCCACCGGGGATCCTTCTGCAAGTCCAGCACTGTTCTGATGAACATGCCTTGGTTGTCAGATTTATGCTTTGCACCAGCTATTGGTTGGTGTTAACTTCTGGGCACTCCCAAGCCAATTAATTAAATGTTTCCAGGGCCAACTATACCCAGTTTTTTAGTAGTTCTGGTTTGCTTTTCTGCAAATAGATCTAAAGTTTTATGTGCAGGGCACTTTCAAGATGCCAAAATGATTTCATCACACATAACTTGAGCTCTGATTGATGGATGTGTGCAGGAGTGTCATAGAGAAATCATCAGTATATGATTCAGTTTGAATAAGACAATTTGCTCACAAAAAGATTACTGACTATAGTCAAGGAGGACAAAGCAGTGTCCTTCAGCAGCCGGACAGGAAAAACTTCAGAATTTTCTTCTCATCCTGGTTTCTCCCTTTCAAGTGTACCCCAAACGTTATATGTGGCTCAAAAGACATTTAAAAGGGATATGACATTGTGGTGCTAACAAGATGCCCACAGCTACTACTCTGAATATTCAGAGGAGGTCTTAGGAGTTATCTCTAGCTATTCAAGGCAACCTATAATTTGCTACTATAAGGCATTTTACACCTTTTCACACCTATTATTGGGCTTGTGCAGAGTTTTTAGGCTGGCAGAGGCTTATGCCAATTAGCCGTCTAACATTTCTAGCAGGTAATAGGTAACTTTCTAAAAGTTACTTTCTTTAATATTTATTAAAAATCTGAATTCACCGTTGAGTTTAATTTTAAATAACTATTAAAAATAGTGGTTCCGTTTTTTTCTAGCTTTTCCCATTCTGGGATAGCAGTATTAATATTTAATCTGTACTCTGGCTTTCTATATAGGGAAGCTGCACCTGCCACAGTGAAAATTGGTTATTAGCGCTTTTCACTGCAGAGACATAGTGACATTAAGCCCTGTATACAGTTGACTTGCTAATATTTAAACATGAGTATTTTTATCTGTGACAAAGACTTATTTTATTAATGGATGCACTGCAGTTTTAAACTGCTGCAGTCAAGCAACAATAGTAGGCCTGAAGCCATGCTTCTCTTTGTCACATTATTGGATGGCAAAATACATGCTGTAATCCAGGGGGGCACTTACCGGAGCTTGCAGCGTGCCGTGAGGGAAACGGCCCAGCTCCTCACCATTTGTCCAGTCAGCCTGCGCTGTGAGGGAAACGGCTATAGTCACGGACTACACAACCCAGCAGACCCGGGGAGGACGCAGCCCAGTGACGCTTCCAACGCACCCAGAGGCGCCATAAGTGTTCAGAACACCTCCCGCCCCGCGGGACGCGCGCGGGCTAAGCCCGGGCAAAAGGCGGGCCCTCTGTGGCCCTCAGATGACCAAGGAGGACGGGAGGGGCCACCCCACTTGATCTCTTCACAGAAGGAGGTATTGTGCTGCAACTTTATTTGACCTTTTCGGCGCATTTATTACTATGACAAACACGATGTCCATATGGGAAGAACTCAACGCCCTGTGCGGCACAAAGTATGCCCCTGATTCTATAACCTCCCCTACTGTGGGTACTTTTTGTCTTAAGTCAAATGGCTCCGCAAATAAAGACTACAACCAAGTAAATGCTACGCCCCTGGGTTCCAACAACAGAGGGAAGCACGACAGCGAAACTGGCATTGGGAACAATACAAGTACACAAATTCTGTGCACCAATGTTATATCATCTCCTGCTAAATCAACAGCATTTATGGAGGACCCGGCCGCGGACAAATTAGAGGACCCTCTCTCGTCTCCCAAATTGTCTTTATTGGCTCAAATTGAGCAACTGCTGTTAGCTGTCATCTCTCCCTTGGTCACAAAAATCAATGATTTAGGGGAAAGGCTGATTAACATTGAGTCAGTAATCAGAAAGTATTCTCTTTCAGCTAACATAAGGGCCACATCCGTCTGCCCTAACCCTCCCATCGTCCCCGAAAAGTATAAATCTGGTAACGGTGTCACTCAAATACAGCCACCCTGTACACCTACTCTAAGAGGCCCCAAAGTAATTTTAAAACCTGCATCAACAACCCACACAGTGGCTAGACCCGCCTTGGTAAGAAGGCCACGTATCAACCTGCCCCCTGAGGCCGCCCCGTCCCAGCAGGACTTGCTAAATAAGGCCATTTTCTGGCTGAAAAACAATAGACCCTTGCCGCCGGAGTTAGATGGGGGTATCTTGAGTGTCAGGAGGGTGGGATGGTTAGGGACGCAGCCCAAATGCATCGCTGGGGACCTGGTACTAATTAAATTCAAAAACAGGAATGTTGCCCCCTTTTTACGATTTTGCCCCCCCAAAGAAAGACAAGGCAACATTCGTATTTGGGATCTGTACGATTTCTACCCGAGCTCCCCTCATATTACATAGAACCAACTCTTTAGCCTTTAATGGTAATTGAATTTTGTACAAAAAATGTTGAAAATGAAACCCCTACATATTGATTAGCCGATTAGTTGTATTTATTGAATCTTGTCTTAATAATCCTGTAATGATCTTTTACTGTGTCTATGAAATGAAATGTCTACGGTTTTTATTTTTGTATTGTTGATGCTTTTATGATTTTTAATCTAAAAAATCGAATAAAGCTTATTTGAATTTGACATGAGTATTTTTATCTGTGACAAAGACTTATTTTATTAATGGATGCACTGCAGTTTTAAACTGCTGCAGTCAAGCAACAATAGTAGGCCTGAAGCCATGCTTCTCTTTGTCACATTATTGGATGGCAAAATACATGCTGTAATCCAAAGATGACATTTAACTTGCCGTGTCATGTGTGTTTGTATGCACACTATACTATGGCTTGATAGTAAACTAAAATAATCCAATCAGAGATTGGACAGTGTCTACATGCTTTGGGGGTCAGAATGCAGAATGCATACACTGGGCACTGGACAGAAGTGTCCCAGTGTATACAGTCTATAAACCTGCAATAAAAGCCAGCAAAAAATGAGGGTGACCACAGAAAAAGGGGCACAATCTCAGAAATTCTGATGCGCATAGATAGATTTTGCCATGCATTGTCATATAATGCTCTCACGTGCTGTGAATAGCCACAGTAAGTCAAACATTGTCAGCTTGTCGAGCGCTCTAACACCAGAGTATGATGGTATGTAGAATTCCCCAACAAAAATGAATATGCCAGGAATGGGAACCATCATGATATGAATGAAATATGCTAAGACCCAAAGCAATTTATTTATGTGCATCATTTTTCTATGGAAGTCAATATTACACCAGAACTTGCATCATTATGACACTAGCAGTTTAATAATACATATGGGCAGGGGTATGGCTCACCATCATACACCAAGTATTAGCATCATTATGCCATTGCCAGCAATACCGTAAGTGGGCACCATAATACCCTTGTATACTCCAATCTGCAATGAATGCCATCAATGTTACTTTTTTTCCAATATGTCAACGACAACCACAAATAACGTCAATTCTTTAATTTTGCCAGAAATCAATATCATGAAGCACGGAGTCCTCCAAATGCCAATAATTACCTTCAATATGCATGTTCTAGCATGCTGCTCCCTGTCAGAACCTTTAAAGCATGATGCCCATGTGTAGTACAAATACCAACAAAATACTACTTCCAGTGTTTTTGCAGGGGAGGGCACCATCTTTCCATGGATACACCTTTTTGCTTCTAATATTCTATTTCCAACATTTTACTAGGGATAGCCACTGTCAGACCATGAATCCCCACCATACGAAACAATACCAATTTGCTAGTTCCAGCATTTTGTCAGACATGGGCACCACCTTACCATGGATGTCTCCCATATGTCAAAATTATAATCAACATGTTTCCATGGGTGAGCACTTATGCTATTGTTTTCCATTTGAAAACCATTGCTACCATACTACCATTTCCGGCATTGTAACAAAGGTGGGCCCCATCATGCCATACACGACCCCATGAAAATTACCACCAATCTAGGAGGACTAGCATACTAACATGCATACACACTCACAAACTCAGGAACACGCAAACAATCTCTCAGACACACCAACAAACAAAGTGACTTCAGAAACGTTATTTTTTACCTTGCTTCCACTGACTAAATCAATGAGATTGGACAGGTTCAGGTCAAATATTTCACTCCTCCATGCCCCGTAGCTGCACCAGGTGTGTAATTCTGCACCAAGTGCCAGGAAGAGGAGACACATTTAACAACAGAGTTAGTATGAAAGAGCGCATAGGCTGCCTCGAAAGCGCTTCCAAATTCTGATAGGACAGAACTTTTTCTATTGGAAACTGGAACTGGTACAATACTGAATTATGTCCTCACAGATGTGCAGTACTGAAAAACAACTGCTGGTTGCTTTGTAACTACATGGTGATCTGTAGAAGTATTGTTATTCATCCCTCAAGACCCATTCCTCTTGACATCACTTACTGAAGGCAGGAAGGTTGAAAGGTGTACAGGAAGTGTTCATGAAGATCTATCACACAGGGCAAGATTTGAGGTTAGAAAACAGGGTACAGTGTCACACAAGCAAAGAATGACCTGGCCTCCAAAACCCTATTTTAGAAATGAGTGGGCCATAAGAATTCTGTTGATGGAGCCCCTTTTGACTCCCTGTATGGAATACTTCCTCTGACAGCCCGACAAGGTAGGGGATGTCTGAGGAAGGGAATTAAATCGCCAATACACTGTTCACTCTATTTAGAGTGGATTGTATAGTATCTTTGTTTTCTGTCAATCAGATTAGGGAAAGGAATTAGTGACCGCCACACACTGAGGGAAAATTCCCCAGCTGTGGGGGTCATTCTTTTTTTTTTTTTTCAGAAGCAAACTCCCATGTTGTGAGTTTTTTTGGAAAAAATAAAAATGTAAAAGGTTTGGTGGATGGCCATCTAAACTTTTTGTACATTTAAAGGAACAGTTGTAATAGTGGTTCCTTGGTTCCTTTCATTGTACAGAGTTGACAACTGCGTGGTGGTCATCCCTAAATCTGCCCAGCGTAAGTCTATCAGAGTGGTAGAGGTAAAGTCCTCAGCCACCCTGATTGACTATAGTTAGTTCACTAAATCATAAATTAAGCTCACAGTTTTTTTGTGAATCATTGGTTGCTAATGCCAACCTGTGGTCAGTCACTCACAGCTGAAATGGATAACTCCACAATGTGCTTGTTGCCAGGATATCAGTGGATACTGATGACCAGCTACGCTATTCTGCTTCTCCTCCATTCACAATATAGAATTAGGGTCTGCTGTTTCATGAATGCAAGCATATGTCCCACTTGAGAGAAGTTAGTCAATGGCCTAGTAGCTTTGGAGATTGCAGTTTGACTGTGCAGGACTGCATATGGCACTTTGGGATGTTGGGAAAAGAAGCCATCCTAATCTTCCCTTCCCATGGCTGATTGAAAGCTAAGACTAATGTATAATGATGAAAATACAGCAGAGAAAAGAAGACATTCTGCAACGTTATGCTGTGATCTTAATGACTTTTATATTGTTCGATCACTTCGAAGGCATTTTCATAGTGCCAGGTCCAACTTCTGCATAACTGCTACTCAACTGAATGAAGTGCAATAAGGTAATTATAATGGTATATGTGGTACAAATTCGAGTATCTTGTGTTTATTTATCATCCATCTCTAGACTATTTATTGAACGCAAAAAAGTAGTTGTAACCTCCTCCCTTTTTTGATTTATATGTGTAACTCAAAGATAAAAAGTTATTTCTTTTATAAGTGGGCTATGGGAATATGAAAATAGAAAATATGGATTCCGTAGTGCCCCACAATTTGAAAATGAGATACAGGTGTCAGATTAATGATCTGGCTGCTACCTCCCACCCTCCCAATTCAGCCCTGGAATGGAGAAAATAATGAAAGCCCTAGATTTACCAGTTTCAACACCATTTTGGGTTTCAAATTCTAGAGTTCTTTCTGTCGATATTTATCACCTGCCTTGAGTCAATCGAAAATGTCTGGAAAAATGCCTTAGATTTTACCAGGTGTGTTCTTGTGGGGCACTCGCCAAAATCTAGTGAAGGACTTAATCTACCACCTATTTACAATTGGAGGAACCAAGGGGCATATTATCAAGAATCTCGTTAAAATGATCGCCGTTTTAGCTGCAGACGGCGATAATGAGCTTGCTAATATGCGTTATAGAATTCCAATAGAAGCCCAAGTTAGATGTCCTGCACATCTAACCTGGGCTACTATTGGAATTCTATAACGCATATTAGCAAGTCCATTATTGGCCTTTTATACGTGTTTCCTGCCGCTAAAACAGCGATAATTTTAACGAGCTTCTTGCTAATATGCTCCCAAATGTTTATAACTGCAGAGCCTAAGTTGACCCTGCTTTCAAAGACCCTTTGCCGACAGTCCTCTGACAACAAAAACTCTAACTTAATATCTTTGATTGCGATGGAAACCCCATGCTATCTAGGGCAGCGATTTCCTACACCATTGTTTCCTGTTTGCAAATGCTATGAAAGGCATTACTGATGTGAACAGGAAAAAAAGAAAAATGTCCCTTAGACCCTTGAAGAGAGCTCCCAGCACTTTAATGACATTTATTGCCAACACCGAATTTTCAGCAACAGCATATTTTGGCTAGAGGTGGATGGTACACTCTGCTCCGCTGGCAGAGCTTTACGGAATTTTTACCACTCTGCACTCCACTTGGAGCATGGAGTTCAGCAAACTCTCTGCCATCCGCCACTAGTGTAGTTTACCAGCGACCAACCTGATATTTCTACACCTAATATGGCTTCCATGGCTACATTCACATAAAGCACTCTAGTAGTGCTGTTGTGCTTCTGTGGGACACAAGATTGAAGCCTTCAAAACCAATCGGGAAGCGCACAGCAAGTTAGACTGTTAGATGTTTTTTAAATGCCAGTTGCATACTTCCCTGCCCCACGGCATGTTGGAGGCAAATTGAAGCCACCTTCCTTATAATGCCGCACATTGCAATGCTGATTGGAGTTGTTTCCTCTTCGACATGGTGCCTAGTTGCCTCAGCAGCCATGAGAAAGGTCAGAGAAGTTGAAGTGTTGCAGCACTGTAACACTGTAGTGGGAGATGGGAGCCGTGAGAGTTGCCAAAAGCCATGGGCTGTGAGAAACTGGTTAAGAAGAGACATAACGCAATGCAGGAAAAAGAGAGAATCTGCCATCTGCTCTTAAGCGGCACATCACTCTACAGTAGGGGTGTTTCAATAAAGTTGATATTACACGCTTATCACACCCTCCATGTCATATTTTTCATGAAACACAGAGGCCCACATGCATCAACAATGCCATTTGCGATTCCTTATTAGCGCAAAATAAGGATTCGCTAATAAGGAATTGCAAAAGGCTATGCATGAAGAAATCGCAAAAAAAATAGAGATTTCTTAAAATTCCTTAATTGCGATTCTCTAATTGAGAATCGCAATGAAGGAATACCTCCTCATTCATTCCTATGGGCCTAGAGGCCCATAGGAATGAATGGGAAGATATTCTCAATTTGCGATTCTCAATTAGAGAATCGCAAATTGAGAATGCAATTTCAAGGGTGCGAGGGTGTCAAAAGGACACCCTGTTGCACCCCTGAAATCTGCCTATAAGTACATCTAGCACACACACATGCCCCAAGGGCATGTGTGTGTAAAATGGAACTTTGAAAAATTTCGCAAATTACTATGAAGGTCAACTTCATGGTAATTTGTTCCCCTTACTAGCGAAATCGCAAATTTTTTAAGTTTGTTGCATTGCATTTAAGGAATCTCAGTTTGAGATTCCTTAAATGCAATTGCAATTTAAGAAATCGCAATTTTGCGATTTCTTAAATTGCGAAAAGTACAAAAATTATGATGCATCCCAAAAGTTCAAATTGCATTCGCAAACGGCCGATTTTTGCAATTCGCACCATTTACGAATGCAATTTTCAATGATGAATGGGCCCCAGAATGTATTTATTTAATGTAACGTATTACAGACAGGACTTTCTGTAAGAAATGCGACACAACAAGGCTTTGTGCTTTGTGGCGGATAATTGTAATAGGGCTAGAGGTTATGTAGCAGGCTTTTTTCAGCCATGTCTTTGAAGGCTGAAGCAGCTTGGGCACAAACAGCTCTAGCAGTCTATAATAAACATCATCACTGCTCGTGGCAGCTGCAGGATGTGCTTCAGACTATGGAATTGGACCATGCATGATTTAAGGGGGTAGGGGATTCTTTTTTATGCTGTTGGGAGTCGGTGCCAGAAGAGCTGCGAGGAATCACACAGAGAATTCATTCATCTGCGAACTTTGCCCACTTCTAATTTTGGCAAAGGTTTCCTGTGAACATCAGTAGACTCTTAGTATCACATGCTGGCCTCCATTGAGCTGGTGCAGGTGGTTCCTCAGCAGATTTGCAGACATTTTACTGCTTGGCAAACGCAGACTCACTCTCTACGTTGGTGTTTGCCCCACTGTGATTTCTGCTTTCTTTTTTTTAATGGGTTTGCTCTCCCATATCCCTGCTCCCCGTCCAACCTAAAAATGCAGCACTAATTAGACGTTGCATTGTAGATGGTGAAATGTTCGGGAGCAAGAACAACGTTGCTCAAAGTCGATATACCACTTCATCTGACCCAGTCATGCAGCAGCTAGATTGCTAGATTATAAAGGATACCCTAAATCTATCAATTAGGTTTTGCATTGTTCTTCTGAAAATCAGATCAGAGGAATCTAAAAGAAAATGCGTATTCTTAAGAAATAACAGAGGGTAGCTATCAATAGGGCAGACGTTGCAGTGGTACAGGAACCCAACGAGTCTCGGGGGCCCACTGCATAAACATTCTGGCTGACTTTTACTATCCAACCAATAAATGAGGAGGGTATTTTTCTTGCTTGTGCCAGGGCCCATAACACTCTTGAGATGCAACTTCGCTGTCAAGTGATACAGAACCAATTAATGTAAAATGTGATGAGCTGCAATGGTGGGTAGGTACTTTATTGGGAAGGGAGGTGGTCATACTAAAATCTTAAAATAAAAATCCAGGGTTCCTGCCTAGTACCCAAGAAAAACAAGTGAGGAGTGTTTCAGGCAATATGGTGAGCCTGAAGAGTCAAGCTTATATTAAAGATATGTTGGGGTTTCTCAGTTATTTTCATTCGTTTTACTGCAAGAATATTGTGGTGTATATGATTATTCTCTTCCTTGATTTATTATATTACACAGTCTAGCCATTACTTCATAAAGAGTCAGCTGAGGGGTGAGCAGTTGAAAGTAGTCCCTGCCCAATATACCAATTACAAGCTCAAATTTGATTTATCAACGTAAAATGCATTTGCACTCTGCCTCCTATTTGATCCAGTGTATTAGCAACCAGCTCTCACAGAAAAGATGAATAGAAGATACATTATTATTTCCCAGCAGGGCTGATTGTCTATGATTTGAACATGTTAGAACTCAAAATATTGTTTATCTACTGCTTGGTCAAAGTCCTAATAATTATAGGTTAATTGTCTCTGCTGACGTAAAGACAGTGTTTAGAATGTAACACATCATAGGATAAATGCAAAGCTTATAAAAGATTTCTTAGCAAATCCACCAATATTATTGGGTAAGCACTTAGCTCAAATAGATTTTACATTGCGCGTGGTGCACTCTTTAGTCAGTAAAATTATATCCAAATAAGTTAGTGCCAGGAGAACAATACCATCCACAGTGCATTGACAAAACTATATAAAAATCCTGAAATATAAGTGCGGAAGTGGTACTTGATTACTAACCTATAAATTAGTAACTAAGCAATTTAACTCTACTTCAAAAAGACATTCAGAAGCCGCCCATTGTTAATACATTGTAAAATTTAAAGCTCCTAATACGCCTTTGGAGAATATCATAGAGGTACACCCTTTACTGACCGCCTCTTACCTAAATTGACAGATGATCTTATGAAGACCATTGATAATGCAAAGGTATAAACAAAGCACGGATAATTTTTATGAACACGTAGCCATATTAGGAGAAAGTGCATCATGAAAGCGTATTAACAGAGTACAAAACCACAGGACAATATAAACATTTGATAAAAGCACAACATAAAAGTCTTAAGTCTTGCAGGTGGCTCGAGGATTCGATTAGTGTGGTCAGGTCGGTTCGGCTGCACGTGGTGTAATTGGGCGAGGTGAATACCACTCTGCAGGTGTTATGCCCTCTGTGGGAGTGGGTGCACTGCCTCAAGGGTCCAGTGCCTTTTGTTATTGCGGATCCTGGCCGGGAGCTGGAGGAGAGGCAGTTGTGCGAGGACGGAGAGGACGTTCTTCAGTCACCCAAGTCCATGCTGTTCAGGGGTGTCAAAGAAGTGAGTTCTGTTTAGGAAGACCACTCTGAGATGGGCCTGAAATGTAAGTTTGTATTGAAGGTTCAAGACTCACAGCTTTTGTTTGAATACAACGTATGATCTCCGTTGCACCTGGACTTTTCTGGTATAGTACAGGAAGACCATGACTTTGTTGCCCTGATAGGACAAGGTAGATTGAGAGTGGGCCTCCTGCAGGATGGCATCTCTATCCTTGCAGTTGTGAATGCTGATGTTAATGGGTCTGTGTTGGGCTCTGGTGGAGGTTTGGGTATAAGAGCCCGATGGACACGCTCCACAACAAACTATGTCAAGAGGCAGTCAACAGGCATCCAGGATTTGATCCAGGTGTCCACGAAGGCTTCAACTTGGGCTGGTTCTGCCCCCTCAAGGATGGCCACTAATCGGAGGATGTTTTGACGTGTATGATTCTCTGCATCCTCCACATGTCTGTATAGTTCCTATGTTTGGGACAGCAGCCATGTGACTTGATCGTTAAGGTGGAATATGTCATCTTCCACTGTAGACAGACGGATTTCAGCTTCTGTTATATGTAGCATTGAGGATGTCTTTTCTTATAAAAGCTGTTAGATTTGGGGGTCTCTAATTGGCAGAGGTCGGTACCTTTGACCAAATAGGGACCCTTGCGTCTAGTCATGGTAAGGGGGTACACTCCTAAAATAACCCCTGCTCACCCCTTTGGTAGCTTGGCATGAGCAGACAGGCGTATCACAGAGGTAGTGTGTAAAGCCTTTGTGAACACATACAGTAACTCAGTGACAACACTGCAGCTGGACATCACACAAGTTGTAGTATATGTGAGAAGTTAGCCTGGCATATGATGTCCACTAGTTCTAGTGGGCACGTTGTACCAGTCTAATCGACCCTTATTGATGGTGGTTGTAAAGTCAACCTTCTAGAAAGCTATCCTAGTGGTAGCATGGACCTGCAGTCATCAGGCTAAGACTTCAGAGAGCGTATTAAGCAAGTTGTTTTACCAATTATAATCCCTTGAGTACCAGATGAAAGGACACCACACAAGGTATATATCAAATATATATGTATTTATTCTAAACACAACCCCTCTGCACTCTTTATGAGGTCAGAGGTAAAAGTACAATACAAGTTACTCAATTAGCATACAATAAGTTGCACTGTATACGTTATGCCCTAGGGGCCTCACAAACCATATACTAAAATAGTGGTATAAGAACCACGTGAGAATTAGAAAGCAGGCCTGGGGCCTGTGAAATCGCTGGGGCTACTCTAAAAAGCCAAAGGTTAGGAAGTAGGAGGCCCACGGGAGACGCGTGCAGTGTCTAAACACAGCCGCGGGTCACCATTGACTTTTTATGGGAACCGAACAAGTTACAAATTTACAATTTAAGGACACTTCCGGATGGACTACGATGGAACCCTTTTAAACTAGGACACTTTGAGAGTCAAGACCCACGGGAGCACCAGAGTACTTGTGTTACCGCACCCAGGGAAGCCGGGTGCATAAATGTATTTTCGTGTTGGGTTTTGTCATCGTTTTCAATGGGGAGCTCCAAAGAAGTGCTGCAGGGGACCAGAGAAAAAGTGTCCGGGTGGATCCATGGGTGGATCGAAGATCTGTAGAACCTGAAAGCAGAAGGGACAGAGTCTGGGTCACTTGCCAGTGACCAGGGCGGCGATAGAAAGATGCCACTAGATGTCGGGTGATTTCAGGTGAAGATGTGAAGTTTGTCTCTTCAGCCACGAGGACCAGGAAGCGTCGACGAAAACCAGGAGCTGGATTTGAGCTGCCCACGAATGATCTAGTTGGCCTCGGTGTCAGTATTCAGACTGGACTCAACAAGCCTTGGTAAACGCAACCCACGCAGGATGTCGAGATTTGCTTCGGTGCAGAGGTCCAGCAAGGTCTGAGGAACTTCTCCTTTGCAGGAAAGTTGGAGCAAGCCTGGAGCAACCAGGAAAGCAAGTTAGATTCAAAAGAAAGTCTTCAGGGGGCTCACTAGCCATCGGACTAGGAACCGCAAAGATGCATCAAGATGAAATGCAAAAGCAGAGCCCCGGGTTACTCGTGGAGCAGGGGCCTCTGAGCTTCGGTAAAAATGGTGCTCGGGTCTGGGGCTTCAAGTACCCCAATGCACGACTTTAAAAATTCTCATGAAGTGAGTGCAGTTTCCAAAATGCAGGATGTCCAGGAGTTCCGGACCCTCATTTCTCTTGACCGCCATGGGTCTCAGCTTTGCTGTGAGCGAAGGTTGGGGTCAGAGATGTCTGGAAGTCTGTGTCCTGTGTCGCAGATTATTTGGGATCCAGTGGGAGCCTCAAAAATGCATACTGGCAAAGTTGCTGTTGGTGCCTGTTTGAACAGGGTGGTCACTCCTTGACAACCAGGGAGATGTCTTCCATCTTCCAGTCGAAATGGAATGTTGAAGGTCCAAAGTTTCAAAGTTTCATCCAGGGTAATCTAAAGTCCTAGTGACTGGCTTCCTATACTTATACTAAGTTTAGAGGCTGGAGTACCTTTAAGGTCCCTCCTATGGGTGGACCTGGGAAGGGGGTGGTTACACCCCTTTCCCTTTGTCCAGTTTCGCACCAGAGCTAGGGCAGAGTGCCCCAGCAACCGGTTTGAACTGGGAAATGCATGGAGCACCTTGTGTGCCCCAGGCAGTGTCTGGAAAGCATTCACTGAATCTAGCCCTCCCTGCCTCAATACACAAAAGCCTGTCTGGGGAAGTGCCAACACCTCCTTGGACAGGAAACCTATTGACCAGGCCTCCCGTGCCGGAGTTTCATCCAGCAACAGGAGGTCAGACTCGTGTCTGTGGCAGCAGCATCCATTTTGTGATGCTGAGGCTCTGTTCAACTTTAACCGGGTAAACCAGTAACTACATGTCTTCTCCCCCTAGAAGGGTGGAATGCTACCCCTGCCGCCAGGACTGGCGGAGGGGGGGGGTAGTATTCCAAAGTGTTTGACACCTTACACTACATGTTTTGATAAAGCCAAACTAAAGTTAGCATTAACGGTGAGGATTATAATGCACTTAAGAGTATAATGTATGGCTATATCATAGAACAGCTATAAGGAAATGGTTCCCACAGCTGCAGAGGGGCGCAGCTCATGCTAGGACACCCTCTCACATAAAACCAAGCACTCTGCCTCCAGGATTGTTAAGGCCTGCCATAGGAGTGACTTATAGGTGTATATGTGTCTATATGTGTATATAGATATAGGTATACTATATCTACGTAAGGGGTGATTACACCATCTTACCCAGGCTGTGTAAACAGACCTGTGGTGTCAGTTTGGAAGGCAAACCAGGGGTGGCACAATACATGCTGCAGCCCCTGGTAGGCCTAGGGTGCACCTATGCCCTGGATACCTAAGGTACACTTTACAGGGGCTCACAAGGGTGACCCAGTAACCAATCTGGTATGTACATGGTATCAATTTAGAGAGAGAACAGCTAGGCTGTGGGCCCGATTAGCAGGGCCACAGCCAGACTAAAGTAAAAAAAACAGAGAATCACAGCAAAAAGTAGGGGTAACCATAGAAAGCAGACCCTACTCTCCTACAGTATAAAAATAAGTATTTTTATATAGACTTAACACAAGACAACAAACAACAAAAATCCACAATACTGTACTTCAAAAATGGTAGAAATAACTTCTCTTTAGATGTAAAATGCAACACTTTAAGTTCAATGTACCTTTGGAAGCATAACGCTATACAACAAAAGTGTTGCAGGGAAGGTGATGCGTTGGTTACTGACAAGCAAGAACGGTGATTCGCTGGGCCCCTACTGCTGCGTAGGGAATGCATTGGTTCTTTTCCACGTGGGGAGGTGGTGTGTTGGTTTCTTACTGTGCTTCCATGGTGATGCAACCAGCAGTGCCGTGATGCGATTAAGATCCGGTGCAATGAAACAAAATAGTATCTTCTTCTTGATGCGACAATGATGCGTGCATGCCCGACGGCCATGTGCAACTCAATGATTCTTCTGAGTCGCGACAGGCCCTGCGACACGCTTCTCCGGTGATGCGACGAAATCTGCTGCGATGGCGACACTCTTCTCAGGTTGCGCTTCCAGCTCTCAGCGACACTCAGTCTCTCAGAAGGCCCAGCTTAACAACAGGCACTTTAAAAGATCTCAGGGGAGCTGGTTGGTGAAGCCTGTTATCCATGCGACTTCAGCAAGAGGCAAGCTCAATTTCCAAGCGCTTGGAGATCCTTTGCAAGTTGATGTAAGTAGCACAATGTTCCTTCCTCCTTTCTTTGGCAGTTAGGCAACCACTGCAGGCCAATCCGCCACACAGCACTTAGCTTAGGGATAGTCTCCTCCTCAGTTTCTCTGGTTCCTCTCCTCAGCAAAGGTTCCTCTTGTTCCCAAAAGTGACCAAATGTTCTTAGGTCTGGGTCACAATATTTATACTAGCAAATACTTTGTCCTCTGAATGCAGAGGGTCCTGTACCCAGTACAAACCAGTTATGTGCAGTCCTGGAGCACTTTGTTGACAAGACTCCTTCTTTCCTTTGACAGTGTGGGCCAGGGACATCGGACACAACACAGGAGGTGGAGCTAGCTTTGTGGAAGGCAGGCCCAGCCCTATTCAGGTCCCAGGTGCAACTCCTCCCACCCATCTACATGTAGATAGCTCTATTCACCCCTGTGCTGACTCACCTTGTCTCCAGGAATCCCCCAGCCCTGGTCACTCAAACTCCAGACAAGGAATACACAACCTAGCAGAAGCAGGCTTGGATAGTTAGGCAAGAAAATACCTACTTTCTAAAAGTGGTATTTTCAAACACAGAATGTTAAAACCAACTTCACTGAAAGATGTATTTTATCATTCCGAGTTCAGGCATACTACACGTGACCTAGTTCCCTGAGCCAGTTAGGATTATAAGATGCTATAATCAAACTGCCCATTCTGGCCTATGGGGAACAGGTAGCCTTGCAGTAGTGAAAAACGAACATGGCTGTAATCACTATTAGGACATGCCACACACACCAGTGCATGTCCTACCTTTTACCTACAATGCACCCTGCCCTTAGGCCTACCATAGGGCTGACTAATGTGCAGAAAAGGGAAGGTTCAGGGACTGGCAAGTGGGTGCACTTGCCCATTTAACATTGCAGTACCAGACTGCACGCAGGCTCTGCAATGGCAGACCAGAGGCACACTTTACAGGCTGCTTCTGTGGGTGGCACAACCAGGGCTGCAAGCCCACCAGCATCATTTGATTTATAAGCCCTGGGCAAACACAGTGCACTGTACTAGAGTCTGACAAGTAAACCAAACCAGCCAAATCATGGAGTCACTGATCCAAACATCAATTTACAATTGGGAGAGAAAATGCATTGTAGCACTGATATGCAGTGGTAAAGTGCCCAGAGTCATAAAACCAACAAAAACAGGTCAGACAAAATACAAGAGGGAGGCAAAAAGTTCAGGGATGATCCTTTAAAAAGGGCCAAGTCCAACAAGAGCCATTTCTACTCGTACTTCCCCAATTTTATCCTCCTAGGAATCATGTGAAGATTGTATGGCTTGTAGAATCGCTGCAAGATCTCCTTCTGGGAGGGGGCCTCTCCAGCACTGGTGCCGTTTGTAGTATATTGTTCTATATGGGGTTGAGTCAGAGTTTCTTAACCCCATTATCCTTCCCCTTAGTGGGGTGGAGGAGGGGGTGTGTTGCACCAGTGGTGTTGTAATTCAGTTACTCCCACTGGCCCTTTCCCAGAGTCTTTCTTACGCCTAGTATTAGGATGCCGAGGCAACTGTACTCCCTTGCTTTTGTCCACCCCGTCTCGTCCCTCAGGGTCCTAGGTTGCACGGGGGGCACCATACAGCCCATCAGACTCAACCGTGCTCTCAACTTGCCTAAGTGAGAGCCGCCCCCAACAGTAGTTTCACCAGGTTCGTATGTCATTTGGGTCAGTGTTTCCTCACGTATCCTGCTCCCAGAGCAGTCGCCCAGTCCAGATCCACTGTGTCCGGAAGTGGGCTGGTGCCAGGGGTGGAGTTGCTGAGGCTCTTCTTCAGAGTATCAGCAGCAGTTCCAGCTGGGTCAGCAGGGACGTAAATCTGTGTGGCAGGTGAAGCCACCCACCATGCTCCGGTGTTCCCCTGGATCACTTCTTGCCACAGGTTTATGTCAGATCCTAGCTGGTTCAGCCAGTTCCAATTGCATTCGCTGGTTGCCTAGGCTTCTCATCGGCAAACTGCAGCCAGTTGAGGGGGAAATCTGATGTCACCCTCGCCTTCCTGGGCAAGCAGTGTGTTGCTGCCTTGGTTTTTAGGATGTCTCAGTGGAGCCCATCCATTTGTTGCAGGCTTCGCTTCTTCCCCCATCACCGAATAAGCTCCAAGGATCATAGATGGCATGCAGTGCTGCCCTCTGCTTCTTTGCATTTGTTGGGGCATCCTCGGTGGTCCACGGGGTCAATTGCCCCGGTCACCCTGCCTGCATGGTCTGAGAAAGCCAAACACGGGATGACACTAGGATGGAAGTCCCAGGCAGGCCAGGCACCAGGACCCCGAGTTCCCCCTGGTCAGAGCTGCGGACCTTGGTGTTGGACAAGAGGTGACTTAGTGTAAGCGCTTTAGCCCTGGGGCAGCCTCTCCTCCACTAGTATAGGGAGCCTTTCGAATTAGCAGACAGAATTTGCCCAGCACATTTATAAAGGTCAAGCAATAAACAGTCTTAGAATGCAATTATTTTCCAAAGAAGAGTCGATGTTATGTAGTCATGTTAAACTTCATACCTTATTTTTCTGTTTTAAAAACGTTTTGCAACCGCCTTTCGAATTAGCCAGTAGATCAGGCCTGTTAGATGGGTGGAGATTCTATTTGCATTTAAAATGTGCTGCAGGCCTTTCGTCAATTGCCGGCTTCTACCCCATTCAGTGGGCTCTCTAGGTCTTTCCACCCAGCTGAGCCGGAGGCAGCAGTGCTGGCCGAATCGGATGCGAGGTGTGCCAGCAGGAGCTCAGCAGATCAGTCCAGCTCCATGAGGGGCCGCCAGTCGCGCCAACGATCTGAGGGCCAAGAGGCTGACAGTCCTTTTATCTACCCCACACAACAATCCAGGGTTCAGCTTCACCGACCTGGCTACCACGGTCCTACAAAGAAGGTCGCTGAGGGCCCAGCACATCTCACAAGACCTCGAGGGCTCCGTGGTATACAACAGGCGACCCATGCAGATTCTCGCCAAGGCTCTGCCATCTTGTCTCCTCGCTGCTCAAGTCCACCACAGCAGTTGCCACAGTGATGTTGGAAGTATCTTGCCCCAATCGTGCGGTTCCAGACAAGCTGCCCTATCTCTCCCAGTCTGACTGCCATGTGCTTTGCTTCCAGAGAGTTGGTGGATCACAAGCGAATGACGGAGGGATCCGGAGCACTCTTAGAGTTCGACTGCCATCTTGACGCTCATGGCCACATCCTCCAGATTAAGCCAAGTTAATTATTACTTTATCCCTGCTGCAGAAAAGTAAACGGAAGTGGATGCCAGATATAAGGTGGTCAATTGGAATGCAGCTACAGTGGCTAACAATCAAGCCAGCAAATGGTATTTGATAGTGGGGCTCCAAGCTCTTTACAGCCAACAATAACCCTCGCAGAAACAGCACATGCCCACTGTTAGGCGAGGTCTAAAAAGGCCATGGAGGCTTAAATATAAACTGCCTCGGATTTCGAAAACCAGTCCACAGCACTGCAAGAGAAACTCCTAAGCGTGTGTGCAGTTCAATGCTTACAAGCCACCGATGCCTTTCAGTGCCACTACTTTCTGCTTCATCGAGAAAATTAGCACTGGCTAGGATGAGAAGCCTCATTTCATTAGTAGTTTGAAATGATTTGGCACCTTTTGGTGAATCTACTTAATATGTTTAGGTGTTTTTTTTTTAATTATTGGCGATTCATTTTAATTTGACAGCATAATATTGATAATTATTTTAAACATTTGGTAAATAAATGGAAATAAACGCTATCATTTAAAAAGGACAAGGTTTCTTCAGTCATATATTTAATGGGATCTATGTCATAATATTTACACTAACACTTATTTTCTGGTGAATAAAATAAAGTGCTAGCATATGTCTGTGAGGAGGACCAATATACATTTGTTTTCTTGGGCTCCACGTGAACGTGTCGCGCCAGCAGTAATATTAGCCTAACTCTCACGTCTCTTGAACTCTCAAACAGCTAGACCTTTGCTATAGTAAATGATGTTATTCTGGGCTGATGTGATTCAGATTGGTGCAGTCTTCTCACAGGAGGAAACAAATAATCCCAGTAAAGCAAGAACAGAAGGAAAGGGCAAGCTCTTTCCAGTCCACAAAACATGAAGAAATAAGTGTTCTTTCAGCTAATCCCTAGGAGACACACTTGTCAAAAACAAATGGTACCAAAAGGTCTGCCTAGTTAAGGAGAAAAAATGAAAATGAGAAACGTTCTGTAAGACCGAGATCCTCTGAGCTCTGCTCCTACAATTCAGCTCAGCACACAAGGAAAATAGATGCGTCCCCTTTAACCTGCAGTTCCTCGACACGCATAAAAAGCCTTCTACCCTCCATCCCCGGTGCGGACACAAAAGCCTGCTCCGTTGGAGCTACGGTAAATTAGATCCCATCAAGCATTTTGACCAGACAGGTAAAGTGTTAGCTTTTTAAGTGACTCAGTGATCTAATCCTGTCTCGACTGTGTTGACACTGGCAGGGCACAGCATTCTACATCTTGCCTACAGTATATATTTTACAAGAAGCTTTCTGTCTGCAAAACTCTCTGTGCTTCCAGGCCACAAGAACTCAAAGAAAAGTGGCTAAATTAAATGTTTACTGTATATTCAGACAATTTTGCAATTGTGATGGGGGGTTCTCGCAGCGAAAAACAAGACAGTTCCACTTCACAGCGCTCCCCAGCCTCCTCCAAGGTTGTAATTGCGCTTTTAAGGTCAGACATGCAAGAGTGTCAGCATTTGTGGAGGAATACACTCATGTGCTAAATTCCCTTCATGCTGTCTGGTCTGATCATCACATTTTGAAGATGTGAGCAAGGGAAATAGCAATTGAGGTTAGGCAGCTCCATGCAGACATCCTGACCCCATGAGACTGAAAACCTAATTAACTGTGGAAAATGATCCTGTTCGACCTTTTCATTGAGGAGTCCGGTCTTCCCACTGTCTATGTTGTGCCGAAGGTGCACGCTAAGTTACTTCTCTCTTTAATATTTTATTGAGGTTTTACAATGATGGACACTTATAGAACATGGCTTTCTTGTACTGAGTATTACATTCTACAACGAAAGGCTTATTCCCAATGGTAACTCTCCACTTAACAATCAAATTATGTATTACAGATAAGGGTCCTTGCATTTCGACTAAGTACTAACCAAACACTCACAAATGAAGCACACAAAAAGTGTGTCCTCCTCGTGAAGCAACGTCATACATATCAGAGGATACATTCTCAGTGTATATTTGCCAAATCCAAAAAAGCAAAAACTACAGCGGTGCAAGCGTAGGCTTGTCTCATCCTGTGGTTGGACAATGAAAGATGTCTGATACATATCTCTGCTTTCGTTTCATGATACTTCCCACAATAGCAACCTCTCGCATCACATATAGACACAACGAGATGACAGGCAATCGCTGCCCCTCATCCTCCATGTTAATTGGTGTTAGGCACAGCCCTACGGTGGTCTCTTGTTCGTCCCTGCCTCCATTGCCAGTAGTGTCCCATCCCTTAATGCCAGATCCACTGCCCCTTGTTTTGTGACGCCCAGTCATAATCGCTTTTTCAGCCCTGGTCCATTTCTGCTCACTATACTTTTATGCCGGGGACATGCTTGGCCATCCATGCCAAAGCAATATTACGTTTGGAAAGTACCAAAGCAAGGTCCAGGAAGTAATACATCTCCTTGACCACCTTTGGTCTATGCATCAGGACCATACTACAGGATAAAATGTGCTTTTCATAGTTCTCAATGACAAATCAGGCAGGACAGCACTATGTAACTGTCCAAAATTGTAAAATTATTCCACAGCCCCAAGCGATATGACGGAAGTCAACCTGCGGAGCCTGACACCAATGACAATTGTCAGCTGAGAGTGGAAACATCCTTGTGATTCATGCTGCTATTAAATGTGCTTGGTGTTCATAATTTAATTGTGGAGGCTTAAATTGTGGATTTCACATGACTTTCTTAATATATTGTAGTGTGCCTTTCCATTCTGTATCTGGGAACCCTTCCTCCATTTTCTCTTCCCACTTGATTTTAACAGTGTCCAGGTTAGCATAGACAGTGGAAGACATAATGACATAGAGAAATAATAGAGGCTTCCCCCCAGCACCGTGTGTCAGCAGCAAGTGTAGGACATAATATTTAACTTGTTCAACATCCCTCTCTCCTCATGTGGGCATGACGACATTAAGAGTGAGAGAATGGCTCCCACCTAACACCCTGGAACTTGCGATGGTGCAATAAATGACTGCTCTGTCCAACAATAGATATCCTTGATGGTCAGTTTCATCTCCTGAACTGATTCTACCAACTTTCAGATTTGCCCAACTGCTCCCTCCATTTCTTTCTATGGATAGTTGTGTCATCTATGTCTTCTAGGTTTATGACATATACAATTAAATGGTATTAAAAAGGCCTCTGCAAGGAGGTGGAGGCGGGGCCCTTTCTGTAATGCTGCTTAGCATGTCCTCAATTCCCTCAACACAGAAAGTGGAAAAAGACTCTGTGAGGCTTGAGGACCTCAAAGCCAATAATCCTGTGCAAGGATTTGGAAGTGGTGTCTCTAGCACTTCTAGCACATCTGCGAGTCCTGCACTGCAGCAAGTGAAAAGGACTCTCTGGGGTAGATGCACTTCAAACCACCTAATCCAGAACAAAGAGGTGAAGGAGGGGCCCAGTCTGTAGGGCTACTTAGCCTGTCCTCAAGTCGGCGGCATTTATAGTGAAAAATACTTTGTCGACATTGTGGACCCTTACAATCCAAAATCGTCTGGAAGGAAGTGGAGGCTGGGCCTTGTCTGTAGTTATAATTAGAGCATCCTTGAGTCCCCCAGTGCCACACGAGCCCCTTTGCGGTCCAAGCAAAAGTCAGGCCATGAGCAAGCAAATCTGTACAATGTGAATCTATCAGTCCGTCAACCTTGTTTGATTGGCAAAGTGACTGAAAAGGTTACCCAGACTCTTTAATTCAAAGGTCCAGGAGAAATGTTTATCACACTAATATGCTCTCAATGTGCAAGCACTATTACAGAGATATTATGTGATAAATGTAATCTTTTTTTGGAATGTAGTCCCAAATCTCTGTATGAATGGGGAATATTGACACTCTCCTAATTAATTTAGAGGACAGGGTACCGTATGTAAAGGTTTGCCTCAAAGGGCAATCTACAGCTGCCCTGAGCCCACACCTGCTGTATCCTATTCCAGTAGCCTTTCACGTTAGTGGATGTAGATTGTTCTGGTCTGCTTCCTGTCTCGCAGAGTGTGTGCTGTGCGGGCCGTGTGGAGGCCCAGTCTGCTCCCGTGCCGTGATGAGCCGAACCCGTACCTGGAAATCATTGTTGCTGCTGCTGGTGGTGGCGATGCCGAATCTGAGTTTGAGCCGCCGCTGAAACCAGCGAGTCCAGTACCGCTGCTCCTGGTTTACTTGGAGGTAGAAGTCCCTGGCGGGAGTGTTAGCGGAGGCAGGACCAAGTGGCCAAGCCCTGCCTCTGCCCGAGGTGTTCCCGGGGCGTTCTCGCCGACAGCATGCCCCGGGCAATCCAAGGAGGCGGCCCGGGCCCGGCTAGGACTGGGGGCGAGCCTGTGGGCTGCTGGTGTTCGCCACTCGTGGCGCCTGCCCTGGAGAGTCCTGGTGACACCCACTCACCAGCACCCCTCACTAGTGTTAACAGTGCCATGAGACGCAATGGGGATTGAGAAGAACCCCTGTCAGGTGACATCATCGCCACTGTCTGTAGCTGTTTGTGATTAGGAGAAATGAGACTGAGCAGAGCTCTCGAAAAGAAGGATTTAGGTGCAAAAGATGAGGTGAGGAGAGAGGAAGAGAGGGCCAGAGACTGAAGACTTGAGGGTCAGAGGGTTGGGGCACTGTTGGATTACCTTGGTCCCCTTCTGCAGGAAGAGCCTGGGGCAGCCGTGTGGAGGGAGTTCGGTGAGGCAGAGAGGCGGGGCGTGGGAGGGGCAGGGTGGGAGGTGCTAAAAAACGGAATATGGATATAAGTAAACAATAAATTAATACAACGAATTTCGTAGCGCGCCCTGCATTGCAAAAGGTGATGCAGGGCGCTACGAAATTCGTTTTATTTATTAAATTGTTTACTTACCTCCAATTATCCATATTCCGGTTTTGAGCACCCCCCACCCCACCCTGCCCCGCCTCTCTGCCAGACCGAACTCCCTCCACGGCCCGCGGCTGGCCTGGGGTGCAAATTGGAGCCAGAGGGAGGTGCAAGGTGGACGATTACTTCACTCATCCACTTTTAGTCACCCAGGACTGTCCCTCATGAAGGATTCCCCCAATTGACCCCGCCTCGGCCGCTTATACCCTCATCCTTTCGGACACTAATCCTGATGCTGACACTAACTCAGGCAGCAGCATCTACCAGACCAGAACAGTCGCCTACCTCCCCGAATTTGCGCTCTTTCTCTACCATCATCTACCACTTGGATTTCGCTCCTGCTCCCCTCTCGAACTATGCTGCACCATTATTCAGCCACTGAAATAGGTGTCAGCCCCAGCACCAGCATCAGGGTAGTAGAGGCACTCTGACTAGCTGCTAATATGAACATCGGAATATTCTTTGCACCTTGGCAACGAGGAGGGAACATGAAATCAGCCAATCAATTTTTTTGGCCATCAACCCTGGCCCCTAGGGAGGCTAATCACATCAAACCCGGCAACCAGTTAGGCGCACTATTAGTGTCAGAAAGAATGAGGGTAGCCCCTAGGGAAGCTAATCACATCAAACCCGGCAACTAGTCAGGCGCACTATGAGGTCTGGGAAAGAAAGGCGAACAGCAACCTCGGTCTCTGACAAAAGGAAATGGAAGTGCAAAGAGCCATGTGAATCTAAAAAAGGACTCGTACGGATGGCAGTCCATGACACACCCGATCATATGGACCTAGTCAAGATAGACTGTGTCTCCCAAACCAAACAATAGGAACTGGCTACCAAACAAAGATCTACATGAACTTCTCATTTGTGAAGCATGCAGGGGCAGTACTGAGCTCAGGCATCAAAGAGCTTAGGGGTCTCCCCTCTCCTCTGCACCCAGGGGTAATAGTTCAAACAGAAATAGCAGCTGCGTCCCTAGCGCCAGCAAGCAAATGGAGATCAAAAAATGGTCAAAGAAGTACAAGACATAAGAAGCAGCTACGAATTGACAGCACAAGAAAGAGGAATCTATGAACAGGCAACAGGCCCAAACCAAGCACTGAATGCAAAGGCCCCACACCTCTCATTATACGGGAAGCCGCTGCGGCTCCACTTGAACCGAAAATCATAATTTTCCCCTAAATTAACTTAAAGCCTTATTTGTCCATGGCCCACACATGCTTCAAGCAATACTGGCTACAACAGAGGCAACTAGAGTAGAAGATGCTTTAAGCAGCCACCTAACAGCTATCTGCGAGGGACCTTATCCACTGACCAGCCCTGACTCCCATGACTGCACACAGATCAACACTAAGGAGAAAGAGAAATCTGAATGCAAAGAGGAAGAGTCTGTCATTATTTCAAGTGTTTTTGCCCTGAACACAATAGAATATCAGGCAGCGATTTAACATGACAAAATTGACTGTGGCATGAAGATGACAGACACTAAGGGGCAGATGTATCAAAAGGTTTTACCCATTCTGTGTCTATGGGAAAATCTGTTCATACATATGGCCCTAAATCAGAGGAAACTGCGAAAGCTGAAATAAGTAACACCTCATACCTTACAACAGAAGAGTGGGAAAGGCTCGTAGCCTCATACCCCCCAGATATACTGCAGGAGGGCAGTAATATAGGCCATCAAGAAAGGGTTGCTGAGGAATTGCCAAAGGGAACGGAAAACCTATGGTCGTCTTTATTAAACACTCTACAACTCTCAATGAAAGCGATGCAGAGTCACTCAGACAAAATGTACATGCAACTATCTCTTCTTAACTTCCTGGCAATGCATGTTTCAAACATTGATAACAAACTTTCTGACATGATTAACTTGATCAAGAGGTTCCAAGCTGAAGCACACATAATTCAGCCAAGCTGCATTTGCTTCATGATCGTCGGCAAACTGACAACAATACCATCACTAACGGGGGAGCTCTTCTCCGTGTTAAAAAAACAAGAACCAACAATAAAAGAGAACATCACAACAGCCAAGAGAATGACACGACAAGCTCAACTTCCAGCAGCGCAGGGGCAAAGACTCAGCAGAGCCAGAAGCAAGAATCTCCTAATAAGTCTCCTAATTGTAAAGGGCCGTTCGAACGAACCTCCACGGGGAAGAACAGCGAATCACCTACATAACTACATAAGCGAAAAGACTAAAGTCTCAAGAGCGAGCACAGGCCACGAACATTCCACCGAAAATTATATCGTAGCAGGCCCTGGGGATACAGATCCTGAGTCTACAGTGCACTGCAGCAATAGGCAAAGGAACTAGCAGCAAGCAGTTTCCACAGCCTTCCAGGGCAACCAGAAGAAGAAGAAGAAGTGGGGAATACAAAGCATGAAATAAAACACCACCGGAAACAGAGACAGAAAGGCAGGAATCAGAACACCCACATAATGGCATACTTTCAAGCAGGAACAGGGACACTAATTGGGGATAAAGAGATACAGAGGTCAACTGGGCATCTACAACCTTACAGACCATGGAGATCCCCATTATTCCAGCAAATTCAAATGAATAACACGGGCAGAGATCTCAGAGGGAAAATTAGAAATTATTGCCAGGGAAACCACACGGCTGGACCAACAATAGGGACCCAATATGGGTCAACCTGTGGCAGCTCAAAAACTCTTTGGACTGAAGCACTGAAAACTCACACAAAGAGAATTCCTCTGATTCAAGAAGATTTGTCATCTCCAGAAAACAACTCAAATAGTAATCATTAGGAGGAGCCCAAGACTCGCACTATCTTGCTCATCCCTGAGTACAAATCCAAAAGCCGGGGAGACATTTCAAACAGAGAAAATATTCTACGACTGCTATCATCCATCAGTAACCTGGCAGACATAAGCTCATGAGAGCTGGAGTCTATAGAGGTCAAGGATCTTAAACACCTGTCAGACCAAGAGGTGACAAAGATGACCTGGGCCACACAGGAAATAGCTAAAAGAATCATGGATGAGGAAAACCAATTAAATGCCTGGGGGATCTGACTGAAACTAGCAGGTATCCAGAGCCTCTGCTCAAAACCCAGCAAGAGCAGGAAACCAGCAGGCACAAAAAGAAGAATAACACAGGAAAGCCTCATTCAGTGCTCAAAGGGGCTCGAAGTATCTCTGTCTCGCAGACAGAAAAAAAATCTTGGAACCCGCCACAAACACAGGGAAGCTTTAAACCAAACGACTGGACTTGGAAAGCAAGAACAATCAACGTACAGACTAAGAACACCTGACAAGGCCCGGAAAAAAACACATCAGCTATCTCTCATTTAAGATTATGTTCCTGGAACATAAATGGACTAGGAAAAAAATGATGGACACACATTTTCTGCTGTATTTCCAGCAATTTGATCACATTTTACTTCAGGAAACCTAGTAAGATCAACCACATCAACCACAAGGCTTCAAATCATACCATCTATCAGTGGTTAGAAGTGCTAAATTTGGGCATTTAAAAGGAGGACTTACAATCTACACCTCAATCAAGAGCATAAACACAATTAAGGAACTGGATATTAAAATGACAACAACTAATGGCATAAAAGCAATATAAATGAACTTAGGAGGAGACATCACCAACCAAAAGTTAATACTGCTAAATATATACATCCACCCATGTATGTATGTGTATGAATGTAGGACATTTATAGAGCACAGGAATCACCCCCGAAGGGGTATCTTCACGCTAACATAGAAGAACGGATCAGACAGGCCCAGACTACCCTACCTCAGGGCTTGAATAATTCCATCTTCAAAGGTTTTTTTAAGCGAACAAGACTAGGGCATTAACGTAAATCCTCTGGCAGAGAATTCCAATATTTTAGGGCCAGATAGGTAATGGTTTTGCCTCCAGATCGTGTTTTCTTAAAACGAGGGACCACCATTAACCATTTTCCTTCTGATCTGAGACACCGGTTCAGGCCGTGCACTTTGAACCGCCATGTAGCTTGGGCAGGTGCCCTAAACAACTCTGTGAGTGAAGCAACAGAGCTTAAACTTTATTCTCTGGTGGATAGGAAGCCAATGAAGACATTTCAGTAATGGCCCAAGGGGGGTGCAGGGTGGTTTATTGAGAGCTAGGCTTCCGGCCACATTCTGGACGATCTGCAGTCTGCTAAGAGAAGATTCATTCTCGGATGCCAAAAAAGCATTACAATAGTCCAGGTGACCTATAATCAACGCCTGAATTAGGGTTCTACATACTGAGAGGGGGAGCCACATAAACACTCTGCGCAAAAGGCTCAAGGTATGATAGTAGGTCCCGGCAGTGGTCATGATTTGATCCTTCATCAATAACCGTACATCCAGCGGGACCCCTAGATTTTTTGCCACCGCGGTTGGAACGGGAGAAGGTCCTAACACTGTCGGCCTGCACTCAGAGGACCAGGAAGTTAGCGCAGCACCAAACAGCAAGATTTCTGTTTTGGCCGCATTTAGCTGCAAAAAGTGTTCCATCATCCAATCTGCTATGGTGGACATGCCCTTTGCAAAATGCTGGTCGACTAGCTCCATGTCCATATCAAGGAATAGGAGTAATTGTGTATCGTATGCGTAGGAGAACAGCGTAAAGCCGTACTCTCGAATGACTTTAGCAAGGGGGGGCCACATAGATGTTAACACCTTACATGCTGGTGACGGAACCACTCCGTCACCAGCCTCGGACGCGCTGTGCTGGTGACGGAGTGATTCCGTCACAGCCCGGCCGCAGCGCCTGTGTGGTGCTGATTTTGCGCCTGCGTGGCGCGTTCTATTGAGCGGGTGGGGCCGTGACGGAACCACTCTGTCACAAGCACAGCGTGCCCGAGGCTTGTGACGGAGCGGTTCCGTCCCGAGCATGGGAGCGCCGCGTGGCCCCCCTCCCCCCTAGCGCTGCGGCGGAATTACCGCCGCAGCCAAGGGGTTAAATAAGGTCGGTCTCAGACAAGAACCCTGTGGCACCCCCTTGCTAAGCTTCACAGTGGGAGATCGAAAAAATCAAGATTGGCAGTTTGCGTAAGCTGATCTAAAAAGCTAACAAGCCAATCAAGAGCCAGCCCCTGCAGACCGGCCTCTCTCAGTCGAAATATACATTTCTGATGAGAGACTGTGTCAAAGGCTGCTGTTAGATCCAACAAGACCAACAACACTCCTTTGTTATCATCCAAGGCCATTTTAATATAATCCGTTACCTCAATGAGCGTTGTCTCAGTGGAATAGTTGGATCTAAACCCAGACTGGGAAGGATCAAGGATGCCGTTGGTCTCAAAATAGTCCATTAATTGCATGTTAACATGGCTCTCTGCCATTTTTCCCATAAGAGAAGGAGCAAAATGGAATTATAGTTGGAGAAACCTTCTGTAGGCACCTGATCTTTCTTCTTGATAGGTAGCACTTGGGCAACCTTCTCATCTAAAGGCACACTGCCTTCACTTAACGATATGTTCAAGATCTCAGCAATGGGGCGGCCAGGAGAGAGCAAGGAGAGCAAATTTGTAGGCGGGCATAATATCCAAAGGAGTTCCGGATTTAGCCTTTTTTTAGCATGGCTTCTACCTGCAAGACCTCAATATCCTTAAGCTGTTTCAGACCTTCACCTGAGCCTACTAGCGGTAATGATTCAGATTTAGTAGGTAGCACCTGGCAAGTGTTTTGAGAAAATTGTTTATAAATCAGGTTGATTTTATCGTTGAAGTGTGCAGCTATTTTATCACACAGACCCTGAGAGGGGGTGACCAGCTGTGTGCATACTGTGGGATTGGTAAGGGAGTTAAGAATGTTATAGAGATCCTTTGACAAATTACCTGCCTGATTAAGTTTAGTTATAATAAGGTCTTTGCATACCTTTTTTTAATTCTATGGTAGTTAGAGAGGGCCAGTTTGAATTTAAATATTTGTGTTTCTAACTGGGAATTACGCCAGGATTTTTCTAGGTGTTTGCATCTAGATTTTTCACTGCGTAGGTCATCAGTGTACCATTCTTCACTTTTTTTCTTAGAGTTGCTGGGTTGATGTGTCATGGGAGCCAGCCTGTCTATAGTAAACAACAAAGGGGACAATGAGGGCTTGATAAAGGTCCACCTTATTTGCCCTGGCTAGAACTAGAAGACAAAAAGGTACCGTGTTCCTGGGTGGAAAGTTGGCCACCTGGTGAGTACTCGAGTGGTGGGGAGGTGGGGAATAGCTCCTTTCAGAACTACAACCCTCACACACCCAGCAAGCTAGGTGTCATGCTTCATCATATGGGTCTGCTCCTCGTCAAGCCGGTGCTGCAATGCTCGACGGGCACCCATAAAGGGGCTCTTTATCAGAGATCTTTTGTTCCTTGCCGTATAGGTGCCGTGGGTGTGAGGGGCCTGGTAAGATGTAGATGTGGTGTGTGGGTTAAAACAGGTAAGGGAATCCTCTATAATTATTTTTATTTGGAGAAGTCACAACCTGATTAAAAAGTAAAAAGAAGAAGGGGGGGGCGACTATTTTCTTCACTTTTTTTCTTAGAATTGCTGGGTTGATGTGTCATGGGAGCCAGACTCTCTATCAAATCACTCATGGTATCTTTTAAAATCCTAAGTTTCATTGTGCCGTCCATATGCCCATTAAAACAAGGGGGGACTTATATTTTTCTAAAAGATTCGGTTGGAACTCTGTGTCAACGCCTTTGAGGACCATTCAAAGGGCAACCTGCCGTTAGGGGTCTAATGCTGCTGTTGATCCTAAAAGGAATCATAAAATGATCTGACCACATCAATGGGCAGGCAGAATCAACAACAATATGTAATGATGTGTAAAGTATAATATTCAGCGTATGTCCGGCTGAGTGTGTGGGCCCAGAATTGATCTTATTTAAGCCTCAAGTGGCCATGTTAGCTAGAAAGCTTGCAGCCTCTGTATTCTCCTTTTCTTGGACATTAAAATCTCCAAGTAGCAGGAAGTGCTTAGATGTAATTATGTAAGGGCCAATTTTCTCCATAATTTAAAAGTTAAAGGGCCCGAATCGGTATTTAAGAAGTGGTAAAAAAGAGGAGGGCAGATGTAGGTAATTTCATTTTTATAATTACTGAATCGGAAGGAATCGGTATTTACCGATTCGGTAAATACCGAATCGGTAATGCCCATTGATTCCTATGGGCATTGAAGCACATAGGAATCAATGGGCATTACCGAATCGGTATTTACCAAATCGGTAAATACCGAATTTTGCAAGGGTGCAGGGGGTGTCACTTTGACACCCTCTGGCACCCCAATTACAGGCATGTGTGCCATGTGGCACACAGACATGCCCTAAGGGCATGTCTGTGTGTCACATGGCACAGGTGTGCATGCACAGATGTGCATGCACACCTGGATTCGGTATTTTACCACCCAATTGGATTGGGTGGTAAAATACCGATTCCTAAAGGCCTGTGGCACTGTTTGCAGTGCCACCTACATGTGAGATTTACCGAATCGGTAAAATTACCGATTCGGTATTTTACAGAATCAGTAAATTTACCGATTCAGTAAATTTACCAATTCAGTAAAAAAGGTCCCCTACATCTCAATGACCCATTTACCGGTCGGTAACGGCCGAATTCGGCCGTTACCGACTGGTAATGGCCACCTACATCGGGCCCAAAATCTTTTAGTGGCCCAGGCGGGCGATAAACAAGAGCACCCTTTAGAGTGTCTTGGGGTGTCAGCTCAAATTTAAATATGCACATTTCCATCGTATTATCCAGGATGGAATAAATCACTGTAACTCTCAGCGCCTCTCTATGTATTATGGAAACCCCACCACCCACTTTCCCTACTCTGTCCAGCCTGAGAATCCCGTAGTACTCTGGGAGGGTGAGGGCAATATCAGGCAGGGAGGTGGGTTTGAGCCATGTTTCTGTTAGAAAGCCAAGATCTGGGGATTCTGAGCTCATTAGATCCCAGAGTTCAGTGGCATGTTTGGGAAGCGAGCATATGTTTGCCAGAAACCCCTTCCAGGAACAAGCCTGATTGGAAGAGTGGTGCCTAGCAAGACTATTAGCTGTCCCGCCCTCCCTGTCACGTTTTCCCTAATAGTATTGGTGCCTTTTATGCCCGGCACGATATCAGTACAAGTGAAATGACAATGTGAGCAGGCAAAAGGACCTTTTAGCTTAGCAATCGTATGAGAATGCGGACATGATGGCAAATCATGTCTCACCTGAAAAAGTTGAGAGGACGTATAGGTGAGCCAAGGAGCGGTATCAGTCTGCAAACTGGCAGAGTTTCTGGCTCCTGGCGATGTACCGGCACAGACGGGCAGACAGCCTTGCCTTTTGCGCGCCAGCGGTGCGTCCGCTGCGCGGCTGTGCAAGCATGCTGTTAAAATACCCCAAAGCCGGAAGTTAATAATCAGGAGGAGGAGCCAAGTCCCTCCACAGAAACAGCACCAAAAGCTGTGGTGGACCAGGGACCGGCAATCCACTAAAGTGCGAGTGCAGGTAAGCTTTAGCACAAATGCCTCAATACAAAAATGTTTAAAAGGTTACAAAATCAGCAAGATTAAAAAAGAGCAGCGAGTAACTAGTGTTCAAGGAGCATGTCTCTGTGCCTGCCAGCGCGCTACTGTCTATTGCTGCACGGCTGTGCAAGCATGCTGTTAAAATAGTCCAATGCCGGAAGTTAATAATCAGGGGAGGAGTCACGTCCCTCCTCACAAATGGCACCAAAAGCCACGGTGGACCAGGGACTGGCAATCCACTAAAGTGAGAGTGCAGGTAAGCTTTAGCACAAATGCCAAAATACAAAAACGTTTAAAAAGTTAAAAAAATCAGCAAGATTAAAAAAAGAGCAGTGATTAACTAGTGTTCAAGGAGCATGTCTCTGTGTCTGCTGGCGCACTATTATCTATTGCTGTTATCTATTATCTATGACACAAAAGCTGGCATAAACCTCTTGGGCTCAGAATGAATGAGAATACTTTCAGAGGAGGCCACCCCAAATGTTAATGTAACAGGCGATTTTAACATGCACCTTTCAAGGCCCCTAGAAACGGACCACTTAGTGGAAGAACATTTTTTGGCATGGGTTTCACACACCAAGAAGAAAGCTAATAGGGCAACTAATCCAGGCGACCAAAATAATTTTTAAAAGACCTAGAACATCTGAACCTGGTGGCACAAAACGGACGTTTCCCGGGGGATCGCCCCCCCCCCCCGGTGGTGAACTTTCATAATTCACTAACGAATACAACAATAAGTTATACCTTTGTATGAATATCACTGATCAGTAAAATCGCAGACTTTCAGATAGGTATAATGGACCATAGCGATCATCTACCACAAGAGATTACTCTGAACATACAAGTTGCAACACTAACCCAGTCAGTGGGGAATTCAAGCATGATGTATACAGCTAACAACAGAACAATCAAATGCAAAACGCGTAACCCAGAAAACTTCTGAGTCTGGGCTAAAAACGTCAGAGAAGGAAACAAATCAGCGAATGCAAGTATTCCAATCTGCTGGGAAAACTTCACCAAAAGTCTCGGGGCACCTACACAAAAAGAGAAGAGTCCCGCGTAACAATAAAAACAAATTCGTAACAGAGTATGCTTCCCTTGTCATGCAGCCTGCAAAGTTGACAACTCCCAATAGAACAAAAGATCCGACTAAGGCTTCTCAAGAGAGAAATTAACAGTGGAGTGTGGAGTCTCTGCCAAACGGGCCCAGATGATGCCATCCAAGAGGGAACTAAGGATCCTAAAAATTATGAAGAAGAAACTCATCTGGCAATCAAATAGGGAAACAGAAGATAGGCTGTAGGTCAAACTCTTACATGAAGCAAAAACAAATAGCACAAGATTTTGGAGCACAGTGAACAACTTAAACAACCCTCGGGCACCAGGAATAAACTCACATCTGACAGAAGAAGCCTGGGCTAACTACCTCTGGCACCATTTCTACACAGAACAACTCGATATCAAACACAAAACATAAGAAACTAGCATCACATATCCAAGTCAGCTAAACTGATAGAAGAATATCTCATAGTTTTCACAAACAAACAGATCATGTATAGGATAGCAAAAGGCAGGGCAGCGGGGTGCCGGGTCAAAACTTCATTCCACCAATCATGTACAAACAAGACCTGGAATACTGGGCAGTAGCATAATCACCACAATTCTAACCAATCACAGAAGTGGAAAGAATACCAGACTCTTGGAAGTGGTCAATCATCTCTCCAATCCATCAAAAGGCAGCAAAAACATATAGGCTTATCGCCTTACTAGATAACAATGCCGAATAATATGCCGGTCTTCTACTGGAAGAGCTCATGGATTGGGTGACCGAAAAGGCAATAATCCCAATCAATCAAACAGGATTTCGCCAATCTACTCGCCTGATCCCTTTTGATAGACGCTGCCAAAAACATCAACCAGCCACTCTTCATTCGCTTTATTGATTATTCATCTACCTTTGACTACATTGATAGGAAGAAACTATGGGATAAGCTATCCAAAAGAAAAATCCCACTGAGACTCTTGATGCAGCTGATTCTACTCCACACTGATACGTGGGTACAAAAAAAACTGGGACCTGGCTACTGCCTATTTCGAAAGATACAGACGTCCAAGTGGCTCAAACAAGGTTGAGTAATGTGCACTGCTTGTTGACTGTTTCTAACCTAGATGTTCAATTGATAAACTATACTGAGTTTGGAAAAAAACTTCAATAAAAATATGTATGAAAAAAATACAAAAAACACACCGTTTATATGTTTATAAACAATAGAAAAAGCCTGATTTAGTTCATAATTTTATGCTCTGGTTACCCTATTATTAGAACACCCAGAGATAGACTGTGAATAAAAAAGTATCAATATATGACAGTAAACCAAGTATGATGATTATAAAAATAATTATTGACATAACATGCATAGGTGGCACAGAAATATGTGAAGACACTGAGGGTTGTTTTTACCTAGTTCTGTTGTACTAATTGTTGCTTGGTCTGTTTGGGGTGGCTCTCTCATGAAGTCACACAGTAGGACTAGGGTTACATGTGGACTTATTAATGGTATGGCATGAAAAAAACACATCAAGATTAAGAACTAACCACTGTTCTGCAGCGAGGACCGTTCTGGAGCGAGGACCAAGAGCCTTTTTTTATGCTTTTGTGATCTGTAATTACATTTCTTTCACTACTTTGTCAAGGTAGAGAACCCACTTGTATCCTACCATGCCCCTTTGAACAGCCAACTCGTGGAGAATATCTGTTGGGAATTGCTTCCTTATAAACTGCCCACACAAGGGTGTGTTCTATTTGGTTACATTTACACATCTGTTACTCATGTCAGAGGACAGGGGAAGCCCGAGCTAAACCGTGGGCTGAGAAGAGGGAATCCTCAATACCCGCTGCGGCCCCGGGTCTCCTTTGTCAACTACCGGACCGCTCCCATTCCCACATTATAATTGGAACGTGGGTGCAGTGTTTTCCTTAATATGGGTAGGAGCTGTTCTCAAGCCCTCCATGATTCAGGGTGTGTCTACCCTTCCTTGTTGGCACCGCAGACGCATTTCCTGTGGCGTGTCTGACGTGCACCGTACATCATGCTGGTACGTAGCCCGTGATATCAACATGGTAGCACTGGTTATTTCTCAACAACTCCAAACCCTGTCCTGCTGTATCAAGGGACATGTAGTTCGTCCCTTGATACCCAGATACAGTAGTTTGTGTATTTTTTTACGTGATCATCAAAATATGCCGATAATAAATATATCCTACCATGCCCCTTCAAGGTAACTGTGTCTTATTTGTTGGCCACCACGTTAGATTGCGTAGGCATTTTTGGCCCTTACCATAACAAAATAAACCAAGGTAAATATGTCTTATTTGTAGACTACTGACTAGTATAAATTCCCTTTTTTTCCTTATTTTCAATGTAATGTATAAAACATCATCTCCCCCCTTCTTGGGGAATGTTATACAATGGCGGGAGTACTCAATTTTTCAATGTTTCCAGGTTACCAGTTCACCAGTTCCCTCACCCGCTCCTAAGATCTCCATGGGATATAAGGTGGGTGGAGTTCACAGAGTCCCACTATGTGGAAAAAAACTCCACTGCTCTTTGCAGTGTTCCGCGTTCGAGTGGAGTTTGCCCATGCATCCATTTGTGTTGCGTTGGGAACGTGGAGTGTATTCGTGGACTCCGTAATCGCGCTGGAATAGCACTATGTGGTCCTGAAGTGTGCTTGCATTCTAAAACGCGTGCGAACATGGGCACAGCCATCTTGTTGTTCTGCTCAATGTTATGGTGCTGGCCCAAATTTTTCATCTCTTGTTAATCTATGTCGTCCTCCTCCTTTATTACTTTTCTACCCCTAATGTTTTATTTTTACAATAGTGTGTGTCTTTGTGTTTGTGTATTTTATATTTTTGTTTACATCTTTTTGTGTTTTTGTGACTTTTTGACTTAGTATATTTTACCTTTTTTCCTTATTTCTTTCTTCTCTACTTTCCCCTTCTTTTGCTTCTTATTTTATTATTTTCCCACCCAGCGCCATGGCAGAGGGGCATTATCCATGCACGCAGTGCTGCCGCCCAGGTGTGCAGCTCAGGGTTATCTTTGGGGAGTAGCAGGTGGCAGCACTAGTTTTTTATGTGCAGTGTCACCTCCCCTCTATTCTGTTAGCAGGCAGTAGGGCCGGTAGTGGCAACTCTGTGTCGGAGCATCAGCACTGCTGGGGGATTGAGCGCTGGTGCGTGCGGCTCATCTGCGAGATTCAGAGCACCGCCCAGCAGCTGAGGCACCGCTGGTTCAACATTCTCCACAGGGAGCAGGACCTGCTTGACCTGCTGGGCATCAAGGTTCCAGAGCTTGGTGCATATTAATTATTTGTTGTGTTTGTGTTCTATAATGCTAAAAAAATAAATCGTATAGAATACTGTTCACACATAGAGGTAAGTTATGTTTAGTAACGTTTACACTGGTATATTATTGTGTGATCCAATTTCTAGTTTCTGCTAGGCAGGTGTCGCTACTTAATCGCATCCATCAGGCGCTAGCCTTGGCTGATTAATGTAGAAGCCATTGCAGACTTTTTCTTCTGTCACTATAGTAAATCACTGAGTTGCACGTTCTCTCTGTGACTTAGTTCATACAGCTGGTACAGTTCCAGGGAGACCTGCTCCCAGAATGTGCATGCATGCCGCGCTGTAATGCCTCGTCATATTTTTCCAGGAGGCGGGGAGCTACCTCATATTGGTAGGCTTTGTAAAAATCCCCAGAAAGCCCATCAGACCAGGGGTACGACTGCTAGCTAGATCCTTTATTGCCAGTTTGATTTCTCAGTGTTAATTGGGGCGGCTAAAAAATCTTGTTGTCCCTCCTCAAGCCATACCCTCTCTTGTAAATAATCATTGAGGGTCTGACCTGAAAGTGGACATCTTGTCTGATACAATTTGGTATAGTGGTCAAGAAAAGCCATAGTGATGTCCGTCCCTTTCGTCAGTTAGTCTCCCGATTCAGTGTCTGATTGCGTGACCAATGCATACTGGTATTGCGGCCTACGGAGGTGTGCAAGTGTTCTACCAGGTCTCTCCCGTACACATGTGCCCTGGCATATTTTCCTGTATGTTAGATTTGGGGGTCTTTAGTTGGCATAGGTAGGTTCCTGTGACAAATAGGGACCGTTGCGTCTTGTCAGGGTAAGGGGCTGTACTCCTAAAATAACCCATGCTCACCCCCTTGGTAACTTGGCACGAGCAGGTAGGCTTATCTCAGAGGCAGTGTGTAAAACATTTGTGAACACATACAGTAATACAGTGACAACACTACAGATGGACACCACAGAGGTTGTATTATAAAAATAAGTATTTTGATATAGACTTAACACAAAACCAAACAACAAAAATCCACAATACTGTACTCAGAAAGAGACTTTAAAATGTTATAAAATAGCTCAGTTCTCTCAAGTTGTAAATGCAACACTTTATTCTCAATGTACCTTGAATGCATAACGCAAAGAAAACAAAAGGGTTGCAGGGAAGTTGATGCGTCGGTTCCTTACACGCAGGGGAGTGGATGCATCAGTTCCTTACTGCTCGACAGGGGAATTGATGCTCGCTTCCTTACTGTGTGGGGAGGTGATGCGTCAGTTTCTTACTGCTCTCCAATACGATGCAACAAGATGGCACCTCGATGCAATACTCTTCTCCGGTGCAATACGACAAAATGGCGTCTTGGTTGCAATGCGACAACGTTGGTGCAATGTGTGCACGCCCAATGCTGTGCGGCGACTCGATGATCTTTGGAGCCGCATCGTGGCTCTGTGACGCGCTTCTCAGGTGATGCGGCGATGACCTATGTGGCAGTGTCCCGCTTCTCCGGTGATGCGCCGCGCTTCAGCGATGCGATGAGGACAGCGGCAGCGGCAACTCGCTTCTTCGGCAATGCAATGACAGCTTTAGCAATACGCTTTTCGTTGTGGCATCGCGCTTCCAGCACCCAGCGACACGCAGTCTCTCAGGAGGCCCAGCACAACAGCAGGCACTTCAATTTCTAGCAAGGGAATTCATGGGGGAGCTGGTTGGTGAAGTATTGTATCCCTGAGACTTCAGGCAAGAGGCAATCTCTAGTTCAAGCCCTTGAAGGTTCTTCTTCGAGTTGATGGAAAGCACACTCAGTCCTTTTCTCCTCTCTTTGGCAATGAAACAACCACTGCAGGTCAACCCCCAACAACACAGCACAGGGCTAGTCTCCTCCTTCAGCTTCCTGGTTCTTCTCCTCAGCAAAGGTTTGTCTTGACTCCCAGAAGTGATCTAAATTTCTGGGGTCTGGGTCCCCTCTTTTATACACCAAAATCCTTTGTCTCTGAAGGCAGAGAGTGTCTGTACCTAAACCAAACCAATTCTGGTCAGTCCTGTAGCACTTTGTTTACAGGACTCCTTCTCTTCCTTTGACAGTGTAGGCCAGGGACATCAGACACAACACAGGAGGTGGAGCCAGTATTGTGGAGGGAAGGCACAGCCCTATTTAGGTCCCAAGCGCAACTCCTCCCTCCCATCTGCAAGCAGATCTCTCTATTCAGCCCTGTGCTGACTCACCCTGTCTCCTGGAATTTCCCAGCCCCTGTCACTCAAACTCCAGACAAGGAATACACAACCTAGCAGAGGCAGGCTTGGATAGTTAGGCAAGAAAATACCTACTTTCTAAAAAGTGGTATTTTCAAACACAGAATGTTAAAACCAACTATACTAAAAGATGTATTTTATCATTCTGAGTTCAGGGATACTAAACTCGAATTTCTACCTATTTCCCTTCGGCAATGCAATGACAGCTGTAGCAATACGCTTTTCGTTGTGGCATCGCGCTTCCAGCACCCAGCGACACGCAGTCTCTCAGGAGGCCCGATTCAGAAAAGGGGGTGGTGATGAACAGAGTGTCTGAATTAAGCAGACCACTCTTACCCAGTCCAAAGATCAGGGCTTGATCCATCACCGTTATTTAGCTCACTGCCCTATCCCAGCTCAGAACCTGGCTATATGCAAATTAGTCTGTCCCTGGCCCAGTGCATCATGGGAACAGGGCAGACCAAACTACCAAGCCAATTCTTCACCAGAAAGGAGACAAGCTTCCGGGGACCGGTTTCTGCCATTTCAGGCGTCGTCGGCCCGGCTTGCTTGAATCCTGATGGAGCAGTGAGCAAGGGACTCATGTCTGAGTATACCCTTCCACGCTTATGGTGGACAAAATGATTCAGAAAAGGGGGTGGTGATGAACAGAGTGTCTGAATTAAGCAGACCACTCTTACCCAGTCCAAAGATCAGGGCTTGATGCATCACCGTTATTTAGCTCACTGCCCCATCCCAGCTCAGAACCTGGCTATATGCAAATTAGTCTGTCCCTGGCCCAGTGCATCATGGGAACAGGGCAGACCAAACTACCAAGCCAATTCTTCACCAGAAAGGAGACAAGCTTCCGGGGACCGGTTTCTGCCATTTCAGGCGTCGTCGGCCCGGCTTGCTTGAATCCTGATGGAGCAGTGAGCAAGGGACTCATGTCTGAGTATACCCTTCCACGCTTATGGTGGACAAAATGATTCAGAAAAGGGGGTGGTGATGAACAGAGTGTCTGAATTAAGCAGACCACTCTTACCCAGTCCAAAGATCAGGGCTTGATCCATCACCGTTATTTAGCTCACTGCCCCATCCCAGCTCAGAACCTGGCTATATGCAAATTAGTCTGTCCCTGGCCCAGTGCATCATGGGAACAGGGCAGACCAAACTACCAAGCCAATTCTTCACCAGAAAGGAGACAAGCTTCCGGGGACCGGTTTCTGCCATTTCAGGCATCGTCGGCCCGGCTTGCTTGAATCCTGATGGAGCAGTGAGCAAGGGACTCATGTCTGAGTATACCCTTCCACGCTTATGGTGGACAAAATGATTCAGAAAAGGGGGTGGTGATGAACAGAGTGTCTGAATTAAGCAGACCACTCTTACCCAGTCCAAAGATCAGGGCTTGATCCATCACCGTTATTTAGCTCACTGCCCCATCCCAGCTCAGAACCTGGCTATATGCAAATTAGTCTGTCCCTGGCCCAGTGCATCATGGGAACAGGGCAGACCAAACTACCAAGCCAATTCTTCACCAGAAAGGAGACAAGCTTCCGGGGACCGGTTTCTGCCATTTCAGGCGTCGTCGGCCCGGCTTGCTTGAATCCTGATGGAGCAGTGAGCAAGGGACTCATGTCTGAGTATACCCTTCCACGCTTAGGAGGCCCAGCACAACAGCAGGCACTTCAATTTCCAGAAAGGGAATTCATGGGGGAGCTGGTTGGTGAAGTATTGTATCCCTGAGACTTCAGGCAAGAGGCAATCTCTAGTTCAAGCCCTTGAAGGTTCTTCTTCGAGTGGATGGAAAGCACACTCAGTCCTTTTCTCCTCTCTTTGGCAATGAAACAACCACTGCAGGTCAACCCCCAACAACACAGCACAGGGCTAGTCTCCTCCTTCAGCTTCCTGGTTCTTCTCCTCAGCAAAGGTTTGTCTTGACTCCCAGAAGTGATCTAAATTTCTGGGGTCTGGGTCCCCTCTTTTATACACCAAAATCCTTTGTCTCTGAAGGCAGAGAGTGTCTGTACCTAAACCAAACCAATTCTGGTCAGTCCTGTAGCACTTTGTTTACAGGACTCCTTCTCTTTCTTTGACAGTGTAGGCCAGGGACATCAGACATATCACAGGAGGTGGAGCCAGTATTGTGGAGGGAAGGCACAGCCCTATTTAGGTCCCAAGCGCAACTCCTCCCTCCCATCTGCATGCAGATCTCTCTATTCAGCCCTGTGCTCACTCACCCTGTCTCCTGGAATTTCCCAGCCCCTGTCACTCAAACTCCAGACAAGGAATACACAACCTAGCAGAGGCAGGCTTGGATAGTTAGACAAGAAAATACCTACTTTCTAAAAAGTGGTATTTTCAAACACAGAATGTTAAAACCAACTATACTAAAAGATGTATTTTATCATTCTGAGTTCTGGGATACTAAACTCAAATTTCTACCTATTTCCCTGAGTCAGTTAGGATTATAAAATGTTATAATCTAACTGCCCATTCTGGCCTTTGGGGAACAGGTAGCCTTGCAATACTGAAAAACGAAAATGGCTGTAATTCACTATTAGGACATGCAAAACACATCAGGGCATGTCCTACCTTTTACCTACAATGCACCCTGCCCTTGGGCCTACCATAGGGGTGATTAATATGTATAAAATGGAAGGTTTAAGGACTTGCAAGTGGGTGCACTTGCCCAGTCAACATGCCAGTACCAGACTGCACCCAGGCTCTGCAATGGCAGACGTGAGACACACTTTACAAGCTGCTCCGGTGGATGGCACAACCAGTGCTGCAAGCCCACCAGCAGCATTGGATTTACAAGCCCTGGGCACATGCAGTGCACTGTACTAGGGTCTGACCAATCAAGCCAATCATGGAGTCACTAATCCATACATCAATTTACCATAGGGAGCACTTGCACTGTGGCACTGAACAGCAGTGGCACAGTGCCCAAAAGCATCTAAAGCCAGCAAAAACATAAGAGGCAACAGCAAAAAAATGGAAGAGAGACCCACGGCAATGGTGCCAGGTCTAACACCATATATTTAACTTCATGAACCACAGCATCAGTGAATTCAGTCATTAAAGCAGAATGATCTCGAAGTACTGTTAATGTTGGGGTGTTTTGCATGAGAACATCAATATCTTTTAGTTTCTGCTGAATTTTTTTCAATTCGTCCCAGATGGAGTTCAGGACTCCGGCGTGTTTTGAAATACATACTACTCGGATAAATGATTTGAAGGCATCCCAAAGTATAAGTTGTGACTCTACGGAACCTTCGTTCAATTCAAAGAATTCTGCAATAGCATCACCGTCTTCACTGTGGAATACTGAGTCTAGTAGCGCATTCGCAGGGAACCTCCACAGGGGAAAATTGTTTGGGAATCAATGGAAAAGCCTCTATCAGCAAAACCGGGGAATTATCGTAAATAGTGTGGGGGAAATATTCAACCCTCTGTATCTCTATCAGAAGCTGTGGTGTGAGATACCAGTGGTCAATACCGGAGCATGATCTAAGTGGGGCTGAATAAAAGGAGTCATTTCGAGACCCAGGTTGGTTGATGCACCAAGGGTCCGCTAACAAGGCTGACCACAGTAATGCGAGAAAGTCTCTAGTGGCCTGCAGTTTAGTGACACAGCCCGGCCCAGTAGTGTCAGTGGTAGGGTCTAATGTGAGATTGAAATCCCCTCCCATTACTATAGTGTCCAAATTAAGTCAATCAATGTGTGATGCTATTCTGGAGTATAAATCGGGTGTGTCTACATTGGGAGCGTATACGTTAACAAGCAGTACAGGCATACACTCAAGAGATCCCTGAACTAATAGGAATATACCTTCCGAGCCGTCAAAACCGAAAGAGTTCGAAAGGGAAGCGTGCGGTGAACTAGGATACACACCCTGTGTGTGTAGGTACTGTAGCAGGAAAAGAACAGATGTTGTCCCTACGATGCTGCAAATGCGTGAGTTGGAAGGATCACGTAGTGCAACTCCTAGAGGAAAGTTATCTGAATATTACTTTTTTTAGTGCCCGTACATTCCAGGACAAGCATCTAATGTTTAAGTCAGTAGTGGTAAATTCCTTTGTAATCATACTATTACCAATAATCGGTTGATGTGACTAGCAAAATTAGACCGTACCTTGTCATGCTGTACCTGGTAGTATTCTCCAAACCAAAAAATGGCTAAGGAACATGAAACGATAATAAACAACCCATCGCAACTCCCCCCCACCCCCATCGGATACTCAAATGTGCGGCACCTGGTAAATCCCAAAGAGATAACAATGAACACAAGGAGAAAGGGAAGGGAGGGAAGGGAGGGAGGAAGGTATAGGAGAGGATGTAGGAAAATATCCTGATGGGAATAGCAGCACTCCAACAGAGCCATCACAAATAAGGATAGTCACTACTAAAGAGACATCCACTTGACCAGAGTCCACAACTATAATTCAGGTCTGTGCTATCATAAAAAGAAGCAAGAAGGCAATGATGGTTTGATCACACTTAAGGCCACTGCAGTTACAGTTCAACGAAGGCAGGCCATGCGTCAGAGTTCAGGTGGAAGAGCAAAGTTCCATGGTCATGGCATGTCAGCAGATTTCCAAATTGTCTCAATCGTCAGAATTGAGCCGGCCCTCCTTGTCTTGCTGCTGTGTCATGTGCTGGAGGTTTTCTCAGTATTTGGCTGCTGCGTCAGGTGTATCGAAAATATGTGATTTGTTTCCAATCTGCACCCGGAGTCTGTCTGGGTATAGCATAGCATATCTGATGTTTGCTTTCTGAAGTGAACGCTTCACATCAGTGTATTTGCGGCGGGCATTCCTGTACCAAGGGCATAAAGTCAGTGCACGGTGAGATATTGGAGCTTTCATTAGTGAGCGAACCACGTTCTCTAGGCAGTTGAAGCGCAGAGTCCTGGTCATTGTAATTGAGGAGTTTGGTGATGATTACCCTAGGGGTCGCCCCAAGTGGCGGTGAAGGCCCAGAGATTTATGAACCCACTCAACAGCGAATTAAAAAGATTCCCTTCAGAACAGTTCAGCCAGAAGGTTTCAATGAACTTGGGCATGGGGCCTGTGTTAGTCGATTCTGCAATCCCAGCTACGCGCAAGTTATTTCTGCGCGAGCGCACTTCTAAATCTTCTGCTTTCGTCGCAAGTTGCTTGAGTAGGATTCTGTCCTACCAGTCTTTTCTGGACAAATGGGTTACTGTCTTCCAGGTTGGAGATTCGTTGCTCTGCTTTTTCGATCCAGGTAAACTGTGCTTCTGTACATCAGTTAATGTCATCTAGGCGGCTGGTAAGAATGTCTAAGTGGGCGTCTATTGACTGAAAGCCTGCCCTGAGCTCGGCCATAATGCCCGCTGAACCCTCAAGCGGACTCTGCCCTGGGTCGGTGACTCCGTCAGTTTCCTCCCTCCTGAGGGTCTTCCCCCAATCAGCATCCTGATTCTCTGAAAAGTGTCACTCATTCAAATGGGTTCTAGTTCTCAATTGTCTCAAAAAATACTAAAAACTTGATTTTTTCCTCTTAAAATATTCCTTATATTTAATTTTTTTCATTCATCCAAACAGATTCCAGATAAGGACTGATCTGAGGGACACTGAATCACCTCTGTCTTGTGCAGTCACTGAACGAATGAACAATGATTCTTCCTTCCAAGAACCAGGATCTACTCCCAGTTGTGGCTAGTTGGTTATGATCTTTTATATCGGACTGTACGAAAAATAGCTGCAGAGACTTGGAAATTTCCCTGGATCTCAGCAATTTCAGCCCCATTTAATCACTGGAAATTTCCATCATAACCAATTACTTCTGCGTTGAAGTAGATACAAAGTAATGGGACTAGGAAGTTCTAACCACATTGTTCCTAGCCAATAACTATAGACCAGAGCAATTTCATTGGGAGTGAGAAATTTTACTGTAGCATTCCAAATTAGTTTAATTAAATGAGTATCAGTGGTGAGAGTGTAAATTGTGGTCCATAAGAATATGAAGTTCTACGCAAAGGGTGGAGAACTGTCAGGGGTCCAGTGTTATCAGCCTTCAATTACTAAAGTGAATTTCAGAAAATGGAAGGGGTACAAAAGGAGACCTTATCCACCCTTTCAACTTACCACTTAAATGAGAGGTCACATAATTCAAGCAAAATACCTCTAGGATAACTTCCACTAAGGGCAAGTAGAACATGGGATATCATTGTTCCTTTTTTGTATCAAAATGCCATTCCAATTGTAACTCATGGGTTAGTTGCAAGAGCATTTTCCTGGCTAGTACCAGCTTCAGGCTACTTATACAAAAATTCTCTACTTGTATCAATCTAAATGTGCTATACATTGCAGATAAATAAACACCCAAGAAGCTGGCCTATAGACAAAGGCATGCCACAGTCGGAAATTCAAAACATATCAAAATGTATTAATAATCAATTCACATTATAATATTTTAAATAGACAATAAAAATGAGACAAATAGCATCCCACACCACACTCACTCAGCCATTCACGCCAACAGACACATAACCATGCATACTTGTACGTCCTGAAATTCAGGAATCAAGCCATACTCACAGCATTGCTTGCTATAAGACCTAACTTGTGAAGTTGGGCAGGAGTTCGATACAGCCTGTGTATGTACTTGAAATAGATAAGGTGCAAACGATTGTTTGGGGAAAGGCGTTTTATCTGAGTACAGCAATACAGCCAATATGCTTGGGAAATCTCAACTTCCAAGTCCTCGCCCCAAGCAGCGTGCGCCCGGTCTGTGAAGATGGAATATGCCTCTAGCGTGTAAGCATAGATTTTAGTGACCAATTTTTTTGTTTTAGGGGAGGAGGAGGCATAAAGAAGATCTAAAGTGGCCATAAAAGGAGGAGGTTGGGGAAAGGTGGGGTGGCTCTTCCTGCACACAGCCCGGAGCTGATAATATAACAGGGTGTCCATGGGGCCAGAATCGGTGTTGAGCGAGAAAAAAAAGTCTCCCGGGTACAGGTCAGGTACTGTAGAGAGGCCCAGACGGGCAGCGTGTTTAACCATCCCAGAAGACTGGAGAGTGGGAAAGGCAGGGTGATGAGTAACCCTGGGCGAAGGACTTCGCTATGCCCACGAAGTGGGCGTAGTGTTGCCTACTTCGCCCTTTGCAAAGTAGGCGAAGCAGGCAACACTACGCCCATTATGTGGGCGTAGCGAAGTTGCCTGCCACCCGCCCCCCTCCCGCCCTCGCTAAATACATAAATTAACTTTTAAAAATGAATAAAAACCACTTACTTTGTCCGCTGCATGCCCGGGGCTCCCTCATGTAATCAAGCCGCAGTCTCGGATACTAATGCGCATGCGCGGCCGCTCGCACATGCGCATTTCTCGCGAGAAATGCGCATGCGCGGGCGGCCACGCATGCGCATTAGTATCCGAGACGGCGGCGCGATTACAAGAGGGAGCCCCGGGGGATGCAGCATACAAGGTAAGTGTTTTTTATTCATTTTTAAAAGGTAATTTAAGTATTTAGGGAGGGCGGAGGGAGGCGGGTGGCGCGTAGTGGGGCTACGCGAAGTGCGTGGGTGGGCGTAGTTTCTCGCCCACTTCACGTAGCTTCACGTAGCCCCACTACGCCTACTATGCCCAGTGATGAGTGATTGGCATCTTGTTAGTGGAGCGCACATCAGAGCCGGAAATTAAGCAAAGCCCGCCCCAAGCCCAGCGCAAGGTTTCGACCGTGTCGATTTCAGAGCGTAGGATTTTCCCCAGGGCGAATAAAGCAGTCGTGAGTGGCCACTGGGCGGCAATGTCGGCCTCCACCAAGAAGTGGGGCTGGAACGGAGTGGGGTGGAGCCAGAAATGAAGAAAACTGGCCTGTGCGCTGTGAGCGTAAAGCTTGAAGTCCGGGGGGCCAAGCCAACCACGTGACATTGGGAGGGTGAGGATGTTATATGCAATCCTGGGTTGCCGTCCGGCCCAAATCAGGGTGATGAGCAAAGAGCGAATCTTACGGAAAAAATGAGCGGTGAGAGGGATGGGTATATTAACGAATAGATATAAGAACTTCGGAAGTACCACCATTTTGGCAATGGCTGTTCGCCCGGCCAAAGAGAGAGGCAGCCGGTTCCAAAGATGGATCTTGGACTCAAACCAGTCCACAGCTCGGCCAAAGATAACCTTCCAAAGTTCATCCACATCCCTGCTCAGCCAAATGCCGAAATATCTAGTGGGCTCAGAAGCCCACACAAAGGGATAATCGGGGACAAAGGGAACAGTTGCGTCTGTAGGAGGGAATAATACCGACTTGTTCCAATTAACCTGAATGCCGGAGTAGCCGCCAAATCGGATCACCTCACGGACCAGTAGACTGAGATTCTCCTGGGGATGGAGGACGTAAAGAGTGATATTGTCCGTGTACATGGAAACTAACAGAGCAAGAGGCGCAAATCCAGTGCCTTTCTGGGTGTGATGTTGTCGAAGACGGGTTGCGAGAGACTCCATCATGACAGCGAAAAGCATAGGGGACAGCGGGTAGCCCTGCGAGTGCCTCGCCCGATAGAAATAGGCTCAGAGATCTGTCCATTGATGTGGAGACGGGTGGTGGGAAGAGTATACAAGAGGAGCACCTTGCGTATGAAGGCCTGACTGAAACCCAAACGGGGCAAGAGAGAAATCAGAAAGGATCACTCGAAGGTATCAAAGGCCTTGGTGGCATTGAGCAGATGCAACGGGTTAATTTGATGGAGGACGAAGAAGATGGTCCGGAGGTTGCGCCACCTGGGATAAAACCGGACTGATCTGGGCGAGCGATAAGTGGCATGAGATGAAGGAGATGGGAAGCAAGCAACTTGGCAAAAATGTTATTGTCTGTATTTATGAGGGATAGGGGACGGTAGGTGTCACGCTGCTCGGGAGGATTGCCCGGCTTGAGAGTTAACACTGCCTCACGCAGTGATTGGGGTAACTGACCCATCTCGATAGACTCATTGTACATGGCAGCTAAAGGAGGAATCAGAAGCGGGCGAAGGCCTTGTAGAAGGAGGCTGGCAGGCCGTCAGTCCCGGGGGCCTTGTCTCCTGGCAAGCCGTTGATTGCTGCTAGAATCTCCTCTTTAGATAAGGGCTCGTCTAAGAACTCCCGATGTAGATTGCCAAGCCAGAGGAGTTGAAGAGTATCAAAATATTGGTCAAGGATCTCGCTAGATGGCACCGACCCGGGTGTATATCATTGTGCATAAAAAGTAGTGAAGCGCACATTAATTTCCTCGGTGGAGGTAGTGCGAGCGGGCCCACTGTCCCAGAGGGCGGTGATATACGACGCAGCTAGAGGCGGACGAAGGAGATTAGTGAGGGCTTTTCCCGGGCAGTCACCCTCACCGAAGCAGCGTGCCCACACCTCTCTGCTGAGGAACACCAGCTCCCTGTTAGCCTTATCAGCTAAGGCAGTCAGCTTCTCTCATATCTGGGCGTGCGCCTCAGGGTGCAGATCCTGGGTGTGGGCAGCATCGAGCACCTTAATCTCCCTTTCAAGTCTGTCCAGGGTACTGTGGATGGAGTCTAGGAACCAGACTGCTTGGAGATACATTCGCCGCAGATGACGGTTTTAAACCCCTCCCAAAGTGTGGATGGGGAGCCCACTGAACCCTTGTTGAGCTCAAAATAGTTCATGATTGTGGTTTGTAACTCGTCGCAGAAGACCGAGTCATGGAACGCATTGGGAGGAATCTGCCAGGAGAAGGCCCGGCAGGGAGAATGCGGGAGGCAGAGGGATAGGCGAACAGGAGCATGGTCTGAGAGGGTGCGCGCCATATGTTCCGCCGAGGTGAGCCAGACCAAAATGTCCGGGGTGGTGATCCATAAGTCTAGTCAAGACCAGCAGCTGCGGGAGCCAGTGACACATGTGCTCTCATGCACAGTGGGGTGAGCATGATGTCAAGCGTCAAAAAGGGTAATGTCCAAGAGAATAGAACTAAGGAGTGAAGTCGCACGCGGATGGGAGACATGGGAGCCAGATCAATCCAAAGTGGAGGACAGTGTCACATTGAAATCGCCCCCCCCAAAGAAGAGCAGCGGGGCCAAAGGAAGAAATGCAGCAAGCATATGGGGATGGGCCTGGAGGGTGCGATGAAGAATTACGAAGCGCCCCGGGGTTAGAGAGCACCTGAGAGGTCTGCCATGGGAGCCCACTGTGCAGCACTATGGACACCCCGCGTGAGTAATTGGAGTAAAAGGAAGAATGGATTTCCCCCTAATGTCGGGAGAGTAGTCTAGAGGCGGTAGCCGGTAAAAGATGGGTCTCTTGTAAAAAACAGATAACCACTTTGTGCCGGGACAGATGTGCATGGACCAGACGTGACTTACGGTGGTCGTTGAGCCCATGGACATTCCAAGTACAGAGTGTGGTGTCAGACATGGCATTGTAGCAGGGGAAAGAGTGCCCAGAGGGAGTGAAAAAAGGAATGGAAGCTGTGAGTGGCTACAATGAGCGGGGCAATGAATAATAAGGGGGAAGGCAGTACGATAATCATGGGATCACAGTGACAGGACACAATCAGAAATACAACATGGTCCCCAAGAAAAGGCAGCAATGCAATCAACACCCACCCCTCAATGTGAATATGGGTAGTAGGGAAGAGGAGACTGGTGACCGAAATGTCCAATACATGAGCCTGTGCAGAAAAAACAACAAGGCCTCATGAGGAGGCAATAAACCCCAAACCCCCAACATCCAACATCCCAAGCCCATCCCTCAAACAAAAAACCCCAAGGAATCCCACCACCCTGCACCCACACCAACCTCCCAATCAGGCTGAGATTCCACTCATACCCAACCCCGGGGACCCAAAACTGGGAGGGAGAAAGTCCATGTCCGAGAGAGGAATCATCCCGTGGGGGCATTCTGATGCCCAGCATACGTCCCTGCCAGAAAGACAAGGTGGCAAAGCTTTTAGTAACAGCAGACAACAGAATATGAGCATTGAGAATTGAAGAGAACTACACCAAAGGTGAAAGGATGAGCAGAAATGATCTAGAGACAATGTGAGCCCTGGAATCACTAGACGTCCTACAAGCCTGGGTGGCAAACATTACACCCAGCATGACATCAGCGCGAAGGCTGTCAGAGGGAGAAGGGTGTCCAGCCCAAAGCGCACCCGTGGGGAAAAGGAGCCCTGTGTGGAAGGGAAATGCTGCGTAGGCCATTAACAATCATGAGCATATACAACATGACCTAGAGTCAGGAAAGAAAGTAATGGTGCACTTTGTATCAGTCATTGTCACTCAAGTCGCGCTCTACATTGTCATGTGGGTTTGCAGGAGAGGACTGATTCGACTTGTCCAGTTTCTTTGCGAAGGCTAAGGCGTCCTTGGGATCCGGGAAGACGAGAATTTTTGTGCCCTACTCGACGCGTAGCTTGGCGGGATATGCCAGGGAATATGAGACTTCATGCTTTTGGGGAAGCCGTTTTGTCAGAAGGAACTCACGGCGAGCAGCCTGTGCTGCCAAGGTATAGTAAGGGTAGAAGGACAAGGAGTTACCCTGATGTCAGATCTCTCACTTCTCCCTGGCCGCCCAGAGACAACAACATCACGGTCCCTGACATTAAGGATTTTGTCAATGACTGGGCGAGCCGGCAGGCCCGGGGCAGGTCGATGGCCAAGTGAGCGTTGGGGGTGCTCAACAATGAAAACAGGGGAAAGGATGTCTCCAAAACATTTGCAGATGAGTTGTTTGACAAAGTCCTCCATACATGAGATTTTGGTGGAATGAGGCACGCCCGTTAAGGCTGAGGTTGCTCCTGCAGGAACGCGCCTCCAAATCCTCGTTTTTGTTCTGAATTAGTTCCAGAATCTTGTCCAATTGGAGGAGCTTTTGATGATCCTGGGTGGCGGCATCCTCGGCATCAGAGACCCTTGTTTCAACATGCAGCAGACGAGCGTCATGGGAATCAACACGAGCCTTGACTGTGTCCAGACGGGATGATAGTTGTTCAATCTGGGCAGCTATACCAGTGACAGCGGATTTGTCCTCCAGCTTGATGGATTTGAGGTCGTCCTCCCGCGAAGGGGCCACATCCGAGGGAGCAGTCGTGTTACCTATCTTTGGCTGCTTTGGGTCCGCATGCCCCATGGCAGGGCAAGAGACAAGTGGGCTGGTCCACCACCCAACAGGCAGGGAGGGCAGTATAGCTGAGGCCTCAGGCATGGGGAGGATGACCTAGTGAGAGCCAGGATGGTCCAGCCAGTAGGGCAAAAAGGTGGTGTTGCAGGCCGGCAGGAGGCAAGCCACGACCATGCCTGGAGCGGTGAGCCATGGTGGGGTTTGAGGGCAGAGCCCCAGTGATGACAAGCCGCCACGGATGACACAGCAGGCCCGCTGGCTCCAGCAGTTGAGTGACTGGGAAGGCAGCTGAGTGGTGGCTCTGGGCCGTGGAGGAGGTGCGCAGTGTCCATGAGGTAGGAGCAGGCCGGTGTACAGTGCCATCAGAGGAGACTGTCCAGGTGTGAGCGATGCAGGGGGTAGCAACAGTGGGAAGCATGGCCGAATGGCCTATGGCACGGGGCATGGGCAGTGGGACCAGCGGGTGTGGGCACAGACACAGTGATCCAGAGATCGTGCTGGAGAGTAGGCCCTGTGGTACGGCATGCAACAGCCCCAACCCCACCGCACAGCTCCCACAGCAGCAATGTATACCTGACAGTTCCCAAATGGCCACAGGGGGCCCAGACAGCTGGCAAAGGACCGGGAGGCCCACCAGGGTGGCTCCAGCCAGCTCAGGAGTCAGCAGGATGACAGCGTGAGCACCAGGGACAGGCGCCAGGCTGAGGTGCGGCAGAAGGGCCCCCACTGTAGTGAGGAGGTGGCGATGGAGCAGGTGGAAAGGCTGGGCCACAGATAGACCGGTGCACCCTCGCCATATGTCACAAGGAGCCGAGGGGAGCTGAAAGGCCGCGCAGGAGTGGGGCGGTAGGCAGCGGGGAATCACAGAGGGGGCGCCGCCCACGTCGCCTGGCCTGGAGGAGGAAAGCCAGCGAGGTGGGCGCCCATAACAGGGAGGCGACGCCCGCTTAGAGAGTAGGTCTGGGCTGGGCAGTGTGGTGCACATGCCCTCAATCCCGCCGCACACTGACCACAAAAGCAGCAGCACTCACCAGCATCTGAAGGCAGGAGGTGATGGCAGTCTGCAGTCCGGAGACGAGGGCGTAGAAGGCTGCAATGAAGGAGGATCCAGCTGGTCAGGCCGCGCCAGCCAAAGCGCCCGTTCTCGGGGCCCAGGCCCGGTGGCAGATCTCGGCCCAGTGGGGGTTGAAGTCAGCAATGCACCAAAGTAGTGCGGATCAAGATGGAGTGGAACCAGGTGCATGAGATAATGGTTTCTGCACTATGTTTTACAGATTGTTGGCTCGGCCGGCAGAGCCCACTTAGAGTGAGCCCATTTTGCAGCCGACTAAGCCCCGCCCCCCCAAAGATAACCCCGGAATTGGGGAGAGTGTCGTAATGAATGAAGAAAAGGTTTAATAGATAGTATAAAGAGAAGAGGGGAAAGAAGATAGCCTTGCAGCATACCCCTCTAAAAGGGTAAAATAGGGGAATTGGAACCTACTAACATGTACCGAAGTAGTTGGAGAGCAATAAGGCAAGCTTATAAGAGAATGAATGCCAGGGCCAAAACCATGCCATTTAAGGGCCCACACCATAAAAAGCCAATGAATGCGATCAAAGGCTTTTTTGGCATCTAGGGTAATAGCACCTAAAGGGTAGGAACTCTTAGATGCAAGATATATAATGTTAAAAAAAAGTCCTAGAATTGTCAGCCATATTTCTACCCTTAACAAACTCAGGGGGATATTCTCAAAGAAGTGGTGGTGAGAGGCAGTCCCATGACTTAACGCCAAAACAGGCACCCTTGCAAGCGCAAGGGTGTCTGCGAGCAGGGAGGTTTGTTAATGCACAGGAAGGTGTTCCTTCCTGTACATTAACAAACCGAAAATGCCAGTTTGCTTTTTCCATGTGTTCTGCTTCATACAGCACACATGGAAAAAGGAAAAACGAGGAGAAATAAAGCTCTTCTAGTTGTTTAACGACCTTAAGACCTGATTTTTCTAGGTCTTAAGTTTGGAGCTGCCACCTATTATCGCCGCCCTTGATAATAGATTGTAGCGTCAAACTCAATGGGTGTTGCGGCAATGCGTCCACCGCAACACCTACTGCATACCCCCTTTCATGCTAAGTTTAACATTAAAGGGGCCCAATTCTCAAGGCAGCGTTAAGCCACTTAACGTGGCTTTAAGCCATCTTAAGTGGGTTACCGCTGCTTTGAGAATAGGGCTCTGGCCCTATCGCCATGGGAACGTCAAAAAAAGTGACGAACTAGGGACGATAGGAGCTTGAGAATATGCTCCTCAGTTTCTTCAATACCGATCAAATTGAGAATCCCCTGATTAGGGCAGAGAACCAACCAACAATTTAGCAAAAATGTTGCAGTCGAAATTTATGAGAGAAATAGCGGGATAGTTAGCACAAAAATAAGGATGAAGATTCCTTGAGAAGTTTCTTCCTTTTAACAGCAACATAATCAATGATAAAGCCTCTGGCGGTTGCCTTGAAAGCATCTCACACAGTGTGAAATGATGTGTCCGGGGTAGTGTTAGAAGGAATATATTCCACTAGAAAACATTTAAAGTGTTCCACAAAAATAGGATCTTTGAGAACATAATTGTTAAATCACCATCTACAAGATTAGAGGGTCCGGATGTAAGATCTATATCAATAAAAACTGGTGCATAGTCGGATATAAGTATGGATCTAATTTCAGCATGGTTTAAGTTAGTAAGAAGTTGAGGAGTCACAAAGATTTCCTGTCGAAAGGATCCATAATTTGATTACACTCTCCACCAACAAGAAGATTGAGGTTTGAACAGTACTGTGGGATATTGGACATGTGTTGCCAAAACTGCATCTAAACCCGTGGGACCATAAATGTTAAGGAGGGACATTGGAATGCCATTGATAATGAGGTGAAGAAGAAGCCATCTGCCATCAGTATCCTTCTCCTCCTTTTCTATAGTTAGAGAAAGAGACTTGTGAAATAGTGTCACCACTCCATTCTTTTTTCTTTAGCCGGAGAGCAAGAAACATGACCCACCCAATGCTTCTTGAGAGAATTCATGTCACTTTCAGTAAGAGGAGTCTCTTGTATCATTGCAATCTTAAAATGTAGTCTAAATAAATGTGTAAGCACTCTTTGCTTCATTATAGGGTTACATAGACCTTTCACATTCCAAGACACAATGCAAACATTACCAATCATCGAAGAAAGGAAAAGGCATTGGGAACAACAATGAGCATTCTAAAATTGATAAAAGTGTGAATACATTGTGTGGGAATTAAGAAACCACCATAAAGAGAAATTTGCATTGAAAAGAAGTACAAGGTACAGATACTTGAAAAAGAGAAAGAAAAATATACCTCAAAGATAGGGGGAGAGAAAGATAAAAGAAAATAGGAAGCAAGAAACAGCCAAACAGAAATACAAAAGTTGGATAGAAAATGAGAGAATTATTGGGAAAAGAGGAAACAGAGAATAATGAGTATAAAAAGAGAGTATGACAAGAAGTCCAGCAACTTCAAGCAATTTATCTACTTATAGACCCTGAGGGTTTCAGCAGTAACAATGTGGGGTGGAGAAACGTGCAGAAAATAAAGTTGGATGGCAGACAGAAGACAACCACAAGCAGGGGACAGAGCCACAGAAACTGTCAAAGGATACACTTATTTGGGTGAAGAAGGCAGCTGAAAAAGTACTGACAAATGTAAAAATGAAAATTCAAGAAGAGAAAAAAGGAAAGGAATCAAGTCATAAGAAAAAACACTGAGCAGCAACTTACCAACATATGACGACAAATTTTTCACACAAGGTGAGGAGTGGGCAACACATCTGAGAGAAGTATTCAAAGTAGGAATTGACATCTGTAAGGAGAAAAGAACCAGTTAGTAACAATATAATTGTGCGGCTAAGCAGTGATGGAAATAGGAGCAAAAAGAAAATGAATTCTCCTTGTAAGTCATTTTAAAGAAACATGGGTGCACAAGGCCATACCGAGCATCCATGGACCACAAGGCCGGACAGAAAGACAAAAATTCCTTGTGACAAACTGCCGAAACATGAGACATGTCCTAAGTGAAAAATAAACTCTGACCATTCCATAACATTTGATTCCTTTGTTGAGCTGCAGGCAGAACCATTAGTAACTAAATATATTCCAGAAAGAGAACGATTATTCCTCTGGGACCACCCTGTGATGAACACCCAGATGACATAAGACCAATAAGGTGGGCCCTTTGCAAATTAAGGCTTGCATCCTCGTTCACACCAACAAAATTTAGAGTATGAGCCTTAAAGAAAGCAATCATGTCTTACCCTTTAGCCTTTTCAGGAATGCTAGAAATTCTGAGGTTATTATGCCTGTTCATATTTTCCAAATCTACAGTCTGTTGTTTCAAAAGAGAAATTTCATGAAACATAGACTCTATCTTACTGGCAGCGTCCTGATCATCAGTCAGTCTTTGCTCCACCTAAGTTACCTTAGAGTCCAAATTAAACAATTTTTCTTCTATTCGTTGGAGGGTAGCATTAGTCTCAATAACGAAGGGTTTTCGTTAATTTTTTCCCTCCATGAGGTCTTCAAAAGCCTGGAACACCCTACCCACTCAGTTGAGGCACACACAAACGGAACTAACTTTTAGGAGCCTTCTCAAACATGGACCTTTGCTACCTCAGATCACTTAACGCTATCTCTGATTTAACGTTTCTCCCTCAGTCACCCTTTCCTCTGTAATACATCACCAGTTGTCTCTTTTCTTTCCGCTAAGCGCCAAGATGCTCCTTAGAGTGAACGTTGCGCTATACAAAAAACCCTTTCATTCATTCATTCATTCATTCATTCATTCATTCATTCAAGGGTAAGATGTAAGGGAGAGTTAGATTGAGAGGCAGGGTATTTCTTCTGCCATTTGGTGGATGCTCCAGACTCTTTGCAACAGGATGACATCGCCCCAGGAGACAAAGAGACCTTCTGCAAGGCTGTGGTTGTATGATCCATATGTAAGGAGACCAGCCTGAGGAGAAGGTATACAATAGGCACTTAAGGATATACAAAAGCGGAGAAAAAAACACTGCCAGTTATTTCCAGATGTGCCCTAGTAGGTCGTGCAAGAGATGACCAGCCAAGCCTGACTACACAGCAAAAGTCAAGTAATAAAGATAAGCAGCAGCAAGGCACCAACAGACTCCTTATAGCAGGCTTTCCCGAGGCATAGCTCTATCCAGCATATGAGAGAACTCACCTCAAAGGAAAAACTAAAAAAGGGCATGCCGTACATAAAAGCAGCCAGGAAGTGGCTGAGACCCAGAGTTCAACATAGCCACCCTGTTTTAAGAATCCCAAAATGGTGGCCGTAATCACCAGCCAATAGACAAATGAAATCGGGGGTAAAAGAAAAGAAAAAAACACTCAAAAAGAGCACAAAGCAGAAAATAGTTGGACCCCCCACATTCACCTCTCGACATCATGCATTTGCACTCTGGAGAATTGTCAGCCGCCGCAGAAAAAGAAGAACGACTGATCCAGGCGACTTGGAGAATCAGAAGCCTGCGGCCATCATGTCAGCAGTTTGGCCAAGCACCCTGCCACCCCAGTTTAGACCCAAAGGGCATGGTTAGCAAAAGAATGACGGATCCCAGTGTAGACCAAGTATGCCTGGACATGGGTCCCAAGATCACTGTGCCATTGCAGTCAAGCTAGCATGGCTGATGAGGGGTACAACCCTGAAACCGGTCACAGGATGCTTGTTTCCGGTCCAGAAAGGACCTGGCAAGGCAGTTTTGGCCAGACTGTTCCCATGGGGAGCAGGGTTAACACCGTTTTGCACATGGCTGGGTTTAAACTGGAATGGCATGGGGAGCAAAAAAACGATGGATTTGGGCCCAGATTTGTGTACTGGGGTGAATGTTTGACATTGTACAGCTTTCTATCCATCAATTGCTCTTTGTGCTTTTTTCTGTAAATCAGGCATACGTACCTTCAGTTTGGTGAGTGGGTAAACCATTGCCATTGCAACCGAGTACTTTTTCTGCCAAACTCTTAATCAGCCCCTTATTCTTTATCATATTGATGGGCAGGCTAGTGCCATGGATAATTGAGCAATGCATGCCCTAGATGTTGTAAACTGTACCGCAGTGTGCTGTGCAAATAGAGACAAGTGGTTTTGTCAAACTCTAAAATATATTTCACTCCTAAATATGTTATCATTACATGATTTGCATTAAATTATTTTACTTTTTAGTTATTATAGCTGTGGGACAGTGATTCACCAAAGAATACCTGGATGAAGATGATGCATTTGGATTTATGACAAGAGAAAATGACACACATTAAGCTAAGAATCATGTTGAAGAGCAGGACGAAGAGCAGAGGTGAACAGACTGCATGCAAGAAAGAGGCCATACTAAGTGTACCTTCATATTTTCATTTTAAAAATGAAAATATGAAAACAGGAGCTTTTAGAATGTAATGGAACATCTGCAAGGGTATAGTGGCAGACTTCTATCAAATGTTGCTTTAGAAGTGGCTGCTACTAGCAAGGAACACATTTCTGAAACAAAAGCCTTAGGGTAGGCCACGGCTCAATGTTTGTGTATCATTGACTAATAGAGTATGCACAAGAAACAGTAACAATTGTATGTTACAGCTGAAAATGTTAGCTACAACGACGCTATAGATACTTGCACAGCAGAACCTGCAGGCACTCAAACTCGTGTTCAAGCACATTGTACAAGGAAAATTGGAGTTAAGTATGTAGAAAAAGGTAGAAGTTCATGAAAGTCACCAAATTGTAGTACCACGTATTGCCATTTTTTAGTTCATCAGAGGATGTGAGGAGGACTTTTATGCAGTGGTTTGCACAACACAATAATTGTATGTTGGAATACCCAACTGATGGCTTTCTGTGACAATCCACATGTCATTGCAATAATGGCAGAATAAAAAACAAGTGCATAGAAATGGAAGATGGACAACAGCATTAAATGTGGTGAAATTGAATCCTTTGTCCATGATCACAAGTACAGGGTTTAATTCCGATCCGTGTGCAAAACATGTATAGGCACAGGGATCTGAATTACAAGTTCTGTGCTAATTATCACACCCTCTGATTTTGCCCCTATAAATTGTGACAGGTCAAACATGCAGAAGTTTATGGGGAGGGGAGAAGGCGGTTGCCCCTTAAAAATGGCAGTACATGCGGAATATGGTGTGTTATGTAACGATTCCGCATGTTCTGCCTCATTTTAAAGGGAACCCTGTGTAACAGGCAATAATTATCGCACCATCTATATTCCGCTACACGTGGCATTGGATTTTAAAAGGTGCGATAATAATTAAGTATGGGCAGATTTTTGCGAATCTGGCGTACACGAACTTGCGTATTTACGGATTTGCAATCCGCAAAATCCGCGAACTCTCGCGAATTTGCGGATTTTTGTGTTTTTTTTGTGTTCGCAAGGGTTTCTGCCAGTTCGCGAGGTTTGTGTACCAGTTCGCAATTGCGAACTTACTTGTCAGCTCGCAACGGCCGCGGCTATGTTGTTTCTACGTCTGGTTCATCATCACAGGTTCACAGCACCCTCTGTTTCACCACTGCCACCCTCTGGTACACCCATGCCACCCTCTGGTACATCACTGCCACCCTCTGGTTGGTTTATCACTGTAGATTATGGGGGTGAAAAAAAGCAAGCACACCTGCCCTGCTTCAACTGCCATGAATTAATTTGGGGTTGATTAATGTGTCACTGATTTTTAAACTTCCAGTCTGGCTGGCACCAGCTTCCTTCCTTATCTGTAATTTGCTTTCTGTTGCAGTGCAATTTTTTTTCACAGGACCTTTATGGCCTACTTGTAGCTATTCTATGAGCCTGCTGTGAGGGTCAGAGCAGGGTCATAGAATAGATGCAAATAGGCAACTGAACTCTGGAGGGGCCCCTCAGGAAGCACTAGAGTGAATGGTTACTAATGTTAAGATTGAACTTTTGCACCTGCTGAGTGCTTTCAGTTTTGCAAAAATCATTTTTCTGCAATTTCGCGCGATTTGCGGGGCACGAATCCGTGCGAGATCGATTTCGGAAGCCGCGAATTCGTGCGAATACACGATGTGTTTTTTTTGCGGCGTGTTTGTTCGCGTGATTTTTTGCGTGTTCGCAAGCCGCTTGTAGCGCAACATTTGCGAAGTTACCCTAGCGGTCGTACATGGGCGCGGCCATCTTGTTTGCGTGACGTAATTCCGTTTCCGGGCGCTATGTGTAATCTCGCAAAGTGTGCGGCTCGCTAGTACAATTTCGCGTGTGATCGCGAGGAAAATCTCGTGCGAACTTACCCATGCGGTCGTGAACGGGCTCGGCCATCTTGTTTCTCATTCATTGCTATAATTCTGGGCATGCTCTCTGTATCCTCTCTGAATCTCTGCCATCCTTTGCTTCTTTGAAGTTTTTTTGATCTATTTTACTTATTATCTATCCCTCTATTTTTCTAGCTCTATATTTTTGTGTTTTTTGCTACTTTTTGTTAATTTTAAACTACTTTTTTAAACGCTTTTCTTTTCTTCTTCCCTGTTCTATTTCTTCTTTATTATTTTGCTTCCTTTCTGCCCAGACCATGGCAAAGAGAGCCGGGAAGAAGCCAGCGAAGGGGAAGGATCCCGCACCCCGTGCCCGGCTCCCGTGCAGGCGTTTGAGGGGGGAGACAGTTATAGCTCAGGAGATTTTTAGTGCGGAGGAGGTGGCCACACTAGTCTTTCACGTCCAGCGCCCCCTCCCCAAGACCATCATGGGAGGCGGCAAGATCGCTACCGGCTACGGGATCCGGGAGCGCCGGAAGCGGTGGGAGAAGGTGTGCCAGGCCATGTTTGAACACTCTGGGGTCCGGCGCACCTATAACTAGGCCACCCACCGCTGGACGGATCTCATGGACCAGGAACGCGACTTGCTGGACGTGCTCGGCGTAGAGATCCCCGGGCTTGGTGAGTAGTAGTAGCTATTTCTAGCTATTTCATCACTACTCTGTTTTCTCCCGCTCTGTGTGTTATTATAGTGCAAATTTTTGTTTTTTACCAAGAGCAATAAACTTGCGCCGGAACGCCCCCTGATGGCGCAGGGCTTTACAACGTGATGCATCTCCCATATGTGTCACGTTGTTAATATACGGCGCACCATGGCGCCTCTTTTGTTCTGCCGCTGCGTCACAAAAGTCACGCAACAATGGAGCAAAAGAGCTGCAAGGGGCTTCTAAATCAGCCCCTACAGACTCAAGTCCAGTCCTTCCTTTGTACACATGGCGATAAGAATACATAGTGGTGGTGGATTGATAGTTTGAGTATTCACTGATCTGCAATCACGATGGACTTTGTCTGTGACTTCGCGTGCTGCGGACTGCTGCCTGCCAGTCCTAGGCGAACCTTTTTAGTAGTTTGTTTAGTGAGTTACATAAGAACTTTCCAAGTCGACGGTCCGCAAATCAAGCAATACTAATAACGTAGTAGACCACATGAGATCGGTCAATATATCCCGTGGAATAGTTGTCTATTTGCTATTTCGTCAAAATATTTTGTTATTGTTCTTTTGAAATGTTTGATTTGGTTGACAACAATCATCCATATTTTCGGGTCTTTCTTTCTTTCATGTTGTACATCAGCTCCCCCCAGGGGCAAGAGGACAGAGGAGGAGGTGGTTGCTGCTGCTGTAGAAGGCCAGGATCGGCCAGGCGAGGGCTCCTTTGCTGGCCCCAGTAAGTTTTCATTTTAATATAGAGTACCTATTTTTTCCTAGCGTTCCTCATTCGATTTTTTATAAATCGTCTTTGATCTTCTTCTAGACTGTATCTAAATTCTTATCCTGCCTCGACTATGACTCCCTGTGGTATTACTAGATTATTCTCATTAGTCTGTCTGTGTAGCTAATTAAGATTGCACATTTGGCAATTCCATTGGACTCCCATTCTAGTCAGCAATAGCTCTATGCACTGAGCCTTCCCTGGAAAAAGGAAAATGTTTACTTTAGATTAGACAGTCCCAAATTATTACATTGTTTTCTGTTTTTTTTTCACATTTCTTTATTCCTAGACCAAATATTATATAGTAGTGAGTGGTGTATTCTAACATTCTTAAATGTACTTTGTAGGTGGAACATCTGGTGGCGGGGCCAGCGCGGAGGTGGTGGTGGTGGTGGATGAGGACTCGGAGGACATTTCTGGGGAGGAGGCGGTGCAAGTGCCGGACAACACCAATGTGCCTGTGAGGGTTCACACGGTGGTGGCGGGCAGAGGTAAGCTATATATTCCTTACTTATTGAGATTGAAGACTGCAGAGTGTGCTTTCTGCACGGGTGTATCAACCAGGTAGTAGCCTCCTCTAAATGTACTTCGACTTAGCTGTGAAGTTTTTGGCAAGAAGAATCCCAATCAGATCTGAGATGAAATTGATGGATGGGATGAACGAAAAGCAGTATTTTATGTGCATATGTCTGTGGTTCCTGCTTTTGTCACAGAGATTCTTTTGTTAGTGTGCACATAAAAAAACGAAAAGCGAAAGAAGGGTGTAAGTAAGTGTGGAAGGACGAGAAATTTAATGATGACTGGCAAAGAAGAATGATATGTGTTTGCTTGGTCCCCAAGGTGGCTGAGAAGAATATGGTATGGTGCATGGCTGGGTGAATGATGAAGCAAGAATGGGTGGAAGGAGAACAGCCTTGGTGGGTGAAACAGAAACTGTATGTGTGCATATACTTTGAATGGATAGATGCCTGGATCATGGTACTATCTGACTCTTAGATAGCATATGTGTATCTAGAGAGAGTAGACGGTCACTGGATGAACTAAGTCAGGGGTCTCCAAACCGGTCCTGGAGGGCCGGATACATGCCAGATTTTTAAAATAACTACATGTATCTCAATGGGGATATCCAAAAAATCTGTCATGGATCCGGCCCTCCAGGACCGGTTTGGAGACCCCTGAACTAAGTGTTACTTTGAAGAGCATGTAACACCGCACCCGCACGTCCGTTCCAGTGTAGGAAAGGCAAGGAAAAGAAGTTGTAATTTTGTCCAAATACTACCATGAATAGTAGCAGTAGTTTGTATGCAACTGCAAGCACAGCATATATCCGGTTATTACGGTGGACCCTCCCTACCTCTCTTAATAATTTTAGTTTAGTAGTAGTACGTCATTCATGTGTGGGTGTATCACTGTTCACTCAAAAAAGCAAAGCACCTAAAGTCATCCCATATGTAATCAAATACATCCCATGTGAAGTGATAGATAATCAGATTATTTAGTTTCTTCTTTTTCCTTCTCTAGTACTCATTTGCACTGTAGGGTGAAAGTTAAATTAATTAAGCAGTAGCCCTTTTAACAGAGTATTCTCAGTGCCACCTGTATTGGAAAAATTTGAGCTTCACCACCTGCATGTACTGTACCGGTACAGTAACGCAAGTCTGTCTCACTCATCATGGTGTGCGTCTGTTTTTCTCGGGTGCAAGTTCACTGTGCTGGCATTATGCCGACTTGCAGAAGATAACGTACCAATTTTCATAAACAAGAGAGAAGAAGAAGAATAAGACTGGTGTACTACTGTCATAGTCGACTGTAATGGAAGTCCATAGTGCTCGTAGAATTTGTTCCTTAAACTCACACTAATGCTAGAGCAAGCCAAGGATGAAGAAGTGGGAGGTTAGATAGATACTGGCCTCAATAGTTATGTACTGTGCTTTCAAGTTGCAACTTGTACTGTGACACAACTTTCTGCTCAATCATTTTGTGTTAATCTTAAGAGCATTGGTTACAGACTATGTCTTTCTTTCTTTATATAGTTGCTCCTTCCAAATCCAACAAACCATCAAGGAAGGAGCAGGCTCGAATGGCCCGGCAACGGAGGCTGGATGCCACTGTTGCAGAATATCGGCGGCTGCTGGCCCTGGAGGAGGAGGACACGCAGTCTACTAGTACATCTACTGCGACAGCTGCATCCTCCTCCGGGCCCACACGGGCAGCCAGCCAGCGCAGTGCTCCAGCGGTACGGAGCCGGGCTACCAAAGCCAACCGCCACCGCCGAGCAGCAAAGACATCAGCTGCCCCCCACAGGAGTTGCAAGGCACGCCAGCGCCGCTTATCCCTCAGAGTGTCCTACCTGGAGCAGGAGGTCTTAACCTATAAGAACTTGGTGGAGGGTCTCCGCTTCGACCATGCCACCCTCCGCAAGGAGTATGATGCACTGGCCGCTACAGTGAACAGCATCCTGCCGTAGTGTGCCTTGCCCCTTTTTTAGAGACTTTTGGGGGGTGGGATTTGGGAGTAGGTGGGTTCTTTTTGGGACTTTTGAAAGACAATCGTTGGGGTTAGGGAGGGTCTTGAGGGAGATTATTTTGTTATGGCTATACAAATATACTTTTTCAAACTTTATCTGAGCATACCTGTTTTTTACTGCTTTTGAGTCTGGTGGGTGGTGGTTTAACAGTAAGTTTCTTTTCCTGAAACTTAAGTCTTTGTCATTTTCTTCCTTTAAGTGTAAATGGCTAAATGTTTTCAACACTAAGTGCCTCTCACAGAGTAAGTGATCCCCCCTTCCCCACCATGGATTTTCTTCAAATCACTTGCAACAAAAATTACACATTCCCACGAGTGCTCTAAAACCCCAGAACTCAGTTGCAAAAATCAAGAACACCCCGAAACACATGCAATCCTGCTGCTAGGGCTAACCCTAACGAACCCTAAGTTACAAAAAGTGCCAAAACCTTTTTCCTCATGGATGTTGTTTAAACCAGTTTTATCCGGTATTGGACCTTCCCAGCAATGGCCCCAGAGCCGTCAACCCAGGCGAAAACAAATAGAAGACCCCCAAACAGCCAAAAAGCAAAAGTACAAAAATGTGGACTTAGTCACTTTTCTGAAAATTTGCAAAATCACTCAGCGCGCGCTCTGCAGCTAGGCCCTACCTCCCCTATGCCTCCATGGATTTCCTTCAAACCTCTTGCTATCTAAACTATTCATACCCAGTAGTGCTCCCAGACCCCGAAACCCACCCACAAACACCAGCAAGCCCCCCAAACAGGCCCCCGAAAACGCTACATTGAGCGAAAAGTCAGAAAATGCAAAACCTTTTCCCTCATGGATGTTGTTTAAACCAGTTTTATCCGGTATTAGACCTTCCCAGCAATGGCCCCAGAGCCGTCAACCCAGGCGAAAACAAGTAGAAGACCCCCAAACAGCCAAAAAGCAAAAGTACAAAAATGTGGACTTAGTCACTTTTCTGAAAATTTGCAAAATCACTCAGCGTGCGCTCTGCATCTAGGCCCTAACTCCCCTCTGACTCCATGGATTTCCTTCAAACCTCTTGCTATCTAAACTACCCATACCCAGTAGTGCTCCCAGACCCCGAAACCCACCCACAAACACCAGGAAGCCCCCCAAACAGGCCCCCAAAAACGCTACATTGAGCGAAAAGTCAGAAAATGCAAAACCTTTTTCCTCATGGATGTTGTTTAAACCAGTTTTATCCGGTATTAGACCTTCCCAGCAATGGCCCCAGAACCGTCAACCCAGGCGAAAACAAGTAGAAGACCCCCAAACAGCCAAAAAGCAAAAGTACAAAAATGTGGACTTAGTCACTTTTCTGAAAATTTGCAAAATCACTCAGCGCGCGCTCTGCAGCTAGGCGCTAACTCCCCTCTGCCTCCATGGATTTCCTTCAAACCTCTTGCTATCTAAACTATCCATACCCAGTAGTGCTCCCAGACCCCGAAACCCACCCACAAACACCAGGAAGCCCCCCAAACAGGCCCCCGAAAACGCTACATTGAGCGAAAAGTCAGAAAATGCAAAAACTTTTTCCTCATGGATGTTGTTTAAACCAGTTTTATCCGGTATTAGACCTTCCCAGCAATGGCCCCAGAGCCGTCAACCCAGGCGAAAACAAGTAGAAGACCCCCAAACAGCCAAAAAGCAAAAGTACAGGTGATTAAAGTTTTAATTATCTTAACTTGTGCAAAACAAAGAAAGACAGAAACACAGGAATAAAAGTGAATAAGTACGAAAAAGAAAATTTCTGAATTCATTGGCTCATTTTCAGGGCTCGGTGTCAGGGAAGAAGAGTTCGTCCTCATACTCTGCAAATTCAGACAGGAGTAGGTCAGTGTCACCTAACACAGAAGAAATTCCCTCATCTAAGTTGCTGTCCTCCTCGTCTTCTTCCGTCGTGCAATCTGGTACTTTGAAATCTGGTGGTATGAGGTGCTCATTCATCTTGATCATTGTCAATATCTCCACATTTTTGGGCGAGAGGCGGGTCCGTTTGCAAGTTACAATGCCACCAGCAGCACTGAAAACACGTTCAGAAGACACGCTTGCGAGTGGGCAAGACAAGTAATGTATAGCCAGGCGGGTGATCTCTGGCCACAATTCTTTTTTCCCATGCCAATACGCCAATGGGTCAGCATTAACATAGACCTCTGTTGAGTCATTCAGATAGTCCTGCACCATCGACTCAAAGTTCTCCACGGTTCCTCCACTTTGCTGAATTTTTGCTCGGACCTTTTGAGAACCATAACCAATCTCAGCTAGCCAATCCTCTTCATCACCCGATATTTCTGTTGTGTCTGGTGCATATGATCCGGTTGCCGGTGTCTTTAACGGCTGAGAGGTCACTTCTGCCACAGCCACAGGTGCAGAAGTGGAGTCTTTTGACTAGGGATGGCCTGCTGATGCTGATGTACTGCCTTTTCCTTCAATTTGCTTCCGTTCTCTTTCAAACCTGATGGCTGACAAGGCTAGCCAACGTTTGTACTTTGTAACATCTTCATCACTAAAAGGAAATAATGCACAGCCTGCCAGCGCCTTTTTGTAGCGTGGATGCAGAATAGTAGCACAAATGTAATGCTGTTCTGAGTGGATCTTTTGAAGACGTTCATCGCCAAGTAGGCGCTCTAATAATTTCTCCGCCAAAACAAAAGCTTCTTGCTTTTCTTCATCTTTTTGAAACTTTGAAGACACCGCCTTCAGTTTGTGCTCCAGCATGCGCAACAATGGGATAGCTTTTCCCAAATTACAGTCCTCCCTGCTGACTGCACGCGTGAAGACCTCAAAAGGACGAAGCATGTCTGTCAGGCTTTTAACTAGCTCCCATTCCGCCGCATTTAACCTCAGGTCCTCCTTCACAGCTGTATCCAGTGTTAAGAAATACTGATCGAGTACCGTAAACTGCTCATACAGACGCTCAAGCATGTAGAAGGTTGAGTTCCAACGTGTTGGCACCTCCTGGATGAGTGCTTTCACTGGCATTCGACGTTCATGTAGCAGGCGCCTCAGATGCTTCCGGGCCTTAAAAGAATGGCTGAAATGGTTGCACATTTTTCGGCAGGTGACCACTAACTGGCATGCTGGACTGTCTTTATCCAAGAATTTTTTAACAACCAGGTTTATACAGTGCGCCAAACACGGCACTCTGAAATAGTCACCCAGTTCCATGGCCTTAACTACATTGGCGCCATTATCAGTGGAAACATAACCAATGCCGCGTTTTTTTGGAGACAGCCAGTGAAAGACCTTTGTGTTGAACTCATTCAAAATGTTTTGTGCTGTATGACGTTTCTCCAAGCCAAACATGGCTAGTGTTGCATGTTTCCGAGCAGCTTTAAAAACTTGGTCCAGGTCAGCACCTGCGTTTAGCTTTGCTTTAACCCCTGAAAAAGAGACCCAGTGTGCAGTGATGCACATGTAATCGGTGCCTGCGCCACTGGTCCACATGTCTGTTGTCAGATGTATAGTGTGAACAGCACTCTTCTGCAAAGCTGCCCCAATCACCTCCAGCACATCTTCATGTAGTGCTGGAACCGCAACTCGGGCAAAATTGTACCGGCTAGGAACCTTCCATTTAGGGCAGAGCGCTGCCACTAATTCTAGAAAACCAACCTCTTCTACAAAAGAAAAAGGGAGAAGATCCAGCGCTAGCATTTTAGCCAGCTTAGTGTTATACAGACGCACCATTGGGTGGTTGCGGTCATATGGCGCGTCTGAAAACAACATTGTTTTAATGTTGCCATGGACCATTTTACGGGATGATGATGATGACTTCTTTGACCCAGTTACGCTCGCTGATGAACTTTTTCGCATTGGTGTCTCACTCTATCCCACACTCTTAGTGTGGCTCACAGGGGGTGTGCTGACAGGGGTACTGGGTGTAAGTGAAGTGTGTGACACTTCTTCCTCCTCGTCATCATCAGATGGCACATCAACGTTTTCTCGACTTGCAATTCGGGCTTCCTTGATCTCCTTTAGGTGCGCCAACATTTGGACAGTGTGCTGTCTCTTAAGATGACCTCTCTGGCCTCCAGTCCCATAGTTGGTACCAAGCTTACCACGACTAACTGCAAGCTTACAAATGCTACAAATGGCTATGTTTTCCCTTTTTGGGCAAACACTAAAGAAGTCCCAAACGGCGGACTTCAAATGTCTGTGGGGGCCGGAGGAGGCGATACTGGTGGTGGTCGTGCTGGTAATGCCAGATGAAGTGGAGGATGTGTATTGCTGAACTTTACTACGTTGTGCACTTTCACCACCTCTAATTGAGGTCGAGGTGGATGGAGGTCCCTTCTGGCGAGTAAGAAATATGGAAGCGGTAGGTTGTGGTGTACTAGTTAACATCAATGATTGTGGTGTTCCCATTGCCTCCTCGTCGACTTCATCATCACGCTCAGCAGCTTGTCGGGCTAGGGTCAAAATGTCTGTTTGCTGCATGCCCGCTGGGGCTTCAGTGACGTTAGTGATGATGACTGCGTCGTCGTCGTGAGACTCTTCAGCAGCAGGAGTATACGCCACTTCTTGTTGAGCGTCATCACACTCCATAACTATGAGAGTTTCGACGACCTTCCTTTTACGCTTAGCTACCTTTGTCAGATCATGGTGTGCCTCCTCAACCTCACTCTCAGACGGCAGTGGTGCTGGTTCCCAAGTAAGATCCATATCATCAGAAGAGGTGGGCTTGAAGAAGATGTAGACACCAACACCCTTGATCTTTTCCTTGCTCGGGATGTGGAAGACAATGAATGAACATCAGGAGGAGTGGCTTCCTCGAATGATACCTCGGCTTGATTGTCGATTTCCAGATGTGCCCATACTTCTGGAGGAACAACTATTGTGGCCACTTGTTGTGCCCCTCCATGCACCTCTGCTTGCTCCTCTCCTTGCGCCGCCTCTCCTTCCACATGTACTTGCGCTTGCGCTTGTACTTGCACATGTGATTGTTGTTGCGGCTGTGGTTGTTCAACACTCGTCAGATGAGTTACAACAACCTGTGTTGATTGAGGGACATTGCTGCTACTTTCTTGCGATGAGCCAACATCACTGGTCGATGGTGATTGAACAACTATACTGGCGGCCCCTGCAGCACTCAAGGGCTTGGACCTAAGTTGGCGTGGTGGTGGTGGCACTGAGCCCAATGGAGCGGGGGTGCTGCTCCCAGCTTGGTCCCCAGCAGATCCTGCTGCTGCTGCAGGCGTACTTTTTTTTTTAATCCCAAAAAATGTGGCGGGCGGCACACCAGTCTGCTTGGAGGAGCTACGGGGAACTTTTTTTGGGGCCATCTTCTTCAGATGTCACTCTGAACAGCAGGCCGCAGTTGCACAAGTTGCAGAGTTGTCTGTGGCCACACGTGACGTTGTGCTGCACACACCGCAGCAGGACTTCTTCCTGGCACTGGTGGTTCTCTTGTGCACCTACAAGCAATGGAAGACAGAGGAACATCAGTTATACACCCCAAAAAGTCGAAAAAACACACAAGATTCTGAACAATCCCAGCCCATCCATGGCCTCAATGGTGTTTAAATTCAAGAAGACACCCCACAGAAAGACTAGGCCCATGCACCACTCACTAACCCTGGGCAAAAGGCCCCACCAGCAGCCCCCAAAAAATCGACAAAAACCACAAAATTCAGCACAATCCCAGCCCATCCATGGCCTCAATGGTGTTTACAATCAAGAAGACACCCCACAGAAAGACTAGGCCCATGCACCACTCACTACCCCTGGGCAAAAGGCCCCACCAGCAGCCCCCAAAAAAATGACAAACACACACACAATTCTGCACAATCCCAGCCCATCCATGGCCTCAATGGTGTTTAAATTCAAGAAGACACCCCACAGAAAGACTAGGCCCATGCACCATTCACTACCCCTGGGCATAATGGATGAAAGCTAGGCAAAATGGGTGCAGGCCTCAGACACTGCCTCTCTTCAAAATGGCCCCTTGAACCCCAAGCACATGTTGCCTGTACCAGCACTCAAGATGGCCACCACCACCACCCACATGGCCAGTCCACATCAACAGTACACCACAAACAAAAACCGAAAAACACACAAAAATCACCACAATCCAATGCCATCCAGGATGTTTACATTAAAGAGAGTGAGACCCCACAGGCAGACTCAGTCCATGCACCACTACCCCTGGGCAAAAGGCCCCACCAGCAGCCCCAAAAAACACAAAATTCTGCACAATCCCAGCCCATCCATGGCCTCAATGGAGTTTAAATTCAAGAAGACACCCCACAGAAAGACTAGGCCCATGCACCACTCACTACCCCTTGGAAAAAGGCCCCACCAGCAGCCCCAAAAAAATGAAAAAAAACACACAAAATTCTGCACAATCCCAGCCCATCCATGGCCTCAATGGTGTTTAAATTCAAGAAGACACCCCACAGAAAGACTAGGCCCATGCACCACTCACTACCCCTGGGCATAATGGATGAAAGCTAGGCAAAATGGGTGCAGGCCTCAGACACTGCCTCTCTTCAAAATGGCCCCTTGAACCCCAAGCACAAGTTGCCTGTACCAGCACTCAAGATGGCCACCACCACCACCCATATGGCCAGTCCACATCAACAGTACACCCCAAAAAAAACGAAAAACACACAAAAATCACCACAATCCAATGCCATCCAGGATGTTTACATTAAAGAAAGTGAGACCCCACAGGCAGACTCAGTCCATGCACCACTACCCCTGGGCAAAAGGCCCCACCAGCAGCCCCCCAAAAATCGACAAAACCCACAAAATTCAGCACAATCCCAGCCCATCCATGGCCTCAATGGTGTTTAAAATCAAGAAGACACCCCACAGAAAGACTAGGCCCATGCACCACTCACTACCCCTGGGGAAAAGGCCCCACCAGCAGCCCCCAAAAAACACAAAATTCTGCACAATCCCAGCCCATCCATGGCCTCAATGGTGTTTAAATTCAAGAAGACACCCCACAGAAAGACTAGGCCCATGCACCACTCACTACCCCTGGGCAAAAGGCCCAACCAGCAGCCTCAAAAAAACGACAAAAACCACAAAATTCTGCACAATCCCAGCCCATCCATGGCCTCAATGGTGTTTAAATTCAAGAAGACACCCCACAGAAAGACTAGGCCCATGCACCACTCACTACCCCTGGGCAAAAGGCCCCACCAGCAGCCCCAAAAAAACGACAAAAAACACACAAAATTCTGCACAATCCCAGCCCATCCATGGCCTCAATGGTGTTTACATTCAAGAAGACACCCCACAGAAAGACTAGGCCCATGCACCACTCACTACCCCTGGGCATAATGGATGAAAGCTAGGCAAAATGGGTGCAGGCCTCAGACACTGCCTCTCTTCAAAATGGCCCCTTGAACCCCAAGCACATGTTGCCTGTACCAGCACTCAAGATGGCCACCACCACCACCCACATGGCCAGTCCACATCAACAGTACACCCCAAAAAAAAACGAAAAACACACAAAAATCACCACAGTCCAATGCCATCCAGGATGTTTACATTAAAGAGAGTGAGACCCCACAGGCAGACTCAGTCCATGCACCACTACCCCTGGGCAAAAGGCCCCAACAGCAGCCCCCAAAAATCGACAAAAAACACAAAAATCAGCACAATCCCAGCCCGTCCATGGCCTCAATGATTTTTAAATTCAACAAAACAGTTGTATCATGCACCCATAACCAACCCTGGTCCTACTGGATACTGTGGCTACCCACAAAATATTTTATTTAATGTTCTGAAAAAGTTCCAAAATTGTAGTTGCAGCAACTGTAATGCCCCAAACAAACGTACTTGTGAAAGTTGATTTCTAATCCAAATGTGATCCAAAGAAAGTCTAAAAGGCCTCAAATCCAAATATCCAGCAGCACCCACAAAAAGTAATCCTTCCAGGTCAAGGTCCAAATGAAAGTGACCAGCACATGAAGAAAGCACTGGGAGGAGCCTGCTGGACAGGAACAGGAAGCTGGAGACTGTGGGGCACTTCCTCCCCCCCCCAAATAATGGACTGCTTGCAAAAAAAAGTGCAGGCAAATGTCAACCTGAGGAGTGATTCTGATAAAAATCATCATTTTCTGAAGGTTTATGCTGTTTGCTGGTGGATTTCTAGTGCAGAATTGCAAAATCTCTATTTTGCTAGTGCGAGATTGTTCCTGCCCGCCGCACCTACATGTTCGCAATTGCGAACTCTCGCGATGCGTGCTGTGCAAGGTGGTGGTAAGCCGCGATTACGTATTCGCGGGCGCCAAACTCCCACGGGATTCCGCAGCAAGATCCAAAATGGCGCAGCACTCGCAAAATATCGAGAAAAACAACTCCGCAAACGTTGAATGACGGAAAGTGAACGCCGCGCCGCAATATTGTATCACCAAGCAAAAAAATCCGCCGCGTGCGGATTTGCGGATTTTCGGCAAATTCGCGAGAGTTCGCAGATTGCGAATTTGTCGAAAATCCGCAAAATCCGCGAGCGGAACGGATTTTACGCCCATGCTTAATAATAATCACCTTCCTAGCTAGGTACTTGTAATTAGGGTCTAAATGTTGCTGTTTAGTAATATATCTTTCTCAATGGGCATTAATTACAATGTTAATGATGGTTCGTGCACTTCTGGTTAAATGTTTAGAACCTGCTGGATGACGTGTGTAACTTAACTGCCTTAGACCATGAACCCGCTGTTTCCAGGAATGTCTTCATTTGACACTTGAGGTTGAAAAACAACATCACATTTTCTGGATCAAAATGATATTGGATGCCCTGATGATGTGTTTGGGGCTGTACTATCTCATACACTGATCTACAGACGTTGTGCAACATTTCTTAAAATGAACAAAGAGCTCTCTCTCTCTCTCTCTCTCTCTCTCTATCTCTCTATCTCTCTCTCTCTCTCTCTCTCTCTCTCTCTCTTTCTCTCTCTCCATAGTAAGCATGATAAACGTAAACCGATCTTTCAACTATGTAGTTCAGCCGCGAGACGATGGTATTGGCACACAGATATACGCCGAAACGTGCCCTCTTTGGACACTGTTGACGTTCATAGTTAGTTGAGCTGTTTGAAGTATGTGAAGATTTTAAAAACAAACATTGTGCTGCTTTTGCCCTAAGCAGACCACAATCTAGGTCCTGCCCTATCATATTTGACAACTAAATAACTCAAGCAAAGAGGCCAAGGTTGCACGCTTACCGGTTGAGAGTGATGGGTGTGTGCGTTTTCCCATGATAATTAAATAACATACAATGTTTTTTCCATATTTGAAATCTAAATGTTGCAAATAGGAATTTAGAACAAAGTTAGCCCCTTTTCTTATTATGAATTCAGCATTAATCGTACAAAATGAGTTTCCGTTCTTTTAACCACTTTCAAAAATTGAATAATTTTTTGCAACTGTGTCAAAATGTATTTTCTCTTGTTTAGCACTCTTGCGAAAAGTGCACATAATGCGGATTGGAGCAATTTACATTTGTTTCTTTCCCTATTAAAAACGTAGCAAAAACGGTGATAAAGCATTTTCCACATTATCGCCTATGAAAAGCAGACACATGCTTTGCTTGCAATCAGGGCCGGTTTTAGAGCTGTTGGCGCCCGGTGCAACAATCATTTTTGGCGCTGGAAAAGACTGCCTTTACTAATAAGAAAGTATATTTAACCAAATAAATCCTTTTCAGCAACATTAGGAATAGAGAATGAAAGACTGGGGGAAGAAAACAGAATGTACAGACCTATTTCATACAGTTTGCATACAGCTCTTTGATAAGAGTTCGTAACAGTCAATGTTCTATATAAGGGTTGTGCCTTATGAACTGATGTAACAAGAGGATCACTGTGACAACAGCAGTAACCCACTCAGCTATCCTCGTAAAATACAGATCTGTGATCTGCATGGTAGGCATTCTTTGCAGCAGGCATATTTTGCACTAGTTTATGGAGTCAAAAACAGTGCTAGACAAAACTCTGATCTCTCTCCCTAGCAGAACCATTAATCACAAGAGTTATCTTGACATTTTTAATGCTGCCTGAAAACTGAACACACAATGAACTCTGCTGAAGGTGTATTTAAATCGTAAGTTATTGCTAAACACAGTGGGGCATATTTTCAAAGACTTATTGCTGAGTTAGCAGCACTTTATCACAGCCAAAGTGGCAATGGATTTATCACCCTATTCACAAGCTGGTGCTAACAGCCAACATTGCCAGTTTTCCAGCGATAGCAGCCGCAAAAAACATCACCACGGATGACACCGGCAACTAACGCTAATGAGATGCAGAGTAGGCGTTCCCGTGCAAAAAGCCGCGAAAACACCACTTCGCAACATTCTCAATGACCAGCCAGATCGGCAATAATTGGACAGCAGCCATGCTATTCATCATGCAGTGTTACTTGCATTGTCAGTGTGGCTCACAGACACGTAGCCTTGCTGGTTTTAACATGTGTGCATGGGTTGGTTGTGAGATTGGTGCTGTGTGGAGAGGGACCCCTTTGTGCCCATAGTGGACGGGGGCCTGATTGCTGTCTGTATGTGTGCTGCAGTGTGCCAAGAGGATCAGGGACATGATCAAAAGTCATTGTGGGTGTGCAGTGTGCTCTACTTAATTGTGCATGTGTGCCATTGTGCCCATCTCCCCTCACCCCCTCAGTCCCTGCTCGGTACCCACCCTGTTGCTGTTGTGTCAGGTCATGTCGAGCAGTGTCTGGACCCCCAACTCCTACCACTGTCTCTCCACTGATGACTGTGACAACATATCCTCCATCTCATCCACTTCCTGGTTTTCCGCTGGACTGCCACCTCCAGTCTGCATTGCTGCCTGATGGTTGTCAGCGATTTTCTTCTTTGTTTTGCGTTTCGCATCATTCCAGCACCTCTTGACCTCTCCAATTGTCCTCCTCCTCACTCCGACTGCATTCACCTTGTCCAGGATGGACTGCCATATTGCAATTTTATTTGCCAATGACATGTTGGAAGGGATGAACAGTTGTTGGTGGTGTTGCGGACTGAACCTCGACTTCCTCGTCTTCTTCTCCTTGCCTTTCCGTGACCCCTAGGTCCCAGGCTGGCCCTCCTGGGGTCTTGTGAGGTTCTGGTTGTCCTCGATACTTGCTCCGGCTTCCTCCATGGTGGTACGCAGTTTAAATTATTTTGTTTGTGTTTTTCGGTGCTTTTATAGTGCATTTTCCCGCATGACACAAGGGAATTGCAGGCCTGTCACTGGTTATCACTGATTTTTGTATCGCGATTTGGGACATTGCCTCTTTTTTCGCGTTTGCGTTTCACATTTTTTAGGTGTTGCGTTAATTTTAACACAGTAATTTGACGCGTTATCGTGTGACTATCGCATGGTACCATCGTGTTGAGAATACAACGTTAACACAGCGTTATTTTCCAGCAATAAACTGCAATATGCAACATTGCTTTAAGCTAATTTTGCGATATTTACCACACTTTCTTGAGAATATCCCCCAATGTCCCTTCCCTGAAGTCAGCGCCCTCTTACCAGGTCAGTGCCCAGTGCGGCCGCAACAGTCGCACTGCCCTAAAGCCGGCCCTGCTTGCCATGCAAACAATGAATGACTGAAAAAAAAAATCCCTTTGGTTTCACTTACAGATGCACGCTATACGTCAACCACACCACCAAACAATCCGCACTCAAATAGCACCAATAGGAACTCAAAAATAAAATGTCAAAAAGTTATGGGTCTTTTATTTTGTATAAAAACATACACTTCATTTAAAAATCTCATAGCATGAATGAAAATGTATGTGTATACGCACATTTTTTAATCAGGGGACAACAAATATTACAAATTGGGAAGAAATTCATGTAAAAATTATATAAACACAAACAATACACAGGAAATACGAATGATTAAAAAAGGGGAGGAAAAGTGATTAGGTTAGAGATAGTCCACACTATCAAAGCCAATCACATATAGGTACTTTCCGTGGAATATAATGTACACTTTTATGTTCAGGACCAATTCTAATCACATATTATTCCTCTGATCCATTTAAAAACCAAGGATTTAATCAAACAGTTGTTAGAAGCAGAAGCAACGCGTTTCGGTGGCATATGATATTTCTCACCTTCCTCAGGCTAACAATTTTTCTAAATCTCCCCACGAGTAATCAATTTCATGGGTGAGTCAACGGAGGAGACAATCTCTCCACATCAGCTGACCGGTTGTTTAGCGATAATACAATGACGGTGCAATTGATACAACAGGGGTCAGGATCACTCTCCCTCTGTTAAATGAGAGGCTGTGTATCATGAAGTTGCCAAAAGGTCAAATTCCTCCACTGGAATGGATCGAATGCGTCTCACGTCTGCCCCTCGTTAGGAACACTGCTTGCTCACAAGAGCATATGCAATGCCCTAGAGTTAAAAACGTGCCTCACTTGCAGTAGAAATAAATTCCTGTGAGTGTTCCACTGTTTACTGGGACTAACAACGTCTCCTGGTCTGCTCGGGGCTTCTTCACAAGATGCGAGGGCAAACAATGAAACCAGCAAATAACAATGAAATCTCAAGATACATTTCATTAGTTGAAGCCACTTATACAGTCCACTGACACCCAGCACTTTAGAATTCTGAAGAAGGATGAGGCCGAATGAGCCTTTTGTCTCATTGTGCAGACTCTAAGGAACTGACAGAAGAAATGTACACTGTCTGGAATGTACTGATACCGCCAGTTTACAGAACGAGATAAAAACATGGGCATAAAATAACAGAGACTGTCTCTACAAAAATTAAAGTATGGAAATAAAAGTTACATAAACTTTATGTGAAGTCAGTGATTTCTACTTCAAAGGAAGAATTGTTACTACAAAACACTCTACCTACACAGGACATCCACGATTTTATCGACTGGCAATTTAACATTCATGCAGTCCTTTGATATAATGCATCATCTTTTCTAGAGATAAAATGATGTCAGAAAATGTTGCAAGCAAGGAAAACAGACTTGTCACATTTTCCTTGGCCACATCTCGCCTTCTAACGCACAGATCATAAATATTCTATGAGCAAAGATGATTAATCCCCTACGGGGTGCAGACTAGGACATAAACCTGCTGAACGCGGCAGGAATCTTTCCACTCCTTCCATTTTGCAATCCAGTCACATTTCTATCTGTATTGTTGAAGGGCTTTTTCATGCCCTTAGTACAAGCGGGAGAAACATTTTTAGCTTGTTAATGAGCGCAACTATGCCAATTTATCTGGGCGATTAAATAACGAAGTAGATAGTAGTACTGACAACAGAATTAAAGAATGAAAGTGCAATCAATGCCTTATACGTCCGGCCAAAGATATATGAGTCTGTTCCTGTTATACACTGAAGAATGGGTTACCTCTAAACAATCGTCGGCTTAAGGATATGTTGGGTATGGAGGATATGTTCCATAAAAAAACGACAACAAAAAAAAAAAGCGAATCAGCCTATAATATGCGATCTTCTTATTTTATTCCTTGATTTATAAAGCAAAACTTGCATGAACAATTAAGATTACAATATTAATAGTGCATAAGACTATGAAATGTATGAAGAATGAAGAAATGCCGGTAACTAGGTTTACAGGGTTAATGCATTAACAGCACAAATAGTATAACAAGCATTGGCAAAGCCAATATATCACATCATTGGAAATGACTGGGGTTAACAGTGCTTTTTTTATTTTTATCATTAGGTAGCCTCCTTAGATGAATGTCCATTCATGGGGTTCATCATTTAATTCGTTTGCAAACCGTGCTGACTACTATGAACTCCCAAACAGCTACTTCAAAGTTCCTCCTCCTTTTTATCCAATTCACTCAACTATCAGGTGCACATGTCCACTACTTTGAGTAACAACTCACTTCTTCCATTTTCTAATCCACTTCCATTATTCTATACCTACTCAAAACACCCCTAAAAGCATGATAACTAGAAATTAACAACTTAACTAACTGACACAACAAATCCACAAGAAATAAAGGAAGTACATATTACGAATCTATTAACTATATACCCCTAATCTCAGGTTCTGGAGTAGCGTGCTACTGACCACAACGCGCTTCAACACCCTTCAATGGTAGTAAGCACTATATAAATACAATTTAAAACTACAGATTGAATAAACTCATACAAAGGTGGCTGCAGTAGATGCACACATCCGTTGATGCCATTTTTTAACACATTGTAATATTTGAACACCCTAATTTACAAATGGCTCTGGAGAATGCACGTGGATCCACTCTGACCATTTTGTAATGTCTTTGTTTATATGGTAAAAGCCCATTTCTCGGTGTCCGCCCATGGATGCATGAACACGTGTATTCACAGGCTGCTATCTTGAAATGAGTAAAACGCCGTTTTAGATACATGCCGGCAGACTGTACAGTGGGCGAAAACATTTTCAAAAGTAAAGAAAGGGAGCAACAAAGCAATGAGGTGGTGGAAATGTTTGAAAAAGAGAGAGATGGGTGGGAGAAGCAATAGATGTGCTGGGGAAGGGGCAGGAGACACCAACACAGAAAGTGAGAGGCCCAAGGTCACAGTTGAGTGGAAAGTAGCACACAGGGGATAGAGTAAGAACTTAAACACAATCCTCTTGAGTGCTTATGGTTAAATAAAATCGATACCAGTATACAAGCAACATCAGCAGTAGAAGGATACAAGATAACCAATCAGACTACAATGAGATCGAAATGCTGTTGGGTGAGACAAACAAAAAAGTCAAGAGGGAAGTCATCGAATAATGAACAGGTAACTCAGATAAACAGCAACGCCCTCCAATCCTGAGCAGGGGGCTGACCCAAAGCCCACTTTGTGCATATTGAAATGAACAGGTTTAGCTAACAGTCAATTAAGCGTGTCTGTTGCCGAGACCTAAAAATAAGAATTCAGCTTTAAATATGAAGGAAAGTGCAAGAGGGAGAGTTGGCCACTTAACACAATAGCAATGTCTTTTCTAAACTCATGTAACCATGTAGGAATTGCAGATATGTGACAGAGCAACACTGTGAAATACGTTCGCTGTTACAAACCATTGCCTGCTAGGCAATGCTATGGAGTTGCTGGCTCAATAGCAAAAATGCCATTATGGCCTTCTTATATTTGCTTACAATTTCAGAAAATTGATATAGCTTTTTGCAGATGCAATTAGCAACCAAGTGCACATACGAAGTAAGACGGCTGACTTGTGCCATTCTATTGTATGTTTGCTTCTAGATAGCTTCAAATTCCATTGCATGCACTTGTTTTGGATTATCCTAAATTGAAGCTTTGCTCACTGTATCTTTGCCAGGTGCACCTGTATGTTTAAATTCCATTGAGGTATAAGATCTGTTACACCTGCTTTAGAATGTGCCTATTTTAAAATGATAAACACTTCCCCTATGATACAAAGCACACATAGCATGTGTCGAAGAGCAAAACCTATCCCACAGTTAAGTCCAATCTTGTGTACAAAAGGACCTTACTATTGGAATATTTGCACATGGTAATCAGAAGTAGATTTGAGGATGGCCAGCGAAATCAGAAAATCGTGGAATCAGTAGCAGCACAATCTGTACACAGCATGCCAGTAAAGCAACTTATCCAAACTTACTCCTGGTGATCAGAACTTACCCAAATAGAAAATCTGGTAACTAGTGGCCCAAATAGTACACCTAAACAGGGCAATTACTGTATAAATATGCTTAAATGCCATCGTTTTACAGGAATATCTGAAAAATACCTAAAAGTGTTTGAATACTTTCATACTGGTCCTCTACAAGATAGTGGGTATTTCCCTACAAAGAATTTTGAGAATATGGTAGTTATGGTAGTTGAGAAGCCTTAGGTTGTAGAGGCATTTCAAATAATCTGAAAAAGCAATTTGGCATCCATTTCGCAAGATATGTACATCATTTACTTTTCTTATTGCTTTTGCCTTCTTTCATTTTTCCCCACTTTATTTTTCAAGTTCTTAATTCTGTATTCTGACTAGAATATAGTTGGTAGCCTCAAGGAGGGAAGATGGAAGGTTATTCGGATCATAGAACCTCTGGTCATAATCATTAGTCAGCCTGAGATTAAGCAAATCTAATAACCTAAACACTTTAGTGACCGTTCATGTTACAGAGATAGCTTGCAGATCTGTAAGGGTATATACAACTTTCAGGCTCATCCTAAGACAATAGAAATATTGATGAATGAAAAACAAAATCTATATAGGTGACAATGTTTCCAGTTCACAATTTTTGACAACCATCCACTTATCCCTCCTTTGACTGCATTCCCTGTTTTACCTTTTCGTTCTACTTTCTATCTATTTCCAAATTCATTCACCATCTGCTCTGCCTTATCTGTCCCCATATATCTCTATATACTTCCCTGGTGAGAACCAGCAGCTTGCTCCACAAAATCAGATTGTTTTACTTTATCCTCATGATGTGCTTTCTCTTTTGTGGACTTTCTCGTGGCTTACTTTCTACAGTGGGCCTCTTCCCACGTTCTTTGAGCTTTTTTTCCTTCTTCATTTTTTTGCTCTAAATAAACACTGTCTATCAATTACAATGGGCTCAAGGTTATCCTGCTGAAACTTTATTGTTATATTTTCTATGTACTAATTTATTAACTAATCCAACAATTAGGTTAAAGCACTATGTACATTTAATAATGTTGCTCAAATATGATTTCACCTTCAATAAATGAAAAGACAAAAGGGGTTTGGCAAAACAGGAAAAAGTTGGTTTAATTAAACTTAGTGGCCGGCAGAGTATCAACAGAGGCCTGTCTGAAGACAGTCTCAAAGTGCTGAAGTTTGGGCCATCAGATAAGGGCCACGCAGACAGCTCTCGACCTCGGTGAGAGCTAGTGTTGGCCAGTATGTTCATGTCTAGATGTCTGGTGTGTTGAGCGCGTGATCCACTTGTACGGTGTGCATGTTGTGTCCTGATTGGCTGAGTGTTCCTAACTACATGTGGCATCTAACTTTTATGGCATTTTGGGAACGTGAGTCCTTGGCTGAGAGTGTTTTTTATTGGAACTAATCACCTACGGCCAGTTTTTGTAGTGACTACCTATCTGTGGGAACAATCATAGATTTCGCTGGGTGCCGGTTTGACTTTGAGCTTAATATAACCCACCTGTGACCTGTCAGTCAATATGTTCAGGTTTGGGTCACAAGGCCTCACTGACCATGTATCTCTGACTTGGGAGTGATGTGGAGGTCATCTCAGATAAATCCAGCATCAATGATATGAGTTCATGAGTGTAAGCATGTGTAACATGGCTCTCATTGATACCATATTTACCGATATTTGCATTATTATACATATAGTTTTTACATTGTACTTTGCATTCACGGATATTGACGTCATTATAAAGGCATAAGTTACAGTGTACAGCCACATTAGATTTACTGACATTGACATCACTAGTCGTGCATGGGTTACAGTGTGCATCGATATTTCATTTACTGGTTTTGACATCATTGGGCATAGATAGATTACAGCATGTATTGATATTGCATTTATTAATACTGCTGCTGCTATGCATGCATACATCAAGGTGTACTTCGCTATCTTATTTATCAATCTCAACATTCCCCCCTTCTAATTGAATTTTCAACTACATCATTCACCTTGTATGTCATGAGAGTCACATTATTTGAAATGGTATGCGTTGGTGTGGTGTCTTTTATCCCCTCCTCGGCTATTTTCATGCTACCTAGTTTGCGGACTGTGTTTTTACAGCAGGCAAGCCCCACTTGTAGGAAAACAAATAGTAGTAGTATGCCCATGACAACAGGAAGCAGCAATGTGCAACGTCGCGCCACCCATAAGGGGAGCCAGGTGAAAATACCATGAAACCAGTCCTGCTCAGGGCACCCTTTCATTTCTGTTTGTAGACAATGCAGTGCTTGGATGGCAAGAGCCAGTGTCCTATTGTCCATGTTGTTTCCAGGGATAAAAGTACAACAAGAAATAATGATATTGGGAGACACCACTCCCATCCATTGCAGTCTTTAAGTCCAACACATACCGATGTTGTATCACCATGAGGCATATGGCTCTCAGTTCTTCCATGATAGCATTAAGGCTGAGCTCAATGTCATTTATCATCTTCTGCAGCTCCCACCTGGTGATTTGCAACTAGCGTGCATTTGGTTTGGTTTGAACAGTGAAGAATAGTATGAAGCCTCCTGCATTGATTTGAGTGTCCGAAGCAATTATTCTGAAATGTCCTTATTCCTAGCCCAACCAAAATATCATCAGTTCTTCTTCTTCAAACTTGATGCAACAGAGATTTTACCTTCTGTAGCAGATGTTGGAACAACTCAGACATATCTTCTCCAGGGATGAACAGGCTCAGGGTGTGTATGATAAAGAGGACAGAGAGGCTTCACCATCTGGGAATGAGTAGGGGCATAGGCAAGGTCACTACCATGCCAGTAAAATCCATTAGCATGAAGGTGCACCATTGTAAGTCCGGTATGTGCAACACTGCTTCACAGTTGACATTAGTCCCGAGTGGTATTGTGCCTTTGCCGCTGAAACACAAAGAATGCCGTGTACATTTCTGTTCAGTTTAGGGGTTGCCCCTTACCTTCTAGCCACATTGTCAAAAGCCACCTACCTGGACCCCAGATGATTACAATGGGGGGGGCAAAGCTAGTTCCTGGATCCTCCTGAGACTTGCCTTGGTTTACAGGAGGAGACACTGCTCTGGCGGCAAATCCCAGGGGTAAAGGGGTTGGGATGGAGAGATCTTATAGAGTCAAAGATGCTGTGGCTCATCTATTCAACAGCAACACTGCAGCAGACATTCACACCAGTATGATGAAAGGCACTGGCTGGTATGGTAAGACTTTAGTCTAGTATTAACTTTATCGCTTAAGGTATCACCTCACAAAAGCTTTTCAAATCTCAACCAATCTTTAGTTTTGGTGCTGTTTTGTTCTCATTTAGATTGTCCGTAAAGGTTCCTTCATCATATTTTAAAAACTGTAGTGAGTTTGATTTCAGCATCAACCCACATGCCAATTTGGATGGAGTTAGTTTCACCCAAGTCTTCTCTAGCAGAGCCTTACCAACAGTATCTACAAGTCGCTCAAAAACACTGGTTACCTTTGTTTGCAGCATGATGAGGCGACTGAGCTCAGCTAGTAGTAAAATCAAGTCTGGTAATGTACCTCTCCTCTCCTTTTCTTCTTGTTCTTTTTTCCATCCAGATGTGAGACTAATGCAGGACGTTCTTTGCATTGTGGTCAAATAGGGAGGATCAAGAGAGCTAGCAAGACAGAGTCCTGGAAGGCGGGAAACAGGTAAGTGGAAGGCGAAGAGGCTAAGCAGATGGGACTGTCTTTTAAATAAGACTGCTATAGAACATTTGTAAAGGTTAAATTCTAATTGTTTGTAACAAGGGACAGGTGCAGATAATTAACTTGATGAGACTGCCTTCTGGAAGGTGTTTTAGAATGTTTACAAAGGTCACGTTCTAATTTCCTACAGCAAGGAATAAGGTGAAGATGATTAACTTGATGAGGCTGCTTTCTAGAAGGTGTTTTAGAATGTTCACAAAGGTTGCATTCTAATTTCATATAGCAAGGGACAAGTGCTGGGAATTAATTTGATGAGGGCAGTCTTCCAGAAAGTTCATGTTGACGTCATCTATGCCTGTTGCTTGATGCTTATTCTGGTGGATTTTCTGGATTTTTACAAGACACCTGAAACCTGACCTTGCAAATGCATGGTAAAACATTTCTAAAAAGCTATTAAGTCTTTTCAAATAAACCAGTGAACACCAGGTGCAGCTACCAATTACCAACAGCACAGAATATGGTCAAACACCAGGGTATAAGATGTTTTTTCATTCATAAGTGTTAGGAGAAATTATATGAGCCATGCCAGTATATTGTGATAGTCAAGAGAGGTGAGCTATGGCAGGAATCCTCTCACACATGTAGCTATTTATCTCAGTACTCTAGATTTCCTGGCATGGGGTGTCTGTGATGGAGTTCGACCCCCTCCCATAGGACATCTTTCCCCTAGCGTAGCTGAGGTTAATAGCCCTACACTGGAATTTCATACCAGAGACCCATTTGTCATAAAAAGGTGGATCAAAATACGTTGAGGGACATCTGGGGATCACAGACAGAAGCAGGGGCGGACTAATTTTTAAACTGGATCAGTGGTTTTGCTACCTCCAAGAACCTCTTTTTAACGAAGTCCCGTGGCCAAACAGTCTCCTTCCCTACAATCCATCTGCACATTATGTCTACCTCTGTTTGAATGTCACTAGGTTCAGTAAAAAGGTACAGTGCTGTGGGATTGGTCTTGTATCAGGAGAAGGTCACAACTGTTTTATGTGGCTCTACTCTACTGGGTAGTATACTTGCCCAAATCCTACAGAGATACAGGTGGATGAGGCATTTTGCTTTCTCAGGACTATCTGTTGGGGTAAGTTAAGTGTAACTATTTCTATGGCATGGGGTATCAGTGAGCCCAAGTTGCATGATCTATTTGTGGTTTGTGTGCCCACTGTGGTCATCTGCTGACACCATGTGTTGTGTAGGAATGCGCTATGTAGTGCTTGTGGGATGCTAGCATTGTGTTCACTGTATGTATATGTGAGGTATGAGAGGGTTGAGAGGTCTCTGTGCATGCATTGCACGAATATCAAAGCTGGTTTCATGGAGCTAGGCACAATATGGGAATCCGCTGGGCACGCAAGAACCCTGGTGAAGCAAAGTGTATGCAGCAATACAGGGGTATATAACTTAAAAACATTTGTCAGCTCTAGGATGGTCTTCTGGGAGATGTCAGTCATGTGGGTGCCCAGAGGTGTCTTGTCTTGTCATGGTAAAGGACAACAAATTTGTTGTAAAAAAAAAAAACAGCTGTAAGGTTAATATGTAGTCTGTCCTCTTGAGTGGTTGGCTTGTGGAACTCATTTTGATGACTGTGAACATAATTTCTTTTGGAGGCCACAGCTGAAGAGGTGGCAGCTGCTGCAATGGTGGTGCACATGTGGTTAAATCACGACCTGCAGGATAAGAGCTGTGGATTGTTTGTTAGCTTGGAAAAAGCACATTGTTACACAGTTTGTAGAACAATTTATGGTTTTCTTTAAACAGGTATTTTTATGTCTTTACTGGAGTTGGAGGCTACCTAGGAGGGTGCTGAAGAATGGTGGTAGCTTGTTTGGAGAATGGTGAGTTCTAAATTTGTCTTTAGTTTTATTTGTACTTGACCTCCTCTACTGCTTGCTTAGTGGGGACAGTATTATTCTCTGTGGGTAGCTCTGTAAAAGTGTGCTATTTTTTTTGGTGTGGGATGGTCCTTTTAGCCTGCATGGGCTGCATGCAGTTTTGAAAAGCAGAGAAGCCTTAATTATTTGGTGGTCTGTTGTTGACATGTGAGCATTTCTCTGGCCTCTTCATGTGGTGCACACTGAGTTTCTCTGTGATTGGTGGTTTGATTATTGGATTACGCCTTCTTTGTGGAAGGGTTGAGCATTTGGGCTGTTTTTAGTCTGCCTTTGTTTGGGTTCTAGTGTGCATTTAGTTTTGGTCTGGGTGTTGCTACTTTTTACACAAAATACAGGAGGCAGTCAGAGGGTCATTCGTCAGCCCCTGTAGAGCCCTGGAGGGAAATGACTGGGATATGGTTTGTTTGCTGTGTTTACCGAGGAAGGTCAGATGCGCTTCTGAGACTTGTTGTGCTTGGACCAATGCAGGTGGTTTTAATTGACTCAATTGATTTTCTACTGCAGACTGGGGTTGTGTGATTGTTCTACTTTGGAGTTTTAAGGGCATAATTGCTCTAAGGATTTTAAGGAACCCGGCTCCCTCCTATCACCCCTTCTGCCTTGGATTTAGGATGCCTTAGGTCTGCTGACCTCAGTGGAAATCAAGGACTTTCAACCCTGTGAAACGCTACTTGCACTGCTTTGGAGGGGCATGAGCCGATGAGCAGACTTTGGATGTGTTTGGAAGCCTTCGAGGAGAGGAGACAGCAGAATTTCCTGCTTGTGAAGAAAGTCAGGTGCAAGGCTGGGACTTGTCATGCTGTGAATAACAAAGGCCAACTGCACGGGTGAATTTCCTTCTTGACTTGATGCTAAATTTGCGCATGGTCTACAGAGTTCTGCGGGTCAGCTCAACACCACAAGTACCTAGCAGTGCCTCGTTTTGGAGCTAAAAAGGGGGTCTCCATGTTGGAGGCCTAAAATGTCAAAGAATGGGGTTCTTTCAATCTGGGGCACGCCCTAGTGACTTGGGTGAAAGGACCTGGGTGCCTGCTTTTATGCACTGGTCCGGCTGCTCTGCGCCTTGTCATACTGCCCTTCACCCTGTGTGTGTCCAGCCAAGCCCGCCCTGGGAGACTATCAGCAGAGAGGACCCTAGGCCTCTGTAGGCACCTAAAATGGCGTACTTAGTGTGGATTCCAGGTTGAACTAGCATACGGCAGCCTTGAGTTTTTCTGATTGCAAGTAAAAGCTTGGGTTCGTTCTAATACTGTGTAACAAAGTCTTTAATGTTGTAGTGAGATTTTCTTTGAAGTGGGTATAAAGTGGATGTGTCAAATTGGAGTTTTGCATTTACTGATAAGGCGAATATGTAAAGGTAAAATCTCCCCATACAGTTACCCCTTCTTGCTGTGATCCCAGTGTTTTTTGGGCTGGGTTCCCTGCCTGCTGATGTGATTGTTGCCAAATGCTCTGCCTGCAGTCCCATCTCTGCTGTAGTGGGACACTGATTTCCTGATTCCTTGTGGCTGACTGGAAGCTGCAATGGCGGTGTTCAGGGCTTGATTTTGTGAATGGGTATTCAGTGTGGGCTGTCCTGGGATTTTGCCTTTTTATTTGTGGTATGGTTTCAGGTGACGATTGTCGGCCATGTGGTTTTTATGGTAGCAAAAGTAACATTCTCTGCAATCTAGGTGCTGCCAACCCTGTTGCCTTCTGTTTCAGGTCCTCTGTTTGATCCCTCTGTGTCTCTGTGGCTGAGTTGTCTTCCAGTCAGGTGCCATTTGCAAGCTCATGGTAGCCGGGATCTTTTGGAGAGCGAGCACACCTGCTACTTGGTTATCCCTAGGGGCCCTTGTGTGGGGAGTTGAGCTTGTAACCTGCCTGCTCTGAGCCCTGGAGCCTTCCTTGTGTGGCAGGTGAGGATACCTCTTTGGGGTGTCGCTCCTTGCCATTTGGGTGTGCCGGACTTCTCCCAGGGGTCATTTGCCAGGGTATTATATTAGATAGCAGGTAGGGGTCCTCCAAAGTGGGGGATGTACAGCTCGGCATGGGGTCCCCTTGTCTGTGTGACTTATCCACTCGGGGAAGTGTTGGGTGAAGCCAGAGGCCAAACTGGATTACCTCAGGAGCATGCATGGTCTGGTTACTACTGCCATTGTTCCTATGCACCTCGGACTAGCTCCCACCTAGCCTCGGGACATACGTGTTGAGTGTCTCCTGAGTCTTGTACACTTTGCATGCTAGCCTGTTGGCCGCTCCAATCAAGAGGTTGTGTGGGCAGCCTATCCACTGTCAAGCTAATTCACATAGCCCTAAGAGGGTTACTTTACAACCCAGGTCTGTCCCCTTGTCGGGGCTCGACAGACTGGGATTATCTGGGCTGGCATATATGTAGTGTGTTAGCCGTCTGTTGGTTTGTGTACTAGGGGAGAGTTTCCAGGAGAGGAGCACGCCATAGTCCAATTCTCACTAAACTGAATGGTCATTCTTGGCTAACACAATAGGTCCAGCCCTAATAGATTGAATGGAGAGGAAGGATAATGCAGCAGTTGTTTCCGCAACTTATGGTCCCCTATTCCAACCTCAAGGGGCTCTGTGAGGGCCACAGAAACCAAGACTCCCTGTATTTTGGCAGTAGTCTTTGATATGTGGCTAGCTTCTTCCCACAAGCATGACCTTGCTGTCATGCATCCATAAAAAAGTGGTGTGGGGTTTCATCTATTAACATTGTTACTTTGGGGCCCTGCTCGGGGCTATCCAGGGCTGATAATTGAGTGAGTGAAGTGGGGGGTCCCTCGCAGGGGCCCACTTTTCCCCCCTGGGTTGGCAGGTCCCACTCTGTACTTTCATCCTCACTATGGAACCCTAAGCAGCTTGAGCCTTTTTCCCAGATGTCACTAGCTCTGGAGTCATATTGGTTGCAATATGTGGTCACTACAATGATTAAAAATGTATACGTCAGTCCCACATGATTAGCAGCTAACAAAACTCCAACCAATCACTTTGTCCTTAAATCCTATATACTAATTTGTGCTTCTCGCGCCTGCATCCAAATAAATAATCCAAAGCAAACTGACTCACCCTCCTATCCTCGCAAAACGTATACATTTTTTAATCATTGTAGATACCCCTGAAGAAGGTTATAATATGACCGAAATGCTTTGGGTGAAGATTAAATGTGACAAGAAATCAAATTTGTTTACGTGCCTACGAATAGGCCAGGATGGGCAATTCTTTTGCGATTTAAAATGCGTGAAAACAGGAAAACTTTGTGTCCTTGACGTGACGGATTGAGATGGATAAACTTTTAAATAAACAGGATGAATTTGAGTACAATTCTGAGTACGTGGATAATTTGATCACAAACGTGTAGCAGGCTGTGCAACTCTTTCACCACACGAAGACTGCGTGTTTCAAACCCATAATCATTTCGCCACACGGGAATAACATGGATAAAATAAACTTTTGGATTTTGAGGGTGTGCTTCAGGTTTATGCAAAAATTAACCATTATGAGCCGTTCCAACCCTGTTAGCACCCCACGAACTGAAACATTGGAATAGATGAAGGAGCGGTGTCATGTCAAGGTTTCTCCGAGTCAATGTCAGCCTAAATATATGTTAAACGACAATGAACGACAATGATTACAAACGTTTTTGAAATGTATTGCACTGTGATTGTATTGTTGTTTTTTATTGTTTATTTGTACATTTTGAATCACATTACACAAATAGGGAAGCATGGGGCGTTTAAGTACTTTAGTTGTGGTGTAATGTATGTGTATCTATTGATCTTGCGATCTCATATTTTCTGGCACGGGGTGACTAATCAGGTGTTTGACCCCCTCCCATGGAACTCATCCCCCCGCATGATTGAGATGAGCTGCCCTGCACTGGAATTTCATGTCTGGTTCCTTTATTTATTGTAAAAGTGGCTTCAAAAGATGTTACGGGTCTCCCTTGAACTGTGATGGAGACGGGAGCGGACATGTTTGTGCATTGGTGGGGTGGTCTTGCTACCTTATGGAATCTTTTTACTGCAAAGTCAGTGGCCAAACAGTGATCTCCCCTATGGTGACATTCTGCTCATTCTGTCTTCTTCAGATTGGATATCACTTGCGTTGGTGAAGAGATAAAATGAAGTGGGGTTGGTTTCAGTGCTGGTGATTATTACTACTGTCCTATGGGATTCTATTTTATTGGGTTGGAGTTTTGCCCTGATATTGCACAGGTACTGATGGATTAGGTAATTTAATTTGTCAGGGACTAACTCCTGTGATAGGTCAAGTCTGCCTGCACCTATGGCATGAAGTATCAGTGAACAGACATAACATCACCTGTTTGTGGTTTGTGTGCCTACGTCGGTAATGTGCTTATACCAGGCATCGTATAGGAGTGCTCTGTGTAGTGGAAGAGGAAAACTAGCATTTGGTTCAGTGTAGGTGTATCTGAGGTGAGAGAGGTCTCTGTGCATGTGATGCAATAATATGAAGTAGAGCTCATGAGATTAGGCATACTTTAGGCCCAGGAGGGGCTTGAGAGCACCCCAGCTGGAGAGAATGTGTACAAAAATACAGAAACATCTAACTTAGGAATCATTTCGTAGCTGTGGGGTCCTCTTCAAGGGAGATGTTTGTTATCTGGTCTGTCATTGGTTGGTTGTTGTCTGTTGTGTGTTGTCCAGTGTTAGGGTGCCTAGACATGGCTTGTCCTGGTACAGTGCAAGTGCAGAGAAATGTCATTTAAGACGAGGCTACAAAAGTCAGTTTGGAGTTTGCATTATTTGAGCTATTGGCCTTGTAAAACAGTCTTTGAAAGCTTTGATAGAAGAAATGGTGGACTGCAGCTGTGTTGGCGCACTTCTAGTTTCGATTGCAGACCTGCAGGTTAAGAGCTGTGGGTTGTAGGTTACCTTGGATAAAATACAGTGTTAGGCAGTTTGAGGCAGTTTTGGAACATTCCTGCAATTATTTGTAAATGGTACGCTCTATGGCTTTCACTGGAGGGTGAATTTTTCTCAAACTGGACAGAGGTGATTACATTTTAGTGGAATGTCCAGATTTTAACCTAGTTTTATTAGGTGCTCGAATTTTGGGGAAAATAGGGACTTTTAAACTTTTCTAAGGCTATTCACATTATGCCCCCCCTCTCCCTGCTACAGCGGAGAGTACTCCTCTCTGCAGGCTACTTCACTTAAAGGTGTGATGTTTTTAATGGGTGCTCTGGTGTCCCTTTGACATGAATGAGCAGCATGCAATTGTGAGGAGAGGCATATGTTTAATTTTAAGTTAATATTTCCATTGACATGTGCATGCCTCTTGGGATTCTCTATGTGGCATGGAATAATTGTTCTTTCTGATTGGGATGAGTTACTGGGTAACAGCCTTCTTCTGGAAGGATCGAGAATGTTTGGGCTGTTGTCAGGCTCTTATGTATTGTATTGGTCCTAGGGGGTGGGTACCCGTGGTTTATGCATTGCTAACTTTAACAAAGGATACTGGAGGTTGAGTTTGGACCCCCGTTGAAACCTGCAGGCGAAAATGACTGGTGCTAGGTTGGTTTGCTGTGTTTTTTCGGGAAGAGTCAGGGGTCTCATTGGGACATTTATGTGTTTGGCCTGATGGAGGTTGTGCTACTGGATTCAATTGATTTTTTATGATGGGATACTGTGACCATCATGGCCATCGCTGGACTTGGACGATCATGAGGGTCAGTGAATGTCAGTTTGGCCAGCTGGGCACAGTTGGTGAGCCTATCCCTGCACCCCGGGTACTGGGCTATAAAAGTCATTTGTTAAGACACTTTATCTCCCATCGCCAGAAGGCCTAGCTTATGCTCCCGGAGAATTTGCCTCATTTTGGAAATATAGGAGGGCCTCCGTTTGGCAGTTAACCCTGATGCAGTTGAGACTTAAGTAGCCCATCCAAAGTTGGGCTTGGGGAATGGTCCTGGGTGTCTGTCTTTATGCACCAGTGTCGGCCTGCCCTGCTTCCTCGTCACACTGTAATCCCATGGGGGAATGGTCACCCAACCCTTCCCCAAGGAAATATCAGCAGAGGGGGCCCGTGGCCCCCTGGGGGCACCAGCATGATGGACTCTAGAGTGGATTCCCAATCGACAAAACACAGCTTTCCTGAAGACCGGCTGGTCAGGTAGGTAAGGAAGTGTGACTGGGAGTAATGTAAAGGGCATAGGTCATCTTAGACAATAGTTTGGACTTATGGCATGCCTGCACCCTGTGAGTGTGCTTTGCGGGGGCTGTCCCTGTGTTATTCCATTTTTGTCATGGTATATTTTTAGGTGGCACCTGTTGGACATGTGACCCATTCACTGACATAAGTGGCATTCTACGAGGCCGGCAGTCTCCCGTACCTCGGCCACTTAGGCCGGGCAGATACCCCTGGGGTCCATATGTGGCGCTCCCAATGAGCCAGATGACATCTGGATGTTCGCTGATAATGCAGCTCCCTCAAGGGCAGTCTTTATTAACTTCTGTTGGACCAGCTTGGCGGTGTCTCTCTAGGCCTGCTCCTGCTTCTCCGTGTCCTTCTCCTGTCTCTTCCAGTAATAGTGCGGTATGCAGGCCTGTATTTCACATCAGAATGTGGTGTCTAGCCCTACTAAACTATTGAGTCCAGTCTGGTTTCTGTGGATAATCCCCTCTTGAGGATGTTGTAGAAGAATATAACCTGGGGACCCGTGTCAGTCCAGGGCAGTCATGTCTCCGGCCCCCAGCCTTCTCTCATTCTGTCTCAGTCATCATTTCACCAGCTTTCATTCTCTCTGCCATTAATCCTCCTACATCTTGGCGGTCAGGGAACAACTCCCTCAGGGAAGTCCAGATCGGGTGTCTGAATGAACTGAATGCAGCCTAGTCATGCTCTGTGTTAATGAGGGTGAATACAGGGCTGCAGGCTCAGAAGAGCCCTGTGTTGATCTCCTCACCAATGAGGCTGATGAGAAGGTTTTTGATATCACCTCTATCTAAGTTTATACCCACAGTGATCTTTTCAAATCAGGAGATCCATTTCACTGCCCCATCCATCAATGTGGGCAGTTTATTCCTGGCCCTTCTTTGTACAACCGTGCCCAAGGCATGTACACAGTTGTTGCTGTGCCTTTCTCGGGCAGCTCTATTGGTTTCTCCTCCATGTAGCACGCCCTTCGTCTCAAACACTCCTGCATGTAGAAGTAGTTCCATTTCGGCTGTCACCCTCCATGTCAGAGGCCGTCTTCTGCAATGACCATATCCTTGGGTTCGAAGGATCCCACCTCTGGCCGAGAACAATCAAACTGGCAGCTTTTTCTTTCAGTATAGAAGGCCTGTATATAACAACAAGGCCATGTGAAGGCCTTTCCCTTTTCTCTGTATATTATCTCTGTACGGGTTGGCCTGCCTGACCAGTGCATTTGGGGGAAGGCAGACATCCTCACTCTCCTGGTCCACGCATAAAGGTACGTCTCAATTATGTCTCTGCCAGGTTTCCCTGACTACTTATTTCCTGGTCAGCTCCTTTCCTATGTAGACATCTCAGTGATGTATGGGTCACTCTCAGGGTTCCTCCTCTCAACGCATCCCCTGGCCCATCTCTATATATGGCCCAAGGCTGAGCTACTGTACCTTTTTGAGGAGGGGGTATTGTCCCCTATCCTTGCTGGGCTTCCCAGGCAAGAGCTCTGTCTCTCTATCCTTATTTATCCTCTTTCCCTAACTCCCTCCTTGGTTGCTTCCTTCTCTCAGTGCTAAATGCTGTTCTACAAGGCAATGTCTTGTCCACAATCACACTCCCTGAGGCTTTTTCTCTGCCACAGGCCTGCCTTGGTGGAGTGTAGCCAATGGCTCCCCCTTCAGAGCCAGATTTTGCAGGGCTGGAGCTCCTTTCTTCTCCTCACCTGGTGTAATAACCTTCAAGTAGGGCCACAAACCTCCCTCTGACCTTATGGAACCCAGTGGCATGCTGAGGGGTGAGTCAGGGCCGATGGTGGCCAGGTTTGTAGAACCTGGGAACCCCTTACCCACCGAGCAGCTTACTGCCCAGGAGTGGGTTCAACAGCCTCCTTAACTGGTGGATTGCTATAACCCAGCATGTCAGCAACTGGGATGGCCAAAATTAATGTGAGCACATCCCTGCCGTTGCATGATGGAGGAGGTGCAGATGCCTTACTTTATGGGTTTGCGGATAGTCTTGTAGGCTGGGGCCACCTCGAAGATAGCCCATAGTTTTAGTAGGGCCTCCCGCTTGGCACTTTTTGTCCTGTATACCTGGTCTGTTTGTGTGTCTTTGTGTGTCCTATGGTGTTTGTATCAAATGTGCCCCCCTCAGGCCAAGAAAATGCATGACTTTTGTTATGGGTGTGCCATTCCCAGCAGTGTTACTCTAGTTTCCTGGCCCAGATGGGGAACTTGGCCTGTATGTGTTCTAGTGGAGTCTCCATGATGAGTTGAGAAGCTTGCTTGTTTTAAGGTCTTTGCAAAGTGTTGATTGTCTTGAGAGGTTTTTTTTTTAAATAATCAAAATGTTACTTTTTTATGGGGGATGTTGTGTGTTTACAGGGTGGTACCGAAAACCAATCTTCTTGGTCATGAGCTCGAAGCTTGAAGAAAACTGATACAGCAAAAGAATCGATTAATGCTAAATAGAGACCAAAATGAAATGAAATATTAACCTATAGCAAAAGTGCAGTTGTTAGTTCAGTGCAGTACGAGTTGGTTTGTAGCAATAAACTAGCAATCAAACACCTTTGATTTGAATAACTCTTGTCATTGCCTAAAGCATAGATTTACTAACATGACATAACATTTTAACATGCAACATGATTTGCTAAATTTCAACAGCACCACAATGTCACTAAATGAATAAAAATAGAAAAAAATCTAAAAGAGACTAAAAAGATTAAAAAAAACATTGTTATTGTATCCCAAAAAAACCCTCTCCTTGTGCCTACAGCCTGTGGATAGGGGACGCTCTGCGTAGTACGCAGAGCTAGGTGAGCCTGATAGTGTGTTACTATTGGCTCTGCGGACAAAAATTAGCAACACTTTAACCGGTGAAAAAGGAATAACCTGATAAATATTGGGTTCCTGTGGCCTGATGCAAGCTACACCTTATTCACCAAGGTTCAAATTTTCCTACGTTTCTGAATTACACCCTATATCACGCCCATGCGTTGTTCGCCCAGCGATCGAAGCGGAGTGAAAAAGGGGACCACCTCTCACTTCTTTTTGATGATAACAGTGTGAAATCGATAGCACAAATACAACTTTTATGACTAGTTTGAGATGTTAGCTCTATATCTCACCCAGAGCGAATGCGTACCGATTTTCCACCACACCCAGCAGTCGTCCAAGCTATCCCTTCATGTCACCCAGGGATGAGGAGTATCCTCTGATCTATGCTCAGAGGTTCATGTGATCCCTTACAAACACCCAGGCATGAGGCAACCCATGTTCCACACCCTAGGCCAGGATATCCCTTAATAACACCCACGGACAAGTTGTACCTATTACTTCATGCCCAGGTCAGGTAGCTACATTTGTCACCTTCTAGCATGCTGACTCGGGAAAAAACAAAATTTATCTACTTGCTTGTCCTAGTTTACCATACCCCACATGTTGGAACTAAGAATCAGATATGGTCTCTTACCATATGATGGCTGTATCCAGATGGATCTACACCCATGGATTCAGCAGAGCTTCTAATCAATGATGGCGTCTGCTTACCGATCTTTTTGCGCAGATGTGAATCAGTTCAGGCTGGGGTCTTTCCTTTGAGAGCAGTCGGGCTCAATTAATCAGTCTCTCCTGGCTGGCTCACCAAAATGTTGCTCGGATATGAATTTACCTTAAATAAATGAAAAGATAAGAGGCGTTTGGCAAAACAGGAGCAAGTTGGTTTAATTAAATGCTGTGGCGGGAGGAAATTCAACAGAGTATGTCTGCTTAAAGTCTCTCACTGGACAAAGTTTTGGCCGCTCTTGAACGGGCATAAAACAAACTACACAAATTTAATGAAATATTATGAACTTTAAATCTTGTGAACATTGATGCCGAACATTTCTGTTTCCAATTTATAAAATTGGATTGTTGATGGATAACTGTGATGATTAGGATTGATTTTTGCATTTGTTACATTTTTGTTTTTTTCATAAAAAATTGATTTTGAAAATGTGTAACAATGTTCCTAATCCTCATAGCTCAACATGTATAGCTAACATCTAACTAATGAAATAGATCTTGGTGATTTATTGTATCACTTTATTTTATGCCTATGAAAGCTGTGTTAACTTGGGGCTTCCTGGAGAACCTATCATCAAAGACAATTGTCAGTTTTCTATCTCTTCATGATATGGTTGAACCTTTTTTGAAGGAGAAGGTAGGGAGTTCTAGTTCAGCCATTTTCATCACAAGGATTCCTGTTTTAGATCAAATCATGCAGAGAAAACTACCCTTCTTCCAGTAGAAAATATTGTCCCAATATAAGGTCACATTAATCTGATTTTCTGCATTGTTCTCTAGCACAATGGTTCTTTACCTGTGGTCTGTGGACCCTCAACAATCCAGAACATTTACTCTGGGATTTCCCAACTGTTCAGAGAACGAAAGAATATTACAAGATTAATACACTATTTATTGATAAAAAAGTAAAATTAAAAGTTTTAAAACGTTGTGTAGATGTGCAGGAATTTGAAACTGAAGACTAAAATGAAGTTGATTTCCTTAGCTAGATTTATTGGATCCATGCAAATACAGCAAATACAATATAGCTTGGATGTCCTCAGCAGAAGCACCAACAAAAAATGTTCAAGCAGTAGAAGTGATATGCTAGAGTTTAGCTTATCGCTCTGTCTTTTAGAATTATAAGATAAATTTTCAAAAGCTGCATAATTCCCATTAAAATGTAAATATCGCGTGTCCTCTATTTATGAATTACAATAGTTCACCATTTGTTCACCCCCCTCCTTCCCCATGGGCCCACAGAGACCTGCTGGGACTGTGCCGGCCTTCAGGCGGGTGCCTCCGAAGCTCAGAGTGGTTGCCTGCAGGCGGTGTCCCTCACCCTCATCCGAGTCGCAGCGGTCTGGCAGTCCCTCGTGCACCCTGCTGCGGCTGCCGGCTTCTCGTGGCTCCGGCCGAGACACCTGGAAGCTGCCTGGGTGCCTGATTCTGCACTCCTGTGGCCCTCCTCGGCGATCGCACCTCGGGCAGCCTGGGGATTGAGTGGCTGCGAGGCGAGGTTCTGGAGAGCTGGAGCGCTAGTGTGAGTTTTTGCCACGGACACGCCTGGTGTTGAGAACCTGCTGGGTTGGTGAGAAGAAGGCGAACTTCGGTGCATTTTTCACTGACATCAACACACGGACGGGGACAGTTGGCGCGGCGCCCGGCTCCTCACTGCCGATCCCCCGGGGAGCTGCTGGCTGCCTCGCCCCACGGATTTGTCACTTGGATTTTGGTTATTTATTTATTTTATGTTGACCTTTATTTGTTTGTTTATTTTGTTGAGAACTGTGGCGAGGCTTATAGCTGAGAAGCTGTGGCGGGTTTGCTCTGCTGCCTCCAACCATTCTTGGACTTCCTGCAAGACCTTCTCCCCCCCAAAATGGCAGCTCCAGATAGTGTACACAGAAAGAGGACTGCTGTCTAAATACAAACAAGGATGATTAACTGACCCCAACCAGGCCGGTTCCTCAAACAGTTGCAACATAAAGAGGACTGCTTTACCACTAATATCTAGAACCTTTTCTCTCTCACTCAAGTGTCGGTCATCTTGCAGTGGCACTGACCGACTGTATCAACCTGCAAAGATCCACAAAGAAAAGAAAATAAATAAATAAATATATAATTAAACAAATAAAACTGAACTCTCAACCGCAATCCAGCCAAGCTGCTATCTCCTAAAAAAGCTCACAATCCTAATGATTACCTGCCTCATAATGACTGCTGCTTACTGACCCAGGTCTCCTGGACTGTACCCAACCCTAGTAAACATGGTTGGTCCTGGTATGACTGCCTCTGGGCCAAACTCATACACCCTGGTTTACCCCCTAAACTCTCCAAAACCGCTACAAAAGCCTTCAAACACCTCACTTTGAAAAACCATCCCGAATCACTGGTCTCGGACCTACGCTTCAGTGCAGACAAAGGCACTATCATCAACGACCTCGTTTTCTATTACAGAAGAATCCACTCTTGCTGCAATACCTTCTTGCTACTCCTCAATGTACGCACAACTAGGAACATTCCATACGGCACCAAGCTCTCAATAGTGCCCTCAGCAACCCTGAGAGCCGACCTCACCATCACACTCTACAAAAGCGGCATTGTATTGATTCAAGCCACAAAAAAAACCTTAATAAATTTGCAGATCTCTTCACCTTCCTCCTCAACCATGTACACGACACTGGGAAGACGACCAACACCCGGCCCGACGTTAACCTGACCCGCCTGCCCCGACTAACTGCTCCCAAGCCACCTCTCCAAGAGGTCCATCCATCCAACGCAGTTCCAGTAGGGAAGACGACCAACCCCCGTCCTGGCGATCCTCCGACCTCTTGCCCTACATGACCAACTTCCCACAAGGCACCTCTCTAAGAGCCTCCAACTCTGCTCCTCCTGACCCCCCCCAGCACACCTACCGGCCCTGCTAACACATCCACCTCGAGACCACGGGTCTCCTCCCCGCTATTTTCACCCTTGGTTCCCACTGCTTCCAACACAGCACACCCTACCTCCCTCAGTCCTGCTACCAACATCCCTAACCCAATTGACCCGAGACACTTGATCCCCTCTCCTCACGCTCCCCACTCGGACTCCTTGGTCCCCAACATAGCACACCCTAATCCCTCAGCCCTCCCACCACCCTCCCTGATGAAATCGACCCAAGACCCTTGGTCCCCTCCATTCATGCTCCCCACTCTGACTCTAAGACTAGCATGCCTCCAACGAGGGCTAGCTAGTCCTGCTAACACTCATTCCACCCCTTCTAAGACCCCTAACACAGTCCATCCTAACCCTCCCACCCCCCCTCCACTGATATCCACACTCTGCACTCCAGAGCCACTAAAATAATTCAGAGCATCAACATCTCCATCCTGGATCTAACAAACCTCCTTAACCTCGCCGAACTCTCCCTCAGCAACCTCAAACCTCAGCGGAACTCCTCTTCCCCTCCCAGCCCAGAGCACTCCAAACACCCACTACAGACATCCTTGAGGCATTTTTGCCCTTGTAAGCACCCTAACTGCCTATCGGAAGAGGAAACCCTTGACCTCGTCCTCTCCTACAGCCGTTCAATCACCACAAAAAAGCCACTAGACCTCACTGAAAAGGAAATCCATTACATTATCCAGGACGATAATGCAGGCTCTCTCACTCTTTGTCCATCAGACATGAGTGCTGTACACCCCATCTGCACGGTTGATATCAACCCCAGCAGATCAGCTCCACTCTGCAACAGAAGGGTGAACCGAAGCAATCTAGCCCCTGTACACCTGTCTACCCCGACTCCCGATACCACCTCCCTCCCCTCCCTGACTGGTTTCTTAATTAACTGCCGATCAGCAGTAAAGCATGCCACCGATGTCGCTGCCCTCATTCTGTACAACAAATCCAACTTATCTATTTTAACAGAATCATGGCTCAATGATTCATCATCCCCTTGCCTTGACCTCTTAGTCCCCCTAACTTTAACATTACTAGGCTTGACCGACCATATAACAAGAGAGGTGGCGGCATCGCCTGCATCTATCGCTCTAACCTCCTTGTCACCGAGCTTCTGGCAGATACTACAGATGCCTGCGAATATCTAGCACTCTCAATCTGCAGTAACACCACCCATCTATGCACCCTGCACATCTTTTACCACCCCCCAGGCGGGAACGACCCCTTCACCGACCACCTCATGGAAATTATCACAGCTAAGAGATCCCTCAACACCAAAGACATTATCCTTGGAGATTTCAACCTGCAATGGTACGATCTCAAGGACCCACATGTCAACGCCATTAAAGACCTCCTGGCCGATCAAGCCCTGACCCAAGCTTGCTCACTCCCAACACATGCAAAAGGGGCCTCTCTTGACTGGATCATCTCTAAGGAGGCAGCAGTCAAGCTTATCTCTATAGACCCCTGTGTCTGGTCAGACCACCACGCCATCATCTTCCTTGTACCTGGCACCCACAAGTTAAGAACACCACAATCGGTGCTTCCTAAACACAGGGTCAGAGACACTAAGAACCTAGACCACAAGGAACTTGAGATCGGCTGGAAATCCGAAACCCCCCCTCATATCACATCGGTCAGTGACTTCAATGATCACTACTCCACAACGATGTCGATCATTCTGGATGACCTAGTCCCCCTTAAACTAAAAAGAACTCAGGTCAAAGATAGAAACCCCTGGTACTCGGGTTCCCTCAATAACGAGAGAAGATCACTCCGACAAGCTGAAAGAATCTGGAGACAGCACCCCTCGGCCGCTCACCTAAAACTACTCCACAAGGCCATAAATACTTACAACAAGAACATCCTCAACTCAAAAAAAGAGTTCTTCAGAGCTGAACTAGGAAATTCCCAGAACACACCACGCAAACTCTTTGAGCTGGTCAAACAGCAATCGAACAAACTGACCAAAACAGTGAAAGAAGACCTCAAGTCTCTCATCTCATCTGAGGAATTCTCCTCGTTTTTTGCAGACAAAATCAAAACCCTAGGTAACAAACTTAGTGCGGCCTCTATACCTCCACCGACCTCTGACCTTCCCATCCAGCCCCCCTGCCTCCACAGTCCTCACCTAAGAATCTAGCACATTGGACCAACTTCTCACTCTACGACGAAGACTCTGTCGCCAAAATCCTTTCCCCCTTAAACCCGAACAACCATTTCAACAACCCGCTCCCTTCTAACTGCCTTGTGACCACTGCTCAATTCATTATTCCTAGCTGGACTACGATAATCAACGCCTCTCTCCGGCAGGGTTCAATCCCGGACTCTCTGAAAGCGGGCCAAGTCCTCCCCATTCTGAAAAAGCCGTCGTTGGACCCAGCCTCCCCAGACAATTTCAGACCAATTTCCAACATTCCTCGCTTGGCTAAAGTGCTGGAGAAGTGTGTGCAATTGCAGCTAAGTCACCACATCAACAACTTCCATCTACTCGATGACTGCCAATCTGGTTTCCGACCTGGACACAGCACTGAAACCACCATGCTCCACATTGTCGATGATGCCCTACAAGCCCTGGACCAAGACAAAACATGTCTCCTAATCCTCTTAGATCTATTCTCGGCCTTCGACATGGTCAACCACGAGATGCTACTCAAACGCCTCAAACTTAGGATGGGATTAGATGGCACTGTCCTCGACTGGTTTAGTTCATACCTCCAAAACCGATCTCAGAGATTCCTTATCAACGGCAACCTGTCCGCTCCCTCCTTGCTCACGGTGGGAGTCCCTCAAGGTTCAACGTTGTCCCCCACCCTTTTAAACCTCTATCTAGAGCCCCTCGCCAAGGTCCTTCGCACCACAAATATCTCCTACCATATGTACGCAGACGACACTCATATCTACATAAAAATCTTATCTCTTGAAGAGATCCTGACCATAAATGAGGCCCTGAAGCTGACCGTCCAATGGCTCTCCTCCAACCAACTCAAACTCAATGCAAAGAAAACTGAGTTCCTCCTAATTTCCCCACCTAAAAGCAACTCGGAGATCCAGACAGGGATCAAAGTGATCACAGCCTTAAACTGCCCCCGACCATTGTGAACTCGGCCAAATCCTTGGGTATCACCTTGGACTACAACCTAAACATGCAAGACCACATCAACTCAATGGCCAAATCTTCCAGATTCCACCTGAGCTACCTTTGGAAATTGAAACCATTCCTTGACGCTCCCGACCTAAAACTTGCAGTCCAATCCCTAGTTATTTCTAGGCTGGAATATGGCTGCTTCACCCTTTCTGGTTTACCCAAGATCTCCCTAGCACCCTTAAAAGCGTGCCTCAACGCAGCTGCCAGACTACTTACCGGCACAAGGAAATTTGATCGCATCACCACTCATCTGAAATCATTGAATTGGCTCCCTCTCGAGGCTAGGATCCATCCCAAGCTGGCATGCATCACGCACAAGGCCCTACACCCAAACTCCACTGCGTATCTTGCTCAGAAACTTGTGATATCCGGAGGAAGCAGAAATTCACGATCGGCCAGTGCCCTCCTACTGCAGCCTGTTTGCCTTCGAAAAAAAAAATGTATAATCGGGCTTTCGCTGGGGCTGCACCAAGAATATGGAACTCCTTCTCTCCCGCCATCAGAAGAATCCCCTCTCTGGCACACTTCAAAAAGAAGGCCAAATCCTTCCTCATGGGTAAATTCCTTGACTAATCCTGTTCCACAACCACCCCATAGACTATTGCCTCTATCCTGCGACCTCGCCCCACCAAGAAACCAGAGTCCGTCCTCAACAATTGTAATATGGACTATGCTGTTTAATGTTTTTTCTTTCCCTACCCGCACTCATCCCCCCCTAATTTACAGTATCCTGTATCACCCTTCCTATTGTACACTCTGTGACTTCTGTAAAGCGCTCTGATACCCTAACGGGTCAAGTTCACGCTCTATAAAACACTAAAATAAATAAAATAAAAAATAAATAAATATATTATTTTGAGGTTCAAATAATAGAAAATGCCTGGGTGCCCGTTTTTTTGTAAAAGTTCGATGGGGACCCCAGATTCCAGTAATAAATAAACAAGGCTGTATAAAAGGCAAAAGTTAAACAACCACTGTTCTCGCATGATGTGTATTTTAGTATGAACAGTGCACATTTAGAAATTAGGTTAGTATTACTCGAGGAGCTAAGGCACAGGGAACACGTAGATATTCAAAACAATGAGGAAGACCGGAAATTCCTTTGATACCCTGTGTGACATCAATACAGAACATGATTCCATTAAACTGATTTTTGGTTGCTGGATATGGTTTAAACAAAAGGGTGTAATCCAAGTCGAAATGTTTCCATACATTCTTGTACAGACTTGCAACCTTTACAAGAGGATTCTATCGGAGCACCGAATTTCAGGCAGCAAAGATGTCAACAAGAATGTGTCTCCTTCCATAAAGGTGAGAAGAGCTTGTCATATTTTGGCTTGGACAATATTTATGTCTCGGATAGGTATAGTTCCAGACTTGTGATCATAGAATTATGTTTCTGTGATGTTAGTGGCCAGTTCCAGAACCTCAGCTCTCGTTAGCTACTTGAAAGCCATGGAGGTGGCTAAATAGATATTAGGAAGGTGAGCGGATAGTGAGATGTTGCAGCGGTATTGGAGATGTACTAACAAATGTCACCTATTTTGGACACAACAAAATCTAGAACGTTGGCACAGTGTTGCACTGACGCAAAAGAGTTTTTATACTGAAGTTTTCCTTTGTTTAGTAGCAGCGCCATTGACGAGTTTTGCAGAGTATTTTTATAGAATGCTTGCAGCAATATCAGCATGAGTGGAGTATAGCAAAACCAGAATGGGGCTATCAATCAAAGGAACATTGCTTCAGGTCACCTAAAGTTGTGAGGGGTGAAAAAGTTAGACCCTCCCAACATGAACATAAATACCCAAAACGAAGTTAGTTTAGATTGGTCATAGCTATATTAAGTACGATAGAAAGGTGGCCTGTATAGTTCTTCCGAGTTAAATCATTGATGGACCGGAAATTATCAACCTTTTCTGTCAACCAGCAACTTACTTTCTTGTTCCAGAAGAGTGTATTAGATTTAGAAGTGGGAATAATTTGGTTGCAATTGGAAATGCTTTATTGTATTCTGATATTGCAAACACATGTAATTATTAGGTTAAAATTAAAACATATTGATATATGATGTACCGAATAATATTGAACAATAGGGATAACAGAAGTGCTGCCTTAACTTTCATGAGGAAACACAACATTTGTCATTTGGTTACATATAGTGTGCATATTTTGGCAAAATAACAAACAAAAAAAAATGTGTATAGAAGAATCCAGGCACAGCTTAGGGTCACGCCATTGCTGGAAACTGGCATGGGCAGAACTGAGATCAGCACCAGCTAACACCGCTTCCAGTACAACTTTTAAATCTAATTACATATTGTTAACAGGGTAGCTCTCATCTGAAATCAATACTTGCTGAGCTTTTGTGTTTTCAAAGCCTGCTGGGTCGCACAGTTCAAGTAAGCAGTTTGCACGATGAGATCGATGGTGTGAAACTGTGTTGTTCTTGAGACATATACAGCGCCCGATAATAAATCACACTCCGCACACCTTTGCATTTTCATGAAAAACAACTTTCTCCATTGTCAGATTACCTTTGAAGGGATCGAAGGAAAGAATAATGTTTTTTTCACACAATTGAATTGAGCGAGAATACATTAGGGGTTTTAATGCGGTAGAGAACGTAGTATTTGAAAGCAACATCAAACCAAGCATCACTAAACGCTAAAAGAGAAATCACAATGTACAGTGGAACAATACAACACAGATTTTGAAACCATCTGATCTCTATGCGATTTCTAGGCTATCAAAAATGAGACTGACTTAAAAACAACCAATGCCTGGCTGTAGGGATTCTGAGGATAACAAGTCCATCTTTAGGTATGTTTAGTTTTGTGTATTTGGATTCCAGGCACTTCAGAACTCATTTGGTTCCTGACGCCGTATTGTTGACGCAATGTGTTTACAAAAGGGGACGCTGCTGCAAATCGTTAAAGTGAACAGGTTTAATACTGGCATTTCTGACTTGACAATCGAATAGTGCCACAATAGAATTAGGTCGAAACCTATCTTGATTTTATTTGAGCAGTTAGTTTAGTAAGCTTAGTAAGTTTATTGTACCCGATTAGTTTAAAGAAGCATCTGTCTCTTCTCTTTCTTGCATGTCTGGTGTTTGATGGTAGCAGAAGCATGTTCTGGACTGAGTGCTCGGATAGAATGAGCCAGTTTAGTTTGATGTTTTCTGCCAGGTATGTTGGTAGGGGGCTGTTTCAACATTTGTAACATGATAGGTTTTAGAATGAATTTACCAGGAAAAGTACTAGGTCATGACTCGTCTAACCTCAGAACTTAAGGCTATAGAAGTGGCCCGAGTGCATCTTGGTTGCATTTAAATATTGCTAACATCTTGATTGCAGTATGCTTGAGTTGAAGAGGCAAGGCTTACCCTTATTATTGGACTGTGAGTTAACAATGGGCAACTGTGCTAGAGGAGGGTAGATGAGTGGTATGGAATGTATTCGGAAGAGGTAGGTAGTGAGTTTGACTCTGGACTGCATAAAAGCCAGGGTTGTGTACACATTTTATAGCACATGGGGGCATATTTATGGAATAGTGGAGCAGTGCAGTGCAGTAAGTCACTTTGCTGTGCTGTGTCACTGGAAAAGTGCAGAAGTGCACCACATTCAAAGGGATAAACGTCTGTTTTTCCTTTGGTGGACCATAAAATACTGATTATCCTTCACATTCACATCACACACATGTCACTCCATACAAAGGCGTGTAAAAAGAAAATGCTGTCTTTTGCAAATATAATGTGCCATTACATGGATGTACTAATAAGATTGTATAAATGGGCTAATTTAAAACATTAAAAACTTTTTTATAAATTAATTACAATAAAAACCAATGTCAAAGGGAATCAAATTCCATACATTACATAAAGCTACAGGGCGGTGCCCTAGAGGTACTACATATACAAGAAACTGAATGTAATAAAAGAAGAAAAAAGAAAAAATAGAAGAACAAGAGCGACAGGGTTAAGTTAAGGCTGGAACTCGATAAGTTAAAAACATTTAAGCTGTTGTGCCACCCAACGTCACAGATTAGGAGTCAAAGGTGTTGACACGTTTCGATGGTATCGTCCTGGTTTAAACCATCTTTCTCAAGACTGTAATCTTGACTCTCATAGTGCATTTGTAAAACCAACCAGTAATATACACCTGTATGTAAAAGAGATATAAATAACACAAGATAGTAAAAAATCTCTCAATGTTATAAGACATGTAATTGATTACCTAGACATTTAAAATATTAGCAACGCATACATAACATTTCTAAAATGTATTGACCATGTGTGCATATTTTGAAGAGATTAAACAAAGATATTCTAAGCATAAAGCACCTGCTCGAAGTTTTAACATCATAATTAGAATCCAATATCATACGTTGTGGCACCACTATATGGCAAGTAATCTTAAGCACCATCACACCACATATATACATACATACACATACATACTAAATCTCCTCACCAACCAAGTTAAACTCTAATTAAAAATATCTGGTTTGTGGAATTGGATCGATCACCACAATAGCTAGTGATTTTGATCAAAGCTCACCTTTTGGGCTACATTGCTAACTAATATTCCTTGAATACATCCAGGGATATCTCCAGGGGCATACACTGATTCCTAGTTACAGGGCTTTCTCCAGTTGAGATAAACCCATAAAAATGTTCAGTCTAAGAATAAAAACAAAAATACCAGTGTGTTTCTCTTGTTACAAAAATCCTAAATGGACCCAGCCTATCAATGTACATCACAAATCTATTCATGATGAAGAAGAAACACTCACATACCTTTTGAACTGTCCTTCAATTGGAGACGGAGAATGTAAGTTATACAGTCTGTAAATAATAATTCTTAATGATTTAAAAAAGGATTTTCCAATGTGGTTTACAGATATTGCCCTTCATCAGTGGGGCCCAGAAATAAAAACCCAAGAAAAGACCAGTTCCTGGAAGAAATCAGGTGACTATCCAAGGGATTATCTTTAATAATAATGTTATCTTGAAGTAACCCGCCCAATCTACTTTATAAAGAATCCCTTAAATACACTTTAGAGTGGCATCCTCATAACTAATGTCCCTGATACAAATCTCACTGTCATATATCATTGCCAATCTTCCAAAGGAGTGGGATGAAATACCTCAATCCTCAAATGTCGGCGCTTCTGTACGTCCTGCCTGCTGTAATTGTAAAAGTAAATCACCACCACCATAGGACGCCACTAGTTAACTCTTCTTAAGGCGCAGTCCACGCTCCATGGCACACCTGTGTGATCTCCGTTACGGACCCGCCATCTTGGAACGGCTTGTTGTATGGCGTTTTAGGATCCAAGCGAATTTTCCCGATTCATGCCCTTATTTAGGTACAATTCACATTGCCATAATATAGGCATAGAAATCATACCCTTATTTAGACATAGCCCATGCAGTCCAAATACAGGCATGGCTACTTCCACCCGTACCAAAACGTCACAACGATTTCTTGGAAAATTGGCTAAAGCAGTCATGGACCTCCCCTTGCTTTAATATTGATTTGTCCAAGAACTCATGGAGTTTACAAAGAACTACTATTCCCTGGGTGTTCTTTACTGCCGTTATTATGCCCGACTTCACGTCAAACTAGGCACCTTCAAGGTATAAATATGCCTTCACTTGCTCTAGCAAGACACGGTGGTTCGGAGCAGTTCGACTATCTATTTGCCCTACGCAGCTCGCTCCAGCAAGTGCCGAAGGAAGCCGACCCTCCAGCTGAAGCACTGATCGAGAAGCTGTCCTTTATCTCGCTGAGAATCCAGCACTAGTGTTTCCAAGCTCCCCTCGCGGGGTGTTGGGAAATCGAGTCCGGAGACAGGGATACCAGACCTCCTTCATTCTCAACTAAGGTATGGAGCTGATTAGACCCTAAGAGAAATCTTGGATCGATTCTTGGCAAAGAAAACCAAACCTATGCTAGACAATGCTTACTCCCTCCCGCATACTAGACTTAGGTTAGGTACATTCGGGTAGGCGTATTTCAGATAGTACTAGTTGAGTATTTTTAGTCTGTGTATTTATGTATGTACTTTTAAATGGCTTAGAAACCATACACTTCTTTTACAGTATTATTTTATGATTCTATTCTCGCTGTATGCATTATACTTTGCAGCCTGCATTACAATTGTAGCAGTTCACTTTACTTGCATGAGAAAGAAGACTGTTCAATTAACCCTTTTACTAAAAACGGCCGTCTCTCTATTTCTCTGCACCTCCGTTGGAACGAAGCATGCACAATTGACTGAGTGAAATTATTGTTTCCTCGACTCTAGAGATATATTTCTTATTCTTGAGAAACAAAGTTGTCATGTTTATGCGGTTGTCAGAAACTAATGCCTTCTTGTGAATTCGAGAAAGTTTCTAGTGACCTCTGAGCTAGCGGGCACTCACTATTAAGTTTAGTATATTCGATAAATACCTAGTCGACCTCATTCCTATGTCTAAACTATAGGATATACTATTCCAATGTGCGGAGCCTATTGGAAATATAGGAACTAGACTACAGGCTGCCCTTTGATTGTTCAAGCAGGGTCACGAGACCCATGAAACTAATAGAAGTTCAGAGGCACTGGTGAGAAACTCTAAACCTACTGAGTCTTATGTCCAACTAAAAAGTAATTCCAAGGATTTTGTATTTTATATTTTGTGTATTGAGACTGCACCTAATCCCACATTGGAAATCTGATTGCTAGGCCTTCCCCCATCATACAAACACATCTGGGGCTGAGAATGAAACGCATCAGCCAGATAACCGCCATAGCGGTGCCGCCATCTTAAAATGGTTATTTCAAAATCTTTGCCATTCCAATCTCACAATGGAGAGCTAATAATGGCTCATAGATCTACAAACAAGGGATTGTTATAGGCCAAAGAGATGAGGGGAGGAAGCTTTCACATATCACAAATGCATTTCACAAATACTCTATCTGAGAACACGCACAAAGCTTTCGACTCTACGCTATTGTGACAATAGACAATCTGGGGCCAGGGCAGAGAGTTAGGAAATTCCAAGCAGATCTACGGGTGAACACTTTCAGAACCTTCTCCTACTTCAAAGTGGGCACCAGGTATAAATATTGGATCCTCAGAACCAACTCTTCAGTACACGTCAGGACCTGTGGACGACTCAGAAGAACTGTTGTGCTGCTCTGCAAGAAGGACTACTACTCTGTTGTCCTGCTGTCTGAGTGAAGCCCTGCATCCTGAACCCAGGAGCACCATAGAAACTCCTAGGGCTAGTTGGCTGGCCTCCTGATTAGAGCATTAGGGACAGAAATGACATCAACCTCCTTGAACCCAGCACGTAAACTCAATCTACTGTGAGTCGTAAACCCCAAATGCTGCCACCCCAGTCCTGGAACCTTGGAAGTGGGCCTGAAGGTTCCATGCCAGCCCAGGTGTGTTCCTGTAAGCAGAACTGATGGAGCTTGATGCATTCTGAAACCGAATCTCCCATCTCAGCCTACAGTCTCCTCAGAACCACATCTGTGCCACAGCACGATGAATTCCTGATGCCGAATCCCTAATCTCAACCCATAGTCTCCTCGGAACTCCCTGCGCGCAGCACTTTTTTGATGCAGAACTTCAAATCATAACCCTCTAGTGGATGGCATCCTTGCAGACAATGCAGGACTCCACATTGCAGATCTCCAGATCCGCCACTGAGCGATGCAACCTTGACGCAGTATCATTCAATGCTCCGCAAACCAGGCTTTGAGGTACTTTGTTCAGTGGGCCTAACTTGGTCTCTTCAGCTGGCCCACTCTCGATCTCGGCTGGCTTGAACTTGAGACTTTGTTACAGTCTGGTGCAACCTGATAACCACGTGTTGCTTTGTACTTGTAGGCACTTTTTTAATTAAACCTTTGAAATCATATATCTCTGGATCTACGAGTTGGGTTTTTGCCATTCGGGTTTCAAATAATGAATTAATTGTGTCTTTATTTTTCTATCTAAACTGGAGTGGGATTTTTCTTGTGTTGTGTTTTCATTTTATTACTTTTGAAGTACAGCATAAATACTTTCCACATTGCCTCTAAGTTAAGCCTGGCTTCTTTCTACCAAGCTACCTGAGGGTTAAGCACAGACTTATTTGGGGTTGCTTGTGTTTTACCCTGACAGAAATATTGTATGCTGCTATAGTAGGGTTTCAACTCCCCTTCACCAATAACCCAATTTCAAAAAACACTTTATAGGAAGTCATCACTAGGAGAGAGGGGACCTGGCAACCTATTACCTGGTAGTTGCTGCAGCCACTGAAGGCACCGTCTTGACATACAAGTGGCACCCTAGGCACTCAGACCTCAGACCACATATGTACCGAATAGTGAACCACATAATTACTTCCCTTCTGTTCTTTGAACCCAGCAAAAACGGGCTGCAGCAAGACTGAACAGCACCTTATGCTCCTTGGGCCAGCAAAGAGAGGCGTGTGCCTGTAGTGCCCTGCTCAGGAAAAGTTGACCCAAGGCTCAAACAGAAGAAGTGACTCCAAGAGTCAGCTGGCTGACTTCCTCTTATAGCTGCAGGTCCAAAAATGCTAAAGAAGCCTGCCTTGGTGAGATGGTAGTAAATAATGCCGGCCCACCACTGACCGCCAACGTGCTGCCTGGGAGACCTAACCCTCAAAGGTTGCAACCCGAGTCTGTTTAAACCTGTAGAGGAGTCTGAGTGTAGTTAGGTCACCCAAGACTGATGTTACCACCATTTAAATGAAACAACTGATTTTACTGTAACCAGAGACTAGAAGGTCAGTGGCTGGACTTCAACCGGACCTTGAGTGATATCGACCCTTTTTGCAAACATTGCCCCACCATGACCATTAACCGAGTAGTAGCCCCAAGAAAATCTTGGCACCCAATATGCATGCTCAGCATCTTCAATATTCTGCATCATTTACATCAGGACCATTCCATCATTAGAGTCTGGAACTGGACTCAAAACTGTTTTGAATGTTAGGTAACTGCCCTACCAAGTATCACTGGGCTCTATTACGTGCTTCTGTTGGAGTGGGTCACACACAGGGAGCCGTAGTTTTACTGTACATCTCTATAAACATTTTTTAAAGTTTCCAAAGTGAACAGCTAATCGTGGTAGTTGCCAATGCTTGTTGGTGTTTTGTATGAAAAGTAATGATTTATTATTTGGCTAATACTTTATATCGCTGGAACACTCCAGTGAATTCTTGTTGTTAAGGTGTAAGTTAAGGATAAAAATACAACTTATTTTTATAAATTGGTGTCTGATTTTTTATTGCGCCTGGTTTCTTTCTTTTTGAGCTGTTTAGGTACTTCCTAAAGCTTTGCATTTATTCCATTGATAAAGCCAGACTGGTCAGAACCACAGCTACCCAGGGTTGAGCTAAGGTTTTTTCACTTAAATCTGACTGGACACCGTACAAGTAGTGAGTTTATTACACAGTGAAGTCTCACACGTACAGCACACAATAAACCAACATTCTCACATTGGAGCCTACAGTGTGATCAAGAACTTGTGTTTTGCAGTACCATTCAATTGATGAGTCAGAAACATTAAAAACCTGTTGAGTTGACACCCAGAAGGAGCTTCTTGTGATTTCCAATCAAGCTGCCAAGTTCTGGAAAATCCTAAGCACTCTTTCTAAGAGGGTGCACATTTTTAAAACCTTTGTAAAGGAGCTCTGTATTTCATGCAACAGACAGTTGTTTCCCTGGCTATTCCACATTCATAAAAGGGCCTGTAAGTGTACGTGTGCCAAGTGGTACAATCACTTACCAAATCAAGAAACTTACAAGTGCATATTTGCACAGTAATTGCAAACACATATTCTCTCTTTGTGATTCCTCTACTTTTCTTGATAAATAATGAAAGGCAAACGAATGCACTTATTTCATGTACTTATTCATATTCAATCATGTGTTCATATTCACAATGTGACATGAGCACACTATCTTCAGTTTCCGAGTTAGAAAATTTGAGTAGGCCAGTAGGTAAGTATTTAATTCCTTAGCTGAGAAAGCAACTGTTGAGAAAGATTTTCTCTTTTTACTCGGAAATGTTCACTTTAGACTCTTGAAATGTTCTCCTTTATTCAAGCACCTTTCTGGAGGTTAGATATGTGGGTAAGTGGTAGACCAGTAATTGCTGAAACCAGCCAGCCTGACGCCCTCTGTGAGATGTTGTAATTTCCAGTTCCATATCAGCCTGGAATCAAATAAACCTTTTCACCAGCCAAGGCCTGTACAGGTAAGAGTGGTGGGGCCAGGTTGGGGGGATTCAACATACGACCTCAAGAGAAAATTAAATAAATAATTCATTTTCCTCAAGGTTGTATGACGAAATCCCCTCCACGCTACCCCACTGCTCTTACCTGCACTGGCCATAGCTGCTTTTCATTGTGATAATCATCCATTTGTCAAATGTATATCTGGGAAGTTTATACTTCATAAGAATATTTATGAGTTTTGTGGTGCGGGGCGACGCAGCAAGACACCTTGCTGCAATGCCCTGCCTCACAGGGAAAGGGCAGGAAAGCACCAAATGTATCCAATACAGCCCATCCCTTTCCTTTTCTCTTGCACTGGTGCAGTTATTGCAGCCTAGCACCAACAGAGGCACCCTTGCACCAACTTGCACCACAGTGCAAGGGTTGCTGTGTTGTAGGAAGGGTGATTTATGTGCAGGAAGGGCACCTACCTGCACCAAAACAGTCCAGAGAGTATTTTTCCTTTTTCTATGCATGCTGCAGAATACAGCACAGATAGAAAGAGGAAAAAACAAGGAGTAATAAACATATTTCTCCTCATTACATCTCTGCGGGTGAGGCATATTTTTTAGGCACATTCGCAGGTTTATCAGGTTTGGTAAATCTCAAAATGCTTCAAAAACCATAGGAGTTGACGGGAACACCCAAGCAATGCCCATGGAATGCCCCCATTCAGCAGAGTGATGCACTGCAGGGATGTGCACTGCTTTGCAACACTCCAGATTGTGAAGCCATTCAAAACTACGCAAAGTGACTTTGGGTGGTTTAAATAATATGACTTAAGGTTTGCGTCACTGTTCCACCACGTTACAAGGTATAAGAGCAGCACAAACTGGGTCATAAATATGGTCCTAATTATTTTGAAATTCTAAGGGAACAAAAAGCAACTTGAAAGTTATTTATACAATAAAAAACATCAACTGAACATGACTGATAATTATTTACATTTCAGCCTTTTACTTGTAGGACATTTTACAAATACATTAAGAATAATGCATTATAAAACAAGTGGCACCTATTTCCTTATGGCAGGAAGAGCAAACAGTTGTACTGATAATAACTGAGAATGTGTCATTAATCACTGTGACCAATAATTGCAGAAAAATTGGATTTGGCTAAATATATGAAGTGTAATCAATCATACAATACAAGAAGGAGCTCCAGTAAGGAAACAGTCATTAGCAATCAGACACGATCCACATGGAAGCACAAATGGGGGAGTCTTACCACTCACATATAAAGGATGTGTAATACAAAGAGGCTGCAACCCAGTGGGTGGTGTAAAATGAAGAACAGCATTAATGACTGTTATTAATAACAGCACGCGCTTGATAGCCTTTGTGTGATCAAACAAACTAAGCAGAAATTATTGCATCAATGAAAAAGGTCTACATGGATAGGCAGAATGTCTGGTTAAAGCAGGGAGGAACATTTCGCTTTACATAACACTTTGTTCAGAAAGAATAACACAAGCGTTAGCTCTTGGTTGTGATGTTGCTAGCATTTCATTGCAAATAATCTGCCAGAGATATAATCTGACATTCCCTCCTTCACGTATTGGCCAAAATAATGTTTTTAAAAATAAAAAAATAAACGCCTACAGCCAATATTCGATCATTTATATGTGATAGCATTTTTCTTAACATGCTTCCAATCACAGGAGCTCTCAATGATTAGTTATTACAGGTTAAAGGTTTCTCTGAGTAATTAAAGGTACTACTTATTCAGCCATGCAGGGATGTCTGTTACCGAAAGGATTCCCACAGTTGTCGGATGGTTGACCAAAACATTAAGGGGCATATTTACAAGCCCCATGCGCCTCTTTTGCGTCACTTTTAACATGGGAAAAGTGACGCAAAAGTGGCACAAGGGGCTTTTATATCGGCCCCTGAGTGTTCATCTATTGTTGAACATAGGGGTCAGAAGTTATAGCACTACTACAAGTTAGGACTAATAAGGTCAGGGTCTTAAAAGTCTTCTGTTCACGGATCATTTAGAGCCAGTCTTTAGTAACACCATCAGACTATGCAACTTGTTCAAGTGGCCAGGATTACCGGAGCTTGCCTCTGTAGATTAAAGACTTCACTGTCTCTAGAAATACTCAGCTTCCAAGCATCCACTATTAGACCTAGTGGTGGGGTCTCGAAACATCAGATTTTAGATGGTGTGGCACACCATGGGCTCTACTGTTAATCAGATTCTCTAGAGCCAGTAGACAGAAGTTGTCGAGCAGAGACCCAGGCAAAGATAATACTGTAAAATATCCCAATCTATTGCAGCATGGAAATTCTTCTGCCATAAATTGTGCAGGTGAATGGTTTGAACAAGGCATATAAGAGAAAAAACATTCAAATCCTTCCCAGGGTACCACTACACAACTATTAGACACGTCTAATGTGGCTACGCTCCTGTTAACTGCAATATATGGTTAGCAAAACATGGTGAGAGGTTACTTTAGGTTGGGAAAACCTCCATTGCTTCTTCCTTCATAATCAGAGGTGCAAATATCTCGCACCTCGGGCAACAGTATCATTCACATCTGGATCACTGACACAATACTGATGCATATAATAAAGAAACACAAAAATAGTGTAAATTAAATATTGATTACAAAATAGCAACATCCTATGCTTAAAATAGAAAGCACAAATATTGAAAAGACAAATATCATTATCAACATTTTCGATTTTTACCTAGATATATGATGGAGCCAGGCATGCCATTACCACACATGCCATTACTCCATTACTATGCAGCCTGTACCATGCCAGGCCTATACCATTCACCGTCTTTACCACGCAAGGCATTACCACGCATATGTCTTTGCCAGGCTTACCTTTGCAACGAAAATGTAAGTATATATCAGGTACGTACAAACATATCTATACTACTATTATAAAGAGAGAACTGGGAAACTTTGAGGCGGGTAAACTCGGGAACCACAGCGCCAATCAACACACCCAATACATCATTGGAAACGTCAGGGTAAGCAGATGGACATAGGCTATATACCATAAAAAAATATACCTTAGAAGGGCAAAGTACGTTCTTTCACAAAGTAGTCCCTTGGAAGTAGCTCCATGTCTGAGGTGGGCGTGTGGGTTTTATGTGTGTTGACATCACAATCACGGGTCTGCCATTTTAGTAAAGTAGTAAAGTGGTCGGCGAGGAGCCAAGAGCGGACAGGAGCGTGGCCAGAAGCGGGCAGGACAGGAGCGCCGAACTGACAGCCTCCGGAGTCCGACATGCCAAGAACGGACAGGAGCGTGGGCACAAGCGGCGGACAGGAGCGTGGCCAGAAGTGGGCAGGACAGGAGCCTGGGCAGAAGCAGCAGACAGGAGCATGGGCAGAAGCGGCGGACAGGAGCGTGGGCAGAAGCGGCAGACAGTAGCGTGGCCAGAAGCGGGCAGGACAGGAGCGCCAAACCGACAGCCTCCGGAGTCCGACATGCCAAGAGCGGACAGGAGCGTGGGCAGAAGCGGCCAGGAGCAAGGAAACGGGAGCAAGGAAACAACACCCTGCGCACGTGATGCTGGTGAGTACGCTTTGCTGCTCCCGCTGCTAGCCGCTCTGCTGCTCGTCTCCTGCAGCGGTGCTGCCCCCAGCCCCCTTCTGCCCCAGACAACGTCGGGCCGGGCTGCTAGTATATATATATATATACAGGCATCAAAATGAATCACTCCAGAACGGGTTCTATGTGCGCAAAATATCTACTCCAATTTCACCTCTTCAGGAGAAAATAAGCACCCACGAACAAACGTGTTTCGGCGGTCTGCCTTCTTCGGTGTTGCCAGCACACCGTGGGCAGCTGTCTTTTAATCAATCACAGTGCATGTAACAAAAAGAGGCCAAAATGCGAGCAGCTTCATTACGTGTGCCTGCACTGTTTCCGCATGCTGATTCAGTGATAATTATTGGCCTCTGGTGTGCCGCTTCAATTTATTCACTCTCCCGCTGCATTCTGGGACCTGCAGTTTAATTCCGTACAATATTGTCCTCCAGTGGGTTAGTTGCTCGCATTTGAATTTAAGGGACCGATAGTGCAGCTCTGTATTGAGTCTCCGAATGAGACTCAGTTTGTCAGTCCCTTAATTAGACACAAGCAACTAACCGACTGGAGAGCGGAAAAGTGCTGAATTGAACTGCAGGCTCCAGCATGCAGCGTGAAAGTGAATAAATTAACTGGCACACCGGAGGCCAATCTTTATTGACACATCATGCGGGAAGCAGTTCAGACACACGGAATGAAAGCTGCTCGTGTTGGCTTCTGAGGAAAAGGAAAGAATCCCTGAAACGCGTCAGGCCAAGGGATAATTATGGAATGGGAAGCAGTTGTTTTTAAAATAAAAGGTTGTTACCTTCCTGAACACGGAGTGCAGCTTCAAATCGGGGCAGCTTTTGAAAGAATACATATATATATATATATATATATATATATATATATATATATATATATATATATATTCATATATGTATTGATTATAGGATTATCCCATACGCATAGACAATCATCCGGCACTCCACAGTAGGGTTGAAAAAAGTCCTTTTATTTTATTTTAAAATGACAAACTACATGATGTAGATTGTAATTTTAAAATAAAATAAAAGGACTTTTTTCAACCCTACCATGGAGTGCCGGATGATTGTCTATGCTTATGGGATAATCCTATAATCAATATTGAGCGGCGCGGCGGATCGTCCCTGCAACCGGCACCACCAGCGCTTTGGAAGCACGCCAGTGTAAAACGCCGAACTTTGGAATTATACATATATATATATATATATATATATATATATATATATATATATTACCTACTGGCGGTCGCCAGTAGGTATATATAGTTAGGATTTTTTCTCTATGGGATTTTTGAAAATTCTATGTCGAATAACTTTGGCATTTGAGGACGGAATTGGCTGAAATTATCGGGAAAATGGCACATTTTGTTTCTGAGCAGCCCCTGCAAATTTGGAGGGGTTTCGTCAAGGGGGGGCCGAGAAAAAAGGGGGGTCCCAAAACGCGTTTTTCCCATTCATTTTTCCATAGGGCGGTTGGACTCACTTTTAGCTCGAACGGCTGAATGGATTTCCACGAAACTTGGCAAAATTGTAGATATGGTTTGCCCGATGTGCCTTTGCTAGGTCTCAATATATGTGCTCCAGTGGATTTTGAGAAATTAACGTTCCAAAAAATATATATATCTGTAAGCGCGCACCGGTTAGCGCCCCGGTCCGCGTACCTGACGCGTAACGGAACTTCGCGAAGCGAAGCTGATTGGCTCTCCGGTGTCTGTCAACATTCTAAACAGTCCGGAGTGGCCGCCATCTTGTCTCTCGGTAGGATCGAGAGACAAGAGGAGGCCAAAACAAAGGGGGAAATGACCATAAGGGGGCATAGTAGATCCTCCTTGACCCCCTAGGTTTGATGTGGAGGCTTTAAAAGGGCCCCGCGGGGCAAAAAAAATAAATGTTTTTTTCGTTTTTTTGCGTGGGGAGCGCCCGGTACGCGCACCGGGAAGCGGACCGGGGAGCGTACTATGAGGAAAAAAGAATGATAGACTTTTCAAATATTGTATGTTTATTGATTGTTCGTTTTGTTTTGTTTTTTTTGTTTTTTTTATTTTTGTGATTGTTTTTCAAAATTTAATAGAACGTCTAACATTTGACTGTCCGAAATGTCGTCATTTTCAGTGAACATAACTTGCAACATTTGAGTGTCTGAAATGTCCTCATTTTGAAGGAGGAAATCTACAGATTGTACACATTGTAGTAGTTCATGGTCCTGTGATTCATCCATGAATTCCATGTCATTTGGTTCAATTTTTTCTTGATTGGTCTCTTCAAGGACAATTTCAAATGACACTTTTTGTTCTCCTTCCATTTTGCCTGACATTTGCATTAAAAAAAATATTTATATCAGTAGAGATAGGGCACTATTGGGATACATTTAACAGTGAATTTAACTTTGGGCAGTGTATGGTATCAGACTGGTAGTAGAAATATAAAAATGTGTATGTGATGAAACCTTAGTAAATTCATAATTATACAAGACAAGCCTAAATCCATCCATAACTATAACAGAGAAGTCTATCTAAATCTATAACTATTACAGAGGGATAGTATATAACTATCAGAAAAAGTTTTCCATATTAACTTAAAGTGCACAATATACTTCAGTTTTCAAAATAACATCTTACCTTTTAAAAACAAGTTTAAGTTGTCAGTGAAAATGCTCTTGCAATGTACTTCAGGAAGTAGTAGTCAAAATGGCTGTGTTTCTCTCTCTTTCTTTATATATATTCAGGTACATAACCAATGAAATGTCAGGTAAAAAAAGTAGAAAATGAAAGTAACATTTTAATTGGTTGTCAATTCCAACACTTCAGATGTGTTTTGTGAAGTAATTTACCTCAGGGTATTTAGAGAGGTCTACAGGCTAAATGGATAAATGGAATTCCAATCAAATTTGTGAAAATGGTAGGGATTGGTATGTAGTATGAGCTAATCTATATTTGGTGAAAGTGTCTCCAGTGGTTTTTCTGTGAATTACTTTCCCACCTTTTTTAAGCGAGCGCTTCCCGGTGCGCGCCCCGGTACGGGAACCGGCAGCGTTACGGGAGTCCTCCATTTTGTGTTTCGGTAGAATTGAGATACAAGATGGAGGGCAAATAATGTTCAGAATGGGTAGAAGGGGGCACGGTAGACGTGTCCTGACCCCCTAGGTTTTCTGAGGGTGGCTGAGGAGGCCCATATGTGTGAAAAAAAACCTTTTTTTTTTTCAAATTTTTGCGCAGTTCGCGTCCGGTGCGCGTACCGGGTAGCGCTCCGGAAAGCGTAAATCGTGAAAATTAGTAAAAAAAAAGTTACATTTAAAATTTGTTTAAAGTGATCATAGTTAGGGTAGCTCTGAGAAGAGCTTTTGGGTATGTGATAGATTTAGGTACTTATAAGTAGGTACCAATACATAGTCTTAAATTCAGGATGAAAACTCTGTTCCCCTCATCTGAGAAGTGAACTCCATCTCCTCTGTAGATATCTTGCATGTAGTAAGGCAAGTTATTGTTGTAGATGGAGCCCATTCCATGGTCTCTCATGTAAGCTGAAACAGATTTATTTACATGCTTCCTCGATTTCTCAATTTGTGGACAAAATTGGTTGGACCACTCCCATTTCTGTTTTTGGCATATATTTGAATATACCAAGGCAGTTTGAGGAAAAAGTGCCATCAATTGCTCAAAGGTGTCCTTTAAAAGCATTTCCAGACCTACCCCAGTCAAAGTACCCAAGTCATTTCCTCCACAGTGCACAATTAACAGGTCAGGGTTTGGCAAATGCAAAAAGGTTTTCACCAATGGTATCAATTGGTGACATCTTAATCCTCTGTGACCAATCCAGTTGATTTCCACATTTTGTAAATTGAGGTTGTGTAAATTTCTGTTATCAGCATACCTTTGAGCCCAGTGGATGTAACTATGTCCAACAATCCAGACAGAAAACATGGTGAGAGGAGGTTCTGCTGCAGTCAGATGAAGTGTGGGAATGAAATGGCAGTTTAAATAGTAGGAGTATGTAATGAAAAAAAGGGTGGAGTTTCTGTGCTAATGATTCAGTAGCAGTGATTGGTGGATTTTGATTGCTGAAAACAGAAAGTTAGGGTGCCTGGATGAGTTCTTTGAAAGATGTAATTTGAATGGTCAAGAAAAAATCATTTTATGAAAGATTGCACTGGATACGCAGGTGTATTGAGAGTTCAGAGTTCAATTGAAACATTGTTCTGTGAACTTGTAAACATGACAGGTCTTTCAGGAGGTGGTTGCTATGGAAAAAGGCAGAAAGGGCAGAGGGGGAAGGGTGTTGATTTGAAAAAAGTGAGGGAAGAGTTTTGATTGGGTGACATGAGAGATATGTGTTATGAATTACAGCATTTCTGTGCCATTGATGGTTGCAGCCTCTGGAGTGCATACCCTTTGCTCTGCTAAAGAAAAATTGGTGTGTGTCTGAGACTGTTTTGAAACTCAAAAAGTATTTGCTAAGGTGAGAAAAGAATAATTTAATTTAGATAGAGAATATTATGCATTAGGGATAAATTTATGAAGAAAGTTGTGTATTTAAAATGTTGCTTTGTGTCAAGTGTTTTACAAATAGATTTAGTTTCTTTGAGTTACATAGCCATGTTTAAAGTGACGCAAAAGTGGTGGAAGGGCTTTAAAAATATGCTTTCATGTGTGTTAGGGCATTTTAAGTCACTCCCCCATGAATGTGGGTAAATAAGTGATTTACTTGAAGTGTTTAAAAACGTTTTTTGAAATCAATTAGGTTTCTTGATATGTACTGCTAGAGTTTCATAGGCTGCTTGAGGCATATTTACAAGGCCTTTGAGTCACTTTGATGTTATTTTCCCCATTTTAATTTAAGACATTTCCCCATGCTGCAAAGTCTTTGTAAATACGCCGCCATGTGTGCTTGGCAAATTTAGACTTTGTTTCTTTGAGTTGCATAGCCATGTTAAAAGTGATGCAAAAGTGGTGGAAGGGCCTTAAAAATACGCTTTCATGTGTGTTAGGGCATTTTAAGTCACTTCCTCATGAATGTGGGAAAATAATTTGTTTTTTTGATGTGTTTAAAAACGTTTTTTGAAATCAATTAGGTTTCTTGATATGTACTGCTAGAGTTTCATAGGCTGCTTGACGCATATTTACAAGGCCTTTGAGTCACTTTGATGTTATTTTCCACATTTTAATTTAAGACATTTCCCCGTGGTGCAAAGTCCTTGTAAATACGCCCCCATGTGTGCTTGGCAAATTTAGACTTTGTTTCTTTGAGTTACATAGCCATGTTAAAATTGACACAAAAATGGTGCAAGGGCCTTAAAAATACGCTTTCATGTGTGTTAGGGCATTTTAAGTCAATTCCCCATGAATGTGGGTAAATAAGTGATTCACTTGAAGTGTTTAAAAACGTTTTTTGAAATCAATTAGGTTTCTTGATATGTACTGCTAGAGTTTCATAGGCTGCTTGAGGCATATTTACAAGGCCTTTGAATCACTTTGATGTTATTTTCCCCATTTTAATTGAAGACATTTCCCCGTGATGCAAAGTCTTTGTAAATACGCCCCCATGTGTGCTTGGCAAATTTAAGTACTGACAGGGTGTGCTTCTACATAGGAGCTGTGTTGTGTTTTCAAATTATGACCAGAAAATCGTTTTTTAAAAAAAAGAAATGCTTTATTGTGAGTAATGTACATTTCTCTGTTGCAGACAGTCCTCATATTCTGCGTACTCTTGGATATGCTAGACTACATCTGCACAATGAGATACCTAAGCTGAGGAAACACAGGTGATGTGATTGTGAATTGAGCGTAAATATTTGCACGTTTTTCAATTACATCACCTGTGTTTTCTAACATTACGAATCACATTGTGCAGATGAGGTTTAGGTCTGTGCAGGGAGACAGAGGAGGTCTGGCCTTTGTTCAAGAGTGCAGTGGACATGACTCACTTCATTGGTAGGCCTGCACATGTATTATCTCCTCTGTACTCTTCAATAAGCCTAAATTTCATCTGTAACTTTGAGTAGGCCTCACCTCAAACAAACCTCTGGATAGGCCACACCTTATCGGCATCCTGAATCAATCATTTAAAATGTTAGGGGCAGATTTATGATGGCCGTGCGCCTCTTTTGCGCCGCTGTTGCATCACTTTTGTGACGCAGCAGTGGTGCAAAAGATGCACCATGTTGCAAGATAGGCCTCACTTCATAGCAACAAGATACCGTCAGTTTAAACTGTATACATTTAGGACAGTGTAGGGGGCATGGAGAAGCTGAGGTTTCTGTAAGTGTCAAAGTTCTTGTATACAGTGCTCACCTTCTACGTACTCTTTCATATGCTAGACTACATCTGCACAATGAGATACCTAAGCAAAGGAAACACAGGTGATGTGATTGTGAAATGAGCAAAAGAAATTGCACGTTTTTCAATTACATCACCCGTGTTTCCTAACATTACGAATCACATTGTGCAGATGAGGTTTAGGCCTGTCCAGGGACACAGAGGAGGTCTGGCCTTTGTTCAAGAGTGCAGTGGACATGACTCACTTAATTGGTAGGCCTGAACATGTACTATCTCCTCTGTACTCTTCAACAAGCCTAAATTTCATCTGTAACTTTGAGTAGGCCTCACCTCAAACAAACCTCTGGATAGGCCACACCTTATCGGCATCCTGAATCAATCATTTAAATTGTTAGGGGCAGATTTATGATGGCCGTGCGCCTGATTTGCGCCACTGTGCGTCACTTTGGTGACGCACAGCGGCGCAAAAGATGCGCTATGTTGTGACATATTTACAACTTGATGCATCTAGGCAGATGTGTCACGCTGTAAAGTCCTGTGCCACATGAAACCTGCGTCAGGTTTCATGTGGGCGTTTTGTAGCAGGGTGGGCATTCACTTGCATGAAAGCCCTGTAAAACTAACACAGTGAAATGTACAAAATTTCACTGAGTCAGCTTTGTGGCATTGCTGAATCAAATCCTTATGCCTGTTTGAAACAGGCATAAGGAGTGACGCACCATGCAATGTGTGGCTTGCCCCTGTGCATTGCAGTAGACATGTCGCGCTTATGACGTGATTCCTGCAATGCGCCGCTTTTGTGGCACAGATGCGTGACGCATCTGTGCTGTTTTTGCTCAATGGTGCACCGCATTGTAAATGCGGCACATCATGGGTGGCAGAGCAGCGGCGCACGTTAACTGTTGCATCCCTGGGGATGTGCCAGTTAACATAAATCTGCCCCTTTACATTTAAGTATGAGCAGGGGACACAGAGTTGGTGAGGCTTATCCAAGGTTAAGAAGAGATGAGTCCTGTTCACTGAAAACTTGGACATAGGCCTCACCTCCTCAGCATCGCTGGACATGGTTAAATAATATCTGCAAAATGAAACTCTTGTTAAACAATTTTACTATTATAGTCTCTGAGATTTGTCTCTTACTCTGCAACATCTCATTGTTGTTCTCTTTTTTTAAAGATAACGACAACATCAAGCATGAGTGATAATGAGCAAACTGTTGATCTCGATATTATCATTGAAATTGTCATTGAAACATCAGTGGAAGTAGATCCCTTGGATGATTTAAATCCTGAGGATGATGAAGAACATGATGAGGATGCCGATTTGTCAGAATTGTATGACATAGGGTGGGAAGCTGACCTGCTCGAGCCTATGGAACTATAAACAGTTATTTTTAAAAGTTACTGGAAATGAAAAGTAACCATGTTAACCGTTTCATTTAAAATTAAACACAACTTCAAAAACAGCTTGTGTGAAGTGTCTTTAATAAAATAGTGAAATATGCTGATAAAATTAGTTCAGATTCACATATAAAAGAGCAAAGGTCAAATGTAGAAGCATTCTATTTCTTTGCTACTATTTGTGAGTACTAAATTTGCCAATGCACTAAAAAGTATTGTATGTAGAATTGACAAGTAGTGTGTTAATTTTTTGACGACTGTTATTGATTTACTGTTTGGTAATAGTGGTTAATAACATTTTTTATTATATTTTACCACAGATTCAATTGCAGATCATTTCAAAACTACAGTATGCCATCGAAGCAAAGAAGCCGAAAGGCTACAAAACGTCAAAGACAGCAGCTTACTACATGCTTGCAGCAGTCCTCTACAATAAAAAGTCGTCAAGTCACCAAGAAACCTCCGGGTAAGACAACGAATCATTCATAAGAAACATTTGCAGAAAAAAAAATATCAGTACAGAACATGTTTTAGTCCAGAAAAAGAGAGCCAATTTAAACGGAAAGGAAAGGCCAATCAAAAATGTTACTGCTAGAGCAGGAGATAACTCTGTGCATGGTAGTAGAAGGAAAAATCAGTTTAGGGACATTCGTAGACGAATGTTTCGCAACAGGATAATTGGCAATTTGTTAAAAAATGTTAAGAAACGTCAACAGAAAGTGGCTTTTTGTAAGAGAAAGAGAAACATTGAGAAAATTATTGATCAGGCTTTCGAAATTAAGCGAAAGTTATTTATTTTGATAATCAATAGAATTAGGAAACTAAACAAGGTAATTTATGATTTCAAAACAAATAGTAGAGAAGAGAACAGTTAATCGTAATAATTTTTGTAAAGTTTTTGCAGGAGAATGGATGCATAGTTCAAGTTGTGAGGCATTTTTTAATGAGGAGAGTTATTTCCAGGATAATGATGGTTGTCCGGTTGAAAAAGAAAAACTTGTGTCAACAGAGGCAGAAGAGCTGTTAGGTAATGAGGTTTTAGGAAGACGTCCTAAGGGACCAGTGTACACCTGGAAGTGTAGTAGTATTTGCAGTGTGCGACAGGATTCCATCAATTTGCTTTGTGATTTTGTACGGACATTTAATAAGAAAACTTTAAAACAGAAAATGAAGTTGTTGCAAGAATTAGATCCTTGCAGAGTGAGAGAAGTGACAGGTTTGCATGGTCATTCACTGGCTTGTCTTTCCAGGAGAGTATGCCAGAGTGTTTTTCATCATTTCAGGATGCTAGCAGTGCATCATAATAAAGTGAGGAAATTAGTTAGAATGTTGTATTATGCTAAGAGTCCAGCAATTATGCTTAAACAATTATGCACTGCTCTTTTGCATGGTTCTGAAGTAGATGTGAAGAATATTTGTGAAGAAATTGAGTTTTGTTACTTTGCAAGTAAAGAGAAGAATGTTGAAATTGACCCAGAAGAAGAAGGTAATGTGGAAGAGAGTGTACAGGTTTCCAGTACAGATAATTTTCAGAAGGAAATTGCCACGTTTCAGGTGAAATCAAGTGAGAGGCCTAATTTCACTTGTGTGTGTTGTCGACGCACTTATTATAAGAATCAGACTAAGTTAGTGGATTTATATGTAAAAAGTGAAAGGGAAAATAATAGTGAATGGAAGGATTTCGCAACATACTTGATGGTAGAAAATTGTTTTGATTTGGGATCGGATCAACGTGTGTGTACTTATTGTTGTAACAAATTAAATCAAAACCAGATGCCTGCTAGAGCGGTTCATAATAATCTGGAATTGGTTGAGATTCCTTCTGAATTGAAGGATTTAAATACTTATGAATCTATTTTGATTCAAAGTGTCCATCCCTTTCAGGCTATTGTACGAATGGAGCCAAAGACAGGGAAATTGCCTCCATCAGATTTACAGAGAGGATTAAAGGGAAGAGTTGTTTATTTGCCTCTAGATTTCAAGAAAAACATTAATACAATTGGAGTAGAGAAAGTGGAAGAGGAACCTCTGGTTATCCTAGTTAATGGGGTTCCGACAAAGAGTAAGAAAATCTGGCAAGATTTAGTGGATGTTAGGAAAGTCAAAAAGGCAACATTGTATTTGAAGAAAAACAATGAGTACTACAAGAATGTATGTGTTGCAGAAGAGGAAGTAAGTGAAGAAGAGGACAGCGATTTGTGTGCTGGACAAATTGAGAAAGTAGAAGCCTCTAAAAATGAAGAAATATATGAACATTATAGTGTTCATCCTTTGCATTCCAAGGAAGTCATGGGGAATGCTATTGAGTTGTTTCAAATGAAACAAGCCAAAGGGAGTCCCATTAGTGTTTGAGAGGAAAGTTTGGAAGCTCGGTGTTTCCCACAGCTATTTCCAACAGGTCAAGGAGGAAGATATGATGAGCGACCTCATCAAATTCCTGCTTCTGAATAACGGACTTTACGATTGTATGCAGAAGATCCTAGGTTTCGTCAATGCATTCCCTATTTGTTTCATCTACTGTTTGAAAGTGATCTGTCTGGACTGTCATATGCAGTGAACCACATTTTGAAAAGTGGTGTACAGATGCAAAATATCTCGGCAAGGGACTTTATGGATAAAGTCGATGTGCAAGACAGTATTTTGGATTCTCACCTGATTAATCTCATGGCGTGTCAGCGTGGTACTAATGAGTACTGGTACCATCGTCATGGTGATTTAAAATGTATGCTGAGGAACTTAGGAACTCCCACATGGTTCCTCACTCTCAGCTGTGCTGAGTATGGCTGGGAAGACTTACTTGAATTTCTACGAGAGGCAAATGGAAACATTGAAAATATCGAATTCAAGACACCTGGAGAACTGTGCTCTTTGGATCCAGTGAATGTATGCAGATACTTCAATCATAGATTTGAAGCTATGATGTCTTTCATCATGAACAAGAAGTATCCACCTCTTGGAGAGGTGTTGGATTTCTTCTGGAGAAAGGAGTACCAAGCAAGAGGTGCTCCTCATATACATATGCTGCTATGGATCAAAGATGCACCCAAATTTGGAACAGATCCGGATGACTTAGTGATGAGTTTCATAGAACAGTATTCTACATGTGCTGTTCCAAACACAAAGGAAGACAAAAGCCTAAGAGAACAAGTTTTACGCTTCCAAAGCCATCGTTGTGGAAAGTACTGTCGTCGTAAATTCAGAAACAAGGACAAGTTCTACACAAAATGTCGTTTCGCCTTTCCACGACCGGTGATTTGTAAAGGAAGAGTGAACAGTTTGATGTCTTCGCTGCGACATAATGTGACGAGGAAATCACCCAAAAATACATACAATTTGAAAAGGAACGAAGAGTCCAAGTACATCAACGACTACAACCCAGTGATTTTGTCCATGTGGAATGCTAACATGGATATACAGTTTGTGGCTGATAACTGTATGGCTGTGGCTCGGTATGTGACATCTTACATCACCAAAAAAGAAAAGACAGAATTGAAGGATATGTGGGAGGACATTTCCCATGAAAAGAGCCTCAGTAAGAAGTTGTACAGTTTCAGTCTGAAGATGTTGTCGCATCGAGAAATCGGAGCTTACGAATGTTCTGACCGGTTGTCTTCAGCAAGTCTCTATGCCAAATCTAGGAGTATCATTTGGGCGAGTCTTGGTCTTGCTGCAACACGTAATCGAGTTCTGAAACCTGTATGGGAAATTGAGTATTTGGCGGAAAAGGAGCCAAACAGTACAGATATTTTGAAGACCAACATGTTGGATACATATTATCCAAATAGAAGCAGTCACCTCGAGAATGTTTGTCTGTATGAGGTTCTACAAAATTACATATTCAAGAGGAACATCAAAGAAGATATTGATAAAGGAGTGTATGCTGTAATTGGAAGTGAGGGATGTCTGGTCAAGCAAAGAAAATGCCACTTGGTAAACCATCGAAAATTGAGTGGTGAATCTCCTGAAAGAAAAGAGTTTTTCTATTTAGCACTTTTGCAACTTTTCAAGCCTTGGCGTGCAGAAGAGGAACTGCTTGGAGATTTCCTCTGTTACGAAGACTCTTTCAATGCCGCCAAGGAGACCATAGAATGTCCTGTTTTTCCCAAATATCTAGAAATGTTGAATGCGGAAATCGAGCAGGAAGCAACGATTGCAGCCGAGATTGCTAGAGACAGTTCTCAGGACAGTCAGAGTTCTGTTTCATTGAGTCAGGATCCACTAGGAGGACCAGTTATCGCAAATGAAGCTGCCACTGCCATGATTGAAGTGGAAAGAGCCATGGCACATGCTCAGGAGGATGCGGTTAACTTAGAAGACTTGGAAAGACAACTCAACGTTGAGCAGAGGAAAATATATGACGAAGTTACACACCAAATTGATCATGGATTAAGTCATGAGAAGAAAGAGTGCTGATGTACGTCGTTGAAGCCTGTCCGACTGTACGTGAGTGGAGAAGCGGGAACTGAAAATAGTTTCCTCATTAAAGCAATTTCATATTATTTGCAGAAAAGGACTGAGTCATCGCTGTCTTGTGTTGTCACCGCTCCAACTGGACTGGCAGCACATAACATTAAAGGTATTACTTTGCATCGTCTACTGATGCTGCCAGTGGAGCATGATAACAAATTACAATACCACAAGTTATCTGGAGATGCTTGTTGTGAAGTTTCAAGAGTCTTGAGGAAAATGAAACTTCTTATCATTGACGAAGTAAGCATGGTTTCCAATGTCATGCTTGCCTTTGTGCATTTGAGAATGCAAGAAGTTCTCAAAACAGAGTATGATGTGTTATTTGGTGGCAAACACATCATTGTTTTCGGTGATCTTCTGCAGCTGAAACCAGGGAAAGGACAACCTGTGTTCAAAATACTCACGCATGAAGATACCAGGAAGTGCCTAGGGAGCATTGGCAACGTCAATATATGGTTAAACTTCAATTATGCTGAACTGCGTGAAAATATGCGTCAAGCGAAGGATGAAGATTATAAGAATATTCTACAAGATGTTAGAATCGGAAAAGTGACAGAGCATGGGAAAGAAGCTTTACATGCACGATTACTGTCAAATTTGTATCCAGAAGAAGACGTTGTGCCTGAGAATATTTTTCAGAAAATTACTGAGAAGAAATCTGGAATATGTTTGATGCCAACTCTTGCAGAATGTGCCATCTTCAACAATAAAATGTTGAATTTAGAAAACCAAGAGATTGTGAAACTGGAAGCTATTGACAGAATAGAGCATATGGGAGCAACAATTATTTTGTCTGAGAATTTGAAATCAAAATTGGATTCATTAGAGAAGACTATATCTAAAACTACTGGTTTTGAAAAGACTCTGAATGTGTGCTTAAATTGCCGTATAATTTTAAGAAGGAATTTACATGTTGAAAGAGGTCTGGTAAATGGATCAATGGGTAATGTTGTTGATTTTGAGAAATACAGAAATAGAGATGGAATTGAATTTTTAAAAATTAAATTTGATGGCATTGAGGAAGTATAGCTAATTGGTCACTGCTCTGCTAGGTTTTTGCTTGTAAAAGACTTATATGTTCGCCGTAAGCAGTTTCCTGTTTGCTTAGCATATGCGGTGACAATCCATAAATCGCAAGGTTTAAGTGTAGACAGTGCATTGGTGAATATTGGCAGTTCGGTGTTCAAGGAAGGTATGGCATATGTGGCATTGTCACGAGTCAGAACTTTATCGGGATTGTACTTGATTGAGTGTGATGTCACAAACATTTGTGCGGATCTAGATTGTATTAAGGAATAAAATAGGTTAAGAAGAGAGTATGCGCCACATTTGCCTCAATATCCTTTGTTTGAGAAACGTGTGGTAGGCCGGAAATGAAGAAATGTGACCAATAGTAGGGAGGTTGTAGCAAAAAGACGAAAAGTCGATGAACCCAAAATTATAAGCAGAAAAAAATGGATTCTGTTGAAGATGTTGTTGGTTTTCAATTTGAAAATAGTTCTGGTGTCAACTGCTATGCTAATGTAGTGGTTAATGTTGTCTTTTCTCTAGAAACTTTAAAAGTAGAGATTGTGGTCAATTCGGATCAAAGATTTTGCAGTTTGTTGAATTCTGTGTTAGAGAAATGTAGCACTGATAGAATAAAAATAGAAAGTGTGTCTGAAATTCGAAATCTGTTAGACAAATGTTCAGGTCAAACGCAATTCTCTCAAAATATTCAGCAAGATTGTCAGGAGTTTTTAATGTATATGCTTGATGTATTGCAAGATGAAGGTGTAGATGTAGATCATCTGTTTGGCCTTTCTTATCAATGGCAGCATGACTGCGAGAACTGTAGGTTATCAAGTACTACTAGTGTAGACTCAGAAAGATTTATATATTTAACTTTGCCAGACAGTAAATCAGTGTCCTTTAATAAGCTAGTAAAAGCAGCTGATCACAACATGGAGTGTAGCCAATGTAAGTCTGCAATGTTGTCAACATTATTTATACGAACATATGGCCAGTATGTAATTTTAATGTTCCAACGATGTAGGCCTGATGGAACAAAATTGACAACTTTAATTAAAAATTTTGTGGCTTCGCAGTTATCAATATCAGGAAGGACTTTTGTAACTGCAGCAATTATATATCATGACGGTCCTTCAACAACATCAGGACATTACACAGCTTATTTGAAGTCTAGAAACGGCTGGTCATTCTGCAATGATTCTGTTTTAACTTTTTAAAAAAAATTGCCTTTTGACCTTAAAAATTCTTACCTGGTGTTTTTACAACCAAAATTTTAGGGAAAGAATCTCGGGATTTGCTCTGAGGAATTTCAAGAGGTTCTAATGGCTCCTACACTATTTGGCCTTGAGGATAAGTGTAGTACAGAGTAAAAAGTTATTTTTGAGTTTTAAGTAGTTCCTGAAAAAAAAGAAGGTTTTCTTACAGAAAGTGGTGGGCACGGATTAGTTAAAGGACAACAGAGTATTCCCCAAAGCAAACGGTGTTCTTACCATAACACTTGACGTCATGGAAAAATAACTGCACTTTGAATGAGTTCAGAAAAACTGTTTATTTTAATAAGCTAATTCAAGCAGCCAATCAAAACATGGAGTAGAGGTAATGTAAGTCTGCAATGGTGTACACATTTTTTGAACAAACTTTTGGTTATAATGTCATTTTAATATTCCAACTATATAAACCTGATGAAAATAAGTTGTGGCTACACAGTTGTTGATTTTAGGAAGAACATTTCTAACTGCAGCTATTATATGACATGATGGTCCTTTGACAACATCCGCTTATTACACAGCTTATTGAAAAGGTAAAAAAAGCTGATGTTTCGGAAATGATTCACATTTGTCTATGAAACAATGTTGCCTTTTGACTTAAAAATATTCTTACTTTCTGTTTTCAGAAGAAAGAATTTAGGGTAGGTAACTGGCCTATAATGATTCTAGGAGTTGATATAATTTTATGTACTGTTTTAAATTGCTTTGTGATTAAAAGTGATGTAGAGAATTAAATAATTGTAGTAGTCATAGAGGTAGTGTAAGTCTGCTTCATAGTAAGCAGTATCAGTGTCATAGGAAATGTGGAACATGAGTGAGCAAGAAGGGTGAGATATTACTAGTACAGGATTGTGAAAGTGATCTTGAACGTTTTCTTTCTGAAAGTTGCGGAAAAAGAAAATGACGGGATTTGCTTAGAAGAATTCCAAGAGTTATAAATGGCTCTTACACGATTTGGCCTTGAGGAGAAGTGCGGTAGAGAGCGAGAAGTCATTTATTGTATGTAACATATTTGTCAAAACGATGGAGCTTTTCTTTCAGAAAGTGGCGGGCTGAAAATAATAATAGCACAACAGAGTATAAGCTGTTCATTGGACATCCTTCGACGTCATGGAAAGTAAGTTACTTTTGAGGAGTTCTGATTTCTGATTGGTTATGTTATATGGGTTTTTTAAACACAATCATTTTGATTGTGTTTTTTTTTCCTCGCTGTTATATGATGAATACCTTCAAGTCACTGTTTTTAGTGAAATTTGATATATTCTGGTAACAGCCAAAATAAACCATTTAACATGTATAATTAATTCTGTACTTTTTGTATTTATGATATACATTTAGAACTGTGTAGGAGGCATGGAGAAACTGAGGCTTCTGTAAGTGTCAAGGGAGGTGAGTAATGTACATTGCTCTGTTGCATACAGTCCTCACCTTCTGCGTACTCTTGGATATGCTAGACTACATCTGTACAATGAGATACCTAAGCTGAGGAAATACAGGTGATGTGATTGTTAAATGAGCAAAAATATTTGCACGTTTTTCAATTATATCACCTGTGTTTCCTAACATTACGAATCACATTGTGCAGATGAGGTTTAGGCCTGTCCAGGGAGACAGAGGAGGTCTGGCCTTTGTTCAAGAGTGCAGTGGACATGACTCACTTCGTTGGTAGGCCTGCACATGTATTATCTCCTCTGTACTCTTCAACAAGCCTAAATTTAATCTGTAACTCTGAGTAGGCCTCACCTCAAACAAATCTCTGGATAGGCCACACCTTATCGGCATCCTGAAACAATCATTTAAAATGTTAGGGGCAGTTTTATGATGGCCGTGCGCCTCTTTTGCGCCGCCGTTGCGTCACTTTTGTGACACAGCAGCAGTGCAGAAGATGCACCATGTTGCAAGATAGGCCTCACTTCATCTGCAACAAGATACCGTCAGTTTAAAATGTATATATTTAGGACTGTGTAGGGGGCATGGAGAAGCAGAGGCTTCTGTAAGTGTCAAAGTTGTTGCATACAGTGCTCACCTTCTGCGTAGTCTTTCATATGCTAGACTACATCTGCACAATGAGATACCTAAGCAAAGGAAACACAGGTGATGTGATTGTGGAATGAGCAAAAAAAATTGAACGTTTTTCAATTACATTACCTGTGTTTCCTAACATTATGAATCACATTGTGTAGATGCCTCACTCAGTCTGTATCTGACACTCTTTCCTTCACTTCCTCTGTATCCTCTCTCCCTCACTCTCTTTTCCTTATTCACCCTTTCCTTATATAGTTTACCTTACTAACTTTCTTTTAGTAGCTTACACAACTTCAATTTAGTTTTCTCTTCTATCCTTCTTTTCTGTCACTGAAAGTATCTTCTTTTTTTTTCTCTTAGTAATTTATTCTATTTCAATTTCTTTTTGTGTCTGACTGTCTATCACCGTTTCTTTCTCTTTTTTTCTGCATGTTTATCTCTAACTTTATTTCTTTGTAAAATTGGATGATTGTCAATCTTTTCCCTTGTCTTTTCTAATTTTTAAATACATGTTTTAATATTTTTCAAATTTTTGTTCTTCTTTCACAGATTGAAAGTATAAAAATAACAAGTGACTAAGTTAACGACAATTATAAGGTAAATGTTTTGTACTATTTTCGTTACATTTCTATCACATTTAACTTCTATTAGTTCCACTGCTTCATTTCTTTAACCCTCAGTTTCCTGCCTTTGCTATTTCCCTCATTCCTTTCTCTATTACTTACTTACTCTACTCCTTCCACTCCTTTTCTCAGTCCCTCTGTTCTCATAGTTCCTCATTCCTGTTCTATTACTCTCACTGTCTCTGACTGATCACTCTTTCACTACTTGTTCATTATGCTTTCTCCCTGTAGTTCAAGCACACTAAGGGGCATATTATCAACACAGGCAATAAAATTATCGCTGCTTTTATTGGCAGAAAACTGCCGCCAAAGCGGCTTTAGCGGCAGTTTTCTGCCGCAAAAGCGGCTTTAGCGGCAGTTTTCTGCCGATAAAAGCAGCGAAAATTTTATCACCTGTGTTGATAATATGCCCCATGTTATTTACATTTCTTTGCTGTTTCAATCATTCCTTTTCTGTCACTTCTTCTTTTCTGCTTTCTGTTTTTTCTCTCTGTTATTCCACATGTTTTAACCTTAGTCACTATCATACATCTTGTTTTATTCCTATTTACTTTTGCGCACTGTTTTCTTAACACTTTCCCTCAGGATTGTTCTTTTAGTCCGGTTCTATCCCCACCTCTCATTCCACATCCTTTACTATTTTTCTTCTTATTTTGAACATTCACTCACATTCTCTAAGAAACTCTTGTTTATTATTCTTCTACTCTCCTTTTTTTCTTTCACTTCCTTATCTATTTTGTTTTTCACAATTATACCCTCTACCATATTTTCTTCGGTAAATAGATCTATTAAACAGTATCTCTCTGTTACTCCCTCTAGCTGTCTTTCTTTTAACATTACTCTCTGTTTCCTTCCCTTATACTAACTCTTCTTTTTTTTTTTTTTAAATGTTTTGGTTCGCTTCCGGTTCGCTTACCGGTGCGCGTACCGAGAAGCGCACCAATGAGAAAAATGAAGTCAAGAGTGCTAAAAATTTTAGTAATTTTTAAAAATGGGAGGTAGTTCTGAAAAGAACTTTTTTTTTTAATGTTTTTGTTGTTTTATATTTTTTTTTAATTTTTCTGAACATTTTTTGGGTTTTTTGTATTTTTTGAACAATTTTATATTTTTTTTGTTTTTTTTGGGGGGAAACAATGAAAAACAGCCATTATAAAGGGCTCAACAAAAAACAAGAAAAAAAAAACTGGGAATTAACAGTGGCTCGAGAGGAGCAACAAAAAAAAAAACTACTGCTTTCTTCTCTTGCTGCAGTTGTGGTTGTCGATGGAATCATTAATAAGGTGAATGCTTAGTTCCCCGTAGCAGAGGGTCTTTCCGCAAAAAATGCAGACCATTTTTATTACACCACATTTTTTTTGTATATTTGGTACTGTTTCGCGCCCTTCTGGTGCTGTAAATGAAGATTCACCTGAGGAGGTGCTGGCCTGATGGTCTCTTTTTTTCTGAGCCAGATCCCGTACCTCAGCTTGTGCCAGATTGTGAGGGTGCCACCTCTGCATGTGGTGGATCATTGTGTAGTTCCAAATTAATATTTTTTATTTGGGTTGCCCGTGGACATGACCTCGTTGCAAATTAAGCATGTCACCTTCGGGGCATTCACTTTTTTGTGCCCAGCAGGGATGGAAAAATACTGCCATATATAATGAACTTTGACATGGCTTTGTCTTGGTTCTTCAGGCAAGTATGTTCTGGTTTGTTGGTCCTCATCATCTTCTTCCTCCTCTTCTTCAACTCCTGGAAGGATCTGGGGTGGTGGACCTTCCTTTCTGGGTGGTGGTGGTAGTGGTGGGGGTGCACCAGCTGCAGCTACTACTGAAGCCATGTCTCACAAATAGCTCTTGCTTTCTCAAAGAAAAAAGTAAGAATGAGGAAAAAAGGAGGGGGCTTTCATCATTTGTAGAAAAAAATGTTGAGAACCAATAAAAAGTGTTATTTTCAGGTCACATGTCCCGACGCGCTTACGCTACGCGCACAGGAGCGCTTACGTTGCGCGCTCCGGGTCGCGCCACGGATCGCTTCCGGGTACGTTTACGGAGCGCGCCGAAGAAACGCATCACGCGGTTACGCGATGCGTCACGTTTACGCGGCGCATCACGCGACTACGCAAAACGTCATGATGTTGTTTTCGTTCGCGGGGAAAAGCGCTCATGGGACGCTCACCCGTACGTTCACCGGTACGTGCCCCGGGAGCGCCCCGGGGCGCGTACCGGGGCAAATAATAAAAAAAAAATATTTACACATTTTAAAATTTCTAATAAAAATTATTACTTTCATACATATAGATATTTGCTATTAAAAAACCTATGAAATTCACTGAAAAAACCATAGGTTATAGACCATATATAGTTAGGAATTAGCATTTACAAAACCTTGAAAATTCACTGAAAAAACCATAGGTTATAGACCATATATAGTTAGGAATTAGCATTTACAAAACCTTATTTTACTCACACAAAACCATTGAAATTCGCATATAGTTAGTTGTACTAACTATATATCGCGCACCCGCAATCCACTGCTGATCATGTCACATATTACATCATTCATGACATGGTCAGTGACATCACTGATGACATCACTGATGACATCTCAAGTGACCCGGCTCCTTCTCAGGGAACAAGACCAACTGGGGCACTCTCAATCACGAGGCACACAGAAGAGTGACACTTCCTCCAGTGGTGACAGACTCGCTCCCAGCCGCGAGGGTGTGCGGCTGTGGGCTAGTATGTTTTCCGAGAGGGAAGACGTCTAGAGACTCAAGTTACTTTTTAAAGTATTTTGTTCTGTTATGTCGCTCCCCTTATTGATGTAAATGTAGCTTTTATTTAAGTGTTGCGCAAGTTTTTGTCAAGGTTTGCACTACACATATTAAAAATAAATGCATAACATTTGCAATAAGCCTGGTCTATGTTTCTGCTGCATGCTTCAAAGCGCGGTGGGAAATTGTCTGTGGGCAGCTGTTGATCTTGTTGTTTCTGGACGCTTTTCCATTGCAGCTTCTCTTCTGCCTCCGCTACAGCAAAACCAGAACATTTATTACTCCCAGCTGGGTGCTGTGCTGGACCTAAACATGGCTGTGATCAGACACTGTTGGCTGGAGTGCCAGTGTACACTCAGCCATCCCGCAAACTGCATCTGTTTGAGGGGGCTGGCTCCTCAAGAGATAAGACCCCAGTTAGGGGCAAGGCACTGCCATGAAGCACAACAGAAAGTGGCAGCCTCTGAGGCGTGCAGGCCAGATATGTACAGACAGCCCCCACCACCTGCACATACACATACAGGCTGCAGGCTGAGCTGAACTGAACTCTGGCTTGGCAAACCTCATTTTGAAGTCTCGATCAAGCAATGTTTTGCCTAGACCTGGTTATGCCATTGGTTTGTGTTCCATAATGTGTTTTCTGTTATGTTCATGTTGTTTTATACTCCGGATTGTGATGTTATGTCATGTTACCTTGTCCTAGATCTCTTTGTGTCATGTTATGTGATATTACAATATGTCACTGTTTATATTGTGTTCACTCTGCGTGCTGCTCAAGCATGTTTCGTTTGTTAATGGGTTTCCTTGGCAGTGGTCTCGGCTCCAAGAGCAGCACAAGCAGCAATGTGTTCGAGTCTGAGGGGGAAAATCCACGCTCATTTTAGAGTTTCTTTTTGACCAAAATCCATCCACATTTGTAAAGAAATTTGAGCAATCGCGGGTTTCTAGTCTTCTTATCTGTGTTTAGGTTGATTTAAATAAGCATAAAATGCACACAATTGAACCAGCATGTGTTCCTTATGTTTTAACCCTCCTCCGCATACTTTTCGTCCGTTGTGCAGACGCAACTTGTTGTATACAGGAATCTCTCTTGTGGAGCAAGTGGGATGTCTCGTAATTGTCATTTTAGATGACAATTGCATGACCATGCTTTTGAATGCGCCGAACATGGGGGCACTTGTTTATTTAAGCTAAAACCTAAAATATGTTAGCTTTCTACCTCTTAGGTATGTCCCTGCTTGCCTTTGCTCAGCCTCCCCACACGCCTCCTGAATTTGCCCCCACACACTGGTCCGGGCCTGCACTTGCACAGCCCTCTGTCCATTTTTTCCCCCTGCAGACTTAAGGGGTTGTACCAGTGTTGACTGTTTAACAGTGCACCATTTTACAAAACGTGCAATATGTTGCTAGAAAAGTAATGTTTGTATTTATTTAAACATATTTTAATGCCCCATACCCTTAACTACTTCCTGGCTTTTAGAATGCAGCGTGGTGTTTCAGAGGTACAAACTTGAACATTTGAGATGGAAGGGGGGGAGGAGGCTGAGTGTCTGACTATTTGTCTGCATTGGGGGTTTCTGCTTTACAGTTTCAAGACTGAGATGTGTCTGCTTGTTAATTGTGTATTTGTCTGTCTACTTGGCAATCCCCAGTAGAGAAGTGTGTGTACACCTGTGAGTGAGCGTGGGTCTCTGTGGAGCTAGCTGAAGGTACAAAAGCAAAGCTGTGTGAGGTGAGGGGAGGTGCAGTGAACGATCTATGTTTATTAGGCCCAGCACTCATTGCTTTATTAACCTTCCTGCTTCCTCAAATTTGCTTAAAAATGCACAGTTTGTCCACTCTTTTTTTCAAAATGTTCTTGGGGGAAGAATCCCCCAAACCGCTCGCTGCAGTGCAGTACGACAATGTTACGCCTCACCACTTTAAAATGTCACCAGCCGCCACTGACTGAGTCCCACTTCGAGGATGGGTGCCTCCCTGCAGACTAATCAATCAGGATGCTGTTTAGGCCTTGCGAGTCTGCCTCAGGTCGTAGCAGAGGTACACATGCCTTAAGCACCCTGAGGCAGCAAAACAACGACTGAGCACGGATAAGGAATGCTGCTGACTGCGTGACCCGCAGGGGAGCATGGGCAAAGCAGCGCTTTAGTGCCACTAGTCGCAGCGCCCCTGCCTGCTCATGGAGGGTGGGCGGAGTAAGGAAGTTGGCTCCTGACCCTCCCCGTTGCCACCGGACACTGGCTGAAAGGGGGGAGGCGGGCTCACCTGTGGAGGGGGCGTACTCGCCGCTATTTAACTCCAACGCGCCCTCGACCTGGCCTCTTTGTCCTGCTTGCCCGTGCCCGAGCGCTATTGAGGGCAGCACTCAAGGGGTGGGCGCGCGAGGTGGATAAGCCCGCGGACAAGAGAGCTGCAATTGAATTCCCTGCGCTGCAACGTATGATAGATTCCCTGCCAGCAGTCACCAGCTCCCCATTCGAAGCTCAGATATTTGCGGCAGCCTTCTGCCTAGCGTTCTTTGGCGCCTTTAGGGTGAGTGAGCTAGTAGCCAAAGCCAGGACAGATAGATCTGGGGCAGCCTTGGATATGTTGGATGTTTGCGCTAGAGACAGCCTGGTGCTCCATATCCGCAATTTCAAAACTGATCAGGCCGGAAAGGGCTCAACAATAGTGCTTCAGGCGGCCACGGTCAGGGAATATTTGAAGATCAGGCCTCTCTTGGCTGGGCACTTCCTCATGCATGCGGATGGGTCACCACTAACTAGGTTCCAGCTGGAGCGCATCATGGGGGCAGCCCTGGCCAGAGCTGGGCTATCGGGATCAGGGTTAAAATTTTCAAGTCACTCCTTTCGGATTGTTGCGGCCACGACAGCATTCAAGGCAGGGATGGGGGCCGAGGGAGTCAAGAGAATAGGACGGTGGTCATCCACTTGTTTCCAGCGTTACATCCGTCCGTAGGATAACAGAATTTGCAGTGAATGTTCATTTAGGTGCGGCATATACTTTGGCGTAGAATTTGCAGTGAAGGTTGTTTCAGTATGTGCCATTTAACAGAGTGTTTGTTTGACATATTCCAGTAAACAGTGTGTAGTGTGATTTATTAAAATACGTGTGCTGACAATACGGTGTCTTCTCCCCCTTTATTGAAGTATCTTGCTCTCTTCACAGCTGATTGTTGCGTGTGGGTGATGGGACATTCGTATGTCACCAGATTGGAACGCTGGGCGGCACTCAAGAAGTGGACCCGGGTTTTCGCACAAACACAGATTGTGTGGTTGGGCCTTCCGGGAATGAAATGGGGCAACTTGAGGTCCAAGTTAGAGCAACAACTTGCATTAAGGGGTGGCCCTCCCAATGTCCTCATCATTCACCTGGGAGGGAACGATCTGGTCACACTTGGGAGGCGAGCCCTGATACAGGTCATGCAGAGGGACTTCAGGGCAATAAGCAGCAGGTTGGGAGCTGCAGAGCTTCTGTGGTCAGAAATTACCCCCCTTAGAGAATGGAGGGGAGCGAGATCTCCAGCAGCCATAGAGCATTCCCGCAGGAGGGTTAACAGGTCCATGCAGAAGTTCATGGGGAAGAGAGACCTGGGTTTCATTAGACATGCACTTATACAAGAAAAGACCGAAGGGTACTTTGATAAAGATGGGGTGCACTTGTCTGGTTTAGGGATGGATATGCTCCTCCTGGATATACAAGAGGCACTGACAGCGGCAGGTTGTAAGTAGCTGAGTGGGTGGGGGGGCTCTGGCATCGACGGGGGCCTCCCCAGAGCTGTAGCGGATTACAGGGCGATCTGGAGGCAGACGGGTACAGTAAGGGTACCTCTGCGGCAGAAGGGTACAGTAAGGGTACCTCTGCATGGCACAGTAAGTGTCAGAGCCAAGGACCAGAAGCCGAAGGAGGTTCCTGGAAACCGCGTCGGCGCCCCGTTAGTCCTTCGGGCGGTCGGGGGGCCTGAACTGACCGGGGGTGTGCCACACGGCTCCGCCCTGACAGGGGGGGGCGGGAGTATTACGAGGATGGCAATGTGCTGCACCGTTTGAGCATCAACTCACCGTGAAAGACGGCTTTTTTAGGCATGCGGGTCAGCGTGGGGCTGCCTGCTTTGGATCGCCCGTAAGATGACCCACCTAAATCGTCATACATATGTGTTGTATGAAATAAACCTGCAACAGTTCTTTCCCATAATCACGTGTCAAGAGTATCATTTGGGTGGGGACTGTGTGGTTTGGTTGTGTGGGTGCTAACAGGTGGGAGCGAATGACGGTGTGGGCACTATGCCGCTGACTGCGTGACCCGCAGGGGAGCATGGGCAAAGCAGCGCTTTAGTGCCACTAGTCGCAGCACCCCTGCCTGCTCATGGAGGGTGGGTGGAGTAAGGAAGTTGGCTCCTGACCCTCCCCGTTGCCACCGTACACTGGCTGAAAGGGGGGGGGCTGGCTCACCTGTGGAGGGGGCGTACTCGCCCCTATTTAACTCCAGCACGCCCTCGACCTGGCCTCTTTGTCCTGCTTGCCCGCGCCCGAGCGCTGTTCTCTCCCTGTCCCTGACCCAGCTGCTCGTACGGCGGGCAATGGATAGAATGTTGTCATTTTTCTTTTGTGTTGCAGGCGGAGTTACAGGGCGATCTGGAGGCAGATGGGTACAGTAAGGGTACCTCTGCGGCAGAAGGGTACAGTAAGGGTACCTCTGCATGGCACAGTAAGGGTGTCAGAGCCAAGGACCAGAAGCCGAAGGAGGTTCCTGGAAACCGCATCGGCGCCCCGTTAGTCCTTCGGGCGGTCGGGGGGCATGAACTGACCGGGGGTGTGCCACACCGCTCCGCCCTGACAGGGGGGGCGGGAGTATTACGAGGATGGCAATGTGCTGCACCGTTTGAGCATCAACTCACCGTGCAAGACGGCTCTTTAGGCATGCGGGTCAGCGTGGGGCTGCCTGCTTTGGATCGCCCGTAAGATGACCCACCTAAATCGTCATACATATGTGTTGTATGAAATAAACCTGCAACAGTTCTTTCCCATAATCACGTGTCAAGAGTATCATTTGGGTGGGGACTGTGTGGTTTGGTTGTGTGGGTGCTAACAGGCTGGAGCGAATGACGGTGTGGGCACTATCGGGACGGGGCAAGCTATTGGATCAGGTAAGCCAATCTCCAGCACAATCAGCACAGGGAACAGGTCTGGTGACCCTTAAGGACCCTCCTGAGCAAGTGTGGGGGAGGGTGGGGAAGGGCCCTCCCGGTATCGGGAGTGCAGCCCTGGGCCCTACCCTAGATCCCATGGAACCGGCGGCCCAGTCGCCAGTGAGACACTGTTTAGGGGCCATAACTGGGTGCCGGGAAGTGCTGCTGAATGAGAAGGTCCCCGGGTGCAGACACTGTCGAGCACAGGCATGGGGTTAACATCACTCGATTTTAGGCAAATCACTTTATCTCCCCGTGCCTAAAAAATCATTTGACCTTCTGTAAAGTAAATGGTGCCTGTGTAAAGTGCTCCAATGCCCAGGGCCATGTTCTATATACAACTGCAAAAATAAATACATACATAAATGTTATATTTTGCAATGTCTTTTAAATGTTTAGGTCTCAAGACTACTTTCAGTTTCAGTCTTCTCTGTTTTCTGATCGTGTCTGGTAGTTTTGTGTTATACTGTGTGGATTGACCAACTTTCAATCTCTGAAACTGAAGTTGGTGTCTTGGCAGAAGGGATCATATCTAGTTTCTCTGTAGGTGGCATATAGGATCTGGCAAAAAAACGAGTGCTCAAGTAATGCTTTGACCCAGTCTATTTACTGCTCTATTTCCCGGACTGGACAGGTTGGTTAAAAAAAATTATTTTGAGGCAAGTCACTTTTGAGAAGGAGTGGTTACCTGCAAGATCACTGCTGACAAATGCAAGGTCGGCCAGTGGGAGTGGGTGGGATGTGGAGGAGGGTGATTGTGTTCTATGCACACACTCGTATTACAGTGGCAAAAAGTAGGGATTGTAAGGAATGAGCTCAAAAACGGTGTTCTATCTTTATTACGAACTGTCCCGTCCTCGTAAAATGGGTTAGGATTTTTTCCAGTCGTTTGCCTGTCTGTGTTGGAGAATAAGGACCAGAATTTTTCAATAGGAGCCCACCCATAACAGGAAATTCCCATAAGCATCTGGGTGAGTTTCATTGGACATGTGCATTCAAGAGTACGCCACGGCATAGTGTAACCCGCTCCTAGGTGGTCTGTCACAGTGCAGGCAGAACTGATGTTCATCTCGTTCCTTGTTAACTTGCTGCCCTACCCACAAACCTTCATTTCGGGGGGACATAAAATTGCACCCATGAAAGAACCTTGGTAAAGCAGGCAAAACATGTACTTGTTTTATTCCTGTATTCAATTGGCAGAAAAATACAACTTGTACTGCATACGTATACATGGAATCGTGTGAAGGCCCATCCTAGGTGACTATTGTAGGTCAAATCAGACTGTTTCAAACACTTCGGAAGTTTACAAATTCAGTTTTAACATGGAATCCGATTTTTCGTGCGAGTAGTTAACATACTGTGCCTATATTTTGAGGCAAAAAACAAAGCTCCCCTTAGATCGAGTAAAACTACATGGATAATAAAATCAGACTTCTGTGCACACGCACACTAGCATTAACATTAAAAACAAGACACCATACAACTTATAGGTGTAGCAACCCCTTTTCATTTTTCTTCATTACACGACTGGATAGGTCACAATTCCTTGTTCCAAAAACATGATGTGAGGAGAGAATTAATTTCTTAACATTCATATGAGCTGCGTTGGTATCTCTTGATGATTTTTTACAGGTCATCTTTAAGGGTTAAAGGGATCGTTAACGTGCTGGATTATTATAAATATTATTAAGTACATGGAATATTAGGGAGAAATATATATTTGATTGGGCATGCTTACATCCTATTTTGGATGAGGTATATTGATGCACAATACAGTTAATACAAGGCTCACAACACCATTTTGAGACGGGAGCTTCCATATCTCAGGCCTAGTAGGATACAGAGGGTTTCATATTGTTGTACATATGTTTTAAATCGTTTTGTTTGTTTTAGGCATGTTTTTAACCTGATTATATTAGATTCATCTCCATGAATAGTGTATTGAAGATTTCCAGACTATTTTCCTGAAAGGAGTTAGCAAAATATATTACTGAAACGTGTTGACGAATACTGAGAACTTTCTCCTCTCCTCACATTATGCATTTAGAATAAATAAATGTGACCTATCCAATTGTTTAATAGTGAGAAGAGGTTGCTAACCATATACGTTGTATGGTGTTTTGTTTAATAGCCCGCATAATTACGTGTATACATAAGTATTGTAATTTTTATTGGCGGTATTACATTTTGTATTTTTTATGTGTTATGCTAGTTCCAGTGTAAAGTTATTGTACAGCACCTAGTACAAAGCAGTAGAAAGTAAATATTTGTGCTGTATTGTTTTGGCTACCAGTTGGAGCGGATAGAGAACCGGCAGGATATAGCATATTTTTGTCACATAAAATGTTAAATTCTGCAAGCAAGCTGAATAATTGCAGTGGGGATTTGAATGCACAACATGTAACAAGTTTAGACAAAACTGATATCTAGTAGCGTATTTCCAACTACCATATAATATATACATTGCAAAATAAAGCATGCCAACTATTTATTTGTGGGGTCGCAGGATAAAGGACCATTTTAAAACAATAGTCTTAAAAACAATGTTCAGTGTTAATTTTTATATTAAATGCCATGTGTGAATCTAATGATACACTGTAAAGCAAAGAGGCCAAAAAGTGTGAAAAACTATAGATGGTGTGCAAACATTTGAGAACAATTGATGATGACGCTTGTCTTTCTTTTTTTCACATTATCGTACACAGTTGGCAGTTGGCACCATTGTCATGTTAGTTACCTTCAGCCAGCCCTTGCTTTTTAACCAGAAGCACCGAATGTGTTGGGATTTTTGAGCCCATACTTACATTGTTTGCCAAAACGCAAAGGTTAACATTCTAGGAAAGGCTAGACAAAGCCCGGGCCAACTTGACCACTGTGAACATATTTATAATTTGAAACATTGCAGTTTGTTCACCTATTTCTTTTAAAATCACTCTGAAATACGTGATGATCAACATGCTATTAGCAGAAAATCACTGTAAAAATATACGCTCTTTGATCTTTTATCTTTATTGGAAAGTGGAGACAAGAAAATGTTTAAGGTCCAAACTCGGGAGACTGGAGGGCTCTGCCTGACTCAATAATGATGTCCACACACGAGGCGATGTGATCGGGGCTCCTGTCCCATACAGACCTACTCATCAATGCTTGTTTTGCTAGCTATATCCTGCCGGTTCTCTATCCGCTCCAACTGGTAGCCAAAACAATATAGCACAAATATTTACTTTCTACTGCTTTGTACTAGGTGCTGTACAATAACTTTACACTGGAACTTTGAACTTTTCCAATCACAGCCCTACTCCAGAAGGGCCATCAGACTTTAGGTGATGTGGTTTATATTCCAAGCATTTCCTCTCTCCAAAACTGGCATCTACTCAGCACCGCATTAGCAGCCTTCTGCCTGCAAAAGCCATGGCAGACAAAGAGCCTAAACCAAACAACAAGCAGCCCAAACCTGTTCCTTCCACCTCTTCTTTCACCACTATTGTCCTGGGGGCGAGCTGGAGAACGTAGAGGACGGCACTTCCCAGTAACACCAGGACTGGTGCTTTTCGATGGATCTTTGACAATGCCCACTGGGCGGATGCCATAACTGCTTTGTACTTACTGCGGAGCCCGAGAAACCTTGTCCAATGACCGGTGGAGCTGTATATGCAGCAATAGAGGAGTTTGTCTCTGGTTCACCCCCTCAGCCGTCACCTACCCAGCTGGACATCTCACATTGGTTTCCTCGTCGCCCGTTGTGCTCACCTCCCTCCCCCTCATCTCATATTTCTGTTTACTCCTATGTCTTTACTTGAAGTCTGTAAATGATGTGAGCTTCTGTCTCCTAGGCCCACAGTTCACATCCTTTTCCTCTGACTCTAAGTTACCTCCTGAAAGGGGCCCAGGGAAGGGCAATGTCAGTCCCTCTGGGTTTTATTCAACCGCACTCATCAGTTGCCAACAGGCGGTCCCTACCCCATGCTACCTTTGCACAGTAACTGACCGCTAGGCACAGTGACTAACCGCTAGAGTCTCGAAAGGAGACTATGCCCTGTGTGTCCCTTAAACATTCGACGCCCACTGCCCCTTCTTTCCTTAGACAGATGGCGATCCCTCCTTCCTTCTTAAACACACTGCCAGCCTCCGATACCCAGCTTCCCGGGCGCACACACAGCCTCACCTGAGCACTTCACCCGTCTTTAAAATACCATTTAATTGTTAATGAGGCTTTTTTGTGTTTTCACCCCTACTTAAAGCCCTTGCGTCTCCACTATGCCTATAAGCAGCACATAAGCACCATTTAAATTATGTGGCAAAGCAGCAAGCGTAGCTTTAAAACTACGTCCAGACGGACCCTACTGTCAGCGAATGTATTGTGTGCCAAGGGGGCCCCCTAAAGCTCAAGGGGCCTCCCGCAACGTTGGGGCTGCGGGGGCCGGTGTTACGCCCCTGGCAGGGACCCATGGACTCCGTCGGCGGCTGCACCAACGCACACCTGCCTCTCCCCAGGTGGGAAGTTGCAGCACTCAATGGCCCTGTGTCAGGAGAGGCCCCCGGAGACCCCAAAAGGGCCTGAAGAGAGCCTATGGATAGCCAGGGAGGGACTGAGGCCCTCTGTCAGAAGAGCGCCTCTGACAGCCCGAAAGGAACTGTGGCCCTGTGTCTGAAGAGTCTCTGAGAGCCTGATAGGGACTGTGGCCCTATGTCTACAGAGAGGCTCTGGGAGCCCAAGAGGGAGTGTGACCCTATGTCTGGAGAGACCCGGCAACTGAGAGCCCAACTGGGACTGTGGCCCTATATCTAAAGAGAGTCTCTGATAGCCAGAGAGGGACTCTGGCCCTATGCTAGGAGAGGAGAGACTCTCTAAGAGCCCGATGGGGACAGTGGCCCTGTGTCTGGAAAGACCCTCTGAGACCCCAACAGGGCCCATGGTTCTGTGTCAGGAGAGAGCCTCTGAGCAACTATAAGGACTGTGACCTGTGTCTAGAGAGAGCCACTGGGAGCCCAAGAGGGACTGTGGCCCTGTGTAATGACAGAGCCTTTGAGACACAAGAGGGACTGTGGCCGTGTCTAAATATAGCCCCTGGGAGCCCCAGAGGGACTTGACCTGTGTCTGGAGAGAGACTCTAGAAGCCAAAAGGGCCTCTTGCCCTCTGTATGGAGAGAGTTTCTGGCCCCCCAAGAGGGACCGTGGCCCTGTGTCAGGAGAGAGCCTCTAAGTACCGAGAGGAACTGTGCCTTGTGTCGGGAGAAAGCCTCTGGAAGACTAAGAGGGACTCTTGCCCTATGTCAGCAGAGAGCCTGTGAGACACGAGATGGACTGTAACAATATGTCATGCAAAATTGTAGTGCACTACCAGACAAGGGAATCCTGACGCTGAGTAGGTGGGAGTCTAGGCACTTCAGGGCCTAGTGAGACTACTCGATTACCCAGGCCTTCAGCTTTTTGAGCAACAAAGAAAGTAGGGGCTCCATGTCCTTCCATACTTTTCGGAGCTACTGTGGAGGTGTGTGGAATAATCCCCTGCACCCACGCGCACCTGTGTTTCACCCTCCTGATGCACTAGTGACACTCCGGAACCAAGCGCTTGCCTGCTTCACGGTGCATGCAGAGTGAGACCTGACTGAGTATCATGAACACAAGCCAACTCACTAATTTACACAAGATCAACACCAACAAACTACAACCAGAGCAGGAGTCAATCACACCACGAAGCCAAGAGCCAAAAACACACATGACATTATCATTAATTTCCAGCCTCAATGGAAACGCACATATTCAGTATATACACTAGGACATGTACTAGGATATGTACGTTATTGTTACATTGCCAGCTGCATTCTGTCTATTACATTTACCACTGCTCAAATTAGGCCCTAATTATATCACAAAAAATGTACAATTTTAAATTGTGGTATGAATGCTTTTCTCATCTTCAGGTTGCATCATGAGCGTGACACGGGGCATATTTCAAGCTCAACGACATGCAAGTATGTGCTGGAGCTGTCCTATTGCAGCGTCAAGGTGCCATGTAACACAAGGCAAAGTAAACCAAAAAAGAGCACTCGCTATATATTTAATACCACATGGTATTATTTTTGTACATGCCCAATAATAATGTACAATATGTGCACAATGGGCTACTTTTACAATAACTGCTTAGCAGGCCTCCCTCTCTCTCTCAGTCGTAGCACAGATACAAAACCTCGGCTGTGAGCCTCGCCCAGTGCCAGCCGTGACCGTTAGTGGGAGTACTGGCCGGGCTCTAACGTGGGGAGTGGGAGGCGCAGGGTGGGGGGTAGTAATGTATGGATTACAGACTTTAACAGGTAAGTAAATATATAAATAAATAAAAACGAATTTTGTTGCGTGCACTGCATCACCAAATGCGATGCAGTGCGTGCAACCATACACCCAGTGATTCACCCACTCATACATCTATGCACAGTCACACCCCCACCCACCCACGCAGGCACTTAGGCACCCGTACAGATACTCAGACAACCAATCAATAACCCATAAAGACCCTCATTTAGCTACTCACCAACCTATGCAACCGCTTACACACCAACTGACAAATTAAAGTGTATGAATGTCTACATCAGTCACTAACCCAAGCAATCAGTAAGACACTTCTATTCACTCACTTACTCACTTATACAGTCAGTACCGCACCTACTAAATCATCCATTCACACACTTATACACCCACACATTCTTCACTACACCTTGGCCTATATATATATATATATATATATATTTTAGTCGAGTATATTACACTCATTAATTGAATTGACTTAAGGAATATATTGATAATGTATTCTGTATATGCTCGAATATTTTGAAGTAACCAAATGCCGATTTTTGATGAACTGTGGTATTATTGTCAGTATGTTTTCAGTATGTTGCGAATGTTGTACAGTCATGATGAGACATCTTGTACATAGCACATTAGCCGATCCACGGCTTTATTCTTTGTCAGAATTATGTGACATTTTGAAAGAAAAATACCCTCTTAACATGAATACGAAGTCCATGAATGGACCTAAAAGACTTTTTCGTATGTGGAATAATGCTTGACATTGACATTCCAATATGGCGTTCATGTTACTGTTTGAGGGGTTAGTCCTATGTTGATGTCATTGATTGTAAAAAAAACTCTATCAACATGGTGGCTTTGAGTCATAATCGACACACTGACGAAGGCAGTACGCCGAAACGCGTCTGTGCAGTTTCCCCAAATAAACCGTACAGTAGTTTCATAACACTTCCTTGAGTGCTGCATCTTTTCTTGAAGGATACGAAAAGTTTGAGCGCAATATATATATATATATAAAACATATTTAAACTTTACAGAAACACCCAGTCACTGGATGATGTCATCAGTGATGTCATTTGAGATGTCATCAGTGATGTCATCAGTGATGTCACTGACAATGTCATGAATGAAGTAATATGTGACGTCATCAGCAGTACATTGTGGAGGAGCAAGTTATAGTTAGCTGAACTAACTATAACGGTCAAATTTCTCTAGTTTTGTACGAGTGAAAAGTCCATCTAACTCTAACGTCCCTGAAATCTGTGTTTTTTTCAATGAATTTTGAAGGTTTTTTAAATGCTAATTTCTAACTATAACGCCCCTGAAACCTATGTTTTTTTCAGTGAATATATATATATATATATATATATGTGTGTATATATATATATATATATATATATATATATATATATATATATATATATATATATATATATTACCTAGATAGTTATAGTTAGGACCTAGCTTTCATAGAAAAAGTGTTTTTGATTATATCTTTGGCGCCGGTTGACGAATCTTCACGAAATTTTCAAAACTATTGGGCTCTCCGTTCAGCTCCTGTCTTGAAAGTTTATGGGTGATTTGTCAAGCGAGGCCAGGAAAAAGGTGAGCCCCAAAATGCGTCTTCTACATGTTAATTTCCATAGGATATTTTTTAGAATGCTAAGGCCCGAACTGCTGAACGGAATTACACTGAATTTGGCAAAAAGGTAGCTCTTGGTTCAGAAAGCGTTCATTTTTTTTTTTTAAATGGTATAAATCGTTCAGTAGAAAAAGAAAAAAAATATTGACCGCGGTGGATCCATGAACCATCCCTAGCACAAGCTTGATTCTGATTGGCTGCCAACACTTCAAACCTGGAAGTGTTGACAGCCATCTTGTGACTCGATTCAACCGAGTCACAAGTAAAGAGGTAAGGAAAATAATGAAAAACTAAGAAAAGGAGGCAGGGTAGGAACACCCTGAGCGCCTTGGCCTGGTCAGGGACCACAGGGGGTATTCGCGCTGGTTGTGCGAATTCAGCAGAACTTGTTTTTTAAATCAAGAATGGGAGCCCGCTCTTCTTTTCTTTTAAGCGCCTGGGTGGGCCATATCCCAGGGCAATATATAATTATGTTGCGGGGAACCCTGCAGCCCCGGAGAGTGCCACCTCCACAGGACTTTGCTAGTTATGCATGGGGCACAAGGCCCACAGCAGTCATGGGGACCAACACCTCCTCAGGGCTTTTTTATAAATATGCTTGTTGGGCTCCTGCCCCCCGCTTATATTTATATGGGGTAGGGTGCCTTGCGGGCCCCCCAAGCACTGGGGACCACCGCCTCCCAGGGCCGGCTCCAGCAATGTCCCGGGGTGCCCACCCTCTGGACATTGCAGTTTGCTATGACAGGGTGGGAGCAGGAAACCTGCTCTCACTTCCATAAAGCAGAATTGCTTTTGGGCAAAGGGAACTGCATGTTTGCTGGTTTCTCTTTTCTTTTTGTTTATTTGTTTAAAAAAAAAAAAGGGGGCTGTGTGGCCCGCCTTCCCTTAATATTTTTGAGCCCATTCCCTCAGGGCCCGGCCCATTTTTTAATAAAATAAGTTTCAAAAACGGGAAGGGGATCACTCAGTCCCCCCGTAATAAAAGAATATTTATTTTTAAAAAAAGAGGCAAAGCCATGGGCGATGGTGTCACTGGGGCTGAAAAAAAGACCTCAGGAGGGGGGGCACGTGGCACCCCTCCTTTAAATGTACATTTAAATAAAAAAAGAAGCGGCATTGCCCATTTAATTAAAACATGTGTCAGGCCCTGGGGTATGGGTCCTCAGGCCCAAAAAATATTAAGAGAAGGGGGCCACATAGCCCCCTTCTCAAAATAAAAAGAAAAGAGAAGCCAGCATGTCGCCAGAGGCCCTGCCCCCTCCCTACACCACTCTACAAATGTGCCTCCTGGAGCGTTCTGGGTGTGGGGATTAAGTCCCCTTGAATCCTAAGGGTCCTTAGGGGCCAACTAGCCCACAAGGTACCTCTAGTAAGCCCCACACAGTGGAATTACTAAGAAGTGGTCCGAGGCCATGCCCCTTTTTAAACCACTCTGCAAATGTGCCTCTTGGCGCACTGCTGGTGGGGCGATGAGGTCTTCTTGTGTCCTGAGGACATCAGGCCGAAAGTGGACTTCATCCCCCGACCAGCAGTGTGTCAAGAGATGCGTTTGCAGAGTAATGTAAAAAGGGGGCTTGGCCTCAGACCATTCTCATCAATCCAGCTGTGTGGGGTTTACGAGAGATAACAGGACGGCTAGTTGGCTTCCAGGGACCCTCGGGAGGCAAGGGGACTTAATCCCCCAATCAAGAAAGCACCAAGAGGTGCATTTGCGGAGTGGTGGATGAAGGGGGCATGGCCTGTGTCCCCCTCTCAGCAATCCCACTTTGTGGGGCTTACTGGAGGTATCAGGTAGGCTAGTTGGCCCCTAAGGATACCCCAGCAGGGAAGGGGACTTTAATCCCCATCAAAGAGCATGCTATGAGGGGCATTTTTCAGACTGATGGGAGAAGGGGGCATCACTCTGCAAACGGGCTTCCTGGACACTACGAGTTGGCGGAAGCAGTCCACTTGACTCCTGAGGGACTTTGGGGGCCATGAAGCCCTCCTGGTGCATCCTGTAAGTCCTACGCACCTGAACTCCTAGGCACTGATTGGAGGCACAGCACCATTTGTCCAGCACTCTGCAAAAGCGACTACTAGTTAAAGAAGCATTTGCAATGTAATAGGCTTCACATTTGCGAGAGGTAGAGCTATTGGTAATGTAAATGTTTTTTAGTAATGTTTTTTGGAGTGGAGTGGATGTACATTGTGCGTAGTGGAATTATGTGTGTATGTTGTGCAGTGAAATTATATGGCTAGAAAGTATGTGGTATTTAGTGCATAGGAATTATGTAGAGTGGGATTTTGTGTTATGGAGAGTAATTATGTGATATGGTAGTCTTTGTTGTGGAGTGGTAACCTCAGGTTTAGTCTTCCTCATTTCCATAGCTAAACTATAAACTCAATGAGACAAAAAAGAAGGAAACACTGAGAAGCCCTATTGGACCTAGTCAGAGGTATGAGCAGGGCCACTGGAATTATGCAAATGTTTGGCTGCACCGCCTTTTGCACAATTATATTTTTTACGCATTTGCCACATAATCCATCATCTGCTGCATAATCTGCAGATTTGAATGAATAAACTTGTTTCTAGCTCAAACGGCTCAAACGTTACCAAAAAGCAGCAACATGTGTTACAGCGTGGTGGAAGGCCCTTTGCAAACATAGAATGGTCAACTGTTGCCTATTGCTAAATGTGGGTATGAAATTGCTGCTAATGGTGTGCAAACCACTCTTGCTTCTTTCTGCACCTCTCTTGCCTCTTTCTGCATTTCTGTTGCTTCTTTCTGTACCTTTCTTTCTTTTTCTGTACTACTCTTGCCTCTTTCTGCACATCTCTTCTACTTTCTGCACCTCTCCTGCCTGTTTCTGCACATCTCTCACCTTTATCTATACTTTTCTTGCCTCTTTCTGCACCTCTGTTGTTTCATTCTGCACTTTTCTTGCCTCTTTTTATACCTCTCATGCCTCTTTCTGCACCTCTGTTGCTTCTTTCTGAACTTATCCTGCACCTTTCTGCACCTCTGTTGCTTCTTTCTACATCCCTCGTCCCTATTTCTGCACTACGCTTGCCTCAGTCAGCCCACCTGTTCCCTCTTTCTACACCCCTTTTACCTGTTTTTGCAACTCTCTTGCCTCTTTCTGCAGTACTCTTGCCTCCTTCTACACCAAACTTGCCTCTCTCTGCAACTCTTTTGCCTCTTGCTGTAGTTCTCTTTCCTCCTTCTGCACTTCTCTTGCCTCCTTATGCACCTCTCTTGTCTCTTTCAACACTTCTCTTGCCTGTTTCAGCACCTCACCTGCTTCTTTCTGCATCCCTTTTGCGTGTTCTTGCACCCCTCTTCCCTCTTTGTGCAACTCTCTTGCCTCTTTCTACAACTCTCTACCCTCTTTCTGCACCACTGTTGCCTCTTTCTGAACTTGTCCTGCTTCTTTCTGCACCTCTGTTGCTTCTTTCTACAACCCTCGTCCCTATTTCTGCACTACGCTTGCCTCAGTCTGCCTACCTGTTCCCTCTTTCTACACCCCTTTTACCTGTTTTTGCAACTCTCTTGCCTCTTTCTGCAGTACTCTTGCCCCCTTCTACACCAAACTTGCCTCTCTCTGCAACTCTTTTGCCTCTTGCTGTAGTTCTCTTTCCTCCTTCTGCACTTCTCTTGCCTCCTCATGCACCTCTCTTGCCTCTTTCAACACTTCTCTTGCCTGTTTCAGCACCTCACCTGCTTCTTTCTGCATCCCTTTTGCTTGTTCTTGCACACCTCTTCCCTCTTTGTGCAACTCTCTTGCCTCTTTCTACAACTCTCTACCCTCTTTCTGCACCACTGTTGCCTCTTTCCGCACCTCTGTTGCTTCTTCCTGCACCTCTCTTGCCTCTTTCTGTACCCTTCATGCCTCTTTCAGCACCTCTCTTGCTTCTTTCTGCAATTCTCTTTTTTCTTTCTGCACCCCTCCTGCGGTCTTTCTGTACCCCTCTTGCCTCTTTGTGCACCTCTCCTAACCCTTTCTGAACCCCTCTTGCCTCAGTTTTTGCATCTCTGTTGGCTCTTTCTGCACCTGTTTTGCTTCGTTCTGCACTCAACTTGCCTCCTTCTATACCCCTTTTGCCTCGTTTTGCACCTCTGTTGGTTCTATCTGCACTGCTCTTGCTTCTTTCTGCACCTTCTGTTCCATATTTCTGCATCCCTCTTCACTTTTTCTGCATCCCTCTTCCCTTGCCTTGATCTGCACTTCTCTTGCCTCTTTCTGCACCCCTGTCGCTTCATTCTGGACTTCCCATGCTTCTTTCTACAACTGTCTTGCTTTTTTCAGCACCACTGTTTTCTGTTTCAGTCCTCGCTTTCCCTCCTTCTTCACCTTTCTTGGCTCTTTCTGCATCTCCCTCGGCTCTTTCTGCACTTCTCTTGCCTCTTCCTTTACCCCCTCTTCCCTCTTTGTTCAACTCTCTTGCCTCTTTCTACACCTTTCCTCCCTTTTTCTGGACCACTCTTGCCTCTTTCTGTACCTCTTTTGCTTCATTCTGCACTTCTCTTGCCTCTTTCTGTGCGCTTTGTGCCTCTTTCAATATTTCTGTTGCTTCTGTCTGCACTTCTCTTCCTTCTTTCTGCACCCCTGTGCCTCTGTCTGCACCCCTCTTCCCTTTTCCTGTAAATCTCTTGATTTTTTCTGCACTGCTCGTGCCTCTTTCTGCACCCCTCTTGCCTTCTTCTGCACCTCTGTTGTTTCTTACTGCACTTGTCTTTACTCTTTCTTTACCTTTCTTGCTTCTTTCAGCAACCCTCTTGCTTCATTCTGCACTTCTCTTGCCTGTTTCCACACCTCGCTTGCCTCTTTCTACAATTCACTTCCTTCTGTCTTTACCCTTCTTCCATCTTTGTGCAACTCTCTTTTTTAAATTTTTTTTATTTGCATCAAATGGACCAACAAAATACAAAGCCGTAATTTAAAACACACAGAAAAATCAGTCTATATAGAAAAAGAATTTGTTCAGTACCAACAAAAACAAGCATTTAAACATTACAAATATCATAACCAATAAGGAGGTCTGACAGGCAATTAAAAAAAAAGAGAAAAAAAAAAGAAAAGGAGATAAAGATTGAGAGAAAATGACACATACAGTTATTGAGACATAAATAAACCCCAGATTCTAACAATTTTACGTTTAGCCTGTAGACCCCTTGAGGTAGCAAGAGCAGTCTCCATATTATATGTTTCCTTAACTAGGCTCCACCATTCAATAACCACTGGTGGTTTTTTTAAAATCCAAGCTCTAGCAATAATAAGTCTAGCACATATAATTAAAATATTCAGCAGATCTCTGAGTGCGCTATTACCCCCACATATACCCACCAACACATCGATAGATGAGAACCCAATAGGTTGACCAAGTGTATCAGCAACCACCTTAGTTATTCCCTCCCAATACTCATTAAGATGCGGGCAAGAAAAAAACATGTGGACAATATCAGCACCACTTAGATCACATTTGAAGCATTTCGTGCGATCACCAAAGTTATTATTAGTTGTCCATTTAATAATTCTCTCGGGAGTATGGTATAGTTGACAAACAGTTTTAAACATTTGCATTTTTAGACTAGAAGATTGAACTGACAGGTTTAAGCTTTTAAGAGATGAAGTAATTAGATCGGATGGTACAGTCAAAGCCAATTTTTTATTCCATTTCTCAGTCAATTTTATAACATATCTTTTGTTAAAGCCAGAGAGAATCTTATATCCTAAGCTGATCATGGACTTGTCTGCTTCTCTGTAAATAAGGTCCCATACCTCAGAATCTAGTACCATGGTAAGTTCCAATTTCTTCACTAAATAGTCTTTAATCTGATAACATTTAAACCTTGCCAGTTCAGATAAATTATAGCAATGTTTCATTTTATCAAATGCCATAAATCCCTGATGATCATATAAATCTCCCAAGAATCTGATACCAAAATCTAAGAGTAATTGGCAAGTTGGATCATGAAAAATCAGAGGAAAGCCAGGATTACCCCATAACGGTGTTTTATAGTGTAGATGAGAAGCGTTACACTTAACCATAATAGATCGCCAAATATTAACAGTGTCTCGTATCGTCTTGAATTTAACCCTTTTGAAGTAGTTAGGGTCGTTCAGCCTGTACAGAAACATATTAGTGTCCGGTCCTAGTAAGAACCTATGAAAATACAAACATTTGTCAGTGACTGTTAGGCTACGCAGCCGGGTCAAAAAAGCCGACCAATAATAAAGCTTAAAGTCCGGGAGCGCCAATCCCCCTTGACTAAAAGGGAGTTTGAGTGATGAAACGGCGCGCCGGGCTTTCCCCCATATAAGATACCTTACCCATAGGGTTATCATATAATGATTGAATCCATCTCAAAAATTGACCGCTGATGCCAAATGCTTGTAAGGCCGCCCATAGAAAATACCACCCCACTCGATCAAATGCTTTTTCTGCATCTAATAGTATCATACCGAGTGGGGCGGGTTGGATCCGTGCAGCATCAAAAGCAGATATGGCCATATTGATGTGCGCTGTGGTGTCTCGTTTTGGAATAAATCCATGCTGTTGGGGAGAGACAAGCTGGGACATAACTGGCACAAGCCTAGTAGCCAATATTTTGGCAAAGATTTTGGCATCGCTGTTAATATGCGAAATTGGCCTATATGATCCTCTCTCTTGGGGTGCTTTACCCTTTTTTAAAAAGAAAATAATTTGTGTTAAATTCCAGGATTTGGGTGCTTGTTGTCCATTACCTATAGCACATATCACGTCAGTAAATAATGGTATCAATTCCTCCGTGCAGTGTTTATAAAGTTCCAGAGGAATAAAATCCTCCCCTGCAGCTTTACCCACTGCTAAAGATCCAATAGCATCCCTAATTTCGATTGCTGTAATGTCTGCCGCTAATTGGACAGATTGATTCGGCTCTAAATTTTTAACCTTGTTTAACTTTATATAATTCTTAATGCTATCATCTGAGATTGCAGTTTCTGGTGTATATAAAGCTTGATAAAAGGAAGCAAATTGTTGTAATATTGATTTTGAGTCACAAAATAGTTGATTATTATCCCCTTTAATTTCTTTAACCGTATTCTGGGATCGATCTTCAGCAACTTTGTAGGCCAGAAGTTTACCAATGTTATCACCATTCTCATATTGATCTAATTGATATTTTTTTATTTGCTAATACTCTTTACTCTAAGAAGATCTTTTAATGCAGCTTTAAGTTCAATTAGTTTAAAGTTTAGTGCATCTAAGTTCGAAACCCCATTAGAGATAGCACCTGAAATTTGGAGTTCAATATCACGAATCTCATCAAGCCTTTCCCCATTTAAATTTCGATGTTCTTTATTTTGTCGCCAGATGTATTGTTTAATGAATCCACGTATACTAGCTTTACAAGAGTCCCAGACTATCAAGGGTAAGCTAGATTGTATATTTATATCAATGAATTCTTTTATGTGCTCTTTGAGTTGAGTTACAAACACAGTGTCAGTAAACAGATATCTTGGAAATGAGAAAAGACGCGGAGAAACATCTTCAGTTGCAAGCTCAAATGTTAAAGAGATCGGGTTATGGTCCGAAGTTACCCTTGGATATATAGCCATCGAACAATTACCAAGAATAAAATCCAAAGCCCATATCATATCTGTACGTGAGCATATCTTATGAGCAGCAGAATAATATGTATAGCCAGCTAATTCGGATTTTAAACATCTCCAAGCATCCTTTAGAAAATGAATAGCAGCTAAATCCAGAATTGCAGCTCTAGATTTCCTCATTCTCTGAAAAGAATTTTTCCTAGTAGTGTCCAAATTATAATTCATAATACAATTGAAATCACCCAACACAATATATTCCCCATCCCATACAAGCAGTTCCATATTAATCTGATCAAAAATTATAGGTTCGTCTTGATTAGATGCATAGACCCCACATATTGTATATTTTCGGCTTTCCAGCTTTATCTGTGCTATGGCCCATCTGCCAGCTTTGTCAGTTAGTGTCTTAAGTATCTCACATTTTAATCCTTTGTGTTTTAAAATCCCTACCCCCCGAATTGAGGCATTAAAGTCAGTGTAAACTACAATATCGTATCCTAATTGTTTGAGCAAATGTTTATCCTTATAAGCTATATGGGTTTCAGTAATAACCACAATTTGAGGATTATACATCTTAAGCTCCTCATATACCAGACTCCGCTTTATTTTATTATTTAAACCTGACACATTCCAAGTTAAACACTTTATTTGACACATCTCAAATTATGTATATCCCTATCTGTATGACCTCTATAGCAAATCAAATCAACCTTGTAATTCCTCTTATTTTTATAGTTTTTGTGTCCTTTGATGCATTTTTTACCCCAAAGCATATCTTCCCCTTCCCCACCCCACACTCTGCCCCAGCCTCCCCCCACCCAACAATAACCTACAGGTCCCCCCTTTAACTCGGCTGCCGCTATACAGGCAGCCAATAAACGGATTTAGCTGCCTATAGGATCCGGGCAATCAAATAGTCAAAAGAAAAAGCCGTGTTTATAGTCAACAGTAACTAATATGCTCTGTTCCCACCTAGTGAGAGAAGGTTAAACCGGTATAAAAATACAATGGAGTGTATAACAATAGTCCGGGTATACCAATAGTCAAAAAGAAAAAGCCAAGTTTGTAGTCATCAGTGACTAATATGACCTATTCCCAACTAGTCAAAAAGTTTGACCAATTTAGAGAAACATTGAAATGTATAACAGTAGGACAGAGCAATAGAAAAAACATAGCATTAATCAATATCAATTCATTTTTCCAATCTCCACGTAGCCATAGCAGATTCGACCTCATTCTCTTCCAAGAAGAAGTAAGACCGACCAATTCTAAGTACTTTCAGTTTTGCTGGTTCTTGCAAAAAAGCTTGACAACCCATCTCCTTAATTGGATCAATAAATTGTTTCAGTTTCCAGCGTCGTTCCAAAGAAAGTTTACTTAAATCAGATCGGACGAAAAATTTAACTGAGTCAATAGTGACTGGAGTATTTGGCTGTGCTTTTATTGATATGGCTTGGCGGAGCAAATAGTTACCCAAAAAAATCAGAATTGAACGAGGGAATTTACCACTTTTATTTCTTTGAGTTAAAGGTAGCCGATGGGCACGTTGAATCTGGGAGTCCCAATCCCAATCCGATAAGTCAGGAAAAGCCTTCTGAAACAGATGGACCATAAATGCCCTGGGATCGGCTCCCTCGGCCCCCTCCGTAACACCAAAGACACGTAGGTTCTGTCTCTGTTGTCTATTTTCTAAATCTTCAAGTTTGGCTTGCATCTGAAGAAGTTGAGAAGAGTGTTTATTCACAGCAATCTCAGAGCGGTGGGATTTCTCCTCCGTTAGGACTGCTCTCTGATGTAGTTCCTCCACATCTTGGGAGACAGCCCCCAATTTGCATGACAGTTCTTGCAAAGAGGCTTGAGTCTTATTGCTGTCTTCCCTCATCTGTTGATAATGAATCTTAGCTTCTTGTTTCTGTTCATTAAGTAACTGTAATATCGTCTGAAATGATGCAGACACCTCCCCTTGAAGAGTCCAGTCTGCTGATAAGATAGACGGGTGAACCGGTCCTTCTATATTATTCTCTTTTATTGTTTCTGTCGTTGAAGCCGACTCGGTACCACCCTTTGTTACTCTTACTATACTAGTTGTATCTTGTATTGGGATATTGTTGTTAGATGAGAATGTAGGGGCATCGCCCGTAGGCGTTATTAAAGGAGGTGACTGCAAGATTATTGATGGAGGAGAGGGAAATTCTTGAAGAAGTTCATTACCAGAGCCAGGTAGCTCCTGTCTTTCCATTAAAGCCGTCACAATTTCTACATTCTGAGCTGCTATGGATACTTCTATTGGTCGTTGGCTGGAACCCATCGACCCAGATGCACCCATCATTGATTTAGAAGCATTAACATCATTGGTTACCATACACAGATCAGTAGGACTATTACCAGAGAGTCTCATTGCCATTGATTTAACACCGCCCTTAGCTTGCACCCGTTGTCTGATAGGACTGTTTTCTGCAATAGCTTTCCTAGTGCTTGGTTTAGATTTGCTAATAGTCTTTTTAGCTTTATTCTTAGTTTTGCCTCTAAGCTTTTTGATAGTTTTATCTTTATCTTTAGCCGATCCAGATGGCGTGTTGTTCCCATGATCGTAAAAGTCAAGATATTCCTCATCTGTCTCTGTACCCCTGTTGCTTCATTATGCACTGCCCATGCTTCTTTCTGCACCTGGCTTGCTTTTTTCTGCAACCCTGTTGTCTCTTACTGCACTTGTCTTTACTCTTTCTTCACCTTTCTTGCTTCTTTCAGCAACTCTCTTGCTTCATTCTGCACTTCTCTTGCCTGTTTCCACACCTCTCTTGCCTCTTTCTGCAATTCACTTCCTTCTTTCTTTACCCGTCTGCCCTCTTTGTGCAACTCTCTTGCCTCTTCCTGTACCTCTTTTGATTCGTTCTGCACTTCTGTCTGCACCCTTCTTCCCTTATCCTGTAAATCTCTTGATTTTTTCTGCACTGCTCTTGCCTCTTTCTGCACCCCTCTTGCCTTCTTCTGCACCTCTGTTGTTTCTTACTGCACTGCTCTTGCTTCTTTTTGCACCTCTTTTGCCAGTTTACACCACTCTCTTGCCTCTTTATGCACTGCTCCTGACTCCATCTGCACCTATGTTGCTTCTTTTATATACTTCTTTTCCTCTTTCTGCACCTCTCTTGCCTCTTTTTGTACTTTGCTTGCTTATTTCTGCACTTCTGTTACTTCTTTCTGAACCCTTCTTTTCTCTTTCTATACCTCTCCTCCCTCTTTCTGTACCTCTCTTGCCTCTTTCTGTACCCCTGTTCCCTCTTTCTGCACATCTCTTGCCTGTTTCTACAATTATCTTGCCTGTTTCACAGTGCTCTTGCCTCTTTCTGCATCTCTTCTGCTACTTTTTGTACTTTGCATGCTTATTTCTGCACTTCTGTTACTTCTTTCTGAACCCTTCTTTCTTCTTTCTATACCTCTCCTCCCTCTTTCTGTACCTCTCTTGCCTCTTTCTGTACCCCTGTTCCCTCTTTCTGCACACCTCTTGCCTTTTTCTGTAACTCTCTTTCCTCTTTCTGCAGTTCTCTTGCCTCCTTTTACATCACACTTGCCTCTCTCTGCAACTCTTTTGCCTATTTCTGCAGTTCTCTTGTAGTGTAGCTCCTATTTTCCCAATAGGCTCTGCGCATTGGAATAGTACCTACAGCAGTAAAGGCCTAGGCCAGACGTTAACTAGGTCTACTACTGTCGAAACTAGACTTAATTTTTGGGTTTGCCAGCTAAGCTCAGAGTTCGCTAGAAACTTTCTCGAATGTTCAAGGAAGGATGAACTCCCCTGATTAGACAAGAAGGGATTTAGTTTCTGACAACCATAGAACATGACAACTTTGCTCTCCCCTAATCAAGAGTCAATCTCGAGAGTCGTGTGAGCACAAGGCAATTATTTTACTCAGTCAGTACGTGCATTCTTAGTCTCATCAGAATGTAGAGAAAAGGAAGAGACGGGCGTGTTCAATAAAAGATGTTATTTATTGATCAGTCTCTTTTCTCGTACAAGAGAAATGGATCGATATTATTGCAATACTTATAGTTAAGTAAAGTGCATACATTAGAAGCAATAGTATAAAATAATACTGTAAAAACATTGATATGGTTTCTGAGCCATATGATGTTTAAAATGAATAAAATATATTTACATACACATATACATTTGACTAAACGTACTCAACTGGTGTTTCTAAATACGCCTACCCCGTGTACCTGACCTAAGTCTAAATGCGTGGGCGGGAATAGAAAGTTACAGTTTAAGTTAAGTTTGTTTTGCCAAGTGAATAACTAAAGAATTCTCTAGGAGGGGTTATTCAGTTCTGTACCTGGAATTTAGGATGAATGAGGAATGGTATCTCTTTCTCTGCTCTCGATATTCCAGGCTGCCTGCGAGGGCTGCCCAGAAGCGCCGGTGCTGGGTCTCTCGGCTTGAGATAGCAGCGCGTCTCTCAGCGCGTCAGGAAGGCGGGGCTGCTGCCTGCGGGGTCTGCTTCTGCTCTCGGCTTCGGCAAGTATGGCTGCTCCGTCTTGTCACCACGCGTGTGTTTTGCATAGGGCAAGGTCGGCAATATTTATACCTTAAAGGTGCCGGGATTGACGTAAGGATGGACATAGGTACGTCAATAAAGATGTCATACGACTTGCTCGTTAGCACATTCTTTACTAAAGTTCTCTGTGAAATCAAAACAATGGCCGCACGGATTATCCAGGTTGTCATAGGTTTGATTTGTTATGAGAACGTCGTATGCCTTATCAGGGGCTGGAGGAATATCGCTTGTCTAATTAGATCTCAAGCGTTATGACCTAATCAGATAACACGTTCCTGTGCCGTAGTGTGACTGCGTCAGATAACGGTATCTGCATCATGGGGGATTTCTTGCCTCATGGGCTGACTGTTAGTTAACTAGCTAGGTAGCTTAACCAGAATAGGGTCAGGAATAGGGGGATCGATTCAGAACCTATAGAAATACACGACACCCACTCCACGCTAACTATGGTCATATCTACTAATCTATGCATAGTATAACATAGTACAACATACTATAGAGTATAGTGTATACCTTACCACCCCAAAATACATAAATGCATTTCGAAATTTTCAAATATACTGAAAAATTGCAGTCATATATATTGTATGCACTTAAGCTATGAATTAAATGCAAAAGTGAACACGCATTGTTATGCATTATTGATTGTTGGTATATGAGAAATACACATGAAATGGCTCTTAATATGGCTATACAGAAAAAAAGTCGAAACCATTTCATCACATAAAATCTATTGCGAACATACCAGCGGGCAGCTAAAGTCTATAAAGTCTATAAAGTATCTAAAATAGAAATCTTAGTTCTCTAGGAATAGTCTCTTACTTTAAGCAGAAAATCAGTGTCCCGGGAAAAAATATATAGAAAAATATTTTAGGGGCTTGCTGAAAAAAGTTGCTGTCCGTGAACTGGATTGTAATTGTTCATGTGACTTTATTTTTAAAGTTGAAGGCCGAATTCAGGGAACGCCGTGTGCGAGTTTACTCAAAAGTCTCTATTTCTGTTCCGGAGAGAACATCATATCATTCAGGCTTTCGAAAAAACTGTCAACAGCTTCATGGGAAAGTTCCTCTAAGTCGGAAATAGGGGTAACCATGCATTCATGCGCATGATTGTCTCCATTGACATTCTGATTTGCATTGCTGACAGAAGGTCGTACCTGTTCGATGCTGCTTTCATCTTGAACTTCACTACTCTTCAATCGCAGTGGTGAAGATTCCAGGAATGCCGTCATCAGAATTGGCAGCCTTTGAGGGCAGCACAGTGCGTGAACCTTGGTAGGAACCAACAGTGTATCTGCATCCACCGGCGCATCCGATTGTAGCATCAGACAGGTGTCTAACACGCATTCTTCTCCGCATAGCAGACACCTTAGTACAGGTAAAACACACCTTTGCCACATTGGTCGAAATGATAGAAACCAAGTCATGTTTAGGTCTCTAAGCCGGGATAGTCCCAGGATTTTTGATATCCGGTCCCGGTATCCAATGGCTAGGATCGTATCTTCCATTGTCGCGAGAGTTTGATCTGTGACATGGGTTGCCATAACGAAAAATAAGGACTAGGAATAGGATTCCTGCAATTAGTCCTAGGATCAGGGGAAGTCCGCCAAAAATCGAATGGACGAAGTCTGGAAAAATACCCAGTATGGCTTTGAATGGTGTTAATGCCATCGAAAATACTGTCTTAAATACCTTTGAGACCCCTGTGGTATCAGAAATATTTAAGATTTCGCTCAGGATTTCCGCGAAATGTACGGGGGAATTAGTTGATAATAATGTATGTATCTCTGCAGTCGTCCTTGCGACTTGTAGATCATACGTTTCTTTAGATGACGTGAGCCTTGTAGGCGTCTGAAGAAGCACTGTTTTCATTCTGCTTAAAGTGTCTATGCGAATAGAAGTAATTTTCAAACCGGGCCATGCCCTTGCCTCCCTGTCTGGAAAGGAGCTGGGAAACAAAGAACGTCCACAGCACTTGACCTTCGCCGTCGTAGTGACGAGATAAGGAGTCCCGGGCATAAGACTACAGCATCTGCGGTCTACAATAAGAATGTAACTCCCATTATAGAGTCTTTGAAAGAATGGTTCTATTTCAGTTGCAGGTGCGCCTTGCTGGTGACATGAAAGGTTGTATGAATTCCCTTCACAGGCTCCGTGCAAACTAATACCGTTACACAGAAGCGTGCCGCTTAGTGACATAGCACAATTGTTGCCACTAAGAAACACTTTCTGTCCTTTGTTACTGACACATGCATGTGAATAGGGCAGGTTCCATGTTGTTTTAAGGTACCCCTTTCCCAATTTCTCGTACATGCCAGCCTGTATATATTTTTGGCAGTATTGAAACCTGAAGGTTGAGATTGGAATATTTATGATTCCGTGGATTATCCATTCACTGACAGGTCGTTCTGACATTGTCAACGGTAATCTTTCTAGTTTTTCAATGCTCAAGATTGTATAATCAGCACCCTTCTGAGCATACCGATTTGTCTATCAGTAAGGTTAAAGATTTGGAATAGTGACGTTGTGTTGATTAAACGCCAAGGCACATAGCCTGAACGCAGATTTTGTAACGTCCAGCCAAGCTGTACAATAGAACGCAATTGTGACTGTCCATGTTGTAATAACAGTAAGTCTTGCGATAATATATCGATTGCTGAAGACACAATGCTGTCCAATGAAAAAATTCTGGAGGACAGAGTCATTAACCCATTGTCCACTACAGAAAGTGATTTTTCCAAATTAATACCATCAATTTCCCGTATTCTATCTGCTGTCTCAATTTGAGTAACCTTCCAGGCCTCATTGTATGCTGCATATACAGAGGCTGCTATGAAACGCTTTTGACGCTGTTTGCGTGGTCCCATTATGAAATCACGCAAGTCAGCACCATCAGTAAGTAAAGTTAGGTGTTGCTTAATTTCAGGCAGTGTGGAAGTTTGTAGCCATTGAAGGCATAATTTGCCCACACTGTAGGTTGTTATTATCCCTGGGTGATGTCTTTGGGGATATCTAGGGTCTGGCCTGTTCATTTTGAAACCCTGTGTTTTATTCAGGAATCTATCTTGACAGTTATTTGTATCTGTGGGCCAGATCAACCATTGTTTCCAATCAGGATGTGTTCTGTTTTGGTTAAGTATATGGTTTATGTCTATTTCTTCATCTGTTTCAGAGTTATTGCTAAACATTGTTGGCTTTGGAATAGACAGGTTATTTAAATCTTTGATTTTGGCTAAGCCAAGACAGGTGGTTTGTTGAACGGTGTCATTTAAAAATATCATTTGTTCTGGGATCATGCAGGCTCTAAACAAAGCTTCTATACCCTGTACTTGCCATTCTTTTGTACCCCAAACACTTTTCAAATCAACATTTTTGTCCCAATAATCAAATCCAAAAGTATTCATTTTTTCAAAGAAAGAATCTGAATATATCAATTTTGTGTTGGTTATCATGGTTTTCATCCCTGTCTTGTTTGACAATTTGTAATAAAATGTTTCAGCATTAGTTATGTTAAAACCTGAAAAATATGAATATTTGCCATACACTGTTCTAGAGCTCCCTCTTGGAGGTGTAGCACAATGTTCCCATTGATTAAAATTTAAAACATTTCTAGGTTGTGCAGATTTATGCAAGAAATGGTTACCATAATGGTTATAGCAGTACATGCTGTCATAATTTGTAGAACCCTGCAAATAATCATGTTTTGTAAATTTAGCAGACATTACTAAGTCAGACATCATATTGTTTATACTTTCAAAGTCCCAATCATCAGCAAATGAGTTTGGTTTTGCAAAGTCACTCAAGGAGATCTTGATTTGGTGTGGATATTTCAGGATCTCGACCGGACCATAAATTTCATAGTCAGTGTTGTCCCAGGCTACCCCACCAGATATTGGAATTGCTGTGAAGTTGGCTGAAGAAAGTTCTGAAGAAAGTTCTCTTTTCTCGACGTGTGAAGATGTGTGTGGTTTGAGGACCAAGTTGATGTTCTGACTTGCTGTGTCCATTTTAGCATATTTTCCCTCAATGAAGCGTCCCAAGGTAAATACCATGATGAGCCAAAGTATGAGGATAAATGCACCAAAACCCACCCAAAATTCAATCCATGGAGAAATCAGATATGTTTCTTTTAGTTGTTTCAAAAGTTCCTTCGCTTTGTCTTTAAAGGATTTTGATGATGGCTGTGTCTTTTGTTCGCTGAAACCGTCAGAGGAATCATCGAAGTTGATGAAGTAACCGGATGCAGTTCTGTCAATTGTTCCAATTGGTTCAGGATTTTTGTTCCTTGCATTTTCACTTGGTACTTCTGTATAGATTGGTGTGTCTCTGCTAAATGTCTTTATTTGGGTTTTTAGAGGTCTTAGTTCTATTGCATTGTTGCATAGTCCTTGTTGTTCTTCTGTAGGCGTTTCGAATGTGATGAGCCTCTTTGATAGGACCTCTGTACTGGTAGCAAACCTTGGTGTTCTGCTACTTATTGGGAGTCCACTTGGCCTACTGTTGGTTATCGGCCACATGTTGTGGTTTTACCAGGTCGATGGATACAACTCGGTTCTCCTTTTTTCCAGCAAGTGGCGGTAATACAACTGATCTTGTCCCGTTGACAGACAAGACAGGAACTGCTTTTCTGTAAGAAGGCCCAAATTCCTTCTTTACCGCGATCTTCTCCCTGACTAGATCCCCGACTTTTGGAATCCAGACAGGTCTTGCTGGGACAGGTGGTGATTCTTCAGTGGTCGTTGGCTGTTGTTTCAACTGTATGTTGCTCAGGTCTTTTCTTGTTTTGTTTAAGTCCTGCAAAATAGCCAAACGGTCTTTGACATCAAAGCTTTTTTCTGTTACCACTGAAGTCTGACTATCAAGGTCAGAGATCAACATCCTAGTTCCGAATAATAATTCGTACGGACTGAATCCCTTCAGAGAATTTCTTGGCAGGTTATTAAGACTACGTTGGACACTTATTAGATGTTTGACCCACCCAGCTCCCGAACCTAATATCCTTTCTATTATAGATTGCTTTCTGTCTTGGTTTTTTCTTTACACCATCCCATACCCTCAGGAAGGAAGTGAGAAGATTCCCGCTGGGCTGTGCTCATTTGGCCATTCTTTCCCCCCCAGGCTGGATTGCCTGAGTGAAAACAATGGTCGAACGTAGCATGCTCTTAGCGTATATGCCATTTAGACTCGCAAATCTTGTATAACAGTCCGGACGTCAGCCGAGTGTTGTGGATCTACATTATAAGTGGGAACTAGCCTGTATATGTTAATCGCAAGCCATTCTTTTTAGTGGTGATGTTATCTGCCTTGATACGACGAGGTATTAAACTGCTTCTCTCCCCACTGCGATCTCTGTTGCAGTTTGGGCAGTTTTTTACAAACATGGTGTAGTGCAGGCTCATGCCTGGCCACCAGTACCGTGATTGTAATTCTTCCAGAGAATCTTTTAATTTAAGGTGTCTGTGACCCTCGCCCATGTGTGCGTCTGCGATTAACAAGTTTCTCCTGTCCATGTTTGGAATCACTCTATCCCCCACTCCAGGGATTCGAGCAAAAGGGACGGAGTTTGCATCGATTATGTATGTATAATTGAGTGGATAGTTGATCGGTAACGCTGAGCAGTCGCCTTTTGATGACGTTTTTACTGCCAGCAATGTTTCGCCGTCAATGTATTTTAATGTACGCTTTTTTCGATCTACGGGAGCCGGTTTACTGGCTGCCGCTGCGGCTGTTTCAGCCAATGAATTCCCTACAACGTGAACGCCATCACGCTGGTGACTCAGTGAGTGTGTCACGTGAGTCTTTGGTAGTTCTTTTTTCAAAAGAGCTACTTGTTCCCAGAGCAGTCTCTGCTTTATTGGTGCATCCGTGTCATCTTTGTAATCGTTCTGAATCCAGGTCTGCAAATCCTTGTTATATGCTTTGACGCAGAAATATGAATCTGACACTATAAGTGTCGGGAATTCGCGATCCGCATTATCTAGCGCCATTTTCGAAGCTAATATTTCAGTTTGTAGTTCTGAATTAGTTTCTACTGAGTGTGATTTTGTTAATAGAGGTCTTAGTTTACCTCCGTGCCACACTTCTTTTGTAATCTCACATGTGGGATTGTATGCATGTTCTCCCCAAACGGAGGGTTGAGCATGTCCGTCTGTATAGATTACACAGGCGTAATGTCGTAGAGGCAGAATGTCGATTGGCAGAGGATACGTCTTTTCATATTTTAGATTTTCCAATTCTTCTAGTTCTTAAAAGACTGTTAACCAGGCAATACTTGATAATTCATAACCTCCGTACTGGATTTTCAGATGGGCAATTCTGGACTTTTTGAAGTTGAATTTGTAACCCTCTGCAGCGAAACCAAGTATTATGGTGTTCACTCTTTTCAAGTGAGTATCCAAGTCATCATCTGTTAAGTAAATGTCATCGACATAAGATAATGCTTCATCATCATATTGTTGTAGTAATTCTGTTACTCTCGCTGAGAATACCCCTGGGCTGTTCTTGTACCCCTGGGCTAACCAACAGAATTGTTTTTGAGTGCCATTTACTGAGAAAGCTGTTAAATATCTGCTCTCTGGTGCTATGTTTTGACAAAAGAATCCGTTGGAGATGTCCAAGGTTGTTTTGTATTTTTTGCGCACTATGTTATTCATTAGTGCAGCACTGTGTGAGTTTTGCACTGCAAAAGTTTTGCAACATGTGTTAAGGTGTCGGTAATCCAAAACTAGACGGTACGAATTGTCTGGTTTGGAGACCGGAAACAAAGGATTATTCATTTGTGAGGTGCAAGTTTCAATCACCCCCTGGTATTCTAGCTGATCTAGTATTTCATTTACTTGTTTTTTAGCTTCTTGCTTAATTGGGTACTGCCTTTGTGCAGTAGGTTGTGATTTTAACTGGACTTTGTGAGGAGGAGAATCCTCATCCCATCCTACATGATTTTTATATAAAGCAGGTGCTAAGGCCACTGCCCACTTTCTAGCAAGTGTATATTTTTTATGAATCGGTATTTGATTCGAGAAGGCAGGCATAATTACTTCTTCGCCATGAGGGCACTCCCTGACAAACTCCGGTGGCCAGTCTTTTTCAGCTAGAAGGATGTCATAGCCCTTGGATAGGTTATCCCAAAATAGTCCCCTTATTTTCCTAGTCTTATCTCCCTCTATACGTAATGTTATCTCGTATATTTTGTGGGGCTTGCTAACTCTGGTATCTGCAGTTTCCACTTGAAGGTATTCATTCGTGTCCACTGTCTCCAGATGATCCATAAGGACTTTGCGAGCTATGCTCACCTCTGCTGCGCTGTCTAGCATTGTCTGAGCCCATTCTCCGTTTTTCAGTTGTGTCCTCAGTATTCTCGGCATTGTTAACTACCTTGATACTGGCTACCTTCTTTTTTGGAAATTGTGATTTCTTTTTCAGTTGAGCAGGTTCCTTGTCTTTGGACTTGGCGTGCTCTTCTGATCGTCCTCTTCTTTCCGATTTCTGCGAGGAATTCTGAAAAGATTGAGAGGGACGTGTATCAATGTCTTGATATCTATCAGGTTTTTTAATATTATCCCTATTTCTAAGGTTATATCTATTCCCAGAGGGTTCACTCTGAGGTGACCTTTGTCTCGGGTTCGGAGATTTCTCTCTTCGCCTAGGAGACCTTCCTCTGGACTGGAATTTCTTTTCTTTAGGATTGGATTGTTTATTTCCATCCCAGTTCTTTTTTGGTGAATTATTATTAAAAAATATTTTTTCTGGACTTGTAGTCAGTTGCGGTTTTACTGGTATTCCACCTAGACTATCTCTGCCTAGTTCTTCATAGGATTTTTCTATGATTCTGGCAATTTCAGCTGGTTGGTCTGCTATATCTGTCTCTTTTAACCTCTGGCGGATCGCCACGTTTGCTGCTTCACCCTTTATGTTGGCTAGTAATATAGCCGAGACCTGCTTGAAGTCTTTCAGTAATTTCATACCAAGAGTTAAAGCAGGTTCTGGACCGTATTCATCTTGAATTTGTTTTAGCACATCTGGTATCACCGAAATGGATGGGACACCGTGCGTTTTTGTGTAGATGGAAGCAAAGACTGTACCCCAAGTGTCACAGTCCTCAATGTGTGGTGCGATTCCCATTGGGAGACATATAGTCAGAATCCTGTGTTTTTCTAATGGGGTGGTGTCAGGAAACACCGCCTCTATTTGGGTTATTTTCTGTGCCAACCAGAATGGTATTTGTTCCCGTTTAGCTGGAACTTTACCTAGGCAGGATTGGATGTTCTGTGGTGTAATTTTATTTGTGTTCCCCTGGTGGGGGGTCAGCTGTGGAAATTTAATCGCTGGCTGAATTGTTGAAGTCCGCATTACATACTGAACTAATTGTCTGTGAATTTTTAGTAGTTGTTTTAGCTGTATTAATAGCTCTGCTGCAGGCATTCTATCGATGTCTGGATGTGGTGTGTATCCGGCTAAGACCGGCCACGTTGCTCCTGGTCTTCCTAAAGGACCGAGCCTTGTAATGTGATTGTTATGTATTAGGGCGCCATCAAATAAGAGCAAATGCTCTTGGAATTTGAGTGGTACTTCCACCTCCTCGAAAGGAGTGTACTCATTAGGAGGTTCCTCTACTTTGTAATAGTGGAAGTACTTTGTTACAGCATTTGCTGCTGGAAAATTTATCCATGTATAGTATACCTCTGTCTGCCGATATTCGTGTGCCTCAATTACGAATATGACTGTGCCACCTCTAGGTGTCAGTCCGTTTTCTATAAGTTTTAGAGTTATAGCTCTTCTTTTGGCGACCTGGATGAGTATTATATCCGGGTCTGCATCGAGTGCTGTAGTATCAGCTGCTGCTATTTCAGTAGCTAATCTAATTGCCTCTCTTTCATCATCACTCTCTGCCATTTTACAGACAGGATGGTATTATGTTTGTTTGCAGATCAGGTTTCTTATGGAAACAGAGATTAGATGCACAATATTCTGGAACTGTTTTATCCTTCAACGTTGACTAGACCAAGAACCATACATAGGAGTTCCCTCCTGCGAGGTTTTGGAGGATATTATATCCTTTCACCCACTCCAGACGTCTTTGGAGTATTTGGGAAAAGGGGTCTGAGTGAGAAAGCACGACTGAGTTACTCTAAATGTCTTACGTTAGTTTTATCGCCCTTTCCAAACGCGCTGGGCGCCATGTAGTGTAGCTCCTATTTTCCCAATAGGCTCTGCGCATTGGAATAGTACCTACAGCAGTAAAGGCCTAGGCCAGACGTTAACTAGGTCTACTACTGTCGAAACTAGACTTAATTTTTGGGTTTGCCAGCTAAGCTCAGAGTTCGCTAGAAACTTTCTCGAATGTTCAAGGAAGGATGAACTCCCCTGATTAGACAAGAAGGGATTTAGTTTCTGACAACCATAGAACATGACAACTTTGCTCTCCCCTAATCAAGAGTCAATCTCGAGAGTCGTGTGAGCACAAGGCAATTATTTTACTCAGTCAGTACGTGCATTCTTAGTCTCATCAGAATGTAGAGAAAAGGAAGAGACGGGCGTGTTCAATAAAAGATGTTATTTATTGATCAGTCTCTTTTCTCGTACAAGAGAAATGGATCGATATTATTGCAATACTTATAGTTAAGTAAAGTGCATACATTAGAAGCAATAGTATAAAATAATACTGTAAAAACATTGATATGGTTTCTGAGCCATATGATGTTTAAAATGAATAAAATATATTTACATACACATATACATTTGACTAAACGTACTCAACTGGTGTTTCTAAATACGCCTACCCCGTGTACCTGACCTAAGTCTAAATGCGTGGGCGGGAATAGAAAGTTACAGTTTAAGTTAAGTTTGTTTTGCCAAGTGAATAACTAAAGAATTCTCTAGGAGGGGTTATTCAGTTCTGTACCTGGAATTTAGGATGAATGAGGAATGGTATCTCTTTCTCTGCTCTCGATATTCCAGGCTGCCTGCGAGGGCTGCCCAGAAGCGCCGGTGCTGGGTCTCTCGGCTTGAGATAGCAGCGCGTCTCTCAGCGCGTCAGGAAGGCGGGGCTGCTGCCTGCGGGGTCTGCTTCTGCTCTCGGCTTCGGCAAGTATGGCTGCTCCGTCTTGTCACCACGCGTGTGTTTTGCATAGGGCAAGGTCGGCAATATTTATACCTTAAAGGTGCCGGGATTGACGTAAGGATGGACATAGGTACGTCAATAAAGATGTCATACGACTTGCTCGTTAGCACATTCTTTACTAAAGTTCTCTGTGAAATCAAAACAATGGCCGCACGGATTATCCAGGTTGTCATAGGTTTGATTTGTTATGAGAACGTCGTATGCCTTATCAGGGGCTGGAGGAATATCGCTTGTCTAATTAGATCTCAAGCGTTATGACCTAATCAGATAACACGTTCCTGTGCCGTAGTGTGACTGCGTCAGATAACGGTATCTGCATCATGGGGGATTTCTTGCCTCATGGGCTGACTGTTAGTTAACTAGCTAGGTAGCTTAACCAGAATAGGGTCAGGAATAGGGGGATCGATTCAGAACCTATAGAAATACACGACACTCTTGCCTCCTTCTGCACTTCTCTTGCCTCTTGCAACATTTCTCTAGCCTGTTTCTGAAACTCTCTTCCCTATGTTTGCCCGCCTTTTGCCTCTTTCTGCACCTCACCTGCTTCTTTCCGCACCCCTTGTGCTTGTTTCTGAACCCCTCTTCCCTCTTTGTGCAACTCTCTTGCCTCTTTCTACACCTCTCTACCCCTTTTCTGTACCACTCTTGCCTCTTTCTGCACCCCTGTTCCCTATTTCTGCACATCTCTTGCCTGTTTCTGTACTTCTTTTGTCCTTTTCAACACATTTCTAGCCTCTTTCTGCACCTCTGTTATTTCTTTCTGTACGTCTCTTGCCTCTTTCTTCTGCACCCCTTGCCTCTTTCTGCACCTCAGTTGCTTCTTTCTGCACTTCTCTTGCTTCTTTCTGTACCTGTTGCTTCTTTCTGCAACCCTCTTGCCTCTTTCTGCAACCCAATTCCCTCTTTTTGCGCCACTCTTGCCTCAGTCTGCTCACCTGTTCCCTCTTTCTACATTCCTTTTGCCTGTTTCTGCAACTCCCTTGACTCTCTCTTTAGTTTTCCTGCCCCCTTTTACACCACACTTGCCTCTTTCTCCAGTTCTCCAGGCTCCTTCTGCAATTCTCCTGCCTCCTTCTGCACCTCTCTTGCCTCTTTCAAAACTTCTCTTGTCTGTTTCCGAACCTCTCTTGCCTCATTCTGCACCTCTCCTACTTCTTTCTGCACCCATTTTACTTGTTTCTGCACCCCTCCTCCCTCTTTCTGCACCACTCTTGCCTCTTTATGTGCCTCTATTGCTTCTTTCTGCACCTCTTGTCTCTTTTTGCACCCTTTGTCCTTGTTTCTGCAGTTCTCTTCCTTCTTTCTGCACAACCTGCCTCTTTCTGTACCCCTTCCCTCTTTCTGTACCTCTCTTGCCTCAGTCTGCCCACCTGTTCCCTTTTTCTGCACCCCTTTCGCCTGTTTCTGCAAATCTCTTGCCTCTGTCTGCAGTTCTCGTGCCTCCTTTTGCACTCTGTTGGTTCTTTTTTACCACTCTTGCTTCTTTCTGTACCTCTCTTGCTTTCTTCTGCACCTCTCTTGTAAATTTCTGCACTTCTCGTGCCACAGTGTGCACCTCTCTTGCCTCTTTCTTCTCGTTTGCTTTTTTCTGCACTTCTCTTGCCTCTTTCTGCACCCCTCTTGCCTCTTTCTTCACCTCCATTGGTTCTTTCTGCACTGCTCTTTCTTCTATCTGCTACTCACTTGCACATTTCTGTACTGCTCTTGCCTCTTTCTATACCTCTGTTGGTTCTTTCTATTCCTCTATTGCCTGTTTGCACCCGTGTTTCCTCTTTCTGTACCTCTTTTGTTATGTTATGTTATGTTATGTTATATACATTTTTATAGCGCACGGCTGCCCCAGCAAAGGGGCGTCCCGGCGCTTAGGACAAGTAAAAGCATAACACAACTACACAACAAAGACATAAAAACAGAAATAAAAAACCTAGGATGCAGAAGGGAACAAGTGAGTTTTGCCTGTTACTGCAACTCTCTTGCCTCTTTATGCACTTTTCTTGCTTCTTTCTGCACCTCTGTTGCTTCTTTATATACTTCTCTTGCTTCTTTCTGCTTCTTTCTTTCTTCTTCTCTCTTGCTTCTTTCTGCAACCCTTACGCCTCTTTTTGCACCCTACTTCCCTTTTCCTGCACGACTCTTGGTTCTTTCTGTACTGCTCTTGCCTCTTTCTGCATCCCTCTTGCCTCTTTTTGAACCTCTTTAGCTTCTTTCTGCATGTCTCTTGGTTCTTTCTGCACCCTGATTGCCTTTTTCTGCACCTCTGTTGGGTTTTTCTGCACTGCTCTTGGTTCTTTCTGTATCTCTGTTGTTTCTTTCTGCACTTCTCTTGCTTCTTTCTACACATCTCTTGTTTCTTTCTGCACCCCTGTTGCCTCTTTCTGTACCTCTTCTGCCTTTTTCTGTACATCTGCTGCATCTGTCTGATCTTTTTTGCCTCTTTCTGCACCTCTGTTGCTACTTTCTGCACTTCTCTTGCCTCTTTCTGCACCCCTCTTCCCTCTTTCTGTACCCCTGTTGCTTCTTTCTGTACTTCTCTTGCTTCTTTCTGCACCTCTCTTGATTCTTTCTATGCACACAGGGCTACTTTCAAACTGACCTTAGGCTCAGCAGTGCACACATGTAAGTACAGAAAAGGGCTGCTGGCATCTAAACTGCCATGCCCCATTATATGCTAGGGCCTTACAGGGGAGGTCATGAAAACCACAAGGGTACCCCAACCCATAGTGTACACGCGGAATTGCTTGTTCCGCCCCTTTGCGATGCTTTTTTTCCTGTTCACGAACACTGTTTGCATGCTCTGGGAGAAATATCTCACGAACACGCATTTTGAAAGCACGAAAAAGCAAAAAATGCCACACAGCCGCGGATCGCGGAATTTTTGACAATTCCGCATTCTCCACATAACACAAAATTCCCAAATTTCGCAGATTCTGTGAGCGGAACAGAATTTACTGCCCAGGCCTACTGGTTAGACAGAGACCAGGGTCATTCAGAGACAGTTACCACCAGTACCTGTCAGCAAAAGTTGCGGGGTGCCAGGGCACAGGATCACTTTGCAACAAGGCCTCTTTCTGCACGTCTGTTCGTTCTTTCTACATTTCTATTGCTTCTTTCTGCACCTTTCTTCCTCTTTCTGCATATGCCCTACCTCTGCAGGCATAGTTAGAAATTACCATTTAAAAAAACCTTAGAAATTCACTGAAAACGACACAGGTTTCAGGAACGTTATAGTTAGAAATTTTCATTTAAAAAACCTTAGAAATTCACTGAAAAAAACATAGGTTTCAGGAATGTTATAATTAGAAATTAGCATTTAAAAAACCTTTGAAATTCACTGAAAACCCCATAGGTTTCGGAAGGTTATAGTTAGAAATTAGTGTTAAAAAAATGTTTGAAATTCACTGAAAAAAACATAGGTTTCAGGGACGTTATAGTTAGAAATAAGCATTTAAAAACCTTAGAAATTAACAGAAAAAAACACAGGTTTCAGGGACGTTATAGTTAGAAACTAGCATTTTAAAACCTTGGAAATTCACAGAAAAAAACACAGGTTTCAGGGACGTTATAGTTAGTTGGACATGTCACTCGTACAAAACCAGAGAAATTCAGCTAGTATAGTTAGTTGAGCTAACTATAACTCATGTCCCCACAATGCACTGCTGATGACGTCATATATTACATCATTCATGTCATGGTCAGTGACATCACTGAAGACATCACTGATGACATCATCCATGTGATATCTGATGCACCTCCTGACACCCCAATGTAACCTTTGATACACCCACTCTAAAATACAGACTACCATTTTGGAAACCATAGACACACCAATACCAGTTACTACATACCCACTCACTGATTCCTAGGTCTACACACATATCCGCACATTCACCCATAGTCACTCATGGATGCAATCACTAATCAATACAGCACTATCATATGCACTCATGCACCTTTACAAACACTCACACACCCCCACTCATCCATACAGTTACTCACACAACTAGTCAATTCTGCAAAGAATTAGTCACACTCCCATTTAATCACCTATACAGTTATAAATACACCACCTCACTTATTCATACAGATACTAACACATACTTACTCTCTTATACAATCACTGATACAAGCACATACTCATCCATACAACCACTCTCACAACCACTCACACTCAAATATCGTCATTTATATACTCTAACACCCACATATACTGCCTTTCACATATGTAGTTACTCACACATGTACCACTGAGATATCCTTTCACTCACCAACACACCCATTCATACACTCACACCGCCATATAGCCCATCACAGATGCACTCTTGAAGCCAAACACCCAATGAGTCACCCACTCACACATCTATGCACAGAGTCACACACCCCCACCCTCCCACACAGACTCTCAGGCACCCATACAGATACTCCAGACAACCAATGAATAACCCTTATAGACACCCATGTAGCTACTCACCAACCCATGCAGCCGCTTACACACCAACTTACAGACTGATACAGACATTCACACAGTTTAGTCTCTAACCCATGCATTCAATAAGACACGTTTAATCACTCACTTATACAGTCAGTCATGCACCTACTAAATCATCCATTCAGACACTTAAACAACTGCTCATTCTTCAATATATATATATATATTACCTACTGGCGGTCGCCAGTAGGTATATATAGTTAGGATTTTTTCTCTATGGGATTTTTGAAAATTCTATGTCTAATAACTTTGGCCTTTGTGGACGGAATTGGCTGAAATTTTCCGGAAAATGGAACATTTTGTTTCTGAGCAGCCCCCAAAAATTTGGGGGGGTTTCTTCAAGGGGGGGCCGAGAAAAAAGGGGGGTCCCAAAACGTGTTTTTAACATTGAGTTTTCCATAGGGCGGTTGGCCTCACTTTTAGCCCGAACGGCTGAATGGATTTGCACGAAACTTGGCAAAATTGTAGGGACTGGTAGCCCGATGTGCCTTTGCTAGGTCTCAATATATGTGCTCCAGTGGATTTTGAGAAATTAACGTTCAAAAAAAGATATATATCTGTAACAGCGGACCGGGCAGCGTTCCAGTTCGCGTACTTTTCGCGGTACGGAGCTTTGTGAAGCGAAGCTGATTGGTTCTCCGGCGTCTGTAAACATTCCAAACAGTCCGTAGCGGCCGCCATCTTGTCTCTCGGTAGGATCGAGAGACAAGAGGAGGCCAAAGCGAAGGGGCAAATGACCATAAGGGGGCATAGTAGATCCTCGCTGACCCCCTAGGTTTGATGTGGAGGTTTTAAAAGGGCCCCGCGGGGCAAAAAAAATAAATAATAATAATAATCGAACGGCTGAATGGATTTGCACGAAACTTGGCAAAATATTAGGGACTGGTAGCCCGATGTGCCTTTGCTAGGTTTCAATATATGTGCTCCAGTGGATTTTGAGAAATTAACGTTAAAAAAAAGATATATATCTGTAACAGCGCTCCGCTTCGCGTACTTTTCGCGTTACGGAGCTTTGCGAAGGTGATTGGTTCTCGGGCGTCTGTAAACATTCCAAACAGTCCGTAGCGGCCGCCATCTTGTCTCTCGGTAGGATCGAGAGACAAGAGGAGGCCAAAGCGAAGGGGCAAATGACCATAAGGGGGCATAGTAGATCCTCCCTGACCTCTTAGGTTTGATGTACCATTTTGCCAAGTTTGGTGTAATTCCGTTCAGCCATTCAGGCTGTAGACGTATCTAAATGTCCTATGGAAAATTGCATGGGGAAAACACATTTGAAAGTGTTAAAATTTAGAACCAATTAAAATGTTACTTTGGTTTTGTATTTGTGTGTGATGAAAGTTAATTGGTTATGTATATATCTAAAATGAGAGGAAACCACAGCCATTTTGTGGTACTACTGTCTGAGGTACATTTGTGAGGAATTTTTGGTGCTCAATTTCTGGTGTTTGGTTTACACAGTACTAACACTTCTCCTACTTTTAAAAAGGTGAGTTGTTAATTTGTAAGGGGAACTATGTTGTACACTTTAAGATAATTTGAAAAATGTTTTCTGTTATTTATTTACAGTCCTTCTGTTATACTAAATACTTGATAAAGTTAGTTTTATATTATGTATTACTAAAAACGATAAATGAAAGTGATTATTTTTTTCTGCAATTTACAGCAAGCAATTTCAAAATAAAATGGCTCACAATGAAGAGACCGTGGCAATTTCTTTTGAATTATCCACTACATTTATTGAAATTGACAGCACCAATAATGAAATATTCTCACAAGGAGGAGATGACTTGAATGATTTTTTTGATCAATCTCTTGATGGCGAATTTATCGAATGTTTGGAGACCATAGAGTTACAAGAATCATCATTGCAGACTTTTCATGAGGAGTTTCCAGATGAGATGATTGAAGAGGAAATTCCTGATGAGGACATGTTACTAGTTCTTTCAAATTTTGAAAATTCAGAAGAATAAATTTATATTTAGAAATACAAAAATTGTTTGAGACATTATTCATTTTTATTTTTAATTTATGAGGTTGTAGCGAAGTGATTGTAGTATAAAATGAGACTTATAGTATAGAGTGGAACATTTTTATGTTACATGGTAAGTTTACTCATATTTACTTCCCTTCTCCCACTAAATTATCTCAAATGTGTATTTGACATCTCTTCTTCATCTCCGGCCTCCTTTCTCTCACTGTCTGTCTCTGATGCATCTTATCGCTGCCATTTTGTGTAATTACAGAAGAGAGTAAAATAAAATAGTTCGGAACGTGAAAAGGGGGCAAAGTAGAGTACCCCTCACCCCCTAGGCCTTCTCAGGCGGTCCCAAAAGGATCAGTTTCTGCTTTCCTGAGAGATTATGGTATGAGTTCCATATACCACAATAACTTGCATTACAACATGCAAGATATCTATCTCCTATTACCAACTTTTGGAGATATTGGCGCTAAGCGCGAATATCTCCAAAAACTAACACCTGCCCTGAGCAGTTCTTAGCCATGTTATCCAATGGGAGGTGGATAACATGGCTAAGAGCATTAGCTCGGTAATGCATGAATATCGCTGACTTTTTAGCGATATTCATGCATTGTGGCCGTTTTTTATCGCATTTGCGATAAACCTTGATAATAGCAAGGTTTATCTTCGATAATTTCTGACGATGCTTAGCGGTAAAAAATTCGTTGCTAAGCATCGTTAGCGATAAATATCGCTTAACTTTGGCAATATGCACCAACGTCTGTTAACGTTCGATTCGAAGGAAATGAGGAAGTGTTGAAAAACATTGTCTGCGCCATCTTGCCTTTTTTTAAATGCCACACTTTTGTTGTGCACGGCAGCCATTTTAGATGCCTTGACCAGACCCACTCTCTGCACGCTGTCGATTCGTAGCATGGCTCCCCACCCTCGCAAGCATCTTCCCCAGGCACTGCTCACCCCCGCTCTCTGTCTTATGCATGGGCAATAAACCTCCCCCCATCTGCGCTGCTCTTCCCTGAGAATCACACTCTGTGCCCGCCCGACACCTCCCTTTCGCCCTATTCACTACCGCACCCTCTGACACTCCTCTTCCTCTGTGTCCGATTGTCCAGGCCGGTCCTAGGCTATCAGCTAGCCCTGCAGATGTAGTTTATGGCCCCAGCTGTAAAGAATCACCCCTCTTCAAAGGAGTTATAGTAGATCAAGGCCCACACCCGATGAGATCCGTCACACCACACATGTTCATACTATCTGAAAACCATCCTGTATTGTGATTGGGGAGGGGACCGAGCCTGAAGCGGAAGATTCCAGGGATGACTCTTTGTACATCAAAGTTTTTACAATTATGTGTCACATTAAAAATATATAGCACTCCAACAAAGTAGTAGGAATATAAAACTTTAATAACTTATAAATATATACAACAAAACAAAAACAGTAAAAACATTTAAACAACGAAGAGACCGTGGCAATTTCTTTTGAATTATCCACTACATTTATTGAAATTGACAGCACCAATAATGAAATATTCTCACAAGGAGGAGATGACTTGAATGATTTTTTTGATCAATGTCTTGATGGCGAATTTATCGAATGTTTGGAGACCATAGAGTTACAAGAATCATCATTGCAGGCTTTTCATGAGGAAATTCCTGATGAGATGATTGAAGAGGAAATTCCTGATGAGGACATGTTACTAGTTCTTTAAAATTATGAAAATTCAGAAGATGTTGCCTGGGTGCCGCACTGATTTGGGTATCCGGCGTGGGGCGTTCCGGGGGGTGGGTTGTCAGTAGCGGTCTGTTGTGAGAATAGTTCCAAGGCAGCAGAATGCGCTGAAATCTGGATGTCACGAAGGTGATGTCTAGTAAGTTGCCGCCCAGCAAATAACGGCGTGGGGCGCCGCGGGGGGGAGGGAGGCAGTCCAAAGTTCCGTTAAAAGGGCAAAGGAAAGGATCGGTGGTTTGAACCATCAGTCAAAAAGGGGAGGGGGTGCAACAATTTTTCCTACCGGGTCACACTGTGCTTTCACCGGAACTGAGGTCTGCAGGATTCTAGTCATTCAAACTGAGGCTGGCGCCAGCATGGGAGCGCCGACGTCCCGCGGCTACAGTTTCGTCACTCCACGGGCGATCATGGCAGTCATTCCCCATCGGGGGTGTCTGCGGGGGTCGGGGACTCCCGCGGCTCCTCTAGAATCTTTAAGGTCGTGGAGGACTACGGTGGAGGATTCAACCAGTGACCGGGCCATTTCTTTATGCTGGGCCCGCTCTTGCCAGGTCGACCGCCATTTTGAGAGTTCGGTAGCTACTGGCGATCGCGGGGTCAAATGAGCGGACGGGCTCCACCCTGCCGGGCGAGACATTGCAGCATCGCCACAGTGGAAGAACCCTTTTCCGGGCGCCTGGAGCGCAGAGGGTGCAGCTGGGAAGCCTCCACCTGGGGAGGCGGGAGAGGCCTGTTCGCACCGTCTCTTCCTCCCAGTGCACCCCACGGCGTCTCGCTTGAGATTTGTTATGGCCGGACCAGGCGATGAGGACGAGAGGGGGGGGGGGTCGGAGGCATGTGCAAGACATCCCCCCCCAGGGTTGTTGCAGCAATTATTCAAGAAAGAAGAAATGTCCCGTCCGTCTTTGGGCCGGACCTCCGGTGGATGGCGGCCGGATGCCCTTTGCTCTGGCCCCATGAACGGGTTCCTTGGCTCATCGGCTGCAGCCGGATCCCGTCGGCCCCAGCCCCCGGCCGTTGGTGGCCGGACCGGGAGAGAGTGTGGAGGGACAACCTGCAACTCTCAAGGGCCACCGCGGCCGGACTGGGAGAGAGAGGGGAGGGTCGAGGACACGGACATTCCCCCCCTGAAACTCTCCAGTGTTGTCAATCCCCCTGGCCGGGTCCCGCTGGCCTCGGCCTCTCCTCCGGCTACACCCTACGTGATGATCTCCTGGCCGAGGCGTGGCAGCAGGACCCGCCTTATATGTGTTGCTTCCGGCTGGGCGTAGCCGAAAACCTGTTGCCCTTTGGAAGTTTCTAGAATGGGGCGGATGTCTGCTGACTTCTATCTTTCCCAGTTTGCCGTTATTTGGCAGTGGCAGGCGGTGGGACAGACACGTTTTGGGGCAGTGAGGGGCGATGTTTTCAGGTTTCTTATTACGGGCTTACTTCTAACGTTTCTTGTTTCTAGGACAATAATAGGTTTTATCATTACGTATTGTTATCGTTTCTTTGTTTGTTATTTAATAAAAAGTTCATCAGTGGCCTACTGATTTTCGTTTTCCTATTCTTTTCTTTCCAGGTTGTTTCATGCTAAAGTTTCTGTTAACAGGATACAGTGATCACTTCGTTATTATTGCATATGTCCTTTTCACTAGGGGTGCTCTCTGGTCGGGCCAGATGACCTATCTCTAGTAAATGGTCCGGGTGAAACAGGTGCATCAATCAGTGGGGAGTAGATAGGCATGACAGATTACAACGGGGGAGAAAGGTCCGCATTACGTACCCTTTCACTACTTGCAAAGATTTTCCTACGTTTATGTGCAAACAGGGAATACCTCCAAAAAGAACTAATTCCCAAACAGTCAATGTTCGGACAATCAATCAATCAATGAGGAATGAAATAGGTACGACGAGTTAAAGGCTTGCGTTACCTACCCTTCACTATCTGCAAAGGGAGAGAGAATATTCCTATTCTTCCTCGTTTGCAGGCAGAGAAGATCCTTAAGAGAACCAACTTCGAACAATTCAATGCTCGATTCAAACAATCAACAAGGGGTACTGTGAACACAAATGAACGCCGCTTATGTACATACACATTGCTATTTTCAACAGGTTGTTCCTAATGTTTCTATTTTAGCGAGGTCAAAAAGAGATCCCATTAGTGGCCTACTGATTTTGCTCGATTCCTTTTGTTTTTTTACACGATTTTTCGCTATCTGCAAAGACTAAACAGAGTATTGCGACTCTGTGCTTGTTTGTAAATAGAGAATGAACCAAAGAGAACAATCAATCAAATGGAGAGAGAAGCAGGCACGACGGATTACAACGGGGCAAAGGCCTGCGTTAACTACCCTTCACTATCTGCAAAGAGAGAGTACTCCTAATAGAAATGAGGGGTGGGGGGCAGCATTCAAAGCAGATCAGTGTGCATAAACACGAAAATGTTTTTACTTACCACGTACTTGACATTCGACAGCTTATGATATTTGCTATTAAAAAACCATTGCAATTCACTGAAAAAACCATAGGTTATAGACCATATATAGTTAGGAATTAGCATTTACAAAACCTTGAAAATTCACTGAAAAAACCATAGGTTATAGACCATATATAGTTAGGAATTAGCATTTACAAAACCTTGAAAATTCACTGAAAAAACCATAGGTTATAGACCATATATCGTTAGGAATTAGCATTTAAAAAACCTTATTTTACTCACACAAAACCATTGAAATTCCATATATAGTTAGTTGCACTAACTATATATCGCGCACCCGCAATCCACTGCTGATGATGTCACATATTACATCATTCATGACATGGTCAGTGACATCACTGATGACATCACTGATGACATCTCAAATGACAACACTGATGACATCACTGATGACAACATCCAGTGACTGTATGTTTCTGTAAAGTTAAAATGTGTCTTACATATTGAAGAATGAGTGGAAGTATAAGTGTCTGGACAAAGGATTTAGTAGGTGCATGACTGAATGTATGAGTGAGTGATTAAATGTGTCTCACTGAGTGCATGGGTTAGTGACTAAAGTGTCTTAATTTGTGCATCATTATGTCTGTTGTTCTGTAAACTGCTGCATGTGTTGATCAGTAGCTATATGATTAACTATATGGGTTACTGATTGATTGTCCAAGTATTTGTATGGGAGACTGAGTGTGTGTGTGGCTGGCTGGGAGGTGTGTGACTCTGTGCAGATCAATGTGTACTTGTATCAATGATTGTATAACAAGGTAAGTATGTGTTAGTATATGTTTGAAAATGTAAGGTGCTCTATGTTTAACTGTATAGACAAGAAAATGGAAGTGTCATTGATTTTTTACAGGACTGACTAGGTCTGTGAGTAACTCCATGGATGAGTGGCAGACTGTGAGTGTCTGTATAGGTGTATGAGTGCATATGATAGTGTTGTAAAGATGAGTGATTGTATGTATGAATGATTGTATGGGTGAATGAGTGAAGGTGTGTGTAGACGTAGGAATCAGTGAGTGCGTATGTAGTAACTAGTATTGGTGTGTCAATGGTTTCAAAAATTATATTCTGTATTTAACACTGGGTGAAACAGAGGTTATATTAAAATGTGAGGAGATGCATTGTATTGTCACATGAATGATATCATCAGTGATGTGGTCATTGATGTCAAATGAGATGTCATCAGTGATGTCATCAGTGATGTCATTTGAGATGTCATCAGTGATGTCATCAGTGATGTCACTGACCATGTCATGAATGATGTAATATGTGACATCATCAGCAGTGGATTGCGGGTGCGCGATATATAGTTAGTGCAACTAACTATATATGGAATTTCAATGGTTTTGTGTGAGTAAAATAAGGTTTTTTAAATGCTAATTCCTAACGATATATGGTCTATAACCTATGGTTTTTTCAGTGAATTTTCAAGGTTTTGTAAATGCTAATTCCTAACTATATATGGTCTATAACCTATGGTTTTTTCAGTGAATATATATATATATATATATATATATATATATCATATTTAAACTTTACAGAAACACATAGTCAGTGGATGATGTCATCAGTGATGTCACGAATGATGTAGTATGAGATGTCATCAGCAGTGAATTTGCTGGGCACAAGTTATAGTTAGCTCAACTAACTGTAGCAGGCCTTATATAGTTAGGAATTAGCATTTAAAAAACCTTTAAAATTCACTCAAAAAACTATAAGTTTTAGGGGTGTTATAGTTAGCTGGACATTTCACTCATACAAAACCATTGAAATTGCTCCTATATAGTTAGTTGTACTAACTATATTCCGTGCACCCGCAATCTACTGCTGATGATGTCACATATTACATAATTCATGACATGGTCAGTGACATCACTGATGACATCTCAAATGACATTCTATTTAGAATAACTCTGGGTCCGGTTGACGAATCTTCACGAAATTTTAAAAACTGGTGCGGTGCTCCAGTCCGCTCCTATCCTGAAAATCTCGGGGTGATTCGTGAAGCGGGGCGGAGAAAAAAGGGGGTCCCAAAACGGAATGGCTGTATTACGGATGAGTATCGCTTCTGCCTGGCTTGACCCTTTACCCCCCACCTTTCATCAATGGCTTTCACGCTTACTCTCAATATATACGATGGAAAGAGCGGAAGAGGGGAAAAATGCAAAATTGTTAGGGCAGAGTATATGGGCCCCCCTAACAAGATGGAAGGATTCATAGACATTGTAATAATCCAGGTTTATAAGTTGAGTTGGATGGTGGATTTATTACGGAGGTTCAGCTCAAAATGTTTTCTTTCTGAACCCAGATCAATGTTTTTGTGTTAGAGATATTGTTTTCTCTTGTTTCAAATGTTTATTTTTTATTTTTGATGCTTTGCAATCATTTTATGTAACATTTTGTATGCTTCTTCCTAAAACCTCATGCTGGTGTATTATCAATCTGGTTATAATCTCATGCTGATCTCTGGGAAAAAATGTTAAAACTGAATAAAGAGATAAAAAAACAATAAATCCTACAACTTGCCAAGGCTAGATTTATTGTAACTATTACGTGAAAGTCATTGTAGAACTGCTTCCCTGGTCTGCACTAAAAGAGGACTGCGCTCTAAAGGACTGTACCTGGTGCACACTCTGGGCTTCACAAAAGAGTACTGTGCCTTGCTAAAAAGATTTAAGGAGCAGACTCCCTGAAGGCAACAGGTATAAAAGACCTTCAAGAAGACACCTGCATCAACTCCACCAAGAGAAGCCCAGCTGACCAGCTTCACCTCGACTTTAAAGAATTTGATCAGGTTGCTTGTGGGATCTGTAGTCCCAAACCTCCAAGAGGCAACTCAGAGCTTCTGGACCCTTGGCTGAAAGACCCAAAGGAGACCTTCTGGAAGAAAATCCGGAAGTTTGGAAACATTCAGACAACTTTTACAAAATTTTACTTAAGTTGACTGACCCCTTTGATGAGAGTCAAGCTGGCAATGTTCACTGGGACTCGGCATGAAATTCTGGTTTGCCACACTGAAAGCTCAGGAGCTCTTTGCCATCAACAACAAGAACCAAGACCTCCAGGAATCACAGAGGCATCATGCTGAAACAAGCTGCCATCATCAAATTACAACCTGTCCTCTTGAGGAGAATCATTAAAAGTTGAGGGAAAAAGAACCAAAAAAAACTACATTTGGTGGTAAAATTTTGATCGCCTCCAACCACCCAATGTATCCAATCCACACTCCATCACAGTAGGTCCAAAACTTTGACTTGGCTCGGGAAAGCGCAATTAGATGTCCTGTTTCACGCTCTATGCTTTTACATTTAACCTTTAAAAAATGCATAACTTTTGCATCCCTACTTTGGATTTGTTGTTGTTTTTTGTTTGTATGACTTGATTTTTGATTATTATTGTGTGTTCTGTCTAAATTATTTACTGTTTTGGTGGTATTAAATGCTTTACCCACCTGTCTCCTACGTTTAGCCTGACTGCTTGTGAACCAAGCTAACAAGGGTTGAGCAATGATTAATTTAGTGAGACTTGACTGGACCTAATATGTGACTGATGTGTCATTACTAGCTGCAAGTACCTACCTGCACCTACTAATAAACCACCTTCTAACATTTGGTGTACAGTGGTGGGATTCAGTACCTGTGTTTAGTACTACCATACAGCATTTTAGTGGGAAGTATACAAATCCTTTACATTGACCTATAGGAAAAATGATTTGTAATTTTCTTTTTACATGTGACTCATTTTTAATTAATTCATTTAAACATGTTTTTGTAAAGTGTTTTTAAGACTCAAAACTAGAGGTGGGCGGAATTTTTAATGCTGCTTCTATAATTGGAGAAATGTAGTAATTGTGCGTTTCTCTTGTAACATGCAATTAGTAATGAGTTGCACCGCTCCTCCAGCAGAATTGTTAATCAGCAGCACTTGACTTGACTAGCTTCAGTAAATACTGCAGCATGCGAGGCCTGGCACTTGCGTTCAGGTGCAGGACTGCGTAAGCATATCTCTGCCATGAGGTACGGGTTCTGTTACACAAGCGAGTGGATCCCTCGGCCAGAGCTCCCATCTAGAGAAAAAGTGTTGAATGGCAGCAGTAGTTGAGAGCACAGTGAGTAAACAAGTCTGTCTGTGGGGACTGGGCACGACCAAGAAACCCAAGGACACTGCTCATTTACTAGTAACTACTCATTGAAACTGCGTACAGGTTCACTCACTCCCAATAGTTTTGTCTAAACACAATATGTATATTGTTTCAATAATTATTGTTAGCAGAGTCCTAAAGGTACAGAAGAAACAGGAGTATTTCCTCTGTTGTAGTTCTGTTTAAAATGGCATATTTGGTGCACATGATGTGCTGAATGGCAATAACTGATGCAACAGTGAGAGTAACAGTGAGACTTGGGCAAACCCACGGGGCATGACCTGGACATAAAATGTGGCATCTCTACCCACTTTTTTATTCCTTTAACAGCTTCTCTGCCTAGCCCAGCGCTTCCCGGTTAGCAGTGGTGTGTTCAGTGTTAACTTATTATCAAGTCTGGTGGCCTAAGTGTTTCACGTAGTAGACTTGAAAAAAGCCTTGGTGTGTTGCTGGCCTGAGAGGCCTGCTGAGCTTGTCTCCTGACTCACTGCTTCTGAGGTCAATGCAGACATCCTGCCTGCCACTCCGATGCTCATCACTGGCTGACGGGTCTCCGACAGCCACCACATTTATGGCATTGAGGACTGGAGTAGGACATGGATGAGTCTCTGGTCTGTGGGGTTCTAATTTTTTTGCTGCATGTCACATGTCTTATCGGCTAACAAGTTACTCCATCATAACACCATTTCCTTGTCAATCCTTATTTTACCTCTTAGAGCTCGCTATTTTCAACCCCTCCCACCCTCTCCCTCTCTTTCACTTGTCATTTTGCCTTTTGTCATTTTTACTTATTTCCTTCTGTCTGTTCGTAGGCGCTCCTTTTTAGCGCCACTGCCCTCTGTGCCCCCCCGCCCCCCGCTTCCCACCCCTGCTCCCCTGCGGCCCGCCCCCTTTTGCCTTTGTGTCACTCCCCACGCCGCACGGCTCCTCCTGGGTGCCCGTGTCTCCTCCCGCTGCCGCCGCTGCCAAGTGTTCGCCGCCCCTAGTAACTGTTACTATTACTCTCACCCGCCCCCCAGCACCTTGAGACCCTCACGGGTATGTAGCGTGCTTTAGAAATGCAGTGATTGATTGATTGATTGATTGATCGATTGGATACAGCTGGGCTTGATTGTTGTGCACAGTGTTTTCCCTGACTGTGTTGCTCTTTTAGCATCTATGCAGTATTGTGTGCAACAGAACACTGCTCAGAAAGTAAAAACCTCAAATGTCCCTGGGCGTTTATGCCACCAGAGAACACTTTTGACGAGGTAAAGTTTAACAGGCCAATTCAGCATCTTCTACATGGTGTGGGGAGGAGATGAGGTGTCAAATGCAGAGTGGACTCTAACCATGAAATGAACAATGCAGCTGTGTCGACATGCACTTTCTCCAGTTTACATACTTGAATGTTTTTTTTTAGCAGGAGTGAGGCTTTTTATTTGCTTGAGTAAGAAATGATAAATGTAATGGACAAGTGGCTGGCAGCATCTGAGAGTACCCTTAGAATGAGGTGGGTTAGCTGTCAATGCTGGGGTTCACTCCTTTGGGAGTTGTTCCCAGTAGCTAGAAGGGATAGGCTAAGGACCATAGAGGGGGGAGGAAGCAGATTCGTACTCTCACATAACACTGTGTCTGATCAGAAAGTTTAGTCTCACCTCAGAGCAGTAGAGGATGAAGTTATGGGACACCCAGAAAATCAGCACCCAATCTTACATAGACTTTGTTGATAGATCAGTAAAGGCACTAAAGGACTGGATACAGGAAAACCAGGTAAGTGCCTATGACTTGCTCTATTATTTGTTCATGAAGGCGCACATTTTCAGTAATTGTCCCTCAGAGACATTACACCAGTCTCTGGTTGACTCTAAACTGTCTGTTCCCAGGGATTTGGAGGAGATGACTGATGAGTGGGTGCCTAACAAGGTTTCCAAGAAGTATCAGTGTGGTGATCAAAAGCCTACTATGGAAAAGCCCTGTGAAAGCTACATGAAAAAGCAAAAGAGTCCTCTAAGCATCCACAAACACTTTCACAAGGGGGGCCTTGAGCCATTCAACATTCAATGGGAGGGGTATCAAGGGGAATCCTTTGACCCCGCAAAGGCTGGGAAGTGTTATGACTGTTTTCAGCTGGGAGTCAGGACACCAGAGAGGAGATGCTGTCTGTACCAAGAGGCTCCCCCCTGGTGGGCAGTCCTTGGGGATTGCTAGTGCAGGTGTAGGGGTGGTAGTTGGTCCAGAGATAGAGAAGGGGTTCACAGAGGTAACCTTAATTTCCATGGGTGGTATGGAAGTTGCAGTATAACCTCCCAGCATTGATAAGTAAAGGCAAAGACCTAAGATCAACAGTACTGACAAACTGGTTCCTCCAGAGCATATCCTACCTGGTGTATTCCACCAGGTGACATATGCAGGGCTAAGCGAAGCTCCATCCCATGGCAATGGTGACCTTGGAATGGGGAGATATGACAGGCCCTAAAAAGGTAGTTGTGTCTCCTGTCCTCCCAGTAGAGTGTCTACTGGGAAATAATCTTGAAAAATCTGACTGGTCAGGGGTGGAGAAGAAGAGCCATGTACAGATGCTGGACCTCCCTGAATGGGTACATGCTGTGACTAAGTCACAGAATGCACAGCAAGGAATTGCTGGACACTTTGACCCTGGAACAATGGGCCAAGCACCTAATTACAAGACAAAGGTCACAGGGTCTGGAGAGCCAGACCAAAGATTTCTAGAGGTACAGGAGGAATCTAAACCAGAGGGGAAGATCTGGTCTCTGAGACACAGACTCCAGCCTTGCAAGATCTGTCTGACTTGGCAGAATTGCAAGGAGCCGCTTAACCCACCAGCGAGGGGTTTTGTCAGGGACAAATAAAGTGTCCCACTCTTGAAAGCCTGAGGCAGACTGCCTCCAGGCAAGAATAGAGTGATGTCAGTGGATTCCACAGGGTTTACTGGAAGGTGGGAGTCCTCTATACTGAGGCCAGTGACCCCAAGCCAGGGGCGATCAGGAGAGTGGTTGCCCCAGAAGTTTAGAGAATTCCTCCTCATCTGAAGTCATGACATCCCCTTGGCAGGGAATTTGGGTCAAACCAAGATATAGAACAAGCTGGTCAGCCTTTCTATTGCCCAAACATGTCTGCCAAAGTATAGGAGTTCTGTGGCTTCTCTGCAGCCTGTCAAGCCAGTGGCAAGATAGGGGCAAGCCAGATGTTCTCTGGATGCCACTGCCAGTGGTTGGGACTCTCTTTGAAACAATGGAGATTGACATTGTCAATCCCCTAGCCCAACCAACTGCCTCAAGCAATAGGTATATCTTGGTGGTAGTATCCATGCCACCATATATCCAGACCCAATACTCCTCAGGACAGTCACTGAGCCCATAGTGGCTAAGGCCCTACTTGGTGTGCTCAACAGAGAGAGTTTCCCAAATGAGAAGGTCTCACATAGGGGCACAAACTCTGTCTGCCTACCTTAAGGAAATGTGGGATGAATGTGGAGTTACCTACAAGTTCACCACCCCATATCATCCCAAGATCAATGGTCTGGTTGAACGATTCAATAAGACCCTGAAGGACATGAGCATTGGCTTGTCTGAAAAACTCAGGAGGGGATGGGATGTTCTACTGCCATGCCTGCTGTTTGAATACTGGGAGGTGCCACAGAAAGGGGTTGTGTTAGTCCCTTTGAGTTACTGTTTAGGCACTCTGTAAGAGGGCTATTGTGATTGGTGAGAAAGTCTTGGGAGAAGACCCTTCAGGAAGCCAAGAAGAATGTGCTGCACTCTGTACTGGAAAAACAACAGTTGATGGACAGAATGCAGAACAATGTCATACATTCACCCCAGTACAGAGATCTGGGCCTAAATCTATTGTTTTTTTGCTCACCATGCCATTCCAGTTTGAACCCATCCAAATGCAAATCAGTCTTGACCCTGTGCCCCATGGGAACAGTCCAGCCTGAACTGCCAAGCCAGTCCTCCCTGGACTGGAAACAAACACCCTAGGGCCGGTTTCAGGCTTTCAGCCCTCATCAGCCAGATAACTTGATTCCAGTGGCATGGAGAGCATGGGACTCACGTCTGAGCATACCTGCCTCACTCGGGGTGACAAATGGAAAAACAACAGTTGATGGACAGAATGCAAAACAATGTCACACATTCACCCCAGTACAGAGATCTGGGTCTAAATCCATTGTTTTTTTGCTCATCATTAAGTATGGGCGAATTTTGCGGATCCGCGGTCCGCGAATTCGCGTGAAATGTCAAAAAATTCCAAGAATTTGTGGATATTCCCGCAAATTCGCAGATTTTTATGCCATTTGCAATAATGTGACATGTGTACCCTAGTGTGTGTGTGCGGGGCCAAACGGGTGGGGCTTCTATGCGAGTTCACATGCATCTTGTTGATAAAGGGTCAGAGACCGATCAGAGCAGCAGATGAGAAGGAAGCAGCCTCCTAGTCACAGGAAGTACACGGGAATTGCGCTAGAGAAACTCGTGGATGCAAAGACCTCCATCAGGGATTACATCCAATTGTAGGCGGTAGATATAGGGAGGAAGCACACCTGCCTAGCCTCGACCATGCTCACTAGTTGTTTGGGCGCTGAGGTCCCTCGAGTGAGCTGTCCATCATTGTGAGGAAAGGGCGCAAAGACGTTGCATTTGCATACCCTAGTGTGTGTGTGGCAGGGCCAAACGGGCAGGCCATCTCTGCGAGTTCACAAGACGGATCAGAGCTGCAGATGAGGAGGAAGCAGGCTCCTGGTCAAAGGAGGTACACAGGGATTGCGCTAGAGAAACTCGTGGATGCAAAGACCCCCATCAAGGATTAAATCCAATTGTAGGTGGTAGATATGGGGAGGAAGCACACCTGCCAAGCCTCGACCGTGCTCACTAGTTGTTTGGGCACCGAGGTCCCTCGAGTGAGCTGTCAATCATTGTGAGGAAAGGGCGCGAAGACGTTGCATACCCTAGTGTGTGTGTGGCGTGGCCAAACGGGCGGGCCATCTCCGCGAGTTCACAAGACGGATCAGAGCTGCAGATGAGAAGGAAGCAGCCTTCTGATCACAGGAAGTACACAGGGATTGCGCTAGAGAAACTTGTGGATGCAAAGACCTCCATCAAGGATTACATCCAATTGTAGGTGGTAGATATGGGGAGGAAGCACACCTGCCTAGCCTCGACCGTGCTCACTAGTTGTTTGGGCTGATTATAATGCGTGACTGAATTTGAGCTTCAACACGGGCACCTGCTTTATTTATATCTGTAAGTGCTTCCTGTTGAGGATTCATTTTTGTGACAGGTGCATCTTGCCAGAATGAATCCTGCCTACATATTTACCCACGAATATGCCACCCTCTACTGCAAAAAAAAATCCGCCTGCGAGCGGATTTGCGAGTTTTTCGGCAATTGTGCGCGATTCGCGGATCGCGAAATTGCAGAAAATACGTGAGTGGAACGGATTTTGCACCCACACTTACTCACCATGCCATTCCAGCTTAAACCCAGTCATATGCAAATCAGTCTTGACCCTGTGCCCCATGGAAACAGTCCAGCCCGAACTGCCAAGCCAGGTCCTCCCTGGACTGGAAACAAGCATCCTAGGACCAGTTTCGGGATTTCAGCCCTCATCAGCCAGGTTAGCTTGATTCCAGTGGGATGGAGAGCACGGGACTCACATCTGAGCATACCCGTCCCACTCGGGGTGACAAATGCAAAAACAACAGTTGATGGACAGAATGCAGAACAATGTCATACATCCACCCCAGTACAGAGATCTGGGCCTAAATCCATCGTTTTGCTCACCCTGCCATTCCAGTTTGAACCCAGCCATATGCAAATCAGTCCTGACCCTGAGCCCATGGGAGCAGTCCAGCCCGAACTGCCAAGCCAGGTCCTCCCTGGACTGGAAACAAGCATCCTAGGACCGGTTTCAGGCTTTCAGCCCTCATCAGCCAGGATAGCTTGCTTGCAGTGGCATGGAGAGCATGCTGTCCAAGCTAGATTATTGTAATGACTTATATATTAATTTACAGTCTAGTCAACTTAGAAGACTGCAGTCAGCAGAGAATGCTGCTGCCAGAGTGGCACTCAATGTCCCCAAACACCAGTCCATTAGGGCTGGAATACAAAAGCTCATCTGGCTGCCAGTATCTCATCGTGTAAAATTTAAAGCCTTGTGTTTAGCACATAAGGCCTTACACTGAATTGGCCCACGCTTTGGTTGGCAGATTTTTAACTGGTATTCCCCTTCTAAACAACTGCGTTCGGCTACTGCCTTCTTAATACCTACCTACAGAATCAGGACAACCAACTGGGGTGGCAGGAGTTTCAGTCATAGTACCATTAGGCTCTGGAACTCTCTCCCGCTTACTCTTAGAAAGATACCAACTTTGATAGAGTTCAGGAAAAACATTAAAACTTGGCTGTTTACAAACTAAGCTCTTTGTGCAGTATGCTGTCCACAAGCCCCTAGACACCTAGGGGTAGTAGTGCACTATAGAATTTGTGAAAACATAACTTAACATAACATAACATGATATGGATAATGGTGACAGCCTTGTTGTGAATGTATCTAGGACCCTATTTAAATATTCCCGATATATGCCCTTATGTGGTTATAACAAATCATATCCTTATAAAGGCATAAGAATCATATCCATATTTAGTAATAGCCAATGCAGTCCAAATACGGCAAGACTACTCCCATGGACTCCTAGAAAGTACAACGCGTTCTTTAAACAAACCAAGCCTCCAGCAGCCCGGGAATTCCCCCTGCTTTTGTTTTGATTTGCCCAAGAACTCCTGGAGTCCTGACAGAACTGTAAGTTCTTAGTGACGTCTTATGTCCAACCTTACGTCAAACTCGGCACCTTCAGGTATAAATATACCAGCAGCTGCCCTAACAAACACACGGTGGTTTGGAGCAGATCAGCTATCTACTTGCCCGACGCCCTGCTGAGGCAAGTGGAGAAGGAAGCTGACCCTCCCTTTGACGCACTAAGAGAGACGCTGTCTTTTCTCCTGCCGAGAAATCCAGCTCCAGTGTTTCCAGTCACCCTTGCGGGTTGCTGGCAGATCGAGTCCTGAGAACAAGATACAAGACCTCCTCCATCTTGGCAAAAACTATCTTAACTTAACCTTCAGCTCACTTACTCCTTCCCGCGTACTAGAATTAGGTTAGGTACACCGGGGTAGGCGTATCCTAGAAGCACCAGTTGAGTATGTTTAGTCAATGATTTTATGTATGTATATATTTTATCTATTTTAAACACGGTATGGCTTAGAAACTGTACCACGCTTTTACAGTATTATTTCATAATACTCCTTTTACTGTACGCACTTTACTTTATGACAAGTATTGCAATTGTGGCAACTCACTTCTCCTGCATGAGAAAGAAGACTGTTCAATAAATAACCACCTTTTATTGAAAACGCCTGTCTCTCTATTTCTCTGCACTCCTGGTGAAACTAAGTATGCACGATTGACTGAGTGAAATAGTTATCTATTGTTTCCGCGACTCTGGAGATATACTCCTTGTTCTGGAGGGAGCAAAGTTGTCATGTTTATGCAGTTGTCAGAAGCTAATCCCTTCCTTTCTATTAAGGGTAGTTAACACCTCCGTGTTTACTCAAGAAAGTTTCTAGTGACCTCTGAGCTATCTGGCATTCCCAATTAAATCTTTATTTCGATCTATTAGATCATCAAAGATGTACAAATAATCACAATCATTATAAAAACATTAATTATAAAATTCGACTGGTAATGTATAAAACAATTCATCAACAAGAAACTAGGAATCATTGATAAAATAAAGTTGTTAACAGTCCACCTCCACCTTCAGGATGCGGGTACGAATGAACCACATTGCTGTGAGATATTTTGCCAGTGCAAAGACAGTTAGGGGTGACACATCAGTTTCTAAAATTCTATACACAGGGGAGAACTGTCTGTAACCCAAGTTTTTGAGAAGGGGGACGAGCCAGTGTTTTCTGATACTTTGATAGGCCTTGCAGAATAGAACCACATGTAGATCGCTTTCTTGAGAATGTGCACATGCCGGGCATTGCTTAGTAGTTGGTGGCGATGACCAAGAGCTAGTGAAGGACCTGAGCGGTAGTGTGCCGTATCTCCACTGGAGAAATAACTTCCTAGTTAGCACAGGGGTCATACCATCCAGTACACTTTTCCAGGAAATAGGAGTCTTTGCTTTGAGTAAATCAATTCATCAGAGAACCCTCACGCATGCTGTCCAGAGCAATGGTAAGCTTTAGGTCATAGTAAGCTTTTGACAGAACTTTGCGTGGTATCCTGGCAGATGCAATTGCGGGGTCAGACCACAGTTCTGAGAACCCTAAGCTTTCACATGATCTTTTTATGTAGTTTAGCCAAGGAATGTGGGTGGCTTTTGGTAGGGTTAGAAACTCCTTGAGCTCACACCTATAGTTGGTAAGTTCTTGGCTGCTCCATAGTCTTCGCCAGAATGTTAAAGGTTTAAGTCCCAATTCCTCTACAATCGGTCTAACTCCCAAATCTAGTCTCAAGGGGAATAGCGGCATGCTTGTTGGAAGAGCAACCAATTGTCTGATGAATTTATTTTCCGTTGTCATCATATTTTGGGCAGGAGTGTGACCCCACAGTTCAGCCCCATAAATAACAGCTCCCTGTGCCTGGGATTTATAGATCTGGATGACAGGACCAAGTGGACGATATGTTGATTTGTTCATCATCATTGTGATCCCTCCCACGATCTGCACCAATTTCATGTTTGCCTTGATCTGGTGTGTTCCCCATGTCATGTTCTCATTTAAGGTTACACCTAAGTATTCAAATGTGGAGACCCTCTCTAAACGCGATGAACCAAGCAAGGGATTGGGACGTGTCGACGGGGTGGGATTTAGGATCATATATTTTGTTTTGAGCGCATTGATCTCTAGGCCCCTCTCCGTACAGAATACTAGAAAAGAATCAAGTATTCGCTGGATCCCCATGGGAGTTTTGGACAGCAGCAGGGTGTCGTCTGCAAACATAATGGCAGGCACCCTGCTGCCTTCCAATTTGGGAGCATCGGTGTCATCGATCCCGTTCAGGTGGGCGATTACCCCGTTGGCAAAAAGGCAGAACAGAGTCGGTGCGAGCACACAGCCCTGTCTCACCCCTCTATCAACTGGGAATCTATCCGTTAGTTTACCATTTCTGCCACACCTGACACGTGCAAAGTTATTCCGGTGCAATCTCACCAGAATATCCAGAATTTCGGCTGGAACCCCCATCTCAGCCAGCACGCTCCATAATCTGGATCTAGGCACAGGGGGGCGCTAGAGGGCGCCGAGCGAGATGGCCGCACATCGGTGAGGCTCCGCCGAGACCATCTAATATTTGCTAAACATCCTACATATCCCGCCTTACTTGAGCCCCAACTGGAAGCGGAACAGCCTCTGCAGTGCCCGGGACCCCGACGCGGTGCTTCCCCCTCATTGAAAGTTAGCGGAGACGCCTCCGGAGACATTCTGCTCGGCGCCGGGTTCGCGCCTGGAGAGACCCGTCCTTCCTTCCTGCGCCTGCCCCGCACCTGAACGGGCCGGGAGTCTCCTTCACTGCCTGCGGAGGGAGTCGAAGACAGCAACGCCTGGAGCCTGGTGCGACGGCGCTGGACGGGGCTGAAAAGTGCGGCGCATGAGGAGCGAACAGCCTAGCCCGGCCCTGCTGGTAGCGGTGAGTGGGGCGGGGAACTGAGCGAGCCCGGGGCTGCGGAGGCGGCGCTGGGCCTCTCGGGGCCGCGCTGTGCGAGCTGCGGCCGGCGGGGACACAGAGGGGGGTCTGGCAAGCGGTGGTGAGACGGCGCTGGGGTCCATGGCAGGAGGGGAGGCCACTAAGCGCACTATATGACCTTCCTCTGGGCAGTAGGATACATTTCCTTTTGGGCGCGAAAACGCCGACGGGCGCCATTGCTGCTTATATCTCAGTCTGGCATTACCTGCGGGGACACCGGACTATTCTGCGGGACAGGGCCGCTACTACACCCATTGAGACTACAGGGGACACTTTCTGCAGGGCTCTTCCTGAATAGCAGAGGCGATAGGGCAGGGGCACTGCTCAGTTAGACACCATGGGCAGGACGGAAAGAAATCAACCGAAGATCACGTTTGAGGCTAAAAAAACGGCGCCATCATCTTCGCAGGTGCCACCTGACGCTGAGCAAGGGGGGGCAGTTGGGGGCACCCCGAGCCTCGAAGCTACATTGGTGGCCATGCAGAAAACGCTTCAGTCTATAGAAGGCACCATGGAGTCAGTTAACCATCGGCTAGATCACATGGCGACTCAATTTGACAGCCAGAATGAGCGGATGGGGGAAATGGAGCAGAGAGTGTCTGCCACGGAAGATGGGCTCACTACGGTCACGACTAAAGTGTTTAATATGGAGAGGGTGCTAGCGGTCATTCAGGCGAAGAATGAGGAGTTGGAAGGGAGGTCCAGAAGGAACAATATACGCGTTACAGGCCTGCCAGAATCTACAAATGTTGGCCGGATGGAGGAATTCATGGAGCGCATGCTGGTGGAAATATTTGGGGCGGACCAGTTGTCACGAGTCTTCATTGTGGAGCGCGCCCACCGGTCTCTGGCGAAGCGTCCAGTGCCTGGGGCGCAGCCGCGTCCTATTATAGCACGTATCCTGAACTATAGAGACCGGGATGTCATATTGCGCCTGGCGAGGGAAAAGGGCATTATTGAATACCAGGGTAACAAACTGGAGTTTTATCCTGATTTCACCATGGCGGTGCAAGCGGCGAGGAAAGAATTTACCACAGCGAAGCAGTTTTTACGCGCCGAGGGCGTCCAGTACGCCATGTTGTACCCTGCACGACTTCGGATAGGGCCCCCATCAGATAACAAAATTTTTACTTCTCCTAAGGCGGCCATGGACTACGCAAAAAAGCAGAAAAAGCGAAAAAGAGACTCGATTGAACGCCGAGATGGGGAAGACGATGGGCAGGGTGAAGTGGTTTAGCAAGGTGTACACAGTTGATTGAGTGTGCTACACGGACAAGATATCCTGCTCTCATGCGCACTGTTTGACCATTTTGTTTGTAAATGATGCCCATATCTTGGACGACCTGTCAGCGGCATTGTGCATAGGCGAGACCGTGAGTGGTGGCATGTGAGAGGTTTGATGGCCCATGCTGTAGACGTCTGCCACGCATCATGTGCTCTAATCTGGGCCCTCTCTACTGCTGGGATTATTGGGTTGCTGCATGGACGCCGTGGCCGATGGGGGACGTGTACGCATATTATATTGGTTGCTTGTGCAGCTGTTCTCATTTAATAGTACTTATGTGGTGCCTCGAATGTGTAAGATGAGAGCCCTATGGCGGTATCTTGATATGTAGCTGCTGACTGTTGTTCATATAGCTAAACAGGTGGGGTGAAAGGGCTGGGGTTGTCAATGGTGAGTATGGTCTGCACTCTCGTTAGTTCGCTGACGGGAGTTGTGTGCCTCTGTGCCCCCGACTATGGGAGTTCCCCACACACATTTGAATGCAATGTTGGGTTTTGTGCGGGGGGAGGGAAGGGGATGGCTTTGGCAGGTTGGGGATGCTGAAGTGGGTGGTGGGGTGGGGCTGGATTGGTTGCCGATTGGGGCAGGGTTGATGTGTTTTCTGGTCAACAATGGGAGGAATGTGGGGTCTAAAAGGTATTTGGAGCAGTGTAGGTATGTGTACTGTTGGGCTTGTGTGGAGATTCGTGACATTACTGGATTGCTGGGCGGTGGCTACTGGACATTTGGGAGGAGGTTGGGAAATGTTTACTGGCTGTTAAGTAAATTGAAGATCTGGAAATATGGATAAAGGGGGTAAGCTCTCTTGTGTTACTTGGAATGTGCGAGGATTAAATAGGCCTCAGAAGACTAGACAGATGTTAGCGTTCCTGAATAGGCATGGGGTACAGGTAGCTTTTCTTCAGGAAACGCACCTACGTGGGAAAGCAGCCGAAATTGTGGGTAAGCAGTGGGCGGGGGTGCGGCTGGCGACGGCCTATTCCTCTTATGCACGAGGGGTGATGATCCTAATTAAGAAGAATGTTCCGTTTGACGTGATCCATGAAGATATTGACCAGGATGGTCGTGTATCGGACTCAGATCAGGAGTGCTCACATCACTAAGGGATTCCATGGCCAGGTTGGAAAGAGAATTGTTGGTCCTTGAAAGGCAGCAGGAGGACAGTTCGGGGGATATGCTCTTGGCCGAAATTAGAGTGAAAGTCACTGAGTATAACGAGCTGGCGGATCAGGAGGTGAAATTTCTGTCCAAACGCACTAGGGCGAGATATTACGGTGAAGGGGGTAGACCAGGGAAGGGGCTGGCGGACAGAGTGAGGGACCCCTGGGCTCGCTACTGCACAGTGCAAGAAATAGAAGATGGAGACGAAGTGGTGACTAGCACAGCTGGGGTTCTGGCTTGTTTTACCAAATACTACGCACAGATGTATGAGCACAGGGACACAGCGGATGAGGAAGACATAAACCGGTATTTTGAGGACGTCGCTCTGGTGTGGCTATCGAGGGGGCAACAGGAGTTCCTTATGCATAATATCACGAAGGAGGAATCCACGGCGACCGCCTGGCGGGAGTTGGGCAGACGAGCAGACAAGTTGCCCCTATATGCGCCAGCTATGCCACTTCTCTATCACTCAGACATCTCGGTCTCGGGTGAACTTGGAGGTTTACAGTCCCTGCAGGGGGCTGGGCTGCACACCATGGGGGACCTTTTCCCTGGGGCATCATTCCTCTCCTTGCAGACTATGACGGCCCACTCTGCTAATGTAGTTATGTCCACTTTTACATACGTCAGACTTCGGGCTGCCATTCACGCGCTATACCCAACATATCCGGGAGAACCACCGGCACTCGGTGCCTTACAATTGCTTTACACCACTATGGACAGGGCTAAGCTGCTTTCTAAGCTGTACCGAGCTGCACAGGAGGATGAAGGGGGAGGCGCGGTACTGGCCAAGACTAGATGGGATAGGAGCCTTCCAGAGCCACTGAGTGATGATGAGTGGACTGAATGCTGCACTATGACTGGGGGATATGTGGCCAATGGCAATTTCCGTCTTCTTCATTATAAGTTTGTACATCAGTGGTATTACACACCGGTTCAACTGGTACGATATGGCCTACGGGTGAATGCTCAGTGTGTTCGGTGTGGGGAGGATGACGCTGACTTTGTGCATCTGGCCTGGGGATGTTCACGTGTGTATGCATTCTGGCGGGCAGTCTCTGAGAAACTAACTGCCATGACTTCGATTGAGATTGAGTTGGATGTGCGCCTGTGCCTCTTGGGAATCGCCTCTGGTATACCTGCTCACTCGAGACGTTTCATTGTATTGGCGCTACAATTGGCTAAACGGAGGGTCGCCATGGTATGGGGGGGAAGGAGAGCGCCTGATATTCAACTGTGGCTGACTGACATAGCTTACTGCAGAGATCAATTAAATTGTTACTATGAGGAGTTGCCGGAATCGGCAAGGCCACGAGATATATGGGCACCATATACGTTATATATGCTTTCCCTAGCTGATGAAGATAGCGTGGTGAGTGGAAGTGGAGGGTCTTTGGAAGGAGAGGGTGGGCCTGTCTGAGTGCTATCCATGAAAGAGACTGCTGCGTGACATGGTTGGTCCGAGTGACTCATGAGTCTGGTTCTGGGGTACACATGGCCTTGAGCGAGTTTCTGCTACTGCGATTTTAAATGTGGAACCGATGACTATTGTGGGGTGACGGGAATGGTTACTAAGGATTATATGCCCTGGCTGCTCACTTACTTGCCACTTAGAGGATCGAACGTACTATTGCCATACTGCTTCAAGGACTTCGAATACTTAATATGACCAGGAACCAGAACTGACCAGGTGGGAGTTGGAGTTTAATGTTGAGTGAGTTTGTTTTGGAAAAAAAAAAAGACCGAAAAATGAGACCGTGATTGCATAGGGGCTACACAACTGAAGAATTACAAATGGCTCAGAATGCTGACTCTTACTGCTTTTACTACCTTAGACATGCTGAATACTTTTGCTACTGAAGGTTGTTTGAAAAGTCAGCTACATTGACTGTTACGTTGATTGCGGCCGGCCCTGGCAACGGGTTGTAGGCACACCGCTGTGTATATATATTATGTGCAATAAAGGTCTTTAAAAAAAAAAAAAAAAAAAAGAAAAAAAAAAAATCTGGATCTAGGCACCAAATCGAAGGCGGCACGCAAGTCCACGAAGACCGTGTACAAGCTACCCCCCTCGATTAGTGCAGTCCTCCAATAGATGAGGTTCAGGTGGAAGATCTGGTCAATTGTGGACACCCCCCTTCTAAATCCCGCCTGGTATGGACTCAGGATATCCATTTCCTCTAGCCAGATCAGAAGGCGGTCTAATATAAGCCAGCCAAAAAGCTTCTGGGACACATCTATTAGGCTGATGGGCCTGTAGTTGGCTGGGAGCAGAGGTGAGCCCTTCTTGAATATAGGAACCACCTCTGCCCCCAGCCAAGTACTAGGGACCTCCTTGCCCAGCAAAACAGCATTAAATATTGTCAGCAAATAAGGAGCCCATACGTCAGGCTCTTGTTTGAACAGGTCAACTGGGAGGCCGTCCAACCCAGGAGCCTTGCCTGATGACAGTCCCGCAATAGCGGCTCGCACCTCCTTTACTGTTAATAGGTCGCCGTTGGAATGGCTAAGTGTACTTGGGGGTGGATTTCAAATGGCCCCAGCCTCCGAGGTATAGAGGGACTGAAAGTGCACCTGCCATACCCCAGGTGCAATGTTCGGTTCAATTGCTGATACTAAATGCTCAGAGCCCGCGTTAACAGTTCGCCAGAACTTGCGGTAGTCCCTGGTGGCTAGAGAGCTAGAAAGTTCCTCCCACTTGTCCTGCTCCCATTCAACCTTGGCCTGGGTATATGCCCGTCTTCTGGCCCGTATCTCCACTCTGCTTTTACCCTCCTTGATGCATGAGAGGAGATCTCCCTTCGCCTTGCGGCATGCAGCATTGTACCATGATGATTTGCAATGTGCCCCGCCCCCTCTGCACTGACCCTCGGTGAAAAGATCAACCGCCATGGTCCTAATGAGGTCCTCATGAGCCAGATAGAGTAATTTATGGGTTTCCTGATTGTGGATTTCCTCGCTTAGAGTACCCACTTTTTCCAAGGTTGGGATTATTCCAGCATAAAGCTTTGGGAGCTTCTCGCTACTAGTCACTAGTTGTTCCCACCTAATTCCCCTTCTGTTGTTTTCGAGGAGGAGCCCAGTATTAGCCACCACCGTGGCATGATCACTGTCCTCCATGCCAGGAAAGGCGTAGTCCAGTTCTAGGGCGTTGTGGTCGCTATCGACTCTTTCTGTCACCCTAAAGTCGATAATGTGCGACCACGAAGAAAGTTGTACAAGGACATAGTCCAGACGCGACTCCCTGCCCACTCTGTTGTAAGTGTGTTTGCTCGGTATGTCAGATTTATTATGCCCGTTACAGGCTCTAACACCATGTTTGAGAGTTAGGGCAGTGATCTGTAGGGCTAGAGGTGTCCAAGCTCTGGGAGGAGGGGCCACTGCAGAGGGAACCGCCCACCTTGCATCCTCTTCCATGGAGAAACCATCCAAGAGGCCTGCTAAGGGCTCAAAGTGTGAATTCAGGTCCCCACCGACCAGGTATGGGGTGCCCTTTGGAATTTCACTGAGGTAAGCTGATAATTCCTCAATAGTAGGTGATATGCGTGTTATGTTTACCGACCTTGAATATACATTTATCAGAGCAAGTCTGGCAAAATTTGGCCATTCTAGCAGAACCACTAATATGTCCTCAGAAGCCAGGGGGAGACGTACCGCCTGGCAACCCAAGTGGGTCGCCACCCACGTTAAGAGTCCACCAGAGGGACGGCCCCTACCCCCCCACTTCGCGGGAATGGAAAATGCCAGGAAACCCCGTCGGGAGTATTCTTCCCTCGCCCAGGTTTCCTGGAACATACATACATCCCCGGAATCCAGAAAAGCAGTCCATTCCTGTAGATCCAGCTTGTTGCCCAAGCCAGCCACATTCCACGAAATTATCTTCAGGGATGGAGGCTTTGGATTCGAGGCCACTATTGGGGAGGTAACTATGTCACTTACATTGTCCAAAGATCTTGCCGCGGCAGTCAGATCTCCCAAAGGTTCCCCTAACTTCATGTTTATGGGTGGAATGTCCACGATAATTTGAGTTTTCTCTTTGATGTATGATGGAACATCAGGCTGACCTGAGTCTAGCATTTGATCAAATGTGGGTCCAGGCGGTATAGAATCTGCCTCCACGCCCTCCCTGGGGTACAAGTTATGCCCGCTGACATTCTGCCTAAACTGTCAATCTACCATGTCCAAGTGACTGTACCTATTGGACAGGGGAAAATATGTAGGGTGTTGAAATCTAGGATGGCGGTAATCAACTCTCTTTCTTCCCCTCCAGCCACCTCCCCTTCTGTGACAGATTTCCCAGCCTTCTTCTTCGGTGTTTGGTGTATAATACACTGGTTGGTGGCGACTTAAGTAGTTAAAGTCTTCTCTCCCTCCTGCCTCAGGGAATCTCCCCCATCCATCCTCCTCATATGCGTGTGTCAGCCGGGGGTTGAAAAAGGAGAGAGGTAGGGACTGAATATTGGTCCCCTGGTCCTCAAGGTACCATCCACAGATGTGGGAGGCGGTCATGGGGTCTCTAAAACTAATCAGGACACAGTCTCCTTTGATGGTTTTTCTTGAACTACCCACCCACGGGACCCTTCTTACCATGAGGACGTCACTTGTTATGCCTTGTGGTAAAGGTCTGTACATGGATAACCAGTCCATCACCTTATTCTTAAGAGAGGCGGTAGATTCGATCAGAGTGGTTTTTAGCTCAGGCACCCCCGCCAGAATTACTGTATACTGACTTGCCTTCGGCCGCAAGTTCACTACTCTTGGCTTTTTGGTATTTCCTAGAGTCTCATCTGTTGGTACTACTACTTTTTGAGGTTGGCTAGGGGCAGGAGTGTTAACCTTATGCTGATTGGGGATAGTTTTGGGAGGGAGAGCTTGTGGCTGGTTGGGAATAGCAGTGTTAGTGCTAGGTTGCGTGGTCTCAACTAGGGGGACGATTGGTTAGTCCTGGTGTGCTAGGGGTCCTGCACTATTGCCCACCTTAGTGTTAGCTGGGGTACCCCTCTTGTTCTTTGTCTCTGTCCCCGCTCTGCCACCCTTGTTATCTATTTTACTCTCTATTTTGGGGTTGTCGGCTAGTTGAGCCGTGAATTTCTCTATATTCACTAGCCTGGCTTCCATTTTAATTAACCGTTCTTCTAAAGGACATACTAAGGTTCTCAAGAGTGATCCTATATCGGCTAGGGTAATGTCTTCACCCGAAGTATCATGGGAATTATTGCTGGTGTGTTCCAATGTCACTGCAGGCTGAGGCTCTGTTAGTATAGCCTCAGCTCCATCAATAGGCGAGTTCCCCACTGTGCTCAGTCCATGACTGTTGGCCTTCAGAGTAGAATTGGACTTTGGGGTTTTTGTCTTCCTCCCACCTCTTTTCTGTGCCCTATTTTTCACTTTAGGGACCGCTCCTTCCCTTGTCCCCTGCAATGTGACTCTATAATTAGTAGTGACAGCGTCTAAAGCGTGGTTAGGATTGGGGATTTGAGCAGGGTGGGGTTTGACCAGTGGGAGATTTAGCAAGCTCATATCATTAAAGTCACTTAGATCCTTTGCACTAGTGTGCGAGCTGGAGTTGGACAAATCTAAGGTCACTAAGTGCTCGCTGGCACTTGTTGCCCCGTTGCTAATGTCAATATGCTCAGTGCAATTAGGTCTATTGGTTGGGCTCTTGGCCTGTGCCAGGGGGCCCATAGAGGATCTTCTCACCCAGTCAATTTCTTGGGAAATACCCTCTCAAGAATTGTAATTTCATCGATCAATAATGAACCAGCTTTTACAAAGTAATTATCCAGAGTACCTTTGGCAGCTCCTGTTGCCGCCTGCGTGCTTTTACTCCTTGTTTCCATCGTTGTCATCTTTAGTCGAGGTAGGAATCAATATATACCATGGGGACGGCTGAAAGGGTGGTGGCCCGGTCCTGGTCCCGACCGGTCTTGAACGGCCTCAAACGGCCTTAGGCTGATTTTTGCCCGGGCTTCGCCCCGTGCTCCGACCCGCACGCGTCCCGCGATGCACGGGAAAGGGCGTGTTTATGTAGAGGGAGGAGGAGGGGTTTGGGCAGGGGCGGGAAGAGACACCAGCTGCGCTGAGTTGTTAAAGCGCTTGGGATGCTGGTTCTCGCAGTCCCGGCCCCTGCTGCTGCTGTTGTCAGGTTCCCCTCAGTGAGCCCTGCTTGTTGGGATAATGCTCCTTTCTCCCGATGTCCTCGTTGGCTGAGTCCGTAGTGGGGATAAGACTCCCAGCAAAAGTCCCCTGCAAACAAAACGGCTTGCAAGCGGCACCCTTTATGTAACGCATGTAATCCTAAGTCCTTATGTTTCTTAACTGGTTCTTTTGTAAAGCGCTCTCACACCTTCGGGTAAAGTTCGCGCTATAGAAAATCGCATAAATAAATAAATAAAGGGTCACTGCAAGTTGGGCTACTGCTGAGCATTCATAATTAAGTCTAACATATTCAATAGAGACCTAGTCGACTTCAGTCCTACGTCTAAACTATCGTTTGTGTTATTCCAATGCGTAGAGCCTATTGGAAATATAGGAACTACACTACAGCCTACCTGTCAAAAACAAGCTGTTCAGGCTGTCTGACCAGGTCAGAGCCAGCATCAAAGCTGAAGTAGCCAAGATGCTGGAATTAGAGGTAATTGAGCCCTCTGACAGTCATGAGCCAGTCCAGTGCTACTTGTGCCTAAACCGAATCCCCATGTGTAGGGGGAGAAAGAATAAGGGATTTTTGTGCCCTACTGAGGTTTAAATGCATTCACTAAGACTGATGTTCACCCTATACCTATAGCTGATGAGCTCTCTGAAAGTTTAGGGGCTGCAAAATACTTTAGTACATTTAACTTGTGCTCAGGCTACTGGCAGATGGCCCTAAGCCCAGGAGCAAAGGAGAGGTCAGCATTTTCTACTCCAGAGGGCCACGTGCAATTCAAAGTAAAGCCATTTGGATTGCAGAGTGCCCCTATTACCTTACAAAGGTTGGTGAACAGAGTCGTATCTGGGTTGGGAACTTTCAGTGCAGATTGTCTTGATGACATAGCTGTATTCAGCTCCACCTGGGAGGAGCACGTGGTCCACCTGAAAAAAGTGCTTCAGGCCCTGCAGCAGGTGGCCTGAATATCAATGCAAGGAAGTGCCAGATAGGGCCGAGCTCAGTGGTGTATCTGGTCCACATTATAGTTCAGAGGCCATGTACAACCTCTCCAGCCTAAAGACCAGACGGTCCTGGTTTGGGAGGCTTACAAAACCCAGACACAGGTCAGTGCCATTCTAGGCCTAACTGAGTGTTACAAAAGATTTGTGAAGAACTATGGGTCCATCGGGGCTCCCCTGACAGACTCACCACAAGGAAGCAGCACAGAACGGTCATTTAGACTCCAGAGTGTCAGAAGGTCTTCTACACTCTGTGTTCAGCACCAGTATAACTGGCCCCTGGCTACACAAAAGAATTGGTGGATCAGATAGATGCTTCAGAACAAGGGATTAGGGCAGTGCTGGCATAGGTAAATGAGGAGGGCCTATATCAACAAGGTGCCTTAATTAGCAAGCAACTACTCCCCAGAGAACAAAGATGGAGTGCCATCTAGAGGGAAACATTTGGTGTAGTCTGGTCCCTGAAGAAGCTGAGGCCATACCTGTTTGGTACTCACTTCCATGTTCAAATTGACCACAGACTTCTCAGATCGCTCATGCAGATGAAAGTGGAGAATCCTAAACTGTTGAAGTGGTCCATTTCCCTACAGGGATAGACTTTACAGTGGAACAATGATCTAGGACTGCCCATGCCAATGCAGATGCATTTTCCAGATTTTTGCACTTAGCTGACAAGGACTACCAAGTTCTAGATTAGTTACCCATCGCCTTCTGTATGTTGGAGCTGTGAGAGAAAGTCATTCTTTTTTTCCCAGATTAACCTCATTGTTAACCGATACTGGTGGTTAATGACTCTATGTGTGCACTGGGCTCTGATTGCCAGGCCCAGGGCCAGGGCTTTGTTTAAAAGTTAAATGGCAATTAGTTATAATAACAATTCCACTGACAACCTACCTGCAAGACCCTAGTATGTGGTAGGGAATTTAGGTTTAGAGTCCCTCTAATGCATTTATGCACTTAAATGTGCACTGCTGTGGTACCTGCCGTCATTTTAAGGGCTGACCTGCTTTCAAACAAAAGTATGTCCAAATTCAACTTTAGAATTAAAAGTACTTCTAACGCCTTAAACTACATTATTGTTACAGGTAGGGTGCATTGTGATAATAATCATGGACATTACACAACATGTTTTGTATGACCTGGTGAGGGACAAACTGCCAATTTAGTTTTTCAGTATTGTAAATTGCTAGACAGGAGTGAGCCAGAACAATAATTCAAAGTGCTAAAATAATAGTTCAAATATATCCAACAACTTGCCACAGTTAGATTTATTATAACTATTACAGGAAAGTAGTTTTAGAACTGTTTTCCTGAAGTTACCTAAACTAAGCCCTCTTCTGATTGGCCCGCCTTTGACAGGCTGAGCCAAGCTGCCTTAAGTGTGAAATAGCCTGGGCTGAAACAAAGAGACCATCTGATGGGAGGAGATCTGCAGCCGCAGATGCCAGGACAGGAAGGGGTGCTGGGTAGCCAAACTGGTCTTCAAAGGGAGAAAGACTGATAGGAAAGCAATGTAATATGAATTGAAATGGAACGATATAAAAAAATTACAGGTACACACGTATAGGGGAGAAGTTAACAAAAGAGGGAAGCTGGGCCTCACTACCTCACTATTTGCAACACTAACTATATATATTCTGAAGACAATGCTTGCAAATGTTACTCCTGGGTTACTGGTGAGAAACACAATGATGTTTAGCGTCATTTCAATTCATATTTTATTTCTTCTGTTTGATCTGAAGAGACAAAATTTAATCACATGCAAACCAGACTGGCCTCGCTTAAAAAAGAAAAAAAGACATGCTCCAGCTCACACTGCGAGGCCACAGCCTCTTGGTTCAGAATAAAAAAGAAACCCCAAATATGCTCCTTAGTCTTCATTCTTCTTCAGGGATAGTTTGCTTGAATCCTTGGGCACAGTCAGAACGGAGCACACCCCAAGGCTATTCATCATTACTTAGGGTTACAATACAAACACCTAAGCTGTGGTAGGAATACTTGCAAATTTATTTCGTGAGATAGTGGAAACATAACTCCCCAGAGCTGCATTCTCAAGTCTTTCTCTATAAGCCAGTTATTAACAAAAAAAGACAAAGTCAAGTGAGGCTTGCCACATGTACCTGTGTGAGTGCAGGCTGTCAAGACTAAGTTGGAGAATTGGAAGATGGAGAGCAGACACTGGAAAGCCAAGACAAGAAGGCAAGAGACTGAGATGGGAGATTTTCCACGTTCATGTAGTGTACCATTCAGGCTCTGGTTAAGCCAGAAATGAGAAATGAAACGTTGCACACCTGTGTAGAGGCTTGCATATCAGGATGCAGGGAGTCCTTCCTGGGGTTCCACTGAAGGCTGGTGCAATACAGTACTGCATGTACTGCTGGGACACGAAAGTAGGCCCAGCATGGCTTAGTTCAAAATGCGCAGTCTCCAGGCAAGGAATTCTAAAATGGGATTCATTTCTGGCGCGACTGTCATGGCAGCGGGAAAATCGACTATACAGGGGGATTCAGAGTAAAGTCATGAAGTTTGGTGAACATTGTATCCTGTTCTTTCCAGATTTAACCCTTGAACCTTATTGAGAAAGAGGTCTTCCACTGAAGTGAGGCAGGACATGAATGCCACAGGGCTTCCCCGTGAAGCTAAAGTTAGACCTCCAGGAAGAGGTCTGCTTTCTCTGCCAGGGCCTTCTTAAAAAGTTGTAGCTCAGTCGCAGGCAGACCTCAGTAGCTTGCCGTAGCAGTGTTTATGTTGGCTTATGTGCCAGAATTAGGGGTAATTATCATTTCCATGTGTGCGCCATAGAAGACGTTCTCCTCTGGGGAAGAGGGTGCTGTGGATTGTGGGGCACTATGCTACTGCCCAACATTTATGGATTTTGAGTACTTTTTCTCTCCGTTCCCTTTTCTGTCCTTTTCCTTTTACTGACTATCAATGGAGCCACAGTGACTTTTAGGGTGAATGTGCTTTCTGTGATATGCTTTCATTGAAACCTATAGGCATTGCTGTGTTTCTGTTTCATCCAGTGACACATAGCAGTTACTTGTGTTCATTGGACAATGCATATCTGCTGCCTACTTTTTTTTATTAAAATGTTTGAAGCAAAGTATATTCAATGGTTATGAGGGTGTTAGCAGTGAATCTATACTGCCACAGAATTGAAGCAGCCTACAGTCCATCCACTTAGATGCAATCCCATGGAACCTGCACTTGAATAATGCATTGGAACCTTTGAAGATGACACCTATGCTCATGACGCTACATTCTGCTGCAAGTGTGCAACACTCCAGTCGGGACGACACACACATGCCCTGGGGTTAGGATATTCAAGAGTCGACGTTCGGCAAGATGGTGGCCGGTACGCTGGTCGAGTGAGCTGGTCTCGGTAAACGCTCTCCTCGATGTTCCGCCGAGTTTAATTCACTCAGCGTGTGGCCTGTGAGAAGTGTTCAGGATGTGTTTTCGGAAAAAGAGGGATGATTCGACGACTTCTCCTGTCTCAAAATCTAGTGCCGACTTGGATGGTAGCAACAAGGGGCTCTGCTGGTTTTACCGCGTCAGTTACCCGTCAGTGGCTGCAATTGCAGAAATCTCCCCAGCGCTACTACGGGCCAACCGCAATGCCGACAAAAAACCAGAGTTTTCAGAAAAACCCTCCAAGGGTTACAAGCAAGGGGGTAATCTCTTCGGCGGCGGCAGCGCTAACATCACCGCAGGCGGAGTGTATGAAAAAGACACAGCCTGAAGTAACCAGCAAGGCTTTAAAGAACGCTAAGCCTCTCCCTTCTCTGTTGCCTGTGATCCAGCGCCCCTAAGGAAAAACTGTCTCTCCAACGCTACCCAACACCACAATACTCACCATTATTCATAAATCACTCATAAGGCCCATATACCAACGAGACAATTTTTGGGCGACTGAATCATGTGACCTAATTAAACAGAACTATTCACAAACTATTTACATATTCATATACAACTGCAGTTTATCATTTCTTACCATGGTTTTAATCATTTATCATTCTGATTAAGTCACTAAGGTAAATGGATCAGCTGATGCTAACTAACCATGAATAAACAAGACCAGCTTGTCGTTTCAAAAATCTAATTTTATTAACTTTATTATTCAAAGAAAGAGCATTTTCAATTAATTATCTTTATTTTATTAGCAATAATGAAAGCAGCGTTTATTAAGGGTAAAACATATTAGACCAACACTTCAAAGGCAAATCAGTTAGCATGAATTAAAGATAATAACAGTTTTCATTCCCTAAATTCTATTTCCCTGTCTTAAACTCACTCCACCTAAAAAGAATAATCATTAAAGACTGCTATCCTTACGTGCGCCAAAGAGTCCAACAGCACGTCACGCCCTTCAGGAATCGGAAAGCGAGAAGTGCCCTCCTGCCCATGGGGCCAAGTTTTATACCTTTTTGACTAGCTAATCTAAAATTGTAAATTTTTCTTTGCCATCCAGTGTCCTCATTGGCTGACTTTTGTCAGCTCATATTGTGTCATCACCTTTCTCCAAGCCTAGATCGGGCTTTTCTTAGAGCCCAGATCCGGACTGCAGGAGCCTAATGTCTAGGTTGTCGGCGGCGATTCGTTGTGCTTGTAACGGAGCACAACGTGAAGATACTGCCGCTCTGTAAGTCCATGTGGCTTGCTCAAACCACGAGCGATATAGTCTCCAGGCAAATTCCAGGAGTACATGTTGCGGGTAAAACCGTGAGTCACATAGGGAAAGAAACAATTATTTTTTCCTTAGTTTTTTCACATTTGTCCTCACGGAGTGGACACGCCTTAGCATGCGTGGACCCCCTGGGGCCTTTATAATTTTTTTCACTGGTCCTGAAGAAAGCTGAGCTTAATAAGCATCGAACAGCAGAAACATGTTGACCACCCACATCAGGACACTATGGCTCTAATCGTAAACCATTATGTGTCCTCACTGTTTTTAATGTGAGCAATTGGTCCACTAATAAAGTTGGTCTGGGTCCAGTTGTGATCTTTTAATATTCACTCACATCACTATTCACTTTTCATTGAGACACTTCTTTCAAAACAACCCGCTCCGCTGCAATTGCAGGCGTTGCAGCACACAGGGGGGGGGGGGGTGAGTGAGGGTTCTTTTAGGAAATGATTTTTTCTTTATTTCATTTTCAGTCTGTTGACCTCATTTCTTAGCACATAATTTTCATAAATTGGCTTCTAGTAAGTAGGGACACTGTCACTTGTACATTTATAGCCTTTAATAGTAGGTACTCTTTTGTTGTTGTATCATATTGAATAGGGTTTGAAGAGTGGCCTCCCAAACCCTCTCTCTCTTGTTGATTATATATACATATTGTGTCATCACCTTTCTTCAAGCCTAGATCAGGCTTTTCTTAGAGTCCATTGTCCTATACTTTCGAATCACACAGCTTCCTTAACAATGTTATTTTCACTTGAGCTACAGTACATGACTTCCTTGGCTTGGCAAACTTGCCGCTTCCTGTCCTTAAATCTTTCTCTCCAAGAGCACGTTTAGCACAGTTTATTAAGTTTGCATTCTTCTGACAAGACTTGTCAACGTGGTAAAAGTTTCCACTTCCGTGCAAGGCTCTTTCTGGACAGGACTCGAAAACGCCATCTTTTCAATGTGCCTTTAGGCCTCACTCGAAAACTAATATTTAAACAAACACAAGACATCAATTAATTAGAGAATTGAGACCCATTCTGTTTCCCATCCCCTTTGCTAATTATTAACCTAATAATTTATTTTACCGAGCTGTGCACACAAAGCTGCATTTTGTATCTACCTTTTTCCCTTAGGCCGCAGGATTCTCCACAAGCTTTTGCCACAGAAAAGACGTAAAGACATAACATAAGCACACAATATAAGCACATGCTATTAGTTAAACAGCCGCATTTATTACTGACAAAGACAATAGACAAGGTTAGTTTATTATTTTCTACGCACTTGCATTTGCAACATAAAGCACATTAGTTAGTCCCTCATGTTTCTTGTGTATATGCATTTTAAAAACTAAGTTGATTAGTACTTTTCATCACATACTAGTTAATACGGTTACAGTTTTAATGGAAGTTTAACTTTTCGAGTCTGAACGAAATTTCATTCAGCACCTCGCTCCATCAACTCCCTCATCTGGTGATTTCAAAATCACCAAACTACACCCAAAATTTTAGCAAAAATTTTAAAACCCTTGAACATGTTTTGGACATTCACAGTATTAGTGTTTCTAAACTTTCGATTCAGCTGTTTGTTTGTAACTCTCGTATTGTGACCTTCTAATTCTATTTCTTTTTCTTGTTCTTTTCTGAGCTTGTAAATTCTTTTCTTTTCCCTTAGATATTTCTTTCTTTTGTGTAACATGCAACTAATTTTTAACAAAAATATCACAAAAACTATAACTAATAAAGGACATAAAATTTTTTCTAAAATTGAACTACCAATCTCTTGAAACTAGTTTTTGATTGCTGCAAATCTTTTGCTTAAGCGTTCTCAAAAATCCTCATCTTCTAAAGGTACAATTTCTGTATGCAATTCAGTAATATTTGAAATATACATTTCAATATTCTGGCTTTTATCTGGAATATATGTACAGCAATGCTGGACATGTAAAATTCCACAAACTTCTCCCTCTTTAGCTAATAGAATGTCTAGAGCAAGACGGTTCTGCATAACCATCGATCTCATGGCAATAAGTTCAGTATTGACTAATTGGAATCCACTAGCAGTATCAGTAGAAAATCTGTCAACAATTGTAGACATTTTTCTGATTTTAACTGCATTCAGGGTTATACCCACCAAAGGTATTACTGCACCAAAAATATCTCCCAAAATTTCTGAAAAACTTTCCTCTCTGAATCTACTCAGATGATTGCTAATTTCAAATGAACCCTTCACATTTCTATCTACATGAAAAATCTTTGGAAAAACTAATCTGATAGAGCAAGTGCCATACCAGTGATCGGGAAGATTATAATAGGCTTTGTTTCCACAAACAAAATAAATTCCAGGAAAAAGTGGATCTTTACCACCTTTAAATCCCCATCCACCTAAGATTTGATAAGAGTCTTCACATTGACTAGCACCTACAAAATAATTATCAAATAGAGTATTATCTCTTCTAATACAAAGCTTTCCACTAACAGGTTTATCTATGTGAATAGCAACATTCTCAGTTCTCCCATTGAGCTTTTCATCCTCAATCTGCCAAAACTTAGATTTGGTTTGTTTCAGCATTTTATTTCGTTTATAAATTGCCCTTCTCTCTTCAACCAAGTTTAAGAAAGATTTCTCTTCCGTTCTCAATTTACAAGTTAAATTATTTCTAAAAGCATACTCATAAGTAAGTTCATTAGTTACAATGAAAAATTCCCTCATCTGTTTTGCATGTTTATGTTTATTCAAGCTTTTATCAACCTTTAAGTTTGCAAAAATGTCATCATAGTTGGAGTAATAATACTCCAAACGACCTGTCTGATAAAATAAACTAGCTATTACGCTGCAAGTAATTCCATAAGTAAGGGGAAGCATATTATAGGTAACCCCCTCAGAAAGAGAAGCGGGTAATTTCACACAAATATAACAATCTTTGACATCCATTACTTTAACATATTCAGATAAAAGTCTTGAAAAAGTATTACTAGAAAAATCACCAACAGATCTATCTTGGTGGATCTCTGGTTTGTGCTCAATAACTCTGTTAGTCTTGCCTACTACATCATGGTTATCTTGTTTAGCCACAATTTTACTAGTCATATTAGTCTTATACTCTTCCTTGTCAATACCAAAGGAAAAATGACAGCTAAAATTAACCAAACCAAAATTATTAGAATCACACATATAGAAGACATTTTGCAACATCTTCTTAAGATAGAACATCTCGAATTATTATTAGTAGAAGGCATCTTTACTCTCAAACAAGAGCCTTACAAAAAAAATCAAAAATCAAAAAATAATATACACCCCCCTGTTTTTACTTTTATTTTTTTTTAAAAAGAAAACCCTACTTTCTAACAGCTTTTCTTCGACCTTGCGTCTTACATCAATGTGTTTTTCCAGCTAACACAATTTCTTCAGCCTCATGCCAAATATAAATTTCAACTTTATATGGGAACCAAATCAATCATTGTCACTCGTGTCATCTAAATCCTCCTGACTACTGCTGTTCACTTCCACTACTGGTGGGATTATAATGTACGTCCACTCAGGGGACTTGGACTTTTGATTAGGCCTAATCACCCACTTCGCCCTGCTGCTAATCACTTCTATTTTCTTTCCTGCTTGATTTTTCTTATCTGAGTCTCCTTTTTGACTTGAGACTTCATTAACCTGCACCTTTGATCTGTTTACTAATTAGAATTTTAGACTCTCATTTTCATTTGGCCAATTATCTCCTTTTCTTGATAATTTCTTCTTTGGTTCAGTCAAGTTACACTCTGCTCTCCAAGCTCTTTTCCTTGAACTTCTCAGTTTAGATTCAACATCACTTTCATCTGTTTCGCTTTCTGAGATGTCAATTTTAGATTCAGGTACTTCTTTACTCGGCAGTTTCAATCTGTTAGGAACTTCATCCTTACAGCTGGTACTCGGAATTTCGTCTTCTTCTTCTTCTTCAATTACTTCCAACTTCCCAGTTTCAGAACTACCGTTCCTGCCTTCAGAGCTTCCAATCTGATTTTCAATACTCTCCTGATCTTGAATCACCACTTGATCAGACTCTTCTTCTGCTTCTTTTTCTAGAAGATCTTCATCATTTTCAGAGTCTTGAATCACAATTTCTTCAGTATCTTCATTCAACGCCTCATTCGCAATTGAATTTTCCAGATGTCGACCTTCTTGTCGATCTTCAGAATCTGGATCTTTTTCAGGTTCTTCTTCAGAATCTGAATCAGCTGTAGTATCACCCTTGTCAGGATTATCAGGTGGTGACACACGGATGGTGTGACTAGCATGAATCCATCTTTTCAAACCTCTGTACTTTACTGCATTTGTTGTGACAAGTATCACCTGTCTTGCCTTCTGCCACCTGGGTACTAGACAGTTTCTTCTCCGGTGAACTTTTGTTCTCACCCAGTCTCCTGGTAACAGATCATGAGCTTGTTCCTTCTCTTTGGTAATCACATCAGTTCCCACCTGATGGAACACAGAAGTCACTACGTCAGCAAGGTTCTTGCAATATTCCAATATGACGCTATCGTTAATGCTCATAAGTTTACCAACTGGTACAAATGCTTGTCTCATGACTCTGCCCATGAGAATCTCATGTGGGCTTAAACCTGTCTTTTTATCAGGAGTACTTCTCAAAGACATCAAAACAAGTGGAAGTGCATCAGTCCACTTAATTCCTGTAGCTAAACACATTTTGGCTATTCTATTTTTGATTGTGCCATTCACTTGCTCAACAACACCTGATGCGTCTGGTGTGTAAGCACAGTGCAGCTTTTGCTTTATGTTCAATGCTTCACAAATCAATTTTAGCAATCTGTTTTCAAAATGTGTTCCACGATCAGTCTCGACCGTCACCGGAAAATCCAAACCTAGGTATGATTTCTCTTAAAAGCAATTTTGCCACAGTAACTGAATCATTGTGACAAGTTGGGAACGCTTCCACCCATCTTGAAAACAGACAGATTATCACCAGAACATATCTCAATTTGTTATAGGGTGGCCTGTCAATGAAATCCATCTGCAACCTAGTAAAAGGACCACCCACCCGTCCTATGGTTCCCAAGCTCACAACTGTTTATCTGTTTGGGTTGATCTGCTGGCAGATCAAACATCTCTGACAAAAAGATTCTGCAACTAATCTAAACTTTGGATTGTACCATGTTTGCCTAAATAATCTAATCATTGAATCTCTTCCAATATGTCCTGGACCATGATACATTCGAGCCATGTCAGCAATCATGCAATCTGGCATAACTGGTCTGTCATCTTTGTAAACCCAAATCTCATCTTCCTCTCGCTGTTTGCAACCTGCTTTTAACCATGTGTCTTTTTCCTCATCATCTGCCTCATCTTGTACATTTTTTACTCCTTGCCATGTCTCAACTAGAGATGTTAGCATAAGTGAGTTCAAAACATGTTCATTGTCTTTTTCCCGATTGATTGACATATTATTCTTTGCACAAAATTTCGCAATTTCATCAGCATATGCATTTCCTTTTGTCATGTAATCGTCACCCTTTTTGTGCGCTGTACATTTCATAACAGCAATTTTCTCTGGTAGCTGAATACCGTTGATTAACCTTTTTTTATCAATTTTGCGTTTTTGATAGGAGTTCCCGCAGAAGTTAAATAACCTCTTTGAGACCAGATCTGGCCATAGTCATGGACTACGCCATATCCATACTGACTATCAGTCACTATGGTAACCTTTAATTCTTTTGATCTTTCACATGCTTGAATCAAAGCAATCAATTCTGCTACTTGAGCTGAACGAATTCCTTTGAGACAAGAGGCTTCAACTACATCTGCAACTGTACATACAGAATATGCTGCACTCAGAACACCTTCATCTGTTCTTAAGCATGAACCACCAACAAATTAAACACAATCTGATTCAGTTAACGAGCCATCTTTTATATCCTGTCTGGGTTTAGTGCAATATTCCAAAACATCCAAACATTCATGATCAATATAATTTTCATTTCTGATTTCTGTTACAGTACCATCAGGCAACAATGTGGAAGGATTTAAATTCACACATCTTGCAATCGAAACGTTATCTGATCCCAGAATAAATGTTTCATATTTTGTTAACCTGTTACTTGTCAAATGCTGTGTTTTGCTTCTGGTAAGAAGAATTTCAACTGAATGGGGTACATATACTTTTACAGGAAATCCCATTATTATTCCTTCACTTTGTTCAAGGCTTACACTTGTTGCAGCTACTGCTTTTAAGCAGCCTGGTAATGCTTTTGCAACAGGATCTAGAACTGCTGAGAAATAAGCTATAGGCTTTCTCAGTCTTCCATGTCTTTGAATCCGAACTGATAATGCACATCCTTCCCTTTCACTGCAGTACAGCTCAAATTGCTTCTCGTAGTCTGGCATGCCTAAAGCTGGTGCTTCACACAAACTCTTCTTCAATTGCTCAAAAGCTTCTAACTCAGTATCTGTTAGGGTAATCGGGTCTTTTATTGTCTGCTTTTGTCAATCTCTGCAGTGGTTTTGCAATTACTGAAAATCCACTAATCCATTGGCGACAATAACCTACCATTCCTAGAAACATTCTGATCTGTCTCTGTGTTTTTGGAGGTTGCATTCCTTGAATCATTTTAATTCTCTCAATTGTCACTTGCCTAATTCCTTTTGCAATTCTGTGACCAAGATATTTCACTTCTTGTTTGCAAAACTGTAATTTTGTAGGAGACACTTTATGTCCCTCATCTGCCAGATGATTTAAGAGAATAATGGTATCTGTTACACAGTTATCTCGTGTTTTTGCAGCCACAAGGAGATCATCAATATACTGCACTAACGTTGATTTTCCAGGTAAATCTAGATTTTCCAAGGATTTCTTTAGCAATTGATTAAAAATAGATGGACTTTCTGTATACCCTTGAGGCATACGACACCATGCTAGAATACAGTCTTGGAACCTGAACGCAAAAATGTGTTGGCTTTCTGGATGCAATTGAACAGTACAGAATGTGTTACAAATGTCTATAACTGTATACCATTCTGCATCATGCGGAATCTGATAAAGAATTACCGCTGGGTTTGGTACAACTGGGCAACATGGAACAACTATTTGATTAACCTTTCTCAGGTCTTGAACAATCCTGAAAGTTCCGTTTGGCTTTTTGATTCCCATAATCCGTGAATTGCATGGACTACTCTCAATTTCTTTTAGAATACCTTGTTTTATGAATTTTTCATTTACAGGTATAACACCTTCAATAGTTTCTGTCTTCATTTTATACTGAGGAATGTTTGGAAAATCTACTCCTTGCTTCACTGTTATTTTTACTAGGTCCACATTTTTCATCAAACCCATTTCATCTCCCGTTAAATCCCAAATGTTAGCATTCACTGTCTCTTTTAATTCTTCAGGTAGATTATTTTTTATCAAATGCAGGAAATAATTTACTTTCCTCTGCTTCAACCATTAACATCGTTAATCTCTAAAGCCCATCTTCTTCTTGAGTTTGGAGCTCAATACCATCCGGTGAGCAATACATTTTACAATTCATCTTACAAAGTATGCCCCTTCCTAACAGGTTTACAGGACTGCTGTTACAAACTACAAATCTATGCTTGTCTTTAAATTTGCCAATTTCAACTTTAACTAGTTCTGTTAAATCTGTTTTAATTTGTTGATTAGCTACACCAACTACTTGAATTTTCTCACCCGAGAGAGGAAGGTTTTCTATTTCCACTGATCTAACAGTAGAACGGGTAGCACCAGTGTCCACTGGAAAAGTGATTTTTACATCATTCACTTTACCATTTACAAATGGACCAGCCTGATCTACCTCAAGAGTGGCTCCAAGCACACACTCTTCCTCCTCACTCAGGCACCGTCATAAGTAATCCTCAGAATCACTCCCTACATTTTCATTCAACAAATACTGTTGAGAAACACTTGACACATTCACTCTTGGCGATCTGTTTACCTGTTCACCTCCTCAGAATCCCGTTTCTGTATTGTATCTCTGCACATTTACACAATTTGGAAGTGGCTGTTGTGGAATCTGACTCTGCTGATTCACTACCTGTCGCTGTAGCTGTTGCTGCAGATTTATCTCATTCTGCATCTGTGGATTTAATGATGCATTTTTTAAATTTCTGGGCGGATTCTTACACTCGCGCTTCCACTGTCCAATTTCGCCGCAATTAAAACATGGGAGTTTCTGCTTTAACTCTTCAATATTTCCCATCAATTTTGGTTTATTAAAAATACCTTTAAATTTCCCTTGATTCTGATTAACATTTTTGTTTTCAAGAGTTGCTATTTGCTGTTCAGCTACCTTCACCTGTGCCCACATAGCTTTTTCTTTTAGCTTCTTCTGTTTTGCATCTATTTCATCACTGCAATATTTTGCTTTTCTCAAAATGTCATCAACTGAGAGTGATTGCCAGCCAACTATTCCAGGCCTTATCATTTCACCAATTTCAGGTCTTAAGCCATAAACAAATCTGTAAATGAAGTGGCTCATATCCTTCTCACTCAATTTTTCATAACCACTGTATTGTTTAAATACTAGCAGTAATCTTTCATAAAATGAATGTACTGATTCTTTTGGCTCTTGACTTGTTTTATCTATTTTAACCCAATCAACTTCTTTCGGGGGAATCTTATTTTTCAACCACACAATTACCTTATCGTACAGATTCATAACATCTGCTGAAGGAGCACCTGTTACTCTATCTCGGGTAGGTTCTTCTTTAGCCCAATCTATAGAAATTTTACATTCTGTCCAAAGATCCGATGGGACAACAATGTCAAAGAATCCATCAAGATCAATCCACAGAACTTTTGAAACCTTAACAAATGTATCTACCTGTCGATACCATTCCACAGGTTTTTTTCTCAGCCGAGGAAAATCATTTGTAAACAGTAAAATGTCCTGTCTTGACCAAGGAACATGCACATATCCACCTCCAGCTATTTCTCTCATTGGAAATTCATTTGCTATTTCTCCTCTTTCTCGTCTGTCTTCCTCTCTTTTCTTTGTCCATTTTACTCTCAGCTTACTTAATTCACCTAGTCTTTTTAGAAACACAATTAATTCTTTTATATGAATAATTCTTCCTGTGGTATTCATGTTCTCAATGTCTTTTTCAGATGATTCCACTCTGTAATGTTTCTGCAAATTTTTCTGCCTGCTTAAATCTATTTCTAATTCAGCAGCCATTTCCTCTAATTGATCATACTTGGTTTTCGTTCTCCATTGTATGCTTTTACAATTGAACATTAATTCATCATCCTGATATAGCTTTAAACTGTCAGGTCCAATTGTGCCAATAATCAATTCCTCCAAATCTGCTTTCAGTTTTGCAACATCAAGTCATTTAATTACTGAGCTTTGTGAAGAATGCGTTAAATCTATTTTTTTAATGCTCTTTTCTGGAGTTCCAGAATCAGAATCTGCACCAGATGGAGTTTTATTCGAGAATCTTTGATTAAAAGTTAACTGAAACCACCAAAGGGTCAGGGCTCACAACGGCACAGCTTGCCACAAGCTTATAATAAACAAAAGAAGTGCAGATGCCGCTACTATGTTAACCTAAAGACTTATCTCAAAACATCCGAATCAAAAGCAATGTTTTTGTGTTTCTTATTTACTTTTATTTTATTGACTTCATCATTTTATATTCCAAACTTTTCTATTTAGTATTTTTCATTTTTTCAATTTTATATTTGTTAAGACCTTATGTACACAACAAAAAAACGAATCACCACAATTACTATTTACAAAAATACATTTAAAAAATTCATCATTCAGACTTTCAGACATACATCTCTCATACCATTACAAACAACAAAAGATAAGAAATATTAAATGAGCGTTGGAATAGACAATAATCACAACAAAGCCATTACATAATTCATGTTTTCAACAACAAAAACATATTTTAGGTTCCAGTTTTAAGTGACTTTCTGTATTTGGGCTTATAAACTGTCTACGCGTTTCGAACTCGCTTTACTTAGGAGTTCTCATCAGGACCAAAAATCTGTAATAAAAGAAAGAAACCTTTCTTTAGGATATGAAACACTGATAGCTCACTGCTGCCTCCACAAATACCTGCCACCTCCTTATCTTACCTCTTTATCCACATGAAAAAATGGAGAAAAATGAAGTGACCCCGTCGGATACACCAATCTAGCAAAGGAGAAGTTGACAAAATCATATATCTCTTCCATCTCTCTCAATAGTAAATAACACAACACCATTTGTGCCCAACTTATAAACTTACTGTAATATGTACACCACTGTCCTGCTGTCTTTTTAATTTGTATTTGTTGTGCAGAATATATTGCCAGGAATCTCTCTAAAACATAAGAGAGGGGACCATCATTTTCAAGAAGGCGTGAATGCCACATCACAAGGCTCACGAGTGGGCAATGAGCGAGTCGTTCCTTAGGTAGAGAAGCTGCAGCGTCTTTGTCGGTGCTTCATACGTCTCCGCCTAGGAGTAACCAACAGAGAACGTTGTTTTCAAACGGCATGGTTGTTACGGGGTGGTTTGCTAAGTGGGGGGAGCAACTAAACTTTATGAGTAAAGGGAGAAGTTTTTTACCTAGAACGGTCGACGTGCAGAGCCTCAAAACGGTCTCCTCGTTGTAAACAACAGCCGCGTCTGATTTGCGAATGCTTCCGGGTCCGAAAGGGATCTCGGGAGATGGGGTTCCGTGTACCGCGATGTATTTTAAAGTACTCCTTCACTATTCATATGCAAGTTGCCTGCCGATGGTGATCCTCCGGGCGATTTTTTAATTCCAAAACTTAACAGGATAATGCAAGGCAATGCAAAAGATGTATTTTAAGGGAATAAAAAATGAAAAATGAAAGCTGGGTTTGGAAACATGACCAGTATTATCTCACTGATACGGGGGCACCCTGGGAACGGTAGTTTGTCAGCGCGGAAGCCTATATTCCAATGAAGTAATCTGTTCGGGTGCAGGTGCAAAACACTGAGTGCTGCAGGCTCGTTCCAATTTCCATAAGGCATGTAACCAAGGGGGAGGCTACTGATGTAGACAAATGGGTAACAAATATCCATGTCAGTTACCGGTAGAGTCGTGATGAGAAACCAAGGGCGGGGGTCACCGATGTAAAGACTACTTGGCGCATATACGTAACTGAATGAAAAAAGATCTCATAATTTGAACATTTCCGTCAATTCGTTCAGTCCATGCATCGCTGTGTGAAATTTTACTATTAGCATGGCTTCCCTTCTTGTAAGTTTTTCATCCCAATCGCCTCCTCTGGCATCATTTTCAACTTTCGAGATAACTCTCCATACTAGGTCAGTGTCTTTATGCTGTTTGTCTCGCCAATGATTAACTAGAGGTGCAGCCAATACATTATTTTTTATCCTCGATATATGCTGTTGTATCCGTAAACGCACTACTTGGTTCGTTTTTCCAAAGTATACTAAATTGCATGGACATACAATTCCATACACTACGTACCGGGATTTACAGTTAGAGAATGACTCATGTTTCCAACTGGTCTGTTTGTATGTGAATACTGTTCCTTCTTTGGTAGTGTCACAGCATGAACAGGTCCCACATCTGTGATGTCCTTGAATTGGTGGTAAGCCCAGCATCGAGCGTAGGTCAGGGTTTTTTTCTTGTGGCAATGCAGCCCTCACCAACTGATTGGCGATGCTGCAGTTCTTTTTAAATACAAAGAGTTGTTCCTTATTGAATGTCTCGTCCAAATTCTTAAGTAAATGCCAGTTTTGTTTGACCACTTTCTTTAATGCATTGGAATTGGGGCGAAATGTAGAGACAAAGACCATTCTGTCTGTTTCTTTTTTGGATCTTCTTTCCAACAAGCTTTCGCGTGGTGTCCACCATGCTCTCTTTTGGGATTTTTTTAAAAGTTTTTTCGGGTATCCACGTTGTTGTAAGTTAATTGTAAGGTTTGCCGCATGTCTCATATATTCATCCTTATACTGACAATTATGTTGAATTCTTAAATATTGCCCGTAGGGAAGATTGTCTTTGAGGCTGGGAGGATGATTGATTTTGAAGTTTAGAGCCTTGTTACGATCCGTTGGTTTTGTGTAGAGTGTTGTTACTAGGCCCCCTTCCGAGGGGTACACCTCTACATCTAAAACGGCATTTTTTCTTTAGAATGTTCCAAACTAAACTTGATTGATGGTACTCTGTTATTAATCCAATCATGGAACTTCTTTAAGTCCTCTTCTAAGCCTGTCCAGACGAAAAAGATATCGTCTATGTATCGATACCAATGTTGTATCCAATGGGCGAACGGATTGTCATGGTGAACAAAGGTGTCTTCGTATTTGGACATGAATAAAACTGCCAATTCAGGGGCAATAGGGCATCCCATCGCCACGCCACCTGTTTGGAATAAGAACTCTCCATTAAAGTTGAAGCAATTCTTTTTCAGGGCAAACTCAGCAAGTTTTAGGATAAAGGTAGTAGGTATTTTGTGAGGTCTCTCTCTTTCCTCCAAAAAAGCTTCTAACACATAAATTGCCTCATCCTGTGGAATTTGTGAATACGTAATGTCCATAGTCAATTTGTTGATAAAATCCGTAGTGTCCTGAATAAATGATTTCACATGGGGTAAAAAAGGTTTAAGGAAGAAATCAACAAACTTAGAGATAGGTTCCAGTAGTGATTGACATCCAGCGACTATTGGTCGTCCTGGTGGCATTTTTTCGTCTTTATGGATTTTTGGCAACACATAAAATAATGGCGTTTTGGGATGTTTGATTTTTAAATATTCCATTTCTTTTTTGCCTAGGAATCCTTGGTTGTAGCCCTCGTCGATGATTTTGTGTAGTTCATTTTTCAAATCCATTGTAGGATCTTTGATTATTTTGCGATAACTTGTACCGTCATTCAATTGTCTATTGACCTCATTGATATATAAATCCTTGTCCCAAATGACGATTGAGCCACCCTTATCGGCCTGTTTTATCACGACCGAAGTATCTTTTTTGAGGTTAATTAATGCTTGTGATTCTACTTGGGAGAGATTATGTTTGATCCATTCTTTCTCTGTTACCATGTTGGTCACCGCAGATAATATAGTTCTTTCAAAAGTAATAACCTCTTTTGGTACTTTACTAGTGGGTGGACAAAAGGATGATTTGTTACATAGTCCCGTTGTTTCCGTTGGAGATTGATATATATTTTCCAAAAAGAAGGATTTTAACCTCACTTTGCGGCAGAATTCAATGACTTTGGTCTTAAGTTTAACAAAGTTAGTCTGTCTCGTTGGGACAAATGTTAGTCCTTTTCTCAAGATTGTTTCTTCATCATTTGTTAGAATTTTATTAGACAAGTTAAATATCGGGGAGGGAGTCAGTTCTTGTAATTCTGTCGTCTCGTTGACATCTCCCATGGTTGATGATTGAACCTTGTTTTTCCGCGTGGTTTTGTTTGGCCTCTGGCTAAAAAAGAAGAGCCTTGGTGTTGTTGTTGGGATCCTTGATGTTGCTGCTGGAATCCTCCGCGCCTATTATTATTTCTCCGAGGGGTTGAATTGTCCCCCTCGCTGCTGCTTCCAGATGAAGACGTGTCAGAAAATGTAATCTCCCTTGATACTCTTGCAAGTGTCTTCTTGCCTCAGGTCTAGTATACAAATCCGGATGGAGAAAGGGGTATACTTTCTCAATGTTAAAGTTCCTTTTATCTTTGTCGAATTGTGCTGTCTTTTGATTTATTGTATAGTCTTTAAAGTCTCCAATATCCTTTTGGACTTTTTCCAATAATGTTTTTGCGTCGACAATTAGTTGGTTTGTGGAGATTGCACTTTCCAAAGCCTCTATTTCTTCCAACTGTGATTTAGATAGTCTCTGAGCTGTTTTAATTGTCAATACCATTAAGTCACGGCTACGTTTAGTCTCAATGTAGCTGTAGCCTTTTTTGTATAGGGGATTCTCGGTAAAGATTACTGGAACATTTTTAATCTGTAATCCGTTTGGAATTGTTCCACCTCTCAAATGTTGCAGCAAAAAATGACCATGAAGGTCCGTACGGATTTGCTTTTTATTTAGCCGAGTTAGTTTGTCTATTTCGTTCTGGTTTTGAGCAGAGACACTCAAAGATGCAGAGGAGAATATTGGGGGGGGCAGCAAGCAGATTTTTTATATGTTCCTCACTATATGCAAATGTTTCATTTTCAGACATACTCACAACAAACTACAATCCAATCTTCCCAAAAGGTCACCATACACACTAAAAGACACGGGCGCAGGCACTTGGTTCCTGCTAAAAAGTGAAATATAAACAAAATCCTAGCTGTACTACTTCTACTGAGAAGAGAACCACACAGGCACCTGCCTGCAAAACAACTGAAAAAAACACCAAAGGGTCAGGGCTCCCAATGGCACAGCTTGCCACAAGCTTATAATAAACAAAAGAAGTGCAGATGCCGCTACTATGTTAACCTAAAGACTTATCTCAAAATATCCGAATCAAACGCAATGTTTTTGTGTTTCTTATTTACTTTTAATTTATTGACTTCATCATTTTATATTCTAAACTTTTCTATTTAGTATTTTTCATTTTTTCAATTTTATATTTGTTAAGACCTTATGTACACAACACAACAAAAAAACGAATCACCACAATTACTATTTACAAAAATACATTTAAAAAATTAATCATTCAGACTTTCAGACATACATCTCTCATACCATTACAAACAACAAAAGAGAAGAAATATTAAATAAGCGTTGGAATAGACAATAATCACAACAAAGCCATTACATAATTCATGTTTTCAACAACAAAAACATATTTTAGGTTCCAGTTTTAAGTGACTTTCTGTATTTGGGCTTATAAACTGTCTACGCGTTTCGAACTCGCGTTACTTAGGAGTTCTCATCAGGACCAAAAATCTGTAATAAAAGAAAGAAACCTTTCTTTAGGATATGAAACACTGATAGCTCACTGCTGCCTCCACAATTACCTGCCACCTCCTTATATTACCTCTTTATCCACATGAAAAAATGGAGAAAAATGAAGTGACCCCGTCGGATACACCAATCTAGCAAAGGAGAAGTTGACAAAATCATATATCTCTTCCATCTCTCTCAATAGTAAATAACACAACACCATTTGTGCCCAACTTATGAACTTACTGTGTTATGTACACCACTGTCCTGCTGTCATTCTAATTTGTATTTGTTGTGCAGAATATATTGCCAGGCATCTCTCTAAAATGTAAGAGAGGGGACCGTCATTTTCAAGAAGGCGTGAATGCTACATCACAAGGCTCACAAGTGGGCAATGAGCGAGTCGTACCTTAGGTAGAGAAGCTGCAGCGTCTTTGTCGGTGCTTCATACGTCTTGGCCTAGGAGTAACCAACAGAGAACGTTGTTTACAAATGGCATGGTTGTTACGGGGTGGTTTGCTAAGTGGGGGGAGCAATTAAATTTTATGAGTAAAGGGAGAAGTTTTTTACCTAGTCCGGTCGACGTGCGGAGCCTCAAAACGGTCTCCTCATTGTAAACAACAGCCGCGTCTGATTCGCGAATGTTTCTGGGTCCGAAAGGGATCTCGGGAGATGGGGTTCTGTGTACCGCGATGTATTTTAAAGTACTCCTTCACTATTCATATGCAAGTTGCCTGCCGATAGTGATCCTCTGGGCGATTTTTTAATTCCAAAACTTAACAGGATAATGCAAGGCAATGCAAAAAATGTATTCTAAGGGAATGAAAAATGAAAAATGAAATCTGGGTTTGGAAACATGACCAGTATTATCTCACTGATACGGGGGCACCCTGAGAATGGTAGTTTGTCAGCGCAGAAGCCTATATTACAATGAAGTAATCTGTTCGGGTGTAGGTACCAAACACTGAGTGCTGCAGGCTCGTTCCAATTTCCATAAGGCATGTAACCAAGGGGGAGGCTACTGATGTCGACAAATGGGTAACAAATATCCATGTCAGTTACCGGTAGAGTCGTGATGAGAAACCAAGGGCGGGGGTCACCGATGTAAAGACTACTTGGCGCATATACGTAACTGAATGAAAAAAGATCTCATGATTTGAACATTTCCGTCAATTCGTTCAGTCCATGCATGGCTGTGTCAAATTTTACTATTAGCATGGCTTCCCTTCTTGTAAGTTTTTCATCCCAATCGCCTCCTCTGGCATCATTTTCAACTTTTGAGATAACTGTCCATACTAGGTCATTGTCTTTATGCTGTTTGTCTTGCCAATGATTAACTAGAGGTGCAGCCAATACATTGTTTTTTATCCTCGATTTATGCTGTTGTATCCGTAAACGCACTTCTTGGTTCGTTTTTCCACTGTATACTAAATTGCATGAACATACAATTCCATACACTACGTACCGGGATTTACAGTTAGAGAATGACTCATGTTTCCAACTGGTCTGTTTGTATGTGAATACTGTTCCTTCTTTGGTAGTGTCGCAGCATGAACAGGTCCCACATCTGTGATGTCCTTGAATTGGTGGTAAGCCAGGCATCGAGCGTAGGTCAGGGCTTTTTTCTTGTGGCAATGCAGCCCTCACCAACTGATTGGCGATGCTGCAGTTCTTTTTAAATGCAAAAAGTGGTTCCTTATTGAATGTTTCGTCCAAATTCTTAAGTAAATGCCAGTTTTGTTTGACCACTTTCTTTAATGCATTGGAATTGGGGCAAAATGTAGAGCCAAAGACCATTCTGTCTGTTTCTTTTTTGGATCTTCTTTCCAACAAGCTTTCGCGTGGTGTCCACCATGCTCTCTTTTGGGATTTTTTAAAAAGTTTTTTCGGGTATCCACGTTGTTGTAAGGTAATTGTAAGGTTTGCCGCATGTCTCAAATATTCATCCTTATACTGACAATTACGTCGAATTCTTAAATATTGCCCGTATGGAAGATTGTCTTTGAGGCTGGGAGGATGATTGCTTTTGAAGTTTAGAGCCTTGTTACGATCCGTTGTTTTTTTGTAGAGTGTTGTTACTAGGCCCCCTTCCGAGGGGTACACCTCTACATCTAAAAACAGCATTTTTACTTTAGAATGATCCAAACTGAACTTGATTGATGGTACTCTGTTATTAATCCAATCCTGGAACTTCTTTAAGTCCTCTTCTAAGCCTGTCCAGACGAAAAAGATATCGTTTATGTATCGATACCAATGTTGTATCCAATGGGCGATCGGATTGTCATGGTGAACAAAGGTGTCTTCGTATTTGGACATGAATAAAACTGCCAATTCAGGGGCAAATGGGCATCCCATCGCCACGCCACCTGTTTGGAAGAAGAACTCTCCATTAAAGTTGAAGTAATTCTTTTTCAGGGCAAACTCAGCAAGTTTTAGGATAAAGGTAGTAGGTATTTTGTGAGGTCTCTCTCTTTCCTCCAAAAAAGCTTCTAACACATAAATTGCCTCATCCTGTGGAATTTGTGTATATAAGGACGTAATGTCCATAGTCACCATCCAATGATTTTTTTCATCAAAATTAATTGTGGCCAATTTGTTGATAAAATCCGTAGTGTCCTGAATAAATGATTTCACATGGGGTAAAAAAGGTTTAAGGAAGAAATCAACAAACTTAGAGATAGGTTCCAGTAGTGATTGACATCCAGCGACTATTGGTCGCCCTGGTGGCATTTTTTCGTCTTTATTGATTTTTGGCAATACATAAAAAAATGGCGTTTTGGGATGTTTGATTTTTAAATATTCCATTTCTTTTTTGCCTAGGAATCCTTGGTTGTAGCCCTCGTCGGTGATTTTGTGTAGTTCATTTTTCAAATCCATTGTAGGATCTTTGTTTATTTTGCGATAACTTGTACCATCATTCAATTGCCTATTGACCTCATTGATATATAAATACTTGTCCCAAATGACGAGTGAGCCACCCTTATCGGCCTGTTTTATCACGACCGAAGTATCTTTTTTGAGGTTAATTAATGCTTGTGATTCTACTTGGGAGAGATTATGTTTGATCCATTTTTTCTCTGATTCCATGTTGGTCACCGCAGATAATATAGATCTTTCAAAAGGAATAACCTCTTTTGGTACTTTACTAGTGGGTGGACAAAAGGATGATTTGTTACATAGTCCTGTTGTTTCCGTTGGAGATTGATATATATTTTCCAAAAAGAAGGATTTTAACCTCACTTTTCGGCAGAATTCAATGACTTCTGTCTTAAGTTTAACAAAGTCGGTCTGTTGATTAAAAGTTAAGTCAGGCATCATTGTTTTCTCTCGGTGAATTTCAGATAAATCTGAATAAAAATTTTCAGTCACTTTCTGAATTTCTGCATTTAATGGAACAGTTAAAGCTGAATGTCTAATTTCCCTTTGATCAAATACTGGTTGAACAGGTCCAATCGTTACTGGTACCGTTACTGCTTCCATGCTTTTAGTTAACTGCTGTATTAATTCATCTTTTGATCGGAAATATTCTGAGGTATTTGGCATTTCCTCACATCTTTCTGTTCTCATTACATTTCTTGAGGTTTCATTTCTGCGAACTGGGGTTTCAGCATAATTTCTGTTTTCACCAGATATACTAGAATTAGATCTTGTTTCTGCTCTTTCAGGAGTTTTTGAATTATTTGCATTTAATCTGGGTGATGTCTCATCAATAATTTCTCTAGGAGAAGCACTTGGGGATTTTCCTGGAGGAACTCTCGGGGTAGACCATGTACAAGCTGGTTGATAAGGAGGAGGTCGTTTCGGTTTAGTAATATAAATCTCTTCTAAAACTGCATCTTCTAATTCACTTTCTTCAGCATTATTATTTTTCTTTTGGGCATTGTTTTGATCAGTTGTCTCACCAAATCTCGCTGGATACAGACCATCACACATGTTACGTCTCCATAGACGCATTCTGTTCTCATGTGTTTCCCTATGTATGTCCAATCTTGTACCTCTTGTTATACCTCTATTCTCTCGTTCCAATTCAAACATCTCAGCCTCCCATTCAGCTAAAGCCTCAAATTGTGTAGGTCTAGGCTTTGGTTCAAGAGTCATCATCTTCTCTCTTAAGTTTTTCATAACCTTAATGTTAAACGATCCATCTTCCGGCCATGCTAATACACCATCATTTTTGGTATATTCCATCCAATTCTCAATCCAAAGACAAGTATGATAACCATATTCACCTAACATATAAGCTGCGGGTGTTTTCTACTTATGAAGTAATCTTCCACCTCGCGTTTCAATTTTCCTGTCAGGTTTTAATTCATTTTTCAATTTCTGAAACCAAGAAAGCTTCTTTTTCTCTTTTATGTAATAATAATCCATGTTTTAAACGATTCCACTTACTTCGGAATAGATCGTAATTATTTCCTTGTTGTTCCGTAAAACCAACCAATCCATGCGCGAAACTCACCAACAAGCCAATCAGGTTAAGCCACGTCACTGCTTTGTTCAACCAATAGAAATACTGCCTTTCAGGATAAGCCAATCAGCTGCAAGCCTGCCTAGTCACATGAGCCAATCAGTGCGCGGTTACAGTGACGTATGCTAGCCAATCACAGCGCGACACTTGTGACGTAGACTGCTGCTGCAGCTTCTCTGTCCTCGCTCCGCTGTGACACTGACACCTCCTTTACAAAATATTTTCACAGCGCCATTTTTAACAAAACTTTTCGATAAAATTCAGTTAGTAACTCCAGATAAACAAACCATTTGTCTGTTTTGCTAAAATAAAGTAATAGCTTTCCCAATCATACAGATATTCTTTGCATGAAATAGACAACGCTATTCTCACAGAATATTTATATTTGTTGATAAAGTAAGGCTACTCTACCCTTCTAGCAGGTAATAACGAACTCATTTCTCTCTGAATGGACATATAGTAACAATTCAAAGTTTCACTCGATCGTATATTACAAAATCATTTACGCACATTCAAACAGAAAAATCCCTAACCATACATACATGAATCTTGGTAGGACTTTAACCCACACTAGAAAACCCCATACGCTAGTAAGATAGACAACGCTTCCTTACCCTTCACTCAAGCTAAGATAAATCTACTACTCTTTTCACAATAAGTTTTAAAACAGGCTCCAAGTCCCTATACTCGAAAGCTACAATTTCATAGACAATCCTCATTATACATTCTACCTTACACACCTAGAATCCCTAAACTTGTGTTGTACGTCCACAACACTAGTGATATATGACAATACCACTATTTTGAAACAGAACAAATGCACTGTGTAACTTCAACTGTTACAGTACTCTTGCTAGCACAACTAGGAATTTTCACACTGCTGGAAAAAACCTTTCGACTACATATAACGACTGAACAAACTTAACATATGTTAAACATCGATCATATGTAATTACCATGTAGCATGACAGTTACCATAGCAACCATCCTCTGCTACCAAGGAATTGATCCAGCGCCCCTAAGGAAAAACTGTCTCACCAATGCAACCCAACACCACAATACTCACCACTAATCATAAATCACTCATAAGGCCAATGTACCAACGAGACAATTTTTGGGCGACTGAATCATGTGACCTAATTAAACAGAACTATTCACAAACTATTTACATATTTATATACAACTGCAGTTTATCATTTCTTACCATGGTTTTAATCATTTATCATTCTAATTAAGTCACTAAGGGAAATGGATCAGCTGATGAGCTCATGAATAAACAAGACCAGCTTGTCATTTCAAAAATCAAATTTTATTAACTTTATTATTTCAATTAATTATCTTTATTTTATTAGCAATAATGAAAGCAGCGTTTATTAAGGGAAAAACATATTAGACCGACATTCAAAGGCAAATCAGTTAGCATGAATTAAAGATAATAACGGTTTTCATTTCCTAAATTCTATTTCCCTGTCTTAAACTCACTCCAACTAAAAAGAATAATCATTAAAGACTGCTATCCTTACGTGCGCCAAAGAGTCCAACAGCACGTCACGCCCTTCAGGAATTGGAAAGCGAGAAGCGCCCTCCTGTCCACGGGGCCAAGTTTTATACCTTTTTGACTAGCTAATCTTCTCTAAATTGTACATTTTTCTTTGCCATCCAGTGTCCTCATTGACTGACTTTTGTCAGCTCATATTGTGTCATCATCTTTCTCCAAGCCTAGATCGGGCTTTTCTTAGAGTCCATTGTCCTATACTTTCGAATCACGCAGCTTCCTTAAAAATGTTACTTTCACTTGAGCTACAGTACATGACTTCCTTCGATTGGCAAACTTGCCGCTTCTTGTCCTTGAATCTTTCTCTCCAAGAGCACGTTTAGCACAGTTTATTAAGTTTGCATTCTTCTGACAAGACTTGTCAACGTGGTAAAAGTTTCCACTTCCATGCAAGGCTCTTTCTGGACAGAACTCGAAAACGCCATCTTTTCAATGTGCCTTTAGGCCTCACTCGAAAACTATTATTTAAACAAACACAAGACATCAATTAATTAGAGAATTGAGACCCATTCTGTTTCCCATCCCCTTTGCTAATTATTAACCCATTAATTTATTTTACCGAGCTGTGCACACAAAGCTGCATTTTGTATCTACCTTTTTCCCTTAGACCGCAGGATTCTCCACAAGCTTTTGCCACAGAAAAGACGTAAAGACATAACATAAGCACACAAAATAAGCACATGCTATTAGTTAAACAGCCGCATTTAATACTGACAAAGACAATAGACAAGGTTAGTTTATTATTTTCTACGCACTTGCATTTGCAACATAAAGCACATTAGTTAGTCCCTCATGTTTCTTGTGTATATGCATTTTAAAAACTAAGTTGATTAGTACTTTTCATCACATACTAGTTAATACAGTTACAGTTTTAATGGAAGTTTAACTTTGCGAGTCTGAATGAAATTTTCATTCAGCACCTCGCTCCATCATCAGCAATGTTCAAGACCCGTGGAAGCTCCGTAGTTAAAACACATCATACCCCTCCTCTTCTCTAGCTCTGCGGGTCCCTCCACAGGCGCCCCCATCCCTATGGTGCTGGATTCTTCAGCCTCAAGTGCTGGTAAGGCGAACACAACTACAGTTATTTCTGCCATTTTACCTGTTCCAATTACCCCTAAGAACATTGCGGGGGCAGCTCTAATGGTGTTGTGGCTCATACAGCAGAAGGAGGAGGACTATAAGTCCTGGGGGGCAGGCTGCATTCTCTGAAGTCATCTTACCTTCTGGCTTGGATCCTATAGTACCGCCTTGTGGGATTGTGGGAGATGAAGTCCCGGTTGTTTTAGGTATTGTTTTTGACGGTGAAACAGACACATTTTTCTCTCTGTCTGAACATACGGGGTCTTCTGGTGACGAAAATGGCTTGGATAAAGACTGGTCCAACGAAGACGGCAGTGAGTTGGGAGATTGGCGCACAAATGATGTTCTGAATAGTATGGGACTTTCTACAGTCCGCAAGTTACCCTTTGATGCTGCTAATAGCCTAGCTTCAGGTCCTCTCACCTGGGATTACTCACTCTCTGTGCATCCTGGGTTACAGGATAATTCATCTTTTCTAGCCACAACCGGTCAGGACGCCGATCCTAATCTTCCGCCAGGAGAAATTACACTAGGCATTTTGTATCAAGCAATAATGGCTCATCGGGAGGAGGCACGGCAGGAGAGTGCCCGTGCCCAGGGATCTTGTCGCAGAATACAAAACTCTCTACGCAGAGTGATGAAATCATGTGCCGATATTGCAACCAGGATCACAGAGGCAGAATCTCAGATTTCCACCCTTGAAGACGATGTAGTGGCCTAGAAATCAGCAATTAATTTAATTCAGTCCCACAGACTTGACATCGAAACCAAACTTGTGGATATGGAAAACAGGACACAACGTAACAACGTAAGGATTTTGGGGGTGCCTGAAGGCACGGAAGGGTCGGACACACGGCAATTTGTAATGGGATGTTTTCTGAGGCATTCCCGGAAGTTAAGGACTGGGATTGGCAGTTAGAGATTCAACGAGCCCACCGTTTTCCTTTCAAACCTAAATCACGATCAGGTCAAACTAATGACAGACCACGCGCTATTTTAATTTGCTTTCAACATTTCTTAGCCAGAGAAAGAGTCTATGATCTGACTAGGCCAGATAATCAAAGATCAGGGAAGGGCTGGCAATTTTTTGTTCGGCCAGATTTTTGTTCGACTACGGTTGAACGGAGGTGGCAGCTCCGTCAACTTATTGCCCCCTTTCAATCGAAAGGGGCTCAGATGTTTTTGCTCTTCCCATCTAAACTCAAGGTTATTCATCAGAGTCAGATTAGATTTTTCGAGTCTGAAATCCAGGCGAATCTTTTTTTGGACTCAGTCTGAATTGGTGAAACACTGTAATAACATGTTTAGGAGTGCCGATGTTTGAGACATTCTTGGGTTTCCCTTTTTTTTTTTTTTCTCTTTCTCTGGGAGGGTTAGTGCCTCTATAGGGGAAGACGCAGTATTTATGAATGACTATTGGTATTCTTTCGTATATATATTCCTCTAGGGGGGTTACTCTACAGTGTTTCTAGACAAAAAAAATGTTTTTTCCTTTCGGCGGCAACTTTGAGGAGGGCTTCTTTGCACATACCTGCTTCTCCATCACTTGGGACTTAGGCCCTGTTGCCGATTGTGGGAGGGGGGGCGGGCGAGTGGGGGGTGTGGTGGGAAGGTGGAAGGGGTTCTTGGGGGTTGAGGGGAGGGGTGGGGGTGCATTAAAAAAAACAGCTTGAAAAATTATGTACTTTGTTTTGGCTATCATGTATTAAATCAATTGTATACTTTATTTGTGACATTCAGGTATATCTATCTTTTCTGTAATGGTATCAGTTAATCTGCATATAGCTTCATGGAATGTCTGTGGTTTTAATAACGGCAAGAAACGGGCTTTGTTATTTCGTATTATTCAGGGCCTCCGGTTGGAGGTCGTGTGTTTGCAAGAGACACATGTGCCCTGGAATAACTGTAGTTGTATGAATATTCCTGTTTTTGATTTAGTTGCATGTTCTCAACAGTCTTCCATGATAAGAGGGGTAGCTATTCTGCTGAAACGTGGAGTGGGTACATGTGTAAGGTCTAAGCAGGACATTGCAGGGAGATGGGCTCTTGCTGAGCTCTTGATTAATGGCAGATCCTTTAAGGTCTGCACGGTTTATAGTTCAAACTCGGCCGACCCTCAGTCATGGATTTTTTGAAAGTAGAATTGGCCTTATGGCCAAATCCAGTGTGTCTATGTGGGGACTTTAACATCAATTTATCTTCTAGTTTTAATTTGTTTGAAGGTCAGAAATACATAGGCTTAAAACCCAAGGTTTTCAGAGCTCTTTAAGCCTTGGCACACGAACAGTCATTGGTTGACCTGTGGTTCCATCAGTGGAAATATGAAGATGGGTCAACCTATTTTTCAGCACCCCATAGGAAGATGGTCCGCCTAGATTACTTTTTCTTGTCAGATCATATTGCAGATTCCACTTCCATTTCGATTTTGCCTAGAATGATCTCGGATCATAATTTATTAATTACCACTTGTATCATAAAAGACATAGCAAGAACCCCAATATCATGGACTTTTGAGCGCAAGCTATTACTGGACGAGATGTATATAGAGCATATGAGGGCCTGGATAGTTGAATTTCTGGATATTAATAGAGGTTCAGCTTCCAGTGAGGTCCTGTGGGATTCATTTAAGGCCGCAGTTCGCGGTGAGACTAAAAGTGTCTCATTTCACCGCCAGAAGTTAGTTCAAACTCAGACTAAGGATCGTATGGATGAACTACGTCGGGCAGAGATCCAGCTTACAAGGGCGATAAGGGATGGGGACGACATTGATCTTATTCAAGGGCGCGTTGCTTGCATTAAGGCATTTCTCCTTGAGTTCCTCGGTCAGGATCTTGCGGCTAAATATTTACACTACCGGTCAACAATGTTTGAGTTTGGCGAAAGATCGGGCAGGGTCCTTGCAAAGCGACTACAGCAGCGGAGTTTGGCGAATCGCATTGTAAAGATGCAGGATGCTCGGGGCAGGTCCATGATACTCCTGATGGGGTAGTAAAAGTTTTTTCCGAGTTTTATAAGACTTTATATACCGAGGAAATTAGTGATCTCACTATAAATCAGGAATTCGATGCTTTTATGGCCGACCTGAATACGTCTAAAAATTTGGAGTCTCAGAAGGCCATCTTGGCCGCTCCCATTGGGTGGAATGAAGTAGAAACAGCATTAAATTCCCTGGCCAAAGGTAAGGCAGCGGGGTTGTAACAAATAAATGTCCTTAATACAGTGGATGAGAACAGAAATGATTTATTGAAGATATGTTCCAGATCAAATTGATAGTACAGGACTATATAAGTCCAATTGTAAAACCCCACCAGGAGCAGATGGATTCATGCTCAGCCTAAGATTTAACTGACTCTGCCTTTCAAGCATACACAACTAGAACACTCTGTGACATCATAGATGCATGCTGAGCAAGTAATACCAAACACTAACGAAGGACAGGGAAGATGGACAAGCAGGATGTAACACATTTCCCCCCTTGACACAATAAAACAAAATAAGAAAACCAAAGAGAGAAGAAAAGTAGATAAAAAGAACTTACAGCACATACACAGTAAATGTTACTAGAAAAGTAAAAGAAGGAGATATAAACATCAAATAGTGAACATAAGAATGAAACACAAGATACAAAATCCGCAAGAATAGAAAAGAATGGAATTGATAAATTAAATGTGAATTTTTCTAAAACATTAGAGCATATAAATAATTCATATCAATGAGCAATCACGGCTCTTTAATGAGCAATCACGGCTCTTTAACACACCCAACAATTTGAACACCTCTAAACCTTAGAGCACTTTGTGGTTCAATCAATAGATAAAAGATAGCGAACCCCTGTGGTTCTACAAATGAGCAACCTGCGGCTCTCTAAACATAAAATATAGCGAACCCCTGTGGTTCTACGATTGAGCAACTTGTTGCTCTCTAAACATAAAAGATAGCGAACCCCTGTGGTTGTACAATTGAGCAACCTGCGGCTCTCTAAACATAAAAGATAGTGAACCCCTGTGGTTCTACAATTGAGCAACTTGTTGCTCTCTAAACATAAAAGATAGCGAACCCCTATGGTTCTACAATTGAGCAACCTGTTGTCCTCGAAACATCAAACTATGTGAACACCTCTAAAATACTAGAGCACATACGTGGTACGTGGTTCAATCAAGCATTTAAAATTCATCAAAACATCAAAATTTCTAAACATGGCTCGTCCTCAGATGCAAACCTTAAACACATAAACATCAATTACAGCTCTATAAAATCAAATTTAAAGAAAGGAGCACCTCAAAATTGAGCACAAATGTGGCTCAGTCAAAATGCAAATTCAATACATCCCAAAGCATGAACATTTGAATGAATGTCACTGCAAACAAACATCAGAACAAACTTGTAATCAATAGACTGAATGAGATAAAACTGAGCACCTCAACCTAAGTTGAGCATATGTATGGCTCACTCCAATAAAGAAACTAAATCACCGGAAATTTGAATTTAAAACAACTAAGCACCTCAACCTAAGCTGAGCATAAAATGGCTCACTAAAAAATAAAGAAACTAACTCTCCTGAAATTTGAATTTAAAACAACTGAGTACCTCAACCTTAGTTGAGCATAAAAATGTCTCACTCCAATAAAGAAACTAACTCTCCTGAAATTTGAATTTAAAACAATTGAGCCCATCAACCTTAGTTGAGCATAAAAATGGCTCACTCCGATAAATGAAACTAAGTAATAACTCACCACCTCCAGTACCAATATGCAGCAAATATATGAAACACATGAACATGGTAAAAATCACAACACAAATGTACATGCACATTCTTTTCCACAAAGCACATTTCAAACTGCACCATTTCAAAAATTACAATAAAATGAATAAACAAACTCCGGTGAGCGATCTCTCACCCGAGTTCCTTCTCACAATGGCCTTCTTCAAACAAAGTCATGCATAGTCATTTGATGTTCATGGTAAAACGAGAGTTAAATCACAGGAGAACTCCCAAACAGACAAAAATTCATGAATGGTTTGTCTGTTGACTTTTCCTTTTTACCTTTACATATGCGTGCTTAAAAATATTGACCCAGAGTTCTTCGATAAAGTGCACAAAGTTAGTAAGCCTCACACCAGGACTCCGTACTTCAACCGTGGAATCTTCAAAAGCTCAGATGACTCTTAAGGCAAATGGCTGCCGATGATGTAATGACGCTACGTTGCGTTGCGTAAGTCGATCTGCGCACGCAACCTTGATGACATCAGCTGCTCCCCTTTACAGGAAGACGACGGAGAGCTCAGCGATGTCAATGTGATGTGGTTGCCACGCTGTGAAATCATTGTAAGTGCACGAGACAATCGTTTTTTTCCTTTTGAAAAATTGCTTCAAGAGTTGACCAAAATGCGGCTTCGAAATACCACCACTGTCGCGCCTTCAAAATAAAACTGCACGTCCTTTTCCAATGTGCTCCATTTATAAATGCGACCGTTTCTCTAACAGGGCCCAACACAAAATAAAACAGTATCTCTTTTTTCATGATGCACAATCAGCTGCCATAAATAACGGCAGGCACGTCTTCTTCTTTAAATTTGAAACACATCCAAGTGGATTAAAGTATGCTAGTAGTCACACCGGACAAGCATTGGAGTGAGCATAGTTTTTCATAAACTACTTCTGTCAAAATGGCACACAGGATGCTTGATTTTGCACATATCCCCACACGAATAACGGTGCCGTGCTATACTAACTATGTTATTAGTCCGTGTTCTTAAACTTGTGACAGTTTCTGACAGCAGTTGAAACTCTGCACTCACAGTTTGTCTTGCTCTGCCTTTCATTAACAGTTAACACGCAGCCTTTTTAAATTTGACAGACATCAACGATAAGTACCAAGTTCTCAGGTCAATAATGTCCCAATTATGCAATTACTCCAACACCCTGGGGAAACAGGCTGTCCAGATAATAAAGGACACTGGTGGGGTTAACCAGGGTGCTCTCATTAAATACCTTTTCCTCTTTGGCTTCAAAAAGTTCCCCAGTCGCAGTATTCTCAAATACTTAATTGCAGTAATCCAGTCTTTTCTTCACGCATAGGCTCTGACCCTCGTCGCCAAATTTTTAACAAATAAATGTCCTTAATGCAGTGGATGAGAACAGAAATGGTTTATTGAAGATATGTTCCAGATCAAGTTGATAGTATAGGAGTATATAAGTCCAATTGTAAAACCCCACCAGGAGCAGATGGATTCATGCTCAGCCTAAGATGTAACTGACTCTGCCTTTCAAGCATACACAACTAGAACACTCTGTGACATCATAGATGCATGCTGAGCAAGTAATAACAAACACTAACGAAGGACAGGGAAGATGGACAAGCAGGATGTAACAGGAGCCTGACCTTATTCCTCTAGAATTCTACTCTATATTTCGGGCAGAGATATGTGAAGATCTCTTGACAACATTTAGGAATGCCCAGCTCGGGTCAACTCCGGATTCCTGGCATTTGACAACCATTATCTTGATTAAAAAGAAGGACAAGCCAGCTTTGGATCCAGCTTCATTCCACCCAATTTCGCTCATTAATACGGACAGTAAATTGTATTAAAAAATCCTTGCTGCCAGACTGGCCGTAGTTATATCTCCCCTTGTTTCAATTCGTCAGCACGGATTTATTCCGGGGAGGGACACGGCGGATCATGTCCGTAGAGTTATAGCTTTGCTGGACTGGGCCCAAGTCACTGAGTCCCCCCTATGTTTAATCCTGTTGGATGCCGAAAAGGTGTTCGACAGGGTTGCCTGGGGCTTTTTGTGGAGGGTCCTGCAGTGGAAAGGCTTTAATCCCAGCTTTATTCACGCCATACAATCACTGTATATTAATCCTCGGGCAATGGTATCCATATCTGGTCTTCTTTCAAACACATTTGTAATTGGTAGGGGCACAAGGCAGGGGTGTCCGTGCTCACCCCTGTTATTTGACCCGTTTATTAACAAAATAGAGTCTTCTTTAAATATAGTACCCGTTAAGGTTAATTCATATGAATTGAAAGCATTGGCTTATGCCGACGATATTGCCGTTTTAACATCCAACCTTACAGGGGTTGGCAGATTCTTTTGGCCAAATATCAGGGTATAAGCTTAACATACAGAAAACCCAGGTTGTACAAACCACCAATATGGGTCAATCTGTTGCACCACTGGTTCAAAGTGCTAAATATCTGGGGGTTAACATCACTGCAGCAGTGGAACAACTACCTGAATTAAATATTCTTCCAGTCATTCAAACAGTCAAAGCTACGCTACGTAGATTAGACAAGCTACACCTTTCTTTATTTGGCAGAAGGAATGTTTTGAAAATGCTTTTGCTACCTACTTTTTTGTATTTATTGAGGACAATTCTGTTGGAATTTGCTCAGACCAGTCTAACGCGAGCAGCAAGCTGCTGTAATAGATTTTTATGGGGTTACCATTGCCCGCGGAGGGCGGCTAAGTGGATGCATCTGCCCCTGAATAGGGGGGGTGGTCAGTTCTGGATTTGGGGCCAGATGTAGGTCGGTTGGTAACGGCCGAAAATCGGTATTTTCGGCCGTTACCGACCGGTATTTCAGAAATGGTATGTAGGGCCCTTAATTTTACAGAATCGGTAAATTTACCGATCGGTAAATTTACCGATTCTGTAAAATACCGAATCGGTATTTTTACCGATTCGGTAAATTTGAGATGTAGGTGAGACTCTTCTGAGTCCCACAAGCCTTACAAAATCAGTATTTTACCATCAAATCCATTTTGATGGTAAAATACCGATTCCGGTGTGCATGCACATGTGTGCATGCACTCCTCTGCCATTTGACAGGCAGACCTGCCACATGGCACCCGAGCCTGTTTTGGGGGGCCAGAGGGTGTCAAAGTGACACCCCCTGCACCCTTGTGAAATTCGGTATTTACCGATTCGGTAAATACCGCACCGGTAATGCCCATTCATTCCTATGGGCTTCAAAGCCCATAAGAATGAATGGGCATTACCGATCGCTATTTACCGAATCGGTAAATACCGATTTTCTCCGATTCGGTATTCCAGCACATCTGGAATACCTACATACCCACCCCTCTGATTTACCGATTCATAATTACCGAATCGGTAAAATTCGGTAATTATGAATCGGTAAATCAATCCTACCTACATCTCGCCCCTGGTGTTGTATAACTGGGCAGCCCTGCTGCAATATCTAGCAGTACCTCTCTTTGGGCCCAGAGCTCCTTTTTTTACCAACTTGCTCCCCATCTATTTTTGAGATAGGGCTGGGTGAGGATGCAAAAGGGGTTTCTTCTTTCGGTTTTGGAGCCCAGTTATTACAAGAAGACCAAATTTAAGGTGATCCAGACAATGTATTCTGTCTGGAGGAAAATTCGCAGGAAATGGGCAATCCCAAACCTTAATTACTACATACCTTTGGCGGCCGCTAGGTTGCTTCCTTTTATTTTCCAAGACTTTGTTACTATCAGATGGAGAACACATGGGATTTGTACTTTGGGGGACTTTGCTCACGGCGGTACCATTGCTTCTTTTGCATTTTTAAAAGAAAAATTTGGCTTAGGTACACATGAATTTTTAAAGTATTTACAGATACGTAGCTATTTGGACAAACTCTTGAGAATTACTCCTTCAGCACTTCTTAAAAACACACTTATGGAACTTATTTTGGGAAGGGCTTGGATTGGGGCTGTCTATCAGTGCTTAATAACAGGTTTACCAGATGATCTCTCTGTTCAAAACATTAGATTGGACAATAAGTTAGGCAAGAGTGGCATTGATATCTCAGCATTATTGGAGCTGGCTAACTCAGTTTTAATTTCTGGGAGCCTAGGCTCCCAAAGTTATATAGCCCTTTTTGACCTCTATTTCACTCCTGCTAAGGTTTCTAAATGGAGTGGTACAAGGGGCCACTGCTGTCCAAGATGTGGTCAAGTTGCGGCTAACGATGTTCATATGTTTTTTGCATGTCCGAAATTGAATCTGTTTTATCAAGATGTTCAACTTTTTATAACTAATACTCTTAAGATCCCTAAGAGTATTTCGGCTGAGTTAGTCATAACAGGATCTGAAAATGACTGCTTAGTTACTAGATCAGCTCATGAAACTGCCTTTTTGTGTATTGTAATGGCTGTAATTCGTTTAACTATAACCGCTGAGTGGGTCAGTCCTAGTACCCCAACGTTTCTTAATTGGAGGGCAAGGATTTTGGCTCTGCACAATTTGGAATCAGCAGTATTTCAAAGGGGAGGGAGGAGGAGGCGAGAGAGGGGAATGAAAATATGGGCTTCACTTACAAACTGGCTGCATAACTGAGTTGTGTATTTGCTGATGCCTTTTTATTTTGGTCTAAATTTGTTTTATTTTGTGTATTCTGTAAAGTTGGCTGGAATATATTGTTTATGTATACAAGAGTAGAAACAAAGTATGTTTTCAAGCTGAAATAATAAAAAAAATTCAACAAAAAAAAAAGGACATTCAATAGTCAACAGCAACATCGGTGTTGCTCCAGACTCAGTCTCTGGGAGCTGGCATCACTCTTTTAGCCCAGAGGTGCAAGTCTTTGACACAGTCTAAAGGGGCAGGTCTGACTCTTTTAGCCTGTAGTAGGTGCCGTCTGCCGCCTCCTGCTAGGGCCGCAAGCCAATCCCCTGGGGTACCTCAGGGAGCCCTTTTTCAGCCCAAAGCCTATGAATATCTCTGAGGTATGGGAGCCTCAGGGCCTGTCACAACCTTCACAGGGGGCACCAATCAATTTACGTTACTCCACTACTTTCAGTCTATGTGAGCTGGTCTCAGCCATAGTCTGTAAGAGCTGGATCCAAGGAGCTAGGTCTTTTCATGTCAAGTTAAAGAGATGCCGGATTTTGCTGACCTGCCCTGCCCCGCCGAACACGCATACATGACCCAGGTCTTCTTATTTTAGGTTAAACAGTAGTCATATCCTGCTGACCCTCCACCCAGCACCACCCCCGCTCTGTTCAAGTGTGTGCGTACACATTTTTGTCTTTGGGAGCATGCCCCTACCATTTAATAATAAATCATTTTTTTGGGGCACAACTAAGCATGCAAGTGTTAACCAAACATGAATGCTCACAGTGTTGATTATCTACAATGTCTCTTGAAGCCATTTATAGTCCAATATATTCTATGGATTATCCTCAGAAAGATGAAAGGCTAAGTGGCCACCAGGATACAAACCGGCGATGCGGAGGTCAAACATGGAACCCTGTTGTAGATGCTTTAATCCACAAACAACAGGACCAGGCTATGTCTACATTTCTGATTATAGTTACACAATAAATACACCAAAGATGGGTAACCATCAGATGTTTGTTCCTCAGGGCCCACGTTGGATGCAGGGGTTTTCATCCAGGATGGGTCAGGCCTTATTACAGGCCACTGTTTGTTCCTGTCTGTTGTATGTACAACTCCTAGAAGAGATCAGTAAAAGAAAGTCAGTCCAGTGGGCACAGTACCTGTCCCTTCATGTTCAGATGTGGGTGAGGGCAGGTCTCTGTGGTGGGCACAGACTCTGCCCCTTCTCTGCAGCGGTGGGTTAGAGGAGTTCCCTGCTGTGTGTGCAGTACCTGTCCCCATCTTTGACTGAGGTGCGTGAGGGGGATCCCTGCTGTAGATACATAAGCATCACCATCCTTTTCACGGGTGGGTCATAGGAGTTCCCTGCAGTGGGCACCATGCCTTCTCCCTCCCTGCATTGAGGTACGGGGAGGGGTGGGTAGGCCTTCCACTGCAGGTTTTTGTTCGTTCCAGGCTGTTGGGCCTGTAACTGCCCCATTTCTATTCAGGTGCACAGTTTTAATTCCTGTGCTTTGGGTACAGAAACCCCTCCCTGTGTTGAGGTGGGTGATGGAAACGAGTCCAATTTTGTGCACTTTCGTGGGATGCTGAAGACCTGGCTCTTTAATCAAAAGATCCTCTCCCATATTTGTTTGACCTATGCAGGCGGCGCTGGGAAACCCTTGGGTAGCTGAGCGCCTTATAAATTAAAAATAATAATAATAATAATAATAATGGGAGTTCCTTTCTGTGGGCACGGAACCCATGGGTGGGCCCGGCTGTTGACAGTTGACTCTAATCTCCTCACTACAATGATTACAATTTGCTCATTGGGGGCTTGGGGCAGCCGTCACCTCGCACAGCTGCAAAGGTCCAAGATGCCTGCCTAGGTGGGAGGGTGGAGTGTTAACACCTTGAACAGGGCATGGAGGGGCACTTTGGGTCAAGGGTGCCTGCTTAGCAAGAGCTGCTGAAAAGGGGTCCACTTTGATGCACAACAGCCCAGGTTGAAGAGTCATCTCGATTTCTAGAGAGGGCAGCACACACCACACCTACAGTGGCCGTGAAGGAGTCACCATGCAAACTACTATCCGTGGGTCGAGGAGGGGGGTGGGTTGCTTTAGAAGGGTCCCTGGAAAGGGGCCATCTCACAGAGGTCCTCGGCCTGGATCTGAAGGGCTCTGGCTAAACTGGATAGCACAGGACTGACTAGTTGAGGTAGCCAGCGAGGGGGAGGGGGCCTGAGGAGTGGAGTGAGACATGGGGTCGGGGAGTGGGTGTAGGTAGTATGAAGGTCTCAGCAGTTTATGGTAATAGGAACCCAGTAGTAAAATGATGCAAAGTGGAGAGTATACGTCTGACATCTCCAGGCTGAAAACAAGATTTGCCTAAAAGAGGCAGTAGATGGTTTTTGCAAGCATTTTTCACAAGAGATTGGGTGGCAGAGATAGACACCGCACTTCTGTGCAGAAGGCTTCGATGTCCTAGAATTTACAAGACGTTATATTTATAGCAGAAGGGATTATCCTGTGGTACTTTACAACGAAGGTCCAACTCGCTATTGTGATAAAAGCCCTGAAGAAGCCCGTGTTGGGCGAAATGCGTTGGCTGTGGATGCACTGAAATGAAATAAAATATTTATGATCTTCAAAAATCTGCGTGAACGTCTATCACTCCTGTCTTTTCTATTGTTAAATTGCATGGCATTTTTAGCCAGAAAGTGTGAATTCAACGTTGCCTCTCCAAATGTGTGTTAAAAGGCTTTTGCAAGTTCACATGGAGTCCGTCTCACCCCCAACAGAGAGCTGGGACATCTGTGCATTAAGAGTGCATGGTAACTGGAAGTTGGGGGTGGGGGCTGTTGAGAAGGAAAAATTCATAGGGAAGCAAAGTATAGCCCCAAAAACGTTACTCCTGGCGTGTTCATTCCCCTTCAGTTCTACCGAAGATCTTCCCAATGTTGGAAAATATTTAGAAATAAATTTGCATACCTTCTATTCTTGATGACAGCACAGAACGTTGCCCGGGCTCCAGATGGATGATACTTTGCCTCATATTGAGCACAGCTAAAAACTGAATGCTTCTCTGCCCAGTGATGTCATCAGTGATGCCACTGACCATGTAATGAGTGATGTACTTTGTGAGGTCATAAACAGTGCATTGTAGGGACATAAGATATAGTTAGCTCAGGTAACTATAACGTCTGACTTTCAGTGGTTTTGTAAGAGTAAACTCTGAGCCTAACTATAACGTCCCGGTAACCTTGAGTTTTTTCAGGGAATTTCTAAGGTTCTTTTAAATTCTATTTCCTAAATATAGCGTCACTGTAACATTTGGTTTTTTGAGTGAAATTCCATGTTTTTTAATGCGTAGTTGCATTTGCAGAGTTGTGGAGAAAGGATGCGGGGCTTCTGACCATCTCTCAGGGATCAGCCTTACTGGAGGTAACAGGAGGGCTTCTGGGTCCCAAAGAACATACGGCATCCAAGAGGACTTAAACCCCCAACTAGCAGTGCGCCAGGAGGCACATTTGCAGAGTGGTGAAGAAAGGGAGCATGGTCTATGAAGTCCTCTCAGCAATCCCACTCTTTGGCACTTACTGAAGGTAAAAGGAGGGCTATTGGCCCCCAATGACGGTTTGAAGGCAAGGGGACTTGATCCCACAACCAATTGTGCATCAGAAGGAACGTTTTTAGAGTGTTGGTGAAAGGGAGCGGGTTCTTCGGCGACTTGAAACTTGTTTTTTAAAATGTATTTTTATTTATTCAAGGAGGGGGAAGCGTACCTTTTCTCCTTTCTTAGTTGATCTCAAACTTAGTTTTGTATTTACTTGATTTCACTGCAATTAAACAATTTACATAATTAATATACAATTTAATAAATAATTGCCAAATAAAAAATAATTGTTATTTATTACAGAATTAATTTCCCACCCTATCCCTCATAAACCTTGCAGCCCATGCCTAAGATACCACTAAAATGAATAAGTATAATTCAATTAACATAATTAAAGATCAATTAAATAATACATTAAAAATTAATAATGTATTCTTTATTAATTATTATTTAAAACACTTCCCACCCTACACCACTAGAAAACCAGCAGCCCAGGCCTAAAATATAACTAAAATATATAATTGCTCCTCAATATACATAATTATGAATCAGTTAACATATCAATAACATTAATAACTAATTGTGAACACAATTACTGAATTAACTTGCCACCCTATTCCCCTACAAGCCTAGCAATCTGCGCCTAAAATAAAACTAAGATAAATCAGTATGACATACTGTAAATATGTAATATCCATCCCCTTCTTAAACATTATTATCAAATAGATAAGTATTACTTAATTACCTTCCAACCCTATCCCCCTACAAACCCAACAACCCACTACAATACTGTAAATTATTATTAGGAATTCAATAAAAAAATCGAAATCACTTAAAAGTACAAGCCATATTTAAAAAAATGAATAACAATGATTTTAACAATAATACCAAATGCAATTAATATATAAACTGAAACACATTAAAATAATTTTAAAACTATATTTTTTCAACTATATTATTGAACACAATATTAACAAAACATCACAATAGTTTTATCTCAATATTTTTCCCTTATATTTCTGTCTCACGATATAAACAACTCAATATCTTGACTAGACATCCACCTGTGACACTCCAAAGCTGCCATGGATTCCATTATCAGCGACATGGGGCAGATGACATTGCTGACTGCAAGTTCAGCGCCACGTGGCTCTCTGTCCTTCCCAAAAATGTCATGGATTCCAGAATTAGCGCCCGTCACTAATGAGATGGCACAAACCTACAGAGTGACTCGACGACCAGCAGCACGTGGCCTGCTGGGCTACCTAAGGTCAATGGTGGCATTCTTAAGATAGTAATACAAATATTTTTTCCTAGGCCACAGAAAATCTAAAATGAGGTTACCTAAACCAACAGATGAAGTTGTTCTCTCTCGAGTTGCCTATTTTCGAGGGTCTGTGTTAACCATCTGACATGGGAATATTTGCACAACTAATATTGGGTAGCTGTCTCTAGTAAGGTAGACGAGTGCATCAATATGCATACCTACGTAGGCTCTTCCTTAATTCTACAGCGACGTATTATACTACAATGTTCATTTTTCATTCTAGATCATCATATCCCGATGACCGACGCCACTCTGTCTTCTGTACATGCCCATACTATATTATCACTAATTACTGGCCATTACCAATATTTAAAGGTAACCTATTGTGCTATATATGCTAGAGTTAATAGTTTTTTCTTTTGGTGATTATTCACTGACATTCTATATAGGGGTTTGCACTATAGAATGAGACCTGATATTCCATTACTGTTCGTTTGCAGATATATATAGTAGTAGTAAAATCAAAGTTTATTTAGACAATAGTCTATAAACCATACACAAGACCATGGATCCACTTAGCAATAGAAATTTTACATCATAATTAATTTTAACACTCAATACACATTTAAAACCATAAAAGCACTAAATTGAAATTTTCCATTATTTAAAAATCTTAAAATCTTAAAATTTCCCAACTTCCTTGGTTGTCTCCATTACAGTTTCTCTTATCGCTTTCAAAAAATTTCGCCAACGCAATTGTGATATCTAAAAACGACATTTCAGTAAGGAGAACAACAGCCTCTGATCGTGTATTCACCTTATACTTTAAAAATATTGGACGTAGAAACATTTTACGCACTGTTAAAATCCATGTACAGTCCAGTAGTATATGTAAAATATCATTCTTCACACCTAGGCCACATTTACAAATACCATCAGGTTGGATCAGGGCTACTTTTAATTTACTATCGATCTTCCATGGATTTAAGCCTACCCGAACCTTCATGATTTCGTACCTTAACCATTTACTGGGTAACACATCCAAATAAGGAAACCGGACCTCCTTTTCCCATTCATTCCTTACCCAGTTCACTGATTTTTTCAACTTCAGGTACTCTAGATCTTGTGATCTAGAATATTCATGCCCTCGGTCCCTGAGCATTTTCTTAGTAAAAACTAAGTCCAATAAGGGTTGCTCGAGGGTCAACTTTAATTGCGCAGTTACTTGCTGAAGGGTTTTCCTCACTTCCCGTGCCCAATGTAAACTGCTTGCTTGTATTTCCTTTCTGCACCAAATTGACAACTTCTGTTCACCACCGGGCGTCTGACGGTTCCAAAATCTTAGCAATGACATTTGTGCCTTTACCTCCCATGCCGTCAAGCCTACCTCCAATCTAATAGCTTGCAACATGGAACCGTTAGGTAGAGATAACAGCATTTTAATTATCTTTCCTTCCTCCCGGTCCCAACCCCTTTTACCACTCAGATAGAGCACTTCAGCGCCGTAGAGAACTTGTGGGGGTATCATAGCTTCAAATGCCTTTAGTAGCGGTCTGTGAGACATGTCATCATAGTCCTTATTGAATTTTTTCAATCCACAGACCGATGAGGACGCCTTTGAAGTTTGTGCCACCACGTGGGTATTCCACTTTAATGCACTGTCAAACCAAAGGCCTAGATATTTATATTTATTTACTACCTCTAATTTGTCTAAACCTAAAAACCATTTAAAATGTTTTACCCTCTTCCCGAAACATAGGATCTTTATTTTCTCCATATTCACCGATAGAAACTTTTTCTCACAATATATTTTAAAGGCATTTAATTTCCTTTGGAGGCCCATTTCAGTTTGGTCCACGATCACTAAATCATCAGCATATAAAAGGCATGCAACTTTATTATTATTCACGCGTGGGCTCGCACTCTTTTCAATTTCCAAAACCACGGGAAGATCTGCTAGGAAGATTGAAAAGAGCAAGGGTGCCAAAACGCACCCTTGTCTCAAGCCATTCTTTACAGGGATTTTCTGCGTTAATGAGCCCGTTGAATCTCTAATGACCTGGGCCCAGTTGTCACTATGTAATTCTTTTAGAATATTTATTATGCCCTCCGGCAATGCATAATTTTCTAGCACTTCCCAAAGGCTGCTTCTATCTACTGAATCAAAGGCCGCTCGGAAATCGACGAAACAGCAGCATAGTTTGCCGTTTTGTTCAATCGATTACCTAGCTAAGGCCCACAGGGCAAAACAATGATCAATCGTGGAGTGGCCTTTTTTAAACCCACCCTGTTCCACTGGTACGATTGACCGAAGATCCGCCCACTCTTTTAGCTTACCGAGTATCATCTTAGCAAAAATCTTTTCTCCTATATCTAATAGGTTAATTAGTCTGTAGTTTTTAGGGGCATGTACATCTCCTTTTTTATGCAGAGGCCTTATTATTGCACCCTTCCAGTTTGCAGGTATTACCCCTTGCTCAAGTATTAAAGTAAACATTTTTGAGAAAAATTCCGCCCACCAGGGCTGGTTTGAGTTTAAGATCAGGGCCGGCATATCATCCGGGCCTGCCGCTCTAGTTAAATTTAAAGTCCTAATTATCCTGAGGACGTTTATTACTGAGCAATCATGTTTCAGATCCTCTACTAGATCTCTCCACTGCTTTGGTACCAAATTATCCGACAACCTCCCCGGGGCATACAATTTCTGAATATGCTCAGCCCATGCATCTTCCTCTACTACACAGGTCATTGGTGTAATCAAGGGTTCCCTGGCTGACTGTATTAGCTTCCAGAATTGCCGTAGGTTCTTATTTTCAATGGTTTCCAATAATTTGCCCTAGCAAGATTCTATATGAATCCTTTTTACATTGCGGATTAACATATTATATTCTCTCTTTATTTTTAATAAGTTTTCCGCCTTTGCTCGTGTAAATTTTTTGCGTAGGCTACGCTCTTCTCTCCTAATTTCTCTTTTTTTCATTAAACAATCCTGATTAAACCATGTTCCTTTCTTACTTTGAGTATTTCCTTTCTTGTTCTGTTCTTTTGCAGGGGGCCTTAGTTCTATACTTATACTTTCTACTATTTGTTTTATTTTTTTCACAAACCAGGATAGGTCTTGGCCCTTCAGACAACCTAGCTGAATCTTATGTTGCAGGCTTACTAACTTCTCTATTGATTTTTCAGATAACCTAGTGGTCATCCGCTTCGGGTACTCTGTCTCTTGCCAGATAACTCTGTCGCAAACCATGTATTGTGCTATTTCCAATTCTAACTTTATTAGATTGTGATCTCTACATTCCATGGGGTTGATGCTAAAATCTTTCACTAACTCGAAATTCCATGCCGGCAAAAACACTTAGGGCCAGATGTAGGTAGGCTTTTACCGGGTGGTAACGGCCGAATTCGGCCGTTACCACCCGGTAAAAGCAATTTGACATGTAGGTCCCTGTAATTTACAGACTCGGTAAATTTACCGGTAGGTAAATTTACCGAGTATGTAAAATACCGAGTCGGTATCATTACTGATTCCGGACAATTGGTATGTAGGTGGGACTCTTCTGAGTCCCACAAGCAGTACCACATCGGTATTTTACCATCAAATACTACTTGATGGTAAAATACCGTTTCTGGTGTGCATGCACATGTGTGCATGCACACCTATGCCATATGACAGGCAGACCTGCCCTTAGGGCAGGTATGCCTGCCACATGGCACCCGAGCCTCTTTTGGGGGTGCCAGAGGGTGTCAAAGTGACACCCCCTGCACCCTTGTGACAGTCTGTATTTTCCGATGTGGTAAATACCGACCGGTATATGCCCAATCAATCCTATGGGCTTCAAAGCCCATAGGAATGCATGGGCATTAACTGGTCGGTATTTACCACATCGGAAATTACCGACTGTTTCCGAATCGGTAATTGCACATCTGCAATTACCTACATCTCGGTATTTTTATTTTCCGACCTCTTAAATACCGAGTCGGTATGACTCGGTATTTAAGAGGTCGGTAAATAAAAATTACCTACATCTGGCCCATAGTCTATTGGGCAATTATGTGCCCCATATTTAAAAGTTTTCTTTGCCGGGCGGTCCTGGACTATCCTTCCGTTTAAACAAAAGAAACTTTTATTTGATAAATAGTTGCCCAATTCCACCGCATCTGTAGAGGTTTTTGTTTCCATAAACTCTGCATTTTTTATATCATATGCCTCTCGAATTTCTGAGTACCATTGGTCTGACAATTTTGGATTTAGTTTATGGTTAAAATCTCCCGTTAACACAATCAGGTCATTTCCATACATATCACAAAGTGTATCCATATCATTCTTAAAATGTAACAATTCGACCCCATATTCCTTTGTTGAATTCCATTGCATATACACGTTTAGGATCAGTATAAATTTATATTTCTTATCCGCAAATGTGGTTTGGATTCTGCAGGCAAGAAGCCACTTACACTTTACAGATATCAAAATGGTTTTAGTTGTTAGAGTTGTTGATATCATTGTCAACAAGCCACCTGCGGGGCGCCCAAAGTTCGATTTTACAGCTGCACGGTGGACTTGTCGGAACCCTTCAACTATTTGGGGAACATCACAGAGCCAGGTCTCTTGTATACAAATAGCTTCGTTCTTTTTTGCAAGTTCTTTCACAATTTCCCGTTTTAAAAGTGTTCCCAATACATTTATGTTCCAAGAGACCAATTGTATGCTCTGTGGCTGCCCCATTGCCTATTCTACATCACTTAAAGGCCCATTCACTACTGAATCTTCCCTGTAACTATATAAAGGTCCTGCTAACCTGGAGGTGTTACTCCAATTCTTCCATGCCTCCAACATATCTGTATTGTTCATTACTATATTAAAGTTTTCTCTCCCTTCCTCTATTTCCTCCTCGGGGAGCCTCACCTGCCTCTTGCTTAGCCCCGCATGATATCTTAAGAAGGGTTTCTGCTGGGGCACCTTAAACACTGGCACTAACTCTTCTTTGGGCACTAGACGAATCCCCTCTTTACGGATTTCTTGCTCTGCGTTTTCTATTGCGGACGTCACCAAGCCCGAATAAAGCTGTACTTTAGTAACTTCCTTGCCATCCCCAATTGTTTCGAATCCCACTATTCTTAGATCTCGAGTGCTTATTCCACCTAAATTTGGGCAATGGGCAAAAACCTTGAGTAGGTGTGCTCTATTTAAATACCCACTCTTTTTAGATTTTTTGCCACCCCTTCCCAATTTTACGTGTTCAAAATAAAGCCACTTATTCCCTCTGTCAACCACTTCTTCTGGCTTTGTAACACCTTGATAATGTAGTGTATTTAATCTAGGTATCACTTTAGGGCTACTTTCCCGGTTTGCATTACTTTTATTTTTGATGGGGGGCAACCGAGCCTGTGTCTTTGCTAATTTTGAGGTTACATGAATCTTCTTATCCTGTTGGGTTTGCTTCCCATTATACTTCTCTTTTTTTACTGATAAGATGGCCTCTTTCTCAAAATCAATACCTTTCTGAACCCTCATTATTTTATTTGATTGAGACTTAAGCTTATGTGTTACCTCTTCTAATGACTCCTTCCTCCCCTTTCCTTTTTTCGTCGCTCTTAAATTGAATTTTCTTTGTGCCTCCCTACCTGAATCTTTATTCGTTTAGAGTGACCATAATGCCTATATTCACCTCTCCTTTTTACCAACATTGGCCATTTTGACACATAAACTTCATGGCCATCAACGTGAGCTTCATCAACTTGGCTTACAAATGGGATATCGGCTAATCTATCATCCCCTCCCTCCCTTGACCCGTAGCCACCGTGTCTATGACAGGTCTCAACATTGAAGGCATTTGACCTCTAATGCTCTGTAATTCTCCCTCAATTTTAGAGAGATAAGATTTTTGACTTTTCAGGACATCGTGGTTTAGCATTGTTATTTCTAACAATCCATGTAGCGATTTTTGCACCATTAACATCATTTCTAACATTGAAACTGCCGGGGATTCTGATACTTCCAAGTTTATATCCAGTGACCGGTTTTCCCCATTTGTGACACTGCTTTTGTCCAGATCTTCCTGGTCATTGACTTCCCCCAAGACATTCTTTACAAATCCAACTGGACAACCGTCTGGGTTATGGGCAGAATCATCACTATGGTTAAGGGCCTGACTATCTTCCTCTTTCTCTTCTGCTACCAGGTTGGTTAATCTTGGGGAGGAAGAAAGTCTTGGTGACATTATTATCCCCTTCTGCCCTGTCAAGGATAGGACTGATCGGTTCACCAAATCTATGGAGTCTACCAAATGCCCATCGAATATTAGGGAGGATCCTTCTTTCCATGTTTCTTCCATTTCTTCCGTTTCTATAGTTTTTGAAGGAGAAAAAACCTGTTTAAAATGCTTTCCCACGAACTCCTTAATTGTACTAGATGCTATGCTCCCCTTACTTCCTCCGTGTTGTACTTCCTTGGGAGCCTTGGGAGTTTTTCCTTTTAATTTTTGGGAGCGTTTTGATTTTTCCTTTACCCTTCGGGGAGAAGGACTCTCCTGGGTAACCTGTTGATTATCCCCATTCAGTTCTGCCTTCTTTGTATTCCCTAATGTGCTTTTATTTTTCCATGGCGCCATTTTATTCCCTCTGTTTTTTCTCTCAGCACTTCAAACAGAGTCGAATTTCTTAAATTATTAAATTAAAATAACTAATATTTCACTTCACTTACCTCTGTTGTGCCTACTTCTTGTGCTTGCGCTCTTGCCCGTGCCCTTTTCCGTTTTTCTTTTGTAGGGTTCTCACTTTTCTCTCCACTCAAGGCTTTACTTATTTAAGGTTATGTTTGAGGCTAAAAAGTCACTCAAAAGAGACACCCAAGCAAGCTCCTGCTTCCTTGCCCCTAGTTCCTTGCTCCCTTGCCCCCCCCTCTACCTTCCCGTACTTCAAATGGGCTCAGGCAGAGGCGTGGGAGTTCTTGCTTGATTCTTTATTTTTAAACAAGATTCTGCCTGCCCGTGTCTGTGAATTCCCGAGACACTAGCAAGCCTCAGCAAATCCTTAGTGAAATAGCTGCGTGACGGGTGGAAAGTTTCTGGCGCCGATTCTATAGATCGTCACACTTCAGCAAGTACCCGGGCTCCGAGCTCCTTTTTACCTCGGTGCTCGTCTCGCTCATTTACTCGCGCCCAGCCAAGCGCCTCAATTATCCTTAGTGTTCGCGTTCCGCGCTCCGCTTCCTTAGTTAGCCCGTTTGCTTTCCGCTTCACGCTTTTCACTTTTTACGGAACTCTGCTCCTGCTCCGGTTTTCCACCTCCAGCGTTCGTTGTTCGGCGTCCGTTGGGTTTACAGAGCACGCATGCGCAAACACACCTTCGGCAACAACAGAGATCGTCAGTCAGAGGTCAGAGCGCCCGTCACTAATGAGATGGCACAAACCTACAGAGTGACTCGACGACCAGCAGCACATGGCCTGCTGGGCTACCTAAGGTCAATGGTGGCATTCTTAAGATAGTAATACAAATATTTTTTCCTAGGCCACAGAAAATCTAAAATCAGGTTACCTAAACCAACAGATGAAGTTGTTCTCTCTCGAGTTGCCTATTTTCGAGGGTCTGTGTTAACCATCTGACATGGGAATACTTGCACAACTAATATTGGGTAGCTGTCTCTAGTAAGGTAGACGAGTGCATCAATATGCATACCTACGTACGTAAGGCTCTTCCTTAATTCTACAGCGACGTATTATACTACAATGTTCATTTTTCATTCTAGATCATCACATCCCGATGACCGACGCCACTCTGTCTTCTATACATGCCCATACTATATTATCACTAATTACTGGCCATTACCAATATTTAAAGGTAACCTATTGTGCTATATATGCTAGAGTTAATAGTTTTTTCTTTTGGTGATTATTCACTGACATTCTATATAGGGGTTTGCACTATAGAATGAGACCTGATATTCCATTACTGTTCGTTTGCAGATATATATATATGGTCACTATTTTCCATCAATAGAATAGTGCATCAGTGTTAAGCTTTTCATATATCCTTAAATCGTTACTACACCTCTGGACTCCTGGAATCAGGTATTATATTGGTATCCCTATAAGTTAGTGTGTGCGGCGTTACTTAACAATATGAGTGTCACTCAACAGTATGAGCCCTTTTGACTCATACTTTGTCTATTCCAGGCAAATCAACTTTTATGTGCACATCATTCTGGTCTTTCGCGGTGAAGAAGCTGTGACTTTCTTCTTGTCTCTCTTATCATCAGGTATACATGTTTACATATTTTCAGGTTTTTAGCATAGGTATGCTCCCTAATGACTATTCAGCTGAAACATATGGGAACTTACATTTTGCAATTAATTGCTTTTTCAGATTCATCTTTCCCTGTGGCTCAGGTTTTTAATGTAACAAAATTATCGTCAAATTCTGAACTTCTTGAAGCACGTCTTGTTAGAATCCGGTATTTATGCCATTAAGTCATAGGCCAGTGTTTATCCATGGCATCGGTGATAATTAACTAGCAAAATCCTACTTATAGAAGGACGCTTATCTAGTTTCTCATTTTCTCATTTTTTTCTCTGTAGTATTCCTATACCATTCTTACTCTGACTTTCAAGTATTGTCAATATATATCAGCAGCCCGTCAGCTGTATAGGTAAGATTCCATCTTCTTGGCTCCTTGAACCTTTTGGGTGACATTCACTTTCTTCTTCTTTTTTTGATTTATGCACTTTCTTATATCTACTCACGTTTACGATTTTCTTTGTCACACAAATTACCACGTGCTTACATTGTTTTTCCTCTCTCTGAAAGTGATGTTATTAGAAAAACACTTAGCATCACGCTGTTTTTAGGCATGATCACATCCCTTAAGTTGGAAGTCTAATCTTTTCTTGCACCGTCAGTTGCTACCTTGTATATTGTAAATTGTATCAATTTGTTGTGCTTGATTGACTTATATTCTCTTTTAGAAACATCTTGGTGCCCTCCTGAAGAAGGGGACTGTTCGCCGAAACGCGCGTTGAGTTTGTCACCACTTATACAGACATTGTTGAATATCTTTGTTTGGAAACAAATTTTGCTATTGTCATGTATAATTATATGCTTTTTTATTAATAATATGTTTTTACAAATTATGTTATAAGAAGATAAGGGTTGTAAAACTCCCTTTTATACTGTCCACTTTCTGTTTAACTATTCATGTATATTGTTTTATATTTGTCTTTTTGTGCTTTTAATCCCCAAAAAAAAGGAATAAATAATGCTTTTTATACTCTAAGTTATTGTCTGTCAAATATACTTCGAGGTAGCAACTTCATTTGTTGGTTTAGGTAACCTGATTTTGGATAGGTTTTCTGTGGCCTAGGAAAAAATATTTGTATTACTATTGTTGCCCTGTCCTAGGTATTATATCCAGACTCAGGGGGTCCCTTGTTTTATTGGCATTCTTAAGATAATCAGGGGGATATTCACAAAGAAGTGGTGGTGAGAGGCGTTGGCCTCCTTGGCTTCATGCCTCTCACGGCCACCTCGGAAACTCCAGGCTGCACCCTATTCACAAGAATGTGGTGCAGCCTGGCATTTCCCCCTTTCGAGGGAGCTAGATCTCACGACTTAACACCAGAACAGACACCCTTGCGCCAGAGCGCAAGGGTGTCTGCGAGCAGGGAGGTTTGTTAATGTACAGGAAGGTGTCCCTTCCTGTACATTAACAAACCGAAAATGCCAGTTTGCCTTCTCCATGTGTGCTGCTACATGCAGCACACATGGGAAAATCAAAAACAATGTTTTTCTCCTCGTTTAGCCACATTAAGACCTGATTTTTCTAGGTCTAAGTTTGACGCTGCCACCTAATATCGCCGCCCTTAATAATAGGCGGTAGAGTCAAACTCAATGGGTGTTGTGGTGGTACGTTCACCGCAACACCCACTGCATGCCCGTTTCACGCTAGGTTTAGCGTTAAAGGAGCCCTATTCTCAAGGCAGCGTTAAGCCACTTAATGTGGCTTTAAGCAACGTTAAGTACGCCACAGGAATGTCAAAAAAATGACGTTCCTCTGGCATTAGGGGCTTGAGAATATGCCCCTTAGTCCCTCCAACAGGGAAGCCTTATCCCTGGCAGAGAGGTAAAGAATCATTTAATAGCATTTTGTGGAAACATATTGCTGCCTTAAGTGCATTTGTACGTCCTCTGATCCACAGGAGCTATACTCCCGGTAAGACACCAGGCGAAGACTGGGAGTGGCACAGCTCACGCGGGCTGTCTGTCATGTTCCCCTTCCAACACAATGGCTGCTCGGTTTCTTTTTCACGTCTCGGCATTATTGTACCATTGATATGCCCTGCTGCAAAAATATAGGAGAGGATTCAGACATTCCCGAGCTGCATATTAAAACTAGACGATGTGATTCTCTGCTGTGAGCATATTGGTTAACACATTTCAACTGTTTACTTCCGAAAACAATACCAACGTTATTACGCAGTTTTCACGCACGTACTTACGTTTCTGAGAACTTTTAATACATTTATTCCCCCTCATATCTGTTGCCAGGTTTTTAAACGAGAATATTGCCTATGATTAATTTCGCTGGCATGATCTTTTTATCACTGCAGTTAGAAATGTTATAAATTTGATAGTAATCATATTTCCTACCCTATTTTAAGCCAGCAATGGCGCTATTAGTCTTCTATTTAACAGCAGTGAGAGGCTGCATTGTCATCTTTGGTTATTACGAATATTATTCACATAAATGAGAATAACATTTCATTTTTGGAGGGATAAAAATGAATACATTGGGACACTGATTTCCAGGCTTTACGTGTGAAAACATTTAATTACCACACTTTATGTGAGGTTTCCTTTTCACAGGAAAACATTCAGATATATAAATACAAGCTGCGGTATTGGCATGTACATTAAAAAACCTAATTTGAAGGAAGGCTGTTTACTCCCACATTAATAACTAATAGTTTATAAGATTCACACTCAGATAAATATGTATCTTATACATTGAGGTACACTATTTTCTTGCAGGTTCTCATACTGTTGCAATATTTGACCCTTTCATACATTTGGTGGACCAGCAATAAATATTCCTGGCAATGTGCCCTGAAGACAAAAGCAAAGCACACTTCCCACATCTCTGCAGACGCTGATATGACTCCCAGAAGATGATTGTTGTGTGTAAAAGTACATTTTAATGTACTAGCGCGTATGTTACAAAGTAGAGAGCCTCTGCGAACCACGGATGTCAACATTTAAATATATGCATGCACCAGAAACTATTATGGTTATTCATAAACAGGGTGGTGTGCTTCGGGATTGACAGCAGTGGGAGATTTGTATGAAGATAACGTTCTGCTGCCATTCGTGAGTGCTTTGATCTCCCTCGCGGGGATTATCTGCTGCATGCGGCCTTGGTATCAGCTATTCAGCGGTGATGGAAGGGGGGACTGTCTGAACATCAATGGCTTGCCAGTACGTGGTGCTGGCGGCTGGTACCATTAAAGCTGTTACTTGTTTATATCACCTGATGACCTATGAAAAGTCCCCCCACCCCCCTTCTGGGGATGAAGCAAAAATGGGAGGAGGACATGGAAGGGGGAATTCCTGACAACGTCTAGGCTGAATTGCTTGAGCGCCCAAGGAAATGTTCCAGGAACACCCGATTTCAACAGATTACATTTTTGTTATTTTGCACAGAGCTTATCTCACCCCAGTCAAAATTAAACAATATTTTAAAACGCTTGCAGCACCCTGCCCCCGCTGCAATGGAGAGGGAGCGGATTTCCGCCATATGATGTGGGACTGCCCCCGGATTGGGCCTTATTGGCCTTATTGGTGGGAAGTGTGGACAATACTTTGTGATGTTACGGAGCGGGATATTGAATTTGGTATTGGTCCATGTTTATTACATTGGTTGCCCCATACTTCTAAGACAAAAATAACTAGTAAATGTATAGACCTGGGGCTGGTCCTGGCCAAAAGGAAATTACTACTCATTGGAAGGCTCAGCAGGGGCCGAGATTGCAGAGGTGGAAGGCTGAATTTATCCGGTGGGCAGAGTGCGAGGCGGTTCTCCGACTGCAAGCGGCTGGTCGAGCTCATAGTGACAAGGCAATGGAGACTGCACTCTGGTGCAAGGGTGTCTGCGTTGGCACTAAGTTGTGTAACTTAGCGCCGTCGCAGGGGGAAACGCCAGGCTGCACCATATCCTTGTGAATATGGTGCAGCCTGGCGTTTCCAAAGTGATGCCACTTCCTAGGTAATATGCCCCTGGGTATTTTAGTAGATAAAGTTTTCATGCTTAACTTAGAGGCAATATGTAAAGTATTTCTGTAGCACACAAACAGTAATGAAGTGAAACCATAACACCTGAAAATTCTCAAACCAATTTAGAGAAATAGAGTATATTTGAATACATTATTTGACACCAAAACGACAAAAATACAAATAGTAGTACTGAAGTTATGAATTATTAAACATTTTAGTAAAACCTAGTGCCTAAAAGTTGAAAGCACCAACCGGACATCTAGTCACACGAGACCAAGTGAAAGTCAAAAAATATGGCCAACCGCTATGGAGCGCAATAGGGTACAAGAAGTAGATTGAGCACAGTCAGCTGCTACCATTCGGACTTAGAACAATTCTTGAGAAAAATGTTCTGAGAAGGTGAAGTGTAGAGGGGTAAGGCTGCAGCAGTTGTCTGATGATGGAGCATCATCGCCAGATTGCCCTGGGTCACAGATGTTTTGAAAATGTTTATGCTCGGCCTGATTTAGATCTTGGCATAGAGGTTACTAAGTCGCAACAGTGATGAATATCCTGTCTGTCGAAAAATGAGTCCCATTATATCCTATGGGATTTATATTTTGATGAATAGGATATCCATCACCATTGTGATAGAGTCACCCATCTAGCAAGATCTAAATCAAGCCCTAAGTGTCTTAAATGGAATTCAAAAATCTCCAGCGGGACTTGGTAAAGGGCTGTAGCTGAAGAAGGTTAATGAGGTCGGATACCCCTTGGTGAAGGACCGCTGAAATGGATTTGCTGCTGTGGAGAAGTACATAGTGGAAGAAACTGGGAGGTCAATCCGACCAGTGATGCTCCTCAGGCATATATGCTAGCAGATTGATCCTGTTCTGCTCCTGGTTCTCAGAGCTGTTTTTAGTCAAACAAATTTCAAGTCCCCACTTTGTATTGTTGCTATCTGGGCACCTTTAGCACCACTTCTAAGGGTGCAGAACTGGAGGTGCTCCACTCTGAGGGTCACAAGGAGAAAATGGAGGAAGCCTTTTGTATCCTGTGGCTCTGAACTAGCCCTTGAGTCACTCTGGTAGTCTTGGGTGCAGGTGATGATTTAGGGCTCAACAGCAAGCCTGGCCTTTTAGGGTTCAAGACTGGAATACTAACAGAGGTTCAAGTAGAATATTGAAAGTAGGGGAAAATATAACTTAACACACTCAAATAATTTGTAAATTACACAGGAAAGAAAACAGTTTTTAAAAAACAGCATAATTTCAGACAAGTGATACCCCTAACCAAATTAAATTATTATATAAATATAGAAAATGTATTAGAATAATTAGGAATAAGAGCAACAGTAAGACAATAATGGTGCTCAACAAGTTACACAAACAACCGTAAAGACAATGCACTGTGTAATTAAAAAAGTGGCTGAGGAAAAAATATACAAGTAGGTAGTTTGGACAATACAAAAGCAAAGATGCGTCTTCTTCAATTACGGCCACAAGTAGGCGTTGACTGTGTTTTGACCACATTAGGATTAGATGGTCATCATCAGGACAAAACAACAATGAATATCAGAGCGTCCAAAAGTAAATTCAATAAATATCTAAAAAACGTAATATGAACAGGAGTGTCAGGAAAGTTAAAATAAATGTTGGGGTCATATAGTAGCTCAAGATGAGTTGTTCTGGCCAAATCAGGAACAAGGGAAACAATAAGAGGAGACATTAAAAATTTAAGACAAAAGAAGAAAAATATTTAAGACAAAAGAAGAAAAAACAGAAGAAAAAAGTTTGTGAAAAGTTGATGACTACAGAATCAGTACTCAAAGCGATCCCAAAAATTAAGTACGAATATTCCAGTGCTCGAAGAAGTAAACCAGAAAGAAGTGCCTTAACCACATGCAACTGGGTGCTAAATGAGGCACAGAAACTGAGAAAAGTATAGAAAAGAGTTGCCTACACCCAAAAAAGAAATAAGGAGAATAAACCTAACAGATAATCACCTATCTGGGGTTAATTCCGCAGCATGGAAATAAATGTGTTCCAATTGTTCCAAATCATGGTACTCCAAGGAGAAATGATAGGAGCGCCCTCTGTGAGTACACAGAGGACAGGATTAGTCACTTATAACACCTGGCCATAGTCCAGGTGCACAGACATAATATCGTCTCCACAATATTGAATGTACAAAATATCGAATTTTAAATATCGTTTGGAGAAAATATCGACAGGACAGAATATCGACAGCCAAAATATCGTTTTTAAGGTAAGTGAAGTAATATCGACTGTAAATAATATCGAAAGTAAAAAATATATTTTTTATATAATATGTAATTATTTATAGTGTTTTTATGTTATAATATGTGTGAAAAGTGTCATTTTATGTTATAATTATTTTTAATTAATGATTGTTTTTTAAATTATTGTGTAATTTTATTCTGTAGCGGGTTGTGGGTTTATAGGGGAATAGGGTGGGAAGTAATTTAATTATAATTAATTAAATATGTAAATTTATTAATTGGTAGTAATAATTAATTAATTGGTAATTAAATATTATATGTTAATTATTTAAAATTTAATTGGTAATTTATTTAATTTAATTGATTAATTGCTAATTATGTAAATTAAAATAATGTATTTCCTGTAGCGGGTTGTGGGTTTATAGGGGAATAGGGTGGGAAGTAATTTAATTTTTATTTATTAAATATGTAAATGTATTAATTGGTAGTAATATTTAATTAATTGGTAATTAAATAATATTTGTTAATTAATTAAAATGTAATTGGTAATTAATTTAATTTAATTGATTAATTGCTAATTATGTTAAATTAAAGGGGTATTTTTAGGGTTCTGGGTCAGTTTTTAGTTTTTGGGTAAAGGGGTATTTTTAGGGTTCAGGGTCAGTTTTTAGTTTTTGGGTAAAGGGGTATTTTTAGGGTTCAGGGTCAGTTTTTAGTTTTTGGGTACAGGGGTATTTTTAGGGTTCAGGGTCAGTTTTTAGGTTTTAGGGTAAAGGGGTATTTTAAGGGTTCAGGGTCAGTTTTTAGTTTTTGGGTAAAGGGGTATTTTTAGGGTTCAGGGTCAGTTTTTAGTTTTTGGGTAAAGGGGTATTTTTAGGGTTCAGGGTCAGTTTTTAGTTTTTGGGTAAAGGGGTATTTTAAGGGTTCAGGGTCAGTTTTTAGTTTTTGGGTACAGGGGTATTTTTAGGGTTCAGGGTCAGTTTTTAGGTTTTAGGGTAAAGGGGTATTTTAAGGGTTCAGGGTCAGTTTTTAGTTTTTGGGTAAAGGGGTATTTTTAGGGTTCAGGGTCAGTTTTTAGTTTTTGGGTAAAGGGGTATTTTTAGGGTTCAGGGTCAGTTTTTAGTTTTTGGGTAAAGGGGTATTTTAAGGGTTCAGGGTCAGTTTTTAGTTTTTGGGTAAAGGGGTATTTTTAGGGTTCAGGGCCAGTTTTTAGTTTTTGGGTAAAGGGGTATTTTTAGGGTTCAGGGTCAGTTTTTAGTTTTTGGGTAAAGGGGTATTTTTAGGGTTCACGGTCAGTTTTGGGTTTTTGGGTAAAGGGGTATTTAGGGTTCAGGGTCAGTTTTTAGTTTTTGGGTAAAGGGGTATTTTTAGGGTTCAGGGTCAGTTTTTAGTTTTTGGGTAAAGGGGTATTTTTAGGGTTCAGGGTCAGTTTTGGGTTTTTGGGTAAATGGTTTTTTTAGGGTTCAGGGTCAGTTTTGGGGTACAGGGGTACAGTGTAAAAATAAAGTAAAATTAAATTTACATTAATTTAATTTAATGAAATTAAATTAAATTAAATTATATTTAAATCATTTTAAATAAATTAAATAAAAAAAAATTATTATATACTTACCAATACTTACGTTGTAATGGTAGTGCGTTGTAAAAGTTGCGTTGTAACGTCATATATCCACTGTTGCACTCTTTGCAGTGGGAATAGTAATTTTTACTCTTTTGTATTTGTACGTTAATAATATTGGCTATTATTTAATTACATTTTGTTACTATATATATATATGTTTTAAGAAATATGATTAAAAAAATATTATTTTTTTACTTTCATTAATTATTTAATTATTAAAAGTTATTTTAAGTATTGTTAATTATATTTTAGTAATTAATTTTTTATATTAATATAATTAAACATGGTTTTTATTAAAGTCGATATTTTTTACAACTATATTTTTGTTAACAATATTTTGTACTCGATATTTTTGTACTTACCTGTTTGTACATACAAACTCGATATTTTGGTTGTAGATATTTTCTCGTCGATATTTTGGGTAGTCGATATTTTGGTAGTCGATATTATTTCAGTGATCCCATAGTCCATATAGATTCCTATAAATGTATACTTACATCAGGTATAGTTTGTGACGTTTCATGGGTCTTGTGTATATATATATATATATATATATATATATATATATATATATATATACCAATCATGTCCTCGAGTAAAGCAAGGTTAAAAAATGGAAGCAGTGTAAACTTAGAAACTCACTTCCCACGCAAGTGTTACTAAGCATTACAAAAAGCTGGAGAGAATCGATTTTACCTGCTCAATCATTAAGTAGAGCAGTGAAACGGGGGCCACTCTGTTAATTAAGGTCTCACCCAGTGAAACCAACTATGGAAAAACGTATGCTCATCCTAACCTTCCCCAGCTAAGAGCAAGTCAGAGTAACAGCATGCCGGTCAGATCCCATTCCGGATGAAAAGCCGGAAAACGCACGGCGTTCTCGACGAGTAAGAGTGCTGTATTCAAATATTTTATTAAACAATGTCCTGGGGTCATTCATCTATTTCCTACTAAATATTGTGGCATTGTAAGGATGGTCAACTCTCCCAGCAGCATAGTTCCTTGTGACACCTTTTAGACTTTGAATCACACCAGAATAAATTGCATCTCTGCATTTTAAGGCACCTTAAGCTTAATACTTTAAACTTGCTCGCCACAGTTTTTTTGCACTTGCCCTGACTATGTTACAATACCGCTGCTGTTGTGTGGTTATTCATAGCTGCTAAGTGTCCCAAAGGTGGGTGTCTAACTTTTAGATCAGTCCTTATCTTCTAATAGAAATCACATTGTATTTTTGAACTTCCAATTTTTCTGTTAACATTGTAACCATGGGCTCAGAAACTCCAGCAGTAAAGTGTAGTTGGGTAAAAAGCCTGGATATGCTGAAGGTAGGTGTCACATATAACAATGGGGCACCTTGCAACTATGAATTTTGTTGGTATGTGAGAAGTCTTGTGTCAGGCTTTCCTCACTGTTACTATCCCTTGTACATGGTCAGCTTTCAGCCATTATTTAAAGGGTAGATGTTGTCCCTCATGTACACCTTCCACTGCGCACATTGTCGAAGATCCACCAGGGAGTAAGAAGCCTTCGGTGCCTTGTATCTGCAAGAGTAGGCACAAATATTTACCGCATTCATCTCTGAATTGGTCACAAGGTGGGACGGGATACTTCCTGCTGCTATACTTGCGAGCTGTAAGGAACTATGGGGCATATTCACAAGGAGCTATCACTGAATTAACAGCAGTTTTGCGCAGCCAAAGTCGTGTTAAAGATACCCCACCATTCACAATCAGGTGCTAACAGCCCACAGCACCAGTTTTCCTGGGATAGCAGCCGCAAAAAACATCGCCACAGAGGACCCCCACAACTATCGCTAATGAGATGCAGAGTAGGCGGTCCCGTGACAAAACCCGTGACAACACCACACCTCAACATTCACAACGACCAGACAGACCAGCGATAAGAACACAAACAACGCAATAAGGCGCGTTAGCAGCAGCAATTTTACACCTGCTCTGACCTGGTGTAAAGTCAGACGGCAGCCTGCGCCATAAGCCTACACCACAATAGGGAGCCCAGCCCAGGGTGTCATCGGAAGGGCAACAGATGCCATGGAGCAACTGATTAAGCAGGCCGGACACCCTAGAAGGCTACAACACCCACCACCACCACCCCCAGGACCCCCCGGGCCCTCCCCAGGCAAAGATATGCCACATCAGCTACACCCAAACATGTACCAAATAATCCGCCTGATGTTGCACAATCACAACTGGTGAAATGCATGTGTCAGCACAGAAATGACCATCACACATTCACTATCGAAGCAAACAATTAAACTTTATTGAAATAACACAGAAATCAAATTAAGACACATGGCAACTCCCCTCTAAACACTCTGTAAGTCACAGCCTGCAAGACAAAAAACATGATGAGAAGGAGTGTCCTGTGCACATCAAAGGACAGAGAGAGAGAGCAAAGAAGAGAGAGAGAAGAAGAGAGGGGGAGAGAGAGAGAAGAAGAGAGGGGAGAGAGAGAGAAGAAAGGGGGAGAGAGAGAGAAGAAGCAAGGGGAGAGAAAGAGAGAAGAAGAGAGTGGGAGAGAGAGTAGAAGAGAGGGGGAGAGAGAGAAAGAGCTGACCCTGCGCACCCAGGCCACACAGCTCACCTGCTGCCACCGGTGTGTCTCCAACAACTTGCCGGTATGTATAGCAGCACACCAGGTCCCACATCTGAGACAGCGCCATCATCTGAAACAGAGTACAGAGAAATGACTGGCACAGTATACACACTTGCACAAGGCAACAGCGCCCGCCCGCCCATGCCGTCCCAGGCAGAGGCATCCCAGCACCTCCCGCCACCCATCAGAGCATGCCAGCCCATGCACACCTGGGCCACACTGCTCATCTTCCACCACCGGTGTGTAGACTGCAGGTCCCACCACATGCTGCTGCAAGCCACAAGGCTGGGGCCCGCAGACTTGGCACCCTCTGCACCTTGCATCCACACTGTGCTGGCTACCAGGAAACATGTCTGGTGGTGGGACTATAATACACCATGGTATGGTATGAACCAGGGCAACCGGCAACATCACAGCCTGCACAGCCACTCAGCCCAATGGGTGCCAATAACTCTTTGACCCCAAAAGCGGGGCCACGTTGTGGTAGGCCCGCGCAGAACTCTGGCATGGCCTACACTGCGGGCAAGCAAGGCACACAAATCCTGAGCCGTCCGGACCGCCAGGATGGGCCATCACCACAGGCTGCACACCGGTTTAGCAACTCAAGGTTCCAATGACTCAGTTCACCCTAAGTCACTGTCCTGTGGCGGGGTGCCTGTGGGGCCGCAATGCAGCATCTGCCACATACCCTGTCCAGTTCCAGTTTGCGGCATGTGCTGGTAGGCCGGTGCAAGCAGCAATGCAGCGACTCCCACAAACCCTGTGCAAACCTAGTCAGCGCCATGTAGTGGCAGGCCCGTGACTGCCTCAAGGCGTCGGGCCCGCTATCCAGTCACCGCCGGCAGAGGGGTATGTGACGTCATCAGCCTCTAATATTTGCGGGGTCACATGTGACGCCTGTTGCTGGGTGTGTGTGGTGTGTGTGCAGACCTGCCCTCAGGGAGTGGCTGTGATATGCTGACAACTAGACCAGTGACCTGCACACCACCAGCAAGTACACCTGCGACGGGCAGCAACGAGGCCCCCCCTTGGTGCGTGAGCGGAGTGGTCTGGCCTGCTGTACGCCGAAACAGGGCTTGCAAAAAGTGACTCGTGGGCACTGGGCGTGGATCAGTCCATGTCCGGACAAGAAAGTGGCTGATGCGTGTGTCCCTGTTGTGGTGTCCATGGGACCCGTGACACAAATTGCCATGTTGCACCCTCTGAGTGCCATCCCACAGGATGTGCATCAGTAACACAAGGAAAATCACTGTCCCTATATGCATCCACACATACATACATGAATGAGGAAAGACAAGACACAGCAGTGGGTAACTGGATGTATATTGCACATCTAGTGCTTTTCCGTAGCTGGAGAGGTACAGGGCACTGCTGAATACACCACACTATCTGGGCCCGTGGAGGGCCAGTGAGAGGCCATCCGTGGAAGACAAGTACTGCAGAAGAGGAGGGGTGCAGTGCGCAGTCTGGTCGGCGTGTCATTGGTCATCAAACAGTATGTGGCGGTCCATGTCGCTGTCCAAGGTGAGTGCATCTGAATGAATTGGGGGTCAGTGGAAGGTCATGAGGCCATGTGCGGGACCCACCAGGAACAGTCCAGGTGGCAGTAATGAATGCTACTGAGCCCTTTTGATAACAAGCCCATCAACGTACTCGTCCTCGGATATGTTCCCTGCCCCACCTGTGGGTGTTGCTGTACCGCCTGCAGCACAGGGAGGCACTGACACCTCAGGTGCCGGAGGTGATCTATCTGCCACACTGTGTGTCACTGACAGCTCAGGTGTCGGAGGTGGTCTGTCTGCCGCACTGTGTGGCACTGACACCTCAGGTGCCAAAGGTGGTCTATCTGCCACACTATGTGTCACTGACACCTCAGGTGCCAGAGGAGGTCTGTCTGCCGCACTGTGTGGCACTGACACCACAGGTGTCAGAGTGGTCTATCTCCCACACTATCAGACCGATTCCGATCCGGTAAAAAGCGCTCCGAATTGCAGTTCGGAGCGTTTTTCCCCGTACGAATCGCACCCGTAGGCGTCCCCGTACGATTCAGCAAGTACGATCACAAATTAATGCGTCACTCCGTACGACTCGTAAAAAACACCGTACAAATCAAAAATCCATACGAATTGCAGTCGGCTGACGCACCACGCAGCGTCCGTACGTAAATAGACCGCGCCTTCCGACCCAGGAAGTACGATCCGTATCGAACACACACCGTACGGCTCTTTTGCTACGAGAGCTCTAAACTACCGTAAACCCACACTCCGGCAAACCCGGCACCCGGTACACGACAAGCAAGACATGAACGCCATCGTCCCTATCCTGTACGCCCACCACCTCGTATTTAGAAACCGACGACGGCGCAGAAGGTGAGTACAACGAACTCCAACATACCTGTACGTGTTGCCACACGGGCACATCTCCATTGCACGACTGTCATGTCTGGGTACGTTGCACCACACACTCCCGCACATCACTAGTGTAATACGGAGACGTACCGCACCTACGTCATCCACTTCAGGGTACGGTACGTCACCGCACTCCACCAGTGTTATACATGCCGCATGTACGTCATCCAGCTCGGGGTACGGTACGTCACCGCACATCACTAGTGTAATACGGAGACGTACCGCACCTACGTCATCGACCACGGGGTACGGAACGTCACCGCACAACACCAGTGTAATACGGAGACGTCCCGCACCTACGTCATCGACCACGGGGTACGGAACGTCACCGCACATCACTAGTGTAATACGGAGACGTACCGCACCTACGTCATCCACTTCGGGGTACGGTACGTCACCGCACTCCACCAGTGTTATACGTGCCGCATGTACGTCATCCAGCTCAGGGTACGGTACGTCACCGCACATCACTAGTGTAATACGGAGATGTACCGCACCTACGTCATCGACCATGGGGTAGGGAACGTCACCGCACAACACCAGTGTAATACGGAGACGTCCCGCACCTACGTCATCGATCACGGGGTACGGAACGTCACCGCACATCACTAGTGTAATACGGAGACGTACCGCACCTACGTCATCCACTTCGGGGTACGGTACGTCACCGCACTCCACCAGTGTTATACGTGCCGCATGTACGTCATCCAGCTCGGGGTACGGTACGTCACCGCACATCACTAGTGTAATACGGAGACGTACCGCACCTACGTCATCGACCACGGGGTACGGAACGTCACCGCACAACACCAGTGTAATACGGAGACGTCCCGCACCTACGTCATCGACCACGGGGTACGGAACGTCACCGCACATCACTAGTGTAATACGGAGACGTACAGCACCTACGTCATCCACTTCGGGGTACGGTACGTCACCGCACTCCACCAGTGTTATACGTGCCGCATGTACGTCATCCAGCTCGATGTACGTCATCCAGCTCACCGCACAACACCAGTGCAATAGACGTGTGGGACATACGCCTGCTAAGTAATTGTATGTGTAAGTATCAGAGTGTGTGTCTGAGACCCCCCCCCTGCCCACCACTGCCCAGCATCAGAGTGCCCACCACTGCCCTGCATCAGAGTGCCCAGCATCAGAGTGCCCACCACTGCCCAGCATCAGAGTGCCCAGCATCAGAGTGCCCACCACTGCCCAGCATCAGAGTGCCCACCACTGCCCAGCTCGTACATCATAAACATACCATTGTCAACCTCATTACCCTCAGGAGATAGACACATTTTAGTAGACCTAAATGTGAACATCACACCAGCTCCCAGGCACCCAGCAGTCACAGACATCATCACACAAACTACAAATCTGAAAAGCAAAAATTAGCTTTATTCAGCGGAATCACAAAAGAAAAGCAAATGAGAGTCCTCGCTCATTAAAGGCCAATGGCCAGTCCAATAGAGTCTCTGCAATATAGTTTGTGCCTTCATGGGTGTCATCTCACCCAAACCTGCCTGCACATGGCGTTTAATCAGCTGTGCTGACTACGGGGGCACCATCTGTGGAATCCTCCGGCACCGCATGGACAGGAGAGGGAAGGACAGGTGGAGTGGGTGCAGGTGTAGTGGATTCATCCACACTGGTTGGGGCATCGCCGAAAGTAGATTCAAAAACCTGGCTGCACACCTCAGCCAGGGCGGAAAAACTACCACCTGAACCCGGGGACACATTGGGGGTGGAGGTAAAGGGCTGTGAGTCAGTCCTACTGGGTGTGTGGATGCGTGTATGAGGTGTCTCCCCTCTCCCTGTGGGTGTGCCTACTTGCCCTTGAGACTGTGTGCGTGGAGTTTTGAGCTTCTTATGCTGTGTGTGTGCGCTGGGTGTGTCTGACCTGTGGCGTGTGCGTGTATGCTGTGTAGGTATGTGAGAGGCAGATGTGGATGGCTCTGAAGGAGGGGGGGGACAGATGCTGCTGGGTGTAGAGAGGTGCCGTCAGTGTTGATTCAACGGCAGCCACACTCCGACGCAGATCAGACATGGCTGATGACATGCCCTCCATGAACGACACCACCTGTGTCATCAGTTGTGTATGTCCATGGAGGACAGACAGCATGGATGCCTGACCTACTGCAATCTGCCGGAGTAGGTCCACTGTCTCAGCACTGAGGGCAGCAGGGGACACAGGGGCAGGGGCTGCGGTGCCGGGAACAAAGGAGACACGGGGGCTAGCACGGACCCTAGGCACACCAAGGAGTGGGAGGTTGGAGATGGGACTGGAGGAGGGGAGGGCAGCCAAAGATGTATGAGTGACCATTGCTGCATATTCCCCCCCCTCCTGAGAGTCTGTCTCGGATTCGTCGGCATGGTACGATGTGTCAGTCACATGTCGTTCGGCCTGCAGACTCTCCTCACACTCTGTGCCACTGCCTGCCTCTGACACCTCAAAGCAGATGGCACTGTCGGTGTGTCCCTCCACCTGGTCCGCGCCTGTGTCCCCTCCAGATTCAGATGATGATGCTGTGAGCAAGGAGAAGAATGAAAACATATCAGTCACCTGTACACATCAGACATATCAGCTGCAAATCATTTGGCCTCATTCCTCAACATGGCATGCATCATGAGTCACATGACACTGAACTCTGCATAATGACAAGTCTACTTGTGGACAAATGTCAGAGACACAACGCTCAATGTATGGTAGGAGACAAGGTACAGGCAAGGCAAATACTTGTATGAGAGACACAATCATGATCCACTGCCTGACAACAGGACAGCTGATGATGCATAACAGTTCATTAGCCAACCCAGCCACCCAAATCAAGACCTGGTCATGTTTGATTCGCTTAGACTCTGTCCAACATTACAAAAGTCCTGGCCGAACTGCCATGTGATGCCATCCTGGGACCTGAAACAAGTGTTCCATCACCTCACACTGCCATCACCGCTTTGTACATCCAAAGTCACATTGTGTGGCAGGCCATCAATACTATGTACAAAGAACATGCAACAGATGTAGAGAATATGCACACACGCACTGCCCAGTGTGAGTATGCAGAAGCCCAAAATATAGCACATGTACATTGTGCACCTGTAGCTAACACAAGATAATTTGAAAGTGTACCATGGACAAAGGCCACTGAGGCAGATTTCTGCATAAAACACTTGTTGAGACTCAAGAACAGTGCCACAATATGAAGAAGGGCAGACATAGTGCACATGTGGTGCTACATTTAAGGTACGAACAGGTGTCACATACCCCCCTACAACATGATGATGTGCAAAGGAAGATGCAATCTGAGACACTGCACCATAGGAGTACATGTCAAAAACAAGCATTAGCCAAAGCAAAACTCTAATGTGTAGTAGGGCAAGGCATGTAAAGAAGCAGCTGCTGACAGAGGGACAATCACATTCCAATGCATGAACTGCCTGTCTGACCACACCACTCAAACTATGGGAGAGTGACCATGCCTTAGAGCTCTTCAGGTACCATTGCACACACACATGACTACAAACAGACATGTACATACCCCCTTCGTGCTGCTGTCCCTCCTGCAACTGCCTATGGAGGTCTGGGAACACCACTTCCAGGACCCGGAGCATGTTGGGGGTGAGGTGGCGGCTGCCGCCATGCCGGCGTGGAGCTTCCAGCTTCAGCTGGACTCGGGCGATGCGGCGGCTCCAGCACCGGATGTCCTGCCACCTCTTCTTTATGTTTCGAAGCCTCCTGCGAGGTCCCCCCTCTCTCCGGACAGCCCTGGCGATGTCCACCCAGATTTCACCCTTCTCATAGGCAGATACCTGTCACAAATGTAAAGTAACAGAACATCAGTATACCTGGTGCATGTTCCCAAGACACCCATATGTGCACAAAATACATGATGACAACAGGGCATCGTATGCCACACACATTTGCATCATTGTCCAGGAGTATGTGGCCTGTGTGCAAACACAACTGCTTTGCATGACATTAACAATCTACAGATGACATGAGGGCTGCAAAACACTCTTTGAGCATGGCACTCACTGAACAATATATGCTATATCTGGGTGCAATGCAGCACGTGACATGCTGTCACACACCACACTACGACAAATAACTCTCTTCTAACAACACTGTGCACCCTGGCACTCACTCACAACAACATTGCATCTATCCCCTATTACTACACAGTGGCAATGATGTCACACACACAACAGGTGCACTCTCCAAGGTATTGCACAAATCACTCACCTGATCCTCTGGTCTCCCATACAGCTTGCTGAAGTTTGGCAGGAGGGCATCCAACAGGGCCTTGTTCTCACCATCAGTGAATGCAGGTGCCCTCTCCATGTTCAGCTAATCAGGGTCCAGAGGATTCAGAGACAGCAGCTGTGGTTAGCACACCAATGTTGTGCAGGCAAGTGCCCCCCCACAGCCACATGCTGCCTTATATCTGTGCTGCAGAGGGTCTGTGAGTCCAAGGAGTAGTGTGTGATAGGCCACCATAATTTGCATCCTATGTTCCATCCAATCACATCACACCTAAGCCCATGACACACATATGCATGGTTTGAAAATAGAGCCAGAGCTGAACAACAACTTTCGCAACATTGTATACTTTTGCCCAACTGAATCTTCAAGGACACCTGTAGGAGTTGAAAAACACTCCGTATCCATGACAACCTGGTTGCATTTTGAACAGTACACTGTTCCCCTAGTTGTTGCCTATGCATTTTTTAAAATTCACACCCAAGTACGGTGACATTGCCATTGGCAATGCTACACATTGAATGGTGTAACGATGCGTACACAGGCACGTACCATTGGGGTACGCTTAGCTCGCGTGGAGCCTAAAGGCGATAGGGAAACGATGCGTACACACGCACGTACCATTGGGGTACGCTTAGCTCGCGTGGAGCCTAAAGGCGATAGGGAAACGATGCGTACACACGCACGTACCATTGGGGTACGCTTAGCTCGCGTGGAGCCTAAAGGTGATAGGGAAACGATGCGTACACACGCACGTACCATTGGGGTACGCTTAGCTCACGTGGAGCCTAAAGGCGATAGGGAAACGATGCGTACACACGCACGTACCATTGGGGTACGCTTAGCTCGCGTGGAGCCTAAAGGCGATAGGGAAACGATGCGTACACAGGCACGTACCATTGGGGTACGCTTAGCTCGCGTGGAGCCTAAAGGCGATAGGGAAACGATGCGTACACACGCACGTACCATTGGGGTACGCTTAGCTCGCGTGGAGCCTAAAGGCGATAGGGAAACGATGCGTACACACGCACGTACCATTGGGGTACGCTTAGCTCGCGTGGAGCCTAAAGGCGATAGGGAAACGATGCGTACACACGCAAGTACCATTGGGGTACGCTTAGCTCGTGTGGAGCCTAAAGGCGATAGGGAAACGATGCGTACACACGCAAGTACCATTGGGGTACGCTTAGCTCGCGTGGAGCCTAAAGGCGATAGGGAAACGATGCGTACACACGCACGTACCATTGGGGTACGCTTAGCTCGCGTGGAGCCTAAAGGCGATAGGGAAACGATGCGTGTACACGCACGTACCATTGGGGTACATTGTGTCAGACATGGTCAAGTGAACGATTGTGTAGGCTGCGTCCCTGTCCACCTTCATGTCACCATTGGGAGAGTCACACCAGGAAATCACACAGCAGGGATGTAGTCTACACTCATGTCAACCATGTGGATGCATACATCAGCATGGCACACATACATCAGTATGTGCCAGGTTTGGCAGACATTGAAGAAGCACAGGGATTGTGACCCTGTGCCTCAGTTGATGTGTGAATAGCTTGCACAACATGTCATCATTCATGATGCACATGTGCATCACATGCATTCAACAATTTCAACACGATTAACGTCTGCAACATGTAGCGAGGCACATGAACACTCGAATGGGCCACAATTCAGTACAGGGAAGTGGCACATGATGACAGGAACATGCCCACTGTCACAGAGGTGTCATAGCCGCACAGCATGACCCTGTGTGACCACGTCATGTGTGTGCCATGTGGTACATTGTGCATGCTGTTAGCATATGCCATGAACAGGTCAGTAAAGTAATACTCACCTCAGAATATCCCCACATGTCATCCTGGACATGGCAATTTCCGTAATACCGTACACTTGTGTGTTGGTGTGTAAATCCTCTGGCTCTGCAAGTATCCTTGGCGTTGTGTGTGCCCTGATGACGTTATCTGAGTAGTCATATGTCACCTCTGCGTCCACACGTCAGGTCCTCTGTTTGTTTCTCAACACCAACGCAGGTCCGGTCTAAGTTAAAACTTACACATTTTGTACCCTAAATCATTGTACTAACACTTCAGAACATTTACCTTTTATTGTCATACTCAAGACCGTGCCAATAGGGATGTCACTTACAAAGCCTGTGAGGAATGAAAACGCCTCATGTTGGTGAGTGACCCTCACCGTCTGTGTCTCCACGGTTTCCATGTCAGGCACAACAACAAGAGCTGCTCCAATTGCGGGGACCTGACATATGTATCCAGGTGTGATATGTCCCACAAGCCACTCAGACTCCAGCAGTTGGCACAGCACCACAATAGCTCATGGTTGGGATGTAGGACCAGTGCATGTGTGTGGGTGTGGAGACATGTGAGCCCCTTATTAGTACATCATTCCCCAGGGCAAACTCGTCAGGTAAAAAAAAATAAGTCAGAGATGTGTAATTGCATTAACAAATAACCACGATGCAAGTGCAATGCTGCATGGGATTAGGGTGACGGTGACCACACGGCTCCATCAGAATAGCAGCCATCGTAGCCAGCACCACGACCTACGGTCCCAGCCCTGCATGTGACACAGGAGGAGTAAGTGCACTTCCTCATGTCCATGATGTCCCTCACCCCGCCCACTGACTCCGCATCTGCTTCTGGCCCACCGTACCCGTCAGGGGGCAGTTGCGCCTCTGTTGATATGCCCCTGACGCCATCACTCGCTGAGTGACGGACGCAGGCGGTGCATACGTCCCAGAACCGCTGTGACAGACATGATCGGAATGTTCATCCTGGTCCCCGCTGGTTCAACTCACAACCTCACTGCCAGATCTCCCCCAGATGTCAGCCGTGGCGCCATTCTGGGGTGGTGCTGGCCCCGATACCACACACTGTATGGCTCCGCCGTGGTAACTGTGTGGCAGAACACCGCTCTTAATGCTGCATGGGAATGTAAACATCAATGAGCTGGCCACACCTCATTACAATTGGCGCTAATGAGTATTGGGAGGGTCAAGAAGACCCACTGGCACGTGAGTGTCAGTCCCAAGACCACAGGACAGGTGGACTGGGGGATGCGAGTGTTGTGGACACCTAGCCAGACACAGGTGATGTCTCAACTCAAAAGATGTATTTGGATGATTGGGCAACGTTCAGTGTAGTGTTTATGTGGGCGGTTGGAACCATGGCCCTTCATCTCCCTATTGCTGCGGTGAGGACCAACTTGTCACTCAGGTCCTTCAACTACACTAACGATACGCTGAGCCTCTGCAGGCCTATCTTGATGAGAGTACTGTATGTATATTGGCAAGCATGTACAGCCATGCAGCATGTTTGTCTGTACATAGGCACGTTGTCAGACCCCCACTGCCCTACCCGGACTGACCATGTTCCCTGTCCTACCACCCCATCCCAGGAAGCATCTGCATGCAGCCCTCAAAACCACAGAACACATTCCCGTTAGCTACGCTGTAGAGGGTATCCAAGAGGTACAGGCACTACGCAAAGATGTCATCATCCTCCCTGACTCTGGGAGTGATGTTTAGCTACTTGACATGCATCTTTGCCTGCTACCCACACTCTCTGTGGGATATGTTTGTGTAACAGCTGCCAGTGTATGCGTTGTAGGTACGGCCAAAACGTGGCCACGCCCTTGTCGGATGCCAATCTACAACACTGGTTTTGTTCCGGTGTGGCCTGGATAGCCACCACTCACTGGTCAGATCGATGCCACCCAGGGAGGCTAATTAGTCCTAAGCTATGTATGTATTGAAATGTGACACTTTGCTACTGCCTACTGTTCCTTACAGATATTGGTTTACAAAAGGTAAGTAACTAGTCCTTGAAAGTACTGTGCATCTGCTGTAGGAGCATCTATGTTGTGTCCTTGCTGTGATGGCAGGGTGACTAATGTACACACACCATGCCATGTGTGTTAATGACCCGTTCACATGTGTGATGGCATCACAGACCATCAGTGACAAATGTAATTTTCATGCTGTATGATGATGGTCATGTCATTGTCACTGAAAGTACACACCGCGACATGACTAAGGCTGAACAGTGCAAATGATTGCACATGTGGTGTGTGTGTGTATTGCAGTCTGCCCTCTGGGTGTGCAGACAACCTCCTACTGACATTGACATGACGTGTCTCACTGACATGATACATTGTCATGGTCACTAAGACCTTTACCTCTGATCGTTTGTATGCATGTCACATCCATTCCACACACTACAGGTATTTTCCTTCGCCACGGAGGAGTGTGTGGGAGCTGGCATCTGTGTGTATCCCACGCCACACTCTAAATTGTCTACATTATTTGAAGCAGTGTTGCTTGTGCCATGTACATTCTTATAGTCTTAGTCAGACAGTTGTAGACATTTCCTTAAAATTGTGTCTTGCAGGGCACCCCCTCTGGAAAGGCCGTTGCCTGACTTGGAAACCATGAGGGAGCGCAACTGCATCCGTCGATATCGCTTCGGCCGACAGTTGATCAAGGACCTGACGGGCAGGCTTGAGGCTCACCTACAACCACGCCACAGGTATCCAAGTGCACTGACACCCAAGGTAAAGGTGATGGCAGCCCTCCATTTCTTTGCCACAGGTACCTTCCAATTTACCATAGCTGATGTGGGAGGGATGTCTCAGACCATGTTTAGCCGGGTATTGGGTGATGTTTTGGGAGCAATGTTGCTCCACCTTGATGAATTCATAACATTCCCTACTCCAGAAGAGTTGACATATGTCAAGGGGGAATTCTATGGCCTGGGCCGTATGCCACATGTAATTGGTGCAATTGATGGTACACATGTTACTCTTGTCCCACCACAGGCTCAGGAGCAAGCGTATCGCAACAGGAAACACTACCACTCGATAAATGCCCTTGTGGTGTGTCTTGCCAACATGATGATCTCACATGTTTGTGCACGTTATCCAGGATCGTGCCACGATGCTTTCATCATGAGGCGTAGCAGGGTACCACAGATGATGCTGCAGCTGCACAACCACCGGGCATGTCTAGTTGGTGAGTATACACTGTGAGCTCTGTATGTCAGTATGTCACAACTTCATGATCTGCATCATATGATTCACTCTTGTACATGATGTCAAATTGCAGGAGACGCTGGATATCCAAACATGCCGTGGCTAATGACTCCGCTACGCAACCCCAGGACAGCTGCAGACCAGCGTTACAACAATGCTCATGTGAAGACCAGGCAGGTGATCGAACGGACCTTTGGACTCCTGAAGAGCCGCTTCAGGTGCCTGGACAAGACAGGCGGAGCCCTCCAATACAGCCCCCGCAAGGTGTGTGACATCTTCACTGTGTGCTGCATGCTACACAACATGGCAGTGGAGAAGGCTGTGCCACTCTACCTGGATCCTGATGAGCTGGAACATCCGCCCGTTGAGGATGAAGGCCTTGGCCAGGATGCCAGTGACGAGGAGGGTGAAGATGATATCCGCGGTCACCTCATCCGCAACTTCTTTTCATGATGGTGAGTCCTTTCATCTTTTAAGTAAAAGATGGACTATAGAGTAGCATGGGTAGCATGCTGTGTATGCAACAGACTGTAAGCAAGATCACTTGGATGTGTGTTGTGCTGTGTCACATGTTAAGTTGTAATGCTACACACATACGTGCTATGTGTGCACTTGGAATGTACAGGTGTCATACTACATCTGGCTATTCAACAGACATTGACAAAATGACATTATACCGAACTTGAGCCCTTGTGTGCCACTCTCATCCACAGCTCGCCCTGCCTGTTGTCCGTTGGGGTACATCGTGGTCATCCTGCTACTGCTCATTATGGTTGCAACGTCAGCCACATCAACGGAGCATGCTTGAACATGTCGAGAAGTCAATTTGGGTAAGGACTCATATGAGGCTGTTTAGCGTTGGTATGTGTAGAAATGTGTGGTACATGTTCATGTGCATGTGGTGTCATCTTGCATACATGCTACTCCATTATGTACCTCATGACATATATGGCCACTCCCATGACAGGATAGTCACCCCTTCTGTCATCTGTTGTATTTTGATACTCTGGTGAATGCATCAATGTGTGTAGACATTGCCACAGCAACATTGCACATACCATGGCATGACATTGTGTCAGAGGTCACAACCACGGACTCTGTGGGGGATTGCAGCCTCACTGTGTGCATTAGAATGTGACTGGATCCTCACCTCCAGCTTGTGGGCCAGTCCAGTGTGATTACCATGAAACCATGTGGTGTTGGTGTTGCCCAGTGTATGTTCCACATCTTAAGACAACTGTCCTGTGAATCAGTTAACATGGATGCATTGCCCCTTGCAGCAGTATATCATGTCACTGTCATGTCGTTACCTCAGTGCAGGTTGAGAATACTGCTACGCCAGCCTTCACAGTGAGTAGCCGTGATGTTTAGATGCACATGATGCCATGTATGTTTAGCATGACAAAGTAAAAAGTGTGAAAGATGCATATGTGAATTTCTGTGTAGCACCAGTGGAGTGCGGTCATTCACATGAATCTCTGGTCGCCGGCACCATTACTGTGCTATGGTAGGGTCTGATTATGTAGCTTGGATGGACATCACTTGCACTTAATATTTATTGTACATGCATATCATGTTTAGCATTGTGATGCATACTTGACACACCAAAAGACTGGCTACAGAGTGCCTTCATTGCATGTCGATCATTAGCTTCCTCATCATATGTGATACTAACAGCTGTAGTGGATTTGCTCAAGTTAGCCTACAGGGCCCTTATGGCTAACCAATATCACATACAGACTTTAGAGTTAGCGGTAGTTGGATTTCCATATGTTTCCATTTGTTACTGAGGTCCACCTCATCTGTGCCTGGGAATGTGTTCATACTACATAGATCTTTTTGCATGGGTGCTCACTTGTGAGCGTTACACATGACTCTAATGGATGACAGACTGTCCCAGTGTTCATGTGTCTGTGTCACAGCATCGTATCTGATGTGATGGCATGATTAATCATCATTATTTGTCACCAGACAGTACACTTCACAGGTGTGACTGGTACAGTATAGCTAATGAGGTTTTTGAAGTGTCTGTGACATGAGAATGTTGTCCTAATGCTTAATTGCCTCTGTTTCAGGTCTCCCTCCCAGCAGTTCCCATCCTCTCCTTCCCTCGCCTGATCACCCTTTTGTGTCTGTTGTTTGTACTCAGACCAATGGGCTATTTGGAGGTGGAACCCTTAGAGCATCACACCAGTCTGATGAAGAAAGGTACGGCCAGTCGTTGACAGCCTTGTAGGTATTCGTAAAGCGGCATTACAGGTGACATCATGATTAGTGTAAATTGGACTTATTGGCAATGCACATGTATGTTTGTGAAAGCTCCATGGGCTCACAATGTAGATTATCATGTTGTGCATGACGTCTGACTCCTACAGAATATAGTGCCTGCTTGTGGCTCAACACACATGTCCGTCTAATGTGCACATTTACTATTTTGAACGTAGTTACCTCATGCTTGTTAGGTGTGTAACTGTATATTGACCACACGCATGGGGTGGGTGAAGGCTAGAATACTATGTTGTGTGTGAGGTACATGTCTTTGTTGGTGCAGTTTTCCTTTGAACATACTAGCTCTTGTATACACCTGCAGACGCTGTGTGTCTTGTGCCCCACTTGACCGTAAGGGCCCTGATCCACTGACTGTGATGTGTGGTGATTACTGTGCCATTTAGTTGTCAGTGATCCTGAGTGAGGCAGACACTCCTGCCTTCACATCCACATGTCACTTTGTGCATTGCGGGTGCCCTTGTGTTATGTGTTTGTTTAGCAATTAGTCACACCCCTCCTGCCGTCATGTATTCACTCATTGCTGCAGCTGCATACACAGCCAACATGCAGCACACACTATCCAGGAACACAGACACCTACAGGATGACCCTCCTTCCATCCATTAATAGAGCATGCTCCGGCCACCCTACACACAGACAACACCAGACATTCACCCTCGTGCTATAAAAATGCTTTGTACTCAGCCATAGCTGCTGCTATGCGTGTGTGTGCAACACATACTGGCACGACTATGCAGATTCACATGACATTGGGTCTACGTACCACCAGGTCATGTGGCGTGTCCAACACACACACACCTTACATAGGCACAATATTGTACAGTGTTAGCTTGTCAACACCACTAGATCATAAAACTGTTAGCTTACAGTCACGTGCCAGAACACAACATGCTCACACCACTTCAACATTGCTGTCACAGTCAGTCAAGTTGGCACATGGGACACACACCATGACCCTGTCTCTTGGGTGTGGTGTGATTTGGCCGTTCCGGGGTTGGTATTTGTCTGATGTGTGTCGTTTTTCTGTATGCGTTGCTCCCATTACAGTAGTATAGTACTTGTAGCTCCATAGGGGTAGGTCACCTAATCAGGTGTGCTTGTCTAGAGTGCTCCAGCCCATTGCCCACAGTCTGTCCTGCCACCGTAATCCTGTGCGGCATTAATCACATACACAGTAATGCATCATGCTGATGGTAGCTCACATACCTGAGGACACAGTTGTAGGTACTCCCTACATGGACTACTACTTTTGTGACACTGACATGTACTCCTCAAAGTGACTCTCCTGGGCCTGCCTGTGCTAGCAGTATTGGGATTCAATCCCCCCTCCAGCATTGACTGTCCCACACAGGTGTGTCTTACCATCCATGTATGTAGTTTGTGGAAATTTCTGACCAATGTGTGTCCTCACTCAGATTCTGATCCAAGTGTGTGGATGACTGCTGTTTGTTGTATACCTTGCATTTATGACATTTGCTGACACATATACATGTATGCTGTTTCAAAGATTACTCACCAAATGCGTATGATGTTTACATTATTTATTGGGTGCTCTAGTGCATGAAACGTGAATAGGTGCTGTACAGAAAGGGGGGGAATCCAAAATTCACTGCTGGAGATGAGATGCCTTACTGTTTCAGTCAACAGAGTCCAGCCCACAGTGCCTGACATCATTGGGCAGACTGGGACCAGCAAGTCCATGTGGGAGAGTCTCATAGGGGATGCTGTTGCACCCAGGGGCTATATACCAGGTCCAGTGTCCTGGGAGAAGTCCATGGCCCACAGGCCCTCAACGTCTTTGGCGTGGACGACCCACCTTCCTTGGGGGACCCTCATGTGCAGGCATGGACGGTGCATGGGACGCTACGTCAGAGGGTTCCTCCTCCTCCCTCTCCTCCCTCCCTGTGGCTGGTGTTGCACTTTGCCGTGATGTTGCTGGCCTTGTGACACAGGGAGGGGGCTGCATGTTGGCAGCCATCTGACGTAGCACATGGACAATGTCCCTATGCACCATCAAGAGCTGAGCCTGGTGTGCCTCCACCCGTCCATAATGCAGGTCTTGCCTGGCTATTTGCTCTGCCTGCTGTTCTTTGAGCTGGTTGAGGGTCTCCGCAAGCTGGCTTACCTCACTGGTGTCCCGCCGGTATGCCTCAAGGATGTTACCGAGTTCAGCCATACCGGTCCCTACAGCTGACTGCCCAGATTCTCGCCTCCGCCTTGCGCCACTCCCACCACCCTGACCCACATGAGCACGGCCTGCGCTTGTGGGCACATCCGATCGACGGGCCCCCCGAGTGCTGGGAGGGTGGAGGTTGTCACCAACCTCAGGGGCGCCCGACAAAGGGTGTCCCTCATTTTCAGACAGGCTCGATTGTGAATCATGGGCAGGGCTCTGACCTGTCTGCTGGGATGTGGTGGGAATAGGTCCGGTGGTTGGCAGAGATGTAGCTGGTACAGTTGCTGCAGGGGTTTGGGATCCAGAGGAGCCAGGTTGGTTGGGGTCATCCACAGTGCGTTGCGGGACGGCGCTGGCGGTGGGGTCTGGGTCCTGCTGAGCCTGGGACTGGGATCCTTGGCCCCCCTGGCTGGGGGGGAGATCCGCACGATGCCCTGTATGTGGGAGAGAGAGACACTGTTAAGGCAATATCAAGTGACATGTGGTTTGGTTATCCATTATCAGCATCACTGTTCCACAAGCTATACATTGTTGACATTGTACAGTTGTGTATTTAGTGGTAGAAAAAACAATAGTACGATGGGGTATATACATTCTTCCAATCTCTTGACAATGACTGACACAGCCATTGCTGTGTCTTGTGTTGCCGGCACCACACGTGTAAAGCATTTGTAAGTTTAACGCAACATCCTGGATACGGTGAAAATTCTTATGTGTGCGTCAAGCATGCACAGAGTTTGGATGCAGCATGTTGATGTAAGAGACAGAGCATCATTATTTAGCATGTCAGCTACTACTTTGGATGTCTTTTGCTGTTCCATGCTGGCCAAACAATGCCAACACCGCTGGACCTGTACACCCACTTGTAGATCATGGCTTTAGAACTTGGCACTTCTCTGAGACGCATCACCTTGTCAATACCCATGTCCATGTTGGTACTTATGTACATCCACAAAGGTAATGAGATGGGGCACAAGCTTTTTTAGAGGGGCACAATGGACTGGAGCTTCTGTTATGTGCATGTAAGAGTTGTATGCATATTCATATGAGTACGTGTTTTGTTGTGGTACATGGCAATTGGGACAGTGTTGCAATACAACGCCTGTCCCCCGGGGATGAGTTTCTGTAAGGGGTGTGTACAACAGGCCATGCTATTACTTTGTTTGAGAATTGCAAGCGTCCATTGTTCATGATTTGGCTGTCCCCTCATGTGGCATACTGCCATTATGTTGGATTTGTGTTGGTGCACAGGATGTGTGACCTTGTCCTGATGTTTGTGTTAGCAATGAGCACAGGAGGGACTTGTGCTGCCTACACCTGTGCCCATTGTGTACTATAGAGCTTTCTGAGATGTGTGTCCTGACACAGTACAGTGTTGACAGCAAATGGTGGGTGTCTTACAGGCACATAGCAGATGTTTGCTGGTACTTGTGAGACATCCCTTAACATTCAGCTCTATGGAGTTTGTGAGGCCTGTGCAGTGCTTGTGTGCAACTGTGTGTGTGCCCCAGGGATGTGCGTTGAGGTGACCGAGGGACAAACACTGACTGATGGAGACAGAGGGAGAGGGAGACAGAGGGCGACAGAGGGAGAGGGAGACAGAGGGCGACAGAGGGAGAGGGAGACAGAGGGAGAGGGAGACAGAGGGAGACAGAGGGAGAGGGCGACAGAGGGAGAGGGCGACAGAGGGAGAGGGCGACAGAGGGAGAGGGCGACAGAGGGAGAGGGAAACAGAGGGAGAGGGAGACAGAGGGCGACAGAGGGAGAGGGAGAGGGCGACAGAGGGAGACAGAGACAGAGGGCGAGACAGGGATGGAGACCGGTAGATTGTGCTTGCTCTCTTGCTACACTGCCTTACTTTGTCACAAAATGATGCATCTCTGTAAGGTGTGTCAGCAATTAGTTAATATTTAGAAGCTGTGGTCTAGTATCTTGTGTGATCTTTACCTATCCCTGTGCATTGGTCATTATGCTTGTGTGTGTCCCTGGGACATATGGCATGAGAGCAGCCTCTTACCCTACACATAGCACCCTATGTGCCTCCCCCTTGCAACTACCACCATTTTGTTGTGTACTGCTTGGAGTCATGGCCACCCACTCCATGCTGCTGGGCACTGTTGTTAGTCTACCCATGTAACTTGTGTTTTTCTATTCCATGTACTCCCACCGCTGGCAGTAGGACCATGACCTTCTCCTCCCAGGGCTGGTATACAGGAGGTCTGCGGGGACCGACGCCTCCAGTGTGGTGTGCATTGGCGTAATCCTGTGCCATCTTTTTCTTCACCATCCTCCGCAGATCGTACCACCTGGACTGGCAATCATCCCTGGTGCGTCTGATGGGTGCAACAGCATTGACCCGGTCTACAATCCTCTCCCACAGGCGTGTTCTTTCTGCCAGGCTGGTCTGTCTGACCAATGCGCCAAACAGCTGCGGCTCGACTCTGTTGACTTCATCAGTAAGTATCTCCATCTCCGGGTTAGTGAATTTTGGATTCTTGGGTGTGGTCATGGTGTGAGGTGTATGTGATTGAGGGTGTGATGGTGTGTATGGATGAGGGTGTGTGTTTGTGATTGTGAAGGAGGTGGTGTTGGTGTATATGTGATAGGGTGTATGTGTGAAGGTATGTGGCTGCAATTGTTGGTGTGCTCTCAGTTTCCTCGCAAGAATGGGTCTGTTGCAAAGGATGATGGGTTGTATGTGTGGTCCCTTTTATTGGTCAAATGGTGGGTGTGGCTTAATTTGAATTGTTGGGGTGGGTGTTATTTGGGGTGGGTGTTGGTGTTGTCCTCTGTTTGGCTGCTTGGCTGTGACCAGGACATTGATTGTCAAAGGTGTGTACACAGGAGACATGTTCAGTGTGGTAGTGCGACTCGTTAGCAAGGTCCTTGTGGTCGTTTTGGTGTTGGCGTTATGTGTGCTTGGGGTACTTGTGCGTGCGTTTGAGTAGTACGGGCCGTTGGCGGGTGGGGGTGTTCGCGTAGGCTTGGCCGAGGGGTGTGCGTGTCGGACTTGTGCGTGCGAGTGAGTGGTACGGGCCGTTGGCGGGTGGGGGTGTTCGCGTAGGCTTGTTGGGGGGGGGGTGTGCGTGTCGTACTTGTGCGTGCGAGTGAGTAGTACGGGCCGTTGGCGGGTGGGGGTGTTCGCGTAGGCTTGGCCGAGGGGTGTGCATGTCGTACTTGTGCGTGCGAGTGAGCGGTATGGGCCGTTGGCGGGTGGGGGTGTTCGCGTAGGCTTGTTGGAGGGGGGGTGTGCGTGTCGTACTTGTGCGTGCGAGTGAGTAGTACGGGCCGTTGGCGGGTGGGGGTGTTCGCGTAGGCTTGGCCGAGGGGTGTGCGTGTCGTACTTGTGCGTGCGAGTGAGCGGTACGGGCCGTTGGCGGGTGGGGGTGTTCGCGTAGGCTTGTTGGGGGGGGGTGTGCGTGTCGTATTTGTGCGTGCGAGTGAGCGGTACGGGCCGTTGGCGGGTGGGGATGTTCGCGTAGGCTTGTTGGGGGGGTGTGCGTGTCATACTTGTGCGTGCGAGTGAGTAGTACGGGCCGTTGGCGGGTGGGGGTGTTCGCGTAGGCTTGTTGGGGGGGGTGTGCGTGTCGTACTTGTGCGTGCGAGTGAGTAGTACGGACCGTTGGCGGGTGGGGGTGTTCGCGTAGGCTTGGCCGAGGGGTGTGCGTGTAGTATGTATTGGTGGAGCTTGCAGTGAGGCGAATGTCCCCTACGAATCAATGTTGAAGCGTGAATACTTTGGCCCGTCCGAATCTCGCTCAGGCATTTCGTTCCGAATCGGAATAGTGAGTTTGTACGGACTGATTACGAATCGTACGGTGGTCTGCCCGAGGCTTATTCGTACGGGTAAACGAATGTCATTCGTACGGATCGTAGCAAATCGTTCGGAAATCAACGGTAACGGATCGGAATTCGCTGGTCGGACGGTAGTTTCCCATTCGTACGGAATCGGCTACGAATACGAATCGTACGCCGGTTTATTTTACCGGATCGGAATCGACCCCTATGTGTCACTGACACCTTAGGTGCCAGAGGTGATCTGTCTGCCGCACTGGGTGGCACTGACACCTCAGGTGCCAGAGTGGTTAGGCCTGCTGCACAGGGAGGCATGGCCACACCAAGGGGCAGAGATGTAGATGGTGTGGGGGCAGCAGCATTCAACATCGTCACACCTTGGGCAGCAATGCCATGATGAGGATTTGCAGGGCATGGTAGATCCTAACTACATTCCACTGATGTTCAGGGTGACTGCCATCCTTTCCGCCTCCATCCGCACCATGTCCTCAATGAGTCTCCGCATCTGTGACAGCTCATGGCTGGTATCGCTGGACCACTCTGATAGGTCAGGTGTTCTTCTCGCCACATCATGACTCCAGTGATGTCAGTCAGGGTTTGTTGGAGACCATGTAGCGGGCATACACACCCAAGGATGGAGTCAAGTTTGGTTGCCATGTTGCCGAAGTCCAACCACACTTGCTATGCGGTCTCCCTCTGGCACTGCTGCACACGGAGTTGGAAGGCCATGTGTTTTTCCTGGGGGGTCTTGAGTGGGTGCCGGGGCTGTGGGTGACTCCTGCTGGATGCTTTGGGTAGTGGGTGGGGTCTCCTTAATGCAGCTGGGCTACCTTGATCCTGGAGGTGAGTTGCGGATGAGGTCCATGATGTCTTGTGTGGCTTGGGTGTCGATGCTGGTGCTGTCCTCTTCATCATCAGTGAAGAGTGGCTGGGACTGCTCTGCGGGAGGTGTTGACAGTGCCCCAGCGATGTGAAACAGTGATGGTGTATTACGAGGTGTCCGCATGTATGTAGCAGCTTGGTACATGTTGACTTTCAGACAACATGGCATTGTGCATTGTCTGTAGATCTGGGCGAGGACCCAGAGTCATTGTGGGTGTGCACTGTGCTCTGCTTGATTGTGTATGTGTGCCATTATGTCCATCTCCACCTGTCCCCCCAGTACCTGGTGGTCACTCACCCTGTTGTGGTTGTGTTGTGTCCTGTTGAGCAGTGCCCGATCCCCCGACTCCTGCCACAGTCTCCACACTGATGACTGTCGACACCAGCTCCTCCATGTCCTCCAGCTCAAGCTGTGGCGCTGGGCACCCACCTCCAGTCCGCGTTGCTGCCTTCCGGTTGGCCGAGAGTTTCTCCTTCGTCCGCGACTTGATGTCACTACATCGCCTCTTGACCTCGTCCATTGTCCTCTTGTGCTCCCCGACGACATTCACCTTGTCCACGATGTCCCACCAGATTACGTTTTTGGTGCCCAATGACACACTGGAGATGACGAACAGTTGCTGATGGTTTTTCCATCACCTCCGTGGCTATGATCCTGTTCGCCTGCAGACTGAACTTTGTCTTCCTCTTCTTCTTGTCCTTGCCCTTCCCTGACCCGAGGTCCCGGGCTGGTCGTCCGGGGTGATTGTAAGGTTGCGCTCGTCCTCTGCACCTGCTCCGGCTGCCTCCATGGTGCTTTGATGTTGGTCAGTTTGTGTTTGGAGAGTTTTTTCTATTATTATGGTGATTTTTCCTGCCTGCGAGGTGTGTGTTGCAGGCCTGGCACTGCTTATCGCTGGTTTCCTCATTGCGCTTTTGCCCATCACAGGTTTTTTGGTGTTGTGGTTTGTGTTTTTGTCTCCATCAATGTGGTTGTATTGCGGACATTGGCTGCGGTATCGGCAGACTATCACATGCTACCGCTGTGTTGTGAATTGCACCTTGACACAGGTTATTTTCAAGCTATGGCCTGCGATGTTAAAAGTTGCATAACGCTACTCTTGTGGTAGTTATCACACATAGTTTTTCAACCTTGCGAAGACTGCAGGCTTTGTGAGTGGGCAAATTAAGTTGTTCTATAGGACATGGTCTTTCCAACGCATTTAGTGTTATACTCTCAGTAAGATTTCTTCTGTGATATAAGATTATATTAATTTATTCTTTGATATTACTTGGGAAGAATAAACATCATCAGTATTCAATTATTAGCAGTTTGTGTGTAAAACATTGAGACCTCAATTTTAATTAGGTACTTTGCCATCTCTTGTATTCCAGTGTAGAGACCTAAGGAAAGTCAATTATAGCAGGTTTAAAAAAACTGAGAATACTTAAATAATATGCTTCCTCAGATAATAGAATTGCTAGTGCAATGATTATTCCTTAGTGAGGAAATTTGAAGCCGTGTGACTTACCCGTTCCCTATTATTGTATTTACTAAAGGTTTCGGTAGTTGGAGAGGAGATTGATAAGAAATTAACTAAGCAACTGTTACAAATGAAGTCATTTCTTAGACGGATCTTCTACTTTATAATTAGTATGTTCATGTTTTAGCGAAGGCACTGTCTAGTTTTAGCTCATCAAATTTAAGACCATTAATGAGGAACTGAAGTCTTTAAGACTTTTTTTTTAAAGGATACTTCAGTATTACTGTACCCAAATACTTACAGTAACTGATACGTCTAAACCTCAGACATCTCCAACATAAATGTATATAGTGTTTAAATATAAACGATAGGGTGATGCAATCAATCCCCTGCCTTTCTCTGTCTTGCAGGATCATTTACAAGTCAGCCAACAATGGCATCCGGCTGTACCTGCCGACCAAGATGAAGACATCCCAAGGGCTTTGCAAGTTGTATACTGTCAGCTTCTCCAGGTTGGAATCAAGTAAGAGAGGCAAAACAAATAAATAAATACATGGATAAATAAAACAAGGCTTTCTTCTCCTAGGGTCTGAGGTCGGGAAAGCAATTGCATTAAAAAACACACCAGGCATGTTCCTGCTTTAGCTTCACAAAGTTGTTCAGGATTCTACTTTTTAATTCAACGCCACATTGCATGGTGCCCTCTCCATTACGAAGCACTACGCTGTGCATCTATGTATCAAACATCTCTAGTTCTGAGTTCTGTGCCATTCTTCCTCAGAGTCAAAAAAGCGTTGCGGTGCAGCCTCCGCATAGTGCATACATGCTAATATTTAAAAAGGGACAAAGGCGTCACAAAAAAGGAACTTCTGCAAATATCGCACGCCACGGGAGAGAGAGAGAGAGACACACAATTGTTTGAATTGAATACATAGATAACACCGATCAGGAGGACAGCAGTACATCTTAGAGCAAGTGAAGTGGCAAACACGTTAACAATGATATCCCACACAGGTGCCACACGCGTGACTATACCGACTGTGATGGTTGTTGGTGTCGAACGTTCATCTGTATAGTACGGTATGCTGCACTTTGAGTTGAAGTGACACACTACCTGGCGGGCAGCAGGCTAGACTGTTGTAGATTGTGTAGTAACTCCTGTGGGCATGAACGCCTAGTTTACAAAATTGGTGGTGGGGCCTGGGTAACATGATAAAATTCTGAATAGACATGTAAATGTTTTGCAGGTGGGAAGAGAGTGCCAATCTTCTCGTGAAATGTGTTACTTATTTCCGATTTTACGATTCATCAAAATACTTAGGGGTATATTTACAAGGGGTTATCACCACCAGAACGTCTATTTCCTTGATGTTCTGGTGACGATAACCCCTTCGCCTTATCTACAAGATGGCGTTAAGCCATTTAACGTGGCTTAACGCAGCCTTGTAAATAATGCCCCTACTCATGCAGCACTTAGGGGCATTGGGTGTTGCAGTGGGCGTTCCGCCACAACACCCATTGCCTTTTGAAGCTGCCCCCTATTTACAAGGCTGGCATGAATATTGGGCAGAAGCAAAAATAAGGCCATGGAAAACCTGGTCTTAAACAGGCACAACAATGAGAAATGATTACTTTCTCCTCGTTGTTGCTGTTTCTATGTGTGCTGCACTCTGCAGCACACATATAAAGAGCACATTGCCATTAGTGATTGTTCATGTGCAGGAAGGCACCCCTTCCTGCACATGAGCAATCATTCCCTGAAACACAGGTACCCTCGCACCATTGCGAGGGTGCCTGCATCGGCGCTACAATGCTACATTTAGTACCAGTGCTAGGGAAAATGCAGGGGTGCACCGTATTATTGTAAATACAGAGCATCCCTGTATTTTCAGAATGTCATACCAATTGTGGCATAACACTGCACTCCACCATTCTATAAATATGTCCCATAATTTTATTGCTAAATAACAGCTTGCGCTCTTTAAATGTAATAAGGCAGCCCAACGTTATCCTATGGGAAAGTTGGCCTCACACTAGTGAAGAAATAAATGTAGGCGTTTTTCACTACCAGTACATGTCAAACTTAAAAGTACAGACTTTTAATTACAATGCACCCTGCCCTGTAGGCTACCTAGGGCCTGCTTTATGGGTGACTAATATGCAATAAAAAGGGAGTTGAAGGCTGGGCAAGGAGGTTATTTTGCCAAATCGAATTGTCAACTTAAAACTGCATACCGAAAGCAATGGCAGACCTGGGACAACTGTTTGGAATCAGACCTACTAAAGGGCTAAAGAGACCAGATGCACAGGGGATTTGTTTGGTACCATCTGACACCTGCCATTGGAGTGCTTCCTCAATACAGAAGTTTTGGTCACTGGGGGGGTTAACCACAGCGAGGAGCAGCCACTGGGGCACTACATCACCCATAATCCCCTGCGTACCTCAACAGCTGTTTGGAATCAGCCCTATAAGGGCTACAGAAACGCGATGCGCAGGACAGCCCCAGACTGTGTCTGGGACAATGGTGGACCCGTCCATGTCCGTCAGTGACAGGAAGAGACAGAGCTGGGTCACCTCTCTTTGCTTGGTGAACCAGACCTCCTGGAGCTTTTTGGCAGAGCGACTACAGTATGTACCCTTAGGTCTGCTGCATGTCAATTCTTATGATAAGTTTTATTGATATTTATTTCCCCTTGACTTTGGACTCTTGCCCTGCACTAGGGATTGACTCAAGCCCCAGAAGAATGATATCCTGATTGTTCCAACAATATCCATTATGGCTTTGGACCGAAACATTGTCCCTCTCTCCCACTTGTTAAACATTCCAAACAAACGTGGTTATAATTTGATCATGCCTTAATAGTCATCCTATAGCATGGTATTGAACATGGGGAAAAGGAAACATCCTGGAACAATGTTGGTTAAATCCCAAAATAATGGGGGAGATAGAAAAGCAGATTACGAGTGTGGAGGAAAACTTTAACTACCTGTACTGAGGAGATCTTTGGGCCTGTAAAACCGAGTGAAGCAGCCACATTAATTTCTGTCCAGAGTAATTCCCCTATCATAGCGCACTCAAATGTAATTGAAAGAGACAAGCGCATTCTTAAATCCACCTCACTGTATATTCTGAACTCTCAACCCTTGAAACATCCAAAAATACAGAGTACTCATGCTGGCCATTTCATTTCAACTGAATAATAGGAAAATAATTACACAGAACCATGCAGCTACAAAAAGACAACCAGAGAACAAAACATTAATACGCCCACATCATTCCAGGATTATAATACCCTGGTGACCTCAGTACAAGCACTGGTAGATATGGTAAAGATTTCCTGTAGTGCACTTACTGTTTGGATCATGTCCACCATTCATGTTTCTTGTGATGGTGGTTGAGGTGATTTTCATTGTAGTATACACATTTTGGCTGTAGCTAAGGCTGTTTGTAAGAGTCGGGCTTGTGGTTTAAAAAGTGATTGTGATTGACGTGTATCATGCAGAAGAATGGTAGCGTGCGAAAGTGGAATTTGTAGAGGCATCGTGGAATATAAGGTTTTACCTATATAATTCCAAAAGGGTTGAATCACTGGACATCCACAGATAATATGAGAAATGTTACAAGACGTACTATCACATCTCAAGCAGTTAGAATGGGGAAGCAAGCCAGCTTTATGCAGTTTTGTTGGTGACCAGTGCCAATCATGTAAAATCTTGAATAAGCAAAATTTCAATTGTGCTTCACGTGCACCCTTATTGAGATTGCTAAGAATGTCAGACCAGTCATCATCGGTATAAGAGACCGATAATAAGGTTTGCCATTTAGTACGCAAAGCTTGCGATAAGGGTTGAGAAAAAAGATGCGAAGTGAGAATTTGGTAGAAGCCAGATGTAACTCCTTTCATCTTACCCCAAGTGTGGAGATATGTTACAATTGGTGAGTCGGGCAAGAGCCATGGTGGAGATCCTAGGCTACTCCGTAAGGATTGTCATAACTGGTTGTATTTTCCAAGTTGTATATCAGGCAAATGAAATTCTTTCTGCAGTTGGACAAATGATTTAATATCACTGTTTGAAAAAAGTTGATCTAGGGTGGAAACACCTGCTGTTTCCCATATAGGCCAAAATATAGATTGCCTATTAATACAAATTGCAGAATTATTACATAATGGTGCTTTTCTATGAAGACAAGGATGTGAGCCCATTAAGCGGCGTGCCCTTTGCCAAGCAGCGCGCATGGCTGACAAAATAGGATTAGTGGAGTCTCGAGGGCGAAATTCAGAGCCGTATAAAAAAGAAAGGCCTGCTTTTGTCAATGAAAGGTAGTGTTCAAGATGTACCCACTGTGGTGCATCCGAGGAATGTGAAAGCATATAAGACAATTGAGAAAGCTGTAATGCCAAAGCATAATGTTCCACTGAGGCAGACCTATGTAGTGCACTTACTGACAGAATAAAACACATTGAAAGTGCTGTATCAACCTGTATAGATCTACTGGCAAGGTATACACACATTCTAACATCCACCCCCGACCGGGGACAATATGGAAATGCCCCAGCAACATGCCAACATCATTAGACCTTGCTCAGGGCATTGTGATCTATCTCAGCCACTACCTTAAGTAGCCGGACCCTCTATCGTTGCATCAACTTATACTCCACGGACTAGTTTTAATCCAACTCCTCTTTTTCAGCAGGTCCATGCACTTACTGATAAAAAGATCCTTATGATTTGTAATTTCCCATCCCTTTCTTTAGCTCTACATTTTAATAAAGAACCATTTTTAAATCATGTTATCAAAAAATCTGGTAATCTAGACCTATCCCCAGCAGCGACACCCTATGCAGTTATTCTGGTGAATGTTCCTATTCTCTCCATGCCAGTCAAGAATCTTGGTATTCACTCCGAAATAAATCTCTGAACTGGTTACATGCTAGAGTGGGGCTAGGGGAGCTCCCTCTGCAGATATCAAGATGGCAAAGAGAGTTAAATGGGCTGGTAGGGGACGTAAATCATTCCATGGAGATTGTGTGGTTTTTCTTTTAAAACCCCAGACTGGTCAAAACTATTTCAGGCAGAGCCAGTTCATTATCCCTGAATCCATACCAAATTGCAGTTTTGCAACTTTTTTTTACCAACCTCCCATGCTGAGTCGAGCAATTCATCAGTCAGAAATACTAACACTGTGCAATATTGCCCCACACTCTGACTTATAACAGGTTTGATGGACTGTCTGCACTCACTGGAGTGGATTGACTGAAGACAGTCTACTGGAACAGAGAGGGCAACTGTGAAGGCTTACATAAAACCTTTAATCATAGTTTGTGTGCATGGGTTGATACTATGGTTGATTGCTGTTCCTTACTTTCAAAGAATAGTTTTAATTTGGTTCCTACGGCCACCTTCGAGGATTACACCCAGGCTAATTGAATTATTACTGCCACCACCATCCTATTCTGTAATATGACTGGGTTACGTCTCAAGCGTAATATAAAAGAGTGGTTAGACTTTCAAATTGTGTGTTTACAAGAAACTTGGTCTGGCGAACCAATACATTTCAATTGTTTTAAAACATTTCATTTTCCTACCCTTTCCTTTGATCTGTGGTACACCTAAAGGTGGCTTATGTACCTTTGTGTCAAATAAGTTGGTCTCCACAAACATCGAGGAGACACCCATTAAAGTTTATTATCAAATCATTTCCATTGAGATTTCACTGTCAAAGATGTTGATGATAATACATTTTTACAATAATGCCTGTAAACTAGATTTAACATCCACCGTTCACCAACTTGATACTGACCTTGAGTCACTATATTTAAATGATTCAAGACAACTGAATATTCTATAGGGTGACTTTAACCTCCAATTGTGCCCCCTGCATCCAAACAAGGTTTGTGGTCTGGTTAAACCTGATAATGGTGATATCACTCATTTCACACTCACAGACTATGGAGATCTACATAATGTGCTACTTTTCAAATATGACTTGGATTTCTGTAGCAAATTAAGCTAATCCCTGGTTGAAGTAAATTGAACATTTAATGGGAGAGGGGAGAAAAGCGTAATTGATTACCTGCTGTTTCCAAATCGTTATTCAGCGCTGGTTACCAATTTTATTATATATGATATCACAATTATCAATCACTTTCCCCAGAGCATAGATGCGAATATCAACTTTATTAATCAACAGCAGGTACACCATTGCGCTTGAGTAGTTTAGAAATTTGAACTCCCCAGTTTAAATGGACATCCTGCTATGGTCCTTGATAAATCCCAACAAAGTTTTAGAAAGTTAATTACTAAACAGAGTGATGCCTTTGAGATTTGTTTAGATGAGACTGCTGGGGCTAAAATAGTTATCAATGCATTTCAACTAATCACTGAGGGAATCAAAGAAGGGCTAACCTCTTATCAGAAACATGAAGAAAAGGTGAACTGTGGTTGGTTCCACTCTGCTTGCACTAGGACTCATAAGAGTTTAAAAGCAGCCCTACACAAGCAACAGAGGAACATACAGGAAGCACAGGATTGTAGATATGTTTATAGGCATGCCATAAAACACTGTAAAAAAGGCTTGAAGGAGGAGACTAGGGAAAATCTTCCCGAGGCATGCCTTAATAATGATAACACTGCCTTTTGGCGTGTTATGAACTCCCCCTTTTTAAGAGAAGCAGATAGCCCCTGAATCAAGATTGCTATCACGGAGGCTAAATGGCTATTCAAATCAAGTGGAGAGTGTCATCGAACCTCCCTTATTGGAACCTACGATTTACTTTTCCACAATGGCACTTCCTCATGATCAGACCTACTGCAACTTCACCCTCGACGAGGTCATTCTGTCCTGAAAGGAGGTAACACACTAGGCCCAGGTGATATCCCGATCGAAGTTTATAAATCCAACATTGACCTCCGGGTCCCCTCCTGAGACTCCTTTTCAGAGCCTGCGGGAGTGTTGGATTTTTAAATACCTGTTCAGAATCCCTTATGCCAATATATCAGAAAGGAGATCGTAACAGTCCTGCGCATTATAGATCCACTTCCTTACTGGATTTTTTAGTTAAAGTGGCTGGCCACATTCTTTTGTGCAGATTACAGGATTGATTTGAATAATATCATATCGGATCGATGATATGGTTTTTGACCAGGAATAGGGAAAATTGAGCAGGATATTAATCTGAATGTATTAATAAGGAATTGCGTGCACATCAAACAAGGTCATTTGTTTTTAGTATTTGTTCACTGATCATCTGCTTTTGATTGTGTTGATTAAACTATGGACGATCATGCTCACTATGGGTATGGACACTACAATAGTTAACTTCCTTGGACACATGTACTTGTCCAGCAGGGCAGCACATGCTGTGGCCTAAAAGGAGAATGCAAACAGCTGTTTAGCATAGACAGAGGGGTTCGGTAAGGGTGTGTACTCACTGCCTTCTTGTTTAATTTGTATATCAATAGCTTGGGTAGTGGCCAAGAAAGCAAATGTATTGATCTTTCCCAAGTTGGACATCAACCCATACTGACCCTCCTCTATGCAGACGATGCAGTGCTCATGGCCCGCACCCCGTTGGGCTTACAGCAATTACTCACAGAATTTGTTCAGTATATGCAGAATCTGGGTCTGTAAATTAATATAATTAAAAATGTTATAATGAAAACAAGGAAAAAAGTTATATAATGCCATAACATCTTAATTGAGAGTACCAAATTAATTGACCTGGAGAAGTGCGGTGACCTCTCGAAGGCTTCAATTTGTTAATTCCATTACAACCTTGCTTAACTTCTCTAGGAAGCTGGGTAATAAGCATCCAAGATAGATAATGACCATATGTAAGTCCAAATGATGTCCTACCGTTATGTATGGGTCAGGGTTGCCGGGTTATGGTAATGTTGATTCACTGCAGCTGGTAGAAAATGCCTATTTAAGAAATATCCTTTTCCTTCCGAAAAGGTATTTCACCTTTGTTTGCCACTCAGAACTGGGTGCTCCCTACCTAGCAGATCTGATTAAGATACATCCTGTCCTACTTTTCCATAAACTCTGGTCATTTGAGCACATGGAACTCAACCGAGTTATTGTAAAGGACTGCCTCAGGCTCATGTGCACTTCCAAAATTCCTTGGCTCAAGTACCTCAAACATTTCCTGTGTGATAATGGTCACACTCAGTATATGGATAATCCAGAGTCTTTGATCAGTATCTCACGGAAAGCTCTAAAGTCAGAGTGCCTAACACTGCTTGAGGAATTAAGCTGTCTACAGATGTAATGAAACCCTCTGTACTTAAGAATCACCTGATCATGACCACTCATGATATGTAATCTTACTTAGAAAATGTATACAATACCCAACGTAGATTTTTATTGACAAGCTTCAGGATGGATATTTTCCATCGCTTAACCAGTTTTCCTAACACAAATAACTAGTCACATGATTTAGAGGGATCACTGAAATAATATCGACTACCAAAATATCGACTACCCAAAATATCGACGAGAAAATATCTACAACCAAAATATCGAGTTTGTATGTGCAAACAGGTAAGTACAAAAATATCGAGTACAAAATATCGTTAACAAAAATATAGTTGTAAAAAATATCGACTTTAATAAAAACAATGTTTAATTACATTAATATAAAAAATTAATTACTAAAAATATAATTAACAATACTTAAAATAACTTTTAAAAATTAAATAATTAATGAAAGTAAAAAAATAATATTTTTTTAATCATATTTCTTAAAACATATATATATATAGTAACACCATTTAATTAAATAATAGCCAATATTATTAATGTACAAATACAAAAGAGTAAAAATTACTATTCCCACTGCAAAGAGTGCAACAGTGGATATATGACGTTACAACGCAACTTTTACAACGCACTACCATTACAACGTAAGTATTGGTAAGTATATAATAATTGTTTTTAATTTAAATTATTTAAAATTATTTAAATATAATTTAATTTAATTTCATTTCATTAAATTAAATTAATGTAAATTTAATTTTACTTTATTTTTACACTGTACCCCTGTACCCCATTACCCCAAAACTGACCCTGAACCCTAAAAAAACACTTTACCCAAAAACTAAAAACTGACCCTGAACCCTAAAAATACCCCTTTACCCAAAAACTAAAAACTGACCCTGAACCCTAAAAATACCCCTTTACCCAAAAACTAAAAACTGAACCTGAACCCTAAAAATACCCCTTTACCCAAAAACTAAAAACTGACCCTGAACCCTAAAAAAACCCTTTACCCAAAAACTAAAAACTGACCTGAACCCTAAAAATACCCCTTTACCCAAAAACTAAAAACTGACCATGAGAGGGGCGTGGCTAGCAGCCTAAGATGGTGGCAGCTTAGAGGGCGAGCTCCGCGGTTGAAGCGGCCTCCAGACCTATCCGACTAGTAATCCGACGCTGAATTTCGCCCTACGGGCAGGGACTGAAGCCCGGGGCCGGGCGGCACGCCCGACAGCAATCAGATCCAGAATCCGACTGCGGGAAGTGAAGTTGCCCGTATCGCCCGCTCTGGCCTTGGGGAGGAACTGGAGCCTGGGACCCGCCTGGCGAGATAGAGCCGACAGGAAGTGCAGCGGCCGAGGCGTGGAGGAGCCGGAAGCGGGCGCTCGCGACGGAGCGCCGGGGTCGAGAGAGACTCGCGACCTAGCGCGACCACCGGCGCCTCTGTGGCCTGCGGGTAAGAGATTGACCGATGCCGACTGCGGCCGGTGGGCGCAGGGACCGCTCCAGGCCTCTACACGAAGGCGGCCGGACCTGTGCCGGGCCCGGGACCGCCATCTTGTTCATTCGCCGGAGGAACCGGGTCTCTCCCTTGCGGGGGTGCGGAGCCTGCCGCTCTGAGGGCTGCAACAGCCACCACGCCTTTTTCTCCGTGGAAAGAGCACATCGAGTCCCGGGGGGTCGTCCGAAGCAAGGAGTGGCACCACGACCGATTGTTGCACGACTCTTCAATTTTAGAGACAGAGATGCGATCTTGCAGGCGGCGAGAATTTCTCCCCCAGTCAGGATTCAAAATTCCACCCTTGCATTCTTTCCAGACTACACGGCAGAGGTCGCACGTAGGAGGAGAACATTCTTTGAAGTCAAGAAAGAATTGAGGGCGAGAGAACTTCCCTATGCCATGCTTTTCCCAGCCAAGTTGAGAGTGGTGGCTGAGAACAAAACGTGGTTCTTCGAAACTCCGGAGGCTGCACACGACTGGCTGGAGGGATGGAGACAGACGGGGCTATCTCGCCGCTCCACAAGACCAAACAAGCACCGTACTAATGGCTCCCGATCAGGCTCACAAGTATCCGGAGGTGATGCGGATCCCCACTCCCCACTGAGCGAGGCACATGCAACTGAAAACAATGAAGAACAATGAATTCCCGAGCCTACTAACCTAGTGACAATGTAGGACTGGCCGGGGGGGGCCGTCAAGGACACCGGGCGGAGGTCCTCCGTGGACTTGGAGGGAGGCCGCCGACTCCAGAGAGACCCTCACCCCAACGAGCAAGTACTATGTTTGGGGTTGGGATCAGGCACTCTGCTACGTTGGGGGGGCGGGCAGTTCAGGGTCCGTCTAGCAGGGGGGCAGGGAGGGGGGGAGTTGGGAAGGGGGGGTGTTCGATCGTTTTGAGTTACTTTACAGGTGTAGATTGGAACCACGAGGCACACACATTACATATGGCGGGCTCATGTCGAGTTATTAGATCGCCATTTCTATGGTACATAGACTTTCTCAACAGCAGCAGCAATGGCACGCACCACACGGAGTGACATCGAGATGGGGGAACGTGGGGTAGGGCGCATGGCACCTCTGCAACTTATGTCCTGGAACGTGAGAGGTCTTGGGGACAAGGTCAAACTAGGTTTGGTGCTACACAGTATAAAGAGGTACAACCCGGCCCTAGTCCTGCTGCAGGAGACACATCTCACAGCCACACACGCCCTAGACAGGAAAGGCTACCGTATGATCGCTCACTCGGAATTCACAAGGGGGTCCCGTGGGACGGGAATACTGATGCACCGGTCCTCCAGATTTATACTGCAGTCCACAAAGGTAGACGCACATGGCCGTTTCGCAGCGGCACTTGGGCACTGGGAGGGGAGGCAGCTGAATATAGTTTCGGTGTACGTTCCGCCGGCGCTGCACAAGATAGTCCTCCCTGAGCTTGGAAAATTTCTGTTGGAACTCCCAGACGGGGACCTCATTGTAGGGGGGGATTTCAATGCAGTGGCGCATAACACATTAGATAGGTTCCCGACACGAACACAGGCTCCAGGGCCCTCCCGGCTGCATGACTTCCTAGAGGCGCAAGGCCTGATAGACCTTTGGAGGCGTCTACACCCGACTGACCAGCACTACACTTACCACTCAGTGGTCCACGACAGTCTGTCACGGATCGACTATTTCCTAGCACCGGGGCATGGGCTGCTCACTGTTGAAGACGTACAAATTAAACCGAGGGGTGTCTCGGACCATTCCCCATTGGCGCTGACCCTTTCCAACCCGGAACGGTCCCAAGAGCACATATACCCGATATTCCCGGGCTACCTTAGGGTCCCACAAGTGACCAAGGCTCTCAAATCAGCGACAATATGCTACCTCGCGGAGAATACTGGCTCGGTCTCATCCCCATCGGTCCTATGGGAAGCTTATAAAACGGTCCTCCGAGGCCAAGCCATCTCCACAATAACGAGTTATAAGCGCTCCCAGAAAATGGAACTACTAGACTTAGAGGACAGACTCGCCAAGGCAAATGAAGTTCATATGGCTGACCCGACCGGAGACACGCTCCACGCTCTACGGCTGTGTCAGCAACGTCATACGGATCTTCTACGTAGTAGAGTGATCGAACACATAACGGCCACCACGAATAGGATATACGACGTAGGGGATAAGGCAAGTAAGCTCCTAGCCTGGCTAGAGAAAAAGCGGGAGGGTCAGAGGACTATCTTGCAACTGAAAGACTCTGTAGGGGCGATGCACACCCGCCCTGCCCGGATAGTCAAACTCCTGGCTGATCACTTCCAGGCGGTGTATACCTCTGACATAGAGGTTACCTGGGAAATGGCGGAGACGGCGCTCGTGGGAGTGCCCACCCGCACACTATTGCAGGACAGCGTTGAGGACCTAGAGTCAGAATTGTCGGCTGAGGAGATAACTTCGGCTATCGCGGCACTACGCCCGGGAAAAGCCATGGGCCCCAACGGGATCCTGATTGAATGGTACAAAACCATGTCGGAAACGCTCGCAACACCGCTACTCAACATGTACGTAGACAGCTTAGACCGAGGACACTTGCCACCTGATCAGTGCATGGCTACTATTGTGGCGATCCCGAAACCTGGCAAACCCCCTGAGGATTGCGGCTCCTACCGGCCGATTTCCCTCCTCAATGCAGAAAGCAAAATCCTGGCAAAATTGTTAGCCAACAGGCTGCTGCCTCACCTTAGCCACCTCATTCATCCGGACCAATCGGGATTCATGCCGCACAGAAATACGGCGCTGAATCTTAGGCGCCTACATGGTGTTATGGCGAGAGCTCCGTTGTTGACAACCGACGCAGCGATCCTCTCATTGGACGCCACAATGGCGTTCGACTTAGTAGAGTGGCGGTACCTCTTTGCAGTCCTGCACCATATGGGCTTTGGCCCGAAATTCATAGGGTGGATCAAGCTACTGTACGAGAAACCGGTGGCGCGGGTGACCGCAAACGGACATGTCTCGAGAGTCATCTCATTAGCGAGGGGCACGAGACAAGGCTGCCCGCTCTCACCACTACTGTTTGCCCTGGTATTGGAGCCATTGGCGACTATCATTAGGACCACGCCACTGCTGCGGGGCATTAACTGGGGTGATGGCTGGGAGGACAGAGTGTCCTTATATGCTGATGATATGCTAATATACCTAACTAACCCGGCAGAAGGGATTCCAATATTACTGGCATTGACTGAGCGGCAGGGTATTGCATCGGGCTACAAGATTAACTGGACGAAATCGGTGCTCTACATGTTGCATGGGACCCCGCCACGTCTGGAGGTGGATTGCCCCTTGGTGGTGGAGGAAGTTTCCTTTAGATACTTGGGGATTCAGATCACCCGCGATCTTGCGATCTTTCAGGAGATGAATCTGAAACCGCTGCTCGACAGATTGAAAGCGGACGTGCGCCACTGGAAGACACTCCCGCTGACGTTGTTGGGCAGAGCGGCGCTTTTCAAAATGATGGCGCTGCCCCGGTTCCTCTATGTTTTGGAGAACACGCCGACACCGGTTCCGCCTTCCTTTTTCAAACAGGTATCCGGGCAACTGTCAGGACTGTTGTGGGGAGATAGACCAGCAAGGATAGCACAAGTGAAACTGATCAGGGATTGGTACAGTGGAGGGATTGCACTCCCAAGCCTGGAATTGTACTATTGGGCGGCGCACCTAAAGGTGATTAACCAGTGGTTGCATGCACCGCAGGAGGACCCGGCGTACTTAGAGGACAGACGACAGCTTGGCACTAACACGCTTCTGGCCCCGCTCTACAACAAAGGAATGATGGCAAAACTGATCGGCCCAACTAAGCACACTGTAACGCTGTGGCATAGGGCTCAATCCCGTCTGAAGTGGGGGGGGGGTGATTACACAACTCACGCCCTTGTGGGACTCTAGGGCGCTGGGAAACTTGAGACGTAGTAAGGGATTTGACCACTGGGACACCATAGGGATTTCCACGGTGGGCGATCTGTGGACAAGAGAGGGGGTGGTTCCGTTTGACACTCTGAGAGAACAATATGAGCTGAACACCACTGAGACATATCGATACATACAGATTAGACATGCATTACTAGGTGCACTGACACCAGGTACTCAGGTCCCGGAATCGGCCCCTTTAGAGGACCGACTACTCACTGATTACATGGAAGCTAGCGCTACATCCCTCACGTACCGTAAATTAGTGAATAGTTTGCCTGACCCATTACAGAAACTGAAAGAGAAATGGGAGGATGATGTTGGTGCCCTGGACGAGGCAGAATGGAATGCCGCAATGGCATCGCCTAGAGAGGCGGGAATGTCAGCAAGGTTCCGATTGGTACAGTTCAAGATATTGCACCGAGTGTATTACACACGCACCACACTACACAAATTCCAGAGGGCAGATCACCCATATTGTCTGCGAAATTGTGGGGAGGAAGGGACTCTTTTCCATACCCTTTGGTCCTGTCCGAGCATACTAGACTACTGGAAGCGTGTGGCACGCACGATCGCCCAGACGCTGCTGCTCCCGTTCACTCCTGACCCTAGAATTTGTTTGTTAAATGTATGGGGCCCGACCGACCTGACATCACACGGGCGGAAATGGGTGATTATAGGGGTGATGTTAGCGAAGCGAGACATAGCGCAAAGATGGGGGGCATCAGAGACACCGACTCTGACACAGTGGTGCAAGAATATGGACATGCTCATGATGGTGGAGCGGGCGGTGTATCAGCAGAGGGCCAATCCACGTAAATGGAACAAAATATGGATGCCATGGAATGTTTACAGGGGGGAGCCTTGTGAACCTCTACAGGAAGAAGAAGATATAGATAGTTCAGAGGAGGAGGAGGATGTAGTGTAAAAATGGGACTGCGGGCGGGGCGGGGTGACAGGGGTGCGGTTTGCCTAAGTACCATCTCGCCCTTCTGGCGTAAGGGATGATAAGAATACGTGTGGGTAGTGGATACCGGCCATCGGCCTGACGCAACTAGAAAGCTTACATATACCTACCATGCTTCTGTAAGACCAAGCCATACACCTGACTGTTGTTTGTTGTTTAATGTTAAAGAAAAAGGAAATGTTGCGAGTCGAATTGAATATGGCGGAATGTTGACGCCACGTATCTAAATGCTTGAACTAATACATATGCTGACATGATGCAACAATAAAAACTTTTAAAAAAAAAAAAACTGACTGTGAACCCTAAAAATACCCCTTTACCCAAAAACTAAAAACTGAACCTGAACCCTAAAAATACCCCTTTACCCAAAAACTAAAAACTGACCCTGAACCCTAAAAATACCCCTTTACCCAAAAACTCAAAACTGACCCTGAACCCTTAAAATACCCCTTTACCCAAAAACTAAAAACTGACCCTGAACCCTAAAAATACCCCTTTACCCAAAAACTAAAAACTGACCCTGAACCCTAAAAATACCCCTTTACCCAAAAACTAAAAACTGACCCTGAACCCTAAAAATACCCCTTTAATTTAACATAATTAGCAATTAATCAATTAAATTAAATTAATTACCAATTACATTTTAATTAATTAACAAATAATATTAATTACCAATTAAGTAAATATTACTACCAATTAATACATTTACATATTTAATAAATAATAATTAAATTACTTCCCACCCTATTCCCCAATAAACCCACAACCCGCTACAGGAAATACATTATTTTAATTTACATAATTACCAATTAATAAATTAAATTAAATTAATTACCAATTTAATTTTAAATAATTAACATATAATATTTAATTACCAATTAATTAATTATTACTACCAATTAATAAATTTACATATTTAATTAATTATAATTAAATTACTTCCCACCTTATTCCCCTATAAACCCACAACCCGCTACAGAATAAAATTACACAATAATTCTAAAAAAATCATTAATTAAAAATAATTATAACATAAAATGACACTTTTCACACATATTATAACATAAAAACACTATAAATAATTACATATTATATAAAAAACGATATTTTTTACTTTCGATATTATTTACAGTCGATATTACTTCACTTACCTTAAAAACGATATTTTGACTGTCGATATTCTGTCCTGTCGATATTTTCTCCAAACGATATTTAAAACTCGATATTCTGTCCAAACGATATTTTGGAGTCGATATTATGTCTGTGCACCGATTTAGAGAACTGCTGCTGTGACAATTTATCCATGGAGAATACCATGCACATTGTTTTCTTTTGTAAATATTTTTCAGATTTGAGGTTTTGTTTAATTAAGCCATTGTTAAAGCCTTTATACTTTGTGCAATGATGACCAGCCTTTTTAAATCAGATGATTTTTCTGCCTGATGTGTTTCGGGCCTTCCAGCTCTTGTTCACAGGCTTAAATGAAAATTCCACACAGTATACTGTGGCACCTTTTTCCCACGTGCTGATTACTTTTGTTGCCCTTCAATAGGACTTCTCGGGTGAGGCAACTTTCCCATGTGAAACGTATTGCCATACACCTATCCCTGCCATATAGTGATTAACTAGGAGGGAGTTTCAGAAATTATACGGGCTCTGTATCCTGTTGAAGGCCATTGACCCTGTTGGGCTTTTGGTAAAGGCTGAAACATGTTGGTACATGCAGACAGGGTAATGGGGATGTTGCTTCTCCCATATACCCGCTTATAATATATTTTTAATCCTGCCAAGGTGGGCCCATAATAAAACTTACGGGGGTACCGACTTAGACAGTTGAAATTATCTTTCTTTCTGCAATAGGGATCCCTCTTATAAAATATTTCCTTTCAAAAAGCACGCTCCACTCTGAGCGTTGGTCTATGCCTGGGTGAATTAGCAGCCCTATGATGAAGCATTCCCCTATTTAGTGGGTGAGGTCAATTTTAATAACCCTATGGCTTTCCCAGTAAATTCTCCTCTCTCTTTCATCCCCCATCTTTTGTTTCGACCCCAAGATTAGGGGCTATTTTTTTCAGTCCTTCCTGTGTAGTGAGTTTTAGTGTCCTCTCTCTGGAGAGTGAGAGCAAGCTCAATCTCTTGTCCCTTCCAGTTGTGTATTATACAAGTGATGTTTCACCTGAGACAATGTTGAGGTTTTTAGTTAATTAATCAATCAATGATTCAATCAATCAATCAGAGTTTTGTAAAGTGCACTACTCACCCCTGACGGTCCCAAGGCTCTGGGGGTGGGTGCGAGCAGCTGGGGTCATTTAGAGAGCCAGGTCTTGAGTTCCTTCCCGAATTGGTGTAGTGTCGGGCTTCATCGATGATGAAGGGAGAGTATGTTCCAGGACATGGCTGTGAGGTAGGAGAAGGATCGCTCACCTTCCCTGGTCCTGTAAAAATGTGGGATCGTAGCTAGGGAGAGGTGGCTTGAGAGGAGGTTTCTCTTGGGGGCATGGAAGGAGATTCGGTCATTGAGGTATTGGGGTCCGACGTTGTGGAGTGCCTCTTAAGTGCCTGTGAGCAGCTTGAACCTTATTCTTCTTTCGATGGGGAGCCAGTGGAGGTTGAGGAGTTGCTGGGTGATGTGATTGTGCTGTGGGATATCGAGGATAAGTCTGGCCGCAGCATTTCTGATGGTCTGTAGTTTGCAGAGGAATTATTGTTGAGTCCGGCATATAGGGTGTTGCCGTAGTCCAGTCTGCTGGTGATGAATGCATGAGTCACAGTTTTTCTGGAGTCGGGGATCCACTTGAACATCTTGCGGAGGGTGTTGAAGCATGCAGAGGATACGGCATTGATCTGGAGGTTCATCGTGAGTAATGAATCGAATATGCTGCAGAGGTTATGTGCATGGTCCGTTGGGGTGGGAGGATTTCCGAGGGCAGGAGCCACCAGGTGTCGTCCCATTCAGAGGGGGTGGAGCCGAGGATGAGGACTTCTATTTACTCTGAATTGAGCTTCAGGCAGCTCAACCAGGTGGTAACGGCTTTAATCCCTTCTTGGAAGTTATGCCTGGTGGTGTTGGGTTCCTTGTTAAGGGAGAGGATGAGCTGGGTGTCATCGGCATAGGAGATGTTGAGAATGTGGTTTCTGACAATGGTTGAGAGGGGGCCATATAGATGTTGAAGTGTGTGGGACTGAGGGAAGATACTTGGGGTACCCCGCATCTTATCACTGTTGGTTCTGAGGGGAAAAGCGGGAGTCTTAATCTCTGTGTTCTGCCTGAGAGGAATGATCCTATCCACTCTATGGACTTTTCTTGGATGCCGTCATTGTGGTGTGGGGGTTAGTGTGAGGTGGGCGATGTAAATGTAGTATACTTGTAAAGCGCACAGCTGCCCCAGCAATGGGGCGTCCCGGCGCTGTATAACTCTGGGGAACCCGTCCTGGCTTTCCCTGTGGGATGGTCCCTTGCTGGGAGTCCCCAAGGTGGAGCCAGGCATCCCCGGAATTGGTGGGGCCGTTGTGGAGATTAGGCAAGCTAATGCCCAGAGTTGCCGAGTGGAACCCCTGATTAGAGTAAGCACCGAAGCGAGAATTATCGAGTCCACTGACCAAGGTCCACGACCCTGCCGCGTCGAGAATTGAACCCTGGTCCCAGGCTGACTTCTGCTCTCAGGCCTGCCGCCTCTAACCAGTGAGCCACACTACTCCACTGGTGTCGAAGCTGCTGATAGATCCAGGAGGATGAGGGCTACCATATGGCCTTTGTCAAGGAGGGAGAGGATGTCATCAAAGGAGGCCAGGATGGTGGTCTTGGTGCTGTACTTGCTGAAGAATCCAGATTGAGAGGTGTCTAGGATGTTGTTGGTTCTATGAAGTATGCTAACTGAGTGTTTACAGCCTTTTCAATGACTTTGGCTGAAAAAGGGAGCAGTGAGATGGGCTTGGAATCCTTGAGGTCCGTCAGGTCTGCGGAGGGATTCTTTAGGAGGTGGTTGACATTAGTGTGCTTCCCGTTGTCAGGGAATGTGGCTTTCTCTGGGGAGCAGTTGATAATTCGATGTAGCTCGGTACGATGGCCGAGGCGGCCCTGTGGAAGATGTGCGGCAGACAGGGTTCAGAAGGTGCCCTGGATTGGATGGTCTACATTGTCTTTAAGGTGTCTTCTGTGGTGGGAGGGGTCCAGGTGAGAAGGATCTGTTGGGTGGTGTCATTGGGGCTGGAGGTAGGGGCGGTACAGTAGTTTTGGTCGTCAAAGTTGTCATACAGCATCTTGATCTTGAGGTGAAACAAGGAGCTGAGTTTGTTGCAGAGGTCTTGGGTGGGAGGGATGTTGGTTGTTTAGCTGTTAGGTTTCGCAATTTCATGTATGACGGCAGAGAGTTCCTTCGACTTGTGGGCGAGAGGATTCAGTCTTGAATGAAGTTTTTCTTCGATGATTTGATGAGTTGGTGGTGTGTTGTGATGGTTGTTATGTAAGTGGAGCATGCTTCTGGGGATTTACTATTTTCCCACATCTTCTCTAGTCATCGGCAGGTCGCTTTGATGCTCAGATATCCGTGGTAAACCAGTTGACTTTCTTCTTGTGCCTTCTCATGATGTTCTGGAGAGGGGCGGGAGTGGTGATGCAGTTGGCAATCCATTGGTGGAGGATGTTTGCTGCTGTTTTGGTGTCTGTCATAGTTAGGAGTGAAGTGCAGGTGAGGGTGGAGGTGAGGAGTTTTTTGGAGACTTTGTTCCAGCTTCTGAGTGGGCAGTGACACAGGTGCTTGTGTGCGGGGGGTTTCATAAAGGAGAAATGGATGCAGTGGTGGTTGGTCCAGAGCAGTTCTCTGGTGTGGCTGAAGTTAATCTAGTGCCCTCAGGCGAAGGTGGGGTTGAGTGGGTGTCCTGCTGTGTGAGTAAATGTAAATGTAAATGTAGTATACTTGTAAAGCGCACAGCTGCCCCAGCAACGGGGCGTCCCGGCGCTGTATAACTCTGGGGAACCCGTCCTGGCTTTCCCTGTGGGATGGTCCCTTGCTGGGAGTCCCCAAGGTGGAGCCAGGCATCCCCGGAATTGGTGGGGCCGTTGTGGAGATTAGGCAAGCTAATGCCCAGAGTTGCCGAGTGGAACCCCTGATTAGAGTAAGCACCGAAGCAAGAATTATCGAGTCCGCTGACCACGGTCCACAACCCTGCCGCATCAGGAATTGAACCCTGGTCCCAGGCTGACTTCTGCTCTCAGGCCTGCCGCCTCTAACCAGTGAGCCACACTACTCCACACTGAGGGTGAGGGTGGAAACAAGTTGCTTCAGTCGTATGTCAGTGAGGTTCTCGAGGAGGGCAGTGGTGTTGGGGTCGCTGTGGTTGTCCAGGTGAAAGTTCAGGTCTCCAAGTAGTATGTAGTTTGCAGAGGGAGGGGCGTGGGGGTGATGAGGTCCGTGATGATGTTGGTGAAGGGGGTGTGGGGTCCAGGAGGTCTGTAGGTGAGTGTTTTGCAGATCGTCGTTCTGGCTGAATCTGGAAGTGGAGTGTTCCATGGGGGGAAGAGGTGTCATCCGAGTTGGTAGTTGTCAATCAGAGGGAGCGTTTGTGAATGATGGTGAGGCTTCCTCCTGAGGGGTTGGGGTGGTCTTTTTACAGGATCTTGTATCAGTTGGGGATGGTGGTTGGGATGTCGGGTGCAGAGCTGGAGTTGGTCCAGGTCTCTGTGAGGAAGGTGATGTCAGGCATATGCATGTTGAGGAAGTTCCAGATTTTGACGGCATGTCTGTGCAGGGAACATGCGTTGTGGAGGATTCAGCTCAGTGATTTGTGCGCGGTGGGGTCTGGTGGGTTGGGGGTTTCTGCTGGGGTACAGATGTGGTGGCAGTGTCTGTAGGAGATCTGGCCATGGATGTTTCTCAGCATCAAGAGCTGACAGGTGTTGTTGCGTCCAGGGTTGATAGCGTGGAGAGTGCTTGGGTTGTAAAGGTGGGGGGCGGGGGACCAGGGTCCCTGGCACTGGTCGCGGTCGGGTCACGAACAAGCACAGACAGGCTTGCCTTTAGCATGTTTTTATCACACCAGCCGCGTGCCATCTGCATGCATCTGCCATTAAGTACGAGTCGGGGGAGGGTGATCTGCTGGAAAGTCGAAAGCGGGAGCAACATACTGGGGGGCAAGCAGCCACTGGGACTGAAGGGGCACAACTTCCCAGCACTGTAAGTTGATATCACCCTTGAATGTTGTGCCTGCACCTATCTTAAGTCGGGCCTACTGATCTTATACCCGTCAGTCTCACCCAGAAAACGAGTCTGATATCCATCAGTAGCTAACAGCCACACTAAGCATCCCCTCTGATTGGTGTCCAAATAATTAAATGAGCCATTACAAAGCATAATGTTTAATGTTTCCTCTGTGTAATTTGTGAAACCTTGCCAGTTCATGCAAATGTGGGAATGTTTGGTGTATTTAAATCTTTCATGTTAGTCAAGCCAAGACATGATGTTTGCTGCATTTTTTTTCCAAGAAAGTCTAAATAAGGGCCTGTTTCCCTATACCTGCCAGTCCTTACTTCCCCCAATTAATTATAAGTCACCATTTTCTTTCCTAGGTGAAACACTTGTACATACAACTGGGAAACAAAGGATGCTGAATATTTCAGCTTGGTGCTAGTGATCATATTTTTCGGAGCCTGTGATGGTGTTAATTTGTAAAAATATAAGACTCTGGATCAGCTGTATGACTTGAAAAATATGCAAACTTCTGTGCAAATGCTTTTGAGCTACCCTTCGGTGCTGTAGGGCAGTGTCCCCACTCTGTATAACTAAATACTGCACATGGAGTACTTGCTTTATGCAGGAAATGGAGACCATAATGGTGAAAATAGAACATTTTATCATACTTAGCCCTGTCCTCTTATATCTTGTTACTATTAAAAGCAGTTGAATGCTGTAGATCATCTAGCATTTCATGTACTGTATCAATGTCCCAATAATCAGAGATAGCACTAGGGGTGATTAAATCATTCAGAGAGATTTTAAATATATATGGCACTTGATTCAGTACAGTGGGACCAAATATATCATAGGATACCTTATCTTAAACAATTCTACCAGGAACCAGAAAACTAGAAATGCTCACCAGAGAAAGGTCTATGTGCCCTTTGTCTAATAAATAATGGGAATAGTTCACCAGTCAAATAGCAGAGCGTTCTGGGAGATATTTTCTATTGAGTATCAAGAAAAAGACTGTTACAAAACCAATCCAAAGTAATTAAATTGGAATACAAATATACATACAAGGAGGGATAAAGCAAGTCTTTTTCAGCTAGAAGTAGAATTCAAGCAGTCTACCTTGGGGCAGTAGAGGTGGTGGGTCAGATGAATCCAATGAGAAGTTCTCATAGTCAATGAAAGAACCTGAGGCTGTTCAATTGATTTGTTGGAAATTTCTGGTTCTTTTGAGAACTGGCAGGTGACTCATATTGTGGTGCATTGTGGTAAACACCTTCTTTGTCTGTTTGTCGAATTAAAATCTGCGTTTCTGTGCAAGAATTTGTTGATGTATAGAAAGATGTGATACTTCAGTGTTAGCTATCCCCTGGAAGGGTGAAGAGGCTTCATCATCGATCAAAGCTTCCATCAGGACTCTAAGGTAGTAAGAGGAGGCAGGTAACTAACTATGTAGAACCGGCCACACAATGTGGTTTGACAAGATTTATTGACAAAAATCTCTTGTTTTTGAAACCAACAAGAGGCTGGAGAAATTCAGTTATCATACCTTCAATGGTCAGGACAGGTAAGATGGCCCAAAATTCTTACTTGTCCACTATTTTCTCCTGGACCAGTAGTGTAATGTTTCTGTGGACATTTGCTCTGAGCTTCTCTAAAGTTTTTCAGATCCTATAAAACATCCAAACGTTCAGTGGTGTCAAATTGTGCTTCAGCTGCCACTGTGTTGGGACTGTCGTGGTCTGGTACCCACATCTTAACACCAAACAGGACATCACACTCCGAGGGATTTTCCAGGCAGGTTTTTAAGGGCTCCCTGAACCCTGTATAGATAATGAATGCACCTGCGACCTGAACCTAATACCCTACCTTTTTAAGACTGTGGTAAATCCTGTTACTTCCTCTCCATTACCGCATTTCAATTGGGATGATAGAGGAAGGTGTACCACACAGCGAATCCCAATTTCTCCAAGGTGTCCCTAGAAGCCTTTGAAGTGAATGCCGGACCATGGTTCAAAAGGAATGTGACTATTGAACATGCCCCAATAAAGACTTGCCGGTCTTTTATAACAGTTCAGGCATCAGCAGATCACTGTGACCAAACGCATAGCAATCATGAACAGGAACGCATTGCTACCAAGATGTATTTATAAGCCTAATCTGATTGCAACGGACTGCAGTGATCCAGATAAACACAAGCCAGTGGCTTGTCTGAGATCAAGAGAGGAGTCTATGGTGGGCATGCTTCGGTGGAACCCTACATCTGCTGGAATATGTCACATTTAAGAATGAAGCCCTTGGCCTGTTTGTAGAGACTTGGCCACCAATAGGGTTTTTGCACTAGTAAAATTGTAGCTGCCACCCCTGTGTGGCAGATGCTAGGCCCTCTTGTGCTGCTAGGATCAGTCCTAACCTGTGATCTGAACTTGATATCACTCGACCCCCCAGTCCGGGAATGTGAGCAAAAGGAATGTTCTGCACACTTAACTGGCAGCAGTACTTAGCAGGTGGGTGCCTTCACGTGCAGTATTGACAGCCACCATGATGTCTCGATCTAGCCTAGTAATTGAATAAATAATTGTAGTGACTGCAACAGTTTGCACTGTTGCTTTTGAGGCCTCATCGGCCATGGAAATCCCTGCAACATATATTTGCACATGCTGATAACTCAGAGTGTATATTACATGAGTCTGTGGCAAACAATTTAAGTTTTGCCACCTGTCCCAAAAGTGTTTTGTGCTTCATGGCGTACCCATTGAAATCTCTGAATTATTTTTAGCTCCAGTAGTGTAGTGCTCATTGTACGACTGGACACAATAATATGAATCATATACATCTGCGTGGGTAATTTGGGATCTATATTCTCCAGTGCCAGAATAAGAGCCCTGAGTAATGTCTGCTGCACTGTGCAATCGCCTAGTGACTTTGTGAAGGTTTTGTTAGGGCAGAACTCACCACTCTCAATTCTACCCTTAATAGTGGCACACACTGCAGAGTATTGGTGTTTTGTCCCTACGGTAGGATCTGCGGAACTCTCAGTATAGATGATGTAATCAGACTGATGAAGAGGTATGACTTTATTAGGCAGAGGATATTCCTTTTTGTACTGCAATTATGCTGACGTTTGTAGTGTAGAGTCACATTTGTAGTCTACATATGTTGCTATGAGATAGTTGGCCCACTGTATCCATCATGGATGTAAATCCTTAGCATTAGGAATTCTGGCATTCGCGACAGCCTCAAGGGCTGGGCCTGAAGGCATGACACTAATGCAATTCCCCTGAGTCAAATATCATTCTCTCATTTCAGTAGTCTGTACCACAATCAGAATTGTTTATGCATCTCAGCATTGGTGTATAAATGCTATTTATAAGCAATTGGTACATTGTCTCCCTCGTTGAATGTAATATAGGTATACCCTAATGCACCTGCAATGATGCTGATCCCCAAGATTATTTTTACACATGTATTTAATGATGTTGAAGCTAGCATGTCAGCTTGTACAGACCATAAGTGTTGTGTGCGTTCAGTTGTTCAATGTGTGCTTGAAAAGTCTGGATATATCAAGTTGTAGAATGGTTTTACCCACTCTGCATAATCTGGAATATAAATTGTGCCACAATTCAGAAAAAAAACTATTTGGATTGGAGTATCTTTAAGGTGTTCGGTGGTTGTAGAAGCACACACCTCTCAAGGAAATGTGTTACTAGGCTTTTGCCTTCACTTGACAGCTCACATCCTAAAAATAGGACATTGAGGTTGGCTATTTTTGATTTTGAAATTGTATCCCATGTCAGAAAATCCCCAAACTATGCAATCCACTCTTGTCAAATGTATAGAAAGGTAATCCTGCATCAGAAATATGGCATTGACTTAAGACAATGTCTGTCGTACACATCAAATACATTCAAGGATTGCCCGTATCACCTCATACCCTCCCTCGCCTCTCCCCTTGTCCCTCTACTCCCTGTCACTTCGCCTAGGGCCTGGTGCACCCCTGCTAGTGAACTGAGAATCTCATTGGAGCAGTCCCTTTAAGGATTTCTAACTGCTCCATATGTTCTCCCATTTTCTGCCGTATTCACAACCCTCATATACTATCTTTTCAGATAACATATGCCAGTCCATGTTTCACTTCCAGATCTCAACATCCGGGGCCCGCCCAAAGCCTCGGGCTTTGGGTATATTGCTTTTCAACACTATCATAGCCAGTGTCGACCATGTCTGTTCCACCCTACTGATACTCACTTCCCCTATATATTAAGGATGCATTGTTTGGCAGAGACCATCAGTCTGTCTCCCCCCACCTAGTCCAGATATGCCACAATGTTGGACCAGAATCCTTGTATCACAAGAGAGTCCCAAAGGACCTCAAGGAAGGATCCAGTCTGCCCAGAGCCTTGTGAGCACAAATTGGTGGCAGTCCTCACCATCTTAATCAGGGTCTGCAAGGAATAGAAAGAGCAATCAAGGATCTGCACCTGTACCAATCTTAAGCCCAATCATATTGCCACCGTCTGCATCCTCAAGATCACCCAAAGCCCTGTCCCATTTTTTCAAAAGTTGTTGTAGGGTATTGGGGGTGTGGTTTACAATCTTTTTATATGGCCTTTCTGGGCTTAGGGTCCCCCAATAGTCTGCAAGCTCTGTGCCCTTCGACAGCACAGCAAAGAGTGCATGTTTGAGTTACAGATACCTGTAGGTCTCATAATGCACCAGCTGGTACTCACTCATTGAGTATGGTGCAGGGGATGACATATTTCTGAACCCACTTGTTTCTAACTGTAGAAACCAATTAGATCCCACTTGGTGAACCCCATTAGCCCCCATAGGGTTTATAGTACCTCTGCATCCCAAAATGGAGTGGATTGCATAATTGAGTCCTACCACCCCAGCTACGATGTTACTTCTATTCAGAGTTTGACCACTATTCTGGTAGGGTTAGGCAAATCAGCCAATTTTCTCTCTCCATATATGGCCCCAGGGTACCCCTAACCACCCAGTACATATCTATCCATTCACAGTGTTGGTTCAGTTGGTGGCAGATACACCCAGTCATTAATCCTAATTAATTAACTTTCTCAAGTGAAACTGCGTTTGTTGGACAACATAAATGTGGGACTGATGAGAGACTGATACTGAGCACCCCGTAGGATAAGTTGGCCTATAATCCTACTAACTCAGAGTATACAATCTGCACCCCTAATCTTATATTCCTCGAGTGAGGTGAAAGGAATCAGCTGAGATGGAATTCCGGCATGGACCGACCTCTTAGTGCAAATGAAATGCTCCTCTTAATAAACAAAGGCTTGATGTCATATATATAATGACACGTTATCATGCTGAATCCCCAGTTATGTGGCTATTGTTGATTCTATTGCGATAGCTTAGTCGCCGGGCAACCAGAAACAAATATTAGCATCTTGTGTGCTGAACTTAGCCCTTGTACAGAGTGTACAAGGTGGTTTGATATTTTGCCTACAAAATGTATTGTAAGCAAACTGAGTTAGAGGAATATTATCCTGTGTATGCACATAAATCAATGTGTGTTAAATGACATCATGTTAAAAGGGAGAGAAAGCAATTCAATAACATGAGCATGTAAAGATGGATTATTTTAACTAGGCCACTCTACCAGATCAACCTGCCCGTGAGTTTGGGCTGTGCAATTCTTGCTGGGTCTCCATCCTAAAACAGCAGTCAAACTTGAGCTTCAACTGCCTTGAAATGCTCCTTTGGGACCTCATAGGGAGTTTCTGCAGCATATATAGAAAAACTTGGCATAACATAATTTTAAATAGAGCTGATCTACCCAATAGGAAAACCAGCAGGGCTCACCAGTGGTGCATGATCCCTTTAAACGTTTCAAGGAGTGGGACCAGGTTCTGCTCTAATAAAAGCTTAGTGTCAGGTGTAAAGTATATCCCCAGGTGGCAGAAACCAGTCCGCACCACAGTCACCTCACAGCCCTGCGACAATAAAGTGGAACCTCAGCCCATAATGGGTAGATTATAAACAGTTTGTTGTGTATCCAGAATATTACCAACAATGTGATGGTTTTTCTTGTGCAGGTTTGAATGGTACAATCCTGATATGGTTCCATGTGCCCATGAAAACATTGATTTTATTGCACGTGATTCAAAGACGTATTGCGTTCTAGTGCGCATGTTGGTATAAGTAATGCACTGTTGGTAGTCTTTCATGCAAGTATTAAAAATGGCACGTTCAGATGGTTGCATGCATTTATGAGTGATAGCATTTGATTTTGCTGCCGTCAGGTAAGAAATATGAACTGCTCTCACATGTATACAGGTATGAGACAAGCCCTATTGACAATGTGTAATGTTGCATTGAAAGATGATCTGTTGATATTGGTTGATCCAGGAATAAACCTTACTATGTTGATATTGTTGCATGTAGGTATAAGAGATGGCAGGCTGATTAATTCTATTAAGTATGTCAAAATCTATATTTATTCAGTTTTATGCAGGCACAAAATATTAGATATAGATATTATTCAGTGTAGGTGAGTGAGATACACTCTTGATGTTGTTCAATTTGGGTATTAGAAATGGTCAGTTGAATTTGTTTCATGCTATTGGAAATAAACAAGAGATACAGGTTATGTGGATTGAGCGTGTAGTACAAGGTTAGCCTTTTTATTATGAGTGCATTTTTGAAGATCAGGTGATAGTGCGATGAGGTCCCAGCATCATGTAGTTTTGGAGTTTTTTGACTAGATTGTTGTCCTTGAGAATGAGAAATACACTGGTAATAATAATATGAGACACTGTAGTGGGTGATTTATGTTTGTGTCAGAACTCGTGCTTCCAAGTGAACTCCCCAGGAGAAGTGTGAAGAACAATTTGGTCCACCTTTTGACATCCCCTATTCTGATTACCATAAAGATACAGAGCGTCAGGGTGATCAAGGGAAGGAAAAGGGTATTGGGAAGGGAGCAGTAAGGAGAGAGACCTGAAAAGAAAATGAAAAAATATTATCCTCAAGATAATTTTCTACACTTACAAACTCTTGGTACAATAGTATAATAATTGGCTAATGTCATGTAGTGCTTTCTTAAAGTCAGAGGTAGCACACTACTTGGACTAAAGGTCTTCTCTTTGCATGCATGAACCTAGAAACAATGAAGAGAAATTATAATCATGCATACTCTCTTATAAGATTCAAATAAGCTTTCACACCTGGTAAACATAGAAACTTTCATACACACTACAAAACAAAAGGAAACAAATGGAATTTGCAAAAAGGGAACTATTTCTTCTTTTTCCAGAAGAGTTGCTGGAAGATATTATGGTTCTTTAGACTTCTGAGGAATCCCTTTGAAAAAAATCTGTGGGACCCTCAACAACTATTTACAATTGCTGGTATGTGCTTTGCCACTAGCGTACTGTTGATACAATCATCATCAGGTTTTCCTTCCTCCAATCAGCAGGCCATCTCTTTCCATCAGAGTTTTTTCGTTAGGATCCACTACAGAGTAAGTGATCTGAAATTATCTTTTGTCCAGCATCAGATTCTTAATAAAAACTGGATAAGGATAATGTTAAAAGAAAAGTTGATGTATAAGATGGACATGTAATGTATCCATCACATCCTTTAGTGAGGTCAAGGTCTACATGTTTCAGCATTCATGCGCCCTTGAAGGGTCAGCAGCTTTCATTAGGACCAATTCGAAAACTGAATTTGGAGTATCCCTTATTCTTAATGAGATTTGGTGGGATACTGTCCCCTGAGTCATGTCAGGTTGCGGGTCGGCTGTTTGCCCCCGGTACAGAAAGAACTATGTTTTCCACTAAAATTGAAGGAAGACAAGAATAGAGACAGAAAGTAATTTCATCATACAATGTTATTTTAGATGTTCGCATATGTGTACTAAAATGGGTACATGACAGTCTAGTTTTTTTTATGCTATTTCTCTGTCCTGACTAGTGCTAGTCACATTATTGGGGACATTTGAAATGTTTTCATTGTATTGTTGGCTTTACTAAGCCCCCTGTAATGTATATTCTGTCTACGTATCAGCATATTTTTAAAATATCTCTTATCGGTTCATAGTGAGTTATGTTAGTGTGTATCAGATTGAATTCTTTATTGTGGTATTATTTGGTAGGGTGCACTCAAGTAAGATGATGTCTTCATTTACTCATTAGGTGTTACAAATTAGTACGTAAATTTGTTGGTGATTGTCTACTAGAATGGGTTAATTCGCAATGGTGTACATCTTTTGACATTAAATGTCATCTGACGGGTAACTTGTGTTAACATTACAATTGCTATTTCTGACTTAAATGTAAAGTTGTGGAATCAGCCTGTTAGCAGGTTCTTAATCAGAACATTTTACATTCTTTAAAAAAATACATTGTGCAAAAATACCTTTGTTTCAGTCTATGTGGTCCCCATGTGTTCAGAGGAAAGACGTTGCTGCCGCCCCCTTTTAAAGTAAAAGGATTGGTTATATATCTTATCCTGGCAGTCTAAGGATACATGACCATCAACATTTAGCAAGGCGCTTAGCGTCTTGTCAACAGAGCATTATTCTTCTATCTTTATGTTGCCAAAGCTTACTTGTGAAACTGCGCTTCCGTATCAGGATCGTACCTCCCATCCTGCTCCGTCGTAGGAAAACTTATCATTGCTTAGAATATGTTTCTCTTCAAATTCACAGCACTCTAGGATAAAATGCCTGGGTGCTTGGAAATTCCATTCTGTCCTCGAGAGTATTTGTTCAATTGTATCCAGGGTAGCATCCTGCCATAGACTAGTATATAAACTTTCTATGTCTAGTCCAAGGAAATCAAGACATTGGAAGTTCCAAATGTTTTCAATATGACCAGCAAGGAGAAATCCACCTTACAAACATTAACTAACAACAACTTTATCGTAGAGTGCTGCAGACTAGCTCTAAAGGAGAACCACTTCAGATATATTGACACCCTGTACCTCCCAGTTAACGTGACATCTATGGGCAGCACAGTTGCCCCATATCTGGCAGGAATTTATTTCATAGAAACATATTCTAAGCATTAAAACCTTTTTCAAGCATACAGTGATGTGGAAATAATTTATTGAAGATATCTTAATTATTTGGAAAGGCACAGATGACACAGCTCATCAATTTCTAATATGGATTAACACTCTAGACACAAACCTGAAATTCACTGACACAGAGAGCAATAAAAACCTGGCGTTCCCATCTTTGCAGATAATGACCATCTATGTACAAAAACTTACCAAAACAACAACAGACAAAAACAGCTTAATATTGTTCAACATCTTCCACCCACACATTTTGAAAGATAATTTAACCTATAGCCACTACCTACACCTCAAATGCAACTTTAGCAACACAAATGATTTTAAAGAATAAGCTAAGGCACTCACCAGTAAACTCGAATCCATAAGCTATCCTTATCACATTGCACATTGTAAACAAATGCTGTAAATGAGCAAAGAATCAACACAGAGATACTTTACTACAAGAAAAAACAATAACATAGTCAAGAACAACTAACATGTGTAAAAACATACTGCTCAGCATCTAATCACATGAAGAAATGAATTCAAAAATATTGGAATATTGTTAACACAGGTACTCTGAGATGGCAAAAACCATGCTTTGCTTACAAAAGGGAATACGTCTGAAGGATATACTGGTACAAACTTGACCGAGGAAAAAAGAAACAATGAAGGGGACCATTACCTCAATATGGGGTCTTCCATCTGTAGTAGGCCACCAACACTGTGGCAACTGTTCAGTATACCATCTAACAAAAACTATAAAAACAATAAACCTGAACCATCATTTGACTTGGGCATTACGGAAACATACTAACTGCAACAGTTCTCATGTTATATACATGATAATGTGCACATGTAAATTGTGTTAACTCGGGATGACCTGCAGAAAAGTGAAAACCTGCATCTGGGAACACAGAAACAACTTTAGATTAAAAAAATCAACAACTAAAATGTGCAACCATTTTCTCTTTGTGGGCCATTGCGCACCTGACATGGAATGGATCATTCTAGAGAGCCTAGATTATGCCGACATTAATGCAGAGAAAAACATATTCCAGAAGGAACAGAGATGGATTTACCGTTTGGGCATATTTAAAGATGGTCTCAACAACCAGATCCCCTGGAGTCAAGTAATCAGACAATAAAAGAGTATACAACCAGGAGAAATACATTAAAAAAAAGACCATCTCCAAGGAACTCAAAGGTCATGTACAAGTAAAAAGTCAATCAATAAATATGTCCTACCTTAGAAGACAATTCTAGTACTAAGGGCTCCTCTTTGCTCAGGGGGCATATGTTTACGAAATGAGGTCACAACACAGATAACACCACTCTAAGCCAATCCCTTAGGAATTGTATAACCATACCCACACCTAAGTTATTGTACAACATCAATTGTTGATACATGCCACCAAGAATACCCCAGTCAAAAAAAAAATATATATATACAATTTTTTTTACAGAACAATATTTTATTGAAGGCATTCATCTGATTGAATATTTTAATAGATTAGTAAAGTCCCAACCATGTGATACAACATGCTTCCGAAGACAGAGCATAACTCAAAATGGTGAGTTGCCATCCTGACTAAAAGAAAGACTCTGGATGACCCCCAACAGTTCTCTTTTCAAGTTTATGCCAGCTTGCAAGTTCATCCACCAGAACACTTCTGTGTAGAAGAGGAGCCAATGAGCATGCCTGGTAACATCCAGGATGGGCCGAACAATCCTGATACAGAAGCTTCGTTTCACAAGTAATTGTGGGCAGCATAAAGATAGAAGATTAAGAGTTTGTTGACAAGATGCTAAGTGTTTTGCTAAATGTTGATGGTCACATATCCTTAGACGGCCACAATAAGATATATAGTCATTTATTTTTCTTTAAAAGTGGGGGGCAGTAACGTCTTCCCTCTGTACCTATGGTGACCGCACAGAATGAAACAAAGGTATTTTTGCACCCTATAATTTTCCAAATAATGTAAAATGTCTTGATTAAGAACCTGCCACCAGGCCAATTCCACAACTTTACATTTATGGGAGAAATCGCAATTGTAATGTTAACCCCAGTTACCCGTCAGATGACACCTAATGTCAGAAGATAAATACCATTTTGAATTAACCGGTTCTAGTACACAACCACCAACAAATTTGGGTACTAATTTGTAATGCCTAATGAGTAAATGAAGACAGAACCTTACTTGAGTACACCGTATAGTACTACCAAATAAGACGAAAATAAAGAATTTAATCTGATATACATGACTATAACTTGCTATGAACTGATAAGAGATATTTAAAAACATACGCTGATACGTAGGCAGAATGTACATTACAAGTGGCTTAGTAAAGCTGACCATACCATGAAAATATAGAAACTTTACCCAATTATGTGACTAGCATTAGTCAGGACACAGAAATAACAAAAAAACACTACACTGACACATGTACCCATTATAGTACACATGTGAAAACATCTGAGACAACATTATATAATGAAATTACTGTCTGTCTCTACTCTTGTCATCCTTCAATTATAGATGAAAACACAGTTCTTTCTGTACCGGGGGCATACAGCCGACCCGCAACCTAACAGGACTCATGGGACAGTTCTCCACAAGATCTCATTAAGAATAAGGGATCCTCTAAATTCAAGTTTCCAATTGGTCCTGGTGAAAGCTGCTGATCCTTCAGGGGCACATGAAGGCTGAAACATGCAGACCATGCCCTCACTAAAATACGTGATGGATACAATACACGTCCATCATACACATCTACTTTTCTTTTAACATTATCCCTGTCTAGATTTTATGAAAAGTCTGATGCTGGACAAGAGGTAATTTTAGATCACTTACTCGGTAGTGGATCCCACGAAAACTCTATCTGATGGAAAGAGATAATCTTCTGGTTGGAGGAAGGAGACCCGATGATGATGCTTTCATCTATTAGTATGCTAGTGGCAAAGCATACACCACCCACCGTAAATAGTTGTTGAGGGTCTCACAGATTTGTTTCAAAGGGATTCTTCAGGACACAGATTCCTCTCTAGTTTGATTCTTGCTGACATATGCTTTGGAGCCAAGTGGGACCTCTTTACCTTTAGTTCCTACTCCCCCCTTCCTGATATTTAATGGGTTCCTTAAACTTTGCCAACAGATTAAGAATTGCACTTCCGTCAATGCAGTATAAAAAAGGATATGTAGAATTCTTATATAAACAAATGTCATAGCCTTTAGATAACAGCCTCACCATTGTCCTTCATTGTCTTCTCTTTCCATTAGCAAGACACACATATGCTGGATTCCATAAGATATTCCCATGAAAAGTCAATGAGACATTTCCCCCAAAGATAATTTCCCTGAGATAGACAGAATAATTACATAGTTCCCCAGAGTAGCACTACAATTTCCAAATGCATGCAAAATACATGAGTAAACAAGAGAACAGAAAACTCAGCCAGCATCCTCTCTGCTGCTGAATATGGGAAATAAACTGAGAAAGCTAGCGCCAGGCATTAGTTGAAAACCCTACCTCCAGTAGCAAAGCCCTTGGTCCATTGGGCAGAAAAATAGGGAAAGCACAGCTCCAAGCAGGCTTGCCAGCAGTTCATCGAAAATGGCCCAAAAATGCAGCTCTTGGATGCTGCAGAAGAATCTCGACCTGGGATCCAGCTACCCCTACTGTCCAATAGAGCGGATAACAGGAAATCAGTGGCATCACAACTCGCAGGTAGCGGGGTGGGCGCGGGGGATGCAACTTACCTTGATGTCAGGACCCTCATCTAGGCTGCTGCTCTCTGCCATCAGACTACAGGAACAAGAAGAGCACAGCAAGGCTCCCCTGACCAATCACAATGCAGCGTTGTGATTGGTCTGACCATCGCAGTTCAACACTGAGACAGGGAATGGGGGCCTGTGCATTTTCTCCACTGAGGCTGCAGTGAAGCCTGAGTGGAGATCAGGGGAAGTACGCATGAGTTTTTGGCCGGTCCCAGAGGGACGGCCAAACAGTTATGTGTACTTAGGAGTGGGAAAACCACTCCTCCCCTGCTCTGCTCCGAGAGCAAAGCAACACCACTCACCCACCCCTAAAGCATCACGGAAACATAGAATTATAATAGCTCATAGTTATTCTCATTTTATGTTTCATTTATTTGCACTGCTTAAAAGTAGTCGGGCGACATTCCTCCGTAATAGCGGAGGAGCCGCCACTGCAGGATATGCCTCTTCCACACCGCACGGGCCAGACCACTTCCTTTGAACAGACAAAAATGCAATGCCTTTGACTCACTTCTCAACAAGAAACCAATCCTTAGTTTATAATTATGCACATAAGCCGACATGCATAACCAGCCTTTTATCCCAGGATCCCGTCCTTCGGCCAATCAATTTGGCCTTTCAAATCATGGGAATTGTAGTTCTTGTGGCATCTATGAAGGGAATATCATTAAAAACAAAAACAGTTCATTCCGTGCCAATCACAGTGTGGAAAGTATTAATCACAATGTTCTGCTACTCCTGAATATACCAGCGCTAATGAGACTGAACCTGACAGTTTTTGAATGGTGTGGATTTGGTTCCGTTGTTTATTTTTTTCCTCATGCAGTGACATTCTTACAGCTATCCTTGATTTGCAAGATTTTTGTCATGGAAAGAGGTTGCCATGGTGTGTGTTATGTTAGGATTGCATTTTTTTCATGCTCTGCTCCTGTGTCACTTCCTTAACAAGATTTGCATTTACATCCCCTCGTGGAGGCACTCCAGCACGTTCATAGAAATGACTCTGTGTTTTTTTTCCGAAACTTAGGTTTATTCCAAGCTTGTTTCAAACATTGTAGAGTGATTTTCGCCGTTTCATTAGTTAGTAGATATTAACATCATATCAATGCGATGAACAACCATATTTCTCCAATGCATTTCGGGCTACACGCCCTTTATCAAGGAGAGGCTGAACAGAAGGAAAAATGAGCCCGAATCAGGGTGAGGGAATATAACAAAAAAATCATTATGGGCCAGTTAACAATTTAGCCAGTGCCGATCAAAATGTGAGATGACGTGACGGTCGACGAAAACTAACGAAAAATAACCTAAGACGTGTTAAATAGATGTGAATCATTACTGTGTGCAAACGCGACAAGCGCGTGTGAAAATTGATTATCAAATGAGGTCGTGAGGGAGATGTAAGCTCCCCTGAGTGCTACAGAACGGATTAGCTACTTACTTGGTGATTGACGCCATGGCGGTCAGTACAGATAACGCGACGGTCTGAAGATGCGGTGAATACATAAGTGTGAACATAAAAAACGGACTAGGAAATTCAAAGGTGGTGGCCATCTTGGAAAGGGGGAAAAAAGGAAACTAATGAGGGACTGAGAGGAACTGATGTGGTGGAAAGTAGGGGAACATAAAAGGTATAATAAAGGAAAATAAAGAAAAATGAAAAAGGAAAATGAAAGATTAGAATAGAGAGCAAAGCACAAAAGTGAATAATAGTGAATTACAGGTAGCAACTATATTCTACACGATCGTTAAGACCATGGGGCTTAAGGGTCTGTAGACGGAAAGTCCATTCGAGTTCTTTTTGCAAAAGTAGTTTGCGATTGTCAGCTCCTTCTTTTCGTGGGACACATTCAAGAACAATATACTGTAGTTGTGCAATGGTGTGATGAAATTCTTGGAAATGTGTGGCAACATTAGATTTCTCTTGTTTGGTGCGTATGTTGGACTTATGTTCGTTAATGCGGACCTTGACTTTTCTTTCAGTTTTACCAACATAGAGTTTACCGCATGGGCATTTTAGGGCATAGATGAGATTTGTGGAGTCACAAGTTGCGTTTACTCGTAGTTTGATAGAGGTCCCTTTCATAGGATGTTTGATTTGATCTCCTCTCATTACACAATTACAATTGTTGCAGTTGTGACATGGTTGAGTCCCTTTGAATTTTTGTGGGACAATGGGTGGTGAGGAAAGAATTTCTTTGATATTCTTACCTCGTGTGTAAGCAAACAGTGGAGGGCTATCGAAGATATTCCGAAAGTCTGGTTCCATTTGAAGAATGGGCCAATGATTTAAAATAATTTTTTTTAAACTGTTGATGGCTGTTGAGAATTTGGAAACTAGAACCATGCGTTGAGTAGGAGGTTTGATGTTTTTGACTAGACTTTGAGGTCTAGTGACGTTGGCAACTCGTGTTTCAGCTTCATTGATGATTGTTTGGGGATATCCTCTCTCAAGGAACCGTTGGTGCATTTCCTTGATCCGACGAGTGTAGGTGTCCTGTTCCGAAACAATACGTTTGATACGCAACATTTGTGAGTAGGGCAAGTGTTTTTTAAGAGACCCTTGATGGAAGCTTTGGAAATGAAGTGTATTGTTGCGATCAGTGATTTTTCGATGCAAATCAGTGATGATGGACTGGTTACAGATTTTAACCTGAACGTCCAGGAAAGAGATTTCTGTGCTGCTTGTTACCCATGATAGGAAGATACGTGGATCCTTGGTGTTGAGGTCCGTAAGAGCTACAATAAGTTCTTTTTCTGAGCTTGCCCATATGAAAAAAAGATCGTCTATGTATCTTACATACATTCTCAGCTTGCCTTGAAATTTGGGGTTCTCATATATGTAGCTTTTCTCAAAGTTCTCCATATAAATATTTGCGTACGTTGGAGCCGCGCAGTTTCCCATGGCCATTCCTGTGAGTTGGAGGTACCATTTGTCTTTGTCTTGGAAATAACTATGGTAAAGTGTGTAGATCATCAACTCCATCCTTTTATGACTCTGAGGGGCTAGGTAGTTGCTAGATGGGCGTAGGCCCCTGAGTTGATCACTTCTAGTGTCATGGGTAACAAGCAGCACAGAAATCTCTTTCCTGGACGTTCAGGTTAAAATCTGTAACCAGTCCATCATCACTGATTTACATCGAAAAATCACTGATCGCAACAATACACTTCATTTCCAAAGCTTCCATCAAGGGTCTCTTAAAAAACACTTGCCCTACTCACAAATGTTGCGTATCAAACGTATTGTTTCGGAACAGGACACCTACACTCGTCGGATCAAGGAAATGCACCAACGGTTCCTTGAGAGAGGATATCCCCAAACAATCATCAATGAAGCTGAAACACGAGTTGCCAACGTCACTAGACCTCAAAGTCTAGTCAAAAACATCAAACCTCCTACTCAACGCATGGTTCTAGTTTCCAAATTCTCAACAGCCACCAACAGTTTTAAAAAAAATTATTTTAAATCATTGGCCCATTCTTCAAATGGAACCAGACTTTCGGAATATCTTCGATAGCCCTCCACTGTTTGCTTACACACGAGGTAAGAATATCAAAGAAATTCTTTCCTCACCACCCATTGTCCCACAAAAATTCAAAGGGACTCAACCATGTCACAACTGCAACAATTGTAATTGTGTAATGAGAGGAGATCAAATCAAGCATCCTATGAAAGGGACCTCTATCAAACTACGAGTAAATGCAACTTGTGACTCCACAAATCTCATCTATGCCCTAAAATGCCCATGCGGTAAACTCTATGTTGGTAAAACTGAAAGAAAAGTCAAGGTCCGCATTAACGAACATAAGTCCAACATACGCACCAAACAAGAGAAATCTAATGTTGCCACACATTTCCAATAATTTCATCACACCATTGCACAACTACAGTATATTGTTCTTGAATGTGTCCCACGAAAAGAAGGAGCTGACAATCGCAAACTACTTTTGCAAAAAGAACTCGAATGGACTTTCCGTCTACAGACCCTTAAGCCCCATGGTCTTAACGATCGTGTAGAATATAGTTGCTACCTGTAATTCACTATTATTCACTTTTGTGCTTTGCTCTCTATTCTAATCTTTCATTTTCCTTTTTCATTTTTCTTTATTGTCCTTTATTATACCTTTTATGTTCCCCTACTTTCCACCACATCAGTTCGTCTCAGTCCCTCATTAGTTTCCTTCTTTTCCCCTTTCCAAGATGGCCACCACCTTTGAATTTCCTAGTCCGTTTTTTATTTTCACACTTATGTATTCAGCCCTCGATGCACTTCACCGCATCTTCAGACCGTCGCGTTATCTGTACTGACCGCCACGGCGTCAATCACCAAGTAAGTAGCTAATCCGTTCTATAGCACTCAGGGGAGCTTACATCTCCCTCACGACCCCATTTGATAATCAATTTTCACACGCGCTTGTCGCGTTTGCACACAGTAATGATTCACATCTATTTAACACGTCTTAGGTTATTTTTCGTTAGTTTTCGTCGACCGTCACGTCATCTCACATTTTGATCGGCACTGGCTAAATTGTTAACTGGCCCATAATGATTTTTTTGTTATATTCCCTCACCCTGATTCGGGCTCATTTTTCCTTCTTTTCAGCCTCTCCTTGATAAAGGGCGTGTAGCCCGAAATGCATTGGAGAAATATGGTTGTTCATCGCATTGATATGATGTTAATATCTACTAACTAATGAAACGGCGAAAATCACTCTACAATGTTTGAAACAAGCTTGGAATAAACCTAAGTTTCGGAAAAAAAACACAGAGTCATTTCTATGAACGTGCTGGAGTGCCTCCACGAGGGGATGTAAATGCAAATCTTTTTGCTTACACTACTTTACTGATATGTCAAGGTGTGTGACGGCCACACTACCCTCGAGTGCACCCTCTCCTGCGTAAACTTCCAATTAACCTTAAATCAACAAGTGCTGTGCACCTTCCATTCATCTTTACTTCCTTAACAAGGACATGCTTTATAATCTATTGTGATATCTGAGATCCTTGTGTCGACTGTGCTGTGATTTTTTGGGAATGTAATGTTTTTAGTTTCTATGTATTGATTAGGAAATTGACTGTAGGAAGCTAAAAGCTTATGCGCTAAGAAATCAGCTCCTAGTGGGACCTTAATTACAACCTTGGTTAGCATTGTATAACTCAAATGAACTAAAGAACCTTTGCAAATCAAACTCTGTCATTATTGTGCTACAATCCATGGATTATTGCCTAGCTGTGTCATAATTGGGTGACAAATGGGCATGGCTATTGTCTAAATTATTATTCTTCATTAAGAAGTCTATAGTTTACCACTGCACAGGCACTCTCAGAGGGTGCATTCTCACCTGTTAAGGATCTTTACAACCATTCTCAGTTACATCAATGCACTCTATGCCAAGCAACTCCTAAAAAGATCTGGAACCATTCAGAATGCCGCCGCAAGCCTCATACTGGACCTCCCATGCAGCGCACTCATTGCATCACATCTCAAGGAGCTGAGATGTGAATGACAAATATCACATGCCGGGAGTGTAGCTCACTCGTGGTCCTTTTTGTCCATTGATCAACATGGCGGTGGTCCATTTAACAGACAAGTTAGGTTGTAGCAAGTCTGCTGCACATAAACGTGTTGGATTTAGGCAATTGATAAACACACACTTGGTAGCATTTGGATGCTTTGCATGCTCAGAAACACATGTGCCTGCCGATGTATGATAAGTGATCAGGATCTATTGAGCCACACTTTATTGCATACCTTCCATTCCAAGTATAGCCGCTGATGTGATGGTTGTGCATTCATTAGGGGTGATATATCATGGCATAGGTAGAGTTCCTTATCTACTATTATTTCATTTTATTAATTGTCTGAGTTGTATATAGCGCTGGCTAGACCCAAAGGTATCAGAGCATTTTACAAGAGTATCTTCAGAGGTACAATAAATTACACAATGTTACTCGGTGAAACAGGGGTTAAGGACATGAGAATACTCGAGGATGGCAAACAAGAACGCTAGGTAAGGCAACGTAAAGCAGTGGAATAACAGTAAAAAGGCAGAAAACTGGAGACAAGAACAATTTAAGGGCTGGGGAAGTAAGAGGGGGGAGAACAGAAAGAAAGGGAAAGGAATGCAGATAATGACAGGAAAGTGAGAGTGAAACTATTGTTACAGTCATAGCAGATACATATAAACGCTCACTGTTCAAGTGGGTGTAATAGCACGGCAACCACTGCATGTTTTCTTGTCCCACGTGTTCATGGGATGGTGATGCCCAATCGGTGGAATGTCATAGAAATGACTAGATCAAGTCTGAAGCTGATGTATATATTGCTGATATCTTTAGTCTAGTTGGAATCAGTCATTTTGTATGGCAGTTATGGAAAGTGTACTTAAGGGAGGAGGCTGATTCTCCCACAGAGGATATAGTGTCTGACGATAGGCTTCACAGAAGTTGTGCAGAGGTCGCAAATTAAGTTAGGTGATTCATACACAACTTGCTTTACTCCATACTGTTGAGTTATATAAACACACACTCAATACAAAGTCTGGAACATTGATTTAGGTATGTTTGCAGACTGATGGTTGACCTGTTTTCTGTCTCCCAACAAATGCAGATTTTGATTGAGCTAGATGACTTCGTCCTGAGGATACCCTTTCCCTCACAAGGGATTGAAACAATGACATATATCTCCTTTGGTTCCCTGAATATTTGCAAATCTGCATTGTGCTATTTTGTATGTACATGTATGTTAGAACATTTTGGCGAAGAACAAAGGTGCGTTAATGGTACCTTTTGTATATATTTTATGTTTCTGTGCACACACTGAAGCACTGCATCATCTGCACTTTTTATGATTTGCACTGTCATTTGCATTTGTATTAGAGGAGAAGACATAACAACAACAGAAACTTTCTCAGTCTCTCTTCTATGCATCCCAAATGAGAATTTACCACCTACGATGTACAAGCAATTCATTAACTGTTGGTTTCTCCAGATTTAAACAAGAGGATTCCTAATTTATCCAGAGAGCCCCACAGAGAATTCTATGCACGTAGCTAAATCTCATCCTGGTATCTGTGGGCATATAGGGTTGTACTTCTGACACAATACATACTACAAATCAACATATCAAAACATAACACAGCTAGGCAGTATCTTCTACACATTCGCCAGCTACAAATCATGGTCTAAATAACCATATTAATTGGTATCACTATAAATGTCATTGCTGCCTTCCTGAACATATTTATATTCTTTGATGTCAAAATAATCCTCCAAATTTTTTCCACCAGAGCAAAGGGTAACTATGTAAATATAAGTAAACTGTATCAAGACACAAATCACATCTTGAAGGCTGCACTGCCCACTTCTTTAAAATTGCGTTCAAGGAGATAGACAGTGCACATTTTTACTGTGCCCTCCCACTAATAGTTCTGTTATTTTTTTCCTCCATGTCTCACATAGTATCAGATTTCATAAGTCTTTATTCGGCTAGTAAACCATAAAAGACCACACAGAATAAAACACGATATAACATTGAAACCAACATAATACCAACATAATACATAAATTACATAATACACAATACATCATTAATCATAAAAGCAACATTCATTATATACACGTTATTAAAAACCATTTCATTACAATAGTTGATGAAATAAATCAATTCAAATGATTTACTAAACACAGGATATCACTACTAGAAGACACTTCATAAGAAATAATTTGGGATGGGGATGTTGGAGCCATTCTGTACATACACACTCCCATCCGGCCAATAATTATTCTCTAAGTTAGTTATTTCTGGAAAGTAGTGTTTTCTCTCTGGTCTTGTCTTTAAGGGCCGAGGGTAGCGGAACCTAGGGTAAAAATCTTGGAGACCCCAGACAGAGATCGGGCCATCCCCTAATTGTGGAAACCAAGTTTGTAGATAAGGCACCACCCGATCGCTCCAGAATCTAACTAGCACCAGGTCGCCTGGGAGGGCCTTTGGAAGGGGGCCGGGCCATCCCACCCTTCTAACACTTCGAATGGCACCATCAATGTTCGCTGGCAAGGGTCGATTCCTAGACAGCCAATAGATGACCTTGTGTTTTAAATCCTCCGGTCTCTTGATTTTTCCCTTTGTAATTGGTAAAACACCAGTGAGGACACAAACAAAGGGGGCGGCCATTGGGGGCAGATGTATATGCTTAGTGTAAACTAGGTTAGTACTAGTTTTCTCCTCATATAGAGGGGGAACATTTGGCACCCCTACATCAGCGAAGATGCTCTTCGTGGTAATGGGTTCGGTGACGGGTGGCGAGGATGGCGAGGAGATACATGGGCGGTTCTGTGGGACCGTGGGTCTATTAGGAGGGATGCTACCTCTTTGAGGTGTTAACTTGGAAACCACGGTAGCGGATAAGGGCTGTGATTGACTCAATCCTGTCAGGTTCTTATTAGGTTGAGTCGGTGCCCTAAATGAGTTTTCGATATCACTTAATCTATCCCCTAAGGAGTTGATTCTTGTAGTCAAGGGGGATAGTAGAGAGGAGACCACCCGCTCAATCAGGGCCAGAAGGGCTGCCTGTTGGGGAGGTGCAAAGGATTCAATACTATCACTGACCTGGGAAACTATAGGTGACGTGCTGAAGGACGGTAAGGGATTTGTACAAGGCTTGAGCAGTTTAGCTTCCCTCCCCATGCTGTTATCCCCGGGGCGCTTTCTTGTGACCATAGGAGATTTGGGGTGCCCTAGTTGTTTTATGTTTACTAACGGGGATATGAGTGGGGCAACCAGAATGTTATCATTTGCGTTCGATAACGAATTAGACAGCAGATGTGCAGGAAGTGCTGGACTGGATAGGGCTTGAGGTGGGTCTGCTATGGTCTCAACTGGTACATATTGGATGTGACAAAGGCGTTCAATTCCTCCAACCAGGACACACTTGATGCAGTGTCGAGTAGCTGCACCTCGGGTTGTTTGCAGTCTACGCTATGAGAGGGCAAACAAGTTTCTAGGTCTTCCAAATCACGAATAACAGGTAATAATGCCCTGTCTATCCTTTCTACATAGCAGTCAAACCTCCCCCTACTAGAATCACTTGGGAGAGTACAAGGATTGAGAGCCCCCTTATGAGACATGGCGACAGTGCAGCAGACAAAGCCCCGCATAGAGTCAATGGAAGTCCTGGTGACTCTGCAGTGGATGCAGAAATACAGGTCAAAGTCTCACTATACCTTATTCAGTAGAAGCCAAGGGGGCCAAGGGGGGTGGCCCGTCCCGTCCTTCTCGGGCCTCTGAGGGCCACAGAGGGCCCGCCCTTTGCCCGGGCTTAGCCCGCGCGCGTACCGCGGGGCGTTGGTGGGATGTTCCTTATTAGGAAGTGACGAAATAGGGGTGGAGCCTCGTCAGCGGTGTTGGCCCTGCGGTCTCCTGGGCCTCAGTGCTCAGCCAGTCAACAGATTATGCCCCAGCAGCGTTGCGCCCTTCCTAACGGGCGAAGCGTCTCCCGCGAAGCGGGAGGGGCGAGCAGTTTTAAATTCCCCGGTGAAAAAGGGGGCGGAGCCTCATCAGCGGTGTTGGCCCTGCGGTCTCCTGGGCCTCAGTGCTCAGCCAGTCAACAGATTATGCCCCAGCAGTGTTGCGCCCTTCCTCACGGGCGAAGCGTCTCCCGCGAAGCGGGAGGCGCGAGCAGTTTTAAATTCCCCGGTCAAAAAGGGGGCGGAGCCTCGTCAGCGGTGTTGGCCCTGCGGTCTCCTGGGCCTCAGTGCTCAGCCAGTCAACAGATTATGCCCCAGCAGCGTTGCGCCCTTCCTCATTCGCGAAGCGTCTCCCGCGAAGCGGGAGGCGCGAGCAGTTTTAAATTCCCCGGTTAAAAAGGGGGCGGAGCCTCGTCAGCTGTGTTGGCCCTGCGGTCTCCTGGGCCTCAGTGCTCAGCCAGTCAACAGATTATGCCCCAGCAGCGTTGCGCCCTTCCTCACGGGCGAAGCGTCTCCACATAGTATCACTTTTGGCATTTTGGTGAAAATGTTCATTGAATTAATCTTTCCAGAGAAGATCCAAGTTAGTTTGCTCTTTTAGCGCTTTACTGCACATCATACAGTTACCCCTATAACCTAAATATAGACAACAAATTTGATGCTCCGGATGTAAGTAGGTTTGACATTGAACTATTATTTATGTTGACCGTTCAAACCATCAGGAATATCCTTTTGAGAATGCACTGCCCCTCACCCACCAAGGTGACAAGCTATATCGTGTCATGCTCCATTTTCAGTAGGTGGTGCAACACCCAATGGGCCACATCAATTGGCACTTTTGACGGAGTGATGTTTCTTAGGGTCTTTTAATCCAAATGAACCTCAAGTGCATACACATGTGTAGTAAATAAGTTCAAATTTACAAAAATTTAGGTTTATTGAGGAGGAACACAGTACAGCTACTGTTCAGGTCTGACAGTCCATAACATCTGTTATATGGAACATAGAACTTTACAAACCATAGAAACAGATCACAATACAGATTTCAAGCATAAACGTTTGATAAACATAAATTAAAGTAACAGTACCATTATAAGCCAATATAAGAATACAACACATCTTATCCCTGAGAAAAAAAAAAAGGACAAATAACTAAAATAACAAAATTATCTATAGTCTCTAAATCTAACCGGAGTATATATAACTTTTTTGATGGCTTTCACTCTTTAAGCTACCATGTTGTCATCAGACAAAATTTCAGAATGAAATACACTACCTGAGCCTTGATTGGTTCTCAGGAATGTCCCATTCCCATGTGGAGATAAAACAGTTTCAGGGACATTATGACATTTAACAACTCGTCTGACATTCCATACCTTCCCATAATTCGTAACAATACTATTAAGATTGATTTTTACTACTCTCCGTATGGGTCCATACTTTGAAGAACCTTTAACAAGAAGGCCAGGCTTTCGTATCTTTACAAAATCACCAACCATAAAAGTAGGGATTTTGACATTGTATTTTGCATCATGATACGCTTTCATTTTATCTTGGTGATGTTTGACTCTCAATGAAGTACTGTAAGTATCATAATAACAAAACAAAGAGTGAGTGTAGAGATTGTGGATTCGGTCTCCCCGGCCGTAATATATATAAACAAAAGGAATCCACAGTAAAGTATTTGGTATGGTCCCCACAGTGGTGGGGAGCACACAGTGTTCTTTAAATATCCCTCACACCAAAAGGACCCTTGGTGTCATGCTTCATCATAGGGGTCTTCGCATCTCTCTACGGAATGCTGCGTGCTACTAACCAGCGACTACGCAGGAGCACTGTTGTAAACTCTATGTGTGGTGCGTGACGGTGTTGGACAATATGTGAGTGGTGGGATCAGGAGTGAAATGACGTGTAAGTGTTTTTAAAAAATACCTGGCATGTGAGTGCTGAAATTTTTTTATTCGGCTCCATGCTCGTATTGTTAAAAAGGGTGTAGTGGAGGTACTATTAGGTTTAATGTACAATACCACAATTGTGCGCCGACATGGTTCGAAGCTAGGCTTCTTCTTCAGGACGGGGTGCACAGATCACGTCAGAAAAAAAGGGGTAAATTACCTGTACTAAAAGCATTAATATGTAAGTAATACGTTAAATGTGCCCATTCATTTTGATATCTATCAGGAAGTACCTGTAATGAGGCTCTGGAATGAAAAAGGAAGAACACAAGAAAAAGAAACACATGTGGTATTCATGTTGTAACATCCAGCATGGTTAGATAGTGCCCTAAAAAAAGCAACAGTGGTACTTTCTAGACACATAAGGTCATTCTATTTCGGTGCAGTGCCCTGTAAAAAATGACAAGTACAAGACAAACAGACACGTAACATAAAACACACTCTCTATTCAGAAGGACATTGGTTGAAATGGTCCTGTATCCATTATAATGTTTATCTGAGGTAAAAACACATGGTAGAAAAGATGCATACTTTTTACCAGTTGTTGAATTGTGATATGAGCCTGAAAAAAGGAGGGATCTGGTGCTCATTGAGCAACCTGTACAATAAGGCAAAAAAAGGAACATACAGTCTTTGTATAGGCTTTCTTTTTGGTACTTACATAATTGGAATCCAGTAGTAGGCTCGTGATTGCTGCCTCGGCTATGCCGTACTTAAAAGTCAAGAAGATTCTCTATTCCCAACCATCCCGTCCATGGCTCCGGGATAAATGAGGAGCGCGGAGAGACAGGCTTAAGTACCTTCATTAATTGGATAATTGGGAGAGATCCCGTGTTAGCCTGGTGACGCTGAATACCATAAACGGTATATCTGGGATTTGAGGAATGTACGTGTCATCTCCTGCGTCTGTTTTAGCAGTGAAACGGTGCTTGCCTTGCACAGGCGCAGTCATCTTTGTTAGTGGGGGTGTGTGTGGCAGCGACCGACAAAGAGGGCTGAATAGCCCATGCGCAATTGCTAGCCGCTGCTGTTGCTAGTTGCGCACATGCGCATACTCCCATGTGTTCCGTAGTTCACAATGGAACTGCGATCAACGCACAGCGAGCGCTATCTATAAATAAGCCTCACGCGCTCATGTCATATCCACAGATAAAGTATTCAATGTGTCAGAATACTGAAACACAGAGTGCTGCGCCATTATAAATACTACAAGCTATCTATAAATGAGCCACGCGCGTTCATGTGCTACCCAGAGACATCGTATTATATGTGTCTGGATACAGAAACACTAAAAGGCTGCGAGGAAAAAAACATAAGACCCTGCATTCAACTGGTGGTTGTGCATAACACAGGATGGCTTATTGTTAATACACATTATGCCTGGGAACACAGGAAATAAAGTAAAAAAGAAAAGAAAGAGAACAGTGTGGGCATTACCCTCAGACTGGAGGTTGGTATGAAGACTCATCACACGGGTGAGCCACTATGATGTGTACTTGTGCCCCCAGTGAGTTGGCGTGCTTTTCAGCTGTGGTTGCTCTATTTCTCCCCAGGACAGATACAGAGGAATCTGTTTTTGTAGGTACCCCTAACTAAACTGGTTCCACGGGATGTCATCGTTCAGCCCATCTATACTGGTCCCTAAGCGAAACACCCAGCGTTGCTCCTTCTCAAAAAGGCCATTCTCTGTAGGCAGCTGTTCTATGACTGTCCATTTCAGGTTGCTTACAGTGTATGTTTCAGACAGGAAACGGGATGCCATCTTTGTTGTGTTCTTCTTGCACCTGATGTTACTTTTGTGTTCTCCAATCCTGATTTTAACTGGTCTTGTGGTCATGCCAATGTATTCAAGGCCGCACGGGCATGTGACCATGTACACCACATACTGGCTATTACAGCTGGTGAATTTCTTCTGTTCCCAATTGCTTCCATTGCGGAATTTAAGTTGTCTACTTTTCTTGGTTATGTGGCAGCTGCTGCAGTTACGACAGGGGTGGTGTCCCTGGACCCATTGCACAATGGTTTGCTCAGGTTGGCTAGTTTGTGGTCGAGTATGGACCAAGATGTCCTTCAGGTTCCTCCCTCTCTTGTGAGAAAAAAGAGGTTTTTCCAGGGTCAGATCACCACACACAATGGTGCTCCAGTGCAAATACACGACTTTTGAAATCTCGTTGAAGTGAGTATTGTAGGTGGTTGCACAGATTGATCTCTTCTTAGGTTCTTTTTGTACCTTGTCCTCCAGGAGGGCATCCCTGTTATTGTTACGTGCCCTCTTCATGGCCCTGCTTATGACCAGTGCTTGGATATTTGCGGTTCTCCAGCTTCTTCTGGAGATCCACTGCTTGGATCTTGTAATCACTCAGGCTGGAGCAGTTCTGTTTTAGGCGGAGGAACTGACAGTAGAGGAGGTTATCACGTAGTTGACGTGGGTGGAAACTGTCTTATCTCAGTAGGCAGTTCTTTGATGTGGGCTTAAAGTGAGTGGTTGTCTTCAGTAACCCCCCTTCCGGGTAGATGTTGAGATCCAGGAATTCCATCTCCTCACGTGATGCGCAACTGGAGAATTTCAGAGCTGGATTCTGCATGATCAGCCACACCATAAATTCTTCTATGGATCGAAGGTCATCTTCCCAGATGACCAACACATCGTCTATGTAGCGCCTCCAGGTCTTTATGTTCTGTCGGTACAGGTTGCTCTGGTGCAAGATTTTGTGATACTCCAAATGGTGCACATAGAGCCCGGCCAGGCTGGGAGCAAAATTGCTCCCCATGCTGGTCCCATGGCTCTTTAAGTACAGTGTGGTTTCGTACTGGAAAAAGTTTTTTGGAAGGGCCAGTGTTATGCACTCCATCACAAGGGTCCTGGGTGTTTGGTATTTCCATGGTGTGGAAACAAGGACCTCCTCTATGATGTAGAGTGTTTCGTCATGGGGTAGGCAGGTGTAGAGACTCTCTACATCCAAGTTCAGAAGGAATTCATTTGATGAGTTAAAAGGTAGGTTCTGTAGCAACTGGAGTATTGCTTTCGTGTCCTGCAGACATGTATCTGTGGCCTGGACCAGTGGGCGTAGGAAAGCATCAGCGAATCTGGACAAAGGTTCCAAGATTGAACCAATGCCCGAGACTATAGGTCTACCCGGCGGCTGTCACAGATCCTTATGTATTTTGGGAATGGTGTAAAAATATGGTGTCCTAGGTGCTTTCTGGACTAAGAATTCTGCTTCCTTTTTGGACAGCCAGTCGTGTGCCAGAGCTTCTTCCACCATTCCTGTGATTCTGATCCGTAATGTCTCTGTCGGGTCCTCATGTAGGACTGTGTAGTTCCTCCTATCCGATAGGAGTCTGCGACACTCTTGGTCATAAGCAGATCTGGTCTGTACAACAATCGCACCCTCTTTGTCGGCAGGTTTGATACCGATTTCCTTGTTTCCAGATAATTGGCGAATGGCTTCTTGCTCCAACCTGCTGGTGTTGTGAAACACATTGCTGTTGTCCGTAGTTAGTTTGCCTAGATCTGTCATCACTGCCTTCTCGAATGCTAGGAGCTCCACAGGTAAAGCAGTGTCAGATGGTGTAAATGTTGATTTTAGTCTCAGGCCAGTGTAGGTGGATGAGGGCGAAACTTCGTCCTTGTCCTTAAAGAAGGCTTGTAGTTTCAGTTTCCTTACAAATTCCTGCATCCCTGCGGGGATCTTAAAGGTGTCCAAACAATTTGTGGGCACAAAACCTAAACCTTTGTTCAGAACTGCTGTCTGAGTGTCAGACAGTTCGAAGGGGTTATATTCACCACTAGGTCGCCCTCTTGCTGGTTGAGGCTTGATTCAGGAGAGCGCCCGAATGCTCCTTGTTGCCACTCGTGGATGCTCTGGCTCTCCTGACTGCCAATTCACATTGTTCCCCCTCCTGTTCCTGCCTCGTCGGGGTCCTGTGCATGACCCTAAAAAAGGCGGTGGTCCATAGAAACTTCTGTCATACTCTGGTGTCCATTATTGGAATGGTCCATACTGGTGTTGTTGGAATGCATGGGGTCCCTGGTAGTGTTGATACATCAGTGGGCCCTGGTATCCTCTCCAACCTCTCTGTCTTGGGTACAAAGGCCTCTGTTGTCACTGGTGCAGTGAGCTAAAAAACGGTGATGGATCAAGCCCTGATCTGTTGACTGGGTAGGAGTGTTCTGATTAACTCAGATACTCTTTCCATCACCACCCCCTTTTTGTAATTATTTTGGCCACCATGAGTGTGGAAGGGTATGCTCAGACATGAGTCCCTTGCTCATTGCACCATCAGGATTCAAGCAAGCCGGGCCGAAGACGGCTGTAATGCCAGAAACCGGTCCCCGGAAGCTTGTTTCCTTTCCAGTGAAGAATTGGCTTGGTAGTTTGGTCTGCCCTGTTCCCATGAGGCACTGGGCCAGGGACAGACTAATTTGCATATAGCCAGGTTCTGAACTGGGATGGTGCAGTGAGCTAAAAAACGGTGATGGATCAAGCCCTGATCTGTTGACTGGGTAGGAGTGTTCTGATTAACTCAGATACTCTTTCCATCACCACCCCCTTTTTGTAATTCTCTTGCTGGTTGAGGCTTGATTCAGGAGAGCGCCCGAATGCTCCTTGTTGCCACTCGTGGATGCTCTGGCTCTCCTGACTGCCAATTCACATTGTTCCCCCTCCTGTTCCTGCCTCGTCGGGGTCCTGTGCATGACCCTAAAAAAGGCGGTGGTCCATAGAAACTTCTGTCATACTCTGGTGTCCATTATTGGAATGGTCCATACTGGTGTTGTTGGAATGCATGGGGTCCCTGGTAGTGTTGATACATCAGTGGGCCCTGGTATCCTCTCCAACCTCTCTGTCTTGGGTACAAAGGCCTCTGTTGTCACTGGTCTTCTTTCTGGTACCTGTAGGTGTGGTTCCCACTGGAGTTGGATCTGGTCGAGCTACCATCTGATGCGTCACTGTCCAGATCACTGTTGTTGTCTCTTGTAGTGTAGTCAGCTCTTGTATAAGGGTATGCATTTTCATGTGTGAAATGCTCCTTATCCTTCTTCAGTTTATTAAACTAAACTTGCTCTGTTTCAGCGTGACTTCAAAATCCCTCATTCGCTGGTTAAGCTCCTCCAGGCGTTTTTTAAGGGCGGTGTGGAACTGTTGTGACTTGAGCTGAACCTCCAACTTTTTAATGTCAATCTTCAACTCTTGTGCTTGTGCAAATACATTCCTATCCCCATCTCCATCATATTGTGGAAGTGTTCTGAAAATGACTTGGTTTTTTTCCTTTCTGCAGAAAATCTATCGCCATCTATGGCCTTTCAGAATGTTAAAAATTCTTCTTTCCATCGGTTCCAAGGTATAGGAGGTTCTCCTTTAGTTTGTAAAAATTTAGATGGGGAATCAAAATGCATTTTGAATGACTAAATAATCTTCACCATATGTAGCCTATCATAAGACAAAGTACTTTAAATGGTATTGAATGTCGGACTAGAGGTGCAGTGTTAACTTGAGTTCGTGAAAAAAAGGGGAGGATTCCTTGGTGGATACACTTGTATCAACTAATTGATGTACTACTTACATCAATATTAGCCCATGTATTAGAGATGGTCTCTAACACTATGCAATACACAATTGGTGATTTCTATAGTTTTCTTTTTATTTTTTGGTAAAAAAACATCTCCTAGATATTACAAATTCTAAAAATAACATATTACAATTTCATTAAAACATGTACAATATCATCACAATTATATCCATAGTTATTGCATCAATCTATAACAAACAAAATATAAAAACCTTTCATGAACACTGTACTATCAAAGAAGAGAGACAAAAAAACAGACACTACTCTTTGTCATAAGTATACACATCAGGGAAAACCAAATTCTCACAGCTAATCTTGGACACACTTAATTTTTTATGTCTGCAGAATAGGCTCTGTCCCTTAATAGTGCGGATGTAGGCGTCGACGCGTTTCGATGGTTTTAACAATGATAGACCATCCTTTTCAAGACAAATTGATAAGTCTCTCTTATAAAGGGCACTGGTTGGTTGCCACTTTCAATAATTTCCTGCAGATAAACATATTTGCATGAGTGTTTTGCATAAATGACACAATATGTTAATGTTAATGTTAAGAGACATTTATTAAGCGCGCTGTCACCATAAGTTTCCTGGCGCTGATAGGATCCTGAGATTGGACAGAAGGAATTTAGTGGCAATGGGAGAAGAGCAATGTTTTTAAGGATTTCCTAAAAGAGAGGAGGGAACAAGAAGTCTTAAGTGAAAGTGGAAGAGAGTTCCACAGCTTAGGGGCCAGATGAGAGAAACTGCGACCACCAGATCTGGTAAGTTTGACACGGGGAACAACTAGGAGCTGGAGGTGGGTGGACCTCAGAGTGCGAGAGGGGCAGTAAGGAGTGATCAGGGACTTCAGGAAAGCAGGGGAGGGACCGGTGAGAGCCTTGAAGACCAGGCAGTGGACCTTAAAAGCTATTCTTTCACTGACTGGTAGCCAGTGAAGTTGATATAATAAAGGTTGGGCCGACTGCCATCTGGGGATTTTGAATGCAAGTCTAGCAGCCTGGTTCTGAACAATCTGTAGCCTGGACAGCTGGGATTTGGGAAGGCCATGGTATATCGAATTAGAGAAGTCCAGACGGGACATCACCAAGGCTATTATAATCATTAATAATCATGTCTTATACAATAACTTGAGTTCAGCACTCTTAATAATATAAGCAGTAAGAGAAACAATATTTTTGAAGCAGGATAACAAAAATCAAAAATGAAAGAATAATTTTGGTCAAACCTATTATGCTGATGGAAAAAAATGAGAAGATCAATTGTTATTATTTTGAAATTCCTCAGCGCTCGTCAGCCCTTTCTCAACGTGCTGCCAATTTGTAGGAAATCCCTTTGTGGTTGTTATGGTAACAATAAACAAAATGGCTTCCAGATAAGCGCAATGAAGTCATGCACAGCCTGAAACCATAGAGTAGAATGCGGAAAGGACAATCTTTTGTACGGGCTAGGGCGCTAAGAAAATAGAGCTCCGGATCCAGAGAAGACGCTCGCTCAAGACGTTCGCTCCGTTCCAGTAGAGCATCGAGCGCGAGGATAGGCGCTTCAAAAATCAACAAAGAGTTGATCGAACAGGCAATAGCACGGAAACTTGATTTGTTGACTTCATAGTTTGTAGAAAATCATCGGCAATAGGTTGATAAAAGTAGATGAAAATAGAAGAAAAAAAAAATCCAAAAATAGTCCAGAGTCCACCAAAAAGCGAGTAATGAAAAAAACAGTTCCAATCAAAAAGAATATATTTCCCGGAAATGAGGTTAACAGTTCCAAGTCAATCTAATGTCATGTTATCTAAAAAAAAAATATCCAAGTTCTGTAATGATGTAAATCCAACGCAGGTTCAATGTTCTGGTCGCTCCTGTGTTCCTTGAATTCAGGTGTAGCAGACCAAAACAAAACGTCGCCAATTTTTTGTAAATAAGTCAAAATTTACAAAAATTGAGGTTTATTGAAGAGGAACACAGTACAGCAACTGTTCAGGTCTGATAGTCCATAACATCTGTTATATTGAACATAGAACTTTACAAACCATAGCAACAGATTACAATACAGCTTTCAAGCATAAACTTCTGGTAAACATAAATTAAAGTAACAGTACCATAATAAGCCAATATAAGAATACAACAACATGATCCTACTCAGACATCACTGAGTTTTAGTTTAAGAAAGGAACTTTTTAAATTGTCTATGGATGACCAAAAAATGATTCTTGAATGTGATCCATGGCAGGGTTAAAAACAAGGTAAGGACTAACAGGATATAAGTGGTCCGTGGGTCCATTACTTGGTCAATATGTTTCTTGCCCAATTGCTTAGGAGGGTCAGAGGCAATTCTTCAAGACCTGTGAAACTCTAGTTTACTAACTGAGTGAATGTGTGGAATATATGCCCCAATAGTGGTGTGAATGTGTATCTAATAATGATTAGTCCCCATGTAGGAGCTTATGCTTCCTTGTGTATATTGGCCTTCACTGCAGTTAGGATAAGTGGAGACTGGACAGCCCCCGGCAACCATTTGCTGTAATGTTGGAGTCCTAGCAATATGCCTGCCCATGACACCATGATCCCTATCACCTAATATAGATTATAGATAGTTTAGAGCAGTATTTTTCATCATCATATTTCCCTTACTGAGAGAAACAGGGCAGCCATCATCATTTCCCTTTGTCTGTATGTGAGGAAAATACATTTAAGAGCAGGCAGTGGTCCCAGGGACCATGGCCGGCACTTAAAAAATATGAAACTGAAAAGTTTCATTTTTCTTTTTCAAATGCATCCCTTTTTCCTTCAAGGAAAATGGGCTGCATATTTTTTTTAAAACAGCTTTATTTAAAAAGCAGTCCCAGACATGGTGGTCTGCTGACCCCAGCAGGCCACCATCCCTGGGAGCGCCAGCCATTCCCAATGGGGTCGCAAATTGCGACAGCCAGATTCATGAGGCATGCAATTTGGGACTCCATTGGGATTTGCGAACAGTTTCTGGGACACTGTTGTGCATCCCAATTTGCAAGTCGCAAATGCGACGCAATTTGCGAGTCACAAATTGGTGAGTCGTACATCTGGCACACTGCTGCAACATCTTGCACAAAGGAGCTAAATAAACTCCAAGAAAGAGCAAAGTGATTTCGGAAATCTTGCGAGATGTAGCCCGGATTTGCTTCCTAAAGCTATAGCGCAGCTTTGTTGTCTCGGGTAACCCTTGCAAGTGTTTCCTGAATCCCATCAGGGTCCTGAAGAAACTCCAATGACACTATTGCTCACTGAGTTCCTTCCTGAGTGTGCCTGTCCTTCACAGCTGCACAGCTCTCACTCATGTCCCGAGCCCTGGAATGACAGAGCAGGTGAGGTACAGGTGGGATACCACAAGGCAAGGCCAGAAAGTGGAACCCACTCGAAATGTTGTGAGAAATAAGCAGTTTAAGTTACTGAAGTCAAAAAATTATGAAGAACTGCATACCGATTACGAGTCTAAATGTCATCCTAAGCATGCCATATAACTGTCTCTGATTATCCATTTTTCTATAACAAAGAACAATCAGCCTGAAGCACCCATTAGGAAGTCAAGCTGAAAGGCACTTATCTGCCTGAAGAGCAGCAAAGAAGTAGTCTCCTCGTTCACTGAAAGAACGATTTTAAGTTCTGAGGGTCTGGTGTATTACAGGCATCTCCAATTCTGCGTCAGAGGGAACATGCATTAGTACATAAGAGGCTAAAAGCACTTTCTCATATTTGCAGACTTCAAGATGCACTGCGACTGACTGTGGCGAGCTAGAAAGGCAAATGCACGTAATCCTCCTCCGCGCTTTGCCTTAAAAAATCTTCTATTACTTTTGTAAAATATTGAAACTTTCATTTTCCTGTTACAATCCTCATTTGACACTCTAATTTGATTTCAGTTCAATAAGCATATTTTTTAGAAAAAACTTTTAATCAATAAGCAATCTGGCCGAAATTTAATGTCTCTCTGCTTATGTAAACAGGCATTTCATTCTCCATAATATGGGGGGTGTGAAAATAAGGGTTTATAATACCTAGGATTAGGCTACTGTAAATTTTGTATTCATCAGTGTGCTTACCAAAACCCATTGCACAATAGTACGTGCAATAATGAATTTGACATTAAATTGGGTTATGTTCCCTATTCCATGCTTTACCAGATGCCTACATGAGCCATACCCTGCAACCCGATTAATGCAAACCTAAGCAACTGGTTGAAAGTGCAATCAGTCAAATAAATATTTATGCATTATCTTCTAAGGGAAGCAGCAGATTATTCTTCACTAAAATCATCGAAACTGAACCCTGATTCCGAAAAAACATGAATGGTGAGGAAATCAGAAACTTTGTGAATACCGTGTCTCAGCTTCCTCATGTCTGTGCGTGTGCAGAAAAACATTATATATGAGTTTCAAACATCCGCTGAGGTCCTTTTTACTAGAGCCAGGTACATTATTTTCCTTATGCAAAAACATATTTACACAGGGATGAAAAGAGGCAAACACTGAATACCTTGCATTTTTCAGGGGCAAATATTGTCAGGTTTGACGTAACTCGTGTCTGAATTTCTGAATGCGTCTGTGCTCTAGTTGTTCAAATACTGAAACACCGACAACGAAAGGCCGATGGCCCCAACCGTGCACTCCGAGGACGGAACATTGACGCATAATCACCAAAATCCCTGGGGTAGCGGATGTGACGTGACTTGCCCTTTGACCACCTCCTTTACATCACATTAAGTGACATTATATGAACTTTCACCAAATATCCTAGGAAGTGATATCAGATGTAATTTTACTATGATGACACCATGAAATGGGACATCATTTCAGTTACAAATCATACAATAAGCTCAAGGCTGATAAAGAGTTTACACTGCTTTTATGATCACCCTCTTACCTGCTTCTCAATCATCCAGGTGTTTCTTTGTCATATATCTGACTCTTTATCAAATCATCCTCAGCTTTCTCTCACCCCATTCCATTTCTGTTTCTGCTCTCTCCTCTCCCTCCCCTCTCTTGCAGCTGTCTTACATCTACATGTCACTTTTCAACCCTCCCTGCCTCTCAGCTATTTGTATCTAAGCTGCCATCTCTTTATTAGCCCTCATTCTCTCACATGTCACCCTTTCTATAATGTATAGCATCAGTTTCTCTTTTCTGCCCTACCTATCTCATACTATCGCTCTTAAAAAGTATTTCCCTCCTGTCTCTTACATTTCACACCTCTCTGAATTGTATTTTTCACCAGTCTCTCTCACCTTACTCATTATTACTTCTCCCACCTTTCTTACACCTCTTACACCTCTCAGTCCCTCAGCCATCCTTTTTCCTTTCTCGCCTCTCTCTATTTCATCTACTTTGCACCAGTCGCTTAACCCACCTCTCTCTCGCTTGCCTGTTACCTCTCTAACACCTCTCTAGATTATTTACCCTCTCTCTCAATGGTCTCTTTAAGAATTATTTCTCACCTGTCCATTCCATCTCTACTCAGTTGGGTCTATCTTATCTCTCACACGTATCCCCTCTTTATCTCTGTATCTTTCTGAGCTCTGTCACAACGGTATTTCTATATCACCTTTCTTACACCTGCCACTTACTCCCTGTTTCTTTAAAATGAATCATACTCACCTGTCTCTCACTTATCACTTGAATGCCTCTGCAGTGATTTTGTGGTATGCCTCTTGTGTAGCCCCTTTCTCACACCAGTCTGTCCTCTATATCTCTATTGTGCCTTTCTCATCTATATGCCTGTCACATCTTTGCCTTTCCCTCTGTCTGTCAGTTGTCTCTTTTTTGCCACTCTGTATTAAGCTTCTCTATCCTTCTCTAACACCTCTCTGTCTCTATCTCTCCAACATGTATTTACTTATTTAAGGAGTTTTAAATAGCGCAAACATAAACCATCCTGATATCAGAGTGTTGTACAAATAGCAAAGCAAGTTAAACACGAAAACACAGGCAATAAAAAACTAAGAACACAGTTAGCAATATGTTGTACAAAAAGCAGTTAAGAAGTAGCCACATAAAGAAAACAGGCAAGAAACAAAATATATACAGAGAACAAGCGACTAAGAATACACAGGATACAGAAATGAATGTAGGAAGGAATGTCCGACTTAGTGAAATCAGTACTCATTGAACTACTCAGTAACTTATGCTGAAGGTATCTATTCTACAGCAGCTTTCTAACTTCTTTTTTGAAGGAGGCAGTTGAAGGATTAGATCTAGTTTCTGTAGAAATTGCGGTCCATATTCTGGGGGCAAAACTGGAAAAGAAGCGATTATAAATTTTCTTTTTGTTGAACCTCTGGCCTCAAAATAGAGAGTTCAAGCTTCTTTGGGAGCTACCCCCACCCAATAGTTCAAGTCTTTTAGCCGGGCAGATGCAAGTGTTGTAATGAAGAGCCTTATGGGTCATGCAAGCTATCTTAAACTGAATTCCAGCATCAAACGGAAGCCATTTAGGATGTTTCAGGCCAGGTCTGATGTTGTCGTGTTTGTGGGATCCCATGAGGAGCCTAACAGCAGTGTTTAGTGTGGCTCTAAATGGAGTCAGCCAGGCTTTAGGTAACCTTCAAGAGTGGGAGATGACTAGGGTTCGGACTGCTAACTGAAATTCATATGGGTGTAAGAAGGGTTTGATTGTAATCAGTGTCTTCAAATGGAAATTTGCTCTTCTGGTAGTTCCACTGATGCAATCTTGCATATTTTGGTATTCGCCCAATGACATGCCTAACAATCTAGTAGAATCAATAACATGTGTGGTGCAGTTGAGTGCTGTAAGCTGTTTGAGCCATTCATCTGTGGGAGTGGACAGATTATAGCAGGTGATCAGGAGAAATTCTGTCTTGAGTGTGTTTCGCATAAGGTGATTGCGGGTTAACCATTGTGAGATTTTCAGTAGGGCACAGTTAAGAGTTTTGATATATTTAGGTGAGGACATTTTTAAGCATAATTGTATGTCATCCATGTACATGTGGTACTGTATATTTGAATATTCAAGAATTTTAACAAGCGGTTCCATGAACAAGTTGAATAATGTAGTTGAAACTGTGGATCATTGAAGTACTCTAGTTAAGACAAAAGTAATGTCAGACATGGTTTGATTGAAGAAATTAGAAAAAACAACTTAAGACAGGACCACATAAACCCATTCTTTTCTTCCAAAGGTCAATCATGGGGTCATGTTTGATTGTATCAAAAGTAGAGGTGAGCTCAAGGTGTATAAGTAGGCAAGGTTCATTCTGATCAAGTAGTCTCAAGCCGTGATCTACAATGTGTGTCAGAGCCGCTTCAGTGCTATGGTCTGTTCTGAAGCCAGATTGGCAAGGGGAAGGAGCTGAAAATGTTCAATGTGTTTCCAGAGTTGTAAGTGTATGTATCTCTCTAGTAGTTTTGCTACTGTCATGGTTTTAGTAATAGGACGGAAATTGTTCAGGTCAACATTTGGCTTTTTTGGGATTGGGGTACCATGCCCTATCCTTAGTCAGTGAAGAATCGTATCCTGGGAGAGACTTATAATCCTAGATCAAAGTAGGAATATTGAGAATGTAAGCTCTTTGGTAAGTTTGGCAGGTAAAGGATTTTTTAAGTGATTTGAAGGATTAATTTATATTACTGTTTTAAGTATCTCTATTTCATTAGGAATTATGAAGTTAATCCATGTAGCTTTACTTTTCAGATTTTTTTTTTGTAGCCTTATCAGAGAGTGGGGACCACATCCTGAGAGGCTTAGGCAAGAGACTGTTTGGGCTTAGCTTAGCAGATATTGAGAGGAGAATACTCAATCGGATGCAATCTTCATAGTTTTTTCAGTGAAATGAGTGGAAAAATCTTCACCACTTGAGAGCATCAACTCTTTATCTTTAAGCTGTTTGTTAGATCTGCTGCTAGCATGTTATTTGATGATTTCAAAAAGCTTTTTGAGTCTGTTTTTGGCATTGTCCAGTTTACATTGGTGCTATGTTTGAGCCTGTTTTAGTAACTGCTTTTTGACTTCTGGTGCTGAAGATGTGTTGAGAAAAGAGCGATTCCCCATGTTCTCTTGGGAAGCCTTAGGGGTTAATTCCGATCTTGTTCGAAAGGCCTACGAATCGGATTTGGCTTTTACGGATCCGATTCGTAGCCCTTTTTCCTGACCGAATCGTGCACAGGTCCGAATGACCAAGTACGATGCAAAGATCGTGTACGCGCTGACCGAATCGTTTCCCAACCCGATCATGTCCGTACGTGTCGTACGCAGATCCTTCGTACAGCCCTTTGGAGTCTGTTTCTAAACGAGCAAGTACGATGTACGATTCGGACAGCCTTCATGATTCGGTATGTCCGGATCAAAAAAGCTGCTGGAATTGTTCTTTTGCGGCCTGTAGCAAGCCCCCCATACCTGGAGCCCTCTGATTTGACCTGTGGGGGTACCATGGGTCCCCCCTTCCCATGCATGCACAGTGTGGTGGGCACCATGGGGTACCCGCCACAGGGTGTACGCTTTACCCCACCCACCCCTTTTTGTTATGGGAGCCTGTCTACATGTCCAGTATACAGGCTAACATAGAGTTCAATGGGAGTCCGAGCGAACCGAGTTTGTTAGCATGTGAATGCATCGTACTAGCTTGCTCAGACTCCAGGTGCACGATTCGCTCGTGAAGCCCTACGGATCAGAGCCGTACAAAGGGCTTTACAAGCAAGATCGGAATCGTGCCCTTAATTTCTACCTAACTTCATTAACGTCGCTGCCGAACCAAGGATTGGGGTGTCTACTGGGAAGTCTTTTAAGCTGCTTCGGAGCAATTGTATCAAATATGTATGACAAGGAATGGATGTGGTGATTGGTAAGGTCATTCACATTTGTCATGTTTGAGGGTGGAGGAAGGAGATTGTTGCTCATGGAAGTTAGGTTGGTTGTATTGATCTTTCTAAAGTCTCTGGATGAATGTTTTATTTTGCGAAGTTGGCCTTGTCTAATCAGTCCATTATCTAAGTAGTAAATGGAGATTTAGTAGTGATCCGACCAGTCACATGGTGATATGGATTCAAGTTGTAAGACATTTTCCTTGGTGATGATTACCTCAAGGGTGGAGCCTCTATTATGGGTTGGACCTTTCAAACTGGGTAAGGTGGGGGAAGCAAGGAAGGATTTGAAGTGTGTCCAGTAAGGGATGATTTGGGTCATTTCAATGCATGTTGAAATCCTCAAGTTCTGGTTAGGGGGTTGGTCCATGTTAGAGGAGATGATCTCCATTAATTGTTCAATGAAAGGTAGGTTCATTTTAGAGGGGGTAGTATATTTTGTGGAGTTTGCACAACATCTTGGTTCCAAAATGTTTCAGGCAGGAGAATAATACCGGTGGGAGGAATTTGTTCAGTCCTTGGTATACACTCAGCCCCAGTATGCCCTAGTCATGACTGTCAGGATTTTACCCATCCAACCTTTTAGATCAACTCACTGTGAATCATCAGATAGTTAATGCCTTTAACACATAAACACTGAAGTATGGGATGCATAAGCAGTGAATATACATGCATTATGAAGAATGGTGCCCTTACAAAATATAAGTGTTGGACCTGGCCCTTTTTGCAGGGTTATTCCCTGACTTTTTGCCTCTTTCCTCCCATTCGTTCTGGTCTGTTATTGTTGGTGTTAGGACTCTGGGCACTTTACCACTGCTAATCAGCGCTCCCATAGGCTACTACTGGAGCTGCCTTGTAACATTTTACAAGTGCAACTTTCAATTGGGAAAAGCTAGAGGTTTGGAGTTTGGGTTCTCTGAGCATTGATTTTAAGAATACATCGTTTAGTAGAGATGTTTTGAAAGTTGAAAATGCCCTTATAGAAATTGGGCATTTTCTTGTTTAACACTCCTGTGCCCCTGCTTGCCTGTGGAATCAAAGTCTGGTTTAGACTGACAGGATCTGTTTCTGCATTCAGTCTAGACAGTCACACAAAGGGAGTTGAGGTATGCACGCATATCCTGTTCGTCCATCACCAGGTTGATGGGCCTTCATAAGCTAGAGTGGTGGAAGGAGCTGTCACCTGCACTTGAATATGGCTGTGCCTTGCCTTTACCTGTACTGGCCTCATCCCCCTGGAGTGTGTCTGGAGCCAAGACCAGGCAGAACAAGAATTTGTGCACTAAAATGATAATCCTTTGAAGAATGCCCACTTCAAAGGCTGAAAGGGGTATAAGTATTGGACCTAAACCCCAGACTTCTGGATCAAGAGGAACCTCTGCCTAGGAGAAAAGCTGTGAGGAGGAGTACTACCCCTTTGTTGTGTGTTGCTTTACTTGGTTGGCCTGCAGTTGCTGCTTCTGCTTTGGGGAGGAACAGGACTGGCCTTTGTTTTGTATCCTGCCTGTGAAGTTTCTCCAAGAGCTTGTGTTTACTTGCCTCCTGTTAAGAAGTCTCAGGGCCATCAAAGGCTTCATCTGTAGCATCCCTTATCTCCACTACTGGGAGTTCTGACCTGTAGTCTGGTGCCAAATCCAGTGTTGAGCGCTTGGAGGATGTTCCTGCTGCAAAGACCTGCTTGAAATCATCAACATCAATGCATCATCCTTCCAGCGCCTGTTTTTTCTGGTGCTGTACCGCCATGCAGGGGAAATTTCCATGGCCACTGCCATGTGGTCAAAGGCATCATTCCTGTGCCTGTCAGCAGTCGAAGAAACCGATGCAGTTTGAGTTCAGCGCACCATGTCTCTGAAGTCCGAGACCCCCACACTGACTCCGAAGCAGGCCCTGCTGTGCGGCTGTGAGAATCAACACATCGTAGGACTTCGTCTGAAGAAATCAATGTAGTACCTGTTTGCCACCTCAGCATCAACCACCAGCGCAGCTGGATATCCACGCTTCGAACCTGTGCGGCACGTTTTTCTGATGCATCACCCGCAGACCAGAACTGTCTTGGATTTCGATGCATCGCTTTCCCCTACAGTATGAATTCGAAACAACACTTCTCCTGCGTGCAGCGGGACTGATGCATTGCTCCCCTGTTTACTCAGGAACCGACGCATCGCTGTGTTTTCTGATGCTTCCCTCCTCTGCCACTCTTTTACCTTGTGGATTTTGACGTATCTTGGCACTTTGTGTAAAATCACTGCATCTATAGAGTTCTATGGACAGAATTGCTTGAAACATATTCTTTTAAAATTCATGTTTTTAGTTATTTATGTTGGATTTGTGTCATTTAGTGCGATTGTTTGTTTTAAATAAAGATACTTTCTTTTTGTAAACTGTTGTGGTGTCCATTTGTCATGTTTTCACTATGTTACTGTGTGTGTTAAGTACAAAAACTTTACACCCTGTCTCTGAGATCAGCCTGACTGCTTGTTCTAAGCTACTAAGGTGGTGAGCAGGGTTAACTGGGTGTGTAACTCCCGTATCTTGACTAGAAGGAAGGATCCCTACTTGGGCAGGTTGCTAGCCATTGCTAACTAGAGATCCCTATTTTTAACAACAAGTAGTGAAATTAAATCTTGTCAAATATACTTTTTAATTCTAGGAAGAATACCATTGATTGTGGTAAAAAGGATTAGAGGTTACTAAGCTTATTGTGGTACCCTTTTCATTTAAATTGACTTTAATGGGAAACGTGGGCAGACTCGTTCTTTAGAATCAGCGAAAACAAGGAGTGGGAGATCACGAATGGCTAAATAAATGTGGGGATATAACTCTGCATCAGGAATTAAAGAGACTGTGCAGTAATGTCTTGCTATTATGAGACAACAACATGTGCATCTGGAATTACAAAGATTGTGCAGTAATTCCTTGCCATTATGAGAAAATGCTATAGTAATGAGGGATAACATCTTCTTCTATTACAGGGCCATTTTCATTGAATGTTAATTCTGTCTTGATTTCGCAGTAGCCACTTTTTTCAGGTGTGATGAAACCAAGGAACTTAGAATCTGGAGGTACGACGTCCTATGGAGCTATCACGCCGCCTGAGTATACAAGACCATGGAAAGCATCACATAGTAATCAGTCTGAGCTCATATTTGCAACTTTTAATTTAAGTAGGGATGCTTTTATTTGGCATACTTTGATAAACTAGTATCTAATCTTTAATAAATAAACCAGAGTCAATTCTTTACTAATGATGTTCTCTGCCTTTGCACATCATTGTGATCCATGCTTCCCTCCTTCCTTTGTAGAAAAGCCCACGCAGATATGCCATGCCCTGCATTGGTAAAAGTTATCATATTTGAAAGATATTAGAAAGCTTGGAAAAGCTGTGTTATCCTTCCCACCACCTTTATTCTGTTCTATGTTTTTCCTCGGGAAAAGCATGCATGTCCATTGAAGTTAATGTTAAAGTTCTGTTTGTGCTCAGAACTTTAGTCTGATGACAAGCCAAAAACCAAAAGCAGGCCTCATTCTTAGTCATTGTGTCTCTATTCTATTTTTCTCATCTGTGGGTCACATCTCATTCCTTCCCTATGTCAGCTGTCTATTTTTCACCTGTCTTAAGTTCTCTCTTGCCACTCTCTCTCACACCGATCTGTCTCTATCTCTCCAACATATATATCTTTGTCTCTATTTTATCTTTCTCATCTGTCTGTGACATGTCGGCCTCTCTATCTGTCAGCTGTCTCTTTTTAGCCTGTCTGTCTCTATCTCGTACCATTATGTCTCTCCAACATATATCTCTTAATCTTTCAATTTCTCGCAGTTGTTTCTTTATTTTTATTTCTCTATGTAGTGCTCAATCTCTCTCTCTCTCTCTCTCACACACATGCACACCTATTTATTTGTCTGAATCTACTCATCCATCAACGGTGCTTATTAGTGAAAAATCTGTTACTGTCTGAGCACCACCGTTCCTAATACAATAGTGTCATTTGGCATGAACAGGTGGGAGCCATATTGTGGCATCATGCTGTTGCTAGGTGTTCTAGAATGTACTTGCTCAGAATGTTATCTTATGAGCAGGAGGTTAGGCAGTTGAAGCCTGTATTTGCTGCTGTTCGCATCTACTTTATGGATGGGATCCTTATACTAAGAATAAACCTACTTTATACTTGTCATTGAGTGGACCCTCTACATCTGTTGCTACCATTCATCAGTCTTCAGACAATGAATGAATTCTGACATGCTTAAAAGTAAATGTCCTAAAGTTTTTTCTGAAAAATTGGGTTGTCTTAAGGATTACATCCATCATATACGTTTGACACACAAAGCAAAACCCACATGTTGTAAAGTTCACAACATACCAGGAGCTGTCAGAGAACAAGTTAAAAATGAACTAGAACGTCTGAAGAGAGACGGTATAATTGAGAAAGTGGAAGCGACACACAGGCTTGCTCCGGTTGTGGCCGATAAGAAGGATGATGGCTCACTTCGTTTGTGTGTGGACCTCAGGGAGCTAAATAAGAATGTTGTAGTAGATCATTACCCTCTTCCTAAGATTTTGGACATGTTAATGTTGTTAAAAGGGGTTAAAGTTTATAGTACAATAGACCTGAGATCTGCATATCACCAGATTAAGTTGGATGAAGAATCAAACTTAATTAAGCTTCCATAACTCCTTTTGGTACGTATCATTTTGTTAGGCTTCCCTTTGGTCTGGTTTCGGCTGCTTCGGTTTTTCAAAGGGCATTAGAAAATGTATTGAAGGGTCTTGTAGGTGTTAGAGTCTTCCAAGACGACATTCTCATCTTTGGGAAAGTCAATGAAGAACACGATAAAAGGGTTTTGGATGTTTTACTCAGACTTAATGATTTCAAACTCACTGTGAAAATTGAAAAGTGCAAATTTAGAAAAGATTCTATTGATTATTTGGGACACACTATATCTGCTACAGGTATAATGCCGAAGGAAAGTTTGATTGTTGCCATACTGAAGTTGAGCTCGCCCACCAATAAAGTAAGTATGGGCAAAATTTGCGAATTCGCGTTCCTCAAATTCACGCGAAAGTAAATTCGCGATCCGCGAATTTGTGCGAACTTGTGAATTTGTTTATTTTCACGTGTTTGCGGGGTTTTTTTTCAGCGTGGCTACCGCGAACTTACCCATGCGGTCGTTTTTGGGCGCGACCATCTTGTTCTCGGGAGGAAAACGACTCAGCAAACTCAGAATCAAGGTAAGTCAACGCAGCGCGCGCAAGATTGTATTTTTGAAGCGCGAACAAGCAAAAAAAATTTGCGAACTTGCGAATTGTGGATTGTTTGGCAACTTTGCGCGATAGGCGGAATGCGAAATTGCCAAAAATAAGCAAATTTCGTGAGCGGAATGAATTTTCCGCCCATGCTTACAATAAAGAAGAATTGATGAGTTTCCTGGGCATGGCAGAATACTATAGTAAATTAATTCATGGTTTTGCCTCATTTTGCGTCCATATGAGAACTCTACTTAGGAAGGGTTGTGAATTTGTTTGGGACGAGGAATGCGAAAGGGAATTTCTTGTAATCAAAGAGAAGCTGAATTCTGCTCATAAATCGAGCAGCTTTGATCTTGAGAAGAAGTCTGTTTTGATAACTGATGCAAGTCTGAAAGGCTTAGGAGCGGTCCTTTTACAAAGAAAAGGTGATCAAGAATTTTTTTTTGTCTCGAAGTTTGAGAGGAGCTGAGTTACGCTACTTTGTGGTCGAGAGAGAAGTACTTGCGGTTTATTGGGCTGTGAAAAAACTAAAGAACTTGTTATGGGGAGGCAAATTTGAAATTAGAACCGACCACAAACCCTTGTGCAAAATTTTGAAAAAGAAAGGTATTGATGCACTGTCAGGCAGAATAACGAAATGGGTTGTGGCACTACAGGATTATGATTTTGATGTTAAATACCTACCTGGTGTAGACAATAAGGTGGCTGATGCTTTGTCCCGTCTGGTTTCGAAAGATGAAGGGGTTCAAAAAGACGAACATGATGAATATGAAGAGTTGGTTTGTGCCATTGATGAGTGTATTGTAGAAAAAGATAGGTGGAAGAAAGCCTTATTTGAAGATGTGGATTTGATGAAAGTCATAGAAAACGTCAGTAATGGTTGGCCATCTAAACCTAAGAATGGTAGAGATGTAGACAAATGTTGGCATGTTATGGATCAACTTTCTGTACAAGATGGTTTTCTGCTTAGGGGAATAAGACTTGTTCCCCCAACTTCTATTAGGGAAGAGCGTATCTCCCTAGCACATCTGGGACACTCAGGAGTCTCTAAAAGCAAAGAAAGGTTGAGATTATCTTATTGGTGGCCAAGAATGGATTTACAAATTGAGCGTAAGATCAGGGATTGTCTTGAATGTGCTTTAAGCGAAAAGGTTGCAAACCCTAAGGTTCAGCCCATGGTCATAAGGGAGCGCCCGAATGCACCTTGGAAAGAAGTTGGATTAGATATCCTTGGTCCTGTTTCCTCTTCAGGCACAGGGTGGTATGTTTTCATACTTATTGATTATTTTCCAAGGTGGCCAGAGATAGCCATTACTCGAGGAATTGAAACAAAACATGTTATCTCATTTTTAGAAAAAGAGAAGGGACACCCAATACTATCCTTACAGATAATGGTGTCCAACTGGTATCTAAAGAAATGGGGACATTTCTTTCTAAACATGGTATTTTACACAAAAAATCTGCTTTATACCACCCAGAAACCAACGGCATGGTTGAGAGGTTCAACCGTGTTCTTAAAGAAGCCATTGGTATGCCAAAATCTGTGGGTCTAGATTGGCGCACAGACATTTTTAAAAAAGTGAAGGTTTACAGATTACCACCTCATGCTGTAACCAAACGGACACCTTTTGAACTCTTTAGAGGTAGATGTCCCAATACTCTGGTAACACCATCTTGAGTTAATGACATGCAACCTAATTTATTTACAGAGAATGAAAACAGTGACTGGTCTTTAGCTGAGTCAACGAAAATTGAGTCCAGGAAATAACACCAAGATATAAAAAATTGTGTAAGAACAACTATAGTTAAAGTTGGTGATTGGGTCATTATAAAAAATCCCTTTTAATAAAAAGACTTCTTCCAGGTTTTTGAAACCCATAAAGGTTATACAGATTTTTTTAAATGCCAATAAAACTACCGACCATCCTATTGGGAACTTGAACAGGGTGGCGGTGGTTAGGAAAGACTTTGTTCATCATTTTATTAACCCTTCTTCAACTCCACGACAGAATGAATCTCGACAGAAAGATTTACCTCATCAGAATGGTTCATCATCTACTTTGAGGTCTTCTCATCTGAGTCATTCACCTGCGACTCGTAAGTCTTCAAGATTTTCTCATTCTCCTCAATATCTACGTGACTATGTTAAATAGGTTTTATATTGTTTCATTCTCCTCTCATTCTTTGTTTTAAGGAAAGGAGATGTGTGACATCCTGCTGTTGCTAGGTGCCCTAGAATGTACTTGCTCAGAATGTTATCTTATGAGTGGGGGGTTAGACAGTTGTAGCTTGTATTTGCTGTTGTTCAGATCTACTTTATGGATGGGATCCTTATACTAAGAATAAACCTCCTTTATACTTGTCATTGAGTTGACCCTACTCTCTACACATATGTCTTTTAAACATTAATGGAGGGAGGACCCAGCGGATGCAGCCACCCTGGCCGGGGAGAAAACACCTACCCTCCTCTTTGCTGATGACACTCTCCTCATGTCCAAAACCCCCTCTGGTCTCCAGAAACTTCTAGACACGTTTAGCGGCTTTTGTAAAGATTGTGGCCTTACAATTAACACCACCAAAACCAAATTGATGGTTTTGTCTAGAAACAAAAAATCGAAGAAAATCCACATTGTACTGAATGTCACTTTATTGGAGGAGGTTGATGCATTTGATTACCTTGGGGTCAGAATAAATTGTAAAATGAAGTGGGACCCTCATATTGCTAAGATGTTGCTTAACTTTAAAAGGGTGACAGGAACAATTGCCAGAGATCATCGTCTGACATCCAGCAAACCCACTAGCCCTGTCCTAGCAGTGTACGAGGGCAAGGCACTGTCTGCTGCAACCTATGGCTCCGAACTTTGGGGGTCTGAAAGAGTTACTGATTTAGCCACAGCTGAGCACAAATTTATGAGAAAGCTAGTGGGTCTCCCGGTCTCCACCCCTATCAAACCGTTACTCCATGACTTGGGACGCCGTTCAATCAAAGACATTGTCGGCCTCCGTCCTTTATTGTTTTGGGTTCACCTTAGAAGGACGCTGGATCTTAGCCACTACGCTGCAGTCCTTGACGAACTTATTCAGTTGAATGGTTTTGGGGTGATTCCTTGGCTGAAAAACTTAAGGGACCTGGTGATTAACTTGGGACTTAAAGAAGAATGGCTATCACAGCAGCCCCCGCCGAAAGACACTGTTAAAAAACTGTATTGGGAGAGGATCCAAGAAAGGGACTCGCTAAACCCAAAGTGGGGTGCTCTAACCGACCAATTTCCGGCACACAAGCCAATGCCGAGGCTGGAGCCATTCCTTGATTTTATCACCTCACCAAGAGACAGATCTTTGTTCCTTAAAATGAGGCATGGCACCTTACCCCTGAATATTTTTACCAGCAGGTGGAAAAACTTTAAACATCATCAAGCGGCATGTCCGGGGTGCCCTAATCCCACTGAAACGCTTGGACACTTCTTGTTTGCCTGTAGGGCATACAAGGGGGCAAGGAAAAGATGGCTAAGCCCAGTTTGTAGTTAATTAGGGACAAGGCAGTGCTCAGTAGCCCTCCGCATCCTGACAACGGACACTACCTCCATGATGATAATTGCCGGGGTTGCAAAATTTCTGGGGAGTGCATGGCAAATACGATCCAAGCTGGTGCGATTGAGTATTGGGTAGATGTTTAAAATTTGTAAAACTGTTCGAATTAGCACTTTACTAATTAGCACATTTTTTGTTGTGACATACCCACCTGGGCTCTTGTCTTTTTTACTAACCATGAATTTTTAGAAAACTCCTTTTTTAAACAAAATTCATATCTGAATATTCCTTTAGCAATTTTTATTCTTTTTATGATGTAATTGTATTTCAATTCAATTTATGATGTACTTACTTTTATGATACCTTGCTATCGAATAAAGTATTACAACATTAATGGAGTAGGTCACTGTTATGGCTGCTGCTCAGCCAATGTGAGTGTGGCATGGAATGTTGGTTCTGGTTATGCAGTGAAATGCTGGATGCTGTGGAATGATGCTTGTCACCTTTTTATTCGTGAGCATGTGTTCCCTGGATTGCAGTGGAATGATTCTTACATGAGTGCAATCCACCCAACCAGCATTGTTTGCCAAGGATACCTTTTGCATAGAAATGTCCTTTTACAGCAGCCAGATATGCACTGGTTTTCGGAAACCTTCTGTAGTGTGGTGCTTTATACATCATTGCATTCAGTGTTTTGTGAGAAGGTAGGCAGTGAGATGATGGCAGACATAGGAACTGTTCCTTGGAAAGAACAAACGTCACTGAAATGCAGAACATTGCCCATAAAGCCTGCACATAGCCCGTATTTGTGGTGTTCTCATATTGAACATTGGATCGCCCTTAAATCCTTTTTGGAATTGGACTTCAATTTCTGCACTTCCTACAGCATACTGTTTTGCTTCTTCTTTGTTGACAACGTCTTTTCTCTTTCTCCTAAATGCAAGTGTCAGAGAAAAAGCAGCCATGCATGTATATCTCTAGAATTCCTCAGGTTTGCGGAGTTTTACCTTTTAGACATTTTCTGTATTTCAGAATTGTCACTGAATGATATCAATACCATTAACCAGGTCTACAGCTTGCCTTATTTGAACCGTTTCGTGGAAAACAGCTACTGTACACAACGTTAGGAGACATACATTTAGGACCAATGTAACGTACGTCTAAATTTGAAATTTGCAACAGAACTGTTGAAAATATTTTATAATTACGTCTTTAGCTAAATTGTATTTATTATTATGAATTGGCCATAGTTGTCAACACCGCAAAATTGTTAAACGTATGTTTAGCGACTGATCCTGAATCAGGGTCTGTGTTCAGTTCTCTGCATGCTGGGAAAGTGTTTGGTAAGTGTGAACTGGAAAAGGAATAGAAAGGTTACAGTCTATAGTCTAACCATGTGCCTGGATGGTGTATGGAGATCTACAACTATCACATATTTATTCTCCATGACGATATTCTGAGCAGGCAATCTGTTTGATGGTCTAATTGGGAGGGGAAATTGACATGGTTCAGGTCCTGAATATAGGCCACAGCATACCCTTACCAACTACAAACCTGTCTTAAGCACCATTCCTAGTAGGTGATGTGAAAGGACACAACTTCCCACTGTGGCTATAAACATTCATTTACAAAGGTGATGTCGTCATTGATATCATTCATGATGTCAATGGTGATGATGTATGTGATCTCATCAGTGATGTCCCCATTTATGTCATTGGTGTTGTGATAAGTGATATCATCAGTGATGACATTAATGATATCCTAGCCGATGTTCTTGGCAGCAACGGCCCGTGCAGGTAAGAGCGGTGGGGCCGGGAGGGGGGGATTTCGACTGACAATGCGATAACATTAATTATTTATTTAGTTTCCCCTCATGGTCATCTGTTGAATGCCCCCCAAATCCGGCCTCACTGCACCCCTGCTCCTACCTGCAAGGGCCACACCTTGTTCTTTGTGAGGTCTTGATCATCACTTGGCAGTGGATTGAGTTAGTTTGTGCAGCTTATCATAACTGCCTAATGTCAGTTGCCATAATCTTTTAAGAAGCAACCACAGCATCACCTTACCAGTGCTTTTAAGTATTGTTTGATATATTGTCACTGATGTCCTTTGTGAGGTCATGATCAGTGCTTGGCAGAGGTGTGAGTTATGGTCTGTGAAGCGTTCCATACCTAGCAAAAGATTGTTATTTTTGTGTTTAACCGTGCAAACATAATATTAATTTAGATGTGTTCTTGTAATGATATCAGTGCAATGTTTTGACCAAACGTGATACTTCGAGAGAGAGAGAAAACAATAGTCCAGTAAATCACGTGTTATTCTCAGTATCCCCATGAATACTGTCAGTGACTGAATCTGGGGAGAAATCCTAGCTCAACATAATGAGAGAAAAGAAGGGAAAGGAGAGAGATGAATAGAACCAGAGTAGGTTATAGATTGGTACTATATAATCAGTAATGAGAATTCATTTTTAACAAAATTGTATCATGTATATTTTTATGATATACATTAGTCCTGTTGGACATTACGCAATGAGCATTTGGAGCAGGGACAGCCTTAGGCTCACCATGTCGACATACTTGCTCAGTCCCAGTGGGTAGAATTTTTGAAGCCCCAATATGCTCGACATTTAGTAGAGGAGGAGTTCCCTCTACCTCCTGCCATCTTTTACCAAAGCCAGATTTTTACCACTAAAGATGTTAGTACAGCATTAGATTGTGTGTCTGGCGGTAGAGCTCTAGGCATGGATGATATCCCGGCCGACGTCTTTTTAAGTGACAGCTCGTCCTGGTGCCAGTATTTCGCACTTTTAGCGAACTCAGTGGCCAGGGGTGCTCCCATTCCAGCTTCGTGGAAGGGAGACAAAATAATTCCTGTTTTTAAGAAGGGTGATAAATCCCTCCCAAGTAATTACAGGCCCATTAGTCTTATCGATTCAGCACAAAACCTTATTGGGCGACTAGTACAAAACAATGTCCAGACTTGGATAGAGGAACATAATATTTGATCCCCTTTTCAAGCCGGCTTCCGCCCCTGCACTAGTGAGGTCATGATCAGCGCTTGGCAGTGGTGTGAGTTATGGTCTGTGAAGCGTTCCATACCAAGTCTTGTATTTTATTACACTATATTGGAGGAACGTGGTCTTGACTGAAGGGTCACTTTACGCAGTTTTTGTCGACTTGAAATCGGCTTTCGATTTGGTCCCTCGCTGTAAACTTTGGAAAGTTCTTGCTGAGTTGGGAATGGCCTCGGAGCTACTGACCATCCTCGTCCGCTTACATGAGAGCAACTTTGCAAGAATCAGATGGGGGGCACAGGGTGAGGTCACTGACACATTCCCAGTCGAGCGTGGTGTTCGGCAGGGTTTTGTCTTGGCCCCTACCCTGTTTTCGTTATACATTAACGGAATAGTTGACCATCTTTGTAGATCCCCTACTGATGCCCTTGTAATAGCTGGGGTTCTCATGTTCGCGGACAACACGCTGATAATCTCATGGACTCCGAGTTGGCTACAGAAGGCTGTTAACACCTTCGGGGACTTTTGCCAACTGCGTGGACTTGAGATTAATACAACAAAAACCAAGGTCATGTCCCTTAATCAGCATAAATCTTTTAAAGGTAGAATTTTTCTGAACAACACACCCCTAGAGCAGGTGGAGGCTTTCACCTACCTAGGTATTCCACTCCAGAGTAACATGCATTGGAAACGTCACACGGACATGGCCACTTTAAAATTTCAAAACTAGGAGAACATGTTTCAGCCATCATGGTTAATGTTAAACTGGCTTTCTTCAGGACCTAGTTTGAAAAATGCTACTGCAATGAAGAAGAATTTCAGTGTAAATGTAATTAATAAGAACTGATACGACACCCCTAGCAAAGACCTGGAGTACAAGTGACTGTTTCAGTATCCAGAAGATGTAGGATGTTCATCCATTCCTGTAACCAAAATAGTGATAATCATAAAAACCTATTAATTACATGTACACTGAAATTCTTCTTCATTGCAGTAGCATTTTTCAAACTAGGTCCTACAGAAAGCCAGGTTAACATTAACCATGATAGCTGAAACATGTCGACCTTGATCCTATTGCCTTGAGATAGTTATTATTTCAAACTATCTGTTTTTTTCACTTCTTTTTAATCTTGGCACTTGGCAAACACTAAATAAAAGATGGTGGTGTTTTCCGGTAGCTATTTTTAACCCGCACTTTTTCATGCACTGCACTTTTCAACATTTTTCAGCACCACTCTACTGAGAACTTGGACAGTTTAGTGTCTTCTAGATGCAATGTGAGCAAAGTCCCCCTCATTGAGGGGTGCACTTCACTGTATCTGTATTTCTCAGTCCCAAATGTCGATGCTCCGCCAGTGAGGTGGGCTGATGGGACGTGTCTCAGTATGGTGGAACTGAGTCCATTGGGTTTTTCTAGCTTAACAGTCTCACCATTTTGTTGACCAGTGTTCTCCTAGTTTTGTTATTTGTTCATTTTATGGGGGTTTGGAGTTCATTTGGTCATTAAAAACAATTCCCTCGGGCCCTCTTTTCATATCGTGGTTTTCGTTCACTTTAAAATTTCACCAGCTTGCAGGTGCCCTATTGTCTAAACACAAATCCTCTCTCACAAAGCCAATCACGCCAGCTTTGGAGATATACAACACGAAAGTGGTAAGTGCTACCCTGTATGGATCAGAGCTATGGGGTCTAACCAACCTGAGTCAATTAGCAAAAGCATAGAATAAAACTTTACGTAGTTTAGTCGGTGTTCCCCAAAGCACCCTGACCGTTCCACTTTCGCTTGACTTAGGCAGGAAAAATGTTGTAGACATAGCGAGGTTACGCCCACTTTTGTACTGGAGGCGAATCTGGACCACCCCTGAACTCACACACTATGTCCAGGCCCTGAAGGATGTGATCTCGGTAGATCGTTTCCACAAAATCCACTGGCTCAAAGAGCTCAGGAAGCTTTTGATAAAGCTAGATCTAACCCCTTTATGGGATGAACCGGACACATCAACCTTCCCCTCAAAAGATCAATTGAAAATTATATACTGGGAAACGGCTCTGACTTCATCCCATAGAGCTTGCATGAACACTAACTTAATTGGCCGTTTTCTAAACTATAAATCACGGCCTTTTTGTGAAGCTTATTGGGATATTATCGAGAGCCCACTAGATCGTAAACTGTTTTTTCAGTTTAGGGTAGGATCACTTCCAGTTAAAGCTTTTACTCATAAATGGGCGCATCCCCCTGATGACAAATGTCATAAGTGTTTAGACATGGTTGAGATAACAGCCCACCTTTTCTTTGTATGCCCCCTTTATGTTGTTCCACAACGTAAATGGCAGAAACCCACTTGCTCAAACCTGGGCACCGGCGGCACATAGAAGCCTTAAGGATATTAGAGTCAGACTGTACCCCTTGCATAGTTGTTGCTGTAGCCACATTTTTAAGGTGGGCCTGGATTATCTGTACACGTTCTTTACTGCCACCCGCTGCTTGTTAGTACGATGAATGATGCTAATAATGTTGTTCCTTTATTATGAATAATTTTTATTGGATCTTATATGTATATTAACTTGATTTTTATCGACAGTAATCATTGGAATTTAATAACTTTTTATCTTGTGTATGGTTATGTACTATTTATTCTGTTTTGTGACATATGTAGTGTGCGTGTTTTTATGACATACTGTCAAATAAAGCTTTTGAAATTGAATTGTATTGTTTGAGATATTGTCACTGATGTCCTTTGTGAGGTCATGATCAGCGCTTGGCAGTGGGGTGAGTTATGGTCTGTGAAGCGTTCCATACCTAGCAAAAGATTGTTATTTTTGTGTTTAACCGTGCAAACATAATATTAATTTAGATGTGTTCTTGTAATTATATTAGTGCAATGTTTTGACCAAACGTGATACATCGAGAGAGAGAGGCAACAATAGTCCAGTAAATCACGTGTTATTCTCAGTATCCCCATGAATACTGTCAGTGACTAAATCTGGGGAGAAATCCTAGCTCAACATAATGAGAGAAAAGAAGGGAAAGGAGAGAGATGAATAGAACCAGAGTAGGTTATAGATTGGTACTATATAATCAGTACCATGAAATTTCAGTTTGTAATGAGACACAGTAATGAGAATTTATTTTTTATAAAATTGTATCATGTATATTTTTATGATATACATTAGTCCTGCTGGACATTATGCAATAAGCCTTTGGAGCAGGGACAGCCTTCAATCAATCAATCAATAGAATTTGTATAGCGCGCTACTCACCCGTTAGGGTCTCAAGGCGCTGAGGGGGGGGGTCGCTACTGCTCGAACAGCCAGGTCTTGAGTTATTTCCTGAAGGAGAGATGGTCCAGGGTCAGCCGTAGGTGAGTAGGGAGGGAGTTCCATGTCTTGGCTGCCAGGTAGGAGAAGGATCTTCCTCCGACGGTGGATTTGCAGATTCGTGGGACGGAGGCGAGGGTGAGGCTGGCGGAACGGAGCTGGCGGGTGGGTGTGTAGAATGTGAGTCGGCTGTTGAGGTACTTCGTGCCCGTGTCGTGGAGAGCCTTGTGTGCGTGGGTGAGGAGTGTGAACGTGATCCTCTTGTTGACGGGGAGCCAGTGCAGGTCTTTCAGGTGGGCCGAGATGTGGCTGTGGCGAGGGATGTCCAGGATGAGTCGTGCTGAGGCGTTCTGAATGCGCTGGAGTCTTTTCTGGAGTTTGGCTGTGGTTCCAGCTTATAGGGTGTTCCCGTAGGCCAGATGGCTGGTGACGAGGGCCTGGGTGACCGTCTTCCTGGTTTTGGTGGGGATCCACCGGAAGATCTTTCGGAGCATGCGCAGGGTGTTGAGGCAGGATAACGAGACGGCGTTCACTTGCTTGGTCATCGTGAGGGAGGAGGCCAGGATGAAGCCCAGGTTGCGTGAGTGGTCCGTTGGCTTCGGTGCGGTGCCCAGGGCAGGGGGCCACCAGGAGTAATCCCAGGCAGAGGGAGATGGTCCGAGGATGAGGACTTCCGTCTTGTCTGAGTTCAGTTTCAGACGGCTGAGCTTCATCCATTCCGCGACGTCTTTCATTCCTTACTGGAGGTTGGCTTTGGCGGTGGCGGGGTCGGTGGTGAGGGAGAGGATCAGTTGGGTGTCATCGGCGTAGGAGATGATGTTGAGGTTGTGTTGGCATGCGATAGCTGCGAAAGGGCTCATGTAGACGTTGAAGAGGGTGGAGCTGAGTGAGAATCCTTAGGCTCACCATGTCGACATATGCATGACCAAAAGTGAATGGGAGTGGGGGATAGAAAGCACACACTGATAATGTCCTGCACCTCCCCGAATCAACTGTGTGTGGTCTTTGGCCATGCATGGTTTATTTGGGATGCAAACAAGTTGGACAGATGCACTGCTTTTTGCTATCCACAGCTACCCCAGATATGTTTTTACTAACCATCAAGACATTCACAGATACCACTGTGAATTATCTATGGATTTGCAGAGTGGGGACTGTGTGGAGTGTTTAGCCTTTGGCTATACCCTATCCCCAGGCCCCTCACCACCCAACCCAACAACACTCTGCCTTTAGGCACAGGCAGCAGGTTTGCATGGTAGATTTTTGGAGGTAACCATACAGAACTTTGAGCCAGAGGCAACTGCCCCGTAGTTTTTAAATATATCTCAAATTACAAATTCACAACACCCACTGCACATGCTACCTCATTCTGGAGACTGTGTTGCTCATGTAGCTGCTACTGAACTAGAAGGCTATCAACAAAGTCAGAGCCTGCCCAAAAGCCATAACCTGTCCAGAGTTCCTACTGCACCTACCAAAGCATGCACCAGTGGGTACTGTGAACTTGTTGTGTATAAGTTCCCCAAAATATGTATCCCCTACACCAGCTGTGCACTGTTAGGGGACTTCATTTTCCTCTGCTTGACGAAGGAGCGGTAAATGTGGCCTTTGCTTATCTATAGCATGTATGTACACAGACATACACTCCAGTCAAACTACATTTTTAGTCCATGTGAAAATTTATATTTCCATAGTTTTAGTGCATGACAAATCGCTGTGGAGACTGTAGGCAATTTATTGTGGTGGATTATTCTACTGATGAGAATGATACTATTACCTTCTAGTCATGCTGTAGAGAATGACAGAGGTAACCTCTGAGCTCCACTGCCTGGAGCCTACCTCTCCCTCCAAATCCCTCTCCATCTGGTATCCAAGACCTGCAGGGAAAGCCAATGTTTGATCCATAGGACTAATAACACCTGAACTCTCAGGTATGGTCTACTTATCCTCATTTCACTAACTTTGTCAGTCATTGCTTCCTCCTCCTCTATGGAACCATAATCAGTCACACTCTTTGATTTGAATGTCCTTAGATACTGTTAGACCTGGCATCATTAGGGTGGCGTCTTTCCAGATTTTTTGCTTTTTGCCTCTCCTTCTTGCTGATCCGTTTTTGGGCCTCAGGACACTGAGCACTTTACCACTGCTAACCAGTTTTACGTGCATGTGCTTCTCCCCTAAACATGATGACATAGGTGCATACTTGATTGGCATATTTGTTGTGATTGTACGCCCCTTTTAAAGTGCTATCCCATATACCCAGGGCCTGTACTTCAAATGCTACTAGTGGGCCTGCATCACTCATTGTGCCACCGACATAAGAAGCCTTTGCAAACCTTATAAACGTTTTTTATTTATTACAACAGGTAGAAAAATCCATTACATTGCAATTAATTTGGGCAAAACCTCGGCTTCTAAAGAGGCATACTCTAAAACCTTTCCCAAAGCCACCCAATTTGTATAGATATTCCTAAATAATCAAATCCAGCTTACTAGACCCAATGCATTTTGTATTGCATCCTTTCCCTTGATAACAACCTGTCATTTTCCCTAACCAAATTTTATGAAACTTCACCATGGCCCCTATTTTTGGGAATATAGCTTTTCCTTAGACTCCACTTGTTGCATCTTATGAATCCATGAGTCGAAAGGACGGGCCATCCACTAATTTTCACTTTTTTAGAATCAAGAATTTGGTCATTAGCGATGCAATAAATATTAATTGTTTCTTGCGAACTGGTGAGTTAAGTGCAATATGAATGCCAAACAGTGCTCCCAACTAGTTAATAGCTAATGCGATCTGCAGTTTGGTGCTAAGCCACTGAAAGACTCGTTTCTAGAAGTCTGTGAGAATTGGGCAGGGACATGTTGCCTGTCCCCTGTGTCATGTATTTACCTAAAACACAACCCAGGAATAGAGGGAACAATTCTGCGTATACTTGATAGAATGTAATATAGCTGCCATTTAAAAAACAAAGACACACTTTTAGAATTAGCTCCTCTGATGCCTTTATGTGCCCACTCAATGCAGGATTTCGACGTATACACTTCTATTTTACATCCGGTAGAAGCCTGAATTCTCTGCTAAACAGAAGGAAGACTTTTTACGTGGAGTTGTTGCTGGATTATTTGATACCAATTACCACCCCCCTTTACTTCACTCACATAATATGCCTGGATAATCGGGGGGGGGGGGGGTTAATGTATCTCCTGAAGATTGCGTCTTTTGCATGAGGTGGCGAAGCTAGAGCAAGGAAAGAAATAGGGAAGAGGGGAATTATGAAGTGCCCAGTTGCAACAGATCCCAATTCTTCATGACCCCATCCACCAAAGGATCTTTAAATCAGCGGATCCTGACCTGTTCCCAGTTTTTGATGCTCCTATCGACGAGTTGAAGACCCAACAAGTTACAATTAACTATCAGAATTTCAGTTTGGAAAGAAGAAAATCGAAACTCTTCCTTCATTTGGGAAAAGCTAAAAAGGATTATATGCAAAAGCTTATACCTATTGCGTTTCAGAAGGTTTGGGATTTTAAACAGAATACATTGAATGTTGTTTTCTAGTAGCATTTGTCTAAGATAGAAGTGAAGTTAAAGGTTCAATAAAAATTGTGAATAGCACGAGGGACATGGGACAGCCCTGACGTGTACCATGCCTAATTGTCAGTTCTCCTGCTGTATATGAAATAAAAATGACTTTTGCTTCTGCTTCATTGTATAGATTCTGCAGATGCTTCACCATTTTAGCGGAAAACTTAAACCTAAGTGAAATGGCGAACAAAATATCCCATCAATGTAAGTGAAAGGCTTTTTCCGCATCGATCATAATGATCGCTGTTTTCACATTATTCTTTTTTTTTAAGTCGATAGCTTGTATTAAGAGTTGTTTTTATTTGCCATGATTTTCCCCGGTAGAACACCACACTAATCTCTATGAACAATTTCTTGAGATAAGGGAGTTATTCTAGAGGCCATGATCTTACTAAACCCTTTTTCGGATTACTGGCTGTTCTTACCCGGATTCCTCGCTGCACACTGTGACTTAGTGTGCCCCTGCTGAGCTGAGCGGTTTCCCTAACGACTCGCCGGACCCGCTTCGCGGGTCCCGCAGCGCGTCTTTGTCCGAGGAGGCTGCTGGCTGTTTGCAACTGCTGGGAGGTGCGCGGGAGAGGCGTTGGGACCAGCGGGGCTGCGAGCTGTTAGGCAGGGACTCCAGCGTCCAGGAGCCCCTGCGCGCCCAATCTCCAACACCTGGGCTGCTCTCCCCGCTGGCCACGCCCCCCTGCCTATCAGCCAACGAACGACCAGCACCAGTGTATTTAGGTCCACAGACAAGGGCGGGACCGTCTGTGGCCGTCCTGGCCGCTGGAGGCCGGGCTGGGCCATCCCGCCGACGTTTGTATATATCTACCAGTTAGTGGCTAATTGGGTTCCTAACTTCTAAGAATGCCGGATCATACCACCAACACTGTTTTGAGGACTCCACCGGGCGATGCCGGCCATTCAGTGGTCCCTTGGATAAGTTCTTCAATCTCCCCGTCCAGTCAATTGATAAAGAACTATCGCTTGCTGAGAGGCGCGCAGAGCGCAGATTATCAATAGAACTTTTAAAAAACTCTGGGGACAAGCGCGCTGGCCTAATTTACCCTGCTTTAGTTACACCACTGTCCTCACTTCATTTACCTGACTTTTCTAATTTGGGTCATGATGCAACTATTAATGGGGCCATTCAGGGTACTGTGAGCGAATCGACCCCCCCCGTGCAAGTTCCACAGAAACTACAACCTCCTTAATTGAGGTGTGTGCTCCATTGACCAATTCCAAACCAGGTCTTAAAAGGAAAGGCTACAGTTCATTTAGGAAAAACCTTCCATTTAAACCACCTCATAAACTTAGGAAAGTTAATAAAAGCATCTATTCTAGCAAGGCAGCCATCGTAGTGAGCCGAGGGGGTGAACTTATGCAAGAGGGGGCCACTACACCTTCTGGTAGTACAGATCCCAGTTCTCCCACTTCTATAGATACAGGGACGGTACCGGCAGATACACAGCCAGGCCTGATTAGTTTGCTCCCTGGAGTGGAACGGATGTTACGGTCCTTATTGCTTCCATTAGAGGAACGCATTATCAAGCTTACAAGCCGCCTAGACCACTTCGAGCAGGCTACACTGGACAACTTTTTTTCGACCAAGGCACTGATAAAAACACAGTTAAGGCTGGACGGCAACAGCAATTGCCAGATTACTGCCCAAGTCCCATCACATGCTAAGGGACAAAAGGAACTCCCCAACTCTCCTCTGTCTGTAAAAACTAATAGTGCGGTGGTAAAGAGACCCCCGAAGTCGCTTAATTCGGCACCACAGGGGATTGTTGTAAATGCCCCTACTACTGTAGTACCTGGCCAGTCTGTCGTGCATCAGCCGTCGCCTAGCACAAATCTTTTGGCTACTGCTGTGTGAGGAGGAGTGGAGGGCACCAAAAAGGGTATTGCTATATCATCTGCCCCTCTCATCGGAAACCAGCCATCAACGAATAAATCGATACTCCACCCTGCCTCTACTGTCCCTAGACCGTCCTTACCACCCTTGAAAAAGCCACCCCACAAGAAACCCCCCATGAACCTCACCCCAGATTCCTTCCCCTATGTAGCAGTCCTGATAAATGTCCCACCACTTCCACCGGGACAGAGAGAAACCTTCCAGATGCTTAAAAACAAAGCTATGCACTGGTTAAGGGTGAATCGGCCTCTACCCGGGGAAGTTGATGGACTCATACTGGGAGTGAGGCGAATAGATTGGATAGGTTCCACCACTAAAAATCTGGGGGGGACTGTATCGTGGTGAATTTTCAAGATCCAAGGGTGGTAGGATGGCTAACGAGACAGGGCTGGTGCACGGGCAAGGGAGGTATTGGCATTGTCGACCTTACCTTTTTCTATCCACGCCCCTCAAGTGTTTTAACCTCCCTGATTAATGAGTTCAATGGCTCCGGAAATTGCCCATGGCCAGGGATAGCAGCCCCATCCTCACAGAATCCTAATCATACTACTACCCCGTTCACTTCAGTTCTGGGCGGGTGGAATGATATAGGGAGGGGATGGTGACAATCTCTTGATTGCCAGGAAAATAACAAGAACTTAATTGCTAATAGAGAGACTGGTATCCTTAACTGCGGAAATTTAAATTCCGCTGTAGAACTCAACTCACTGCTCGCCTCAAGGGAGCATATGGTTTCAGATGGCACAAGGGAACCAGGGATAGCACCGATTTCAACCGAGCTTATGAACGCCTGTCCTTCGGTGGGAGTTATAGACCTGGTGGATACCGTCGAGGCCGGTAGCATCCCGACTGTGACGGACCCACTTATCAGGGTTCTCAGTTGGAACGTGGCCGGCCTGGATAGGAAATTGTCCCTGCCTGATTGGAACGCCTTGGTGGAAGAATACTCCATATGTCTGTTCCAGGAAACCTGGTGCAGGGAGCCCTCTCACAAGGCAGGATATTCGTCCCACCATATACCAGCAGTACAAACTGAGGGTGGCCGAGGCCGTCCTTCGGGAGGCCTCCTTGTATGGGTAGCCACTGCACTTAATTGTAGGGTGGACGAGCATGATACCCAATGTCCTGACCTTCTTAACATCACATTGAAAAACCCAAAGGGCCAGGTTATCCTTAACATTTTTAACATCTACGCCCGAGGTGTTAAGGGTGGCAGAGAATCCCCCATTATAGCACGTTTGGAAGCTTTGCTACGATCCTCGCCACATAAGCACTGCACCTTGTTTGGAGGTGACCTTAATTGCACCTTTGAGCCCCTTGGACTAGAAGTTTCAGATGACCAAGAGGTTGTCGATAATAGGTGGGGTATACCGGCTTTAGAGCTTAGTCCAATCAAGAAATGGTCGGAAGTGGTGCTCCAGGTCAACTCTATAACAGCTGAGTTTGACCTGAGGGCACTCAATGGCAGGACTAATTCTGATAAAAAGGGAGCCCATACCTACAATAGGCCCGCGCATTCCTCCAGAATAGATTATCTTCTTCTTGATATCCATTTATGGAGTATGGTTAAGGACATGGTTATTATACCCACGGTAGAAAGTGACCACAATCTTGTCTCACTCACCATGACCATCAGGTGTTTAGATGATTTAGGCAGCAAAAATCTGTGCTCCTCCGTCCCGGATATGTCAGTAGTTTCGAATTGCGGTCGATGGCTAAAGTGGGCCAAGCTGTCGCTCTCAACAGAGAAGCTATTTTCCATATCGCAGATCCTAGCTGCAGCCGTAGGTAACCTTGACCCTTTGGGTGGTGGGTTGGGGGATGTATCTGCAAGATTTTGTAACTTAACCCTGGCTCTTAGTGATCTTTTTATTGTTCCAGGTAGCATCAATGGAAAGAGACCAGGTTCTCGGGCTAGACAAGGCTGGTTTAACCGTACGTGCAGAGAGGCGAAGACTCTGCTCGTTGACGCAGTTAAATCTAAATCCCAAATAAGGATTAGGGAGGCCAGAAGGTCATATTCACTCTGCCAAAGAGCCGCCAAGGAGGAATGGGAAGACAACTTCTGGCAGGAACTCCTGATGGCCAGTCGAGGGAGAGATGCTAAAAGGTTTTGGGACTTGGTGGGTAGGAGGAACCGTCCCGATGACACCTTGAGGACCTGCACTATTACTGCCAAGGCATGGTTTGACCATTTTCTGGGTCTCTACTGTGCTATTGAAGGCCCACTCAACGACCAATTTATTCTTCCTTCCTATTCTGTGGACAGAGATATGGTTCTTTTTTCCGCTCGAGAAGTTACGAACCTAATTAAAACCCTAACTCCACTAAAAGCAGCAGGTCCGGATGGGCTACCAGGGGACCTTCTCCGTGCATATCCAGGTGACTGGGGGGTGTTGATCTCTGCTCTCCTAAATGCCATCATGGAGGGAGGGTCTGTCCCAGAGTCCTGGAAGGGGGCAGAGGTAGTCCCAATTTTCAAAAAGGGAAATCGTGATCTACCGGGAAATTATAGGCCTATAAGCCTGATAGACTCGACCCAGAAGGTGGCAGGAAAAGCAATTTTGGGTAGGATCCTTTCTTGGGTAGATGAAAACCATATATTATCCGAGATGCAGGCCGGGTTCCGCACAGGCACAGGAACAATTGAACAAGTCTTTAGACTCCTGTTACTGTATTGGAAGGTGGTGGTCCAGGGGAAGGGCAGTCTTTATTTGGCCTTTATAGACCTGAAGACTGCCTTTGACCTTGTTCCCAGGGAGGAACTTTGGAGGGTGCTGTACGGTCTTGGGATACCCCCATACATTGTGGACCTCCTAATGAAATTGCATAACGCTAATTATGCACAGGTCAGATGGGGCCTGAATGGGGAGAAGACTTACAAGATTCAGGTAGAGAGGGGTGTACGGCAGGGCTGCGTCCTAGCACCCACCCTTTTCTCGCTATACGTGAATGGGGTGGTAGACTATTTGCTTGAAGAACCAGCAGACGCCCCCACACTCTGTGATGTTAAGATCCCAACTTTGTTGTTTGCCGACGACACCCTTCTCATCTCGAAAACTCCCCAGGGCCTTCAAAAGCTCCTGAACCGGTTTCAGGATTTTTGTGTAATGAGAGGTCTCGTTATAAATGTAGAAAAAAATAAATATCTAGTCATGCATCCCCCCAGAAAACTGGGTCGCCCCCCCATCCTGAATTCTATCCCCCTTGAAAAAGTTGCAGAATTCGACTACCTGGGAATCTGGTTGAGCGATAGTATGAGTTGGGTACCTCATACCACTAAAATGACATTGGTCCACAAAAGGGTGGGGGGAGCCTTGTTAAAGGAGTATAACACTTCATCGAAACATTGTGTATCCCCGATTATTGATATATACAAGGCTAGAGCGGTACCCGCCTCGCTCTACGGAGCGGAGCTATGGGGCCTGGGCAACATGGAGTCTTTGTCTAAAGCGGAGAACAAATTCATCAAAGACTTAATGGCAGTCCCGAAGAGCACCCCCACTGTCCCGGTGCTTATGGATGCGGGCTGCAAACCAATCAAAGACTTGGCCCGCCTCCGGCCTCTCCTACTGTGGGCCCGATTGTGGAGGGTCCCGGAATTAAAATCCTATGCAGATGGGCTGGTGGAGGTAATGCATTCGGATGGCTGGCAAAAGATTAAGTGGCTCAGGGACATCAAACACCTGCTCGGGGAACTTGGTCTGGGTTCCTGCTGGTCTACCCACTTAGCTCCCCCAAAGGAGGCCCTGAAAAAAATATACTGGGGTTGGGTGTCCTCAAAACTTATGAGCAATCAGCATCACTGCAATTCCACCGCAGCATATTTGAGGATTAAAGATGTTACTGCCTTTGAACCCTTCTTGGATATTATCACCATTCCAATGGATCGGGCCTTGTATATCAAGTTCAGACTAGGAACTTTACCCCTAGCCGACTTCCTTTCAAGATGGAACTCGAACAAGCAGGTATCACGCTTTTGTGCCCTCTGTTCTGACTGTTGCGAAACAGCGGCGCACTTTCTCCTTGACTGCCCAGATTACGCGCGCCCAAGAACTTACTGGCTTAAACCGCTCTGTAAAGAGATGGGTATCCGCCAGCATTCGGTGGCTCTACGTATTTTACTGTCTAATACTGCCCCCCCCCCCATTGTTTGTGCTGTTTCCAAATTCTTAAAATGGGCCTGGTTGATTCGTCTTAAAAGACTGTCTCTATCGATTTAATGCTTTTTTTATAAACAACTTATTTATTCTGCTTTTACTATTTGATGTTATCATGTACAGTCTACGACTTTTTTTGATGTGCTGTTTTTATATATTTCTGTGTAATGCTTTTATGATATATGCATATCGAAATAAAGCTATCAACCAACCAACTAAACAATTTATCATCATTATTCAACAGACTAACGGGGCTATATGATCCTTGGTTTTCGGGCGGTTGGTGTTTTTCAAAAATCTGACTATTACAGCCTTCGAAAAAGATCAATCTGGCATCCCTCCAGTATTTCGTCAAATAGCTTAGCCAGCAATTTCGCTATTTGGGTCACAAATGTGTTGTATAGTTCTACTGTCAGTCCATTGTTCCACAGGCTTTCCCATTGGGAGAGCTTTATATAGATTCCTGTATTTCGGCAATTGTAATGGGGACCACTGCCTGAGCCTGTTGTTCACTACTAAGGGTGGGTAGGTCTATTGCCCCAAGATAGTCGTTAAGTGGTTCTTGGGAGAATGAGAGAAGAGGAAACGCAACTTTGTATAGTGCCTAAAGGCGATCTTATCTATCTCCTCCATTTGGCCTACCATTTAACCCCTGTCTTCATCGCAAATTGATGTAATGGCTGCATTAATGCTTTTCTTAACTGACCAAGCCAGCCTGATCACTCTCCTCATAAAATTGCTTAAAGCATATGTTCTGGTTAACTATTGTCTGGGACTCGTAATGCTTCTTTAATTGCTGTCTAGTTTCCCTCTGTCTGGACTCTGTCATCTGGGAATAATATGTTAACTGCATCTGTGTTTCTTGGTTTAAATCTCACTGGATTATCAGTGCTTTTTTCGTTGTTGGTCTCAAATTTTTGGCTTTATACAAAATTGCGCCCCCCCCCTAATGAAGGCCTAGCATGCTTCTAAAACCGAAAAAGTAGGTTCCAAGCCTAAATTCCTGTCTAGGAAATTTGTAAGATTGGCTCACATAACCCCAAACCAACCGTCATCAGTTAATAAAGCCTTATCTAGTGCCCACCGTGGATGCGAAGCCTGATTGGTATTTATCCATAGCTCGTCACCGGAATTGAATGATCTGAGAAAGGGTTTGTAAGAATAAAAGATTCCCTCTCTTTCATTGGTGTGAAATTAAACAGGTGTACTCCTGTACCTGTGGATGCTGTACTCTCCAGGGAGCCACCAAGGTGAGATCTCTACCCATTTTTAGGAATTTAAAAGTTCTAGGTCTATTTTGTGCTTCATTCTTATGACAGGAATCCAGTTTTATGTCCTGCAAGATATTAATACCCCCCCCCCCCATCACCGATAGGCCTGGAATAAGACACAGAGTAGTTGTGTCACCCTTCATAGGGCCATAAAAGCTAACAAGGTGGAGAGGTTGACTATCTATTTTAAAACTTACTATTATCTACCTTGCCCTAGGATCTCTAATAACCTGATAAACTTCACCCAAACAGTTACACGGTGTAACTGTTTGGAAGTAGCCTTTCAAGCCTGTCTCAGGCCTGCCACTTCAGTGCCTATTTGTGCGCTTTACTGCCACTTTGATTTGCCATTTGAAACTACTTGCCAAGACTTACACTTTTTAGTATCCCTAAGGGTAAGGTGCCATATAAGTAAAAGGTAGGAAATGTACCTTTTTGTTTTGCATGTCCTGGTAGTGACAAGCAGCCTATTTTGTTTTTCATACTGTGAGGCCTACCCCTCTCATAGGCTAGCATTGGGAACTCCTTAATATACTTTTAAGCTATAATTCCTGATCAGAGAGGAGTAGCTTTTGCTTATTTTATATGTTTGGAATAGTAATGATAAATCCTCCTCACTGGTGATGTTGTATTTGACAGTACTGTTTTAGAAAGGCCACTTTTAGATGGTGGGATTTCTATGCACGTACTGCTCTTTGTGCCTGACAGCCTGTCTCTAATACACATCTGGGTTGGGGTTACAGCTACACTTTATGCAATCCCTTCAGCCAACCACAAGCACAGGAAGGTGAGGCTCATCTTTATTCTGAGAACTCATATGCATTCATCTGCATTGTTTTTTTCTTTGTTCTCATTCGCCTTTAAAAGAAATAAAAACAGAGATATCAAACATGGTCTGGGACCCCCTCACACTGCATCTTCCACAGATGTCTGTTTAAAACCCAAAGTGATGCACTTTGCACAAAGCCTCTCCTTTCATGGCTGATTCCGACCCAGAAAAGGGGTTGTTTTGAAACCCAACAGAGTGGTGAAGTAACAGTGTATAGGCATAATCATTTGGTTATGTTCACATCAGATTCAAGCCATTTCTCACATGGTAACCAAAAATCTGTCTTCTTATTTGGTGATGACCTGTCTAGTTTGATTGTTTATTTCACAGAACTGATCCAATCTATTGTGATCAGTGGAACATTTTTTATCCAATTTGTAAAAATGTTTCTTCAGGCAAGTAAGATGAAGTAAAACCCTAGCTTACTTTTGCTGGCAGATATAACCTCATAATGTACAGGAACCGAAAAAAACAAGGCTATGCTTTCCTGGAGTTCCATTCCAAGTATTATAGAGCTATAATTACTCACATCTGCCCAGATAATTGTATAGCTGGGCAGTTCAGGAACATATGTATGTCATATACCTACTCTTGGTCGCATTTTGGACATTTCAGGGCGACACCCTTCCCCAAATTAGAACGCCATAAGGGTGTCCATAAGGCCCTATAGAGACAAAGAAAATTGATTTGTCTTTAAATTTGCAGCCTGTACCTGGTGTCACGTTTCCCTCTGGAGGACAGGAAAGAGGAGAGGGAGCTAAAGCTAGAGCTGGCTAAATTAGATAAGGCCTGGGTATGCTCAGACGTGAGTCCCAGGCTCTCCACACCACTGGAGTCAAGCTATCCAGGCTGATGAAGGCTGATAGCCAGAAACCGGTCCTTGGATGCTTGATTCCGGTCTGGGAAAGACATGGCTTGGTAGTTCGGACTGGACTGTTCGCATGAGGCACAGGGTCAGAGCTGATTTGCATATAGCCAGTGTCTAACCCAGGGTGGTGTGGAGTGCAAAAAAACGATGGATTTAGGCCCAGATCCTTGTACTGGGGTGAATGTATGACATTGTTCTACATTCTGTCCATCAACTGTGTTTTTTGTAAATTAGATAAGGAGCAGGCCTAGCTAATTGCCAACAGTGACAGGGAACAAGCCCTTGCCAACCTAGAGAAGGAGCAAGCCCTTCTTAAGTTTAAAAAATAACATGCGCTAGAAGAGAAGAGGCTGTTCGTTGGGGAAAGGAAGGCTTAGCCAACCAAACCTGGATATCAAACCCTACAAGTTGGGTCCAGAAACAACAATACTGGTGGCAGCATACCTGCAGTGTCTCACAGTAAGCCCAGATTCCATATTGCAAAATATGTAGTGTCCAGTTATGGAGTGGGGGATGATATTGACAAATGTTTGGCAGCCTATGCAGTGGCTTTAAATGTGCACCGGGTCCCAGAGGAGTTCTGGGGGTGAGTCTATGGTGGTACATGCCCACAGTGGGAAGATACTCCGTACTTACACTAGAGGTGGGAAACCAGACTAGCTGCACTGTCATGAAGACCATTTTGGTCAGAAAGGTTTGGCTGACCCCCTGAGAAACACTGACAGTGGAGGGGGATGATAAAAAGAAAGAGTCGTCTTCAGGCCCCCAAATCAACTCACAGGGGATAGAGTCTGATCTTATTTCCAATCTGTCACTAGAAAAAAACTTGCCCTGACAGAGGTCAGCAGCCCAAGTATGTTAAGTGCTACAAGTGCTTCAAATATGGACACTACAAAGGGTTTCCAAGTCTCCAATTAGAGCCTCACCACCTACTGAAGAAAAGGTTCCAGGGGTGGTGAGTATAGAGCTGGGGGAGGAGTTTGTCCCAGTTAATGGCGGGGAGTTTAGAGGTGTTACCCTAGTGTTCCTGGGTGACAGCAAGATGATGCCTATGATCCGTGTGCCCTATAATACTGCAATGTAATTCCTCATGAATTTCACAAGCTTGTTTCCAGTGACCATGGTTCCATTTGAGTGGGGAGGGGTTTCAGGTCTTCTGGAAGTTGCAGTAAGACCTGTCATGCCTGTGGACTGTTTTTTGGGTAATAATGACCTTGAGCACACTAGTTGGAAAGAAGTGGCGCTCAAGGCTCATGTAGAGATGTTAGGTTTACCTGACTGGCTATGTGGTACCACACGATCCATGGCTGCCCAGGAAGGGAGTCAAAAAGGGCTGCGACCTGGAACAATGGCCCAGCCATCTGATAAAAAGGAGAGAGACAGAGGACGTGGGAAATCAGCCACTGAGTGTACCTCTATTGAGATGGATGGGGCACCTGTGGTGGCTGCCCAGAGTACACTCAGGAAAAATTGTTCCCCCTTGTAACTTGCCTTAGCTTGTCAGATGGCTTGTGGAAGAGAGACCCACCAGGGAGGAGTACAGTAGGACACAGAGAGAGTGCCCCGCCCTTGAGGAAATGAGGCAACAGGCAAGAGCCCAAGCAGCAGGTGATGTCTCTGGGAGTTATGTTTAATGAAACTCCTGTACAGTGAGCCCAAGACTCCAGGGTATGGGACAAGGAAGACCCCAGTGGCCCCCAATGCTACAGGGCTTTCCTACTGGGGTGGCTCATGACATTTCCTTGGCAGGACACCTGGGCCAAGACAAGACCTTTGCAAGATTTGTCCTCAACTTTTATTGGCCCAGACTTAAGACTTCCTCAGTTGTATTCTATGGGACATGTAGGACCTTACATGCCAGTGGAAGTTAGGGAATAGGCTTAAAGAACACTTAATCCATTGTCTGTAGTTGGTACACCATTTGAGAGGGTGGGTATCAACACTGTAGGGTCTATGCATGCCCAGACTGCTACAGGGAACAGTTGCTTTCTGGTTCTGATGGATCATGCCACTTGGTACCCAGAGGCAATTCCTCTGTGGACCTTGATTGCACCCGCAGTGGCAAAGGCCATGTAGGGGATTTTTACCCAAGTGGGTTTCCCCAAGGAATTGTGTTTGACAGGAGCACAAAATGTATGTCTGATTATATGCTGTCAATGTGGAAGGAGTGTGGAGTTACTTACATGTTCTCCACCCCTTACCATCAACAGACCAATGGGCTTGTTGAAAAGTTCAACAAGACCCTAAAAATCATGATTAGAGCCCTGCCTGAGGCTTTGAGGAAAAACTGGGATATCCTCTTACTGTGCCTGCTGTGTGCCTACAGGGAGGCATCACAGGAGGGAGTGGGCTTTAGCCCATTTGAACTACTGTTTGGGCACCCTGTTAGAGGACCTCTGTGTTTGGTCAAGGAAAGCTGGGAGCAATCGGCCAAAATGAAGTGAGCTACACGCTGACCTTCAGAAAGTAAATGGCTACGCTGTTGAAACTAGTTTCCAACAACTTAGAAGCCAGCCAGGATGTCATGAAGGAGTGGTATGACAGAAACTCCACTCCTATGGAATTGATACATGGTCACAAAGTGTGGCGATGGAACCCATGGAACTTGGGGCACTCCAGGACTGCTTAACTGGGCCCTATGAGGTGATTGAGAGGAAAGGGGAGACCACCTACCTGGTGGATATCAAAACCCCTCAGCAACCCCATGGGGTGCTGCATTTCAATCCCCTCAAACCACACTTTGAAAGGGCTGAGCTTACCGAGCTGTTGGTGACAGATTGGGAGAGGGGAGTTAACCTCCCTCTGACCTCTTGGACTCCAAGAAGGAGGATGGGTCTTTGGAATGAGTGATCCTTTCTCCCACTCTAAATTCTGAGCTGCAGAGGGACTGCCACAAGGTGACTAGCAGTACTCATCTCTGTTCTACCTAATTCCTGGGACTACCCACCTTGATGTGGACACAGGTGACAACCTCCTTGTTATAAATTAATCTTACAGGTTGTCGGATAAGGTGAGGTTAAGCATCAAGTCTGAAGTGTCCAAGATGCTGGAGATGGAGGTGATAGAACCCTCAGTATCTCATGGTCCTGTTCTGTGGCTCTGGTTCCAAAAGCTGTCCCAGCGGGCACCACACCCGAACTGAGGTTCTGTGTGGATTATAGAGGGCTCAACTCTGCTCATCCTAGGGAGGATGAGCTGATTTACAGGTTAGGGGCTGGCCAGTATTTAGGTACCTTTGATCATTACATCAGGCTACTGGTAGATCGCATTAACAGATGGCGCCAAGGAGAGATCAGCTTTCTCCACTTCAGAAGGGCATTTTCAGTTTAGGGTAATACCCTTTGGTCTCACAAACTCCCCTGCCACCTTCCAGACATTGGGGAACCAGGTACTTGCTAATATGGAGGCCTTCTCAGCTGCTTACCTAGATGATATAGAGTTCTTTAGAAGAAGTTGGAAGGACTACCTCTTTCACCTCCAGGAACTGCAATAACATTCCTGACTATCAAGGCAAGTAAATGCTAGATTGGAGAAGGGGTCTGTGATGGGCTTGGGATACCTGGTGGGTCAGGGTACGATGCAACTCCCCCAGGCCAAGATTGTAACAATCATGGCCTGAAAGCCCCCCAAAACCCAGATGGAGATCAGATAATTCTTGGGCCCTACTTGGTACTATAGAAGGTTTGTCAATGGATGTAGCACCATTGTTACCCCCTTGACTGAGCTGACTTCTAAGAAGAGTCTCAGAAATGTGATTTTAACAGAGACATGCCAAAGTACATTTGACTCCCTCAAGCAGGCCATGTTCACTGATCTTCTGCTCGGGCAACCGATTTCTCCCAGGAGTGCATCGGTCAGACTGATGCCTTGCAGCATGGCCTGGGGCAGTACTGTCTCAGCTGAATGAGGAGGGTCTAGATCAACCTGTAGCCTTTTCCCCCAGGAGTTTACTCCCTAGGAAACAAAGGTGGAGTGCTATTGAGAGAGAAGATGTTGATGTGGTCTGGGCCCTGAAGACATTAAGGCCAAACCTGTTTGGCACTCACTTCTTGTTTCAGAGAGATTGCAAGCCTTTCAGGTGGCTCATGGAAATGAGGGGTGAAAATCCATAACTGTTTAGGTGGTCCATTTCCCTATAGGGTATGGACTTCAGGGTAGAACACAGACAAGTGGTAGACAACTCCATTGCAGAAGGTCTCTCCTCGTTTTCCGCCTTAGTGATGAGAACTCCCTAGAAGTTGGGTAGATCTCCCTACTTTCAGCTGGGGGGGACACGTTTTAGACCTAGCATGCTTGGGGTGGTGTGTCCGCAGACTTTTTGCTTTTGCCTTTTTTCTGATTCTTTTTGTTGGCCTTAGGACCCTGAGCTCTTTACCACTGCTAACGAGTGGTTTAGTGCATGTACTTCTTCCCAAAACATGATGAGATTGGTGTATCCCTGATTGGCAAATTTGTTGCATTGGTAAGTCCCAAGGAAAGTGTTATACCATATACCCAGGGCCTGTACTTCAAATGCTACTAGTGGGACTGCAGCACCCATGCTACCCACTTGAGTAGCCTTTCAAACATGTCTCAGGCCTGCCACTGCAGTGCCTGTGTGTGCAGTTTACTGCCACTTCAACTTGTCATTTAGAACGACTTGTAAAGCCTTAAACTCCCTTTATTTACATATAAATCAGTCCTAAGGTCTATGTAGCAGCTGGGATTATTTTTGCAACTCTGTCCCCTGGACTAGCACTAAACATTCCCTGAGTGCTTTTTGAAGCCTGTCTATAACCCAACATGGGAACAACTATTGAGCTTTCCTCCACGACCTTGGGTAATTTTTTTCCCCAGTCATATCGCACCCGAATTAACCTTATGACTGCATGTACGATTGAATCACTATGATTAATTTGTGCATTTACTGCAAGAATCAATTAATTTAATGTGATACCTTGAACATGCATATTTTGAAAAGTACTTATTGGATTGTTATCGTTTTTGTCTTATGTTCTTTAGAATATAGGAAGCTATTTTCTCTGAACCCATGTGGAGTTTTTTGTGGTGTATTCATTGATTTACTTTGTGTGAGAGTTGCACAAAAACTTTACAAATTGCCTCTTTTGATAAGCCTGCCTGCTCTGCCCCAAGCTACCAGAGGGTGTACACCAGTTTTCATAGATGTGTAACTCCCTTACCCTGACTAAAATGGTGGGATCTGCCTGGCTTGAGTATACACCTTGCCAACCGGAAACCCTGTTTCTAATGGCCACCAACTCCAACAAAGATCTCTCTCACTTTGGACATTGATTTAAATGTACTCTCCGCCCTGTAACGCCCTGGTCACAACCCCTGCACTGTAGGTGATCACATTCTCAAACCATGATCTGGATCCTCTGGCCCTCGAGAAATCCACAACTATACCTGAGTATACTGTTCTCAACTCCTGTGAAGAATGAGATCCACAGACATTTATTCTTCCCGTCTATTCTCAATTCTTGGTATGTTATCAGTGCTTTTACAACACGTTGATCATCTGTGCGAATATCTAGGCACTCTGTAACAGGTGTGTTAGACTAGCTCTTGGGGCTTAATAGAAAAAACAGGGTTTCAGCTTCCTGCAATGGCCAAGAGGAGAAGACAAGGCTCTGATATGTTGTGAGATGTCGTTCTCGTCTTTAGGGGCCAGTTACGAGAAGGCGTGGTTTTCATTCTGCAGGGATGTAGATAAACCCTCCTTCATTTAGACCATAACATGGCAGACCTCTTGTCTGATTTCTCTTCAGAAAGTGGCCTACTTTCCATGAATTAATTTGTCAAATCCATAAGAAAATGCAACACTGCCTTCACCACTCTTGTAAGGCTCAGGCTAACATGAAATGTGTATTTCTCAACTGTTGTCTAGTTCCCTCTGCTAGCAATCAATGGGGGCTCTTATCCAGCTATCGAGGTACCCAGTGCACTTTTCGTTTTGTCTGTTTATGTGGGGATACCTCTCCAGCTCCGAATCCCTTCCTTCTTTCCCGACAGAGTGTCAGATTCAAGTCCCCACTAACTACCAATACATGGGTCTCATTTTCTTGTTGACAGTTCCAAATATGTCCATTCACTGCTCAAGGTAAAGAGGGAGGAATAGCAATAGGGAAATTAGAAAAGGCAAGCAAGAGACATTATTGTTTTGTAGTCACAAAAATTGTCAGATGAACGTTCCTCTGCTTTTAAAATACTGACAGCTTTTTTATTTTTCATATATTACATTTACTCTAGTAACAGATGCACCATGGATACATTCAACATATCATTGTAACAGTACCTTTATATTCTAAGATCCAAAAACCCAGCATGAGACTAGTTTTGGTCTGATGTGCTAAAGCAGTTGTCAATGCCCTTCAATTTGAGGCACTGATCGGAAACTTTGGTTCACACATCTGCATACAACACTGTAGAGGCTGGAGAAACAGTTGTTACATTATAACTTTGGGGGAATGGGAGAACCCTAGTTCGCATGTGCAAAGCACAATACAGTGACTCAACAGAAGTCCCACAGTCTAAATAAAATAAAAACCAGTTAGAGGTATGCAGCTTGTCCAAGCAAAGACCTCCACTCAGGGTATGCTAGAATAACACCAAAAGATAACCTGTGTTCACCCTCTGTTAGCTTTGCATTGAGCAGTCAGACTTTTCTAAAGAGGCAATATGTAAAGTATTTGTGCAACACATACACACAGTAATACAATGAAAACACCACAAAAAGACTCTACACTGGTGTAGAAAAATAATCAATAATCTTATAATTAAATCAAGACCAAAACAAGAAAAACACAATTAGTACAATTTAATTTAATAGTGCTTAGAAGCAATAAGCACCTATGGTGGTCATCTGTTATCTGGTCGTGTTGGACTGGGGCAATGTCAATAGATCAGGACGACCATGACGGAGCGCAGACTGGCTACAGGACCCATGCAGGCCCTAGTAAACAAAGTATCCTATCAAGGTCACAACAGTGAGATGCGGGGCATCTTTGAGTGATGCATCAAGCGATGCGTCAATGTTGATCTCGCAGTAGATGATGCGTTGATTTTCTCCACGGAGTGATTGGCAATGCGTCGGTTCCGTAAACAAAGTGCTGAAGCCAAGAAGCGTTGGTTCTGAAGCGATGCGCATGGTGTCTCTGCGCAGTCGAGGGGGTTCATCGATCTCACGAAGATGCTGTGGTGGTAATGCATGGTTCCATACATCAGATTCTTCAGGTGCTGCAGCAGTTCTGATGTGATGATTTGGGCTCTGCTCCTTCCACAGGGATGATGTGTTGATTTCTGCTCACGCAGCTGATGCGTCAGTGCCTCTGAAGCAAGCATCAAAGTTAACTTCCAGTAAACCAGGCACAAGAGCAGGGGTAGAGACTTTGAAATCACTTAGCCTCGAGCAACAGGAGGGAAGCCAACAAGCCCTTAGAGATCACTGTCATGCTCTCATCAGCAGGGTCAGAGAGCAGCAGGCGGCAGGGCAGCACCAGAGAAAAGCAGTCCTTTCAGGTCAGCAGTCCAACAGAGTGTCAGGCCTTGATGCAGCACAACATTTCTTCTGACATAGTCCAGTTACAGGTCCAGAAGTGTCTGATTTGGTGCGGACAAAGTCCCAGTACTTCTACCCAGTTGTGCCTTTGAAGTGGGGATGACTTCAAAGAAGGGTCTTTGAATTGCACAGACGCCTATTTAGAACTCCTTTGGGGTTCCGTTGACCTGTGTACTTATCTACCGCCCGCCTCAGCCTACCCCTGATTTTCTAACCTCTATTGAGGATCTTTTGGCCACCCTAGCAGTGAACAACTCTGCAATCCTGGTGCTTGGGGATCTGAACTACTGGCCGAACGACCCAGCTGAAGATGTAAGATCCAAGGAGTTCACGGCCTTGCTCACCAGCCTTAACTTTCTTTCCCAGCTTAGCATGCCTACTCACATCAAAGGCCATCAACTTGATCAAATCTGGACCCTTAACATTCCTATCAACCTCCCATCCATCTCGCCATGCTCCTGGTCAGACCACTCCCTCATTTCCTTTGTAGTAGACCTCGGACGGCCGCCTAAACCCCCCCTGCCCAAAAACACCTGGGCCAGAGAGTGGGATAAGGCTGATCTCCCTGCGGTCTGCTCTTCCCTTGCAGCTTCTAGCCCTGAGCTTAGTGGCTTATCCCTTCCCACTCAGCTCACAGCCATCAACAACTGGCTGCTAAAGGCGTGCAACACCACTGTCCCCCTCAAGAGAGTGATTATTAAACGCGCCCACGCGGCCAATAGATGGTTTACCCCCTCCCTTAGAGACAAAAAGCTAGTGGCACGCAGAGCCGAACGAGCGTGGCGGCGTACCTACTGCCCCCTTCTTAAGGCTAGCTACTGCTCGGTACTTAATGAATATAAAAGGGACATTTTAAAAGCAAAAGCTGAGTACTTCTCTGGTAGAATCCTGGCAGCGGAAAATCAATCTAAGGAAATTTTCGCCACAGTTCATGAGCTTGCTGCTTCCGACAGGGTGACCTCTAAAATCCCCCCATCTCAAACACTCTGTAACTCCCTTAATTCCTTCTTTTTTGAGAAGGTAGCCCTCATCAAGGCAAACATCCCTTCCTCACCTCCGGTACCGCCTGCTGTTCACCCCTCCCCCTCCGCTTCATCCTTTACCCAGTTCCCCCCTCTGACACGAGAAACCCTCCTTCCCTTACTGGCCCGGGTAAAATCAGGTTCCCCCCAGGACATTGGTCCGGCATTTGCCCTGAAAGAGCTTTTCTCTAATTGCTATTCCCCCCCACTTACTCTAATCAATCACTCCCTTAAAACTGGCACTGTCCCTCATGCCCACAAATCGGCAGTCATCATCCCGATTTTGAAAAAGGCAGGCACTGATCCTTCCCTGCCTGCCAACTATCGTCCCATTTCCCTCCTTCCTTATCTGGCGAAGGTCTCAGAGGCTTATGTCACCAGGACTCTGAGCTCCTTTGTGGAATCCACGGGCGGCCTTTCTACTCGTCAGGCGGGCTTTCGCCCGCTGCACTCTACCGAGAAGGTAGTTGTATCGGTGATGGACAAATTGAGGGAGGGCATCGACACCTGCCTTCCCAGGCCCTGGTCCTGTTAGATCTGTCCGCCGCGTTCGACACGGTGGACCACGACATTCTGTTGACCCGTGTCGAGGCGGCGGGCATTGGGGGCATGGCCCTTGCCTGGCTCCGATCCTTTTTAACGGACAGGGAGCAGGCCGTCCATCTGGCCAATTTTGCTGCCCCACCTCGGAGAGTGACCTGCGGCGTCCCCCAGGACTCCTCCTTGTCTCCATTGCTATTTAATTTATACATCTCACCCCTCATTTTTTCTTTACAGCAGATGGAGGAATCCGGTGTTCAATTACGCCGACGACCTCCAACTTATCTTTAATCTCTCCTGTTCCCCCACCTCTGCCTCGAATTTCCAGAGGGTCATGCTTTTTATTCAAGGGTGGATGAACTGCAACCACCTCAAATTAAACCCTGACAAGACCGAACTGGTTTCGACGGGGGGTGGTTGCAGTCCCTGGTCCCCTTCCTTCTGGCCCCACTCCCTTGGCCCCCCTCCCCTTCCAGTTCCCAAGGTTAAAACCCTGGGCATTTTCATTAATCCCCTGCTTACTCTTCACACGCAGATCAACTCAGTGGTGTCTGCCTGTTTCTTCTCCCTCCGCACCATTCGTAAGGTCTCCCGGTTCTTCTCTGCTGCCGCACTTAAGCTCATCCTCATGGCCATGGTGCTATCGCGTCTTGACTATGGGAATGTGATCTATAATGGCGCGCCGGCCTACCTGATCCGCCGGCTTCAACTGATACAAAATCAGGCGGCCCGCCTGATTTATGGTCTCCCCAAATCCAACCATGCGACCCCTCTGTTGCATTCTCTGCATTGGTTACCGGTGAGGGAGAGGGCCCTCTTTAAGTTGGGCTGCATCACGTATCAGGCTAGGTCGGGGACTGCCCCCGCTTTTCTCTGCGAAGCCATCTCATCCTACCTCCCGACTAGAGAGCTCCGCTCCACCCACCAGGCTCTCCTATCAGTCCCCCGATTCAGGAAGCAGAAGTCCGGGGGGGCCAGATTCGCGGTGCTAGCCCCATCCTTCTGGAATTCACTCCCTCTTGCACTCAGAACGGCATCCTCCTACTTGGAATTCCGCAAATCACTCAAGACCTTCCTGTTTTCTAGATCTGCAGCAGCCTAGCCTCCACCTTCGCCTCCACTGATTCACAGCTGTCTAGCGCCATGAAACCGTCCCGGTATAAGTGCGCTTAATAAATATTTTAAAATTCAAATTCAAATTCAAATTCCTATTCTTCCAAGCCCTGGCTCCAGACTATCTGTACGGGTAATCAGCTCTTTGTGTGGGGACAGGACACTACCTACACTGCAAGTGTCGGCTTCTCACATCATTCCTGCCCAGGAACAGCCATCAGACTGCAGATGAATGGTTAGACACACCTAACCTTTGTGTGTTTGTGGCTTTCTATAGGGAACGCACAAAGTCAAGCTGTCACTCACCCAGACGTCTATTTGAGACAAGCTGCAGGCACACGGAATAAAAAGACATGGGTGTTTGTCACTGCTAAGACATGCGAAACTTAAAGGTAAATGTCCTCCATTTTATTTACACATCACCCTACCATGTGGGATACCTAGGATCTACAATAGGGGTGACTTATGTGTAGTACGAAGGGGGTTTAAGACCTGGCAAATGGTTTTAAATGGCAATTAAAAGTGGCAGTAAACTGCACACATAGGCCCTGCAGGGCCAGGTGCAAGACAGGTTTAAAAGGCTAGTTGTGCGGGTGCCATTATTAGAGCTGTAGGCCCACTAGTAGCATTTCATTTACAATCCCTGGGTATATTGTATACCGCTTTACAAGGGACTTGAACGCAAATTAAGTATGCAAATAGTGTATACACCAATGTTAGCATGTTTAAGGGAGTAGAACATGCACTGTAGCGCTGGTCACCAGTGGTAAAATGTTAAAAGGGCAACAAAAAGAATTCACAAAAAGAGGAGGTAAGCAGGCAAAATGTTTGGGGTAGATCACCCCAAGGATGACAGGTCAAATAAAACCTCTGCCTTTCTATCACTAATCAGAGGCCTCTGAAGATAGACGTAAAAGAGGTCACATAATTCCAAGGATCTAAAGAAAGTTTTCAGGATTAAAGAGTCGAACACATTTAAAAAACACCACAAGAAGAATACTTTTGGGAAGATGTTCTTGATGCCTTGATTAAAGTTGATCTCAATTGAAGAACCAGGAACATGGGTGAAAAACAAACCAGGCAGAGGAAGAGGTGTGGAGCAGAGCCTAAGCACAGGCATTCAATGGATGCTTCTATCCACTTGCTGAAAGGTTGACTCCATTTCAATGCTGTTTTTGTTGTAAGTGGTTAAGAGAGAGTCCATGTTGATATTGCTGAATTCTGGCATGTAAGATGTGATCTTGGTATCAATGAATGCAAGTGCAGAAAATACTTTCTTGATATTGTTTAGTTCTGCTATTAGATGACAAGTGGTTTCTCTATCGTGCCATGGAAAAATAATGTCATATATCTATCTATGTATATATGTGTATATGGGGCTTAATCTTGGGGAAGACATGTACAATTTCCTATAGATGCAATCAGGTACCCCTCAGTACCCCGGGGTCTCCTTTTCTGTTCAGATCTAAATTCGATTTTATATAAATTTTGACATGTATTTCTACCAGATGTTGTGATCTTGCTTACATATGACATATTGGGAACTGTAATAATTATTTCTCCAGTAGCCCCACATTTTATTGTGACCTTTTGGCTTACGCACAACTTACAGTTAGCATTGGACGATTCTTAGTTGACCCTTTGCCTCTCGTTTTTGTATTCAGTTACTGAGTTCCACACATGGATTGATCCAAGTATCAACATTTACCCTTTTCCCCATTTTTAAGTAATATAAAATTACTTAAAAGACAGCGGTCTTAATATTCTTTATTACGAATACACCCTGCAGCTATACGAATATGACATATCATATTCAATACTCCCGTAGTAATGACAGTTTTTAACTTTTTTTCATTTCCTTCTATACTTATTAGTTTGACACTCGTTAAGCACTTTTTCACACAGTCGAGGAACACATTAGGGACGCCTTTGCCTGTATAGACATAGATACTTTAGGATGCTTGCCTACAATCTAAAAGTTTGCATACAGATATATACATGGACTATCTAGTCCTATATTTAAGTGTCTTTTTGTATTTGAACTATAGAGTGAATCCATGACGCTGTAATAATTCTGTGCATCTCTAATCCACACTAGGGTTAACATCTTACTTGTCATACTTTCATTGGTTTAATATTAAACATGTGTACATTGATGAAACATAGCTAGCAGTATTGAGCTCCATCTCATGACAGCAATGCCTGTAGACTACAGCATTTTTATAATACCAAACGCAATTGAAATGCAATACTTAAGATGAATTATTGTAAAGATTTAAGTATGGATTGATCTGCATTTGAGCATTTTAAATTTAGCCAATTAGACATGAGCATTAGGATAGAAGGAACTTGTAAATATTATGCATTCGCGCAATATTATCAATTTTTTTGTACACATTCTCATGATTTATGTTTTATGTTCTACATACTGATACCAGAAAAACCAATGATATAATTACTTTCTTTGTGTAGAGATACTAAATGTATGGGCATTTCGAAGGCAATGAACTACAAAACGTTTTCCCTGGTATTCAGTCTAGGTTTGAAACTGTTTTTATTAAGCAAATACAAATAAACTTTCTTCAGAAACTGTTGCTGTATATTTGAAAGGGGTGACAATTACAACTGGAATTTCATAAAATATCAGTTAAACGTGGCTATATACATCTTTTTTTGTGCTACAGTATGTAAAAGTGTTGCCCCAAATTCTTGATGATGTAGGAGGGCATCAGTTACTTTTAGATATAGTAGAATAGAAGTGCTACAATAAACACTCCCGCACTACATTATCTCAGATCAAGAGAACAAGTAAAAAACAGTTCAATACAATTATTTCATATTACATAGAAATGCATGCATTATTATTTTTCAAATTTGTATTCTGTACAATTCAAGAACGTGCTGTCGTAGTGCTTAGAGGTTGCAGACTGGTCCGCCTATAAATCACATACTCACTAAAGAATATATAGGATGGTACTCTTATAATATAAAGTACAGGTTCTTTAAGGAGAAGGTGAATAGGAGCCACAAATAAGAATAGAAATTAGAAAACAACATTCAGAAATGTAGGGTTTATTAAATATTTAAAGTAACAAAGTATGCATGATAGCTATATGTTTGTGTTCTGCTGTATCATAGAATATCTGTTCAAGTACTTTTTAATATTTAAAAGTTATATTATAGATGGCGCTGAAAAATCTCCCATTCCTCTTGTGTAGCAAACAGACAATCTATTATAATATTACGATTGGTACCATCGTTACAGTAAAAAGAAAAGGAAAATAAAGTTATGTATTTAACAGAACATCCATAATGAAATACTTTTGAGCGGTAAATATTTACTGAACTTCTTTTCTGCGAGAGGTGAAAAAGTTTGATCTTCGTGGTGACGTGTCATAAACTCCTCTGAGATCATGACGGTGAGAATAATAATATGTATATATTCTCACAGCACATGATCACAAGGGGAAAATAGATTGAAAAGCGCAAGCCGGTAACGTTGCTTACTTATCGTTACTCTTTGTGACGACGGATCATGAACTCCACTAAGATCACCAAGACTGTTAGTGTTATAATATACATATTAACAGTATGTGATCTCTAGGGGAAAACACATAAACAACTAGAAGATGGTGATGTTGATTGTAAATGTTTAGGGTTTGCGTCGACGGGTAACCAACACCTCTCAAGCGAAGTACAGTGTCAATATTATAATATAAAAAGTCACTATATATAAGGTGAAAGGAGCCAGAAAAGGAGCAATGTTTCTTATAATCTATCTGTTTCTGAAAACAAGCTGCTGACGTTACAGAGAAAAAGCGAAAAACATGCAATAACATTTTTTTCTAGATATAAATGTTTAAATATTGACAAATAGATGCAAATTATAACTAAGTACTATGCCTATGCCATATTGAAACAACTTACAACTCCGGAATATGTTTGTTGACGCAAAAAGAGAATCCGATGCTAGAAAACGGAACCTGCAACATAGATCAGCGACTCAGAAATAACTCGCGAAAACAAAACTAATTGCACAGTAGGTGTGGTTTATGTAGTTTTTGGTTGTTTAGTAGTCTACTGAAGGAAGCTGTGGGTCCGCCTATTTAGTTTTGCATTTTACACGTGCTCACGTTTTCACTGTTTTTCTTCTGCACGTGTTCGGAAAAGTTACAAACTGTGAAGCTGTAAAGGTTTTGATTTCGATCGTAACACGTATAAGGTATTATTATCTACATACGTTGGAGAGTTTAAAAAGTGTTACTCTGTAAACTGTTCTTTGCATTTTCATGATTAAAAACATCTAAATAGAAGACAAAAAAAATATCATTATCATTAGAAGAAAAAAAAAGTATTAATATTTGTTATTATTATACTTCTTATTTTAACAAAGCTAGCATTAAAATCCCCAGTGGGTGTGCTCACTGCATACCAGTGCTGCTGCTCAGTTCGTTGAAATGCACTCACCCGAACTTTCGCGCTGAGATGCCAGGTGGCACCTCAACAGGACTACGTCAAGCGCAGCGGGGTCAGTCTTGAGGCTCAGGCGGGGCCGCAACAAATCCACACAGAAGTTTGCCTGCTGAAAGAGGACACCTCACAGGTGAGTTTGATATCTTGCTCCTTTTATTCGGCGAAAGCCGACATTGAGAACAGGCATCGCGGCAAAAATTCAGAAATCCCTCCCAACGCGTTTCGTGCTCAGAATAGCACTTCATTATGGGGTGCTGGGATACTGCTGTTTGAATCTGGCAACTCACTTGAGGAATACAGCATGTACTTCATTGACAATCAGGCCACAGGCTGTGGCCACACCCACTGGGGTGGTGATAAACGGTTCAAATGCAGTAAGCGGACTTTGCCGGTTTCCACCACCCATGGCCAGTTCTCATGCTGTCACTGCTGCCGAACATTCACCACCCTCCCACCATCACAGCCGCAGCGAACACTACTGAAGCCGTGAAGTGCATCCTCCTCAACATAGGCTCCCTGCACACACATGCTATAGAGATCTAGGACCTCCTCGACACCCTCTCACCAGATGTCGTCTTTTTCACGGAAACCAGGACCAACACCTCCCCCCCCCCCGAGATCACCACCGCCATACCTGATGGATACAAGATCCAGTGGAAGGCCCGCTGCAACCGCCCCGGAAGAGTACTCATCATCACTCCCTCCGACTTTCCATCTCCAGCACGAGAAACCCCCTCTCCAACACCGAATACCTTAACTTCCAGATCCAGACCAGCTCTAGAACCACTCTTCGCTGCACCCTCCCCTACAGACCCGCAGGGCCTCGCGGTTCTTTCATCACAACCATTGTGGAGCTCATTGCACCCCACACCATTGCCTCCATGGTCTACATTCTCATCGGAGACCTGAACTTCCACCTTGAGAACCACAGCGACCCCAACTCCACCGCCTTCCTAGACAACCTTGCCAACTTTGAACTGAAGCAGCTTGTCAACACCACCACCCACAAGGCAGGACACACCCTTGACCTCATCTTTGCAGGAGGGAACAACATCTGCTTGAGCCACACCTCACAGTCCCTCTGAACTGACCACCACTGTGTACACTTCTCTGTCAACACCACTACCGCTCAGTAGCCCATGCCACACCCACTGCAAAGGAATTGAAGCAAGGTCACAGAGTAGCACCTCAATTCTACCCTCATTTACGACCACCCTCCAGCACGACCAACACCAACTCTGCAGCCAAGGAACTAAACCGCTGGATCACTAGCTGCGCAGACAAGCTTGCACCCTTCCGCAACCCCGAAAGACAGCGCCCCCTGAAGGCCACTTGGTTCACCACCAACCTCCAAGATTCCAGAAGCACCTGCAGAGACCTACTTCCACCTGAAAATCAAGACCTTATGTGACAACTTCAGAGAACAGGTTCCAGAAAGCACTTCTCCTCCAGCTAGGACAGTGAGCCCACCATCACCACCTGGAACCTGGTCATCACAGAAGATACCACTACGACCATGAAGCCACCCACTCAGGTGTCCGATGGACCCCTACCTGCCGCACATCTTCCACAGAGCCTCTGCCGCCATAGCGCCCAAGCTACGCCGCACCATCAACACCACCTTCACACCTGGCATTTTACCCAACAACTGGAAACAGGCAGAGGTCAAGGCCCTCCTCAAGAAACCCACTGCTGACCCTTTGGACCTGAAGGACTACTGTCCCATCTCTCTCCTACCCTTCACAGCCCAGGTCACCGAGAAAATCGTCAACGCACTTCGAAGAGAATGCCATCCTCGATTCTTCCCAGTCTGGATTCTGCAGCAACCACAGCACCAAGATGGCCCTCATAGCCGTTCCGATTACATCCACATGCTCCTCGACCCAGACCACACCGCAGCCCTCATCCTGTTAGACCTCTCCACAGCCTTTGCCACTGTTTCCCACCGCACTCTCACAACCAGACTCCACGAAGCCGGTGTACAGGGAACCGCCGTTGACTGGATCCACTCCTTTCTCGCCAGCAGAACCCAAAATATCAGACTCCCACCCTTCCTCTCCAAACCCACAGAATTCAGCTGAGGAGTACCCCAAGGATCATCACTCAGCCCCACACTCTTCAACATCTACGTGGCTCCCATCACCGCCATTGTCAGACAGCATGAACTGAGCTCATCCTCTCCCTCATGAAGAATCCAGAGGACACCAAACTCAGCTTCCAGGAAGGAATGAAAGACATTTCAGCCTGGATGAGCAGCAGTTGCCTAAAGCTCAACTCGGAGAAGACAGAGGTCCTCCTACTCGGACCCTCCCCAACCGTTTGGGACAACACCTGTTAGCCCCCCATCCTTGGAAGCCCATCCACCCTTACTGACCATGCCCCGAATCTCAGCATCATCCTCGACTCATCCCTCACCATGACTTGTCAGGTCAATGCCGTTGCCTCCACCTGCTTCAACTCCCTCTGCATCCTCCACAAGACCTTCAAGTGGATCCCACCCGAAGCCAGAAAGACCATCACCCACCCACTCATAACCAGCGTACTGGACTACGGAAAAGCGTTCTACGATGGAATCAACAAATCCCTGCTGCACCAACTCCAGACCATTTGGAACAGCGCAGCCAGTCCTCGGCACCCCACAACATGAGAACATGACCCAACACCTGCAAGAGCTCCACTGGCTCCCTGTCAAGAAGAGAGTGACCTTCAGGCTACTCACCCACACCTACAAATCACTCCACAATATCGGATTCAAATACCTCAACAAAAGAGTCTCTTTCCACGTACCTAAAGGAAACCTCGGCTCAGCCAACCTCACCCTGGCAGAAACCCAGTGCATCAGCAGAACCAGAGCAAGTGGAAGAGCCTTCTCCTACATCACTGCCAAGGCCTGAAATGAGCTACCAGTCAACATCAGACACTCCTCTACTCTGCACACCTTCAGGAAGAACCTCAAGACCTGGCTTTTCAGATAACCCGGAGCTGCACCCCCCAGCGCCTTGAGACCCTCACAGGTGAGTAGCACACTTCAAAGTTCCCTGATTGATTGATTGATTGATTTCAAGATAACTTAAACTGGTAGGTCCCTGTGACAGGATCCCTATCCTCACAAGAGTGACTTTATGGCAGTTATTTTTTGTGGCTAACCTAAAACCATGAATTGTCATAGTTTACAAAGATTTATTGGATTCATGAAAAGCAGGGATGAATTGTTTCTTTATAACTTCATATCTCCATAACCCTCTGGTGGATTTTTGTCATTGACGTGTCTTTTTCAAGATAAAAATACAAAATACAGCCTATATTTATGAATTGGTTGTGGATTTTTATTGTGGTGCAATTTCTACTTTTTCAACAGTTTTTGAACATCTCAATGCTTTGCATTTGTTCCTTTGATAAAGTCTGTCTGCTCTGAGCTACAGCTACTCAGGACTGAGCTAATGTTTTACAAACAAAGCCGAAAGCCCCTGACACTCAATTGTTTCTTTTTTACATGGTGGGGTCTTACGACAACACCATATATTAAACCACTTACATTAAAATATATGTTTGTAGTATGAACATAAAAAAGCTTGTGTCCTCGAATTGTAATGCGGCATGCTTATTTACTGCATGTAGTATTATTTTGACTTGAACGCTTACTCAAAACAGTTTCAAAAATATCATGCAACAAACAACAACGTGAGGGACAAATGCAAAGGTGTCTAGGGACATATAGACAGGGTTGGTCATGGACACAAGTCTGGTGACCTCATCAGGCCTTTTATTCATGTTTTAATACAGTGTTTTGTGTAGCATTTCTGGTTCTAATCACTATTTTCAGAATTTGGATCATTAATTTGCTAGCGGGTTATGCCAACCAAGTTAATTAACACACTCTGATTAGATCTGAAGAGAATTGCTAACCAATCCCCGGTATCTTGGCACTAGCAGTAGGAAATTACCCAGAGAAGCCATTTCAAGCAGTACCAACAATTTTAGAATACAAAATACAGTACAATAAAATGCTCCAAGTAATTTAGAAAAATAGAGAAAGGTTTAATGAGCTAAAAAGTCATGAAGATCATTAAACTTGGGTTAGGCGAGCCAGAGAAATGAATGCTTAGGGCCCGATTCTGATCTCGCTAGTAAAGCCCTCCGTACGACTCGGATCTGTAGGGCTTTACGAGCGATTCGTGCAACTGTGTGAACAAGCTAGTGCAATGCATTCTTATGCTTACGGGCTCGGTTCGCTCGGACTCCAATTGAACTCTATGGAAGCCTGTATACTGGACGCGTGCACAGGCTCAAATAGCAAAAGGAGGTGAGTGGGGAAATGCGTACACCCTGTGGCGGGCACCCCATGGTGCCCACCACACTGTGCATTCATGGGAAGGGGGGACTCATGGGTACACCCATAGGTCTGAATCGGAGAGCTCCAGATGATGGTGGACCTACTATGGGCCCCAAAAGAATGATTGTGGCAGCTTTTTCGATCCGGACATACCGAATCATGAAGGCTGTCTATATCGTGCATCAATAACAAAAAGAACGTCTGAGGGTCAAGTTTAAATGACGATGTGTGGAATGGAAGGTACTAAAGGGTTGGACGAAAGTGCATTAAGTGCAAATAAATAACACAATCCCACAATTGGGAAAAAGTGCCCATTAGTTCCCAAACGGTTCCGCCCTAGTCATCATCTGGGCTCTCCTTACCCAGGAGAAAGTATCTTTTGTATATACAAGTCACTTGATGTTATTGTGACTATTAAACTCTATGTAGATGGTACATGAGTTATGTGATGGGTTGAACCAAGGTTGTTTTGTTGTAATGAATATGGGTAACTGTTTTGCAGTGCATAGATGTGGAAAAAAAAAACGTGAGATATATAAAATTAGGTAGAGATTGAGTAGAAAAAAATTAATTTTAATGGTTTCTCTCAACTCTCCCAATATTAAAAATAAGAAGTGTAAATTAACTGGCGGATTTAACAAAATATCCACCTGCAAGTAGGGTCAACATGTTTCAGCATCGGTGACTTCTAGTGCGTCACTGCTTTCATCAGGACCTAGATCTATAATGCTACTGCAATAAAAGGAAAGGAATACCTGAATGATTGCGGGATATTCCTTATTCTTCTCCAACCTGTAGGGATGAAAGTACCATACAAAAACGACACATCAACATTACACATAAATGAACAATAATGATTTGTCCAAATTATAAATGCCAATCACGTGCATTATCTTGGTGCATATGGTGAAAATTGCCATTATCCCACTTCACCCTCGCTTACCTAATTGGTAGGAGGAAAAATCATCACCCCACCTGGCTGCAGCTCAGGTGTGTGGAGCACCGCTCTAGTAACAAGACAAAACAAAAACAGGACTCACATAGACATTTCTCAGGTAAAGACCACATAATGGTCAAAATGGCTCTCAGAAAAAAATCTCATATCAGGTATTGAGAACGTACTTGCTCAGGGAGTAATGAAATTATTGCTGCGCTTTCCTACCAGTCAATTGATAAAGATGTGCTAGTGCACTGTGTTTGTTCTGTCGCTATTTATCACTTTTTTATTGACTGGTTGGCGATCGTATTGATCATGGAAGTTGCACAACTCTATTATGTTGGCAATATCGAGTATTTTGGAACAGCCTTTGTTATTAGCTCCGATTATTGATAGGAGTGAAACTTTAAACAGAATTGTTATCCTGGTAAGGCGATCTTAGGGATCGTGTCAAGTCCGATAGTTACATGACCCTGATTAACGATCGCATACACAGGCACTATTGTCTGTTTTCAACAAATTTTAGTTATTAACTCAGAGGGGTAAGACTTTCCTCAATGTAGCAAAAGTACACAGACAGAACCGTGAAAGGACTGACCTGTCCGTCGATGCACCTGGCGTCCCTCTGTGCTGACTGGGGGGCCGCCGGTGCCTGCGTGTCCACCTTCCTTATTGTTTTTTCGGTCTGCATGATACCGCGTAACTAACGGTACCTCGTGAACGCGGGACTACGAAAACCCAAAGAATCATGGGAAACGTAGTTTCATTAGTTGCGTGTCAGGTATTTTGATCCCCTTTCATGTATGTAGTAGAAATAGTCGGGTCAGGTACTATAAGTAAAATAAACTAAACTTATGAGAAGTGCCGAAGTAACCTGGGGAAGACTGGTATCCATTTCATTATAGCGGATACTATCATGTCGCCAGACGGTCACATGACTCAAGGACTACAAAAAACGCCAAACGATGGGAATTGTAGTTTATAGTATATATATCGTGCATCATAAATGCTCGCTCAGAAACAGAGTCTATAGAGCTGTATGAAGCGTCTGCGTATTAATGGTATGGACGGGATTGGGTTCGGGGATGATTCGCTCGACACGTACTTGAACTTCGCATCATACTTGGTCGTTCGGCTATGAATCGGATCCGTTAAAGCCAAATCCAATTCGTAGGCCTTCCAAGCAAGATCGGAATCGACCCCCTAGTGTTTTATGTCAAAAAGCCCCAGAAAAATGAAAGTACATTGAAAAGCAAAAGGTTGTGGGGTCACCAGTATAAAGACAGCATTTTGGGCTGATCGTGATGAAGCATAGGTTGGATACGCCAAGCAGGTCATTCCAGTCAAAATATTTGCATTAAGACTTTCTGAAATGGAAGCCAAAACCTTCTAGCTGGGCCTGGTCCTTGGCTGTGGCCGTAGAGGGTACCCCGAAATCAAATACATTGTAATGTTACATTTGAACAAAACAAAGGTGAATTTTGTAGCTACTAAGAGTATTTCACCAGTCATATAAAGTTGCGCCATCACCCAAGTTCAAAGTTTAATCTTTGGCTCCAATTTTGGGGAAGTCAAACATTTTCTTGTGCTGCAAGACTGGATGCAGTAGTTGTGAAGGGTTGCAGAAGGCTGGATACCTTTACTAAAAAGTCCCTCATAACCTATTTCCAGCATGGCAAAAAACTCTGAGTGGGACAAACCTGTCTTTTATTGGTTGGCTAGTGTGCAACCTTTCTAGGCAACCTAAGCATTTCGTCCCTATCCACTGAAGGTGGACAAAATGACTAAATCACACTTTTCTCAAACTGTTTGGAAAGTTCCTTCCCGTCAGTCCTGCTGTTGCAAGCTCCACGCGCAGTGTGAGAAATACGTGACTGGTTGAGGGGGGTGAAACCCTACTTAATCAGTGATATTAGGTCTCCTCTGTAGTTCCTACTTCCCAGATTTTGTTAATGAAGGCTTTCCTTTCTGGTACTGTCATTGCTGGGCTTGGTTTAGCCTCTCTTGCAGTACCAGGGCTCTTTCTCCATCTGCTACTTCTAATGTTCCATTGTGGTCAGTGAGCAGCACCTCACCATCAGGGGAAAATCCAATATTCTCAAGAGACTTTTTGCTGCCATGATAGATTTTATTTGGTCAAATGTATTGTTCCTTTTGAATAGTAGGCGGAATAGATGTCTCCATGTGTTTACTTTGATTCTTAAGAAATCCGTTGCTGGGTGGAAAGCCCACTGCTTTTGGAGTGTAACCCATTGAAAGACCCTGAAATAGCAAATGTCTATGTCCCTTGAAGAATACTGTTCCCTTGACACAAGCCTGAGTCTTTATGTCTTTCCATTTCTAAAGTTTTGCACACAAGGTAGTATGTGTATTGCTTTGCAAAGGAACACCCCAACTCAGTGCATTCAGTATTTCTTCATTGCCTTGAAAGGCATAAATTGTTTCCTCATTTGATTCCTGGAGTACTTTAGTGCTGAAATGTGTCCCTCTAAATCAGCCATATTTTCCTTCACCTCATGTATGCCCTTCATCTAGTCCATTATAATTGGGGTACCAGAGGAGGTGCAACTGTACATCAGTATATTTCAAAAGCATACTATCTAACACATGCAGATGCCCGTAAAGCCAGTATATGGCCAGGGCCTTATTTATGAAAAGTGTTGTATCACTGGGGGAAACCAGCGATGCAACACTTTTCATAGCACCATCCTTGCGACACCATGGATGAGCCGTATTTACTGTAAAGTATTCCATGTTGCAAGGATTAACAGATATGTCAGTATTCGTGAAGTATCTGTAGGTGCAACACTTGTGCATTGCTGGAGTGTGTCTAAAAACAGAAGCAGCTTCAGCAATGTGTCCTTTCACATGGGGCAAGCTCAGTGGAAAGGGCCTACATCACTCTTTACGCCGGCTTCAAGCAGGCGTAAGGATTTGACGCAGTAACATCCTAGAAGTGACGCAGTGACATTTAATTGATTTCACTACACAACTACTATGAGGCTTTTCGGTGGGGGAACGTCCACCCTGAATACATTATACCTGATACAAGTATAATGTAGCGCAGGGGTTTACAAAGTGATGCATCTGCCTAGATGTGTTACTTTGTAAATAGGGTGCAGTGTGGCGTATATTTTATGCCGCCGCCGCATCACAAGAAGTGATGCAACAGCGGCATAAAGGGCTCATACATAAGACCCCCAATTTTTGTGGTGTACACCTGCTGTGTATCAGCTCTTTCAATGGCAATCATGTCTTGAGTCTTTCTACATTTCAACAGGGAAGTCAGTCTAACTTTTTAGATCCTTTCTACACTGCAAAATTGTCAATAAATAAAAATATACACCATGAAAATGTGTGACAATATGCATATTTCAATTGTTCCATGTCAATACTGTTGTTTAAACCAAAGTTACTGGATGTAAATGTACGGCTGGAATAAAATAAGATTACAAATGTACTGTTGAAAATAAATGATAATTATACTTTTACAGAAAATTAAAGTTAATAATATGAATTGGCCATGGCATGGGAATCGACACAGAAATGTCAAATTATGGTTACCAACGAAATGTAAATCAGTACTCGCGTGACAATTTTCTGCATGCTGGAAAAGAGTTTGTCATGTGTTAATTGGAAGAAGAGGCAGGTAATCCATCACAAATGTGACTGGCATTCCCTCAGTCTTTTTTTTTAACTGCATTATATCCTAAAGCACTTGTAATATAGCGGACGGGAATCAGGCCTCGCAATGTAGGCAAGTTCCTAGTTGGAGTTTTTGACCTTCAGCTAGCACAGAGGTATTGCCAATGGCCATATCCTTAGCAGACAATCCATTTGACTTGGCTAAATGTGAGGTGAAATGTTATTATTCAGGTCATTTATGTAGGCAGCAGACTGCATCTACTAACTATAACCCACTTACAAGCACCATTCCTATTGGATGATGTGGGAGCCATTTCCATTGTTGTTGCATGAGTGTTCCCATGCAACATCCATAGATTTTGACGCATTCCCAGATATACAAGAACAGGTAAACTTGGGGATCCACCAAAAAGATACACCTCCCCAGGGGAGGCATACCGAGGAGCAATATCTTCATTTCTCCTTGCTTGTCTTTTTAGGTCGAGGGACCGTAACTGTCACTGCGAAGCAGTGAGGGGCGGAGTCCCGAATATTTAATGATTTGGAGTTAGGGGGTTTGGAACCTGCCTCTCTCCTCCATTCTCCTCCATTGGCTGGCTTCCTCTTCGAAGGCCAGCCATTGGAGGAGAAGGGAGTCACTCCAATAAAGCCCCGTCTCTTTCGGATTCGGGGGCGTGTTTTTTTTGTGTTCTTTTGCCTGTAACGTCATCCGTCACTCAGAACGCCAAAAATACGCCCCCGAATCCGAAATTTTTGGATGTTTGCGGCCGCCATTGTTTTTTTTGTGCGTGCTCTGCTGTGCCGCCCCGTCGCGCCTTCACATCTCCCCCAGCCGGACCTAGGCTCTTCCCCTGTGCTCCGGCCGCCCGCATCTCACTAAGGCCTCTTAAAGCTGCTCTGCTGTGCCACCCCGTCGCGCCTTCACATCTCCCCCAGCCGGACCTCGGCTCTTCCCCTGTGCCCTGGCCGCCCGGGCAGCCTACCCTAGCAGTTGGTAACAGCGCTAGAGCCCGCGAGCCTCAGGCAGCATGCACAGAGCGCTCCTTGAGCTCCACTCCTCCCATTGTCGGCGCCGCACTCCAGCCGCCTCGTGCTGCTTTCCTCCCTCCTCATCCTCTGGCTGGGCTCTGATCGGCTGGGCTGGGAGCTGAGAGGAGGAGCTGCCTGACCGCATGCAGGAGCAGTTGTTAAAGAAGCCACTAGCACCTCAGTGGAAGGCAGGGGCAGCCGAAGCAGCCTCCCGAGGCTAGGAGATAACAGATGAGCGTGCCTGCAGCTTTCCGAGGGACATTCCGTTCTGCCACAGTTCTTTCAGAGTGCTGCTACCTCTGGGGTGTACGGATCCCTGCGAGGTCCCCTCCTAAATAGGAAGGGCCCCTCCAGTTCTCTACTATGTGGCACGGATGTGAGCAGGGGTGATGGCTTGAGGGAAAGAAACCGTGGTCCAGGGACCCAGCCGAGCTTTCGGAAAAAAGTTGAATATTTAGTTGCTGCTCTGCCTGTCACTGCATGTTCTCTTAAAGATGACCACAGCATGACACCAGGAGTGAGAACTTGGGGTGGACAACGCTGCCTCCAAGACGTGGGAATGTGGACTCCACTCACTGGTCCTTATACTAGCGCCAAGAAGCACACGCTGCTTGGGTTGACCGGCGCCACAACAAAGTGCACTCTAATGAGGTAAGGAACATCTTTAGCTGTCATTTCCCACATGTAATGCCCCCTGTTCCGTCGTGTTTGCTTTCCTACCCCCTGTTCCGTCGTGTTTGCTTTCCTGCCCCCTGTTCCGTTGTACTTGCTGCCCCCTGTTCCGTCGTGTTTGCTTTCCTGCCCCCTATTCCGTCGTGTTTGCTGCCCCCTGTTCCGTCGTGTTTGCTGCCCCCTGTTCCGTCGTGCTTGCTTTCCTGCCCAGTTCTGTTGTGCTTGCTGCCCCCTGTTCCGTCGTGCTTGCTTTCCTGCTCCCTGTTCCGTTGTGCTTGAAGCCCCCTGTTCCGTTGTGCTTTATGCCCCCTGTTCCATTGTGCTTGATGCCCCTATTCCGTTGTGCTTGATGCCTCCTGTTCCGTTGTGCTTGATGCCCCCTGTTCTGTTGTGCTCGATGCCCCCTGTTCCGCTGTGCTTGATGCCCCTGTTCCGTCGTGCTTGCTGACCCCTGATCCGTCGTGCTTGCTTTCCTGCCCCCTGTTCCGTCGTGTTTGCTTTCCTGCCCCCTGTTCCGTTGTGCTTGATGCCCCCTTTTCCGTTGTGTTGGATGCCCCCTGTTCCGTTGTGCTTGCTGCCCCCTGTTCCATCGTGCTTGCTTTCCTGCCCCCTGTCCCGTTGTGCTTGATGCCCCCTGTTCCATTGTGCTTGATGCCGCCTGTTCCGTTGTGCTTGATGCCCTCTGTTCCGTTGTGCTTGATGCCCCCTGTTCCGTCGTGCTTGCTGCCCCCTGTTCCGTCGTGCTTGCTTTCCTGCCCCCTGTTCCGTCGTGTTTGCTTTCCTGCCCCCTGTTCTGTTGTGCTTGATGCCCACTGTTCCGTTGTGCTGGATGCCCCCTGTTCCGTTGTGCTTGCTTTCCTGCCCCCTGTTATGTTGTGCTTGATGCCCCTGTTCCGTTGTGCTTGATGTCCCTGTTCCATCGTGCTTGCTGCCCCCTGTTGCGTCGTGCTTGCTTTCCTGCCCCCTGTTCCATCGCGCTTGCTTACCTGCCCCCTGTTCCGTCGTGCTTGCTTTCCTGCCCCCTGTTCCGTTGTGCTTGATGCCCCCTGTTCCGTTGTGCTTGATGCCCCTGTTCTGTTGTGCTTGATGCCCCTGTTCCGCTGTGCTTGATGCCCCTGTTCCGTTGTGCTTGATGCCCCTGTTCCGTTGTGCTTGCTTTCCTGCCCCCTTTTCCATCCTGCTTGCTTTCCTGCCCCCTGTTCCGTTGTGCTTGCTTTCCTGCCCCCTGTTCCGTTGGGCTTGCTTTCCTGCCCCCTGTTCCGTCATGCTTGATGCCCCCTGTTCCGTCGTGCTTGATGCCCCCTGTTCTGTTGTGCTTGATGCCCCCTGTTCCGTTGTGCTTGATGCCCCCTGTTCCATTGTGCTTGATGCCCCTGTTCCGTTGTGCTTGATGCCGCCTGTTCCGTTATGCTTGATGCCCTCTGTACCGTTTTGCTTGATGCCCCCTGTTCAGTCGTGCTTGCTGCCCCCTGTTCCATCGTGCTTGCTTTCCTGCCCCCTGTTCCGTTGTGTTTGCTTTCCTGCCCCCTGTTCCGTTGTGCTTGATGCCCCCTGTTCCGTTGTGTTGGATGCCCCTTGTTCCGTTGTGCTTGCTTTCCTGCCCCCCGTTCCGTTGTTCTTGATGCCCCCTGAACTTGTTTGTATTTGCATGTCTGTGTGCACCTCCTGGCTGGTTTCTGCCTGCGCATAACTGAGTGTGCTTCTCGTGCTCCTCTGCTTCTTTGTATATCCTCCGTCTCACCCTGAGTGACTGTTCTTGCCACCCTGGACGCACGCGTGTCTGTACATGCACCAGTGGCGGCCCCGCTGCAGAATGTGAAGAGGGCCTCCGAGACTCCCATATCCCACAGCTATGCATGTGTCTTGGTTTGTATGGGGGGTAGGGGGGGTCCTGTCCCATGTGAGTGCACGTCCCGTCCTTTCGCCTGATGTGCCCGGTGAGAGTATGTGGTTGTCGCCGTCAAGGTTCCTGAGGTCAGCCCCTGGGGGCACTCTGTCTATGCCCTCAGTCCGGAGGCCACGCCAGGCATGTGCTGCCGGCAGCGTGAGCCCCGGACCTCGGCTCTCCAGTCCCCTCTTTGAACTGGCTGCGAGCAGTGCACTGGTCCCCAGAGGACCACTCTCCCTCCCTCCCTCCTCTTCCTTCGGACCTGCCAATTGGTAGCCTACGATGTGGGGGCGACCAGTGGACGAGTCGGAAGAACCCGTTCAGATCTCACACTCAATCTTCCACAAGTCCTTCCGGAGTCCGCCCGGCAGCCGCCCCTGGGCAAGCCAGCACAACCGCCCACTGCCACCGAGGGTCGGCGGTGGCTTCACCTGCGGCGGACCGTGGCTCTCTTGGGGAGGGTGCCTGAGCATCTTCAAGCCCCTCACTCGCAGACCTCAAGCTGCTCGAAGCGGAAACCCTTCAGCTTGTCAGTTAAATTTTTTATAGTTACAACTTCAACCCAAGGGCTGCATTGAGTTTCAGCCCAGTGTCTGCTTTTTAAACAGCATGCTTTTGTAGTGTGCGGAAAAAAAGAGATTTTTTTATGGGTAACTGGCACCCATGGAAACTTTCTCTCTGGCTCTCCCTCTTTCTGTTTTGGAGTTTAAAAGCCTGCCATGAATCAGGGAGCTTTGTGCAAGGGAGGAAAGGCATCAGCGACACGATATTGACCGGACCAAGGGCAGGATGGTTCCAGTGCGGTCACAAACTCGTATACCAAGACCAAGTTCACTTTCCTAGAACGCACGGCGTTGTTTGGAGGTCGGTTCGCTTCTTATGTATTTCCTTAAATTGTTTCTTTCTTGCTTTCTTTCTTTCTCTTTCTTTCTTTCTTGCTTTCTTAGCTTCTATTTTATCTTTCGATGTTTATAGTTCTTCCACACATAATTAGGTTCTTTCATGACTCCATCGTTTTACTTTTCCTCTTTCTTTCTTTCTTTCTTTCTTTCTTTCTTTCTCTTTCTTTCTTTCTTTCCCTTTATTGTGCATAACCTTTCCACCGCCACCCTTTTCTCGATTCACACATTACCTTTTCAACTTTCTTTCTTTGCCATTCTCATTTTCTACCTAATTTCTTTAATTATGAATTGCTTTCTTCCTCTTTTTCTCCTGTTGTGTCTCTCACTCTTTTTTCTGGTTTCTCTTTCTGGTTCTAATTACGCCCAGCAAGGACCTTAACTGTATTCATGGCTTGTTTTGGGGGATACTCACCTTGAGGGTCATGGGAAAACTGATTTTGTCTAAGATCTGTTTGTGAAAGTCTGTTAAGTTGAGGATGACACATAATGAAGCTTGAGGGGACGTGGTTGCCAAGGCAGGAGGTGCACTTGCCTGCCACTGTTTCTGTATATTTTTTAAATTGTGGTGAGATTGTGTGGATACTACGAAAAGGAGAGGCGAGGCGTTTTAAGAGAGCAAACTGTGAACAGTGGGTGCTGCAGGAAGGCAGATGTCGGTGCCAAATCAAACCACCTTAACATTACACCTGGTAGAATGTTACGTGCTTGAGCAAGAGTGCCTCTGAGTCACCCCTGGTTAGGATTGACATCTCCTCCGTTTTCTTGTGATTAGAGGAACTGTTGAATGTCCTATGTACCATGAAGGGGAACAGCACCAAGCTCTGTCTGTGATTGAATGGCAGTGGAGGGTGTTCCTGCAGTGGTTATTGGGTAGTTGAATGTCCTCTCTGTTGTAAGTTGCGATCAGCAGAAGACCCACTCGTTGTGACTGAAGGAAGCAGACTATAATCCCACTGTCACTACCAGATGGTGTCACCCACGTCTTCTATGCTGTGAATGGAGGCAGAGGAAGGTTTTTACTCTGTAAATGAAGGACAGCAGAATGTGCTTGCTCTGTGACACAGGGACAGCGCAAAACAATCTCCCCTGTGATTAGGGGACAGGGGAATGTACTCTCACTGTGTCTGGAGGACAGAGGAAAACCTTGTCTACTCTTGATGGGGGAGAGTAGTAAGTTTTTCTACTGTGATCGGATGAGAGGCGAATTAGCCTACACTGTGGGTACAGGCTATGGAATACTCTTACCACTGTGATTGAAGGATAGTGACATTTGCTAACAATCTGTCATTAGGCTAATGGAGACAAGTTACTTTGTGATCTGTGAGGCAAACACCTCCCTCACTGAATCACAAAGCACAATCTATTTCTCAGCCTCTCTCTCAATTTGTTGTGAGTGCTGTTTTCCCATGTTGTGTCTGCTCTTGTACTGTCAAGTGGCAAATACCATTGCGAACCCCATGCAACGCAAGGGAAGAACAACGCAGATCAAACCAGATCACACATGTCTTGTCATGTACACATTCTCTATTTTTGTGGGTTAGGACTCACAGCGCACTTGGGCAGCATTGTTACGTAGGCATAGTTCCACAGGAGAACACTGCCATCCAGAACCATGTTTAAGAGTTTGCTGAGTGCAGGAGTAAAGACAACTGTGTTGAGTTGTCTAGATCCAAAATGGTACATAGGCTCACAAAAGGTGAACAAGCCCACAAAGTTGCATAGGCTCAAAAAGGCACATAGGCCCCCACAGTGCATAGTTTGAAATGTTTATATTGCATAAAAGTAAAAACGTTCTCATAAGAGTGCCGTGTGGGTGGCTCGCTGTGTGGGTGGCTCGCTGTGTGTGTGTGGGGGCTTGCTGTGTGTGTGTGTGTGTGGCTCTCTGTATGTGTCTATGGGGCTCGCTGTGTGTTTGTGTGTGGGGGCTCTCTGTGTGGGGGGCTCTCTGTGTGGGGGCTCTCTGTGTGGGGGGCTCTCTGTGTGTGTGTGGGGCTCTCTGTGTGTGTGGGGGGCTCTGTGTGTGTGTGTGGGGCTCTGTGTGTGTGGGGGGCTCTCTGTGTGTGTGGCTCTTTGTCCGTGAACACTCTCTACTACTCTCTAATGCTAACCTACTGCCATTGTAAATGAATACCATTTATTTGTTTTTTTTTTTAAAATGAAAAAAAATGTCATGAGCAATGCCAATAGCTCTACCTTAAATAATGCCGAGACCATTGCATTGTAAATGCTTGTTTCTGTTTGTGCTGCATTTTGCAGCACACATAGAAAGAGACAAAAGCCTCAGGGTATTGTTTTTGTGCAGGAAGGTCCACCTTCCTGCCCAAAAACAATCCAGCATGCACCATGGTGCAAGGCTGCCTGCATTGGCACTCACCAGACCATGGTGCGCCCCGTGCAGGGGAAAGGAGAGAAATGTGTCACACTTTCCCTGTCACACAACGTAGCAAGGTGAATTGGTCCGCTGCGAGTTTTCTTGTAAAAATGCCCCTATGTTTTTTCAAATGTGAGGACATCATTGAGATGACCGATGATCCAATTGATGATGCTGTTTGTGAACTCATCAGTGATTGTGAGATTGTAATGACTAGATATTGGCAGTAGGTAAGGCACGGTTTGTACAGCTTACCACAACTGAAAAATTCCAATTGGTTTTATCTTTTACAATGTAATCACAACCTCACTTTCACTTTGTGTTTTTTAAGTGTAATTTAGGATGTCATCACTGATGTCCTGAGTAAGGTAATGAGTAGTGAGTGGCAGTGTAGTCACTTGTGGATCAATGGCTTGCTGTAACTGTCAAATGTTTTTTTGTGGATGTTTTACAATGCAAACATAGCATCATGGTGGCTGTGTTTTTAATGACCTTGCTGGGATTTTTTTTAACAAAGGTAGGTTCTAGAGGTGGCCTACATATTCATTACAAAAAAAGTTGATTTGTTAAAAACAACCATAAAGGGGGCATGGTCTGGCGACGATGAAAGATGGCCGCTTGATTCCGGGTCCCATCGCCATTATGATCCCTGGACGGCGGCTTGACAGCTTCCTGGTGATTTGCCTTGGCTTGGGCCTTGATATATTTGGTGCTAAGGCAGCATGGAGTGGAGTGGTGTTGGACTCGCTGGCATCAGATTACCCAGGCACTGTTTTCTCTGGATAAGCTGCTGGGGATCCTCTGGCCTGAAGATGGAGGTTTGCGATGTGTGTGTGGTGCCGCTGCTTCGACTCGGTGAGGTGCACACACCAGGCGCGTGGATTAGCTTCTGCCCTGGAACTGTGCTCCGCTCCTCTTTTCCCGCATTTTAGAAGAAGCAGTGACCTGGTTTGGCTTCTTCCTCTGCTACGGAATGACTTTCTGGCTACCTCCATTTGTCGAAGCTCCTGAGGTAAAACAAGATGGAGGCCATAAACATGTGCATGGAGCAGTTGTGACAGTTGATGAAATATTTGCGCTAAGACGCCAAGCATTATTGCAACCTTTAAGCTCCTTCTGCTACATAGTGAAGTGTAGTGTTTCGGACTGGCTATTCTTGCGACTGGAGAGCTTGTGTTTTGGCCAGGCTTTAGGGGACTTCCTAATTACCTCAGGCCCTTACCGTGATTTTTTACAACTTCTTCTATCTCACTACAACCACTTGTCACTTGTCATGCCCACATATACAATCAAGGACCTCTGCTCCATTAAAATATATTGAAAATACGTATTTTCACTACTAATAAGGCCTGCATGCAAAAGTTCTATGCTTTATCTCTGGAGAGATAGTCTATACTTACACTACCACAAAGATCACAAGCACGTACAACATAATTGACTGGGGTGGGTTTATTGAATCTGGGATTGCTTCCTATGATTTTAGCTTAATGGTGACCTTTAACTATACAGAGTACACTGTTAATTATTGACCATGACGAATGTAGGGGTCTGGTGCTACAGCTTTTATCTCTCTTTCCTGCTGACATGATATCTATTTGCAAATAGTAAAAGTGTTCATGAGGGTTTTGATTACCTTCCCCTCTGCAAGGGTCCTCTTGTTGGGATTTGCCCTAGACGGAAACAAACAAGAAGAGCTTACGACCAAAAGACTGTGTCACATTTTTAGAGATTAGTATTTTATTGCTGGCCCATACATTGACTATTCCTGAATGTTGCCTCCGTAGATGGTATGATCCTCATTGGTAAATTTATTTGGTAAAAAAGATAGCCATAAGGAAACAACTAAGAGTTAGATCACTGTCTGGTGAATCTACTTATTTGGGCTTGAGGAATACTCTATTTCTTGCCCTATTTACGTATATCAACAATCACTTATCGCCCAATAAACCAGTTGTGCGATAGCACTTACGCATCCAAAAATGTGCACAGAAGATCCGGTGATGCCTTCTGGCAAGGCATCTAATAACCCTGCTAGACAACTTCTCTTTTAAGAAGCTTTAAACCAGGGCTGTCCCACTTCAGACTTAAAGAGAACCATTTTCTCGATTCAGATATAATCTATTTCTATGATGGCAACCTCGACAGACTCTACCATGGAACGGATACTCCAGGAAATCTCCGCTTTGGGTCGATGATTGGAGGGCATGGAGACCTTTATAGCCACCCTCATGTCGGAGACTAAGTCTATTTGTACAGACATTGATGAATGGTCTGAAAGCATGTATAGTAGTGGTGGAGAACTGTCTTGATGTTATACTAGAACGAGATCAAGAACTTCTCTTTCTCAAGAGCAAGATCATGGATCTGGAAGATAGAAGCCGTAACAATAACATTAGTTTTTTTGGCTTTCCGTAGAAAATAGAAGGTTTGGCCGCCCAATTTTTTCTTAGAGAAACTCTTCCAAAGCTCACAGGTCTTGCTTTCGATCCACCATTGGAGATGAAGAGAGTTCATAGTATTGTATTACTCAACACAAGAAAAATATACAGCCGCACCCGCTCATCATCTGCTTACTTTGCCATGAACAGGCCTGTCAATTGATCATTGCGGCTCATGCTCTACAATTGAAGGTCATGAGATTATAATGGCAGCAGATTTTTTTAAAGAAACTAATGACCGTCGCAAAGCTTTTCTTTCTCTAAGACCCCGACTGCGGCAGCTTGCTATCAAATATGGCCTTTTTGAGCCTGCATGTCTGTGGATTATTAAGGATGGTATATCCAAATAGTTCTTTATTCCATAGGACCTTTGCCATTTTTGGGATAATCTTTCTCCTCAAAATATGGAATGTACTGCATCTTTACCAGAGTTTGGATCCCAAATCCAAACATTGAACTCTACGATACCCTCAGGTGTGTCTCGACTTAACTGAGGCTGGTCCCAGAGTAGAGGGCAAAACCCATATCGATCTGTTTGCCCCCGGGGAGATTGACCACAGAACCTTCAAGCAGTGGCTGACCTTACACAGAAAAAAGGCAGGCACAAATCATGCTCTCCTCTAAAGCCTCCTTCATCAGAGGAGGGTGTGTCCTGATCTGGACTGATTGATTGACCGCCCTACTCTAATGAGAAATTGAAGTTTGCTGTCTTCATACCCACTCAAGATGATGATTATTAAAATAAAGGGCACTTTAGGCAGTGGCAGCCTCCATATAGGAAAGACATTGAGACAAAACACAATCTCCTCCAATGACCCCTCCCCTTCATTCGAGGATGGTTTGTTCAGTACTCTGGTTGAGTATTTTATCTTCCTACATTTCTGAGTTGATGGAAGTTTACTGCCCTTCTGCCTGCTGAAGACGATGACTGAACATTTTCTCACTTTGTTATGCATTACTTGCTTTATAATGTTCCTATTTTATCCTGTTTATCTTTCCAATATGTACTTATGATAATATTCTATTGTCCTCACAGCGTTTTCCAAACAAATTTGCTTTCACTTGTAGTATTACACATTGTATGGGACATGATTTAAGGTGGCTGATTATATATTCGAATTTCTGCTCACTTGTTATACACTACATGCTAAATAATGTTCTCCCTCTTTTGATCCCTTCGTGCACCCCCCTTTTTCTCTGTTTAGCAAGTATTTATGATTTATGATATTGATCTTGATGGTTGTATCCGTTTCGCCAGACTCTGTTTCTGTCTCATCCAGCGAGGACCCACTGTCCTTGGACAATTTTCCTGTACTTCTTAGAGACATCTCGCCGCAACATGTGGTTGTAAACACTGCCCCTCTACCCAATGAGGCGACCCCAAGTATTCATAGTACAGAACCAGACGTAATTAATGTGCCTTCTCTTCCAGCCAGGGAGCTTCTTAAAAAGAAGGGCAAGTTGCCCTATGTTTCCAAAGTTCAAGGTCCTCCTCCAGCCAAATGGAGAAGGGGGGTAGCTCAGAGGAGTAAGCTCAGTCATTGGGAGTTTGGCAAATCATTAAAATCTAATGTATCGGCTGTGTCTAAGGTCAAGGACTCAGAAATTTCTGTTGTAGTGCCACCGGCTTCTGAGGTATTAGTCACAGCCGATATAATGCCTGCTACCAACCCATCATGTGAATTGAGGCCAGCCCTATCCCCCTTAGAGAAAGTCTTATTGCCTGACTCCCCCTGTGATTCTATTGAGCACCTACTTAGGTCCTTCATGCACCCAATACTAGACATTCTGAAGAGGGTGGAACAACGGCTGGGGAACCTTGAGTCATTGTTTGTCGATAATGCCGGGGCAGGGCCTTCTTTGTCTATTGAAAGGCCAGTTCTTCCATCGACGGTCACAGTTCATGCTCAAATTGCTCCTGTCCCGTCTCCGGCTTCTCCCAAGGGCCCTACTAAGGGCATTACCAAAATTAATAAACCCCCTGTCAATTCCCATTCGGGAGTATTAGCAACTCAGCAATCTGTCCAACAGGTCCCCTTGGTGTCAGCAGCCAAATCAGCTGCATTGGTTGCTAGAGAATCCCAGAAGGGTGGGGGAAATCCAACTACCCCGAATAAGCGAGTGGGTCGGGGAAGGTTGAGTCGACCTACTAATGACAAACTGCAGGGCCCTAATGTTGTTGAACTGCCTCCCGACGCTGTGCCTTTTGTGGTCGTGCTCACAGGAGTCCCAACCCTGGAGGCAGGCAAAAGGGAGGGGTACTCCCAGTTAAAAAATAAAACACTGCACTGGCTTGGACTAAACAGACCACTCCCTTATTATGTTAATGGAGAGATTGTTCATGTCAGGCGTCTCTCCTGGTTGGGCAGTAGGGAGAAAAATTTGAAGGGAGATCTTATTGTAATAAACTTTAGAGACCCAGAGGCAGTCAGACTTATATTGAATGGGTCCACGGGGAATCTGAGCAGTGCTATAGTCCCATATGACTTAACTTTCTTTTACCCAAGATCCCTTGTGACCCCCCCCCTTCTATTCGGGAGGATTAGCTGACATGCAGCCTGACAGGTATATGCAACCTAATAATAGTTACACGGGGCAAGTTCTTAGACCTTTGCCCACAAGGAACGATCTTGGGTGGAGTACAGTGCCTGTTAGAAGCTATAGTATGCCTCCAGGGAGGTTGGACCACTTACATGGGAACAGGAGAATGGATCATTTGATTCCATTTACCCCGTTAGAAACATCTAACAGATTTAACATTTTCTCCTGCTTCGATGGGTGTGATTGACAGCCGGGGTACTCTGTCGATAGTCCACCGGGTACGGTGACTCCAACATCAATCTCTTTATTACATCCAGCATACGAGAGCCCTTTGTCTGCACAAATCGCAGAGCTTAAAACTGTACTCCCTTCTGCTGACTACTGTTCTTTTTTAGTGGGATCTGAACAGGGGATATCTGTTGGTTCTAATGTTGATAAAGCTACCCTTGGTGAATCATTATTTTCAGTCTTGCCTGTAAGTTCCCTACCTTCTTGCATTTATGCTAGCCCAACTCTTTGTCCACCCTGCCTAGCCATATCTAGCCTGGCAGGAGTTGGGAAGGGGGTAACTGATCTGTGTTTACCGATGTTACGGATATGCTCGTGGAATATTGCTGGCCTTGAATCAAAGCTTGATCTGCCCGACTGGGGGTCCTTCATAGACCATTCTGATATTTGGACATTTCAGGAAACTTGGGCTACCCGGCCTATTTTTTGCGCTGGTTTTCTGAATTTTTCTAGACCAGCTGTGAAGGGTGCAAGGGGCAGACCAGTGGGTGGTCTAGCAATTTGGGTCCGCCAGCATGTGGGAGTATCAGTGGAGGAGCTCCCGCTGGATAACCCCGATATGCTGGCCATACGGGTTGGATCGCCTTCTGGACTGACTATGGTGATTGTAAATATCTATATGCGGGGTATCCAAGGGGGAAAATGTTCTCCTGTTGCCCTGGTGTTGGAGGGTCTCTTAAGCTCACTGCCGGTGAATACTAATAGGGTGGTATTGGGGGACTTCAATACCTGCTTTGAACCTATGGGGCTGGATGATGGTATGCTCACCGAAGATGAGGATTCTTTATGGGGCATTCCGGGTTTGGAATTACAACCTATTAAGAAATGGTCCCAATCAGCCATATTTTTAAAGGGTCTATGCTTGAATCAGGGAATGCGTGCAGTCAATGGGCGTCTGAAGTCCGATAGGATGGGGGCAATGACCTACGATAAGGGCAGATCTGGTTCCCGTATTGATTATATCCTGGTGAATGTGGAAATGTGGCCCAGTCTGCTGGATATGGTGGTAGTAAATAGAGCCGAGAGTGATCACAACCCCCTGGTTCTATCGTTCAAAGAAGGTTCCTTTGCAGAGCCCTCGGTGGCAGAGGCGTCCCTGCCGCAGGTCTTACTATCCAATAACGAAAGAAGGGTCAGCTGGCCTAAAATAGCCCTGGATGAGGAGGTTCTGTCAAGGATTAGAACCATGCTGAGGGATACAATGATTCAAATCAGCGGGTTCAGCCAAGAGTCGGCCTTTCTGGATAACATCACCACACTACATAGGGATCTTTTTTTAAATCTCAAAACTCTTTTTATTAAATCCATTGGCCCTAGAAGAAATAAGCTGAAGCCCTTAACCTGGTTTGATAGTGCATGCAGGGAGTCACAAAAGGCGCTGCATGCGGCTTTAAAGTCAAGAGATCAGAGCCTAATCCGCAGCTGCAGGGCCACCTACAAAGCAGTGCAGGCCACAGCTAAGAAGAACTGGGACGAGACCCGTTGGAAGGAATTGTTGGAGGCTTGCCAGAGTAATAACATGATTAAATTCTGGCGGCAGCTTAAATGGGGCAATCGCCCACAGGATAGATCCCCCTCAAATTGTGTTGAGCCAAGGGAATGGGTCGAATACTATGGGAATCAATTCAAAGCAAATGTCACTAGTTCTGCAATTTTGTTGCCCATTACTTCCAACGAAGCCTTGGTTTTTACGCCTGCTGAAGTGAGGGCAGTGCTAAGGGTTATCCCGGGGGGTAAAGCACCAGGACCTGACTGCATACCAGCTGATATGTTTAAGCAGGAACAGGACCTCTGGGTCCCATACATTGTTCTTTTGGCCAATGCCTTGGCAAGGGGCGCGAAAGTCCCCGATTCATGGCTGGGGGCGGAGATCCTCCCCATTCACAAGAAGGGTGATCGCTCAGTAACGGCTAATTATCGACCTATTAGCCTGATTGACGCTGTACAAAAGATTGTGGCTCGCCTTCTTCTGGGTAGGATCCAGACTTGGATCTCTGATCATGATGTTTTAAGTCCTCTTCAGGCGGGTTTTCGGCAACATATGGGAACTTTAGAGCAAGTTTTTAGATTCATGCTACTATATTGGAAGGTGGTCTATCTTGGGGGAGGTTTGTTGTTTGCGGCATTTGTGGACCTTAGGTCTGCGTTCGACCTAGTGCCCAGGACCAAGCTCTGGGAAGTCCTGCTGGATTTGGGCATGCCCAAAGAGCTGGTGGCGCTGCTGATTAATCTGCACTCAAACACGTATGCCAAAGAAAGATGGGGAGGTCCAGGGGAGGTCACTGGCAGCTTTAAAGTTGCTAAGGGGGTTAGACAAGGGTGTGTGTTGGCCCCCACCCTTTTTTTATGTTTATTAATGGGGTGACCAAGTATTTTTCTAATTATCCAACGGACGCGCCCTCCCTTGCTGGTAGGAAAATTCCCCTCCTTATGTTCGCGGACGACACTCTAATTATTTCAAAAACGAGGCAGGGCCTTCAGTCCGCACTGGCCCGTTTTGAGTGTTTCTACAGCGACCATGAGTTAGAAGTGAACGTCAACAAGACCAAATTTATGGTCCTGCGAGGTCCCAAGGCTGTGAAGGCTAAGGTGTTGATGAGTGGAGCCATTTTGGAACAAACGGAGGTTTTTACATACCTGGGTGTCACATTAAGTGAGAACTTGAGCTGGAAACCCCAATTGGATCTTATGACCTTGAAACATGCTCAACTTGGGGATGCCCTACTGAAGGAGCTCGCAAAATCCCTCACTAAACCCCTGGCACCGTTGGTAAAAATCTATGGCCAAGATAATTCCTGCAACTATTTATGGTGCTGAACTGTGGGTGTATATTGATCTATCCACTCTGAGGGTGGCTCAGAATAGGTTCCTCAGAATGGCAATTGGTCTCCCTCAATCAACACCTTCCTTACCCTTGCAGCTTGATTTAGGAGTTAAATCCATCGAGGACGTGGTACGGTATAGACCACTGGCGTTCTTGCGTCGTCTGTGGACTACACCCAAACTAACCCTGTTTGCTGAGGCTATCATTGAGGTGAGGGGGCTTGAAGGGTCCCATCGGGTTCCCTGGTTCTCTCATCTCAGGATGCTTTTAAAAAACTTGAGCCTGGAGGCATTGTGGGTTGATCCTGGACGTGCGACCTTTCCATCAAAAAAGGCACTTAAAGATATTTATTGGCACTGGATCGCTGAGAGGAGATCCGCTATGGTTGTCGGTCCTACCCTGTCAATTGAATTCTTGGTTGTAAAGGATGTCCCTAAATATGAAGCCTACTGGGACTTAATTACTAAGCCAAATGATCGCAAACTGTTTCACCAATTACGAGTAGGCTCGTTACCTGTGAGGGGGCTTACGCATTCCTGGTTAATTGGTGGTAGTGACAAGTGTCCTTTCTGTGTAACAGCAGTAGAGAATATTGAACATCTCTTCTTTTGCTGCCCTAAGTACTTGTTACCCAGAAAAGTTTGGCTTTTGCCAGTTTGCCGCCTACTAGGTACTAGATCTGCAGTGGCAGCGACTAGGATTCTTAAAACAGACACTTCCCCCCCTAGCGCCATTGGTGTAGCAAAATTTGTGAGTTGGGCTTGGTCAATTCGTACTCGCAACCTTGGCAAATGAAGTTCCCACTGTATATGTTTTTACAACTTTTAGCTCCAATGTAGCATTAATTTTATGTAGTAAGGGGTCTTTTTGTACATCATTGTCTAAAAATGTAATACTCTTCTTAACATGGTTTTAAAATGCAATGTATTTATTATCTCATATGTAAAAGTGTACGAACTGCTTTTTAATATGTACTTGTCTTTTATGATGCAAATCGAATAAAGACCTCTTGATTTGTAAATCGATATTATTTTTTAACTATGATAATATTTAACTTAGCTAAAATTAAACTATTTAACTATGGTAATATTTAACTGTCTCATTATTTAACTATTATATTATTTAATAGTTATAATACTTAACCATGACTATATTTAACATGTAATTGTCATTACTATGTTAGGCTTATTTGATAGTACTCTACATATGATAATTTCATATGACATAGACTTTCTTCTTTTTTTCCCTCCTTCCACTTCTTCTCTGATCTCCTCTTCCTCTTCCTTAATACTATACTTTTTATGATACTGCTTTCTCGACCCTTATACCGCTCCCTTCTACTTTTAAATCCGATCTTTTATACCATGGTTTGCATACTTGCACGCAAGTATTTATGATAATACTTAACTATGATACTATTCCACTGCGCTAATATTTAACTAATTAAGTATGGTAATATTTACTGTGTCAATATTTAACTGTTACATTATTTAATTGTCATAATACTTAACTATGATTATATTTAATATTTAATTGCCATTATTATGTTATGCAAAACGTGTTTGATTGTACTCTACATCTGCTACTTTCATATTTCATTTGACATAGACTTTCTTCTTTTTCTTCTCCTTCTCCTATTCTCCTCTTTTTTCACACTACACTTTTTGATACTTCTTTCCCCTATCCCTCCCCTTTTCTTCTACTTTTAAATTGGATCCTTATGCCATGATTCACTTACATTCTTATGCATTTTTATAATTTCAACCTTATTATTGTTAATATTGTTATATAGTCATGTCTTTTTCTATTTACTTTTTCGCGGGATGGGGCTTCTCCGGTGCATATACTCCAAAATGTTAGACCCGCAGAGAGCAGTCCTATACCCCTAGTACTGCATTATCTTTGTGTAGTACATCTACCCTTTCTCTCTTTTCATTTCTTTTTCTCTTTCATTTTTCTTTCAGTTTCTCTAGTGCATTGCATCTACTCCTTTTCACTTGTTCTCCTGTGTACTAACAAGTGACTCATTCTTACTCTCTCTCCTTGCCCGGAACTTGCTCACTCCCTTTCCATCCGCTCTTTTCCTTTGTATAAACGTTCCCCTTATTTCTTATTCTTATCCACCTTTTTTCCCTTGTATCTCTCCCTTCCCTGTGCAGCCTTTACCTCTATACTCAATTTTCTTCTTGACTCTCCTGTTTCCCTCAAAATGTAACACATTTTCCCTCCATTGGCTTTTCCTTAACAGCTAACCTCTTCTGTTTTTAACGCACACATGGCAGTGAACATTTCTTCTACTTCTCACTCATTACGCATTATCTTGTGGAATGTTCACGGTCTTACACATTTTATTAAATGTAAAAAAGTACTCTCATATCTACAAACTAAGAGAACTGATATTGGCCTTCTGCAAGAGAGTCGTTTGAATGCTTTAGAATCTTGTAAATTGCAGCGAGATTGGGTGGGAAAGTCATTCATTGTGGATTGATGACACAATCTCTTTCTAAGGAGTGTTATAGATTGGACAGATTTGTTAGCATGAGCTGAAAGCCATTTTGTATTTCTGGCAGCCATCTTGTTGCCATGTGCTGCCACGTGCTCGCCATGTACTCTGTCCTCCCTCAGTGTTGACTGCTCTTGTAATCGGCCTAGAAACAAACTATATTTAGCATCTTCCACCTTCGCACATGCTCATAAGGGCCTAGGTAGTAGAATGCACCTGCTTCTCTAGTATAACTGTCAGGCTATTTTTGCTGCTGTATGGAGAATTAACTCTCCTCCCACTTTGTTGAACAAGCAGATCTTGCATGCCCATCTTAGGCATTTTGCATGCTTACATGAGCCAGGACTGCCCCTTGGTCTTATGCTGACTATGTAACCCTAAGCATATATAAGGCCCCAGTTTTCTGTGCTCCTTGGACTGCCTCATTCAGTTGCTAAGACTTCTGTGTGACGTAGTCTCCCTCATTTGAGGTTAATAAAGATGTTACTATTATATTTCAGCTTCTGTGCCAATTTCTTCTTTTTTGGTTTAAAAGGACCAAGTATTAGTGGGACCCCTGACAAGGTTTCTATTTTCTACAAATGGTGCTCCAACGTGTACCTCTACAGAGAAGCGGCTATCTAAGGAGTGTTCTTGTCAGGAGACAGAAATCTACTGTGGAGGACAGGACAGGACTCTACTAAGGAGGTTCTCTGTGCACGGAGATTCTGGGGATTCTCTGTCTCTGCAGCCCAGTAGATTTTGATCTTCCACATGATGTCACTCCTGACTGAGAACCTTTTTGGCGTGAGTATTGTAAAAAAAAAGACCATTAGGTCATTCAGAACTTGGCTGTTAGAATTTGAACAACCATTTGTTTGGTAAGAGTCATTCTGCGGCACTTGCTCTTGGTTTTGATGCCTTGGATTGGTAAGGTAGTTTAGTAACACTTACTGTGGCTTAGATTTGCATTGGCCAACTTTTGATTAGTATGTATGTAATATGTAAATTGCAATTTATGTAGGCAGGTAATGAGGAGATTTTTCTCTATTTGAATTTGTTTGAATGGCGCAACGTACGAAGAGTACCTTAAGCGCTACTTTGGTTATAAAATGTTGTATATTTTGCAATATTTTCGGCATACCTGTTTCAAGCACACATCGAAGAATGTGTTGCTTTTTGGGGAACCATAGGGAGATGTGAATTAAATTAGCTGGCTCCCCTGAGGGAATAGCTAGATAGGTTTAGGTATACGAACATATTTCTTCCTTGTTAATTCTGTATCCCCATGGAATTAAAATATGACAAAAATACAAACAAGGATCCTTTTCTGCGCACGTTTATAAATGGAGATATGCAGAGCGATTTTTTGGTGTTCTGCCGGCCTCAGCTAGTGAATTGAGTGTGCTTTGGCTTCTTGGAAATAAAACAGTTTTTTGGGCTGTTTTTTTTGTGCAGTCCTTTGGAATACTATTGAGAAGCGTTTCTTGTAAATATGACTTACAACTAGTATTTACAAATGGTTTGGTTTAAGAACAGTCTGTGGGCTGTCCTTTGTTTCTGTCTTAAGTGTTGATCTGTGGGTTAAATGTGTGTTTAAATGTCTATGTGGTTTGTGGTTTTCACATTAGTGATACTTCTGTAAGTAAATAGCGATTGCGCTCTTTGTGTAAGGATTGCTAGCCTTAAGCGCGCTGTATTATGTAATTCTGAGTGTATGACCCCTTCTGTATATGTCTGGAATGAGCTCAATGTGTGTGTTTGTATTTTCTTGCTGTCATCAGTCTGTTATGCAAAATGTCATTTAATTAATATTAAATAAAAAATAAATAAAAATCCAGAAATGAACCATATGATATGCTAAATAGTTGCATGTTACTATTAAATTGATAAGAGTAAGCAACTATGCAAATGTACAAACTGCCAATGCTTAAAAGATCAAAATAGAATTCACATTGAATAGGAATAAAAAAGGCCTAAAAAACAAAATGAAATTGGTTGTTTTGCAATAAATAAACAATAAGATGTTACACCATTTTCCTTAGATACATTGTATTAGATATAAACAGGCAAACACATCATCTGAGTAAATGTTGCTGAACTAAACACATTTTATAGAACATGCATTGAAATGCCTCAGTTTTAAATAGACTGTCACAACAGCTGTGTTTTAACTGCTGAGCAGCAGCTGTTGTTTTGATTGTAGGCCAGGGAGAGACAGGGCTGTTGACTCAGCTAAGTGGAAACATGGTGTAAAATCCTGCATTTCAGACTGCTGTTTTAACCCCTTGTATGCTGATGACGAGCTGAGCTCGTCATGGCATACAGTGCTCGGGTGCTCATGACGAGCTCAGCTCGTCATGAGTCCCACCCACGGGGGGAGTGCTGGCGCTCCCCCCGTGGGCGCCCGATCTATTTCATTTGTACGGGGGAGGAAGGGGAAGACCTTCCCCTGCCTCCCCCGCACCCCCCACCCGCGTCATCAATGACGTCAGCGCGCGAGGCACACTGACGTCATTGGAGGTTCCCTTTCTCCTCCGACGCGCAGGGTAGCCATTTGCTTCCTGCGCGTGGGAGGAGAAAGAGATGAGTTTTGGGGCTGGGGAGGGGGGATTGAAACGAAAGAGGCATCGGGGGAAAGGAAAGGGTTTTCCTTTCCCTCGATGTCTCTTTCTGCACTCCTGCTGCATTTGCTTATCAAGTAGCCAAGGATAGGGCAAGGGTCGCTCCCCCTTTTGGGGGCACTTAATTTGGCTTTGTCTGCCCCCCTGGGGGCAGATTATTATTTTAAATAATTTATAGTCCAATGTTGGCAATGCGTAGGGGCCCCTTGGGCAAGGGTCACTCTCATTTGGGGGCCATTTTGCGAGGCCTATTAATTTTTGTTTGTTTTGGGGAGAGACCCCTTGGACAAGGGTCGCTCCCCTTTTGGGGGCAAGTAAAAAGGCTTTGCATGGCCCCCGGGGGGGCACATTTAATGTTATTGTAGGATGTGCTGGGGAGTGGCCCCTTTGGCAAGGGTCACTCCCCTTGGGGGCCATTTTAGGAAGCTCACATTTTTTGTTTTTGTTTTAGGGAGTGACCCCTTGGACAAGGGTTGCTCCCCTTTTGGGGGCAATTATGAAGGCCTTGTCTGCCCCCCGGGGGGGGGCAAATTTATTTTACATTTTAGGATATGCTGGGGAGTGGCCCCTTGGGCAAGGGTCACTCCCCTTGGGGGCCATTTTAGGACACCCACATTTTTTGTTTTTTTGTTTTGGGTAGTGACCCCTTAGGTAAGGGTCGCTACCCTTTTGGGGGCCATCCTTTTTGCTTTGTTTGCCCCCCTAAGGGGCAGATTTTAATTTGCTAAAATGTATGTGGCAGACAGTCCCAATTGAGTAAATCTAGTGGTGAGTGGCCCCTTGGGCAAGGGTCGCTCCCCTTTTTTGGTGCATATATTTTGCCCATGATTTTTTTCTGACCCTATGCTTCATGGGAACAGTCCTGCCCGAACTGCCAAGCCATATCTTACCTGGCCCGGAATCATCCATAATGGGACTGGTTACTGGCTAATCAGCCGTTGTCAGCCAGGTTAGCTTGAGTCCAGTGGCAAAGTGAGCAAGGGAGTGGGACCCACCTCTGCCAACTTAGGGCAATCAAAGTGCAAAGGGTCAGTCTGATTTATATTTGGCCATGTCTAACCTGGGTTGGTGAATTGAGCTAAATAATGATGATGGATTAAACCAAGATCAGTTGACTGGGGGTGAGTGTTAGATTTGCTCAAGGGCTCCGTCCATCATCCCCCTTTTGGTGTTGTCTTGAAGGGCAGTTTTGCTCGTTTTTTTATGGGTCACTAGGGCACCAGGGTTTATTTTTATGCTGGGGATCCGCCCCTTGGACATGGGTCGTTCCCCCTTTATGGGAGGATGATTGTGGCCTTTACTGCCTCTTTGAGTGGTAGAGTAGCAGAATGTGTTTAGTCCCATCTGTCCCCAAGGGGGGCAGAAGACACTGGACACCAGCGTTTTTTTAATTTTTGTTTTGGTGGGGGGTAGCCTCATGGGCAAGGGTTGCTACCCTTTTGATTTTATACTGTTAGGCCCACCTACCCCTTAGCTTGGCAGGTGGACTGGTGCTTTTTTTGAATATTTGAATCTAATTTTTTTTCTTCTTTTTAAATCAAGTGTAAAGCTTTTGCTTCCTGTTTGCGGTTTTGACAGTGGTTGTTCTGCAGTTTTGTGTAGTTGCATTTTTTAGGTAAGAAAAATTATTTTTGTTGTCTGTACTCCAAATGAGTTATATTGTAATGTATGTAAGTTTTTTTTTGTAAGCGGTGTCATAGTGGCATTTAGTTACTGTTTTGAGCATGACATTCTTTTGATGTGTTTTGCATTGTCTTATGTGTATTTTTGTTTTCTCTTTCTTTTTTAGTGGGATATTGTTGATCCATACTGTGTCTGCGCAGAGTACGTGGTGTTGAGTTTAGCTGCTTCAGGCAAGTGAGTGGTTTTGTTTTGCAGTGTATAGGTATTTTTGATAAAGGTGAATTTTGTTCATTGTTTATTTTACTTAGTGATTGTTGTTGTTGACTTGTTTGACAATTTACTTTTATTAGTAATCATTATGGCTAGCCGTAGAATGACTGCTCAGCAGGTGGTTGGTATGCTTCTTGAGTCTTCCTCTGAGCCGGATTATGACACTGTCAGTGCGTCTGAGGGAGAGGAGGGAGGGGAAGATTCTGGCAGTGAGGTTTCTCTCCACATGGAATCATCGGATGATGAAGGTACTCTCAGTGCAGATGAAGGGCCTGTGTTAGAGGAGGACATGGCTGTGCCAATGGTGCAAGAGGCAGCTGGATTGCAGCCTGAGGCTGCTAGTCTTCCTAAGTGTTGGACTCTGGGTTGATCCTAACATGGTGCAGACGGTGTTGCCTGCCGTTAGCGGGGATGCAGGGTGTAGAGTGGATTGTGAAAACCTTTTGCCTATACAGTATTTTTAGTTATTTATGGATGATGTGTTTTTGGGTGAGATTGTTGAGCAGACTAATTTGTATGCTGAACAGTTTTTGAGGGTCAACAGTGACAAACTTAGGCCCCATTCTAGAGCTACCCGGTGGACTCCCACAAATCTGGAAGAGCTGAAGAAGTTTTTGGGATTGACTTTAATGGGTTTGTTAAAGAAGACGAACCTGGCTTCATATTGGTCTACCAGTCCCTTGATGGCAACAGCCATATTTCCAGCTGTTATGACCCGTGATCGGTATTTACTTTTGCTACGCATGTTGCATTTTGTGGATAATTCTTTTGTGTTGCCACGTAGTCACCCTGACTTTGACCGTCTTTTTAAGATTCGGCCTGTTCTTGATCACTTTGTTGATCGATTTTCAGAGATTTACATTCCTGGGAAAGAAATTTCTATTGATGAGTCTTTGGTTTTCTTCAAGGGTCGTTTGGTTTTTAGGCAGTACATCCCTAGCAAGAGGGCACACTATGGAATTAAACTGTATATGTTGTCTGAGAGTAAGACAGGGTATGTTTTTAATTTTCGTGTGTACACTGGTAGAGATTCCACTATTGACCCCCCTGGTTGTCCGTCCACTTTTGGAGTGTCAGAGAAAATTGTGTGGAATCTTGCTAGAAGACTGTTCAACAGAGGCCACCATTTGTACCTTGATAACTTCTACACTGCTGTGCAATTGTTTAAGGAATTGTTTAAAGTGGACACTTTTGCATGTGGCACAATCCGCTCTAACCGCAAAGGTTTTCCAAAGGAGCTTGTTTGCAAGAAACTTCAGAGGGGTCAGTGCAGTTCCTTACGTTGTAGCGAACTACTAGCTGTGAAATATGTGGACAGGAGGGATGTGTACATGCTGAGGACCATCCATGATGAGAGTACTTCACCTCTGCCAGTTTGGGGTCAGGTTGCTGAAGTGCACAAACCTGTGTGCATTCTGGACTACAATAAGCACATGGGTGGTGTTGACAGAATAGATCAGAGGTTGGAAACTTACACTGCTATTAGGAAGGCTTATGTTTGGTATAAGAAGTTGGCCATCCATTTTTCAACTTAGCAACTTTCAATGCTTTTATTGTGTTCAAGGAGTGTTCTCCTGGGTCAAAGTTGACATTTCTTCAGTTTCAGCACTCTGTGATATCTAGCCTTGTTGTTGTGGAGCAAGTAAGTGTTCCTAGATTTGGAGTGGTAGAGGATGTGGCTCGATTGAAAGATCGATTCATAAAGGGGGTGGTGATGGACAGAGCATCTAAATTAAGCAGAACACTCCTACCCAGTCAAAAGATCAGGGCTTGATCCATCACCGTTTTTAGCTCACTGCACTATCCCAGTTCAGAACCTGGCTACATGCAAATTAGTCTGTCCCTGGCCCAGTGCATCATGGGAACAGGGCAGACCAAACTACCAAGCCAATTCTTTACTGGAAAGGAAACAAGCTTCCGGGGACCGGTTTCTGGCATTACAGCCGTATTCGGCCCAGCTTGCTTGAATCCTGATGGTGCAGTGAGCAAGGGACTCATGTCTGAGCATACCCTTCCACTCCTATAGTGGCCAAAACGATTCATAAAGGGGGTGGTGATGGACAGAGCATCTGAATTAAGCAGAACACTCCTACCCAGTCAAAAGATCAGGGCTTGATCCATCACCGTTTTTTAGCTCACTGCACCATCCCAGTTCAGAACCTGGCTACATGCAAATTAGTCTATCCCTGGCCCAGTGCATCATGGGAACAGGGCAGACCAAACTACCAAGCCAATTCTTTACTGGAAAGGAAACAAGCTTCCGGGGACCGGTTTCTGGCATTACAGCCGTCTTCGTCCCGGCTTGCTTGAATCCTGATGGTGCAGTGAGCAAGGGACTCATGTCTGAGCATACCCTTCCACTCCTATAGTGGCCAAAACGATTCATAAAGGGGGTGGTGATGGACAGAGCATCTGAATTAAGCAGAACACTCCTACCCAGTCAAAAGATCAGGGCTTGATCCATCACCGTTTTTTAGCTCACTGCACCATCCCAGTTCAGAACCTGGCTACATGCAAATTAGTCTGTCCCTGGCCCAGTGCATCATGGGAACAGGGCAGACCAAACTACCAAGCCAATTCTTTACTGGAAAGGAAACAAGCTTCCGGGGACCGGTTTCTGGCATTACAGCCGTCTTCGGCCCGGCTTGCTTGAATCCTGATGGTGCAGTGAGCAAGGGACTCATGTCTGAGCATACCCTTCCACTCCTATAGTGGCCAAAACGATTCATAAAGGGGGTGGTGATGGACAGAGCATCTGAATTAAGCAGAACACTCCTACCCAGTCAAAAGATCAGGGCTTGATCCATCACCGTTTTTTAGCTCACTGCACCATCCCAGTTCAGAACCTGGCTACATGCAAATTAGTCTGTCCCTGGCCCAGTGCATCATGGGAACAGGGCAGACCAAACTACCAAGCCAATTCTTTACTGGAAAGGAAACAAGCTTCCGGGGACCGGTTTCTGGCATTACAGCCGTCTTCGGCCCGGCTTGCTTGAATCCTGATGGTGCAGTGAGCAAGGGACTCATGTCTGAGCATACCCTTCCACTCCTATAGTGGCCAAAGCGATTCATAAAGGGGGTGGTGATGGACAGAGCATCTGAATTAAGCAGAACACTCCTACCCAGTCAAAAGATCAGGGCTTGATCCATCACCGTTTTTTAGCTCACTGCACCATCCCAGTTCAGAACCTGGCTACATGCAAATTAGTCTGTCCATGGCCCAGTGCATCATGGGAACAGGGCAGACCAAACTACCAAGCCAATTCTTTACTGGAAAGGAAACAAGCTTCCGGGGACCGGTTTCTGGCATTACAGCCGTCTTCGGCCCGGCTTGCTTGAATCCTGATGGTGCAGTGAGCAAGGGACTCATGTCTGAGCATACCCTTCCACTCCTATAGTGGCCAAAGCGATTCATAAAGGGGGTGGTGATGTACAGAGCATCTGAATTAAGCAGAACACTCCTACCCAGTCAAAAGATCAGGGCTTGATCCATCACCGTTTTTTAGCTCACTGCACCATCCCAGTTCAGAACCTGGCTACATGCAAATTAGTCTGTCCCTGGCCCAGTGCATCATGGGAACAGGGCAGACCAAACTACTAAGCCAATTCTTTACTGGAAAGGAAACAAGCTTCCGGGGACCGGTTTCTGGCATTACAGCCGTCTTCGGCCCGGCTTGCTTGAATCCTGATGGTGCAGTGAGCAAGGGACTCATGTCTGAGCATACCCTTCCACTCCTATAGTGGCCAAAACGATTCATAAAGGGGGTGGTGATGGACAGAGCATCTGAATTAAGCAGAACACTCCTACCCAGTCAAAAGATCAGGGCTTGATCCATCACCGTTTTTTAGCTCACTGCACCATCCAAGTTCAGAACCTGGCTACATGCAAATTAGTCTGTCCCTGGCCCAGTGCATCATGGGAACAGGGCAAACCAAACTACCAAGCCAATTCTTTACTGGAAAGGAAACAAGCTTCCGGGGACCGGTTTCTGGCATTACAGCCGTCTTCGGCCCGGCTTGCTTGAATCCTGATGGTGCAGTGAGCAAGGGACTCATGTCTGAGCATACCCTTCCACTCCTATAGTGGCCAAAACGATTCATAAAGGGGGTGGTGATGGACAGAGCATCTGAATTAAGCAGAACACTCCTACCCAGTCAAAAGATCAGGGCTTGATCCATCACCGTTTTTTAGCTCACTGCACCATCCCAGTTCAGAACCTGGCTACATGCAAATTGGTCTGTCCCTGGCCCAGTGCATCATGGGAACAGGGCAGACCAAACTACCAAGCCAATTCTTTACTGGAAAGGAAACAAGCTTCCGGGGACCGGTTTCTGGCATTACAGCCGTCTTCGGCTTGGCTTGCTTGAATCCTGATAGTGCAGTGAGCAAGGGACTCATGTCTGAGCATACCCTTCCACTTCTATAGTGGCCAAAATGATTCATAAAGGGGGTGGTGATGGACAGAGCATCTGAATTAGGCAGAACACTCCTACCCAGTCAAAAGATCAGGGCTTGATCCATCACCGTTTTTTAGCTCACTGCACCATCCCAGTTCAGAACCTGGCTACATGCAAATTAGTCTGTCCCTGGCCCAGTGCATCATGGGAACAGGGCAGACCAAACTACCAAGCCAATTCTTTACTGGAAAGGAAACAAGCTTCCGGGGACCAGTTTCTGGCATTACAGCCGTCTTCGGCCCGGCTTGCTTGAATCCTGATGGTGCAGTGAGCAAGGGACTCATGTCTGAGCATACCCTTCCACTCCTATAGTGGCCAAAACGATTCATAAAGGGGGTGGTGATGGACAGAGCATCTGAATTAAGCAGAACACTCCTACCCAGTCAAAAGATCAGGGCTTGATCCATCACCATTTTTAGCTCACTGCACCATCCCAGTTCAGAACCTGGCTACATGCAAATTAGTCTGTCCCTGGCCCAGTGCATCATGGGAACAGGGCAGACCAAACTACCAAGCCAATTCTTTACTGGAAAGGAAACAAGCTTCCGGGGACCGGTTTCTGGCATTACAGCCGTCTTCGGCCCGGCTTGCTTGAATCCTGATGGTGCAGTGAGCAAGGGACTCATGTCTGAGCATACCCTTCCACTCCTATAGTGGCCAAAACGATTCATCACCACCCCCTTTTCTGAATCGATTGAAAGATCGCTACTTTCCTGATTACATTCCACCCACATCTACAAAAGACTTTCCCACTAGGAGATGTAGAGTCTGTTGGCAAAGAGGTTTGCGGAAGGAGACTCGTCTTTACTGCCTCGGGTGTCCTTCTAACCCTGGGCTGTGTGTGCCTGCTTGTTATAGAGGTACCACACACAAAATAATTTTTGGGAGTATCCATGAGTGGTAAAATGTACTGCCTGGTCTCTGTTTTTTAAATAATTTGTATTCTTTTTTATGGTTGGCATTTGTGCAATGTATTTAGTTACAGATTTTGTGTTACTAGATTTTTATCTATTTGCAAATATTTTGTTTGTTTTGTTAAAAAAAATTCAAAATGTGATGGCGGTGTGCGTAGGCTGGCGCTTGGCTGGCGGAGTGGTGCTTGGCTGGTGGTGTGCGTGGAGTGGTGCTTGGCTGTTGGTGTGCATGGAGTGGCTTTTGGCTGGAGGTGTGCGTGTAGTGGTGTTTGGCTGGCGGTGTGCGTGGAGTGACGCTTGACTGGCGGTGTGCGTGGAGTGGTGTTTGGCTGGAGGTGTGCGTGGAGTGGTATTTGGCTGGCGGTGTGTGGGGAGTGGCTTTTGGCTGGAGGTGTGCGTGGAGTGGTGCTTGGCTGTCGGTGTGCGTGGAGTGGTGCTTGGCTGGAGGTGTGCGTGGAGTGATGCTTGGCTGGCGGTATGCGTGGAGTGACCCTTGGCTGGCGGCGTGCGTGGAGTGGTGTTTGGCTGGAGGTGTGCGTGGAGTGGTATTTGGCTGGCGGTGTGTGTGGAGTGGCGCTTGGCTGGCCATGTGCGTGGAGTGGTGCTTGGCTGGTCGTGTGCGTGGAGTGGCACTTGGCTGGTGGTGTGCGTGGAGTGGTACTTGGCTGTTGGTGTGCGTGGAGTGGTGCCTGGCTGGCGGTGTGCATGTCCTGGTGCTTGGATGGTGGTGTGGGTAGGCTGGCGCTCGGCTGGTGGTGTTTGAGTAGTTACTTTCTGTTGGTCACTACACACACTGCTAGTTGAGTGACACTCCATGCAGTCCATCATTTTGTGTAGTTGCAGTGTCAGGAATGTGGGCGTGTGAAAGTGATGGGCCTATGAATGGCGCTGTCTGCTGGTGTGAGTGTTGTAATGTTATGGGTCCACGGCTGGCAGTGTGAATGTTTTGTATGTGTCACACGTATGAAAGGTGTATGAATTGCCTGGAAAAGAGGTTGGTGCCTTGACGTGGCTTTACAGCTCACGAGCTGTGAGTCAGTGGTTCAGTTTCTCATACTTTCAATTATTCGTAGTGCATTTCATTTTTGTGAAATAACTTGCGAATACAATTGTATGTACTGAATCATCACTCACCCTTGTGCCAAATCCAACCAGTATGTGTGTGTGCTTGCGGATTAGATGGCTGTGCAGTAATATTTGTCTTTTTTCTCATTCTGCAGTAGGATGTACCTTGTCCCTTTTTGTGAATGTTGTAATGTGTTGCTTTTCCTTCCGGATGGTGTCAATGGTCTGGTGTGTATCGGGTATGAAAGGTGTGCGAATGGCCTGATAAATGGTTGGTGCCTTGTCGTGGCTTTACAGCTCACGAGTTGCAAGTCACTGGTTTGGTTTGTATGCATTTATTTATTGACAGAGCATTTCATTTCGTTGAAATAACTTGTTAATAATATTTTATGTACTGATCACTCGCCCTCGTGTCAAATCCAACCTGTATGTGTGTGTCTTTGAGGAATAGATAGCTGTGCTGGAATGTTTGTCTTTTGAGTAACTCTGTTAAGGTGTACATTACAGCTATAAATAACTTACTAAATGTAGATATTATTGTTAAACCATGGGAGTATATGGTCATGTCTTTCTTCGGAATTCTAAGGTTATTTTTTATCCACAATGTCCTGCAATCTTGAAAATGTCTGTCACAATTTCCATGCAATATTGTTCCAAGAATCTCACGCTCTCGAATTGAAAACTTAATTCAGTCAAAACAATTTGGTTTTGCAAGGGGCTTCCCATGAGTTTTTGGCCCGGAGCTCGGCGGCCATCTAGGGAAACCTATCTAACCCACACATTTCTGGAAACTAGACACCCGGGGGACTCCAGTGAGGTATGGCTTGCATGGGTCCCTCATCATTCTCCTACCCAGAATCCACTGCAAAGCTCAATTTTTATAAAACAGATTGCTTTTTTCTCACATTTCTATGTGGTGAAGATGTGGAATCTGCTTGGATCCTCAAATATCCTCCCAACCAGCATTCCCCCTGTCCTCCCGTTGAAAATGGTACCTCACTTGTGTGGGTAGGCATAGTGGCTGCAACTGGAAAAGGCCCAAATCGTACGGTGGAGGCTTAAAAATTACCTTCAGAAAAACTACCTTATTTTTTGGGGGGGGCACCTGAGTTTTTGGCCCGGGGATCGGTGGCCATCTTTGGAAACTACCAAACACAAACAGTTCTGAAAACTAGACACCCGGTGGAGTCCAGGGAGGTATGGCATGCGTGGGTCCCCGAACGTTTTCCTACCCAGAATTCCCTGCAAACCTTAAAATTAGGTAAAATAAACACTTTTCCATACATTTTTGGGTGGGATCTGCGTGCCGGCACAAATGTCCTACCACCCTGCGTTCCCCTTGTTCTCCCGAGTAAAATGATACCTCACTTGTGTGAGTGGGCCAAATGCCTATGACTAGGATGGCCCCAAAACAGTAGAATTCTCTGTGCTTTATTTGTCAATTCCGAAAGCTCAATTTCTTAAAAATACATTTTTGGCCTGTTCTGCTTTGGCCCACCCACAAGTGAGGTATCATTTTACTCGGGAGAACAAGGGGAACGCTGGGTGGTAGGACATTTTTGCCAGCACGGAGATCCCACGCAAAAATGTATGGAAAAGTGTTTTTTTTTACCTAATTTTAAGGTTTGCAACGAATTCTGGGTAGGAATACGATGGGGGACCCACGCATGCCATACCTCCCTGGATTCCCCCAGGTGTCTAGTTTTCAGGACTGTTTGGGTTTGGTAGTTTCCAAAGTTTGCCGCCGAGCCACGGGCCAAAAACTCAGGTGCCCCCCCAACAATAAGGTAGTTTTGCTATAGGTTATTTTTAAGTCTCAACCGTATGATTTGGGCCTTTTCCTGTTGCAGCCACTATGTCTACCCATGCAAGTGAGGTGCCATTTTTATCGGGAGACCTGGGGGAACGCTGGGTGGGTGGAAGCTTGTTGATCCACGCAGATTCCAGAACTTTCCACCACAGAAATGTGAGGAAAATGCATTTTTTTGTCAATTCTTTAGCTTTGCAAGGGATTCTGGGTAACAGAACCTGGTGGGAGGCAGTTGAGTCGCCCCATCCTGAGTTCCCCATGGTGTCTAGTTTTAAAAAATGTATAGGTTTGCTAGATCTCCCTAGGTGCCGGCAGAGCTAGGGTTCAAAAACGAAAGGTAGGCACTTTTGAAAAAAAGGGCCCGTTTTCACTGCGAAATTGAGGTGCAACCACATTGCGTTTTGCACTGTTTCCTGTCGCAGGCACTAGGCAGACCCAGGCAAGTGAGGTACCATTTTTTTGGGAGACCTGGGGGAACGCGGAGTGGGTGGAAATTTGTTGATCCACGCAGATTCCAGAATTTTCCACCACAGAAATGTGAGGAAAATGCATTTTTTTGTCCATTTTTTAGCTTTGCAAGGGTTTCTGGGTAACAGAACCTGGTGGGAGGCAGTCGAGTTGCCCCATCATGTATTCCCCTGGGTGTCTAGTTTTCAAAAATGTATAGGTTTGCTAGGTTTCCCTAGGTGCCGGCAGAGCTAGGGTTCAAAAACTACAGGTAGGCACTTTGCCAAAAAAGGGCCAGTTTTGACTGCGAAATTGAGGTGCGACCACGTTGCGTTTTGCGCTGTTTTCTGTCGCAGGCACTAGGTAGACCCAGGCAAGTGAAGTACCATTTTTTTTGGGAGACCTGGGGGAACGTGGGGTGGGTAGAAATTTGTTGATCCACGCAGATTTCAGAACTTTCCACCACAGAAATGTGAGGAAAATGCATTTATTTTGTCAATTTTTTAGGTTTGCAAGGGATTCTGGGTAACAGAACCTGGTGGGAGGCAGTCGAGTCACACCATCATGAATTCCCCTGGATGTCTCGTTTTAAAAAATGTATAGGTTTGCTAGGTTTCCCTAGGTGCCAGCAGAGCTAGGGTTCAAAAACGAAAGGTAGGTACTTTGCCAAAAAAGGGCCTGTTTTCACTGCGAAATTGAGGTGCGACCACGTTGCGTTTTGCGCTGTCTCCTGTCGCAGGCACTAGGCAGACCCAGGCAAGTGAGGTACCATTTTTTTGGGAGACCTGGGGGAAAGCGGGATGGGTGGAAATTTGTTGATCCACGCAGATTCCAGAACTTTCCTCCACAGAAATGTGAGGAAAATGCATTTTTTTTGTCAATTTTTTATCTTTGTAAGGGATTCTGGGTAACAGAACCTGGTGAGAGGCAGTTTAGTCACCCCATCCTGAGTTCCCCTGGGTGGTCAGTTTTCAAAAATGTATAGGTTTGCTAGGTTTCCCTAGGTGCCGGCAGAGCTAGGGTTAAAAAACTACAGGTAGGCACTTTGCCAAAAAAGGGCCAGTTTTGACTGCAAAATTGAAGTGCGACCACGTTGATTTTTGCACTGGTTCCTGTCGCAGGCACTAGGCAGACCCAGGCAAGTGAGGTACCTTTTTTCTCGGGAGACCTGCGGGAACGCTGGGTGGGTGGAAATTTGTTGATCCACGCAGATATCAGAACTTTCCACCACAGAAATGTGAGGAAAATGATTTTTTTTGTCCATTTTTTAGCTTTGCAAGGGTTTCTGGGTAACAGAACCTGGTGGGAGGCAGTCGAGTTGCCCCATCATGTATTCCCCTGGGTGTCTAGTTTTCAAAAATGTATAGGTTTGCTAGGTTTCCCTAGGTGCCGGCAGAGCTAGGGTTCAAAAACTACAGGTAGGCACTTTGCCAAAAAAGGGCCAGTTTTGACTGCGAAATTGAGGTGCGACCACGTTGCGTTTTGCGCTGTTTTCTGTCGCAGGCACTAGGTAGACCCAGGCAAGTGAAGTACCATTTTTTTTGGGAGACCTGGGGGAACGCGGGGTGGGTAGAAATTTGTTGATCCACGCAGATTCCAGAACTTTCCACCACAGAAATGTGAGGAAAATGCATTTTTTTTGTCAATTTTTTAGGTTTGCAAGGGATTCTGGGTAACAGAACCTGGTGGGAGGCAGTCGAGTCACACCATCATGAATTCCCCTGGATGTCTCGTTTTAAAAAATGTATAGGTTTGCTAGGTTTCCCTAGGTGCCAGCAGAGCTAGGGTTCAAAAACGAAAGGTAGGTACTTTGCCAAAAAAGGGCCTGTTTTCACTGCGATATTGAGGTGCGACCACGTTGCGTTTTGCGCTGTCTCCTGTCGCAGTCACTAGGCAGACCCAGGCAAGTGAGGTACCATTTTTTTGGGAGACCTGGGGGAAAGCGGGATGGGTGGAAATTTGTTGATCCACGCAGATTCCAGAACTTTCCTCCACAGAAATGTGAGGAAAATGCATTTTTTTTGTCAATTTTTTATCTTTGTAAGGGATTCTGGGTAACAGAACCTGGTGAGAGGCAGTTTAGTCACCCCATCCTGAGTTCCCCTGGGTGGTCAGTTTTCAAAAATGTATAGGTTTGCTAGGTTTCCCTAGGTGCCGGCAGAGCTAGGGTTAAAAAACTACAGGTAGGCACTTTGCCAAAAAAGGGCCAGTTTTGACTGCAAAATTGAAGTGCGACCACGTTGATTTTTGCACTGGTTCCTGTCGCAGGCACTAGGCAGACCCAGGCAAGTGAGGTACCTTTTTTTCTCGGGAGACCTGCGGGAACGCTGGGTGGGTGGAAATTTGTTGATCCACGCAGATATCAGAACTTTCCACCACAGAAATGTGAGGAAAATGCGTTTTTTTGTCAATGTTTTAGCTTGCAAGGGATTCTGGGTAGCAGAACCTGGTGGGAGGCAGTCGAGTCACACCATCATGAATTTCCCTGGGTGTCTAGTTTTCAAAAATGTATAGGTTTGCTAGGTTTCCCTAGGTGCCGGCAGAGCTAGGGTTCAAAAACTACAGGTAGGCACTTTGCCAAAAAAGGGCCAGTTTTGACTGAGAAATTGAGGTGCGACCATGTAGAGTTTTGCGCCGTTTCCTGTTGCAGGGACTAGGCAAACCCAGGCAAGTGAGGTACCATTTTTCTCATGACATTGGGGAACGCGGGGTCGGTGGAAATTTGTTGATCCACGCAGATTCCAGAAACTTTCCACCACAGAAATGTGAGGAAAATGCTTTTTTTCCCAATGTTTTAGGTTTGCAAGGAATTCTGGGTAACAGAACCTGGTGGGAGGCAGTCGAGTCACCCCATTCTGAATTTCTCTGGGTGTCTAGTTTACAAAAATGTATAGGTTTGCTAGGTTCCCCTAGGTGCCGGCAGAGCTAGGGTGCAAAAACTGCAGCTAGGCACTTTGCCATAAAAGGGTCAATTTTTAACTGCAAAATTGAGGTGTGACCACGTTGCATTTGGACCATTTCCTGTCGCAGGCACAAGGCTGACCCACACAAGTGAGGTACCGTTTTTATCGGGAGACTTAGGGTAATTCAGATTTGTAAATCAACTGTTATTACCTATTGAGTGTTCTTGCATTTCTCACTTCCCAATGAAAGACATTGTGTAAAAAAAATCATTTTGAAAAATGACCAATAATTCTCATGCTAGTATGAGTGTTCCCAATTTTGAAATTGTACCCAATTCAGAAATACATAGGTGTCTTTCATACCAATTGTTCCATGTATACATTTTCCAAGAATAAGTGCTCTATACCCGGTAAATAATAAAATACCATTGCAAGTTGCTGCTCAGTTTTTGGCTCTGGGTTCGTCGGGTTCTTGGTGAAACTACAAGTCCTATATATCCCCACAACCAGGAAGGTCAAATGGATGTAACAGTATATTGCTTTCAAAGAGCTGTCAAAATTACAAGAAGTTACAGGTGAATACGTTGAGACAAAAGGCTGTTTTTTTCAACTAATTTTCAATTATTATAATATTTAACTGTTAGTTTCTATAGAGAAACCTTCATGGATTTAGACAAATGACCCATTTCTGAATTCCAAATTTTGTCTAATTGTCGAAAATGTATAGCTTTCCAGGATCCATTATTGCTTTCAAACTCATTTCAACATTAACTGGAAGGAGGTTGAAAGCTCTAAAAATAGCAAAAATAGGCTATGTCCCAGAAAAATGCCAAAACTGTGTGAAAAATGTTGGTTCTCTGACAAAAGACTGTCATTCCCTAAATGCTGAGAAAATGGAGATTTCAGCCCCACAAACCCTTTTTTGATAAAATTTGCAGGGAAAAACTCAGAGGCTTTCATTTGCAGCCCGTAATTTTTCTGAAAAAAAACAAGATTTTACTGTATTTTGCTTAATTTCTGGGACCCCTGCAAGGGATTCCACAAACCCTGGTCACCTTTAGAATCCACATCATGTTGGAAGAAAAGGACCCAAATTTGGCGTGGATACCTTATGTGGTCAAAAGGTTACAGGGGCCTAAGCGCGCACTACCCCAAGTCGCCAAAAAAAGGCTTAGCACAGGAGGGGAAAAGGCCTAGCAGCGAAGGGGTTAAACAGTTACAAAAATCTGGTTCATTATTTTAGATAACAGGAAAACATTTAAAGTAAGGATTTCCTTTTCTAAAGCCTTTTTATAAGCATATTCAGGGTTCTGATATTAAATAATTGTCCTTTTAAAAAAAAGTGGCGCAAAATGTTTCATGTTCCAAGTTAAGCTTCTGTGCTTAGGCTTATGAATGAATGTGTCTAAATATGATAGGCAAGGAATGAAGCTTGCTTTTCCTATGTGGAATTATCAAAATGATTGGTTTTATTAAAAAAAAATGTTTTGAAGGAGATGTTGTTTTATACATAAGAAACTCCTGTTAAATTAGCAGTTTTAGATTTTTCTGCTGCTCCTATAACATGAGCAGATTAGTACACAGGAATACACCAATGTAAGTATTTAGGGTATGTCTGTGTTGTTTTTCTCTTTTCCTCACAATTTAGTAAATCAATACAGAATTCCTTGGCTGCTTGGGTTTTAGTGATGTATTACTCGTGTCAGTTCACCAAAGAGTTTCTTTTATACTTGGTCCAGGCTGTTGTTTTTTTTTTTTTTACTATCTCATAGATAGATGAAAGTGATTCTTGGGTGCCTTGCTAATATATGGGGCGTCCCAAGACTAGGAAGTATTTTGAGACTATCCTCGCTGTTGATAGACTGTTTCTGTGCCTTGTCTAAAGACCTTTTGTTCTGTCCACCAATAGATATTTGCTGCCTTACAACCATTGCCAGAGGGGCCCGGACATCAGATTCAGCCTGGGGAGTCAGCGTCAGCACCAGTCCAGCTTGAAGCCAAAGTGAAGGTAACCAGCACAGGCATTGCTGGCAACTAGGACCTCAGTGAAGGCGTAAGCCCTGGGATGTTAAGTGTGTACCCCTGCCACTGTCTTGGGCGAAAGAAGGGGTCATAAATCAGAAAGGAGAAATCGTGGATCATGTCCAGCTGAGAGTCACAGACCGACCAGAATGGCGAGGAGGCTTTGCTTGAGGCGACCCCTTTTGAAACAAGGGTTGCTTCAGAGATCCTAGAATCAGGCCTCTGAATCCTGGTCCTAAAGTGAAAAGTGAATGCAAGTTTGCTCCTTTGTTTGTTGGTCAAGAGATACCTGAGCACACTGGATGTAATGTGTGGCCCCAACGAATGAGCAGTGCGCCAGCAGAGCAATACAGTACTTAGGGAAGGACTTGAGATTAGGGTACAGGTGCTGTGTCTCTGGTGCCTGTTAGATTGAAGTGAAGAAAACTGGTGCACTGCCTGAGACACTGGACAGGATCGCTAAGAGCATTTGTCTGGTGGGTGACTGCCCTATCCTGAAAGTAGAGACTTTTTCCTTGAAACTGGGCTGTGATTCTTGAGTTGCGAGTTGTGTAGCTCCACCGTGGAAACAACAGAGCCTGCCTGTGAGGCTCAAACGGACACAGGGAGAAGACTCCGCTCTGGTTGGTTGTACAGCGGCTTCAATTTCACCAAAAACTTCTTTTTCTTGTCAATAATGTATCCCTTTAGTCGTCCCATTTTTGAGGAGGAGCAGACCTTTGCAGCTCTTTGTCCTAATTCCTATGGCCCTGTGTGGTCCTCCTGGTCCCAAATATAATTGATGTTCTAGCCCTCATAAAAGGAAAATGTAAATATCAATTGGAAAATGTTTTTTAATTAGAGATGTCCTGTTAGCTATTCTGAAACTGAAATGAATAGTCACTGAAATGCATAGGAGCCCTGAAAATGTTTACTAGATGGTTTTAGGATTTGCTTTTGCTTAGGACTAGGAAAAATGATAATTCTGTTTGTAATAGTGGTCATTACTTTCTCCTGCTATCTGTATGTTAATTATGACCCGATGCTTAGTTCTCTTTGCATTCCTGCTTATACCTTATATGTACCTGCTTAATGAAATGTTTAGAATGGAAAAATCCCACCTAGCAATGAATTAGGATATTGATAAATTTATGAAAATTAATGTGCAACTATTTTCTATGTTCCTACTGGATCATAGGAATGTCTTTAGCTCATGCTAAAAGGACTATCTGTTAAAGATTGCACAGATTTGTTAGCATGAGCTGAAAGCCATTTTGTATTTCTGGCAGCCATCTTGTTTGCCATGTGCTACCACGTGACCACCATGTGCTCTGTCCTCCCTCAGTGTTGACTGCTCTTGTAATCTGCCTAGAAACAAACTATATTGTCATGTATTCCTATAGGTTCTGAATCAATCCCCCTATTCCTGTCCCTATTCTGGTTAAACTAACTATCAAGTTAACTAACAGTCAGCCCATGAGGCAAGAAAAGCCCCCATGATGCAGATACCGTTATCTGACGCAGTCACACTACGGCACAGGAACGTGTTATCTGATTAGGTCATAACGCTTGAGATCTAATTAGACAAGCGACATTCCTCCAGCCCCTGATAAGGCATACGACGTTCTCATAACAAATCAAACCTATGACAACCTGGAAAATCCGTGCGGCCATTGTTTTGATTTCACAGAGAACTTTAGTAAAGAATGTGCTAACGAGCAAGTCGTATGACATCTTTATTGACGTATCTATGTCCATCCTTACGTCAATCTCGGCACCTTTAAGGTATAAATATTGCCGATCTTGCCCTATGCAAACACACGCGTGGTGACGAGACGGAGCAGCCACACTTGCCGAAGCCGAGAGCAGGAGCAGACCCCGCTGGCAGCAGCCCCGCCTTCCTGACGCGCTGAGAGACGCGCTGCTATCTCAAGCCGAGAGACCCAGCACCGGCGCTTCTGGGCAGCCCTCGCAGGCAGCCTGGAATATCGAGAGCAGAGAAAGAGATACCATTCCTCATTCATCCTAAATTCCAGGTACAGAACTGAATAACCCCTCACAGAGAATTCTTTAGTTATTCACTTGGCAAAAACAAACTTAACTTAAACTGTAACTTTCTATTCCCGCCCACGCATTAGACTTAGGTCAGGTACACGGGGTAGGCGTATTTAGAAACACCAGTTGAGTACGTTTAGTCAAATGTATATGTGTATGTAAATATATTTTAATCATTTTAAACATCATATGGCTCAGAAACCATATCAATGTTTTTACAGTATTATTTTATACTATTGCTTTTAATGTATGCACTTTACTTAACTATAAGTATTGCAATAATATCGATCCATTTCTCTTGTACGAGAAAAGAGACTGATCAATAAATAACACCTTTTTATTGAACACGCCCGTCTCTTCCTTTTCTCTACAATCTGATGAGACTAAGAATGCACGTACTGACTGAGTAAAATAATTGCCTTGTGCTCACACGACTCTCGAGATTGACTCTTGATTAGGGGAGAGCAAAGTTGTTATGTTCTATGGTTGTCAGAAACTAAATCCCTTCTTGTCTAATCAGGGAAGTTAATTCCTCCTTGAACATTCGAGAAAGTTTCTAGCGAACTCTGAGCTACGTTGGCAAACCCAAAACTTAAGTCTAGTATCGACAGTAGTAGACCTAGTTAACGTCTGGTCTAGGCCTTTACTGCTGTAGGTATTATTCCAATGCGCAGAGCCTATTGGGAATATAGGAACTACACTACATGGCGCCCAACGCGTTTGGAAAGGGCGATAAAACGAACGTAAGACATTTAGAGTAACTCAGTCGTGCTTTCTCACTCAGACCCCTTTTCCCAAATACTCCAAAGACGTCTGGAGTGGGTGAAAGGTAATATCCTCCAAAACCTCGTAGGAGGGAACTCCTATGTAAGGTTCTTGGTTTAGTCAACGTTGAAGGATACACTGTTCCAAAATATTGTGCATCTAATCTTTATTCCATTGAGAAACCTGATCTGCAAATAAACAAAATAACCTTTCTAACAGTAAAATGTCAGAAAGTGATGAAGAAAGAGAGGCAGTTAGATTAGCAACTGAAATCGCAGATGCTGATGCTACCATGCAAGCAGCAGACGCGGATATAATACTCATTCCGGTCATCAAAAGAAAATCTATAACGCTAAAACTTATAGAAAATGGACTGACACCTAGAGGTGGCACAGTCATATTCGTAATTGAGGCACACGAATATCGGCAGACAGAGGTATACTATTCATGGATACATTTTCCAGCAGCAAATGCTGTAACAAAGTACTTCCACTATTACAAAATAGAGGAACCTCCTAATGAGTACACTCCTTTCGAGGAGGTGGAAGTACCACTCAAATTCCAAGAGCATTTGCTCTTATTTGATGGCGCCCTAAAACATAACAATCACATTACAAGGCTCGGTCCTTTAGGTAGACCAGGAGCAACGTGGCCGGTCTTGGCCGGATAAACACCACACCCAGACATCGAAGGAATGTCTACAGGAGAGCTGTTAATACAGCTAAAACAATTACAAAAAATTCATAGACAATTAGTTCAGTATGTAATGCGGACTTCAACAATTCAGCCAGCGATTAAACTCCCACAGCTGACCCCTCACCAGGGGAACACAAATAAAATTACACCACAGAACATCCAATCCTGCCTAGGTAAAGTTCCGGCTAAACGGGAACAGATACCATTCTGGTTGGCACAGAAAATCACCCAAATAGAGGCGGTGTTTCCTGACACCACCTCGATAGAAAAACACAGGATTCTGACTATATGTCTCCCAATGGGAATCGCACCACACATAGAGGACTGTGACACTTGGGGTACAGTCTTTGCTTCCATCTACACAAAAACGCACGGTGTTCCATCCATTTCGGTGATACCAGATGTGCTAAAACAAATTCAAGATGAATACGGTCCAGAACCAGCTTTAACTCTTGGTATGAAATTACTGAAAGACTTCAAGCAGGTCTCGGCTATATTATTAGCCAACATAAAAGGTGAAGCAGCAAACGTGGCAATCCGCCAGAGGTTAAAAGAGACAGATATAGCAGACCAACCAGCTGAAATTGCCAGAATCATAGAAAAATCCTATGAGGAACTAGGTAGAGATAGTTTAGGTGGAATACCAGTAAAACCGCAACTGACTGAAAGTCCAGAAAAAATATTTTTTAATAATAATTCACCAAAAAAGAACTGGGATGGAAACAAACAATCCAATCCAAAAGAAAAGAAATTCCAGTCCCGAGGAAGGTCTCCTAGGCGAAGGGAGAAATCTCCAAACCGAAGACAGAGGTCACCGCAGAGTGACCCCTCTGGGAATAGATATAACCTTAGAAATAGGGATAATATTAAAAAACCTGATAGATATCAAGACATTGATACACGTCCCTCTCAATCTTTTCAGAATTCCTCGCAGAAATCGGAAAGAAGAGGACGATCAGAACAAAGAGAAGAGCACGCCAAGTCCAAAGACAAGGAACCTGCTCAACTAAAAAAGAAATTACAATTTCCAAAAAAGAAGGTAGCCAGTATCAAGGTAGTTAAAAATGCCGAGAATACTGAGGACACAACTGAAAAACGGAGAATGGGCTCAGACAATGCTAGACAGCGCAGCAGAGGTGAGCATAGCTCGCAAAGTCCTTATGAATCATCTGGAGACAGTGGACACGAATGAATACCTTCAAGTGGAAACTGCAGACACCAGAGTTAGCAAGCCCCACAAGATATACGAGATAACATTACGTATAGAGGGAGATAAGACTAGGAAAATAAGGGGACTATTTTGGGATAACCTCTCCAAGGGCTATGATATCCTTCTAGCTGAAAAAGACTGGCCACCAGAGTTTGTCAGGGAGTGCCCTCATGGCGAAGAAGTAATTATGCCTGCCTTCTCGAATCAAATCCCGATTCATAAAAAATACACACTTGCTAGAAAGTGGGCAGTGGCCTTAGCACCTGCTTTATATAAAAATCATGTAGGATGGGATGAGGATGCTCCTCCTCACAAAATCCAGTTAAAATCACAACCTACTGCACAAAGGCAGTACCCAATTAAGCAAGAAGCTAAAAAACAAGTAAATGAAATACTAGATCAGCTAGAATACCAGGGGGTGATTGAAACTTGCACCTCACAAATGAACAACCCTTTGTTTCCGGTCTCCAAACCAGACAATTCATATCGTCTAGTTTTGGATTACCGACACCTTAACACATGTTGCGAAACCTTTGCAGTGCAAAACTCACACAGTGCTGCACTAATGAATAACATAGTGCGCAAAAAATACAAAACAACCTTGGACATCTCCAATGGATTCTTTTGTCAAAACATAGCACCAGAGAGCAGATATTTAACTGCATTCTCAGTAAATGGCACTCAAAAACAATTCTGTCGGTTAGCCCAGGGGTACAAGAACAGCCCGGGGGTATTCTCAGCAAGAGTAACAGAATTACTACAGCTATATGATAATGAAGCATTATCTTATGTCGATGACATTTACTTAACAGATGATGACTTGGATACTCACTTGAAAAGAGTGAACACCATAATACTTGGGTTCGCAGCAGAGGGTTACAAATTCAACTTTAAAAAGTCCAGAATTGCCCATCTGACAGTCCTATTCTTAGGATATGAGTTATCAAGTGAAGGTAAAAGCCTGGCAGACAATTTCCTAGAGAAATGTGCCGTAATCCAAGCTCCTAAAACACTAAAAAACCTACAGTCAATTCTAGGCTTCCTAAATTTCGGAAGAACATACATTGCAAATTACGCAGAAAGGGTCAAACCCCTTTATGATCTAATTAAACCAGACTTTAAAAGATCCAATTGGACTCAAACACACACAGAAATTTTGAGATCCTTACAAACAGACATGCTAATTAAAACAAAATTAGAAACACGTGATAACACACGCAATCTTGTGATTCGAGTCATCCCAGGGAGATGCGGATTCACATACCTGACTTCTAATGAAGGAGAAAAGGTACCAATTGCATTCAAATCACACTTGTACACTAAGGCTGAAATGAAATTTAGCCCAACGGAAAAAATTCTTACAGCAACACAGACAGCTATAGCAAAAGAACGAGCCCTGGCACAAGGTAAACGAATAGTAATCGTAACACCAATACCAGCCTTAGAGGCGGTAACAAAGGCAAGCATTCCAAATGCTAAAGCACTCCATCCAAGATGGATACAATGGGCTAACTCTCTTGCTGCAACAGACGTGGTGTACGAATTTGATCCTTACTTAAAAACACAAGAATTTCTCCAATATGAATTTGAATATCCTCCGCCAACCGAAATTCTGCCTCTAGATCACTACGGCTGTATAATATATACAGACGGATCAGCACAACCCGCAGTAGGGGGTAAACAAGCTTACAGTGCTGCGTGCGCGATTGTTAAAGGTCGTTGGCACGAAGGGAAATTTAAACCAACCCTCACTAAAACACAATCCCTAGGAGATTGTACAGCTCAGCGAGCTGAACTACTAGCATTCAAGATGGCACTTGAAAATACCGATCGAGAATTCCCCACACTCATAGTGTGTGATTCGTATTATTGCGTTCAGTCTTACAATGAATACTTGCAGATCTGGCTTCAGAACGGTTTCAAGGATGCGAAAGGTGGCACAATCAAGCATAAAATGCTCTGGGAACAAGTAGCTCTTTTACAAAAAGAACTACCAAAGACTCACGTGATACATACACTGAGTCATCAACGTGATGGCGTTCACGTTGCAGGGAATTCATTGGCTGATGAGGCCGCGAAGGCAGCTGTGCAAACGGCTTCCGTAGCTGCCGTCACCCGGTCAAAAACAAAAATAGACAGCGAAATATTACAAGCTGTCAGCGCTTCAGAAAAGGATTCGATAGAACCACTCCCTAAAGGCTTTCCAGTAAAATACTCATACATATCTGATGCAAACAATGTTCCTTTTGCTCGAATCCCTGGAGTGGGGGATAGGGCAATTCCAAACATGGAACATAGGTTAGGACTAATAATAGCGGCACACGAAGGGCTTGCTTCTATTCATGCTGGCGTCTCAGCCACAGTATCATTATTAAAACAGAGATACTGGTGGCCACAAATGAGAAGACAAACGAGGAACTATGTTCTAGCATGTGAAATATGTCAAAAAATGAAAGTATCAACGGTGAGACGTCCAGCGCAGACGCCCCTTCTAATCTCGGATAAACCATTAGCCTGTGTTTATCTAGACCACTGCGGTCCCTTACAAAGGGATGGTAACTATAAATATATCTTGGTCGCAGTGGATTCATGCACGAGATTCATATGGATGTGGCCCCAGCGAACGGCTGACGCCAGAACTGTTATAAAAGATTTGCGAGTCTTTATCGGCACATACGCAATTGGCATGCTGCATTCGGACAATGGTCCTGCTTTTAGCTCTCGGGCTTATAAGGAGGCCATGGTCAGCATGGGCGTGCAATTGCGGTACTCTTGTCCATTTCACCCTGAGGGGAACGGAATTGTTGAAAGAAAAAACCGTGACATAAAGCAATCTATAACGGCAAAGGTATTAGGTTCGGGAGCTGGGTGGGTCAAACATCTAATAAGTGTCCAACGTAGTCTAAATAACTTGCCAAGAAATTCTCTGAAGGGATTCAGTCCGTACGAATTATTATTTGGAACTAGAATGATAATCTCTGACCTTGATAGTCAGACTTCAGTGGTTAAAGAAAAAAGCTTTGATGTCAAAGACCGTTTGGCTATTTTGCAGGACTTAAACAAAACAAGAAAAGACCTGAGCAACATACAGTTGAAACAACAGCCAACAACCACTGAAGAACCACCACCTGTCCCAGCAAGACCTGTCTGGATTCCAAAAGTCGGGGATCTAGTCAGGGAGAAGATCGCGGTAAAGAAGGAATTTGGGCCTTCTAACAGAAAAGCAGTTCCTGTCTTGTCTGTCAACGGGACAAGATCAGTTGTACTACCGCCACTTGCTGGTAAAAAGGAGAACATAGTTGTATCCATCGACCTGGTAAAACCACAACATGTGGCCGATAACAAACAGTAGGCCAAGTGGACTCCCAATAGGTAGCAGAACACCAAGGTTTGCTACCAGTACAGAGGTCCTAACAAAGAGGCTCATCACATTCGACACGCCTACAGAAGAACAAGAAGGACTATGCAACAATGCAATAGAACTCAGACCTCTGACAACCCAAATAAAAACATTTAGCAGAGACACACCAATCTACAATGAAGTACCAAATGACAATGCAAGAAACAAAAATCCTGAAGCAATTGGAACAATTGACAGAACTGCATCCGGGTACTTCATCAACTTCGATGATTCCTCTGAAGGCTTCAGTGAATCAAAGACACAGCCATCATCAAAATCCTTTAAAGACAAAGCTAAGGAACTTTTGAACCAACTGAAAGAAACATATCTGATTTCTCCATGGATTGAATTTTGGGTGGGTTTTGGTGCATTTATCCTCATACTTTGGCTCATCATGGTATTTACTTTGGGACGCTTCATTGAGGGAAAATATGCTAAAATGGACACAGCAAGCCAGAACATCAACTTGGTCCTCAAACCACACACATCTTCACACGTCGAGAAAAGAGAACTTTCTTCAGCCAACTTCACAGCCAATCCGATACCTGGTGGGGTAGCATGGGACAACACTGACTATGAAATTTATGGTCCGGTCGAGATCCTGAAATATCCACACCAAATCAAGATCTCCTTGAGTGACTTTGCAAAACCAAACTCATTTGCTGATGAGTGGGACTTCGAAAGCATTAACAACATGATGTCTGATCTAGTAATGTCTGCTAAATTTACAAAACACGATTATTTGCAAGGTTCTACAAATTATGATAGTATGTATTGCTATAACCACTATGGTAATCATTTTTTGCATAAATCTGCACAACCTAGAAATGTTTTAAATTATAATCAATGGGAACATTGTGCAACACCTCCAAAAGGGAGCTCAAGAACTGTTTACGACAAATATTCATATTTTTCAGGATTTAACACAAGTAATGCTGAAACATTTTATTATAAATTGTCAAACAAGACAGGGATGAAAACCATGATAACCAACACAAAGTTGATATATTCAGATTCATTCTTCGAAAAAATGAATACTTTTGGATTTGATTATTGGGACAAAAATGTTGATTTGAAAAGTGTTTGGGGTACAAAAGATTGGCAAGTACAGGGTATAGAAGCTTTGTTTAGAGCCTGCATGATCCCAGAACAAATGATATTTTTAAATGACACTGTTCAACAAACCACCTGTCTTGGCTTAGCCAAAATCAAAGATTTAAATAAACCGTCTATTCCAAAGCCAATAATGTTTAGCAATAACTCTGATACAGATGAAGAGATAGACGTAAACCATATATTAAACCAAAACAGAACACATCCTGATTGGAAACAATGGTTGATCTGGCCCACAGATACAAATAACTGTCAAGATAGATTCCTGAATAAAACACAGGGTTTCAAAATGACCAGGCCAGACCCTAGATATCCCCAAAGACATCACCCAGGGATAATAACAACCTACAGTGTGGGCAAATTATGCCTTCAATGGCTACAAACTTCGACACTGCCCGAAATTAAGCAACACCTAACTTTACTTACTGATGGTGCTGACTTGCGTGATTTCATAATGGGACCACGCAAACAGCGTCAAAAGCGTTTCATAGCAGCCTCTGTATATGCAGCATACAATGAGGCCTGGAAGGTTACTCAAATTGAAACAGCAGAGAGAATACGGGAAATTGACCGTATTAATTTGGAAAAATCACTTTCTGTAGTGGACAATGGGTTAATGACTCTGTCCTCCAGAATTTTTTCTTTGGACAGCATTGTGTCGTCAGCAATCGATATATTATCGCAAGACTTACTGTTATTACAACATGGTCAGTCACAATTGCGTTCTATTGTACAGCTTGGCTGGACGTTGCAAAATCTGCGTTCAGGCTATGTGCCTTGGCGTTTAATCAACACAACGTCACTATTCCAAATCTTTAACCTTACTGATAGACAAATCGGTATGGCGCAAAAGGGTGCTGATTATACAATCTTGAGCATTGAAAAACTAGAAAGATTACCAATGACAATGTCAGAACGACCTGTCAGTGAATGGATAATCCACGGAATCATAAATATTCCAATCTCAACCTTCAGGTTTCAATACTGCCAAAAATATATACAGGCTGGCATGTACGAGAAATTGGGAAAGGGGTACCTTAAAACAACTTGGAACCTGCCCTATTCACATGCATGTGTCAGTAATAAAGGACATAAAGTGTTTCTTAGTGGCAACAATTGTGCTATGTCACTAAGCGGCACGCTTCTGTGTAACGGAATTAGTTTGCATGGAGCCTGTGAAGGGAATTCATACAACCTTTCATGTCACCAGCAAGGCGCACCTGCAACTGAAATAGAACCATTCTTTCAAAGACTCTATAATGGGAGTTACATTCTTATTGTAGACCGCAGATGTTGTAGTCCTATGCCCGGGACTCCTTATCTAGTCACTACGACGGCGAAGGTCAAGTGCTGTGGACGTTCTTTGTTCCCCAGCTCCTTTCCAGACAGGGAGGCAAGGGCATGGCCCAGTTTGAAAATTACTTCTATTCGAATAGATACTTTAAGCAGAATGAAAACAGTGCTTCTTCAGACGCCGACAAGGCTCACGTCATCAAAAGAAACGTATGATCTACAAGTCGCAAGGACAACTGCAGAGATACATACATTATTATCAACTAATTCCCCCGTACATTTCGCGGAAATCCTGAGCGAAATCTTAAATATTTCTGATACCACTGGGGTCTCAAAGGTATTTAAGACAGTATTTTCGATGGCATTAACACCATTCAAAGCCATACTGGGTATTTTTCCAGATTTCGTCCATTCGATTTTTGGCGGACTTCCCTTGATCCTGGGACTAATTGCAGGAATCCTATTCTTAGTCCTTATTTTTCGTTATGGCAACCCATGTCACAGATCAAACTCTCGCGACAATGGAAGAAACGATCCTAGCCATTGGATACCGGGACCGGATATCAAAAATCCTGGGACTATCCCGGCTTAGAGACCTGAACATGACTTGGTTTCTATCATTTCGACCAATGTGGGAAAGATGTGTTTTACCTGTATTGAGATGTCTGCTATGCGGAGAAGAATGCGTGTTAGACACCTGTCTGACGCTACAATCGGATGCGCCAGTGGATGCGGATACATTGTTGGTTCCTACCAAGGTTCACGCTTTGTGCTGCCCTCAAAGGCTGCCAATCCTGATGACGGCATTCCTGGAATCTTCACCACTACGATTGAAGAGTAGTGAAGTTCAAGATGAAAGCAGCATTGAACAGGTACGACCTTCTGTCAGCAATGCGATACAGAATGTCAATGCAGACAATCATGCGCACGAATGCATGGTTACCCCTATTTCCGACTTAGTGGAACTTTCCCATGAAGCTGTTGACAGTTTTTTCGAAAGCCTTAATGATATGATGTTCTCTCCGGAACAGAAATAGAGACTTTTGAGCAAGCTCGCACACGGCGTTCCCTGAATTCGGCCTTCAACTTTAAAAATAAAGTCACATGAACAATTCTTCCCACCAGTTCACGGACAACAATTTTTTAGCAGCCCCAAATTATTTTTCACATATTTTTCGGGACACTTATCTTCTGCTTAAAGTAAGAAACTATTCCTAGAGAACTAAGATTTCTATTTTTAGATACTTTATGAACTTTAGTTGCCCGCTGGGATGTTCACAAATATTTTATTATGTGATGAAATGGTCTCGAACTTTCTTTCTGTATAGCCATATTAAGAGCCATTTCATGTGTATTTCTCATATACCAAATAAGCAATAATGTCTGCAAATGCGTAGCATAGCTTAAGTGCATACAATATATATGACTGCAATTTTTCAGTATATTTGAAAATTTCAAAATGCATTTATGTATTTTGGGGTGGTAAGGTATACACTATACTCTATAGTATGTTGTACTATGTTATACTATGCATAGATTAGTAAATATGACCATAGTTAGCGTGGAGTGGGTGTCATGTATTCCTATAGGTTCTGAATCAATCCCCCTATTCCTGTCCCTATTCTGGTTAAACTAACTATCAAGTTAACTAACAGTCAGCCCATGAGGCAAGAAAAGCCCCCATGATGCAGATACCGTTATCTGACGCAGTCACACTACGGCACAGGAACGTGTTATCTGATTAGGTCATAACGCTTGAGATCTAATTAGACAAGCGACATTCCTCCAGCCCCTGATAAGGCATACGACGTTCTCATAACAAATCAAACCTATGACAACCTGGAAAATCCGTGCGGCCATTGTTTTGATTTCACAGAGAACTTTAGTAAAGAATGTGCTAACGAGCAAGTCGTATGACATCTTTATTGACGTATCTATGTCCATCCTTACGTCAATCTCGGCACCTTTAAGGTATAAATATTGCCGATCTTGCCCTATGCAAACACACGCGTGGTGACGAGACGGAGCAGCCACACTTGCCGAAGCCGAGAGCAGGAGCAGACCCCGCTGGCAGCAGCCCCGCCTTCCTGACGCGCTGAGAGACGCGCTGCTATCTCAAGCCGAGAGACCCAGCACCGGCGCTTCTGAGCAGCCCTCACAGGCAGCCTGGAATATCGAGAGCAGAGAAAGAGATACCATTCCTCATTCATCCTAAATTCCAGGTACAGAACTGAATAACCCCTCACAGAGAATTCTTTAGTTATTCACTTGGCAAAAACAAACTTAACTTAAACTGTAACTTTCTATTCCCGCCCACGCATTAGACTTAGGTCAGGTACACGGGGTAGGCGTATTTAGAAACACCAGTTGAGTACGTTTAGTCAAATGTATATGTGTATGTAAATATATTTTAATCATTTTAAACATCATATGGCTCAGAAACCATATCAATGTTTTTACAGTATTATTTTATACTATTGCCTTTAATGTATGCACTTTACTTAACTATAAGTATTGCAATAATATCGATCCATTTCTCTTGTACGAGAAAAGAGACTGATCAATAAATAACACCTTTTTATTGAACACGCCCGTCTCTTCCTTTTCTCTACAATCTGATGAGACTAAGAATGCACGTACTGACTGAGTAAAATAATTGCCTTGTGCTCACACGACTCTCGAGATTGACTCTTGATTAGGGGAGAGCAAAGTTGTCATGTTCTATGGTTGTCAGAAACTAAATCCCTTCTTGTCTAATCAGGGAAGTTAATTCCTCCTTGAACATTCGAGAAAGTTTCTAGCGAACTCTGAGCTACGTTGGCAAACCCAAAACTTAAGTCTAGTATCGACAGTAGTAGACCTAGTTAACGTCTGGTCTAGGCCTTTACTGCTGTAGGTATTATTCCAATGCGCAGAGCCTATTGGGAAAATAGGAACTACACTGCAATATTTAGCATCTTCCACCTTCGCACATGCTCAGAAGACCCTAGCTAGTAAAATGCACCTTCTTCTCTAGTATAACTGTCAGGCTATTTTTGCTGCTGTATGGAGAAGTAACTCTCCTCCCACTTAGTTGAGCAAGCAGATCTTGCATGCCCATCCTAGGCATTTTGCATGCTTACATGAGCCAGGACTGCCCCTTGGTCTTATGCTGACTATGTAACCCTAAGCATATATAAGGCCCCAGTTTTCTGTACTCCTTGGACTGCCTCATTCAGTTGCTAATACTTCTGTGTGACGTAGTTTCCCTCATTTGAGGTTAATAAAGATGTTACTTTTATATTTCAGCTTCTGTGCCAATTTCTTCTTTGTTTGTTTAAAAGGACCAAGTATCAGTGGGACCCAATAGAAGGTTTCTATTTTCTACAGGTGGGTCAGCCACGGAAATGTGGAGTGGCTATCCTCCTACACAAATCCGTACCCATCACAATTTTCAAGACTTGGGTTGATCCAGATGGGAAATACGTTTTTAAAAAGTTAAAAACAAGACATAGTAAATACTGTTGCATCTTTTTATAAAAAAATGTATACCCCTGAAATCTCAGTAAGTGATGATCAATTAGCTGCCTGTCAAGCAGACATTGACCTCCCTTGCCTCACAGATGAGGTAAGGTACTTACTTAGTGGTGACATTAGCAAAGAAGAAATTGCTACAGACATCGCCAAATTACCTTGTCATAAATCAGCAGGAGAAGCTGGTTTTCCTGCAGAGTTTTATAAATGGTCTGGAGAAGACACAATTGGTACTCCATATTCTGCCTTTCATGAGGTTGTTCAGACAGACTCACTTGGTCCTATTTCTACTAGAACGTTAATTGCGGCTTTCCCCAAACCAGGCAAGGATTTGCTTGCTTGTGATAGCTACCGTCCCATCTCAATTATAAATGGAGATGTTTAAGATTATGGCAAGTATTCTAGCGGCACGACTTCGCAAAGTAATGCCCATCTCTCATACATCATTCACAGGTTGGTTTTGTCCCAGGCCGTTCCGCTAGTAACCACCTTTGAACATTAGCTCATACTTAATGGACTGCAAAAGAGATGGTTGAAGATACTGTGGCTTTTTCATTGGACACAGAAAAAGCGTTTGACCCTATTGACTGGGGTTAATCCTTTGCTACCATGAAATGCTTTGGCCTAGGCGATCGGGTTATTTCTAAGGTTCACCTACTATATACCAACCCAGTAGTAGCTAAGGTCAATTGTGGTGGATTTCTTTCAGACCCTTTTCCAATCCGAAGCAGTACCCACCAAGGTTGTCCCCTTGCTCCCCTTTCATCTCTGCTAGCGATAGAACCCTTTGCCTCACTTATTCACCACTCACCACAGATTCAGGGTATACCTATAGCGGGAGGTGAATCTAAACTATATTTATAGGTTGATGACCTCCTCCTTACTTTAAAATATCTCCCTCACTCTTTACCAGCTTTACTTGAGATTATTGATTTGCAGTCCATTCCAGTTTAAAGTAAACTGGAATAAAAGTGAGTCTTCCGCTCTCTTCTGGTACCACAAAAAAATCAATTGATGAATACCCCTTTTGCTGGAATTCATTGCAACTAAAATATCTGGGAATCTTGGTCAACCGAGGTTTGGTAGGGATGATCTCAGACAACCTCTCACCCCTTATAACACAAATGGAAATCGATTTTGCTAAATGGTCTCTCTTAGGTTTTTCCATGTGGGGAAGAGTGCAGGCAATAAGGATGGTCACTTTACCTTGCTTTACTTATGTACTTGGAATGCTTCAGATTGTAATTCCTTTATCTACACTGCGTCGAGTAGATGCCTGTATTCAGTCTTCTGTCTGGAGATCTATGTGTCCTCGTTCAGCTGCTGCCAAATGAATGGCTCGCCGCTCCCATGGTGGTCTGAGTTTACCATCTTTGGAACATTATTCTTTAGCCCTGCATCTCTAGCAATTAGATTATCTACTTCCAGGTACCATTGACCCTCCCCCAATGGGTTGCAAGCGAACATTCTCTACTTAATCGAACCGACGGCCTGATATTACTGTACGGAACCTGTAACCCACGATCTTTCCCTCCTCACACCGTAATTCAAGCCACATACCAAGCATGGCATCGAGCACATCACCTTCTACGGGTTTCTCATCATTTGTACTATAAACTCCACTTTGGGGTAATGAGAGTATTCAAATAAATGGTCATGCGCTTCACTGGTCCAGTTGGAAATCAAGAGGAATTCAGACACTTGGTCAGGTCATACTATATGGAGAGTTAAAATCCTTTGAGTTGCTTCGTAAGAAGTTTGGTCTCCCATTACACCAGACTTCACAACACTTGCAACTATGGCATTACCTGAGGCGATGTCTGGGTCCTCTCCCCTGGGCCTTAGATTCCTTTCCAATATTAGAATATCTCCTTATTTAGGGACGACATAAAGGAGTGATATCAGGTCTTTATGGTGTTTTAACTCTTCACTTATATGCACAACCACTTCATAAAGCTCTTCGTGAGAAATGACAGGACCACTTACTAGTTACCATTGAAGAAGATGTCTGGTCGGACGTATCAGAAGCCCTTAATAAGGGTACTCGGGTAGCGGGTTTGAAATTTTGCCTTGTCAAAACCTTACATGATTGTTATTGGATAGCTTTCAAACTGCAAAAAGCCGGATTACTACCACATTCGAATTGTTGGAGGTGTTCTGAAGTCAATTGTGACCTCCCCAATATACTCTGCAATTGTCCTTCTATACAGTGTTTTTGGGCTTATGTAGGAGATACTCTGAAGGAAGCAATTCCCCTCTGACTCCCCCTCACCCCTTTCATCATCTTATTGCATGGTCTTCGTAATTTACCTGACATTACATGTCTGCAACATCGTCTTTTACACACTGCTCTCTCCACAGCCAAAATTTGTATCTTAAGACAGTGGCAATCGCCCACTCCCCCTTCGCAGGAAGACTGGATGGTAGCAATGATTCAGACGGCATCCCATAAACATGTAATATATCGATTACAAGATCAAGAGGAAGTTCTCCAACAAGTATGGGCTCCTTTTGTTCCCTTCTTCTTTCCCATACTTCATTCATCTTTTCTTCTTCTCCGCCTTCTCCTCCCCTTCTGCTTCTCCTTCTTCCCCTGCCTCTTTCCTCCCTTTTCTTGTGTTGTACATGCATCTTGCACTTTTATCCTTTATCTTCTTCTCCATCTTCCTTCTTTCCTTCTGTTCTCTTTCGCATTTTCCTCTTTCTTTTGCTCTTTCCTAATCTGGATAAGGACTCTACATTCATTTAATATAATTCCCCATCATCTTCAATGTTCACCCCATAATACATATTCAATGCTCCACAGATTAAACTCTGCTCCCCCTATTCTTAAATGACCCCTGCATTATCCCTCCTCTATATATTTTGTGTAACCCTCTCTCCTTTGTAGTACAGTGATGTCTTTATTGACAATAGACTCTTGTGAGCCCATAATGTAATGCAGCACTTTTATGTGTTTATTTATTATATATCTACATTGTCTCAATAAAGAATTATGAAACGCAAAAAAACAACCATAATTTATATTTAACACATTTTGTTCAAGTTTATTTTATGTGATATAATCTAGTCTTTCGCAAAATTGTTCAGTGAGATTAGGGTGTGAACACAGCCATGCACAAAGGTGAAGGGTGTAAGGTGGGACACCACACTCAATGGAAATCCCCAGCACCTCGCAAACCAACACCATTTGGTCTTTACCATGTGCAGGTTAGTTAGGATGCACAAATATCAGGCAGCTGCACTGCCTTTGGCCACCCAGAGCTTTATAATCTAACCCTCAAAATTTCCACACAGCTGTGCATTATCGTAATCTGTTCACAGTGGACACTGGGAGAAGTGTGTTGCTATTAGCTATACAATAGCACTGAGGCACCTGACTGACTCAGCCACACACAGCTGGTGGAATCATACATCCCAAACCAGCTGATCAAGGTTTTCTGCCTTAGACAATGGGGGCCTGATTCCCAAAGGTAAACTTACACGTTTGTGTACGTTTACTCTAATTTCGGAATTCACAAAACTGCGTTTTCGACAGTGGAGGTCCACACATAAAAAGGTAGTCATGCTTATCTTTTAATGTGCGGGGTTCTCCGCTCTAACTTTGGAATCGCCACATTTGTAAACATTCTATTAAAATTGCAGTTTTGTGAATTCCAAAACAAACATAAACTCACACAAAAGTGTAAGTTTACCTTTGTGAATCAAGCCCTGTATTTGGAAGGAACAAATTCTGGGTTCCCACACATACTTTTTTGCTGTCCAAAGTTGCACCAAATTTTTTCATTATCTCCCAAAAATGCAACTTTAGAGGTGCAATTAACATGGCTTTTGGCCATGCCTAATATGGCCATTGTGCAGGTTGTGTTGAAGGCAATACACAGATAATTTGGGAAATAAACTCTCTACAGGAGCTGCACATTTCATTCAGCTAAATGCAGGGGGACATTTTGAATGGTGTGAGGGTCAGCCACACTCTTCATCCGACTACACCACTGTGAACTTGCTGTGTAGGCCCAAAGTCAGGGTCTAGACAAAAATACATACACTGTACTTAGGCCCTACTTAAAGGTTGAGCAGTCTTTACTCCGCACATGTGATTTAGGGGGTATTGAGAACATTGAAAGCAAGGCAGATGGACAAAGGGTATGCATAGCTTTCCCAAGCTATTTACCCCTGCACCACATGTGTACTCTTTGGGAGATACTTTTCCCATGCCTGAGTGAGGTGCACAAAACTTGGCCTTAGCTTATTTGTAGGATATATGCACACAGAAGTACACTCAAGTTAAGTGCATCTTGTATTCAATGTAAATTGGGATCCTTCTAACTTGTGCATAGAGGGGATGCCCAGCCCTGAGCCGTTTTTCATCATCAGTAATTCAACAGATAAGGATGATCACAATCCCGTTCCTGTTTCTAATGATCCTGTTGACACTGACAGTGGTCCTTTCACAGCACCTCTCTCCTGCCTGCAGTCTATCTCTCCCTCCAAGTACCTTGTCTTTCTCTATTTTGTACATGCATTGCAATCTCAAGTTTAATTTGAGGAACTTCAACAACCAAACTCTCTGAAATAGTAATTTCTCCTTATTTCCTTGACTTTGTTGGTCATTATTCTCCTCATTACTGAAAAGCACGATCCATCGTACTCTTTGACCCAAATGTTCTCATCAACCAATTCCAGGAGAGATCAGTCTAACCCTGGATATTCATCTTAATCTACTCTCTGTCCTAGAACATTTCATTAGCAAATCTTGGAAGGAAAATGATTGCACTCTCAGTGCAAAGACCAATCTCCTGATGCCACTTCCTTCTTTCTTAATCATGTCCTGGATGGTTGAGAGAAAGCTACAACTACTCTTTAAGCTAACTGATTATTGTAGGGAATGGGCTTCACAGACCCTAGTCCTTATATGTGCTCTCGCACTCATTTCAAACCAGAGATGTGGATCTCTCCTCTTTCGTTCAGGCCATAAGGTAGTAAACATCTACTCTGAATTCCCTGTAGGAGTCACCAAGGTCATACTCTGCAGGAATAAATTCATAAACTCCGTAAGTAAATACTGTGCTACCTTTCTACTTTGGATCAGGATCAAGCTTACATAAAATGCTGATTTTGCAAGCCTTGAAATGTTGCCTCTGCCAACAAACAATAGGGATGCTCATCCTCCCTTCAAGGTACCCAGTTTGTTCCTCATTCTTACTATCCCTAGGGGAGTGGGATTCAGTCCATCTCCCGAATTCCAAATCCTCCCCTCGCAAAAGGGGTTGTGCAAGCTTCTGTCCGTAACCTCCAGCAGAGCTTTTAACCAACTCTTTCTTCTGCCACCTTCTCAAGGTAAGCACCCCTCACATTATAATTTCTTCTTAACCTCTAACTTCTGTTCCTTGAGTGGGGGGAGCGATTGCTAAGTTTCTTCCCAAGTAAAGCTTCTTCTACTAGGTCTTATGAATGGTACCTGGTTACCAGATACCACGTTAGAACCCTACCAATCAGGTAAAACTTCTTCAGCCTCTTGTTTTTTTCCTCTTAAGAAGACATCATGTTGGACTAGTAGGACCACATGGTTTCTACCAGTGGTCATGACCATCTTTACTCCAGAGGTATCAGTCTCATCATAGGTTTTGATTATATACCCCTAGTGCAAAAATCTCTCTCCACCCTGAACCACACCCTGCCCTATTTCATTCATGATCCAGGCTTCTTAGTCAGTTTTGATAAGTACTATTGCAGACCACCTCAAAACACAGATTGTTTAGGATTCAACATTTTGTTTAATTTCTGTACTCTCAAACTTCCTCCTAAGGGAATTCCCTGAATCAAAAAGGAATTACAGACAGACCTTCCTGTCTTATCTCTTCCCCTTAGATGTCCTGCTTGCATAATTGGTCTTTTGGCTGCCTCAACCAAGCAATAATTCTTGCTTGTTGGACCTGGCCCTGTTGGCAGGTTCACCCCGAGACTTTTTGCTTTTTCCTAGCCTGTTTCTGGAACCTGGTGGTGGTGATTTTAGGCCTCTGTGCACTTTTTCACTGTGGTACAGTGTAAAGTGCGTGAGCTCTCTGTGTATGTGTGGTGAGTGACCTGCCCTCCCATAGGAATGAATGGGGAATATGTATGCCCATGGAAGTTCCTGATGTGTGGGGAGTGCAGGGTCGAGTTTGATATGTGCGAACTCGTGAGATTGAATGCTGCGTAATGGTGTATGCGGCATGATTGTGTCTAGTGGAGAAGTGCCACTTCTAGAAGTTGGCAAATTTGTGTAATTTGTGCCTGGCGTGTGATTGACTGGTGAGCCTGGCCCAGAGTGCCTGGGCCTGCTTGTGGATTGACTGTCTGCTTTGAGGGTGACAGGGGCTGCAGAGCCCCAGGAGGTTGTCTGAGTCAGCCCGTGGATGAAAGGCTACATCTGCTGCCAAGGAAGTTAGAGGAGATAGCACCTGGGAGTGACTAGGGCTGTGCCTGCCTGACCACAATGCTGGCTCCACCTCCCGCTGGGCGACTGTCACCTCTGTCCCTGATACTGAAAGGAAGAAGGAAGCCAGGAAAACCCCAGTGCTCCAGCAACACCCAGAACTGCTTTAGACCGGGCTCGGGGCCCACTTGCACAAAGACTTCAAAGGACTTCAAAGACTTTTCGGGGTATAAGAGAAGGACCCCTGACTACAGAAAATTAGATTCTACAATCAAGAGGAACCTCTGCTGGAAGAAGGACTGCTGGAGAACTGAAGGAAGATTGCCTTGCTGTGTGCTCTAAGGGCTGACCTGTTCTGCTGTTCAACTAAAAGCTGAGAAGAAGAAAGGGACTTTGCTGTGTGCTGTGACCCTGCCTGCTTGAACCAACAAGACTTTGCTGTGTGCTGTGTCTTTAACTTGAATCTTCAAGGGCCTGAGAAGAGCTGGCCTCCTGTTCCTGGAACCCAGGGTTAAAAGGTTCCTAAAGAATCCCCAAGACGCTGTGCAGATCGTGCTGTTTTTGCCTGGAGCGTGATTGGTGATCAACTGCTGAGCGTGAGCAGGGATCGGTGTGCTCATTGGCACATTCTCAGCGAGGGTCGGAGGTCCGTGGTGCCTCCCCTCGTGAGTTCTGCTCTAGAGCGGTTGTGTGGCCAAGAGGGCGGTCTTGCCGTGACCTGCGCCCTCAAAAATTATCTGCCGCCTGTTCACCGCCGCTGCCCGGGGCCAGAAACCCCCTTTGAAGATTGCCGTCCTGATCGAGCTGCGTGGCCGAAGATCGAAGCTGCCGCGCTCCCATTGGTTGAAGGAGCCGAGCCCCCTCACTAACGCCGCGACGGGATTGGCCCGTGCGCCGTAGCGTCATCTCCGAGGTCGGGCGGTGGTTGGTTGTCCACAACGCGTCATCGCAGGCCTGCCCCGGGAGTCGCACTGCCATTGGCTGACTCCCGGGTATTGGTGGAGGCTCGATCGAAGTGCCGCGACCTCATTGGTCCATCGGAAGGAACGTGTGTTCCGTGACGAAGCCGGGGAAGATTGACCCGACCTCGCCGAGGGAGTGCTGTGAGTGCCCCCAGCCCCTGGCCTGCCTGTCCCCGCTCGGAGCGCCGAGCTAGCTCCCCCGCCGCTCCTCGAGGATCTGAGAGCGGGCGGAGGGCTGCTGGGACCGGCCAGGGCTGGGAGCGAGTGTGCTCTGTTCGGCGCGGTGCGCCTGAAGCCATTTGGGGTGCGAGGCTGTGTGGATTGGCAGAGAGGAGTCCCCAGGAATACCGGTGAGGCGCATTTGCAGCGCTTGGGGCTCTTTTCTTCGAAGGGCTAATTCTTGAGGGATTAGTACGCTGGCATTGCTTGGTTTGCTCGTTTTGAGAGCCAATTGGAGATAAATCAGTACCATTATTATTTTACTATTGAACCAAAGAGACTTGAGACCATTTTTATTAAGAAACTACCTGATAATACAGGTGCAGATGAACCAGGGAGGTACATGGGGGCATATTGGTTCAAGAGCCTGTGGGGCTCCTGCCTTTTGGCGCAGTACTGTTCAAGGGATAGTGAGAGCCCATGCCCTAGTTTGCTTGTTAACCCAGCTGCCCAGCAATTAGTGGGCAGCTGCACCGTTTAGGCCCTGACATTGAGACACAGGGCGTTCTAGCCCCAACAAGGCCAGTTGGCCTAGGGACTGTCAAAAGTGGTGGCTTATGTGAGTTTTGCGCAATGTGAGATGGTGCTAGGAAATGTAATGCATTCAATATGATTACGCACCTTGATCTTACACCTCTGAATGTTTTTGGACATCATGTGTTTTTGCGCTATTGAGTTATGGTCTGGCACCTCTGAATGTTTCTATGCATCATGTGTCTTCCTTGATTTTACACCTCTGAATGTTTTAGGCATCATGTGTTTTCTTCCTTACACCTCTGAATGTGGTGATGCATCATGTGTAATGTGTTCTTGCTTATACCCCTAGAGGTATTTTATACTTAGGTGGTTGTTCTTTCCAATACAGGTGGTCCTAACAAGGTCCTGGTTCCCTGCGGGACATTCTCCTAAGGTGTTTAGGGTTGCGTAGGTGATACTTACCTGTTCCCAGTAGTTACTGGATGTGATCTATGATTGTTATTTTGTTCTATACTTATTCTAAGTTCTAGAAGTGCTATTTCTAAAAGTGTTGATTCTGACAGTAGCTCACGTGGCCCTGTCTTGTAAATAATCCCTTATGAATATTGCCCGTGCCAGTTGGCACAATGTACATGTGTGATTTCTATCTGATGTGTTTTGACAATACAGAAGTAATTTTTACATAACCTTGTGTGGAGTTCCTTTTGTGGTGTGCCTAGGATGTTGTTGCTGTTGTGTGCTGGCGCAAATTCTTTACACATTGCCTCCCAGTTTAGCCTTACTGCTCGTGCCAAGCTACCAAGGGGGTGAGCAGGGGTTATCTTGGCGTGTGACTCCCTTGCCCTGACTAGAATGGTGGTTTCTGCCTGGCTTTGGCGTAAGCCTTAGCCTACCAGAAATAGCCAGTTCTAACATTGCTCATTTCTATTATTAGATCTTCCATGTTGCAAAACTATTCATCTTCAGCTTGGGCTTTACTTCAACCATATTATTCTGGGCTGGTAGTCTTGGTCTGAAGTCCTCTGCAGTCTCTGGAACATACAAGCCTGGAATGACGATGGCATTTCTGGAACAGATGCAGATTTGACCACTGAGTCAGATACCAGCAGGTCCAGCTTTAGGGCTAACTTGAATTGGGTGATCATGTAGGCTTGTGGCTTCTTGTGGAACTTCAATTCCATATTATTGCCCCGGAAACATCATTAGTGCATCCTTCTCAGATTGGACCACTTATTATCTGTCTGCAATATAGACGAAGTCTGCAGTGCAAGTTTGAAAACTCTCGAAGATTTTTGGTAGGAACTTTGGGAATATTGTCTCAGTTGCAACCTAGTGGTTGCCACTGAATATCTCTTTGGTATTTTGAACTTGAATACACACTGTACTGTTGTCATCTTCAGAGCTCCATTGACTTATTCTAGATCCCATTAGTTTTAGGCCTTATAGGTCATTTAAGGTCATCTCTACTGAATACCTTATCATTCACCTCAGCTATCATCTTTTGCATGTTGGTCTCCAGATTTGAAGACATGAGCCACAGGTACCTTCCTTCAAGAGTGGCGGAAATGAAAACGATGGATGAGATGCTTGAGTCAATGCTTGTATCAATCTCAGCCACTGGTAATGATCTGTGCTGCATTTGTTTGTCCATTATGCCATCTCAGACAGGAACCAGCCTTATGAACATTAGACTTGGTCCTCTCCCAAAGGGAACAGACCAGCTCGAAATGACAGGCCAAGTCTCCTCTGAAGTGGAACACCAGCCAACCCAGACTGATTTTCAGCAAAAAGTACTGGTCCCCTCTCCAGAATATTTTTTAAGTGTAATAGTATTTCTGCTTCCTTTAAAAATAAAGAGATCATTTTGCCTCCCTTTAACCCCGAACCCCTCAAAATATCTTCTGGAATCCATAAATGAGAGATAAGCAGGATTTTTAGTGGTCAGTTTAGTCTCGATCTACACCAAGAGTGGTTTCACCTGTGAAATCAGATGGTTTATCCAATGCCATCAGCTTATTAGTAGCACCTGGCATCATGCCCATTCTATCCTGTTGTGTCATTTCTTTGCCATTTACCAGAGTTCATTAATGAGTGCAGTGGTGTTATAAAACTTGAGTAGACCCTACAAAGCACGCATTGGGACCTCTCTCTGGAGTCAGTCCTGAACTCCCAGGCCAAGGTACCCTGCTGATGGGGCCCCCCGGAGCGTGGGCCCCTCCCCTACACTGCAGCGCTGCAGGGGCCTATGTTATGCCACTGAGTGAGTGGTTTAATTATTTTCTTTTTGGGTGGTAGCAACAGTTGAAGCTGGGGTCATTATATCTACCCCAGATATGGTTGACTAAGTGATGCAAAGTTAGCCATTTTATGCCATTTCTTATTTACATCTATCTGAACCACGCATGGAAATCCTTTGGACCCTGGAGCTGGTATTCCATTACCACAGAGTTCACACCGATTCAGTTTCATGGCATTGGCACATAGGAGAAGTGTGGAGCACTAACGATCAGACTGGATGAATGAAAATGGACTGGAGCACAATGGCAAAGTCGCAAAATGTAGATGTTCCTTCTGGCCCACATAACTGCCTTTAAAGCCTACTTTAGACACTTAATTCTACACTGATTAGGCGAGAGCCTCTGTGTTTGTGTCATTTGCATTCTTTGTTCTGATAAAAATGTAAAATCTTATGGGAATTTTGGGCATCAGATCTGGGCATGAAGTCGCAAATAGTAACAGTTGTCAAAATGACATGTATTTTTAAATCCGCCTAAAAATTTCTTTGCCTTTTCTTCTAGCAATCAACCATAAATTCATAGTGTGATCACTAGCTCCAAAGTTTTCCATAGAGCTCCATCTGCCAGAGGCGCCAAATGGAGAGGCTGCCGAATAATTAGACAGCCCTAACTCGATTTTGCCTCATGGCTCTTTCTTCCACCACCATACTTCCTATCGCCTTTTCTCACTCTTGCACTTTCTTGTCATCCATGGTTTGTGGTGTCACTGTTTTCTGATTTTTTTCTGCCTTTCTTTCTCTTAGTCTGGGTCAAAGTCTAATGAGGAAAATCAATTACTAGGCCCCAACAATAAGGTAATTTGTCCCCCACTTGCCATACCAGGCACAATGGCCTGATATGATGACATGAAAAGAACAGAACACTGACAACACTGATAGCACCGAATCAGCCTTGCTAGTTGTCACAGATAACATTAGAATGACCCTAGACAAAGGCCATTCTATGATTTTGGTACTGTTGGACCAATCCGCTGCATTCAACACTGTCTCCCATCAAATACTACTCAGAAAGCTGAAGGAAATAGGACTAAGAGACTCTGCCTTTCGTTGGATGGCAAGTTTTCTATCCTGTCGGACTCAGACGGTCAATCTAGGCCCGTATCATTTGGCATCCATGGAACTTACCAAGGGAGTTCCACAGGACTCTTGCCTGAGCCCCACCCTATTTAATATCTATGTGGATTTATTGGCTAATGTTCTAAGGAAATATGGTTTTATTCCGATATCATATGCCGACGATACGCAGCTACTCTTCCCCTCCGACGAACTAACTCCTACCATTCAGGAGACCTTCTCTTTGGGCCTGAATGCCATTTCACAATGGATGGGGAATAACTTTCTACAGTGCAATGTCAGGAAGACCGACCTCCTACTTTTTAGGGAAGCCCCCATATTATTGTCCCCCAATTGGTGGCCCATTAATCTTGGAAAGCCTCCAATTCCCAACATTTTTGTCAAAAACTTGGGAGTTCGGTTAGACCATGCCCTTCCTTTCAAAGAACATGTTGGCCAGACAGTTGGTACATGCTTCCATACTTTGGGCCTACTTCAGTGAGTCTTCCCTTTACTTCCAGACTCTGCAAGAAAGACTCTGACTCAGGCTCCTATACTGAGTCGCCTGACTATTGCAACAGTTTGTTGCTTTCTGCTAATGAAGTGTCAATCAATAAACTAAAGGTGGTTCAGAATACGGTGGCGCGACTGGTTTTGAGCATGCCGCCCAGATCTGCCTCCCGTCCTCTTCTCCTAAAACTCCATTGGCTGCCAATACACCAATGGATAAAATTTAGGATTTGCTGTACCATCCACAAAGCGCTATTCAATCTTGGTCCCAGCTATCTGTCAGAAAAATTCATTCTCTCCCACCCCTAAGATCTTTACGTTCCAGCACTAAACATCTACTGACAGACCCTAGAATTAGGAGAGGGAGATTAGGAGGGAAATCTCTATCATACCCCGGACTGAAATACTGGAACAAACTTTCCCTTTTTCTAAGAGAATGCTCAAATTATCTAGTTTTTAGGAAATTACTTAAAACCACTTTGTTCTGCTTTTAATTTTAAAAAAACACAGCCTCCGCTGCACAGTTGATATGCCTCCACAAAAGCGCAGAGATATTCCTTGGAGTCGATTCTGGCGCTATATAAACCCTTAAATAAATAAATAAATTGATTAATACAAAAAGACAACTCAACACTATCAAGGCCAAAGCAACTCTGTAAGGCAATACAACACAGCAACACTAAAAACACATTTGGGATTGTGATTAGATATTAGTATTTTTTGTGTTGTGATGTGAAGTTCTAATATGTTTTGCTATCTTGTATTGTGCCCTGTTATGTATTTGCTGTGTTGTTTGCGTATTGCTATTTTGCTTTCAGTTCTGTTATAGTTCTGTGCTGTGCAGAGATTTGTAGTTACTTTCGAGACATCAACAAATGCTGCTGCTACCAGAAGAAGCAGAGTACAAGTGTTTCAAACCTAGAAGGAAAGAAGCTGGTTTTAGGTCCAGGATTTTTTATGTATCACTTTTTAACATTAGGTGCCTTTTAACTTTGAATGGACAGTGGCAACAGAGTTGTTAATCATTCCTTAAAGAATAATCCTTCCTGTCATCAAGCAAATTGAGCTATTAAAATAAAACAAAATGTCATAATTAATGCTTTTCTGAGTGAATGTTTGACCCTGCCAAGTTTTAAGGAGGTCCTGAGCTTTCTTGAATGCCACAGTTAAAGGTGCTGCACAATGATGTCTGAAATGATGATAGCCAGACCAGAGTTTGCTAAATGGCCATGTTACGATTTACTTCACAATATGAGTATTTCATGCTAGTCTTTCTGGACATCAGGCTTGATGAATAGGCAACATAAAGCAAATACAGATTCACGTGGGTATTTGTGTAAGCACAGAAACAAGTCATGTCTAATCCAGTTAAGAACACGCACAGCCTCGTGCACCAAAACTGTCAATGTGACAACAAAACAAATCGTCATTACCATTATAAATGTTTAATTATGAAGAATGACAATCTAATTGCACCCTGCAGGAAACGCTGGGCTCTTAAAGAGGCTGACATTATTCGATCTGATAGTCAGATGTGTTTAACAGTAATCTGAATTTTCTGCATTGTTTACCAGAAGGGCTAGACATCATAACCGTTTTAATGAAACTGAAGATTTCAATAAAACAGAACCACCTTCAGGCAATGCTTTTAATGAGAAACATTCGCAGCTGGTCAGTGATTGAAGCTAGCTAGGACTTCGACATAGTAGCCTGCTGCAGCGTTGGATATTTTATTAACGAGTTTTCACTGACGTAAATGAAGTTACCATCAATAAAGTGCCATTTCAGTAGAGGAGCCTGGCTTTTTCACTTCTGCACGTGGTTTCTCACATGCGAGCCTTACACTCCCTGTCAGATATCACGCATTTCCAAGGACCCGATAAAATGAAATCTGGCTTTGCTAAGAAATGTTTGCTCAGCCTCAAGTAATGCAAGCCCTTGATATGAATTGTGTCACATAAATAATGGACATATCCATTCTTTTCACATTATGTTCGTGTGATAACATAATAAATGAATAATAGCATTCTAACATGCTTTCTTTTACTGTTCTGAAGGGCCTCGGATAATTTCGATGCACGGAATGGATTAAAATTCTCTGTCTGGAATTGCCTTTTCAGTTGAATAATACTAAGATGTTGGAAATGTTCAGACTTGTGAAATTTTCCAAAGTCAATTTAACCTGGTTTGCTCATGTCATTGGAGAATATATAGCAACAAAGGAGCTTATTTACTAAGTTGCAAAAAAAAACTTTTAACATGACTCTCTGAACGCCAAAGACTTAAACGTCCTTATTCTTAAAGATACATAGCTTTAGAGAAGGGGAAAATGTACCTAGCTAAGAAGAAGTGGGCAAGACATGAGACAAGTATTTGCAATGCAATAGGTCTCGCATTTTTGAGAATTAAAGCTACTGCTGTTGTAAATGACAATGGGCCAGATGTACGACAATTGTAAATTGCGACTTGCAATTTGCGCTCGATTATGAGTCACAATTTACAATGTACAACAGTGTCTGAGACACTGAATGCGATTCCCAAATGGGTCGCAAAATGCGAGCCTCAAGAATATTAATGAGGCACTCGCAATTTATGACCCCATTGAGAATGGCTGGCCCTCCAGGTATGGTGGCCTGCTGGGCTCAGCAGATCTCCATGTTTGGGACTGCTTTTAAATAAAGCAGTTTTTCATTGTTAAATGCAGCCCGTTTTCCTTAAAAAAAATGGGATGCATTTAAAAAAAATATTGAAACATATTCTTTTCAGTTTTTTAAGGGCAGGTAGTGGTCCCTGGGACCACTGAGTGCCCCTAAAAAATATTTTCATCTGCATTTGCAATGGGGAAAGGGTCCCCAGGGGACCCCTTCCCATTTGTGACTGCATTACCACCCTCTTGAAGAGGGCGGTAAATTGCGAGTGTTTTGCGACCGCAATTGCAATCGCAAAACATTCATAAATAAATAAGGCTGCCAGTCGCAATTAGCAAGAAACGCCCTTGGAACGCCCCTTCCTAATTGCGAGTCGCTAAACACTATTTTGCGAGTCGCAATTTTTAGCGACTCGCATAATAGTGTTTGTACATGGCCCTGTTAGATTTTGCATGCGCAAACCGGTCGCAAACCCGTTTGCACATGCAAAATCTCGTTGTACATCTGGCCCAATGTCTTTTACCCATTTGTTTTGGTTTGGAGTGTAGTGTATGTATGAACAGAGACACAACTGCAGCACTGCCTAGAGGACTTAGAATGAGGAATTACCACTGGGACCAGAGAAGCAGCTTCAGCACTGCCTAGACGATTTTTAATGATGAATTAACAATGCGACCAAAGATGCAGCTGTAGCACTGCCTAGAGAACTTAGAATGAGGAATTACAGATGAGACCAGTGAATGTTATGTTATGTTATGTTAAATCTGCTTGTATAGCGCATGGCTACCCCAGCAATGGGGCGTCCCAGCGCTGCGGACATACCTAAGGACAGAGCAGCACAACAGCGAGGAGAAATTAAATAGAGGAGAACAGCCAGGTTTTAATTTGTTTGCGGAACAGAAAGTGGTTAGAGGTGGCCCGAGCCCTAAGAGTGATCGAGTTCCACAGCTTCGGCGCCAAATACCTAAAAGCGCGACCGCCTTCTCTGCACCCACTGATCTTAATCATGCGTGCCAGAGATAGATCAGCCGATCTAAGGGCATGCGTAGGGACATAGAAGGAACAGAGTCCCTGCAGGGTTTGAGGACCGGTGCCATACAAGATTTTATGGGTTAGACATAGGCTTTTAAACTGGATGCGTTGTTTAACGGGTAACCAATGAAGCCGGTGAAGAATAGGCGAGATGTGACATTTTTTTGGCAGCCCAAATAAGATGCGGGCTGCGGCATTCTGAGCTCTCTGCAACCTATGTATCACTGTCAGACTAGAACCCAGCATAAGAACATTGCAGTAGTCTAGATGGGATAAGACTAACGCCTGGATTATAATCTGACGGATACAGGGCTCAAAGAAACCAAGAATAGATTTCAGACAGCGTAGGCGACCATAACAGGTGCCTGCCACTCTCTTAGCGTGGGTTTCCATAGAGAGTGAGTTGTCCAACATCACGCCCAGGTTTCTGACAACCTCTTTGGGGGCAGGGGGGAGACCTAAGGTTGGGGTGAAGCAGCTAGAAGTACTGCCTAGAGGACTTAGAATGAGGAATTACACATGAGACCAGAGTAGCAGCTAGCAGCAGGGTCTAGAGGACTTCGAATGAGGAATTACCAATGGGATAAGAATAGCAGCTAGCAGCACTGTGTGAAACACTTAGAATGAGGAATTACCAATGGGACCAGGGTTATAGCTGCAGCACTGCCTAGAAGATTTAGAATGTGGGAGATACTGACGGGACCAGAGAAGCAGTTAGCAGTACTTCCTATAGGACTAGGAATGAGAAATTACTGATGGAACTAGAGAATTTTAGACACTGAGCGGTCAAGTGATCCTGGTAAAGAATAGCAGTTTAGAAGACACGCTAATTTGTCAGCAGCACAGCTTTAAACTTAACAAGGGCCTCCGTACCCCCCACTAATGAAAAGTTGCATTGCTTTGAAGTAGTTGCCATCATCCACATCTGAACCTCAGTAACAATCAATACAAATAGCAGCCACTTACCCTTTACAACAGTAGTCGTTCTTTTAAAGAGAAGCACTTACAAGCCCTGCTCTAAAGTAGAAGTAGAGGATTTTCAAAACAAAAACTGCAATAAAGATGAGAACGAGCTACAACTCACATCTCACGGTTGCAGCGGATAAAAGTACACTAATTTAGCTTCAGAAAATACTCATCAGTCACATAAATCAGACTGAGGCGGTAATGGGCTCCTCACAACGCTCACGGACCACAGGACAAAAGAGCTGCTCAGTGTCCAGAACTTAAACCACCCAACACTGTGATCCCACTAGTATCCGTACATCATGGCATGTGCCTTACCTTTGCTCCTTAGGAGTCAATATATTGCATTCCTGGATTGAATCCTGCAGCAGACAAACTCAGTAAATACATTTAGCAAGTCAACAAAGCCCAGTCCAAACAACATACCCCACTTCACTCAGACAACGAGGCCCTAAACACGAATTTGCCATCTCGTCCCCTTTTTAGTGGGTATTTTCCATGTATAACACCAAAATCTCAAACGTGGTGGCACAAAGTTCCTCACGAATAACCTGGTTAGTTTGGCCACATCATGCACACCAAGCAGTACAACAACACTCAGACTCCCAGCGCTAAATTGCAGCTACAGCAGAATTTGACATCCGAATCAAGTCTGTCAAACTGTTCCATTTCGAAAAAGTTGTCCTTTTATCACACGGGAGGTACCACTTGATTCACCTTTGAAGGATGTGGCACCAGACAGACAGTAAGACGTGTGAGGATTTCATGGTCTCGACTGGTTTCCGCCTTCAATGCAAGAATATGCATCACCCATCCCTCCCCCCCCTTCTATAGTATAATAAGATGGAGGGCGTTCTCACCTAAGAAACCTACAGTAGAGGCTTCGCCTGTAAAGCAAAGTCAAGACGTTACAAATAATCCCTTAAAATAGATGGAACAGACAAGGCTGGGAGGAAGGGTTCCATGTAATGAAGATGCGACAATAGTTATCACAGCCACGGCATAGTGGTTAGAAATTCATCATTCCAGAAGGGAAAGCAGGCAGCTAGGAAAGGGCAGCACTCAGATTTAAGTAAGCCATGGAGCAGTTTAAAAAAAATCGGGTATAAGGGAGGGTGGGGGGGTAGGGGTAAAAAGCGAGCTAAAGCATCTAATGCATCTCACAAGGGCACATTAAAGAGACACCTTACCCTTTGAGACTGCAAGACAGCCGTGAAGACCTATCAGGAAAGAAATCTGCATCGCGAGGTGCTGTACAACCAGAACAAGGAACATTTCTCAGGCTTGTCTGAGATGTTAAGTAAGTTTTATAAGGAATCAAAGTGAGCTAGTGTACTGATCACGCCGCCGCTTTAACCAGAGACCTGCAGATCTTCAGGAGCAGACCACTGCTCACTATAGCACAGAGGCGTGGGTGCCGATTATAGCCAGTCCAGAAAAGTGCGATTTTTGGGAATACAAAAGGGATTTTAACTTATTGGGTGTAGTAGCCTACTGATTATGGCCTGCGAAAAAAAAGAGATCCAACATTAAGGGCCAGATGTAGGTCGCCAAACACCAGTCGGTAACGGCTGATTTCGGCCGTTACCGACCGGTATTTGGCTTTTGAGATGTAGGTGGGTCTGAATTTACAGAATCGGTATATTTACCGATTCGGTAAATTTACCACTTCGGTATTTTACCGAATCTGTAAATATACCGAATCTGTAAATCCATATGTAGGTGACACTCCTAAGAGTGCCACAGGCCCTTAAGAGTCGGTATTTTACCACCCAATCCTATTGGATGGCAAAATACCGAATTCAGGTGTGCATGCACATATGTGCATGCACACCTGTGGCATGTGACACACAGACATGCCCTTAGGGCATGTATGTGTGCCACATGGCACACATGCCTGTACTTGGGGTGCTAGAGGGTGTCAAAGTGACACCCCCTGCACCCTTGCAGGATTCGGTATTTACCGAATCTGTAAATATCGAATCGGTATTTCACATTGATTCCTATGGGCTTCAAGGCCCATAGGAATCAATGTGAAATACCAAATCGGTATTTACAGCTTCGGTAAATACCGACTCTTACAGAATCGGTAATTTTTTACCTACATCTGCCTCCTTCCTATTTACAGACTCTTAAATACCGATTCGGTATGAGTCGGTGTTTAGGAGTCGGTAAATAGGAATTACCTACATATGGCCCCGAGTATTTGGTACGATTGCTTCTGCAAAAAAACCCTAAAGATTTTTGTCGCAATTAGATGCGAGATATATAGGTTAAGATACCAGCATTGGGAACAATAAACTCAATAGCAAAACTTTGCAACCCATTTTTTTTAAAAAGCATTCCTAATGGCCTTTAACTTGGACGTACAGAGCTATTTAACTTTACATATGTTAACTCTGTATCCAATTTATAAATTAGATTGTGGATTGGGAACTAAAAGTGACGATTGAAACCTTGATACATTTCTATTAAAGATACATTTTGAATACCCAAATTAGGTTCCTTATGTAATGTATGGCTTCCAACAATAATCGTTGTAGCGATTTCTTACATTATTTTATATAATGGGAATTTAACCTGTATTTGAGCGGCTTTAATCTTAACTGGGTAGGGTCCCTGTTGGGTTCTTAACATATCCTTACTACTTACCTGTGGAAGACTGGTTCTCAAAATCTTTGCCTTTGTTATTTACCGGGATATGCAGAATCACCACGCTAGTTGTACAAACATCGCAATTACCTGTACAGGCGCAATCAGGCCTCGCCTTTCCTTGTGCCCAACCCAGCTAGAAATGCAGAACCTTCATGTGACACTTGCAGAGCTGGTAAATAAATCATATTTTGAGAGTAGTCCAGCTCAGCATCAGTACAGCCACTTATTTATACATAAGAGCTATAAATATATCAGTATCAGACCTTACCATAAAGTTAACGTTTGTCAAGTTGAGGGCAGTCGGATCAGGTATTTGGAGACTTAGATGACATGAGACCGTCTCAGTTGCTCCCGAGGTGAAAAGCCGGGAGCTAGGTCTTCTATGCTGTTGTGTTTTTAATCTTTGCACCGTTGTTACTTTGGGCACAGTTTGCATTTTGTGCTCTTTTAAAATCCCTACCTGCTATCACGAAGCTCCGGACGGGCTCCGCCGATTAGGGGTGGAAATCCATCGCCCGTGCTGAGTGGTTACCTGCAATCTCCCCGCCCACCGGCTGCTCAAAGGAAGCAGTTTGCAGTGCACTCGCCCCTCTCAGTTGCTCCTGAGGCGAAAAGCCGGTAGCTAGGTCTTCTATGCTGTTGTGTTTTTAATCTTTGCACCGTTGTTACTTTGGGCACCGTTTGCATTTTGTGCTCTTTTAAAATCCCTACCTGCTATCACGAAGCTCCGGACGGGCTCCGCCGATTAGGGGCGAAATCCATCGCCCGCGCTGAGTGGTTACCTCCAATCTCCCCACCCACCTCGGAGTCGGGACACTGAGGGCGTGGCTTGTCCTCTGATGCAACCTCAGACTGTTCAAAGGAACATGCTCCTCCCTCCGCGAAGTGGACGCGAGCGGCGGGCGCGCCCTGGGCGCGCCGGAGGTAAGCCAGAGGTAAGCCCGTCTGTGCCAGTCCGAGCCCACCCGAGCCCAGAGGCCACGACCCCTGGTCAGAGGATTGTCAATGCCAATTCCGGTCCTAGGATATCCTATTCTCCCACCGAGTTGTGTGACATTCGGGACATAGCCGTGGCTGAAGGCATTGCAATATTAAACTGTTGCCAGCACTTCCCCAATCAATTGGAAGGACCGGTGGCCTGTAAACATTGCACTTTTCAGGGGCTCACCCAGGTTAGCCATAAGTCACCGATTGGGCCCTTGAACCCCCCTTCTCTGAGTGTTCGTACTTTTATCCTTTGCAATGTTCGGTCCCTAGCTGGGCATGCTTTTGAGGTATGGGATTTGATAAATTCCCATGCGCCGGACATCTGTTTTTTGACGGAAACATGGCTGAACTCCACCAATTTCCCACTGATCAATATAGCCATCCCCGAGGACTATAAAATTATACACTTGGATAGGGTGGATAAAATGGGGGGGGCTTAGCCATAGTTTGTAGAAGCTATATAAAAACTGCCTGGATATTCTCCCAAATTGATGACGGGATCGAAGTGGGTATTTTTAAAGCCAACTTCTCCCCCTCTGAGAGCTGGACAGGGGCCTTAGTCTACCGTCCCCCTGGGTCCTAAAAGAGATTTTGCCGACAAACTTGTGGACTTGATAGCCACAAACGTCCTTGCAGCGAACAACTTCTTGCTATAGGGGGATTTCAACTTTCATGGAGAATTATCTTCATCCCCGGAAGTGAGCAAGCTCCTCACGGACCTTGAGCAGTTGGGGCTCTAACAGAGAGTCAGAGGATCCACGCACAGTAGGGGCCATACAATGGACCTAGTCTTCACTAATATAGGTTCTCTCAGTTTCGATCCACCGGCGCCTCTTTCCTGGTCGGATCATGCACTGATCAAATTTACGATGGCTCCCAGCTTACCGACTCCGCCTGAGCAAGCCAATTGGTGTAAAAAACCATCTATGCGCCAATGGAACAAGCTGTCCTTGCAAGCCATTGAGGCAGAATTCAAGGCGTTACCCCCGCTGAGGGATCGGGATGTATCAGGGGTACTGGATGAGTTCGGGGCGGGTCTGAATTGTGTGTTGGACATCATTTTACCCGCTCAGCCTTGGGCCAGACCCACTCGGGTTTGCCGTTCAGCACCCTTGTATTCGAGGGAGCTCAAACAGGAAAAATCATCTTGCAAAAGGCTGGAGAGACAGTGGCGTTGGTGTAAGTCCATACAGTCTAGGGCGCTTTTCAAATTGGCTCTGGTATCCTATCACCATAATTTGAAGGAAGCCAGATGTCGGTATATAGTGACACAAATTGAAAGAGCAGATAATTCTTCCAAGTCATTATTCGATATTGTGAAAGTCTTCACTGCACCGGATGCCTGTAAACAACCAGTAACTGAATCGCAAGAGTTATGTGACTCGCTGGCCGTTTTTTTTCAGAAAAAAATTGAAAAAATTTACGCCAACTTTCCTTCTCTTAAACAGGACCCCACATCATCGGAAGGATGTTGGGAAGGTCACTCTGACCAGGTCAAATGTTTATTGGAACATTTTACACCTATCTCCCTTACGGAGATCCTTAAAGCCTTTGAAACAGCTAAATCGGGCTCCCTGACAGACTCTTGCACCCCCAAGGTTATGGCACTTTTGGCAAACGCTCTGGCCCCTTTGGTTCAAAAGATTTTTAATCTTTCAATTTCCGAAGGTGTGGTTCCATCCGCATGGAAGGAATCTCTTGTCCGCCCAATACTCAAGAAGGCCACGGCCGACCCTCAGGATTTAGGCAATTACCGCCCCATTTCCTTGCTCCCTCTCTTGGGAAAAATGCTGGAAAGCTATATTAACCAACAATTAAATAGACACCTTGAATTAAATAATATCCTGGACCCATCACAATCTGGGTTCAGACGGGGCTTTAGCACAGAAACAGCCCTGCTGGCCATAACAGATTCCTTGAGGATGACTATGGACTGAGGAGGATCGGCTCTTATGGTCTTGCTTGACCTCTCCGCAGCTTTCGATACCATCTCTCATACGAAGCTCGCGAAGAGGCTGAGCTCGGCCGGTATTCAGAGTCTAGCCTTTAAGTGGCTGCAGAGTTTTCTGCAGGACAGACAGCAAACTGTCACTATGGGCCCCTATCAGTCCAAAAGCACTCTGCTGGACAAGGGTGTCCCCCAGGGCTCCTGCCTTAGCCCCTCCCTTTTTAATATCTATATGGCGCCATTGGCTAAGGTGGTGGAAGCCCGGGGGTTCGAAACAGTGTCATACGCCGATGACACCCAACTGGTGTTCAACTGTGGACCAGCTAGAGAGGCCGATAACCATCGATTCTGTACGGGTATGTTGGAGATTTCCAAACGGATGGGTAAAAACTATCTTCAGCTCGACCCAAGCAAGACAGAAGTTATGCTTCTGGGCAAGGCAGGAGAGTCATGGTCCTCGGACTGGTGGCCGACGCAACTCGGTGCCCCTCCTGTGCTGGCACAGAGTGTTAACAATCTGGGCATCAACCTGAATCAAACCCTCTCAATGCAAGACCATATATCTTCAATAGCCGGGGCTTGCTATTTTAGGCTGAAGCTGCTACGAAAAAATCCTCCCATTTATCCCTATGACTTATCGAAGGACGCTGACCCAAGCGACGATTATTAGCAGGCTAGATTACGGCAACGCTCTGCTAGCCGAGGTCGGAGTATCCCACTTGAGAAAGTTGCAGGTTATTCAGAACACTGCTGCCAGGCTGGTTTTGAATCAACCAGCTGGCACACCGTTACTGCCTTTGTTAAGATCCCTGCACTGGCTTCCGGTAAAACAGCGGTCCTTTTTTAAGGTCTGCTGTCTGACATTCTCTGCCCTTCAGGGCATAGGTCCTGTCTATCTGCAAAAGAAAGTGGTAAGATACAGACCTACCCGGGCGCTGAGGTCTCATTCGATGCGACTACTCCAAGTACCGCGCATTAAGCGCAGCAGGTCGGGGGGAAAGGCCTTCTCTTACTTAGCCCCCAAATATTGGAACAGTCTCCCAGTGGCCTTGCGTGGAATCTCCTCTTATTATGCCTTTAGGAAACACCTCAAATCATATTTGTATTAGTGGCCTTGACTTCTGTCCTGCTACTTCCCTCTCCAGGTGTGACTGAGGAAAGCGCCGAGATGCCCCCGGTGATTCGTGAGCGATATAAGTTCTCCACATAACATAACATAACATAACCATAGTCGATTAATTAGCCATTATATGAAGGTACATGAAATTACCTGGAGAGTCAGCAGGGTTCTGTATAGCGCCCTGCAGCAGGAGCGCACAGCCTGAAAGCCACCAGAATCACTGCTGGATCTCGCAACCAGAGTCAAAACTGCATCATTGTTAGACCTGACATCATTGGCGTGAGTCTCCCTCCCATTTTTGACGGATTGCCTCCTCTGTTTTGATATGTTTTTGCTGGATTCATACTTTGGGCACTGTGCCACTGCTAATGAGTACCACAGTGCAAGTGCTCCCTATGTTAAATTGATATATTGATTGGATTCCATGATTGGGTTATTTGATTTATATGTCAGCCCCTAGTACAATGCACCATGTGTGTCCAGGGCTTGTAAATCAAATGCTGCTGGTGGGCTTGCAGCACTGGTTGTGCCACCCACACAAGCAGCTTGTAAAGTTTGTCTCAGGCCTGCCATTGCAAGGCCTGTGCGCAGTCTAGCAATGCCATGTCGACTTGGACAACTGCACCCACTTGCCATTCCCTAAACCTTCCCTTTGCTTCATATTAGACACCCCTATGGTAGGCCCAAGGGCAGGGTGCATTGTAAGTATAACGTAGGACATGCTCCGATGTGTGTAGCATGTTCTAACAGTGAATTACAGCCATTTTCGTTTTTCACTATTGAAGGCTACCAGTTCTCATAGGCTAGAATGGGCAGTTAGATTATTACATTCTTTTAATCCTAACTGACTCAGGGAACATGGTAGAAATTCGAATTTAGTATGCCTGAACTCAGAATAATAAAGTACATCTTTTAGTAAAGTTTATTTTAGTATTCTGTGTTTGCAAATACCACTATTAGAAAACAGGTATTTGCTTGCCTAACCATTTGAGCCTGCCTCTGCTGGGTTGTGTAGTCCTTGTCTGGGTTTTTGTGTGACAGGGCTGGGGAATTCCAGGAGACAGGCTGGGGCAGCCCAGTGGTGAATAGAGAGATCTGCATCTAGATGGGAGGGAGGAGATAAACCTGGAACCTGAATAGGGCTGGGCCTTCCCTCTACAATGCTGGCTCCACCACCTGTGGCTTGTCTGATGTCTCTGCCCTGCACTGTGAAAGGAGAGGAGGAATCATGCAACAGAGTGCTCCAGAGCTGTATCTTCCCTCCCCTGTGCTGGCTCCACCTCCTGTGGGGCGGTTGATTTCTCTGCCCTGCACAGTGAAAGGAAGAAGAGAGTCATGTAAACAAAGTGCTCAGGAACTGGTTTGAACAAGGCAGAGGCCTCTGTGCCTTCAGAGAACAAAGGATTTTGGGGTGTACATATTGGGACCCAGATTCCAAGAAATTAGATCACTTCTGGAACAAGAAACCTTTCTGCCAAGGAGAAGAACCAAGGAAGCTGCAGGAGTTTGGACTGCCCCTCTGACTGTGTGCTGTTTGCTGGGTTGGCCTGCAGTGGTTGCTTCATTGCCAAGGGAAAGGAGAAGGAACTTTGTAAGGACTTTCATCTACAGAATATTCTCCTCCAAGGGCTTGAACTGTGCTTGCCTCCTGTTGAAGTCTTAGGGACAAAAGACACCTCCAGCTCCCTCCTGAATTTCCTTGCTGGGAATTCAGACTCCAGACAGTTGCGTGCCGCTGGGAGCTTGAAGCACGAAGCATTGAGAAGAAACATGTCGCCGCAGCTGAAATCATCGCAACGCCGGAGAAGCGAGCCTTTGTCGCATCTCCGTGGAAGCGTGTGTTCATTAAAGCTGACTGCTGTCACAGCACTGGAGAGGCGTGACGCTATTGTGAGAGTCGCCATCGCATCACTGGAGAAGCGTGTCGCAGGGCCTGTCGCGGCTCCAAAGTACAGAGTCGCCGCAAGGCTGCCAGGGCGCCATCGCATCGCCGCATCAAGGGCGCCATCTTCTCGCATCGCAACTGGATCGTCGCATTGCATCAAGACGCCATCTTGCACGCCACAAAGGGCCGGCAAGCCAAGAATCTACGCATCACCTCCGCACCGGTAAGGCTCACGACGAGTCCCCTACTCTGCGCAAGCATTGAGGAAGAACGCCACCCTTCCCCTGGGTCACGGAACCGACGCATCTCCCCTTTTGCAAGCCTTCTGTTCACTTTGCGTTACGTATCCAGGTACTTTGTTGAAAACTTTGTCGCATTTACCAACAACTTGAACTAAGAGACTGTAATCATCTTTTAAGTAACCTTAAGTGTAGTATTGTGGATTTTTGTTGTTTGTGGTCTTGTGTTTAAGTCTATATAAAGAATACATATTTTTATAAAACCTGTGTTGTGTCCATCTGAAGTGTTTTCACTGTATTACTGTGTATATTCACGAATGCTTAACACACTGCCTCTGAGATAAGCCTGTCTGCTCGTGCCAAGCTACCAAGGGGGTGAGCAGGGGTTATTAAGGAGTGTAATCCCCTTATACTGACTTAGAAGTAAGGGTCCCTATTTGGACAAAAGGTGATTGCCATTGCCAACTAGAGACCCCCAGATCTAACTTTGGTGGTCAGCGGTGAGGATTTGGACTTTGCATTTGTGTTTCATATACAGTGATTGGTGCACACTACTAGTGAGTGCAGACCAAACGCGACCACATACTTTTTTTTAGAATCCTTTTTCCTTGGACTGTTAGTTTTTCCTGAAAACTCCCAATTTTTGCTACCATGAGTAAACCAGCATCTGTTGCATCTATGGATCTTGATTTTGAGGAAGAGAGGTTTGAAACCTACACTGTGAAACAGCTCAAGTATCTCTGCAGGAAATTGAAAGTTGCTATACCAGGCATTTCCAAAAAGGAAGACTACCAAAAGGCGCTGAGGGCCTGGGTAGAAGCCAGAAATGTCCCTGATCTTGTGGTGGATGCAAATGGGCAAATTGATGGGCCAGAGTTTCGAGCCAGTGGTGGAGTGCCGTCCCCACCTGGCGGCGGCATCTCCTCCAAAGACCTGTCCCCCAGAGAGTTGGAAGACATGGAGAGAAATAGGGCACACAAGCTGGAGATGGCTAAGCTTAAAATGGAGAGTCAGAGGGAAACAGGGAATAACAGGTTGTCTTTGGAAAGAGAGAGAATGAGAATGGAGCATGAGAGAATGTTGAGGGAGTTAGAAATCAAGGCCAAGGGCTTAGAAATCAATCCCTCTGGTGGCAGCACCCCATCTGTGCATTCAGAAGGCCGGGTTCTTATTCCCAAGGATGTCAGCAAAGATTTTCACAAAGGTGAAGATATTGGTCAGTGGTTTGCAGCCTATGAGATAGCAATGTTGACCCACCGGGTCCCTGAGAAGGATTGAGGAGCGGGGTTGTGGGGCTGCTTTCTGACTGAGGGGAGGGATACTTTGTTAGACCTACCCAGTGAGCATAGGATGTCTTATCATCACATGAAGGAAGCATTGATGACAAGGTATGGGTTAACTCCAGAGCTCTATAGACAGAGGTTCAGGAATTGTAAGAAACTGGAGGGAACCACTTAGGTAGAATATGTGTCTTTCTTTTGCAGAGCTATGGATAGTTGGGTGAGGGGTAGCAATGTTGATAATTTTCAAGCGCTCTATGATTTGATTCCTAGGAAGCACTTGTCTGCTAATTGTTTTCCAGGGCTACGCCAGCACCTTATTGATTGCAAGCCATCAATGGCCATAGTGTGGAGGCTCTCAGAGACACAGGAGCAAGTGTGACAGCTTTCAAGTGTCACTTGGTCTCTGAAGAGCAGGTAGTCCCCAATGCATTCTTCCGAGTTCTTGCCGCTGACAACACAGAGAGCCATTGCAAAGTGGCTCAAGTTCCATTTGAGTGAGGGGGGGTCTCTGGTACTCTTCGAGTAGCTGTGAGGCCATCCATGCCTGTTGATTGTCTGTTAGGCAATGATTTAGAAAGCTCCCCTTGGGCTAAGGTGGAGAGGAAGGCGCATTTGGAGATGTTGGGTCTGCCTGAGTGGGCATGTGTGAACACTCGGTCTATGGCAGCAAAGGGTGTTCAAGAGACCCTGGAGCCTGAAAGTATGGCCCAGAGACCTGCCTTAAAGAGAACAGGTAGGGGGTGCGGGAAACCAGCCCCCATTGTTCCCACGGTCCAGGAGGAGGCAGACCTTGAGGAGGCTGCCCTGGAACCTACAGGGGAGCAAGTTTCTGAACTGGGGAACCTACCTGAGCTGACCCATTGGCAGCAAGAAGGGGGTCACTCCAGGGAGGACTTTTGTGAAGAGCAGAAGAAGTGCCCTTCTCTTGTGGGTTTGAGGCAACGGGCCACAAACCAGGCAGCAGGTGATCAGTCTGGATCACATTGGATCTACTGGGAGAATGGTCTCCTGTATAGCGAGCCTAAGTTTGCTGAGCCTGGGTCAGCCCGTGTGCTGGTGGCCTGGGTCAGCCCGTGTGCTGGTGGTAACCCCAGCGCTTCAGAGCCTTCCTACTGGGTTTGGCTCATGATGTACCTTTAGCTGGTCATCTGTGGCAGAATAAGACCTTTGAAAGGCTTGTCTCCCACTTTTATTGGCCCCAGATGCGGAAAAATTCAGATACTCATTGTAGGACCTGTCAAACTTGCCAGGCAAGTGGGAAAAGTGGAAGGAGGCACAAGGCCCCTCTCCAACCTTTTCCTGTAGTCAGTACCCCCTTTGAACGGGTGGGTATTGACATTGTGGGGCCACTGGACCCCAAGACAGCCATGGGCAACAGGTTTACCCTGGTCTTGGTGGACCATGCTACCCGGTACCTGGAAGCCATTCCGCTCAGGACAGTGACTGCCCCCGTGGTGGGACGTGCACTGATGGGGATCTTCTCCCATGTGGGGTTCCCCAGAGAGGTTGTGTCTGACCGAGGTACAAACTTCATTTCCAATTACATGAAGTCTCTGTGGAAGGAGTGTGGTGTTACCTACAAGTTCACCACTCCTTACCACCCACAAGGAAATGAGCTAGTTGAAAGATTTAACCGGACATTTAAAAGGCATGATCATGGGTCTTGAAGAACCAATGAGGCATACGGGTGACGTCCTCTTGCCATGCCTTCTGTTTGCCTACCATGAGGTGCCACAAAGGTCTCTAGGGTGCAGCCCCTTTGACCTTTTGTATGGTCACCCGGTAAGAGGACCTTTGAGTCTGGTCAAGGAAGGCTGGGAGCAATCTCCCAGGAAACCTCCCCAGGATGTGTATAGTTACATGCTGGCCTTCACGAACTAGACTCTGCATTTCAGGGATCTCGCTCAGGCGAATCTGGAAGCCAGCCAGGAGGAAATGAAGCGGTGATACGATCAGCAGAATGCCACTCTGATTGAGCTTTAACCTGGACAGAAAGTTTGGGTCATGGCCCCTGTGGAGCCTTGTGCGCTCCAGGACAGGTGGACCGGTCCATATGAGGTGGTGGAGCGCAAGAGTGATGTCACTTATCTGGTAAACTTGCGGTCTCCCAGGAACCTCTTGCTGGTCCTGCATCTTGACCGCCTAAAACCCCACTTAGAAAGGTCCGAAGTGGGCATGCTCCTAGCGACAGAAGATGAAATGGAGTAGGAGACCGAGCCTCTTCCTGTCCTCCTGTCTACAACAGAGCAAGATGGGTCAGTGGATGGTGTCAACCTCTCTGCCACACTGACCCCTGATCAGCAGCAAGATTGTCGCCAACTGTTTGGGCAATTCTCTGATCTATTTTCCTTGGTTCCTGGTGTCACAGAGTGGTGCGTCCATGATGTGGACACTGGCGACAGTCCTCCTGTCAAGCACGAGGCTTACAGAGTGACTGACAAGGTTAGAGCGTACATTAAGGAGGAAATATTTAAGATGTTTGCTTTAGGGGTCATTGAGTCTTCAAACAGTCCGTGGGCCAGCCCAGTGGTCTTGTTCCCAAAGGCTGCCTCGCCGGATGCCACTCCAGAACTCCGGTTCAATGTGGACTACAGAGGGCTCAATTCAGTCACCAGGACTGATGTACACCCCATCCCCAGAGCTGATGAGCTCATTGATCGGTTAGGGCTGCCCGGTACCTCAGCACGTTTAATCTGACGTCTGGGTACTGGCAGATCGCCTTGACTGATGGGGCTAAGGAGAGGTCAGCATACTCCACACCAGATGGGCACTACCAATTCTGTGTTATGCCCTTTGGGATGAAGAATGCACCTGCCACCTTTCAGAGGTTGGTCAACCAGGTGTTGGCTGGACTTGAGGATTTCAGTTCCGCCTACGTGGATGACATTGCAATGTTCAGCGCCAGTTAGGAAGAACACTTGCAGCACCTCTGGGAAGTGTTGTTGGCACTGCGCAAGGCAGGCCACACGATCAAGGCAAGTAAGTGTCAGATCGGGCAGGGCTCCGTTGTGTACTTGGGCCACCAGGTAGGAAGCGGCCAGGTGGCGCCCCTACAACCCAAGATTGATGCCATCCTGGCATGGCAACTCCCAAAGACTCAGACACAGGTGAGAGCCTTTTTAGGACTCAGGTGGTACTACAGGAGGTTTTCAAGGGGTATGGCAACATTGTTGCACCCTTGACTGAGCTGACTTCCAGGAAGCTGCCCAAGAAAGTGAACTGGACTGACACCTGTCAGAAGGCTTTTGATGCCCTGAAGACTGCCATGTGCACAGCACCCATGCTTCTGGTGCCCAACTTTTCAAAAGAGTTCATTGTACAGACAGACGCTTCAGAACATGGTGTGGAGGCTATTCTATCACAGATTAATGAAGAGGGCCTAGACCAACCTGTAACAATCATCAGTAGGTGGTTACTTCCACGGGAACAGAGGTGGAGTCCAATTGAGCATGAGGCATTTGCTGTGGTCTGGGCACTGAAGAAGTTGAGACCCTACTTGTTTGGAACTCACTTCCGGGTTCAGACTGACCACAGGCCCCTCAGATGGCTGATGCAGATGAGGGGTGAAAACCCAAAATTGTTGAGGTGGTCCATTTCCCTACAGAGTATGGACTTTACGGTGGAACCCCGCCCTGATACAGAACACGGCAATGCTTAGTGAAGAGAACTCCCAAGGGGAAGGGTAGTTCTCCCCACATTTCAGCTGGAGGGGACACATGTTAGACCTGACATCATTGGTGTGAGTCTCCCTTCCATTTTTGACGGATTGCCTCCTCTGTTTTTATATGTTTTTGCTGGATTTATGCTTTGGGCACTGTGCCAATGCTAATCAGTGCACAGTGCAAGTGCTCCCTATGGTAAATTGATATACTGATTGGATTCCATGATTGGGTTATTGGATTTATCTGTCAGCCCCTAGTACAGTCCACCATGTGTGCCCAGGGCTTGTAAATCAAATGCTGCTGGTGGGCTTGCAACACTGGTTGTGCCACCTACACAAGCAGCTTGTAAAGTGTGTCTCAGGCCTGCCATTGCAAGGCCTGTGTGCAGTCTAGCACTGCTATGTCGACTTGGCCAAGTGCACCCACTTGCCAGTCCCTAAACCTTTCTTTTGCTTCATATTAGAAACCCCTACAGTAGGCCCAAGGGCAGGGTTCATTGTAAGTATAAGGTAGGACATGCTCTGATGTGTGTAGCATGTTCTAATAATGAATTACAGTCATTTTCATTTTTCACTATTGAATGCAACCTGTTCTCATAGGCTAGAATGGGCAGTTAGTTTATTACATTCTTATAATCTTAACTTACTCAGGGAACATGATAGAAATTCGCATTTAGTATGCCTAAACTCAGAATAATAAAGTACATATTTTAGTAAAGTTTATTTTAATATTCTGTGTTTGCAAATACCACTTTTAGAAAGCAGGTATTTGCTTGCCTAACCATTTGAGCCTGCCTCTCCTGGGTTGTATATTCCTTGTCTGGGTTTGTGTGTGACAGGGCTGGGGAATTCCAGGAGACAGACTGGGGCAGCACAGTGGTGAATAGAGAGATCTGAATCTAGATGGGAGGGAGGAGTTACACCTGGGACCTGAATAGGGCTGGGCCTTCCCTCTACAATGCTGGCTCCACCACCTGTGGCTTGTCTGATGTCTCTGCCCTGCACTGTGAAAGGAGAGGAGGAATCATGCAACAGAGTGCTCCAGAGCTGTATCTTCCCTCCCCTGTGCTGGCTCCACCTCCTGTGGGGTGGCTGATGTCTCTGCCCTGCACAGTGAAACAAAGAAGAGAGTCATGTAAACAAAGTGCTCAGGAACTGGTTTGAACTAGGCAGTGGCCTCTCTGCCTTCAGAGAACAAAGGATTTTGGGTTATAAATATTGGGACCGTGATCCCAAGAAATTATATCACTTCTGGAACAAGAAACCTTTCTGCCAAGGAGAAGAACCAAGGAAGCTGCAGGAGTTTAGACTGACCCTCTGCCAGTGTGCTGTTTGCTGGGTTGGCCTGCAGTGGTTGCTTCATTGCCAAGGGAATGGAGAAGGAACTTTGTAAGGACTTTCATCTACAGAATATTGTCCAAGGGCTTGAACTGTGCTTGCCTCCTACTGAAGTCTCAGGGACAAAAGACTTCACCTCCAGCTCCCTCCTGAATTTCCTTGCTGGGAATTCCGACTCCAGACACTTGCGTGCCGCTGGGAGCTGGAAGCGCGACGCATCGTGAAGAAGTGTGTCGCTGCCGCAGCTGAAATCATTGCAATGCCGGAGAAGTGAGCCTTTGTCGCATCTCCTTGGAAGCGAGTGTTCATCGAAGCTGTCTGCTTTCGCAGCACCGGAGAAGCATGACACCATCGTGAGAGTCGCCATTGCATCACCGGAGAAGCGTGTCGCAGGGCCTGTCGCGGCTCCAAAGTACAGAGTCATAGCAAGGCTGCCAGGGCGTCATCGCATCATCATCGCATCGCTGCGTCAAGGGCGCCATCTTCTTGCATCACAACCGGATCGTCACATCGCATCAAGGCGCCATCTTGCGCATCGCAACGGGCCCGCAGGCCGAGAATCTACACATCACCTCTGCACCGGTAAGGCTCACGACGAGTCCCCTACTCTGTGCAAGCATTGCGGAAGGACGCAACCATTCCACCGGGTCACGGAACCAACGCACCTCCCCTTTTGCAAACCTTCTGTTCACTTTGCGTTAGGCATCCAGGTACTTTGTCGCATTTACCAACAACTTGAACTAAGAGACTTTAATCATCTTTTAAGTAACCTTAAGTGTAGTATTGTAGATTTTTGTCATTTGTGGTCTTGTGTTTAAGTCTATATAAAGAATACTTATTGTTAGAATTGGGGGTCTCTGGTTGGTGCAAGTATGCACTTGTGACAAGCAGGGACCCTCTCTTCTAAGTCAGGGCAAAGGATGACCCCTTAGAATTACCCTTGCTCACCCTCTAGGTGCGTGGCGTGAGCAGCCAAGGCTATTCTTCAGGCGTTATTCAGTTAAGCATTTGTAATCACACACACAGTAAAATGTACCAATCCCCCCACAAAGGGACACCAGGCTGGAAGTATATATCAAAATACGATTCTTTATGTAAAAATATATATATCTCAGATCAGACTTATTCACAAGACCAATAACGTTTTTGTATCACCACAGATTGTAAATAGGCAAGCTTCTCTTTTTGTTCCAAGTTCAAAATAGGGGTTTACTTGTTAAACCACTTCTTTTACAGTTCTCTTAGGTCAAAGCACTTCACTCTTGCTTCCAATCTTAGGCCTTCCGTGAGCTTTGCAGCGCGCTGCTCACTTTCCGCGGGGAAATTGATTCAGACCCTACCGCGGCTCACGCATCGGGCGTGAGCACGCCTGCGCTGTGAACGGCTCTTCCCCTCGGCTCGGGGACAGAGTCAGTTGCGGGCCGGCTCGGCGGTGCGGAAGGGCTCCGGGGACAGCGCGGCAGGCAAGGGAAGCTCGGGGTCCCAACCGGGGAGTGCCGACGGAGCACACAGCTCTCACTCACCCGTGGGGACTCTGAAGATGCGCAGACTTCTTCCTTCGGCTCCCAGGCAAGGAGCGGCTCCGGTGACGGGGAAAGTTGCGGGCCCCGAGCCCGATGCAGGAAACAATCGTTAGTCACTTTGGTGAGAGTCGGCACAGGATTGTGCGACTCAGGCGATTGGGGGCACTCTTGGATCTTGACGCCAGCAGGCGTGTGCAGTCAGGCAGGCGCGGCCCGCGACCCTTGGCACGACGGTGCGGGGGTCTCCTCAGCGGGGGCGGCGCGGCCTGACGGGTCTCTGAGATCGCAAAGCGGGGTCACAGGGCACGGCCTGTGCAGCTGTCGACCCGGCGTGGATCGCGATCAGCAGAGGAATTCCGGCGGGAGGGGGGAGAGCGCTTTAGCGCGTTCCAGTAGCAGGCAAGGGGCAGAGGAGCAGGAAGCCTAGCCCGGGGCAGAGAGCGACTCCGATCGGAGCGAGGCTCTAACAGGGACAAAGGCAGGCAAGCTCCCGAGTGCCACAGCCCTAGGAGGGGGCGATGAGGGCCGCAGTCTGGTTCCAGCGGGATGCACACACGGCTCGAATGTCAGGACAAGCAAAAGCACCAAGGACCCACTAGTCCTGGGGTCCAGATCAGGGGGCAAGCTCAACTCAAGCCCTTGGAGAATGTTTAAAGCACAAAGCAGCAAAGTCTTTTCTCAGCAAGTCTTTTCCTATCCTTTCTCAGCAAGGCAAGCAGCAGGCCAGTCCTTCCAGCGTCTTCTTCTCCTTCTAGTCGGGTAGAGGTCCTTCGTGGTAAAACAGGATTCTAATTTACAAGGAGCAGGGCTCCTACTTTTATACAGAGTTTCTTTTGTTCTTACAGGCCAGGGGGCCTTTGCATAACTGCTCTCAGCCTCTGAGCACTTGTTGGGGGTACTTCTGGCTTCTGCTTTCAGTGTGTGGGCAGGCACATCAGACGCTCCCCAGGGGGGCGGAGCCAGCATTGTGGGGACAGGGGCAGCCAGGAGTACCTTGTTGACAGTGCTTTGCCCTTCCTGGGCCAGGTGCAGGCTGAGTCATCAGTCACTCCCCAGGCAGAGCCAGCATTGTGGTGGCAGAGCACAGCCTGATGAAGAGTCCAGGAAAACTCCTACCTCCCACTAAGGTGTAATCCTTACATTCACCACCTGTCATCCCCCAGCCCTGTCACTCACACAACCCAGACAGTCAGATACACATCCAAGCAGAGGCGGGCTGAAATGGTTAGGCAAGCAAATGCTAGCTTTCTAAAAGTAGCATTTGCAAACACAGGATATTAAAATAAACTTTACTAAAAGAAGTATTTTATTATTCTGAGTTCAGGCATACTAAACATTATTTTCTACCATGTTCCCTGAGCCTGCTGGGATTATAGAGTGTAATAATTCCAGCAGCCCATCTGGCCTAAAGGGGACAGGTAGCCTTACCATAGTGAAAACGAATTTGGCAGTAATTCACTATTAGGACATGCCACTCGCATCAGAGCATGTCCTTCCTTACACTTACAATGCACCCTGCCCTTGGGCCTACCATAGGGGTGACTAATATGAAGTTAAGGGAAGGTTTAGGGGCGGGCAAGTGTGTGCACTTGCCCAGCCAGCATGACAGTACCAGCCTGCACGCAGGTTCTGCAATGGCAGACCCTAGAAACATTTTAATAGGCTGCTCCTGTGGGTGGCGCAACCAGCGCTGCAGGCCCACTAGCAGTATTGGTATTTACAAGCCCTGGCACTCCTGGTGCCCTTTACTGGGGATTTACAGTAGATCCAATGAACCAATCATGGACATCAATCACATATACACTTTACAGTAGGGAGCACTTGCACTGCGGCACGGATTGGCCGTGGCGCAGTGCCCTGAGCAGCGGACACCAGCCAAACATCTGAGGCACATCAGCAAAAAAGTGGAAGGGAAACTCACGCCAAGGTGCCAGGTCTAACACGTGTCCCCTCCAGCTGAAATGTGGGGGGAACTACCCTTCCCCAGGGAGTTCCTCATCGATAAGGCGGAAAAACCTGGACAGACCGTCAGCGTTGGCGTGATCTGTGTCAGGGCGATGTTCCACCGTGAAGTCCATGTCCTGTAGGGAGATGGACCACCTCAACAGTTTTGGGTTCTCACCCCTCATCTGCATCAACCATCTGAGGGGCCGGTGGTCTGTCTGAACCCGGAAGTGAGACCCAAACAAGTAGGGTCTTAGCTTCTTCAGTGCCCAGACCACAGCAAATGCTTCTCGCTCTATTGCACTCCACCTACTTTCCCGTGGAAGTAACCTCCTACTGATGAAGGCTACAGGTTGGTCCCAGCCATCCTCAGTCATCTGTGAGAGAACAGCACCTACACCATGCTCTGAAGCGTCTGTTTGCACTACAAATTCCTTGGAGAACTCAGGAGCCAAGAGCACGGGCGCCGTGCACATGGCAGTTTTCAGGGTGTCAAAAGCCTTCTGACAGGTGTCAGTCCAAATCACATTCCTGGGCTGCTTCTTAGAAGTCAGCTCTGTCAATAGCCCTTGACAAACCTCCTGTAATACCCAGTGAGCTCCAGGAAGGCTCTCACTGCAGTCTGGGTCTTGGGGGGTTCCCAAGCCAGGATGGTCTCAATTTTGGGTTGCAAGAGTGCCACCTTGCCACTCCCCACTTGGTGTCCCAAGTACACCACTGAACCCTGCCCAATCTGGCACTTGCTTGCCTTGATTGTGAGGCCTGCCTTGCGCAGGGCCGTCAACACTTTTCAGAGGTGTCGCAGGTGTTCAGGCCAGGTACCACTGAACACTGCGATGTCATCCAGGTAGGCGGCACTGAACTCATCCAGCTCAGCCAACACCTGGTTGACCAACCTCTGAAAGGTGGCAGGGGCATTCTTCATTCCAAATGGCATGACCCGGAACTGGAAATGCCCATCTGGTGTAGAGAATGCTGACCTCTCCTTTGCCCCATCGGTCAAGGCGATCTGCCAGTACCCAGACGTTAAATCGAACGTGCTGAGGAACCGGGCAGCCCCTAGCCGATCAATGAGCTCATCAGCTCTGGGGATAGGGTGCGCGTCAGTCTTGGTGACTGAATTGAGTCCTCTGTAGTCCACACAGAACCGGAGTTCAGGTGTGGCTCCCGGCGCAGCAGTCTTTGGGACCAAGACCACGGGGCTGGACCAAGGACTGCTGGAGGACTCAACCACCCTAAGAGCAAGCATCTTGGAGACCTCCTCCTTGATGCAGGCCCTTACCCTGTCAGTTACTCTTTAGGCCTTATGCCTCACAGGTAAGCTGTCTCCTGTGTCCACATCATGGATGCACCAATCTGTGACACCAGGAACCAAGGAGAACAGATCTGGAAACTGCCCCAGCAATTGGCGGCAGTCTTCCTGTTGCTCAGGTGTCAGGGTGGGTGAGAGGTTAACTCCATCCACTGACCCATCTTTCTCAGAGGCTACCAAGAGGTCAGGAAGAGGCTCAGACTCCTCCTCCGTTCCATCATCAGTTGCCAACAACATGCCCACTTCGGACCTCTGCAAGTGGGGCTTAAGGCGGTTAACATGTAGGACCCTCAAAGGGTTCCTGGGAGACTGCATGTCCACCAAGTAGGTTACCGGACTCTTGCGCTCCACAACCTCAAATGGACCTGTCCACTTATCCTGAAGTGCACAAGGCTCCACTGGGGCCAAGACCCACACCTGTTGCCCAGGCTGAAGCTCTACCAGAGTGGCATTCTGGTCGTACCACCGCTTCATCTCTTCCTGGCTGGCTTCCAGATTTGCCTCAGCAAGTTGTCTGAAGCGCCTGGTCTGGTTTCTGAAGGCCAGCATGTAACTGTATACATTCTGGGGAGGTTTCCTGGGAGATTGCTCCCAGCCTTCCTTTACCAAACTCAGAGGTCCTCTCACTGGGTGACCATACAGCAGTTCAAAGGGGCTGAACCCTAGGGACCTCTGTGGCTCCTCACGGTATGCAAAGAGCAGGCATGGTAAGAGGGCGTCCCACTTACGCCTCATTGGGCCTTCCAGGCCCATGATCATGCCTTTCAGGGTTCGGTTGAATCTCTCCACCAACCCATTTCCTTGGGGATGGTAAGGGGTGGTGAACTTGTAGGTTACACCACACTCTTGCCAAAGGGACTTCATATATTTGGATATGAAGTTGGTCCCCCTGTCATTCACCACCTCTAGAGGGAATCCCACTCATGAGAAAATTCCCATCAGTGCACGTCCCACCACGGGGGCCGTCACTGTCCTCAGAGGGATGGCTTCAGCGTACCGGGTAGCATGGTCCACCAAGACCAGGATGAACCTGTTACCCATGGCTGTCTTGGGGTCCAGAGGGCCAACAATGTCAATACCCACTCGTTGGAATGGAGTACTGACCACTGGGAAAGATTGCAGAGGAGCCTTGTGCTTCCCTCCGCTCTTACCACTTGCCTGGCAAGTCTGACAGGTCCTACAATGAGCATCTGAGCTCTTGTGCATTTGGAGCCAGTAGAAGTGGGTGACAAGCCTGTCATAGGTCTTGTCCATCCCCAAATGTCCTGCTAATGGCACATCATGAGCCAGCCCCAGTAGGAAGGCTCTGAACGTCTGGGGTACCACCAGCACACGGGCTGACCCAGGTTTAGCAGCCTTCGGCTCTGAATACAGGAGGTCATTCTCCCAGTACACATAATGTGTCTTGGCCTGAACACCATTGGCCTGGTCTGCAGCCTGCTGCCGCACACCCACGAGAGAAGGGCATTCTTTCTGCTCCCTGCAGAATTCCTCCCTGGAGGGGTCTCCTTCTTGCTGCCAATGGGTCAGCTCAGGCAGGTCCCCCAGTTCAGCAATCTGTTCCCCAGTAGGCTCCAGGGCATTCCCCTCAAGGTCTGCTTCCTCCTGGACCGTGGGAACAACAGGGGCTGGTTTCCCGCGCCCCCTGCGCCTTCTCTCTAAGGCCGGTTCCTGGGCCTCTCCTTCAGGCCCCAGGATCTCTTGAGCACCCCTACCGGCTGTCATTGACCGGGTGGTCACGCACGCCCAGTCAGGCAGACCCACCATCTTCAGGTGAGTCGTCTTCTCCACCTTTTCCCAAGGGGAGTCCTCCAAGTCATTCCCTAGCAAACAGTCCACAGGCATGGTTTTCCTCACACAGACCTGCAGAGTAACAGAGACCCCCCCCACTCGAAGGGAACTTGAGCCATCGGACACTGACTCTCTGAATTGTCAGCGTTGACAACCCTACAGTAGGCATGGGGTACAACCTGCTCTTGAGACACCAGGTGCTGCCTCACTGCAGTCACACTGGCCCCTGTGTCTCTAAGAGCCTCAGCTTTCCTACCATTGATGGTCACCACCTGCCCATATTTCTTAGTGTTAGAGGGCAGGTAGTTCTCAGGAAACCATCTCACTGTCTTCTAGCGAGACTAGGGTCATCTGGACAGGATCTCCACCCCCTGGGACCATTACTTCTTCTCCCAAGTGAACACTAGTCACTTGCCGGGGTGGAGCACCAGTGGGTGCTGGTTTACCAAACAGGCGACACTTGGGGTCACTGGCAATGTGCCCCAGGTCACCACATTTGTAACAATTGAAGGGCCCCTTTGGAACAGGTCTACCTGTCGGGGCCCCGTTCTGCTTTGGGGGTGGGGGAGGCTGAGAACCTTTCTGCTGGTTCCCTTGGGGATTACTTTGGGGGCCTTTAGGTAACCCTTTCTGTTTACCCCTGTCCCCCCCACTCTTCTGCTGGGGACCCTGCCCACCCTTGGCGGAGTCTCCCACTGGACCCTTGTGGACCCTGGTGCTGAGCCAGCGGTCCGCCTCCTCAGCAAGCTTCCTCGGGTTGGACAGCTTGCTATCAATCAGGTGCTGGCGTTGCTCAGGAAAACAATTTGCAGACAAGTGCTCCCATGCAATTAAATCAAAGAGACCTTGAAAATCATTTACCTTATTACCCTTCACCCAACCATCCAGGGCTCTGCAAAAAAAAGTCACATACTCCACATATTTACCCCCAGGACGCTTCTCACATCCCCTGAACCTCTGTCTATACATTTCAGGGGTAAGCCCATACCTGGTCATTAAGGCTTCTTTCATGCGGGGTAGGAACTCTGTTCTTCAAGGGGTAAGTCTAGCCGGGTATCCCGCCCTTCGCTAAGGAACTTCCCCCACAACCCCGCTCCCCAATCCTTGTCATGGACCCGGTGGGAGGACATGGCTACCTCATAGGCCCTAAACCACTGTCCTATGTCATCCCCCCTAAAGAACTCCTTAACTACATCTTTGGGGATGTACACCCTGGACTCTACCTGCACCGGCGTTGTGCTGCCACCAGAAGGAGTTGTTCCCAAACCTCTCAGCTCCAACTCCTTCAATCTTAGGTCATGTTCCATTTGGCGTTGCTGCGCCTCCATGGCCAATCTTTGCTTGTCCATTTCCATTTGCCCAGCTAATCTTGCCATCTCCATTGCATGTGCCCTGTCTGCTGCCCTGTCCGCCAGCTCCTCTGGTGACAGGCCTCTGTTGGGCTCCACAGCGCCATCTGGTGGTATGATATCCACCGGAGTCTGTGGATCTCTTGACTCCTTCCAGGCTATCAGTGCCTTGATGAAGTGGACTTTCTTTTTGCACCCAGTGTGTGCAGCTCTGAACTTTACACAGAAGCCTCTCAATTGCTCTACTCTGTAGCCCTCCAGGCCTCCTTGTTCCCAGTCCACATCTTCAATTCCAGAAATTACATAGGGTGCTCTTCCAGCAGGGAGTGAGCCAGGCATGGCTTCAACAATGGCAGATGTCTCTACAAAATTAAAAAGAAAAAAATGGAATCTGTGGCTGCGCTATAGGTCTGCTCTCACTATGTGGTGATCAGCAATTCACTGTATGTAAACTACAAATGCAAATTCGCAAATCCTCACCGCTGCGTCCAATGTTAGAATTGGGGGTCTCTGGTTGGCGCAAGTATGCACTTGTGACAAGCAGGGACCCTCTCCTCTAAGTCAGGGCAAAGGATGACCCCTTAGAAATACCCTTGCTCAACCTCTAGGTGCGTGGCGTGAGAAGCCAAGGCTATTCTTCAGGCGTTATTCAGTTAAGGATTTGTAATCACACACACAGTAAAATGTACCAATCCCCCCACAAAAGGACACCAGGCTGGAAGTATATATCAAAATACGATTCTTTATGTAAAAATATATATATCTCAGATCAGACTTATTCACAAGACCAATAACGTTTTTGTATCACCACAGATTGTAAATAGGCAAGCTTCTCTTTTTGTTCCAAGTTCAAAATAGGGGTTTACTTGTTAAACCACTTCTTTTACAGTTCGCTTAGGTCAAAGCACTTCACTCTTGCTTCCTGTGCAGGTTCTAGGGTCCTCAGGCCAATCTTAGGCCTTTCGTGCGCTTCGCAGCGCGCTGCTCGCTTTCCGCGGGGAAATTGATTCAGACCCTACCGCGGCTCACACATCGGGCGTGAGCACGCCTGCGCTGTGAACGGCTCTTCCCCTCGGCTCGGGGACAGAGTCAGTTGCGGGCCGGCTCGGCGGTGCGGAAGGGCTCCGGGGACAGCGCGGCAGGCAAGGGAAGCTCGGGGTCCGAACCGGGGAGTGCCGACGGAGCGCACAGCTCTCACTCACCCGTGGGGACTCTGAAGATGCGCAGACTTCTTCCTTCGGCTCCCAGGCAAGGAGCGGCTCCGGTGACGGGGAAAGAACAAGTTGCGGGCCCCGAGCCCGATGCAGGAAACAATCGTTAGTCACTTTGGTGAGAGTCGGCACAGGCTTGTGCGACTCAGGCGATTGGGGGCACTCTTGGATCTTGACGCCAGCGGGCGTGTGCAGTCAGGCAGGCGCGGCCCGCGACCCTTGGCACGACGGTGCGGGGGTCTCCTCAGCGGGGCCGGCGCGGCCTGACGGGTCTCTGAGATCGCAAAGCGGGGTCACAGGGCACGGCCTGTGCAGCTGTCGACCCGGCGTGGATCGCGATCAGCAGAGGAATTCCGGCGGGAGGGGGGAGAGCGCTTTAGCGCGTTCCAGTAGCAGGCAAGGGGCAGAGGAGCAGGAAGCCTAGCCCGGGGCAGAGAGCGACTCCGATCGGAGCGAGGCTCTAACAGGGACAAAGGCAGGCAAGCTCCCGAGTGCCACAGCCCTAGGAGGGGGCGATGAGGGCCGCAGTCTGGTTCCAGCGGGATGCACACACGGCTCGAATGTCAGGACGAGCAAAAGCACCAAGGACCCACTAGTCCTGGGGTCCAGATCAGGGGGCAAGCTCAACTCAAGCCCTTGGAGAATGTTTAAAGCACAAAGCAGCAAAGTCTTTTCTCAGCAAGTCTTTTCCTATCCTTTCTCAGCAAGGCAAGCAGCAGGCCAGTCCTTCCAGCGTCTTCTTCTCCTTCTAGTCGGGTAGAGGTCCTTCGTGGTAAAACAGGATTCTAATTTACAAGGAGCAGGGCTCCTACTTTTATACAGAGTTTCTTTTGTTCTTACAGGCCAGGGGGCCTTTGCATAACTGCTCTCAGCCTCTGAGCACTTGTTGGGGGTACTTCTGGCTTCTGCTTTCAGTGTGTGAGCAGGCACATCAGATGCTCCCCAGGGGTGCGGAGCCAGCATTGTGGGGACAGGGGCAGCCAGGAGTACCTTGTTGACAGTGCTTCGCCCTTCCTGGGCCAGGTGCAGGCTGAGTCATCAGTCACTCCCCAGGGGGGCAGAGCCAGCATCGTGGTGGCAGAGCACAGCCTGATGAAGAGTCCAGGGAAACTCCTACCTCCCACTAAGGTGTAATCCTTACATTCACCACCTGTCATCCCCCAGCCCTGTCACTCACACAACCCAGACAGTCAGATACACATCCAAGCAGAGGCGGGCTGAAATGGTTAGGCAAGCAAATGCTAGCTTTCTAAAAGTAGCATTTGCAAACACAGGATATTAAAATAAACTTTACTAAAAGAAGTATTTTATTATTCTGAGTTCAGGCATACTAAACATTATTTTCTACCATGTTCCCTGAGCCTGCTGGGATTATAGAGTGTAATAATTCCAGCAGCCCATCTGGCCTAAAGGGGACAGGTAGCCTTACCATAGTGAAAACGAATTTGGCAGTAATTCACTATTAGGACATGCCACTCGCATCAGAGCATGTCCTTCCTTACACTTACAATGCACCCTGCCCTTGGGCCTACCATAGGGGTGACTAATATGAAGTTAAGGGAAGGTTTAGGGGCGGGCAAGTGTGTGCACTTGCCCAGCCAGCATGACAGTACCAGCCTGCACGCAGGTTCTGCAATGGCAGACCCTAGACACATTTTAATAGGCTGCTCCTGTGGGTGGCGCAACCAGCGCTGCAGGCCCACTAGCAGTATTGGTATTTACAAGCCCTGGCACTCCTGGTGCCCTTTACTGGGGACTGACAGTAGATCCAATGAACCAATCATGGACATCAATCACATATACACTTTACAGTAGGGAGCACTTGCACTGCGGCACGGATTGGCCGTGGCGCAGTGCCCTGAGCAGCGGACACCAGCAAAACATCTGAGGCACATCAGCAAAAAAGTGGAAGGGAAACTCACGCCAAGGTGCCAGCTCTAACACGTGTCCCCTCCAGCTGAAATGTGGGGGGAACTACCCTTCCCCAGGGAGTTCCTCATCACTAAGGCGGAAAAACCTGGACAGACCGTCAGCGTTGGCGTGATCTGTGTCAGGGCGATGTTCCACCGTGAAGTCCATATCCTGTAGGGAGATGGACCACCTCAACAGTTTTGGGTTCTCACCCCTCATCTGCATCAACCATCTGAGGGGCCTGTGGTCTGTCTGAACCCGGAAGTGAGACCCAAACAAGTAGGGTCTTAGCTTCTTCAGTGCCCAGACCACAGCAAATGCTTCTCGCTCTATTGCACTCCACCTACTTTCCCGTGGAAGTAACCTCCTACTGATGAAGGCTACAGGTTGGTCCCAGCCCTCCTCAGTCATCTGTGAGAGAACAGCACCTACACCATGCTCTGAAGCATCTGTTTGCACTACAAATTCCTTGGAGAACTCAGGAGCCAAGAGCACGGGTGCCGTGCACATGGCAGTTTTCAGGGTGACAAAAAAAGCCTTCTGACAGGTGTCAGTCCAAATCACATTCCTGGGCTGCTTCTTAGAAGTCAGCTCTGTCAAGGGGGTCACAATAGTGCCATAGCCCTTGACAAACCTCCTGTAATACCCAGTGAGCCCCAGGAAGGCTCTCACTGCAGTCTGGGTCTTGGGGGGTTCCCAAGCCAGGATGGTCTCAATTTTGGGTTGCAAGAGTGCCACCTTGCCACTCCCCACTTGGTGTCCCAAGTACACCACTGAACCCTGCCCAATCTGGCACTTGCTTGCCTTGATTGTGAGGCCTGCCTTGCGCAGGGCCGTCAACACTTTTCAGAGGTGTCGCAGGTGTTCTGGCCAGGTACCACTGAACACTGCGATGTCATCCAGGTAGGCGGCATTGAACTCATCCAGCTCAGCCAACACCTGGTTGACCAACCTCTGAAAGGTGGCAGGGGCATTCTTCATTCCAAATGGCATGACCCGGAACTGGAAATGCCCATCTGGTGTAGAGAATGCTGACCTCTCCTTTGCCCCATCGGTCAAGGTGATCTGCCAGTACCTAGACGTTAAATCGAATGTGCTGAGGAACCGGGCAGCCCCTAGCCGATCAATGAGCTCATCAGCTCTGGGGATAGGGTGCGCGTCAGTCTTGGTGACTGAATTGAGTCCTCTGTAGTCCACACAGAACCGGAGTTCAGGTGTGGCTCCCGGCGCAGCAGCCTTTGGGACCAAGACCACGGGGCTGGACCAAGGACTGCTGGAGGACTCAACCACCCTAAGAGCAAGCATCTTGGAGACCTCCTCCTTGATGCAGGCCCTTACCCTGTCAGTTACTCTTTAGGCCTTATGCCTCACAGGTAAGCTGTCTCCTGTGTCCACATCATGGATGCACCAATCTGTGACACCAGAAACCAGGGAGAACAGATCTGGAAACTGCCCCAGCAATTGGCGGCAGTCTTCCTGTTGCTCAGGCGTCAGGGTGGGTGAGAGGTTAACTCCATCCACTGACCCATCTTTCTCAGAGGCTACCAAGAGGTCAGGAAGAGGCTCAGACTCCTCCTCCGTTCCATCATCAGTTGCCAACAACATGCCCACTTCGGACCTCTGCAAGTGGGGCTTAAGGCGGTAAACATGTAGGACCCTCAAAGGGTTCCTGGGAGACTGCATGTCCACCAAGTAGGTTACCGGACTCTTGCGCTCCACAACCTCAAATGGACCTGTCCACTTATCCTGAAGTGCACAAGGCTCCACTGGGGCCAAGACCCACACCTGTTGCCCAGGCTGAAGCTCTACCAGAGTGGCATTCTGGTCGTACCACCGCTTCATCTCGTCCTGGCTGGCTTCCAGATTTGCCTCAGCAAGTTGTCTGAAGCGCCTGGTCTGGTTTCTGAAGGCCAGCATGTAACTGTATACATTCTGGGGAGGTTTCCTGGGAGATTGTTCCCAGCCTTCCTTTACCAAACTCAGAGGTCCTCTCACTGGGTGACCATACAGCAGTTCAAAGGGGCTGAACCCTAGGGACTTCTGTGGCTCCTCACGGTATGCAAAGAGCAGGCATGGTAAGAGGACGTCCCACTTACGCCTCATTGGGCCTTCCAGGCCCATGATCATGCCTTTCAGGGTTCGGTTGAATCTCTCCACCAACCCATTACCTTGGGGATGGTAAGGGGTGGTGAACTTGTAGGTTACACCACACTCTTGCCAAAGGGACTTCATATATGTGGATATGAAGTTGGTCCCCCTGTCATTCACCACCTCTAGAGGGAATCCCACTCATGAGAAAATTCCCATCAGTGCACGTCCCACCACAGGGGCCGTCACTGTCCTCAGAGGGATGGCTTCAGGGTACCGGGTAGCATGGTCCACCAAGACCAGGATGAACCTGTTACCCATGGCTGTCTTGGGGTCCAGAGGCCCAACAATGTCAATACCCACTCGTTGGAATGGAGTACTGACCACTGGGAAAGGTTGCAGAGGAGCCTTGTGCTTCCCTCCGCTCTTACCACTTGCCTGGCAAGTCTGACAGGTCCTACAATGAGCATCTGAGCTCTTGTGCATTTGGGGCCAGTAGAAGTGGGTGGCAAGCCTGTCATAGGTCTTGTCCATCCCCAAATGTCCTGCTAACGGCACATCATGAGCCAGCCCCAGTAGGAAGGCTCTGAACGTCTGGGGTACCACCAGCACACGGGCTGACCCAGGTTCAGCATCCTTCGGCTCTGAATACAGGAGGTCATTCTCCCAGTACACATAATGTGTCTTGGCCTGAACACCATTGGCCTGGTCTGCAGCCTGCTGCCGCATACCCACGAGAGAAGGGCATTCTTTCTGCTCCCTGCAGAATTCCTCCCTGGAGGGGTCTCCTTCTTGCTGCCAATGGGTCAGCTCAGGCAGGTCCCCCAGTTCAGCAATCTGTTCCCCAGTAGGCTCCAGGGCATTCCCCTCAAGGTCTGCTTCCTCCTGGACCGTGGGAACAACAGGGGCTGGTTTCCCGCGCCCCCTGCGCCTTCTCTCTAAGGCCGGTTCCTGGGCCTCTCCTTCAGGCCCCAGGCGCTCTTGAGCACCCCTACCGGCTGTCATTGACCGGGTGGTCACGCACGCCCAGTCAGGCAGACCCACCCTCTTCAGGTGAGTCGTCTTCTCCACCTTTTCCCAAGGGGAGTCCTCCAAGTCATTCCCTAGCAAACAGTCCACAGGCATGGTTTTCCTCACACAGACCTGCAGAGTACCAGAGACCCCCCCACTCGAAGGGAACTTGAGCCATCGGACACTGACTCTCTGAATTGTCAGCGTTGATAACCCTACAGTAGGCATGGGGTACAAATGGTCTTGAGACACCAGGTGCTGCCTCACTGCAGTCACACTGGCCCCTGTGTCTCTAAGAGTCTCAGCTTTCCTACCATTGATGGTCACCACCTGCCCATATTTCTTAGTGTTAGAGGGCAGGTAGTTCTCAGGAAACCATCTCACTGTCTTCTAGCGAGACTAGGGTCATCTGGACAGGATCTCCACCCCCTGGGACCATTACTTCTTCTCCCAAGTGAACACTAGTCACTTGCCGGGGTGGAGCACCAGTGGGTGCTGGTTTACCAAACAGGCGACACTTGGGGTCACTGGCAATGTGCCCCAGGTCACCACATTTGTAACAATTGAAGGGCCCCTTTGGAACAGGTCTACCTGTCGGGGCCCCGTTCTGCTTTGGGGGTGGGGGAGGCTGAGAACCTTTCTGCTGCTTCCCTTGGGGATTACTTTGGGGGCCTTTAGGTAACCCTTTCTGTTTACCCCTGTCCCCCCCACTCTTCTGCTGGGGACCCTGCCCACCCTTGGCGGAGTCTCCCACTGGACCCTTGTGGACCCTGGTGCTGAGCCAGCGGTCCGCCTCCTCAGCAAGCTTCCTCGGGTTGGAAAGCTTGCTATCAATCAGGTGCTGGCGTAGCTCAGGAAAACAATTTGCAGACAAGTGCTCCCATACAATTAAATCAAAGAGACCTTGAAAATCATTTACCTTATTACCCTTCACCCAACCATCCAGGGCTCTGCAAAAAAAAGTCACATACTCCATATATGTACCCCCAGGACGCTTCTCACATCCCCTGAACCTCTGTCTATACATTTCAGGGGTAAGCCCATACCTGGTCATTAAGGCTTCTTTCATGCGGGGGTAGGAACTCTGTTCTTCAAGGGGTAAGTCTAGCAGGGTATCCCGCCCTTCGCTAAGGAACTTCCCCCACAACCCCGCTCCCCAATCCTTGTCATGGACCCGGTGGGAGGACATGGCTACCTCATAGGCCCTAAACCACTGTCCTATGTCATCCCCCCTAAAGAACTCCTTAACTACATCTTTGGGGATGTACACCCTGGACTCTACCTGCACCGGCGTTGTGCTGCCACCAGAAGGAGTTGTTCCCAAACCTCTCAGCTCCAACTCCTTCAATCTTAGGTCATGTTCCATTTGGCGTTGCTGCGCCTCCATGGCCAATCTTTGCTTGTCCATTTCCATTTGCCCAGCTAATCTTGCCATCTCCATTGCATGTGCCCTGTCTGCTGCCCTGTCCGCCAGCTCCTCTGGTGACAGGCCTCTGTTGGGCTCCACAGCGCCATCTGGTGGTATGATATCCACCGGAGTCTGTGGATCTCTTGACTCCTTCCAGGCTATCAGTGCCTTGATGAAGTGGACTTTCTTTTTGCACCCAGTGTGTGCAGCTCTGAACTTTACACAGAAGCCTCTCAATTGCTCTACTCTGTAGCCCTCCAGGCCTCCTTGTTCCCAGTCCACATCTTCAATTCCAGAAATAACAGAGGGTGCTCTTCCAGCAGGGAGTGAGCCAGGCATGGCTTCAACAATGGCAGATGTCTCTACAAAATTAAAAAGAAAAAAATGGAATCTGTGGCTGCGCTATAGGTCTGCTCTCACTATGTGGTGATCAGCAATTCACTGTATGTAAACTACAAATGCAAATTCGCAAATCCTCACGGCTGCGTCCAATGTTAGAATTGGGGGTCTCTGGTTGGCGCAAGTATGCACTTGTGACAAGCAGGGACCCTCTCCTCTAAGTCAGGGCAAAGGATGACCCCTTAGAATTACCCTTGCTCACCCTCTAGTTGCGTGGCGTGAGCAGCCAAGGCTATTCTTCAGGCGTTATTCAGTTAAGCATTTGTAATCACACACACAGTAAAATGTACCAATCCCCCCACAAATGGACACCAGGCTGGAAGTATATATCAAAATACGATTCTTTATGTAAAAATATATATATCTCAGATCAGACTTATTCACAAGACCAATAACGTTTTTGTATCACCACAGATTGTAAATAGGCAAGCTTCTCTTTTTGTTCCAAGTTCAAAATAGGGGTTTACCTGTTAAACCACTTCTTTTACAGTTCTCTTAGGTCAAAGCACTTCACTCTTGCTTCCTGTGCAGGTTCTAGGGTCCTCAGGCCAATCTTAGGCCTTTCGTGCGCTTCGCAGCGCGCTGCTCGCTTTCCGCGGGGAAATTAATTCACCCCCTACCGCGGCTCACGCATCGGGCGTGAGCACGCCTGTGCCGTGAACGGCTCTTCCCCTCTTCTCGGGGACAGAGTCAGTTGCGGGCCGGCTCGGCGGTGCGGAAGGGCTCCGGGGACAGCGCGGCAGGCAAGGGAAGCTCGGGGTCCCAATCGGGGAGTGCCGACGGAGCGCACAGCTCTCACTCACCCGTGGGGACTCTGAAGATGCACAGACTTCTTCCTTCGGCTCCCAGGCAAGGAGCGGCTCCGGTGATGGGGAAAGAACAAGTTGCGGGGCCGAGCCCGATGCAGGAAACAATCTTTAGTCACTTTGGTGAGAGTCGGCACAGGCTTGTGCGACTCAGGCGATTGGGGGCACTCTTGGATCTTGACGCCAGCGGGCGTGTGCAGTCAGGCAGGTGCGGCCCGTGACCCTTGGCACGACGGTGCGGGGGTCTCCTCAGCGGGGGCGGCGTGGCCTGACGGGTCTCTGAGATCGCAAAGCGGCGTCACAGGGCACGGCCTGTGCAGCTGTCGACCCGGCGTGGATCGCGATCAGCAGAGGAATTCCGGCAGGAGGGGGGAGAGCGCTTCAGCGCGTTCCAGTAGCAGGCAAGGGGCAGAGGAGCAGTAAGCCTAGCCCGGGGCAGAGAGCGACTCCGATCGGAGCGAGGCTCTCACAGGGACAAAGGCAGGCAAGCTCCCGAGTGCCACAGCCCTAGGAGGGGGCGATGAGGGGCGCAGTCTGGTTCCAGCGGGATGCACACACGGCTCGAATGTCAGGACGAGCAAAAGCACCAAGGACCCACTAGTCCTGGGGTCCAGATCAGGGGGCAAGCTCAACTCAAGCCCTTGGAGAATGTTTGAAGCACAAAGCAGCAAAGTCTTTTCTCAGCAAGTCTTTTCCTCTCCTTTCTCAGCAAGGCAAGCAGCAGGCCAGTCCTTCCAGCGTCTTCTTCTCCTTCTAGTCGGGTAGAGGTCCTTCGTGGTAAAACAGGAATCTAATTTACAAGGAGCAGGGCTCCTACTTTTATACAGAGTTTCTTTTGTTCTTACAGGCCAGGGGGGCCTTTGCATAACTGCTCTCAGCCTCTGAGCACTTGTGGGGGTACTTCTGGCTTCTGCTTTCAGTGTGTGGGCAGGCACATCTGACGCTCCACAGGGGGACGGAGCCAGCATTGTGGGGACAGGGGCAGCCAGGAGTACCTTGTTGACAGCGCTTCGCCCTTCCTGGGCCAGGTGCAGGCTGAGTCATCAGTCGCTCCCCAGGGGGGCGGAGCCAGCATTGTGGTGGCAGAGCACAGCCTGATGAAGAGTCCAGGGAAAATCCTACCTCCCACTAAGGTGTAATCCTTCCATTCACCACCTGTCATCCCCCAGCCCTGTCACTCACACAACCCAGACAGTCAGATACACATCCAAGCAGAGGCGGGCTGAAATGGTTAGGCAAGCAAATGCTAGCTTTCTAAAAGTAGCATTTGCAAACACAGGATATTAAAATAAACTTTACTAAAAGAAGTATTTTATTATTCTGAGTTCAGGCATACTAAACATTATTTTCTACCATGTTCCCTGAGCTTGCTGGGATTATAGAGTGTAATAATTCCAGCAGCCCATCTGGCCTAAAGGGGACAGGTAGCCTTACAATAGTGAAAACAAATTTGGCAGTAATTCACTATTAGGACATGCCACTCGCATCAGAGCATGTCCTACCTTACACTTACAATGCATTCTGCCCTTGGGCCTACCATAGGGGTGACTAATATGAGGTTAAGGGAAGGTTTAGGGGCGGGCAAGTGTGTGCACTTGCCCAGCCAGCATGACAGTACCAGCCTGCACGCAGGTTCTGCAATGGCAGACCCTAGACACATTTTAATAGGCTGCTCCTGTGGGTGGCACAACCAGCGCTGCAGGCCCACTAGCAGTATTGGTATTTACAAGCCCTGGCACTCCTGGTGCCCTTTACTGGGGACTGACAGTAGATCCAATGAACCAATCATGGACATCAATCACATATACACTTTACAGTAGGGAGCACTTGCACTGCGGCACGGATTGGCCGTGGCGCAGTGCCCTGAGCAGCGGACACCAGCAAAACATCTGAGGCACATCAGCAAAAAAGTGGAAGGGAAACTCACGCCAAGGTGCCAGGTCTAACACTTATTTTTATAAAACCTGCATTGTGTCCATCTGTATTGTTTTCACTGTATTACTGTGTATATTCACAAATGCTTAACACACTGCCTCTGAGATAAGCCCGTGTGCTCGTGCCAAGCTACCAAGGGGGAGAGGAGGGGTTATTAAGGAGTGCAATCCCCTTATCTTGACTTTGAAGTAAGGATCCCTATTTTGACAAAGGTGATAACCATTGCCAACTAGAGACCCCCAGACCTAACAATCATCAAGAGTGAAACTCCTATGTAATAGAAGAGTAGAACACTCAGGACGTAAACATTAGTGCGGATATATTTTACATCTTACATGATTTGTGTCTTCCAAGAAACGACCCTGTATGTTAGAAAAAGTGCGTTCCTGACTCATTGAAAGACGAGCTGCTGAACACAAACAAAGTAGAACTAGTACCTGAATCACAGGGCTTGCAGGGAAGGGACAATAATTACCTTTAATCAATCTGTAGTTGAGCAGTGTTCCACACAAGCAACAGGAAGTGATGTATCGCAACTTCTGCCAAATTAGAAGGCGGCAAAGGAGAATGATTATGCATTTGACCAATGATGAGTCTAGGAGGGCTAAAAACACCTTCTGAATTTTTTATTAAAAGCAACTGTTCGTCCCCATAGCAACAGCATTAGTGCGCTGCCTACAGGCTCAACCTAAATACATGGCATGCCGGTAAAAACACCTTTAGTTTAGACTGATTTAAATAGATAGATGCTCGCTGATGTAACGAAGGATAATTATTTCAGTTACCTAACAGCGGCGGGTGGCAAGCTCTGCTGAGTGAATCGGCGCCTGTCTAGTGTGACAGAGTCTGATCCCATGGCCACTGCACACCCGGGTGACTTACAATCACTGACTCTGTGACTGCACTTGACTCAGCAATATGATTGTATTTGCTGTGGGTGGCGGGCATATACCTGAGCCACAGCCTGGGCATCAAGGCCATTCATGAGCAGCCGCAATGCTGTGAGCCGGAGGCCATGATTGCCCCCGCGCTGCCCGCAAACCAGTACCTCATGGATGCTGTCAGCAGAACGTGATGTCCTCCGCACAGCACAACAGGCGGCCAGACTAGTAACAGCCTGACTGCCTGGCCTGGATATCTCATTGGGCACTACCTCATAAGGTCAGGGCGCAGGCTCTCTAACTCAGAGGTGCGCGGTACCACAGGAATCAAGATACATTGTAGTACCACACTGAAAAGCCCTGATGCGTAGTACTTGGCAGGACTGACAACGGGAGGGGAGTGGGAACAAAGAGAAATCAAAGAACGGGGTGGGCAGGAGGATGGAGAACATGGACAACAGGAGGGGGGCGGAAACAAAGTAACAAAAAAATAGTAAACTTACTGTGTAACAACCAAGTAAAGGGGCCAGTAGCCATGGGAGGATACAAATGACGACATGGCCATATAAGGAGGGACTAAAAAGCCTGTTAAGGAATCAGCAGACAGAATTTACGAAGGGCAAATATACAAGCCAATGAAAAATGTGGGCAGGGCTTCTCCTCCGTACTCTACCTACAACAGACCACCAGAGCAGCACTTGCGCACTAGCTCAGGCTCAACCTAAAAAAGGATGCTCGCAGCAAAGTTGAGGAAAATAGTGAGATATCCAGGGATGGTGGTTTTGATCCCAGACTACCCAATGGGCTACTTCCTAAGTACCAGGAGGTTGACAGTATATCTAAATGGCTGGCAGCATATCAGAGGGCCCTGAGAATGAGGAGGGTTAACTTTCACTACTCGGGTTCACTTCTGTGGGAGTTGATCCCAACAGCAGGGAAGGATAGGCTCCCCGATTCAACTCGGAAGACTCTGACACAGGCTCTTATATCAAGCCGTATGGACTTATGCAATGGTGTGCTGGTCTTCGTTATGAAGCCTTGCTTAGCAGACTGCAGGTAGTCTAGAACACTGCAACGTAATTGGTCCTCAATGTCCCTTCCAGGACTGCCTCCCGCCTTTTCTTTTTCAGCTTCACTGGCTTCCAATACGCAAACGGGTAAAGTTCAAAGTTTGCTGTACCATCCATAAGGTATTTGTTCAACCTTGGTCCCACTTATCTGTTGGAGACATTCATACCTTACCTGTCTTCCAGGTCTCTTCGCTCGGGATCGAAATCTCTTCTTGTGGTTCCCCGAGTCAGGAAAGCTAGATTGGGTGGGTAGGCCTTTTCCCATCTCGGTCCCTGCTGTTGGAATAAGCTCCCGCTGCACTTGAGGCACTGCCCCGATCACCTACAAATCAGAAAGCAGCTTAAGACTACTATCTTCTGTCTCTGATTTTGCTGTAGTAGCTCTACTTCCCTGTTGCCCATCCGAAGAGCAGAGATACCCCTTTGGGGGTCGATTGGGGAGCTATATAAATAAATAAATAAAGCAGTGTCTAGTCAGGACATTTTGGTCTCACCCCAGAGCAGTACAGGATGAAGTTCAGGAACACCCAGAAAGACAGCACCCAATTGTGGGTGGACGTTGTGGACATCTCAGAAAAGACATTAGAGGGCTGTATTGAATGTAACAAAGTAAGTACCTAGGAGAGGCTCTAAAATTTGATTATGAAGCATCACATATTGGCTAGTTGCCTCTCAGATACGTCACACCAGCATCTGGTCGACTCAACGATTTCTATCCCTAGAGAGCTGGCTCTAAAAGCTGATGAATTGGTACATGCCCGATAAGTCCCGGGGGGCAAGTGACTCCAGAAGGTTGGGGGGAAAGCCCACAAAAACAAAAGAATGAAGGTGAGAAAATCATCACAGAGGCTTGCTCAGCACCCCAGGACTCTAGGAAGGAGAAGAGTTGATCCATCCATACTCTGATAAGCAGAGGCAGGGGGACCCAGAGCTTACAATGTACTTGGACAACAAGGTGTCATTTGACTGTTAGCAGCCAGGTCACTTCAGAGGTGATCCAACCTGTTAACATGGGATGACCAATATAGCCTTAGGAGAGGACTTCTCAGAAGAGGAGGCCCTCATAGCATTTTGCCGGTAGACAGGTCCTTATGGTAATCTGGTGATCCACGAGGGTTGGAATAGGCACTTCCACCCCGTTCATGTGAATGGGATCCCTACCAATGACCCGAGAGACACATGTGCCACTCAAATAATGGTGAGTGGAAGGTTTCTGTCCCCAGATCAGTATTTGCCAGGAGAGACAAGAAGAGTCAGGGTAGCCCCAGGTGAGGTCACAACCAAACCTGTTGCCATAGTGCCCCAGTAGAGGGTGGGTACCCTTAGCTGGTATATGTTTGTAGTTAGTTATGACCTCCCGTTAGATTGTATCCTAGGCGATGACCTCCCAGAGGTTGGTATGATTCCAGATGGGGTGGATGACCAGGGCTCTCCCCACCTAAGGTTCCTGTGGACCCAGTCCCTACTGTTAAAAGCCTGGGGTCCCAAAAGAAGAGGACAAGTAAGCCACTCTCAAAGAGAGTCCCAGGGAGCCAATGGTCTTCTCTCCCAGTAGGGGAGAAACCCAAAGTTGCCAGAGGTAAGGCTTCACCTGACTACAAGAAAGTCCAGAGTAGTCAGGCATCTGTCAAACAGCAGGGTGCCTCTCCTGAACTGACTGAATGGAGAGTGAAAAAAGGGTGTCTACTACAGGATGTGCTAGCCCCCACTATGAACAGCAGAAGATGATCTAGGAATCCACAGTTGCCCCTAAAGCAGCTCAGCCACCTATCAGTGGAGAGCTTAGGGTGTGGTTCTAGATTTTAACAGCTGTCAGTAGCCTATGCTGGGTGTTGGCCATCATTGCAGCACTGTACGTGGCATGGGAGGCAGACCCCATAGCCAAAAGAAAGTCAGGCCCCCTGAACCTTTTGGTCATGGTGGGGTTGTTCAAGTGTTGGGTAACCTCTGTGGGTAACTAAGGTGGTGCCCTTGCAAAGTTAGGGATAGTAGAGGCAAGCACAACTGTGATGAAGTTTCAGGGTAAAGTGAGCCCTATCACTGTGGAGATGGGTCAGCTTCCCAGAGGAAGTGACCTTAGCGGGAGGATGTAATGCAGAGTAGGCCCTGCAATAGTACAGCCTGTTTTCCTTACTTTCTTCCTCACCTGACAAACCACAAAAACTCTCCTAGGGGTGGGCTGGGTCCTGGGCATGTTGGGGGGGTGAGTTGTGTGAGAAACCAGTGCTTTTTTGCCCGTTGCCCACAATTTGTGTCCCATTTTGACTGCTAGATGCTGGCTTCCTGATGCCTCCAGTGGTGCCCTGTGCTCAGACCCAGGGTGTGTGCTCTGTGTAAAAGGTACATGGTAATTAGGTATAATGACAATTGGTACTGACAACCTACCTGTAAGTTCCTAGTATATGGTAGGGTAACTAGGTTTAGAGGCCCAGTAGATTTAATGCACTTAAGTCTGCACAGCTGTGGTACCTGTCATCATTGTAAATGTGAGTCCTGCCTTGCAGGCTCCTTTTACAATAAAACTATGTCCACATTTGACTTTGGAATTAAAGGTACTTCCAGAGTCTTAAACAAGATTATTTGTTTTACATATAGAAGTCTGCCTTAAGGACTACCCTAGGTGCACCAAGGGTAGGGTGCCATGTTAAAATAAGCAGGGACATTATAAAAGAGGTTTTTATAAGCCCTGGTGAGGGAAAAAGTACCAATTTTGTTTATCCCCAAAGTAGTACATTCGCTCCTTAGGCTAAAATGGGAAGGCTTTTTGTAACATAAATAAAGTCTAACTAATGACAGGAGTGAGCTAAAATAATAATGCAAAGTCTCTAAATAGTAGAATAATTCCAACAACTTGCCAAGGATAGGTATATTAGAATTATGACAGACAATACATTATAGAACTTGCTTTCCTGATGCGTCTGGAACCTGCTCTTGGGCTCCTGATTGGCCAGCCTTTGACAGGCTGAGGCAAACTGCTCTGATGAGGTGTGAAGTGGCTTGAAAGGAAACAAAGAGACAGCTGGTGGGAGGAGATCTGCAAGCTGAAGATTAGAAGTCAGGAAGGGGGCTTGGAAGCCAAACTGGTCTTCAAAGAGGGAAAGACACTTAGGAGAGGACACAGGCCCATCCCCACTTCCTGCACCTCCAGTCGAATGGAACCCCCTGTAATTGATTTAGCAGAGAGTCTGGAAGGGGAGTGTTAGTGGAAGATAGCCAAATCTGTAGGTTGGGCTAGTCAGACCTTAAGCTCCAGGAGAAATTTTATCCATTTTGGAATAGATGGAACAGTGCTTTATGGGACAAGAATTTGCCACACTTCAGGTGAAGTGGTCATCATTAAGGATGGTAAGCTGCACTCTATTCATCAGGAGTGCCCCCCTGCTCACCAGCCCAGAAGCCTGGACAAATATAGAAGAGCTGCTCACAGCTCAGATCCCTGCCTGGAAACATCAAGAAGAAGAAGGACTGCCTTGCTGAACCCCTGGTCTGCACCAACAAGGACTGCACTCAAAAAGTCTGCACCTGCTGCAGATTCTAGGCTTCACAAAAGAGGACTTTGCCTTGCTTCAGAAGTTTGAGGAGTGGACTCCCTGAAAGCAACAGGTAAAAAGACCTCCACCTGCATCAACTCCACCAAAAAAAGCCCAGCGTCCAGTGTACAAATGAGGATTTGACGAGGTGCATTGTGGAGATTGTAGTCTCAACATCCCAAGAAGCAACTTGGAGCTTCTGTAACTTCAGAATGGTGTTGTGAATGCTTTAAGATCTCAAAAGGACCTTCTGGAAGAAGATTCAGAAGTTTGAGACCAGTTAGACAATTTTCGGTAAAAAGCTTCATAAGCTGACCGACCTGTCATCGAGAGTCAAGTTGGCCACATCGTACCGCGACTCGGACGGAAATTCCAGCCTGCCTCACTGAAGCTCTGGAGCTTTTTGCCATTGAAGAGACCTCCAGGAGTTGACCGAGCTTCCATCTGAAGCAAGCTGCCACCATCAAACTGCAGCTGAGCCTGACCAGGAGCCAGGAGAGGAAAACCTCTAAAAAAGTGACTACGTCAGAAGGTAAAAACTTAACCAGGCCCTACCACTCATCGTATCCAACCTGTGCTCCATCGCAGTCAGTCTGAAACTTTGACTTTATCAAGTTCAACCAGAAGTTCCAAAGTGGCGTTTTCATCTTTTAGGCACTAGAAAGCATTTAGGGCCATGTGTAGGTAAACTACATTTACCGATTCTAAAAGACTGAATTTTACAGATTCAATATTTTAGAATCGGTAACTGCAATGTAGGTAAAAATTCAGTAAGTATTACTGAATCGGTACGATTCGGTATTTACCGAATCGGTAAATACCGATTCGGTAAAAGGGGGAACACATTGAAGGGTGGCAGGGTGTCACTTTGACACCCTGTTGCACCCCCCAATAGTGCATGGGTGCACATGTGGCACACATACATGCCCTAAGGGCATGTATGTCTGCCACATGTCACTGTTTTCAATTGCAAAAAATTGCTTCTGTTAAGGTTTTCGATATTTACCACCAACTTGTAGTTGGTGGTAAATAATGAATCCTAAAATGGGAAAAGCACTCATTTGAGTGCTCTCTACATGACCGATACGGTAATTTACCAAGCCGGTATGTTAAGAATTCGGTAATTTACCGATTCCTTAAGTTACCGATTCAGTAAAATACCGAATCCTACAATCATGCCACCTACACCTGAAAAGCCTAATACCGGTCGGTAAAGGTCGAAATTCGGAAATTTCGGCCGTTACCGACCGGTATTAGGCTCCCTACATCTGGCCCTAAATCTTTAAAAAAATCATATCTCCAGTTCCCTACATTGGATGTTTGTCATTTTGGTGTCATTGTATTGCTATAAATTGTGTTGGATTTGTATTATGCGTTGTGTATTTTGTATTTACTATACTAGTGTTTTAAATGCTCTACACACCTGTCTCCTGAGTTAAACCTGACTGTTTATGTGCAGAGCTACTAAGAGTTAAGCAAGGATTACTTTTTTGAGACTTGATTGAGCCTTATTTGTGATAGTAGTGTTATTACTATCTGTAGGTCCCTACCTGCACCTACTAATAAACCACATTACTACAGCAAAGATTGGGCAAATCAAAACCGAGAACTGGAGCACGGTGTTCAATAACAGTGGCTGAGATTAATTCAAGCATTCTATCCATCACTTTTTATTATGGTCTGGTCTGACAGCGCAGCTGTTGCCAGAAGAGAATGTGAAAATCGTCAGAAGAAAAGCTTCGGTTCCACCCACATGTTGGTATCTAAGTGCATGAGTTTTGGGCACAAATTGTGTTCTTCCACAAGAAAAGTGCTTGCGGTGTTGGCATGGAAGAGTGCCTCATATGGTGATGGACGTGCACCTCTGCCTTAAGTGCCCCAACTGTACTGATGTCTGATTTTTCCTGTCACAGATAGACAGGGATCATGTGTGTGTGCCATGACAGGCCTGTCTCAAGCTTGTGGTCTTGTTGAACCATAAGGGGAGCCCAAAGTACTAACCCCACAGTGGTGGTGAAAGGCTACTGGCGTTCACTGGAGTTAGGCATCATGAGTGTGGTAGTGGTACCATACAGTGTAGTAATCAGTAGACGCGAACAGGCTCTTGTTACCTGTGTCACTAGAGTGAGGCATACAGGCTCACTCACTTAAACCTCTGCTGCTATGTGATAAACTCATGCTTGATCTACATTGGTTTGATATGTAGTGGTGTGCAGTACATATGTGATCTACATGTGCTGGATGTATGTGTGTCTGTGAGTGGTACAATGCATAAAGGATGTAGCACTGTGCAATGGGTGTATGTTATATGTATTTGCTGGGCATATGCCTGTCTATGAATGATACAATAATGTGATAATGCAGCATGTGAATTTTATATGCATGTGCTTGGTGTGTATGTGCCTGAGAATAGTTCAACTCACGAAGGATGTAGTGCTGTGCAGAGCCTGTATGCTTAATTCATGAGCCGAGTATTTGTGTGCATGTGAATGCTACAATACATGGATGACTCTGAGTTCCATGAGAGACCCAGGTATGCATGGTGAAACATGAGACAAGGCGGTAGAGCTTTCGATTCAGAGAGAGGTCACAAGGAAAGGTCATTGGCACATCTCAGGAAGAAAATGGGGCTGATTTGAAAATCAAAAAGAGTAGGGCTGAGACCATGGGTTAACCTTTTGATACAAATACAATGTAGTTGACATCCAGGTGTGAACCTCTAGTCACTCCAATGGCCTATGTTGTGCAGTTATCAGATTTGAAGTCAATCCTGATCCTACAGACTACTTTGAGGAAGAATAGAGAACAGAGCAGTGGGCACTTAAAAATGAATCTAATGCCCAACATAAACTTCAAAGACTCAGGGACATTTGTACAACAGATGATGGCGTGTGGCCTTAAGCAAAATTTGCTAACGCCACGCTCCGCCATTCTAAAAATGCAGTGATGCTTTGCATTTGCAAAGATACAGTGCACCCTTGCATTTCCCCTAGCACTAGTGCTAAATTAACCCCTTCCCCGCTAGGCTAATTCCCCCGCTGAGCTGGGGGAGGGGGGTGCGCGCAGCGCCGCGGTGCTCGTGGCGAGCTGAGCTCGTCATGACCACACCCGTTTCTTAGAACGCCCAGCACAGCAGGGAATTATCCCCGCGTGGGCGAGGTGCAATGGTCATAACGAGCTCAGCTCATCATGAGCACAGCGCCACTGTGCCTCATGACGAGCTGAGCTCGTCATGAGCACCGATATGGTTAAGCTGTCTAGATACAACGCAGGCACCCTTGCACCATAGTGCAAGGGTGCCTGCTTTGGGGGGAATAGTTGTTTATGTGCCGGAAGGTGTCTCTTCCTGCACATAAACAATCACAAATGGCAATTTGTAACTCCCTTGTGTGTTGCATTGTGCAGCACACGTAGAAGTTGCAATTTTAATTTTTGTAATGATTGTTTATGTGTAGGAAGGGACACCCTCCTGCACATAAACAATTATTAATGGTGTTTTGCTGTTTTCATGTGTGCTGCACAATGCAGCGCACATAGAAACAGCAACACATGGAGAAATAAAGCATTTCTCCTTGTTTTGCCACGTTAAGACCAGATTTTCCCTGGGGAATATGGGGCGGCATCAAATTCTGCATCAAAATGCCCACCGCAACACCCACTGCCCACCCGTTTCACGCTAAGTATAGTGAGCAAGGGTGCCTTATTTTTTTTGGGTAGAGTTTTATATAGCGCGAACTAGACCTGAAAAATCAGGAATCAGAGCGCTTTACATGAGAACCAGTTTCAATACAGATGGACATGTTCAATTTTTTTAGTTTTTTGTTAGGCATGGGGAGATTAAGTGATTTGCCCAGAATCACAGGATGTTGAGCGTTGTTGCCGAGACTGGAACCCGGTTCACCAGCTTCGAGGTTGACTGCTCTAACCGTAAGGCTACATCCTCTCCCCAAATTATTTACAAGACGGAGTTAAGCCATGTTAATTGGCGTAATCCCACCTTGTAAATAATGTGACAACCCTATTGCCACAGGAACATTGTAAATTGTGACATTCCTGTGGTGATAGGGGCTTGTAATATGCCACTCAGCCTCTAAATTACATTTGTTGTCTGGAAATGGACCATCAGAAGGAGAACATAAAACTACAATGGTCAACTGTCAAGCAGTCAATCCGTCTGTGTGAGGAGGAGAAGCTCTGTAAAACTTCTGCCTGTGACCAAGACTGGGGTGGCCAAGGCCTCCTAGTCTCCCAGCTGGGTGCCACCTGCCCCCGACCCTGGTACACCAGTGCCTGTCTGCTTGCCAAATGCGCCATGTAAAAAGTGGAGAGCATTAAAGGGAGCGAGGTCCTCACTGGTGAGTGATTCTCCATAGTGACATGTTAGAAGACAGCTGCCTCACCAATCGGGTCGTTGTCCACAAGCAGGAGAGGCAAGTGACCCTTGTATACCTTGTATACTAGAGTATGGTTACCATGAAGTGAGCCATGATAGTTGCTCTGCCAAATGGCTCATCATCTATTTGCAGGTTAAGTTGGGAACCCCATATTCTGGGTGAGGCCAACATGAAGAGTACTGCAGTGCTAAGTGGGCCATCACCGGTGTGGTGGTAAGTCAGTAACCCCATATGCCAGGTGGGGCCACCATGAAGAATAATGCTGTGCTGAGCGGGTTGTATACGGTGTGAGGTGATAAGCTGATGACCACATATGCCAGGTGGGGCTGTCGTGAAGAGAGCTGCTGTATTGCTTGGGTTGAAGAACCTGTATGCCAGAGGAGGCCACTTGGATCAAGCAAGAAGTGAGACCTGGTCAAGATCATCATTGGAGGATAGAGGACGCAATTGTGAACATGGTAGGCCTGAGGACCAGCACCAGGATCATCAACCCCCCCAATACCCATGGGAAGAATTGAAGAACTTAGCCAGCTTCTAGAATCATTTAGAATCAGTTGCAAAGGATCCATAGTAGGTCTGGCCCCGGGGCATCAGTAGCAAAAGGCCTCAAGGCCCACTTTTGGAACTGATAACCTCGGTTTGCCCAGTGGCTCTCTGAACTAGGTTCTTCTGACATATGAATTGTTATTAGACTGTGCTGAATCCTATATGTTAGAAATGGAGGTCTCTAGTTGGCAGGGATATACAACCTGTCCACGTAGGGACCCTTCTTTCTAGAAAGTATTAGAGGATTACACATAAATAACCCCTACTCACCCCCTTGGTAGCCTTAGCACGAGCAGTCAGGCCTATCTCAGAGGTAAAGTGTAAAGCATTTGTACCCAAACACACAGTAGCACAGTGAACGAAACTACAAAATTGGCACCCCACCAGCCTACAAAAGTAGCCAATATTTATCAAAACAAAACAAGACTAAAATGACAAAAATACAACATGCATAAGCGAAGATATGACTATTAGAAAGGCTACTGAAAAAAGAAATATAACTCTTGGAACAGCAATTGGTCCAACTGGGGCTATCTTGTTGCTGGGACAGGTACGAATCCACAGTATGGTGCCGACAGCAAGGTGTGCGGGCCATCCACGGATTCACATGGCAGCCCCAAGTAACAGTATTTTGATGGTGGTGAAAACAACAACATTGCACAGTGTCAGGTAATTTGGACGTCCTTACTGACACAGGGGAGGTGAGGCATTGGTTCCTCACTGCCGAAGGGGAGGTGAGGCATAAGTTCTTACTACTGCACAGGGGAGGTGAGGCGTCAGTTAATTGCTGTTGCAAGGGAGGTGAAGTGTTGGTTCCTCACTTGTGCAGGGGAGATGAAGCAGTGGTGGCAGTGCATTGATTCCTTACAATGGTGCAGAGTCAACAAGTTCGGGAGGTCACCCACATCAGTTATTGACTCGATGATCATAGACGTGAGTTACAGGCATCGGGACTGCAGTGCAAGTCGGTGTGGTGCATTGTCTCCTGAAGAGCGGTGCCCTCGGCTTCGGAGCAGGCAGCAGCTTCAATGACAAAGTCGATGGTGACAAGTTGCAGGCATTGGCTGGTGTCATGGCTGTGTTGTATGTTAGGGGGGTGCATTGTGCTCGTCATGATCGGTGCCCTCAGCTCCATTGCAGGCAACGGCATCACTGATGTCAATGATGTTGCTTTTCTTGAGTGGCAACACCAATCACATGATTCCAAGGTCCCAGGAACTGGATTTGGCACCACTTGGTAATCAGGGCGCCAAGCAGAGAAGCCCAGGTGTTGTTAGCAAGATATTGGTGAAATATCTGTGGCCCTAAGACTTAACAGGAGGCAAGCACACACACTCCCTTGGATAAAATTTGGAAAGCAAGTTTCAAGAAAGAAAAGTCTAGTCTTTTCACTGCTCACAGACAGAAGCAGCAACTGCAGGTCAACCCAGCAAAGCAACACAGCAAAGGGGCAATATTCCTTCTGACATCTCTTCAGCTCTTCTGGACAGTCTTCAATCCAGAAGTGTTCTAAAAGTCTTGGTTTTTAGGTCTAAAACGTATGCCCATTTTGGCCTTTGAAGCAGTCATTCTTCAAAGGACAAGTTCTTACCTTGCCTGGTCTTGGCTCCAGAAACACTCCAGGGGGTGGAGACTGCATTGTAAGAGGCCAGGCACAGTCCTATTTAGGTGTAGGTGACAGCTCCTCCAAACACTGTAGCTCAGGAAGTCCCATCAGCCTGGTGATCGTTCATCAGGATATACAGGGCACACCTCAAATTCCTTTGTGTGATTGTCTTGAGTGAATGCACAAAACAGGCCCCTTTCAGTCTAAGTCAGATGTTGATTCCACAGACAGGCACAAGCACAGGATGGCAAAGCAAGAAAATTGTCCTCTTTCTAAAAGTAGCATTCTCAAACGCACAATTTAAAAAACACCTTTACTAAAATATCTGTTTTTAAATTCTGAGCACAGAGAGTCTCAAATACACTGCTCCCTGCCCATGGAGATACCTTGGGCCTACCTTAGGGATGCCTTACATGTAGTAAAAGGGAAGATTTCGGCCTGGCAAGTGGGTGCACTTGTCAGGTTGACATGATAGTTTAAAACAGCACTTACAGGCACTGCAATGGCAGGCCTGAGACAAGTGTACAGGGCTACTCATGGAGGTGGCAAAACCAGTGCAGCCGGCCCAATAGTGGCATTTGATGTACAGGCCCTATGCACACACAGTGTACTTTACTAGAGACTTTTCACTAAATAAAATATGCGAATCATGGATAACCAATCATAATCGCAATTTAAACAGCATATGAACAGCGAAGATGCTCCATATTAGGAGAAGATACATGGAGTTTGTTGAAGCAAGCATCCTAGGTCTTACTTCCAATGGTCTAGGATTGGGTTTGCACCACCTGGCAGGTAGACTGACAGATGGCAAAGTCCAGTTGCAGCAGCAGAAGGATTGGAAGTTGTTTATGCCCCTGAGACTTCTGATCAAGATGCAAGCCAGCAAGACCTTGGAGTCACTCTGGGTTCAAGTGATGCAGGCCCAGTCCTCACCAAGGCAGGGGAACAGCAGGCAGACAGGCAGCACAGCAAAGCAGCAGACCAGCAGAGCAGCAGTCCAGCAGAGTGGCTTTTCTTTCTGAAGCACATCATCTCTTTTTCCTAGCAGAGCGGTTGCAGGTCCAAAAGTGTATTGAAGTGACGGTGTCTGAGGTCTAGTTCTTACATCCAGTGATGCCTTTGAAGTGGGGGAGACTTCAAAGAAGCACTTTGGAGTGGACAGACGTCCTCACTTTCTACCCTGGCTCCAGACTCACTACAAGAGTGTATGCAGCCCTTTATGTGTGGACAGGACACTGCCTATTCAGGTGTAAGTCAGAGGCTGCGCCCAGGACCTCCCTCCCATCCTGTTAGGATGAGTCATCAAGGCTCATCAATTCAAACCTAAGATCTCTTTGTTTGCGGCTGTCTAGAGGAATATACAAAGCTCAGCTGGCATCCACCTGAACAGAGACAGGAAGCAGGCAGCGAAGAGCTAAAATAAAAAAATCCCAGCTTTCTAAAAGTGGCATTTTCAGAATTGCAATTTAAAATCTGACTTCATCATAAGTTGTGATTTTGAATTGTCATTCCTGTTACACCAGACTTGGGGTCTTATCTCTTCCCAATTGGAAATTACACTTATAAAATGAAATAAAATATCCTAAGGGACAGACAGTCCTTGCAATAGTGAAAAACGACTTTGGGAGCTTTTCACTACCAAGACATGTACAACTTAAAGGTACATGTCCTGACTTTTAAATGCATTGCACCCTGCCCTGTAGGTTATACAAGACCTACCTTTGGGGTGACTTAAATGTAAAATGAAGGTTTGGGCGTTGCAAAAGGGTTGTTTTGCAAGGTCGACATTGCAGTGTAAACTGCACACAAAGGTTCTGTAGGCCTGAGACATGGTTAAAGGGGGTACTTAAGTGGGTGGCGCACTCAGTGCTGCCCACACGTTAGTATTTCATTTACAGGCCCTGGGTACAAGGGGTGCCACTTTACTAGGGACTTAATGTAAATTAAATATGCTATTTGGGGATGATCCAATAATACTACCATGTTTAGGGTAGAGAGCACAAGCACTTTAGCACAGTTTAGCAGTGGTAATGTTCACAGAGACCTAAACCCAGCAAAACAAGGTCAGAAAAGTGGAAGAGGTAAGCCAACAGTTGGGGGGAAGACCATCCTAAGGTTGTCAGGTCTAACTGGCATATTTAATTTACTTTTAAGTCCCTACTAAAATGACAATACATGTACCAAGGGCCTGTAAATTGAAAACCTGCTTTCCATAGAACTGTGCCGGTCCTGGCCCTTCTGCAGTGTCATTCTCAAACCTTTTGCCTTCCTCTTCATACGTTTTGGGGAATTCATTTTTATTGGCCATAGAACTCTTTGCCATTTACCTATTCTCTGTGCTTAAAACATGGTAACATTGGCTTAACCTAATTAACATATGGAATCTAATTGTAAGTCCCCTAGTAAGGTGGATCTACATGTGTCCAGGGATGTGAATTAAATTCTACTAGTGGGCCTGCAGCACAGATTGTGTCACCCACTTAAAATAACCCTTTAACCTTGTCTCAGCCTGCCATTGCAGATCCCATGTTTTCAGTTTATAGTGCTGTGTCGATGTGGCAAAATAGGCCTTTTGCCAGGCCCAAACCTTCCCTTTCTATACATATGTCCCCCCTAAGGTAGGCCTTCAACAACTCATAGGGTAGGGTACAATGTATTTAAAAGGTGGTTCCTGTACTTTTAACTTTTACATGTCCTAGTAATGAAAAACTCTCAAAGTCATTTTTCACTACTGTAAGGCCCATCTCTCCCATAGGATAACGGTAGGATTGCCTTATTATATTTTATAGGTGTAATTTCCAATTGGGAAGAGATAAGCCCTTCAAGTGTGGTGTCTTTGGAATCACAGTTTAAAATTCTAATTCATGGTGAAGCCATATTTTAAATTGCAATTCTGAAAATGCCAATTTTGGAAAGTGAGCCTTTTCTTCCTTTAGACATTTGGTGCCAGCAACCTGTCTCTGAACACATGACTGGGTATAATTGGCAGTCAGGCTTTGTGTATTCCTCCTAGACAGCCACATACAATAGGATCTTGGGTGTGTCTCAATGGGCTATCTCTTGCAGGACGGGAGGGAGGAGCTGGGCACAGCCTCACTTACTCCGGAATAGGCTGTGTCCTGCCAACATACAAAAGGCTGCATAAACCATGTAGTGAGTCTGGAAGCAGAGCAAGAGATGAGGAAATCTGTGCACTTCAAAGGAATTTCTTTGAAGCCTCCACCACTTCAAAGGCACCACTAGGTATAAGAACTGGACCATAGACACCACCACTTTAGTAAACATCTGGACCCGTGAATACTCTGCCAGAAAGAAGTGCTGCTGAAGAACTGCTACTCTGCTTGCCTGCACTCTGCTGGAATACTGCTTGCTGTATTGCTGTGCTGCCTGCTGCCCTCTTTCCTGGGTGAGAATGCCTGAACCTCCATCTCTTGACCCAGAACCCAGAGTGACTCCAAGGGCTAGCTGCATGACCTCCTGATGAGAAGCCTGAGGGACATAACAGGCTTTCAACGCCTGCACCTGGACTCTGACATCTGTGAGTCTACCCTGGCAAGTCATGCCACCACAGTACAGGATCCTTGGAAGTGTGCCGAAGGTGCTTGCTAGTGAATCAATGCATCTTCGCTGATGTGCGACGCATCCAGAGCAAAACCGATGCATCTCCACGGCTGAGCAGCCATCCTCAAACAAAATCAATGCATTGTTCCGTGTATCGGACGTGTCACAAAAGACTCATATCACTGCAGCCTTCTGCCTCTTGGGACGGAAGCATAACCTCCATAACCACTGCGGTGCAATTATTTTCCTTGCAGAATCTCCTCACATCTCTCATCGACAGCAGCCTCGACAAGTAAACACTGCGTTGCAGCTTCACTGCTCATCGGAATCGACGCATCACATCTGCTGCATCTCCCATCATCAACACCAGAATTCGCATTGCAAGCCCATTGACTACGTCCTCAACATCAACACTACAGGACCTCGCCCCACATCCTAGCTGCATCTCGCAACCAACATATCACCTCGGCTGTTCGACACATCTTCAACGCGTGTCCATGCAACACTCCATAACCAGGATTTAAGGTATTATGTTCAGTGAGTCTAACTGGGTCCCTCTAGCTGGACTTTGTCCCAGTCTGGTGCAACCAGATATCCCAAAAAGTGGTTAGTGATTCTTAGCACTATTTTTCACTCTAGCTCTAGAAAACAACATCTCCTGTTCTTCTAATTGGATTGCCAATTTGTTCTTGTTTTATTTATTGATAATCAGAGCTATTTTTCTAACCTGGTGTGGAATCATTCTTTGTGGCGTATTCACTGTTTACTGTTTGAACTGTTGAACACATACTTTACACACAGTCTCTAAGTTAAAACTGACTGCTCTGTGCCAAGCTACCAGATGGTGTGCACAGGTTATTTGAGGGGTTGCCTACCCCTTGCCCTGATTAGGATTTTGGTTGCTGCTTGACCAGGGCTCATACCCCAGTCAACCAGGAACTACATTTTGGGGTGGTAGGCATGAAAACTTGATTGGGAAATGCATATGTTAAAGTCAATAGGCAGTTAAGGATGGAATGTTATTACTAAAACCTACAATTTATTTGCTACATGGAATATCATTGATTACATTATTAGGCAAGGGTGTTGGTGTTAGATTCCCCCTCTGACAAACAGATTTGCACTGCGAGAAACCTTACTAAGCTCTGTTAGGAGAGATGCTATCCTGCTTTCCCAAATGTAATTGTGTATACTTTTACAATTATCTTGTGAGAACACTTATGCTCAGTGTAGTAGGCCTGAGTTGATTATAGTGAAAAGCCAATGATAACAGTAGTTGGATTGATAAGTGTTCAGGGAAATATAATAACGATGTCAAAGGTCTGGCCTATTTATTGAGAAAAGTTATTACAAAGGCAGTAAGCTTTTCTCATTTATTGTTAAAAAATATGCTGAAGTCAGTTGGCCTCTAATAGTGAATTGTTGTCACATTATGTCACAGGTAACCCTGGGAGGCAAGGGTTATGAAGTTAGTCATAAATGCTTGGAGTAGAATTTCACTGTGATGAATATTGGCCCTATTGATAGGGGCTGCATTTTGTTTTGCCAACTTTAATTTTATACATATATTGAATTATTTAAATGTATGCCTTTGAATACTAGCTTGTTGTCACCATCAGCGCACTTCTACAGGCCTGGGTTGTTTATATTGTGAAGCCATAGGTAAACAATAGCAGGCTTATCAGTTCACTGGAAAAAGGCATCTCAGATTCTGTCATCTGTTTATATTGAAACACTATGACAAAACATGTAGGCAGTACTTACTGTGAAAATTATGTGTTAAAAGCAAGCAGCTTTTAAGGTTGGCTTGTTACTGCACTGTGCCCAGGGCTGTAAGCAGGCATTTCGGTACATAGCATCTTCCATATTTTTCCAGTAGGCAAGGGTTTGGTGCTGGTGGGCCACCTGAACATACCATGGTGAACAACGATTTTCATTATGGTAATCCTTATTAGGCTCTTTTAGTACGGATTTTGTCATTTTTTGTCAACTGTATTTCTCACATGTTTGTTATTTTACTACAGAGTACCTGATGGTTGCCTTGTTGAAAGGTTTATGAGCCAGCACAGTAGTTCTGAGCTGCATATGGTGACAATCCAATGATAAAGGTTATAGGCTTTATTGGTTATAATGAAATGTCACAATAAAGGTAGTTGACCTGACATATTGATTGCGAAAAGCATATGTTCGAATAATTAGTCTTTTTAGGGTAAACTGTTTTTACTTTATATTAAAGTCTACAGATAGGTACTTTTATCCATGGAATCCTACAGATTACCATAGTAGGCAATCATGTTGGTACTACCTTTCTGACAAACCATTTGCCTGGTTCACAAAACATCTCCACACTTGTGGTAGATGCCCCGCAGTCGTGGGGAAGTCTCTGCACTCGTGTAGAATCTCTACAGTAACAATTCTCATTGTGGAGATTCCGCCCCGAGAGTGGAGACTCCCCCATGACTACAGGGTCTCTGCCACGAGTGTGGAGTCCCTGTGTGAATCAGGCCCTATAGGTATAGCACATTTTTCTTTTTTGAATCCTTGTTAGGACTTGTTAGAAAAGAATATATGATACTGTGCTTTGTCAACTGTAATTTTGTATTCTATGTACATTTATGGTTGTGTGCATGATGGTTGCTGTAAGAAATTGGTTTGTTAGTTGTGAAGGGTGTGAGAATCCATCTCAAATGATAGCTACAATCCTTATCAGAGTGAACCACAAATGTTACTAAATACACCAGTTCTTAACCCTCTGGTATCTTGGCACAAATGCAGGACGGCTAAACTGAGAAGCAATGTGTAAAGCATTTATTCAATATTCTAATAATAATACACTGAAGATACAACACAAGAAACCACTTAAACCAATTTAGAAAAATCAAGTACAATTTAATAAATCTCATGGTGCAAAAATGACAAAAATTCAATAAGTAGCACCAGATATAGGCACTCACAATAGTACGAAAAAGCAAAAAGCACCAGTCATGATTATCTGGTTGCTCTAGACTGGGTCAAAGTCAAAAGTTAAGGTTAAATGTAATTGAGCATGAGTCAGATACAGGGACAAGGTTCATCTTGGTGGAAAGTTCAGCTTCTGACATGGAAACATTTATCGAGAAAAAGTGGTAATTGGTGGGTCGTAGACAGGCAAACTGCAAGCTGGATCCAAAAAGGTTCTTGACGACGGTGGGTTGTTGAAGCTTGGGATCCTGGTGCAGCCATCACTGAAGGTGTGAAAGCTCAGAGCCGGTAAAATACAAAGTCTGTACCTAGTAAGGTCTCAACACTGATCAGCCTTGCCTCGATTAAGCCTTTCTCTTTTCGGACTTGGAAACATGTTGGAAGTCAAACCTCCGCCAAGGGGCAAACCAGCAAGCTGGGGCCAACCAGGAATTAAACAACAACGCCTGTGTTTTTTTTTTACCACAAACCTCCATCTGTTTTCCAGGCAGAAAGTTGACAAAAAGTTTATAAGTCCCAGGTCTTGCAGTGTATGCACTAGGAATAGACTCTAACACTGGCCATGTGTCCATAACATGAGAGGCACCACTTGGGGGTTAGGACTCATGCCAACAGAGGCCAGCAACAGCGTCCTGCATAGGTACCGTTGGGATTGTTCAGCTGATCAGTTGCAGGGTAAAAGTCCCCTGGAAGCATGTTCTGTCTCTGTAGCACAAACAGGAGGTCAGCCAATTGGTCCTTGTACTCACTTCTAGGTTCCTGGGTTCATGGCAAGCAGATCCAGTCTTCCTTCAGGATTCATACAGCAGGGCAGGCATTCTTCTGATCTTCACAGCTTCAGGAATGTTCTTAGAGGGGCACTGGATGCTACTTTTATACCTAGTGACAGCCTGTAGATGGGAGTTCTCTAACCACTGTTTAACCAATAGGTTAAAAGTTCAGAGGGGTGATACTACCCACATTTTGCAGCACTCACTGTGTGTTTTGCAGTAAACTATTCCGCAGTGTTCTTCTCTACTTAATCCAACATCACAGAACACTTCCTACCCTGGTCAGAGATCCCTGTGCCCATCCAGGAGTGTGGCTATGAAAATGGGCAAATCCTCCTTTGTGGTCACGCAAAAAATTCTGGAGCAGGTCGTCTTCCCACTGGGTTTGGATCCAAGCTGACTAGGAAGACAAAGGGGGGAAGGTCTAAGTGTCAGCTTCCAGTGACAGGTTAGACATTCGCTTCACACCTACCCTTTTGTCCATAGTCTGGAAGCAATTTGTAGGGGAACCATTCACTAGTCAGGTGATATTGGACACTTGCTAAAAGGCACATTTGGCTTAGGCAGAAAAATCACAATTTTCTAAAAGTGGAATTTTCAAAATAGAAATATAAAATCCAACTTTACGGCTAAGTGGGAATTTGAATTACTATTAACCCCTTGTCTGCTGGGGTAATTTTCCTGCTGAGCTGGGGGGGCGGGGGGAGCGCACAGCGCCCCGGTGCTCGTCATGAGCTACAGTGCTCCTGTGCTCATGACGAGCTGAGCTCGTAACGGCCACACCCGTTTCTTCAGAACGTTCAGCACAGAAGGTGGGACTTGTACAGTCCTGATGAAGACCCGCCCTTGATGCGCACAACAAGCGCATCGCCCCCCCCAGGGTCGAAACGTCGACGCATTTCTTCTTTCCATGAATCAGCTATACTAAAACATACTAGGACCCAAAAATTAATTGCTGTACCTATTGGTTTATTGCAATTATAGTTGACCTTGTTAAAGAACCGTGTGATTTGACATCAATGTATGTTAGTTTTTACATGTATATCAATTCTGCACACAGTCTATGCAGTGTATATGTCTTATATGTTTTTGTTGGACAGCAAAATTAATGTTTTTAACATGATTCAGATATGATGGAAATATATGATAAAACTTCATTTCCCTCTTGTGGTTAGTGTGCTTTGTGTGTATTGATACCACTACCCTGGTACCCGTGCAGGGACGTATTCTATAAGTAACGCAATAAGAAATACTATATCATTGTGTATTTCGTTCCTACAGAACCATTATTAATAGTTTCATTACCCACCTAGCTTCTGAGGGTTACAGGGTCACCCCATTACATGTAATGAACTTTCCTAACTCATCATTCTAAAAAATGCCTATTAATTTGAGTCCTTGGGTCTACCTATTCCCAAGACCCAATGTGGGTCTGAAAATAAGGTTGACCACTCCTAGTTAAGAAGGGTAACGACTGCTTAGCATACGGCTGGGTCCAAACTGAGTTGTTATGGTGTGCAGAAATAATGATGGAATGTGACGCCGCCTGAGTAGTTACCAGTGTTTGAGATTATTTCATTTAGTCCATCCATCACTTTTTTCTATACTTTACTACAATGGCGTGGAATCATCACATACATTAAATACACCCACTCAGCTAACATTTTCTCTCATTTCAGAATAAAACCATGGGAATGGTGATAACAACTCAAATACACAGGAATGGTGATAATGGTAACCTGATGCAGTGAACTACTCTGTAAGGTCTCAATCTCAGCTTTACAGAACTTCTTCAGTCACAGTAGTACAGACAATGTCACCTGTAAGCTGATCCATCAGTATAGGTCCTGCAAACTAGGGCTGTATGATTATTTTCGTTCCCAAACTTCATGGAACTGTCACAAATACAACGATTAATGTTCAGTGGTTGCTAAGTTTTAGCCAAATGTGTTTTCATGTGAAAACTGAAACTTTCAATATATTTTGATGTGAGAACAGAAACAACACAACATACATCCAGTTTTAAAGACGTTCAGAAAACTATTAAGAAGCACTGCTTGTGTCCTTGGAATGCCTGCTTTGGGGAGTCACATCAAGTTCGGAAATGGGAAAACTGGAACAATGAATTGAGACATGATATATCCAGCTGGAAGAATGGATATGAGGTCTGTGAGAGAGTAAGAAAGTTTGCTCTATTTGTTTAGGGCTTTAGTCACTCTAGGCAGAACCATTCTGATCATCAACACTATCACATCATCATCTTTTTCACCAATGACCTCTTGCAATCAGATAGGTCAATTCTGGATAGGAACATTAAGAATTCAGAGAAGTTATTTGGGTGGGGAAAAAGAGGAGAGTGGCATTTCAAACCAAGTTCCGAAGTATATAATGAATTGAGACTTGCATGATGCAGCCTCCCAATACATCACTAGCACTTTTCCCTAGGCTTGTTGTCAGGCAATCCTTCACTTTTTGTTTACACTGACTGCTAACAAAGTAACCGTCCATGTTGTCGGATCATTCCCCATTGAAGATGAGAGACAGAAAAAGACATTCTGGAATGTGCCAAGATTGCGTGAACACATTGAGGGCCAGTGGGTAACATGTCCAGATGTCTGGCATGAGGGGCACATGATCACTGCATGTACTGTGTGTGCAGTGTCCTGAATGGGAATGTGCGCATGACTCCGGCCATGAGTGCTTTTTCCGGCCAATCTCCCGGGACCATTTTTGTGTTGATGAGCTGGGGATGGACCTGAGTTTCTATTCACACGTTTGTCTGCTGGCTACGTGCCACCCCACCTGTGACCTGTCAATCAGTAATTTAAGGCCTAGGTCATAGAGCCTGCCTGACCACCTTTTTTTGACTCAGGGCTTATGGAGAGTTAATTACATGCAAATTTGATAATAGTGATGTGATTTCACTTGTATATGCGAGTGTATCGTTATAAGCATTGGCATTATTTTTATCAATATCAAGAATTGCCTCACCAACGTCTGTTGATATTAGAGGACTCCTTGTTGCTAACCTAGATGACTTTTAAAGGATCAGAATTAAAGAAGCAGGGATGCTCACTTTTAATGAGAGGAACACTTCATAGCTGAGAAAAACTAGGCCAGTCTGTAATGTTTTCCTCAAAATCATATTGCTTGATCTAACACATAACAACATATGGTTGATAGCAGATTATTAGAAACATGAAATTGATTCCTAAAAGGTAGAATTAAAGGTGGCCAGGGAAAAACAGGAGTTGGTAAATTATGCAAATCACAACAAATACTCCAATTACACTATGTTTTCAAGACCAGATCTCAAAATAGTGTACTATATAAAAAGCTAATGTGGTATGGAATATGCACCTAGCCACGTAGGGAAGGGGGACCATGCTAATCATGTCCCTGCTGAGTAAGGGAAAAACAACTACTTCTTTTTAGTTACCCTCACACACCCTAGTGGTGTCATGCTTCATCATCGGGTCACCCCCGACCCCTAAAAGTCGAGGTGGGCTCAACCACAGTGTTGGGTAGCTCTTAATAAGATGAAGACAGGGGGACTTAAATATAAAAAACTTAATCCGACCCCCGGTTTCCCTTTATTTTTGGGTCAGATTGGGTTATTAAAAAATCATAAAAACGGGTCTTTTTGGATTTTAATGGTCCTAAGACCCTAGTGTAAGTGCCGACATGTTTCAGTCCAACAAGGGCCGTAAAGGTCCAGGAATTTCTTCAGGGCAAGTTTCCCAAAAATCCCCTTATATTTGTGGGGAATTATAGGAGGGAAGTCCCTATCCTATTTGTCATTCAAGGGAAGGGTAGCTTCTCCTTGTTGGTGTATGAGAGTGTTTCTGTATTGCCAGGCTCCACCTGTAGAGCACAAGACAAAATTACAGAGAAACACGAAATCATATATACATGATAAATATACAATTGATTCATAGTACGTAATCCATACACTTGCATGCTCTCTTTTGTGTGCATGCTCAGCGAGTGGAGCGTTTTATCCCACTCAGTGCCAGTAATCCATATCGTGAAAAGGACCGTCTGAATATGGTGACACAATCATTAGGTCATTCGTTATATTCTGGTGCCAAATCGGTGTGTAGAATACGTGGAAATAGTGAATAAAATACCAGTAAAACATAGTCTCGATTGCAGAGGGACTCACAAACCTACTGGCATACTAACACAATCTCATCCATTCATTCATGCCATATGCACGTTAGTTTGTTCATATAGTGTTTTCAGTTGATCATTCATTCAAACATACCATGTGCCCATTAGTATTATTGCTAGCACTTACCCAAGCTTTGGGGGGTATTTTGCAACTCAAAGGACCGGGGGTAACAATATAATGGTCCTAGTTATGTAGTGAAAGAAATGATAAACAAATTTATGTATGGAGGGGCCCCTACGAGAGATTGAACATGTCGTAATCTCAAAGTAAAACTGATGAGAGAAGGAAAGGAAAAGGGCTCGGTTTTTCATAAGAAGTGCCCGGCTCGTATCGGCACGTGTCCACGACTTACTTAATTTGAGACCACACCGTTCTGGTAACCTTCATTCCACCCAGTCCTCGGCTCTTAGCAGGAGCGTGAGGCTGAAAGGATCGTTTTTAACGGGGATGCCGAGTGTGTTCCCTTGCTTCCGGGGTCCGCGTTGCAATGACGTGTGACCCGGAAGTGACGTAATTACGTCCATACGTAATTGACTCATACCGGATATTTCGGGCAAGGTGTGATGGGGAATGTAGTTCCGCGTTACTTCAGAAGCACGGAACTTTATTGTCAAGATGTGTACAATCATTCTGAAATAGATTCACGCCTAACGTGTGGCGAGAGGAAAGACAGATGACGTAAAATTGGTGTTTTCGACTTAACTGGATAGCATATGGAATCTAATGATAATTATGTTCTCAGGACTCGTGAGAGATATGATGCCAATTCTGCCAATACTTAGGGTAACATTAAATTTGAAGGTGTAATAGTTGAATGGTGTTCTTAGTCAGTGTCAGCCCTAACAGGAGGGTCACCAAAATAAATAATTAATGATTACGCTATCTACTCAAAAGACTCCCAAATGTTTTTGACAGTTAATGAGAAAGGGAACTAGGATCTTCTAGGGGGCGAGACAGAGAAGATGGGCGTAATGTAAAATGTCCCTGGGGTTAGAACCACCCCAAGTTGCTAACACCTCACAGTTATACAGATTTGAGAGTCACTGCATATTCTGCTATATTTCTTTTTTACTCAAAATATGATGGATACTCTAAACCCTCATGTATGTCAAGAGGTCACTTGTGCAGCTGGCCCCATGGTATAGAGTCATTCAATCCCGCATCATGAGTTCTCAAAGGTATACCCACCGTTGTTCCTTTTCCAAAAGTACTTTTTGTAGGTTATTTGTCGTTTTGACTTTTTTGATGACAGTCCATTCAATATCTGTGTCTTTGTGACCCTTCTCCACATAGTGGGCTGTCAGTTTTGTCGCGGTAATGGCTCTCCTGATGGTGCTTCTATGCTCACAAATGCGGGTCTTTATTTTACGTGAGGTCATCCCTACATATAGTAGGTGACACGGACACTTTATGAGATAAATGGTAGTCAGACAAAATATCGAAAACAAAATATCGATATACAATAATATCGATGTTTTAATATCGATGGTATAGTATATCGATGTGCCATAATATCGACAGACAGAATATCGAGATTAAGGTATGTATGTTAGTAATATCGAAATTTTGTTGTTTAGTGTTATGTATTTTATTATGTTGTTTATATGTTTGCTAAATATGTTTAGAAATGTATGTTTGAAAATTAGTAATTATGTTAACATTTTGCGTTTTAGTATTAGAGCGGGTTGTGGGTTTATAGGGGAATAGGGTGGAAAGTAATTTAATAATAATTAAATAATTAATATATTTTTTAAAATATTTTTTAATTAATAATTAATTTGTAATTAATTGAAACTAATTAGTTAATTACATTAATTAGATTTAATGTGGTAATATATTTAATTTAGTGTTATTGTTAATTAATAATTAATTCGTAATTAATTAATATTAATTAGTTAATTAAATTAATTAGATTTAATGTGCTAAGATATTTAATTTATTGTTATTGTTAATTAAAAATTAATTGGTAATTAATTAATGTTAATTAGTTAATTACATTAATTAGACTTATTTTTGGGTAAAGGGGTATTTTTAGGGTTCAGGGTCAGTTTTTAGTTTTTGGGTAAAGGGGTATTTTTAGGGTTCAGGGTCAGTTTTTAGTTTTTGGGTAAAGGGGTATTTTTAGGGTTCAGGGTCAGTTTGGGGTTTTTGGGTAAAGGGGTATTTTTAGGGTTCAGGGTCAGTTTTTAGTTTTTGGGTAAAGGGGTATTTTTAGGGCACAGGGTCAGTTTTTAGTTTTTGGGTAAAGGGGTATTTTTAGGGTTCAGGGTCAGTTTTTAGTTTTTGGGTAAAGGGGTATTTTTAGGGTTCAGGGTCAGTTTTTAGTTTTTGGGTAAAGGGGTATTTTTAGGGTTCAGGGTCAGTTTTTAGTTTTTGGGTAAAGGGGTATTTTTAGGGTTCAGGGTCAGTTTTTAGTTTTTGGGTAAAGGGGTATTTTTAGGGCACTGGGTCAGTTTTTTGTTTTTGGGTAAAGGGGTGTTTTTAGGGTTCAGGGTCAGTTTTGGGTTTTTGGGTAAAGGGGTATTGTTAGGGTTCAGGGTCAGTTTTTAGTTTTTGGGTAAAGGGGTATTTTTAGGGCACAGGGCAGGTTTTAGTTTTTGGGTAAAGGGGTATTTTTAGGGTTCAGGGTCAGTTTTTAGTTTTGTGGTAAAGGCGTATTTTTAGGGCACAGGGTCAGTTTTTTGTTTTTGGGTAAAGGGGTATTTTTAGGGTTCAGGGTCAGTTTTTAGTTTTTGGGTACAGGGGTATTTTTAGGGTTCAGGGTCAGTTTTGGGTTTTTGGGGTACAGGGGTACAGTGTAAAAATTAAAGTTAAATTAAATTTTAATTAAATTAATTAAATTAAATTAAATTAAATTAAATTAAATTATATTATATTTATTGTAATTAATTTACATAAAAAATTATTATATACTTACCAATACTTATGTTGTAATGGTATGCGTTGTAAAAGTATCTGCGTTGTAAAAACATGCGTTAATATTTGTAAAATGATATGTATTTTTAAATTATTTTTACATTATTATTAATACATTTAAAAAACCGATATTTTTTATTTCGATATTTTTGTACAACGATATTATTTTTTCGATATTTTTGTACTTACCATTATGTAGATATAACTTCGATATTTTTGATTTCGATATTTTTATGTCGATATTTTTGTATCTCGATAATGTGTCTTTCGATAATATGTCAGTGATCCGAGATAAATTACCCCTTCTGAATTGCAGTTAGTGTGTGACCTCTGTTCCCAGGGTGTTGATAGGTCCAAATCCAAATGCTTGGTGTGTTGCGTAAATTCACAGGCTCTACATGAACCGCATGGGTAATGTCCCACAACTGGTTGTGCATTCCAGAGTGTTGATTGGGTACTGGTCTTCGGTTGGAAGCTGTTGGTATGTACCAACGTGTCTCTCAAACTCCTGTTTTTCTTAAAAGAGAACATAGGTCTCTCCAGTTGCAGTTGATTGGAAGTCAGAATATTCCATTTTTTTTTTACAATTGCTTGTGTCCTTGGAATGCCTGCTTTGGGGAGTCACATGGGAAAACTGGAACAATGAATTGAGACATGATATATCCAGCTGGAAGAATGGATATGAGGTCTGTGAGAGAGTAAGATAGTATGCTCTATTTGTTTAGGGCTTTAGTCACTCTAGGCAGAACCATTCTGATCATCAACACTATCACATCATCATCTTCTTCACCAATGACCTCTTGCAATCAGATTGGTCAATTCTGGACAGGAACATTAAGCATTCAGAGGAGAAGTTATTTGGGTGGGGAAATAGAGGAGAGTGGCACTTCAAGCCAAGTTCCGAAGTATATAATGAATTAAGACTTGCATGATGCAGCCTCCCAATACATCACTAGCACTTTTCCCTAGGCTTGTTGTCAGGCAATCCTTCACTTTTTGTTTACACTGACTGCTAACAAAGTAACCGTCCATGTTGTCGGATCATTCCCCATTAAAGATGAGAGACAGAAAAAGACATTCTGGAATATGCAAAGATTGCGTGCACACATCGAGGGCCAGTGGGTAACATGTCCAGATGTCTGGCATGAGGGGTACATGATCACTGCATGTACTGTGTGTGTGCAGTGTCCTGAATGGGAATGTGCGCATGACTCCGGCCATGTGTGCTTTATTCCGGCCAATGTCCCGGAACCATTTTTGTGTTGCTGAGCTGGGGATGGACCTGAGTTTCTGTTCACACGTTTGTCTGCTGGCTACGTGCCACCCCACCTGTGACCTGTCAATCAGTAATTTAAGGCCTGGGTCATAGTGCCTGGCTGACCACCTTTTTTTGACTCAGGGTTTATGGAGAGTTAATTACAGGCAAATTTGATAATAGTGATGTGATTTCACTTGTATATGCGAGTGTATCGTTATAAGCACTGGCATTATTTTTATCAATATCAAGAATTGTCTTACCAACGTCTGTTGATATTAGAGGACTCTTTGTTGCTAACCTAGATGACTTTTGAAGGATCAGAATCAAAGAAGCAGGGATGCTCACTTTCAATGAGAGGAACACTTCATAGCCGAGAAAAACTAGGCCAGTCTGTAATGTTTTCCTCAAAGTCATATTGCTTGATCTAACACATAACAACATATTTTTGATAGCAGATTATTAGAAACATGACATTTATTCCTAACAGGTAGAATTAAAGGTGGCAAAACAGGAGTTGTTAAATTTTGACCACTTTGAAAGTAGGCAGGGCAATGTTAATGGTAAGGCTTACCCAGACCATATTCACACAATCTACCAATTTCTAAAATAATGCTAATCCCCAGTTTTCTAGGAGTAATATTGGGGCCCTGGAAGCAGTACTGAGGAAAAAAACGAATGATTTTGCAAATGCTCTATCTATGCCACAGTTTATTATCTTGCCACACAGCAACCCAAAAGGTGATACCTTCCATAACGTGAATCAGATTGCCAATTGAAAGTGTGTTGAGTGCTACACTGTCTTCCAGGAGAAGCAATGATCAGGTGTAAAACTTTTTATTTTTCAGCAGTCAAAGGTAACCATTGAATCTTGCTCTCCATTTCAAGCCTAACAAGATCCAGCATTTTACAATGGAACACCTGAGAGTCCCTGAATGTGGAATGCTTTAAATTCCACCTGAACGAGGGATCCTAACTACATACCATTCAGAAAGGGCAAATAACCAAAATCTTTTTAACATACTCACAGATCAGTAGGCAAATAGGAACAACAATGAGCTTGTTGAGTACATTGTATCATAATGGTACGGGAGAATATGATCTAAGAAATTAAAGGACTTTCACCAATGCTCCATATAAAAAATGTTTTGTCAATTCTGAGGCCCGAAAGAAACAGAAAGTGCAGAAATAAAGGAATAAACTGAACAAAAGCCATAAAAACACTTTTGTTTGCAGTGCTGTCAGGTCAACTAAGTGAGTTGTAGCACATCATATAGTGATGCATGAGTCTAAATTTTACATTGTTATTCACAAAGCATGAATTTGCTCCTGTAAATGGATTTGTTCATGTCTGAGCACACTTCCTTGAGGGGACATGTTTGGGGAGTTATAATGATGGCAGCAACTACAAATGATGGTAAGTGCCCGCATATTCAAAGTATTGATGCAAAAAGTGACAGATATCCCACTCCAGAAGTGATGCTACTTCCGTTATCGGGACGTCCGGGACCCTAGGGTCCCTCCCAAGAAGTGACATCACTGTCAGTGATGTGTTGGGTCACGTGTGTTGTGATGTCACCTGCAAGTCATGTGCTCTTGGGTCTACCACATGGTTGGGGCTATGCGGCAGCCCTCAACGAACCAGAGTCCCTGGTTATTAGGTGACCATGATGTGTGGTAAAGGAGTACACCCCAATTTTATTATGCTTAGAATGCATATAGGAAGTCCCTAAACAGCCTGTGGCAAACCCAGGAGACACCCTTCAGAAAGAGATTGCTTGGTCAATATTACGAGATACAGCCATCTCATCAATAAGAAGCCCTCTGATGGTGGTTTGAACATTATCAATAGATATTGTCATAGCCTGACACCATTGGCAATGGAGAAGAATGCACAGCAGGGCGATCTTAAAGAGAGTGGTCACAACATCACCAGTTTGGATGAGAAGTTCTGCCGGTGGTTGGAAATGGTAAGCCTCAAGGATTTGTCACAACTGATATCCTCTATTAAGGGCTTCAGCATAGGCAGTGAAGCCTAGAGTAATGAAGCAAATGCTGGAAACAATTTCATCGACATGGAAGATGGTAAAGAATCTATAACAGCTCCTAAATCACTGGTTTATGAAGATGTGGGGTTTCTGGGTGAATCGCATCTGGAGGCTATCATCATGCAACAGCTGCGCACAAACTCAGACACCTGTTATGCATCAATGGACTCCAGTGACTCTCAAGATTTCAGAGCAGTCGCAGAGACCTGCTAAAATGAAGAGCTTAGCAAAAATCATATAGACCCTTATACTGTATATACAACTATATTCTATTTCAAACTAATAGTCAATCAATCAATCAGGGAATTTTAAAGCACACTACTCACCCGTGAGGGTCTCAAGGCGCAGGGGGGGTGGGTGCAGCTCCGGGATTAGCCGAAGATCCAGGTCTTTTTGCTCCTTATGAAAGTGTGCAGGGTGGGGGAGCATCTGATGTCGCCTGGAAGTTCCCTCCTTGTAGGAGACGGCTCTTCCACCCGCTCTGGATCTGCCGATGCACGGGGTTTCTGCCAGGGCGAGATTGGCTGTGTGGAGGTTTCTTTTGGGTACACGGAAGCAGACTCTGTTGTTGAGGTATTTGGGTCTGATTTTGTGGAGTGAAGGCGTGGGTGAGAAATTTGAACATTTCTCTCTTCTAGACGGGGAGCCAGTGGAGGTCTCGTAGTTGTTGGGTCATGTGCTCTTGTTCGGGGGTGCCGAGGATGAGTCTGGCTGTGCTGTTCTGGATCGTCTCGAGACTTTGTAGCAGGGATTTGTTGATTCCTGTATTCCAGTCTGCTGGGTATGAATGCGTGGGTGACGGTCTTTCTGGCTTCGGGGGGGATCCACTTGAAGGTCTTGTGGAGGATGCAGAGGGAGTTGAAACAGGTAGAGGTGATGGCATTGATCTGGCAAGTCATGGCGAGGGAAGAGTCGAGGATGATGCTGAGGTTTCGGGCATGGTCCGTGGGTGTAGATGAATTTCTGAGGGCGGGTGGCCACCAGGTGTTGTTCTAAGCCACGGGGACAGATACGAGGACGAGGACCTCGGTATTGTTCGAGTTGAGCTTGAGGCAGCTGCTGCTCATCCAGGCTGTCACATCCTCCATTCCTTCCTGGAGGCTGAGTCTGCATGCTTCAGGGTGCTTCATGAGGGAGAGAATGAGCTTGGTGTCATCTGTGTAGCATACTATGCTGAGTCTGTGCTGTCTGTCGATGGTGGTGAAGGAGGTATGTAGATATTGAAGAGCGTGGGGCTGAGTGATTATCCCTCGAGTACTTCACAGTTGATCTCTGTGGGTTTGGAGAGGAAAGGGGTAGTCTGATCCTTTGGGTTCTGCCGGTGAGAAAGGAGCGTATCCAGTAGAGTGTGGTTCCTCTTATTCCAGCGTTATGGAGTCTGGCAGCGAGAGCGAGGTGGGAGACGGTGTTAAAAGCTGCGGAGAGGTCTAGTAGGATGAGAGCTGCGTTGAGGCCCTGGTCGAGGAGCGTGGAGATGCCATCTGTGGCAGCAAGGTAGGTGGTCACTGTGCTGTGGTTTCTTTGGACACTGGAAAGAGTCGAGGATGTTGTTTTCTTCTATGAAGGTGGTAAGCTGGGCGTTGCTAATTTTCTCAGTGACCTTGGCTGGAAAAGGGAGGAGAGAGATGGGGCGATAGTTCTTCAGGTCTTTCGGGTCGGCAGAAGGTTTCTTGAGTAGGGGCATGACCTCCGCCTATTTCCAGTCATTGCAAAAGATGCCGGTTTTGAAGGTGGTGTTGATGGTGTGTCGTAGTTTGTGCGCTATGGCTGCGGCAGCTCTGTGGAAGATGTGCGGCGGGCAGGGGTCCATGGGGACACATGAGTGGGTGCTCTTCATGGTCATGGTGGGCTCTTTGGTGGTGGCTGGGGTCCAGGTGGTGATGATGGTCAGGTTGTTCTTGCTGGGGGGTGCTTTCTGGGGTTTGCTTGCTGAAGTTATCTTGATCTTTGCATGCAAGTAGGTGCTGAGCTTGTCGCAGAGGTCCTGTGAGTGTGTGACGACAATGGTTTTGCTGAGTGGTTTGGTGAATTGCTGGATGATTTTGAAGAGTTCCTTCAGGTTGCTGGAATTGGTAAGGATTTTGATCCGGACCTCTTGGTGGCTCTTATGCATTGGTGGTATTCTGTCAGGGCGTTTTTGTAGGAGGTCTGGTCTTCGGTGGCTTTGCTGTTTCTCCATAGTTTTTCAAGGCGCCTGCAGGAGCGTCTGGCTTCTTGGAGGTCGGCGCTGAACAAGGAGGCCTTCAGAGGACGCTGTCTGTCGGGATTGCGGAGTGGTGCAAGCCTGTCTGCGCAGCTGCAGATCCAGCGGTGAAAAGATTTGGCGGCTGAGTTGGTGTTGGTCGTGGCAGAAGCGGGTCGTGGAAGAGGGTGGAATGGAGGAGTTCTTCTGTGACTTTGCCCCAGTGTCTTCATGGTGAGTGTGGCATTGGCAGGTGTTCCTTGGTGGTGTTGAAGGTGAAGTGTATGCAGTGGTGGTCTGTCCAGAGGGGTTATGCGGTATGGTTGAAGCAGACCTTGTTCCCTCCTGCGAAGATGGGGTTGAGGGTGTGTCCTGCCTTGTGGGTGGTGGTTGGTGATGAGCTGCTTCAGTCAGATGTTGGCAAGGTTGTCTAGGAGGGCGGTGCAGTCAGGATCGTGTGGTTGTTGGGGTGGAAGTTCTGGTCTCTGATGATAGTGTAGTACATGGAGGCAATGGCATGGGTGCGATGAGGTCAACAGTGGTGGTGGTGAAGGAGGTGCGAGGCCCGGGGGGTCGGTAGGCGAGGGTGCATCGGAGCTTGGTTTTGGGGCTGGTATGGATCTGGAAGTGGAGGTGTTCGGTGTTGGAGAGGAAGTTGCTTGTGCTGAAGGTGGAGAATCAGAGGGAGCTCTTGTGGGCAATGTCGAGTCCCCCTCCTGGGTGGTGTGGGCGGTCATTTCTCTGTCTCTCTTTCTTTTTTGACTCGTAGAACTCATCAATAAAAAGAGCCATGGTAGAGGGAACGTCACCTAAGCTTAACGTCATAAATCTTTACTGCTTAAACAGACTGAAAATTCCTCAATCCAAACAAAGAGCTGCGTAAGGTAGCAGATTTTGAAAAGGAAGCTCCAGGCATACCCTGCAATGCCATATGGCTGTTAAAGGTTTTTCTGTATGTCTCAAACTTGACTATTTTAACCTCTGTTACGGCCATAAATGTATTGATCCCCACAGCAGGAGACTCATGAGTCTCTATACGACTCATACACTTCAAGAACAATCCGTCATATATGTAGCCCGTTAGACCTGAACAAAGAATATAAACTGTTAAGGCTAGTGTGTGGTTTGTCCGAGGAAAAGAAAAATGTCCACCCTGATATGATTAAGGTCTTGTCGACCACGCTCAAAGAGATCTGATGCTCAACCGAGCCAAGCTCAAAACTCTGGTGTGTGCAAGGTTTGTGTACGTATTTTGTTAGAAGAATGGCAGAAAGGTCTATCGAAAGACATAGGTGTGATAAATTAATAAAAAATAGACAATTTGGTTCTTTACCCCAGGAAAAATGTTTACAAAAATTAGGAGCCCCCGGAAGTGGCATTATTGTATTAATTAATGTTACATACATACTAACTTTTTAGGCTAAGCATCAGAATGTCAGTGCGCCTGATACTTTATACCCAGAATACATATGTAATGCAAGATTGGCTTACATTTGGCTTAAAGAAAGAATAACTGAAATACAACGTGTAACTTATGCTATCTGAAGCTTAGTGAGCGGACCACCGCAATGCAGAAATGAAAGTTCTATGTGCATAGCCAATTGGTATTTCAATGTGTTGCTACCTACAATGGATGAATACTGGAGCATGTACAAAAGCCGTATGAGGAAGTTAATACTATCAAAGTTAATACTATCACTGACGACCAGCATACAAATTGCCTTGAAGTTTCTGACAGATGATTATTTCAGAAATAAAGGTTTTGTATTGTCCAATAGAGAATTGTAAGATGTTTTGAATGCTGTCAGTATCGTAAGTGTACAGAGTTATAGGAGGGGTGAGCGAGAACTCCTGTCTAGAGCCGTTGAGTTTACAGCTGTAAAAATTTCAAACGTTGTGGCAAATTATCTGCCAGGCCCCTAGTAAAGTATGTAGCATATGGCATATTATGAATGCGTATTGAAAAGTCAACAAAGTGTCTAATAACAACAAGACTTGTACCATGTAACTGTAAAGTATGCCCTCTGTATGTGTTGGTAATATTCTTTATTTTTAATAAAATGCCCTCACACAAAACCATTGTCTTTGATTTCATGGGATGCAGAGGCTGATAATATGTCTGGGGACGGGCTGAGGAAGATTTATTACGATGCAAGTGGGGTCAGACACTTTGGAAGCACCGAAGCTCTGTCTAGAAGTTGAAATTGAGACAGTAAACAGAGCACAACTGAAGACCTGGTTATCTGAGGAAGAGGCGCATTCAATCCAGAAGTCTGCCAGGAGGCATTTTAAGAGGAGATCAACCATTGTTAATACGCAGCTAGATTATCAATGGCAGGCAGATATAATCATTCTAGCCAAGCATAATTAAGGAGCTCAATATATATGAAAGGTAATAGATGTATTGTCCAAGTACGCCTTTACAGAAGCGCTAAGCAATACAGATGGTGCTAGCATCACCAAGGCCTTTAAAGCCATCTTCGGGAAAGGGCAAACTTCTGAAAAATTGCAAAAAGATGCTGGAAAATATTTTTTAAAGAATTTGTTTCAGAAATTATTAAAACAGCATGCTGCTCATCATTTTGTCACAAACACAGAGATAAAAGCTGCTGCTTTTTAAGAGCGTTGTTAAAGAACTTCAGAATCTAAGATGTGGAGATACTTCACGGCCCACAACACCTACCTATATGTGGATGTTCTACAGGCATTTCCAGATGCTAATTACGCTAGTTATCACAGAACCATCAAAACAGCAGTGTGGAGAATGGTGAACGGGGCCGTTTCGCTGCCAAGGTAAAGAAGCCTTTTTTTAAATATGGTGATCATGTTAGGGTTTCATAGTTGAAAGGGGTCCTTACGAATGGCTACTAGCAGAATTTTAGTGATTAAATATTTATAGTGGAGAGTATGTAGCTTAAAGAAGGTATATATATTTACAGAATAAAGCACCACCATGGCGAAATGGTGTTGGGTGCCTTTTACAATGAAGTGTTACAAAAGGTCCCGGATAATCCACATAGGGAGTACAGGGTTAAAAAGATTCTGAAATGGAAAGGTAGTGGGGCTAACAGGCAGGCCTTTGTCAAATGGAGATGGTGGCCAGAGAAATGTAACAGTTGGGTGCTGGCCACCACCCTGCATGGTGTGTGAGTACAAGGGGCTCTCTGAAGGCAAAAAGTTGGAGACTACATCATTTTACATTACCTTGCCATCCAATGCCTTGAAGGACATGTTCCCTTTAATCAAATTTCTAATTATACTGTGAAACTGGCTAAACCTGAGGAAATAAAAGGGGACTGGTAGGTATCCCTATCTGAAATCAAAAATCGAAGAACATGGAATTCATTTGCAATGCTTGAGGCCAAATTTTCTGTAAAGCTTGATCAGGACCCCTTGAGCATCTACTCTGGCCTCACAACTATTACTCCTGAGTCACAGTAGTTGTTGAGGTCATCAACATATCCATAGTCAGCATCTAAACTTATTGGAATATTCAGCTAGTGTTAGATAATTTTAAAAGGAAGATGTGTTTTAAAGCTCAAATCATGTTACAGAGTTTAGCTGTATGGGGAAATTAAGAAGAGATTTAGGAACAGTGCAGCACTTAAAAAGCCAAGGTAGAGCCTGACCCTACATGCTCAAAATTAAAGTAGGATTCTGTACACTCTATGTGTATAGTGACATTGTAGAGATGCAGAGGATCGGGGATTGCTATTCACCATTATTAAGATGGGTCCAGGTGAAGGGGAAAATAATCTAACAAAAAGAGGGTTCCTTCTCCTGGGAGTGAATAATGCTTAAGATCCCAACTGGGGGATGATTTGCAATAAAGGAATGGGTTGCAGTGTTACGCTGATTACCAAATTTACAACTCAATATGTATGGACCATAAAGATATCATTAAAACCATGAGGCACACTTGTTAGTTAAAACATTTTCATACATTTATTAGAATAGGGAATCTTAGGTAGTAGTATGTACAAATCATATACACAATTTTATTCACACATTTAAAAAAGGTTTTCCAAGGAATAATTAAAAAACATTTAAAACTTCACTAATTTGGTACTTAAACATAAACATTACATAATCATATTCATAAAACAAAAAATTGTTACAAGAACGAAATTGTCGACGCGGCGTTTCGGTGCTTTTTTTCTATTCTGCACCTTCTTCAAGGACTCGTTCACAGCTTAATATTTTCTAGAAAACATATCATAATACATATCGTTAGGTCCAGATTTTATCACAGTTGCACTTCAATTTATATCGCATGTTTAAACTGTTTTCCCTCTATTTGGTAACCCCGAACACTTAGCAACCCCAGATCGTACGTTACTATATTCTCATATCTTTAGCGAGAGTATAGTGGATTATTGTCATCACTAGTCTAGTGTCCATGTCTTGGATTATTTTCTTGACATGAATAGGCAAACGATTAGCTTTTCGTGCCACAAAGAATTTTTATATATTATTGTTATTATTCTAGGCCATTATATTCAGTATTATTCTTTACAGCCCATCGTTGTCTTTAACTTACCCAGGTTTTAGTCTTTCCTGGTTTCGTTGTTATAGGTATTTCTGAGCACGTATCCCTCTGCTCATGTTGCTTTCATTCTTTACTACTATAGGAAAGATATGTCTAGTTTTAAATTAGCTCTATTTATTCAGGGAGTGTTGTATTTACGAGAAGCAGTCATGTGTAACTCTACCTTGTTTCTGTGATGTGTTGAAAAACTTTCCTCGGGTTTTTGAAGAAAATGGACCAACTTCAATCCTATTGCAAGGATACATTTATGTTATAAAGGTGGTCTCTTTGTTAGTAATTTACACACATTCCGATTTGTCAGAGATTTATTATTTTTATTTATCTAACCTTCATCTCTAATCGGTTTTGCTACTTCAAATTAGCCAGATTAAAAATCATCACAGTTAAGTTATAATTTCTCTAAGGTGAAGATTCACTTTTGTGTTGCATGTGATTGTCCCTCACCCGCATCTCTGGTTTTTCAAAGAGTTATTTAAAAATTATTAAAAAATATTTAAAAAGATATCTTATTCTCAAGCTTACCGATCCTATTTCCGCGCGGTGCCTGCCGCTTTGTGCATGTAAATGCAATGCATGCGTTTTTAACATTGCGGCGGGTGCAGATTGAACCCGCACCCGCCGCAATGTTAAAAATAGAGGATGTGACCGCCAGGGTGGCGGTCACATCCTAATTGCACAGGAGGGAACGCCGCAGCACATGCGGACGTTCCCTCCTACTCAGGGCTCGCGGACGGACGCAAGTCCATCCGCGATCGTAATGTGCCCCTAAGTTGGGAGTTTTTCACCACAAGGACATGTAAAACTTTAAAAGTACAAGCCCTGCCTTTTGATTACCCAGATCCTTGCCCTATGGGCTACCTGGGGTCTACCTTGGGCCGACTTATATGTATTAAAAGGGGGATTTAGTGCTTGACAAGGGTTTTAAATGCCAAGCCGACATGGCAGTGTAAACTGCACAGACAGCCTTGATATTTGTTTTAAAGATCTACTAAAGTGGTGGTACAATCAGTGTTGCAGGCCCACTATGCGCATTAAATTTACAAGCCCTGGGCACATGTATTGCTCTGTACTAGGGACTTATAGGTAAATTAAATATGCCAACTCTGGATAGGTCAATCAAACCATATTTAGGAAGAAAGCACAAACACTTTAGCACTGGTAAGCAGTGGTAAAGTGCCCTGAGTCCTGTAGCCAACTAAACTAATTCAACAAAAAGGGGAGGAGGAAGGAAAAAGGTTTGGGGGTGACCCTGTAGAAAGGTTGATTTCCAACAAGGGCCTTGGGTGCAAAATTTGACTTTTCCCACTTCAGACTCTTCCCGACAAAAAACACCCGCTTCAGTAGAAGCTTGCTCAAACCCAACCGATTTTGCTGAGACCTTTATTGATACATCCTGCTGCCTTACCCTGAAGAGAGATTCTAACTTTTCATTTTATAGATTGAGTGATAAGGTAAAGTTCTTGACTGGGCCATTCAGCTTGGTGCATTTAACCTCAGGATTTATTGCAGTCAGCTTCAGAGCCATTCTGGAACTCAGTGTCTAGCAGCCATAAACTATCACTAGTGCATAGCAATGTTTGGTGCTATTTTCACTTATAACTTTAATAATTCATATCTCCAATTTCCGTTATATGATTTTTGTCATTTTGGTGTGGTTTTGGGTATTACAATATTACTTTATGTTTCTAACTTGGTTTGGGATTTTCAATGTTTGATATTTTAACTGTATCACGATTTTGGACCTGCTTGCTTACGTTCTTTACACATTGCCGGTCTACTCTTTACCATAGCTACTAGACAGTTGAACTAAGGTAAATTCAGTGATTTTTGTGATTAGACTGATGTCTTAGTGTATCATTCCTTGAGGTGGACGTCCATTGACACCGAAGAATAATTCACTTTCTTACAACTAGGCACTCTACTTTTTAGCTCAATTAATGCATTTTTGTGATATCTCTCAACTATCTTACTAAATAAGGTGTTATGTTCCAATTATTTATCTTTAGATATAACCTGCTTCAATCTACGCAACTGGAAGCAAAGATTTCCCCTATGTCACCTCTTCAGTTACTCTATATTCTGATAATTTCTTTCTTCATTCGCGTTTGCCTTTCTTCTCCTTCGGTTGTGCTAGTTGGCACTAAACTTATTTTATGTCACTGTTTCTTTTTATAATGCACCCCCTTTGATCCTGGCTACACAGCTTTTAATGCTCTGTCTTCTGAGCCAATGATGCTAGTTTCTCAGTTCTTCCCTTATTAAAGTCTCTCCGATTGCCGTCTGACATGGAAACTCGTCAGAGCTTCTTAAAACCTTTAAACCCTCTGCTAAACACTCTCTGCCCTGGTTTTCCTTTGAATTATCACAACTATGTACTTTAATGCATCATACTCAATGTCTGTGACTCCCTCATTTTCTCGCACTGCAGCGGGCCTATGCCCCAGAACTGACAACTACACAATTCTATTTTCAGTCTCTCATCTGTAGTGACGTAAGTAATTCCAGTTGTTTGTTTCTGCATTAAAGGGATGGCTGGCGGAGCTCAGAAGCAGAAATGAAGAACTCAGTGGCAAAGTGACACAAGCTAGAAGGAACTCCCCTCACTTGCTCTTTAGAATAGAGGTTTCCTATTGATATTTGCTATCCACATTTTCTGGTATTGTTTTTATATTGCCCGAGGGAATTATACCATTTTACAAGAGCACCATGTTATGTTACATTATTGTACTTATCAGCAGAGTGAGATTAAGTGGCATATATATGAGACATGCATGACGCAAACCGCTAAGTCAGATTTTTGAAGCTGTGCATAGCCAGAATTGGCTTAAAAAAGCTGGAGTACAGCAACCAGTGTTGGGTCCTCTGCTAAGGCGGAGGAGCCTCGTGCCACTGCCAGGAAGCAGCGAAAGAAAGGAGAAAATAAAATGATAATAACGTAATGTTATTTTCATTTTATTTTGTCCTCCTGCCTCAGCAGCTGTGTGAGGGGGCTGGTGAGGCTGCCGAACAGGGGAGGAGTGGTAGAACACTCATAAGTGCGCAATGACTGTTTGGTCAGCCCTCGGGCCGTCCAAAATAGACATGCGCACTATGCTCCTTGCAGGCTGCATTACAGCTTGCATGGAGAACATTCCCACACCTCCAACCCCTGGCTGAGGGCCGTGTCACGGGCCTCAGACCAATCATAATGCTGCATTGCTGCTTCGATTGTGGGAGCCCTAGTGCTTTCTGCTTACTGTTTCTCACAAAAAGCCAGGAAGAGGATTGGACAGGACTCAGGAGAGGTGGTCGTGGCAGGACAGCCCGGCCGGCCGGTCGGCCAGGAGGTAAGTTATTGTTATTTACCCAATCCCCCTGTTTGCCCCCACCCTCCCCACTGCTGCTTCTAGGCAGCAACCGCGACTGAAGGCAATACCGCGCAAATCACTGTATTTCCTTGCTCTGTGCAAGGGAGGTGTTCAATGGGCATTGTGGTAGCTGTTCCCATACAAGTCACATGGTTGTTGCACATTCCCAGATTTACAAGGATTTGTAAACTCTGGAATGCACCAAAATCTCACGCCTCCCAAGGAGCGTTGTTTTTTTTCCCTCTTCCTATTTGAGCTGGGGCACCTTCCTGCAGATAAAAAATCCTGTCTACAACACAGGCACCCTTGCAAGGGTGCTAGTGTTGGAATCATGCAGTCAAAACAGTGCCAGGGGAAAGGACAGAAATGCACTGCATTGGATAAACACGTCCCATTCCTGCCCTTTCCCAATGATGCAGGTCAGATCAGCAAGGTGACGTGTTGCACTGCCCAGCACAACAAATTTCATAACTGTGCCCCCCAGTGATTTGCCCAGTATCACAGGATGTTGCGACTGGGATGCAAGCCTTGCTGCTTAGTTCCAAAGTCAAAAACAACAGGTGATGGACAGAATGCAGAACAATGTCATATATTCACCCCAGTACATAAATCTAGGCCTAAATCCATCGTTTTTTTGCTCACCATGCCATTTCAGTTTGAACCTAGCCATATGCAAATTTGTCTTGACCCTTTGCCCCATGGTAACAGTCCAGACCGAACTGCCAAGCCAGGTCTTCACTGGACTGAAAAAAAGCTTCCTAGGACCGGTTTTGTGCTTTCAGTCCTCATCAGCCAGGATAGCTTGATTCCAGTGGCATGGAGAGCACGGGACTCACGTCTGAGCATACCCGTCCCGCTCGGGGTGACAAATGCAAAAAAAACAGGTGATGGACAGAATGCAGAACAATGTCATACATTCACCCCAGTACAGAGATCTGGGCCTAAATCCATAGTTTTTTGCTCACCATGCAATTCCAGTTAGAACCTAGCCATATGCAAATCAATCTTGACCCTAGTTCCAAAGTCGGCAGCTCTACCCCTAGGCCACACATTCTCCATTAAAGTTTAACATTTATTCACTCTAAATCCCCAAACTACACATGATATCATTGTATACAATAGGAAGAATTCATATTTTCGAATCGGAGTACAAACCTTATGAGATGAAAGGCAAACTGCAGCAAGTAGAAAACCGCACACCTCAGATCCATTATTCAGACAGGGCAGCATCTTAATTAATTTTTTTATAAGTAATCTATCAGCAATAGATGTGTGCTTCAAATTGTGTCTGTTCTTGAAAGAAGGAAAGCCTTTGCATCTGATGGGAACATCTGTTTCATGGAAGAAAAAAGCGATTTCTCCCCCTGCTCTTTTGGCAAGAGTATGGATGCTTTTGTTTGCAGCATTCCAATTTACCTCATTGACTTTGTTGCTAGGCGAAAAGGCAAAAACAACTAGCAATATGGAGCTATCTTCTTGTCTCTCATATTGTGCAGGTGCCAGCTTTTGGAAAAGTAATTTGCATGTTTATATGAAAATGCATATAACCCTTTTCCAGTGCCAGCGACAATCCTTGCAAATTACAATATGTGTCAACATAAATATTTATATCTAGCATTCAGAAAACAAAACCGAACACTTTCCACAGGTATACTGTTTCTCTCTGGACAAAGATTTTAGATAAGTCGGGTGCTAACTTTCGTTCTCCAGCTGATAATATGCAATTAAAATAATCATGCGCATGAATTGTGTAAATTCACAATGCGTCTCCATTCTGATTCGCGAATGCTGGTGAATGTTCTTGTTGAGCCAGCAATAAACATTTCTTCCAGAGCATCTACAAATCCAAACCTGTAATGTCACGGTTATTATGTACAGTAAAAAGTACGGCATATAGTAGATTATTAGGATATTTGAGTTACCGAGGAGTTCTCATGTAGGGGAATAAAGCCAAACACTGAGTTCCTTAAAAAAAATCATGGAACGTCAAGATGGCTTGCAAGATCCTTGTAATATATGGCAGGTGGTGCTCGTTTCTTCAAAATACATGGTCACAAAATCTTCCTTCCCACAAAACGCTTAAATCTTTACTGTGATTCTCTTTCTTATGAACGAGATGCTATATTGGTAGACATGAAGAAATCAACTATGTGTTGCAAGAAGGTAGTAGAAGCAGTTCAATGTAAGTCGGATATAGGAACCACTGTAGCTCGGAAATAGTAGGTATTGTAAAGATGAGCTGATCGGTACAGTTCTCAAATAGACTTTATTGAAGACAAGCAGGTACACCTTATCCTCTCCAGCTTCTCTCTTCAACTGTCTGTATCCCCACCATTCTGGAATCCAGCTGCAGTGCATCATCCTGTCACCATGGTATCAGGAAGATACACTACACCCAAGATACCTGTAGTAATGAGGGTCCAAACATAAGTGTAGAAATGTTATTTAATGAAGTAATCTCAAACCAGGTGTCCCCATCTCGTCGTGTCAAGTACATAGATCACTACTCAAGATTCTATGCCAGCCTTCAACAGAGGGCATGGGGTGAACCAATGCGGGAGGACAAAGAGGGGTGGAAGTGGGAAGGGTGAAACCAAGAGTAAAGTTACAACACATCATCCTCCCTAGGGAGAACACAGAGGTGGAAGAGGAGGAGGGGAGAGAGAAAGTAAAGAGGAATAAATCAATAAACACAATATCCCCAGAAGGGATAATAATACTATATAATATGGGGTCTTGCGCAGAAGACCAAAACCAATGGCACAGCTATGAAATTAACAGGTGGAACGGAACTAGTGACTCATGTAGAAAGTGCTACAAATAACTATTAACTCATGCTGTACTGTTGGTGCCAGAACGGGGAGGTTCTATGTCTGGAGCTTCCTCTCCTCTGCCCAATTGCCTGCCTTCTGTCCCTTAAATCAGAATTGCCATAACCTATTTTGTTGTCTCTAACTGTGACAGGAACTACCTGGTCCTGACTCCACATTTTCCCATCTTCCATGACTACAATATTTCTCTTAACTTCCTTTATTTTACCTGGGGCATAGAATGTGTCTCCACTTTTCCCAAGTTTATTGGGCTTTCTGATGTACACACTCTGTCCTTCCTTGAGGTTCTTCTCCTTGACACCCCATTTCCTGTCATACCATTCTTTGTATTTACTTTGTTTGTTTTCAATCTTCTTTCTCATATCCTCCTGACCGATTTCCATGTAAACATTCTTGCCCATCCAATTAGGAGAAAGCTTTGAACCAGCCTTTCTTCATCTCAAAAGCTCAAACGGTGAGTGCCCTGAGGTAGAGTTTGGAGTGGTATGATATGCCCATAGCATATCCACGATGGCATCCTCCACATTTTTTCCTGACTTGCTGGCCAGATGTATGCATTTTCTTTCAACAGGTGGTTTGCTCTTTCCACTTTGCCATTTGCCTTGGGATAATACAATGGAGTACGGACATGGATAATAGAGCAGTCTCTTAGAAACTCTTTCATCTCCTCCGAGATCAGTTGTACGCCATTGTCCGTTACCATCGTTGTAGGAATGCCTTCTCTCGAAAACACCTCCTTAAAGAAGTGAATCAAAGACTTGCTATTGATATTGTATACCACCTTGTGAGTTATCCAGTTGGAGTAATAATCAATCAATACCAACAGGTACCAGTCCTGGGGATCTCTCCCATGAATGGGGCCCGTAATGTCAAAACCCAGCTTTTGCCAGGGTGCCATAGGGACTTCAACCGAGATCAAAGGAGTACGTTTTGTTACTTTGGATTTGTCGCTTAAGCTGCAAGCATAACAATCACGTACTTTTTCCTCCATTTCCCGATTCATTTCTGGGAACCAGTAGTCTGCACGTAACCTTGATTTGCATAAACTTCTGTCCAAGTGACTTTCATGGGCCAGTACGATCACTTGATTCCTCATAACCTCCGGAGGAACAAGTTTACCAGACTTCAAGATGAAGTTTCCCTCCAACGTAAGGTCATCTCTAACATTCCAGTATGGTTGAATTTCAGTGTCAAGCTCCTTACATTTATTTGGCCATCCGGACACAATATATCTCTTCACCCTCTTCAAGATTTCATCTTGTTCCATGTGTGTTTCCCAATTTTCTTTCGTCACTGCTGTCAAGCCCACTTCCAAAATAGTATCTTCCACCTTCTCCTCCTCAGCTTCACAGCAGATGGGAGCCCTTGATAGGAAATCCACCACTTTGTTTTGTTGTCCCGGTATGTATACAGCTCTGAAATTGAAGCCTTGTAGGCCCAAGACCCATTTAGCTATGCGCGGGGTCATGTCTTCCATATTTTGTTTTGTAAACAAAGGCACCAAAGGCTTGTGGTCTGTATGCACTTCGAATTGCACTCCCCACACATAGTATTTGAAATGTTTGGTTGCCCAGTATACAGCTAGGGCTTCCTTTTCCACAGTGGAATAGTTAGCTTCAGGACCGGTGAGTGTTCTGGACGCAAAAGCTACCACTTTTAACTCCTTCTCCACTCTCTGAGCTAAAGTGGCACCTATTCCTCTGTTGCTGGTATCTGCAGAAATTATTATGTCTCTTTCTGGATTAAATTTGCCAATGAAGGGCGCCTGTATGATCGACTCATTTATATCTTTGAACGCCGTCTCTTGGTCCTTTCCCCAGTTGAAGATGCTATCTTTTTTTACCAACTTTCTCAAAGGATATGACATGGTGGCAAAATCTTTGATGAATTTCGCCATGTACTCCGCCAATCCAAGAAATGACACCACATCTTCTCTGTTGCTGGGCGTGGGAGCATCTCTAACTGCTTTGACTAGATCACACTTCGGTTTGATGCCCTCTTCTGAAATGGTGTGACCCAAATAGTCCACTGAGCTCACACCCAACTTACATTTGCTCACTCTGGTGGTGAAACCAACTTCTCTCAGTCTTACTAAAACTCCCTTGATGTTTTCATTGTGCTCCTTTTCATTAGATCCATAAATCAGGATATCATCCTGGAAGCACATCGTTTTTGTGCAGTCTTTGAGAATGTGATGCATAACTCGTTGGAAGGCTGCAGCTGCGAATGCCAATCCAAAAGGCACCCGCAGAAATTTTAAATTTCCGAAAGGGGTTGTAAATGCCGTCAGGGATTGTGACTCCGGATGTAGCTTTATCTGATAATAGGCCAAGGATAAGTCCAAGACACTGAAAAATTTCGCCCCTTGAATGATGCTCAACATCTCTCCAATTCTCGGGAGAGGATATCTGTCCACTTGAATGTTAGCATTCAGGTCTCGCAAGTCCACACATAGCCTAATGTTCTTTCCTCCATCCTTGGTCGTGATGACGACCGGAGCCAACCATGCTGAGCTTTCGATCTCCTTGATAACCCCTTGGCTGACCAGCTTTTCCAACTCCCTTTTCAATGGCTCCCACATGCGAAGTGGAATAGATCGTGTTTTATGTACCACAGGTACAGCTCCTTCTTTGAGTGTGATTCTATGCATGTAATTTTTTAACACACCCACATTTTCACTAAATACCTCCTTAAACTCTGTGGTTAAGTTTTCTGCAATATTAGGTGGTTCCACTAATAGAACTTGCTCTCTGTTATTGGGATCTAGGCTAATCCCTAACTCTCTCTGGTGTTTCAACCCGAGGAGGCTAGAACCCCTCGTGGTTACATAAACTTTCCCAACGGAGTGCCTGTCCTTAAATGTAATCCTCATTCTTGCCATACCCTCTAGTGGGATACGTTCCTTGTAGTACCCTACTGGACTAATATCAGCTTTCTCTAGTTCCACATTGTATTTTGCAAACTTCTTATTAAATAAGCTTTTGTCAATCAAAGTAAAAGGAGAACACGAATCAGCATATACTTCAAATTAATTTCTGTCTATCAAGGGTGATTTCACATTTGGGATAATCATTATTTTCATTCGCTTCATCATCCTCCACTTGAAATATAAAGGTTTTCTCACCCCCTTCTACAGTTTCAACATTTTCTATCACTTTTTGATTGATATTTTTACAAACTTTTGAAAAATGCCCTCTCCTGTTGCATTTCCTACATAAAACATTCCTGGCAGGGCACTTCCAATTGTTCGCCAAATGATTAGGACTACCACATTTGAAGCAAAATAAACTTTGTGCATTGCTGCGTTGATTGCTCTTCACCTTTTCCCCAACCTTACATACAGTCTCCCCCTCATGTGCAACCTTGCTCTCATTTTTTTCTCTGCTGACACCCTCATGAATTTTCATTTCCTTCATGCACAACGCAGTGTGCTCCAACCCCTTTGCTATACTTAGTGCTTCCTCAAGGTCAGGATTCCTAGTGAGTAGTTCCTCCTGGATCCTAGGATCATTTGTACACCTCACAATTTGATCTCTAATCATGGAGTCCGTCAAGGTCCCAAATTCACAAGTGTCAGATAAACCCCTCAGAACTGCAACATAATTAATGACTTTCTCATCTTTCTTTTGCACCCTTTTGTAAAATTTGTGCCTTTCTAGTACAACATTAAGTTTAACTTTAAAATGTTCCTCCAATTTCCTCAAAGTATATTCATACACATTTGTCCCTTCTACCTCTTCCTGTTCATCGTCTACCAGTCTGCCTGTTATGTCTTCAAAAACTTTCCTGCCATGAATGCCTAAGTTGTGCAGTAAAATGTGTTGTTTCCTCACATTGTTGTAATTACCACCCCCTATTGCTATGAGGTATGATTTGAAAATTCCTTCCCACCTCTTCCAAGGGATGTCAGGCTCGCCCGGCTCATTTAAGAAAAATGGGGGCTGACTCATGCCTGCTCCTGCCATGGACATATAGGGTTATTCCTTAAATAAAGACCTGGCTTCTTCCCCCTTTTTAAAATGCAGAACCCTATGAGGCAAAAAAAATAAATAAAATAACCGAAAGGGAGAGAGAAAAGACAAAAAAATGATATAATATTGAGCTGAAGTATCAATTAACTACTGCATCACTACAATTAATACATTTTCTCAAATAACACCAGACATTAGCAACATTATCCTTTAAATCACACGAAGAGAAAGGATATAAGTCCTCTTTCTATGTCCGATGAAATTTTCTCACAGAGCCAATGGAATAGACACGACGCCAGAAGGCGGGAACTTCCTGTGAGGAGGGCTGCAGTCTCAGTCAGGTCAAACGCGAACCGCTGCTGTTAAACGTATGATCCAGACAAAGTACCTTTCTCTCTCTGCGCTCAAATGCGGCTAAGAGAACACAAAGATAATCACCACCGCTCGCCTCCCAATGCCAGACAGGACATCAAGATTTCCTCAAGAAAACCGAAAGTGATCATGTAGACACACTCGTGCAAGTCCGGCTCACCTCCCTGCCTCCTCGCTCCAGACGTGCCACGAGCAGGGACACGACCTTCAGCTTGCCATCCAATCTTCCAGCAAGCAGGTGTGACAGGCTAGTCACAACAATCCAGCCCCCGTCAAAAACGCTGCCACCTTCGAAAATCCACAAACATAGGCTCTCAGCTCTAGACGAACCTCGCACTGCTCCTTCGACGGGAAACGTAGGAGAGAAGGAAACCCGGGGTGGGTAAGTCCAAATACTTCTAACTTCCGACCAAGCTTCTCATAATGCTCCAGGGGGGGAGAACACCTTGCTGTCCCTGGCACAGCTTCAGTCCAACGTCGCCAAAATTGTAGTAATAAGGGTCCAATCATAAGAGTAGAAATGTTATTTAATGAAGTAATCTCAAACCCGGTGTCCCCAGCTTGTCGTGTCAAGTACAGCGATCACTACTCAGCATTCTATGCCAGCCTTCAACAGAGGGAATGGGGTGAACCAATGCGAGAGGACAAAGAGGGGTGGAAGTGGGAAGGGTGAAACCAAGAGTAAAGTTACAACAATACCACATCTTGCCTCTTTACTATAACATGCAAATGAAGTAACAAGCATAAATGAAGTAATAAGTAATAAACATAAATAAAGTAATAAGCAAGTAATAAGCATATCCCCACATCTCCCTCTTCAATCAATACCAAACAATGAAAAAAACATGTACAAGGATTCTTAATATATACAACACTAAAGTGAAAAGAAATGAAACAATCGAAGAATCTGTGAATTTTACATTACATAACTCCTAAAACGAACAGGAGCCTTCACCTGTCTACCCAAACGTGTAGTGTTAGGAATACAAGTTGAAGATGGCACAACTGACTGTGCAGGTGGTACTAACATATTGCCGAAGGAACGTCATCCAAAGCCTTCTGTTCAGTACCAGAATTTATGACCTCATCCCACATCCATTCCATAGATGGTGAATGTTCCCTATTATCTTTATAAAAGGAAAAGTTCCCTTTACATTTCGCAATTCTGTTGTGGTGTCAAATCTTGTTGTCACTTAACTTAGCAGACTTTGAGTAAAGCTCCACTACCTGCACAGGAGCAGAGAATTTACTTCCACCTTTCTTAATTTTAGTACCAAGTTTGATTCTTACCCAATCACCGACTTGAAGTTCAGCTTCTTTGGTAGAGTGTTTCTTTTCAAATTCACTAATATGAGATTCATGGATTTTCCACAACCTAGAGCGCACAAGGGCAGGGGACCACTTTCCAAAAGTGTTCTTAGTGTTCCAATTAACATTATCCTTAGTGAAGGGCTCTCTTCCCCTAAGAATTCTGAATGGACTATAGTTAGTACATGAGGGAGTGATTCTATAAGCCCACATAGTTTCATACAGCTCTTTTTCCCAGTTATTACGAGCACATATAGAAGCTTGAATACTGCCCATGTTCACCCTGTTAAATCTCTCAACAATTCCATTCCCAGCCGGGTGATACACAGGGGTCTTCTTAGGAGTGATACCATTCCTTTCTTAAAACTAATAAAGCTGTGAGACACAAACTGAGGCCCATTATCAGTCAAAATATTTCTGGGGATACCCTCACGAAGAAACAATTTACCTAAAAATCCGACTTCTTCTTTAGTCTCACACCTTTCAGTTATTTCAATCTCGGACCACCTAGAGTAATTGTCAATGACAACAAGAATATATTTCGCATAGCCAGAACAGTTCTCAACCGGACCAAGCAAATCAACACTTAAATCTTCCCAGGGATAATCTGGAATGCGTCTAAATCCAAGAGATGGTTTACAAACACGTTGTGTTTTATCCGTATCAGCACATATGGAACATGCCTGAACAAATTTCTCAATATCCCTGTCCATCCCAGGCCACCAATAAGATAACTTAACTCTTGATTTCAATTAGGTGATGCCTAAATGACATTCCTGGTTGATGGAAATAATTTTATCCCGTAAGGTATGGGGAACAACTACTCTCTCACCCCTGCATAAGTGATTCCCATCATCGATGCAGAGCTCATCCTTAATCTCCCAGAATGGTCTCAAATCTAACCCTGGGCGAAGCACTACGCTACGCTCGAGTAGTTTGCAAAGTTTGCGCAACTTCACACCACGCGAGCTGCACGTAGCACAGTGCAAACACGCGTAGCTCAGCGTAGCGTAGTGCAGCAGTCATTTTATGCTTGTTCGTGGTCCTCAACGTCATGTTCGCGACCGCGAGCAAGCAAAATGACATCCCCGCGAGACTCTCAATGCGGGGAGGTCAGGTTTCTCATTGCGAGTGGTCGTGCATGCTCGCGACCGCTGGCGATGAGAAACTACCAATTCGCGTTGAGAAAGCTGCCGCTCGAGTATAAATCTACTCGAGCGGCAGAAAACTACAGCTCGCACTGTGCAAGATGCCGTTTTCAATGATTGCACAGTGCCAGATGCTTGTTCGCACTGTGCAATCATTGAAAATGCATCTTGCACAGTGCGAACATGCTACTACGCAGCTCGCGTACTGCTACTCGAAGTTCGCGTAGTGCGAAGTGCACTTCGCATAGCTTCGCGTTGCGCTACTTCGCGAACTACGCCCACCACTACTCAAATCGTCTGATAAATCAGATGTATTAGGCCAACCCTTTGCAACATACTTAAAAACAGAATTTAATACTCTATCATTGGTACAATTCTCTTCACATTCCTTTTTGGAAATAGCAACCAATTTTTGTCCATTGGTTTAATGAATAACAGCTACATCATAACTCTCAAATAAATCATACTAGTCATCTCTACCAGGTAAAGGTGATCTACTTAAGTGGTCAGCAATCATATTTTTCTTGCCAGGCAAACATTCCACGTCATAGGTGTAACCAAGTAACTTAAGACTCATTCTTGCAAGTCTGGGTGTGGCCTTTAAAATTCTCTCCTATGTGAGTATTTTTAGTAAGTGTTAATGATCTGTGCGCAAAGTAAATTTAGTCCCCCACACAAATTGCCTACATTTCCCAATACCCCAAACAATTGCAAGCATCTCCTTCTCAATTACGGAGAAATTTTCCTCAAGAGAAGTTAGGGAGCGAGAAGCGAACGCAATTGTCACTTCTGAACCCTCAACCCCTATTTGGGAAAAAACAGCACCTAATCCCCTCCCACTAGCGTCTGTAGAAATAATATTGTGTGCAGTGTGATCAAAAGCCGGAAGGGGAAAGGCAGAAACAAGCTCTTTCGTTATGTTATTAAAATCATCTTGTAAAGCATCATTCCAAAGAAATTCCTGCTTGAGTTTAAGTAATTGCCTAAGATTGAAAGTTTTGTCTGCAAAGTTCCTTATATATTTTGAATAGAACTCAACCATACCAAGAAAAGATCTAAGGCCATCTTTCGTATTAGGAGTGGGGGCATTTTCAATGGCATCAACTAACTTCTTTTTCGGAAAGATACCCTTAGCGCTCACTTCATGACCTAAATATGTTAGAGAATTCATGCCAAATTTACACTTTTTTAGTTCAGCAGTTAAACCCTTACTTTCAAGTGCCATCAAGACCATGGAGAGTTTCTCATCGTGTTCATCTCTGACTTCACCCATGACCAGTATGTCGTCTTGGAAGTAAGTTACCCCACTGATGCTTTTAAATAACTTATGCATAAGGTGCTGAAAAACAGCCGCAGCAGATGCTAGGCATCCTGAAAAACTGATAACACCCAAAATGAGTTATAAAAGCAGTAAGCCTCTTGCTGGTATCGTGTAGCGGGATCTGGTGGTAAGCAGACGTCAAGTCTATCGTTGAAAACCATTTTACACCACACGTTTGCGCCAGAAGTTCATCAATCCTTGGCTGTGGGAACTTGTCAATTACGATGTTTTTGTTCAAGTCTCTTAAGTCCACACATAAACGAAGGCGGCCGTCCGATTTCCTCGCGACGACCAATGGCGCCAACCATTCAGAGCTTTCTATAGCCTCAATAACCCCCTTCCTTTCCAGACTATCCAGCTCCTTCATTACATCATCCTTGACGCTCAAAGGGATGTTCCTTGCCTTATGACTGAGAGGTTTGGCACCATCTTTTAGTATGATCTTATGTGAAAACCCGATTAATTTTCCAATCCCACCAAAAAAAACTTTAGGAAATTGCCTAACTACTTTGTCAAGAAATTCCTTATTACCTTCTTCTAGAATCATAACTTGGATGTCATTCTTAGCATTAAGAATAATACCTAATGCGCCTTGGTCGACCCAACCCAGAACTGAAGGTCCAACCTCAGCAACAAATAATTTACCAATACATTTCCGTCCTTCAAATTCAAAAATTTCCTCCACAAAACCTACCATTGGAATTTTTTACCCAGTAAACGTAACTGGTTTATATCAGGTGGTAGTAGTTCCTTTTTTAAGGTATCAGTGAATAGCTCATTCCAGACTTCAAGTTTGATGATTGTGTCGGGAGAACCAGAATCAGGTACAATTTTAATTCTAACCCCACCAATCTAAACGTCACAAGTAGGCTTCTTCTTGGATTTAGAACATACATTTCACACAGTAACATGGTCCTCACAATGATCAAGAATACAAAAGATACCATCATCAATGGAAGAATCCGAATTATCTACGTTAGTTTCACTAGGTTCTTCAATACATTTCACAGACTTCCTTTCTTTGTTGGATTTGAATTTACAAGCTTTTGAAAAGTGTCCAACTTTATAGCAAAAGTTGCATTTAGACTTAAAAGCTGGACATTTTGGATCGTTGGCACAATGCCCACCATATCCACATATGTAACAATTAGGAACTTTATCAGTTTTGTTTTTAAAAACTGCACCAGTATTCTTCTTATACAAAGAAGAAGAAGAAGAAGAAGCGCCACTTTTTTAAAAATGGTTCTGAGATACCTTGTTAACAGACAACCCCTCTTCTTTATCATTGTCCTTAAGAGCAACTTTGGCACACCTCTTTGACATTTCTGCTTTCCTTATAATCCCAAAAATCTCATTAATTATTATTAAATACGAAAATCTCAAAGTACCGTAACTCTCCGTTCCGGATAAGAGGATGGCTCACAACGTACAAAAATTACTTCATACTTCAAACCCCAATCAGGGGAAGTTGAAAAAATTCAGCCGATGGGATGAAAGTTGAATCCAATATGGTGGCACATTGCGTGACGAGCGTCACGTGATGACGCTAGCACGCTTGATGCTGAATTGCTCACTTCCGCACCAGCGTAGCAACGCAGAGAAGAAGGACGTCGTCAACACTGGAGCAACACCACCGCTCGAGGATGCGGTCGATTAATGAACACGGCAATGGAGCTCGAAGATAGAATGGCTACCCCACTTGAAAGATGCACAAGAGGAACGTCGATGGAAGGACGTTGAAAAGGTACAGTAGAAATGCACTTACAAACTGTAATCCAAAACGTCTAGCTTCCGAATCACGACATCTTCCATACCTCATAAAGTGCTCTGAATTAATCAGTGGGTAATTTTAAATAATCCTCGAAGCTCAGTACCTCGAAGCTCAGTACCACAAACGTATTTAGTGACAGGAACACTCCACTGTGCACAACACAACGGAGAGGTTCACTGTTCACAACAAATAAGTGAATTTAAAATTAAACACAGAGTAAATCCCCCTTTTTTTTTTACTCACGAAGGATTTCAAAGTCCAAATCGGCTCTTCCTTCTTGCAAATATAGAGAGAAGTTCCTTGGAGTACACCAATCAGGATAAGAGTTCAAAAGTATGAATAACCCAATGAGTTCAAATGAAGAAATATAATTTTAAAAAATCCAAGGTTGCGCAGGTTCTTAAATCTTCCTGCTTGCCATCAGGGATCCCATCCTCTGTCGCCAAAATGTAAAGATGACCTGATCCGGTAAATTATTCAAGTAGACTTTATTGAAGACAAGCAGGTACACCTTATCCTCTCCAGCTTCTCTCTTCAACTGACTGTTTCCCCACCATTCTGGAATCCAGCTGCAGTGCATCATCCTGTCACCATGGTATCAGGAAGATACACTACACCCAAGATACCACAAGTATATGCGGAGATTCTGTCTTTCCTATAATTTAAGCTTGCAAAAAATGAACATGTTGCCAAAAATATTTCATTTCTGTTGATTGCTCTTTATCTGGAAAAACAGATCAGAAGATGAAAAAGACAGTTTTCATTCTAATTTTAATGTTTTAAACCACAGCTGCTTGACCTGCCTTTTCTTTGACTACTAGCCCTGGCAGGAGGCATTATGAGGTCAGAACTCAAACATAATCCCTTATTCCAGTTGAGCAACTATGTCATTTTATTTACTGCAGGCAACACCACAAGTTACTTGTAATAAGAAAATTAGAGAGGGGTTAAATAAAGTTATTGCAGGCTCGCATTTATAATATTGTATATGCACGCTGCACTAGAAGTCAGAAATAAAACTAGGCACATTTCTCCGAGCCAAAGATCAAGCACACAGGCATCTAACTTTATCAATATAAACCTCCACGAGTGGAAACTAAAGGCCTGATTCGGAGTGTGGCAGATGTGTTGCTGCATCACCAAAGGATATCCCGTCCTCCTTACAACAAATACATAATAGCATAAGGCTCTTGTAATAATGCAAACAGGATATCATCACGCCATGGATGAGTAATTCATCCACCAAACACTAAATACGGCCCTATATCTATGCACAATTTTTTGTGTAAAATAATAAGCACAGTGGCCTACCACGTATACATTCACTATATATTGTTTGAAACAAGCCAATCTCCTATCCAATGTGCAGTCAGTCTGAGGATTGTACTTGGCGGCATGTAGTAATTCCCAACGTGTTTTCTTAGCAATATGGTACCTTTTACGAGAGCTCAACCTATCGTGTGTCGAAAGATTCAAAGGGAAATGTGTGCAGGTTTACAACCGCCAGTGCAATGTTGTAGTAATCTGGTCCAGGCAGGTAGGTGTGATTCAAGAGGATTTATTCAAGTTGGTTACAAATAAGTAGTACAGTAGTATTCAGCCCCACCAGGAGCAGCCAGCAAGGCGCTTAGCCCTTCTCCTTTTTTTTATTTTTTTTTAATTATTTTTTGTTGACAGGCTGACAAGGAAGAAATTCATCAATACATTAATACATGAGTTTACATACATAAATTATATCATATAGCATTGATACATGAGTTTACATACATAGATTATATCATATAACATATAATAAAGCGAGTAGGCCATGAGATATGAAGGAAAAAAAAAAAAAAAGGGAAACAGTAGTATTTTCTTTCAATAAACATACAAATTATGTTGTCCAGAAGGCAAAAAAGGGAAAAAAGAAAAAAAATAAAAAAAAGAGAAAAGGGGCATAGCCAAATCATTCCATGAGAGATCCCCAGTTTTTTTCGTGCTTTCTCAATGTGCGTATTCCCCTAATGTTTGCTAAAGCTAGTTCCATTGAGTGTATTTCAGTTACCAATGCCCACCAGTCCCAAACCGTTGGTGTTTCTGAACTGATCCAAGCTCTAGCCAGAGTTAGCTTGGCGCATGACATAAGTACTGTGGCTAGGGCGGCCTGTGGAAAAGGGACAGGGTAGATATCTAGCAGAACAGACGCAGCCGTAAGCATAGGCAGCTGTACATTTTTCATTTTCAAAGCATTTTGAATATCGCACCAGAAAGTCTTAAAATTGGGACAGGAAAACAGCATATGTACCAAATCGGAGCATTTGGGGCATTTTATACGGTCACTGTAGGTATTGTTAGGCGACCATTTAGATATTCTTTCCGGAGTGTAATATAACATGCAGGTTGTTCTGAATTGTTGGAGTCTTAAGCTGGATGACCGCACTCGTTTATTAATATTTATCAGGGAGCACTCTATCTGTTTAGGTGTTATGTTTGAACCCAATATTCTGCTCCATTTGCCAGCCAATTTGGTACAATCATTTATTTTAAAGTCAATTAAAGTTCTATATGTATCGCTTATTGCTGACTTATTTTTTAGAGAATATAAACAGGTCCAGATATCACATTCAGAAACCTCCAAGATTTGTTTTTTATTAATCAAATAGTCATGTAGCTGTATATGTTTGTATCTCATATTCTCGGATAGATTGTATAGCAGTTTAAGAGTATTGAAGTCTAAGAATCCTTGTGTACCATATAGATCCCCTAAAGCAGTGATTCCTGACCTAAGCCAACCAGATGTAACGTTGTCGTTAAAAATACATGGAAGTCCCGGATTGCCCCACAGCGGAAGCTTTGAGTGAAAAAAGCTAGTTTTACAAAAAGAAAGTATATTGCCCCAAATCTTTGTTATATCTTTTGCGGTCTTAAATCTAACCCTTTTGTAATAGTTGGGATCGTTAGTTCTGAATAAAAACATGTTTGAATCAGATTTTAGCATTAGAGAGTGAAAGGAAAGAACAGAGCCCCTCCTTCATTTAGTAGAGAGCGAAGGCGAATGACAAAAGCGGACCAGAAGTATAGTTTGAAATCGGGAAAATTTAGCCCTCCTTCGTTCGTGTTATTTTTCATAAGGTTCAATGACCTTCTCGATTTTTTGTACCCCCAAATAAAACTACTGAGTACACCATCGAGTTTCTTAAAGAATAAATTGTTTAACGCTAATGGAATAGATCGAAATAGGTACAGATATTTAGGTAATACCTTCATCTTAATTAGATTAATTCTGCCGATTAAATTCAGAGGTAATCTATGCCATTTTTTTTTATAATAAACTAATGGATTTGGTTAGTGCATTATAGTTTATGTTGTTAATTTCCTAAAATGTAGCCGTTATTTTAACCCCTAGGTAAGTGGCAATATTGCAGATCTCAGGCACTGTCACAGCTGGAGTGTAATTAGCAATAACTTGTGTTTTTTGTAAGTTAAGTTTATAGCCTGCCACCTTCCCATATTTCCCGGCCTCTAAAGCTATTCCCTTTAGTGCTTCAACAATATCCTCTGTATAAACCGCAATATCGTCGGCGTATGCAGTTATTTTTAACTCTTGTGAGCCTGATCTAAAGGGTACGATCTGGGTTTGGGAATAAAGGGCAGACAAAAAAGGTTCCAAAGAGAGGGCATATAAAAGAGGTGATAGGGGGCAGCCCTGACGAGTGCCACGTTGAATTGAAAAATCTGAGGATATCAGTCCCCCATAGCTAGTATAAGCCGTTGGATTATCGTACAATGCTTGTATGCTCCGCAAAATTTGTCCCCTAAACCCTATTTTAGACAGAACGCACCAGAGAAAGTCCCACCCCACTCGGTCAAAAGCTTTTCAGCGTCTAGCAAAATCATACCGAGTGGGGTGGTTTCAGTCTCTGCTACATCAAATGCCGTAATAGCCGTGTTGACATGTATAGTAGTGTCTCTCCCAGTAAGAAAGCCATGTTGCTGTGGATTAATGATTTAGGGCATGATGGGGGCTAATCTTAGTGCTAACATTTTTGCAAAAATCTTTGCATCTGTATTTATTAGGGAGATAGGGCGATATGACCCTCTTTCTTCCTTCGGCTTATCTTTCTTAAAAAAATATATAATTTTTGCCCTATTCCAGGATTTAGGTGTTTTTCCATTTATGCCAACAGATTGAATAACTTTCAGCAGTAATTGCTCTAATTCTTTTAGGCATAATTTGTATATTTCTAAGGGTATGGTATCTTCCCCTGCCGCTTTTCCTACAGGTAGTAAGGCTATGGCTTGATGTAGTTCAGCCATTGTTATATCGTCGGATAGTGCATCTATTTCTGGAGTTATCAGAGTATCTACTATATGATTTTTGACATAATTCTGTATGTCGTCTAAATTGGGCACCAATTCTGGGGTATACAAAGTTTTATAGAAATCGGCAAATTGGTCTAAGATATCTTGTGGTTGATTATAAATGTTACTGCCAGCTCCTCTGATGTTTGTAATAGTAGAGTTTGCTCTGTCCTCGGCAGTTTTATAAGCCAAAAGTTTCCCAATTTTGTCCCCCCCTCATATTGTGTTATTTTAAATTCATGTAAGTTGTTTATGTTTTTCTGAATAAGTTTTGTCTTCATTTAATTTTTAAGTGAGCAAAGTTTAAGACCAATTTCTGTACTAGTTGGTGAGTTTAACTGAAGTGCTGAGGATAATAATTCTTCTTGAGTAGTTATTTTTGAAATCAATAAATCATTATGTTTTTTAAGTTCTAATTTTAATCTAATCACATAAGACTGAGTAAAACCCCTAATACTTGACTTACAGGCGTCCCATACTGTACCAAGTAGGGCGGAGTTTGTATTTATATCTATAAATTCAGTGAGGTGTGATTTTAGCTGCGTCGTATAGTTTACGTCTGATATCAAATGTCTAGGAAAAGAAAATGGTCTGGGAGAAGCCCTAATGTGTGCTGTTTTAAGTATCAGCATAATAGCATTGTGATCTGAAGAAATTCGGGGGAATAAAACCATGGAGCTATCTTTCAGTAAATTGTTGCTTATTAATGCCATGTCTAGCCTAGAGCATAGTTTGTGAGGTGCGGAATAGTAGGTATAACCCGGTTTGTTTGGGTATAGAAATCGCCAGGCATCCTTGATGTTATGTATGCGGCATAAGTCAAGAATAGATGTCCTGGTTTTGTGCATCCTTTGATAACTGCCAGTTCTAGTTATGTCTATTCTGTAATCCATGATGCAATTAAAATCCCCCATAATGATAAATTCTCCCTCCCAGCCCAAAAGTTTAATATTCAATTGATTGAATAGAGTGGGCTCGTCTGTATTGCTGCCGTAAACCACACATAAAACAAATTTAAAGTTGTCAAATCTAATCTGCGCTATTGCCCACCTGCCCTCTTTGCCATAGGAAGTTTGTAATGTTTCAGCCCTAAATCGTCTATCCTTGAGGATAGCAACTCCTCTTATAGAGTGCCCAAAAGTAGAGCAAACTATAATATCGTACCCCAATTGGTTTAATAGTTTTTTCATCCTTCCCCGCAATATGTGTTTCAGATAGGAAAGCAACATGAGGGTTATGCAATTTCAGTTCTTCTTTTATCAAACGCCTTTTATTTTTGCTGTTTAGCCCTGCTACATTCCAAGCTAAGCTTTTTATTTCATACATTTAAAAATGAAAAAAGAAAAAATTAGTGACCTTAGATTTTAGGCCTATCGCCAGTTGTCCAATGTACAGTCCAAAGTATCCACATGTCCTCATATACTGCCTAGTTTTATTACCGTTAATAAACAAAAAAGTTCTAATAGTATTGCATACATCTACCCTCTCAGCCTGAAAGCATTTTTTCCTCCTGATTTTTCCCTCCCCCCCCTCAACCCCCCATTCTGCGGAGAAAGCCCCACCCAACCCCCCTCCCCCCTAGCTCTTACCCCCGCCGGGGAAGAGCCACCCTTCTGCAACTGCTGCCGCTGGAAGGGCAGCCTACGTGGCCAGTCGCCTAGGGAGGACCCCCACCCTCCCTCTCCTTTTTATTTAAGCATTTTATCAGTTTTGGTGCATGGAAAATAAGGTAAACATCTATTCTAGTATATGTAATGATGCAAATAGCATAAAGCTAAAATTAAGTTAGATACAGGCCCCCCATGTATACAATAGTCCTTGAAAAATAGAAGATTTCTAGCAAAGGATTATTTTCTAGTTAAGCCAATGTTTTTGGGTTGTGCTAAGCCTTGCTCTTGCCCGCATCAGTATCAGCTAAGTACGCTTCTGCTAAAAAAAAAGTACGTCCATTTTTGATAACCTTAAGGCGGGCGGGTTTTTGAAGAAACGCCTGGCCTCCGCTAGATTTAATTGGGTCTATTAATTTGCGTTGCATTTATCGTCTGTCCAATGTTTCCTTGCTTAGGTCAGAGCAAGCAAAAATTGAAAACTCGCCAATAGCTACTGGGGTATTAGGACGAGCTCTCTGCCAGATAGCCTGGCGCAGTAGAAAGTTGCCAAAAAAGATTAGGAAGGGGCGTGGGAATTGATTCCCCCTGTTTCTCTGAATCAAGGGGAGACGGTGGGCTCGCTGAATTTGGGAGTACCAATCCCAATCCGCTAGGTCGGGAAATGCTTTCTGGAACAGACCTACTAAATAAGCCCTCGGATCAGATCCTTCTACTCCCTCCGGTATGCCAAAAAGTCTTAGATTTGATCGCCTCTGCCTATTCTCCAGATCTTCGATCTTTTGTTGAAGTGTTGCGAGCTGCGTCTCATGCTTGTCAGTTACAAATGTTGTTTTTGTGCTCGTCTCTTCCAGCGTCACCACCCGCTGTTGCAGTTCCGCAATGTCTTGCGACACCCCCCCAATTTAGTAGTAAGTTCTTGTAGAGACGATTGTACCTAACTGCTGTCCTCCCTCAGCTGTAAGTAGTGCTCTTGTGCTTCAGTCCGTTGGCTGCCCAGTAGTTGTAATATTATATCTAGTGGGGAGGGGTCAGCTAGTTCTTGTCTTTGACTTAGTCTCTCTTTAGAGACAATTCCGTGTTTATTTGTCTCCAGACTGGTAGTGAGGGGTGGAGATTCAAAAGAGGTGCCCCCAAGAGAGGGGGGAGTGACAATAGTCACTGTCGCTGTGGCAACAGAAATTGCGTTGGATTGTAAAATATCTACTTCTGTTATAGGCAGATCTGTCATAGGCTCGTCTGACCACAGTAACGCTTGGTCGTGTAATCCGTCCAGCGACAGATTAGGTGGTGGGTTAAGTGGTGGTGGTGGATCGGGTGAGATAATTAGGGAGCAGCTTTCCAAGTTGGCAGAGTCGGCTGTGCTAGACATTTCTTTATTGGGTATTAGTTCTGAGGGACTTGCCCCTGATAGTCTCTGTGTCATATTTTTAACTAAGCCTTTTGCTTCAATCCATCTCCTTAGTGGGCTTTTATCCGGTAGAGCCTTTTTCAATATTTGGCTGTTGGTTGCAATGGATCGGTTTAATAAAGCACCAGTCTTGCCACATTTCTTTGCTCTAGATTTGTTCTTTTGTTTGCGCCCTTTTTTAGCTCGTTTTTTCCTCAGATTACCAGAATAATCATCTCTTTCCCCCTTCTCATCTGACTCGTCCTCTGTTTCAGCATCAAGATCTTCCAAGGAGCCTTGCTCTGTCAGTTCTGCTAACCCACCAACCTCTATCTCAGCCGTGAGCACAGTAGTATCTGATTCGGTGGGAGGGGATGAGCCTGTATTTTCAACACCTGCACCGCCAAAGAGAGTCTGTGTATCTATGCTCAAATCGGTGCACAAGTTGAGGTGTGGGTTATCTGGAGTTTTAGTCCCTTCAATAGCAGTTGATTCACTGGTCTGTTTTGTTAGCTGTTCCGGGTTACTGGAAGACCCTTCAAAAATCACTGAAGTATTGCCATCCTGCCACACACCATTAACTGCAGCAATTAATTTTCCAGTCGCTGTAGTAGGGTAAGCGCTGGGTGAGTCACCCCCAGTCACCCTCCCTCTCGTAGTCATTTGTTTGGTTTTTACTGTAATCTTGGTCTCACACTGACCCGTTTTTTTGTAACCCGTGTTTAGAGGTAGGTTAGGAGGCTTCTGTACCTGTCTACCGGCGTCTCCACTCTCCTGGCGCTGATCACCCAGCGTTTTAGGGGCCATTGCAATCTCCATTGGCTCTCCAGGTAAAGCGGGTATTTCTTTTTCTTTTTCCCCCACTCCGTCCGTATCAGTGAGTACTTTCCCCCGCAGAGTGCTTCCTGGGGCAGCCGCCGCAACCAAGGGCATCGCCACCGCCACCGCAGACGCCGCCACCGCCAGCGGAGCTTGTGCCGTGGTCTGTGCCGCCTGTGCAGCCGGCGGAGGGAGAGACACTGCCGCAGCTCCTGCTGGCTGTCTATTGTTCCGCGTAGTTCGCGGAGGATTTTTCGGAGACATTTTCCTCGGCCGCCAGGTGTACACAGCTCGAAGATTCAAGCCAGGCCAGCCGATCCCCGAGCCCCCGAACAGACCGTTAATCGCCTGCCGGAAAAGTTTAGCTGTGGCTATGAAGTGGAACATCGGTAAGGCAGTTTGTTAATTACATCTTGTTGGCATTTTCAAAAGCGTCTCTCTTCTTTTAATGCTCGCTCCTTTGCTGTGTACAAGCACAACGTTTCCAGTAGAGTTATCACATCAGTGTTATTTGCTCCTTAGAGGGTAGGGAGAGGAACCTCCAGACGAGCTGTTCAGTGCAGACCCTCACTCCGCCATCTTGGATCTGCAAAAAAAGTACAATAATCGGCGCTTAGCCCTTCTCCAACTCTGATTCATACACCAATATTCTAAGTGACATCATCTCAAGAGTGTTCCATTGGTGAAGCAGTGGAAGACATGTAAAACATAATAACCAAGATACTACATATCCTCCTTTCTTCCAAAGGAAAACAAAAGAGAAGAAAATATAATCAGATGTAGAAGCTAGTAGAAAGAAAAAGCGAGGAGAGTACTTGAGAGACACAAAGCAAAAGTAGAGACAAAGAAAGCAACCAAAAATCTTAAAGAAACAGATAAACATAACCTGTTTGCCATCCTCCTTTCTAATAAATGAGAGAAATAAATAAAAAAGAAGTAAAAGAAACCATCAATGAGTACTCTCTGCGCACCAAGTGGCCAGGAAAGTATGCGAGAGAGCAATCCACATCAGGAGAAAAGTAGGTGACAGAGAAGAAGAGAATTACAATATAAAACTCCTTCCTCTCCATACTATTATAAATATTTAAGTTTTAAATAAAATGGAAAAGTACTGGGCTACAGTGTAATGGAACAAAAAGGAAACAGAATAGAGAAACGCCCAGTCTTAAACGGAGCACTGCATTATAGTCAAAAAGAGAAAAACCCAAACTATACACCCAAGAGGGTAACATATGAATCTGTAGAGGTAATAACAAGAGAACATGAAATTGTTGTGCACTGTAGAAATAAAACATACAACCCACACTGGACACCTTAAGTAAGGTAATGATGTGCACTGTAGTGAAGGTATAAATATATATAATGACATGTGTAATGTCATGTCCGTGTACGGACGCACCTCGCCCAGAGGTACCATGTTATGCACAAGATGATGGGGAGACCCAACAAACATACCTCCGGAGAGGTCACGAGATTGTGCATTGTAGCTGCGAGACAGAAGTCACGCAACGTGTGAACCTAGATAGGTGTGCACTGAAATAAAAGAGAGAAATACCTCATGAAGAGGTCAACGTTGTGCACTAGGGTAGCAGGACAAAAGCCCTTGCAATACACCTCGTGTAGAGGTAAGAACAAATGTGCACTGTAAAGATGGGTAAAATGTAAACCTAAACATTGTGCACTGTAAGACAAGATACATACCTCATGGAGAGGTCAAGTGAAACCTAGAAATTGTGCACTGTATGAAGGCAAAAACCTTAGACACCCAATGTAGGGTAAGATTAAATAAAAACATTGTGCACTGTGTGAGGATACTTTATGTAGAATAAAAAAAAGATTGTGCACTCTGTGAAAATATAACCTCAGACACCGTAAAATGTAAACATAAAATGTTGTGCTTCACCTGGAGATCAAAGTGTATGTACATGAGAATGGGGACTACCCAACAAATACCTCACGGAGAGGTCAAAAGGCATAGTGCATTGTACATTGTAGAAAAGGATGTAACAGTGTAAACTGTAAATGGAATAAATCACTGTAAACTGTAATAAATGAAACCTTTCAAAATTGACATATTAATACTAAACAGTGAGGCATTGAACAAGGAGCTTGTCAAAATAGAAGTCCGTCTTTAAAAACAGGCAAGCAGTAGGAATAAATTCCATTCACTTTTCCAAAAAGTCACTAGATGGCTGCGTAGTAATGAATAATGAAATTCATGACAGCAGGAAAATATAATATTTGACAACAAAAATGCTACAATCACGAAAGAAATGTCACTTCCAATGCCACCTCTAAAAAAAACGAATCACTGATGTTTTTTTTTTTTTAAACTCACAGGTGCTCCAATAAGGTAGCTAATCGCACCCGATGTATCGCTGTTCGTACAGTCCGGTGTTGTTTGAATAGGACACATAGAAAAATGTTCTCATAACGAAAGACTTGTAACTGTGAGAATGAGCGCGTGAAAATACAGCATTCAACAAAACTTTATGTGAAGAGATTGAGCGCATCTTGTTAAAAACACGTTAATGTCATAACCCCTTACAGTGCAAAGACGCGCTTCGTTCCTCATCGTCCCTCGTTGGTGTAAGTCATGTCCAAAACTGGACAAACTTTATTGATCCAGAAACAAACAGGTGATAGGCAGACAGCATAAAGAAAAAGTGGCACCAGCCACAAGATGGTGGCACGCTCCTAGACGTGAATACCGGGTGGCCTCCGGCACGCTCTTGCTGCGAGGCGTCTAACAGCAGCACTGGTGTCTGCCAAGCAGGGAAAACGTCATGAATGGCTCCACAGGTGGTAGAAGTGAAGAGGTGAGGAGCGGGCGCTGACTGTAAAGTTTTGAAGAGCAGGGAGGCAGTTTTTACCGGCTTTAGTGAAGGGAAGTTCACAAACATGTAAAACGAATTAAAAACGTTGTATTAATTAAAAACGATCTGATTACTGATAATCAGTTAGATCTCCTATTCATCATGGAGACCTGGCTCGATACCTTTTCCAACCCAATTGTTGCATTGGCTACCCCGGTGGGCTATAAAATTCACCGCCTGGACCGCCCAGTTGGTAGAGACTGTACTATACGGCGGAAACCTATACGCAGCGAAACCTCCACCTTGTGGTGGGGGTGTGAGGCTCTTGACTTTTGCTTGCAAATATCTCCGCATTTCACTTTAGGGGGGTCTTTGGTATATCGACCTCCGGGGCCAGCTAAGTCATTTCTGGATTCTTATGGGGACGCCTTGGCAGGGAGATCACTACGCTTTTCGAATTACTTGCTTCTGGGCGATTTTAACTTACATCTGGATGTCACAGACTCTGCGGATTCGGCCGCTTTTCTTGAGACGCTTCAGATGGCTCAGCTCTCCCAATGGCGTGAACATCCGACTCACCAAGGGGGGCATACTCTTGACCCCATCTGTGCTAATTTCCAGATATCCGAGGTGAAGCCTCTACAGGTCGCTTGGTCGGACCATTTCCCCATATTTTTTTCATGGGTGGTGCAACGCCCGGTGCGGGAGGCCAGTTATCGTCGCCCCCCCACTGCTAGAAAACTGGACGCAGGGCAACTTAGCGGCTGTTTAGCTGCAAGGTGGCCCCCCCTTCTTGGCAGTTTGGACGAGAATGTGGCTAGTTTTGCTGACTGGATTCCTGATTCTCAGTGCCCTTTCCACTCCGGTGCATAGTAAGCTCAGGAGAGAGTCTCCCTCTAAACCATGGTTTAATCTGGAGTTGAGAACACTGAAACATGCCTGTAAGGTTCTTGAAAGAGCCTGGCGCTGTAGTGGCTATTGTCCAATTGCCAAACAGGCACTTAGAGCTAAACAGAAGCTTTACTACTCATCTATTGGCCTAGTCAAGGGCTGTTATTTTTCAGCTCGTATAGAGCGGGCCAACAATAACTCCAAAGAAATATTTGCCATTGTGCAGAGTTTTGTGGCCCCCAAGGCCCAGGCGGCAGTGATACCATCCGCTGTCGCCTGGTATAATACCTTGGCTAATTTCTTTCAGGAAACAATAGCTTGTATCCAACAATCTTTATTGAATGTGCCCAGGTTAACTTTGGCTGCTTCTTCGGGGTTACAGGATAAGGAGCGGGGTAGTACCTTTTCTGGATTTAGTCCGGTGGATTTAAGTATGTCGCTCAGAATTCTGAAAGCAATTAAATTTGGCTTGCCGAAAGATCCTTGTCCCGCTATGCTCCTAGCGGATGTGGCTGACACTATTAACTTTGAGGTCAACCTAGTGATCAATCAGTCGCTCCGCGAGGCCAGGTTTCCGTTGCCATGGAAGCAAGCACTAATCCTGCCCTTCCTTAAGAAGCCGTCCCTTGACCCACTGTCACCTGCCAACTATCGGCCTATCTCGCTTTTGCCAAGTTTGGCCAAAGTCTGTGAGAAGGTTGTGACATCTCAGCTTACCAACTTTGTTGAGGTGGCTGGCCTGCTACACCCAGCGCAATCAGGGTTCTGTGCTGTTCACTGCACGGAGTCTGCGCTTTTGGAGGTCACAGAGGCGATCCGTGAGTGCCTGGATGCCGGCGGGAGAGTCGCCTTGGTTACGCTCGATCTCTCGGCGGCATTCGATACGGTGCCCCATTCGCTACTCCTGGATCGCCTAATGGCAATTGGCATCTCGAGTTCGGCTCTGAGTTGGATTCGATCTTTTTTGGAGGGCAGATCTCAGCGGGAAACATCCTTTACAACGCAACTTTTACCACGCAGTGCCTTTACGACGCAATTTTTACAACGCAAACCATTACAACGCATTGCGCTGGGGGGCGCTCTGGGATAGGGAATAGATTTAATTTACTATCACCTTCCCTACTATCCACGGGGACTGGAGTTGGAATAGTAAATTAAACTATTCACTATCCAGCGCCCAAAAGCACTATGCGTTGTAAAGGTATTTGTTGTAAATACCGCATTGTAAAGGCATGCATGGTAAAAGCATGCGTTGTAATGTCATACATCCGATCTCAGCAGGTGTGGCTGCCTCCCTGTGCGTCTGCGTCGTTGCATCTGTCCACTGGCGTTCCGCAGGGGTCATCCCTTAGCCCTCTTCTCTTTAACATCTATGTGACTCCGCTGGTCTACCTTGCGGAGTCCTTGCAGTCCTTGCAGATGACACACAACTCCTGTTCTCCTGGAGGAGGGGAGAGGATTCGGTGGAGGTCGTGCAGCATTGTCTAGCCGCAGTGTTCCATTGGCTGGCAAGCGCACATTTGAAGTGCAATGAATAAAAATCGGAGGTTCTCCTGTATGGCTCATTCCCTGTGGATTTCAGGGATAGAATATGGCCTTCAGATTTCCCTCGCCCTATGGCGAGCAAGGGCTCTGCCAAAAATCTCGGGGTGTGGTTTGATGAAGACCTGAATTTTTCAACCCAGATAAAGAAGTTGACAGGGACATGTTTTGGATCCCTGAAAATCTTGAAGACATTTCTTCCTTTTCTGCCAGTCAGCTCTAAGGAGACGGTGGTCCGGGCACTGATTTTATCCCGCCTGGACTACGCCAACGTCCTTTTGGTGGGTAGCCCTGCTTATCTGATTAGGAAACTGCAAGTGGTCCAAAATGTGGCCGCTAGATTGCTACTGGGACTGCCTTTTAAACAGAGCGTTCGTATTCATTTACGTACCCTGCATTGGCTCCCTGTGAAGTCGCGCTTTAAATTTAAAATGTTATCTATTGTTCATCGCACTCTGTGTGGGATAGGTCCTAGCTACTTGCAGAAGAGATGTACCTTCTATAAACCCTCTCAGCATTTGCGTTCCTCTGACTAGTTGCTGATGCAGAACCCTTGGTTCAATCACCAGAGGCTAGGCGGTAACTCCTTCGCCCGCAAAGCTAGCTTGGCCTGGAATCTGTTACCACTGGCGCTGAGGAGTGTTCATGAACCTCTGCGTTTTAAAAAAAAATTTAAAACGCTGCTCTTTTAAGCTTGGATTCGGAGTGTGGATTTAATTTGACTTTCGGGAGTTAGCGCCGGGAAACTTTTAGTAGTTGTAATGTCATACATCCGATCTCAGCAGGTGTGGCTGCCTCCCTGTGCGTCTGCGTCGTTGCATCTGTCCACTTGCATTCCGCAGGGGTCATCCCTTAGCCCTCTTCTCTTTAACATCTATGTGACTCCGCTGGTCTACCTTGCGGAGTCCTTGCAGTCCTTGCAGATGACACACAACTCCTGTTCTCCTGGAGGAGGGGAGAGGATTCGGTGGAGGTCGTGCAGCATTGTCTAGCCGCGGTGTTCCATTGGCTGGCAAGCGCACATTTGAAGTGCAATGAAGAAAAATCGGAGGTTCTCCTGTATGGCTCATTCCCTGTGGATTTCAGGGATAGAATATGGCCTTCAGATTTCCCTCGCCCTATGGCAAGCAAGGGCTCTGCCAAAAATCTCGGGGTGTGGTTTGATGAAGACCTGAATTTTTCAACCCAGATAAAGAAGTTGACAGGGACATGTTTTGGATCCCTGAAAATCTTGAAGACATTACTTCCTCTTCTGCCAGTCAGCTCTAAGGAGACGGTGGTCCGGGCACTGATTTTATCCCGCCTGGACTACGCCAACGTCCTTTTGGTGGGTAGCCCCACTTATCTGATTAGGAAACTGCAAGTGGTTCAAAATGTGGCCGCTAGATTGCTACTGGGACTGCCTTTTAAACAGAGCGTTCGTATTCATTTACGTACCCTGCATTGGCTCCCTGTGGAGTTGCGCTTTAAATTTAAAATGTTATCTATTGTTCATCGCGCTCTGCGTGGGATAGGTCCTAGCTACTTGCAGAAGAGATGTACCTTCTATAAACCCTCTCAGCATTTGCGTTCCTCTGACTAGTTGCTGATGCAGAACCCTTGGTTCAATCGCCAGGGGCTAGGCGGTAACTCCTTCGCCCGCAAAGCTAGCTTGACCTGGAATCTGTTACCACTGGCGCTGAGGAGTGTTCATGACCATCTGCTTTTTAAAAAAATTAAAAACGCTGCTCTTTTAAGCTTGGATTCGGAGTGTGGATTTAATTTGACTTTCGGGAGTTAGCGCCGGGACACTTTTAGTAGTTGTGCGCTGTACAAATGAAATATAACATACCATAACATATTACTCACGCCGATGGTCTCCTCTTGAGAAAGGGAGAGAGATGAACCATCCTCCCTTGTGCTGACTCTGGTTTCAAAGAAATCCAAATGGCCATAATAAGATTGGTAACACAGGTTACAAGAAGTGTAGAGACCGTTCACAAACAGAGAGGTAAAAGTGATAGATACTGCGCCTTGGTACAAAGTGACTCACCCTTTAGAGAATGAAGATGATTGAGGGGTCGATATATCCAAACAGTGTAGCTGAAACAAGAAATTAGGCAGTCTCAAATTACCTCGGCTAAAGAAGCCACACAAGTACAGGCTGTACCTATGTAGACACATCAGTAACTGGCAGAGACTTGAACAATGTAGAGACTTGAACAGTAAAAAGAGCTGGCACTTTAACATAGACAGAGACTTCAAAAAATCCATGTTCTTTGCATGCAGGGACACTGTAGAGGCACACAAACTACATCATGTGACGCTTGAGGTGCTGCCTGTGTTGAAAGGATAGTCTTTTTCAAACGTGAGGTGCAAGGAGAGTGTAACTGGTGTATGCATGAAAAAACACATTCCTTCACCAGACAGTGTGTAGGAATGTTGATGGCAGACTGACCAAAAAAAAAACGCATACGTTGGCAGGCTTACCCTCACAGAAAAAACTGGGACAGGCCCTTTAGCGTTGATTGCGACCGGTGGGAGGTCACTGGTGGGGCTGATGTGTACCTTTAGAAGAGTTGGAGCAGCTGTAGATTCAGAAGTAGCTTGAGGTTGAGAGTAAGAACTCAAGATGTCGTCAGAGGTAGCAAACGCAGGTTCTTTGGTTCAAATCGTCGCCAATAAAATGTAGTAATCACTCCACGCAGGTAGATAATGATCAGAAGGATTTATTCATGTTAGTTGGAAGATCAGTAGTGCAGTAGTATTCAGCCCCACCAGGAGCAGCCAGCAAGGCGCTTTGCCCTTCTCCAACTCTGAATCATACACCAACATTCTAAGTGACATCATCTCAAGAGTGTTCCACTGGTGAAGCAGTGGAAGACATGTAAAACATAACAACCAAGATACTACAAATGTGCTGGCAGGTATGCAATAATTGCTACTGAACTGCTTCATCGCATTAGCAGCCATGCTAAAATCATTGCTTCACATCATATGTAGTAACGCAAAGCCCGACAACTGAACATCGATTCAGCAATTCCTAGAAAATCACCTGTGTTATAGATGAGACCTGCTTCTACCACCGCACTTCCATCACATTTAAAACACTGTCTTAGATTGTCCTGTTTATTTTTCCTATATTGTGCACAGTACACAACTGAAATACATTTAGGAGCCGAGGCACTGAGCTGGAATATATAGTAACAGTTACAAAAAGAGATTTCGGCTCGGCAATGCAATTGGACTAGTCTGTCAGTGGTTTCATAGATCCTGACCCCAACCCTCTTTACGAGCAGCCTGGCTAATTGTTTGTTAGATTTGGGGGTCTCTGGTTGGCACAAGTATTCACTTGTGACAAGCAGGGACCCTCTCCTCTAAGTCAGGGCGAAGGATGACCCCTTAGAATTACCCTTGCTCACCCTCTATGTGCGTGGCGTGAGCAGCCAAGGCTATTCTTCAGGCGTTTCTGGGTTCAGCATTTGTAATCACACACACAGTAAATGTACCAATACCCCCAAAAAAAGAACACCAGGCTGTAGATATGTAAAAATACGTCTTCTTTATATAAAAATATATCTATGCAGGCAAGACTTTATCACAAGACCAGTATAACGATTTTAACTTAGACCACAAGATTGAAAATAGGCAAGCGTTTCTTAGTTACAGTTCAAATATTGCTTCTTAGTCTCTTTTACTTCAAAAACGGTTCTCTTAATTCTTTTAAACTGTTCTTAGTCCCTGAGGCCTATCTGGGGCTCACGGGATGCTTCGTATTGCTCCTACGCGCTTTCCAGGGTGAAACTGTGCGAGACCCTACCGCGACTCACGCATCTAGCGTGAGCACGTGTACGATGCATACAGCTCCCAGCTACGAGGCGTAGGGGGCAGTCCGTCTAACTGATGCACATCCAGCGGGGCCCAGGGTATGAGTTGCACCTCTTCTGTGAGCTCCGTACTCTGACACGAACAGAGGGCTTTCTGGGTAGGACGCGCCTCGCGTAAGCTTCTCGGAGGTAGGCACGTACCTTGGTGATCGGCGTACGGGGAAATAAAACATTGCGGGCCCCGAGCCCGGTGAACATGCCTTGGCGTTGTTCAGTTGTCCGGGAAAGCAGAGACGACCCGCACGTGGAGAAGTGTGGCTCAGGGGTTAGAGGCAGCAGACCCGGAAGCTGAGATCGGTCCTGGACCAGGGTTCAATTCCCCGCCTCGGCGGGGTCTTGGGCTAAAAAAATTCCACGGACTCGATAATTCTCGCCCCGGTGCCTCCTCGACTCACAGGTTCACACTCTGCGACTCTGGGCAATAGCTTGCTTAATCTCCACAACGGCCCCTCGCGGCGGGATGCCTGACTTTCACCTTGTGGATACCCTGCTATCTCACAGGGGAATACCAGGAAGGGTTCCCTAAGCAAGCGCCGGGAAACCCACTGCGGGTAGCTGTGCGCTATATAAGCTCAACTACATTTACATTCACTTCTTCAGTGCGCGGCGGGGGGGAACCTTCGGACTCTCAGTGGGCGGCGGCTTTCGTGAGGCAGGTGCAGCACAGATCCTCCAGTACGGTCTATACTGGGGGCGCTTCAGGGGGCGGCACGGCCTCTTTCCAGGTCGAAGGGCGAAGCGGGGCGGCCGGGTACGCTTGAGACTTACGGCAGCTGCCCGGGAGGTAGATCGCGCTTGAGAGGGAAATTCCAGAGGGAGGGGCGAGTGAGGGCACACAACGCGCTCCAGTGACAGGCAGGCGACAGGGGAGCAGGCGGCCCGGTCCACCGGGAAGAGAGCGACTCTGCACGAGCGGGGCTCTCACAGGACATGGGCGGCCAGGCTCCTGGGTGTCACGGCCCTAGGAGGGGCGAAGGGGCACAAAGACTCAGCTCCAGCAGGAGAAAGCACACGGTTCAGATGAGGGCGTGCGAAGGCACCAAAAAAACACTAGTCTGCAGACAAGCCCTTGGAGAAAGTTTCTAGCACAAGTCAGCAAAGTCTTTTCAGTAAGTCTTCTCCTCTCCTTCCTCAGCAAGGCAGACAGCAGGCCAGTCCTTCCAGCTTCTTCTTCTCCTTCTAGTTGGGCAGAGGTTTGTTGTGGGAAACAGGATTCTGATTTGCAAGGAGCAGGGCTCCTACTTTGATACAGCATTTTCTTTGTTCAGGGGGGGCTTTGCATAACTTCTTTCAGTCTCTGAGCACTTTGTTGGGTGTACTCTGGTCTCTCCTTTCAGGGAGCAGGGATGGCACATCAGACGCTCCACAGGAGGTGGAGCCAGCATTGTGTGGACAGGGGCAGCCAGGATGACTTTGTTGACAGTGTTTCTCCCTTCCTGGGCAAGGTGTCGGGCTGAATCATCAGTCGCTCTCCAGGAGGTGGAGCCAGCATTGAGGTGGCAGAGCACTGCCCTATTCAGAGTCCAGGGGCACTCCCTCCTCCCACTAAGGTGTAATCCTTGCATTCACCACCTGTCATTCCCCAGCCCTGTCACTCACATATCCCAGACAGTCAGATACACATCCTAGCAGAGGCGGGCTGAAATGGTTAGGCAAGCAAATGCTAGCTTTCTAAAAGTAGCATTTGCAAACACAGGATATTAAAATAAACTTTACTAAAAGAAGTATTTTATTATTCTGCGTTCAGGCATACTAAACCTGACTTCCTACCATGTTCCCTGAGCCTGCTGGGATTATAGAGTGTAATAATTCCATCAGCCCATCTTGGCCTAAGAGAACTGGTAGCCTTACAATAGTGAAACACGAATTTGGCAGTAATTCACTTTTAGGACATGCCACACACATCAGGGCATGTCCTACCTTACACTTACAATGCACCCTGCCCTTGGGCCTACCATAGGGGTGACTAATATGAAGTAAAGGGAAGGTTTAGAGGCTGGCAAGTGTGTGCACTTGCCCAGCCAGCATGATAGTACCAGACTGCACGCAGGTTCTGCAATGGCAGACCTAGACACATTTTAAAAGGCTGCTTCTGTGGGTGGCGCAACCAGCGCTGCAGGCCCACTAGCAGTATTGGCATTCACCATCCCTGGCACTCCTGGTGCACTCTACTGGGGACTGACAGTAAATCCAATGAACCAATCATGGACATCAATCACATTTACACTTTACATTGGGCAAAGCAAAAAAGTGGAAGGGAAACTCACGCCAAGGTGCCAGGTCTAACATTGTTATAATCACAATTATGAGTTTTGTAATAAATATAAAAAGGGGAAATCTGAAAATATTTATTAGAGGGTGGAATGTCCTTCATTTACTGAACATGCAGAATAAAATGTGCATGTTATTCCTCAAAACTCGTACTTGGGTGGCATTTATTGCACCCAATAAATGTGATCAGCTATCAATTACTGGGCCACTCATAACGAGTATCATTGAGGTGAATATTACTTTTTTCTTTTGAACTTTTCTGCTGACACTAGCAAAGCATTTGTAACTAGTGCTTCATTTGTAAAAATAAATTCGACCTGTGGCACAATATTTTTTCCTGGGAGGGTGCCGCCTACCATCACCATCAATTAAATATTAAAAAAACCTTTGTGCTTTGCCAGGTAACTATTTTCCTCCATAGGGTTTTTTGGGTTTTAGCTTTCCCAATAAATTGTTGAATTATGGTGTCAAAGCATTGAACATAATTTTCGTAAAATTGTCTAGATAGTTATATATATTGGAGGAATTAAAGAACAGATTTAACATGGCCCATTACTTATGAAAATGTATATAGTTTTCTACTTGGAACGTGCTTAGTGGAAAAATCAAACATTCTAGGCACATGCTGAAGAAAACTGTGGTAATCAAATAGTATTAGCGCATAAAGGAATGCCACAGCTTCTTTACATAGGGTCCATATACCTATTAAGCCAAAAATACCTACAATTGCACCGCCCATAGATTCACAAAAGGATTTCCGGCAAAGTAGATTGATTTACTCCTGTGGATTACTCTCCCGTGAGTGCAGAGGAATCCAGAGTAATTAATCTCATTCAATTGGTGGGAATACACCTTCAAATCCTTGGTTTGCCTTGAAAGTGTGGGGGATGCCCATAAGTATTTACGTCAGTGGCACCCATCAACATGTAGCTTAGTAGCCAGTATCAAACTCTGATCCGAGCCATTCCCATATTGGAAAGGGTCATAATGTTACTTCTGCGAAGGAAGGGCTGTAGTAACTGCCCTTTCAGGATGGAAAGGGGAAGAGTTCACCTCTACATTTGATGGAGTTAAAGGACAAGACATTCTTCCAAGGGGACCTTGGTACTTACTTTGAACCGGTGGCTGCAGGTGGGACCCAGGAGCACTCATGTATGGAAACTTAAATCTGCTCATCAGCTATAGTTTGACACAGAGGAATGGTTAGAAATACACAAAAGGAGGGAAGGAGAAGGAGCGTAAAGATGGAAAAAACAGAGGCAAAGGGAGAAAGCAGGAATGGAAAACAAACTGCAAGAGTGAAATAAAGTGGCAGGGAGTACCTTGTGATGAAAGAAAGAGTCAGGAGATGGAATTTAGACAAACCAGCCTTAGTTCTCGGCAAATCCCGACATCAGTCAATGCAGGCTGCGATCGTCTGGCTTTTGAGAAAAACTTTGGGCACTGGCACTTTTTTTATATAAATTAGGAACTGATGGGATCCATTCATCCCTGTGTTCCAATAGTACACTATACATGATTTCACACAGGGGCACTAGGACACCAGAGGAGGTGTTACATAACATTTCCAGAAATACGTCTACAAACTGTCAGGCACTGCTTTCCAGGCCGGTGAATCCTATAAAATCAAAGAGGAGTTGGCCTAAGGTCAACCTCGAATCTGAGGAACTGGGTTGGAGTCTCGGCAATGATGCTGAGCATCCTGTAATTCTGGGAAAATCACTTAATCTCCCTGTGCCTAACAAAAGTGAATGTGTTTTCATGTAAAGCAACTGATGCTATGTTAAGCGCTCTGAGACCCGATTCGGGTCAAGTTCCCGCTAGGTAAAACTTTGTAAAAAAATATGAAATATCGGTGATGGGTTTAGATTATGTACAGGAAGTGATGGCGTTCTAGCGTGTACGTTAAGAGTTCAGATCGTAGTTAGGGAGTACACGGTGCAATCAGGTCAGGGGGAACCTACCCAGGCAAGAAACACCCCCTGCAAGAGTGTGGGTCAAGACCCACATGACAAATATAAACCAAAGTCCTGTGCACACGTATTAGAATAATGGGTTTTGGTGTGAAAACCAAATTAATGAAACAATGTTTTTTTGAAGAAGTAACGAAGGTCCACATCCAGAGTTCCATGCAGAATAGATTTATATTTCAATTCCGATTAGTAATGGTGTCTCCATTACCCGGATCGAAAGAACACCTACGCGACACGCTGATATGGGAGCCTAGCTCTCCAAACCTCCACGGACGCACCCGTCCTATGCTATCGTGTTTCTCCAATAAGAGACCTTAGGGTATGTTGATGTTGACTTTCCTGATATTTCCTTTGATCGTTCACCCATGCCGCAACCTTGACGGAATTAACACCGGTTTTGCGATTTCCCGACCTTTCCACAAACCCGCAGCCCTGAAGAGTCACCACTTTAACACGTTGTGATGAAACACGTGTCAGCTGGTTTGTTTCTTTTGTACTGATCGGAATTGAAATATAAGTCTATTCTGCATGAAACTCTGGATGTCGACCTTCGTTACTTCTTCAAAAAACATTGTTTCCTTAATTTGGTTTTCACACTAAAACCCATTATCCTAATACGTGTGCACAGGACTTTGGTTTATATTTGTAAAAAAAGAGTTGACAGGTTATACCCAACTTACAAACTCTGGGCAGATGCAGCAGAGGTGAGATCATAAATAGTTGTTTCAACATAGATGATGAAATGTCTTCACACTAGTCATGAAACGACTGCCAGAGCAGTAGGTGGTACTAAGCAACTAAATTCAGCAATAAGCTTCCAAAACTGCAGCTTAGTTATTCCTCAAATACCAGCTTCAGATATAATTTTGAAATATAATTTTGAAATACAGATATTTTCACAGAAAAATCACCTTTTCAATCACTGAATAGGCAGTAATTTAATTGTGAAATACAAAAAATACAATCAATAAATTCAGTCTCCTGCCCTTGGCAAAACAATATGTTTGCTCTGAAATGACACAGTGGTTAATTGGTATCCAAAACATAGAATTTTATTTTAACCAGGTACCAATGTACTACTCTCACACATTGAAAGTTTCTGCCTATCACACTCTCTTATCACCTTCATAAAACTTCATGTATGCAATTCTAATGCCAGGGATTTTTAACACCATAGAACCAGGGCTAGCCAGGACTGTGTCAAAAATAGTCACAAGAAGTTAATTGTGTGAACTATTGTGACAGTGCCACTATTATGTAACAGATAACTACAATTTTTTCAAGGGCTGGTGCACCAATATTTAACACATGGGCCGCTATGTGAAGTGAAAATATTACCAAACATGCACACCATATGAAGGATGGGCTATCATTAAGCCAGAGATAGCAAGAACCATGCCACACAAGCCCACTTCTTCAAGGATGAGCCACCATTATGCTAGGGACTGTAACTCACTAAAAAGTAAAGAAAGAAACTGTAAGGGTCTTGGCTGATTCTATTTAATCTCAGCAGTTCATGCACTTTTTGTGCTGAAAATTGTGCCTGTGCTACTCTTGTGAGATGGGTGGGACTGGACGTCTGGGTGCACACAACTGTGAGCTATCATGTTGGCCTTGTGTTACCGCTCAAATACAATGTAAACTGGAATGGGGTTGGAAAGAGACTTGGTTGTTCCAGACCCCCAATGGCCGCAGTCCCTATAAAAATAACTTTAATCACTTGAGCATTATGGTACTTATTAGAGTTAACTTTATGCCAGCTTCCTCAATCAGACAATTGCAAAAAGAATAATTGATGGACAAAATGCAGAACAATGTCTTACATTCACCCCAGTACAGAGATATGGGCCTAAATCCATAGTTTTTTTGCTTACCATGCCATTCCAGTTTGGACCCAGCCATATGCAAATCAGTCTTGACCCTGCGCCCAATGAGAACAGTCCAGCCCGAACTGCCACGCCAGGTCCTCCCTGGGCTAGAAACAAGCATCCTAGGACCGGTTTCGGGCTTTCAGCCCTCATCAGCCAGGATAGCTTGACTCCAGTGGCATGGAGAGCACAGGACCCATGTCTCAGCATACCCTTCCCACTCGGGGTGACAAATGCAAACAATGTCATACATTCACCCCAGTACAGAGATTTAGGCATAAATCCATTGTTTTTTTGCTCACCATGCCATTCCAGTTTGGATCCAGCCATAAGCAAATCAGTCTTGACCCTGCACCAAATGGGAACAGCCCAGCCCGAACTGCCAGACCAGGTTCTCCCTGGACTGGAAACAAGCATCCTTGGACCGGGTTTGGGCATTCAGCCCTCATCAGCCAGGATAGCTTGACTCCAGTCGCATGGAGAGCACAGCACCCACGTCTGGGCATACCCGTCCCTCTTGGGGTGAGAAATGCAAAAAGAACAATTGATGGGCAGAATGCAGAACAATGTCATACATTCACCCCAGTCCAGAGATCTGGGCCTAAATCCATCGGTTTTTTTCTCACAATGCCATTCCAGTTTGGACCCAGCCATATGCAAATCAGTCTTGACCCTGCGCCCAATGGGAACAGTCCAGCCCGAACTGCTAGGCCAGGACCTCCCTGGACTGGAAACAAGCATCCTAGGAACGATTTTGGGCTTTTAGCACTCATCAGCCAGGATAGCTTGACTCCAGTGGCGTGGAGAGCACGGGACCCACGTCCAGGAGGAGGAATTGCCATTGTACACAAAAACATCCTCTGTCTAATAATTAGCATCGACAACCACTCACCCGGCTTGGAGCACCTACACTTCCACATCCTAACCAACCGAAACTTCACCCTCCACTGCACTTTCAACTACAGACCCCCGAATCCCTCCCCCTGTCAGCGAATCCATAGCCGACTTCATTGCACGCCATGCCCTAGCCTCAATGAACTTCATCCTGCTTAGCGACCTCAGTGTCCTCCTGGACAACCTCAGTGACCCAACATCTCAGCCCTACTGGGGAAGCTCCCCACCATTGGGCTCAAACAACTGATCACCTCCTCAATGCACTCAGCAAGAAACACTCAACCCCATATTTTCCATAAACAGCATCTCTGTCAGCCACACCTCCGAACTCCAATGGGCTGACCACTGCTGCATTCACTTCTCCTTCACCAAACCCACCAAACACCACTGTGTACCACTGATACCCAAGCAGAACCTGGAACAAGGTCTCTGAAGACCAACTTGCCATTGCCCTCAGCAAGACACCACCACTGACCTCCGTGGACACGAACACATCAGCACAGAGCCTTCATCAATGGATCTACAACTGCGCCAACATACTGGCCTCCCTCAGGAAACCCTCCGGCAAACTGCCCGCAGAGAAAGACAGCTTGTTCTCCCTTGCCATCCAAAAGTCCAGGCGCACCTGCAGCTGACTCGAGAGAAGCTCGAGGAGCAGTAAGACCCCAGCAAACAATGCAGCCTTCCAAACCGCTGTCACCACGCACCACCAAATCATCAGAGCCACAAAATAAAACTGCCACACAGGAACGTATCAATGCCAACACACACTACAGCGAACAACTCTACACCGGGATCAAAGAAATTCGTCAAACAAAGCACAGATGCCACTGATATCCCCCTCACAAGCCCTCTGTGACAACCTCACCAACGTTTACCACTGCAAGATTACATACATCTACAAGAGCTGTGCAATATAGGACTCACCCAACCCACCTTCTCCAGATCCCAGCCGACCTTGCTCAATTGGATGACACTCACCCCCAACAACACATTACTAATCCAACACTCTGGAGCTCCCTTGGCCCCCTGCCGCTACTACATCATCAACCAAGCCAGCGCCACTATCACCCCCAAACTCTGCTGCATCATCAACTCCTCCATCAAGTTCTCCATCTTTCCTGAAGCCTGGGAACACACAGAGATCAACCCCCTGCTGAAAAAACCATCTGCCAACATGATGAATCTCTCTGCTTTCCTTCCCTGCCAAAGTAATTGAGAAGGCCATCAACACCCAGCTCACCAAATTAATCGAAACAAATCACATCAGGGACACCTCCCAATCAGCACCGAGACTGCACTGCTTGCCACAACAGATGAAATCTGCAAGCTCCTCGACCAAGGCAAAATCACAGCCCTCATCCTCCTGAACCTCTATGTTGCTTTCAACACAGTCTCCCACCACACCCTCTGCACAAGACTCCACAATGCCGGCATCCACAGCAAAGCCTTAATATGAATCCTCTCCTTCCTCACCGGTTGAACCCAGAGAGTCAGGCTCCCACCGTTATCCTTAAAACCTACTGAGATCAGCTGCGGAGTCCTCCAAGGCTCCTCCCTGAGTAAATGTAATTGTAAATGTCATGGTAATTATAGAGCGCACTGTCACCAGACGGTCACCTTGCGGTGTCGCCTATTCGGCTTCCTGGTGCTGATACTCATACTGCTGTGGAACCCCTCCTGGCTTTCCCTGTGAAGTGTCCACCCCTGGGCACCCCCAGGATGAAGCCAGGCATCCTTAGCGCTGTTGGGGCGGTGTGGAGGCTAAGCAAGCTATTGCCCAGAGTTGCAGCATGGGGCCCGTGATTAGAATAGGCACCGAGGCGAGAATTAACAGGTCCAAGGAAATTGAGCCCGAGACCCCGCCGAGGCAGGAATCGAACCCTGGTCCCTGGCCAGAACTCTGCATCAGGGTCTGCCGCTCTAACCATTGAGTACCACCCTCTTCAACATCTACATGGCCCCTCTCGCAGCCATCAACAGAAACCACGGACTAAGCATCATATCAGATACTAATGACATCCAGCTGATACTCTCCCTCACTGATGAACCTACAACTGCAAAGAACAACTTCCACTAAAGGATGAAAGCAGTCACCACCTGAATGAAGGACAGCTGCCTCAAACTCAACTCTGACCAAACTGAAATCCCTCATCCTGGGAATCACCCCTCCACAGGGGACAACTGCTGAAGGCGTACAGCGCTCGGAGCTGCCCCCTCACCTACCAACTACTCACAGAACCTTGCATCATCCTTGAATCCTCACTATCAATGAACTGCCAAATCAACGCTGTCTCAGCCTCCTGCTTCCACACGCTTCTCCTGCTTTAAAAGATCTTTAAGTGAATCCCCACAAACTCCAGAAGAATCGTCACCCAGGTGCTTGTCAGCAGCAAACTCAACTACGGCAATGCACTCTGTGCCAGCACCACAAAGAAGCTCCAGAAGAAACTTCAAAGAATCCAGAATACTGCTGTGAGACTTATCCTGGACATCCCCTGCTGCAGCGACATCACTGCTCACCTGGAAGACCTCCACTGGATCCCGATCACCAAACAAATCACCTTTGAGCTCCTCCTGCATGCATAAAATGCCATCCACAACATCGGAACTGCATACGTCAACTACCGCCTCTCCATCTACACATGCACCAGACAGCTCTGCTGTGCCAACCTGGCCCTGGCCTCCATGCCACGTACCCGCAAGGCCATGACCAGAGGAAGATCCTTCTGCTACCTCACTGTGAAGACCTGGGACTCCCTTCCTCCACATCTCGGGCAATCACCCTCACTGCCTCCATCAGAAAGGGCCTCAAGATGTGGCTCTTTGATTGAACTGTTTTTGTGACTGAACTACAGACCCCCCCACCATCACCTTGATACCCTTACAGGTAACAAGCCACGCTTGATAAGAACCCTGATGGATGTTTCAGAATTTGCTTCTTTATTGAGTAAGGCAGTTTACAATTATCTTCCAAGGCCTCCTGTGATTAGGGTCCCATTTGAAGGGATCCCAATGTACTCTCTGGATGTCCCTTGCTAGATCAACAATGGTACAGTAAATATCTGTATTTTTGTCATGATGCTAAGTGTGGCAAAGATCATGTGAAGGAGCTCCAAGGTCGTTTTTATCTAGTACTAACTCTGAGGCAGTATGCAAAGGTAGACAGGGATCACTTTCTCCAGCGTTGCGTCAAGCACCTTCTGCCTGGAGGCCCAGGCCCCCCCAGCTTTCCCTGTATTATCATACTAGAAGCCCGTCCCAACGTTGTCCGGGTATGAAATAGAATGTGTGTAATGTGTGTATTCAGATACGGTCATTCGCGTGTTCCCCCGCTTGAGGCCCAGCTGCAGCCCTGGTTCATGTTAGCAGGCGCATGTAATTAGTGTAGTGATCCGCCGCCTGAGCCCGCCTACAGCCCTGGCTGATGTTAGCAGGCGCATGTAATTTGGTTTAATGTGATAGTTCAGTAACAGCGCGCATGAGAGGCTGCAGTAATTGTCCCCGCAGACACGCTCAGTTGCGTGTGCCCCCGCTTGAGGGCCAGCGGCGACCGTCTAACAATTAGAATTGTGTGAGTCTTCAATGATTGTTCCCCGCTGTTCTTATTTCTTTATGATCCACACCGACGCTCTTCGTCCCCGAGTGCTTTTTAGACGCACCCAGGCCAAGCCACACACTGCGTTCAGCCCTTTCAGACGCACCCAGGCCAAGGCACACACTGCATTCGGCACCCCCAGTATGTGTGAGAAAAAGGGCAGTCCCCCAAGGGAGTCTTGCGAATGGTTACTTACCACGCTTCAAGGTGAACCCCTCTGTGACGCCCCCAGCACACGGCCACAGCAGACGATCTGATTAATGTACGACCCAGATGGCATGAAGTGCGGAACGTAGCACACGCCCCCAGCGTTTGTCACGCCCCCAGCGTGCCCCTTGATGCGGCGCAATTGCGTAATTGGCGCTTCACATGGCATGAATGGTGGACACGCGCCCACAGCGTTTGTCATGGCCCCAGCATGTCACGCCCCCAGCGCGGCCCTCAATGCGGCGCAATTACGACTCAAATGGCATGAAGGGCGGAACGTACCACACGCCCCCAGCGTTTGTCACGCCCCCAGCACACGCCCACAACAGAACGCAGACACGCCCACAAGGGACTACTTTGCTGGCATGGTTCTTTTACCTTTTAAATGTATATGGTGGCCGTCTGCATAGCCTATGTCCTTCTGCTGCAACTGCCCTTTCCAAAGCTGTATTGGGTGTTGTGATTGGTGCTGTGGTTACTGAGATTACCCGCATCAAAGGTTTGGGCTCTCTCTTTATAATATCGGTATGGATTCTCCAAGGCCTGGAATCTATTAGAAGCAGAGGCTTTAAAAGTATCCCCATTACCAGTGTTTTTTACTATGTCAGAGTCGATGCCGCAGTTCCTAATCCGAAGCAGAATTCCTGTATCGGGTGAATTTGAAACCAATTTAGTCGCCGATGCCTGTGCTATGTTGCCATGTGCCTTGAAAAAGGACCTTATTGAGGGGATGACTCTCAATTTCTGCTGGGACTTTATTTCTCTAATTATACTATGCCTTACAGTTTTTTGTCCCCAACCAACAGTGTCCTGCCTCTGGGCTTGGGGATTACCTGCTTTCACCCCCTTTGGTGCTGATCTAGTACCTTTCTTATGTCCAGCCAAGTTGGCGTTGCCATCTGTGTCTACCTGGGTATCACTAGAAGGGAGAGGCTTACCTGCTGCTACTCCTTTTACTGCCTTCACCACATTGTGCATGGGATAATGGTTGCTTCCTTCAAGGATATGCTCAACTATGTCCCCATTCAATTTACTGGCAACCCACTGAGCCTCCTTACCTCTTGTTCTGAGGAGGGTCTTGGAATTTCTTTCTTCCCTCCTAAATCGGCTCACAGACATGTGGGGGCAATTTCTTCCAGCTGTCTTCTCCTTGCAGCTGCTGGCTCCTAGGTGCCTGCCACACAAGTCCTCCTCAGCATGCAGCCTCAGGTCCCTGCTTGTGCCGCTTGTGCTGTTTCTTGCTACCAGTATTCGGAATGAAAACCTTGCAGTGGAGCAGCACCTATGCTGGAACTCCAACGTTGCTAGCCTCCAAGAATCGGTGTCAGCTTAGTGAAGGTGTGCAGCAGCAAGAATTTGCCTATTTGCAGCGTGCAACTCCTTCTTTCCATAACATTGATCACATGATCTGCCTACTTGCTGGCCGCAATGTTCTCTTGTTGCTCCATCACTGCCATCCCCAACGTTGAGGCAATTTTTGGATTGTTTTCAGCAATTGATGTTTATGAAATTTTGGACTTAGCTCTTCATAACTTTTTTCCACAAAGGTATCCAGGGTAAATTAACAATCCTATTCACACACCTTTGTGGTTCTAAAGGTACCCAGGGTTTGTGGATTCCCTTGGAGAAAACGGAAAACATAGCTAAAATACAGCAATTTTCGTTTTTGTTGGTGCTGTGCAAGAAAGTGTGGTTTTTAAAAATGTCGTCCATAAATGGTTTGCTTTGCTAAGTTCACAATCTTCCCAGCTTTCAAGAACATGCAGAATTACAAAAGAAAATCTTTTTTTTTTCAAAGTTTTTGCACTCCTCCAACTAGTAGCTTGTTATGCCTATTTTTGTGGGGTTTCACCTTACTTGACGGTTTTGGTGGAAATAGGCTTGGCACTATTGGGTGAACTTCTAAAAAAACTATGCATTTTGGAAAACTACACAAAAGTCTGAATTCAGTTAGTGGTCATTTGTGTAGATCACTCATTGCTTTCCCATACAAACTAACAATTAAATTAAAAACATAATGAACTTAAGTAGGTATAAAGAAGCAATTTTTAACAATGTTTTTATCTGTTATATTTTGCCCAGAAGGTTGATTTACAGAAGTCTGAGACACATTTTGTCCTAGGCATATATTGTGTTTATAAGTTGTAAAAAACATATGTGCTAACCTGAACAGCAGCTTTTAATAATTTTCATGGTGTACCAACCATAAAGGAATTCTAATGGCAAAATCTATTGAATAAAAATCACTATGAAGAAAACATGTGTAGTTTTGAAATATGCGGGAGAGGATGTAGCCCTACAGCTAGAGAGGTCACCCTCGAAGCTAGGTAACCCGGTTTGAGTCTCGGCAAAGACGCTAAAACATCCTGTAATTCTGGGCAAATCACTTAGGGGTATATTCACAAGGAGCTATCGCCGAATTAATGGCACTTTATCGCAGCCAAAGTCGTGATAAATTTACCTCCCCATTCACAAGCTGGTGTTAACTGCTCACAGCACCTGTTAACCCGCAATAGCAGCCGCAAAAACATCACCACAGAGGACCTCCGCAACTATCGCTAATGAGATGCAGAGTAGGCGTTCCCGTGCAAAGAGCTGCGAAAACACCACACCTCAACATTAACAATGACCATCCAGATCTGTGATAAGAACACAAAACACGCGATAAGGCGCGTTAGCAGCAGGAAATTAACACCTGCTCCGACCTGGTGTAAGGTCGGACGGCAGCCTGCACCACAAAATAGAGCCCATCCCAGGGCATGATTGATAGGGCAACAGGTGCCATGGAGCCAATCATCATGCAGCCCGGACACCGAAGCGGGCCACAACACCCACCTGGAACATTCCTCCAGACCACCACAGAGGCAGCGCAGACAAAGACAGCGGCCCCTCGGGAAACGCACCTGCCTCACAGGCCCAACATCTGACAATGTCACTGTCCACTACAGGCCGAAAGGGACAACCATCCTACGCATCCTGGCCATCATCGCCTAACATGCCAACGGCACCAACACAGTGGACAACCAACATCCCACCCCACACCTAGCTGCTGGGTGTGCTGCACCTGTTGGCCCCTGGGACACCCCAACCAACACCCATCAGAGTTGGCGGAGTCTCACAGCCAGCCACATCCAAGTCCCCGACACCTGTCCTGGACATCACCCTCACCCTGGCACCCCAGTCCCCATACATCCAACACAATGCACAGGAACCGCTGGAGACCAAGCAAGGACCATACGCAATAGCTGGACGCACGCACGTGTTGGAGGCACTCCACTGCACAATTGGCCTGCCTGTGCCCCCAGGTGACACAGTACACAATCAGCACAACAGAAAGCACACGTCACACATCAATGTGCAGGCAACATCAGAACACCGTGGGACCTTCGCCAATGTTGCCTCCAAATACGCAGCCAGTGTGCATGATCTCTTCACCCTCCGATAGTCAGCAACCAGCGTTCCCAGGATGGAACCAAGGAAAATGCACAGACCCTTGGCAAGTTCCAAATTAACACCCCACTCACCTCAACTCCACAACCATGCAATCCACAACTCTGGCAATACACATGTCACAAAATCACAACCAACATGCACAACAACATGCCCACTCACCCGACACGATAGAACAACTTACAATGGCAACCTGGGCAAGCCGAGAACATGACCAATCAATGGCATGGCACCTCAGCCACACAATAGGTGAATGTGGTGAGAGCTGGCAACTAGACATGTGTGAAGAATGCAGTAGAACCATGATTGAGAAAGTACACAATGCCAAGAGTGGCAGCGATGTGCTGCACAGACCGCAGTATGCAGAACACACCCATATCAACGGAGACATTCATCTCAGGTGTATGGAGTGTAGTGGACTGTGGACTGTGGATGCAGCCATGTCACCCCAGCCAGTGGAGGTCCTCGTGGAAATGTTGCCTGTTACGTCCCCCCGTAATCATGAGCAGAGTTTGATGGGCTGGCATATGCCAGACCAGCATAGGGGTGTTAATAAAAAAGCATGTAGCCCTGGGTGTGGTCCTCTTCCGGAAAGGCCAACATCTCTGCCAGGGCGGTGCCTCCCATCCCACCACGAGGCCAACGCCATCCTCATTAGCGGAGTTGCCTGCAATCCTGTGCGCCTGCCGTACCCCGGCCCACTGGAGCACGAACCCGTCATGCCCGACCCTCCGCAGCCAGGCCACACTGATTACCAGCCAACACAGGCGTGTGTCAAGGAGGGCCCACCACATGCCGGTGTGAGCTCCTAGTCTGAGGCCCCCAACCCTGCCAGCCTCTCAGACCATCGCTGACCCACATTACTCCTTCGTCATTTACATATTGCACCAACGTCCTCTGCAGCCCAGTAGGTCCCATGTGTCCAACTGTGTCCTGGCTCCTGAATGGCAGTGACCCCAAAACTGGGCCAACAGCCACAGCATCACACCCCCGATCAGTGAGGCATAGTTCCATATGGGCATCTTACGACACGTGGTGCTACTAACCCTCTTTAACGTCACCCAGCGACACGTGGAGCCACTAACCCTGTTCAATACCAGCCGGCGACACGTGCTGCCACTAACCCTGTTCAACGCGATACAGTGACACGTGCTGCCACAAACCCTGTTCAACGCCATCCGGTGACACGTGCTGCCACAAATCCTGTTCAATGCCAGCTAGCGACATGTGCTGCCACAAATCCTGTGCAACACCATCCGGAGACACGTCGATGAGGGACCAGGACTACCCTGCGGACCAGTAGGTCTCACATCCAGCACCTCATCGCGAATCACGAATGGCAGAGTCCACACCAGTGGTCCAGTGAAAAGGAGTAAGAGGGAGATGTGGCTCAGTCTGGACGAAAGCCCGGTCACAGTCACGGAGTTGACTGAACACGTGGTGCCACTGAACCTGAACTACGCAGGTTGGTGGGACCACCAACCTATGCCAGCGACACTTGGTGAATGGCCCATGCTGACCGCTGCCTCCGGCCTACACTGCTCTTGGCCTAGGCTGAGCTCGAGGAGGTCACAGATTTTGAACTGAACATCGAGTATGCAAAGGCAGAGTACATATCATTACACGCAAGGACAGGAGTAAGAGGATGACACCTTACATCTTGGCGAAGAGAAAAGGATCATCGTTATGGAGGTGTTCGTACACTACCGACAACTGCCCTGGTGTCACTAGCTCTGTGCATTGCGAGCCAATGACACGTGGCTGTGGGCCACTGCTGACCGCTGCCTCCGGCCTACACTGCTGTCCGGTAGGTCACAGAGTCATGATTTAGTCATGATTTAGCAATGGCGGAGATCATATCAGTGTATCAGCATCATCGCAGACTGCATCCCCTCTCATCTCCGATGCCACTAAGTCTGTTTCCCGACATTCATGGACACTCACTGTTCGTACATTGGTGGCATCAGAGTCGATGGACTAGTAGCTAGTTTTCATCCTCATGTAGCGGACACCTAATTGGTGGAGAAAACTAGGCTTGTGCTTTTCACCCAACAATTTGCTACTTCCTTACGGCATCATGCCATGGAGGACACCTTCCACTTTCCCCTGCAACCCTCCGCAACATACACCTTGAACATTGATGGTGACCCACTCGGGTCGCATGGCTCATCTGACTGCACCACAAGTCACTGTCCCATGGCTGGGTGCCTTTGCCGGCCGCAGTGCATCCGGGGCCACTAACTCTCTGCTGGTCCAGTCCAAGACCCCTTCTCCCGAGACATTGGATGGGCCCTGAAGCTTAGGCCTTGGGGTCATCAACACTATTTCTCTGTGGCCTTGCGCTGTATGCAGCCTCCGGGCCCAAATGCATCCCATCAGGGCTCACACACCAAAGCGAGTCCAGACCGGCCCGGACGTTGCATCACCGCAGTAGGCACACACCACCACCGCAAGGACCACCTCCAACTGCCATCTTTAAACGGTGGTCCTGACAGACTTACGGATTTGCTAAGATCTGTCTGGATGCCATCATCAGCCTGATACCCTGCTCTGCACTCCAGGCACCAGTGACTCAGTGAACTGCAGGCCATTGTCCGTTGCTGATTGTGTTTTGTGCTGTGGAGTGGTTGGGCAGCTCTGTCACCTCAAAGAGTGTGAGGGCCCTGAGGCGCTGATGGGGAAGATGATGCATGTCTAACAAACCGCACTGCATCTGCATCAGGAATATATCAAAGTGACACAATCCAAGTTTTCTTCACATGAGCGCGCTCATCTCTAGTGTCCAAACCCCAGTGCACTGCAACTCACGGACACTTCTGTTTGCATGTTGGCTGTCCTCTGGACTTTCTAGGGCACACTCCATGTTGCTCAGCAGTTGACTTATGCATGTGTTGTCTGTTTCTGTTGCACCGGTGTCCAATGTTGAAGTAGTTGCCAGCAGCAGACATTCCGTGAGGGATGGCTTGCACTCACCCCACACACATCCAGCATAGGCTTCACTGTACATGTGGCCCTGCCAATAAAGGGGCTGGGCACATGTGCCCGTAGCCAGTTCAACGTGATATCTGTGTGTGTCCCTGTGGTCTTGTATGCATGAGGGCCCTGGGCCCTATGGCATTACAATGTGCTGTGTACATCGGATGCAGACATGTCACTGCAGGCGTCGGGTTGGAGCTTGGACTTGTAGCTTTGTTGTCACCCACTCAGTTCATAAGGGGAGAGGCCAGGGCCATCGTACGCAGAGCCAACATGGGTGTGTGACTGCTATTTGAGCTTCCCTGGACGTGGTTCACTACCGAGAATGTGCATCTGCATGTGTCTCTATGACAGTGTGGGTCTCCTTAGTCTGGTAGGGGTAGGCCCTGAAGGGTGATAGACACCTACATATGTGTCCTGGCTTGAATTCCATGGGTTCAGCCCCACCAACACCTGTTGGGCCACCTCTTTTTGGCATGCTGACACATGGCATTAGGGTGCCATGTGTGGGTGGGTGAAGTGTTGTGAGCCAGCTGTGTTTGCGGGTGAATTCCTGCTGTGTGGTCTGTTGCAGGCTCGGTGTTCTCCTCTGAGTAGCTTGGCTGGCCCGGTCCTGGTGGGGGGTTGTGTGGGATATAAATGGGCTGTTGCAGGGTGTCAGTGTTGACAGTGTGGTGGTCCTCTCTGGGATCATTGATGTATTGTATTTTGTGCTCTGCTGAAGGTGTTGTGACCCCTCTGCGATGTGAAGGGGAGGTGTGTGTTGACATATATGTTGGCGCATTGTGCTGGTTTGCATGCAGACTGTATGGCAATGTATGTTGTGACTATTTGGGGGTGCTGAATTCTTCTATGGGACAGTGTGCATTTGGACTACATAACAGATGTGAGGTTGTACGCGTACATTTCCATTTCACAGTTTTCAGTTCTGTCAGATGTAGTAGGCATGTTTCTGTGCATGTGCGGAGCCAGTTGTGTCCTCTGTTCTGCAGTGTCGGCTATGCGCGTTGCTCCACGTTGTCATCAATGTGGGTGTGCTGTTCGTGCCATGTGTGTGCTGCAGTGTGCCAAGGGGATCTGGGACATGTTCCTGGGTTTTTGTGGGTGTGCAGTGTGCTACACCTCGTTGTGCATGTATGCCATTGTGCCCATCTCCCCTGTCCCCCCAGTCCCTATTTGTTGCATTCCCTGTTGATGTTGTATCAGGTCCTCTCGAGCTGTGTCCGCACTTGCTCCTCCTTGCACCGTCTCCACACTGATGACTGTGTCCTGGGTTTCCTCCAGCTACTCCGGTGGCGCTGCACTGCCACCTCCTGTCGCCATTGCTGCCTTCCTGTTGGCAGCGGGTTGGTGCCTGGTTTAGGTAGTCAAGTCATGCCGGCACCTATTGGCCTCCTGGATTGGCCTCCTTGGCACTCAGACTGCAATCCAGGTGGTTTGCTAGTGGATCAATTGCTGGTAGTGTTCTATCACCTCCGTGACGCTGGTCTTGTTTGTCTGCGGTCTGCACCCCGTCTTCCTCTCCCTCTTCTCCTTGGCCTTCCCCGACCCCGTTGTTCCTTGTTGGTAGTCTGTGGGGGTTGTGGGGTTCGAGTTGGCCTCTGCCCTGGGTCAGGGTGCATCCATGTTGATACGTGCTTTGGCTTGTTTCTGGTGTATTTTTTTTTCTGTGGTTTTTATGGTGCATTGTCCCGCCACACGCATGGGATTTGCAGGCCTGTGGCTGGTTTCGCGACTTTTTTTTACCACGGTTGCCCTCATCGCATGTTTTTTTGCATTTGTGTATCGCATTTATGCGGCATGGCATTGATTTTCACACAGACATTTGACTCGTTATCTGGTGTCTATCGCATGCTACCGCTATGTTGTGAATTCCACGTTGAGACGGGGTTATTTTCCTGCGATAGCCTGTGATGTTGAAAGTTTTGTTATGCAATTCTTGCGGTAGTTATTATGCGTTCTTGTGAATATACCCCTAAATCTCTCCGTGACCAACAAAATTGAATGTGTTTTTCTGTAACGAAACTGGTGCTCATGTAAAGTGCTCTGATACCCGATTTCTCTGGTCTAGTTTGTGCTATATAAAACTAAAAAAAAAAAATTTAAAGAAAGTTAAGGCATAGTGAGTGTTCCTCTAAATTTGGGGTTACCCATACTATCATGATTCAAATGACATTTTACAAAAGTGTTCACTGGTTTACATTTCAAGCCATAAATGGAGAGCAATAATAACTGTCCTTCTTTTCTGTGTTGCAGCAAACAATAGAATTGTACAGAGTTCCCCAGAGGGAGCTAAATAGTTTTAGCTCAGCCTCTCTTCTCTCTCACTAGATAAAAAAGTGGGGGGTTGAGTGCATGGTGTAGACCCTTTTCAGAATGTAAGGATACCTCACACAGGCTAACGGCAGGACCACAACTGTTGTCCCAGCCGATGACCGTCCAGCGTCATCATTGGTATCCTGCTCCTACGACAGGCTGGCGGTGCAATGCCCGTCGGGCAGCAAGATAAGCTGCACTTTGGCGGAGATCTTTTATTCCGAGCCAGCGGGTGTGTGGGTGTGAGGGGCCTATATAAGGTGCAATAGTGAGCGTGGTGGTGTGTGTTAAAAAAAAGTCAGTAGAGTCCTAAAAAGAGAAGATTTTTATTGGTCAGGCTCACTGCTTTATTAAAAAAAATATAAAGGGGTAACAAGGAGTGGTAAACAATGAGACCAAACCTTTATTCAACCCTTGTTTGTGGAAACGGTCAACATGTTTCTCGCCCTAAGGGCGATTCTTCAGGACCTTGTGCTCATATGATTGCTAACATCCCCCGAATAGCGGAGGACACTGGTATACGACCTGTATAGTGTCGTTCGGAGTTGATTCCTTATGATGGACCTCCTAAAGAAAAGAGATAAGTAACCAGACAATGATGTCAAGAGTATATATGGACCGTAGTTCATCATTATGGTGCCTATATCCCAGGTGTCAGAGGATACATGCCCAGTGGTTAACGTTCTGTTAAAGTAGTGACAGGGTCGGGTAGTGCTGTGAGTGAGAATTGTATAAAACAAAAGTTATATATACACAGTGCGCCTAGGTGAGCCGCTCTACTTAGTGCTGCCGTGCTGCATCGCTATAGCATGCATCTTAGTGGAGGCGTCATATTCTCACCTATGAATTTGAGCAGGGAAGTGGTGCATCCACAGTGGTCAGGCAGTGAATTGCGCCAGTGATAGAAAGTCATGTAAGCATATGTAGACTCGGTTTAAGCCACACACGCTGAAAAAAACGCACAGATAAAACCATTAGAGGATATGATGTAATTTGACACTCTGCAATTAGGTAAGTTCAACGCGGGACGATCGTTTATCCCAGCGAGGAAAAATTATAATAATAATAATTGACCAAGTCAACATGCCATGCTGAACGCGTGCGTTTAAGGAGACGCTAGTATACGAGTTACTATTCCACTTACCCATAGGAAATCCTGCTTACTGCCTCACAGGCTGCCCAGGTGGGGCCAGCAGCGATGGAGGAATTCCTAAGGGGAAAGTAGCGTATTACAGCGGGATCGTTGGAAAAGGTACCCAGCCGGTCGGCCAACACCGTGAGAGGGCTAGCTGCGTGAATAAGTAAGATGCAGGCTGCCCAACAGTGCTCGGATCCCCACCTTACCTCAGGTATCGCTGGTGGCAGGCTTGTCTGCACCTACCCCTCCCACTGGAACTCCGGTGACTGGACAGCCGGCACCGTGATACAGCAAACTCCCGTGTTGATAAGGGAGAGTAGCGCGCGCAGAAGGGGGGGTGTGTCACTCCAGTTGCTGGGTCTGTGACGCACAGAAGTGGAAACCAACGAGGGGTTAGTTGTAGATAGCGCGGCCGAGTAAAAATACGCGGGGGCCATCTTGGAGTGGGTTAGGAAAGGCCCGCAAAGCATGGTTGGAGTACTAGAGAGTGGACAACTGGTCCAGATAAATAATAGTAATAGTAACTCTCTAGCGGGGTTCCCCTTAAAAAGCGCGTGTATGGAGCAACGAGGGCATCGCTGGACAATATACAGAGGCCATCTCAGACTGGGTTTAGAAGTTATATATAGCCAGGTATGTATTGAGGCGCTTAGAATTGGACCGCTAAGCCAAATAAATAGTGGCTAACTGGCGAGTATCGCCCTGGCCAAAGGCGTGGGCTAGGGATAGCGTAGCCTAGGACTGTTAGCCCGGAGGCCATCTATCGAGGGGTATAGGAGTGCAGCCAGGCATGTTGATACATTAATAATTGGACAACTGGTCCAGATTAATCACTATCTGGCGAGTGTCGCCCAGGGCACCCCATCATTCAATCCCAAATCGTTGCTCTGAAGACGATGTATCCATCTCTGTTCATATCTGAACAGGGCTTGTTGGTTCAGGTTAGGTAAAGATTCGATGACAGTCCAGCGCATGTTCTCTGGAGAGTGATTGTTGTCCTTGCAGTGTTCGTACAGCTTTGTATGTGTTTTGTGACATCTGATGTTGCTATTGTGCTCCATTATTCTTTGCTTAACAGGACGCATTGTCATCCCGATGTACAATAAATCGCAGGGGCAGATCAAAGCATAAATGCATTTGGAGCTGTTGCAGTTGGTATGTCTGCTCATTGTCCAAGAGAAGTTTTTATTCAGTGTAACGGTCTTACCCTGGATGGTCTGGGGGCAGACAACACAGGAGCCACAGCGATAGTGTCCAGTCACTGGGGGGAGATCCCAGAGCGTATTGACAGATTGAGTGCTGGTTTTCTTGGGACGGGTATGTATGAGGGTGTCCTTAAGGTTGGCCGTCCTTTTAAATGCAAAACGTGGGTGCGGTAACTCCATACCTGCGGAATTGAGAATGCCCCAGTGGGTACTGACAGTTTTCTTAATGAATGAGGAATTTCTAGTAAATGAGGTGACACAAGTGATCTTGTCATCTGGCTCCTTGGGGTGTGTCTCAAGTAGGGCCTCTCTGTTGTTGTTGAGGGCTCGCTTGGTGGAGTTTTTTAGAAGACGTGTGGGGTAACCCCGATCGAGGAGTTTGGTTTGCAAGGCTTGTGCATGTCGTTTGTAATCAGTGATTGAGCTGCAGTTTCTCCGAAGGCGGAGAAATTGTCCGAAGGGGAGGTTGTCCCTAAGGGATTTCGTGTGGTGACTGGAGTAAGGCAAAAGGCTGTTCCTGTCAGTCTCCTTAGTATAGAGGCTGGTGCTGATTGTAGTTGGCTCCAGGGTTATGCTGAGGTCCAAATAGGGTATGGATTTATCGGAAATGGTACCCGTGAATTTGAGAAAGGGGTCTTGTTGATTTATCCATGTGCAGAAGGCCTCACATGTCGTTCGATCCCCTTTCCAGAACACCAGGATGTCGTCGATGTACCGACGCCAACACGTGAGATTTTCACGGAATGGGTTGTAATCAGGGGGGTAGATGCATTTGTTCTCAAACGATGCCATGTAGAGGCAAGCCAAGCTCGGCGCGAAGGTCTTCTTTTCTGTGTTCCCACACTTCTCATGACAAAAAACAGTACCCTACTTGTGTGGTCTAGCACTGAAGGCAGGAAAGGGCCCAACATAGAACATAATTACATCAAAACTCTGTCCTGAAAAAATATATTTTTTCTAGATAGTGATAGCTAGAATTTGAACCCGAACAATTGTGAAAACTAAACACCCAGAGGAGTCCAGGGTGAAGTGAATTGCATGGATTTGATTAATTTGTTTCCCAAAAAGCCTGGCAAACCTCGCACCTTGGCTGAAATCATGCACTACCCTCATATTTCTGTGAGGAAATGCTCTGAAATCTGTTTGTCTGGCTGGGCTTAGCAGGATAGGCCCCAAAATGCAACATATACACATCAACTATTCTTCAGTAAAAATCGACCCACTTTGGCAATGTGGATAGCTGTAGCATTTGAGCCTGGGCTCTGCTGCAATCCAGGTTGTAGTATTTGGCAGCTAACCTAGCAAACAAAGACATTTCGGAAAACTATGACTGTCTTTTAAATGGAAGTCATAATTCATCAACAAAGCAAGACAACAGGCTGTATTTGAAGAGGGATACAGGATGCCAAATAGGTGAAGTCCTGGTAGAGCTGATGGTGTTGACGTCAAAACTCAGAATAGGAGAAATTTACATTTCACACCAAGGGAAGTTTTCTCACTGACTGGATATATTTGACACTATTGCCTAGTTTATATTTTTACTTTTAGTGATACCTCCAACAGGGCAAGGCAGGGGGCTGCATGCAAAGAAGGCTTCACAGGGCTAGATACTTTCTCTGCAAGGTCCGGCTGAATCTGATTTGCTGTTGGAAAGAATACCCAAATGGGCAAACCTATTTTTTCAGCTAGTGCCAATGCAACTCAGGAGGATTAGCTTTGCAGGTCCTCTGAAGATCTCTAGAGCCAAAATGTTTCTAAGTCTTAGTTTTTGCAAGATGTTAGGAGGAGTACACTTTTAACACACCCAAGGCTATCAGGACCTCAGAAGCAGCATATTGGGTCAAGCCTCACTTCACCACCACTAAGATCCAGGTCAGGTCCAGTTGGCACCTGGCTGTTCATGGACAAAGCCTCTTGCAGCTTGTTATGGCCACTACATTCTGTTAGATAGATTGAAGCACATCGGAATAAACAGCAAGGCTCTCGCCTGGATAACATCATTCTTAGATAAAAGAAACCAGATTGTAACACTTGGCAGCTACAGATCTGAAGGAAAGTGGCTATCATTGGGGGTCCCTCAGGGATCCTCCCTGAGCCCAACCCTCTTTAACCTTCATATATCTCCCCTCCTCTCGCTGATTGACACCTTCAATATTGAATCAGTTGCCTACGCACCACACACAATTGATCCTCACCCTAGCTAAAAACTCTGCCGCAGCGGAAGAAAAATTCCATCTCTGCCTTACCGCAGTAATGAACTGGATGGAAACAAATCACCTCAGATGCAACAGCTCTAAAACAGAAATCATGGTGTTTGGAAAGTCCAACACTTTCAGACACACCCTATGGTTGCCCTCCAACTCAGACGCCCCGCCCACCACAGTAGACACTGCAAAAAACGTAGGCATAAAATTTGACCCTACACTATACTTCCATAAACAGGCACTCACTATCGCAGGCATGTGCTTCCAAACCATTTAAACCCTACAACATTTTTTTGACCTTCTCCCACTGCATGCCAGGAAGACTGTGGCAGTGGCCCTGGTCCTGTCACGTTTGGACTACTGCAACAGTCTGTATGCAGGAACAAAAAAGACGGTGGTGAAAAGATTACAAGTAGTCCAAAACTCCGCCGCAAGGCTGGTACTTGGGCTCCCCAAGTGCTCTCCCTCGGCTGAAGCACTAACAAATCTTCACTCACTGCCAGTCCATAAAAGGATCTTTCAAAGTTCCTGCCGAGCAATCAAAAAGTGTGTATAATATTTACACTTTCATACACTGAAGTTACAAAGTCCGTATATTGTCCTTTAGCCAGTAAGACACCAGAGTCCTGGTATAAGTCGATCCGTGTTTATTCGTGTTTATTTTCAACTCAACTTCACACGATTCAATTATTCTGTCGTCAGATTCACAATATTCTTTGTAGTCAGATCAGCCTTGTAATCAGATCAGCCTTGTAATCAGATCAGCCAACACGTGTTTCGTTGTAAAAACAACTTCATCAGGGCTGCAAGCCAAAAGCAAAATATAAACTTTTTGTATATCTATAAACACCTCTCATTATTTAGAAGAGTATTAATGTTAATTAATCTAGCACCTCCTAAGTGAAAGTAGAAGCACATAGTTACCAATACATTAGTGCCTTAAAAATAAATTAACGGTGACTCCCGGTGTCAAGTAACAGTGCACAACAAAAGCATTCGGGTCTATCGCCATACATAAAGGACAAATATATGGTTTACCTATGTTATACAATTTATCTTCCGTTATTTTCAATCCGTAATTTTTTCAGGAAAAGTATTTTCCTCATCGGTTAAAATCTCTGGAATGATATAAGGAAACTCTTAGCTCTGTCCTAAGAATCACCGTCATTTAAACTTCATCTAATAGATGTTACTGATAATTATCATATATGTTCAACTAGTGGAACATAAATGTGTAGAACATAAATGAGAACAGCTTCCCACTAAGCATATATGTTAAAGGTTCCACTCAAAATCATTTAACTTATTCACTAGATTAGTCGCTTTATCGCAAAATAAGTACAGGTAGTACTATATTACCTCTCTATTATTCACGTTGGCCATTCAGTAAAGTAGTCCTTTGAACTCTTTTTTAAATTTTATATTGCGTTTTTCTTGCAGGTTCTGTTTAAGATAAATAGACGTGACTTTAGGTCTATGTCCTCTGTGTTTACCGGATCTTTTATAATTGCCCGTAAAATATCGCTTACCGATCAAACCGCAAGGTCTTGTGTATCATATATCTTTAGCTCGCGTATTTCTATTTTCAACGCGTTATCTCGTATTTCTTTGTCAGAGTCTATAAAGAAATAATTTGAAAAATCGATCTATAGGTCTATATTCTACGTTGTATTTAATAATTTACGACTTATAAAACACTAGCGCTCACCTTGTAAGAGTATATATCTTTTCCTACATCCTCCCGTGTTCGGTATCACCGGCGTCTATCTTAAGCGCCATCTTTATTAAGTGTTTTAGAATCCAGTCGATACCGTGTAGTCTCTACTGATTGGGGCCGCCATCTTGTGTAAGTAGTACCGTGATTTAATGCACAGCAATAAAAATCACTATTAAAGCGGTTATAATCACAATTTTTTACTTATACTACCGATACAGTGTTACATTGATTGATTTATTTATAAATTCGTATATTATTTACATTTTGAGTATATTGCCTATATCGCTAATTTATCATTTTAACCTTAAATAAGAGAAATTATATTATTCGTTACGCAAATATAATGATATAATTGCGGCTGTTTATGTTTACGCTGCCTTCGATAGTCTCGGTTGCCAGAACCTGCTAGCAAAGTGCATAATCTTGTTCCGCCATATTAGAGTGGTGGGTCTATCTATGTTAGTCAATGACTAATCTCTATACAGTATGTAGATATTAATATGTCAAATTTTTGAGTTGCTATGGAATATAAAAAAGATTCTAGTTTTTCGTAAATTAGAAAATGTAAGTAATTTAAAGTTTTCACGGAGGTGATTGTCAGTGTAAGAGTTTCAGGTACCTCCTATCATTCCATTACAGTTTCTAATTATAATAAAATACTAGTCACAACAGCAGGAGGGGTCATAGCAATAACATTTGAAGCATCCTCACATCATAGCAAAATTCATAATGTGCTTTTTTCAGACGATATATAACAGATTCTAAGCTCGAAGAAATAGTTTCTATTCACAGATACTTTTAATCATAATCTTAATGTTCACCCAAGTAGTATTGGAGCTCAGAATCTATGTTAAGTCCATCTTCAACTGCTCTAAGGACCATAATCCATCTTGCCTCTTTACGTCTTAAATTGAGTAGCCTGTTTCCTCCCCGTCTATCTGATACCACTTGCTCTATACCATGGTACAGGAATTTATGCTTTTCAGAGTCATTACCATTTTGTATCAGGTGTGAGGCAATTGGATACCTTGTGTCACCATTCTTAAGTGCACGATAGTGTTCAATCATGCGGTCTTTAAGTTTCCTTATTGTGCTTCCAACATATATTTTACCACAAAGGCACACAATAACATAAATGACATACGGTGTTTCACAGTTGATAAAAGATTCAATACGAAATGTACCAGTATTGTTATATTCAAATGTTTGTACTTTCCTCATTGCCCATCGGCACGAGCTACAATTACCACAATGATAGAAACCTTTCGGGCAAGTTCGGAGCCAGTCACTTTGGCTCACTGGTGTTATTGGTTTTGGATAGCTTGGGCTCACAATATTAGCTAGGGACATTCCTTTTCCATACGTAATACTTGGACGCTCCGTTAAAAAGGGCTTCAGATCTTTATCAGAGGTAAGCATTTGCCAGTATTTACTCATGATGTTAAAAAGTTTATAACTCCCTCTACCAAAGTTGGTAATCATTCGAATTTTCTGATTGTTTTTTGAGACCTCAGATTTACTCTTGGGTTTCAATGTATCGTCTCTCTGTAGTTTATGGGCTCTTCGAGCCGCTTTGGTGATCACAGTATCTGAGTATCCTCTATTTTTGAATCTTTTAGCCATATCTTTAACATTTATATGAAAGTCTTCATCTTTAGAGCAGTCCCTCCTTGCTCTAATCATTTCCCCATAGGGGATTGAATTGATTTGGCTTTTTGGGTGGCAACTGTCTGCTCTAAGTAATGCATTGCAGCTGGTCTCTTTACGAAACATTCGGCTGCCCAGTTTGTTATTTTCCACAAACAATTCAATATCTAAAAAAGTTAATTTATCTTTACTGTAATGAGTAGTGAATGACATGTTCAAATCATTTGTATTCAAATACTCAAAGAAAGAGTCTAGTTCATCTGATGTACCTCTCCAGAATAGCAAGCAGTCATCAATGAATCTACCCCAATAATATATGTGGTCGATCCATTGGCTGCCTTTAGGGCCCCAAATAAGCTCCGCCTCCAGTCTCCCCATAAAGAGGTTTGCGAAGGACGGAGCAAATTTAGAACCCATCGCAGTCCCAATCTTTTGTTTGTACCAGGTAGATTCAAAAAGAAAATAGTTATTTTCTAATACCATTTTTGTCATCTCAAGTAACATAGATGTATGGTTCAGATATTCCACTGGTCTACTGTTTAAGAAACTTTCAATAGCTCGTATTCCTTTCTCATGGTCTATATTGGAATAGAGAGATACTACATCTAGTGTAGCTAGGATCATGTCATTCTCCCACATTACATCGTTCATTGTGTTGAGAACATGTTTCGTGTCCTCAATATGAGAAGGTAGGTTCTGCACATAAGGTCTAAGGTATGAGTCTATGAGTTGAGATAGTTTCTCAGTCTGTGAATAGAAACTATTTCTTCGAGCTTAGAATCTGTTATATATCGTCTGAAAAAAGCACATTATGAATTTTGCTATGATGTGAGGATGCTTCAAATGTTATTGCTATGACCCCTCCTGCTGTTGTGACTAGTATTTTATTATAATTAGAAACTGTAATGGAATGATAGGAGGTACCTGAAACTCTGACACTGACAATCACCTCCGTGAAAACTTTAAATTACTTACATTTTCTAATTTACGAAAAACTAGAATCTTTTTTATATTCCATAGCAACTCAAAAATTTGACATATTAATATCTATATACTGTATAGAGATTAGTCATTGACTAACATAGATAGACCCACCACTCTAATATGGCGGAACAAGATTATGCACTTTGCTAGCAGGTTCTGGCAACCGAGACTATCGAAGGCAGCGTAAACATAAACAGCCGCAATTATATCATTATATTTGCGTAACGAATAATATAATTTCTCTTATTTAAGGTTAAAATGATAAATTAGCGATATAGGCAATATACTGAAAATTTAAATAATATACAAATTTATAAATAAATCAATCAATGTAACTCTGTATCGGTAGTATAAGTAAAAAATTGTGATTATAACCGCTTTTATAGTGATTTTTATTGCTGTGCATTAAATCACGGTACTACTTACACAAGATGGCGGCCCCAATCAGTAGAGACTACACGGTATCGACTGGATTCTAAAACACTTAATAAAGATGGCGCTTAAGGTAGACGCCGGTGATACCGAACACGGGAGGATGTAGGAAAAGATATATACTCTTACAAGGTGAGCGCTAGTGTTTTATAAGTCGTAAATTATTAAATACAACGTAGAATATAGACCTATAGATCGATTTTTCAAATTATTTCTTTATAGACTCTGACAAAGAAATACGAGATAACGCGATGAAAATAGAAATACGCGAGCTAAAGATATATGATACACAAGACCTTGCGGTTTGATCGGTAAGCGATATTTTACGGGCAATTATAAAAGATCCGGTAAACACAGAGGACATAGACCTAAAGTCACGTCTATTTATCTTAAACAGAACCTGCAAGAAAAACGCAATATAACATTTAAAAAAGAGTTCGAAGGACTACTTTACTGAATGGCCAACGTGAATAATAGAGAGGTAATATAGTACTACCTGTACTTATTTTGCGATAAAGCGACTAATCTAGTGAATAAGTTAAATGATTTTGAGTGGAACCTTTAACATATATGCTTAGTGGGAAGCTGTTCTCATTTATGTTCTACACATTTATGTTCCACTAGTTGAACATATATGATAATTATCAGTAACATCTATTAGATGAAGTTTAAATGACGGTGATTCTTAGGACAGAGCTAAGAGTTTCCTTATATCATTCCAGAGATTTTAACCGATGAGGAAAATACTTTTCCTGAAAAAATTACGGATTGAAAATAACGGAAGATAAATTGTATAACATAGGTAAACCATATATTTGTCCTTTATGTATGGCGATAGACCCGAATGCTTTTGTTGTGCACTGTTACTTGACACCGGGAGTCACATTTAATTTATTTTTAAGGCACTAATGTATTGGGAACTATGTGCTTCTACTTTCACTTAGGAGGTGCTAGATTAATTAACATTAATACTCTTCTAAATAATGAGAGGTGTTTATAGATATACAAAAAGTTTATATTTTGCTTTTGGCTTGCAGCCCTGATGAAGTTGTTTTTACAACGAAACACGTGTTGGCTGATCTGATTACAAGGCTGATTTGACTACAAAGAATATTGTGAATCTGACGACAGAATAATTGAATCGTGTGAAGTTGAGTTGAAAATAAACACGAATAACACGGATCGACTTATACCAGGACTCTGGTGTCTTACTGGCTAAAGGACAATATACGGACTTTGTAACTTTAGTGTATGAAAGTGTAAATATTATACACACTTTTTGATTGCTCGGCAGGAACTTTGAATTATGTAAATTCCCTGGAATCGGGGAATTAGTTAGGGAGTTAGGTAACCTTCCTATTCTGCCTAGTAGCAATCAGAGAAACTTGTGAATCTAACAGAGCCAAAATCATCTGCAGTGCGCCCTATTACCTGTTACCTATTTTTTTGTCTTGTTAATTAGGTTGGGTTGCCGCTTGTGGCTTGTAATAACTATGAATCGTGAGCAAGAAGCGCAAGATTTATTTAAAAACTTAAGTATAGGCTCCTCTATAAATGTAGCGGTAGCCTCTACAACACACACCAAACAAGAGGGTCTTAGAGCCAAATTTGTTAAACTTGAAAGGCTGAAAATAGCGGAACTTAACAAATGGTGGGATACTGTAACACTAAAACAGTACCTAACCATTAATCGAATCCCAAGAGGATTGAGATCGACTATTATACCAGCTTATGAAGATCTGGAACCAGACTTACTAGATAAATGGGAGCACGAATTAACTACTAGCTCGTGTAATTCTTATAGATAATGCAGAACGCAAAATAGCGAAATTACTGATAGAAATACAAACAATTGAGGATGAAATAAAACAACTAAACTTACCAGAAGCAACCATTAAAAACTATAACAAATTAGATGAGATATTGGCGAATCTACAGGCAGACATCAAGAGGAGAAAAGCACGTAAAATAAAGAGGGATGAACAAGATTATCTGACGGGTAGAGTATTTACCTTTGCCCGTAAATTTGATTACCTACTTCCTAAAGGGCAAGGAAATACTAGAATTACTACTCCCTTGAGTTCGGCTGTTAATACATCAACAAGTAGCCTATCTACTAATGATGATAATACTGAGGCTCCCATTGTCCCTAGTGGAGATAGTTTAACTTCCAACAATAATTTTTTAGTGGAAGTTCAAAGAATCAGAAAAAGCAACCGGAATATAGGAGAAAGATATGGCAACAATCAAATGGGAAGACAAGAAGGGGGAGACGTGGCAAGCGCAGGAGAAGTGGCCCCAGGGATGAAAGAGAGACTGACATCATGGAGGAAGTGACTACAGGAACTAATGAGATTGAGGTAATCAACCTTTCATCTAGTTGTCTGAAAGTATGACTAATATACTTAAGAAAGGTTTGGGATTTTGTCCTACTAAAAACACAGATTGGTATGCTACTAAGATTGATTTGTACAAATTTGTTCGTTTATTAAAGCTTAAAAAATTCTTTTCCAACAAAGATGACATTGTGGTTAAAACTATCAATAAACCTGTTTTGAGTGAACTCACTATTCAAGAACTTTATGACACAAAACTATTGTTATCTCTAACGGAATCAGAAGAAGACCCAATAACCATGAATTCTCTTTTGCATGATCTTGAGATAAACCCAAGCTTAACATCCGGGAGTGGTTTTAAAGAGAAATCTAAGTGGACACCCCAGCTATCCACGGGTAATGTGGTAGATGCTTTTTATAAATCTGTTAATTTGGAGATAGACAATCTGATCAAAAGGGATCAACAGCATAAAATAACTTTTCCAGACAATTTAAAAATGGATGAAAGGGAAGCATTAAGTAAACTTACAGACCATCCAGAACTTATGATTCGTAGAACTGATAAAGGTGGCAACATTGTTGTTATGAATCGTAAAGACTATAATGATGAAGTTCTATCCCAATTGGGAGATAGTAGATACTATGAGAGAATAAGCTTTAATCCCTTAGAAATGATTAAGAACAAAATAAATATGAAGCTTAAGGAATGGTATGAGAATTGTCCTTTAGATCACGATGAGTATCTATTTCTAAAAATTGATTCCCCAAGAGCCCCATGTATGTACTGTCTACCCAAGATACATAAGAACAGACAAAAACCACCAGGGAGACCAATAATCTCAGGTATAGGGGGACCAACTGAGAAACTATCTCAACTCATAGACTCATACCTTAGACCTGACCTTATGTGCAGAACCTACCTTCTCATATTGAGGACACGAAACATGTTCTCAACACAATGAACGATGTAATGTGGGAGAATGACATGATCCTAGCTACACTAGATGTAGTATCTCTCTATTCCAATATAGACCATGAGAAAGGAATACGAGCTATTGAAAGTTTCTTAAACAGTAGACCAGTGGAATATCTGAACCATACATCTATGTTACTTGAGATGACAAAAATGGTATTAGAAAATAACTATTTTCTTTTTGAATCTACCTGGTACAAACAAAAGATTGGGACTGCGATGGGTTCTAAATTTGCTCCGTCCTTCGCAAACCTCTTTATGGGGAGACTGGAGGCGGAGCTTATTTGGGGCCCTAAAGGCAGCCAATGGATCGACCACATATATTATTGGGGTAGATTCTTTGATGACTGCTTGCTATTCTGGAGAGGTACATCAGATGAACTAGACTCTTTCTTTGAGTATTTGAATACAAATGATTTGAACATGTCATTCACTACTCATTACAGTAAAGATAAATTAACTTTTTTAGATATTGAATTGTTTGTGGAAAATAACAAACTGGGCAGCCGAATGTTTCGTAAAGAGACCAGCTGCAATGCATTACTTAGAGCAGACAGTTGCCACCCAAAAAGCCAAATCAATTCAATCCCCTATGGGGAAATGATTAGAGCAAGGAGGAACTGCTCTAAAGATGAAGACTTTCATATAAATGTTAAAGATATGGCTAAAAGATTCAAAAATAGAGGATACTCAGATACTGTGATCACCAAAGCGGCTCGAAGAGCCCATAAACTACAGAGAGACGATACATTGAAACCCAAGAGTAAATCTGAGGTCTCAAAAAACAATCAGAAAATTCGAATGATTACCAACTTTGGTAGAGGGAGTTATAAACTTTTTAACATCATGAGTAAATACTGGCAAATGCTTACCTCTGATAAAGATCTGAAGCCCTTTTTAACGGAGCGTCCAAGTATTACGTATAGAAAAGGAATGTCCCTAGCTAATATTGTGAGCCCAAGCTATCCAAAACCAATAACACCAGTGAGCCAAAGTGACTGGCTCCGAACTTGCCCGAAAGGTTTCTATCATTGTGGTAATTGTAGCTCGTGCCGATGGGCAATGAGGAAAGTACAAACATTTGAATATAACAATACTGGTACATTTCATATTGAATCTTTTATCAACTGTGAAACACCGTATGTCATTTATGTTATTGTGTGCCTTTGTGGTAAAATATACGTTGGAAGCACAGTAAGGAAACTTAAAGACCGCATGATTGAACACTATCGTGCACTTAAGAATGGTGACACAAGGTATCCAATTGCCTCACACCTGATACAAAATGGTAATGACTCTGAAAAGCATAAATTCCTGTACCATGGTATAGAGCAAGTGGTATCAGATAGACGGGGAGGAAACAGGCTACTCAATTTAAGACGTAAAGAGGCAAGATGGATTATGGTCCTTAGAGCAGTTGAAGATGGACTCAACATAGATTCTGAGCTCCAATACTACTTGGGTGAACATTAAGAATATGATTAAAAGTATCTGTGAATAGAAACTATTTCTTCGAGCTTAGAATCTGTTATATATCGTCTGAAAAAAGCACATTATGAATTTTGCTATGATGTGAGGATGCTTCAAATGTTATTGCTATGACCCCTCCTGCTGTTGTGACTAGTATTTTATTATAATTAGAAACTGTAATGGAATGATAGGAGGTACCTGAAACTCTGACACTGACAATCACCTCCGTGAAAACTTTAAATTACTTACATTTTCTAATTTACGAAAAACTAGAATCTTTTTTATATTCCATAGCAACTCAAAAATTTGACATATTAATATCTATATACTGTATAGAGATTAGTCATTGACTAACATAGATAGACCCACCACTCTAATATGGCGGAACAAGATTATGCACTTTGCTAGCAGGTTCTGGCAACCGAGACTATCGAAGGCAGCGTAAACATAAACAGCCGCAATTATATCATTATATTTGCGTAACGAATAATATAATTTCTCTTATTTAAGGTTAAAATGATAAATTAGCGATATAGGCAATATACTCAAAATGTAAATAATATACGAATTTTTAAATAAATCAATCAATGTAACTCTGTATCGGTAGTATAAGTAAAAAATTGTGATTATAACCGCTTTTATAGTGATTTTTATTGCTGTGCATTAAATCACGGTACTACTTACACAAGATGGCGGCCCCAATCAGTAGAGACTACACGGTATCGACTGGATTCTAAAACATTTAATAAAGATGGCGCTTAAGATAGACGCCGGTGATACCGAACACGGGAGGATGTAGGAAAAGATATATACTCTTACAAGGTGAGCGCTAGTGTTTTATAAGTCGTAAATTATTAAATACAACGTAGAATATAGACCTATAGATCGATTTTTCAAATTATTTCTTTATAGACTCTGACAAAGAAATACGAGATAACAAGTTGAAAATAGAAATACGCGAGCTAAAGATATATGATACACAAGACCTTGCGGTTTGATCGGTAAGCGATATTTTACGGGCAATTATAAAAGATCCGGTAAACACAGAGGACATAGACCTAAAGTCACGTCTATTTATCTTAAACAGAACCTGCAAGAAAAACGCAATATCAAATTTAAAAAAGAGTTCGAAGGACTACTTTACTGAATGGCCAACGTGAATAATAGAGAGGTAATATAGTACTACCTGTACTTATTTTGCGATAAAGCGACTAATCTAGTGAATAAGTTAAATGATTTTGAGTGGAACCTTTAACATAAATGCTTAGTGGGAAGCTGTTCTCATTTATGTTCTACACATTTATGTTCCACTAGTTGAACATATATGATAATTATCAGTAACATCTATTAGATGAAGTTTAAATGACGGTGATTCTTAGGACAGAGCTAAGAGTTTCCTTATATCATTCCAGAGATTTTAACCGATGAGGAAAATACTTTTCCTGAAAAAATTACGGATTGAAAATAACGGAAGATAAATTGTATAACATAGGTAAACCATATATTTGTCCTTTATGTATGGCGATAGACCCGAATGCTTTTGTTGTGCACTGTTACTTGACACCGGGAGTCACATTTAATTTATTTTTAAGGCACTAATGTATTGGAAACTATGTGCTTCTACTTTAACTTAGGAGGTGCTAGATTAATTAACATTAATACTCTTCTAAATAATGAGAGGTGTTTATAGATATACAAAAAGTTTATATTTTGCTTTTGGCTTGCAGCCCTGATGAAGTTGTTTTTACAACGAAACACGTGTTGGCTGATCTGATTACAAGGCTGATCTGATTACAAGGCTGATCTGACTACAAAGAATATTGTGAATCTGACGACAGAATAATTGAATCGTGTGAAGTTGAGTTGAAAATAAACACGAATAAACACGGATCGACTTATACCAGGACTCTGGTGTCTTACTGGCTAAAGGACAATATACGGACTTTGTAACTTTAGTGTATGAAAGTGTAAATATTATACACACTTTTTGATTGCTCGGCAGGAACTTTGAATTATGTAAATTCCCTGGAATCGGGGAATTAGTTAGGGAGTTAGGTAACCTTCCTATTCTGCCTAGTAGCAATCAGAGAAACTTGTGAATCTAACAGAGCCAAAATCATCTGCAGTGCGCCCTATTACCTGTTACCTATTTTTTTGTCATAAAAGGATCTTGTTCAAAATCTTGACTATCACCTATAAAGTCTTAAACGAAACTGGCCCAGAATATCTGAGAGATAAAATCAAGCCCTACCACACTAAACGAACTCTGCGGTCCACATCAGAGAATCTACTTACCATCCCCAACTTCAAAATGAAAACCCGGGGAGGAAAAACCCTGGCAGCCCTAGGTACAAAAGCCTGGAACACCCTGACTACTCAATTAAGGCACACCCACAATGAACTCACCTTCAGGAAGCTCCTTAAAACATGGATCTTCGGCAATCCAGACCACCTAGTACTTTCACTAATATAATCCTTCACTATTATTTTCTGGCCCCCCCTCATTCTCCTTTTCCCTCTGTCAAACTATTTCCTGATGTCCTTAAAAGCGCCAAGATGCTCCCTGGAGTGAACGTCGCGTTATACAACACCCTCTCATTCATTCATTCATTCATCCATTCATTCATTCATTCATATTGGGTCAAGCCTCACTTCACCACCACTAAGATCCAGGTCAGGTCCAGTTGGCACCTGGCTGTTCATGGACAAAGCCTCTTGCAGCTTGTTATGGCCATGTGGCTTACAGAGAGGGTCAACCAACTGACCGGTAGAATCTACTTTTTTTTTGTTCTAGTCCTGATGAAGTTGTGGGGCAAAACACCTGAGCGACAAAACCTATGTTGGCAGAGGGCAGAGAAGCAATAAAGATTGAAAGTGTGACTACTGAACTTCAGACTTGTGGAATAATATTCAGCTGACTGTGCCATGTGTGCTTAAGCACTGTTGTTGTTTTCACTGTTTGTCTCCATCAGGTAAATTCTGGCAGTAAAGGACAATGAAAACTGTAAAATAAAAATTCTCATGGCGAGGATGTCATTGAATTATTTGTATTTTTTTAAAAAAAAATGCTGCTTTGGGATTTATTTATTTATTCAATTAAAAAATACTGAAAGTTTAACATAGAGTTCCGTTATGTTGACAAACGAGTTCATCAAACGTTCACTGCATTTAAAGGCACTGCTGTGACAGTGGTTCCTGTAAATGCTGGGCCAGCGGACATATCTAATTTGTTGGGCAGAATACCATCACCATAGCGGTAGTAAACTACTTGACCATGGCGACGGTACATACTTCATCTGCCAAAGTTGAATGAGGCCCTAAGCTTTTACAAACTATTTTACATGCTGTTTATGTACTTTTATTTGCGAAGTGATACAGCAGTGATTAGTAAGTGCTAGTACTAGTGCAACTATTCTACATTTCCAAAGTGCAACCTTTAGCCATATTCTGTTTAGCCACATGTGTTACTGTCCAGAAATGTGTGGTTGCAATAGCGATGCAACTGAATACTGACTGACTGGGATTTCTTTAAAGACTCGAAGGCTGACATTATCCCTCCCTTCCCACCTCTGGTGGCATTCAATTTACAATGCATTGTGTAATATATTTTTATTGTAATGCTATGTCTTTTATCTTGTTTATAAAACACTTTTGTGTTTTTCCTTTGGACTAATTGCCTTATCTTTTCAGCTAATGCCTGACTACGGCTGTTCTTTCGGCAGATCATCTTGGCTACATTCCCTTCCATGGATTCCTTCATCTCGTTGTCATTTTCTTCTTATGGAAGTTTTTACGAAGTTGGACATCTCAAGTATCTTCAATAGATCTTATCTGTTGTGCATTTAAAGAGGCTGATTGTTGTTGCCTCATGAACACTATCTGTTGCCTTTATTCTATTTGGAACCTTTTATTGTGATGTATGCAGCTGCTTAGGGTCTGCATTAAAGGTATACTGCATAATGTCAGCCTCCGAGTCTTTAATGAAATCCAGATTCTCTAGTCATCGCAATTCAACGATGAACTTCCGTAGAGTACATCGAAATTCAATGAAAGTAAGCTCAACTTACATGTGTAGAACTGCGCTTTTCCAGGACAATGCAATAGGAGTGGTCAAGCAAAGAGAACACAAATAGATAAATACAGATGCAATTGTGTCTATTCACAAAAATCTAAAAGGATTTCCGCACACTTTTGCATTTCTAAATTTGTAATGGAATGTAGGGAACTAAGGCCCAGATGTAGGTAATAGCAATTTACCGAATGGTAAATACAGAATTTTACCGATTCGGTATTCACTATTCGGTAATTGCTATGTAGGTAAAAAATTCGGTAAAAATAAGTAAGATTCGGTAATTACCGATTCTGTAATTACAGATTCGGTATTTGCCATTGATTCCTATGGGCCTTGAAGCCCATAGGATTCAATAGCAAATACCGATTCTGTAATTACAGAATCGGTAAAATTACTGAATTTACAAGGGGGACAGGGTGTCACTTTGACACCCTGTTGCACCCCTGTTTCAGGCTTGTGTGCCATGTGGCACACAGACATGCCCTTAGGGCATGTCTGTGTGCCACATGGCACAGGTGTACATGCACAGATGTGCATGTACACTAGAATTCGTTATTTACCATGGAATAGTATTCCATGGTAAATAACGATTCGGTAAGGGCCTGTGGCACTGATTACAGTGCCACCTACATCTTGATTTACAGAATTGGTAAATTTACCGATTCTGTATTTTACCGATTCTGTAAATTTACCGAATCGGTAAATATACCGATTCTGTAAATAAAATGCCCCCTACATGCCAAATCACAAATACCGGTCGGTAACGGCCGAAATCGGCCGTTACCGACCGGTAATAGGCCACCTACATCTGGGCCCTAGCCCCACAAAAAGCGTAGGAATGTGTTCCATTAAAAACTAAAATCGACTGTCACAACGCTAGGAAGTAACGACAAACCTTTCAAGGAAATAAGCTTACAATGAAAAAAAGTTAGATATATATTATTTTTCGATCTCAATGTTGCTAGAATGCAAAGGAAGTTCTTTTAATAGGAAAACTGTCCTGGTTGAAACCTTCGAGAACAAGTGAATGGTCAAGAACGTCAGAGTAAGGGTGTTGTAGGTTCCTCAGGAAGCAAAGACAATAATTGAATCTAAACCTGGAACAACAAACAAAACAAAAAAGAGGCAGATTAACTACATTGACTTTTCACCACCCCTTGAGACACCCTTTGGACCAAATATGGGACACACACTGTTCCGCTAACTCACACATTCTCTTCAAGGGCTTACTGGTCGAATTGCTACTAGGCCCCCATTTACACGCTCATAAGCCTAAACTTCTATCTACATGTGCCCTGAAGAAGTAATCGGCTATTTCTATATGACAAAACACATGGTGGCTAGATTCTGATGGAAGAATAAGAGAAAAGTGTCAATAAAGAAGACTCGCTTATACTATAACTCCAAGACGTATTGTTTTATTTCTTTGGTGGTGCTCGCAATTCATGTTGAAAAGTTTGTAATCTTCATCCCCAATTAGAGGAGTATTTGAGTGGCTGCTCCTTCTCCTTTGTTGAGCACCCTATAGTGGACATGAGACTTTGCTTGTGATACTTATAGCAATTGGAAAGTGATTGAATAGGCAATACTAAAAGTAATTATTCAATAATGGATGCTAAACCTGGATCAAACTCTTGTGGTAAAAAAAAGAGGCAGATGATCCAGGAATAAGATAAAGATTTGATATTGAGTCAGACAAGTGTCAATTATGTTACCTGTAGTGTGTAAGAAAACTGGCACGAGACAAGAGATCAGTAAAGGAAAAGCATATGTTTGATAGGTAGATCTGTAGCTAGGTGGACAATCCTCTGGGCAAACAGACTGGCTTAGTAAAAGGCTAATACAAAATAAGATGTCGAGCCAACAGAATGCCACGACTATACTTGCATCAATATTAGTCGCATCTAAAGAAACTACCCAAGCTAGAATCAGTCAGAAGTCCGCCAAAACTTAGCAATTGTTCCATTCTGTCCACCTTGCTGTTCGCTCACCTCATTTAGAGGAGGGGAACTGCTGTTTTTCTTATGGTGGATTGTAATGAGTGGAGGAGAAAAAGTATTATAAATATGAATCGATAGGCATGTAGAGAAGTTATTGCAGCATACTAGGGGGAGAAACCCATAAATTCAATATTTTAGGTTATCATTGGATATCTGGATCATAATCATATAATTATTAAAAAATTGGAATGGTCACATCTTCATCATGGGAAATGGTTACAAAAATCATATGATGAGAGAACCTTGTTTGGAATAAAAAAGACAGTTGCTGGATACCATGAATTAGATAGTTATATTAGTCAAAATACGTGTCACAAGATGATCATAGCGCAGAGGTTATTTAAAATTGTAAGCAGCATTCTTTGAAAGTATGGTGGGGAAGTAAATTATTTTTTTATTCTCACTGAAGCATGCAGCTATGATAGTGGAGCTCGATGAATAAAAAAAAACAAGTGCAATGATATACTTTCAAGTCTAAATGCTTAGCGGAAGGGGAACACCCATTTGCAGGAGATTGCTGTAATGAAGCATGTCATTATGGTTTACACTTTGATCTTTAGGATAAGGTGGATTGGGAATTGTCCTGAAAAATCTGGAAGTGTTATATTCTGCAGTATGTTATGATAATTATTCTTATGAGGTGCTTGATTACTCATGGATTTTTTGGCGCCGCCTTATTTTGAAACCAGTGTGAACAGTGATTTTGCTTGATAGGGAGCCTGACAGAATTCAGAACTATGAATGTATTGGTTAAAAAGGCATGTTTTAAGTGCTTTCCTTAACTATAGGAGATTAGTCATTTCTTTCGGGTTGAGAGGGGGAGAGTTCCATAGTTTGGTTGTACAAACAACAGAGCTTTTACCTCCTCATTGGGATTCCTAATTTTATTTGTGGACTATAAATGTTTTGCTGCCATTGATCTTAGTGGTCAGGCAGGGATGTACCAGGAAACGTTTTGTATTAGATACCCAGGTCCTGTGTTGTGAAGTTCTTTAAAGGCAATACCCAGTGCCTTGAAGACTATTCTTTTTTTTATAGGTAGCCAGTGCAACTCTTTGAGAGCAAGAACTGCTGACTGATAGTTTGGAATTCTAAATAGGAGAGATTTTGCTGCATTTTGTGACGTTTGCAATTAGGTCAGTAGTTTTTGTTGCATGTTAATGTACAGGGCTTGCAGTAATCTAGTTTACATAGAATTAGTGCTGTGAGAACTGTCTTTTGGAGGTTAGCTGGGATAAAAGGAAGAATTGTCCTGATTATTTTGAGGATGTAGAAAACAGATGAGGAAATCGAATTGATCTGGTTGTCAAATATCAGCCTGTGGTCAACCAGGATACCTAGGCTCCTAACATTTTCAACTGGTGTTGGCAGAGCACCAATACCCTGGGGCCACAAGGTAGGGAACCAAAATGAGGGATTTTTTTCCAAACTGGAGGCCATAAATCTTTCCTGAGTTCAATTTTAAATAGTTGTTATTCATTCAGGCTCCTATATTTTTCATACAGTCATGGAATTTGACGACTGAGTGGTCTGGGTTGCCTGAGACCGAGACCGAGACCACAATTTTGGGTTTCATCAACATAAGATATTACTGAGAATCCAAATGTTTTTATCAGCTTGGCAAGCGGAGTGATGCATAAGTTAAAGACGATAGGCCTCAGGGAGGAGCCCTGAGGTACTTTGCATTGGTGCGTAAAGGAATTTGATACAAAGTTATCCAGTGCTGCATACTGTTCTCACTCTAGAAGAGCAAGCACCATTCATCTGAGTTCTATTGAGTGAAGCCGGGCAATCAGGATAAAATGATTGACCATGTCAAATGCTGCTAAGAGGTCTATCAAGATTAGAGATCCTTCGTCAATAAAAGCTCTTGTATTCTCTGATGAAACAATTTAGGCAGATTCTGTGCTGTTTTGGCTTCTAAAGACAAACAGAGTTGGATCTAAAATATGGTTTGCATCTATAAAAGCTGTCAGTTCATGGTTGATGGCCTTATCAATAACTTTCACTGGAAATGGAAGTCAGGATATTGACCGATAGTTACTCCGGTTTGTTAGAGGGATGCGCTTTTCCAGACTTTGTTAAAGGTATTAGTTAGGTAGACTGACATTGTTTCAGGATTCTATTGAAGGATTTTGGGGGACACATGTTATTGGGGGTGCAGACTTCATTGATTTGGTCAATCTAAGTACTTAAGCCATTGTTAGTGGTGAGAACGAGGTCAGAGAATCTGAGTTGGTTGAGGAAGGTATTTCTTTGGAGGAACAAGAAATAGATGTAGATTTGGCTGTAAAAGCTGAGTAAACATTTTCAAATTTAGCTTGGAAAAAGGTGGCTAGCGTATTGCAGAAGGATTGTTTGGAGGTTTATTTATATTTTCAGAGAAATTGGAGAGCGATTTGACTTTTTAAAAGAGATCTTTAGTGGAGTCTTTGGCAGCTTCAATTTATTGGTGAAGAAAGATGATCTTTTCTTCGAAAATCATGTTTTGTATTCTTTTAGGGATTTTTTGTACAGGTCTATTTCTTTAACATTGTAGTGCCATCTCCATCTATATTCTACTCTACGACATAGATGTTTTTGAGTTTTAAGTTTTTCCAAAACACAAGGTTTTGTGGGCATTGGCTTATGATTTGTAGATTTTTTCTTGGGAACTAATTGGTTGACAGCGTTGTCTTACCAAGAGTGGAATCTGGAGACAATCTGGTTCAGGTTTTTGGCATAGGTGTTTTTTTTTCCTATTAGGGACCATTTTACACTTTTTGAGTTTGAGTTTATGCCACAAGTTTTTTTTTTTTCATTGAATGGAGGTGGGTTAAGGATAGCGCCTTGTCTGTCAGCTTGATGTTGAATATTACAGCTGAATAGCCGGACCAAGTTAGTGGCAGTACTTTTCTGATTTTTATGTAGGGGTTGTCTGTAAAGATCCTGTCAAGGGTTTGACTTGCCACATGAGTAGGATAATTTACTGTTTGATTTAGGCCTAAGCTGGTCATGGTTTCTATTAGGGTTTCTGAGTCTTTGTCCAATTGATTCACTAGGTGAAAATGAAAGTCACCTAGAGCGGTGCAGTTTGTTTTATTAAAACTAGATTCTAGACTAGGGCTTAGATTCTGGCTGAATGATGATCTGGGGCCCTTTGGGTGGTAAATAAGCAGCCCACCGAAGGTGTTATTTGGATTTAAAAGACAGGACTTCGTACTCTGCATAAAGCGAATGTTGCGAGAACGTGGCAGTAAGGTGGCTAAGGTATACTATCGCGAGGCCCCACCTCTTTTATTTGGTCAGTCAAGTTTGCATAAAGAGTAGTCAACGGGTATGGCGGCTACCAAGTCAGGCCAAGAGGAAAGGTCAGCCTAAGTTTCAGTTATGATAGCTAGGTCCAACTTATTAGTATCTATGAAGTTGTTAAACTCATTCTTATTTTTTATGAGGGAGCTACCAATAATTAGAGTACATTTAGGAGGCTTTTAAATAATATTCTTATTCGTGCTCACTAGTTTGGTTGAGGAAGTGTCTTTCAGTTTAAGGGTACAAAGCGTAAGGCTGCTAACCGGACATTTGCTGTTGCCCAGATTTGCCTGTGGATGGAGGGTAGTACAGGAAGGTCCCTTACCAAAAGTTTTAAGTGTGAACAATTCCTTCCTCGAGTAAGTTGTCTTATGGTGGTGGCAGAGGAGAAACGAGCAGGAGGGCTGGAGCTGCTTGCAGTCCAGGTGCAGATGGGTGTAAATGGGCTTGCCTTATGCACACCTTTGGAGTACCCGCTGCGTGGATGCTTTGTGACTGTGAATTTGTAGGTAGGCATCAGGGGGTGGCATGTCTGGGGTTGTGGTAAGATGGCGCTTTGCAGCACAAACTAAAATCAGCAGGTTGAAATTAAAATTCAAACAGGGGTTAAGCTACCCCTTGTGTAATACTGCAAGCTCCCTAGCAGGTAAACACTACTGGTAACATAAATCAAACTAATGCAAAAAGCTTAAAAGCTAATAATGCATAAAATAATCAAAATGAGTGGGGCTCAGAGGTCCTTTGTAAATGGAGCCTCTACAGCGCTTCGGGAAGAAGGCAACTTCTAAAATCACACTCTAGTGATTACAACAAAATCAAATGGTCACATGGACACTACCTTCAGATGAGGCAGTACAGAAGTGCTGTGCAGGTGAATTTGTAGGTCGTAATCAAGAGAGAGGGCTTGTCTGGGAGCATGGTGACACGGCGTTTTGTAGCGCAAACTAAATACAGTGGGAAATTAAAATTCAAACTGGGGTCGAGGAACCCCTTTTGTACTACCTACCACAAGCTCCCTTGCAGATAAACATTACTGTTAGCATAAATCAAACTAAACAAAAGGTTAAAAGATAATAATGCATAAAAAATAAAAACGAGTGGGACCCAGAAGCCCTTTGTATATGTCCCAGCTACGGCACTTCAGGAGCCAAGCAACTCTCACTCTAGTGCGCACAAGGAATTCAAATGGTCACATGAACACTACCTTCAGGTGAGGTGGCGTGAACGCGCTGTGCCGGGGAATTTGTAGATCGGCATCAGAAAGGGGCATGACTGGTGGCTTGGCGACACTTCAATGCAAACTAAAAGCATTGGGGAGAAAATAAAATTCAAACAGGGGTCCAGCAACCCCTGGTGTACTACCACAAGCTCCCTTGCAGGTAGATACCACTGTTAACATAAATGAAAACCCTTATTTAGATCTTGGTGGAAGGGAATACTCCACCACAAACGTGACGGAGATCCCGTCTGCCGTATTACAATCCCATTATATCCTATCGAGATCGTAATATGGCAGACAGGATATCCATCAAATTTGTGAAGGAGTATTCCATCCACCGAGATGCGAATAAGGCCCTAAATCAAAAAGGTTAAAAGCTAATAATGCATAAGAGAATTAAAACAAGTGGAGTTCAGAATCCTTTTTAAATGGCACTGCTATAGTGCTTCAGGAACCAAGCAACTCTCAATACAGCACTCTAGTGCATGCACAGAAAACAAATGGTCACATGCACACTACCTTCAGGTGAGGCGGCGCAGACACACTGTGCAAGTGAATTTGTAGGTCGGCATCAAGGTTGGACTTGTCTGGGGGTATGGCAACATAGCGCTTTGTAGCTCAAACTAAAAACAGTGGGGTGAAATTAAAATTGAAACAGGGGACCAGCAACCCCTCGTGTACTACCGCAAGCTACCTTGCATGTAGACACTACTGGTAATATAAATTAAACTAAAGCACATAATGCATAAATGAACCAAAGAGAGTGGGGCTCAGAAGCCCTCTTCTGCGCTTCAGGAGCCAGGCAACTCCCAAGACCACACTCTAGTGCATACAAGGAAATCAAATGGTCACATTCACACTAACTTAAGGTGAGGCAGCACAGACGTGCTGTGTAGGTAAATTTGTAGGTGGGACTCAAGGGGGGGGGGTTTGTCTGGGGGCGTGGTGACACGGTGCCTTGCAGCACAAACTAAACATTGTGGGAAATTAAAATTAAAATAATATAAAACAAAGGAAGCAAACTGTTAAAGGTTAATGATGTATAAAAGATTCAAAATGAGTAGTGCTCAGAAGCCCTTTGCGTATGGTACTGCTACGGTGTTATAGGAACCAGGCAACTCCCAAAAACGCATTCTAGTGCATACAAGGAAATCAAATGGTCACCTGCACACTACCTTCTGGCAGTAGATGTCAGGGTTATTCCTTGGCCCATTAAGGAAGTTTTCATTCGATGTAAGACTAGTAAGGACATTTTGTGTGAATTATTTTCTGATCTAGTAAGCAGAGAAGACACCGTGTATCCTTCAAAGAAGTGAATTAGATGAATTGCTGCAATGGTGGGTCTCTGTATGAAACAAGTCATGTGTCTTCACCATTGCTGGTATACCCCTGATGCTTAGTACTGACTTTGCTGTATCTTGGTATCTGAGAAAGCAGGTTTTGCTACATCTTAGTGGTATGTACTTTCTCAGTTCATGCCTCTTTTAGTTGTGGGTGCACAGGACGAAAACCTGACCATTTAAAGAAGCACATACGAGGAGGTTGAGAAATAGGAGATTGCAAAGCAAGCTCTCTGGAAGTGAACACACGTTGCAGTAGAGAAGACACAGTGTGACATCTCTTAATAAAAGTATGCCCTCAATGTCACTGTTTTTTTGGTTTGTGCTACATAAAAAAAAGTAGTGTGTGCAGTTGTGTTACATACAAATTAGTCTCTGCAGTTCCGGCGCCATATCTGGCAAACTTGTCGGTGCCCCCATACCTTTTAATTTATATGTACACCAAGACCCTTCAAGGAGCTGCGCCTAGGCAGTGAAACAGATCTACTCACCATATGCCTATCCCTGTGCTCTGGCAAGACCATGATCTGGCAGAAAGGAGAATGGCAAGGATGCTGACAAATGGCAGCTCATGTAGTACAGAATTAGCAGTCAAGCTGATAATTCTCTACTACATGAGCTGCCGCTGCCCAAAAATAACTCTCACTGGTCTACTTTCAAACTCTACGATCTCAAAGACATCACCAATATTCTAACGACGACCAGACTCAACAACCACTTCAATAACCCTGTCCCCTCAAATTGCTTTCCCGACCTCTTCCATATCATATCATCTCACCTCTTTGGATCAAAATCATCAATGCCTCACTAGCACAAGGTCACATTCCGGATTGCCTAAAACCGGGCCTAGTCACCCCTATCCTAAAAAACCCAACAGCAGACAACTCTGACCCCAACAAGTTCTGACAAATAACCAACATTCCCATGCTAGCTAAGGTCCTAGAAAAATGTGTTCAGCAACAACTGAACAAACACATCTCGAACTTCAATCTTCTGAACACCCACCAATCGGGTTTCAGACCTGGGCATAGCACAGAAACAGCCATCCTGCACATAGTAGATGACGCCCTTCAAGACCTTGACCGCAACAAAACCTGCCTACAAGTCTTACACAACCTCTCATCAGCCTTCGATATGGTCAATCATGACAAACTACTAAGAAGACTAGAAAACAGGATGGGTTAATCTGGTAAGGTCCTTCAATGGTTCAAATCCTTCCTGAAAAACAGAACGCAATCGTACATGATCAACAAAAATCTCTCAGTTTCCTCACCTAACCTACTAGGAGTTTCACAAGGCTCCACCCTATCACCCATGCTATTCAACCTATACGTCGAACCACTTACCGTTCTACTACACCAGGCGAACATCTCCTTCCACATGTACGCCGATGACACCCAACTGTACATCAAGATCTCCTCTATCGAAGCAATAAAGACAATGAATCAAGCTCCCGAAAAAACTGTCCAATGGTTATCGACCAACTTCCTCATGCTAAACTCTCAAAAAACAGTTTCTCCTAATCTCCCCCCCTAATAACTCCACCGAGACAAAGGAGTGGATCAAAATGATCACCGCTCTAAACTGCACGCCGATTTTGGTGGACTCCTCCATTTCACTTGGAATCACTCTGGATAGGAACCTTAACATGCAAACTCACATCAACCTGTTGGCTAAAAATGCCCGCTTCCACCTCAGCTTTCTCGGAAGGATAAAACCATTCCTCGAGAACTCAGACCTCAAAACTGCAGCTCGGTTCTTAGTTATCGTGAGGCTAGAATATGGATGTACCACCCTCTGAGGGCTTCCAAAATCTCAACCACCCCTCTACGAGCCTGTCTCAATGCCGCAGCAAGACTCTTAACAGGATCTAGGAAATATGACCACATATCGCCACACCTAAAAGCACTCAACTGGCTACCCTATGAAGCTCGAATCCACCTAAAAATGGCTTGCATCACTCACAAGGTGCTACATCACAACACCCCTCAGTACCTAGCCCAAAAATGTACCTTATCTGGAGGAAACAGACATTCAAGGAGCCCAGACAATCTACTTCTGAAACCCTCATGCTTCAAGAAGACAAAAACTTCCAACAGAACATTCTCTGGAGCAGCGCCACGAATATGGAACTCGCTTCCACCATACATCAGAAAAATCTCCTCTACTCCTCTCTTTAAAAAGGAAGCAACATTATTCTTGATGAGCAAATTCCTTCCTTAAATCCGCACAATCACGGCACCAGCTCTACAAACTCCTAACTGCCTCAACTTGCGGGTCACTGAGACCGCAATGTTAAGACCTACATGAACTTGAACTAACTTTCTTGTTGAGAACAATTCTCAATGCTGCTATTCTCTGTTAGCTTTATATTATGTTTTTTTGTATGCAATGTTCTCCATTAATTTGTACACCCTGTTCTTTATGTAACGTGCTCTGATACCCTATCTTGGGTCTGGTTCGCGCTATAGAAAACTCTAAAAATAAATAAATGGCACCCTGTGGCTGGTAACACTATAACCACCAACTTAAGATTATATCTGGTCCCTATGCAAACATCAGGCTAAAAAGTCTCATGAATGTGAGCACTGCCATAATAAATATCGAAGAGGAGATATCCCACTTCCAGATGACCGTGGGCACCCCCATTTCCTGACAGAGTGCACAGAGTAGGTATTTTGCTCTTCACCTAAGCTGACACTGCTGGCCTTGCCATCTCCTACCTGCTCAATTTAGTTATATCTTACTGGTTACCATTTTGAAGTCTGGTACCTTAGATGTGAAGATTAAGAAACTTTTCATCTAGCATAGTGTTGAACTCTTACGGCTTCAGAAATTGCTCCACTCTATTAGTCAAATCTCACTTAATGAGTTGTTAGACACACTTCCTGAAATAATAATGAATAGCTAGCTAAACATCTGTCAGGAAGCACAGTTAGTCATCTCTCTGCGTGGCTATGACCTTTCAATAAACAATTTGCAGCTAATGTGTAATTAACATTTAAAGTACTATAAAGTTTCAAGTTACGCAAAGTTTAACAAGAAGAAATTGCGTTGGTGAAGTCTTACAAATGAAGCAGTCAAAGGATTGATAAGATTTATAGAAACCATGGCTGATACGGTTGAATTTGTGCGTGGTAATCTCCTGGGTGGATGAGTTAAAATGTCTTGTAAACTAAGAAACATACAATGCACATGAACATTCCATGAGTGATACAGGAGGATTCACTGATGTAGGGTCCATCACAGAATCTACCAGTCACCTCACATCCCCCTTACGGACCTTAACAGCAACAAAACATCACATTTCAAATGCATAATGATAATGAAAAACGGAAGAGCGAGAATAGACATGCAAGTAGAGTATCCCAAAATTCCCCAAAGGAAAGCTAGCTGAAAAATCTGTGAGGTTGATTCTTTTGTCCTAAGCTGAGATGGGGCATTTTTCTGCATAAAGAAGGAGGAGAAACTATTTTCAAGGACAAATTGTCAGGAGATGATTGCTTAACAAAGACGTGGCTAGGAGCTTCTTCTTCCCTAGAAGATTGCGTTGCAGTGTTCCAGTGTAATTAATTATCCTTCCAACTTGCCACCATTGTCCACCCTACACCTTAATAAAATTGCCTCTTATCTCTAGGATACAAATGAGGGTTAGAAAACTTGGACAATTATTTTCTCAACAAAAGGAGATCTTTCATTCTGACTCACTCTCCAGAAGTAGAGACTGGCCTCGTATATTTTGCGTCGTGCCCTGATTTGTATTTCTATACTCTTTGGTCAGCGTTTCTTTTGGCAACCAACCCATTTATCAGCAATCAGAAGGCTGTCCTTGTCACACACAGTTAACAACCAATTGGGATGAATCTCCAAACTTACCTTCCCCGTCTGTGTTAGTTTGAAAAGAGATTTATCTGTAGGCAATCAATCATTATCAATCAATCATTACATTTATAAAGCGCTAAATACACATGAGGGTCTCAAGGCGCTGGGGGGGCGCTACTGGTTGAAGAGCCAGATCTTGAGGAGTCTTCTGAAGGCCAGTAGGTACTGAGTCTGTCGTAGATTGGTTGGGAGAGTGTTCCAGGTCTTGGCGGCGAGGTAGGAGAAGGATCTTCCGCTGGCTGTGGTTTTCCGGATCCGAGGGACTGTGGCGAGGGCGAGGTTGGTTGAGCGGAGGCTTCGGTGGGGGTGTGGAAGTTGAGTCGGTTGTTGAGGTAGGTGGGTCCGGTGTTGTGTAGTGCTTTGTGTGCGCGGATGAGGAGTTTGAAGGTGATCCTCTTGTTGACGGGGAGCCAGTGCAGGCCCCTCAGGTGGGGAGTGATGTGGCTGCGGCGGGGGGCGTCGAGGATCATTCGAGCCGAGGCGTTCTGGATTCGTTGTAGTCGTCTCAGGAGATTGTTTGTAGTTCCTGAGTAGAGGGCGTTCCCGTAGTCTAGTCTGCTGGTGATGAGGGCCTGGGTGACGGTTTTTCTAGTGTCGGTGGGAATCCATTTGAAGAATCTGCGGAGCATTCGGAGGGCATTGAAGCAGGACGCGGAACCGGCGTTGACTTGCCTGGTCATGGAGAGGGTGGAGTCGAGGATGACCCCCAGGTTGCGTGCGTGGTCTGTGGGTTCCGGGGCTGCGCCTAGCGATGTGGGCCACCAGGAGTCGTCCCAGGCTGATGGGGTGGGTCAGAGGATGAGGACCTCCGTCTTGTCTGAGTTCAGCTTCATTCTGCTGTCCTTCATCCATTCGGCTACGGCCTTCATTCCTCTGGTGAGGTTGGCTTTGGCAGCCGGGGGGTCTTTGGTGAGGGATATGATCAGCTGGGTGTCGTCGGCGTAGGAGATGATGTTGAGGTTATGTTGTCGTGCGACGTGGGCGAGTGGTGCCATGTAGATATTGAACAGCGTCAGGCTGAGGGAGGATCCCTGTGGGACACCGCAGATGATCTTGGTGGATTTCGAGCAGAAGGGTGGGTGGCAGATGCTCTGAGTTCTGCCAGAGAGGAAGCATGTGGTCCAGGCCAGGGCCTTCTCTTGAATTCCGGCGTCATGGAGGCGTGCTGATAGGGTGCAGTGGCAGACTGTGTCAAAGGCTGCTGATACTTCCAGGTGGATGAAGGCGGCTGTTTCTCCTTTGTCCATCAGGATCCTGATGTCGTCAGTGGTGGCGATAAGGGCGGTCTCGGTGCTGTGGTTGCTGCGAAAATCGGATTGGGAGGGGTCCAGGATGTTGTTGTCTTCGAGGTAGCGGGTTAGCTGTTTGTTGACGATCTTCTCTGTCACTTGTGCCGGGAACGGGAGCAGGAAGATGGGCCGGAAGTTCTTGAGGTCCTTGGGGTCCGCCTTGGGCTTCTTCAAAAGGGTGTTGATCTCGGCGTGCTTCCAGCTTTCCGGGATGGTTGCTGTCTCGAAGGAACTGTTGATTGTTTTTCGGAGGTGGGGCGCGATGGTTGTGCTGGCTTTGTTGAAGACGTGGTGAGGGCAGGGGTCAGATGGGGATACGGAGTGGATGGAGTTCATGGTTTTGATGGTGTCTTCGTCGCTGACGTTGGACCAGGCGGTCAGGCGGCTGGTGTGGGTGGTGGTCGCAGGGGTGGTGGACTCGGTGGTGGTTGCGGGGGTGTCGGAGTTGAAGCTGTCATGGATGTCGGTGATCTTGCGATGAAAGAAGGCAGCCAGGGAGTCGCACAGGTCTTGTGATGGTGGGATGTCGTTGGTGTTGAAGCTGGTGCTGGAGAGTTCTTTCACGATGCTGAAGAGCTCTTTGGTGTTGTGCGCGTTGTTGTCTAGGCGGTCCTTGAAGGCGGTCCTCTTGGCAGTGACTGCGGGTGGCGCTTTTGAGGGCTGTGTGGCTGTCTGGTGTTCAGTCGTGGAGCCATTTCTTCTCCAGCTTCCGACAGGTGTGCTTGGAGATCCGGAGGTCTTCGGTGAACCAGGTGGCTTTCTTGTTGGTGTGGCTGGTTGTGGCGGTCTTGAGAGGGGTGAGGGTGTTGGCGCAGTCGTTGATCCGCTGTGTGAGGTTGGTTGCAGCGGTGTCTGGGTCGGTGGGGTCGGTGGGTGGTCTCCGGGCGAGGGTGGTTGTTAGTTGGTCGTCGGTGACCTTGCCCCGGCAGCGGCGCGGCAGCTGTTGGGTGCGGTGGGTTTCCTGAAGGTGAAGTGGACGCATCTGTGGTCGGTCCAGTTGGGTTCGGAGGTGTAGTTGAAGGAGACGTGGGGACATGCGGAGAAGATGGGGTCAAGTGTGTGTCCAGCGGCATGGGTGGGTGTCGTCACGAGCTGTTTGAGTCAGAGGTTCGCTAGGTTGTCGATCAGGGTGGTGGAGTTGGCATCGTTGTTGTTCTCGAAGTGGAAATTCAGGTCCCCGAGGCGGATGTAGTCTGTGGAGGCGAGGGCGTGGGTGCTGATGAGGTCTATGATGGTGTCGCTGAACTGTGGCTGTGGTCCGGGAGGTCTGTAGATGAATGTTCCTCTGAGGGTCGTGTTGGGGTCGGTGTGAATCTGGAAGTGCATGTGCTCGGGGTGGTGATGGTGTCGTCGGTGTTAGTTGAGATTCTGATGGAGTCTTTGTGGACGATGGCGATTCCGCCTCCCATTCCGTTGGTGCGGTCTCTGCGGGAGATCTTGTAGCCCTGTGGGATGGCTATGGCAATGTCTGGTGCTGAGGTGGTGTCCAGCAAGGTCTCCGTCAGGAAGGCAACGTCGGGATCGGTGGAGTCTAGGAGGTCCCAGTGTTCGATGGCGTGTTTGTGAGCGGAGCGAGTGTTGAGGAGGATGCAGCGGAGGTGGTTGGGTTCTTTGGCTGGTGTTTTGGTGGGCTGGATGCTAGTGTAGCTGCAGTTCTGGCAGGCGAAGGGCCCTTGGGTGCGCTTCGGGGTGGCTCGGTAGCAGGAGTGGTCTCGTTTGGTGTTGAGTACGTGGAGGGTGCTGGAGTCTTAGCGCAGTCTGGTGTTGCGGGTGGGGCGGGGTCCAGGGGTTCTGGCGCTGGGCGCAGTCCAGGCACGGATGGGCGCAGACTGGCTTGCCTGCGGCGCACCCGCTGCGCGTCCGCTGCGCTTCTGCGCGGCGCCCTCCATGAGAGGTGAAGTGGGAGGGAGGAGCAGCTGGGAGACGGGAGCGGGGCAGCCAATGGGCGAGGGCAGTGGGCACAGTAGGCAAAAAGGGGCAGGGCTGCAGGGGAGCAGCAGCGGGAAGCAGGGAGCGGGGGGGCACAGGGGGCAAGGGCGAAAAACGAGCGGCAAAAAGAGGGGAAAGGAACACAACTATGCAGCCAGGAATGGGGCAGAACAGAGCAACAAACCAAAAAACAACAGAATAGGTGCCAGGGGCTCACCAGCGGCGAACCCTTGGCAGCAGTAGCAGAGGGGCAGTCACGGGCCACCAGACGGAGCCGTGCGGCGTGGGGAGCGATCAGAGGTCAGGTCACAGGTTGGTTGGTGCGATATGCCCACACCATGCGTCTGACTGCCTCACAGACATCCCACTTGCATTGATAAGCATTCTTGGACGCCATTAACTGTTAGCATCACCTCAAAAACACCTTCTTTAACAAAAACACCACATAATAACACAGAACGGCCTCTGGAGTGGGTTCCCATAAAAACTTAACCTCATCGCACATCCACAAGTGGTCAGCAGTCATCACTAACATTGATTACATTGCACAGGCAGAATGTTTAGCATGAGGATGTTACCAAATACTTGTCAGTCTGAACACAAAGCCCACATTCAATAACACATTTCTTACCATCAGTATCCATGTGTGACCATCTATAGTCTACCCTAATTCTTTTTATTTTTAGTGTGCACCCTAGATATCCACTGATGGCTGCTTCTATGAAAGCTCAACAGCAATTTTCCAGTAGGGGAGAAAAGCTGGTTCAAGGAATATAAAGGTGGTTCAAGATTACTTTCCCTTGCCCACCATGTAAACATTAAACTGAGTTAATCCTGTAAAATGCCATCTTGAGACTTATCCTTCTTTCTCTCCTCCACACCCGCACACACCACGGAACTGACCTCGCAGTAGCATATTCATCCCAAGTTCATCCATGTCCTGATGTATATCACCAACAACAGGAACGCTCTAAAGCAATGGGCCAGCACATTACGTTCCCCATGAATATTCTCAATTTTGAAACAGTATTTCAAATTTTTTATGGCAAATCTGGCTATCTTGCATTTTGTTTTATCTTAGTACTGAAAGTATTTCAACTAGCGGCTTAGGGTCAGATTTGATTATAAACATATGCCCCCAAACCAGGGGCGTAACACAGGCCCCTGCAGCCCACGGAGTGCGGGGGGACCCTAAGCTCCAGTGGGCCCCTTCGGTAGAACAGACACCACACCGCCACACATGGTGTTTGTGATGATCTTTTGTAGTTCTCAATTTTCTATTAAGTGAGAAAATCATCCACAGTAGACCTGCACTGAATGAATCGGGTATCAGGGCTGTGCCTTGTGTTGGTTATAAACTCCGCCACTGGCGCCACCCGGCACTATCATTAGTTTGTGCTTGTATCATTATAGCCGATAAATGAGTGGAGGCAAATTCAACTTTCGCTTTCTTATTCCGCCGCAGATTGAAAGCGCGTGCGATGCTCAGGTTCACGTGACATGAAATTGTCAATGCACTCTGTGTGCACTTGAGTCTTTAGAGGGTGTTGGCGTACGTGACTGGCGCCCCCTGATTTGCAATCCTGCCTGCTTCAATGCTGCTTAGGGGCCCAAACGTAAGTAGAACACTACTTCATGCCCCCATACACCCTAACATCAGTCCTGCCAAGCGTCACGCAACAGGTGTGACGCTCACGCATTTCAGTGCGGTAATCCGCATCACTGCACTGAAATGCATTGTCACGCATTTTGCCACCTGCTGCCAGGCGAGCCACCAGCGGCGCCTGTGACTGTGCCCGGGCTCTCTCTGCTGCTCCGAGAGAGGTGCGCCTGCTTCCGAGTTTCTAAACAGTTAATCAGAGACTGTTCTCAGCTCTGAGCACTACAATATCTCTCTCTGCCAGGAGTTGCCTATTGCCCTGGAAACAAGGGTGCGGCGCCAGTGCGGCTCATCATGAATCATCACACACTGCAGGGGGGCCGGGCTGCCCTCAGTCCGATAGTACTGCAATTGTTTCAATCACGGACCGTGTCAGAAGGGGGCCGAGATTAAATGCGGATGTGCAGCGGTAGAGTGCCGTCACGTCCGGAGGAACAAAGTAATTTAGCAGAAATGGCGGGGGAATTTGAGAGAGTGCAGGCTGGTCACGAGACAGCCTCTCTCATCAGCCAGTGATTATTACAATAGGATCTGACTGCGGCCACGCTGACAGGTGTGTGAATTTATAGTATTGTTGGGATCGAATGTTTCTTTGGAGACAGCCTGATTTTGTAACTTTCAGCTGGTGCCCGTTAATGTTGGTTAAATGACAGCAGCTGAGCTGAGACCCGCGCTGGTGCCACGTGGACATAGGCCTGGCCACCTGGTCAGACTCAGTCATGCGTGGAATCATTAATTGGATTCCTGCAAGGCGCCTCACACCAAGGAGCTGTGCATTTAAGTACGCAGTGTGCGCCCTCCATCGCTGGTATGTCAAATAGGCGGCAACAACAATAAAATTATTTTAGTTTTGTGCCTGGCGGTTCAGCCGAGCCCTGCCTCTGTTTGCTCTAACCTCCACTGGCTGTAACACAAAGTTTTGCAGCCGGCACGTGGTAAATATAACGAATACAGAGCCTGGCAGTGCCTGTTATATATTTAATTTAGAGCGTCACTCACTGTAACCTGACTGAGATCCTACAGCTCCACTCTCCCAGGCTGCACTGAGCAGCGCCGCTTAGTTCGGAGCATGAGCCAGAACTCATTGATCATTACATGTTATTTACTATTGCCTCATGTAAATTGAACAATGTGGCGTTCTAGTGTTTCATGGGTCTCGACTGAGACCCGGAAACACCTCCATACACTGTAGCACCTTCGGGCCAGGCGTGGCCAGAAGGCTATAAATAAAAGGACGGAGGTCGCTCGAGGCTTCCGGTCCACACCAGTATTGCAAGTGTGTCGTCTCCGTTTATTGCCCCAGGCCTCCCCTCGTGTGTGCGTGCGAGCCCTATGCATGCTGACCCTGTCACCTCCCTTACACTGGCGACGAGGGTGGTGAATGACGCGGTGGACCCTGTTGGTGGAATACGGACGCCTTACCGGTGCCGGTGCTGATGCGGTCGTTGCCGCTGTGCCGCTGGTTTGTGCGTGGGTCACCGGAGCAGTGGCGGCGAATTGATGCAGAGGGTGCCGCAGTGCCTCCAGCCGGTAAGCAGCGTAGTGGAGCAGCGTGGTGGTGGCTGCGTGGGGACCAGCGTGTGTGAGGCCCGAGACGGAGGAAGTATCGGCTCGCACTCTGTCGAGCGACGGAGAGGCCCGACGGCGTGCTGTGTGGTGCGCGCATGCGCAGCAAGCGAGTGGCTGTTTTCGAGGCTGGAGACACAGGGAAACCCTCGCTGCAGAAGAAGCGGTGCGTGTATATTGGGCGCGAAGAGTGCCCCGTGGTCGAGTGCCTGCACGGCTGATGTCTGGGGAAGCGGTTGGAGCGAGTAGACTCCTAATAAAGCATTGACACATCCAAAGAAAAAAAAGAAGGACAAAAGAAGAAAAAGGAGATTGTGTGCAACAAAAGGCAATTTGAAAGCAATGAAGGACAACATATGAAAAGTGGGGTGAAGGGCCAGGCAAATAATTCATTGTACACAAGGCAAAAAAGGGTGTACAGTGTAGCAGACCAAGGAGCAGATCAACTAACAAGCCCCAAGTGATACGTAGTGCAAGATAGACCGGCATTAGTGACAAACAGCCAAAGCCACCCCAAACAATGTCGACAGTTCAAAGCACAGCAGCTACGGGAGGAGCACAGCAAGCAGCCGCCCCAGTGCAGGTGGCCGGACCAGCTGGACAACTAGCAGCACAAGTGGTTGGGCCCGTGATCCAACAGTCGCCACACTCACAAATCAACCCTATACCGCCATTCAGTGCTCTAATTGACCCGGGTACGGCGGCACCAAGGTGGGCGGTATGGCTAAGTCGCCTGAACAACTACTTCACGGCGACAAGAGAAAAGGACAATGAGGTGAAAAGATCCCTATTGCTGCATTTTGGGGGTGATGAACTATACAAATCATTCATATATTTGCCGAACACTGGAATATCGACTGACTATGAAGCAGCTGTACAAGCGTTAAATACACACTTTCACCCACAATTAAATCCCCATTATGGACGGTTCAAGTTCAGGCAGTCACGACAGAGGGAAGGAGAAACGATGGATGCTTTCCACACCCGGTTGAGGGAACTAATAAGCACCTGCCCCGACGATGACCAAACAAAAGAGGTGACGGCGCAGTTGATTCAGGGATGCAGGAACAAGCATCTGCGGACATTAATATTAAGACAGCCTCGAATTACACTGGATGAAATATTGATGTTGGCCAGGAATCACGAGCTGTCAGATGCACGAGCCACGGCGATGGAAGCGTCCATCAACCCAACGGCAAGCACGGAGGTCACAGTAAAGACAGAGAGAGTAGATGCAATGCGAAACAGTAGTCGTGGAGGGCGAGGAAGATGGCCGACCAGAACGCCGCGCCGCACGCCATGTGGTTTCTGTGGATATGAGGAGCACAACCAAGATGGCTGCCCAGCACATGGCAAGGTGTGCGCCAAATGTGGTGGACCAAACCATTTTGCTAGCGTCTGCAGGAGTGGGACAAGAGGAAACTTCAGAGGACAGAGCGCAGCAGGGCGGAGACCGCCAACCAGAGCAGTCAGACAACTTGCCCTGGAAGACACACAAGAAACACACCCGTCTAAAGGAAGCAGGCCACAATCCCGCTACCCACAGCGGCTAGATGATTCGTCAACTGAGGATGAAGAAGAATGTTACTATGTCTCGTTCGTAAGTGAACTCAAAAGAAGGCAGAGACCGCAACCAAAGTGTCAGATTCAAATTGACAGATCTACAGAAACAGGAGTCATAGACACCGGAGCCACGATCAATGTGATGGGTATCCAGCACTACAAAGTGCTGAAACCAAGACCGCAGCTAGTACCGTCGAAAGCTAGGATCCTAACGTACGGGAGTAAAACACCTCTACCGCTACGAGGGAAGATGACTGTACAAGTAAGGGCCGAAGACCAAGAATTGACGACCACTTTTCAGACCTACTGGTAGGAAGTTACACAGCGGAAGACCTCAAGCTTATTGCTTTTGCGAATGCTGTTAAAGTGTTGCACACGGAAGAAATTCTCCAAATGTTCCCATCGCTGTTCCAAGGACTGGGAAACCTTAAAAGGCCACCAGTCAAGCTACACATCGACAAAGCTATACAACCTGTAGCACTGAGACATCGGAGAATTCCGTTCCATCTCAGATCGGCAGTCGAATTAGAGCTGAGGAAACTGGAGGAGCAGGGTGTGATAGAGAAAGTCACAGGACCGACACCATGGGTTACTCCGATGGTGATTGCCGAGAAGCCCCGACAGCCAGGCAAAATACGCATATGCATTGACATGCGGATGCCGAATAAAGCTATCAAAAGGGAAAGACATCTCACGCCCACAGTCGATGATAATTTGACAGATTTGAACGGGGCACAATGGTTCTCCAAGTTGGATCTAAACGCAGGCTACCACCAACTTCAGCTGGAAGAAGAGAGTCGGTACATCACGACGTTTCGACGCATTTGCGCCTAAGAAGGTACAAGAGGTTACATTTTGGCATCACCTCAGCAGTGGAAATCTTTCAAAATGCCATCAAAGAGATCTTATCCGGGCTAAATGGAGTGTTAAATGTCAGTGATGACATACTTATCCACGCAAAGACTAGTGAGGAACACCATCGGAGATTGAAAGCCACGCTTCGGAGGTTGGCAGAATTTGGAGTCACGCTACACAAGGAGAAATGCCAGTTCTTCAAGCAATCAATAGAGTTCTTTGGATACGTCTTTGACTCCGAGGGAGTGAAGGTAGACCCCCAGAAATCATCTGCTATAAAATGTGCCTCGGCCCCCAAAACAGCATCAGAAGTGAGAAGTTTATGGGAATGGCACAATATTGTGCCAGATTCATCCCGCAGCTGGCCACCATAGCAGAACCGTTGAGAAACCTGACGAAGAAGGAAAACCCCTGGCGGTGGTCCAAGATAGAGGAGGAGGCGTTCGCCAAGGTCAAGGCGGCATTGTTAGACAGTACAACAATGGCATACTTCGTCATGACCAGACAGTCGGAGATACTTCTAGACGCCAGTCCTGTAGGGCTAGGTGCACTGCTCACACAAGAATCAGAACCAGAGGTGTGGGTTCCACTGGCATTTGCGAGCAAGGCTCTTACCGCAACAGAAGCCCGATATTCCCAGATAGAGAGAGAGGCCCGAGCCGTGAAGTGGGCCTGTAACCATTTTCACCTGTATATCACTGGCCACCCATTCAGGATGGTCACCGATCATCAACCGCTTATACCGTTGTTTAAGGGGACAGCACCACATCCACCGCCTCGGATTGAAAGATGGGCAATTCAAATCCAACATTATCAAACGAGTTAGTTTACAGACCCGGATCAAAGAATCCGGCCAATTTCTTGTCAAGTCATCCTCCCGTGGAAACAAATATGGCACAGGATCAAGAAGTGAAGACGGAGGAGTTCGTGGACATGATTTCCCAACTGTCGTGTCCCCAAGCACTAGCGGCCGATGACATTGTAGCCCAGTATGCCATGGACGAAGTGGTGACGAGAGTTAAGACTGTAATAGAAACTGGTTCCTGGGAAAACTTTCTACGCAACGTCAGTGATTGGAACGAAACAGACCGAGTGCGTCTTTCGCAATTCTGGAAAGTGCACAATGAGCTCAGTAGAGCAAGTAACAGACTCATCCTTCGGGGATTACGAGTTGTAATACCCGTCACTCTACAAGACCAAGCGACTTTGCTTGCCCATGAAGGACACCAGGGGATGAGAAGGATGAAGGCCAGAATGAGGGAAAAGGTGTGGTTTCCCAATGTGGAGGAGAAAGTTGAGAGTGTGGTGAGGAACTGCAGAGCATGCCAGTTAACCAGTTTGCCGGAAACCCCGGCACCCATCATTACCGAGGAGCCTGCTCCATCACCCTGGGCCTGGGTCAGCTTAGACTTTGGTAGCTTTCCTGATGGAAAAGTGACAGTGGTACTGGTGGACAGTTACACCAAATACCCCATAGTTGAAATTGCCTCATCCACCAGTTTTGTGAATGTGCAGCCAATCCTCAGTAAGACTTTTGCAATGTTTGGCATTCCCCAGGTAGTTAAAACGGACAAGGGGCCACCATTTCAAGGAAGCAAATTCAAAGAATTCTTACGCACTTTAGGGGTGAGACACCATCGTATTACACCCCAATGGCCTCAAGCCAAAGGTGAAGCAGAGAGATTTATGAGGACTGTCAATAAAACACTGAGAATAGCGGTAGCCGAAGAGACAGACACAGAGGCAGCCCTTCAGTACTTCCTACGAGAGTATCGGAGCACCCCACACAGTACCACTCAGAGATCTCCATGGTCGCTAATGTTTGCGGGGCCATGGCGTGATTTGCTACAGATGGCAGAAAATTGGAGGCCTGCACCCTATGTACCGGAAGCCGCTCAAGAGAGAAGGAAGAAGACCAATGAACAGGCGAGCAAGAAAAGGTGGGCGCACGAAAGAGAATTGGTCCCAGGAGACGCTGTGCTGATGCAAATGCGTAGGCCTGGAGGAAAATTACGTACCCCATATGAAGTCGAACCATGGACAATCAAAACTAAGAAAGGTACTGCCGTAACGGTACAAAAGGATGGAGAAGAGGTAACCAGAAATATATCATGGTTCAAGCGCATCCCCCCCCTTCCCCCGTGCCTGAAACCCCGGCACCCAGTGAGGAGTCAACCACCTCATCTGCTGGTCAGACTGAAGATGCCAGTCGCCCAGATACGAGTGACAACAGTGTCGTTACACCACCATCTCCGATGATGAGAGAACCTGGGCCATCAACAGCCAGAGGACGATGTTACCACAACCTCAGGCCAAACCTCAGGCCAAGTCAGAAACTAGCTGATTTTGCGTGCTGACTGCTCATGAAACTACAAATGGAAAAAATACCAAGTTGGGAAGGGATGTGGCGTTCTAGTGTTTCATGGGTCTCGGCTGAGACCCGGAAACACCTCCATACACTGTAGCACCTTCTGGCCAGGCGTGGCCAGAAGGCTATAAATAAAAGGACGGAGGTCGCTCGAGGCTTCCGGTCCACACCAGTATTGCAAGTGTGTCATCTCCGTTTATTGCCCCAGGCCTCCCCTCGTGTGTGCGTGCGAGCCCTATGCATGCTGACCCTGTCACCTCCCCTACAAACTATACGTACGAGTCAGTCCCATCCGTTTTTTTGTTTAATTGTGGTAAGGTGACGTCCAACTTTCGAGTCAACAGTACGTTATATTTAATACAGCATTCCTGCTCTGCCAGAGCCTGTAGCTCACCGCTCTCAGGACGCTGCCCCAGACCTCTACACAGTTGACACAATGAGTGCAGCCAATACATTATTATTATTTATTAGCATTAAAGGACTACAATATTATTACAGTCTGACTAACCCTGTAGCACACTGACTGAATACATTCATTATAACTAGCACCTGAGATCCTTACTGGGGCCTCTCAGCCTGCTTGGTCAGGTCTTACATGTGACAGACCTGGACAGACTATTTCTCAATCATTAGTGCCTTTTCATTTTTGGTGGTTTACAGCATTTTCAAGATCTTCTGAGAGTTTTTCGTTACTCAAATGGGTGTAATTTCTTATATTGATATGTTTACCTGGTATCCATTGCTTGATTTTGCTCATGAGAAAGTGTCACTCATATTCGTTGAAATGTCACTCATAATTACACAAAAATTATGAAAGTGTCACACATAGCAATCTGAAACCTTGGCAGCTATGTAACATCTCTTTCTCAGTTACCGGATATCTACGCTGAAAAGTTCTTAGTGTTCTGAAGGCAAAATCTGCAGTGTACGCACGGTGTCCTATAACTTGTGTAAGAATTGTGCTTCTGCCATAGGCACTAGCATTCGCAGACAGGGGGATGACTCTCTATCCGGAGAAAGACTGTAATGCGCAGGTGCTTCAGAGATTCATGTTTAGATTTTTGCGCAAACCTACATCACGGTCATTATTCTATCATTGCTACTGATGTGATGGCCTAAAATAAAAAATATATATAAACAGTTTAGGATTTTTATATGCCCCTTGTCAGAAGTGGCTTTATTTAACATATCTCAGAAGGCACACATAGGGGCAGATTTACTGAGGTGTCAACCAAAGTTGCTCTGCTGCATTACGTGAAAGGGAGACAGTAGGGCAGTGACATATGTACTGAGAAAATGCACTCCTGCTCTCTTGCCTAGCACTGGTGCACAAGCAGGCACACACCCCTTTGCACCATAGTGCAAAGGCATCTGTGTGATGTCTAACATAGGTATTGTACAGGTAGGGTAGACTCCCAAATCAAAATACTATGTCTAGACAAACTTTAAAACTTTTCTTACTTTTGAAATGTACTATACAGTGCAGTAGACATGATAATTTGGAAATGTTTGGAGAAATACAACAATTTTCCGATGAAGTGGGAGTAGGCACAATAGTGTTGAAATAAGTTGTACCATATTGGCGCACAAAATGGCGGCCGTCATATTGCCGAGGACGGCGGCGACTAAGGGCACCTCCGGGAGGTAGGATTGCCGCCTACGCGCTGCCGCCCGGTGGAGACTCCTGCTGATTCTAATGGGCCGGGGCGGCGGCCCTATTTTGAGACATTCCATCGGGCGCTTGCCTGACTCTGGCGACTGTCGGATAAAGATCAGTACCTTACCTGGTTCACTTTAACCTCACACCAGCTCCCTGTTCAGCCTGCGATCTCCCCCTTCATTTCCAGCCTGCTAATTGGCCTAGACCATGGTCCGGGGATATCGACATTGCCAGATTACCTCGAGGCCCTACAGAGCAACCTTGATCTGCCTCCGGGCCTGATCTGACCCTGACAACACAGATTCCACGATAGTGATCGCGCCCTGGGGGTCCGAGGCCTCCACACACCATGTTGCCAGCGGCCACCAACCCCTGAAGGTTGGACCCAGCCCACACCAATGACTCTTGAGGTTCTGCCTATGCACTCCGGCATGCCCAGAAGGGCCAAAGTCCATACCACCCCCCATCGGTCCTTGCTGGTCGTCCTCCTGTATGGCATTGCTGGCACCGACTAGCCACGATGCACTCCCCATGAGGCATTACTAAATTTGAGGCCGCAAATCCCTCGCAGAATTTGCACCTGGGGGTCCGACAGCCCTCACTTTGCCTTAATCCCCCCACTCAGTCACCTACCACTGGGAGCGCAGCAGCCTCATCCCAGACAGCTACTCAGGGGCCAGCCTGGTTCACACCCTATGCCGTCAAAGAAGACGATGAGCAAGCAGACGGGTAAAGTCTCCGATTTTTTTCATTCCTTCAGACAAACGCCCGACGCTGTGAGATGACGCAGGAGCCACTGCAATGGCGATCACAAAAGCGGACTTGGCGGCTATGTTTAAAAAATTCCAAAAAGGAACTTCGCAATGACTCTACTCTACTCTTCCAACTCTACTCTTCTCCACTTTCCTGCTTCTTACCTTTGCCCTCACCTGTCCTGGCCCTTTAGTCCCCCCGTTCTATCCGTGAATTTTTCCCTCGTCATTTGAGATCTAGCTATTTTGTCCGACGGCAGATGGAGCTGCCTGGTTTAGCTATAGGGGAGACAGGCCGGGGATTCACTCCCTGGACGTCACCTACCCAGTCGGTTTTTTGACAGACTTCCTTTCATCTCTCTTGTCGTCTCCGCTCACTTCCTCCCTCTTTCTATTTCTCTCCTTCTCTCCTCTCTCAATGTAGTGAGACTGCCCTATTCTGTCTGATGCCCAATGGAGCTACCTGGTTTAGCTACAGGGGAGATGGGCCTTGGATAACCTCCTTTGGTCGTCACCTACCCAGTTGGTCTTTAGACAGACTTCCTTTCATCTCTACTGTTTGTTCTCTTCCCCTGTCTTCACTTTCTCACCTCCCTTACCCCCCACTTCTTCCCCTCTACACTTCAATTATCTCGTCTTCTACACTCTTGCAATTGTTTGTCTAGCAACTGATGTAATTTGGAACTGATGTAATCTTGTAATTGTCATTTTTGTGGAACCTCATGTAAAGCACTCTGATACCTCCGGGTCTAGCCAGCGCTATATAAAACTCTTGAATAAATAAATAAATAAATACAAGACCCATGCATGTATATCATTTAGCCATGTATCAGCTAATGATAAGAGTCCTGTTCACAAAGGCATTTTGGAGTACTTCAAGCCGTATTCCTGTAGTGCTCTTTTATATGCTCTTACATGCCTTTATGTATTGCCCCAAAGCTTCTAAAAAGGGAACATTCTATGAACATTGCATAATATGGATAACACATATGTACCAGGTCTCAGCATTTTTCAATAGCCTGTAGACTGTGCTATTGAAGGCAGGGGTGCTGATAACCACGTCAGAGTAAACGTCATTCCATGTCATGTTTCTTTAATCCATCACCAGACACTCTCTTCTTCTTTATCTCACTTGTGCAGTGTGAGAAATTGGGTTACTGATTGAGGTAAGTGAAACCCTTCTCAAGCAGCATCCACACTTCTTCTCAAGGTGAAGTCCCAAGCAAACCCTAAATTAACCTGTGCTCAACCTGCAGAGATTTAGCACAGGGCATTCAGGCTTAATTCAGAGACAATGTGTGAAGTATTTGTGCAACACTTTAAACAGTTACACAGTGAAAACACAGCAAAAAAGGAGCCCAGAACAGAGTTAGAAAAATAGGGTAGATCTTAAACAAGACCAGAATGGCAAAAATTCAGTTTGTAGAAACAGAGATATTGATTTTTAAAGTTTTTAGGGAAAAAAGCGTGAAAAGGCATAAAGCACCAACTGTGGATATTTGGTCATGCTGGACCGGGACAAAGTCACAGGTCCAGGCCAAACGTGATGCAGTGCAGGCCGGCTACAGGGACCCAGTTAGACCCACTGAACAAAAGTACCTTAAATCCTGGTTTGCAGAGCATTGAATGGATCTGTGACAAAGAAGAATCTTGCAGCCGGGGCAATGCATTGGTTCCAAAATGCGGTGAGGCTGCCTTGCAAGGGACTGTAGCATCGGCATCAAAGATCCCTTTGACTGGGCTTGCAATGTGAAGTCTGGCATTGAGGATGCAGACCAATATGTTGGTTCTGAAGAGCTAGGAAACTTCGATGCAGAGCCCGTCAAGGCTGCCATCAATGAGGGATGCGAGGGCTTGCGCTGAGGATGCACCACACAGCTGGTTCTGAAGACACTCCAGGCTGCGGTGGCAAGGCTGGTCTTTGCCACTGTTAGAACTGGGATTTCTGGTTGGCTAAGGCTTGCGCCAAAGCCAGGCAGAAACCACCACTCTACTCAGGGCAAGGGAGTTACATGCCAAAGATAACCCCTGCTCACCCCCTTGGTAGCTTGGCACGAGCAGTCAGGCTTATCCTGGAGGCAATGTGTAAAGCATTTGCGCACACACACAGCAACAACATCCCAGGCACACTACAAAAGGAACTCCACATAAGGTTATATAAAAATAGCCTTCGTATTCTCATAACACATTAGAACAGTAAACACATAACATACACTGCCAACTGGCACTGGGCAATATTTACAAGGGATTACGTACACCTGACAGGGCCACACGGACCACGTCAGAACTATCACAGAGTGAACTTGGTAAAAGTAAAATAGATCATAGAACTTACAACCAGTAAACACTAGTAATCACTGTACTCCACCTCAACCTGTAACATAAACTACATTATGCACAGTCACCTCAGGCGCGAATTACATTCTGCGCCAACCTCACCAGCATAAACATATTATGCAATCTCTCACAAGTCTAAGCACATTAGACTCGACCTCCTAAATATGACTGACATTCGAGGCGTACCTCACACAGTGAAACATAATCCCACTAGCATAACCACATGAAATGCAAAGCAACCTCATGATCTTAAAAGCCACATTTAGGGGCATAACACAGGGTGCGTAAAATATACTACACACATTACATTTCCTAGCACCCAAATCACATTAGGGCCTGGCTCCCTACACATCTACCAGTCCCCCCTGGCCAACTGGCCATCTAAGAATGGGGCTCAAATGCCCTATGTCCACAAAGTCAGGGGGCGCTGCCACCGCAGCAGAATCCATTTGCGCCACTGCGCAAACCTAAATGTTGCAGCTGGCACTAAGTGCTGTACAGCTGTGTCAGGGGCAAAGGAGTGTCACTCACTCCTACTCAGACATGCCCCCAAAGAATTGCGCCTAACCGGTGCAGCTGCCCACTACTTGCTGGGCAGCTGTAAATCCACTGGGGCCTGTGCCGCTCCTGTCCCTCTCAGGGACTCCTAAAACAAAACTGCACCTGTCATTGGAGCAGCCTAGGCTCTGAAATAATGGTGCATGAACTTTGGTAACACGGACCCCTGAGGACCCCAATGGGCCCTTTAAATAAACGCGTCCCCTCGGTGGAGCCACGTAGGCTCTAGAAATGAACATGCCCACAAGTGTTGTAAATAACAAGGGCCCTCGACTGGGACACCACGGGCCCCTCTGGCCCAGGAATCAACCATGCTCATTGTTGGAGCGGCCCACTGCCAGGTGGGGCCGCTCATGACTTGTCCACCAACACTGTGCCCTGACCTCGTCTCCCCCCAGCCACCTCTACTCACTGGCTGTGGGGACTCTGCAGGACACGGCATGCGCTGGGGAGCCCCCGCTCCTCGGAGACTCCCTCTTCCTCTATCCATTGCGGTGGGCAGCCCCTCCTTCACCCGAGCCCTCTCCTGGGATCCGGGGCTTCTTCGCTCATGGGAGCCCCTCTGACCAGCTGCAATACCTCTTGCCTCTCTTCTCCCGGTCCCATCAAGCGCGGTTTGGGCTCCCGGCTGGTGTCTCCCTCACTTCTCTTGGGCCGGTGGCGTGCGCGAGACTTTCCTTGAGAAACTGGAAGTCCCGCCCGCCGTCAGGCAAAACGTTGCCTGACTTCCTCCCGGCCGCGGCGGTGAGTTTTCTCTTGGGCATAGATGCGGGGTGGGCACCCGCTCTAGATTACAAATCAGCAAGGCAGGCAACATGCGGGGTGGGCACTGGTCATAATAAGAAAAACACAGGCACATCCATCACGCGGGGTGGGCACCCGTATAAAATAAAGATAAGCGGGTTGGCACCGGCGATTTAGGCAGCATCACGGAGTTATCCCTCGCCGGGGATTCCCTCTCCATGTCAGGCCGCGCTGTGCTGCTCAAAATCCACGCAGTCCCCCTTCCTTTAGGAAATTTGAAATACAGTGCTCCCAAGGTGCTTAGGCTATAACAAGCCTTGGCAAAGGTAAAAAAAAAAGGTCCCAGAAGTCTGCAAACAAGGAACCCAGGCAAAAGGTTCCAGGGCATAGCTGGGCCCAGGGAGGTAGCCCTCCTGGCAAGTCCTCCTAGGCCCCAGCAGCATCACGCCCTGCAGGAATCTGGATTCCAAAGCAGAACAACCAACATGGGGTCACAGCCCCTCCTTTTACACAGTATTTCCCTTTGTTAAAATGGTACAGGCAATAGGAGAACCAGATACAACTGGTTCAGGGGAGCTCCTGAGCACTTTGTTTTGTTCAGCCCCTCTCTCCCTTTCACTGGACAGGCTAGGGACATCAGATGCACCACAGGGGGTGGAGCAAGCATTGTGGAGGGAAGGCACAGCCCTATTCAGGTCCCAGGTGCACTCCTCCGTCCCATCTACATGCAGATCTCCCTATTCACCACCGGGCAGACTCACCCTTGCTCCTGGAGCTAAGCAGCCAGACCCTGTCACTCACAAGCCAGAGAGGCAATTCACATCATACTGCACACAGAAATGCCAACTTCTAAAAGTGGCAATTCTCCACTAGCCACAATCAATCTGCACACACCATTGCACAGCATTTATCCTCACGAGCTCGCACATACCAAACTCGCCCCTGCACTCCCCACATATCAGGAACTACCATGGACACACATATCCCCATGCAGTCCTATGGGAGGGCAGGCCAGTCTTTCCACACATACATAGAGAGCGCACGCACTTTACACTGGACCACAGTGAAAAAGTGCACAGAGGCCTAAAATCACCAACACCAGGTTACAGAAACAGGCTAGGAGAATGCAAAAAAAGTTTTGGGGTGAACCTGCCAAAAGGGCCAAGTCCAGCAGCTACGCAGTAGGAGGTGGGTCAGTTTTGCTCAGGGTTGTGCTGCACAGCAGAGGCGATGCCTCGGTTCCACTGGATCCCCAGAGTCTGGAAAATACATGAAGCTCACTTCCAAGGGTCCAGAACAGGGATGGCACCACTTGGCAGTGTGGTCTCACAAATGGCTGAGTCCAGGGGAAGGTGCAAGGTTGTTGGAAGCCTATTATGTCCCTGAGACGGGTATGCAACTAGCCTTTGGAGTCACTGTGCATTCAAGAGATGCAGTTCCAGTCCGTCCAACCCAGTCAAAAGGGCAGCAGGCAGAAAGTCAGCTCAGCAATGCAGGTGTCCAGGAGAGTGGCAGTCCCTCAGCAATACAAAAGTCCTTCTTCGTGGCAGAGTACCCACAGGTCCAGAAGGGTACTGAAGAATTAGTGTATGAGGCTCTTCATTTATACCTTGGTTCCCTGGTTATGGCAGGTGAGAGATGCTTCCAGACAGTGTCTGTGAAGTGCATGGAATTCCCTAACCTCCTGCCCTGTGTCTGAGCTGGCTGAGATGAGAATGCAGGGTTGTTAGGCCCTTTGAGGGTAGGCAGGACAAAGCCAATTCGAGTGTAAGTGGGGCTTTTAGAACTGTACTTTAAAATTGAACTTCACCATACAATATGATTTTAAATGAGGATTCCAGAGACACCAAACATAAACTGATTATCTTTGCTCATTTGGAAATTACACCTCTAAAATATAACAAGGCAATTTCAATGTTTTTCAATGTTTTCCAATGGGAGAGATACGCCTTGCACTAGTAATAAACAAATGTAAAAGCTTTTCACTACAAGGACATGTAAAACTTAAAAGTACATGTCTTACTTTTTAAATACATTGCACCCTGCCCTGGGTTGTCCAGGGCCCACTGTTGGAGTGAAAAGGTTTCTTTTTCAAGGTCGATATGGAGATTCAAACTGCACATACAGGCTCTGCAATTGCAGGCCAGTGACATGTTTAAAGGGCTAAGTGAGTGGGTGGCACAATCAGTGCTGCAGGCCCTCTAGTAGAATTTATTTACAGGCCCTGGGTACATATAGTACCTTTTTCTTGGGACTTACAAGTATATAAAATATGCAAACTGGGTATAAACTAATAGTGCCATGTTCGGAGGAGAGAGCACATGCACTTTAGCACTGGATAGCAGTGGTAAAGTGCCCAGAGTCATGAGGTCAACAAAAACAAATTCAGCAAAAAGTGGAGGGTAAAGGGAACATGTTTGGGGGTGACCCTGTGGAGAGGGACAGGTCCAACATGCAGGTTATTTTCATCCCTGCTCCCCCTCATCACTGTTTATCTGTCTTTCTCGATCTCCTTCTTTCTCTCTTTTGTGGTTTTCTGTTTTCTCTGTCTTGCTATGAATTAAAGGGGCTGGTCTGCAAAAATTAGTGCGTGTGGTTCCTACCTGCAACCACTGGCTCATATAAAGCACTCTCTAGGAATATTCTCATACAGTTAGTAAAATACAGAGGACTATGCCCTCTTTGCATTTTTAATAAGTGAGAGTTGGATGTTTTGGTGCTCATTTACAAATGCACAAAGGAGTATACTAAAGAGTAGTCTTGTAGTACTACTTTCCATGCTCATAACACCTTTTGTGAGTAGGCACCTATGTCTATGTCATATATAAATATTGAAGTGTTCCCAGAAGTGTTCCATGGGCACATGGTGTGCATTTTCTGGACACAGCTGTTGCTAATATAGTTGCACTTAACAGATCAATTGCATGGTGACTTTCTTGTGAATGGAGATGCGGTGCTTCTTTTGAGAGAAAAGTGCATTGAGTGATGGACATTGCTATCAAGTTCAACCAATATTAGCAGGTGATTGCTCTACAGATCGAAGAAGGGAACACTAACAAATCTTTGCATTTTATTGTTGAAAAAGGACTGTGTGTGTATGTGTGCATGTGTGTGTTTGCGTTCCTTTTGTTTGTCTGTCTGTGTATGTCTGTTTATGTATGTTTGTTTATATAAACCTGCCTACTCTGTGCTCTAGCACTGAATGCCCATTCCTTCATCTGTTATTATGATTTCATTACTTTCGTAGTTGGGCATGGGGCGCATAATGTGGTAAGCACAGTCATAATGGAGGACTTTTTGGCATTAGCCATCACTTTTTTGTTGCACGTAAAATATAAACGTTATATACTTACATGTAGGGGATTTCAGCCAGACCTCTCCATCCATTGCAATGCTTTAGGTTATTCACCTTATAGTTTTGCCAACCACAACATGCAGCATGGGGCAATGGATCAGACTGCTTCAGCCATTGGTATTTTTCTCTGTAAGTGATGGCATTCAGTCAAAGCGCATGTTATCATCCACCAAGGAAGTACTTCCGTAATGGAAAGGGAGTAGTTGGTCATCTTATTAATTATTATAAAACATGTCATGACACAGCAGCTCCACAGACTTTACTTCAGGACCTTCGCTGCTGCGCTGCTTTCAGCCTCCATTTTCTGAAAGACCTCTCACTCATTCAAAGATTGCTGTACTCGCATGCATATGTATGGGCTGCTATTTGTGCGAATTGGCTTCTAACCCATTCTAAGATGGCCACTTGGTGTGCATGCCTGCACTTGCATGGGTAGCCATCTTTTTTATGTTTTTGTAAGTCTTTTTGAAAAACAGATAGGCGCTCAGTGTGCGCACATATGTGCAAATAGAGTGCCATTTCTTAAAGATGTACAAACAAATTACAGAAAGCAAACATTGGCCAAAACATTGGGCTGGCAGCCAAAGTCAGACATTTCAGTTTTACCAACTGCTTATTTCCACATGCTATTCTGCAGTGTGCAAAAAGGTTCAGTGATTGGCGACAGAACACCGGTCTTTTTCTAAGCTTATTTGGGGCATGGAATTATATGGGGCCAGGAAAAGGTTTTCACGATCATCGATCATGTGTCACTTAATTAAAAAGGCTATTTGTGCATCAGCGGCTGGTCTACTTACGCATATCCAAGCAAGCTCTCTGCTTATGATCAATGGGCCCGATTCACCAAACTAACTTAAGACAAAATCCTAAACTTACTACCATTTTGGTATTCACAGAAGACACTTACTCATTTTGGTATTCACAGAAGGCACTTACTCATTTTGGTAATCACAGAAGGCACTTACTCATTGATGAGTAAGTGCCTTCTGTGAGTACCAAAATGAGTAAGTGCACTTAGATGAGTAAATGCTAGTAAGTTTCGGATTTTGTCTTAAGTTAGTTCTGTGAATCGGGCCCATTGTTCTGATTTATGCAATTTGGGTGTCACTCAGTAACTTTGTGCCATGCTTGACAAGATCCTGTGGCGGCGTGACCTCTTATACTGGACCAGTGCAGTTACATCCTTAACCCCTTCGCTGCGGCGGCTATTCCGCCGCAGCGCTAAGGGGGAGGCGGGGTCGCGCGGCAGTCCCGTGCTCGTGACGGAACCGCTCTGTCACGGCCCTCGGGTGAGCTGTGCTTGTGACGGAACGGTTCCGTCACGGACCCGCCCGCCCATTAGAACGTCAGCGCAGGCGCGGAATTCGCGCCGCGCAGGTGCAGCGAGCGGGCCGTGACGGAACCGTTCCGTCACCAGCACAGCCCACCCGAGGCTCGTGACGGAACGGTTCCGTCACGAGCATGGGAGGGGTTAATGTTCTTAACATTCTCACAGAAACAACTTGAGTGTAATCATTGTTGTCGGTCCAATGGATTATCAAGTCTCCTCTTGCTTTGTCTTACTTGCTATAGTAAAAACAGCATCATCATTTATGGGCTAGCTCAAGACAGCAATTGCTGTCGCTATGCAATGAGTTGCATCCTCCGTGGACTGAAATCCAGCTGTACAGGGGTGGGAAACCCTTTAGAAGACTACCTGCCCTTTAGGGGGCCATCATTAAGCCCAAGGCCATTGAGTGAATTTCACTGACCTCTTAATTAGTTAATCTAAATAGTGATTGCTGAAATGGAAGCAAACTCTGCAGGTTTTCATTAATAGCTGTTTGCTAACACCCTGGAACCATACTATTTTAGAAGGTCTTACAACAGGACTTACATTATTTTTATTTGTCAAAGATCATGCAATATGAGGGCATGTCCAAGATGGAAGACGGGATGGGAGCCTGATTCTTAGCTCTAACCCGTCGCCAAATGTATTTGCCTGACGGCCATCTCCTGTATATGTTTGGCACCCAGGGATTGTTTTCCCGGTGTGGGGGAGGCTACACTGCTCCCATTATGACCCTGGAAGGGGGGGATTTCTGTGTGCAATGGAGACGTCTGGTGATGTGCTCTGGAGGTCTGCAGCTTTTTTCCGAGAGGGTAGCTCCACAGGATCCCATTTTATGCATTCAGCATCACTGCTAAAACATTTGGCAGCCGGACATCACTCCTGATTGGCCTGCCACTGGTACCGGCTGCTGGAGATCCATCACTGTGGACTGGGGAACTGTGGCTGGGGAGATACGAGGGCCCTCGCCCGCATCAACTGGCCCTGATTTGAATTGGGCTTTTGGTAGATGCCGATTGCCTACCGGGGCCCTTACAGCATTGCCAGGGAGTGCTGGGTGATCTAAGACCTCCGCTTTCGTCGAAGTGAGCACTGATGGAACCCTTCAGACTTGCCTCTCCCTGGATTGATGAGCCACGCACGTGCCTAACACATGAAGATCATACCACATTTTGAGGCCTACGTTTACCACCACTGGCCTCCTGAACTGTGATTAGGCCATATTTTTCATGCAGAGGTGAGCGCCACATGGGTGATACAGAGCCAATCCTTTCCAGTCTGTGGCCCTATTCATCGCAGAATGCATCCCGGTAGCAGAGGTGGCCTGAGGCACTAGCGACTATGAATGTGTACTGGGATGACCAGAGGATGATGGATCTGGGGTACTGTACCTCGGCTCTAGTGGTGCTGGCCGGCTGAGGTGAGCTATTACTGGAGACAAGTCAACCTTGCTGACTGTATTGTAAATTCTACTTTTAGCTAGGTATGTTTGGCTCTTCATTGGGCTGCCTCCACCCTATATACTATTGGATGGGATTTGGAAGTCGCGCTATGATGCAAACATTATAAACGCTACCATTGTGGTGTAGGTGTCAGGTGCGTCTCACTGCTTGCACGCTACCTCCTGAAGTCGGCACATTTTTTATGGATAAATCATGGTGAGAAACTGCCTCACCTGTGGGCTGACTGTTACTTCCCCAAACACACTGCTTCTCTGTGGACCTTTACGGTGATGTGGACATTTGCTCTACTTGGGGGAACCATTGTATTGTACTGATGCACTGCTGCCTCTACTATAATTTCTAGGCCTGTTCCTAACCACTGTTGCTGTGTGAGTACTGTGGTGTACTTTAACTGGGCTCCAATATGGTCATACCCATTCTACTACCACGTGGGTCTATCGACTGGTGTTGCAGCTCCATCATGTCCAATACAAAGACAGGTAGGGCGGTGAGGGAGCAAATGTATGCATGACTTTGTACACTGATTCTCAAGCACACAATTCCTCAGTAGAGTGACATTTACAAGACCACATGGATACATTTACTGAACTGTCGGTGGCTGGTAATACTCTGAAGTCCTCCTTGGAACCTAAATTGGATTCACTGATGACTGGTGTAGTTTTCTTAATGCAGATTATAAATAACTCAAATGCAGAATGAAAGACACTGGAACGGAGCTGGTAGCAGTTCATCCAACTGTGTCGGAACACCAGCAGCAGATTGAAATGTTGCAGAAGGAAGTGCCTCAACTGCAGGCACGAGCCAAAGATGTTGAGGGACACTCCCGACAGAACAATATCAGGGTGGTAGGCCTTCCAGAGGGCACAGAAGGCCCCAGCAGGGATCTCTTTCTGGAAATGTGGCTGGTGGAGCAAGTGTTGAATGAGAAAATCTCAGAATTCTTGTCTGTAGGAAGAGAGCATAGAGTGCCAGGTCGCCCTGCAAAGCTGGGTGCTCCCCTTTAGTATGTGGTGGAAAGGTTGTTCAATTTTCAAGACCGGGACAATATCCTACAGCTTGCTAGAACCAAACCTTGGCCCGTGGAGAATGCCATTGTCACAATTTAAACAGATTATACAGTGGAGGTACGGAAATAGTGTGACTCGTTTCAGGCAGTAAAACAATGATTATGCACCTTAGATATAAAAAAAAAATGCTCTGCTGTTCCGTGTGAGACTCAGGGTCATCTTGGAATCCTGAACATTGTTCTTCCAATCCCCAGAAGAGACGGATGCCTGGATGGAAATCTGAGGTGACTATCAGCAAACATTTGAATCATCCCAGGACGAGTCATGGAGGACCCAACATATCAGGAGGCAGTCCGCTAGACCTGTTTGTGGCAAACCGTTGAAAGTACAGGTGAAGGGAGGCAGAGTGAGTGCCCTAATGACAGCAAATCAGACATCCCTATCCATTCAGGAAGGCAAGACCACTGATGATGCCAATAGATCATTGTGTGATGTTATACAAGAGTTTAATTTGCCAGAGGAACTGCGGGGTGTTTCACTGCCTACCCCAAAGACTGCATATGTGTTGTAAAACACATGGGACAGCATTATACATGCAGTGCATTTTCTTCCACTGCACTGGGTGCACCTTTTAAAAGGTGTGCCCAGCTCAATGATGGAAAATGTGCCGTTTTATGATGAATGTGCAGCCCTCATGGCAGCTGCGTACTCATGCTGCCCTGTGGGCATCACATTAATGTGAAAAATGGAGTGGATGATTTGAAGTCGCTCCGGGTTTTCACAGTGCAGGCGGCAACCCACCTACACTTTTAAAGTGGAAGTCTTTGGACCCCCTTTCCTCCCTCCAGAGGGATTCGCTAAGGGGTTGCACTGACAGTACGCCTACTGAGAGATTCTTTGCCTCTGCGCCTGCGTCTGTAATGCGGCATGGGCACAGAGGCAAAGGCATTCCCTTATTTAATGAGGCATGCCCCCATGCAAATGACAGAGCACCCCCTGAAGATAGCACTAGCACTTTATGTACGCCAGTGCTATTGGTATTACAGAAGGGGCGGCACAAGCAAACGTGCCCCGTCTGTATTACCAAAGTGTATTGGGGGTGCGCAAAGCGGGTGCAAAAGCCTGTTGAGCCCCCGGGGCATTTTGTATAATACAGCCCATGATGTTGAAAGGCATACCTCCTATGCTTAAAACCTCTGGGAGGTTTAAGATGGGATTGAGATTTTTGAGCTTCAGGGGCATGGTGGGTGGAGGTTAGGGCCCTAGTTCTCATCTGTTTTCTAAGGAGTCCCATTTGATGTTTATAAAGGTTGACCATCTTTGATCTCCCTCACTAACAAATAGATTTGTATTGATTGCCCAATCATTGCAGGCAATGTCTGCCTGTGATCGAATGAGGGTGTGGCCTGGGATAGGGGAGTAATTGGGGACTGTGTATTGGAATGTTATAGTTCTCTTTCCTTGTTTGTTACATTTCTTTCATGGTCTAGCCCGCCTGCTGCACTGTCTCCCCCTTTCCACATGGTTAGTAGATAGTGTCTATTACACACATACCTATTACATGACTACACATGATTACCACATGCTCACCTGGAATGTGAGGGCTATGGACACGTACAAGAAAAGGTACATGATTTACATGTATTTTAGAAGATGTTACATCTACTTTTATGCTTGCAGGAGACACATTTAACTGCTGGTGAGCTCCCAAAATTGAACAAGCGAAAGCGTGGCCTTGTCCTGAGTGCCTCGTATTTGGCCTATGTCATGGTGGCCCTCGTGTGGGATGCACCAGCAGTCCAGTTTTTGCTGTATAATACCACAATAGACCCAAAGGTAGATATGTGATTATAGAGGGCACATTAGGAAGGGAACCACTTACACTGGTGCTGCTTTATCCCCCTACTGTAGGTCAACCTCTTTCCTTGACCTCACTACACCTAGCTCTCCTCCGTTCAGCACATTCACCCATGTTCTTGTGTGGGGACTTTAATTGTGTCCAAGAAATGGAAATTCACTCCCCCTCTCCTGCGTGCTCAGTCCCATAATATTTCTAAGCACCTGCAACAATGGTGCCAGAATATGCAAGGTCTAGACATATGGTGCACGCTATACCTGCCGAAACAGGACACTGGTGGCTAAATGCAATCAGGTGGAATATTTGGGACAGACGTTATATGATCACTTTCTGTTTTTAGTGTCCTTTAAGTGGGCGAGACCACGCCCGTCTATTCCTACCTGGAACCTGTGGCACATGTACTGGCTGATCATATTTTTTGTACCACCGCTGTGGAATACATTAATAGGTACTTTGCGGAAAATGAGGGTTCCGCCTCGGATGAGGCGGTGGAATGGGATGCATTAAAAGTGGTGATTAGGAGTGCGTGCATGAGGGGGTAGCGATCGGGAGTGGTGTTATTAGGCCGGGCTGTTCCATATAATTTGCTTTGCTGTTTTAATTGTTTCCTTTAGCTCCTTGTAATTCACCTGAATGTCAGTGACATTGTCTGTTATATGATATTGTAAATTCATATACTCATTTGCATATCAGAGTGGCTGTGAGTGCCTATTAGCATGGGCGTCCGCAGGGGGGGGCAAGTAGGGGCCCTTGCCCCCCCCCTGGAGCGCCTCTCCTTGCCCCCCCCCTGCGCAAGCCCATCTGTACAAATGCATCCAGGAGTGAGGCCTGATGCTGGGGCTTTTAAGCATTGCAGGGAACAGAGCTGTCCCCCTGCGAGAGGCCTCTGCTCCCTGATGGGGCGCCTCGCACTCCTCTGAGCACAAGAGCAGCCCCTCCCGCCCATTATCATTCTGCGTGGGGCTGATTGCCCCATACAGAATGACAATGGGTCAGCCTGGGCTGGCACAGCATGTGGTGGCCTCCTCCAGCCTCAGTCCAGGGCAGGGCATTCTGTCACATGAACGTGCAAAAACGCCCTGCTGCTGCTACCTGACAATCCAGTTAACCAAAGGAAGGCGGTGAAAGAAGTTGAAAGAAAAGGATTATATTTTAGTACAGCAACCATGATTGCTGCTTTTTTATTTTATTCAACTAACAACTATTGACAAAGCCAATAGTTCTGGCTTGTTGTAGGTGTAACGTTACTTGTATTATATATCTGGATGCAATGACAGAAGCAACAAAAATACCAGTCGGGCGACACATTATATTAAGCACAGAATTTTAGCTTATGTGTTTTAAGGCACGCATTTTGTTACATCAAACACCCTTTTGAAGAGACCCCCTAGTTTTCTCATCCCACTTAAAGCTCTGGAAACAACACCATGTCACAGTCGCCCCACGTCAAGGCCCTGCGCATCATGCATGACTCATGCCTTCCACTTTTTCAGATTGCCTATGTGCAGGGGCATAGTGAACCCTGCTCCACCCCACCCCTTACTTTAGGAACTACAGCGAGGGTGGAGTCCTTGATGGGTCTCATAATTAATGTGAAAAGGTGAGTGAGTAAGTAAGTTAAGGGATGAGTGGATGGATTGATGGCTGGATAGATGAGTGAAATGATGGATGGATTGATGAATTGATAAGTGCTAGGGTGGATTAATGAATTGATAAGTTAAAGGGTGAATGGATGGACGGATGAGTGAAAGGGTAGATCTAAGGCTGGATGAGTGAGTGAAAGGGCGGGTAGATGGACAAAAGGATGGATAGATGGGTGAAGGAGTGAAAGGGTGGATGGATGAGAGAAAGGATAGATGAATGATAGGTTCAATGGATGGATTCTTGAGTGGATGAGTAGATGGACGGGTGGGTGGATGGAAGGATGGATGGCTAAGTGAAAGGGTAATTGAAAGAGGAAGGGGGATGTGTAAATAGATGAGTGAACAGGTGAATGGCTGGAAGGATGAGTTAATGTGTGGAAGAGTGGATGGATGAGTGTACAGATGGATGGAAGGAAACGTGATGGATAGATTTGTAAATGGATGAATATGGACATGGATCGGCACACAGATGGAAGGACAGAATGAAACGTGAAAGACTGAATGACGGATGAAAGTATGCTTACACATTGTAAGTCCCATTGTCTTAAGCAACATTTCCTATATATTGACTTTCTCATTTATATGAGTGATTGTCTGTATATAATATGAATGTGTTGTAACGCACTCCAAAACTCTGCCCCACATATTTGGGATGAGTAGCACTATACAAGAAATTAAATACACATGAGAGAGGGTATATTTGAAGATGAGGGGCGCCATTGGAGGGTGGTATCAAGGCCAGACTGGCCAGAACGGGCATCAGGCGTTTTCTCTGGGAGCTGGAAAGGTGGGGGCGATTTTGTTACCATAAAAAGACCTGCACATTTGCTTAAAGCTGCGCGTATACTGACAAACCATGAAGTGCACAATTGTCTCAACCTAATATAAACTTATTTTCACTTGTACTTTAGTGGTTGTCTATTTACTTACTTATATACTATTGCGCAACCTTCTCTGATGTGTCTTTAAACCTTACCTTTTGTCCTGAATTTTGACCTCCTGTCTTGAATTTTTGTCCTGAATTTGGACCCTTTGTCCTGAATTTTTACACTCACTCTCCAGAATTTGCACCCATGCCAGTTGGTCACTCTAGGCATCACAGCGACTACTCCAGGTGCCGGTGGTTGGGGGGCAGTGATCCTTGGCATTCAGATGGAGGAGGCTACCAATGACAGAGGCGACAAGTGCAGGCGCCCTGCAACCCACTCATCACCACCACATGAAGGAAGAAAATAACCCGATCAGCTCGTCGACACAACTTCCTGAAAAAAACTTTCAGACACCATGGAAAGGCAGTAGCATTTGCTGTCTGCGAGTATGTCAAATTAGATTTGGACAATAAACCTATTTGTAAAGGAAACTGCATTAAATATCTGCCCCATCACGGTCACCACTCAGTGTCTTCAATCCCTTGTTCACCCCTCTTTTAAACCTCACGTCAACTCCTCTCCCTCAAATTTCGGGAGGGGGGGCTAATTCATCCAGCCAAATCCATGTGCAGAGTGGAGATGCAGGGGCTCTAAGTAGGGTGAAAACACAACAAAGCCTCATTACCAAGTAAATGGTCTTTTAAAGACCTGGGTGAAGTACTCGGGTGCGGCTGTGTGTGTGTGGTGTGCCGGGAAGCTGTCTCGCCGGGCACACACATTCTTATAATATTCACACCCCTCAGAATGACAAATCACCACTTCTTGCTGCCTGGTCATGGCGTGGGAGTGGGAAGATGTGCACAGCAAGGGGAAAGGGATGGTGACACTTTTCTTTTGTATAGGAATTTCTGCTGGCATCATAGCCCAGGGTTTGCTGTATGTGCACTTGCATAGGTGTGTATCCATACAAGTGCACACACAGCAAACCATGGGCTATGACGCCAGCAGGAATGACTTTACAAAGGAAAAGCGTCACCTGCACTGCCATCCCTTTCCCCCTGCTGTCTGTGCACTTGTATGGAATACACATCCATGGCGCTGCTCACCAGATGAATGGTGAACAGGGCCATGGATCTGTCTCTTTTTGCATCCAAGGGCACAGACGAAGAAGCAGAGGAGGCCCAGGCAAGGAGAATCCAGGAAACATTTGACCCACACCTATCTAGAAAGTGAGATCTTCGGGAGGGGCTGGATGCCAGGACGCAGTGCTGCTGATCAGCCAGACTCCACAGTATAGTATCAGAGGAGCAGGCAGCAGTTTTTAAGTAAGTTCCAGTAAATTTAATGCATTCTGCAGCATCACCGTCATTACCTCCTCATTAGTTTTCCTCGCCACATGACTTACATAGTGAGCTTCAGCTCCACACCAGAACCCTCCAAAGCAAAAAGTTAGCCTCCCATGCCTCCCATCCCTTCCCAAGATGGCCGACCCATTACCACCTGACCTCTATAAGAGGCGGGCCGGCCCAACCCATCAGCCTGTTTTTTTTGTTCTGCGCGTCATTGCTCTCCAGATGCGTCTTCAGGTAAGTGGCTCCTGCTGTAGCAGGAGCATGGGTCCTTGGCTGGCGGTCCTGCGCTAGCGGACTCTGGGGCTTTTGGACCTCGCCCCTTCCTTCCCCCGGGTCTCTTTTGGGCCCGGTTAGGCTCTGCTTTAGCGATCCAGGGGTCTGTGGGGGGCCGGCAGGGTCTGGGGCTCTGCTGTTTATGCGCCCTTCTGTCCCTCGCCTCGCACTAACAATCGGTATGTGCGTTTGTTTTCTGGGCGGTGCACCCGGGCTGTCTTTGTCTCGCTTCGCTGTCAGTGGTGATGGGGACCTACCGGGGGCTAGATTGGTTCTACTACCCTGCTCTGGCCCCTGGAGCGTGCAGCGTGATGCCGTTTTTATCGGGCTCCCTGCGCTGCTGCGGGGTTGGTCTGCATCAAAGGGCGGGCGGTTTTCTGCGGCCTCGACCCCGTGTGCACTCTGGCCTTTGTGTTCGGCCCCGTGGGGCGGGCACATACTTATCGCGGCCGAGTTTACTACCTGGTCGGCTCTGTTCTTTTTTTCTTTGTAACAGGCCCTCACCCCCCCCCCGCTTGGTCCCGCTTTCGCGGGCTTACCTTGGACCGTCCTCGGCGATGCGTGGGATTTCCACACTATGGGGGTTGGCTGCCCCCGGTCTTTCCTGCGTATGTTTGGTGACGGGGTCAGGGGCGCAGCCGGGTGCCGTTTATTTTTTCATTCCCGCCGGGCCTCTGTGCGGGTCCGGGCTGTTTTTGCTGTGGGCCTCCTTGTTTGGGCTCCTCGCCTCGGTCCGGGGGGCGGGACCGGGCGCCTCCGGCTTCACTTCGGTGGTTCATCTGGCCCTGGGGTGCCCGACGGTTTGATTTCTGATCCCGGTTTCCTCCCAGTCTTTTGGTCTGGTTTCTGCGCTCCTCTTCCGGTGGTTCTGTTCGGGTTTCCCTCTCCCTTGGTTTAATCCTGGTGCCCGAGCGCATGTTCAGGCATGTTTCTACATGTATTCTGTTGGTGGGCTATTGTGTCCACTGTGGGTTCCTGTAGTTCGGCCTCTTGGTCGCGGGTTCGAGTCCCGGGGTGTCACAGGCTCTCTGTCGAAAGGGGTTGGAATCCTGTCAAAGTATCCTGTGTGTTACATTTTCGTGCTTGCTTTCATTGGACGTGTCTGCAGGTCGGTCGCTCTGTTTTAGGTAGTGCCTAGTGACCCTTGAGTAATGTGTGCTTTCCTGTAACACATTTTTTGTTTGTCCCTATGGGGTGACGTTTGGCTTCTGCGTTTGGGGCCGTTATGGCCCGGGCGGTATGTGGCCGCTCTGTGGCAGGTTGCGGTCTTGCAGTCTTGCTCTCTGGGTTAGGTGTCTTTGCCTGGTGTTCCGTGGTATTTGTGTGCTCACTTTTTGTTTAGCTTTGCCCGCACGCGGGCGCCCTGAGCATTCCTGTCGCGGTGGTTTCTGTGTCCTTTTCCGACTGCTGCTTCCACGGGTTGAGGGGTCTATTCCTGCCAATTCTTTCTGAATGTCCTGAGGTGATGGGTGTTCGTAATGTGCATTTGTTGTATTTTCTCAGTGTGGCTCAATGGTTTGAGCGGCAGTCACTGGTGCTGGGGTCTTGCCCGGGACCTGGGTTCGATTCCCCGCCTCGGCGGGTCTTGGGCTTATTATTCCAGGGTCCTGATATTTTCAGGGGTTCGATCCCGGTGGGTCCGCTCAGCCTTTCTTCCTTTGGGGTCAGTGCGCTTTTGTTCCATTTAATTGGTTTGCGTTGTACGTCTGTTGTTTCAGCGGCCATGTTGCCTCGTTGCTGGGGTGTTTGTGTGCTTTTCGGTGGTTGGACCTGTTTGGTGCCTGGATGGTGACTGCCTGGGTGTGCCTGGTGCTGTTCGCTTCCATGGTGCTGTGGCTCAGTGGGGTGCCTTGGGCCTCTGTTGACTTAGTCCGCCTGGGCCGTGGGTTTTACTCCCTGCGTGTTCACTCTGCCCTTCTTCCGTCCTGGGTTGGTAGGGTCCCCTTGTGTGGAGTCGCATCTTTCATCTGTTGTTCTGTGCCTGGATGCCCGTGGTGGTGCACGTGCGCTTTACGCTTCCTCGTCTGGCCCAATTTTTTTTTTGGGTTCGTGTTTTCTGGGGTTGTTCCTGCTCCGGTGTTTGCGCTGTTTGTGTGTTGGCGCTTGTAGCGTTAGGTTGCGGGGCCTTGGCTTCTTGTTGCTGTTTTGTCCCTGGCTCCTTCCTCCCCTTTGGGTTTTTGGGCCTCCGGGACTCCTGTTCCTGCCGTTGTGCTGTCCTGTTAGGTTCCCTGGTGGGGGGCTCCAGGGGCTGTGGGCTGGCACGTGTCTGGTGCTGGCTGCGGTTGGCACCTGTTCGCCCGTCTCTGGGCTACTTCGGTGGTACTCCTAGTGTGTTTTTTTCTGGCGTCTTCTGCTCCTGGCTGGTTCACTGTCTGGTCGGGCGACTCCTGCACCCCTGTTCAGTTGGTTTTCTGCTGTCCCATGCTTCTCGCCTCCTGGGGTCTGAGTTTGTTGTGTTCGCCTCCCCTCTCATCCTGGGTGGCTCAGTTCCTTTGCTCCTGCCCTCTGCCTGCCTGCTCCGATGGTCGGTTCTTGGGCTCCCCGGCTCCTGTCCATGGGGCTGTGGTTCTTCAGTTGCTCTGCTGTGTGAGGTATGGCTCAATGTTTGGAGCGGCAGACCCTATTTGAGGTGTCTAGCCCGGGACCAGGGTTCAATTCCCCGCCTCGGCGGGTCTTGGGCTCGAGTTCCCACGGGCCTGATGATTCTCGCCTCGGTGCCTGTTCTTCTGAATGGTACACGGATTCGGCGCCCCTCTCTGGTGGGGTGTGCGTTCTTCCCTGTTTTGTTGCGGGGTGGTTTTTTTGACGGTCTTGCTGGACCTTCTGTGTCGGGCTGCCTTGGAGGGGCCTTCCTCGGGTCGTGTTTTGTTCTGGCCCTTCCTTCGTTCTTTTTGCCCCCGGCCCTTCCCGCTCTGTCTCCTGGTACGGCTGAGTTTCTCCTTCCCGTATGTTGGTGTTGCCTTCCTGGGGGCATGCTTGGGTTCCCGGTCTGTGCTGGGTCGGTAGGCGTTTTTCACATCTGGCTTCTATTTGCCGGTCCTTGGCTTCTCTGGGGTTTTCCCCTGCCTTGCTGGGACTTGTTGGTTGCCTTTCTGGTAGGTTTGTCCCCTGCCTCGTGCTCCGGGGTGTGTGCGGGGTTCGCCCCTGTTGACTTTTGGCGCTTTGGTGCTGTCCTTGCCTGGGTCGTTTTATGGCTCCGGCCTTTCTGGCCCTTTACGCTCTTGTTCTCGTCGGGTCGGGCCGGTTTGGTGCCTGGTTCGGGAGACTCCTGGGTCCGTCTTCTCCTGTCTGCTTCCTTTGGGTCTCAGGTTTTGGCTCTTCGGCCTTCTCGTCCGGGCTCCCGGCTTTGCGCTTCCTGGGGTCCCTTTTTTGTCTCCTGGTTTTCTGGGCTTGTTGGCCTGGCCTGGATTATTTTTGTCCGGTTGGCGGTGCTCCCCTGTGTGCGTCTCCATCTGCTTCGGCGGTGGTTGGCTTGGACCCTGCTGCTCTTGGTCCTTGTTTTGCCTCTTGGGGCGCGGATTTTGTGTCCTGCCCCTGCCTTCTCTTTCCCTTGCTGGTTTTTGTATCTGGTTTGGGGTCCCGGGTCCTGTTGGCTCTGGTGGCTCCCTGGGTATCTTGTCATGGCTCGGACTCGTCTTCGCCCTGCCCTTCTGTTCTTTACGCCTTTGGTGTGTTGCTGCCGCGCTCCTGTGCCAGTCGGTTCTTCTTGTCTCGCTGGGCTGGGCCTGGTTGTGTGCTGGCTGTCTGTTTGGCCACCTGGGTGCTCTCTTCGGCGGCTTGCTCCCTTCTTGTGTTTCTTCCTGGGCCGGTTTGCTTGGTCGCTGTGCGAGGTGTTTCCGTACCTGGCCGGTTGGCTATTTCTGCCTCTTCAGCCCGGTTGGTTCTCCTCCGGGTCTCTTCGGTGTTGTTTCCGGCTCCTGCCCGGGTTCGTTTTCCCTGGTGCCTGCCTGGGTCTCTCCTTGGAGTCGCGGTCCCTTCCGGGGGTCCTTTGTGTGACGGGGTTTGTCCCCCTTCTGCTTCTTTTCGGCGCCCTTTTCCATTTTTACGGCTCTTGCCTGTCTGTTGGATGGCTCTGGTGCCGCTTCCCAGTTTTTCTGGTTCGGCTCTCTCGCGGGTTGTGGTCGCCCTTGCGGTATTGCTGTGTTGGACGGTTGGGTCGCTGTGATGGGGATGACCTCTGTTCGTTCGGTTCTTCTCTTTGGACTTTTGCTCCCCTCTCGCTTTGTGCTGCCTGTTGGGCTGCCCTGGTGTGTTGGTCGGGCCTGCGCTTTTCTGTTCTGGCCCTGGTTGCTGTTGCCCTTTTGGCTCCGTGCGGTCCAGTTCTGTGCCTCTCTCTGCCTTCCTTCTGTTGGGGCGGTTTTCCTGGCAGCACTTGGTGTCTCTGGGGTTTGGTTTGTTTTTCGGCCTTTCCGGTGTCTTCGGTCCCGGGTTGGTTCTCCTACTCGTGGTTGCCTCTCTCTTGGGTGGTCCTTCCACTCGTCCTGGTCTGTTGGTTTCTTGTGAGTTTTCCATGCAGCCGCTTGGCTTTGGTATGTGCTCACTATGTAAGTCATGTGGCGAGGAAGACTAACGAGGAGGTAATGCCCTGGTTACTTACCGGTAATCTTCATTACTCCGAGTATAGTCTTCCTCGCCACATGACTTCCCATCCCTCCCTCCCTGTCTGGCTATCGGCTTCATGTTTGTGCTTGGTTGTTTCAGGCTGATGGGTTGGGCTGGCCCGCCTCTTATAGAGGTCAGGTGGTAATGGGTCGGCCATCTTGGGAAGGGATGGGAGGCATGGGAGGCTAACTTTTTGCTTTGGAGGGTTCTGGTGTGGAGCTGAAGCTCACTATGTAAGTCATGTGGCGAGGAAGACTATACTCGGAGTAATGAAGATTACCGGTAAGTAACCGGGGCATTACCTACTGGCTGCATATCTAGGATATGGTGCTTTAGACTTACATGCATGGAAACCTCAAGGAGGACAGTCCCCTCCGAATAAGCGAATGTAGTGTAAGCTTGTAGGGGTAGATTTACAAGCCCCTTGGGCCACTTTTGCGACACTTTTCCCATGTTAATAGTGACGCAAAAGTGACTCAGGGGCTTGTAAATCTGCCCCATCGCGTTCAGCTTTTGGCATTCCAGTGGGGTAATTTTAGGGTTTAGGGTGGGTATGGGTTTTGGGGTGGCAGGGATAATTTTAGGGTTCAAGATGGGTATGAGTTTTGTGGTGCCAGGGGTAATTTGAGGGTTCAGGGCGAGTATGGGGTTTGGGGTGCTAGGGGAAATGTTAGGGTTCAGGGTGGATATGGGTTTTGGGGTGCCAGGGGTAATGTTAGGGTTCAGGGCGGGTATGAGTTTTGGGGGGGGCATGGGTAATTTTAGGGTTCAGGGTGGGTATGGGTTTTGTGGTACCAGGGGGTAATTTTAGGGTGCAGGGTGGGTATGGGTTTTGGGTTGCAAGGGGGGACATTTTAGGGTTCAGGGCGGGTATGGGTTTTGGGGTACCAGGGGGACAATTTTAGGGGTCAGGGCGGGTATGGGTTATGGGTTTTGGGGTGCCAGGGGGCTAATTTCAGGGATTAGGGAATGTATGAGTTTTAAGGGGCCAGGGTGTAATATTAGGGTTCATATGTGTGCTCCAATTGTTGTCCAGTTTCAAATGCAGAATTCATTTTTTCTAAGCTTGGCCTGTGCATTACCCTATCCTGATTGTCTGCCATTTTAGCCCCGCCCCTATTGAATAACATTAGCCACGCCCCTTCATTTGCCAGGTTAGCGCCTCCCCCTGGAAACATTTCTGCGGATGCCCATGCCTATTAGTACTATTGTATTGCGTATTTTGCTGGATACCACTAATGACTGCTACCAAGTTATTTCGCCAGATGCCGATTTATGTGGTGAAAAAAAAATCAATTAACAATTACAAAAATGGTCATGCAAGGTTACCTAATTTTACCCCAGTGCGTTTGTAGTTTATATCACCTTACATCTCTAAAGCAGTGATTGATTTTCTTTTCATCATACCATTAAAAAAGAATAACTAATGCTCCATGTTTGGAATTTAGGGACATATTTATGGGCAATTCACGCAGTGCAACGCAGCATGTTATCTTGCTCCACTGCACGACAGGGAAAGGGCAGAAATGTGCAGTATTTAAGTCAATAAGGTACATACCTGCCTTTCCTCCTGTGTTGGCAACCTTTTGGCTGCCTAGCCCCAATGTAGGCACTCTTGCAAAATGGTGCAAGGATGCCTGCATTGTAAGGGGGATTCTTTTTGTGCAGGAAGGGGCACCTTCCTGCACAATAACAATCCCCTGAGACTTTACATAGAAAGAGGAAGTAACAAGGAGAAATAAAGATTTTTCTCCTTGTTACGCTTTACTTGGAGTGGAGTAGGTTTTTGGAGCAGTCCCAGGTCTACTACTGTTAAATCTGGCAATGTGTCCAAATCCATGAATCTTGCATGGGAACACCCATGCAGCAATCATGGAAATGCCTCATTGGTGCAGAGTAATATAACAAAGTGATTTGTGCTGCGTTAGATTACTTGAAATGTATGGACTTTGCAAGGTGACCTTAAGTGGCTTTATAAATCTTATTTTTAAGTTGTGTCGCTCCTGCATCGCATTGTGTTGCGCAGGAGAGATGCAAATGTGCTCATAAATGTGCACCACATGGCATGGCCATCATCAGAGTAATACTAGGCAGCAGTTTGGGCCTGATTTCACAGTGCAGAGGTCACAGAAATACTAGGGAATTACCATTTTGAACTGTATTCCTGCTCTTGTACCACAAAATTATACATTTTTTGCCCCATTTTTTGCCCAATGATGCTTGAATTTGTCTCAGATTTACCGGGCTCTTGTATGTTTTATATAGATTTCGGGCTTGTTTCTGCACAGAAATGAATGATAATGGCAAGGTGTCCACATTAAAAGTTCGCTGCTATCTCTGAGGTCCCCAGGCCAGTATCTTCTCGAGTTTGAAGGATTTTTGAGTTGAATACCCCCCACACTTTACTGATATTTGCCGAGCCCTTTGCCACAGGTTTCCTACAATTCCAGGGAAGTTAACACAAATATTTACCACCTGCCACTGCTTTAAGCAGGTGTGACATATCTGAGAGTGTCAGTGCAGGCATAGGCAATGTTTGTTGGGGTGTGGAGAAAGGCTGGGGATGCTTGGGAGACCGAGAAAAGCATTGTCTGCTCCCCTTGCCTCCCTCGCACCACCCTCTACCCCCCCCCACCATGGAGATAAAGGGGCCAGGCACTGACCAGGTTGATCCTTGGGTCTTAGCTTATGTGCCTCTGCACCTATGGTTTTACAGGATGCAGATCTACATTCGGTAAAACTGTGCGTTGTGTTTTTAGGCACAGGCCGCCGCGCTCAGGTCAAAAATATTGGGCACACTTCTGTGTGAAATGTCACACTATTAGTCAGGCCACCTGGTTCTCAAGTGCCTATTCCCCCATCTGATCACATCATACATACATTTCTTTAAGGGATGTGTCCTGACCTCCCTTGGACAAGGGCATGTTAGCATTCCTGGGTTTTCAGGGATGGGAAAGTGAAAATCTCGGTGGGGAAGTTGACAGCAGCAAAGCCAACAATTGTGTTGGCTCACAATGTCAGGGGTGGGGCAGCAACCCTCTTAAAAATCTGGTCTGAAGCCTTGCCTGTTCTTTCTATTTTACGTTGCCAGGCAACAGAAGGACCCCAGTTTTGCAAGAAGCATCCGTATATTATCAGGCAAGGAGAGGTGGATTGGAGGAGCGAGAGCAGACAGAAAAGACTCGCATAGCAGGGCGGTGCTTAGCAAAGCGCACTTCCTTTGGCTTTGAAGGGCTGCATTAGGCTGCAAGGTCCAGGTACGGGGCCCCCTTCCCTTGGCCCTGCAGCCATTATCCAGTGCTGTGAGTTGCAGGGCAGGGGACCCTCTATCCTTGGCTACAGTGATACACTATCGCTGATGGGATGAAACTCCCTCCCTTGGGCCTCATAGCACACAGAGTAGTTTAATGGAAGTGGGAAACTAGGTGCAAGTCCTGGCATGGGCTATGAATCCTATGATTCTGGGCAAAGCATTAAATCTCCCTATAACTAAAAAAAGTGACCTTTTGTAATGTTATTGGTACTTGTGTTAAGTGTTCCAAAGTCCTTAGGCTGTGTTTGTGCTATAGAAAACGGCAAAAAAATGAATGACAATGCCATATCAAGGTCACCTCATGTCGTGGCACTATGCATCATGCATGACTTATGAACCCCTTGTTAAATAGATGTTTGGAAGGGTGGGTGGATGAGCGAAATGATGGGTGGATGAGCGAAATGATGGAAGGCTGAGTGAAAAGGTGGTTAGATGGATGAGTGAAAGGCTGGATGGATGGATGGAATGAAATGATGGATGAGTGACATGAATGGATGGGTGAAAGGGTGAATGAATGGATGGATGAGTAAAAGGGTGCATATAAGGATGGCTGAGAGAAAGAATGGTACAATGCGTGAAAGGGAGGGCTCGTCGGAGAAAGAATGGATGTGAAAGAGTGGATGGATGGATGATGAGAGGAGGGATGGATGTATGAGTGAAGGTAAGGATGGATGATTGCAAAGGTAAGTGGATGGATGAAAAGGTGGAAGGTCAGATGGACGGAGTGAAAGGGTCAATGGCTGGATGAGTGAAAGGATGGATAAATGAGTGAAAGGATGGATGGATAGGTGAAAAGATGGACGCAAGGGGGGATGAGTAAGAAAATAGATAGATGAGTGAAAGGGACAGTGGAGGGATGGAATAAAGGATAGAGAAGTGAAAGGATGAACAGATGAGTACATGGATGGATGGGTGACAAGGTGAAAGGATAGGTCGATAGGTGCAAGGGTATATGTATGGTTAAGGACAGGATGGAGCGAAGGTGTGAATGGATGGCTGAGTGATAGGATGGATAGTTGGTTCAAAGGATGGATGGATGGATGGCTGGAAGAATAAGGCAAAGGGTGGATGGAGGGCTCGATAGGTGAAATGCTGGATAAGTGGATGGATAGATTTGGCAATGGATGGATAGGTTTGCAAATGGATGGGCACAAGGATGTATGGACAGAATGGTGAAAGACTGAATGATGGATGAAAGAATGAATGGATGGGAGCGTGTAAAAGATGAAATGGTGGATATCAGTGAGTGGATGGAAGAGTGAAAGGATGAATGGATAGATGCTTGGATGGAAGTGACAAGAGAGCTCTTCTGGGGAGGGTCGCAATCACTTGCTTCGCTTGCTGGTTGCCATTAGAGCTTTGGTTGAAAGTGGAGGTGTGAGGATGTTGGGTTCTTGTGGGAATAACACTGGGACTTTTGGGGGGGGTTATTTATGTATTTATTAGGAGATCACATAAAGCCATACAGCCATTGAGAGGCACAGGCAGTAATTGTCACTGTGAACAAGTAAGATGCAGAATACTTGTGCTGCCTCATACCATTCCAAGTGAGAGCACGTTTCATCATGAACACTAATTCCACTGACATCACCACAGAAAGAAAGAAAGAAAGAAAGAAAGAAAAAATTGCACTTGTATAGCGCTAAACTACCCGGAGGCCTCGCAGCGCTTGTGACTGAATACTCAACGCGAGCTCGGGCAGTTCAGCAGATTTTACTATACAGGTGCGTTTTCAGAGCTTTCCTGAAGGACATGTGGTTAGTGTTACCTCGGAGAGATAGAGGGAGGGTGTTCCAGAGCTTGCCCGCGGTATGGGAAAAGGAGCGGCCGCCCCAGCGGGCTTTCCTGACTCTGGTGAGGGTGGCCAGCTGGAGAGTGCAAGAACGGAGGGAGCGGGACGGGACGTAGGGTGTAGCCAGAGGATGAAGAATTGCGGGACCTGTACGATGAAAGACTTTGTGTAAGATACACATCGCCTTAAATTGTACTCTTGCTCCTACAGGGAGCCAGTGGAGCTCCTTTAGGGCATTCCTCGCTGACTGCCAGCGGGGGAGGTTATAGAGTAGACGGGCCGCACTGTTTTGTGTCACTTGGAGTTTCTGAGTGACGGAAATCGGAGCTCCTATATAAAGAGCATTCCCATAGTCCAGGCGGGAGAGTATGAGGGCCTGGACCAGAACCCTTCTTGCCTGGAATGGGAGCAGAGGGAGCACCTTCCGCAACATCCTCATAATCCCAAAGCAAGTGGCCGCGGTCTTAGTTGCTTGGACCGAGAAGTCCAAAGCTTTGTCGAGCCAGATCCCGAGGCTCTTTATTTGGGATTTGGGGACCGGAGGCGAGCCCAGACATGGAGGCCAGATGGATGCAAGGGCAGTGGTAGAAGGGTTGCCCAGAAGAATGATGTCTGTCTTCTCCCCATTAAGTTTCAGACAGGAGGATTGCATCCATCTAGCGACAGCCTCTAGACAGGGACCTAAGGTGTGGGACGATCCCTCAGAGTGGTCTAAGGAGACCACCAGTTGGGTATCGTCCGCGTAGGTGACAATACGCACACCGAAGGGATGGACTATCCTGTCTAGGGGTTCCATGTAGGCGTTAAAGAGGGTGGGGCTCAGGGAGGAACCCTGCGGGACTCCACACCTGAGTGGGTGTTTGGGAGACACTGTCTCGCCCTCAAAGACCTGGAAGGAGCGGTTAGCCAGGAAGGATGTCAGCCATTCCAGGGCCGCGCCCGACACGCCCATGTCCGCCAGTCGTTGTAGTAGCGTGACATGGTTAACCGGGTCGAACGCGGCGCTGAGATCAAGTAGGATAATGGCGGCTTTTCCTCCCCGGTCCAACACAGCTCTTGCCTCCTCCGTTACCGCTAAAAGGGCAGTTTCGGTCCCGTGTAGAGGGCGAAACCCTGTCTGAGAGGCACGCAGTAGGGTCATTTTATTTTCTGGCTACTCCCTTGCTTACGTGTGACTTTTCTATACTTGCCGTGTGTTTACGTGTGGAGTTTCTACATCATATATATGATATTTTTAGTGACACCCACCTGCTACTTGACTGGTACCCTAGCATTTGCAGCATATTTTGTTTTAAGTGTAAGGTTCTAAGGAGGGTGTTCTAGTGTCATGAACTGTGCTTGCGACGTACATTGTTTTTCAGAAATAGGCAAGGTGTCCAAAATAAACGGTGTAATAGTGCATCCTCAGTGCCTTCTTTAAGAAGGCTGCAGGAAAAGCACCTGTATGGCTTTTGTCATCCAGTGCAGCCCCATAAATAAAGTCTGACTCCTTATTTTAAGTCCCACTTGAGGACAAAACCATAATGAGTTCCCTATAGAGGGTCTGTCTTAGCAATTGCCCCCTCAGTTCACCACCAGAGCAAGAGCCCCTGAGTAACATCCTCACAGCAATGAAATGCAAGAACATTTTAAATAGCTCCAAGAGTATTTAATTTCAATTCTCTCGGCGATGAGTAAGGGGCCGCTTCCAGTTTCTAGCTAAGAAACTGAGCAGTTCCGCAGTAGTTTTAAATCAACAACTAATTGCTGATATTTGTTCTCTGTCCAGATGGTGCAAAGGACTAAGCTCTCATTGCACTGGGAGGAATAAACACCACTGGCATAGTGCTTCAATGAACAAACATATCATCCACTGCCATTAACCTCACAAGTGGCTTCACTAATGGTTCCAAAATAAGTGCATAATCAAACTTTCTTTTCCAGCCACTGTAAAAGGGGTTTTTCTGAAAACTGTAACTTTCACTTGCACAGATTCCTACCAGAGGAGGTCTTAAGTGCTTCCTTAAACTACAAGTAAGCAGTTCATCCTGCTAATATTTCCTTGCAATCTGGATCTTGCCTTTTCTTTTTTCCAATATTAAATACAGCAGTACAAGATAAAAATGAAAGGAATAGATCAAATGATGTCTAAGTTGGAAAAGTCTAAAATTCACACTTTAATCAGCCTTTTCAGTACAAGGGTGACTTTACCCCTTCTTTGATGCATCCTCACATGGAGGCATGACGCTTGTCTACTCTACAAGCTTTGCTTTTTCAATAGAACTCTGCTGCCCATTTGTAGTTCTGACCTTTGCTTTATAAAGCTTTCATATTAAAAGGTATAACTACTTTAACTCAACTTTGTTTCACTATACCCAGTTGCCTAATTGTTACCATAGTGAAGAAGCCATTCAATTATTTTCCGCATGCCCTTACATTTTTATTGTGCACTACTCTGGAAATATTCAGTTAACTTTGAGAAAGGACATCTATCTTTGTGAGACCTGTGCCTAGCCTTCAACGTGATTAATGCAATCTACATAACACAGCTTTAAAATAGGTAGACCGATTTAATTATGGCATTTATCTTTTCACCCATGTTACTGATATCAACACTGGATCACTTCAACGATGCCAAAAAGGATAATAATTCTGTGATGGCACTTTTTTGTGAAATCACTTCTTGTGATGTTACATGCAAATTAGAGGGAGGTCTCATGTCTTCCCTATGCCCGGGGTCCCAAAAATCCTAGGACTCGCACTGTTTGCAGGCATGACAGTTTGCATCCAGAAATACCAGAGAACGGTAGTTGCCAGGAAGGGTGTTCTCTCAGGCAGCTCTCAATTAAGGTCCACATTTCTTTCAATACACATACTTTACTGTAAAGATCATCTGGACCGAATTATGTAGCTAGACGCGTGGGTCGTGGTAAAGGAGAGCAGGCGGGAGGAGCCCATTAACGGTACACCACATCGCTACCAGATGTTGCAATAAACGCGAATGTGAAATCTATAGAAGAGAGTCGGGTCGGATGGCAGTAAGAATAGAGGAGTGCCCAAGATCGGTTCCACCACAAGGTTAACGAAGGACAAATAGAAACAGAATCTTGAAAACAAAGACATCTCAATTTGCGCCTCTAGCATACCGTGAAAAGAATAGGCCCCAAAACCCACACATTGGATAAGATGAGACTGAATTACTACAAGAAGAATCTGGCATATCATAAAGCGAAAAGAGGTGGCACCACAAAATCTCATTGTGAAAGACTAGTGGTGTCATGGCTGTAAACCTAAGTTAAGACTGCCATCAATGATATCTGAAGAAACGCTTATACGGATCTTCTGTTACTCAGTAAAAGATACCCTGCACACACGTGAGGAGGAAAGAGTAAAACCATTTCTAAGCTGGTCCTGAGGAAGGTGGTTTGAAGCCGCCGAAACGCGCGTAGACCTGGCGTTAAATAACATATACGATCTATGTTACCTCAAACTTAGAGATTGTTTTAGAGTTTGTAAGATTGTGGTATGGTATGAATGATATGTATGTGAGTTAGTGTGTGTAACAGGGGAATGGTTGTGGAACAAACCATTGGAGAAATTGTATAACACAGGGTTTTTCACCCTTCACTTTTATAATTGTTTAGAGTAACACCAATGTTAATGAATTAATACTAACTATGAAAAAGACTTAAAATAAGAAAAAAATTGTTTTAAATAATTTTGATAAAATTCATGAAAAAAGAAAAAAAGAAATAAAAAATAACCAATGAAAGAAAAAACATTGTCATTCCTGTACTGAATGCAAGGCTAATTGTCTAATTTGAGGAGCAATGCCACAAATGAAACTATGATCTGACCATGGGGGAATCTTGTTGATATTTTATGTTAAGTGTAGTCCTCTCTTTTCCCTGGTCGTAGAAGCAATTACAGAGGGGGTCCCAAATTCCATGTTACCGAATTATGTAGCTAGGCTGATCTCTGGTTGGGGCTTCCTTGCAGATAAGGAGTAGGAAGTAGCACTAGATACCAGCCAGACAAACCATTAACAAAGTGCTATACTTAGATTTATTGATCTAATAGCAAATCCAGCCATAAGCGCAAGATAAGACGTGAAAAAAGCCAGCCACTGTGCAGCCCTGAAAAGTAACATGCCTCAGACGTTACACTAAGCGATTTTAGTGTGGTGGTCCACATTACCACACTAAAATGCATTATTCAGGCATTTGTAGTGCCTTGACAAGGCCAATGTGCTGGAAGTCAGTGACAACGACTGTGAGAGCTGAATTTACAGCAGCGCGGAAAGTGCTCGGCAGACAGTGCTGTAGACGTGTGTTGGAAATGGGCCTTGTTGCAGGGTTATCCCCAAACGTTTTGCTTCTTCCTCCCTTGTTTTTCCAGACCTGTGGTTGTTGGCTATACAACTCTGGGCACTTGACCACTGCTGATCAGTGCTATAGTGCATATGCTCTCCCTGTAAATTCTTACTGTGATTGGTTATCCATGATTAGCATATTTGTTTTACCAGTAGGTCCCTAGCAAAGTGCACCAAGTTTGCCAGGGCTGGTGATTCAAATGCTACTAGTGGGCCTGCAGCACTGATTTGCCACCCACAGGAGTAGCCCTAAAATGATGTCTCAGGCCTGCCATTGCAGTGCCTGCACAGTCTGTGGACTGCCACTTTTTTCCTGGCCAGTGTACACACATACCAGGCGTAACTCTTCCCTTTTCTTACACATTGGACACCCCAATGGTAGGCCCAAGGTACCCCCCTGGGAAGGGTGCAGTGTATGTGAAAGGTAGGACATGTACTAGTGTGGGTAAAATGTCCTGATAGTGAAATACTGCCAATTTCGTTTTTCACTATTGAAAGGCTATCTTGCCCATATGCTAACATGGGGAATGCTGTGTAACATGTTTACCTGCATATATTCCCATAAAGGCAAGATAGACATATGGAATCTGGCATCCCTGAACTCAGAATTTAATAACACATCTTTTAGTGAAGATGGTTTTTAAAATCTAAGTTTGGAAATGGCACTTTTAGAAAGTGCGATACAAAAGGAGATGATGGACGGAGCATTTGAGCAAATCAAACACTCACCCCCAGTCAACTGATCTGGGTTTAATCCATCACCATTCTTTAGCTCACTCGGCCACCCCAGTTCAGACATGGCTATATGCAAATCAGTCTGACCCTGTGCCTCATGGGAACAGCCCAGCCCAAACTGCCAAGCCATGTCTTCCCTGGACCGGAAACAAGCATCCTGGGACCGGTTTCGGATTCATAATCCTCATCAGCCAGGCTATCTTGAATCCAGTGGCCAAGTGAGCAAGGGACTCACGTCTGAGCATACCCTGCCACACATAGGGCGAACAAAGCGATACAAAAGGGGATGATGGACGGAGCATTTGAGCAAATCAAACACTCACCCCCAGTCAACTGATCTGGAATTAATCCATCACCATTCTTTAGCTCACTCGGCCACCCCAGTTCAGACATGGCTATATGCAAATCAGTCTGACCCTGTGCCTCATGGGAACAGCCCAGCCCGAACTGCCAAACCATGTCTTCCCTGGACCGGAAACAAGCATCCTGGGACCGGTTTCGGATTCATAATCCTCATCAGCCAGGCTATCTTGAATCCAGTGGCCAAGTGAGCAAGGGACTCACGTCTGAGCATACCCTGCCACACTTAGGGCGAACAAAGCGATACAAAAGGGGATGATGGACGGAGCATTTGAGCAAATCAAACACTCAGCCCCAGTCAACTGATCTGGGTTTAATCCATCACCATTCTTTAGCTCACTCGGCCACCCCAGTTCAGACATGGCTATATGCAAATCAGTCTGACCCTGTGCCTCATGGGAACAGCCCAGCCCGAACTGCCAAGCCATGTCTTCCCTGGACCGGAAACAAGCATCCTGGGACTGGTTTCGGATTAATAATCCTCATCAGCCAGGCTATCTTGAATCCAGTGGCCAAGTGAGCAAGGGACTCACGTCTGAGCATACCCTGCCACACTTAGGGCGAACAAAGCGATACAAAAGGGGATGATGGACGGAGCATTTGAGCAAATCAAACACTCACCCCAAGTCAACTGATCTGGGTTTAATCCATCACCATTCTTTAGCTCACTCGGCCACCCCAGTTCAGACATGGCTATATGCAAATAAGTCTGACCCTGTGCCTCATGGGAACAGCCCAGCCCGAACTGCCAAGCCATGTCTTCCCTGGACCGGAAACAAGCATCCTGGGACCGGTTTTGGATTCATAATCCTCATCAACCAGGCTATCTTGAATCCAGTGGCCAAGTGAGCAAGGGACTCACGTCTGAGCATACCCTGCCACGAACAAAGCGATACAAAAGGGGATGATGGACGGAGCATTTGAGCAAATCAAACACTCACTTGGCAGTTCGGGCTGGACTGTTCCCATGAGGCACAGGGTCAGACTGATTTGCATATAGCCATGTCTGAAATGGGGTGGCTGAGTGGGCTAAAGAATGGTGATGGATTAAACCCAGATCAGTTGACTGGAGGTGAGTGTTTGATTTGCTCAAACGCTCCGTCCATCATCCCCTTTTGTATCGCTTTGTTCGCCCTAAGTGTGGCTGGGTATGCTCAGACGTGAGTCCCTTGCTCACTTGGCCACTGGATTCAAGATAGCCTGGCTGATGAGGATTATGAATCCGAAACCGGTCCCAGGATGCTTGTTTCCGGTCCATGGAAGACATGGCTTGGCAGTTCGGGCTGGACTGTTCCCATGAGGCACAGGGTCAGACTGATTTGCATATAGCCATGTTTGAAATGGGGTGGCTGAGTGGGCTAAAGAATGGTGATGGATTAAACCCAGATCAGTTGACTGGAGGTGAGTGTTGATTTGCTCAAACGCTCCGTCCATCATCCCCTTTTGTATCGCTTTGTTCGCCCTAAGTGTGGCAGGGTATGCTCAGACGTGAGTCTCTTGCTCACTTGGCCACTGGATTCAAGATAGCCTGGCTGATGAGGATTATGAATCCGAAACCGGTCCCAGGATGCTTGTTTCCGGTCCATGGAATACATGGCTTGGCAGTTCGGGCTGGACTGTTCCCATGAGGCACAGGGTCAGACTGATTAGCATATAGCCATGTCTGAAATGGGGTGGCTGAGTGGGCTAAAGAATGGTGATGGATTAAACCCAGATCAGTTGACTGGAGGTGAGTGTTTGATTTGCTCAAACGCTCCGTCCATCATCCCCTTTTGTATCGCTTTGTTCGCCCTAAGTGTGGCAGGGTATGCTCAGACGTGAGTCCCTTGCTCACTTGGCCACTGGATTCAAGATAGCCTGGCTGATGAGGATTATGAATCCGAAACCGGTCCCAGGATGCTTGTTTCCGGTCCATGGAAGACATGGCTTGGCAGTTCGGGCTGGACTGTTCCCATGAGGCACAGGGTCAGACTGATTTGCATATAGCCATGTTTGAAATGGGGTGGCTGAGTGGGCTAAAGAATGGTAATGGATTAAACCCAGATCAGTTGACTGGAGGTGAGTGTTGATTTGCTCAAACGCTCCGTCCATCATCCCCTTTTGTATCGCTTTGTTCGCCCTAAGTGTGGCAGGGTATGCTCAGACGTGAGTCCCTTGCTCACTTGGCCACTGGATTCAAGATAGCCTGGCTGATGAGGATTATGAATCCGAAACCGGTCCCAGGATGCTTGTTTCTGGTCCATGGAAGACATGGCTTGGCAGTTCGGGCTGGACTGTACCCATGAGGCACAGGGTCAGACTGATTTGCATTTAGCCATGTCTGAAATGGGGTGGCTGAGTGGGCTTAAGAATGGTGATGGATTAAACCCAGATCAGTTGACTGGAGGTGAGTGTTTGATTTGCTCAAACGCTCCGTCCATCATCCCCTTTTGTATCCCTTTTAGAAAGTGGCTATTTTCTTGTTCAGCCTTTCTGTGTGCCTCTGCCTGTTTGTGGATTGACTGTCTGGTTTGTGAGTGACAGGGACTTGGGGTGGCTCCAGGAGACTAGGTGAGTCATCACTAGGCTGAATAGACCCATCTGCATGTAGAGTGGTGGGGAGGAGTAGCACTTGGGTCTGAATAAGGCTGTGCCTGCCTGCCACAATGATGGCTCCACCTCCTGGGGTGCCCTGGCCCATACTCACAAAGGAAGAAGATGTGCCCGGGCAGAGTGCACCCAGAACTGGTCAGGACTGTGTCGAGGAGCCCTCACACAGAAAGAAAAAGACTTTTGAGGTATAAAAGTAGAATTGAAACCCCTGTAAAATCAGATTAGGAGACTTTGTGATCAAGAAGGAATCCCTGCCAAAGAAGACCAGCCAGGAAGACTGAGGAAAAGTGCTGCCATTGCTGAGTGTCTGGAAGCTGACCTACAGTTGCTGTTACTACTGAGGAGAAGGACTAAGGGATTCTCTGCTGTGTGCTGTGTCCCCCTTGTTAGAAGAGGAGATGTGCTGTGTGCTTTGCTTCCTCTGAAGTCCACCTAACTGCACGGGCCTGAGAAGAGCTGGCCTCCTGTTAAAACTCAGGAACACAAAAATTTACCCATGACTTCTATAATCAAGAAGAACCTCTTCCCAAGAGGATCACCTGAAGAACTGAGGAGAGGTGCTGCCCTTGCTGTGTGTTCTGTGGTTGACCTGCAGTTGCTGATTTTGCTGAGGGTGAGGCTGAAGGACTTCACTGGGTGCTGTCTCACCCCCTCTTTAAAGAAAAAGGTCTTTGCTGTGTGCTGTGTGCCAAAAGTCTCCAAGGGCCCAAGAAGAGCTGGCCTCCTGTTTATGAAACACAGGGTTATAAAAGTTTCCGGAAGAAAACTATCCTGCTAGCACTGGGTAAGTGTCTCTGGGCCTGGGCCTGGGCTGGGGCCTCGTGAATCCTATGTGCCACCTGCCTGATGTGCACGGTAATTTTTGTGCCAGTGTGAAGTTTGGAGGGCCAGCACCTTGTTCACGCCAGCCCCCTTCTTGCCTGTGGTATCGTGGCAAGGTTGTGGTCATCTCCACCGGCCCGGGAGGCACGAGATTGCTGAATCCAGTCTCACCGCCGCGGATCCGGGGTCCGCTGACTTCCTTATTTTGCCACGCTGGGATTAGCCCCAGTGGGAGAGCCTGCTGGGCAACGAGAGAAGCTTTGCTTGAATTCACTACTGCAGGTCCAGAACCCCCACAATGCCATCTCCAAGACATGCTGGGATTGGCCCAGCGAGAGCGATAGTTGCCCCGCAACTGGAGGCTCGCCCTATAGAGCCGCGCTGCGATTGGCCAAGTGCGCAACGCTGTGACTGAAGTCGGGGGTGCCGTCCCACGAAGGAGCTGCACTGCCCGGAGCGACGATGAAGTGACGGCCTCCTTTCCCCACACACTCAAGGTAACTGGCTCTTGTTTGGGGATCGAAACAGATGTGGGGAGAGGGAGCAGCTAGAGGAATGAGTTACGCAGCGGAGGCATGTTTAACACGAGGACAGTGATTCTCTGAGCTGTCGCGCATCGGCAAATAAGGCTCCCTGCCCATTGAGCCTCCTAGTCCTCACTTCTGCCTTACAGGGTGTCAGGTGAGCAGTGCTACAATAGACTGTTTTAGTAAGATCACAGTTTATACTGATCCATTTTCGATAATCAAGGAAAAGAAACTCTACAGTGAACATTTGCTTTTTGACAACAGAAACCCACCAGTTTACTTTTTTTTAGAAACCTCTCAAGAAACATTTCTAAAGACAGAGCAACGTTATGTATGTGCATTTTTCTACCATTTTGATCTGACCTAAGCTATATATAGATATTGATATTTTTATAACAACCTGTGTGGTGTACATTTGTGGTGCTTCCCTGTGTTACTGTGAGTGTTGGTGCAAATACTTTACACATTGCCTTGGGTATAAGCATGTCTGCTCGTGCCAAGCTACTGAGGGGGTGAGCAGGGGTTATACACAGTGTGTACCCACTTACCCTGACTAGAAGCAAGGGTCACTATTTGGATAAAGGTACTTACCTCTGCCAACTAGAGACCCCCAGTTCTAAATTAGGCATGTCACTGTAGAATCAAAGGAGGGGCTTTCTGCTTGGGTCATGGCTTCAAGTAAGCATTTTACTTGCTCTCGGGTTATCCAATTCTGATGTTGTGAGGCAGAGCATGGGAAACACTGTACGGTGCATGTCTGCTTCAGAGAGGGTTAATGGTGAAGGTCGCACGCAGCAAAAGAGTGCGATTTGTGAGAGATGTCTTGGTTGCACTGTCTGGCATCTGTCACCAACAGGTGTGCATGCATTTGTGCATGGTCCCCACAGATCCCAGGTCCAAAGTGAGAAAAGGAGATGACCCGGCTCGCACACAGAGGCCATGCACCAGCAGCCGCTTTAAACAGGCAACCTGGGAAAGCAGGCTTCCACTTGTAATAGACTAATGCAACTGCTCCTGCATGCACAAAAACGCTGAGTGAAATACACGCGTGTAAAGATTCTCCTCTTAATACAAAAATATGCTCTTGTACAACCGACACCAGGGAGCTGAATGGTGGAGGTCGCTATGTACAGCAGTGCTATAGGAGGCAGGGGATACATGTCAGAACTGAAGCACTGCATGTGCGCAGCTTGTTTGTTGCTGTGTATGTTCTTTTTGCTGAAGGCCAGGCGCTGCAGGGCGCAGCGACCCATGTAACTTCTCACAATAGCAATACTGCAGCCACCAGCACTGTCACTGAGACCACCTGCAGTAACAGCGAACCAGTGAGATGGCAAGGATGGAACCTGGGGGTGGGAAAGGCGCTGTCTTTCTGCGACCACATTGCTGTAGGCGTTTTTTCTCATTTAAAATGTGGGTTCATCTTGTGGCTCATATGCTCCCACTCATGCTTGCAGCCTCAGAGTGAATTTTAGTTTTAAAAGGACTTGCAAAGTTTGTGCTTGAAATGTCTTAGCCACAGAAACACTTGAGTCGATCGTGTGGGATATTTCCTTTCAGTTAGTTGTCAAAAAGCCTGCTTTTTCATTTTCAGGTACTCAGCGTTACCTGGAGTTTCTAGTACTTTTGTGTGTCTTAGTAAACACTCTGTAGCCCTCTATTATGTATCATAGAATTATTAATTAGTTTGCATACTTTGAATTATTCACTGGCATCAGGTTTATGATCCTCAGCACATACCAAAGGGGATGATGGACGGAGCATAGGAGCAAATGAAAACAATCACCCCCAGTCAACTGTTCTGGGTTTAATCCATAATCATTCTTGAGCTCACTCCACCACCCCATTTCAGACATGGCCATATGCAAATCAGTGTGACCCTCTGCCTCATGGGAACAGTCCAACCCGGACTACCAAGCCATATCTTCCCTGGATCAGAAACAAGCATCCCGGGACCGGTTTCTGGATAATCAGCCGTCATCAGCCAGGCTAGCTTGAATCCAGTGGCAAAGTGAGCAAGGGACCCACGTCTGGGCATACCCTGCCAATTAAGGACGAACAAAGCGATACCAAAGTAAAAGGGGCCGCTGCCTGAAACAATTGCCGCGCCTGTTGCCATTTGTTTTTAAAAACTGAAACTCTGGAATGAATGCATTTGAATTGAGCACTTAAATATTGTTACACTTTTAAAAGTCTGTTCAAATTGAAATTGCACCTACTGTTGGCTCACTCACTTCCTGGTAGACACGCTACCGCAGAGTGCCAATCAGGGAAGAGGGGGGTGGAGCCAAGGCTAACTACAGCTACTAATGCCGGTAGCAGCACAGGAGCAATCACTTGGGAAAAGGTGCCGCTGCCTGAAACAATTGCCGTGCCTGTTGCCATTTGATTTTAAAAACTGAAACTCTGGAATGAATGCGTTTGAATTGAGCACTTGAATATTGCTACACTTTTAAAAGTCAGTTCGAATTGAAATTGCCCTTAATGCTGGCTCACTCACTTCCTGGTAGACACGCCACTGCAGAGCGCCAATCAGGGAAGAGGGGGTGGAGCCAAGGCTGACTCCGGCTACTAGTGCCGGTAGAAGCGCAGGAGCGATCACTTGGGAAAAGGTGCCGCTGCCTGAAACAATTGCCACGCATGTTGCCATTTGTTTTTAAAAACGTAAACTCTGGAATGAATGCATTTGAATTGAGCACTTGAATATTGTTACACTTTTTGAAGTCCGTTCGAACTAAATTGCACTTACTGCTGGCTCACTCACTTCCTGGTAGACACTCCACCGCAGAGCGCCAATCAGGGAAGAGGGGGGTGGAGCCAAGGCTGACTACAGCTACTAATGCCGGTAGCAGCGCGGGAGCGCAGGGCGCGCCAAAGGCAAGCCCGTCTGCCTCCGTCTGCTGCCACAAGGGACAAGCTACTATGCCAAAACTACACCGTACTTGGCAGCTGCTCTAAAAAAACTTCAATCGAAGGAGTTAACAGTTAACAATGTTACACTAGCCAGATTAAGCAGAAAAGGCATAAGGAAATTAAGATCTTCATTCCCCAAATTTAACCACATTAAGACTACTATGATACATACCGAGCCCAAGGCTACGAAGGAAGAAAAAGCACTCTTGATCATCTATTTAAATACCAGCTCCCTGCCCAAACACCAACTTGATATATATAATTTGTTGACATCAGAAAAACCAGACATTCTATTACCTACTGAAACCAGGCTAACACAGAACTCTGCCCCGGACATTCTAGCAGCGCTACCCAAAGAATTCTATATTATTCAAGCTAACCGTCCATAGGGGGAAAAGGGAGGGGAAGTAGCAGCTATTGTACATCAAAACCTTAAATTTACGGCACTCACTCCCCTAGACCTACCTCAGTCAGACAATTTAGTACTTAAACTGGAATCTAACATCACTCCTCTGGTCCGTGTGTTACTCTACAGACCACCACAGAACATGCTGCAGTTCCCAAAGTCCCTGAGCGAACAAATGTCACAACTAGTAACTAATCATGCAAAAATACTGATGGTCGGTGACTTCAACTACTGGGCCAACGATTCAGCAGGGGGACCCCACTCAGCTAAATTACCCGATCTACTCACAGGGGTTAACCTAAAACAGTGTATCTCCACGGCAACACATAACAAAGGGCATACATTAGATCAGGTATGGTCCAACAACCTGCCTATAACCAATTTAGAAGTCACACCGTGCATATGGTCTGACCACCATCTCAATAAATTCAATATTAAAATCCCCACTCACCCTAAAACAACAAAACATGACCCTGGCTCACGGAGGAGTTGGAGCACTATTAAGAAAGATCAATTCTTAGAGTCATTGATTAACACTATCCCTATAGGCCAACCATCTTTTAATCAATAAGAGGAAGACCTGATGACAGTCAGCAATAAACATGCCCCCCTCAAGAAATTACACCGGACTCGTCGTCACAAAGCCAATAGATAGTTCTCCCCTGAGTTAAAAAAATTGAAACTCGACCTAAGCCAAGCAGAGAGAAAGTGGAGAAATAAATACTCTCCGGGTGACAAAAGCATTTTTTTACAAGCATGTGGTACTTATGAAAAGGTAATAATGACTACCAAGGCCAAATACTTTTCGTCTAAAATCATCAACTTCACAAACCGCTCTAAAGACATCTTTTCAATCATTAACAAACCATCCAATCCGGATAGAATAACAGTGAAACTCAATCCCCTTCAATCCTTATGTGAATCCCTAAATAATTTTTTCATTGAAAAATCAAAATCATTAAAAACAGCATTCCTAGCTGTCCGAGTACCACCTAAAACCTAAGAACAGTTGGAACAACATTAATAAACCAAGAAATATTTACAGACCTACTAGTCAAAGTTAAATCGGGATCTCCAAAGGTCTGCTGCCCCCCTTGGATCCTTAAGGAAATATTTATTGACTGCCCAATTCCAGCCGTGACCCTCCTAAATGAGTCACTGATCCAGGGTCAGGTACCTGAGCCCTGTAAAAAAGCCATAATCATCCCTTTTTAAAAAAAACAGGAGCTGACCCAAAAACCCTAACTAATTTCCGACCGATATCATTGCTCCCCTATCTAGCTAAACTTCTTGAAGCCCATGTAGCTAAAAGTCTATCCACTCTCCTGGATCAATCTAAATACCTAGATGCACATCAGGCAGGATTCCGTACAGATCACTCGACAGAGTCAGTGATTCTTTCTGTATTGGACACTCTGAGAGGAAAGGCAGACAGGGGTATCCCTCAAGCCTTGGTGCTTTTGGATCTCTCAGCCGCCTTTGACACAGTCGACCATAACATCTTGATCGATCGTGTCAGGGATGCGGGTGTCGAAGGATCAGCCCTTGAATGGACTAAATCATTCCTCACAAACCGATCCCAGTCAGTACATTTTGGTGGCTTTACGACCCCCATGATGAAGACTACTTGTGGAGTCCCCCAGGGATACTCACTTTCACCTCATTTATTTAATCTTTACCTTCTCCCTTTGGTCCATGCATTAAAAGAAAGGAACATCCAAACCTTCAATAATGCGGATGATTTCCAGTTAGTATTCCCTATCAGTAACTCCTTGACCTCCACTCATGAATTTCAGTCGACAATGCTGTTCATCCGGGATTGGATGAACAGTAATCAACTGAAATTAAAACTGGATAAAACAGAACTAATCCTTATGGGAGGTTCACTCAATCCCTGGAGCTCCCATTTCTGGCCCAAAGAACTGGGACAAACCCTGACTCCATCTAAATATGCCAAAACCCTGGGAGTGGTGGTCAATTGTGACCTCGCTATGAAATCTCAAATTGGATCTGTCATTTCCACCTGCTTCTTCCAATTAAGGAAAAGAAAGATAATCCGCAGGTTCCTAACTCAAGAAGCTAAACTTCAGGCAGTCCTCGCCATGGTGATATCACACATTGACTATGCCAACTCCCTATATTATGGCATCCCAGCATATCTCACTCACCGTCTCCAACTGGTATAGAACCAGGCGGCCAGACTGATTCTGCAGGAAAACAAATGCCAACATGTCTCCTCCTTCTTAAAAAAACTTCACTGGCTTCCTATATCACAGAGATACACATTCAAACTGGGATGCATCATTTTCAAATCCTTGAATGGCAGAAATTCCAAATTCATTGACAGCATGATCAAAAGATACAATCCAACCCATAATCTGAGATCTGCCCATTTGCATCTTTTGACAACACCTTATTTTAAACAGAAATGATTTTGGGGATCCAGATTCTCCACACTGGCCCCAAGATATTGGAATTCCATGCCTCTAGAGATCAGATCCTGTACAGACCTCATGACCTTCCGCAAACTTTAAAAAACATGTCTTTTTAAACAGGCATTCGAGTAATTACTCGAATAAATTCACCACCCATCACCTTTCTAAGCAGCGCCAAGAAACCAATTTGGTGTACGAGCGCTATACAAATTAACTATAACATAACATAACCAAAGGGGATTATGAAAATGTCACAGGTAAGCAATCTGAAACCTTGGCTGCTATGACTTCGATATCTTTTTTTTCAATGACACAAACTAATATTCATCTGGAAGAAGCTGGAGAGTATTTTTGTATGTTCATGTTTTCTATTGCCGCATGATTTTTAACCATGGAAGTGACATCTTTTACAAAATGCAAGTTTCCAAGTGCTCATGTTATTGTGTATTGGCCTCTAGACTTAGGATGTAAACTGTGACGGTTTCATAGGCTCATCATGACATTGCCCTTTCCTTTGCTCTCTCCTCATGCGATAATCTTCATAGGTCGCTAGAAACATAGGGGTTTATTCACAAGCCCCTTGTGCCACCCATACGTCACTTTCCCCATGTTAAAAATGACGCAAAATGGCGCAATGGGCTTGTAAATGAGCCCCACAATACTTTGCATGTGGCACAAATGAATTTAATTTTCTAAGCGTAAAACCTCCATGCTGATTTTTCTGACAATGCTCAAGACTAATGATCCTCCTTTGGAAGTGAAAGGTCCAACGGAGGTGATTTCTCATTTCTTGACAACAAGATATTTAGGCCAACATCCAAAACGAACATTGATTAAGCTGATTCGCAATTATTTCACCTCACGCTTCAGGCAGCTACATTTTCCTAATGCATTACGGCATTCTTTGTAAAAGTACATTTTCCGAATGATAGAATACACTGTGGAGTGCAGCCCAGGTAAAGACAGTGCATTAGAAATACACGTTTACCACAGGAGAAAGTATGTGTATGTTTCAGGTTTTATTTATACTTAATTACATATCGCCAGTAGGTAGTTATAGTTAGGACCTATTATCCATAGGAAATCCGCAACATTCTATTTAGAATAACTTTGGCTATGGTTAACTAATCTTCGCAAAACTTTCAAAACTTCTGGCCAGCTCCGGTCCGCATAGGATCCGGGCTTAGGTCCGCGTACCCTAAGCGCAGCCTATGCGCACCCTGCCGTGCTGCATTTTAATTGGCTGTTAACACTCCAAATCAGGAAGTGTTGGGAGCCATCTTGTTCCTCGGTAGAACCGAGGCACGAGAACCCTCCAAAAAACATTGCAAAAAGCAAAAAGGGGACAGGGAAGAAACCCCCTGACCCCCAAGGCCTGCTCAGGGGGTCCCACAAGAACCCCCAAGGCCCAAAAAAATAAATATTTTTTTTCTTGAAAAACGGGAGGATGCAGGCAGGATACGCGCATCCTGCCGATAAAAGAAAAAAAGAAACATGGTCTCCCGCGGGGGGCCAAATCCCTGGGGCATCATCAAAAAAAAATTTTGGGGGGTCCCAATCCCCCCCACACAGCCTCGGGGCTCTAACTTAATATATGCAGGGGGATCACAGGGACCCCCGCAGTCCCGGGGACCGCCACTCCCCGGTGCTTGTTTAAAATGGGTGGGGGGCTCGAGGAACCCCCAGCCCCAGGGACCGCCACCCCCTGGGGCTTCAAAACATTAAGTGAGGGGGCTTTGTGGCACCCCTAGCCCTGGGGACTGCCACTTTTGACAAATCTTCAGGAAGTTTTCCCCAAAAATGCCCAGTGAATCTTATTGTGCATGGGAAGTTTCAGGGTGATACGTTAAGCTGGGTCCGAGAAAAAAGGGGGTCAAGAAAGTATGTTTTCCATGTTAATTCCCATAGATTCAAACTGCTGGACGGAATTACACTAAATTTGGCAGAAAGCTAACTTTTGGTCCTTAGATTGTGGTTCTTGTTATTTGGTGTAAATCCATTCAGTAGCTTGTGAGATATTAAAGGAAATCTAAATGTGTATATCTATGGCCGCAAATAATAACAAGCTTGTGCAGAAATCTGCAGAGCTCTGATTGGCTGTCAAAACTTCAGCCAGGAAGTGTTGGCAGCCATTTTGCAAGTGGGCTTCAGCCAAGTCCCACAAACAAATGCACTAAAAAAGAAAACGGGCAGTGTATGAATTCTCTGTCCTTCTATTTCTGGTGCTGTGGTCCCAAAGGGACCCTGCCAGGGCATAAAAGCATTGTTATTTGTAATTCACAGCGATGTTTGTGAAAGCAAGCACAGTTTCCTGTTCTTGCTTTTAATATTGACCCTGAGTGGGCCAGGTCTTGGGTGAATATTTTTAATATATATTATGGGCAGTCCTCCACAAGTGACTCAAGATCAGCTTGCAGAAAGACACATGTTAACAGAGTCAGGATTAGGAGCTGGTAACCAACTTCAACTCTTGGCATCATTCCAACATTCAGTGATTCCGGGCATGTAATTTAGGTGAGCGACATGAGCGGAGCCCAGATCCAGCCCCCAGCCAGTGTGGTCTCTTTGGGGTAGGCCTGCGATGAAGTTGGCACACTCTGCGGGTTGAAAGGACTGGGGGAAGGAGTACTGGGCCAGGGCCCGAGACTACGCCTAACAAGTTTACTTGGGAGATAAGCTGCTGGGAAAACCATTTGGGTTGAGCAGGTTTCCACAGAGTTGCTTTGTATCTGGGCCCTCATCAACTGTGTTGCATTTGGGAAGCAGCTCAATTAGCTAGTTTGCTTTCCGCGTCGATGTGAGTTCGAGCCACAGAGAATTGAATCTGTTGGTGTGCAAGTTGATGAGCCAGTCACATTTGATTTCCGGCAGTGATGCTGATTGTGGAACTGGGCTTGAGTATCAACACAAGCAGAACATGGGGTGATTCTGGGCAATTGACTTGATCTTTGAATGCCGATAATTGCAGGTGGACTTGCATAATGTAACTCCGTGCACATTTAAAGAGCTTTGGTGTGTCTGGGCCCCGGGGTAAACATAGTGGAGCTGCTTGCCTGTCTCGCGACACGGTGTGAACTTGCGTACCGCTGGCGGCATGAACAATCTGCTCTAGTGTTGGTGATCAGTGGTTCTAGGCTGATAACGTTAGTAAACGTTTAGTCAAGTAATATGTATTATTTATATTCCCTACCAGCAGCACTCAATCAGGACGTGCATAACATGCCTCACATGTGCAGTTTGCTCACTCAAGTGAGTTAGAGGCTCTGTAGTCCGAGCGCACTCACCCATTGCAAACTATTGCCTTGGCAATTACAGGTGACAGATGAACATGACACCAAGCGCATGCACATGCATTGGTCTCTGAGCCCATGAGCTTCAGCGACTAACAATTAAGAGTATTTTTCAGAGATGAGCTCTGGGGAAAAAATAATAATAATAATGGACATTTGTAAAGCGTGCAGCTACCTTGAGAGAGGTGTCCCTGTGCTAACGGGGAAGACAGCAGAGAAGAGGGACCGGACGCTAATTCCTTAGCTTAAAGAGACAGGTTTTCAGAGTCTTTATGAACACCTACTCCTAGTTTAGCATGCGTAAGTGGGGAGGCAAGTTTTTCCACAGTTTGGTGGTTCACACTGAAAACAATCTGCCCCCCTGCCTAGCTTTGGAGAAGCGGGGGACAGTGAGGTAGCGTTGGTGATTGGATCTTAAGGCCCACTCCTGGTGGTGTCAGCGTAGTCACTGGCCCCTGCCCTGGTTGGCATGAAATGCAATTGTTAGGGCCTTGAATTCATCCCTCCTGGTGACTGGGAGCCAAAGGAGTTATTTGAGATGTGGAGAGATGTGATGGCACAGCGGAACCTTGAGGACAAGCGGTGCAGACTCATTCTGCACTATTTGCAGCCTTCTTATCAGACACCTAGGCAAGCCCAGGTAAAGGCCGTTGGCATACTCAAGGTTAGAGGTCACAAGGGCATGAACCATGGTTCTTCAGGTGTCAACCAGCAGGAAGTCCAGGAATTTTCTGAGGGTTCTCATATTTCCAAAACAGGCAGCCAAGACTTGACAAGGGTCAGGTCTTTGTCCAACCTGACACCTAGGTTATTAACCGAGTCCTTAGGCACTGATGGGTTGCCGAGCTATCCAGGCCACCATAGGTCTGTGGGGGGGGGAGGCTTGGTTGGAAAAAAAAACTCAGTTTTATCGGCGTTTAGAAGTTTCCATTCATCCAGATCGCTATGTCTTTAAGACAGTCTTTGAAAGAATCGACAGCTACAGCAGAGTGACCTTTAAAGAAAAACACCAGTTGTGTACCATCCACATAGGATATCACCTTGACCCCACTCCTTGTGATGAGAGCTGCCAGTGGAGTCAAGTAAATATTGAAAAGTAGCGGGCTCAAGGTAGAGCCTTGAGGAACTCAACATCAAAGCGGTTTTACACAGGAGGTGTATGCGCGGAGACAGAATTGTTTGTGTCAGCCTTAGAGATAGGAGGTAATCCACTCCTATCAGCTTCAGTATTTCTAGCAGGATTGAATGTGACACGGTATCGAATGCTACAGAAAGGTTGAGGAGCACTAACATGGCAGATGAGCCTCCGTCCACAGACAGGCAGATGGAATCAGCTACTTCGAGCAGAGCAGTTTCGGTACTGTACCCTGTACGCAAGCCAGATTGCGAATCATGTAGCAGCTAATTGGGAAGATTAGAGCAGGGTCCTCCAGGAGGTGGGAGTCCTTACAGACAGGGCAGAAGCAGGGTCCTAAGTGTGAGGACAGGGATCGCAGGTCGCAGTCAGCAGAAGTTACGCCCATGAGATGTTGGTTCTTTATTATGCCCCAAAACTGCTAGTGGTGGGCTTTGTACTCACTTTAAAGTCCTCAACTGGCTAATTCATGCCCTTCTGGTGCCCAGATTGATGGTGAAAGACTGGATATGAAGTTGGACGTGGAGGAACCTCAGTGTGTCCGTGGCACACTCTCTGGTGATTGGCCTCTGTTCAGTGCTATGGTAAGTCTATTGTATTGCCATTTGTTTGGCTCTTTCGATGCCTGGAAAGTGCTGAAGCTGTTTGTAAACAGGTAATATGTATGATAACAAGGTCAGAACACAACAGAACAACAGATGGAGCACAGTGGTTTCATATTGGAAAATCCTATTTTTCTAGTACATGAAGTCTAGACAGGGTTTCCTATTGTGATAGAAGTACAGAGGATGAGTGGGATATTGTTGTAGTGCTTAGCTGCATCCTGGTCAACCACCTGGGCCAGAGCTTCCCACATTGGGCGCTGGCCGAGAGGAGGTGGGGCAGCAAGCCAAGGAGCTGTTGGGGGGTATCTACTATTGTGCGTTGTTGAGCAAGCGCAAGCTCTCTGCGAACCGCTGCAGGTTCAGCAGCCCAGCCAGCTTCCAGACCAACATGAAAATGCTATGACTTGCTTTACCAAATATCCCTTATAGGGGGATGCAGTACTAGCAGATAATGGGATTAGAGCACACTAAAAGTATTCTAATTGCCCACAATTACATGTCGTGGGAAAGCTAGGATAAACAGCAGGATTACTGATAAAAAAATGGCAACACTTTTCATACTAGATTGTGCATGTTTGAATCTTGTCAAAGTTAACTAAGCCTTTCATTTTTCCGAGGACCATCACATGAGTATCATTGAGCCAGATAGCTGTACGTAATATTTATGATGATTCATAATAGGAAAATGAGTTGCCAAAGGTTGGGTATACTTGTTATATTGAAATGCTAAACCGAGTTGCAGAATTCATCTTGAGTTTTCACATATGTGTTAATATTGTTAAATGCGATGCCAAGGGTGGAGAGGTGTGGTGCAGCGGTGTGGTGCAGCGGCCAGGGCAGCTGACTTCGGAGCACAGGGTTCGCGGTTTGATCCCTGGCTCCAGCACCAGCTCAGCTCAGCACCATGTGACTCTGGGCAATAGCTCACTTAATTTACATGCCGGCCCCCAGCTCCTTGAGACCCATAAGGGTGAGTAGTTTGTGCTTTACAAATACGGAATTACATTTACATTTACAATGTATGCCATGATAAATGCACATACCCATTTCCCTGGCCTGAGGGGGGAACATTCAATAGCAACATAATAGAGCACACAAGAACACACATACAGACCAGACATGCAGGTCCAAAGAGGGCTAAACAAAAGGCCCTACAAGAGCTATGGGCCATCTTTGAGTTGGCCCCTTTCCTGCAAGGCTATCAACGAGCCCACAAGTGAGGCGTCCGCACCTCCCCACCATACACCAGCAGGGACTTGCTCTCTCTGATGCTTGTCATCCCAACCGCCCCTGTGCTGGGCTACATCAATGCACCGGTCGAGGGGGCTGGTGGGATCCCCACTGGACAGCAAGCCATCAGACCGAGAGTAACGAGTCCACCAGACCAACCAGCCCAGGCAAAGCCACCCCCCTTCCAGTCCAGTGCCAGGCTCCCTTGAAGTTTGACCCCCCATCCATTGGTCATAGTCCATCAAGCCCCAGCGGAATGAGGAGCACATGCTCCTAATTGGCCCTCCAAACAGCCAATAGTCAGAGGGAGGTTCATAGCACTATTGGAGGAGGATATAACCAGTGGAGGGGAAAGGGGGGGCCTAGCCCTCCAAAGTCTGATGCTGTGGGGAGAGCCATAGGATATTCTCCCCTAAGGTATACTCAGGCTGCGAAGGAAGAATTAGGGAGTGATATTGAGGTTAAAACACTACTAAGAAGAACACCATGCAGCACTGATCAAAGTAGGCAGCCTAGGCTGGAGTTTAGAGGAGAGGTGTGAGTTCAGAATAGAGAGAGAAAGAGCTCTTGCCTAGGAAGCCCAACGGGAAGAGAGAAAAATACACCCTCCCTTGGAGGAAGCCAGAGATAGGTCCCGGGCTCCACATGCTGATGAGCCTGGGGAAGATGGAGAAGGAAGGCCCCTAACAAAAATCCACACCAATCCACCCGGTCATTGGCATAGGAGAGGGGCCAACCAAGATATAAGAAATCAGGATAGCCTAACTGAAACACAATTAATATATTGGAGGACATGAATGACACCCTTACACATGCACAAGAAGAACAATGACGAGGACGTCTGCCACTCCGCCTGAATGCACTGGTTAGACAAACTGACCCCTAGAGACATAGTGACCAGAGAAGAAGGCGAGGCCTTCACATGACCATTTTGCCATGTGCTGACCTACTGGACCAAAAGGAAGGGTCAGTATTCTAGACCCTGGCCAGCGGAGTGATCCTTCAAACCAAAGAACGTGGGCGTCACGGAAAACAGAGGGGAAGATCCTTGATGGAACTTCCCCTACATGCAGGAATGTGTGAGAAAATGGAGCGCTATGTCGGGGATAAACCGACAGAGTTGCTGCATGCCAAAATATGTCTGCTGCTACAGAAGGGTGTGTCAGGGACTATCTATGTGTCATGGACACAGATGGATAAAGAAGTGCTCAGGAAGAAACTGCCCCCATTGATGGACAAGGCAAGTAAGTGGATCTCATGTTTTAAGAAAAACACAGCGGGAATCAACTTAGCTATTGGTGATTCATTAGCCTCATTGGGGAGCAGACAAACATGGTGGTTTTCCAAGCCAGCTTCTACACAGTCACGCTGATCAACAGTGAGCATGATGGGACTGCCTTCAACTCATTTAGACATCAGATATGGATGGCCTGAGGAATTTATTCCCTGACCACACAGACATGGTAGGATTGATGGCAGAGAGTATAAAGCCTAGGAAGACCATGACTGATTTACAAGATCGAATGAGGGATCAATGGGGACAGGAGATAAGACAGCCTTGGACTAACACGGGTCACCAGGTTGCATTCTTCTACAACATCTTCAAAAAACGGACTGTCCACTGAGATACAGAGCCAACTAGATGGCTTAGTAGGGCTGGACACTAAACCTTGGCGAGAAATATAGGTCCACATATTAAATTATTAGCAAAAAAGACAGAAGAAGGATGGGTAAAAGCAGGTACAAGCCCAAAGAGACACAGCCAAATTGGTCCAACCAAAATTGAAAAAGAGAGCCCTTGAGGGGGCCGTGTTGGTGAACGTATAAATGGTGCAAGCCTTGAAGGGAGCTCTGTCTCCAGACCTCCAGAGGTTATCCACCCAGCCGTAGCGGCAAAGGTCAGGGAAGCTGGCAACAGTGCTACTATTGTCACAGAATGGGCCACATGGAAAAACAAGGCTGCACCAGTAAGATTTCTCAAAGTGTGTACTGTGGTGCAATATTCAAGAATACTTAATAGCTTCTCAAAACCAAAGTTCGAAATATGTTCATGTTATTTTCAGTGCAATCTGTTCAAATTAAAGTTGCCAAGTGCATACTTATTCACACAACTTGCTCTTAATATTGCTGCCACTTATTTATCTCTTGCAAGGAGTGCGGAATTTCCAGAAAGAGGTGAAAACCTCCCTCTTCTCCTTTTCTCACCTTCGTAGCCAGTAATAGCAGGAAAATCCAATGTCTGGTACGCTGGTGAGCAGGTCATGCCCCCTCATAAATATCCACACGAAGAACTCCATGAATGGGGCCTCCAACCCTGCAGGGCGGCTTCTGCTGTCAGGAATGGACAATCCTGTTGCAACAATATGCAAAAAAGTTGCAGAAGCCCAATTCCGAATTACAACCATGCTTTTATCTATCATGAAGGTGGCAGCAAATTCTAATCCTAACAGCAATCATACATTGTTTACAGGTCAGTCAAATTGCATCTTGCAAAATGTTGTGCTTAAATCCATGTGGTCACGTGGCCTGTAGCAACCTCCTACAGGGCCCATAATGCACCAGTACATATACATATACACACACACACACACACACACATATATATATAGTAACAAAAACAAAAGGTTAAAGTTATAGTTATGAAAACCTTTTTAGGCTTGGTGTGATGCAACCCCAATTTAAACTACACAAACATTAAAAATTCCACAGTTTTAGCTATATCGTCAGTTTATCATTTAAGCACCACTTCCAAAGTAATACAAAACATACTGACATTTATACTTATGCACCACCTTAACATTCAGTTCACTCTTGCCCCTCCGTACACATCCTTGTCACAACAGTCGCCACACTACATTAACTATAAATCACCACTGTACCATGCAGTGTGTTCATGCAAATCATGTAATTTGATGTGTCATAAGTGTTGTTGTTAACTCAGTGATTTCACATGCTCTAACTTCTATTTATTCAAGGGTACAGGTAGTGCATGGAGAAGGTATGAGTTATAGTTTAAAGTAGTGTGGTGAGTGAGTTGAGAAGTCTGTATATGGAGATGCAATCTGAATGTGAAGGTGGTGTGTAAATATCAATATGTATACCAGGAAGAGTAAAATCAATACTACTGATGCTAATTGCATTTGTGATGGCAATCCATATTACAGAAAATATATTGCCAATAAATAATTGAATGAACAACCAACTCGTTACCAGATTAATGCCTTGGCTTACACATGTTTTCATGTAGTAGCAGCAAACACATTTCTGTAGTGTGTTGCACAAGATAGAAATCGCAGCATGTATCCAAGTCTATCACGACCAGGACGTCTGCTGTTGTAGGCCCTTGTTCTGACACTCTGCAAGGGTGCCTTGTGTGATGCACAGCTCCGAATCATTAGGCAGGGGTGAGTGTGAACTATGTACCATGGGGTTTGTAAAAAAGCATACCCTTTTAGTAGACATCCCCACAAATTTCATATCTTCCTGCTTCAAGTAGGCATTTATTTTTTAAGCCAAACCCTGTATGGCTATGTTTGTAAATCGGCCTTTGCATGACATTCAATGGGTTTGCATTGATTTGCCCGAATAATTCTCACTTAATGCCAAGCAATGCAAAGCATCACGAAGTGGATTGTGCACTAAGAAGATGCACCTTTCCATCTTAATACACCTTTTGCTTAGAGTAGTAATGTAGTAAGTACTAACTGCCACCTTGTCGTGTTTTTCACTGGCATTAGTCACAATGTGAATATAGTTTTTTCTAAAGCTGTAATCTGTTTATGAAGCTTCAGGAACTGGTTACGTGTGGTCACTAACTGCTCCAATAACAATGAATTATTTTGTTGTACAATAGTACTCGTATGGCTGCAGATGAAATTAAAATGTATTTTTGAGAGACAGTACTATCCACTAAATCAATCAAAACTTTTGCTGGATTGTACTGTATCATTGCTTCCATTGTTTACATATTTCAGGTAATAGGGGCAGTAATTCGTAATTTCCAAGGCGGAATCTCGCCTTGAATTATCTTTACAATTAACCTTGCATAGTGTTTAATGCAATTAAGGCGCTCATGTGCACGCTGCTGCTTGTGTTCCCTTTTTTTAAGCCCTTGTTATGAGTGGCCTGGATCAGGTTGAGATAATTATCATAGGAGTCTACTTCCAAAACATGCGCTTTAGAAATTTCCAGGTGCAATAATTAACTCTGTTATGAGAGTTCCATCTCAGAACGGGTGAATGACATGTCGAATCCCTGCTTTCTGAAGCAAATGTCTTGGAGTTTAACAGGCTTTTGTCCTTGGTATATTTTACATCGTTTGACCTGCTGAAATATTCCAGGTAGGAAATGTGAAGAATGTGATGTTTACTGCAAAACATATCATTCTGATCCCTGCTTTAGCACAGGAAGTCTTCACATCTAACATGGGCTACGATTGGAATTCATAGAGCATATTATCAAGCCCATTATCGCTGCTTTATCGGCAGTTTCCTGCTGATATAAGCGGCGATAATGTAACGCCCTTACTTGATAATATGCCCCTGTGTTTTTAAGCCATGCCCTTTATTACATCAGCCACGCCCCTTTGAGAGACCCCCTTGTTTTTTCATCCACTTAAAGCCCTGAGTGAACCCATTGGTAATCACAAGCTATACTTTAGAAGTTCTATACCCATAAAAATGACAAAACAGTGCTAAATGTACTACAGCCCAGCCTCAGAGAAAGCCAAGCACCGCACTTGGGCAGTGGCAGGAACTGCAACACACTCACATAAAATGAAAAGGAGGCAGGGGCTTAAAATAACACCCCTTAGGAAATAATGTTAAATACATACAATTATTTTGATTATAAGTCTCCAATTCGGTGCACTTCAATGTAAGTGTAAATTGAGAAAGGATGAATTACACCTAGGTGGTGTAGGTAATTTGCACGTGAGTACATATACATGTGCAAATGTACGTTTGTGAATCAGGCCCACAGTTTCTTAGCCTTCCTTATTCCCTTTTTCAGCATTATTGTATCGATACTCAAGGTTCAGGTTGGTTGATTTCAAGTGATTTTAAATAGTGATTCCTTTTACAGGTGCATTTCAAGACATTCTCTGGTTTATGTGTGCGTTGCAAAAATTCGATATCATTTCTCAAGTGCCCATGTGCTAATAAGATCAAAGTACGGCCTTGAATAAAAATAACTTAATCTGACATCAAATGATTGTGCAATGGATTTTGGTAAGCACACTGATAAATAACATGTTTACAATAGCCTAATAACATTTATTACAAACCTCACATCAATGTTTAAAGAATTAAATACCTGTTCTAATAAGCAGACAGACATTCAATCGAGACCATATTAACATTGATTAAAAGTTGTACACAGAAAACATATTGTTGAACAGAAATCAAATGAGGATGTCAGATGCGTTTTGTAATAGAAAAAATAATGTTACAAACTTTTTCAAAAGGTTAAGGAACAGATTTTAAGACAAAACGCAGAGGAGACTTTTACATGCATTTTCATTGAGAGAGAGGGAGAGAGTGGGAGAGAAAGAAAGAGAGAGAGTTCAATGGCATGCCTACATGAGTGACATTTTAAAAGTAATCGATGTATAGTAGCTTCTGTATCTAATTTTTTTTCAAATGTGCTCACTTTAATAAAGTGCTAGTCTCCACAGTCTTCTTAATTTTTAGGTTGTGTTGCACTTGGTGCCTATTGGTCCGTTTTCACACCTTACGCCCTTCTCTCTGTCAGCTTTCTTTTCCCATATTTTATTTTGAAGACTGAGAGAGACTGTGCCTCACTTGCTTGGTCATTCTATGGGTAGGCAGGAGCTGGAACAGGAAAGCTGTGAAGAGCAATCACATTCAGTAAAGTCAGTGAGCAACAGTGTCTTCAGATTAATATCAGTTGTTATCATGCATTCCGTTACAATGTGGTTAATTACAACACAATAATCACAACATGATTACCTTTATAACACAATGCGTTAGAAATTCGATTTCTGATTGGCTTAGGTATGCATCCTGTCGAATCAGAAACCACCATTCTATTGAGGGTAAGTCATAAACACAGCCTGAGTTAACTTGTGCTCACCCTCTGGTAGCATGTCACAGAGCAGTTAGGCTATAACTTGAGACAATGCTAAAAGTATGTTTGCAAATGCGAAAAATGTGATGCTTACTCCAAAACATCAAATTCTGATCACTGCGTAAGGATAGAACTGACCAGGCACTAGTACTTAGAGCCTAAACAGCGCAGGCCCAATTCATAAAATAGATGTTGTAGTAACTGAAGTAGTGCTACTCACTACTACAAAATACAATTAATTGAGCTAAGGGCTGAGACCTCTGCTTTACCCTTTCGTATTGTTTCTATGTGAAGATCTCCCACATGGCGGCAGAGATCTCTGCACTTGTAAGCGTACATTCTAGTAGTAAATTTGAGAGGGATAATGGGGAATGGTTGGAACATGAGCAATACTACAAAATGGACAGGGTTTAGCAAGGGGCTAGCTACTGCAAACACCCATCTGCAAAATAGTATGTAAAAGAGTAATCCCATTGATAATCACAAGCTACTCTTTAGAAGTTATTATACTCATAACAATGACAAAAAGTGCTAAATGTACTACAGCCCAGCCTCATTGTAAGTCAAGCACTCAGGGACAGTCACTGCAACACACTCCCATAAAAAATAATGAAGGCAAAGAATTAAAAATAACAACCCTTAGGAAATAATGTTAACTAAATTTAATTATTTTGACTTTAAATCTCCAATTAGGTGCACTTTGATATCAGTCTGGGGAACATTGTTTACATCACATGAAATACATTGCATGCCATTACAACACGGTTGTTACAATGACTGTGTTGTTACATTGGAAACCATTACAGCGCAAGTCATTACAATGACTTGCAGTAGGGGGCAGAAGGTGTTGGTTTTAAAATACAACACCTTCCCTACTGTTGCACTGACTGGAGTTAGAATAGTAAATTAAACTATTCCAACATCCGGCTCCCCCTACAGTAAGTCGTTATACTGACTTGCGTTGTAATGGTATGCGATGTAACAACGAGGTTGTTGTAACGACCGCATTGTAATAACATGCGATGTATCGCTGGTGTTGTAACATGGCCTATTCCATAACTCTACAATGGGAAAGACTAAACATTAAAATACTGTTCATTTATACCTAGGTGGTGTAGTTATTTGCATGTGAGCATGTCTACATGTGCAAATTTACATTTGTGGATCAGACCCAAAGTTTCTATAGTCGTTTATCCAGACTCAAGATTAAGCTTGGTGGATTCCAAGTGATGTTAAATTGATGAGTCCCTTGGCAGTTATTGTATAACAATTTCACAGGTGCAGTTGAAGACATTCTCTGGTTTAGGGGTGCGTTGTTTTCATTGCAGAAATTGCATATCATGTCTCATGTAGCCATCTGCTAATAAGATCAAAGTACGGCCTAGAATAAAAATAACTTAATCTGACATCAAATGCAATATTGCAAGCATGATTGTGCAAAAGATGTTGGCAATCACACTGATGGATAACTTTTACAGTAGCCTACTAACATTTATTACAAACATCACATCACATTTTAAAGAATTAAATACCTGTTCTAATAAGCGGACAGGCATTCAACTGAGGCCAAAATATTATTGATAAAAAAGTTGTATACAGAAAACATATTTGTTGAACTGAAATCAAATCTGGATGCCAAATACGGATTGGAATAGAAAACATAAAGTTACAAATGTTTTCAATAGGCCATGGAATAGATTTTAAGACAAAACGCAGAGGAGACTGTTACATGTATTTTTATTTATAGCTCAACACAGTCAGCTGCAATCAATCTTGAATACTACAATTATGAAAAAAAGCTTCCAACTTACAATCTATTTTTCAAGGAATAAGGAGTGAACACCGAGTTCAGCCTCTTCCTTAAATGCTCTTCAGCAACATAACTACCTTTTAGCTTGAACTTCGTAATGGATGCTTTAGCATGACTCTTCTTTGCAACAGAAAAGAGAGAGTTCAATGGCATGCTTACAAAAATGACTTTTTGGAAAGTAATGGATGAATAGTAGCTTCTCTATGTTTTTCTTTTTAAACATGTGTTTACGTTTATAACATGTTAGTATTCCCATTTTTATATTTTTTGGGGTTCGTGTTGCACTTGGTGCCTATTGGTCCTTTTTCACACCATACGCCAGTCTCTCTTTCTCCTGTATTTCCCATATCTTATTTTAATGCATGAGAGAGACTGCGCCTCACTTGCTTTGTCATTTTACGGGGAAGGGCAGGAGCTATAACATCAAGGGTGAAAAGAGCAAGCACATTCAGTAAAGCCAGTGAGCAACAATGTCTTGGGAGTAATATCCGTTGTTACCATGTGTTAGTCTTGCCATGTTTTAGTAATGCATTCCATTACAATGTGGTAAATTACAACACAGTAATCACAACTTGATTACCTTCACAACACAATGTGTTAGAATGTGGATTTTTGGTTGACAGAGGTATGCACCCTGTCCAATCAGAAACCACAATCCTAGTCAGAATAAGTCACAAACACACCCTAACTTAATTGATGCTCACCTCATGGTAGCTTGTCACAGAGTAGTAGGACTTAATTTAAGTATTTGTGCAACACTTCAAACAATAAAACAGTGAAAACACCACACAAAAAGATACCACACCTTGTTAGAAACATAAAGCCTAATTAAATGAACAAACCACGATCATAACAACAATAATTCAATAAGTAAAACAATAGTTTACATTTTTGTTTAATATACTAAATTATAATGATAAATCATAAACTGCCAACTAGTGCTATTTGGTCACGCAAAACCGAGCAAAATCCAAAAGTTTAGTTCAGCCGCGATGAAGCATGGTTCGGATTCAGGGACCAGCTTTGGCCCACTGCAAACTACCTTGTTTACATTGACTGAGATGCGAGAAGCAGAGAAGGTTATGCGTCATAGTCAATCCTTAGGATGGAGGCTATGTGCCGAAGCTGTACAAAGTCTGAGATCTGTTGGAGATAGAGGTGAGGTGCAACGCCATTGGCAATACAATGAACTTAATCTTCACAGAAGCGGTGAGGCATCAACGTCAATGAAGATGCATCAGTTCTGAGTGGTACAATGGCATCGATGCATGGATTTTTGCTGGAGCAGCAATTCATACCCACTTCCAACGGCCCCAGGACTGGATTGCCACCACTTGGCAAGGCAAGTGTCACAGAAGGCAGAGGCCAGGTGATGTGGTAGGTGAGTTTGAAGTCTTTTTATGTCCAGGATACTTCAATAAGGAGGCAAGCCAGCAAGCCCTTTGTGGTGTTGTTCAAATTTGAATAACGAGATAACTTGTTAAGTGGATACAAGAAGTTAAGTTTATTTAACCTCAGCCACAAACTGCTACTGGTCAACTGACCAGAACGTGTATCAACATTCTCATAGTCAGTAATCTACAGTGAAATTAGAATGAAAGTATACATTCCATGTGTTAACTACAACAATACACAGATTCACTGGAAACATGAATCTCATCATTACATACCTCCCATCTTAACAAAAACAAGAAACATATAAAGTTAAAAATACAGCAGGCAGAATAAACAACCATCACTAAGAAAAGAGAACAAAATAAACTTTAAAACAAATGAAAAATGTATCATACATAATCCTTCATGTAGGCAGGTGCCTTCCGTATTCTTTGACTCCTAACACGAACATCAAAAGAAGGCCTAGAACAACCTGAAGAAACATTGGCAGAATTAAATGATGGCCTATCAGCATCAAAGGCATTTTGACTACACATTTCACATTTCACAATTACTATTTGACTCTTATTCCAAATTCTTCCATCTTTTGTTTTGACAGCATTCTTAAAAACGTTTACTACAGGTCTAATATCAGTATACTTAGACCAAGATTTGCGTCCAACCGGTGCTTTTATTTTAACAAAATCACCAATCTTAACCTCATGAAATTGAACACATTTCTTTTCATCAAAATATTTCTTTCTAGAAAGTTGTTTTCCCAACTCCCTTACTCAAATGGAGATTTTCCAGTAGTGGAATGGGGAGAACACCGATAAGCAATCCTCTTCTTAAGGGTCACCTTCCAATCCAACCCATTTGCCCTTGCTAGCTGTATACATTCTTTTAGTGTTTTGTTTACTCTTTCCACAGCTCCATTACTTTCAGGATGGTACAATGATGACCTTTTATGACTGACCCCACATTTTCTCAAGAAATGTTGAAAAGAATAGAACAAAATTGTGGTCCGTTATCAGATAGAACACTATTAGGAAAACTTTCTCTCTTGAATACATCGTCCAAGAACTTGATCAAAGAGTCAGAAGTTATGTCTCTGACTGCACACACCTCTATCCATCTAGAGTATAAATCAATGACTACTATCAAATATGGGGTATCAGACACACCACTAAGTGGACCTAGAATATCTATTGCAATTTCATCCCAAGGATGATTCGGTAAATCTCTTCAAACCATGGGCATCTGTTTAGTCTTAAGAATTTTGTCACTTGCGCAACATTCTACACACTCCCTAACCATTCTTTCTATTTCCAATTCCATTCCTGGCCACCAGTATTGAGTATGCATCATCTCTTTGGTTTTAACATTTCCTAAGTGGCCAGAGTGAGCATGCTTCAACAATTTTTTCCTAATCACAGTAGGAGGCACCAACTTTGTTCCACGGGATAACATACCATCTGAAATTGATAATTCCTCAAAAACTAGAGACCAAGGTTTTTCCAAACGTTTATTTTCTCTCAACAAACACATCACCTTGATTAATTCATCATCTTTCTCCAGTTCATTTTTCCATTCATTCTCCCCAACAACACCTTCTGTGATCTCACACACATTGATCAAATCTTTAAACTCCACCTTTTCCTCATCACTTACAACCTCCTTATTTACTAATCTTGACAAGCAATCAGCGGATTTATTAGTAACTCCAGGAATGTAATGCACATCAAAGTCAAATTCCTGCAATGAAATGGTCCATCTCCTGATCCTGATCTGACATAACAGAAACCTTAGTACCCCAAACCAAATTCTTACATTTCCTCAGCGCCCCAAAAATTGCTAACGATTCCTTCTCTATTTCAGAGTAATTTAATTCTGGCCCTCTAAGGCACCTTGAAGCACAAGCAATCAGGGATTCACTACCATCTTTACTTTGAACTAAAACCGCTCCAAGACCTTTGTCACTCGCATCAGTAAAAATGAAAGTTGGTAAACCAGGAACAAATGCATGCAAACACGGAGCTTTTTTTAATTCTTCCTTTATCTCTATAAATTCTCTCTTACATTCACTAGACCACTCAAAAACCACACTCTTAGCAGTAAGTCTCCTCAAATTTTTTGTCTTGTCTGCGAAATGCATAATACATTTTCCATAAAACTCAACCATTCCAAGGAATGAAAGAAGCTCATCCTTATTAATTGGTTCAGCCATTTTGTCAATGGAATCAACTAACTCACTCTTCGGAAAAACACCTTCACTTTTAATACAATGACCAAGATAATTCACTTCATCCATCACAAATTTACACTTTTCCCTCTTGAGTGACAAACCAGTTCTATTCAACCGTTCCAAAACAGCACACACACGTCCATTGTGTTAAAAAATGTGTTTACCATAAATCAACAAATCATCCTGATAACATTTAACACCCAGAAGACCTTTCAGAATTCTTGCCATAATGCGTTGAACTACAGAAGCTGCCGAAATGAGCCCAAAAGGCATTCTTTTAAATTTAAATGTGCCCATTGGTGTAATAAAAGCCGTTAACTCTTGGGAATCTGCATCTAGCTCTACTTGATGGTAAGCGGAAGCCAAATCCAAGGTAGTAAAAGATTTCGCTCCTTCCAAAGTCCCCACAATTTCATCAATGTTTGGCAAGGGAAATCTGTCCACAATAACCTCCTTATTCAAAGCGCGTAAATCAATGCACAAACGAATCTTGCCAGATGGTTTCTTGGCAATCACAACAGGAGGTAACCACTCTGTGGCTTCTACCGATTCAATAATCTGATTCTCAACAAGCCTATCAATTTCCTTCTGCACACTTCCCTGTTCACCCAAAGGAATTCTCCTTACTTTTGCTACAACTGGAATTGCAAATTTTTTTAATTTAATACAGTGCTTGTAACCTTGTAAGCATCCTAAACATTCATTAAAAACATTTGGAAATGTATCTGCAAATAAGGAAGACATATCATCCACCTTCTGTATTTGAACTTGAGGAGAAGCATTGGGATTAAGTTTAACTCCTAGATCACGTTGATGTTTCCAACCTAGTAGGGAGTTCCTAACTCAATGGTAGCCACAAAATGTCCCAACATCTTAATAGGTTTCCTGCCATAACCCAAAGGAAAAATATCACTTCTTAAAAGTTTAACCTTGTTTTGAAAATATTGAAGAAACACTTTTTCATCAATCATGGTAATTTGAGAGCAGCAGTCAAATTTGAAATCAATTAACTCATTGTCAACTTTTACTAAATGAGATGGATGTTCCGAAAGATTACAATTTACTTGAAAAGTCACAGTTTTAACTTGAGGTTGAGACCATCTTCTACTCGACCCCTCTCTTTTGTTCGTTTTGGTTCTACAACACTTCGAGAAATGCCCCCTCCTTCCACAAGAATTACACATAGATTTCAATGCAGGACAATTAGGAGAATTGGCTAAATGCCCATAATTCCCACATCTAAAACAAGAAAACTTATTGTTTAAATTAGAAACATTTGAACTAGCGCTATTCGTCACATTATCATTTTTTACTAATGTAACATTGTCATCTGTTTTTTACTTGACATATAACTTTCTCAACTTTAGATAAATTCTTAGCTTCTGAATCAGTGGTTTTCTCTTTTTCTCCTTTCAGTTCTTCCACACATTTTGTCATGTGTTCAACTTGTTTCGCAATAACTATTACTTCTTCCAAAGGAGGCTCATCTTTTAACCAAAGTTCTTTTCTTATACTGTCATGTGCACATTTTAAAACAAATTGGTCTCTTATTCTTTCATCTAAAGTTTGCCCAAATTTGCACGAAGAGGCTAGTTTCCTTAAAGCCGAAACATAGTCTTCTACTGTTTCATCTTTCTTTTGACCTCGTAATCCAAAATGATATCTTTCCATTATTGTGCTTAGTCTTGGAAGATAATGTCGATCTAACTGTTCAATTGCTATTTCATATTCATTCAAGTTTCTTTGCTCAGACGTACTTAGTTCCGGCAAGTGCTCCAAAACATCTTGACCTTCTCCTCCCAAGCAATGTAGTAATAATGAATGTTTTCTTTCTGCATTTAAATTCGTGCCACAGACCCTTGCATAGTTTGCAAAATTTTTCTTCCATTTCTGCCACTTAACATTCGGCTCACCAGGACTCGTCAAAAAAAATGCTGGTTGAGTTACATTTTGCATTCTTTTTTTTTTAGTTTAATAGTTTTCCAAACCAAAAAAAAAATTCATTAAACTTATTTTGACAATAATTTAATTCTCCCTTCCTTTCTTTGTTATTATTTTATTATGCATGTAATAGCAGTCATACTAGAATTGCTTATTTTCTTAAGATTAAAGCTCCTTATTTGTTTTATTATTTCTATGACCTTTGCTTAGTCATTTAATTATGTGTGTAAAAGAACAGCCCTCTATGCTGTAATAAAGACGATACTTTGGAAGCGTTCTAATAAATGTAAAAGAATCATGCGAGTTCTTTTAGACTAAGAATGCTCCATTCTTTGTTTCATGCTTCCAAAGTCAATGGAACGCATGCAAAGTCCGTATAGTGACGTACAATCACAGAGCTGGAATGCAGCGTGAGTCTGAATGACGTCGTCTTCACGCAGGATGCTCCAAGAATTACAGCCGAGATGAAACGCAGCGCAACGGCACAATGACATGCTTGACACGCACAACGTTCTTCATAAAAAAATGCCGTTTCCGATATTTTTACAAAGATGCACGAAGCTGCTTAAAATCCTCCCACCGTACTCCTCACCATTTTCTTTTGATGAAAATCAAACTCCGCACTCGGACAGCCACTGGGAAGACATCGCTTCACTTCGAATAAATCTGCCGCTGGAAGACTGGTACACGGAAATAAGCCAGCCTTTGTATTGAGGTGATCCTTTTCTTATCCTTCTACTCCCGATCGTCGCCAAATAAATGTGGTGTTGTTCAAATTTGAATAACAAGATAACTTGTTAAGTGGATACAAGAAGTTAAGTTTATTTAACCTCAGCCACAAACTGCTACTGGTCAACTGACCAGAACGTGTATCAACATTCTCATAGTCAGTAATCTACAGTGGAATGAAAGTACATTCCATGTGTTAACTACAACAATACACAGATTCACTGGAAACATGCATCACATCATCACACCCTTAGTGTAACTGTAGTTTTGGGTTCAAGTGATATGGGTCGAGTCCTTCTCAGCAGTCAAGGAGTGCAGCAGGTCAGTACAGCAAGAAAGCAGTTCTTCCAGATCAGCAGTCCAGCAGAGTGGCAGTCCTTTAGCAGCAAAGCAGTCCTTCTTCCTTACAGAGTATCCACCGATCTAAAAGTAGACTGAAGGGGTAGGGTCTGAAGTCCAGTTCTAATTCCCAGTGGTGCCTTTGAAGTGGGCGGGAGACTTTAAGGAAGGGTTTTGAAGTGCACAGAGGTCCTCACTTCCTGGCTCTAGAACCACTATAGGAGGTTAAGCAGTCCTTTGTGTGGGGATAGGACGTGGTCTATTCAGGTGTAAGCATGAATTGGTGCCCTTATTCTTCAAGCCATCATGCCCAGGATAACCCATCAGGATGTGGATGGCCTATCAGTCATACCTACGCTACCTTTGTATGTGGATGTCTAGAGGGAATGTACAAAACCCAGCTGTCAGCCACGTAAGACATGTAATGGAGACAGGCTGCATGCACACAGTACTAAGAAAAGACAAATGCTATCTTTCTAAAAGTTTGTGAAACTAAGGAGTCAGGTCCATACGGGGCAAGGGGTAGGCTGGACCCTATTATATCAAACAAAAACACAAGATGTGCCTACACCCAACTTATTTTCTAAAAATTCTTCACATGAGGATCAAACATACCATTATTTAATCCGATCCAGTATTTTTATTTATACCCATCTATCTTATAGTATTTTCAAATCTTATATTTTATCTCTTAAGCAGAAGAGAACTGTACATTTAAATACAATTACATTAATATACAATAATATTCACACACATGTATATACATTTAAAAATAAACAAAAGTAACATACATCCAAAAAACAAACATCAACATTTCATTTTTCATTACGTTGAATCAATCTATATCCAAAGTAAAGGACAAAGTCAAAGAGAGGAGCAAAAAAATTAAGACAAATTTTGACTACCAACTGCTAGTATACACCATCAATGTCATTCCTTGCTCCTGCAGATGTGCCGACGCGTTTCGAGTTCAGGGAAACCAGTTCTGTATAGGATGCAAAAAAACAATAAAGTTTTATTGACAACCTAAAACGCCTGTCCCCTATCTCATATTGCATCAAAAAGGTGATGTGTGTACCTGTAACAATCTGATTCACTGAACCTTTCAAGCTTCCAATAAAGGTTCAGGTTAACTTTTCAGTCTGCTTATTGTGGGGGCTGTTACTTATTATACTGTGCAGAGTTAGTGAGTCCATGAAAGTAATATATACATCAGGGAGCTGCTTATTTAGAATAGAGAGGCAATCATGCTTCATGAACAATACAGGAGTAATTCCTCATACCTCTGTTTCACACGACGATATTTTTCTTTGGGGAAGTAATTGCAGGGCCGCTCACTGTTTCTTTACTGGTTCTGCCAGGGAACAAGAACCTATTAGGGCCTTGAAGCACACTAATTCGAGCCGCAACCATTAGTATAAAAGAGTCCCACGTACCTCCTTATTATTTGACGCGGGCATAATTAATCATTTTTGTTGTGATAGAACTTCATTGTGCTATCCGGACAAGTACCGAGACAAAACTGACAAGGAAAGAGAGGCTGAAATCCTTAGTATGGGGGCCTATGTTCTTTAAACGCACTGAACACATACTACGCATGTCCTATTTAAAAGCGTACCTGTTCCGGGTGTCGTTGCTAGCGCCCACTCTATGTGTTTGCTCGTCGTCAGACCTCGCTCGGTCCCTGTAAACATAATGACTTATGCTTAGTCTTTAACAGTGCAAATAGGGTAGAGTGATTCATGCTTAAATCGCGAATATTATCAGAACTAGAGGGACACTTTGCAAACTAGTTACCTGTTACTCGCTCGACCTTCCTCACCGACCAAGTCGCTTTCACTGAAGCGGCGGCCATCTTGAAAATCAAGCCTTATACTTCCCCTAACCGGAGTAGGGCATTAAGGGACACGTAGTTTCCTAATGCATCAACATAGTGTTTTATGAGCAAATAAATCTATCTTCTTTAATAAACTCATAGATTTATATTACTACATGAGTGCACAAGCATGTTTAAACATTTAAGCAGGTCCACCTACAGTTCTATTTTTACAATCTAGATAGTTCTGACAGGCTATTAAGACCTGTCACTGTGCTATTGAATTTACGTATTAAATATTGCTTCTTTTTGTAACAGCCCTTTGTCAACATAAGCAGGGCGTTTTGTTTGATTCACAGTACATAAAATTGACCATTTAAAGTCATTTTCGCAATGTGCTTTATCCACAAAATGCTCAACCATAGGGGCTGTTAGAACTTTATTTTTAATGCGCGACCTGTGCTGACTGATTCTCAAGTTTAGTTGTTGGTTAGTCTTTCCAATGTAAATCTTTTTACATCGACATATTATTACGTAAACTACGTTTTTTGTCTTGCAATTTGAAAAACCTAAGTGTTTCCACTTTACACCTAAGTGATGAAATTCATTCCCTTCAATCGTATTTGGGCAGGCCACACAATTCCCACATTGTGGTGGCCCTCCAATGGTTTCATATTCCAAAGAGATAGTAAATCACTTCTTGCTTTTGGTATAGAGATGTCCGCCCTCACGATCTGTTGCCCTATACTTTGATTTTTTCTGTACGCGAATATAGGTCGCGGAAAGGGACATTCCAAACCTTCTAGCAGGTGCCAGTTCTTTAAAACCGCATGTCTCATTTTATGTGTGTCTGGCCCAAAAGTAGTCACACACACTAATTGCTCCAGATCTTGTTTCTTTTTGGTCTGAAGAAGACATTCTTGGGGTGTGAATCGTGCCCTTTTAAAAGAATGTTTTAGAAGTTTTTTTGGATATCCTCGCTGTATCATTTCGACACAGAAAGTTTGGGCTTGTTCATTATAATCACACAGCTCAGTACAATTTCTACGTATACGTAGAGGCTGCCCAAGTGGCATGTTTGCGTTTTTAGTTTCTGGGAAGGTGGCTTATATGATGTAAGATGGTATTTTTATCAGTAGCCTGCTTGTACAAGGATGTTTTCAAGTGTCCATCAACGCAACTTAATTCAACATCTAAAAATTTCATTTTCACTTTACTATGTTCCATGGTAAATGTTATGTCTTTGTGTCTGGCATTAACCCAGTCATGGAAGGCCAATAGTTCGGCCTGGCTCCCCTGCCACAGGAGCCAAACGTCATCTATATAGCGCAACCATTGATTAATGTGACCTGAAAATGGGTTATTAGTCTCAACAAATTTTTCTTCGTGTTGTGCCATGAAGAGGACAGCCATTCCTGGGGCATAAGGACACCCCATGGCAGTCTCCTTCACTTGCATGTAAAATTGCTCATTAAAAGTAAAATAATTATTTTTTAGAGCAATTTCGGCCAATTTAAGAATGAATGATGTAGGCACTCTATGTGGTCTCTCTCTACTTTCCAAATACAGTTCCATCACCTCTAGTGCCTCTTCCTGAGGGATCTGCGTATAGAGGGACGTCACGTCTATGGTAACCATTATTTGTGTATGTTGGTCAAACGGGGTCCCTTCAACTTTTGTCAAAAAATCCGTTGTGTCTCTTAAATATGATTTAACTTCTTTAAGAAACGGCTTTAAAAAGAAGTTGACATATTTTGAAATTAACTCAAGGCAAGAATCACAGCCACAGACTATAGGCCGTCCCGGCGGTTCACTCAAACTTTTGTGAATCTTTGGTAGAAGATACAGAACGGGGGTTCTGGGGAACTTTTTAGTTAAAAAATCATACTCCTTCAGACCCAAAAATCCTCCGTCCTTGCCCAACTGCAAAATTTCTGCATCATACCCTGAATTTGTTTTACAGGATCCTCTGATAACAATCGATACCATGTATCATTCTCGACTTGTTTTAAGCCTTCAATTAAATACATGTCGCGGGGCCTGTTTTATAACCACAGAAGAGTCTTCTTTAAGACTCTGTATTGCCCTTCATTGTCCATGGCTGATGTTTTACGGGACATATTTCTTAGTTTTGGGAATAATCTGACTTGGGACAAATTTTTATTTATTCCTAAGAACTGTGGTCTCATTATTCATGATAGCTGGTTGATTAGAAAAAAAGGCTTTTAGCCTTATTTTCCTGCAGAACTCTATCGCCTCTAATTTCAGCTTAGTAAAATCAGTTTGTTTACACGGCACACATTTAAGGCCAAGATTCAATACAGCCTCTTCATTGATAGAAAGTGCCCTCGTGGATAAGTTAACAACAGTACTTGGTCCCCCTATGATTTGTAAAAGTGGTTCCGTGTTCTCATCTCCCATGGTGCCTTGTATCTGGTTTTTGGTTGCTGGCCCTTCTCTAAAAAAGAAACTTGTTTTTTGGAATTATTTCCTCTTGTGTCTGAACCAGACGACTCAGATGATGATGTCTCTGTGAAGGTGGTAAAGCGATTTCTTGATCTACCTTGATAGCTATATAAAGCCCTACGTGAATCTGCCAAAGTGTAGTAGTCTTCCTTCAAAAAGGGATATACCTGCTCGATCTTAAATGCTTTGGTATCTCTCTCAAATTTAGCATTTTTGTTGTTAATTGTTAATTGGCATTTTAAAAATGTTAATGATAAATTTGACTTTAACAGTACCGAGGATTTTCCATTTCAATTCTATAGGTACTAAACATGACAACTCTACCTCCTTCTAATTTGGAATTGCACTATTATATGTAACAGGTACTCCCCAATGTTAACCTATTGGAGGTTTAGGCCTCACAGTAGTGAAAAATTATTTGGAAGTTTTTATTACACAACACCATTCCCCATGGGCTACTTAGGGTGTAGCCTGGGGTGACATATATGTAATAATGGAGCAGTTTAAGGTTTGGTAATTTAAAAGTCACATCGCCATGTCTGTGTAAATGGAACATAGAGGCTCTGCAGTGGCAGGCCTGAGACATGTGCTGTAGGGCTACTTAAGTGGGTGGCACAATCAGTGCTGCAGTTCCACTAGAGCGGTAACTGCAAACACAACAATGATGGACAGAATGTGGATCAATGTCACACATTCACCCCAGTCCAAAGATCTGGGCCCAAATCCATCGTTTTTCCACTCCACACCACCCTGGGTTAGACAATGGCGATATGCAAATCAGCGCTGACCCTGTGCCCCATGGGAACAGTCCAGTCCGAACTACAAAAGCCATGTCCTTCCCAGAACGGAAACAAGCATCCGAGGACCGGCCCGGTTTCGAGGTAATACCTCTCTTCAGCCCGGCTAGCTTGATTCCAGTGGTGTGGAGTGCCTGGGACTCACGTCTGAGCATCCCCAGTACACTTAGAGCGGTAACTGCAAACACAACAATGATGGATAGAATGTGAATCAATGTCACACATTCACCCCAGTCCAAAGATCTGGGCCCAAATCCATCGTTTTTCCACTCCACACCACCCTGGGTTAGACATTGGCGATATGCAAATCAGCGCTGACCCTGTGCCCCATGGGAACAGTCCAGTCCGAACTACAAAAGCCATGTCCTTCCCAGAACAGAAACAAGCATCAGAGGACCGGCCCGGTTTCGAGGTAACACCTCTCTTCAGCCCGGCTAGCTTGATTCCAGTGGTGTGGAGTGCCTGGGACTCACGTCTGAGCATCCCCAGCACACTTAGAGCGGTAACTGCAAACACAACAATGATGGACAGAATGTGGATCAATGTCACACATTCAGCCCAGTCCAAAGATCTGGGCCCAAATCCATCGTTTTTCCACTCCACACCACCCTGGGTTAGACAATGGCGATATGCAAATCAGCGCTGACCCTGTGCCCCATGGGAACAGTCCAGTCCGAACTACAAAAGCCATGTCCTTCCCAGAACGGAAACAAGCATCCGAGGACCGGCCAGGTTTCGAGGTAACACCTCTCTTCAGCCCGGCCAGCTTGATTCCAGTGGTGTGGAGTGCCTGGGACTCACGTCTGAGCATCCCCAGTACACTTAGAGCGGTAACTGCAAACACAACAATGATGGACAGAATGTGGATCAATGTCACACATTCACCCCAGTCCAAAGATCTGGGCCCAAATCCATCGTTTTTCCACTCCAAACCACCCTGGGTTAGACAATGGCGATATGCAAATCAGCGCTGACCCTGTGCCCCATGGGAACAGTCCAGTCCGAACTACAAGGTGTTACCTCGAAACCGGGCCGGTCCTCGGATGCTTGTTTCCGTTCTGGGAAGGACATGGCTTTTGTAGTTCGGACTGGACTGTTCCCATGGGGCACAGGGTCAGCACTGATTTGCATATCGCCATTGTCTAACCCAGGGTGGTGTGGAGTGGAAAAACGATGGATTTGGGCCCAGATCTTTGGACTGGGGTGAATGTGTGACATTGATCCACATTCTGTCCATCATTGTTGTGTTTGCAGTTACCGCTCTAAGTGTACTGGGGATGCTCAGACGTGAGTCCCAGGCACTCCACACCACTGGAATCAAGCTAGCCGGGCTGAAGAGAGGTGTTACCTCGAAACCGGGCCGGTCCTCGGATGCTTGTTTCCGTTCTGGGAAGGACATGGCTTTTGTAGTTCGGACTGGACTGTTCCCATGGGGCACAGGGTCAGTGCTGATTTGCATATCGCCATTGTCTAACCCAGGGTGGTGTGGAGTGGAAAAACGATGGATTTGGGCCCAGATCTTTGGACTGGGGTGAATGTGTGACATTGATCCACATTCTGTCCATCATTGTGGTGTTTGCAGTTACCGCTCTAAGTGTACTGGGGATGCTCAGACGTGAGTCCCAGGCACTCCACACCACTGGAATCAAGCTAGCCGGGCCTGAAGAGAGGTGTTACCTCGAAACCGGGCCGGTCCTCGGATGCTTGTTTCCGTTCTGGGAAGGACATGGCTTTTGTAATTCGGACTGGACTGTTCCCATGGGGCACAGGGTCAGCACTGATTTGCATATTGCCATTGTCTAACCCAGGGTGGTGTGGAGTGGAAAAACGATGGATTTGGGCCCAGATCTTTGGACTGGGGTGAATGTGTGACATTGATCCACATTCTGTCCATCATTGGTGTGTTTGCAGTTACCGCTCTAAGTGTACTGGGGATGCTCAGATGTGAGTCCCAGGCACTCCACACCACTGGAATCAAGCTAGCCGGGCTGAAGAGAGGTGTTACCTCGAAACCGGGCCGGTCCTCGGATGCTTGTTTCCGTTCTGGGAAGGACATGGCTTTTGTAGTTCGGACTGGACTGTTCCCATGGGGCACAGGGTCAGCGCTGATTTGCATATCGCCATTGTCTAACCCAGGGTGGTGTGGAGTGGAAAAACGATGGATTTGGGCCCAGATCTTTGGACTGGGGTGAATGTGTGACATTGATCCACATTCTGTCCATCATTGTTGTGTTTGCAGTTCCACTAGAATCATTTAATTTACAGGCCCTGGGCACATGCCGTGTACTCTACTGGGGATAGATAAGCAAATTAAATATGCCAAATTGTGGCGAATTCCATCAAGCCATGTTTAGTTAGAGACCACATACACTTAAGCACTGGTTAGCAGTGGTAAAGTGCCCAGAGTTCTAAAACTTTCAAAACAGGACCAGAAATATTTTGGGGCAAGCAGACACAGGTTTGGGGAACACCATCCTAAAGCTGATAGGTCTATCACAATGTTTATATAGTTGTACATTTAAATCCCAGCTTAGGGCCCGATTCCGATCTTCTTTGGAAAGCCCTCCGTACGACTCACATGCGGAGGGCTTTCTGAAGGAGACATGCTCCGGGAGTCCAAACGAGCGAGTACGATGCTGTCGTATGCTTACAGACTCGATTCGCTCAGACTCACATTGAACTTTATGGGAGCCCATGTACAGAAGTGTATACAAGCTCCCATAGCAGAAAACGGGTGAGTAGAGAAAAGTGTACATCCTGTGGCAGGCACCCCATGGTGCCCGCCACACTGTGCATCCCTGGATTGGGGGACCCATGAGCACACCCCAGTGACATATTTGGAGGGACCCGGGTGAAGGGGGGCCTGCTATGGCCCCCGAAGTACGCTCCTGACAGCCGATTTGTCTTGCTGAGACCGCGGCAATGATCGAGTCGTACTGACAGGTTCAGGTCCCAGAAATGATTCGGTCAGTGTGTCCGCGATCTTCGCATCATATTTGTTAGTTCGGACCTGTGTACGTTTCTTCTTAAACAAGAGCTAAGAATCAGGAAATTCAAATTCGATTCGGAGGCCTTCTGAACGACATTGGAATCGGGCTCTTGGTTGGCAAGTAATATTTTTAACACCCAATAAAAAGTTAAATGCAACAGTTTTCTTCTTTTTTTAGTGTTGGTAAGAATAAATTATTTCACTGTGATAGTGCTCCAAGCCTTAATTCAAGTCTCTACCAATGAATTCTTGCATGAGACTGAAAAGAAACATTGTAAACACTGAACTGGGTTAACAAAAAACTACACCGTTCCTGTCAGGAGGCTCCGAACTCTTCACAGGGGCAGCACCGAAGCTAGTCCCAGTCGCCCACCAACCAGTGTCTCTGCTGCACGAGCAAAGCACACCAGCCGGAGGGAAAGGGGAAGTGGAAGAGAAAGAAGAGACACCTTGAATCCTTGCCACCTGCACTGCCTGTTGGACTGCGGCTGACTTCTGCTGACTGTCCAAAGGTGTACCTAATGCACAGAAGGGAGAAATAAACAACTACCCGCCTATTCTTACTCAACTCTATTGTAAGTAAAGAGTTATTCCTACCAGTGGGCTTCAAGGCAATTGCAACTCTTCATGATAATGGAGATAGTTTGGCAGGAACCTTCTTTCTAGGTTTTAAAGAGAACTAACATTACTCTCTGATTCTATTCCTTTTATAATGCTAGTTAGAGCTAAAGAGAATTCCAAATTACCTGAAAGGTTTCTGCTCTGGTTAGGTAATGGGGTTCTGTTAGGAATATAACTGAATTGAATCAAACTTTAAATCAGTCTCAGAAGTTCTTTATCCTCTTTGAAGCGCGCAAAAAAGGACCAAGGAAGGAACAGGGGGGAAAGGAAAGGATAGGAGAAGCGCAAGAGGAAGGAAGGTTAACTCAACGCTGCAATATTCCTGGAAATGCGCAGTCTTACTGTCTGTCTTTCTGTAGGTATTCTTCTGAAGTCTCTCAGCTGACAGTTCTGAACGAAGAACTACCTGAACACGGTAGGCGGAAGACTCGACTCCTTCGTTGACTCCAAACTCTGGAAGAAACTCTGGAGAACGGACTGCTCTCCGTTCTGAGAACCCTGGAACTGCTAATCAAGAAATTAAGTCCCGAAACTCCCATCAGGAAAACTTGACGCGGAGCGACGGACTTCGACTGTGGCTTCACGAAAATCCGTCGTTGAAGTGCGCAGTTACAAACTCGCGCTGTCTCCACATACACTAGACCGCTAAGCGCTCTAGAACCATAAACGGCCGCAGCAGCGGCCATCTTAAGAGAAGATTTTAGTTGACTCTAACGGGAATAAGGGCAAGCTATCTAATTTATTTACAGGTAAATATAAATGAGTAAATTCAAGGGGAGTAGGGCTGCAGATAACTGGCAGTATTTACAAGTATACCGTGGGTCATTTTACAGAGGGCAAGGATACCAAACATTTACCCGATTGGGTTTTAGAATGGATCGAGAACTATACCACTGCTTGGAAGAGCATACAGTAGCGACTCTGTGAGACCTGACAGTACCCCCTCTCAAAGACCGATTTTTCGGTCAAGGCTTGAGCGGGTGCCGAATATGAAACCTCTTAATCAGTTGGGGAGCATGAATGTTAGATACCGGTTCCCAAGATCTGTCTTCGGGGCCATAACCTTTCCAGTCCACTAAATATAACAATTTTCCTTTCTTAAATTTAGAATCCAGGATGTCTTTAACTTCATACTCAGAGTGTCCATGAATATTAAGGGGATCTGGAGGTTTACTCAAATGCATCTGAGGATTAGTCTTTTTCAATAAGGACACATGAAAGACTGGGTGGATACCTATCTTGGTTGGTAATTTCAATCTCACTGTCACTGGACCCAAGACTTTCTCTACTGAATAGGGACCCACAAAGCTAGGCTGAAACTTCCTATTTCCCTTTAAATGCAAATTCTTAGTAGAAAGCCAAACCTGATCTCCCACCCGATATTGTGGTGCGGGTTTTCTATGTCTATCTGCAAATTTCTTATAAGAGTCCTTAGCCTTCCTGAGATTTTGTTCTGCAGATTGATGTAAGGAGACTATATCTGTAATCAAATCTTTAACTGCAGGAACCTCTAAATCTTCCTGAGTAACAAAGAGGTTAGGATGTCGCCCTAGGTTCAAATAAAAGGGTGATGAACTCTTAGCATTGTTACTAGCAAACTCAGCCATCCACAACCTGTCTGACCAGTCACCGCCCTGATCCATAAGAAACAGACGGAGATATTGCTCCAACTCTTGATTGATTCGTTCAGTCTGACCATCTGACTCAGGGTGGTAACTGGTGGACAACCTACCCTCAATTCCTAAACCCTTTAGGAAGGCCTGCCAGAAGCGTAAAATGAATTGAGGTCCTCTGTCCGAAACCACAATTTTGGGAACTCCATGTAACCTTACTATGTTTTCACTGAAGGCTCTGGCTAACTCAGAAGCAGTAGGATTACCAGACATTGGAATGAAATGACTCATCTTAGTGAACGTGTCCACAATCACCAAAATAGTGTCAAAACCTTTGCTGATAGGTAACTCTACAATGAGGTCCATAGAAATGGTGTGGCAAGGATGAGTAGGAGTAGGAAGGGGCTGCAGTAACCCTTGAGGAGATTGTCTATTAGGTTTACCTCGTGCACATAAATCACACGACTGCACAAATTGTTTGACATGAGAGGACAACCCAGGCCACCAAAAATAACGCTGCACCAAATCCAAGGTCTTGGCAATGTCTTTATGGCCAGCGAGAGGATGATCATGACAATTTTGTATAGCTTTCTGTTGGAGAGCGGATGTGGGTAGGTATAGGGCTTCCTTCTGATAAGGTAATTGTTGAAAACAACGTCTTCCTTCTCCCAATTGCACCCATTCCTGAATTTCCTCAGGAGACAAAATCTTTCGAACCTCTTCTAAAAAATTGTCTACAGAAAGAGTGCAAAAAATCTTTGTTTCAGGAATGATTGGTTGAGGATTCACCAAATGTTCACACTCCTCCGTATTTAATCGGGACAAGGCATCCGCCTTTCCATTCTTGGTTCCTGGGCGATAAGTAATCACAAAGTCAAAATCTGCAAAATATAAAGACCAACGCAATTGTCGTGGAGTTAAGGTCTTGGCGGTCTTTAGAAACTGCAGATTCTTATGGTCTGAAAACACGGTAACTGTGTGTTTAGCTCCCAACAAATAATGTCTCCAATCTTCAAAGGAGTCCTTAACAGCTAACAGTTCTTTTTCTGTGATAGTGTAGTTCAACTCTGCAGGATTGAGCTTCCTAGAACGGTATGCTACCGGATGAAGTTGTCCAGTCTTTGGATGTCGCTGAGAAAGGACTCCACCTATAGCTTGGTCCGAAGCATCAGCTTCCACAAAGAATGGTTCAGCAGGATCCGCATGCAAGAGAATGGGGGCAGAAATGAATTTCTTCTTTAACTCCAAAAAGGCCTGTTCTGCTTCTTGAGACCAATCAAACTTGACTCCTTTCTTAAGCAAACGAGTAATGGGGGGAATCAATTGAGAGAATCCTTGAATAAAGCGTCGGTAGAAATTGGCAAAACCCAAGAATCTTTGAATCTCCTTGATATTATGAGGGACTGGCCAATTCTCCACGGCTTGTACTTTTCCAGGATCCATAGTGATTCCTTGAGAGGAGATTAAAAATCCTAAAAATTCAACCTTAGACGCATGAAATACACATTTCTCCAGTTTAACAAATAAATGGTGAGTCTTCAACCGTTCCAGCACCACCCTGACATGCTGGACATGCTCTTGTCTGTTTTTGGAGTAGATCAAAATATCATCCAAATAGATAATGGCAATCTTATCAATTAAGTCACCCATGATGTCGTTAATGAAGTGTTGAAACACAGCGGGCGCATTGCACAGCCCAAAAGGCATCACGCAATATTCGAAGAGACCGAACTTAGTACGGAAGGCAGTCTTTCATTCATGCCCCTCTTTCATGCGAATAAGGTGATAAGCACCCCGCAAGTCAAGTTTAGTGAAAACATGTGCCTCTTTGATTTGATCCAACAGAACAGAGATTAACGGTAGAGGGTATCTGTTCTTAATAGTTACTTGATTTAGGGCGCGATAATCTATACACATTCTCAAGCTTCCCTCTTGTTTCTTCGGAATAAAAAAGAGTGGAGAAGAAACCGGAGACTGTGATGGCCTGATGAACCCATTGGCTAGGTAACGATCCAAATACTCTCGGAGATGATCATTTTCAGCTACAGTCAAGGCATAAATCCAACTACTAGGAAGCACGGCTCTTGGTTCTAAATCGATGGTACAATCATAAGAACGATGAGGAGGCAACATTTCTGCTTCTTGTTCACTAAAGACAACATCAAGGTCGTGATACTCGGAAGGAATTTCTCCAGAAGCGATGACTCCAATAGAATGACTTCCAAAAGAGAGTAAAGTTGCCTGTGAAGGTTCTTCAACACTTGTCTTTAGACCATAACAATGTTCCAAACAGAATTTGGATTTCATATTCACAGTTCGATTCTCCCAATCGATGGTTGGGTTGTGAGTGGTTAACCAAGGTAACCCCAAAATCAATTGAAACTGGGGAGCGTCAATCAAGTTAAATTGCAAAACTTCCCAATGGCCATCGGATTGAATTAACTCCAACTCTTCTGTGTGACTGGTTATTGACCCTGAAGACAGATTCGTTCCGTCCACTGCACGTACTGATTCTGGTTGATCCTTCTGTATGGCTCGGAATCCCATTCGCTGCGCATACTTGATGTCACAGAAATTTCCAGTGGCCCCAGAGTCCAACATTATGGCCACTCTCAAAATCTGATGTTCACGGAATCTTAACGTCATATGAAGAATCACATGAGGAGTCATAGTCTGAAGAGTATTTAAAATTAAATGAGAATCTGGAGTCGACTTTTGATCCTCCACCACCAGTGCGACTCCGCCTACTGATGGCTCACATCGTTTCCCTTAAACGGTGTCTTCGGTCGCTTGGTACACTCCTTCACAAAATGACCAGAACCGCCACAGTATAAACATAATTTCTTCTGACGTCTCAACTCTTTTTCTTCTTTACTCAAGGGACCTCTAACGACTACTATCATCATGGGTTCAGAATCATTATTTCCACTGGTACCTCTCTCTGATTTCATCCGATCGAATCGGGGAATGTTGATCTTCCAATCCTTCCTTTTTTCTCCTTTTCGTTCAGAATTACGGAAGTCCAATTCCAACACCAGATCCACCAATGCAGATAATTCTGAAGGGCGATTAGGGACTTGAGCCAAAGTATCCTTAATCTCATCCCGCAAGCCTCGATAAAACAATGCAGCTCTTTTTTCCTCTGGCCATTTTGTTTCCAAAATAAGTTTGTTGAATTGAGTAAGGTAGGTAATTAAATCCTTGGAACCCTGACGCAACTCCAGCAGCTTGTTATCTGTGGCCTGAGATATCCTTCTCCTGTCAAAAATTCGAAGAAACTCCTTTTGAAATTGGGCAAAATCAGAAAGTAAAGGGTCATCTCCGCTAACTAAAGGCATAGCCCAATTGGCAGCATCCCCTCCAAGATATGACAAAATAAAGGCTACTCTAGACTGAGCGTCAGGAAATAGTGTCGGCCGACACATAAAGTGTAAGGAACACTGGGTTAAAAAAAGTTGAGCCTTTTGGGGATCTCCTGTGAATCTTTCTGGGGCTGCTAGGGGAATTAATGGAGAGACAGAATGGATAACCTGAGTTACAGTTTTGGGATCAGTGCTGGGATTACTGGTACTAGGGACTGGAATACTCTTTACTGGATTACCCATAGCCAACCCCTCCACCTTCTGAGCTAACAACTTAGTCTCCTGACGGGACGCTACTAAATCCATTCTGATACTCTTATTCTCCTCGTGGACTGCTCCTATCTCTCTTTGAATGCTCTCAAGTATAGCTCCCAAGGACTTCAAATCCAATCCTTCAGCCATACTGCCCGGGTGAAGAAAAACTCGTGGGCACTTCAAACTGTCAGGAGGCTCCGAACTCTTCACAGGGGCAGCACCGAAGCTAGTCTCAGTCGCCCACCAACCAGTGTCTCCACTGCACGAGCAAAGTACACCAGCCGGAGGGAAAGTGGAAGAGAAAGAAGAGACACCTTGAATCCTTGCCACCTGCACTGCCTGTTGGACTGCGGCTGACTTCTGCTGACTGTCCAAAGGTGTACCTAATGCACAGAAGGGAGAAATAAACAACTACCCACCTATTCTTACTCGACTCTATTGTAAGTAAAGAGTTATTCCTACCAGTGGGCTTCAAGGCAATTGTAACTCTTCATGATAATGGAGATAGTTTTGCAGGAACCTTCTTTCTAGGTTTTAAAGAGAACTAACATTACTCTCTGATTCTATTCCTTTTATAATGCTAGTTAGAGCTAAAGAGAATTCCAACTTACCTGAAAGGTTTCTGCTCTGGTGAGGTAATGGGGTTCTGTTAGGAATATCACTGAATTGAATCAAACTTTAAATCAGTCTCAGAAGTTCTTTATCCTCTTTGAAGCACGCAAAAAGGACCAAGGAAGGAACAGGGGGAAAGGAAAGGATAGGAGAAGCGCAAGAGGAAGGAAGGTTAACTCAACGCTGCAATATTCCTGGAAATGCGCAGTCTTACTGTCTGTCTTTCTGTAGGTATTCTTCTGAAGTCTCTCAGCTGACAGTTCTGAACGAAGAACTACCTGAACACGGTAGGCGGAAGACTCGACTCCTTCGTTGACTCCAAACTCTGGAAGAAACTCTGGAGAACGGACTGCTCTCCGTAATGAGAACCCTGGAACTGCTCATCAAGAAATTAAGTCCCGAAACTCCCGTCAGGAAAACTTGACGCGGAGCGACGGACTTCGACTGTTGCTTCACGAAAATCCGTCGTTGAAGTGCGCAGTTACAAACTCGCGCTGTCTCCACATACACTAGACCGCTAAGCGCTCTAGAACCATAAATGGCCGCAGCAGCGGCCATCTTAAGAGAAGATTTTAGTTGACTCTAACAGGAATAAGGGCAAGCTATCTAATTTATTTACAGGTAAATATAAATGAGTAAATTCAAGGGGAGTAGGGCTGCAGATAACTGGCAGTATTTACAAGTATACCGTGGGTCATTTTACAGAGGGCAAGGATACCAAACATTTACCCGATTGGGTTTTAGAATGGATCGAGTACTATACCACTGCTTGGAAGAGCATACAGTAGCGACTCTGTGAGACCTGACAGTTCCACACTGTACCTTTATTTTCTTTTTCTATCTATGTATTGTTAAATATAATGTCAATGTCCTACAAATAAAACATAGAACACTATAGAATGTCTGTTTTTTGTTCCTCACAATCCACTTGGCATTTAAATGTTTAATTTGATTTATAAACACATACTTTTTGGCAAAAAACACAATATAAATATTAGTACAATATACCCAACAAAAAACAGCACATTTCTCAAAACATTGACAGACATATCTATGTCTCAGGCAAACATTGCATACTAAATGGATGGTTGAGGCTCAAAAGGTTTCAAATCTTTATTGAGTTCTAAAATCATTTAATTAATCATGTAATATAGTTACACATTATCTATGTATCTATCTATCTATCTATCTATCTATCTATCTATCTATCTATCTATCTATCTATCTATCTATCTATCTATCTATCTATCTATCTATCTATCTATCTATCTATCTATCTATCTATCTCTCTCTCTCTCTCTATACATATATATATATATATATATATATATATATATATATATATATATATATACATATACTACCTCTACTGGGCTCCAATAGGAAGTTATAGTTAGGACCTACTTTCCATAGGAGGAGCGTATTTTGTTTTGCCAATAACTTTGGCGCAGTTTGAAAAATTCTTATGAAATTTTCAAAACCAGTATGACGCTCTCTTCAGTTGCTGTCTTGAAAGTTTTGGAGATTCTTCAAGTGGGGCTGAGAAAAAGTGGGAGAAAAAGGGGGCTCCCAAAATACATTTTCCCCATGCAATTTTCCATAGAGATTTTAGACACAACTACAGCCCGAATTGCTGAACGGAATTACACCAAATTTGCCAGAAAAGTAGCTGTTGGTCCAGAAAGCAAACTTTTGTAAATTGGTGTAACTCTGCTCAGTAGTTCTGGAAATATTAAGGGAAATCCAAATTTGTTCATATAGGGACGCAGCTCCTCTGAGGATCTGCAAGTCCCCATGCTCAAATCGTATTTGCTACCAGCACTTCAAACTGGAAGCCTTGGCAGCCATCTTGTGATTCGGCTTCAGCCAAGTTCCTAAAATAATGTTAGGAAATGGAGAAAAGGGCAGGGTAGGAATACCCTGACGCTCTAGGCCTCTTGGGGACGTCCTGCAGGGACCCCGACATGGGTACAAAGCATTTATTCCAGGGGGAGTCATGCTAGAACAATGGTTCTCTCTAAAACATTTTACAAAAATTCAGTACAGGCTATCTATCTATCTATCTATCTATCTATCTATCTATCTATCTATCTATCTATCTATCTATCTATCTATCTATCTATCTGGCTAAATATGTGTAAAAGAGGGTTAAAGATAAGGTATACTTATTAAAACTTTCTCTATGTTTGGTAAACAAATGCAACTTAAACTACACAAACATTAGAAATTCTAAAGTTATAATTATATTTTTAATTCATCAATTAAGCACCACTTTCAGGGTAATATAAGTCATGCTTACAACTCACATTTATACTTATTCACCACCTTAAAATTCAGATAACTCACACACCTCTATACACAGTCTTCTTACCTTGCTCGCTATTTTACATTAACTATAGCTCACCAATGTACCATGCAGTATGTTCAGGCAAATCATTTAATTTCAGATGTCATAAGTGTTGTTATCGTAACAGTGATTTAACATGCTCTAACTTCTGTTATTTGCAAGGATATAGGTATTGAATGGGGAAGGGGAGAGTTATTATTAATGCGTTGTGGAAAGTGAGGTGAAAAGCCTATGTACAGAGATGCACGTGTAATTTGAATTTTATGGTAATGCGTAAGTATAAATATGAATATCAGTCTACAAGTGGTGCTAAAGTGATAAATTAAAGGTATAACTATAACTCTAGAGTTTCTAATGACTGCGTAGTTTAACTTGAGTTTGTATACCAAAACTATCGAAAAGTTTCCTAACTATAACTTATCATTAACTTGATTTTTTTCAATGGTATTTCTAATGTTGGTAAAAAACATGTATCATTGGTACAGTTTAGTGGTGTGGAGTGGGATGTTAATAAGTGGAGTGTGGTAGAATATCGTGGTGGATAGTGTTGTAAAGTGAACTGTGGTACAGAATATTGTGGTATACTGTAGTGGAATAAGGTCGAATTAGGTATACCTGAGTGGCGAAACACTGGAATGGAATACAGTGAAGTGGCATAGAGTGGAATCGCATACCAGGCAGGGGGTTACACTGAAGTCAGATACAGTAGAGTGGTGTATATTGTAGTGGCATAGAATGTAGTTGAGTACAGTGCAGTGGTATACAGTGGGATATCATAATGTGGAGTGTGGCAATGTCAAATAACGTCCTGTAAATATTGTTGAGTGTATTTGCATAGACTTAGTGGTGTACAGCGGTGTGCTGTAAATTGGAGTGCTCCATAGTGGAGAGGCACATATTGGAATATTGCATACTAAAATAGCGTAAAGTTGAGTAGTGTACAGTGGAATAGGGTACAAGGGCCTGACCAGGACGGGATCTGTGGTGGATGTATAACTAAGGGCTCCACAGTGGGCCCTCCAATTATCTTGAAATTATCCATGCCATCACAACTCCCTGTGCCACCTGTCAGGAATGCGTGCCTGGATTGCATAGTTGTCTGTTCCTGTACCGACCCGGGTGTTCCCTACCATGATAATTGGGCCAATCAACATGGGCATGCCTACTACTTGAACGCGACCGTAGTGCCATGGACATGACTCCCCAGATCACATCTAATGGGAGGGCCAGCCTCCAGACCCTCCCTGAAGTATTGTTATTACCTGGAGCTGGGGGTGAGCCTGAGTCATTGCCCGGGCTGCACTGGACTCCTGGCCGCTAAGTGTATTGGCGGAGTGAATGGTGTGGATGGCCCGCTTGCCGTTCATCGGGTGCCTGAAGTGTAAGGGCACCTGGAGGGATATCAAGGCTGCAGCGGCATGGACCAGCCTTACAGACCCATTTCTGCCACTAAAATTACCAGCACCTAAGGAGCGGGACAAAGGTAAAAGTATCACCAGTGTCCCTTTGTCCACCCTTGCCCTGCCTGGCAACGTTGGACCGTGCTGGAGTGGACAGTGATACCACGGGATCACATGGGCCTTCCATACACGGTCTGAAGTGGTGGCTGCTAGCAGAGTGAATTGTTTGCTGGACACATCGGTCCTGGTCTGAAGGCCCACCACCATCCAAAGTGGAAATGTGCAGTGTAGGAAGACGGGGCCTTTGCTTGCATGACTGCCTCAAAATTATGCAGTCCCATGATTGCCACTTGCTGTGAGGACCAGGAGGGGTTGCTACTGCAGCATTATTTGCACTGGAATTGGAGTGGTCTGCTGCCGATCCAGAGGTACAGTTGGGTCCTTTCCTCCCCCCTCCCTACCCCACTGGAAAAATGGGTGACATTGTACACCCATGCGGGATCCTGCATCGAATGGACTCCTCGGTGCTTAGGAAATTGGACACTGACTACCCAACCGCTGTGCTTCCTACTGTAGTAGTTGTGAAACAACCCACGCATAACATTGAGGGCCCCCCTTGGAATCACAACCTAATATATGGGCGACTCCTCATGATGCAACATGGCTGTGCCTCCAAACTTCTACTGAGACTCTCCCCTGCATTAACAGGTAACCCTTGCCTATGTGGGCAACGCACGCTGTAACCTCATCATAAGAGTTTGCGCACCCCTGTCTTGCAGACACAGGAAGTTCTGCGCAGCCTGGAGATGTGCTGAGGACCTCTCGCGTTGGGTGTGCCGGCTCCCCTTGGATGGATCTTCCATTCTACATGGCTGCCCATCGTCCCGAGCTAGACGTACCTCTCTCCCAGTGGACCCAAAGGCACACCTTGTTGACTGCCAGGTTTGACTGCCCTCACACTATTTCTTTGGATCGCTGCTTGCTCTCACGAGTGATGGTCAAGCCAAAGTCCAATAAAGCCCTGCTGTCAGGAGATACAGACCCAGAGGCGGACCCTACTCCAAAAGACAGGACCCTGGGCAACCTGCAGCATCCGGGGTAGACACTCCTTATTAATTCTGACCCGATTTGACAAGGTTCTCAGAGCCACCCTGGAAACTAAAACCTCCTTGTAGACCTGCATAGACACTATTACATAGGACGTTAATTTATTGCAGGCAGATCCCCGCAAACTAGCGAAGCAAGTGGGTGAGCCAGAATCCACACTGGCAGGGCAGAAGATGCGAAGGGCAGGTCGGGAACAAAAAATATATGCCTGATGGGATTCCTTGAATGATCAGAGGGCCCCTGTATGGAGCTGTTTCTTCAAAAATGGCTGGCAAGCAATGTTCTGGGTGGTAAGGTGCCCTTTCTTTTCTTGGTCGAAAGAGCACATCGCAAGCTAGGACGACCTCATTGTTTGGGGCCCCTACGTCCTATCATACCACGACTCATCAATTACCATGATCATGACTTGCGTCTACCATGATCATGACTGCTTCTGCACCAAGGGCCCAATATCACACGTGAATACCCAGATTATGGCATATCTAGACTTCATCATGGGGGTGAAGTGCCAGAGAGGGTAATACTCTAATGTTATGCAACGTCTTCAGGAACTGAACCTGCAGTATGCTCTTCTATTCCCTGCTAAGATATTGGTCATTATTGGCAACAAGATGCTCATCTTCCACTCACTGGAAGATGTGTTGACATGGCCCTATGCAAAGGACAAGCTGCTTCTCCCTCATCGGAACAGCAGGAGGGCGAGTGGTTGCTACCTAAACCGAGGAGGCAGTATTCCGCATCCCAAAGGCAGGGCCGTCCAGGGAGCAGGCTCCTGAAGAGAGAGGCTGGGCTGTGGTAGAGGCCTCTCTCCACAGCACAAATTAATTTGCATCCCTCCAAGGTGGTCACCCATCGGAGTCAGGGTTGGACCGGGGCGGACCACTCTCTTCCATTATCGACGACTTCATGGCCCGAAGATCACCCAATATCGGCTGATGACCTATGACTGTACATGCAGGACTGCTGATGCTCTGGTGTTGAGCTGCATGGGTAACCCACCAGACAAGCCTGAAGCCAGTAGGTAAGAGGTGATGTGCATGAGATTGCAGGTGCAAGTGAATGCAAAGGTCATTCCAAGGATTTGCTGCACAATGTTACCTTCTTGCTGGGACCCTTGTGCCCCTGACTTTTATTTTGTATCCACCCGCCCCCCATCACTTCCCAGTGGATTCTGACATTGACTGTTCATTATGCTTTGTTCCTCTCTTTTTCTTGATGCATGGCTGTTGATGTATAGTTTGGAGTTGCTTTCATGGTTGGAACATCTCATGGCAACTGTGCCAGAGGGAAACTTTTTTTAATAGTTATTATGATTACTCGTGATGCTCTGTCAATGTTTTATAATTTCCTTGATGAGATCCTATGCAATATGGATATCCACACTTGTTCTGAGCGGGGAAGGGTAGACCTCTGGTATCCCTAGTTCTCTCTCACACACTGCATGCTCTGACGAGTGAATCACCGGACACAAGCGTCCCTTAGTACCGCGTTCTCAAATGGAATGCATGCAGCATGACCAAGCCAACCAAGCAACATTGAATTTATGACACTTTCAAGTGGTACCAAATAGACATAGCCATATTTTCCAGAAACACACCTCAATACTACTGAAATACACAAGCTCCGTGTCAAGTGAGGGGACAGGTGCATGGCACTTTGGAATCCTCTTTTGGTCATGGGGTCTTAATTTGGGTGGCTCAATGGGTGCCTTACACTGTGGTCACTCAGAGGGTGGACACAGGGAGCCGATTTGTGAATTTGGAGAGGCAACTAGATGATGAGCCACTCACGCTTGTGGCAATTTACGCACTCAATACGCAATAGAACAAATGCTTCAAAACACTCAAACCAGCGTTACTTAGAGATCCTTCCTCCCCAGGACTTTGGGGAGGGGATTTTATCTGTGTCCGGAGGCCGCAAGTCATAGCACCACTGGCATCCCTTAGAGCGTGAATATTCCTATAACTTGCAGGTCCATGATGTGCATGTTAGAATTGACTTGTTTCTCTGTGCGACTCACCTTGGTACATGGTTAGCCAGGGTGGAGTACTTAGCACGCACTTTATCTGACCACTGCCCCTTGCAACTGACTCCATAAGGAGGACGTCAATGCCCATTGACACCTAACTAGAAGCTCCAGGTGGAGAAGTTGGCTGACCCCCCCTCATTCTGTGTGGACCTTGCCCAATGCCTGGAAAAATATTTCACTCTTAATTAAAGCATTAAAGAGGACTCAATTCGCCAACCAGTAGTGCATAAGGAGACACCTTTGCAGATTAGTGGAGAAAGGGGGTGTGTCCTCCGAAGATCTCATAGCAATCCCGCTGTGTGTGACTTACTGGAGGTAATAGGAGGGATTGTTCACCCCCAAGAACCCTCAGCAACCAAGGGGACTTCATCCCCCAACTAGTAATGCTCCAGAACGCATGTTTACAGAGTGGTACAGCAAGGGGGAGGCTACAAAGACCTCTCAGCAATCCCACAGTGTGGGACTTACTGAAGGTAACAGGAGGAGTAGTTGGCCCACAAGGACGTACTTAGGAGCCAACAACTCCTCCTTTTGCCTCCAGTACATTCCACACAGTGCGATTGCTTAGAGGCCTATGGGGAGGCTATGCCTCCTTTCTACACCACTTTGCAAACACACCTCCTGGCACAGTGATGGTTGGGGAATGACATCCCCTTGGCTCAAGAGGGTCCTTGAGGGCCAACAAGCACTCCTTTTACCTCCAGCGAGACCACGCAGTGGGATTGCTGAGAGGTCTTCGGAGGCCACGTCCACTTTATCCACCACTCTGCAAACGCACCTCCTGGCACAGTGATGGCTGGGAGATGAAGGCCCCTTGGCTCCAGAGGGTCCTTGAGGGCCTACTAACCCTCCTGTGACTTCCAATAAGGTACACACAGTGGCATTGCTGAGAGGTCTTTAGAGGTTTACCCTCTGCAAACACACTTCCCGGCACTCTGCTAGTTAGGGAATAAAGTCCAATTTACTGCTAAGGGTGCTTGGGGGCCAACTACCACTCCTGTTACCTCTAGTAAGTCTCACACAGCAGGATTGCTAAGAGGTCATCTTGGCCAGAGCTCCCTTGGTCCACCACTCTGAAAACACACCTCCTGGCACACTACTGGTTGGGGGATGAGGTCCACCTTAACCCTGAGGAACCTTGGAGATGGTAACTTTGATCCTGAGACCCTACCTGGAAGCCTGCAATCTTGCTGAACAGTGGTTAAGTTACAAAGGTGTAATCCATAAGCGTACTTGCGGCTGCACTGTGAAAAGTTGCCCCCCCCAGAGCTGATCTCCTGGGAAGCGCTCATTTAGTGCCACAAAGCTTAGATATTCCAGATCATTTAAAAAGTTCCTAGCAAGTGCTGATTGGTGTTTCTTGTTACTCTGCTCCTAGCACGGAATGCTCCAGGCCATATGTTGGTTATCCAGGAGCTCATACCCCTTCTATGGCCCAAGTAGGAACATGTTGAAGTCAACAGTAAGTTGGACGTTGATTCAGTAGAGAGAATTCTGCCTATTTCTGATCCCACAATTTAAACTCCTTTGATTTTGTCACAGGGATGTATGTAAGTATTTAGGAGTTATATTTAATGTTTGAGGTTGCCATCCTGTATATTCACTCTGAGTGTTTTAATTGCATTTGTAGAAGTTGTGATAGTGTCAACATCTTTGGTTGCGGAGAAGGTCTGTATTGATGAATAGATTGTTAGATCTACTCTTAGGTGCCCAAATTTAGAGCCTTTTACTGCTGAGGTGTAGTGGCTTTTGAAACCAAGTAAGTGGAAGGGTTCTTCTAGCCATGTCTCTTGTAGTAGGATGAGGTCAAAGGCTTGCAAGTAGTCCAGAAGGTCTCTTTCCGATGTGTTATTACCCAACCCATTTATATTCCAAGAGCAGATTCGGAGGTAGTGATCACCTGATGGTAGTTGCTTTATTTTGAGTCAATTGCCCTCACTTTGCTGATTTATCGTTATTGCTAGCCAAGTCGAATTTTCCGATCTAATTGCTTGGTGCTGGTCTTTGCGTTCTGTTTGTTGTGCGTATGGCTATAGGTGCCTTTAAGCACAGATTGTGGCTGCGTGCCCAATGACGCCGAGAATGGATTTTCTTGCTCTCTTTTGTTTGGTAACAGTGAGTCCAGGTAGCCTGGCTTTTGATGGAGGAGTATTTTAATTCCCCATGCCTTTAGTTGAGGCTCTTTATCCAGAATCCTTCTTGCTGTTTACTCTGTGGACCAGGTTGTCTTTGTTACTATATTACTAGAGAGATCCTTGATGTTTTTAAATTCTATTCTTTTGAGATCATGTGAGCTTATATCCACCAAGCTCCTGATTGCTTGAATTAATTATAGGATATTCCCTCTGTTGAGAATGTCTTTGCATCCTATGGACTTATATTCGGATATGAATAGCACAGAGCAGTTTTTAAGTTGTGGCAGATTGGCGGTTGGCCTGCAAGATTAAGGCCTCTTGAAGGTTAACGCTGGGAACATCCACTCAAGCTCTGGAGTCTCCCCTGCCGGTGGTGATTGTTGTTCTTGGAGTGGGTGGCTCTGCATGTGTTTCATATTGAGAATAGCTGTAATTCTGTTATTTCTATTCTTTATAGATGACTTTAGTAAAACAACCACTACCCTATCCAGTTCGGGGTCTGGACCCCCTGAGATTGGGATAGCCAAGTGGCTTGCTTTGTGTTCTCCTTCTGGAGAAGATACTTCCATATTTTTACTAGCAGTTTGAGTTTTTGTCCCAAATCTTGCTATATCGGTATTGAAGTAATCCAATAAGTTATTTTTTTTCTTTCTTCCTTTTCTCCTCTGCTTGTGACTATGTTTTGGATCTTCGTTTATCACAGTGTGGGACTGCTCATAGGATTCTATTTCAAATGTTGTTGGTGAGGAATCCTTCGGGTAGAGATGATAACTATGCTCTGGGTCCTTATTATGTTCCTTCATATTGTGGCATTCAGTGTATCCTTCAATTTCAGTTTTTTCACATGTTTGATCAACTGATTTTGTGTAGAGCTTGTCGGTCTGGTGTTTGAGTGGTTAGTTTTCTGTATTTCATTGTGAGAAACGTTTTGAGGGCCTTCTCCCCATTCTATGATGACCATGTCCTGCTTGCTGCTGATCGATCCATTTGTAGTGCCGTTTATGTGGGCCTCTTGAAGTGCTGTGCTTGGACTTGTGAATATTTTCAAGTCAAATGGTCTTTATTCGGATTTTAAAATATCCATAAAAGTGCAAATCATCACAACCAATAGTACATAAATATATGATCACATAAAACACATACATAAAAACGGGTTAAGGATAAAGACTTCAGTATCGACATGAGACCAATGTGCATGGATAGCAATAAAGTGCAAATAATTACTGTATATACATTATGTAAACAACAGTTATAGCTGTGTCAATGTAAATTTTAGACTATGTGCAAAAACAGCAGATATATGTGCAAAATTGTTCACTTATCCTATGGCATATTCATAGAGACTCGCGAACGTATCGCAGATTGCAGGAAGGAGCTTACTCTGAAAATCATGTCATCACTACCTAACTGCTGTATTTCATGAAATGCCAAGTTAAAATGAATAATGGCATGTGCTTTAAAATAAGGAATCAAATACTTTTTGGTATATCTGACATAAAAACCACAGAAAAAAAGAAAATGTAACAAAGTTTGTTTGCAGCCGATGCCACACAGGAAAACAGAGTGAGTATTTTTTATACTCCCGTCCCTGAGACGAAATAGCAAACTCCTATTCCATCTCTCAAGATTTTTTCTGAGGTATACCTGTGGCATATTGTTATTCTTGCCTGGTGACACCAGAAGAGGGGTGTATTTAATGATTGACGATTTATGGAGCTCCATATTTTCTCTTTCCTCACGGTATAAATCATACAATGCCCCTCTCACGGACTTTAAACTTATACCGTCTATAACTAGAGGGGTGGAGAAAATGTGCTCCAACCTTACACTGGCTAGGCTTTTCTTCACTGCACTTAGCCATGGTATGTAACTACCCCTGTCACATTTAAGACAATCTGTGATTATTTCTTGTGTTAAAAGTGTGGCAGGATTTCGCCATATCTTTAGCAAGAATAATACTGGCCGCGACTTGATGAAATCCTCCACATAATGAAGATTTAATTCCTTATGGCAAATGAAGGTAGGTACTGAAATTATGGCCACTAATACCTTTCTACAGAATCTATTTTCCTCAGTTTGGATACTACTACAGTTTGTTTACCCCCACACCTCTGCGCCATAAGTCGTCGTCGGTATACATTGGGCTCTATAGATCTGTAGTAACGGTATTACAACCTTCCCCTGCTTTGGCTGTCGGAGGCTAAGGATTGAATTTATCGCCTTACCGAGTTTATTTTTTTCAAGCGCCACATGTGGCTGCCAGGATGCTGAGTGTGAAAAGATTAGACCCAGGTAGGGAAAAGTGCTGGTGCTTCTTAAGAGCTCTTTTCCTGACACAATATGGTGAATGCGTTGCTTTTTGGGCCCGCAGGACATTATATACGATTTATTAAAATTGGTACACAAATCCAAATCTGCCATAAAGGATACGAAACCCGTTATTAGAATGCGAAATGCTTTTGGTGTGCGGCCCATCAGGACCGCATCGTCCGCATATAAAAGTACGGGAAACAGTTTACCATTAATTTTTGGGACATCGGAAGTTAATTTAGACAGGGATTTATTTAATTCATTTATATAAAGAATAAAAAGTAAGTGGGCTAACCTTGTCTAACCCCACTACCAATTAAGATATCCGCGGAGACCTCTCCTTCATTGTTTATCCTAACCCGTGCTTTCAGGCCTCTATGCAGATGCGCCAAAAAGAATACAAGTGCCTTATCCAGCCCATAGTTTAAAAGAATCTCCCATAATCGTGAACGGTTAACAAAATCAAATGCCGAACTTAAATCCATAAAACCCAGATATAGCGGGGCTTTTTTGGCGATAGTATATTTTCCCAATATGAGATTTAAGTTCAAGCACTGTTCTACAGTTCCCACATTGCTCCTAAATCCCAGCTGACATGGATTTAACATTTCAGCTTCCTCTGCCCAATTCCTGATCTTATTAAAAATCACTCTTCCCAAGATCTTCAGAGTGTTATCGATCAAAGATATAGGGCGATAGCAACTAGGATTAAGTCTATCGCCCTTCTTAAAGATGGGGACGATGATACTATTTGACCAGGTTTTAGGGGTTGTAGTATTGGACAGATTATTAAAAACATTACACAGTAAGGGCGACCAGAAATCTGGCTCAGATTTAATTAGGTATAAAGTGGAGAGGTACCCCTTAAGTAAGCCAAGGGAAATGGGGTTATTAAACCTAAGTAAGAAAGTTCAGTTGAAGCAGAGCTAGGCACAGGTTTGCAATACCAAACCTTACAATGTCACAAATACATACAACAAAAGCATAATGAAAGTTAAAATTTCATTTATTTTGAATAGATTTAAAAGACACAATAATAGGACTGACTGGTCTAGATCCCTAGTCTAAAACACAATTAAAACAGTACAGTTAATTGCGACCTGCACAATTAAGAACAGACAGAACAGGTACAACATAAAATTGTTAGGTACGATTTGTATATTCTTGCTCCAATGTGATAACACCAGTGTTGTATCGCTACCACCTCAGCGTATCAATTATGGTGTTGGAGGCTTGAATTAAACAGTTTGTTGCGTCGACGCGTTTCGGTGGGTTCTCCTTATTGTTACCACCTTTATCAAGACATATGATTATCTGTCATAACCAGGGAGTGTATACAATCGCCCTAAAATGAATATCATACAAATAATTAACATCAAGTTGATGCGGTATACTTCTTGCAGGTCAATAAATCACAGCATATGCCCAATTCATTGTTGTCTCTAAACACTCATGTTATGCCAATACATTTAGATCCTGGGCTTTGGAGAAAGATTTGTGAATAATATCTTGTTAAATGGGATGCGGGTAAAGGTTTATAGAGATGGTATATCTCTATAAACCTTTACACCACTGCTTATTCACAACAATAGAATACGCTATTTTAAATTTATGCTATTTCTTTTTCTTTTTTTATTATCTCCAGGCAATTGTGGCCTAGAAACATACAAAGCAATATGTTTTTCAGTATAACCAATTTAACTCTGAATACTGATATGAAGTGGGAAAAATACATGTCGTATAAGAGCCAAACAGGTAGGCATTGACCTTGATTTAATAGATTTCAAACGCTAAGTTGCATATTAAATTTGTACTAATTTAAAATATCCTGGTACCGCAGGATACACAACTGGCAGCAGCAATTTAACAGGCCCCCAGTTGAAGTCCATGTTCCGATCAGGAATTGATAATTGATCATAACAAGTGACCCTCAACAGAAACCCAGGGTAAGCAGATACTATTAATACCAACTTACATGCTCTACTATGAACTTTGGGTGTCTCATGGTAAATATAAAACTGGGTATTGGCCTTTGGCTCCCCGCATCCCATTTAACAAGAACCACCTTATGTGGAAATAACAGCGTGGAGTTATGTTATCAATGAATTGTTGACTTCACTAAATGAATAGCTTTGTTTTTATTAACGTTATAACTGTTCCACTGTATTTTATGAAAATTATAAGAAATACATGTAATAGATAAATGACTAGTGATAATATACGGTGCGACATGATTAAGAGTGGAAATGCGTCAGGTGACAAATTATTACAAGATATGCCCTTCTACTCTACAACCTCTCAGATTCAGATGTATGGGTTTTGTGAATATTCGCACATGTTTCTCCATAGCCCAGGATCTAAATGTATTGGCATAACATGAGTGTTTAGAGGCAACAATGAATTGGGCATATGCTGTGATTTATTGACATGCAAGAAATATACTGCATCAACTTGATGTTAATTATTTGTATGATATTCATTTTAGGGCGATTGTATACACTCCCTGGTTATGAGAGATAATCACATGTCTTGATAAAGGTGGTAACAATAAGGAGAACCCACCGAAACGCGTCGACGCAACAAACTGTATAATTCAAGCCTCCAACACCATAATTGATACGCTGAGGTGGTAGCGATACAACACTGGTGTCATCACATCGGAGCAAGAATATACAAATCGTACCTAACAATTTTATGTTGTACCTGTTCTGTCTGTTCTTAATTGTGCAGGTCGCAATTAACTGTACTGTTTTAATTGTGTTTTAGACTAGGGATCTAGACCAGTCAGCCCTATTATTGTGTCTTTTAAATCTATTCAAAATAAATTAATTTTTAACTTTCATTATGCTTTTGTTGTATGTATTTGTGACATTGTAAGGTTTGGTATTGCAAACCTGTGCCTAGCTCTGCCTCAAGGGAACTTTCTTACTCAGATTTAATTAGGTCAATTGATAATCCGTCAGGACCTGGCGCTTTATTTCCTGCACTTTGGTTTATGGCATCTTCCACTTCAGTTATAGAAATGTTAAACGTGTTGACTGGACAATGGCTGACAGCGGTCATTATTGATGCTGTATATATTTTCGAGAAATGCTTTTCCCACGTTTTGCTAGCTATGTTACAGTTTATCGCGGTGATGGATGAGCCCAAAGACCTCATAGATTTTACCTCACCCCAAAACCCAGTGACATCTTTGAGTGCAGCGGAGCGTGCGAGAGAGTCCCACCGCTCGTTCAACAACTCCTCTGTACGTGTTTTTGTTGCTCTATTCTAGCGTTCTCTCAGGACTCTAACCAGTGTCTGTCCCTGGGTTCCGCAGAAAGTGCTTCACGTAGTTCTCGGTTCGCCCGTGAACAAATGCCATTAAACCATCTAGGGTTTTTGCTTGAGTTACTGACAGGTTTAGAAACATCTTGTTTAATGCCCGCGCATAACCCAGTAAAAGCCCGAAGGATCTCCAGGCCTAGGTATCTACTGGACAAGCACGTTTCTACTAATATGGGATAAGATTTTATAATACGTGCTAGGAGGGCCTTGTTGTCTATGCCCTTCCTTGATGCAACCAGATTCTTTGCCCCTATTTCTTTACGTTTAGTAAGTTTGTTAGCAAATTTGATAATTGTCAGGATTGGGTTATGGTCACTGTGAACAGTACTTAAAACATCGGCCTTTACCAAACAATTCACGAGGGAGGAAGATATAAAAACATAATCGATTGTAGATGAACAGCCACGACCTCTAAAGGTAGGCAATGAACCCTTGTCTGACGTACCGCCAACTTTCTCCATGACGTTAGTTAAATCCCGAATGGCTAGGTGGTTATACAGTTCTTCCCCTCTTTTGCAGGGGGTTACCCGGGCAGATATCAAAGCTGAGTTGTCCATTCCTTTGTGCAAATGCACATTAAAGTCACCCCCCAGACAAATGCCATCCAGTTTGCCATACCTTTGTTCAACTACAATCTTATCAATAAAATCAATCAAATTGAAAAAATTCCTATTAGGGTGTGAAGTAAAATCATTATTATAAAAATGTATTAAACATAATGTAATCCCCTTAGAATAGATTATGGCCTGGAAGTTACTATCATTTGTCTCCAGGGGTTTAATGTTACTCCCAGGGGTAATATTTATCCATATGGATAAGCCTCCACTAGGTCGGCCGGCTACAGGGATAGGTACAGTGTTATTATAACAAGAAAATCCCTCAAGAAGCAAACCACTGGTGTACCATGTTTCTTGGAACATTAGAATATCAAATTTACTGGTCCAATCGGTCCACTCTGCCTAATCCATCTTTGACTATAGACCAGCAATATTCCAACTAAGTATGGTTAAATTATGATCTATGGAACCAAAGTCGTCAATGACCGGGCGGGATAGCAACGATACTTCTGAGCCGGCTTTATGGGAAGTGTGAGTGGGCCCAGATTTGATCCCGACCTGATTGACCATTTCAGCATCCTGGGGCCGTTCTACAATAATCTGGGGTTCTTTTAGTGGTCAGTCCTGGCACTCCAGGTAAGATAGGGCGCTAAACCGATTTTGTATTGAAGGTATTCGTGTAACTAAATTATGGGTTTTCTGCGGAGGTCTGTAAAAGAACCCAAGGGGTAATGAAGTTATGACAGTTGGGGAATAAAAGTGATTGATGTTACCATTTAATATATATTTCACCAGGGAAGGGTTTCTAAAGTTCACGACTATGCAGTCGCCCATGATATTCTTGACCGAAGGTCCTACCCATCCCACCCGTCGTACCATTAGAATATCGTTAGTAATCTCCATACCCATCCCTTTGTGCCTGAACAGCCAGTCAATACTCTTATTTTTAAGCTGGTCCCAAGACTCACTTTGCTCTTCTTTCAGGGGGGGTACACCGGCTAGAATTATAACATAGGGGCAAGCTTCTGGGGGCAAGTGGAGGACAGCATCGGCATGTTTTTTAGCCCGCATAACAGTAATCAGTTTAATGTTTAAATCTTTCGCCGGTTTTGCGGGGGCTGACACAGATGGGACAGGCAAGACTGCCATAGGCAGAGAGGTTTGACATAGGGGCCTGTCTACTATGGACGGTGGTGGCAGCGACAATGTGCCCACCGCAGTACTGGACGTGGCATTAGAGGACGGATGATTTTTATCAACATCACAATTGCCACATACATTAATACTACCCGATGTATTGCATTTACCCCTACCCCCCCAGTGCCCCTATTAACAGCCTCCAAGTCTTTCAGAAGCCGTTCACCCCTGATTTGGTCAATGATAGTAACCCCTTTTTTTTTAGCGTCTTCTTTCTTCACCAGGCTTTCTAATCTGTCCAAACGTTTAAAAATAAGATTAAACTGTTTATCCATTAGACTTTTCAATTGGTTAAAAGTTGAGTCCACTATGGTATCAATTAGGTTTACGTTTATCCTGTCTTGTGTACCATTTGCAAAAATTAAATCAGTCTGTGGGCAAATGGAATTACAGTTTTTCCACGTGACCACATACTCTGCGGAGTTGGCTGGCTTTTATTGCGGGGTAGTTGTTTCCTCTTGTTTAGTGGCATTTTTGAAGGGCCTCTCTTCCTCTTTTCTCCTAAGATTTTGGTATTAGAGACCAAGCTGGTGGAGTCGATGATAGATTCTGTATCCTGCTGGGAATCAGAAATGGCAATCGCATTGCTATCCGTTGTCGAGCCCACAGGTGGGTTATCATTATGAGTGGGTTTGACAATTATTATGTTCGGCGATAACGGCATTGAGGTTGTAAGGCCGCCATTTTCTGAGCCGTTAGGAGAATTTAAGTGGGGTGCTGATAATCCCATTGACAATCTTCTTTCAGTATTTTCGATCTCTGTAGTAACCATATTAAAGGCATTCTCAAGCATGCTTTCAAAAGAAGAGGAGATGATAGACTAGTTCTTGGAGGCCTGGGCGAAGTGACAGTAGTACGTTTCCCCATAATACAAATATGCACTCACCTCACATACAACTTAGTGGGGTGGCCCGCCCAATCGCCATTGTCCGCGGACGGCCACAGACAGCCCTGCCCTTGTCCCGGGCTTCTCCCGTGCACGTCCCGCGGGGCGGAAGGCGTTCCCTTCACTTAAGGCGCCTCCGGGCGCATTGAAGGCGTCACTGCTGCGCCGGGTCCTGGGGCAGCTGGGACATGTAATTTCCCCACAGCGGCCGTTGCCCTCACGGCGCGAAGCGGAGCATAGAGAAGGAAGATACCGTTTCCCCCACCGTGGTGGCAGCTGGTAGGTAAGACCCGTTGCCCTCATGGCGTGTTCAGAGTCAAAGACCTGTGGACCCCGAGAGTGTTCGGCGCTCCCTTCACTAAAGGTGCCTCCGGGCGCGTCAATGGCATTACTGCTGCGCCGGGCCCTGGGGCAGCTGGGACATGTAGTTTCCCCACAGCGGCCGTTGCCCTCACGGCGCGAAGCGGAGCGTAGAGAAGGAAGATGCCGTTTCCCTCACCGCTGTGGCAGCTGGTAGATAAGAGCCGTTGCCCTCATGGCGTGTTCAGAGTCAAAGACCTGTGGCCCCAGAGAGTGTTCGGCGCTCCCTTCACTTAAGGTGCCTCCGGGCGTGTCGATGGCGTCACTGCTGCGCCGGGCCCTGGGGCAGCTGGGACATGTAGTTTCCCCGCAGCGGCCATTGCCCTCACGGCGCGAAGCGGAGCATAGAGAAGGAAGATGCTGTTTCCCTCAAGGCGGTGGCAGCTGGTAGGTAAGAGCCGTTGCCCTCACAGCGTGTTCAGAGTCAAAGACCTGTGCCATAATCATGGGTTAGGATGTCCCCATTAGAGCTGGAATGGTAGAACGTTTGTTGACTATGGAGTATCAGGTACAGTGTGTTTGGGATAATTTCACGTCTGTCTGAGCTCTTTTGATCAAATTGCTCATATCTGATAGTCTGCTGTCTATGATGGCCACCGAGTTAAGGATGAATCTTATCGGAGAGATGCTGCATTGACTTGATGGATAACTGCATGCTGTCCAAGAAAGATTTCCAAAGCTCTATTGAGTCTAATCGATAAGCTCCTTTGGTGTGAAATTGGTGGATAGGATTGGTCTTAGCTTGCCTGGAGCCAGAAGAGTGGGGTAGATCGACCCAATCTTGTTCTTGTTCATGAGTTGTTTGGGTTAATTCGCCGGCTCTGTTGTTGTTGGAATCCTCCATGTTTCCCATTTCTAAGACTCTAATATTGGCTTTTGGGCGGCTAGGTGATTGATTTGGTTGTATGTTAGGAGAGCTGATAGAGTCTGTGCTGTCAATGCTGAGGCAATCGATTGTGGTTGGTTTACCCCCCTGTGGTCATCTATTGTTGTTGACATTGCTCCTTAAACTCTTTAACCCGATGAAGCTGACACAGGTGCACTGTGATTCCTGACAAGGCTCTGTACTGGAGGAGCTTGTGTCCTTCAGCCCCGTGCCTTTTAGAGCTGTTGCATTAGTTGATAAGATCGTTTCTGTTCTTTTTTATGGATGACATTGTTGTGTGATGATGTAGGGCAATGTGTCGGACTTACTGGAGAAGCTACGAGTGCCTTATTTAAAGTGGTAAATGAGAGGGTCAAGCTAGAGACAGTTGTACGTGCTTTTTTGAGGGTTGTTGTCAAGAGTATCGAGAGTAGAATTTATTCTTCCTAGAAGAATTATGATGTTTCGTTGAAGGGGGAAACCTGAGCCTGGGTCTTCCTGGTCAGATAATACATCTGCTAGTATTGACTGGTTAGCCCCGGGTGCTTCTAACGTTGTGGGTGCTTGTGTTGATCCATTTGTTAAGTTTGTTAGGTCAATGGTTTTCTCCTTGTTGAATCCCCCATATTGTCCTTCTGACCATGAAATGCTGATTGCTCTGGTCTTTATTTCTTCTTTACCGTGATCTGGTGTGTCCATCTTAAGGCATTGTTGGTAAAATATCATTGGACTCAGGGGAGGGAAACCGTTGGGACTTTTTGTTGTTTGTGCACAAGTCTGCTCCTGCGTCCCTCATAAATGCAAATTTTGTATATATCTTCAGCTGGTAGCTACTTTTTATGGTTCTCATGTTCTTCTCAGGGCCTACCGGGCCAACATCTACCAAGGACTGGTGATGGTTTGTATTTTCTTCCCTTGTTGAGTTCTCCTTACTGACTGTTTCATTTAAGCCTTTGGTCTTTCTTTTCCTTTTAATAATTATAGATGTTGCGGTCCGTCTCTCTCCACCTGATCTCATCTCCTTATAGCCCTAATATACCTGTAGTTCCCTACAGTTCCCTTCAGCTCCTTGTAGCTCCTTGTAGTTCTTGAGGTTCTTCCATTATGAGTTGTGCTTTGATATGTTGATTGATTGATGTATTGATTAGTTGATTGAAAGTTTGAAAGTTAGTTAATGTTGCCTGTCTCCTTTCTTCAACTGTGTCTTTTTTTTCTCTTTTTTTAATTTCCCTTTGTTGGTTGCCCTTGCTTTTACCTTGTGGCTTACGCCCTTATGTATTCTCCCTTCCATTTACTTGTATTGTATTTTTAACTTTCTGCTGTTGCTGTTGCTAAAAGGTATAGCAAAAGTGCGACCTGAGGAGGAGGAGGAGCAAGTTCAGGGTCATCCTGTCGCTCTGTGCTCCCCCATGCTACCTCCTGAGCCCCCCCTTCCGAGGTTCACCTGGGTTTGTGGGCTGGTCTGGTCAGGTCTGCGTCCTACTTTGGCATAGGCATCTGTGCTGGGAAAAACTGAGGAGCACTGACAATACGCACAGTTAAACTTTTTAGGGCAAGCTAGTGGACACCAATGCCTGTTACCTCTTCCCTCTGCTCCTGACGCTCCAGACCTAATGATGTTCTAGGTCAGTGTTCGATGCACAGTGAACACTGACCCTGCCTGGACCCCCTTGCATGGACCTGCATGGACCTGCCTTACACCCCCACCGCAGGGGTTAACCTGGCTCACCGATGAGCACAGGTGCTGTCTAGGCAGACGGAGGACTGAGGATGGAGGACTGCCTCTCCTCTCCGCTCTGCTCTGCACCACGCTTTGGATGATCGGAGATTGGGAGCCGAGAACAGTTCAGGTAGTCTCAGTGGGAGTGAGCGTGGTGAGACTGGCGTGGCTGACGTGCCGGCCTCCGCAAGCCACGCCCAGTCCTAGATTCACTCCACCGGGCCGCAATCAAAGAAAGGGCTTGATCTGGCATCTGCGGACGTGGAAGAGAAACAGCAGGGCTCCGCCAGTAGACTCTCTGAACCAGAACTGAAAACAGGTGAGCAGCAAAAAAAACTACATTGTCAAAATAGGGAAACTGAAGTGTTCCTCAGCAGTTCAGACTGTGAGAATATATTAAGTGGATCCTTAGTGTGCAAGAATGTTTCACTTTATGGGGCAGGTAATGCTTCCATGGCAAACTTATCTTGCTACTCGAAAGGTTCCCCCGTGGCCATGATACATCCTGCTTTCAGGTTACTCTTTAATGGGAGTTACTGTGGGATGAAAGCAGGTGTATCCTATTTGGTGATGGTTTCTTGAATTGTCACTTTTACACAATTACTGTTTCCACCTGCCCGTACAGTTAGGGAGGAGATGCTTTGGCCTTAGGTAAATCTTACCAACATGCATTTTCATGCCCTGAGCAAACTGACAGCAGAAAGATGTGGCCTTAACATCTGCAAAGGAGACTTTTCATCCTCAAGTTGCACGGTTCTCCTCAGAGATACATGCTCTACTCTGCACTAACATACCACAACATTTTGGGAAGCCGGGTGCACTGTATTTTTAGCTTGTTTAATACAATGGGAATAGTGCACTTTTCAAGAAATATAGGCTCTGGGTTAGTTAGCACCGCCCAAACAGTGTTTGGAGTCCCTCCATCCTTTATACACTTCTGACTCTGAAGCATTTTTGGAGTTCTTCAGCTGATCCTGTTGCTGATTGTCGGGACTGCGATTTTAATTTTTCTGCTCCGCAATGGATGTCACATTTCAAGCACAAATTGAGCTGGCACTATCACACATGCTACTGTGCTGTGAATGCATGGTACATTACTTTGGTGCACCTCTTCTTCAATAACTAAATGAGCATTCTTACCATTTCAGCCTAACTGGCTTCACTGCATGCAGCCAATATTCCTCTGTCTGCTATTCACTTGCAAGTGTACCCTGAATTTGTGCCTAGGAATGCAATTGGTTCAGCCTTTGTACATAAATGTACTGGCGGACCCCTTACAGGCCCATTTGTATCACTGTCTAGTAATTATTCAATCGCTCCCTTTCTAAGAGCCTTCCTTCCACATAAATGGGTACCAAAGTCTTTCTGCCTCCCCGAGGGTGCAGGTGAGGCAATAGCCTCCGATCTGCCCATGTGGGGGAGGGGAGGGGGCAGAAAGCCCACTAGGTATCAGGTACCATTTTTGCTTTGATAGGGGCGAGTGCTTCCCAGAATGGGCATGCTGGTGCCACCACCCTCTAAAAAAATTGGCTCCGTTTTTCAGCCCCGTGGGGCAGATGTTGGTTATTACACGTAATCCGCTCCCTACTGATGGTGGGCTGAAAGCCAACTAGGAGGCACCAGGGATATGTTTATGGGCATGTCAGGGAGAGGCCCCTTAGGCAAGGGTTGCTCCCCTTTTTTTTAGGGACACATCTTTTTTCAGCCATGTTTTTAGGATCATCTGATCCCCAACCGGGCAGAAAACCACTAGATACTAGGAAAAGATCCTGCGTGTGTGTGAACTGGAGTTCATTGGATGGTCTACGCCCTGCGGCTGTGTATGCACTAGCATTTTGCTGGCAGTGTGTGTGGAATTGTACTTGGTTGGTGATGTGTGTGGACTAGTGCTTGGTGGCAGTGTGTATAGATTGGCACTTTCCTGGCAGTTGTGCATGGACTGTTGCTTAGCTGGTGTTCTGCATGGACCGGTACTTGGCTGACGGTGTGTGTATATGCTGCTTGACTGACTGTATGCAAGGATGGTTGGGTTTTGCAAGGGAGTCACATGCGTTTTTGGTCCTTGGCTCGGCGGCCATCTGGGGAAACCTACCAAACCCAGACAGTTCTGAAATCTAGATACCCGGGAGTCTAGGGAGGTGTGGCTTGTGTGGATCCCCCAAAGTTGTCTTGACCAGAACCTCATGCAAATTTCAAATTTAGCTAAATAAATCATGTTTTCCCCACTTTTCTGTTAGGGAAATGTGTGGGATCACTGGACCACCACATATTTCCTACCACCCAGTGTTACCCCAGGTCTCCAGATAAAAATGGTTCCTCACTTGTATAGGTAGGCCTAGTGCCCACGTCAGGAAGTGGTCTAAAACGTACTGTAATTTTGTTGTTGACAAAACTACCTGGTTTTGCAAGAGAGTCACCTACATTTTTGGAACTGCAATCGCCGGCCCTCCAGGAAAACCTATCAAACCCAGAACTAAAACTAGACACCTGGGGAAATTTGTGTCAGCCTGGTGATCCCACAACTTTCCCACACCGAACGCTAACGCAGACGAAACACTAGAAGGGTCTGAACATCCGATTGTTACCACCATAGGCACACGACCAGATAGACTTCCTGCAGAACGGTGCCAATCAGTGTTTTGAAGAATTCTTTTGTTTTGTGTTCTTGCCGATTTGAAGGGCATAGTCAAGGCTTCTAATGTGCATTGTGACTCTTAACACCGGGTAACTACCTGCTGCAGTTGAGGCAATCTGGGAAAGGGAACTGTACATTATTCTAAAAATACAACCATTTGAGTGAAAAAAAAAAGAAATGTGAGGAAAATTTGATTATTTGTTAGCTAAATTTGAGGTTTGTAGGGGATTCTGGGCAGGAAAACAAGAAAACAGGAGAGCCATGCAAGCCATACCTCAGGACCAAAAACGCAGGTGTCTCCCTTGCAAAACCAAGACTTTTTGAGATCGATAATTATGTAGTCTCAAAAGTAGGTTTTGGGCCACTTCCTGTCATGTGCACTAGGCCTACGCACACAAGTAAGGAGCCATTTTTATCAAGAGACTTTGGGAAATAGAAGTTTGAGTTCCCAGCAGATTCCAGAACATTTCATTGCAGAAATATGAGGAAAATGTGTTTAAATGACCTGGTGAGAGCCACACAAGTCAACCATCCTGGATTCCCCTGGCTGTCTAGTCTTAAAAAATGAACAGATTTGCTAGGTTTCCTTAGGAGCCGGCAGATGTAGGGTCCAAAATCCACAGCTAGACAAAAAGGGTTAGTTTACACTAGAAAAATGTGATGTGTCCATGTTGGGATTTGGTCCGTTTCCTGTAGCGGGCACTAGGCCAATCCACATAGGTGAAGCACCATTTTTATCTGGATACCTGGGGAAATGCTAGGTTGGTGAAGGTTCGTGGCTCCCCACAGATTCCAGAACTTTCCATCATAGAAAGTGCGGAAAATGTAATTCTTTTGACAAAGTTTAAGGTTTGCAAGGGATTCTGGGTAACAGAATCAGGTGAGAGTCACACAAGTCACCCCCTCCTGAATTCCCCTGCATGTCTAGTACTAAAATCATACAGGTTTGCTAGGTTTCCCTAGATGCCCGCTGAGCTATGGTCCAAGATCCACAGCTAGACACATTGCGAGAAAAGGATCAGTTTTCAATGAAAAATGCGATGTGTCCACGTTGCGTTTTGGGCAGTTTCCTGTCACGGCACTAGGCCTACAAGTGAGGTACCATTTTTATTGGGAGACTTAGGGGAACACATATTAGTAGACTATCTGGTATTGCCAATTTACTGTCTATGCATTTCTGCCTTCCAAATGTTAGATAATGTGTAAAAATGAAGTCATTTTGAAAAATGACCTTTAATTGACATTCATAGTATGGATACCCACAAATTGGGAGATGTTCTGTCGTGTATTCCTATAGGTTCTGAATCGATCCCCCTATTCCTGACCCTATTCTGGTTAAACTAACTATCAAGTTAACTAACAGTCAGCCCATGAGGCAAGACAAGCCCCCATGATGCAGATACCGTTATCTGACGCAGTCACACTACGGCACAGGAACGTGTTATCTGATTAGGTCATAACGCTTGAGATCTAATTAGACAAGCGACATTCCTCCAGCCCCTGATAAGGCATACGACGTTCTCATAACAAATCAAACCTATGACAACCTGGAAAATCCGTGCTGCCATTGTTTTGATTTCACAGAGAACTTTAGTAAAGAATGTGCTAACGAGCAAGTCATATGACATCTTTATTGACGTATCTATGTCCATCCTTACGTCAATCTCGGCACCTTTAAGGTATAAATATTGCCGATCTTGCCCTATGCAAACACACGCGTGGTGACAAGACGGAGCAGCCACACTTGCCGAAGCCGAGAGCAGAGCAGACCCCGCTGGCGCAGCCCCGCCTTCCTGACGCGCTGAGAGACGCGCTGCTATCTCAAGCCGAGAGACCCAGCACCGGCGCTTCTGGGCAGCCCTCGCAGGCAGCCTGGAATATCGAGACCAGAGAACGAGATACCATTCCTCATTCATCCTAAATTCCAGGTACAGAACTGAATAACCCCTCACAGAGAATTCTTTAGTTATTCACTTGGCAAAAACAAACTTAACTTAAACTGTAACTTTCTATTCCCGCCCACGCATTAGACTTAGGTCAGGTACACGGGGTAGGCGTATTTAGAAACACCAGTTGAGTACGTTTAGTCAAATGTATATGTGTATGTAAATATATTTTAATCATTTCAAACATCATATGGCTCAGAAACCATATCAATGTTTTTACAGTATTATTTTATACTATTGCTTTTAATGTATGCACTTTACTTAACTATAAGTATTGCAATAATATCGATCCATTTCTCATGTATGAGAAAAGAGACTGATCAATAAATAACACCTTTTTATTGAACACGCCCGTCTCTTCCTTTTCTCTACATTCTGATGAGACTAAGAATGCACGTACTGACTGAGTAAAATAATTGCCTTGTGCTCACACGACTCTCGAGATTGACTCTTGATTAGGGGAGAGCAAAGTTGTCATGTTCTATGGTTGTCAGAAACTAAATCCCTTCTTGTCTAATCAAGGGAGTTAATTCTTTCCTAAACATTCGAGAAAGTTTCTAGCGAACTCTGAGCTACGCTGGCAAATCCAAAAATTAAGTCTAGTATCGACAGTAGTAGACCTAGTTAACGTCTGGTCTAGGCCTTTACTGCTGTAGGTATTATTCCAATGCGCAGAGCCTATTGGGAAGATAGGAACTACACTACATGGCGCCCAACGCGTTTGGAAAGGGCGATAAAACTAACGTAAGACATTTAGAGTAACTCAGTCGTGCTTTCTCACTCAGACCCCTTTTCCCATTGTACTCCAAAGACGTCTGGAGTGGGTGAAAGGTTATATCCTCCAAAACCTCGCAGGAGGGAACTCCTATGTATGGTTCTTGGTATAGTCAACGTTGAAGGATACACTGTTCCAAAATATTGTACATCTAATCTCTGTTTCCATAAAGAAACCTGATCTGCAAACAGCTATAATACCATCCGGTCAGTAAAATGACTGAAAGTGATGATGAAAGAGAAACAGTTAGATTAGCAACTGAACTCGCAGATGCTGATGCTACCATGCAAGCAGCAGACCCGAATATAACACTCATTCCGGTCATTAAAAGGAGATCTATAACCTTAAAACTTATAGAAAATGGACTGACACCTAGAGGTGGCACAGTCATATTCGTAATCGAGGCACACGAATATCGGCAGACAGAGGTATATTATTCATGGATACATTTTCCAGCAGCTAATGCTCTAACAAAGTACTTCCACTATTACAAAGTAGAGGAACCTCCTAATGAGTACACTCCTTTCGAGGAGGTGGAAGTACCACTCAAATTCCAAGAGCATTTGCTCTTATTTGATGGCGCCCTAATACATAACAATCACATTACAAGGCTCGGTCCTTTAGGAAGACCAGGAGCAACGTGGCCGGTCTTAGCCGGATACACACCACATCCAGACATCGAAAGAATGCCTGCAGCAGAGCTGTTAATACAGCTAAAACAACTACTAAAAATTCATAGACAATTAGTTCAGTATGTAATGCGGACTTCAACAATTCAGCCAGCGATTAAACTTCCACAGCTGACCCCTCACCAGGGGAACACAAATAAAATTACACCACAGAACATCCAATCCTGCCTAGGTAAAGTTCCAGCTAAACGGGAACAAATACCATTCTGGTTGGCACAGAAAATTACCCAAATAGAGGCGGTGTTTCCTGACACCACCCCATTAGAAAAACACAGGATTCTGACTATATGTCTCCCAATGGGAATCGCACCACACATTGAGGACTGTGACACTTGGGGTACAGTCTTTGCTTCCATCTACACAAAAACGCACGGTGTTCCATCCATTTCGGTAATACCAGATGTGCTAAAACAAATTCAAGATGAATACGGTCCAGAACCTGCTTTAACTCTTGGTATGAAATTACTAAAAGACTTCAAGCAGGTCTCGGCTATATTATTAGCCAACATAAAAGGTGAAGCAGCAAACGTGGCGATCCGCCAGAGGTTAAAAGAGACAGATATAGCAGACCAACCAGCTGAAATTGCCAGAATCATAGAAAAATCCTATGAAGAACTAGGCAGAGATAGTCTAGGTGGAATACCAGTAAAACCGCAACTGACTACAAGTCCAGAAAAAATATTTTTTAATAATAATTCACCAAAAAAGAACTGGGATGGAAACAAACAATCCAATCCTAAAGAAAAGAAATTCCAGTCCCGAGGGAGGTCTCCCAGGTGAAGAGAGAAATCTCCAAACCAAAGACAGAGGTCACCGCAGAGTGACCCCTCTGGGAATAGATATAACCTTAGAAATAGGGATAATATTAAAAAACCTGATAGATATCAAGACATCGATACACGTCCCTCTCAATCTTTTCAGACTTCCTCGCAGAAATCGGAAAGAAGAGGACGATCAGAAGAGCACGCCAAGTCCAAAGACAAGGAACCTGCTCAGCTAAAAAAGAAATTACAATTTCCAAAAAAGAAGGTAGCCAGTATCAAGGTAGTTAACAATGCCGAGAATACTGAGGACACAACTGAAAAACGGAGAGTGGGCTTAGACAATGCTAGACAGCGCAGCAGAGGTGAGCATAGCTCGTAAAGTCCTTATGAATCATCTGGAGACAGTGGACACGAATGAATATCTTCAAGTGGAAACTGCAGACACCAGAGTTAGCAAACCCCACAAGATATACGAGATAACATTACGTATAGAGGGAGATAAGACTAGGAAAATAAGGGGACTATTTTGGGATAATCTCTCCAAGGGCTATGACATCCTTCTAGCTGAAAAAGACTGGCCACCACAATTTGTCAGGGAGTGCCCTCATGGCGAAGAAGTAATTATGCCTGCCTTCTCGAATCAAATCCCGATTCATAAAAAATACACACTTGCTAGAAAGTGGGCAGTGGCCTTAGCACCTGCTTTATATAAAAATCATGTAGGATGGGATGAGGATTCTCCTCCTCACAAAATCCAGTTAAAATCACAACCTACTGCACAAAGGCAGTACCCAATTAAGCAAGAAGCTAAAAAACAGGTAAATGAAATACTAGATCAGCTAGAATACCAGGGGGTGATTGAAACTTGCACCTCACAAATGAACAATCCTTTGTTTCCGGTCTCCAAACCAGACAATTCATATTGTCTAGTTTTGGATTACCGACACCTTAACACATGTTGCAAAACCTTTGCAGTGCAAAACTCACACAGTGCTGCACTAATGAATAACATAGTGCGCAAAAAATACAAAACAACCTTGGACATCTCCAATGGATTCTTTTGTCAAAACATAGCACCAGAGAGCAGATATTTAACTGCATTCTCAGTAAATGGAACTCAAAAACAATTCTGTCGGTTAGCCCAGGGGTACAAGAACAGCCCGGGGGTATTCTCAGCGAGAGTAACAGAATTACTACAACTATATGATGATGAAGCATTATCCTATGTCGATGACATTTACTTAACAGATGATGACTTGGAGACTCACTTGAAAAGGGTGAACACAATAATACTTGGGTTCGCTGCAGAGGGTTACAAATTCAACTTCAAAAAATCCAGAATTGCCCATCTGACGGTCCTATTCTTAGGATATGAGTTATCAAGTGAAGGCAAAAGCCTGGCAGACAATTTCCTAGAGAAATGTGCCGTAATCCAAGCACCTAGAACACTAAAAAACTTACAGTCGATTCTAGGTTTCCTAAATTTCGGAAGAACATACATTGCAAATTACGCAGAAAGGGTCAAACCCCTTTATGATCTAATTAAACCAGACTTTAAAAGATCCAGTTGGACTCAAACACACACAGAAATTTTGAGATCCTTACAAACAGACATGCTAATTAAAACAAAATTAGAAACACGTGATAACACACGCAATCTTGTGATTCGAGTCATCCCAGGGAGATGCGGATTCACATACCTGACCTCTAATGAGGGAGAAAAGGTACCAATTGCATTCAAATCACACTTGTACACTAAGGCTGAAATGAAATTTAGCCCAACGGAAAAAATTCTTACAGCAACACAGACAGCTATAGCAAAAGAACGAGCCCTGGCACAAGGTAAACGAATAGTAATCGTGACACCAATACCAGCCTTAGAGGCGGTAACAAAAGCAAGCATTCCAAATGCTAAAGCACTCCATCCGAGATGGATACAATGGGCTAACTCTCTTGCTGCAACAGACGTGGTGTACGAATTTGACCCTTACTTAAAAACACAAGAATTTCTCCAATATGAATTTGAATGTCCTACGCCAACCGAAATTCTGCCTCTAGATCACTACGGCTGTGTAATATATACAGACGGATCAGCACAACCCGCAGTAGGGGGTAAACAAGCTTACAGTGCTGCGTGCGCGATTGTTAAAGGTCGTTGGCACGAAGGGAAATTTAAACCAACCCTCACTAAAACACAATCCCTAGGAGATTGTACAGCTCAGCGAGCTGAACTACTAGCATTCAAGATGGCGCTTGAAAATACCGATCGAGAATTCCCCACACTCATAGTGTGCGATTCGTATTATTGCGTTCAGTCTTATAATGAATACTTGCAGATATGGCTTCAGAACGGTTTCAAGGATGCGAAAGGTGGCACAATCAAGCATAAAATGCTCTGGGAACAAGTAGCTCTTTTACAAAAAGAACTACCAAAGACTCACGTGATACATACACTGAGTCATCAACGTGATGGCGTTCACGTTGCAGGGAATTCATTGGCTGACAAGGCCGCGAAGGCAGCTGTGCAAACAGCTTCCGTAGCTGCCGTCACCCGGTCAAAAACAAAAATAGACAGCGAAATATTACAAGCTGTCAGCGCTTCAGAAAAGGATTCGATAGAACCACTGCCTAAAAGCTTTCCAGTAAAATACTCATACATAACTGATGCAAACAATGTTCCTTTTGCTCAAATCCCTGGAGTGGGGGAGAGGGCAATTCCAAACATGGAACATAGGTTAGGACTAATAATAGCGGCACACGAAGGGCTTGCTTCTATCCATGTTGGCGTCTCAGCCACAGTATCATTATTAAAACAGAGATACTGGTGGCCACAAATGAGAAGACAAACAAGGAACTATGTTCTAGAATGTGAAATATGTCAAAAAATGAAAGTATCAACGGTGAGACGTCCAGCTCAGACGCCCCTTCTAATCTCGGATAAACCATTAGCCTGTGTTTATCCAGACCACTGCGGTCCCTTACAAAGGGATGGTAACTATAAATATATCTTGGTTGCAGTGGACTCATGCACGAGATTCATATGGATGTGGCCCCAGCGAACGGCTGACGCCAGAACTGTTATAAAAGATTTGCGAGTCTTTATCGGCACATACGCAATTGGCATGCTGCATTCGGACAATGGTCCTGCTTTTAGCTCTCGGGCTTATAAGGAGGCCATGGTCAGCATGGGCGTGCAATTGCGGTACTCTTGTCCATTTCACCCTGAGGGGAACGGAATTGTTGAAAGAAAAAACCGTGACATAAAGCAATCTATAACGGCAAAGGTATTAGGTTCGGGTGCTGGGTGGGTCAAACATCTAATAAGTGTCCAACGTAGTCTAAATAACTTGCCAAGAAATTCTCTGAAGGGATTCAGTCCGTACGAATTATTATTTGGAACTAGGATGATGATCTCTGACCTTGATAGTCAGACTTCAGTGGTGAAAGAAAAAACCTTTGATGTCAAAGACCGTTTGGCTATTTTGCAGGACTTAAACAAAACAAGAAAAGACCTGAGCAACATACAGTTGAAACAACAGCCAACAACCACTGAAGAATCACCACCTGTCCCAGCAAGACCTGTCTGGATTCCAAAAGTCGGGGATCTAGTCAGGGAGAAGATCGCGGTAAAGAAGGAATTTGGGCCTTCCTACAGAAAAGCAGTTCCTGTCTTGTCTGTCAACGGGACAAGATCAGTTGTACTACCGCCACTTGCTGGAAAAAAGGAGAACCGAGTTGTATCCATCGACCTGGTAAAACCACAACATGTGGCCGATAACAAACGGTAGGCCAAGTGGACTCCCAATAAGTAGCAGAACACCAAGGTTTGCTACCAGCACAGAGGTCCTATCAAAAAGGCTCATCACATTCGAAACGCCTGCAGAAGAACAAGAAGGACTATGCAACAATGCAATAGAACTCAGACCTCTGAAAACCCAAATAAAGACATTTAGCAGAGACACACCAATCTATACTGAAGTACCAAGTGAAAATGCAAAAAACAAAAATCCTGAACCAATTGGAACAATTGACAGAACTGCATCCGGTTACTTCATCAACTTCGATGATTCCTCTGACGGCTTCAGTGAATCAAAGACACAGCCATCATCAAAATCCTTTAAAGACAAAGCGAAGGAACTTTTGAAACAACTAAAAGAAACATATCTGATTTCTCCATGGATTGAATTTTGGGTGGGTTTTGGTGCATTTATCCTCATTCTTTGGCTCATCATGGTATTTACTTTGGGACGCTTCATTGAGGGAAAATATGCTAAAATGGACACAGCAAGTCAGAACATCAACTTGATCCTCAAACCACACACATCTTCACACGTCGAGAAAAGAGAACTTTCTTCAGAACTTTCTTCAGCCAACTTCACAGCCAATCCGATACCTGGTGGGGTAGCCTGGGACAACACTGACTATGAAATTTATGGTCCGGTCGAGATCCTGAAATATCCACACCAAATCAAGATCTCCTTGAGTGATTTTGCAAAACCAAACTCATTTGCTGATGATTGGGACTTCGAAAGCATTAACAACATGATGTCTGACTTAGTAATGTCTGCTAAATTTACAAAACATGATTATTTGCAAGGTTCTACAAATTATGATAGTATGTATTGCTATAACCATTATGGTAACCATTTTTTACATAAATCTGCACAACCTAGAAATGTTTTAAATTATAATCAATGGGAACATTGTGCTACACCTCCAAAAGGGAGCTCTAGAACCGTGTATGACAAATATTCATATTTTTCAGGTTTTAACACAAGTAATGCTGAAACATTTTATTTTAAATTGTCAAACAAGACAGGGATGAAAACCATGATAACCAACACAAAATTGATTTATTCAGACTCATTCTTTGAACAAATGAATACTTTTGGATTTGATTATTGGGACAAAAATGTTGATTTGAAAAGTGTTTGGGGTACAAAAGAATGGCAAGTACAGGGTATAGAAGCTTTGTTTAGAGCCTGCATGATCCCAGAACAAATGATATTTTTAAATGACACTGTTCAACAAACCACCTGTCTTGGCTTAGCCAAAATCAAAGATTTAAATAAACCGTCTATTCCAAAGCCAACAATGTTTAGCAATAGCTCTGATACAGATGAAGAGATAGACGTAAACCAGATATTAAACCAAAACAGAACACATCCTGATTGGAAACAATGGTTGATCTGGCCCACAGATACAAATAACTGTCAAGACAGATTCCTGAATAAAACACAAGGTTTCAAAATGACCAGGCCAGACCCTAGATATCCTCAAAGACATCACCCAGGGATAATAACAACCTACAGTGTGGGCAAATTATGCCTTCAGTGGCTACAAACTTCCACACTGCCTGAAATTAAGCAACACCTAACTTTACTTACTGATGGTGCTGACTTGCGTGATTTCATTCTGGGACCACGCAAACAGCGTCAAAAGCGTTTCATAGCAGCCTCTGTATATGCAGCATACAATGAGGCCTGGAAGGTTACTCAAATTGAAACAGCAGAAAGAATACGGGAAATTGACCGTATTAATTTGGAAAAATCACTTTCTGTAGTGGACAATGGGTTAATGACTCTGTCCTCCAGAATTTTTTCATTGGACAGCATTGTGTCTTCAGCAATCGATATATTATCGCAAGACTTACTGTTATTACAACATGGTCAGTCAAAATTGCGTTCTATTGTACAGCTTGGCTGGACGTTACAAAATCTGCGTTCAGGCTATGTGCCTTGGCGTTTAATCAACACAATGTCACTATTCCAAATCTTTAACCTTACTGATAGACAAATCGGTATGGCGCAAAAGGGTGCTGATTATACAATCTTGAGCATTGAAAAACTAGAAAGATTACCAATGACAATGTCAGAACGACCTGTCAGTGAATGGATAATACACGGAATCATAAATATTCCAATCTCAACCTTCAGATTTCAATACTGCCAAAAATATATACAGGCTGGCATGTACGAGAAATTGGGAAAGGGGTACCTTAAAACAACTTGGAACCTGCCCTATTCACATGTATGTGTCAGTAATAAAGGACAGAAAGTGTTTCTTAGTGGCAACAATTGTGCTATGTCACTAAGCGGCACGCTTCTGTGTAACGGTATTAGTTTGCACGGAGCCTGTGAAGGGAATTCATACAACCTTTCATGTCACCAGCAAGGCGCACCTGCAACTGAAATAGAACCATTCTTTCAAAGACTCTATAATGGGAGTTACATTCTTATTGTAGACCGCAGATGTTGTAGTCTTAGGCCCGGGACTCCTTATCTAGTCACTACGACGGCGAAGGTCAAGTGCTGTGGACGTTCTTTGTTCCCCAGCTCCTTTCCAGACAGGGAGGCAAGGGCATGGCCCAATTTGAAAATTACTTCTATTCGAATAGATACTTTAAGCAGAATGAAAACAGTGCTTCTACAGACGCCTACAAGGCTCACGTCATCAAAAGAAACGTATGATCTACAAGTCGCAAGGACGACTGCAGAGATACATACATTATTATCAACTAATTCCCCCGTACATTTCGCGGAAATCCTGAGCGAAATCTTAAATATTTCTGATACCAATGGGATCTCAGGGGTATTTAAGACAGTATTTTCGATGGCATTAACACCATTCAAAGCCATACTGGGTATTTTTCCAGATTTCGTCCATTCGATTTTTGGCGGACTTCCCCTGATCCTGGGACTAATTGCAGGAATCCTATTCTTAGTCCTTATTTTTCGTTATGGCAACCCATGTCACAGATCAAACTCTCGCGACAATGGAAGAGACGATCCTAGCCATTGGATACCGGGACCGGATATCAAAAATCCTGGGACTCTCCCGGCTTAGAGACCTGAACATGACTTGGTTTCTATCATTTCGACCAATGAGGCAAAGGTGTGTTTTACCTGTACTAAGGTGTCTGCTATGCGGAGAAGAATGCGTGTTAGACACCTGTCTGACGCTACAATCGGATGCGCCAGTGGATGCAGATACACTGTTGGTTCCTACCAAGGTTCACGCTTTGTGCTGCCCTCAAAGGCTGCCAATCCTGATGACGGCATTCCTGGAATCTTCACCACTACGATTGAAGAGTAGTGAAGTTCAAGATGAAAGCAGCATCGAACAGGTACGACCTTCTGTCAGCAATGCGAATCAGAATGCCAATGGAGGCAATCATGCGCATGAATGCATGGTTACACCTATTTCCGACTTAGTGGAACTTTCCCATGAAGCTGTTGACAGTTTTTTCGAAAGCCTGAATGATATGATGTTCTCTCCAGAACAGAAATAGAGACTTTTGAGTAAACTCGCACACGGCGTTCCCTGAATTCGGCCTTCAACTTTAAAAATAAAGTCACATGAACAATTTTTCCCACCAGTTCACGGACAACAATTTTTTAGCAGCCCCAAATTATTTTTTACAAAATTTTCGGGACACTATCTTCTGCTTAAAGTAAGAAACTATTCCTAGAGAACTAAGATTTCTATTTTTAGATACTTTATAGACTTTAGTTGCCCGCTGGTATACACTATACTCTATAGTATGTTGTACTATGTTATACTATGCATAGATTAGTAAATATGACCATAGTTAGCGTGGAGTGGGTGTCGTGTATTCCTATAGGTTCTGAATCGATCCCCCTATTCCTGACCCTATTCTGGTTAAACTAACTATCAAGTTAACTAACAGTCAGCCCATGAGGCAAGACAAGCCCCCATGATGCAGATACCGTTATCTGACGCAGTCACACTACGGCACAGGAACGTGTTATCTGATTAGGTCATAACGCTTGAGATCTAATTAGACAAGCGACATTCCTCCAGCCCCTGATAAGGCATACGACGTTCTCATAACAAATCAAACCTATGACAACCTGGAAAATCCGTGCGGCCATTGTTTTGATTTCACAGAGAACTTTAGTAAAGAATGTGCTAACGAGCAAGTCGTATGACATCTTTATTGACGTATCTATGTCCATCCTTACGTCAATCTCGGCACCTTTAAGGTATAAATATTGCCGATCTTGCCCTATGCAAACACACGCGTGGTGACAAGACGGAGCAGCCACACTTGCCAAAGCCGAGAGCAGAGCAGACCCCGCTGGCGCAGCCCCGCCTTCCTGACGCGCTGAGAGACGCGCTGCTATCTCAAGCCGAGAGACCCAGCACCGGCGCTTCTGGGCAGCCCTCGCAGGCAGCCTGGAATATCGAGACCAGAGAACGAGATACCATTCCTCATTCATCCTAAATTCCAGGTACAGAACTGAATAACCCCTCACAGAGAATTCTTTAGTTATTCACTTGGCAAAAACAAACTTAACTTAAACTGTAACTTTCTATTCCCGCCCACGCATTAGACTTAGGTCAGGTACACGGGGTAGGCGTATTTAGAAACACCAGTTGAGTACGTTTAGTCAAATGTATATGTGTATGTAAATATATTTTAATCATTTCAAACATCATATGGCTCAGAAACCATATCAATGTTTTTACAGTATTATTTTATACTATTGCTTTTAATGTATGCACTTTACTTAACTATAAGTATTGCAATAATATCGATCCATTTCTCATGTATGAGAAAAGAGACTGATCAATAAATAACACCTTTTTATTGAACACGCCCGTCTCTTCCTTTTCTCTACATTCTGATGAGACAAAGAATGCACGTACTGACTGAGTAAAATAATTGCCTTGTGCTCACACGACTCTCGAGATTGACTCTTGATTAGGGGAGAGCAAAGTTGTCATGTTCTATGGTTGTCAGAAACTAAATCCCTTCTTGTCTAATCAGGGGAGTTAATTCTTTCCTGAACATTCGAGAAAGTTTCTAGCGAACTCTGAGCTATGCTGGCAAACCCAAAAATTAAGTCTAGTATCGACAGTAGTAGACCTAGTTAACGTCTGGTCTAGGCCTTTACTGCTGTAGGTATTATTCCAATGCGCAGAGCCTATTGGGAAGATAGGAACTACACTACAGTTCAAACAACCTCTGCTTCTAAGCTCCATATTTTGTGCTTTTTTCAGAAATACATAGGTTTCCTTGATATATATTTTAAACTCTTTATGTTTTACCAAATGAATTGCTGTATACCAATTACACGATGAAATAACACTGCAGGGTGCAGCTCAGTTATTGGTTCTTGGTACCTCGAGTCCTTGGTGAACCTACAAGTCTTATATATCTCCGCAACCAGTGGCCATAACAGTATATTTCTTTCAAAAATATCCCATACTTAGAAGAAGTTACAGTTGAAAATGTAGGCACAAATGGCTGTTTTTTCAACTCAATTTGAATATTGTTTTGATTTCAACTGTTAGTTTCCATAGGAAAACCTTGAAGGATCTACACAAATGACTCCTTGCTGAGTTTCAGAACTTTGTCTACATTTCAGAAGTGTATAGCTTTCCTGGATCCAATATTGGTTTCACATCCATTTCTCTCACTAACTGGAAGGAAGTTCAAAGCACAAAAAATTGGAAAAATAGGCTATGTCTCATTTTGGTTTTCTTACAAAAGTCTGCCTGTTCCTGAAAGCTGGGTAGATGGTGATTGTGGCACCACAAACCCTTTGTTGATACCATTTCTGGGGGAAAAACTGACACTTTCTTCTGCAGCACTTTTTTCCCATTTATCCCCAAATACACAAAATGTAGCTGTATTTTGGTTAATTTCTCAGTCCCCTTCAAGGGAATCCACAAACCCTAAGTATCTTTAGAATCTAAATAATATTGGAAGAAAAGTATACACATTTGGCATGGATACCTTATGTGGACAAAACGTTATAGGAGCCTAAGTGCAAACTACCCCAAACAGCCAGCAAAAGCCTTAGGGGGAAATCCTAGCAGGGAAGTGGTTAAGGATGTTGTTTGTTATAAATAAACAAGCATTTCTGGGTTTAGCCAGAGGATCACATGCTGTCATTGCGAGGCCACTACACACTGACACCTTAGACCAGCTGCTTGCTTATCCCTCCATGAGAACGGATCTCCAACCTGTGATCAAGAAAGGGACCTACATTCTTTCCCTTAAGGTAATGGGGGTTAGATTATCCAATAGGGGGTTCTTGGTAGAAAACACACACACACCCTAGACAGTTAGGTGAGGGACGCGCAGTAGTAGTACTCAGTCTAGATATTGTGTTCGGTGTTTACATATATACATTTTTTTGCAAGATGGTAAAACTTTTGATTCTGTTTACTGTCCTCATATTGCTTATCACTTTTATCTGCTTCTGTCATTGATCGTTGCAGCACATATATTCTATACAAGAATCACAATGGTTCAATATATACTGAAAAATGCCTTCTGTGCATTCCCTGTACATTCCTCTGAGAGTAAGAGAGCACAAATGATTGAGAAAAAAGGTATTAGATCGGCCGCGAATCAGGGTTGTCATGTTCTATGGTTGCCAAAACCATTTTCTACTGGTCTGTATATATCCCTATATATATTCACTGAGAAAACCAAAGGTTACAGGGGTTTTAAAGTTAAGCTCAGATTTACCTTGAACAAAACCACTGAAATGTAACAGTTACTATTACCTGAGCTAATTATAACTTATGCCCCAGAAATGCACTGCTTATGACCTCACATATTACATCTCTCATGACATAGTCAATGACAAATCTAATGACAACAGTGATGTTAGCAGCTCCCTCTCTGTCAAAGCAATGCCGTCTCCATCATGAGGCAGGGAGAGGGCAGGGGCAAGGGGTCCTTGAGGATCCCCTTGTGGTACCCAACGCCACAATGTGCATACCCTGGGTAAGGCCAGGGTGCGCACACTAGAGGACAGGCCCCAGTGATGGGGCCCTCATGGCCTGCGAAATGGGACTGGGAGGGAGGTCACGTGGCCAAATCCCCTTGATTTTTTTATTTAAAAAAAGGCCTGGCCCCAAGGGTTGGTGTCCCCAGAGTCAATAACGGCAGAGGAGGAGGAGCCGCTCAGCCCCCTTGCTTTAAAAAAAAAAGAAATATAGGGAAAAAAAGCCGGGCCCTGGGGATGGGATCACCGGTGCCTGGCCTGTTTGGGTGTGGATGGGCTTAAGAAATTTGTAGGCGTTGTGAGTAGGTGTGTGAATGGTTCTATGTATGATGATATCAATTATGTCATCAGTAAAGCAATATGAGATGTCATCACTGAAGTCAATGACAATGTCTTGAGTGAGATAGTATGTGAGGTAATATTTAGTGCATTGTGGGGGCAGGTAACTATGATAGAGCGCGCGAGGCCACCCGACCAATAATTCTCGCCGTTTCCGGCTTCAGGGCCCATATACTTTTTCAAATCACCATATACATCGATCAGGTGACTTCACGAGCTCTACCAATTTGGTGTGTGTGTGTTCCCTGCTACCAATTCTCAGTGCACCCGACTTACCATCCACCGATGCGGGTGCCTAATGACCACAATGAATCAGGGAGCTAGCTGTAAAGGAAAGGCAGCAAAATACAAACCCAACCAATAACATTCAAATACTGTGAAAATGACCACGGACAACTGGAAGTTTTAAAATGTTTTATCTAAAGTTCAATATTTTCTTGCATGAGATACAGTAAAATAAGGCAATCAATAACCAGGAAAATGTAAATCACATATGCATAAAGAAATAATGGCAGAGTAATCATCAAGGTACTAATAAAATGTAACGAGAAAAGATACTTATGCAAGTCAGTATTATCTAAAACAGTGATAGACTAAGTGTGTGTGATTATAGAAGAACTTATAATGAATAACACGCTTCACTTAAGGTGAAAGGGCCTTTGAACAACCTAGGCAACGAAGTTCTAGACCATATCAGGAAATGACACACTGCTATGCAAAATATAATTTCTAACAAATGAGAAGACATAGAAATAACTTTGCAAAATTTAAATGACTTTCAATAGTTGCGGAAAGGCATGGAAAATATCACATGTGCAATGTTGAACTTTATTGAAGCAAAAGTTAGAAATTCAGAAGGTGCAAGAATTTCAAGAGATTTCAGAGCAGTATTTACCTAGAAAGGTGTGGAAACCAAACCCTGGCCACGGGTCAGTTCAAGACAGGAAACCCTCAAGGAAGGATACCCCTCAAAGGACAGCAGGTGCAGAATGGACACCCAGGACAGGACAGGATACCCTCGGAAAGGAATCAGGACAGGACCTCAGGACAGGACAGCAAACCCTCAGGACAGGACCCTCTTCAGGACAGGACCGGAACCCACAGTTAGGAAGCAACGCCTGCGCTCCACCCGCTCTGCAGATATCGATCAAGACCCCGATTGGGTCAGCGAACTCCCAGCTAAGTGCCTTGCCAGCACTTTAAGGTTCAGTAAAACCTTAGTCTATGGTCAAATTCGGACAGAGTGCTCCGCAGCTCTCTGTATTTTCAGTCACCTATTGAGTGCGTTGGGTCAGTGACAGGTCAGCTAAACCAGACAAGTCGGACGGTTCACTAAGTGAACCCAGGGTAGATATACAGTTTTGGGACAGTGTACCACCCCCCAATGTTGCAAAATGTCAGAATCCCTCAATTTCGATTGGTCCTAAGGTAGGATTTGGGTAACACACCAATCACAATATACGATTTGAAGCCTTCATTTACATATTTTGGGACCGCCTAGCATGTTTGGGTTCCCATGAGCTAACAGTAGCACATCAATACAATGTAACATATAAGAAGCCACATTCGCTGTTCTCGCAGGGCAGAGGTGACTTTCTCAGGAGCATCTCGCCCATCACTGCCAGCTGACTATGTTCCATCAGCCAAGGTCCCTCGTGCTGCCGAATGTCGCACAGGCGCAGAAGGGACCTCCAATATGGCTCTCCTCTCACTCAGACCCCCATTGCCCGCGGTACATGAAAAGTAAGCGAAAACAAATTAATACATAATAATGTCATTATGAAAACACATCGCAGGGTTTGTACTTTTAACTCATCATCAAGAAATAAACTTATGCAATTTAAATGTTAGCTACATTTAGACGAAATACAAGAGCAGTGGCACGAGCAGTACCACATGATAAGCACAGCTATGAATTACGCATGCGCATAATTTTCCCTCCACTTCTGCAGATGCGTCAGGACACGTGAGTGTGGCTGACGCATGCGCAGTAACTAAAATACAAGCGGCGGCCATTTTTAGAAGACATGGATTAATTTCATTAGAAATACACATAGGCAAGCGTCTTAAACTTTACTCAATCTTAATATAAACGTTAGTAAAACATACACGGGTTACCTTATTACACATAAATGAGGTTCTTGATTTCGGCAAGCCGCAAAATATGCGAAGCTTTGCTTCATCAATCCCCTCTTTGATGATATCTACTATCATCACAAATTATAATGGAACCAGATGCCAACTTTCTTTCACACTTTATAAAGTTCTATTTCTTCCAACAATCGCTCTAACTTTTCTCTTTCAGTTTTAGCAGGGTGAGAAGTCTTCACCTTTTTGTATATCTGATCATTCACTTCCTCTAATTCAATCTCATCCACACTTCGTTTCACCCCTCTTGCATTAACCTCGTGCTTTCTGGTGCGCTTGCGGTATTTACAGCATAAGAAGATGAAAAGTATAATAAGACCTATAATACCAATTGGCATCAAAATTTTGAATAATAAGCTTTTACCTATGCCAGCAAGCCAATGTCCTACATTTGAGAGACCATCTACCAGTCTCTTCCAGGCACTATCAACCTCGAGTGGTTTGAGTTCCTTTGCCAAATTAGTAATGTTTCTCACATATCTTTTGATCTGTACACTTTTGTCCGGAATATAAGTGCAACAATGTTGCGCCTTCAACATCCGGCAGACTCCGCCCTCTTTCGCTAATAAGGTGTCAAGAGCAAGTCGATTTTGTAAAACCATTGATCTGATCGCAACCATTTCAGTATTGACCAGCAGAAATCCATGAGCTGTTTCAGTAGACAGCACATCTACTATAGTAGACAATTTGCAAATTCTGTGAGTGTTCAGAACCACTCCCACTCCAGGTATCAGTGCACTGAAAATACTACCCATAATTTCACCTATACTTTCTCTTTTACTACGCACTAAGCCATTAGTATCTTCATTGCTTCCAGCTTTCCCATTCACATGGTATATTTTTGGGAAGACAATGCCAAAGTAGCAGCTTCCATACCAGTGATCCGGCAATTTGAAATAAGCCTTGTCCCCACAAATATAATAAATTCCAGGAAACACAGGCTCTGACCCATTTTTGAAACCCCAACCTCCAATTACCTTGTAATTATGTTCGCATTCACTGGAACCAATGAAAACATTATTATAATAGCTAGTCTTCTCGCGGTGAAGACATAGCTTGCCTTTCTTTTCAAAATCCAGCAACAGAGCAGGACCCGCTCCACCAGATGAGGTGCCTTCCATGTTTTCTGCCCACTTTGGCTTTTTCTGACTTTCGTCATTAGCCTTCTTCTGAATTTTAATTCTCCTTTTCTCTGCCATGTTCAGGAACATCTTTTCCTGCTCACGCAAAGAACAAGTCAAGTTATCTCTGTGTGCGTCTGCTATGTCAATGTTCCCTATAGTCAGAAAGTAGTCTCCCATATATCTTATGGTGTCAGTTTTGGTATGTACAGGATTCAAGTTCCCACGTATAGGCAGTTCAGAAAAGATCACGTCATTGTTAGAGTAATAATACTGTAACGGTCCCCTTTTGTAAAATAAACTAGCTAAAATGCTACAGGAAATTCCGTAGGTTAATGGCAGATGATGGTATGTCACGCCTTCAGCCACCGAAGTAGGTAGCTTCATGCAGACATAGCAATCCTCAATTTCCATAGTCTCTACATAGTGTATTAATAAGTTTGCGAAAACATTTAAATGTGTCCTGTTCTTCATGCCATGATAATGTAGTCCTTTCTCATCTGATGCTTCTAAGTCTCGTTTAGTTTGTCTCAATGCTCTCTCATGTCTTTCTACACTCTGTGTTGTCAGCTCCTCACTGTCAGTATTTACAACTTCAGTAGGGACAATGTTAGTATCTTTACTTACAGCAAAGGGAATGAAAATTGTTAATCCTATCCAGATAACTATCAGTACTACTATACTACATATACACACCTTGCAACACGTCTTAAAACGGCTGCAACTAGGTCTACCATTCACTGTTGAATCAGACATTTTAGCTCAGTAGGAGTGTTCTCACCCCTCCTTTTTACTTTTTTACACAACTAGCTTACTTTGTGCAAATTCACGGTGGTTCGTCTTCCTCTTCAGCTGAGTACTCTGGGACAGGTTCTCCGTCACTCACGTCAGTTATATCAAGATCTTCAAGCTCCTCCAAAACCAGTGTCCATTCAGGAGACTTGTACTTTTTGTTTTGTCTTTTTATTCGCTCACTCCTTCTTTTGGAAGAGTCTTCTTCCTGCTCTGCTATTCGAGCACTTCTTCTTGCCTCTGCACGTTTTTCTTCCACTGTCTTTATTCTTAGTCTCAGTCTTTTTACAAACCTAGGCTCAAGGTTGTTTCCTTTCTTTAGTCTCTTAGTTGGTACTTGGACTTCACTTTCTTTTCTTCTTCTCTTGTTCTCTTTATCTTGTGGTAATTCTTCTCCACTTTCTTCTCCTACTTCCCTTATCTGACTAGTTCCAGGGCTAGCATCAAATTCTTCTGCCTGGTTGCTAATCTGGCCTTGTTCAGGAATATTTTGTTTTTGGCTTTCAATTGTCTCTGTTTCTGTTTCTGTTTCCTGAACCCGTTTTTCTAACTCTATCTGATCCTGTTCAAGCACTTCGATCTCTTGATTTTCTTCTGCTCGAACTATTACTCTATGTCTAGTCTGTCCCTTATCCACATCAGGAGTTAATGGAGGAGTATCGAACACTTGCTCTGTATCCTGCACTTGTTCAATATCAGGTACTTGTTCAGTCTCAGGTACTTGTTCAGTATCGGGTACTTGTTCAGTATCGGGTACTTGTTCAGTCTTATTCACTGGATCTGTATCAATCACGTGCTCTGTCCCTGTCTGACCTTCTCCTTCCTCAGTTTTGATTTGGATCTCAAGTGGCTGAGGTTCTTCGCCTGTGCCTTGCTTTTCCTGACTAGTCCACTCTCTACCTTCACTAAGTCGTTCTCTTGTTCTGATAGGGTCTTCGGTCAAATCAATCATCGGTATCCATTCTTCTGGCCATATGCTTGGCAGCTCGTCTTCAGCTACTCCTGGCTCAGTTTCCTGGACCTCTTCAGCAGGCTGGTTTCTTGGCAGTTCGCAGTCAACTACTCCTGGGCCAACGTCTGCTGTTCCTGCAACCTGACTGGTGCTGGGCTGCTCGTTGTCAGTTGCTACTGGTCTGGCTTCTTCAGGGTCCTCTGCTGGTTGCCCTGGTTCTTCAAATCCTTTGTCTGGTAATACCTTCTGGGTGTGTCCGGCGTGGATCCACTGGGGAACACCTGCGACTTTCACTGCAGTGGTTGTCACCAGGATTACTTGGCGCTTCTTTCCCCACCTGGGTGCCAGACAGCTTGATCGAGTGTGCTTCTTTATTTTGACCCAGTCTCCTGGAACCAAGTTGTGGAGAGGAGTCGTTGGATTAAGGATGCCGTCGTCTCCAATCTGGCGAGAGATAGAACGCACTTGGTCACCCAATCTTCTGCAGTATTCAAGCACCAAATCATCAGTAATACTCAACAGTTTGCTTCCTGGCACCCATGCTTGTCTCATCACTCTTCCCATAATGATTTCATGGGGACTTAGGCCTGTCTTGCGGTCTGGAACACTTCTCAGTCCCATCAGGACCAGGGGCAGGGCCTTCACCCAGTTCATGCCAGTAGCATCTGTCAGCTTTGCTAGTCTGTTTTTGATAGTTCCATTTACTTGTTCCACTATTCCAGAAGCCTCTGGGTGGTATGCACAATGGAGTTTCTGCCTTATTCCAAAGGCCTTACACAGTTCAGCCATTATTTCATTGTGGAAATGTCCACCCTGGTCTGATTCAATAATGTATGGTATTCCGAACCTAGGTATCAGTTCTTTTAGTAAACACTTCGCTACTGTCAGTGCGTCACTCTTGGGAGTAGGGTAAGCTTCTACCCATTTCGAAAATACGCACACAATGACAAGGACATATCGTTTCCCTTCACAACGGGGCATGGTGATGAAATCAACCTGTATTTTTATAAAGGGACCCCCTGACCTCCCAATCTTGCTCAGTTCAACCATTGTCCTCTTGCCTGGGTTCATCTGTTGACATGACAGGCACCTCTGGCAGAGGGACTCTGCTACCTTCCTGAATTTCTTGCTGTACCAAGTCTGTTGAAATACCAGAATCATGGCATCCCTACCAATGTGTGATCCTTCATGTATTAATCTTGCCATTGTGCCAAGCAAGTGTCGGGGTAACACAGGCATACCAGTTGGACCTATGATGACACCATCCACACGTCTCGGTCTACATCCATCCTCTTTCCATTTCTCTCTTTCTTGCCAAGGAGCCGACTCCTGCCACTCTCTCACCTCATCCCATGTAGGCACTTCCTCAAACACCTGAAGCTGGCAGCTGGTTCCTGGCCCCCCTCGTTTTGGATTTATAATATATCGATCTTTGGCACACCATTGAGCCACTCGATCAGCATAATCGTTTCCCAGTGATACTCTGTCCATGCTCCTTTGATGAGCAGCACATTTTACCACTGCCAGTTCTTTGGGCAACTGGATGGCCTCTAAAAGGTCATGAACAACCTTTGCATTCCGAATGGGAGTACCTGAGGAAGTCATGAATTCCCTCTGCATCCATAATTGGCCAAAGTCATGCACAACGCCATAACAGTACTGACTGTCAGTATACACTGTTATGCGTAAGTCCTTCCCAATTTTGCAAGCCATTATCATGGCTATCAATTCGGCTACTTGTGCAGACTTGATGTTATATAGATAACCTGCTTGTTCAATCTTTTCGAAAGACACTACTGCATAAGCAGCACTCAAGCCTCCTAATTCATGTCTTAGACAGGAACCATCCACAAATAGTTCTTTATCATGCTCAGGCAATGGCACTTCTTTTATGTCTGGGCGTGGCTTGGTACTGAACTCTGTCAGATCAATACAATCATGTTCATCATCATCCCTACCTTCCATTTCCAAGGGGTCGGGGAGTAAGGTGGCAGGGTTCAGAATACCGCACCTAACAATGCTCACATTTGCTGCGCCCACAAGAATCCTCTCGTATTTAGTCAGCCGACTAGGGGTGAGATACTGTGTTTTAGTTCTGGTCAATAGAATTACCACTCCATGTGAAACATAAACAGTCACAGGATGTCCCATGACAATGGACTCACTCTGTTCCAAACTTGCACAGGTAGCAGCTACTGCTTTTAGACAGCCTGGTAACCCAGCAGCTACTGGGTCCAGTGTGGCAGAGAAATAGGCCACAGGCCTCCTGGTTGTGCCATGTTCTTGAGTCAGGACTGACAATGCGCAATTATCGCGAGTGTCACAGAAAAGGGCAAACTCTTTTGAATAATCTGGCATTCCCAACGCAGGGGCTGTACACAGACAGTTTTTCAATCTGGTGAAAGCCATTAGACTTTCATCGTCCCACTGCACAACATCTGGCATTCCTCTCGTGGTCATTTTTATCAAGGGCCTGGCTAAGGCTGCAAATCCCAGAATCCACTGCCTGCAGTACCCTAATACACCCAGGAACATTCTGACTTCCTTTTGAGTACGGGGCAACTGCATCTTTTGAATTATTCTCACTCTTTCTGAAGTGACTTTTCTGACACCTTTTTCTATCTGGTGTCCCAGATATTTCACTGATTTCGCACAGAACTGTAGTTTGTCAGGGGACACTTTATGCCCTTTCTCACACAGGTGATTTAGGAGAGCAATGGTGTCAACTACACAGTCCCTGTGACTTTTAGACGCCAATAGAAGGTCGTCTATGTACTGCACTAATACAGAGTTCCCAGGTAAGGTCAAAGTCTCTAGACATTTCTTCAAGATCTGATTAAAGATAGAGGGACTCTCTGTATACCCTTGAGGGACCCTGTTCCAACAATACACGTGACCCTCGAAGGCAAATGAGAAAAGAAATTTGCTGTCGGGGTGCAGGGGTATCGAAAAGAATGCATGACACAAATCAATCACAGTGAACCACTCAGCATCCCAAGGAATCTGGTACAGAATTACTGCAGGGTTCGGGACAATAGGGCAGCAAGGAACTACAATTTTGTTAACCTTTCTCAGGTCCTGCACTACCCTATACTTGCCACTAGGCTTTTTGATGCCCATAATCGGTGAGTTGCATGGGCTGCTCATCACTTCTTGTATGATGTTTCCTTCCAATAATTTTGTATCTCCAGAGTGACACCTGCTTTTACTTCAGCATTCATTCGGTAGGGCCTAGTGTTAGGATATACTGCATTGTCCTTGATGGCTATTTGTATGGGGTCCACATCTTTCATCAAACCCACATCTTTTCCAGTGAAATCCCACACTTCTGGCTTTACGGCTTCCTGTAGTTCTTGGGGCAAGTCCTGCAGGGTCAATCTTTTAAGTTCTGAGTCAGGTCTAAGCAACAATAATTTATAAATGCCGTCTTCATCTGGGGTCTGTATTTCGACACCCTTTGGTGTGCAAAAGATGGTACAGTTCATTTTGCACAGCAAATCACGTCCCAGTAAATTTACTGGACTGGTGTCACAGACTACAAATCTATGCATCTGTTTAAAATTTCCAATTGAAATCTCCATTGGTTCGGTAACAGGAGTACTAATCAATTGATTAGATACACCTACTACTTGGATGTTTTCTCCCGAGAGGGGTAGGTTTGGAACGTCCACTGTTCTTACAGTAGAACGGGTAGCGCCAGTGTCCAACAGAAAGGTAACATCATTTCCGTCAACCTTTCCTTCAATATATGGTCCAGACTGGTCTACCGGCAAGGAAGCGCCAAGTACGCACTCCTCGTCCTCCCCTCTCAGGCCCCGTCAGTCCTGTTCATTACAAAGGAAGGTATCATTCAGCAGATACTGCGAAGTTGCTGTATTTCTGTTCTCCCCGCTTTCCCAAACCTCTATCTCTTCATTTTCTGCCTGTCTTCCCCTGTATACCTGTTTGGGTGCTCGAGGCACCTGAACTGTTTTTACCTGGGGTTGAGTCTTTCTTGGTCTTTCTTTCTGCGTCTGTGGAATTAAATCAGGAGTTGTCTCATTAACATCGACTAATTGGGGACACTCGTTTCGCCAGTGTCCAATTTCGCCGCACTGATGGCAGGGAAATTTTTTCATAGCCTCTTCCCTGCTAAATTTGGGCCGGGGCTTTCCTCCACCCCCTCCCCCAGGACTTTTGTTCTCAGCATTTTTAACCATGTTACTCAATTGTTTTTCCTGCTGTTCTGCGAGCTTCACCTGAGCCCACATAACCTTCTCCTTAAGGGCCTTTTTCTTTTCTGCCATCTCGTCCTCGCAGTACTTAGCGTACCGCAGGACCTCATCCATTTTCTTAGTATGCCAACAGATTTTATTGTCTTTTATCCACTGACAAATTTCAGGTCTTAAACCATTTACAAACCTGTAAATAAAGTGTGTCATATCCTTCAGGTCGATGTTGTCAATACCACTGTATGTTTTAAATACCTGCAATAACCTCTCATAGAAGGAGTGCACTGTCTCGTCCCTTTCCTGTGTTGTTCTATCTATTTTTGTCCAATCAGTTTCCTTGGCGGGCACCTTTTCCTTCAAGTGCTGAATTACCTGCTCATATTTTCGCATGACTTCCTTTGATGGCTCCCCTGTGTCCTTGTCTCTGGGATACTCTTCACTGGGCCAATTTATGTTTATTTTACACTGGGTCCATAAATCTACTGGAACCACAATGTCGAAAAACCCATCCAGGTCTTTCCACAGACATTTCTGTACCTTCACGAACCTCTCCACCTGCCGGTACCAGTCAACTGGTTTCTCTCTTAATTTTGGAAAATCGTTCGTGAAGGACACAATATCCTGTCTAGACCAGGGGACATGCACATATTTCCCTCCTGGAACTTCGCGCATGGGGCATAACTGCTCAGGTTTTTCTACCTCTCTTAAAGCAAACTCGGGAGTCACTTGTCGGGAGCGAACCTCTTCCCTCTTTTTCGCCCACCTGCTTCTCCATTTTTCCACATCTCCCCATTTCTGCAGTACCCCCATTAATTCTTTAATCTGTAGCTTCTTTCCTGCCACATTCAGGTGTTCTATATCCTTGTCTGAGAAGTCTGCTCTGTACGGTTTCTGTAAGGGCTTGGATTTTGAGATATCTACCCCCATACTAATTGCTGTTTCGGTCAGTTTTTCATGGAGCACTCTGGTGTTCCTTGTAAAGCTTTTACATATGAACGACAATTCTTCCTTAGAGTAGGTATTCAATCGATTCAACCCCACATTTCCTGCCATTAATTCTTCTATTTCAACCCTCAGCTTGTAGAGGTCTAAAGGCTTTGTTTGCGGAGTCTGCTTTTCTAATTCACGACTCCAACTCTCAATTTCATCCGGAGTTACCAGAGAGACATTCCTAGTACCTGTTGCTGTCTCTAATTTAATTTCCTTTGCATTAAAAGGGTTATACCTCAGCTGTGTTCCCTTTGCAGTCTGTTTGTTTGGCAATTCCAAGAATGCAACTTCAGACTCGCACTCACTGGACTGATCATCTATGATGATTGGTTCCTGTCTCGGGGTTGCTATGACTGGGGTCATGACTGGAGTAATCGGATTTCCCTGACCATTTCCGTATAACGGGACCACCGGTCCAATAGTTACTGGAATAGTCAATGCCTCAGGACTGGTATTTATCTGAGAAATTTTCTGAATTATTTCTGTTCTTTGTCTAGCTAGAGCCTCTTGCTCCTTTTCCACTAGTACCCTTCTTAGAGTTGTGTCATGTAATATCTGTGGGGTCAATGGAGGAGTAAAACTCGGGGCAGTAGGCGGAGGAGTAAAACTCGGGGCAGTAGGATGCGTTTCACTTGGTCCTCCACCATAATTTGGTTTCGGGAATAAAGTTCCAGTATTAAAGGACCTGCGCTCTTCCCCATATGGAGGTTGAACAAAAGGCAGTCCTGAATTCGATGGTTTCTCTTCGCTTTCATACAAGGGTCTGGGGAAAAAGGTTTTTGTACGTGAATATTTTTCTTCCTGACTTGCGGGCACTTTGGGATATATATCCCTTGTTTCCGCCAGTTCGGGTTTCTCAGGATAGGGTAATACTTGACCACCCCCTCCCAGTCCCAGGGACCTGTCTTCTTCCTTTTGGAAGGGGCGTCGGGGAACATCTCCTACACTGGAAGGTCGGGTTCCCTCATTGTAAGGTGGCGGACTTCTGGTACAGATGTCATCTATTAGTTCATCATCTGAATCCCCTAGGGCCCCCCAATGCTTACATTTTTCAGTACTTTTTCCCCCCGCTGCAGGGTTGTGACATGCCGGCATCATGGGAAACAGACCCTCAACAATCATGCTCTGCCTCCACTGTTTCATCCTTTTATCCCTGGACTCCTGTTTCAGCCTGGGGTACCACTTGGTCAAACCCTTGTCCATTCGGGGTCTTTCTCTTTCAAAAGCCTCAATCTCCCATTCCTCTAATGCTTCATACTGCGTTAGTCTCGGTCTGGGATGCAGTTCATTCATTCGGGTTCTTAAATTAAATAAGATCCTACCATTGAAAGTACCATCTAACGGAAAAGCCAATACTCCGTCATCTTTTGTATACTTCACCCAATTTTCCAGCCACACACAGGTATTGTACCCTCGGTCAAACATCATGAATGAGGCGGGAGTATTGGGTGCTGGGACAAGAACACCTTCCCTTGATTTAATCGGTTTGTCCGTTTTAAAATAATTTTTCACCTTATTTACAAGGGACATTTTTCTCTTGGTTCCGTACATAATATCGTATCTGTTAGCCTTCCACTGATCCCTTTCAAACCCTAGATGCCTTGGATCAGGTCGCGTCTCTGTAGTCCGCGAGTGCCACATACGACTTCTGCACTAACTTTGTTTACAAACTACCTCCAATCAGAATGCGCTTCAGAAAATCGTGCAACCAATGGGTGCGCGACACAAAATAAGCTCTGCCAATGGGTGCGCGGCCCCTTCGTGAGACAGTTCCCACGCTCCGGCGCTCACCCCTCCTTTACAATTTCAGCTCCGCTACCCGCCCGCTGTGTCCACCAATCCCAGCGCGGCACAGAGTGACGTCAGAGGCGCTTCGCGACTGACTCCCTCCCTTCACAAGGTAACGGAAACTTTCTTACTTTTAAAGTGCTCAGTGCTTGGTTATTTTACAACAAATACACATTCGCCACAGTGCTCAAGTGTCTAGACAGAGATAGAATTCTATTACTGCAAGTAAACTACTTCCATTTACTTTTCACTCGCTGCGGGCAGATCTCTTCCGCCTACCCTTCACTCTAGCATCGGTGAACCTGTTATTCCCCTAAACTCATCCACTTCTTTCCGGGATATGTTCCGAGTTTAAGGTTTCTCAGCGAACCCCTCTGCTTTCACGCTAGCTCCGAGGAACCTGCTACTCTTCCGATGTGACCCTTACTAGGTTACGCCACTATGGGAATTTTGCCAATGAACCCCGTCACTGTCATTTATTCACACATGTATTCAGAAAAACCCTAGTTAGTGCTTCCCGGTTATCCTAACCTGCACCTAACTTTCCTCGAACCTGTGACCTCAGGACAATGGATTCTATTCACCACTTGCCCTTTCAATTCCCCGGGGAGTTCGGACAACACTTAACGAGTCGATTTACAAATGCATGGATTAGTACATATAACAATATAAGAACAAGAATAATGACAATACAAAAATTCATGAATTTCAGCAGCGTATTCACAAGAGAGTGATCAGTTCCCTCAGAACAGCCGCTCTTTTAGCAGCAATAAAATAGCAGCTTCCGACTTAACTAGTCTAACTAGTTCCTGCCTTACTCTCAACTAGTCCCTAACCATCCTCTAGCTACCAGAAAAACTGATAGAGCGCGCGAGGCCACCCGACCAATAATTCTCGCCGTTTCCGGCTTCAGGGCCCATATACTTTTTCAAATCACCATATACATCGATCAGGTGACTTCACGAGCTCTACCAATTTGGTGTGTGTGTGTTCCCTGCTACCAATTCTCAGTGCACCCGACTTACCATCCACCGATGCGGGTGCCTAATGACCACAATGAATCAGGGAGCTAGCTGTAAAGGAAAGGCAGCAAAATACAAACCCAACCAATAACATTCAAATACTGTGAAAATGACCACGGACAACTGGAAGTTTTAAAATGTTTTATCTAAAGTTCAATATTTTCTTGCATGAGATACAGTAAAATAAGGCAATCAATAACCAGGAAAATGTAAATCACATATGCATAAAGAAATAATGGCAGAGTAATCATCAAGGTACTAATAAAATGTAACGAGAAAAGATACTTATGCAAGTCAGTATTATCTAAAACAGTGATAGACTAAGTGTGTGTGATTATAGAAGAACTTATAATGAATAACACGCTTCACTTAAGGTGAAAGGGCCTTTGAACAACCTAGGCAACGAAGTTCTAGACCATATCAGGAAATGACACACTGCTATGCAAAATATAATTTCTAACAAATGAGAAGACATAGAAATAACTTTGCAAAATTTAAATGACTTTCAATAGTTGCGGAAAGGCATGGAAAATATCACATGTGCAATGTTGAACTTTATTGAAGCAAAAGTTAGAAATTCAGAAGGTGCAAGAATTTCAAGAGATTTCAGAGCAGTATTTACCTAGAAAGGTGTGGAAACCAAACCCTGGCCACGGGTCAGTTCAAGACAGGAAACCCTCAAGGAAGGATACCCCTCAAAGGACAGCAGGTGCAGAATGGACACCCAGGACAGGACAGGATACCCTCGGAAAGGAATCAGGACAGGACCTCAGGACAGGACAGCAAACCCTCAGGACAGGACCCTCTTCAGGACAGGACCGGAACCCACAGTTAGGAAGCAACGCCTGCGCTCCACCCGCTCTGCAGATATCGATCAAGACCCCGATTGGGTCAGCGAACTCCCAGCTAAGTGCCTTGCCAGCACTTTAAGGTTCAGTAAAACCTTAGTCTATGGTCAAATTCGGACAGAGTGCTCCGCAGCTCTCTGTATTTTCAGTCACCTATTGAGTGCGTTGGGTCAGTGACAGGTCAGCTAAACCAGACAAGTCGGACGGTTCACTAAGTGAACCCAGGGTAGATATACAGTTTTGGGACAGTGTACCACCCCCCAATGTTGCAAAATGTCAGAATCCCTCAATTTCGATTGGTCCTAAGGTAGGATTTGGGTAACACACCAATCACAATATACGATTTGAAGCCTTCATTTACATATTTTGGGACCGCCTAGCATGTTTGGGTTCCCATGAGCTAACAGTAGCACATCAATACAATGTAACATATAAGAAGCCACATTCGCTGTTCTCGCAGGGCAGAGGTGACTTTCTCAGGAGCATCTCGCCCATCACTGCCAGCTGGCTATGTTCCATCAGCCAAGGTCCCTCGTGCTGCCGAATGTCGCACAGGCGCAGAAGGGACCTCCAATATGGCTCTCCTCTCACTCAGACCCCCATTGCCCGCGGTACATGAAAAGTAAGCGAAAACAAATTAATACATAATAATGTCATTATGAAAACACATCGCAGGGTTTGTACTTTTAACTCATCATCAAGAAATAAACTTATGCAATTTAAATGTTAGCTACATTTAGACGAAATACAAGAGCAGTGGCACGAGCAGTACCACATGATAAGCACAGCTATGAATTACGCATGCGCATAATTTTCCCTCCACTTCTGCAGATGCGTCAGGACACGTGAGTGTGGCTGACGCATGCGCAGTAACTAAAATACAAGCGGCGGCCATTTTTAGAAGACATGGATTAATTTCATTAGAAATACACATAGGCAAGCGTCTTAAACTTTACTCAATCTTAATATAAACGTTAGTAAAACATACACGGGTTACCTTATTACACATAAATGAGGTTCTTGATTTCGGCAAGCCGCAAAATATGCGAAGCTTTGCTTCATCAATTATAACTGCCAAATGCCACTGGTTTTGTTAGCGTCAAATCGGAGCCTAACTATAATGTCCACGTAACCTTTGTTTTTTCAATGAATATATATATATATATATATATATATATATATATATATATATATATATATATATATATATGTATGTATATATGTATGTGTGTGTGTGTGTGTGTGTGTGTGTGTGTGTGTGTGTGTGTGTGTGTGTACGTGTGAGAAGTCGGAGCATGGCAGGGTGAGGAACTGACACATTTTCCACAATTCTTGGGTGAACATTTATAAAATGATTGCAGCCGCTTGTTTGTACTAAAGTGACAGACTTTAATATAATGTCTTTACAGGTGTGAGTGCTCCTTGTTGGTGTTCTTGTGTTTTACAAGGTGGTCACTACCATTAAAGGATGCACCCTCTCACAAGTTGTTCGGTTGAATGAAGTGGCATTTGGTGGGAAACTACTTACCTTTAAGAAGTCGGAGCATGGCATAACGAGGAACTGACACATTTTCCACAATTTATCAGTGAACATTTTTAAAATGATTGCAACTGCACTCTCATTTCTTCTAAAGTGACAGACTTTACTATAATGTTGTTACAGGTTTGCAGCTACTCTCACTGAGAGAATGGAGTATGGTGGCATAACAAAACGTTGGACATTATTACAAAAAAGTAAAAGAGGAAATAGTCTGTTTTCTAGTCACCTAAAAGTAAATTGTCTAATTGGAAGCTGGACATGAGTATTTAAATTGTTGTCTATGCAAAAGAAAAAATGACTGGCATTGCAAAAGGCTATTTTGCTGAAACGCGTCTGCCAAAATAAAAAGAACTGTTAGATACCGTGGGTGCTCCGATCTGGTGTTCTTGTCTTTTAGACGGTAGTCACTATCATGAAAGGATGCACCCGCCCGCAAAATGTTCGGCAGGATGAAGTGGCATGTATTGGGGAACTGTTATGAATCTGCCAGAATCAGCCCTAACTTTCTTGGATTAAACCCCTGTTGACACTAGGTCGTCAATACCAAATGTAAGGTTCTTGGTTACCAAACCTGTTCCTAAGGTTACTTACCTGTGAGAAGTCGGTGCAGCGCAGGGCGAGGAGCTGACACATTTTCCACAATTCATGAGTGAACATTTATTAAATGATTGCAAATGTACTCTCGTTCCTAAAAAAGTGACGGACTTTATTATAATGTCTTTACAGGTGTGCAGCTACCCTCGCTGTGAGAATGGAGTATGGTGACATACCCAGATAGCGGACATTATTACGAGGGAGTAAAGGAGGAAAAAGTCAATTTTCTAATCACCTGAAAGTAAATTGTTCAATAGGAAGCTGTGTCCTCATGTAACACATCTGGTGCTATATAAGGCACTCTGATACCCAATTTGGGTAAAGTTTGCACTATATATGAAATGAAATGAAATGAAAAGAGTTTTTGTAAAGCGCGGTACCTACCCTGAGGCGTCCTAGCGCTACGGACTAAAGTGTGTGTGAGGGCAAGGAGAGCCTGTTCTAGTGATTGAACAGCTGGGTTTTGAGCTTTTTTCTGAAAGACAGTAGGTTTGGTTCCCTATGTACGTGGAGGGGTAGGGAGTTCCAGAGTTTGGCTATGTTGTAGGAGAAGGAACGTCCACCACATGTAACCTTTATGATTCTGGGTACTGTGAGAAGGTGTGAGAAGGAGGATCTGAGCTGTCTGTTTGGTTGGTAGGGGGCGACCAGTGTGTGGTTGATAGTGGCGCCTGATTTCCAGAAGGCTCAGTGTGTGATGCCCAGGGCTTTAAATGCTATTCTGTCCCTGACGGAGAGCCAGTGGAGCTTCTTAAGTTCTGTTTTAACTGGGGTGCGGCGTGGGATCTGGAGAAGGGTGCGTGCCGTGCAGTTCTGGATGACCTGCAGCTTGTTCAAAGTGGACTGTGGGGCCCCTAAGTATAGGGCGTTTCCAAAGTCCAATTGTGATAGGATAAGGCCTTGGATCATGATCCTTCTGGCATTAAAGGGTAGGAGGGGGGTAATTTTTCGGATAAGCCTGAGTAGACCAAAGCAGGTGGCTGATAGTTTTTCTGCCTGGTAGTTGAAATTGAGGGATTTGTCCAGCCAGACTCCCAGGCTCTTGATTGTGTTCTTGGGTGGCGGAGAGAGTCCAAGGCAGGTGGGCCAGAGGTGGTCGATTTTGGGGTTGGGGCGGTGACCTAGTAGCATTAGTTCGGTTTTGTCTCCGTTTAGTTTGAGACAGGAGGATGTCATCCAAGAGGTCACAGCCTCCAGGCAGTCCCTAAGATTATTGGGAGCGACTTGAGACTGGCTCAGGTCCACCACTAGCTGAGTATGATCTGCGTAGATGATTATTTTTAGGCCGAATGGGCGGACGATCTCAGCAAGGGGGCTCATGTACACATTGAAAAGCGTAGGGCTCAAGGAAGAGCCCTGTGGCACGCCACAGTCGAGGGGTTTGCTGACGGAGGCAGTGTCACCTTCAAAGACCTGGAAGGATTAATCATTCAGGAAGGATTTGACCCAAGAGAGTGCTGTTAAAGAGACTCCTAGATTGGTGAGTCGATGCAGTAGTATTCTGTGGTTTACAGTGTCAAAGGCGGCACTGAGGTCCAGCAGGATGATGGCTGCAGTGCCTCCCTGGTCTGTGATCTTCCTTGCCTCTTCTATCACATTGATAAGGGCAGTCTCAGTGCCGTGCATGGGTCGGCACAAAAAAAAAAGAAGAAGCTAGACATGAATGCTTAAATTGTGGTCAATGCAAAAGAAGAAATAACTGGCATTGAAAAAGGCTATTATGCTGAAACACATCTGTCACAATAAAAATACATCTCAGGTACAGTGAGTACTCCAATTTGGTGATCTTATGTTTTACATGGTGGTCACTACCAAGAAAGGTTGCACTTGCCCCCAAGTTGTTCGGCAGGATGAAGTGGCATTTGGTGGGAAACACTTATAAATCGTCCAGAACCACCGCCGACTCATGGATTAAGCACCTGGTGACTCGAGGTTGTTATTACCAAATGTAGGGTTCTTAATTACCAAACCTGTTCCTACGGTTACTTACCTGTGAGAAGTTGGTGCACCGCAGGCAGTGTGAGGAACTGACACATTTTCCCCAATTAATGAGTGCACGTTTACAAAATGATTGCAACTGCATGCTCGTTTCTATTAGAGTGACAGACTTTACCATAATGTCTTTACAGGTGTGAAGCTGCCCTCACTGAGAGAATGAAGTGTGGTGACATACCAAGATGGCGGACATCATTACGAGGGAATAAAAGAGGAATTAGTCCATTTTTTAGTTACCTGAAAGTAAATTGTCCAAAGGGAAGCTGGACATGAGTTTTTAAGTTGTGGTCTATGCAAAAGAAAAAATGAAGAGCATTGAAAAAGGCTATTTTGCTGAAACCCATCTGCTGCAATATAAAGAACTGCCAGATACCGTGAGTGCTCCGATTTGGTGTTCTTGTTCATATCTATCTATCTATCTATCTATCTATCTATCTATCTATCTATCTATCTATCTATCTATCTATCTATCTATCTATCTATCTATCTATCTATCTATCTATCTATCTATCTATCTATCTATCTATCTATCTATCTATCTCTCTCTCTATATATATATATATATATATAAACATATACTACCTCTACTGGGCTCCAATAGGAAGTTATAGTTAGGACCTACTTTCCATAGGAGGAGCGTATTTTGTTTTGCCAATAACTTTGGCGCAGTTTGAAAAATTCTTATGAAATTTTCAAAACCAGTATGACGCTCTCTTCAGTTGCTGTCTTGAAAGTTTTGGAGATTCTTCAAGTGGGGCTGAGAAAAAGGGGGCTCCCAAAATACATTTTCCCCATGCAATTTTCCATAGAGATTTTAGACACAACTACAGCCCGAATTGCTGAACGGAATTACACCAAATTTGCCAGAAAAGTAGCTGTTGGTCCAGAAAGCAAACTTTTGTAAATTGGTGTAACTCTGCTCAGTAGTTCTGGAAATATTAAGGGAAATCCAAATGTGTTCATATAGGGACGCAGCTCCTCTGAGGATCTGCAAGTCCCCATGCTCAAATCGTATTTGCTACCAGCACTTCAAACTGGAAGCCTTGGCAGCCATCTTGTGATTCGGCTTCAGCCAAGTTCCCAAAATAATGTTAGGAAATGGAGAAAAGGGCAGGGTAGGAATACCCTGATGCTCTAGGCCTCTTGGGGACGTCCTGCAGGGACCCCAACATGGGTACAAAGCATTTTTTCCAGGGGGAGTCATGCTAGAACAATGGTTCTCTCTAAAACATTTTACAAAAATTCAGTACAGGCTACAGTGCTTCTGCAATGTTTAGCCTGCAGATGGGCCAGGTCCCGGGAGCAGGTTGATTTAAAAAATACAAGGGATGAGGACAGGGCTCCCCTTCTCAGGATTATTATTAAAGGTTCAGGGACCGCCTCCTTCCCCAGGCATTGCTTTTTATTAATGCGGGGGAGCCTGTGGCAACCGTGGTGCCCTGAGGGTTGCTACAAACCCAGGGCACTAAAAAGTATATATGTGGGCGTGGGTCCATCCTCACCCTGGGGACCTGCTCATGGCATTTAAAAATATATATTCAGGCAAGCCTACTGTGCCCGCCCACACCCTGGGTAGCGCCACCTTCTTGGAGCTAAACATGAGGCTCCCCCCACAGCCCTGGGTACCACCAACTTTCTGGGGCCTTCCCAGGCCTGAAATAAATTATTGTAGGGGTTCATCACAGACCACCGGCCCAGTGGTCCACCTCCTCCCTGGAGCAAAATACTACAATGAAGTGGGGCAACCCAGCCCTCCTTGTGGAGCCTTGGATGGCCCTGGGGACCACCACCTCCCATGGCTGGCTCCTGCTACCTTCTGAGGTGCCCACCCTCAGGAGGTAGGTGTTTGCTTTTGCTTGGTGGAAGCTGACAGTTCCCACCAAGCAAAAACCAACATAACTCCTCTTTCTGCAGAATGCAAGGGCATATTATCAAGTAAGGGCGTTACATTATCGCCGCTTTTATCGGCAGGAAACTGCCGATAAAGCGGCGATAATCTAACATTGGCTTCAATTGGAATTCATAGAGCATATTATCAAGCCCATTATCGCCGCTTTATCGGCAGTTTCCTGCCGATAAAAGCGGCGATAATGTAACGCCCTTTCTTGATAATATGCCCCGCAGTGTTTTCATCTGTTTCCCTGCATGCAAATATGCGTTCAGGGAAACATATGAAGACATTGCTCTGACAGACAGGGAGTTGCCTTTCAGCAGCCCCCGGTCTGTCAGACCAATGTCGAATCCTGCAGGAGGCTAGGAGATGGATAAACCGTTGCTGCCTTGAGACTCCCCTGCAGTCCTATTGCACACTGGGTGTCCTAGGGGCCTGGGGATGAGGTTTTACTTCTGTAAAGTACAAATTCTCCATGTGTGTTTTCTCTGCATTTCCTCTATGAAAAGCTATCTGTAATCTGTGATAGAGGCGTTTGCATCCTTGATTTTCTCAAATGCAATTGTAGTGTAGTTCCTATTTTCCCAATAGGCTCTGCGCATTGGAATAATATCTTCAATAGTATAGACGTAGGACTGTGGTTAACTAGGTCTTCTACTGACGATATTAGACTTAAAGTTATGTGTGCCAGCTAGCTCAGAGTTCACTAGAAACTTTCTCGAATAGGCAAGGAGGAGTTTAACCTCCCTGGATAGACAAGAAGGGATTTAGTTTCTGACAACCATAGAACATGACAACTTTGCTCCCCCTAATCAAGAGTATATCTCTAGAGTGGTGTGAAAACAAAAGACAACTATTTTACTCAGTCAGTACGTGCATTCTTAGTTTCACCAGTTTGTAGAGAAATAAGAGATGGGCGTGTTTCAATAAAAAGATGTTATTTATTGATCAGTCTCTTTTCTCATACAAGAGAAATGAATCGCTATTATTGCAATACTTATAGTTAAGTAAAGTGCATACAGTAAAAACAGGATTATAAAATAATACTGTAAAAGCATTGATATGGTTTCTTAGCCATATGATACTTAAAATGGATAAAAGATATACATACATTTATACATTGACTAATCATTCTCAACTGGTGCTTCTAACTACGCCTACCCCGGTGTACCTGACCTGAGCCTAATACATGGGAGGGAGTAAGTAAGTAGCAGTTTAAGTTAAGTTTGTTTTGCCAAGGATCTGACTCAAGAATTCTCTGTAAGGGGTTAGTCAGTTCAGTACCTGGGATTTAGAAGGCTGGAGGGTTGGTATCTCTGTCTCAGGACGCGATATCCCAGTTACCCGCGAGGGTGGCTGGAAACGCCAGAGGCTGGATTTCTCGGCAGGAGAAAAGGCAGCGTCTCTCTCGCGCGTCAAAAAGGGAGGGGCAGCGTCCGTGGGCTTTCTGCATCAGCTGGGCTCTCCGGCAAGTAGCGCTGCTCCAAGCTCGTCACCACCGTGTCTTTGCCTAGGGCAGCGTCGGTATATTTATACCTGAAAGGTGCCGAGTTTGACGTAAGGATGGACATAAGACGTCGGTAAGAATGTCATAAGGACTGGTCGTTCTTACATTCTTTACAGGAGTTCTCGAGCGAAATCAAAACAATAGCTGCGGGGCATTTACCAGGTCTGCTGGAGGTTTGGTTTGTTTTGAGAACTCGGTGTGCTTTCTAGAGGGCTGGAGGAATAGTGCTTGCTTAATGTGACAGCATGCGCTATGACCTAATCTGAAAACGGGTTTCTGTGCCGTTGTATGGACATTAGTGAATTAATAACCGGACAAGGGTCAGAAATAGGAGTATCAATATAGGTACCTAGATAAACACACTACACCCACTCCACGATTTTATGTACATATTTACTAACCTAAGCAATAGTAAACATAACTAACAGTGCATGTGTATACCGAACCACCCCAAAAACATTTTCTTTTTGTATTTGAAAAATGGCGTATGCGAAATGCACGAAATGAGTATAGGTACTGCATGCATTCAAGCAGTATAATCATTCAAAAAGGAAATGCACATTTTATATCTGCATGAATGATTCGCGAAATTACACATGAAATGGCTCTTGATACAGAAAAAATTGCGAGACCATCTCATCACATATAAACACAGTTAATTGCATATAAGCTAGAGGTTGAGGTAATGTAACGTCTCTAGAATTCCTAAGAATAGAAGGTCTGTTCTCTAAGAATAGTTTTACTTTAAGCAGAAGATAAGTGCCAAAAAGGTAAATATTTTGGAATTGGAAAAAAGTTTTCGCTTTTCAGGGGAGAAGAGAAAAAACATTTCACAGTCACTTTGTTTTCAAAAGACTGAAGGCCAAATTCAGAGTTCAGGGAACGCCGTGTGCAAGTTTGTTTAAAGTCATTCTCTCTGTTCCGGTGAAAAGATCATTTCAGACAGACTCTCGAAAAAACAGTCAACAGCTTCTGGTGAAAGTTCGACTAGGTTGGAAAATGTCGCTACCATGCAGTCATGCGCATGATTGCTTTCAATGATGGTTCGATCAGAACTGCCTACAGAAGGTCGTACCTGGTCGATGCTGCTTTCATCTTGTACTTCACTACCCTTCAATCGTAGTGGTGAAGTCTCCACGAATGCCGTCATCAGGATAGGTAGCCGCTGGGGACAGCACAATGCATGAGCCTTTACTGGACCCAACAAAGTATCTGCATCCAATGGTACTTCCGATTGTAGTGTAAGACAGGTGTCCAACACGCATTCTTCGCCGCATAGCATGCACCTTAATACAGGCATAACACAATTCTGCCAGATGGGTCTGAATGAAAGAAACCAGGTCATATTCAGATCTCGTAGCCGGGCTAAGCCAAGGACTTTAGTTATGCAGTCCCGGTAGCGGATAGCTAGGATCGTTTCTTCCATTGTTGCTGGAGTCTTGTCTGTGACATGGCTTGCCATAACGAAGCAAGAGTAGCAAGAATAAAATGCCTGCTACGAGTCCCAACAGGAGTGGAAGTCCGCCAAACATGGAATGGACGAAATTTGGAAAAATACCCAGGATCGCTTTGAATGGGGTTAAAGCTCCTGAAAAAACTGTCTTAAATACACTTGCGATACCACTTGTATCAGAAATATTTAAGATTTCGTTCAGCATTTCTGCGAAGTGTAGGGGGCAATTTGTTGATAACATTGAATGAATCTCTGCCGTTGTCCTTGCAACTTGGAGATCATACGTTTCTTTTGATGACGTCAACTGGTTTGGCGTCTGTAGGAGCACAGTCTTCATTCTGCTTAAAGTATCAATTCGAATAGAAGAGATTTTTAAACTGGGCCATAACCTTCCCTCCCTGTCTGGAGCATCATTCGGGAACAATACTCTTTCACAGCACATGACCCTGGAAGTCACGCTTACAAGATAAGGTTTTCCTGGCAGCAAGCCACAACATCTGTGATCTACAATTAGAATGTAACTCCCGTTCGAAAGTCTTCTAAAGAATGGTTCTATTTGTGTTGTAGGTGTGCCTAACTGGTGACATGAAAGGTTATTTGAAGTCCCTTCACAGGCCCCATGCAAACTTAGACCCTGACACAGAAGTATGCCACTTAGTGATTTTTCACAATTATTACCACTAAGAAATACACTCTGTCCTTTATTACTGACACATGTGTGTGTATAGGGCAAGTTCCATGTTGACTTAACGTATCCTTTACCCAACCTTTCATACTGGCCTGCCTGTATATATTTTTGGCAGTATTGGAACTGGAAAGTTGTTATCGGAATATATATTATCCCATGTATTATCCATTCAATGACAGGTTGTTCTGACATTGTCAATGGTAATCTCTCAAGTTTTTCAATGCTCAGAATTGTATAGTCAGCACCCTTTTGTGCCAAACTGATTTGTTTATCAGTAAGGTTAAAGATATTAAATAGTGACGTTGTGTTGATTAAACGCCAAGGCACATAGCCTGAACGCAGATTTTGTAACGTCCAGCCAAGCTGTACAATAGAACGTAATTGAGACTGACCGTGTTGCAACATCAGTAAGTCTTGTTCTATTATATCGATTGCAGAAGATACAATACTGTCCAGTGAATATATTCTGGAAGACAGAGTCATTAACCCATTGTCCACAACAGAAAGTGATTTTTCCAAATTAACACGGTCAATTTCCCGTATTTTTTCTGCTGTTTCAATTTGAGTTACTTTCCAAGCTTCGTTGTAAGCTGCATATATAGAGGCCGCTATGAAACGTTTTTTATGCTGTTTGCGTGGTCCCATGATGAAATCACGCAAGTCAGCACCTTCTTTAAGTAAAGTTAAGTGTTAAGTTTCTGACAGTGTGGATGTATGTAGCCATTGAAGGCAGAGTTTCCCCACACTGTAAGTAGTTACAATCCCTGGATCAATCAATCATTGACACTTATAAAGCGCGCTACATACCCATGGATGTTGTCTCTGGGAGTATCTTGGGTCTGGCCTGGTCAATGTGAACCCCTGTATTTTGTTCAGGAATCTGTCTTGACAGTTATTTGTGTCTGTGGGCCAGATCAACCATTGTTTCCAATCAGGATGTGTTCTGTTTTGGTTTAAAATATGGGATACGTCTATCTCAACATCCGTAGTGCTATTACTGTTAGGTGTTGGTTTTGGAATAGACGGTTTATTTAAGTCTTTGATTTTTGCTAGGCCAAGACAGGTAGTCTGTTAATTTGTGTCATTCAAAAATATAATTTGTTCTGGGATCATGCAGGCTCTAAATAATGATTCTATACCTTGCACTTGCCAATCTTTTGTGCCCCAGATCGTTTTCGTTTCAATGTTATTGTTCCAGAAATCAAAACCGAATGTACTAATTTTTTCAAAAATTAGTCCGAATATATCAATTTTGTGTTTGTAAGCATGGTTTTCACTCCTGTCTTATTTAATAATTCGAAATAAAATGTTTCTGCATTACTTGTGTTGAACCCTGAAAAGTATGAATATTTATCAAAAAATGTCTTTGAACTGCCTTTTGGTGGAGTTGCACAATGTTCCCATTGGTTAATATTTAAAACATTTGTAGGTTGAGTAGATTTATGCAGATAATGGTTACCATAATGGTTGTAACAAAACATTTGATCGTAATTAGATGAACCTTGCAAATAATCATGTTCTGTAAATTTAGCTGACATCACTAGATCAGACATCATATCATTAATACTTTCAAAGTCCCAATCAGCAGCGAATGTGCTTGGTTTTACAAAGTCACTCAATGAAATCTTGAATTGATGAGGATACTTCAGGAGCTTAACCGGACCATATATTTCGTAATCAGTTTTGTCCCATGCTACCCCACCGGGTATAGGATTGGCTGTGAAGTTTACTGAAGAAAGTTCTCTTTTCTCGATGTGTGAAGACTTGTGTGGTTTCAGGACCAAGTTGATATTCTGACTTGCTGTGTCCATTGTAGCATATTTTCCCTCAATTAAATGTCCCAAGCATAGTATCATGATGAGCCAAAGTATGAGGACAAATACACCTAGTGACACCCAAATTTCAATCCATGGAGAAATCAGATAGGTTTCTTTTAGTTGATGAAAGAGTTCCTTTGCTTTGTCTTTAAAGGTTTTTGTTGTCGGCTGTTCCTCAGGTTCACTCAGATCCTCAGAAAAATCATCGAAGTTGATGAAGTAGCCGGATGCTGTTCTGTCAATTGTTTCAATTGCTTCTGGATTCCTTTTTGCTTTAGGTATTTGCTTTGTTTCATTAGCATAGTCTGTGGTTACATCACTGTAGAATGGAATTTCTTGATGTAAAGCTTTAATTTGGGTTTCAAGAGGTTTAAGTTCCATTGCTTTGTTGCATAGTCCTTGTTGAATCACTGTAGGTTTATCAGGTGTGATTAGTCTTTCAGTTTGAACCTCTGTGATTGTAGCAAACTTTGGTGTTCTGCTACTTCTTGGGAGTCCACTTGGCCTACTACTTGTTATCGGCCACATGATTGTGGTTTAACCAGGTCGATGGATACAACTCGGTTCTCCTTTTTACCAGCAAGGGGCGGTAGTACTACTGATCTTGTCCCGTTGACAGACAAGACAGGAACTGCTTTTCTGTAAGAAGGCCCAAATTCCTTCTTCACCGCGATCTTCTCTCTGACCAGATCCCCGATTTTTGGAATCCAGACAGGCCTTGCTGGGACAGGTGGTTTTTCTTCAGTGGTTATTGGCTGTTGTTTCAACTTTATGTTGCTCAGGTCTTTTCTTGTTTCATTTAAGTCCTGTAAAATAGCCAAACGATCTTTGATATCAAAGCATTTTTCTTTAACCACTGAAGTTTGACTATCGAGGTCCTGGAATAACATTCTAGTCCCAAACAATAGTTCGTACGGACTGAGACCTCTTAGAGAATTTCTTGGCAGATTATTAAGACTACGTTGGACACTTATTAAATATTTGACCCACCCAGCTCCCGAACCTAATACCTTTGCCGTTATAGATTGCTCTATGCCTTGGTTTTTTCTTTACACCATCCCGTTTCCCTCAGGAAGGAAGTGATAAGAGTCCCGCAATGCAATGCCCATGCTGGCCATACACCCCCCATAAGCTCGAGAGCTAAAAGCAGGGCAATGGTCAGAATGTAGCATGCCCCATGCGTATATGCCATTATAGACTCGCAAATCTTTTTATAACAGTTCAGACGTCAGCCGAGAGCTGGGGTCTACATTTTAAGTGATGATAGTCTCTATTTGTTAATTTGACGCATTTAATCATACTGGGTTTTATATATTTATTGTTTAATCCCGTCTTGAGCGAAACGCCATGGTAAAACAACGTCTCGCTCGCTACTGCGATCTCTGTTGCAGTTTGGACAGTTTTTTGCAAATATGTGATGTTGCAGGCTCATTCCTGGCCACCAGTATGTGGATTGTAATTCTTCTAGAGAATCCTTAAGTGTAAGGTGTCTAAGACCCTCACCCATATGTGTGTCTGCTATTAACAAGACTCTCCTGTTCATGTTTGGAATTACTCTATCCCCCACTCCAAGGATTCGAGCAAAAGGAACGGAGTTTGCATCGATTATGTATGTATAACTGAGTGGATACATGATGGGTAGCGCTGAGCATTCACCTTTTGATGACGTTTTTACCGCCAGCATTGTTTCCCCGTCAATTTATTTTACTGAACGCTTTTTTGTAGCTACGGAAGCCGATTTAGTTGTTTCCGCTGTGGCTGTCTCAGCCAATGAATTCCCTGCAACGTGAACGCCATCACGCTGATGACTCAGTGAGTGTATCACGTGAGTCTTTGGTAGTTCTTTCTTTAAAAGAACTATTTGTTCCCAAAGCGATTTTTGCTTTATAGTTGCACCTGTGTCATCTTTGTAACCGTTTTGAATCCATTTCTGTAAATCATTATTGTATGATTTGACGCAGTAATACGAATCGCACACTATTAGTGTCGGGAATTCGCGATCGGCATTATCTAGCGCCTTTTTTAACGCTATTATTTCAGTTTGTTCTTCTGAATTATTTTCCACTGAGTGTGTTTTTGAAAACAGAGGTCTCAATTTACCTCCGCGCCACACGTCTTGTACAATCTCGCATGTGGCGTTGTATGCTTGCTCTCCCCAAACTGAGGGTTGAGCATGTCCGTCTGTATGTATTACACAGGCGTACTGTCGTATGGGCAGAATGTCGATTAGCAGAGGATATTCTCTTTCATATTCTAGATTTTTTAATTTTGTCATTCCTGGATCAAAATAGTATTTTACTTTGTCCGTAGCAAGAGAATTCTCCCATTGGACCCATTTTGGATTTAATGCCATAGTAGGTAAATTACATGGGCTTGTTAATGCCTCAAAGGCTGATTCTGCTGTTCTGACTGTAATTCGTCTGCCGCCAGCTTGGTCTCTTTCTCTTGCTACAGCTGTTTCAACCGCTTGAACAATGTTTTCCTTAATGCTGAATGTTTTTTCAGCTTCTGTGTATAAATGTGATTTGTATGCTATTGGTACCGTTTCTCCCTCATTAGAGGTTAGGTATGTGAATCCGCATCTTCCTGGGATGACTCGGATTTACAAGGTTGCGTGTGTTATCGCGTGTTGGCAGTTTTGTTTTAACTAACATGTCTGTTTGTAAAGATCTCAAAATTTCTGTGTGTTTTTGAGTCCAATTGATTCTTTTAAAATCTGCTTTTATTAGATCATAGAGGGGTTTAACCCTCTCTGCATAATTTATAATGTAAGTTCTTCCGAAATTTAGGAAACCTAGAATTGATTGTAAGTTTTTCAGCGTTCTTGGTGTTTGGATTACAGCACATTTCTCCAGGAAATTGTCTGCCAGGCTTTTGCCTTCACTTGATAATTCATATCCTAAAAATAGGACAGTCAGATGGGCAATTCTTGACTTTTTGAAGTTGAATTTGTAACCCTCTGCTGCGAACCCAAGTACTATGGTGTTCACTCTTTTCAAGTGAGTATCCAAGTCATCATCTGTTAGATAGATGTCGTTGACATAAGATAATGCCTCATCATCATATATTTGTAGTAACTCTGTTACTCTCGCTGAGAATAATCCTGGGCTGTTCTTGAACCCTTGGGGCAAACGGCAGAAATTTTTCTGCGAGCCAGTTATTGAGAAAGCGGTCACATATCTGCTTTCAGGTGCTATATTTTGACAAAAGAATCCATTAGAGATGTCTAATGTTGTTTTGTATTTTTTGCGCACTATGCTATTCATTAGTGCTGCACTGTGTGAGTTTTGTACTGCAAACGTTTTGCAGCATGAGTTAAGGTGTCTGTAGTCCAAAACTAGACGATATGAATCATCTGGTTTGGAGACAGGAAACAAATGATTGTTCATTTGTGAGGTGCATGTTTCAATCACCCCCTGGTATTCAAGTTGATCTAAGATCTCCCTGACCTGTTTTTTAGCTTCTTGCTTAATTGGGTACTGCCTCTGTGCAGTTGGTTGAGATTTTAACTGGATATTGTGAGGAGGAGAGTCCTCATCCCATCCCACATGGTTTTTATATAATGCAGGAGCTTGGGCTACTGCCCACTTTCTTGCAAGTGTATATTTTTTATGAATTGGAATATGATTTGAGAAGGCAGGCATAATAATTTCTTCGCCATGAGGGCACTCCCTGACAAACTCTGGTGGCCAGTCTTTTTCAGCTAGAAGGATGTCATAGCCCTTGGAGAGATTATCCCAAAATAGACCCCTTATTATCCTAGTCTTATCTCCCTCTATACGTAAAGTTATTTCATATATTTTATGAGGTTTGCTAACTCTGGTATCTGCAGTTTCCACTTGAATGTATTCATTCGTGTCCACTGTCTCCAGATGATTCATCAGGATCTTGCGAGCTATGCTCACTTCTGCTGCGCTGTCTAGCATTGTCTGAGCCCACTCTCCGTTTTTCAGCTGAGTCCTCAGGATCCTCGGCATGTTTGATTATTTTAATGCTGGCTACCTTCTTCTTTGGAAATTGTAACTTTTTACTTTGATGAGCAGGTTCTTTGTTTTTGGACTTGACGTGCTCTTCCCTGTGTTCTGACCGTCCTCTTCTTTCCGATTTCTGCGAGGAAGTCTGAAAAGATCGAGAGGGACGTGTATCAATATCTTGATATCTATCAGGTTTCTTCAAATTATCCCTATTTCTAAGGTTGTATTTTTTCTCAGAGGGATCCCTCTGGGGAGACTTGTGTCCTTGGTCCGGAGATCTTTCTCTCCGCCGAGGAGACCTTCCTCTGGACTGGAATCTTTTTTCTTTGGGAGTGGATTGTTTATTTCCACCCCAGCTCTTTTTTGAAGTGTTTAGATTATTTTTAATAAATACTTTTTCAGGATTTTCAATTAGTTGGGGTTTCACTGGTTTCCCACCCAAACTATCCCTTCCTAGTTCTTCATAGGATTTTTCTATGATTCTGGCAAGTTCAAATGGTTGGTCTGCTATATCTGTTTCCTTCAATCTTTGGCGGATTGCCACATTTGCTGCTTCCCCCTTTATGTTTGCTAGTAATATTGCCGAGACCTGCTTAAAGTCTTTCAGTAATTTCATACCCAGAGTTAAAGCAGGTTCTGGACCGTATTCATTTTGAATCTGTTTTATCACTTCTGGTATTACCGACATGGACGGTACACCATGTGTTTTTGTGTAAATGGAAGCAAAGACTGTACCCCAAGTGTCACAGTCCTCCACATGTGGTGCGATCCCCATTGGAAGACAGATAGTCAGAATTCTGTGTTTCTCAACAGGGGTGGTATCTGGAAATACCGCCTCTATTTGAGTGATTTTCTGTGCTAACCAGAATGGAATTTGTTCCCGTTTAATGGGTACTTTACCTAGACAGGACTGTATGTTCTGTGGTGTGATTTTATTTGTGTTCCCCTGATGAGGGGTCAGCTGTGGAATTTTAATAGTTGGTTGGACTGTTGAAGTCCGCATTACATATTGGACTAATTGTCTGTGTATTTTAATCAGTTGTTCTAGCTGTGCTAAAAGTTCTGGTTTCGACATTTTTTCAATGTCTGGATGTGGTGTGTAGCCGGCTAGAACCGGCCACGTTGCTCCTGGTCTACCTAGTGGACCGAGCCTGGTGATGTGATTATTATGTTTTAGGGCGCCATTAAACCAGAGCAGGTGCTTTTGGTATTTGAGTGGTATTTCCACCTCCTGGAAAGGGGTGTACTCATCCGGAGGTTCCTCTATCTTGTAATAGTGGAATTCCTTTGTTACAGCGTTTGCTGCTGGAAAGGTTATCCATGAATAGAATACCTCTGTCTGCCGATATTCGTGTGCCTCAATTACGAATATGACTGTACCACCTCTTGGTGTTAGTCCATTTTCTATAAGTTTTAAAGTTATAGTTTTTCTTATGCTGACCGGGATGAGTATTGCACCCGGGTCTTGCTGTAGGACACTTGTGTCTTACGCTAGGAGTTGAGCTGCTACTCTAGCTGTCTACCTTTCTTCTTCAGTTTCTGACATTTTACTGTCAAGAAGGGTTTTGTTGCAGATCAGGTTTCCACGGAAACAAAGATTAGATGCACAATATTTTGGAACACTGTATCCTTCAACGTTGAAAAAACCAAAAACTATACATAGGAGTCTCCTCCTACTAAGTTTGGCGGATTTAACCTTTCACCCACTCCAGACGTCTTGGAGTTTTATGGGAAAAAAGGGGTCTGTGTGAAAAAGCACGACTGAGTTACTCTAATGTCTTGCGTTAGATTTATCGCCTATCCAAACCGTTGGGCGCCATGTAGTGTAGTTCCTATTTTCCCAATAGGCTCTGCGCATTGGAATAATATCTTCAATAGTATAGACGTAGGACTGTGGTTAACTAGGTCTTCTACTGACGATATTAGACATAAAGTTATGTGTGCCAGCTAGCTCAGAGTTCACTAGAAACTTTCTCGAATAGGCAAGGAGGAGTTTAACCTCCCTGGATAGACAAGAAGGGATTTAGTTTCTGACAACCATAGAACATGACAACTTTGCTCCCCCCTAATCAAGAGTATATCTCTAGAGTCGTGTGAAAACAAAAGACAACTATTTTACTCAGTCAGTACGTGCATTCTTAGTTTCACCAGTTTGTAGAGAAATAAGAGATGGGCGTGTTTCAATAAAAAGATGTTATTTATTGATCAGTCTCTTTTCTCATACAAGAGAAATGAATCGCTATTATTGCAATACTTATAGTTAAGTAAAGTGCATACAGTAAAAACAGGATTATAAAATAATACTGTAAAAGCATTGATATGGTTTCTTAGCCATATGATACTTAAAATGGATAAAAGATATACATACATATATACATTGACTAATCGTTCTCAACTGGTGCTTCTAACTACGCCTACCCCGGTGTACCTGACCTGAGCCTAATACGTGGGAGGGAGTAAGTAAGTAGCAGTTTAAGTTAAGTTTGTTTTGCCAAAGATCTGACTCAAGAATTCTCTGTAAGGGGTTAGTCAGTTCAGTACCTGGGATTTAGAAGGCTGGAGGGTTGGTATCTCTGTCTCAGGACTCGATATCCCAGTTACCCGCGAGGGCGGCTGGAAACGCCGGAGGCTGGATTTCTCGGCAGGAGAAAAGGCAGCGTCTCTCTCGGTGCGTCAAAAAGGGAGGGGCAGCGTCCGTGGGCTTTCTGCATCAGCTGGGCTCTCCGGCAAGTAGCGCTGCTCCAAGCTCGTCACCACCGTGTCTTTGCCTAGGGCAGCGTCGGTATACCTATACCTGAAAGGTGCCGAGTTTGACGTAAGGATGGACATAAGACGTCAGTAAGAATGTCATAAGGACTGGTCGTTCTTACATTCTTTACAGGAGTTCTCGAGCGAAATCAAAACAATTGCTGTGGGGGATTTCCCAGGTCTGCTGGAGGTTTGGTTTGTTTTGAGAACTCGGTGTGCTTTCTAGGGGGCTGGAGGAATAGTGCTTGCTTAATGTGACAGCATGCGCTATGACCTAATCTGAAAACGGGTTTCTGTGCCGTTGTATGGACATTAGTGAATTAATAACCGGACAAGGGTCAGAAATAGGAGTATCAATATAGGTACCTAGATAAACACACTACACAATATCTGACGTAGTGTCGGTGTTCTGCCTGGATTTTCTGATTAGATAGAGCCAGCTCATCAGAGCCTCACTAACCCAGCCAGAATGTTACCCTCTGCCCCTCCCTAGGACCTATTCACAACAGGTATCTACCCCCTAAGGACAGGGAATTCCTAAGATACATACCCAGACCTCTTATAATATCAATATCGGCGATCTCGCGGTCTCATACAGACCCAGACAACCTACCCAGACGGCAGCGTTAGCGGCGATCTCACGGTCTCATACAGACCCAGACAACCTACCCAGACGGCAGCGTTAGCGGCGATCTCGCGGTCTCATACAGACCCAGACAACCTACCCAGACGGCAGCGTTAGCGGCGATCTCGCGGTCTCATACAGACCCAGACAACCTACCCAGACGGCAGCGTTAGCGGCGATCTCGCGGTCTCATACAGACCCAGACAACCTACCCAGACGGCAGAATTAGCGGCGATCTCGCGGTCTCATACAGACCCAGACAACCTACCCAGACGGCAGCGTTAGCGGCGATCTCGCGGTCTCATACAGACCCAGACAACCTACCCAGACGGCAGCGTTAGCGGCGATCTCGCGGTCTCATACAGACCCAGACAACCTACCCAGACGGCAGCGTTAGCGGCGATCTCGCGGTCTCATACAGACCCAGACAACCTACCCAGACGGCAGCGTTCGCGGCGATCTCGCGGTCTCATACAGACCCAGACAACCTACCCAGACGGAAGCGTTAGCGGCGATCTCGCGGTCTCATACAGACCCAGACAACCTACCCAGACGGCAGCGTTAGCGGCGATCTCGCGGTCTCATACAGACCCAGACAACCTACCCAGACGGCAGAATTAGCGGCGATCTCGCGGTCTCATACAGACCCAGACAACCTACCCAGACGGCAGCGTTAGCGGCGATCTCGCGGTCTCATACAGACCCAGACAACCTACCCAGACGGCAGCATATCCTATGATTACCATTACATAAAGGGATCAGTCTCATTATTCATCAGGGGTATAGTACTACATTATTTTGGATCACACAATAGTTGCCAAATTAGGTGATGTACCACCTATCCTTCAATCCAAGAGCTCCTCTCTCCCTTATTCAGTTACCACTTACCTGATCAGGGTTAACATCTGTTCACATAGCAGCATCTGACTAGAAGAACAGGTTACCTTTTCATACAAGAATAAGAAGCACACTATGCAAAGGTTATTATCAAATATAAGCTCTCCTCTACCCCCTTGCTCAGACCCACGTGGACGGGAGATGCATCCGTTCACCTGCACCTGACTAGAAGAAAGGTTAGCCTCACTGAGAACAATAACGCCTGCACAAGGGTTCACTAAGAACTGGGGTATCTTTATTTCTCAGTACAATAAACAGCATTAGCCACACATAATAGACACATACACAGATCTGCAGGGTCTCTGTGAAGACCACATCCACATCTAACTAACAGGGACGGTAAATAGACTGCACACTGCTGAAAGGAAAAGGATTAGTAATAATGCTTCATGGGCACTAACATAACAGGACAGAAATCACCTGATTAGCATGGAGTCTTGTTCTAGCTGTCATCTGGATTCCTCCCTCGTCTGTGATTCTCCTCTGCACCCTTGGACATGCATCTGCGCTGATCACTCTGCACTGGACACCTCTCCCCCACGAACTGTCTCCGCCTTCCAGCTTCAGTCTAATTGTTTCTGTTGCTCTGATAACTGTTCGCTCCACTAGCTTCTTCATTCTGTCTGATTATCTCTGTTCAAATGTCCAATTCACTCCAGCTGCTCTCACAGATTAGTATAACTTCAGTCTCTTCCAAAAGGCACCACCTCAGACTCCAGCTGATCACAACTTCTCCGGATAAGTAACTACTTCTAACTGCTGTCTTCAGCTCCAAACATTGCTTCATCTCTCTCTCTGTTCAGAACACCATCTACTCACAACTGCTTCTAGTTTCTCTCTCTCTGGTTCCAGCTCACTGGCTGTCTGTCTTCCCTCTGTTCCAAGCATCCACTGTCTCTTCTCCCCTGCTCCATCTCCTCTCCTTCTGCACTCTAACGCTCTCCGTTCCAATCCACGACTGCACTCCTTCCAACCCAAAGTCCTTCTCCCTGACTCCGCCTCTGCACTTCACTAATATGGAATGCTGTCTCCTCATGGAAAGTTCCAGGCATCAGCCTGCCGCCCTCCAAATTCTTGCACCTCCCCGTACCAAGGACACATCCCCAGCCGGCCGGCCCGATGTTGTGTCTTCAGCACGAAGAGAAATACAATCCTTCGACAAGGGCCGGCCTGAACCGGTTCTCTCCAAGCGAACAACACCTCATAACTAAAACATTACCTTTACCCTGCAAGCATCTCAGTCTGCAGGGACAGAAAGCAAAATGGAGTCTCTCTAGTTCTGGGCCTTGTAGGCCTGAGAAGGATGAAATAACACTTAGCTCTATCAGAGTACCTACACAAACCATACCAATATGTAATATAAAGTCAAGACAACAGGATCCACCCTCTACTATAGGTAGAATCATGAAAGGACACATAATTATGTCAAAGCCAATAGGCAATAGATGGATTAGAGTCAACAATAAGGGATCTATCATCATATTAAGCAGCTATCCTCTAGTTTATGGTTCTAGGTATGGCAAAAAGGCCTTAAAAGGACCAACACAAGGCAAGAATAGAGATTCAGGATGGTAGCAAGCTTAAAGTCACCATCACTCATAAATAGAGCCCAAAAATCGAGCAGAACATTACACCCTTTGACTTTAACTTGCTAACATCTATAAACAACAACAACCAAATAAACAAACATCGACATGATCTATCATCATATTAAGCAGCTATCCTCTAGTTTATGCTTCTAGTTATGGCAAAAAGGCCTTAAAAGGACCAACACAAGGCAAGAATAGAGAGTCAGGATGGTAGCAAGCTTAAAGTCACCATCACTCATAAATAGAGCCCAAAAATCGAGCAGAACATTGCACCCTTTGACTTTAACTTGCTAACATCTATAAACAACAACAACCAAATAAACAAACATCGACATGATCTATCAACAAAATCAAAAACAAAAAGACTCCCTAAAATGAATGACAACCAAGGAAATACCACCGAAAAAACAAATCAAACTATTTGATAACCACAAAAACTAACTTAAGCACCCTTAAACTAAATGTGCCTCAACTTCTAGTACTAACTCACGAAATCTATTAATGTAGCTGTGAAGTAAAAATAACAAAGGGCCTAAATGAGGCCTACCTACTTCGACCAACTTAAGAAACTAACCTAAGCACCCTTGAACTAAATGTGCCTCAACTTCTAGTACTAACTCATGAAATCTATCAATGTAGGGACATGTCTGTGAAGTAAAAATAACAAAGGGCCTAAATGAGGCCTACCTACTTCGGTCAACTTAATAAAGGATTCGGTAAAGTCTGAACAAAGGGTCCTCAATGTCTGGGCAACTATTACTAGTAAATCTAGGACCTGACCTAACTAAATGACACACCTCCCGGGACAACTTAAAGTCTAGGGTGACCACCCTTGGAACTAATCCCACTGCTCCAATTAAAAGTTGATGGATCAAAGTAAAAGCGTAATAACAGGAAAACAAGGACAACCCCATTCCTACAAAATAGCTGGTGTAGCACTATGCATATCAAGCAAGAAATCAGAAACAGTGATCTAAGTGTGGTGCATATACTCTTCTAAAAGATAATTCAGACATAGTCTGTCCAGAAATCCCTATAGCTAAAATAGCTGAAACTTAAACTTGAAAAACTAAGTGATAGGAGACCATGCCAAAGTCAATAGGCAAAGGTCATAAGTCATCTAACTCAGGAAACAGTGTGCACTAATCCCTCTGTATCAATCTGTGGAACACATGTGTGCACCATCATGCAGAACATTACTTTCCCTTCATTGGCAAAACTGTTTTACAGAAAACAGGAAAACTATCCAATAGGTGAAAGATAAACAAGTGTAAAGTCAATCTGTAATAGCATAGCATACTAAGATCAAAATATCATGTATCACAGGGCATCAGATTACTAAAGCAGCTCACTAATTATATACTGCACCCTATGACTTTCAAACAAAATCATTTGCATATATTAAAAGGAATCATTAAACCAAAGGCCAAATTATGAATGTGGCACTGCATCTTTCAAACTGGAAAATCAAAAGCATAAACAGGACTGCAAATTTAACATTATCATTGGGGCCTGTTTGTGATAACTGCAAAAAGTGGCATTATGTCCATCTGAAATAGAAACATGGGAAAAAATGCAAGACTCAAGAAAGCAGGCCAAGGAATTACATTGTAGACTCCTTTCATAAAGGAACATCATTATAACCAAATACCAATGGTTTTTTTTTTTTTTTTTTTTAAATCATCACCTTACTATTGGCTTTGTCACCAAAACATTTCTCTTAGGAATTAAAAGTATCTCTATCAAAAAAATTAGTCTGTTCTTTCTAAAACAGAAAGCAGGTATGACAGTTCTCCAGTGTGCAAGACACACCGCTCCAAAGTTCTTTGCCAGGAAGGAATCCCATCTGATCTTGTCATCCATGGAACTCCAGCTATCCGCCGTAAGACATCGCTTCTCGCCATCAGCTCCGGTGCAGTTTGGGCCCAAGCTGGTTCCGCATTTCAGAAAATAACAAACTAACATAACAACAAGAAAATAAAAAAACAAAATAACAAACGGGGCGGGGCAGACCATCCATGCACTCCCGCACAAGCCATCAACCTGAAACGAGAGATAAGCATCAATCATCTTATAAAAGAAAATTTTCCATTCAAAAAAGCACCCCAAGTGCTTTTCATTTCTGTAAGAAGAAAACCTCCTAATTCCTGAAAAGAACTCTCTAAATCCAAGGGATAATTTGAACACTCTACCTATACCATAATTTGTTTGGGCAAAATCCCCCCCAAATTTTTTTTTACACAAGTCAGAAGGGCTGGGGCCTAGTCACTCTCTCACTCCTTTGAGAAACAGCCCCTCCCTTCAGAGCCATCCGCGCTCAGGGGCTGGCTCAATTCCAATCATAACAAAATAGGAGACAGCTCTCTCTCCTCTGAAATTGGGTAATGGCCAAAGGGAGCCTTCACTCATACAAGGCCCCCACCATCTGGTCTGAGGACGGGCCTGAGTTATCTCGTTCAAGGTTACAACAACAATTTTCTGCTTTGTGCTCACACATTTTTAAATGAAACTCCATGCAGCTGGTATTTTACCCTTCTCCTTTGAGACAAGCACCGTATTTCTCTAACTAATGTAATCAAGTTCTTAAACTATTATTTTTCTATAGCCATATGAAAAGTTAACCAACATTCAAAAGACGGCATTCTGCACTAAAACAATTTTAAACTGATGTAAGGGATGTGAGTGTATAAAGTCAAAATCAAAATAGAACCTCATATCCACCCTTGACTGTATACACGAACATCAAACAATTCTGTCATAACGGTTCACTATTTGCTGAAAAGGAAAAAATATTAGAACAACAATGCATGCAGACACATTACATTTTTTAATAACATGTGAAACACCATCAAATTAAACAAGGGGCAACATAACATTTTGCATTGCATAACCAAGAATTCATAATTAAGTGTGCAAACTTTTCCATTCTACCTATAAAAAGGGCCAGATTCATCATTTCATTTAAAAGCACACGGTTGCATTTCACCAATTAAAGCACATTCTACATTGAAATAATTTCATTTCCACAACCGAAGATTGCACCATATGTGCCCAGCTGAAAACGATCAAAACACCCCCTCACATTCCGACAGGTTGATGTATACCTCCGAGTCAAACTCATTAAATCATGTGTATAAAGGGAAGACACACAGAAACCCGTGGATGCATTCCAAACAGTACGTAAAAATGAACACTGGTGTCTCAATTCAAGATATCAACCCTTTGGCAGCTGAAACCTAATCCTTCCCCGAGCGCAGCAGACACAAGGGAAAGTCCCAGGACTAATCCCTCACGTTCTCACATAACAGTCGAGCTCCTTTCAAAAACACATTTTCTCCCCCAACAGACAGAAAGGATCCAACCCTTCCCTGCTCAATGGAACCAACTATTCACTAATCTCAAGCCCAAAGCGCTATGCACATGGTCTGAAGAAACTATTCACAAGGAACACAATGATAACACGCTAATCACAGGCCAAATATACAAGGCACTACAGACCATATGTACAAGGCGCTACACACAAGGCACACAAGCCTTAGTTAGAAGGCGCTATGCACAAGATCCTTAAAAAGCTACTCACAAGTCAGAAGCACAAGGCGCAATTCACAAATAATTCCACTAGTCACACCCGAGGCGCTATGCACATGGATTCAACAAACTATTCACAAGTGAGAAGCGCAAAGCGCTATGCACAAGGCACGCAAGCCTTAGTCAGAAGGCGCTATTTACAAGATTTTCAGCAAGTTATATCACAGAATACAGTTCACACTTCACAGCATAAGCAAATGCAGCAAGCCATTTGATAAGCAATTTACAAGACTTTTTCATACACAGGCACCCTTCAAGCCTGACAGTTCAAACACCAAGATGAAAAGCATTTCTCCTACACTGCATAAGTCAGATGCCATGATATACTGCAATCTCCTCACACTCCAACTGTTCAAGCCAATAGGTCAGGGACCACACCTCACCATGCAATCCACAGACCGTTCACAGATGACAAATTTGAAAGGGTTTTAAGTCCAACTACATAACAGGGGTCACTCCCCGCATCTCGTGCGAAAACTGCCAGACTACGCCAAATGTTCTGCCTGGATTTTCTGATTAGATAGAGCCAGCTCATCAGAGCCTCACTAACCCAGCCAGAACGTTACCCTCTGCCCCTCCCTAGGACCTATTCACAACAGGTATCTACCCCCTAAGGACAGGGAATTCCTAAGATACATACCCAGACCTCTTATAATATCAATATCGGCGATCTCGCGGTCTCATACAGACCCAGACAACCTACCCAGACGGCAGCGTTAGCGGCGATCTCGCGGTCTCATACAGACCCAGACAACCTACCCAGACGGCAGAATTAGCGGCGATCTCGCGGTCTCATACAGACCCAGACAACCTACCCAGACGGCAGCGTTAGCGGCGATCTCGCGGTCTCATACAGACCCAGACAACCTACCCAGATGGCAGCGTTAGCGGCGATCTCGCGGTCTCATACAGACCCAGACAACCTACCCAGACGGCAGCATTAGCGGCGATCTCGCGGTCTCATACAGACCCAGACAACCTACCCAGACGGCAGAATTAGCGGCGATCTCGCGGTCTCATACAGACCCAGACAACCTACCCAGACGGCAGCGTTAGTGGCGATCTCGCGGTCTCATACAGACCCAGACAACCTACCCAGACGGCAGCGTTAGCGGCGATCTCGCGGTCTCATACAGACCCAGACAACCTACCCAGACGGCAGCGTTAGCGACGATCTCGCGGTCTCATACAGACCCAGACAACCTACCCAGACGGCAGTGTTAGCGGCGATCTCGCGGTCTCATACAGACCCAGACAACCTACCCAGATGGCAGAATTAGCGGCGATCTCGCGGTCTCATACAGACCCAGACAACCTACCCAGACGGCAGCGTTAGCGGTGATCTCGCGGTCTCATACAGACCCAGACAACCTACCCAGACGGCAGCGTTAGCGGCGATCTCGCGGTCTCATACAGACCCAGACAACCTACCCAGACGGCAGCGTTAGCGGCGATCTCGCGGTCTCATACAGACCCAGACAACCTACCCAGACGGCAGCGTTAGCGGCGATCTCGCGGTCTCATACAGACCCAGACAACCTACCCAGACGGCAGAATTAGCGGCGATCTCGCGGTCTCATACAGACCCAGACAACTCACCCAGACGGCAGCGTTAGCGGCGATCTCGCGGTCTCATACAGACCCAGACAACCTACCCAGACGGCAGCATATCCTATGATTACCATTAAATAAAGGGATCAGTCTCATTATTCATCAGGGGTAGAGTACTACATTATTTTGGATCACACAATAGTTGCCAAATTAGGTGATGTACCACCTATCCTTCAATCCAAGAGCTCCTCTCTCCCTTATTCAGTTACCACTTACCTGATCAGGGTTAGCATCTGTTCACATAGCAGCATCTGACTAGAAGAACAGGTTACCTTTTCATACAAGAATAAGAAGCACACTATGTAAAGGTTATTATCAAATATAAGCTCTCCTCTACCCCCTTGCTCAGACCCACATGGACGGGAGATGCATCCGTTAACCTGCACCTGACTAGAAGAAAGGTTAGCCTCACTGAGAACAATAACGCCTGCACAAGGGTTCACTAAGGACTGGGGTATCTTTATTTCTCAGTACAATAAACAGCATTAGCCACACATAATAGACACATACACAGATCTGCAGGGTCTCTGTGAAGACCACATCCACATCTAACTAACAGGGACGGTAAATAGACTGCACACTGCTGAAAGGAAAAGGATTAGTAATAATGTTTCATGGGCACTAACATAACAGGACAGAAATCACCTGATTAGCATGGAGTCTTGTTCTAGCTGTCATCTGGATTCCTCCCTCGTCTGTGATTCTCCTCTGCACCCTTGGACATGCATCTGCGCTGATCACTCTGCACTGGACACCTCTCCCCCACGAACTGTCTCCGCCTTCCAGCTTCAGTCTAATTGTTTCTGTTGCTCTGATAACCGTTCGCTCCACTAGCTTCTTCATTCTGTCTGATTATCTCTGTTCAAATGTCCAATTCACTCCAGCCGCTCTCACAGATTAGTATAACTTCAGTCTCTTCCAAAAGGCACCACCTCAGACTCCAGCTGATCACAACTCCTCCGGATAAGTAACTACTTCTAACTGCTGTCTTCAGCTCCAAACATTGCTTCATCTCTCTCTCTGTTCAGAACACCATCTACTCACAACTGCTTCTAGTTTCTCTCTCTCTCTGGTTCCAGCTCACTGGCTGTCTGTCTTCCCTCTGTTCCAAGCATCCACTGTCTCTTCTCCCCTGCTCCATCTCCTCTCCTTCTGCACTCTAACGCTCTCCGTTCCAATCCACGACTGCACTCCTTCCAACCCAAAGTCCTTCTCCCTGACTCCGCCTCTGCACTTCACTAATAAGGAATGCTGTCTCCTCATGGAAAGTTCCAGGCATCAGCCTGCCGCCCTCCAAATTCTTGCACCTCCCCGTACCAAGGACACATCCCCAGCCGGCCGGCCCGATGTTGTGTCTTCAGCACGAAGAGAAATACAATCCTTCGACAAGGGCCGGCCTGAACCGGTTCTCTCCAAGCGAACAACACCTCATAACTAAAACATTACCTTTACCCTGCAAGCATCTCAGTCTGCAGGGACAGAAAGCAAAATGGAGTCTCTCTAGTTCTGGGCCTTGTAGGCCTGAGAAGGATGAAATAACACTTAGCTCTATCAGAGTACCTACACAAACCATACCAATATGTAATATAAAGTCAAGACAACATGATCCACCCTCTACTATAGGTAGAATCATGAAAGGACACATAACTATGTCAAGGCCAATAGGCAATAGATGGATTAGAGTCAACAATAAGGGATCTATCATCATATTAAGCAGCTATCCTCTAGTTTATGCTTCTAGGTATGGCAAAAAGGCCTTAAAAGGACCAACACAAGGCAAGAATAGAGATTCAGGATGGTAGCAAGCTTAAAGTCACCATCACTCATAAATAGAGCCCAAAAATCGAGCAGAACATTACACCCTTTGACTTTAACTTGCTAACATCTATAAACAACAACAACCAAATAAACAAACATCGACATGATCTATCATCATATTAAGCAGCTATCGTCTAGTTTATGCTTCTAGGTATGGCAAAAAGGCCTTAAAAGGACCAACACAAGGCAAGAATAGAGATTCAGGATGGTAGCAAGCTTAAAGTCACCATCACTCATAAATAGAGCCCAAAAATCGAGCAGAACAGTCGGCGACAAGGGTTTTTTTCTTGTCATTTGCTGCTGAGACCAGACATAGTGTTCTAAACTTTTGAAAACTAGAAGTATGTAAACTTGTCTAGAAGCCCTGCCAGTTTGGTCCCTCCCCATATACATCAGCAGCATGCAACATCTTCCAGCCCTTTTCTGAGCATTATGATCAGCTTAGTAAAAGCCCCCTGTGCACATGTCCCGCCGATTTAGGGGATGGGGTCTTGATGCCTAGGAATGCCATTGCATCTCCACCAAACAAAAAAGCAACTACTTCTGTAAAGTACAAGTTATTCAAGTGTGTTTTCTCCACAATTCCAACTTGTCAAGCAAGCAAGGCTCCTCTCCAACCTTTCCCTGTAGTCAGCACTGCCTTTGAGAGGGTGGGCATTGACATTGTGGGGCCTTTGGATCCCAAGACAGCCATGGGCAACAGGTTCATCCTGGTCTTGGTGGGCCATGCCACACGGTACCCGGAAGCTATCCCTCTCCGGACGGTGACAGCCCCCGTGGTGGGCCGTGCACTGATATTCTCCCATGTGGGGTTCCCCAGAAGGTGGTGTCCGACCGGGGTGCTAATTTTATATCTAGGTATATCAAATCTCTGTGGAAGGAGTGAGGGGTAACCTTTAAGTTCATCACTCCTATGGTCCATCTTAAACAGATAAAGAAAGAACTACGTAGGCCCTGGCATAAACTCACCTTGGAGTCTTTTAAGGAGGCGTTCCCCCACCACAGAAAGGATCTTCACCACAATGACCATGACGCCTCTGATTTATTGGCAAGTTTCAACTTGGCTTTAGTGACTTCATTAGATTCAGTCATTCCTCAAAGTAACCAGAGCCCAGTCCAGCGGTTGCACTCTGCCCCCTGGTACTCGGGCGAACTGAAAATTGATAAATCAAACTGCAAATCGTTATAGAGACGCTGGAGAAGTACAACAAACCTTGTAGATAGAAAAAACAATAAACTAGCTCTATCTAGCTACCATAAAAAAAAATGACCAGATGAACTTACATCCTGAATCAAATGGAACAATCCAGCAACTCCTCTAAAGCTCTGTTCAATATTGTTAAAGATTTTGTGTCACCCCAAGCCTGTAAACAGTCACCAGTTGAGTCTCAGGAACTTTGTGATTCAATAGCGAATGTTTTCCATGAAAAAATCTCCTTGATATATGCTAACTTTCCTATTACAGTCACAAAAAATATAGGACGTATCACTGATCCTGAGGAATCGACAATGTCATCTGCCTGTCTTCTGGACCAGTTTGATATAATTCCACTGGATGAGATTGACAAATTACTGTCAGTTGCTAAATATGGCTCTCCAGTTGACCCATGCTCACCAGAAAATATGGCTTTTCTCTCCCCCGTGTGTGCACCGAAAATTCGAAAAAAATGTAACAGCTCAGTTCTATCCGGCTCAATCCCCTCTGCCTGGAAAGAAGCCTATGTCCGGCCGACTCTCAAGAAACCTACAGCTGAACCCCAGGTCCTCAGCAATTATAGACCCATATCCTTGCTGCCTCTGCTTGGTAAGCTATTGGAAACCTTAATAAATAAACAATTAAGTTTCTATCTAGAATCTAAAAAGATCCTAGACCCTTCACAATCTGGCTTTCGTCCAGACTTTAGCACGGAGACAGCCATTCTGGCTGTCACCGATTCCATGAGACAGACCTCGGATGCAGGAGGATCAATAATATTGATCCTCCTGGATCTCTCAGCAGCATTCAATACTATTTCCCACCGACTGCTTGTGGAGAGATTATATGATTGTGGTATTCAGGATTTAGCCTTAAAATGGCTTACTGATTTTCTGTCAGATAGATGGCAAACCATTATGTTAGGTCTTCACTTGTCCCAAAAATTCTGGCTAGATAAGGGTGTGCATCAGGGCTTGTGTCTTAGCCCTACGCTTTTTAACGTGTATATAGCTCCTTTGGCCAAAATTGTTGAACCATATGGGTTCGAAATAATCTCTTACACTGATGATACTCAGCTGATGTTCCCTATCGGTTCTAACTCCGCAGATGAGAAACTACGCTTTTCAGCGGGAATGCTTGCCATCTCAAAGTGGATGACGGAAAGTTGCCTCCAGCTAAACACCGGAAAAACCGAGCTTATGCTCCTGGGTAAAGCATCTACCATTTGGGCAGATGACTGGTGGCCTCCTCAGTTGGGATTAGCTCCCACCCCAGCCCCCTCAGTAAAAAGGTTGGGACTGAAACTAGACCAAACCCTCACGATGAAGGACAGCTACTATTGGCTCCTGCTATTATAGCCTCTGCCTTCTGCGTAAGATACTACCCTACTTGCCGATGGTACACCTCAGAACCGTGGTTCAGGCGATGGTCATGAGTCACCTCGACTACTGAAATGCGCTATCGGCGGAAGTGGGCGAGACACTGTTAGCCAAGCTACAAGTGATTCAAAACATTGCAGCAAGGATGATACTAAATCGACCTCCCGGCTCACCTTCACTTCCTCTGCTCACTGGCTTCCAGTGAAAAAAGGTCCTTCTTCCAGATCTGTTGCCTCACATTCAATGCTGTGAATTGAAAGAGTCCCTGTTACTTACAAAACAAGCTCTTTAAAAAGGTCTCGGGCCGCAATCTTAGGTCCAACTCATTATCCTTACTAAAGATCCCTCGTATCCGCTCTTACCCGCACCTTGGGCAGAGCCTTTTCGTATGTTGCCCCAAAGTACTAGAACCAGCTTCCAGAAGCCTTACGTATATGCACCTCCAACCTGGTCTTTAGGAAACAACTAAAAGCCTTTCTGTTTTAACCTCTCTGCATCACCTGCTTTCCACTTTTTTTGCTTCATTTTTTGCTAAGTAAGCACCGAGATACCCACGGGTGTGTTGTGCGCTATAGAAGAGCCCCTAACATAACATAGCATCACGCCTCACCACCCCCCAGGTAATGGTCTGGTTGAGAGATTTAACCGGACCCTGAAGGGCATGATTATGGGTCTTGAGGAACCCATGAGACATAAGTGGGACGTCCTTCTACCATGCCTATTAGTTGCTTACAGAGAGTCCCAGGGTTCAGCCCCTTTAAGCTCCTGTATGGGAACCCTGTAAGAGAAGAGAGAATGTATATAGCTACATGTTGGCCGACAGGAACCAAAATAGGCGTTTCAGGCAACTCGCTCAGGCGAATCTGGAAGCCAGCCAGGAAGAAATGATACAGTGGTACGACCCGAACGCCACTCTAGTCGAGTTTCAACCTGGGCAAAAAGTGTGGGTGATGGCACTAATGGAGCACTGTGCAATCCAGGATAAGTGGACTGGGCCTTATGAGGTGGTGGAGTCCTAGGAACCCTCTGAGGGTTCTCAATGTGAACCGCCTCAAACCCCACTCTGAAAGGTCTGATGTGACCATGCTCTTGGCTTCAGATAATGGGGCAGAGGAGGAGAGTGAACCTCTACCTGACCTCCTGTCAGCCAGAGAGAAGGATGGGTCAGTGGATGGGGTGATTCTCTCTCCTACCTTGACCCTAGAACAGCAGAGAGACTGTCCCCAGGTGTTGGGTCAGTTCACCTCCCTGTTCTTCCTGACCCCAGGAGTCACCCATTGGTGCGTCCATGATGTGGACACTACAGACAGCCTGCATGTAAAACAAACATTTTACAGAGTAGCTGATAAGGTCAGGGCCAGCATCAAGGAGGAGGTTTCCAAGATGCTGGCGCTAGGGGTAATTGAGCCATCCAGCAGCTCCTGGGCTAGCCCAGTGGTTCTTGTGCCAAAAGCTGCTGCACCTGGTGCCACCCCAGAGTTCTGGCTCTGTGTGGATTACCGTGGGTCAATGCAGTCGCCATGACTGACAGTCACCCCATCCCCAGAGCTGATGAGCTCATGGATCGGCTGAGAGCTGCCCAGTACCTCAATACATTCTACTTGACGTCTGGATACTTGCAGATTGCTTTGACCGAGGGCGCCAAAGAGAGGTCAGCATTCTCAATGCCAGAAGGGCACTACCAATTCAGGGTTATGCCCTCTGTATTGAAGAACGCCCCTGCCACCTTCCAGAGATTGATTAACCAGGTGCTGTGTGGGCTGGAGGAATTTAGTGCCGCCTACCTGGATGACATTGCTGTGTTCAGCTCCAGTTGGGATGAACATTTGCAACACCTCTGCAAAGTGTTGAAGTCCCAGCAGAGGGCAGGCCTCACTATCAAGGCAAGTAAGTGCCAGATAGGGCAGGGCTCTTTGGTGTACTTAGTTCACCAGATAGGGAGTGGCCAGGTGGCGCCCCTACAGGCAAATATTTAAACTATTCTGGTTTGGGAAGCTCCCAAGACCCAAACAGAGGTGAGAGCCTTATTAGGACTCAAGGGGTATCACAGACGGTTTGTGAAGGGGTGCCATTGTTGCAGCCTTAACAAAACTGACGTCAAAGAAACAGCCCAAGTAGGTGATCTGAACTGATGCCTGCCAGTCTGCTTTTGATGCCCTGAAAACTGCCATGTGCACGGCGCTCGTGCTCAAGGTGTCTGATTTCTCCAAAGAGTTTGTGGTGCATACAGATGCTTCAGAAGAATATATGACATAATCCCGCATGTTATCTTCTCGCATACCATTACAACACATTTAACATTTCGCACATACCATTACTCCGCAATTTTTTATAACAAATCAATCACAACTAAAATATTATTTTAATATGAAAAAGTACATATATAACGCATGTAATTAGTACGAATGCTTTAGCAAGAAAATAAATTCTTCTATTCCTTTATGATACCTTCTTATTCTTACTTTTTGATAGCTAGTACTAATGCATGATAAACAGCTACAATACAAGGATAATTCTTCTATTTCGTATTATTTAAAAAATTTAAACAAATTCATCTTTAAATTATATCCATTTAAAAAAAATTAAATCAAACTTACCTTTACGAATTTATTCCTGCAACCGTTCCTGATGAACACACGCTGCAAAGTAAACCTATTGCTAAAATGGACTTCCGCTTTCATCAAATGTATTTATAAACTTAAAAGAAAGACATTTTTTCATACTTTACAGAACACATACCTTTCTATCAGCTTCACCTAAACGAATACTCTACTGCTACTCCACATTATTATTTACTCTTTTCGTCCTTTTTTAATACTAAAATATAGTTTCGTAATTTTTTATTTTATAAAATAATAATCAAAAACAAGGATGTGTGCGGTGATTAGGAACCAACCGATACAGAGAACATACATTTGGTAAGTCACTTTTAAAAAAATAATATATGTGAAATGTCATCTTCTCTAAATATTATTTTTTTAATTAATTCGAACACGGACAAAATCTTTACATTTTATTCGCATTTAATTAATAATTAATTCAACCCTTAAGAAACCTTTACAGCAAACCCCCTGAATGGAAAATCGGCACATTTTAAGTCTAGTTACCAATTTAAACATGCAGCTTGTTAAAAAAAATGCCAACTCCATAATTTACCTTGCGGAGTAATAGTATTGCGGAGTAAGTGTATTCGATGAGAATGTATGTGTGGAGTGAAAGTATACGGTATGAATGACTTTGCGGAGTAAAAGTATGCATGATATTTGAAGTTGAAATAAAAAATTCACAGTAAAGGTTGTTTACCGCTTCTGAGCATGGTGTGGGAGCAGTCCTCTCACAATTGAACAACAAGGGCTTGGACCAACCCGTAGCTTTCATTAGCAGGAGGCTACTTACCAGGGAACAGAGGTGGAGTGCAATTGAAAGGGAAGCTTTTGCTGTGGTCTGGGCACTGAAGAAGCTGAGGCCCTACTTGTTTGAGACTCAATTCCTGGTTCAGACAGACCACAGGACACTCAGATGGTTGTTGCAGATGAGGGGTGAGAACCCAAAACTGTTAAGGTGGTCCATCTCCTTAAAGGGAATGGACTTTACTCTGGAACATCGCCCTGGAATAGAACACGCCACTGCTGATGGTCTGTCCAGATTTTTCAGCCTTAGTGATTAGAACTCCTATGAGGGTGGGTAATTCTCCCCACTTTTCAGCTGGAGGGGATATGTGTTAGACCTGGTATTTCTTGGCATGGTTACCCCTGACTTTTTGCCTCTACCTCCTCTATTTTTGATGCTGTGATAGATTTTGTGTGGCTGGCTTAGATGCTTTGGGCACTTTTCCACTGTTGATCAGTGTTAAAGTGCAGGTGCTCCCTGTATAAAGTGTTATTCTAATTGGTTGTCCATAATTGGTATGTTTTCCTTGCTAGTAAAATCTCTAGTAAAGTGCACTATGTGTGCCAGGGCTGGTAATGCAAATGCTACTAGTGGGCCTGCAGCACTAATTGTGCCACCCACACAAGTATCCCTAAGGAGAGATCGCAGGCCTGCCACTGCAGTGCCTGTGCGCAGTTTGTTAACTGCCTTGTTGTCCTGGCAAGTGCACCTACTTGCCAGGCCTTATCGTCCCTTTTTATGCACATCGGACACCCCTATAGTAGGCCCAAGGTACCACCCCTGGGCAGGGAGCACTGTATGTGAAAGGTAGGACGAGTACTGAGGTGTGTACCATGTCCTAACAGTGCAATACTTCCAAATTCGTTTTTCACTGTTGCAAGGCCATCTTGCCCATAGGACAAAATGGGGAATGCTGTGTCCCTTGTTTCCAGAATTTCTTCCCATAGGCATACGATGGGGAGAGTGTGTCTGAACTCAGAATGTAATCACACATCTTTTTGTTAAGATGGTTTTTGAATTGTGTGTTTAGAAACCCCGCTTTTAGGAGTGGCTGGTTTCTTGTCTGTTTTTGTATTGACCATCTGGGTTTGAATGTGACAGGGTCTGAAGTGCCCTGACTCCAGGGAGGAGAAGGTGGGACAGCAACAGGCTGGCCTGCATTTGATGTGAGGGGGAGGAGTCGCCCACTGGATGTGAAGAGGGCTGTGTTGCTGCCACTAAAGGATGGCTCCACTTCCTGCTGAGCATCTGGGCCCCAGACACTGACTATCAAAGGAGGAGGGTGTGCATTGGCAGAAAGACACCCAGGTCTGGTTTAGACCGAGGTCAGAGCTCCCTGAACATGAAGACTTCAATGGCATTTAGGGGTATAAATGTAAGAGCTGAAATCCCTGAACTGAAGACTGAAATCCATACTGAAAAAGGATTGAAACTACTTTGTGTTCAAGAGGAACCTCTGCCAAAGAACAACAGCTGAAGAGACTGAAGAGAAGGGCTGCCCTTGCTGTGTGTACTGGGTTGGCCTGCAGTTTGCTGGTTTGACTAAGGAGGGGACAAGGGACTTTGCTGTGTGCTGTGTCCCCCTGCTTGTGAGGACATTGCTGTGTGCTGTGTCCTGAAGTAGCGGGTTCCAAGGGCCCGAGGAGAGCTGCTCCCCTGTTGTGGAAACTCAGGAACATAAAAGTTTCCAACCTTGTCTCACCGACGCTTGGTGGATGGTGCTTTTGAATGCCTGGGACTGCTGTGTGGTCCGTTGTACTGTTTACGAGGTGCCCCGTAATCGCATTGCCCCATCAGCGTGAAACATCGTCCACGCTGCTGTATTGCTGTTTGTGGCCTGAGTCGTCAAGTAACTGAGGCTGTGAGTAAGGATCACCGCCACCGGCCCGAGCCGCAACGTGCTAAAGGATTTTTTGAAGCTAAGAAAGCTGCAAGGTGAAAGGGATCGTGATAGTTGTTCACCGAGAGGAATCTGCCTAAGATCGTCAACGAAGGAGAAAGCAGCGCCGTAACCCAACTGTCTACAGCTTCGGCTAACAACAGAGTTGCAACATCATTGGGGCCGCAGAGCAGGACGTCCGACAAGCAAGGAGAAAGAGAGCAAGGCAGCGGACCCCAATAGGTAAGGATTGGACTCCGGTCTGGAGCTGCAAGCATGTGTGGCCTGGGGAGGCATGCAGGAGGAGTACAGGTGTGCTCAGAGCTCTGTATTACTGCACTGCGTTAGATTGCTGAATCCCCGAGCGGCCTGTACCTGCCCAGCAGTACCGGGGCTGCCTCTTTTAAGCTTATGACCGTTGTCTCTTGTGTTGGGGCCTAGTGGGGGCCCGAGTTGACCACGGAGATTGGCGTACAGCATTATTTTTTACAGGACAAACTGCGTGATTCTTGCATAATGAATCGCATTGTTCTTACATTACAAACTGCTTGGTTCTTGCATTACGAATCGCATTGTTCTTACATTAGAAACTATCCTGATACTTGCACTACGAATCGCATTATTCTTGCATTACGAACTGCCTGATTCTTGCATTAAGGACTGTGTTATTACTACATTACGAACTGTATTACGAACTGCATAGCGTTGCATTAGGATTGAATTAGATCATTGTGAACTACTCATTAATACCGCAAGAACCTATGAGTGATTGTTGGCCTGATAACCTGTAAAGTGAAAGTTTATGAATACGCATATATTGGATTTCTATCGTTTGGTCTCATCGTATTCCTTTTGATAAAGATACCACTATTTTCATAAAAAAACAGTGTGGTGTCCATTTGTGCTGTTATCACTGTGTTACTGGGAGTGTGTTGCAAATACTTTGCACATTGCCTTGGAGATAAGCCAGGCTGGTCGTGCCATGCTACCAGGGGGTGAGCAGGGGTTATCTAAGAGCGTGTCCCTCCTTTCCCTGACTTGAAGCAAGGGTCCCTATTTGGAATAAGGTACCTACCTCAGTGAACTAGAGACTCACAGTTCTAACAGTTACCTTAGATCACAAGTTATAGTTACTCAAAGCAAATCATTGCCTGGAAGAGGCTCAGCCCCCTTTCTTTGGCCTTATGTCTTTTTGGATCCTTTGTCAGGTGAGTAAGCTTTACTGGCATTTTAATACATCACTTGCCAATTAGCTAACTTTTTGATGCAACCGATTTGGGGGGATTAAACTAACCTCAGGGCACGAGTTACAGTTACTTGCAATAACTATAACTGGTGAATTTCTGTGTTTTTTATACTTTATGGGCCTGATTTAGATTTCGGCGGATGGGTTACCCTATCACAACGGGGACGGATATCCCGTCCACCGAAAAATAAATATCATAGAATATTATGGGATTTATATTTCGGCAGGCGGGATATCCGTCACTGTTGAGAAAGAGTAATCTGTCCAGCTAAATCTAAATCCGTGCTTAAAACGTTACCTTGTAACTGGACATTTCAACTTTTTTCCGGTTAATATATATATAAAAATTATGTAAAATATGTGCAAAAAAGAGGAGAAAAATTCTCCAATTCCTCAATGCATTTGACATGTGATTACATTTCAATATTGTGAAACTGATTTATTTTGCTTAAAACGATACAAAACATGAATAATTTCATCTCATCAGAATAAAAACAATTTGTGTGTAATCAATCTCAAATCATACACATACAAGAAATGCCATCCACAACCACAAACCCTCTCTAGTTGCAGTCGCATAGACAGTGTGACATGGGCCTTAGTGCAAGGAAGGGAATTGGCCCCTTGCTACTGTTTAGATTGCAAAATACAGCAATAATTAGTGCTCAGTGGGCCAGTCAGGCCTCTAGGCACCGGTGCACTACACCTGCTGCACCAAGCAAATCTGTGCCCCTGTCTAGTTGTTCTTCAAATACAAATGTTCCTCTTTATGCAAAACATATGATGCCTGTGGACAGAATCCATCATATTTGGATCTTAATATGGGAAAATATTGCATTAAATTTCAAGACATATGGAACCCATCACAATTTATTAGGAAAGTGCCCAAATTATCAGTTGTAATATGCTGATGTGAAAAGATAATAGGATATTAATTTGGCAAATTACTTAACATGCCCGGTTGGTAGAAAGATTAAGTTTCCGTTCCTCATAAGCTCTTAAGAAATTTATATTATCTGGTACAGTGCCCCTTATATGTACCAGGAAGGTGCTTTAATGACCATGGTGGTATAATTGTGTAAGTGAATGATGAGCTTATTATTTTACAACTTTCTCATATTGAGCCTCTGGGTGATTGTTTTTCATCTAACAAAGGAATGTTATTAGGGGCAAAATACAGAACGGAGTAAAACAAGGAAAATGTGAAAAATATATAAATTATCCTGAGGCAAGATGGCGCTGGTCACTAGGCTGAGTGAGCTGGGTGGATCGCTCTCCCCCGGTCGACTCGCCACTTTATGGTGTATCATGGCTCTTGAAGATTGAAAATTAGTTCGGAAAAAAACAAACGCTATGCTGTGGGGGCCCCTTGTATCTCGGAATTGATTCACCAGCTGGATCCTTTCGCTGTGGGCGGGCTCCTCCACTTACCGCTCTGGCCGCGGCTCCGTGTTTTGGCTGTCTGGTTCTCCATGCTTTGTTATGCCTCCCAAAGCTCAGGGGAGGAATCCAGTCACTGCCATTGCGGGACGTGTCTCGACAGCCCAGGGAGCCGGCTCTTTGAAGTCAGCTGGTGTGGAGGGGCAGTCACCAGTTGCTCCACCATCAGGAGCGGGAGCTGGCGCAGATGTGGTGGGCGGCCGGTTGTCTCCTGTGGAGACAGCGATACCAGCGACAGCGAAATCCAGACAAGCCCTCCCCGCTATGTTTAAAGCCCAGGCTAATAAGAACAAGATGCCGCAGCAACTTGTTAAGAATAAACGCGGTCAGCCGACACCCGTATCGACAACACTTTTGGGAGCCTCTATCACGGGTAAGGCGGATGCCGCTGTTTCTTTTTATCTTTTGGGGTCAACAGCATTGGATGGCAGTAAGGTCCCCTAGATCGGGGGGCCCAGGGGTCTGACTCTACGAGCAAGGCTGGGCATCAGGAGGTAGGGAGTAAGAATGCTGATAATAACCCCGAAGCTCCCTCTAACATTGTAGATCACTCAACCCTGCCCAGTGGAACTCTGGGAGTGGTAGTTTCAACGGTGCCTACAGTTGTTTCTAGAGCCCCCTCTGACCAAAGGACTGCTGAGCTGCTGCAGCAAAATAAAACTGTGTCAGGTGCTATGGGCCAAGCGGCCTCTCAGAGTGCTACAGCAAATCTAAATCGAGATGCTAGAGATATAGAAGGTGGCGATAAATTCTTCTCCCTATCTGAGCATACTGTGTCATCTGAGGAGGATGCCGGCTTGGATAAAGATTGCACTGATGACGACAGCGAGCTGGGTGATTGGCGAACCAATGAAGTTTTAAACTCAGAAGCTTCATCTTATGGTCCTCATACAGTCCGGAAAGCAGCTAGAGAGCAGGGGCTCCCATCATCATGCCCGAACACACGCTCATTATTCTGGGACTATTCATTTTCCACACAGAATGGTCTGGAGGGTAATTCTACCGATGGGGGTGGGTGGGAACGGTGCCAATTCCTCTCACCCACCCCCAGGGGAGATGACACTTGCGGTCATTTATCAGACTATTATGGCCCATCGTGAAGAGACTCGGCAAGAAAGTGTGCGAACTCAGGGTGCATGCCAAAGGGTGAAAAACTCTATTCAGAGAGTAGCAAACACAAGCTCTGACATTGCCTCTAGAATCGTTGAGGCGGAAGAGAGTATTTCCACTCTGGAAGATGATATGGCCACTCAGAGGGGCATTACATACCTCATTAAAACTCAAAGGGAGGACATGTTGTGGAAACTTACAGACCTTGAAAACAGGGCAAGCAGGAACAACCTGAGAGTTTTGGGAGTCCCGGAAGGGATGGAAGGCTCGGACACAGGCAGTTCTGTTCGAACTGGTCGAACTGTTCACTGAAGCATATCCGGAGGTTAAGCAGTGGGATTGGCAACTTGAAATTCAGCGAGCACACCATTTTCCGTTTAAGCGGAGGCAGCGGATTGCCCAGACCGATGAAAAGCCTCGCGCTATTTCACAATGTTTGAATAACTATCTAGGCCGGCCAGATAGGAGGTGGGCTGGGAAAGGATGTGAGTTTTTTGTTAGACCCGACTTCTGTCCAGCTGCGATAGAGCGGAGGTGGCAGCTCCGACAGCTAATAGTACCTTTTCAGTCAAAGGGAGCCCAAGTGTTATTGCTCTTTCCCTCCAAACTGAAACTTATCTATCAGGGTCAGACCAGATTTTTGGTCCCTGAAATTCAGGCTAAGGAGTTTGTGAACTCACTTTAGGTTCCAAAGCTGTGCCTTCCTATGTCTTTCTTTCTTTAAGAGCCTAAGGGTCCTTAAGTGGGGGTATTGGCCATCTGAAGGGGAAAAGTCTGGGTCTTATTTTTTTTTTCTTCCCTTTCTTCTTTTTTTCCCTACGGCCTTATTCTCCATGGTTGTCAATAGCTGGGCGATGGCCCCGGGAGAGATCGAGTTGAACCAGCTCTCCCATCGCAAGGACCTCGGTCCTGTTGCCTTACAAGGGGGGTTAGGAGGGCTTTGGGGGATGGGGCCAGGGTGGTGAAGGGTTGGGAGGGTGGCAGAGGGGGGGAGTGGGAGGGTGGTAGGGGTTGGGACACTAAAAAATGCTTGAATTTACAGTATAATCATGGCACTTTTGTTGGTATTGTTAATATTAGGGTAGGTTCATTCCCAGAAGGGTGGAATAAAATTAAATTGCAGATATTGGTTGGGCCAGGCTCTCTTATGAAAGCAAATGGCCCAGTGTAAATTGCGTTTATGTTCTTGGAACATATGTGGGCTGAATGACGGCAAGAAAAGGGCCTTGTTCTCGCGAATTGTTCAGGCTCTGCAAGTAGATATACTTTGTTTACAAGAAACGCATGTGCCTAGGAGCAATCATGACTATTTGAGAATTCCAGGGTTTAATTTAATTGGATGTTCCCGCCAGACCTCTATGATTAGAGGGGTTCCAAATTCATTGAGACGCGGGGCCGGATCCTGTAGCAAAACTAGTCAAGACAGTGCAGGGAGATGGGTAATCACTGAATTGGCAGTCAATGGTAGACCTCTAACCATTTGTACAGTGTACGGCTCAAATTTAGATGACCCGGCAGTATTACATTTCTTGAATTGTAGAGCTGGAACTATGGCCACATCCTATTTGTTTGTGTGGGGATATGAATATTAATCCATTTGCCCATTTTAATTTAGTGGGGGGTCAAAGATATTTGGGTAAGAAGCCTAGGGTCTTTAGGGCGCTTCAAGCTCTGGTTCAAGAACATTGTTTGATTGATCTCTGGTTCTGTCACAATAGACATCAAGATGACTTTACATACTATTCTGCTTGCTGAGGCTACCTCCATTTCAGCCCCCCCCCTAGAATTCTGTCAGACCACCATAATCCTCTTATTGCTGAATGTCCTCTTTTTCATGGACCTAGTATTTCAAGGATTTGGACATTCAAAAGAAAATTATTATTGGAACAGTCTTATTTAGAACATATGAGGAAATGGTTAATTGAATTTTTAAATATCAATAGGGGGACTGCTTCTGGTGCCACAGTCTGGAATACACTTAAGGCTGCAGTCCGGGGGAGACGAAGAGTTTTTCGGCCTTTCAACAGAGGACAATCCAAGAACAAACTAGAGGGCATATTGAGGAGTTGAGGGCTGCAGAGGTCCAGTTAACACACACAATTAAGGAGGGTCGCGACACAGGTCAAAGTCAGTTACTGGTTGCTAAAACCAAGGCTAGTCTGCTGGAGTTCTTTGGTCAGGATCTGGCTGCCAAGTTCTTACAGTTTCATACAATGATGTTTGAGTTTGGGGAAAAATCTGGCAGGGTCTTGGCTAAACAACTCCAGCAGAAGAGCTTCGCCAACTGCATCACTAAGATCCAAGATCATAAAGGCCATGTTCACGACACACAGGAGGGGGTCATGGGTGTCTTTCTGCAGTTTTATCGCACACTGTACACAGAGGAAAATACTGGTTCAGAGATAGAGTCTGTAATACCTCCATGTAACGGCCCAATAGAATGAAGCTCTTGCTGCCCCCATAGAATGGGAGGACGTTGAGTCGGCAATTAATTCACTAGCTAATTTCAAAGCTGCAGGCCCAGATGCTATTTCTTTGAAATTTTATAGGGTGTTCGGCTCTGAGATTCGGTTGGATTTTCTCTCAGTTCTTAGAGCGGCACAGGAAGGTAACAATAAGGACTCATGGTGCCAAACTGCGATCATACTTTTTAGGAAGAAAGATAAGCAAGAGCTAGACCCCTCCTCCTTTCGCCCTATATCTCTTATAAATACAGATAGTAAAATGTACTCCAAAATTCTGTCTACTAGTCTAGCTTCGGTGATTACTCCTTTGGTCTCATTACGCCAGCATGGCATTATCCCGGGCAGGGACCCGGCCGATCATGTCCACCGGGTCATCGCACTTCTGGACTGGGCCCAGGATACTAAGTCTCCCCTTGGAGCGATCCAGTTGGACACCGAAAAGGCGTTCGACAGGGTTGCCTGGAAATTTGTATTGGCAGTTCTTTACTGGAAAGGTTTTAGTTTTAAGTTTATTCAGGTGGTTCAATCGCTTTACATCGCTCCAGTGGCTACCCTACATGTTTCTGGGCTGGTATCAACATCATTTAGTATTAGCAGGGACACTAGGCAGGGTTGTCCCTGTTCGCCCCTGCTTTTTTCCCTGTACATTTACCCCTTTTTAATTAAGATCGAATGCTCATTAAATATTTTGCCGGTTAGGGTCAATGTTACAGAGTACAAGACGTTGGCCTACGCTGACAGCATTGTAGTTTTAACCAGGGATGTTGCCTCTGCCTTTCCTGCCCTAAAGACTTTAGCAGAACAGTATGGCCAGCTTTCACCAAAACCCAGGTCATTCAAACTTCTGCTATGGGCCCTTCTCAAGCTCCAGTGGTTCAAGTTGAACCATATCTAGGGGTCAAAATTACTGCCCTAGTTGTCAATATGACAGAATTGAATATTTTGCAGATTATTGAATCAGTTAATTCTAAACTAGTAAGATTGGAAAATTTACATCTCTCTCTGTATGGTCGGTGTAACGTCCTTAAAATGCTGGCTCTACCGATCTTTTTGTACCTATTTAGAACCATCCCACTGGAGTTCCCACAACTAACCCTGGCAAGAGCAGAAAGGACCTGTAATAGATTTCTCTGGGGGTATCATCGCCCTCGTAGGGCAGCTAAGTGGATGTGCCTTTCGAGAGATCGGGGGGTGCTGGTCAGTCCCAAATCTTCTGCTTTATTATTGGACCGCACTGCTCCGACATTTGGGCCTGCCATTGCTTGGGGACAGAGCGGTGGTGCCGTCGTTCTGTACTATCTATGAAATAGGGCTGGGAGAGGATGCTAAGGGGATCTTAATGCAGATTTTTTAACCAAGTTATTACAAGAAGGTTAAGTTTAAGGTTATTGGAGCCATGTTCTCAGTTTGGCGCAAGATTCAGCATAAATGGTCTATTCCCAATATTAATTGTTATACATCCTTCACCGCCGCTCAACTCCTGCTGGCCATTTTTCAATATCAGACCACTTACAGTCACTCCATTATTAAAAAAAGCAGGCTCTGTTATCAATAATCTGGCAAACTACAGGCCTATTTCACAGTTACCCTACCTGTCAAAAGTACTTGAAAAATTAGTCAATAGGCAACTATCCAATTTCCTGGAAACCAACAAATTACTAGATATTTCTCAAACAGGGTTCTGGACCAATAATTGCACAGAGACAACACTCCTGGCAATGACAGATAACATCAGAACCCAGGTAGATCAGGGAAAGACAGTCGCCCTGATATTATTGGACCTCTCGGCGGCATTTGATACCGTATCACACAATCGGTTACTGGAAATTCTTGCTGCGAAAGGTATCCGGGAAAATGCATTAGGGTGGCTGCGATCCTTTATTCAAGAGAGAACACAATCAGTACGGATGGGTGATTTCTCATCCCCTCCCCGGATCATCAAATATGGAGTCCCGCAAGGGGCCTCTTTGAGTCCTACATTATTCAATGTGTTTGTCTCCTCGTTGGCTGAAATAGGAAGAAAATGGGGTGTCGTTATCTGCTCATATGCAGACGACACCCAGCTAATGATCACATTAGATGAGGAAAATGATCCAAAGGAGAGGCTATTAAACTGCCTCACTGAATTAGCTAATTGGATGCATAGCCATTGCCTTAAGTTAAATGCAGACAAGTCCGAAATACTATTGTTCGGCAGACACATACAGCTATGGGATAGCAGTTGGTGGCCTATAACTCTAGGCACTCCCCCCAGCCCGACAATAACGGCAAAAAATCTAGGTGTGACATTAGATAACACTCTGAGCATGAAAAGTCATGTATTGTCAATCTGTGGTAAAGGCTTTGCAGTCTTGAAAATGCTCAGACGAGTCTTCCCATGGATTCCTACTGAGTGTAAAAAGATCCTAGTCCAGTCCCTACTGATGAGCAGGCTGGACTATGGAAACTCTCTGTTTGCGGGAATGGCTGATTATCTTTTCTATGAACTACAGGTTGTACAGAATGCTGCGGCAAAAGCAATCTGCAACAAAAGAAAATTCGACTCAGCCAAGAGTTGCCTAAGAGAGCTCCACTGGTTGCCAATGAGGCAAAGAGCTACTTTTAAACTATTGTGCATAACATATAGAGCATTGCACAATACAGGTCCATGCATCTTAAAAAACAAAGTAAAATTCTATGCACCATCCAGGAATCGGCGTTCCCAAACAACAGCACCAGCTAGAACTACCCGTGTGAAAACAGCAAGGATGGGTGGAAGGTCCTTTTCTCACCTGGCAGCGACCATTTGGAATGAGCTGCCCGTAAATCTTAGACTAACAGACTGCTACCTGTCCTTCAGGAAGCAACTAAAAACATTTCTCTTCCCCAAGCCTGATTAAAACATGGATTCTATTATCTGCCTATCACTGACATTCACTACTGCCATTACAGCGCCATGATATCCTAACTCAGGATGATTGTTAGCGCTTTACAAGCACCATTAACATAACATAACACAACAGGTGGCTGTCGTTAGGGTTGGGAGTTCTTGGTGATTTAGGTTTGGATGGGCAAATGGCCTCCTTTTCATATTTAGAGGATAAGTTCCATCTTAATACGCTTCACTTTTTTAAATACTTACAGATCCAAAGCTTTGTTGATAAAATGAAGGGTCAAGCTACCACTTTGTTTGATAAGATTACGTTGTTTGAATTGATTCAGAGGAGGTTAAGAATTGGTGTAGTGTATCATCATCTATTTTCTGGTCTCCCGAATGATCTTTCCTTACAGAATGCCAAGTGGGAGGCTAAGTTGGGTAAGACAAGGGTGGATATCAGTCAGGCACTTGAGTTAGCCAGCAGTGTGTTAGTATCTGCTCCCAAAGCTATATGGCTCTGTTCGATCTTTATTACACGCAGGCCAAAATTTCAAAATGGGGGGCTGTAGGGGCCATTGTGGCCTTTCAGCAGCCAATGACGTACACATGTTCTTTGTCTGCCCAAAATTGGGGGTCTTTCTATTGGATCTAGAGCGATTTATAAACTTCACACTTAGTATTCCGGTTAACCCCTCACCAGAGATGGTTATAATCGGCTGTGAAAGTAATGGCCCGCCTGAAAGATCGAGGCATGCCTCTGCCTTTCTATTCATTATTATGTCTCTAGTCCGGCTCTGTATTACCTCAGAATGGATTAGCCCAGATGCTCCTACCTTTCTTAATTGGAGATCGAGGATCTTTGCCCTTTATTATTTAGAGTCAGCAGTCTTTCAGAGGTGGGACAGAAGGAGGCGTGAGATAGTGTGTGAAACAAACAAGGACCCCCTGATTTGGATCAATTTCCTGGGTCAGGGCATAACAATTTGTGTGAGTAAAATACCCAGGCAAATCCTTAGTGGAACACTAGCACATGAACATTAACATTGAACACATTTTGGTTTGGAAAAAATATATAATCAAAAAACGTTTTTGCACATTTGGTGTATTTTAATTTCTATTATAAAACATGATTAAATGGTAAAAAGATTTTAAGTACATTAGTATCGATACATGATAAAATATTCCAGCATTATAGCATATGCATGGGTCTAAGCATACATCAGGTACATATATATAACAATAAAAAGATGGTTTCCTGTCTACGCGTTTCGACACAACTGTGTCTTCCTCAGGACTGTACCATCATATTTCTGTAAAAGATATATATAAAAGACATTTTACAAGTCTATATTTAAAGTGCAAAAAACGTATATAATGTAAATTTTGACATTTCATACGTGGGGCTAGTGTTCTAAAATCTCATAAATCTGATAATACCGCTAGGCACTCCTGCACACAAAACACATCATTTATCTACATATATACAGATCTATATACATATCTATAGGTACCTATTTACAACATTACTACAAACATGTGTTATACATCCACATCTATAGTAGAGAATAGAGAACCACATGTGTGGTTGCGAATGAAAGATGGATAAAGAAAAAGGAAACAAAAAACACGTAAGGGTCTATATTTTTTTAAGTTATCCTGCAAGGCCTTACTACACCTGACGTGCCCCTACCAGTATTGCAAGGTAATTACTGTGTAGAGTAATACCATGATGTGGGCAGCATCTTATAACGGACCTATGTGGCCATACATGACTGGTTATGTGTTTCATTTTGTCATGTTGTCTGCTTACCTATAAATACCCACACGTGATACCAGAATTTGAGCCAGTATCGGAGCAGGTACACAGTCTAAGGTCCAAGGGTGGTGGGAGAATTGATGAATGCTGCAGAAAAAGAGGGACTTTTGTGATCAGAGTACATATCAACAACCCAAAGGCTCAGTTGGCAACTATAGAATAATCCTATATTGCCCTGTATTTCTTTTATATTCTAAGTGCCTACAGGTGTGACTGACACCTCGCTTAATATGACACACTATTGCTGCAATGATGAATTAATCTAAATTGATGCAGTACATATTAAGTGTGGTCGTATTTAATCTCATTGGTTTAAAAAGATGGAAACAGGCAACAAGATTTTCCTGCCCATTTAGCCAAGTTTTAACATTTTTGGTTCAAAGTTAAGGTCCAAAAAGAGACTATTTTGTTTACACAAATCTCGCTATTTGGGCGATGTACTCTAAGATAACCTTCCCGAAAATACCGAGTCATAGCTATAGATATTTACCTCCAGTATAGGAATTCTGAGAACCGTCCGTTTTTTTGCCGTTTAAAAGTGAAAGTTAAGCGCCTATATGCACAGAAAGAGAGGGGCAGAAAACGAAAACAGCGTCATGGTAAAGATCGCTCTGCCACATTGCTAATTCTACTCTTCGTATACAGCACAAACGCTTACCTCTTTTAATGATAGTTTTCATGAACCGGCTACATGTGGTTCCCGGCTTCTATGTTTCTGCAGGGGAGGCATGGACACGGCTATTATTAATTCGACTACTGAAGTGAAAATAAACATAAACACTGGTAGGCTGCCGCATTATCAATTATTTTACAGAGAAAGTTTTAGTGGGGGCCAGCACAGGCAAGACTTGTGCTACTTAATCTAAAGAGAGGTGATAACTGATAGCAGGCTAACGCATAAACACTCGGTGTAGAACCGCTATAACGAAGTTCGGCTTACCATAATATGCGCCCTTCCACTCGTTTAACTAGTGTGGCCCGGCTTTGGGGGTTGATTGATGTGGCCTGATATCACGCGGTTCCCAGCGTCTCTAATGCTGCAAATGGAACACACACAGTGTTAAGAGTGTGTTGACCAGAACTAGCTACTGGCTATTTCCGTATTCGCCTACAGACTTACCGTAAGTTAGAGAGCTGCTCGCGGACCGGTAGAGAATGAGTCCCGGCGGTTTCTGGTATTTTTAGCAAGAATCTGAGGTGGGCTTGTGCATTGGCTATATATAACCACTTCGTTTATTGGCTAGATTAAAGTCATGTGCGTCTTAAGGGGAAAGGCTCACATTATTCGCACTTGATTTTTCACATCTTACTAAAAGTTATTTAGAGACCCTTTACAGGGAAATTACTTATGAAACCTATATTACCATGCCTAAGTGCTTCTTAAGGTGGAAAGGCTCACATTATTCGCACTTAATTTTTCAGATCTTACTAAAACGTATTTAGAGACCCTTTACAGGGAAATTACTCATGAAACCTGTATTACCATACCTAAGGGATAAAATGTATAGTGGTTTCCATATGGAACCATTTGCAGAAAAACAAATATATCCCATTTAGTTTTTATACTATAGCGTTGTTCCATGGTAAATCATTATTTAACCCATGGGAGAAGGTATTTAAAGAAAAAATCCAATACACCTCTCTTTTCTTTCTAATTTTGTCACCACCATTATTGTTAGGTGTATGGATCTTTTCTAAAATCCTCCATCGGATCTGCGAAGGTGTATGGTCAAACTCAGAAAAATGTAAGGCTAAAGGGGCTGCCATTTTGCGTGTTTTTATGGCCGACCTATGCTCGGTGAGGCGAAGTTTCATGGTTCTTGACGTCTCGCCGACATAGCCTAAATTGCACGGACATACTAAAAGATAAACCACATTATTGGTATTGCATGTCCATAGTTCATGGGCTTGAATTTTGATCTGATTGAATGTGAAGATCTCACCTGGGATGATACCCTCACATGACTGGCATGAACCACATCGCGAAGTTCCCTTGACAGCGTTTCCGCCTTCAAAAGATTTCTGGATGTAAGGGGTCTTCGTACCTGCGCCCTCAAAACGTGATCTTACCACTAGATCTTTCAAATTTTTGTTTCGACGGTGCGCAAACAGGGGCTTAGGTAATTTGGGTTGGGTTGGTTCTACATTTAAAAGATGCCAATTCGAGTTTATGATTTGTTTAATTGTTGCATTCAATGGGGAGTGTTTAGTGATGCACACTAATTTTTGTTCCTTCCGTTGTGTGTTGGAATTAAGTAACGCATCTCGATCAAAATAGCGTGCTCGCTTATATGCCTCACGTACTAATCTATGAGGGTAGCCACGTGTCAGAAATTTCGTGAGATAGGCCAGAAGATCTGGGCCCCGTTGGAGGAGTGGCCTAGGTAATAATAAGGAATTGTATTTGTGGGTTTGCTAATTATTCACTCCCTGCTTTATGTTGGTGTGTCATGTTGTCTGTTCCTCCGATTTAAGCTTGTGTATATTATCTTCTCTTTTGTCTGCCCCACTGCCTAGGATTATGTATGTGTCTTTTCTTTTCTCGTATGTTTTTCTCCAAAAACCTGCATTTTTTCTGTTCTGTACAATGTTCTGCCACAATTTATTATGTCTTTGTATCATGATTATATTTTTTCAAGCTTGAATAATAAAAAAAAGGAGATGGTAAATTAACTGATTAGCATCAGATAACATCATCATTCAATACCAGATGTCTGATTATGTACATGAGAATCAATAGTAACTCACTTCTCTTGTGTACTGCATACTAGGCTAGGCCAAAGAGAGAAACACATTGGGGTAGGCCAAAGAGAGAACGACATTGCGGGTGATTGCATCCTGATTAATTTTAGAGATAGGTGGGTGGTCCAACATATCCTTGAATGGTGTACACCTAGGGGTATAACTGGAATTCAGACTCTTTCCCTAAGTTATTTTTATCCTCTCGGTTCCCTATCAGAGAGGATGGAAAATGTGTGTAAAAAGTGGGAACTGCGAGCCCAGTTAGGAAATGTACATTACAGGGGAGGGAACACTGATACCATCCCACCAGCTAACGTTCCTGTAAGTAACAGATTCAGTGTTTTAGATCAGTTGGATTGACAGAATCCTACTGACCAGTACCCCTTAATTATGGCTAAACAGCCAGGTGTGTCTCCCAATGGTGTAGGAGTTGAGGCTACCAACCAGCAACTGTTGATAAGAAATGAGTTGGCAATAGAAGGGAAACATATAGGAACCATTGACAGCACTCTGGAGGCTCCACATTGTATTTCCTCGGGATGGCGGGGGAACCTGCCTACGGTACCCCAATGGAGGGAGTCCATCAGGGCCTCTAGGAATAGAAAAGTAGAAATAACACAGGGAGTTGAGGCTACCAACCACCAACTGTTGATAAGCAATGAGTTGGCGTTAGTAGAGAAAAGCATAGGAATTATCGATAGCACTCCGGAGCCTTCACATTGTATTTCCTTGGAGGGGTGGGGAATCTGTCCATGATGTGTCTACCTGTAATGGCGATTTTGGGAAAGCATCAAAATCCATGGAAGTTGCATGGGAACACCCATACAATTCTCCTGATATGCCTCCCTGGGGAAGAGTAATACAACGCAGTGATCTGTGCTGTCTTTCATTACTCCTGATTTATCAAGCTACTCAGGCCATACAAATTGGCCCTGGGGTTTTTCTAAACCACATTTTGTTTGCTGCATCACACTATGTGGTGCAAAAGCGATGCAACCCCCTTGATAAATAGGGACCATAGTGCCTTAACTTGGTTTTTAAATACTCTAATTTCCACATAAATACCCAAAAGCGCAGATTTCACTTTGGAAATGCCTCTTGTTTTAAGGTTCTCTCTTTCAGTTTTTTTTAGCAATTTGACTTGAATATTGCCATATTCACTACCATTTTGTTGAGTTACCCATATTGTAAATTGTACACTTGCTGCTATCTTTTGCTGTGTACTCGGAGTGTGTTATACTTCTTAGTTTTTAACGGGACTGGTTTGGTCCCCGGTGGTCATTTATGTTCGGCTACGCCCTGCTTGCGGTCAACGCTCCATTTGCTGTACGTCGTCCGGCCATAATCCCTATTTAATGGGCAGGGATCATACGTGCAGCGCCTGTGAGATTCCTAACTTTTTAATTTGCACTCATTTTTATTACGCACTGTGGGAATTGCCTTAAGAATTGCTGGGGGGCTTCTAAAATTACAAATTGTACTCTTGCTGCTATCTTCTGCTGTGTACTCGGAGTGTGTTGTACTCCTTAGTTTTTAACGGGACTGGTTTGGTCCCTGGTGGCCATTTTCGTTTGGCCATGCGTTGCTTGCGGTCAGCGCTCCAGTTGCTGCACGGCGTTCGGCCATAATCCCTATTTAATGGCCACTGATCGGACAGGCAGTGGGTGCTCCGATGGCGCGCCTAAGGCAGGCCCATCTGCGCCAGTCCACGTCCAACCAGGGGTCACAAACCCTGCTCAAATTTAGGAAAGTCACCTTACTTACTCCGCTAAACAGCTCTTAGAGCTCCGCAGCTGTCAACGCGATGACTATGTGCAAGTGCGTTTTGCCACTACTGAGAATTTGCTGCATAGTTGCGACAAGTGTAGTTGGAGGCTGAAACTACACCCCATAAAACTTAAAATTCCCTTGTTAATCCCCTGCATCATAATAAAGCACAGGGCTATAGAAGTCCCAACACTACTAGCTCTATTTTTAAGTTTTTTAATATCAACTGCCGCTAACTTCCGAAACACAGAACTGACATATTTGATCTTCTGACCAGTACGCACCTGGACGCCATTTTTTTTAACTCAGACCTAGCTTCACAGGAGTTCTGGTCCTGATTTAGCTGCTGCATTGCCAGCTGATTATTCCATTGTAAGATGTGACCATGAAGACAGACTGGGTGATGGTCTTGCAATCATTTTTAATAATCGGTACACATATAAATCTGTTAAACTAACCCTTAAGGGATGTGAGGCTATGTTTTTCCAATTAGCCCTGACCCCCCACTTCACCCTCTCAGGAGTGCTAATCTACCGTCCCCCTGGGCCGGCTGGCCCTTGAGCTGCTTCCCTTCCTGACCCGATCGCCCTTCATTTGCTTGGAGCAGCTAATTATAAGACTGTGAGGGGATTGAATCTTCATTTTGATGATCCCACTTGCTCTGTCAGTACCACCCTAATTACTGATTTGGCTGCCATGAATATTTTGCTTCAAAATAATGGCACCACTCATGAGGCAGGTCATTTATTAGAGCCTATTTTTCAACCCTTCTTAATGTATGCTGTTCTCCTGCTCTTCCTGTCCACTGGTCAGATCACTCTTTGGTCGGTTCCAGGGTCACGTCAGACTTGAACTCATTTACTCCTGCTGTAGGCAACATGTTTGACTCCAGAAACTGGGGGAAATTAGACATGAAGATTTTTAATACTTTTTTAGGTTTAACTCTTTTTATTTGAAATCTGCACTTGCAAGGCAAAGCATTCAGCGTAGACAGTACAACATCAACAGCAATAATATACATGAGATGGGCAAGGATAGGGCATGAGGAAATCAGTATAACAGTCCAGTACCCATCAGATATTTTAATACTTTTTTAACTAATAATATTCCTACCATCAACCAGGTCTCCATGACAGACCTGGAGACGATTAAAAATTGTATCTCTAAAAAAGTAAATATAAGGTGTTGGAAAGGCAATGGAGGAAGGATTATGAGTAAAAAACTGATTACAAACAAGCATAAAGAGATTATCATTCTCTTTGTAATACTGCCTGGGCGGACTATGTGAGTTCCATTATCACTAACGCCCAAAATTGTCCAAAAACCCTTTTTAAATTGGTGAAGGAACTTTCCAGAGCAGAAAATCAAGCTACCCCTCCGATTCTCACAGAATCACAATGTGAGGATCTTGCACTGTTTTTTTTAAAGAAAGTATAGAAAATGTACTCTGCTGTAAACACCACACACACTACTACCACAGAGCTAGTTTCAGCTGTTTCCCCACCATCTAAGACTGACCTTCAGCTGAAGGTTAAACAGGAAACCTGCTTAAGTAAATTAGAGCATTTGCTTCCGCTTGATATAATTTCTTTTAGTCAGATTTTAGGGAGCCTGAAATCTGGTTCTCTTTTAGACCCACTTCCTGTCGCCGTGTTACAGAAAATTGTGCCACCTGCCATGAGGTTAATCATGGAGTTACTGAATGCATCTCTGCAGGAAGCAGTGATTCCATCTAAGTGTAAACATGCTATGATTCTTCCACTTTTAAAGAAAGCAAATGCTGATCCGACACAGCCATCCAACTTCTGCCCCATCTCTTTGCTTCCAATTTTTTCTAAACTTTTGGAAAAACATGTGAACCGGTAATTAACTCAGTACTTTGAGTCCCATGGGCTCCTACATCCCTCTCAATTACGCTTTTGGAAAGGCTTTTCAATGGAAACCACACTTCTGGGAGTCACTGTGATGCTATGCAGTCCTTTAAATACAGGTGACACTGTGGCACTCATACTATTAGACTTGAATGCCGCTTTTGACATGGTACCTCACACTGTGCTACTGCAAGCTTTACGATCCATTGGCGTGGCTGGGCCTGCCCTGTAATGGCTGGAGGATTTTTGGGAGGATCGTATGTATCAGGTCTTCTCCTCAGCCGCAACGTCCAAAACCCACACATCCCCTTACGTGGTACCCCAGGGCTCTATCCTTAGCCCTTTACTATTTAATATCCATGTGAAACCTCTGGCTGAAATCGCCGTCGAGGCATGGTTGGCGATCTTTTCTTATGCTGACGACACCCAAATAATCTTCTCCCTTTCTGCTGAAAGAGCGTCCAAGCCTTCATCCCTTCAAGCAGGGCTGCGCAAAATTCCATGGTGGACGCAAGCTAACTCACTAAAACTTAACGGGGAGAAGACTGAGGTGTTGATACTGGGGAAGAATAAAGAGCTATGGGGTCCCCAACATTGGCCATCTGAGTTAGGTACCCTTCCACAGCCCGCCCAGCAAGCCCGTAATCTAGGTTTCATCATGGATGATATGCTTTCCATGAAACATCAGGCAGTAAAGGTGGCTGCAACCTGTTCTTGCATCCTTAAATGGCTCAGGAAAATTCTGTGGATGCTGCCAGTCTCTACTCAAAGAACTGTAATCCAGGTTCTTGTCATCTCACACTTCGACTATGGCAACATTCTCTTTCTGGAAGCCAACAAGGATGTAATACACAAGTTGCAGGTTGTACAAAATGCTGCATCCCACCTACTTTGCCACATTCCGAAATCTAACCCCATTGCAAGCTCTTTAAGCGAACTGCACTGGCTCAAGGTTGAAATCCCAATTAAATTTAAGACTCCAACCTACATGTTCAAAATTAAAACCGGCAAGGACCCTGAATACTTAAACACTATTGTCCACCAATATGCCCCGTCACGCTCTCTCTGCTCACCCACTCAAATGAAATTCACGGTGCCTAGGCATAGATTGTCTCGTATGGGTGGCAGATCCTTCTGTTGCCTGGGCCCCACCCTGTAGTACTCCCTTTCGCTGCCATTAAAGCAAGAGACTACTTTTGTCCACTTTCGTAAGTCACTGAAAACCTGGCTATTAAATAAATAAGCTTCCTCCTTCTTTCGCTTTCCTTGGTCCCTTCAGGCGGCGCGGGGGAACCCTTAGGTAGCTGTGCGCCTTACAAATTTGAAATAATAAATAAATTATAAATAATAATAAATAAATCCTTTGCCTGTTTTGATTAGTCAGTCGTGGGTTTTCGTAATTTAAAAAGCGCACGACCATACCCACATTATATGTTAATAATGAGACACCCCTCAGCCAAATGAGTGACTTTGGAATAGAGTGCTTTTTGACCCCATGAACATTTAATGTGTTTTTTCTCTGAAATGGCTTCTGTTAATAAAACTGCTGAGGAATATGCTGACTATGCAATATTTTCCCGTGTAATATAAACTACCTATCTGCAAGGATGAAACAAAGAATGGACACGTTGATATAAAACGTAGCTCTGCAGTTTTTAATCTACCAGGAGCTCTCCATCTCATTTACCTTTCTTTATTTAAGTCTCTTAAAAATGTCACCTTTTTTCATTACTGCAGGAGATAAATGAGAATGCCTGCTGCCCTTTTATTCCTCTCCACTGAAGCATGAAATGTCAGATATGTTTTTGGAAACCCCTTATGGAGGACTCTTGCTAGCTTGCCTTGCACGCTGAGAGTTATGCGTTTCTTTTATGCAAAAAGAGTTGATTAAAATACCACATTCCCAGCTACATTTTTTAAACATTAGACAAAATACATTGTTACTGTGACTCGATGAAAAGCTGGTAAAGTTATAATATGAATCTCTATTAGACTAAAAAACAGAAGTAGGGTTTTGTAAAAAAATAAAAATCATGAGAAGCGTCAATTATGTTGTTATGGTGTGTACCTAATTCCCTTTATTTAAATAGGAAATTCATCATAATTTAAGGTATATTCAAATGTATTTAACAATTTTATATATAGTGCTCCTTAGCCAGTATTCGTGTATCACTGAAAATAAATAATTGTACACAATAGTAAAATAGTCCCCGAGAAATAATGGTAATATTATTAGAGACCTAAGTAACACAGATCAGGAACTGTGTCATGAGCAATAAGCCGCTGTGGAAAAAATGTTTTGTGCATCTATATTTGCACCCGTGTTTTTTTTTTAATATGATTTCTCATTTTATTATAATTGGCCCATTGCAGTTATTAGCCAAGGGGCACATTCTACGAAGTTATTCATATATGAGAATATGGTGATAAAGGAGCAAAACATGTTTTTTACTTGTTCTTGGATCATCTTGAAACAATGTTCACAAAGGTCCTGACTTATTCACTAACCACGTTTGTGTTTGAAAACCCAGCGATTTGCAAAATCTCAGGGTTTGTGAACACAAAACTGTAATGTGCAATGTTTGAAGCTCTTTTTTTGAGACCATAAAGTATTTCCGACTTGCACAATTAGTTTTCTGGTCAATTCTGAATTGCACTTTGGAGGGGCATCTCCTAACTGCGAGTCACAATTGTATGTATCAATGATTTGTGACCCCGAATAGAAACTATTGACCACTTACCACACCACAAAGGAAGTAGTTACTGATTTGTAAAGAAGAAGGTGTCTCCTGGGCCAAATACCTCTCGGGTAATCATGTCAGACGACCATGGGAGGAGCAAGCAGTGGGCCATGGTACCACTGCCTTCTCAGCATGATACATTTCTAAATGGAAAACATTGAGGGGTATATTCACAAGAACGTGTGATAACTATCGCAAGAGTAGCATAACGCAACTTTCAACATCGCAGCCTATCACGGGAAAAGAACCCTGTGTCAACGTGGAATTCACGACGCGGCGGTAGCATGCTATAGACACCAGATAATGCAGCAAATGTGCACATGAAAAATCAACGCTACACCGTAAAAATGCGATACGTGAACGCAAAACAAAATGTAATGAGGCCACCGCGGTACAAAAAGTAGCAAAAAACAGCCACAGGCCTGCTAATCCCACGCGTCTGGTGGGACAATGCACCATAAAAATCACAGACAAAATACACCAGAAAGAAGCCAAAGCACGTAGCAACATGGATGCACCCTGATCCAGCACAGAGGCCAACTCAAACCCCACAACCCCCACAGACTACCAGCAAGGAACAACGGGGTCGGGGAAGGCCAAGGAGAAGAGGGAGAGGAAGGCAGGGTGCAGACCGCAGGAAAACAAGACCAGCATCACAGTGGTGACAGAACACTACCAGCAACTGACCCACCAGCAGACCACCTGGATTGCAGTTGGAGTGCCGAGGAGGCCAAACCAGGAGGCCAATATCCGCCGGCATGACAAAACTACCTAAACCAGGCACCAACCTGCTGCCAACAGAAAGGCAGCAACTGCGACAGGAGGTGGGAGTCCAGCGCAACCGGAGTAGCTGGAGGAAACCCATGAATGAATGTAGGTGAAAAGTGCACTCGAGTAATACCCTACTCTGAATTTTCACAATATGTGTGCTGTGTTGGAATTATGCCTGCTTAGCATAAGTGTAAATCTATGAAAGTGGCCTAGCCCCAAAATGGCTGCTAGGACTCCAACACGCAACAACGAGTTTTAACAATATTAATATTTCACAAATGAATTTAATTCATGTTATTTCAAAAAGCAATCAACAGATTTGCATCCTATGATTACAAGAATAACTCTAATGATAAACATAATTAGTTCAGAATACAAATATGTAAATATTCATAAACAAGCATAAATATTCCAATTTGATTTTAACCCAATGTATTTCGGGACTTTTAGTCCCTTCGTCAGGGGTTTTCTGTAGAAAAAAGAAAAAGGAAGCTTTTTTCAAAAGATGCACATATCATATTACATACATAGTTGCTTACAAACACCATTTATATTTTCAAATCAATTAATTAACCTACGAACATCATCAACTCTGGTCAATTAATTAATTGACCTTTTATAAATTTTACATCACAATGAAAATACTTGATCTCTACTGGAATGTCTTTCACCTGTATCTAACCTGAATATAACCTGAATTATACAATACCTATTCAATATACTACATAACATTATAAGAAAATCATAAAGATACTAGCGCCTAAAAATACAGTATTAGTGCCTATTTAGTATAAAGCAAGATAATAAAATGTCAGCGGATCGTACTAACCTCTTAATAGTAACTATCCTGAATGTGCTCGGTGAGATGACGTATCTTTCCAATATGTCGTACCCTGTGAAAATACAGGATTCAATATCTATGGTTTCTTATGTATGTTGGGTAAACTAATGAATACTCAATCTTCCTGTGCTCACCTCTAATATGGGTGTACTGCACAAAAGTCTCAACGTTTCGCTTCTCCGACCTCGTGTTACTCCAATCTCAATATACCAAATGGAGCATAGATAATCCAGCCCTGTGGGCATTAAAGGTGCGGTTAGTTGTGTAATTTACAAACGTGTACGTGTCCTTAAATGCTACTAAAGACGGTAGCTTACCTCAGATGCGGGTAGCTTACTGGTCCAGAGTGGAGAAATCGAGTGATCTCGAAGCTGAAAGATAATAAGTATGACCGTTGAGGTCCGATATTCTAATATCAGAGCGACCGCTCTCTCTATCGCAGACCCTCTATTGCCTACCTGTTCTCCTCCGTACGTGGGAAATAGCTGTTACCAAACACCGTAAACGCTGATAGTCCGCCGAAGTCTCTTCAACTCTCTGAGAAGGCGGCAGCACGCGAAAACGTCATACGCAGGTTTAAACATAAATGATGGACTTCCCTGAATGAAAGTCTTATCTCAAAGCTCATAATCAACATCAAAAGTGGACTACCACCTGTTCTTTGTTTACTAGTGCAAGATCTCAATATACGAGAGATGACAACAAATTAAGACCGGTCAGGGAATCTAAGGGACGCTGAGTCTGATACCTCAATATTTATGATACAGATTACGATGCAAATTCTAAATAGAAAATTAAAATCAAATAAACATTGAAATTTTCGTGTTCGTATATACAATGGTACAATAAAGTAAAAAAGCACTGGTCAATACATAAAGACATTCCAATAAACAGAACTATTCACTTATGCATATATGTGTGCCTGTTCTCAGGGTGTAATTTTGATGATGCGTGTGTAAGATCCCTAATGGGGATCGCGGCTTGCGGTCTTTGAAAGTTACAGAAAACAAGATATTTCCAATTTGTCAATACGGTGAGGCCGGTACATTTTCTGGAGGGCCGCTGTCTTTGTTTGCGCTGCCTCTGTGGTGGTCCCGGGGGGCGGGTGTGCCGGGTGGGTGTTGTGGCCCTCTTAGGTGTTCTGGCTGCATGATGTGTGGCTCCATGGCATTAGTTGCCCTTCCGATGGCACCCTGGGCTGAGCTCCCTTTTGTGGTGCAGGATGTGGTCAGACTTTACACCAGTTCAGAGCAGGGGTTAATTTCCTGCTGCTAACGCGCCTTATTGCGTGTTTTGTGTTCTGATCGCCGATCTGGCTGGTCGTTGTGAATGTTGAGGTGTCGTGTTTTTGCTGCTTTTTGCATGGGAACGCCTACTCTGCATCTCATTAGCGATGGTTGTGGAGGTCCTCTGTGTCGATGATTTTTGTAGCTGTTATCGCGGGAAAACTGGTGCTGTGGGCTGTCAGCACCAGCTTGTGAATGGTGGGGTCATTTTATCATGACTTTGGCTTCGCTAAAGTGCCATTAATTCGGCAATAGCTCTTTGTGAATATTCCCCTTAAAGAAGCACCAGTTACTTTAAGGAACATTGGATGCAAATATTGGGGTGGTGGTCTGCTGTTCCCTATGTGTGCATCCAATCACAGAGGTTTGCAATTACTGACTATCTAAATAATATTCATGAAGCAGGTCATTGTGTGACCCCCGTGACTGAAGTTTTTTGCGACACAACATATTAGCCCCTAGGCTGCACTGCAAATTTAAAGACATGTCACAAAACGTTGGTGCACAATTTGGCACCACTTTTTACAATCTTTCTTTTAGTTAAGAGAATACAACTACAATATGTGCGTGTATACTAATCATAGCAGTGGCCATGTACACAAACTTATGATTAGGTGCATAAGTCACATATGTGCAAATGGAGGTTTTGAACCAAGTTCAGCACAGGCGCACACTGTCTTGTTATAGCCCCTGGTAATTATTTGATCGCAACAGAAGCAGCGGCAAAGGTCAGCATGTCTTTGATTAAGGTCTGCTTCTTCTCCACTGATCCGGACGTAATCGTATGTCAGTGCTTGTCTAGCAGACATTTCCGCCCCAGCACCATGCAAGCTTTTTCATGACCTATACCTCACATTTTTTGTCCTTGAGCAGAAGGGAACCAAAAAAAGTCTCTGGCAGGAGGGTCCGGTTGCCTGACATAATCCTTTGAAAATCTGGCGAAGAGAGCGAGTATTCATCAATTATTAAAGCTGAAATTATCCACTAAGCTTGTAAATCCTCCATTCTTAGGCCTTTTCAGTAACTAATAAGAATGCACAAGAATTCCATTGACTGATAACTGACCTTTCTGAAAGTGCCTTTCAAAGAGCTGCCCTCGGAAATGTACTCGAGTCTGTTCTGCTTGATGATCCACACAAGCTGACCTTTGCCAAACCTAACAGTGTGTTCCTCTTCTCGACTGATAAACTGAGAAAAGGGGAACAGACATGGCTGCCGAGTCGTCAAAAGAACGCATTTCAGAAGGTGTTTAGAGGACGCAGACTGATACTGCTAACCATGTATGTGAACTTGTTTAAAGACAATGATGGCCGCACTCACTGCACGTATATGTCGATCACCGTTTCCCGCGTGGTAGCAAAAAGGAAGCAAAGAACACGCTAAAAAAAGGTGCTTTTGGAAGGTTGCATGACAACATTTTTATATGCGCTTTATTATACATGTTTTCCGTTTCTCAGCGCAGTAAACAGCACACATTTCTATGACCAAGGGCCAGATGTAGGTAAATATAATTTACCGATTCTAAAATATCGAATTTTACCGATTCGGTATTTTAGAATCGGTAAATGATATGAAGGTAATGATTCGGTAAATTTTACCGAATTGGTAAAATTCGGTAAATACCGATTCGCCTGGAGGCCCATAGGAAATAATGAGACTTACCGATTCGGTAAATACCGAATCGGTAATAGGGGGCAGACCTACAAGGGTGGCAGGGTGTCACATTGACACCCTGTTGCACCCCTGTATAGTGCATGGGTGCACATGTGGCAGACATACATGCCCAAGGGCATGTATGTCTGCCATATGGCACTGAATAAAAAGCTAAAAATTGCTTTTTGAAAGGTATTCGGAATTTACCACCAACTAATAGTTGGTGGTAAATAACAAATCTTTAAATGTAAAAAGCACTCACTTGAGTGCTCTCTACATTAAGGATTCGGTAATTTACCGAATCGGTATGTTAAGAATTCGGTAATTCACTGATTCCTTAAGTTACCGATTCGGTAAATTACCGAATCCTACAATTTGACCAACAACATCTGAAAAGCCTAATTTTGGTCGGGAACGGCCGAAATTCGGTAATTTCGGCCATTACCGACCGGAATTAGGCTTCCTAAATCTGGCCCCAAATGTTTTGTGCTTAATTTATCGATCGCAGAAGGATAGAAAGCTGCCTTGCAGGATTTGAACTCCAGACTTTCATCTCCCCGGATAGGTCAGCAGGAGCATTGAACTAGACAATCCTTGCTGACTTTTAAGGCAACGCACTAACATTATTTTTCAAGTTGCTATTCTCTAATTTCATATGCGAGACAGAAAGGTGTCTTTGAAGTATCACGTGGTATTCATAGGTCATAGTGCCAGGGACTGCCGGATAACACCGCTTCCGTTAACAAACATTATTAAAAGGACATGAGAGGGATTTCTTTGGAGGCGAGGGTCGTACAACCCCCGGCCGTATTTATTAAAACATAAAAATAAATCAAATTGAAATAAACAATATTAACACAATTATGCAGGAAACGTTCCATGACATTTCAATACAATTGATATATACAGATATCAGATGGCTAACCTTAACATAATTCTAGTACAAGGTATTTCGTATCAGATTCTAAGAATCAACCATAATCATAGAGTAAATTACTTTTCTGTGTATCCTATTTGGGCCTACGGCAAGGTCACTAACTGGTGTCAGATCCATATCAGTTAACCATGCCCTCCAGTCAGAGTGCGCATGCGCAGAGGGCCTGTTTACCGTGAGGGTACTTCCCCCCCGGTTACCCCCGTACGCTCTATTAACCATGCCTTCCCGTTTGAGTGTGCATGCGCAGAGGGCCCGTTCACTGTGACGGTGTTCCCCCCCGCGGTTACCACCGTACGTTCTATTAACTCCATTAAAGGGGGCCCTTGCATGACCTTACAGCCACAGGCCAGCGTAGTAGGCCGACTATCTGGCCCCCCCTACCCTCCTACACTGAAAGGTCATGCATTCCTTAACATTTACTACCCAAACCATTATATTTTGTAGTCCGACTATTAGGCCCCCCCCAAAAAAAAACTCACTGAAAGGTCATACCCGGTCCCTATACACCACTAACTAGGCAATAAGATTCTCTGCGATTATATCTTCCCCTGATGTGGACAAATGAACGCCATCTTGTAAGAAGCACAACTCCACCCAGATGCCCCCCTGGGCTATAGTCTGTACATGTCAAGCCCTAACTAGCCACACCAGTTTGTTACTAGTTATGTTTTCCCAGTGGCTTCATGCCCTCACAGTCTCGCTTTCCCCAAATTGGAATCTCTGGAGTCTCTGCAGCAGGGTGTACCCCATGCACAGACATATCGACCCACCCTTCTACCCAGGCGTACCCAGTCATTCCCCACCCCCTCCAAGTGCCGGATAGAGATGCTAGGGCTGTCTGCTGCAGGGAAAGTGGACATACCGCCATGGAATGGAATGGAATAGGTTTTTGTATAGCGCGATAGCTACCCGCAGGCGTCCTAGCGCTTTAGCAGAATACAGGTGGGCCATGGGGCCACTAACTGGGCTCAATTGATTGCATCACGCTGTGCCCGATAAGACACGTCACCCCAGACACTGACACTCATTGTTGGTGTAGATGGAAGGCTACCCAGGGAACTGATGAAGATCAGCAAAAATGGTCAGGCGATTTAGTCGATGTTTCTTAAATAATTTTGCCCGGCGTTAAACGCCTCTAATACCTTATGAAGATTATCAAATAAAGAGGCAGGCGCTGGAGACAGGAAGACAGGAAACACGTTTTATTCCGACGGAGCAGAACACATCAGATCGGACAACAAGGTATCGTCTCGAGGTGCTCTCTGACAGCCTCTCTGAGACCTGGTCTTTTATACACTGGTTTATGACATGTGACCGTTCTTTATTACAATAAAGACATTGTGAAGTATGAGGATGACATCCCCGGCACCCCCCCAGTTCCGGCCCACTCCAACACATGACAACAGTAGAGGCCCTTACCCCCATACAACAGGAGGGGGCTATCACGCAGCTGAGTGTTTCGCCGATTCCTTTGGAATGTGTGCGCCTGATCGAATCTCAAGGGGTGGGGAGGTCATGATCAATAGTAGCTCCTTTGAAAAGGGTCGAGTGCATGCAGTAGTGGGCAATAAACTGTACCCTCAGGCCAAGGGATGACCAGCGGTTCGTACAGACAATCGGGCTCAGAGGAAGGGGTCATCAAAGGAGAGGTATTCATGGAAGGAAAGGATCAGTGTGATCGGTGTGGATAATCGGAAGGAGGTGTTGGTCAGGCGCGGGGTGTGATTCCTAGAGACAGAGTCATGTGGAAGAGGAGGTCATGACTTGTGCATGTGAGAGCGGGGGCAGCCAGGGTGCATGGGGGAGGCTTGCAGGGACAGGGAAGTGTGCTGAGGATCGATCGTGAACAGGGAGACCATGGTACCTAAAATGGCTGTTGTGTATGTTCATACGTGAGTCTGCAAGATGGCGCAGATGATGTTCAGTACACGAACTAAAATTCCACAGCCCTCCCTTTTAACATGTCTCGCCAGCTTGTCAATTCGGATCTATCCCCATAAGACCACGTATTTCTACCTCATAGAGGGGGCTCATGTGTTCAGTTCGAAAGTCCAAAGTCTTAGGGCACATACAGTTAGAAATGAGTGAACACAAAGGTGGCAAACATTGAATACCTAAGCAGCACCCACACAGTACTACAAATGGTATCAGTATAAATGTAAACAATCTCCATCCCCAGTCCTTCAAAGTGACCCAAAACCAGCTTCCAAGCGACCATCCTTCTTGCTCTTGGTGAACCTCTGAGGATAGTCTGTGGAGGTGTTCAATTGCTTTGTAGACTGAAGGCGAGTTATCTGGTACGTAGGTGCAACAGCTGGAGCCGATGATGCGGCATGCTCCTCCACGATCGGCCAGAATCACATCTAGAACAAGGCGGTTTTGGAGAGCCACCAGGCGGACTGCCTGAAGCTCAGCCGTGTTGTTAGCAAGGATGCCAGCCGTGATGTTAATGGTTGTTTCTATTGCCTGAGTTAGGTGTCGGATAGCACGGCTGTTTGCCATTGGTCCCCACAGAGGAACAAGTCCCTTTGCTGCATCCAGGAACTGTGCTCCGGTGGAGTCGGCTTGTTCAATGTTTCCGGCGCGCTTTTGCCGGTGATGGTAGGCTGAGGCCACATACGTGGGAGGAAGAATGAAGGCGATGTAGCACGTACCCCTCCAACCTTTCGGGAGCCAGGTGTAAGCTTTGGTGCCACAAACAAAGTACATATTCGGAGAAGCAACAAAGGAAGGAGGATCAACTGAGACCAATGTTCTGGTGATGCGGCAGGAACTGTGTCCCACCAGCTGCGTTCCCTGGCCTTCGAGACACACAAGTCCTGTGACATTGATGACAGACAGAGCCACGGTCAGGGTGGCAGCTGTTTGCTTCCGCAGGTGGGAGAAGGTGGGTCTGGCTGGATTGTGGAGTACTTGCACTTCGACTCTTTCTTTGGCAGGGATGTTCATAAGGAAGGCGGAACCTGAGACCGCAGGACAAATGGGGGCAGACGTTCTTCCTGTTTTGTTCAGCCAGAACCCATAGTAGAAGTGTGACACTGTCTGACCAGAAGCAGCGTTGTCCTTGTTGCTCTCCTGCAAGAGGATCAACCAGGCGAGGCAGGAGCCGTGAACCGAGAAAGGAGAAGGGATGAAAGGTATAGAGTGTTCAGTGGCATGCGGGAGCAACCCGCAGATCCAGCAGTTCGTGGCATTTGTAGCAAGGTTGTGCTGGTGCAGCAGTTGCACGAAGGAATTGTTCCAGAACTCCCTACGCCTCTCTCGGAGCTGAGGCGAAAGGGGGATCAAGTGATGCTCTTTCATGGTGGTTGGCTGTACAGTGGCCAGCAATGTCTGGTGAGCGGGTGTGCCGTCTTCCAAGATCCAGAAGGAAGTCATGAGGAGGAGGCAAAAGAGGAAGACAATGAAGAAGGCGATTGTCTTTGATTTGTGCAAATTGTCAGTCTTTGGGTTCCTGTAGTGGGTATTTCCTGTTGCTTTCATTATCTTCTTATCTGGCGCTTCCATCATCTTCTGATCTGGCGCTTCCATCATCTTCATCTTCAAGGTGCTCGGTAGTGGGCAGAACCACAGACTTCGTTTAGCTTCTCTCCGGGTAACCCTTGGTTGGTTTTGGGTCACCGTACTGAGATTTTAACTTAGTCAGTGGCCTACTTAGCCGAAGCTCCCCCCTTTCGACGCAGGAAATACCCTTCCCGGGATGGCACAGTGGGATCAGAGAATTTTGCAAGTTCAAGTGCCTCTGTATCAGGATAGCAGTTCAGTGATGGCCGGTCTTTGTTCAGGAGCTCTTCTTGGGTGCCGACGTTTTCTGTCGTGGCCAGGGTCGAGGAGACTTTCTTGCAATGATGGGCGTGCAGCCAGTGCTTCTTTCCCTCCACTCGAAGAGCAGTCCGAGTGGTGATCAGTACTTGCCAGGGGCCCGTCCACCGGGGTTCCAGACTCTTCGCTCGTTGAAAGTTCCGGACTAGGACGTAATCTCCTGGTTGGATATCGTGACCGGGGCCCCTGGAAGCATCGGGGATAGCCTGCTGCACCTGTTGATGAATGACAGTCAACGTTTTAGTTAATTTGCACAAATAATCTGACTACAGGACGTCGGGGACGTCGTGAATGGAGGTTGGTTTGGGGGCAGTCCAGAGGTTCATTGGTCGTCCAAACACCACCTCGTAGGGGGTCAAGTGGTGCTTAGTGGGAGTGGAGCGCATCGATAGCAATGCCAGTGGGAGGGCATCTGGCCACTTGAGTCCTGTGGTGGCCACTATTTTTGACAGTTTCAGCTTCAGTGTAGCATTGTGTCGCTCAACTAGGCCAGCGGATTGGGGATGGAAGACCGCATGGAACCTTTGTTTTACTCCCAGCCCCTTCAGGATTAGTTGGATAACTTCAGCTATGAAGTGGGGGTCATTGTCGCTCCATAAAATTCGACAAAGGCCGTAGCGAGGGAAAAACTCTTTCAATAGTACTTTGGCAGTAGTCATGGCAGTGTTATCACGGGTTGGATAGGCTTCCACCCATTTGCTGAAGGCGCATACAATGACTAGTACATACTTCAAGCCTTGGCATCTCTCCAGCTGGATGTAATCCATCTGAAGGACTTCGAAGGGGTGATCGGGGGTCCCAAACCCTCCCCGGGGTACCACAGTTCCTTTCCCGGGGTTGTGTTGTAGGCAGATAAGGCACTGCTGGACCAGGCGTTTGGCTGAGTCGGGGATTTTGTTGTTGTGCCAGACTTTGGAAATGAGTTCAATCATGGGGGCAGAACCTATGTGTGCAGGGGAGTGTGCCATAGTCAGTATGGGGATCAAGTATGAGTCAGGCAGCAACCATTTGTTTGTGTCTTTTGTCCACCAGCAGCCTTCGTCGTCCTTCAAACCCACCCGTGCCCACTCAGTCAGTTCGTGAGGTGTGCTGGCCGACTGGATGTCCCTAATCGTTTCCCTAGCGTCAGTCCATTTTTCTGCTTGTGACCTGGTCACATACATGCGTGTCGTTGTCCTATTCTCAGCTGTGGTTCGGGCAGTGATGTCGGCCAGTGCGTTTCCCTGTCCAACTAAGTCCGTCACCTTCTTGTGTGCCTGGCATTTGATCACTGCTAATCGTTCGGGGAGGAGAACTGCTTCAATCAGGGCGGAGACTAGATCTCCGTGGAGAATGGGTGTGCCATGGGACGTCAGGAATCCCCTTTCCCTCCACAAGAGCCCAAAATGATGAACCACCCCGAAGGCATACTGGCTGTCCGTGTAAATGTTCGCTGTGGTTCCTGCCGCTATGATACATGCTCGTGTGAGGGCAATTAGCTCTGCCGCCTGTGCGGATCGTTGTGTGATGCGGGCGGTTTCAACTACTGTTCGGGCTGTCGTCACCGCATAGGCAGCTGAGCTGGTGCCGTCTGGGAGTTTGATACAAGAACCGTCTACCCATAGTTCTCCATCAGGGTCTGTAAAAGCAGTGTCTCTAAGGTCAATTCTACTTCTGGTCTGTTCGTCCGTGAGGGTCACACAGTCGTGTATAGGGGGCACTCCGGGGTCATTTTCAGGCAAGGGCAACAGTGTAGCAGGATTCAAAGTCGTGCATCTCTTAAGAGTGATATGGGGTGCAAGCAGAGTCAATTCGTACCCCGTCAGTCGTGCACTAGTCAAGTGTTGAGTCTTGGTCTGGTTCAAGAGGGTGTCAACTGCGTGGGGTACTAACACCGTGAGAGAGTTCGAAAGTACAATTCCCTCACTCTGACGGATAGAGACAGCAGCAGCGGCTACTGCTCGGAGGCAGGCAGGTAAAGCTCTGGCGACTGCGTCAATAGTGGCAGAGAAGTAGGCACAAGGGCGTTGTTTGGAGCCAATGGGCTGAGTTAGAACAGACAACGCGCATCCCTCCCTTTCGTGAGTGAAGAGAGAGAAGGGCTTGGAGTAATCTGGTGTTCCTAGGACGGGTGCCGAGCAAAGGGCATCTCGCAACTCCTTAAAGGACGCTTGGCATTCGGGGGTCCAAGGGAGTGGGAAAGGAACATCTTTGGCCAACAGGGAAAGTAGGGGTTTTATGATGAGACTGAAATTTGGTAACCACTGTCGGCAAAAAGAGGTAAGGCCCACCAATGAACGGACTTGCTTCTGCGTTTTTGGGATGGGGGTGTCTAGGATGGTCTGGATTCGGTCGGGTGTAAGTTTCCTCCCTTCTTTGGACAGGAGATGGCCTAGGTAGGTCACTTGAGGTTGACAGAACTGCAGTTTCTTTTTGGAGACTTTGTGGCCATTCTCCGCAAGAAAGTGCAATAGTTGGATAGTGGCTGCGATTGCAAGAGGAGTGGTGTCGGCCGCCAAAAGGATATCATCGACATATTGGATCAACACCACTCCATCTGGTAGCTGGACGGCGTCCAGCTGTCTTTTGAGGGCCTGGCTGTAAATGCTGGGACTTTCTGTGTAGCCCTGAGGAGCTCTACAAAATCGGTACGAACGGTTTTTTAAGGTGAAGCCGAAGAGATAACGGCTGTCTGGATGGATGGGGATAGAGAAAAATGCATTCTTGAGATCAATAACGGTGAAGGTGGTGGCAGTGGACGGGATGAGGGTCAGAATGGTGGTGATGTCTGAGACTACGGGGTACTGTGGTACTACCACTTTGTTGATTTCTCGCAGGTCGATGATGAAGCGGTACGCTTTCTCATCTCCCTCACCTTGCTTTTTAACAATGGGTAGTATAGGGCTGTTGCAGACATTACTAACCACTTCCTCTACCACTCCTGCATCTACCAGGGACTGAATAATCGCTACCAATGCCTTCTCGCCTTCGGGCGATATCCGGTACTGTGGGAGTTTAGGGAGTATTGCATCTGGTCGAACAGTTATGTGTACAGGATCGATCATCATTCGTCCTACATCCGAGTCGTTTCTGGCCCATAAGTACAGGGGTAGGGTATCGAGCAAGGATAGGTCAGCATCTGTTATGGTGTACATATGTCGTGCGGGGTAGGGTCTGGACATGCTCGGGTTGTCGTACAGGATGAGTCGGACTCCATCTGGGGAACACCTAATAGTAGCTCGGAAATGTTTTAGTAGATCAATACCCATAATGGCGTCAGGGGAGTTGGAGGAGAGCAGAAATGTTGTGTCCGTGGGGTTGTTTCCTAGGTCAAAGGAGATAGGTACCGACAGGGGGTTATTGGAGGGCGTTCCATCGAAACCTATCGAGGTAATGTGTGAGCCAGACAAGGGTGCCCTTGGAATCAGTCGTTTTGATAATACACTACGTGTCGCTCCAGTGTCTACCAAAAATGGAGACTTTGTACCCAGGACCTTAGCGGTGACGTAAGGACCTTGCTGGTCAACACAGAGCTCGACTGGATCCCTCCCTCACCCTTGGCAGTCCTATGCAAAGTCGTGAGCATTGTCGCAGCCGGACTGTTGGCACTGATTCTGTCGGGGGCGGTCAAATGTGTTCGGTCTGTCAGGTTGGTTACTGTTGGCGTCGTGGGTGTGTCCTCGTCCCTGTCCTCTTGTCCTGGGGCCATTTGCCATGTCCCTTGTCTCGTTATTCTTGATCGCTTCTCGGAGGACCGGGCATTGAGACTTCCAGTGGCCAAATCCTTTGCAAAACGCACACTGGTTCTCATCGAGGTCTGTTCGTGGAGCGCCAGGTGTGGGTGTGCGGTCTCTAGGGGGTGGATTTCTAGGGGCATGCGACTGGTAGTTTCTCCTATACTGCTCCCTTCCTCGAGTCACTCCCTGTAATTGAGCAATCATCACTCGTTCTTTTAAATCCTTTTTCTTTCTCTCAGTTGCCCTCTCGTTCTCGTTCTTTTGGTGTTCGTAATACTGAGCCATCTGAAGGATAGCTGCAGGTTTGGAGGCCCCCCAACTACTCTCGCTTGTCTGTAACTTCTGGGAGACCTCCTGTAATAGCCCCTTTACGTAGTTTTGCACGAATAGGTGCTGTCCGGTTGCGGTGGTCATGTCTTGGCCACTGTAATCGGAGAACACTGTCTCAAATCGGGAGAAATATTCTGATACGTCTTCCTGGGGTTTCTGACGGCAAGCCGTGACTATCGACCAGTCTACCTTTCTCTCTGGGATCAATGTTTTTAACTTCTGCACTATTTTGTCCGGGAGTTCCAGTATATCTTTTACAGGTTTCTTACCGGGCTCTCGCTGCCTATCTAGTTCACCGAGTTGATTCCAGGTATGTCCAAACAGATCTGTGTGGTTGGCCTTCCGGATTTGCTTCCACACGTCAGCCGGCAGACATAACCCAAAAAACAAATCAATGTCCGCTAGAGTCATTATGGTTGAGCCCAAGGCTGTACTTAGTTCGGTATAAAAGGCTGTTGAGTTCTTTCTTAAATCGGGCAGGGTTTGCCTAAAGGTTAAAATATCTTGTCGATCCCATGGTTGATAAACCCAGTTGTACACAACCCTCCCTTTTGCATCTGCGTGGTTAATATCGTCGTTTGTTCCCTGACCTCTTGGGGGAACCCAGTAGGGGGCGGCTTCTCTGATAGGCATCATAGTGTTGGCTACTTCTAATGGGGGCTCATCCGGGACTGAGACAGTGAGCTTAACCTCTGGTTTCTGTTCAGTGATGTGGCGGAAGACCTCAAGCGTTTGCATGAAGAGGTCCGTCACGTCATGCTCGGTCCCATCTCCAACATCGATCTTTCTATATAGAGTCGTCAGCTTAGCAGGACCCTTAGTTTGATACCTATCCTCATATGTGTTCAGAGTGTGGAAGCTGAACCGTAAAATGAAATGCCGTTTGTGGCTACCGGCATGCGAATTGCACATATCCATCGCATATTCTTCGCTCTCTTTCCGTTCTACCAGTGTCTTTGCTATCTTATCAATCCCATCCCGCTCATCTTTGCTCAACCTATTTGGTCTTGCCGTTAGCTGCTTGCTAGTCTCGAGTTCATCTAATGTTGTTACCAATGTGGCCGGTGCGAAGGCCGTAAGGGCCGGGGCACTAGCGCTAGAGTCACCCTCGCCCGTGCTCAGGACTGGTAGGTGCTGTGCCAGTGGCTGGCAGGGGGCATAAGGAGGGGGCATGTAGATGATCGGAGGACCTAGCAGTAACTCGTCGTTTGCCCGTTGTTTGGAGGGCATCTCTGGGTAGAGCGTAGAGGGGGTCCTAACAGGGCATTGGCCTGTCGACCCTGATTCTTGCGTTAGTCTAACTTCCTCTCTCCTTTTTATCTCTTCATCTAGTTCCTTCACGGCCAGGTGGGCTGCCTTTCGTAATTCTTTCCCTATTTTTGTTTCTTCTCTTTTTCTTCGTTGTTCTGCTTCTTTGCGCCACATGCCGATACTATCAAGCATAGTGGGTGTTGCCTTATTTATTCTAACAGCTGCTTCTAGCGCTTTTATTTTATGATCATCAAAGGAACCTATCAGTGGCCACTGATTTTTGGGGTCCCTTTTCGTATATTTATGCCATAGCTTACTATAAGCTATGGCGACTAGTCCTTGTTTAGTGAACATGTCCTTATTAGGGGTGCCTTCCAATGGAGCTGGATGGTTCATCTCTAATAAGCGGTCCGGGTTGATCCAACTACTGACCAATGGGGAGAAGATAGGCATGACGGGTTACAACGGGGACAAAAGTCTGCACTACCTATCCTTCACTACTTCGCGAAGACTAGACAGAATATTTTTATTCTGCAGTATTCGCAAATAGGGAATACCCAAAGAGAGAACCAATATCGAACAATTAATGTTCGTTCAATCAAACAATCAGTGGCGAGAAAGAAATAGGCGCGACGGGTTACAACGGGGGCAAAAGCCTGCACTACCTATTCTTCACTATCCGCAAAGGAGGACAGAATACTTTTTACCCTTCCCCGTTTGCAGACAGAAAATTCTCGAGAAAAACAATCCTCGAACAAACACTGTTCGGGCAAACAATCAATCAGTGGGGGAGAAAAGATAGGCACGACGGATTACAACGGGGGCAAAAGCCTGCGTTACCTACCCTTCGCTGCATGCAAAGGAAGAGAGAATACTTTTATCCCTCTCAGTTTGCAGACAGAGAATCTCCAAGAGAACCAACAATTCGAAGAGTAATACTAGTATTTTCAATCAAACAATCAAAGTATTTCTTAGTTTGTCGTGTTACACGACCTTACCCGGACCGTATGGGCAGTTTCTTGTCTTCCGTTTCCAGCGCCCGATCGTCCTCTACTCTCTGCTGCTACCGTGGCACTCCTGATGGTTCCCAGTCAGGACCGAAGATCACTCGGGGAGAGGTCTGCTCGGAACCAGTGAAGTTCAGATGATCGGCTGTCAGACGAGGGTCTATTGGACAGGAGCTCTTCCGATCGTTGCAGTCGTTCACTCTGTCGTTGGGACCTCTCCCACCGGATCCACGTGTCGCTGATGGGCCCCACACGTTGGGACGCCAATTGATGAAGATCAGCAAAAATGGTCAGGCGATTTAGTCGATGTTTCTTAAATAATTTTGCCCGGCGTTAAACGCCTCTAATACCTTATGAAGATTATCCAATAAAGAGGCAGGCGCTGGAGACAGGAAGACAGGAAACACGTTTTATTCCGACGGAGCAGAACACATCAGATCGGACAACAAGGTATCGTCTCGAGGTGCTCTCTGACAGCCTCTCTGAGACCTGGTCTTTTATACACTGGTTTATGACATGTGACCGTTCTTTATTACAATAAAGACATTGTGCAGTATGAGGATGACATCCCCGGCACCCCCCCAGCTCCGGCCCACTCCAACACATGACAACAGTGGAGGCCCTTACCCCCCATACAACAGGAGGGGGCTATCACGAAGCTGAGTGTTTCGCCGATTCCTTTGGAATGTGTGCGCCTGATCGAATCTCAAGGGGTGGGGAGGTCATGATCAATAGTAGCTCCTTTGAAAAGGGTCGAGTGCATGCAGTAGTGGGCAATAAACTGTACCCTCAGGCCAAGGGATGACCAGCGGTTCGTACAGACAATCGGGCTCAGAGGAAGGGGTCATCAAAGGAGAGGTATTCATGGAAGGAAAGGATCAGTGTGATCGGTGTGGATAATCGGAAGGAGGTGTTGGTCAGGCGCGGGGTGTGATTCCTAAAGACAGAGTCATGTGGAAGAGGAGGTCATGACTTGTGCATGTGAGAGCGGGGGCAGCCAGGGTGCATGGGGGAGGCTTGCAGGGACAGGGAAGTGTGCTGAGGATCGATCGTGAACAGGGAGACCATGGTACCTAAAATGGCTGTCGTGTATGTTCATACGTGAGTCTGCAAGATGGCGCACATGATGTTCAGTACACAAACTAAAATTCCGCAGAACCTCATGCCCCAAGATCTCCCATAAGCATATCATGAAGTCAGTGAACCACCTACACCGGACCACTATGCTCCACTACGGAATATCCTAACCATTGCAATGTCCGCTACGATGGCAAGCGCGAGCACGGTGCCATAAAGGCAGAATACTGTTTCCCGACATGGGGTGTTGAGGTGCATGTGGAGCAGCCTACTGCTACATTACTGCGGCTGGCACAACCTATGGTTAACACAACTATAAACAACCAATACAGTGCTGGCACCTCTTGAGCCCTTGATTGATTGCCCATCCGACTTGATGCCGTCGCTTGCCACTCATGTTCCAAATCTACAGGTCCCCTTCGCTGCCCACCTCTTGCAGTTGTTGTGGTGTAGAGCACTTCCCAGGTATCCGCCTTGGATCCGGTCATACATAAATGAAATCAAACACAAATGGTTATTGTTTTTGGCTTCCAGATGAAAGATACAGTACACATGCCAGCCCTACTTCATGAGACTGACCCCCTCTTTTCCCTCACACTCCCAGCCTAGGGTGCATAGGTACTGTACCGACACAACCCAGATTGTACGTGCCTGGGATGTACTGCATTTGAAATCCTATGTGTTGATAATGTACTCATGTGACCTCACCTTGTAATACGTTGCTGTAACATGCTAAGCATAACTCTCTTAGTAAGTCATGCCACCAAATGTGAAATGAGGATTCTGGCGAGCCTATTTGGCTATCATAATTCTTTTAGCAAGTGAAGCGGTGTTCGCTTCAGCGAGGGTTAGCATCAGTTGTATTGCATAAAGATCATTGAAAACCGACATTCAATGAGTGTCTCTAGATTAGCACCAGTTGCATTCCCATCAGACTTTCAACTGCGAGTGCTTAGCATAGCATCAGTTGCGTTACATGAGGAGCATTGAAATTAGGCTTACAGTGAGGGTGCCTAGCATAGCACCAGTTGCATACATGGGGACCTCTGCGTATATTTCCGAAAGAGATGAAATGATTTTTCCAGCAACACTTGTGTCAATGCCATTGATATGACCCAATAAATGAAGCCTTTGAAGGAGAAGGGCAAGTGCCATCCCCCATCTTGGACCCTTACGAGAAGTGTTGCCAACCAAGTGAGATGCCAAGAGGTGAATGCAATCAATTACTTTCATCACAGAACAGGCTCAGCATACCGTGTACCCGGCCCCTTAAGGTGTACTCCCCGTGTGCACGCCCCCCCTTATTAAAGAATAGACCTGGAATATACAGTGAATGTAATAGCGCCTTCATGATTACTTAAGGACAGAATGGAGAATAAAGTGGAGTGAAATAGAGCATTGATGGTTACTAAAGGAATGCTGCAGCCAAGCTATTGGTATTGCCGAATTCTGTCTAAACGTAAATGCGTCCAGACACACACAGCATTTCCTAACGCTTGCTCCAATCAAGGAAGCATCCACACCTGATGGTTTACCTTGTGCGTGCCCTTTCAGTTCCCCTATTAAATTTCTAACCCATTTTTGCGTGCATGGGGAGGGGGCACTCCCCGTGTAACCACGTTATTGCTTTCAGATCTATGCATGCGATCAAATCGTCATACTTTCTTCATGCATAGTCTATAAATATGACACCAAGAGTATGATATACCCATTGCTCGTACAGACAAGACATGGGGGTATGTATGTATGCACCATGTGCCTAGTGTATATCCAGACTACAAAATGGCACTGTGTGTTCCCCCTGTCCCCAGTGTCACACATACAGAATATGTAATTTGGTATTGTGCCTGGTGCACACATGGACTATGTATGCTCCCGTGCACCTCAGTATGTATGTGTCCTCAGTGCACCCTACAGACTATACAAATGTTAGTATGTGCATCATGTCCTGATTTAACCTGTCCCAATAAAATTACCGTACTATGTATTTCCTTGCACGTACTGTTTGCTCACATTCAAATCAGTGCATGGACATGCCCCGCTCAGTGTTTCTCACCTACGCTGTCCTGCCTGCACCAACTGTAGTAAGCCGCTACGCGGGTATAAGTAAAAGAAAGCACGCTGTGCACTTAAGTAACCCAAGTCTCGATTGCCACACCCAAACTCACAGATTCTAACCACAGAACGATAGAAACTCTGTGGAGTCATCGCTACAAACATGGAAATTTCCAGTCAGCAGTGTCTCAGCTGATTATCCTAGTGGAAGAATTTGGAAGTGTTAAATTGGACAGAACCATATCCTCCATTTAGAGGAGGAAAATATATGATAATGATGATTGTTTTTATTTATTGCCCATAAATTGGCAATGTCTAACTCATTTAATTGATTTCACAATGGTGTGTTTGGCATTGGTGTTCATAAGGACAATAAACAAATTGTATTATTGTATTGTAATAATAAATTGTAAATTGACTCCTTTTTAGAAAAAACCTCACTAGGCAGCGTAAAATTCAACGCAGCCCTTCAGCTCTTTTCGTGTGCTTAACACAATACAAATTATTGAGCGTCGCTAGTTTCTCTGTGCCGGGAAATGTTTCTCATAACACAAGCTCTTGATTCCTGACTTTTGTGGATAGGTTCTTACAAGTGTTGATTCTGCCCCCACTACCTAGATTGTTCCCTGAGAAGACATCTCCTTTCATTACACTTCTGAAAAATATTATATCCAGCCATGGAAACTAAGTTCCGCTTGGTTCAGCACTGGGGTTGACATTCATTTGTGTTTGTACTCCCCATCACTAAGGGTAATGTCTGCCAAGTTTTTGTACCCCCAAAACAGGGGCGAGAAACTATGCACAGAAGAGGACCTTGTAAAGCGAAACCATCACTAATGAGATGCAGATAGCCTGGCTGATGAGGATTATGAATCCGAAACCGGTCCCCGTGGAGGCCGAGGAGGCTGTGGCATGAGGGACATCAATGGTCCTTGTGGGGGCATTGGGAGCAAGGATTTCAGCTACAGAGGTAGCTACAGCAGTAGTGGCAGTGGCTACGGCAGCGGAGGCGGCTATGACGGTAGCAGTGGAGGAGGCTACGGTGGTGGCTCCTATGGCAGCTGTGGCGGGTCCTATGGGGACCAGAGCAGCCGTGGCTACGGTAATGGCTTCGGAAGCTATAGCCAGCAGCACCAGTCCTCGTATGGGCCCATGAAGAGCATGAGCAGCCTGGGCGGTGGCGGCGGGGCTGGTGCTGGGGGCGGCTGGGGCCGCAGTAGGGGCCAGTGGACCTTACAGGGGGGCTACAGCACCAGCAGCGGAGGAGGTGGCGTGGCTCTTACGGGGGTATCTCGTATAGTGGTGGTGGCGGCAGCAGCTACGGGGCCGGCTAATAGCCAATAGGCCCTGGGGTGCAGTTACTGTGCTAAGATGGACTCAGTCACATCCCTTTGTGTTACAGTCATGATGGACTATATTTTTTATTATTCCTGGACCTTTGTCGTTTTTATGCTGCAAGAAAAACAGGACTCCCTTTTTTTTTCCTGCCAGCGGCCTGCCCCTTCCAGCAGGGCTCCCCACCAATGGACAGACTGTTTGACTCAACTGAACTCTGTAAAAGTCTTCATTCACTTTTTTGTTTTTAATAAATGCTTTTTTTTATGAGAGATGCAGAGTAGGCGTTCCGGAGCAAAAACCCGCGGCAACACCACTCCACAACGTTCTCAACAGCCTGCCAGATTAGTGATCAGATCACAAAACATGCGATAAGGCACGTTAGCAGCAGGAAACTAACACCTGCTCTGACCTGGTGTAAAGTTGAACCACATCCTGCACCACAAAAGGGAGCCCAGCCCAGAGCCACACCTGAAGAACAAAAGATGCCATGGAGCCACTGAACATGCAGCCCGGACACCCAAGAGGAACACAACACCCACTGCCACCACCCCCAACACCACCCCCCTGGACCCCAAGCACCCCAAACTAACACTGAGGCAGCGCAGATAAAGCAGCGATGCTCTGAAAATGCACCAACCTCACAGATCCAGCACCAGAGAATGTCATAGCCCAACACAGGCACAAAAGATCAACCATCCTCTGCATCTTGACCACCATTGCACACAGGCTGACGGTACCAACACAGCGGGCAAAAAACATCCCACCTCAGACCAAGCTGCTGGCCGTGATGCACATGTTGACCACTGGTACCCTCCAAACAACATCCGCACGAGTCTGAGGAGTGACACAGCCAGCCCAGTCCAAGTCCCTCACAGCAGTCATGGATTACACCATCAGCTTGGTACCCCACTATCTATACTTCCCACACACTGCGCAGGAACAGCGGGAGACCAAGCAAGGCATCTATGTCACAGCTGTCTTCCTGCACATGTCAGGGGGCAATTTACTGCACACATGTCCTACCTGGCAACACTGCACACAATAAGCGCAACCGAAAGCGCAAGTATAGCAATGTCCAGGCAATAATGGACCACTGAGGAATCCCCGCCAACGTCACAGCCAACCTGCCAGGCAGTGTGCATGAACCCTACACCTTCCGACATTCCATAATCAACCTGCGCTACCAGGATGGCACCCACGGAAAAACCCTGCTCGTTGGCAAATACCAAATGAACACACCACATACCTCAACTTCACAATCATGCAACTCACAATACAGCAAATGCACAGGTTACAAGCTCACACACAACATGCACACCCACCAGACACATCAGAACAACTTACTGTGGGTACCTTGGACAGCCATGTACATGAGCCATCAACGGCATGGCACCTCAGCCACACAATAACAGGATGCGGGAAGAGGTGGGGACCAGGCATGTGCGAAGGAGGCAAGTGACCCATGAACAAGAATGTACACAATGCCAAGTGTGATGTGGATGTGTTGGACAGACTGCAGTATTCAAACCACACACATATCCATGTCGACACACACCGCTGGTGTTTGAAGTGTAGTGGACAGTGGATGCAACCATGTCACCCCAGCCAGTGTGGAGGAATGCGGAAATATAGCTTGTTACATCCTCCCATAAGCATGAGCGGAGTTTGATGGCCCGGCGTATGCCAGGCCAGCATAGGGGTGTGAATAAAAGGCACGTAGCTCTGGATGTGGTTCTCTTCCAGAATGCCCAACGTCTCTGCCAGGGCAGCGCCTCTCACCCGGCCATGAGGCTGACGCCGTCGCCGTGAGCGGGGTTGCCAACGATTCTGTGCGCCTGCTGCACCCCAGGAGCTGGTCCCTGAACCAGTCATACCCGCACCTGCGCACCCAGACCTCAATGCCCACCTGCCGACACTGGCGCGTGTCGAAGAAGGCCCACCATGTGCCGGTGCAAGCTCCAGGCCCGAGGCCTGCAACCCTGGCAACCTGCTAGGACCATCACGTCCTCCGCGAGCAAGGTCCGCTGTACTCTTTTCTTGTTGACGTACTCTACCGGCATACACAGCGTACTAGTAGGTCACACATTTGGAACTGAGTCTTGATTACACTATGGTTGAGGACGATGTATATGGCTGAGCAGAAGTCACAATACTCTCCTCGATGTGGTGCCACCAAGTCTGTGCATAGCATTACAACCACACATGTCTGTGGGCCCATGCGAACTACTGCTCCCGGGCCACTCTAAGCTCGACTACGTCACACATTTGGAACTGAGTCTTGATTAAGCCTGGGCGTAGTTTGCGTAGCAGCACTACACGTAGCTTCAGGTAGTATACTTTGAACTTCACGTTGAACACGTAGTCTGCGTAGCGTAGCTGATGACACTTTGTATTTGTCTGCACTGTGAAAAAATTGCAAAATAATTGCAAATGGCATCCTGCCAGTTATGTTCAAATAAGTATATCTATCTTTATATGATAAAGTGCATATGGTACTTTCACACAAGAGAAACTGAACAATTAGCAAGAAGTGAGAGGGGTGATGTTTTTGGGATCCTCCCTAACCTAGGGGGAGTACCAAACAGATGCCTTGAAAACAAAAAAAGCACATCTTATTGAACGATTTGGTGGTAGTCCCATCCGCTTAGGACCGCCTCAAGCACAGTTATTGGCAAAAAACATTCCCAACCAAAGGCCCTGCAAAGCATTATGAGATTAGCAGTGGGCAGTGAATATTATATAGTATCCAATATCAAAATAATTCTACAAAGAGCTGGTTACTGGATGTCCCTCACGAGTCAAATGCAAATGCTTGATGAAAGGGTTTCAATGGTTTTGCATTTGACTCGTGGTGGACATCTAGTAACGACTAGTGGAACTGCAGCTTGATGTAAGAATAAATTCAATGCTTTGCATTTGACTCAACTTGATTGATGGAGTGGCTTGCACCTGTCATGGATGCCATCATTTGCCTGATCCCCTACTAGGCACTCCAGGTGCCACTGACTCAGTGCACTGCAACTCACAGACACTTCTGTTTGCATGTTGGGTGACCTCTGGACTTGCTCCGGCTCCCTCCATGTTGCTTAGCAGTTGACTCGGTTATGCATGTGTTTTCTGTTTTCGTTGCACCTGTGTCCACTGTTCAAGTTGTTGCCAGCCCCAAGCACTCCTTGGGGGCTGGCTTACACTCACCCCACACACATCCAGCACATGCGTCACTATACATGTGGCCCTGCCAATAAAGGGGCCGGGCGCACGTGCCCGTAGCCAGTTCAACATAATATCTGTGTGCTGTGTATAGCGGGCGCAGACATGTCACTGCAGGCAGCGGGTTGGAGTTTGGTAATTTAGCTTTGTCATCACCCACTCAATTTGTAAGTGGAGTAGCCTGGGCCATCATACGCAGAGCCAACGTGGGTGTGTGACTGCTATTTGGGTGCCCCTGGGCGTGGTTCTGTACTGTGAATGTGCATCTGCTTTGTGGGGTGCAGGTGGTCCCTGATGGATAATAGATACCAACGTATGTGATCTAGTTCACCTTCCATGGAATCAGACCCCACCCACACCTGTTCGGCCACCTCCTTTTGGTTTGCTGACACCTGGCATTAGGCTGCCATGTAATGGTGGGTGAAGTGTTGTGAGCCAGCTGTGCTTGCAGGTGCTTTCCTGCTGTGTGGTCTGTTGCTGGGTCTTTGTTCTCCTCTAAGTAGCTTGGCTGCCCGGGTCCTGGTGGTGGGATGCGGGATGTCCATGGGCTGTTGTAGGGTGTCAGTTTCGAAGATGAGTTGGTCTTCTCCGGCATCACAGATGTGTTGTCTTCTGTGCTTTGCTGGAGGTGTTGTGTGCCTCTCTGCAATGTGAAGGAGAGATGCATGTTGACATTGTGTTGACATGTATGTTGGCGCATTGTTCTTGTTTTCATGAAGACTGTATGACAATGTACATTGTGACTGTTTGGGAGGTGTTGAATGTTGCTGCGGGACAGTGTACATTTGGACTATATGATAGATGTGAAGTTGTACATGCACATTTGAATTTCACAGTTTCCAGCTCTGTCAGATGTAGTAGGTATGTTTCTGTGCATGTGCATAGCCAGTTGTGTCCTCTGTTCTGCAGTGTCAGCTTTGCACATTGTACCACATTGTCGTCAATGTGGGTGTGCTGTTCTTGCTATGTGTGTGTGCTGGAGTGTGCCACGGGCATCAGGGACATGATCCAGGGTAATTGTGGGTGTGCAGTGTGCTTCACCTCATTGTGCATGTGTGCCATTGTGCCCAACTCCCCCGTTCCCCCAGTCCCTGATCGTTACTCACCCTGTTGATGTGTCAGATCCTATCGAGCTGTGTCCGTACTCCCTACTCCTTGCACCGTCTCCACACTTATAACTGTGGCTATGGTTTCCTCCAGCTCCACCTGTGGCACAGTACTGCCACCTCCTGTCGTAGCTGCAGCCTTTCTGTTGGCAGCGGGTTTGTACCTGGTTTAGGTTGTCACATCATGCCAGCGCCTCCTGACCTCCCCGAATGGCCTCCACAACACTCTGACTGCATTCACGGTAGTCTACTTGTGGGTCAGTTGATGGTAGTGTTCTGTTACCTCCGTGACGCTGATCTGGTTTTGCTGCGTACTGCACCCTGTCTTCCTCTCCCTCTTCTCCTTGGCCGTCCCCGTTGTTCCTTGCTGTTGGTCTTTGGGGGTTGTGGGGTTCGCGTTGGACTGTACGCTTGGTCAGGGTGCATCTATGTTGCTATGCGCTTTGGATTGTTTCTGGTGTGTTATTTCAGTAGTTTTCATGGTGCATTTTCATGCCAGACGCATGGGATTTGCAGGCCTGTCGCTGGTTTTTGCTGCTTTTTGTACTGCGATTGGCCTCATCGCAAGATTTTTAGCGTTCACGTTTCGCATTTTTGAGGCGTGGCGTTGATTTTAATGAGGACATTTGATGCATTATCTGGAGACTATCACATGGTGCCTCCGTGTTGAGAACGCTTGATTGACACAGAGTAATTTGCCTGCCATCGACTGCGATGTTGGAAGTTGCATTAAGTTACTTTTGAGATGCTTACACTTCTTAAGAATATGCCCCATAGAGAGATAGTTAACCTCATAGACAGTTCTACCATTCCAAGATGGCTCCAAATCCGCCATGTGGTGCAAAGTGATGGGGGTGATAAAAAATACGAAGTTATTATGATCTATCAAAAAAGAAAAATAGTTATTTTGAAATAATAATGACAAAAATGAAATTAAATTAAAAATTAGGGAATTGGACTATAATTAGTAATTTTGCAGTGCATTGCTTATTAATGTGGCCAGATTGATCACTTTAAGAGGCCCTAGTCAAAATATCGAGTTTGAAATGTTGACTTACACTAATATTGAGTTTCAAATATTGTGACACAGAAATATCGACAGCAAGAATATTGTGGTGAAGAATATCGATTTTAAGATAAGAAATAACGAGTTTTTAATTAGTGTTATGTATTTTAGTATATTTTTAAATGTATGTGATGTCTTTTTTTAAATGAGTATTGTTTATGTTTTAAATATATGTGTTCCATTTTTAGTAGTTTTTAATTCAATTTTAATGTAATTTTGCGTTTTTTAGTTCTGTAACGGGTTATGGATTTTTAGAGGAATAGGGTGGGAAGTAATGTATTCATAATAGATTAATTAATATTTTTTATTTATTCATAATTAATTGAGATTTTACAATGTCACTTGTGTTTTTAATTTCTTGGGGTACATTTTCGGTGCAGGTTCTGGGGTTTGTAGGGGTAAAGGGTGGGAAGTAATTTTTTTTAATTAATTATTAATTAATAATTAGTTTGTTAATAATTAATTAATTGCCACTTATTTATGGTCATTGTATAATTCATTTTAGGTGCGAGTTGTAAGGTTTATAGGGATAAAGGGTTGGAAGTAATTCATTTTTAATTGATTAATAATTTGTTGGCAATTAATATTAATTAATTAATTAACAATTGAATATGGATATTGTGTAATTAATTTTAGATGTTCATTGTGGGGGTTTTGGGGTAAAGGGTGAGAAGAAATTTATTTTTAATTAATTAATAATTAGTTGAAAATTAATATTAAATAATTAATAGATCATTATTTGGGTAATTGTTTAATTATTATTTTTTGGGTGGGAGTTTTGGGTTTATAGGGGTCAAGGGTGGGAAATAAATTCATTATGCTTTTTTATAATTAGTTGTTAAATACTATTATTTATTGAAATGAATTTCTTTTAATTGTGTAACTAATTTATATACAGTTTAATTTTAGGTGTGGTTTTTGGGCATTATCTGTGTAAAGGCTGGGAAGTTAATTACATTTTAAGTATTTTCATTTGTTTTTTAATTAATAGTTTAGTTGAAAAATAATTATGGTAATTATGCAAATATTTTTTTTCCGATCTGGTTGGAGAGTTGTGAGTTGTGAGGTGTTGTAGGGTAGGTATTAAATAGACTAAATGTATATGATAATTAATATTTTTGTTAATAAGTAATTTCTAAAAAAAATATTTAATTGTTTGATTTTTATTTTTTTTATTTAATATAATATTTGTAGCTATTTGTGATATGTATTTAACATTATAATTAGGGCTCCCGGATTTATGGTATTTATTTTTCCAACATTTCCGTCTGTATTTATCCATATTTATTTTTTTGTCATTTTATCTGTATTTATCCACATTTACTTTTTGTCGCATGAAAAAAAAGGTTGAAACTAGCATTTTACCACATTTATTTAAATTGACATGCAAATTTGCACTAGGTTGTTATAGCAGTTTTTTAAAAATTGGATCCTATGCTAAATGCATTATTCACATTGGCAGCTTCCCTGCCTTCATTGGAGAGTGCAGGCAAGTTTCTTCCTGCCCTGATGAGGCATTCTGCCCACCCACCCCAGATCGTTTCACCCCTATGGCCCTACTGAGGGAAAGCATGCTCACCTGGCTGATGGGCGAGGGGAGGCCCTCCCCATCACTACCTAGAGAAGGGAAACCTCTCTTGCGCCTAGGGGCTATGGAGACAAGAGCAATATACAATACTCATGGCCTGGAAATTCCGGAATAGAACCACCTTTCTATTATACCCGCTGGATTTCGTCGACATCACATGCCCCAGTCTTGCTCACCCTGTGTGGTATGGTTATGAGGTAAGAGTGTTGGGCTCACCTCGCTTGAAAATCGCTGGCGTTGCAAGGCATAGCTGACTCACTCAATCCATCTTGGGAGGCGCAATCTTGGATTCATTTGGTCCCTGCCAGGGGTGCCTCACACCCTCATAGGACCCATCCTCCGTTTCATGGGACCGTCGCTCAACCTTCAACAATCTACTATATTTTTAAAAAAATGGTGTTCTTGATGCACACTCTTTGTCCCCCTCCGTTCCGTGCGAGCTATTCGTTGTTAGAGGCATGTCTGCCCCCTCTGTGCCCTGCCACATCACCCTCCTTCCCCCCTCCCCTACAACAACTAAAACAAAAGCTTGCTGGGGCTTCAGCCGATGTCCTGGGGTGTTTTCACACCTCTTAATGGACATCAGCTGCTTGCACTGCTCCAACAATTTACACCTTGCCTGACCACCGCTGTGAGGGGTCCTGGAGGGCCTCTGTTGACACGGCGCTCCCAGCTGCACTTGTTTACCCCTCTTTGGAGAGGCAGTTTGAGGGCAGCAGTAGAGCAGCAGTTTTAGGATTTCCTCTGGCAGCCCCTGTGCACCTCTGACTCAGATTTTATCGAGGAGCACAGAGGCGGCAGAAGAATCTGTTTTGTAAGTATTTTCCCGTTTCTATATATAAATACAGACAAAAACCAAAAGGTTTTCCGTCTGTATTTATATGTATAAATCCGTTTAAACGTAAAACCGGGAGCCTTAATTATAATATGTTTATTTTTCATTTTTAGTAATAAATATATTTTTATTTTCAACATATGTGTATTTTTTTGTACTTAATTTTAAAAAATATGTTTTTATTTTGTTGATGATATTTTAGTTGTTTTTCATTTTGAACTGACTGGAGTGAGAATAGTAAGTGCTACCCCTCTGCAATCCAACACTTTCCCTTCTGTTGTACTGACTGGAGTGGAAATAGTAAATTTACCCCTCCGCTATCCAACACTTTCCTTTCTGATGCACTCACTGGAATTGGAATTTACATTTTTAGCCCTTTGCTATCTAACAATTTACCTACTTTTGCATTTATTGGAGTGGGAATAGTTACTTTTACCCCTCCGCTATCCAACAATTTCCCTAATTTTGCACTGACTGGACTGGGAATAATACATTTTATCACGCTGTTATCCAATACTTTCCCTACTGTTGCACTGACTGGAGTGGGAATAGTAATTATTACCCCTCCGCTATCCAGCACTTTCCCTACAGTTGCACTCACTGGAGTGGGAATATTAAATGTTTCCCCTCCGCTAGCCAACACTTTCCCTACTGTTGCTTTCACTGGAGTGGGAATAGTATTTTTTACCCCTCCACTAGCCAACATTTTCTGTACTTTTGCACTCACTGGAGGGGGAAGAGTATTTTTTCCCATCCATTATCCAACACTTTCCCTATTGTTGCGTTCACTGGAGTGGGAATAATAATTTTTACCCCTCCGTTATCCAACACTTTCCCTACTGTTGCAGTAGCTGGAATGGTAATAGTCATTTTTACCCCCATGCTATCCAACACTTTCCATACTGTTAACTCAGTGGAGTGGGAATAGTAATATTTAGCCCTACGCTATCCAATGTTTTCCCTACTGTTGCACCCAATGGAGTGCAAAATGTAAGTTTAAAAAGTATTACATATTTTAATGTTTTAATTAATAATGTAATGTTTTTTTATGAGATTTTATGTTATAGGTGTATGCATACATATACATTCAGTTGTACATTTTTATATATTTATAACATTTTAAAATAAATTAAAATTATTAGTGTATTAATTGTTTTTAAAGTAAATATACATTTATATATTACTTTTTGATATGGATGTTTGATTTTTTTAATAAATATTTAAATTATCTTTTGTTAAAATGTACATTACATCTAAATAATTTTGTGACGGTAATTTTATTACTTAATTTGTTTAACATTATTTTTTATATATAAAAAACAGATATTTTGAACATTGATATTTTTAACATCGATATTTGTTTGCTCGCTATTTTACTCATTTACATTATAAAGATAGAATGTCGATTTTTTGGCTAACAATATTTTTGTGTCGATATCTGTTTATGGGGATCTTTTGGTAATCAATATTATGTCAGTGATCCAGTTTGCATATATCTGAATTCGCGCATTTTGAGTAATTTTGTTATCTTCATATAGTCGCACGTATTCACTTGAATAGTACCCTGCATTTATTTTATAACTATATATGTATCCACAATCAGGCATTTAAAATGTATATTGAAGTGTTTTGCTACGTCAACTTGACCAAAGGCCTTAAGCATTTGGACTCTGATATTTAACCTTCAATGTGAAAGTTTGCTCGGTTGCAATATTTTCTTCTTCTTTGCAGGTGTGTTCACATGATCTCATAGTTAGTGAAAGGCACATTCTGCATGAAAGATATTGAGGCACAGGAGGAGAACTTTTGGCAAGGACAAGACAAGCTCACAAACAAAGGGAGGACCCCAATTCTTGTTAGTATCAGGATATTGGAGAAATTTCGAATTAACCAGCCAGGTTCCACTATGAGAAGGTGGCAAAGTACTGAGACACATGATGTGGGATTCTCAAATGTTCTGTGAAGTTCTAATTCATGGTCACACTTTAGCTTTAGTCAGATTCTCTTCAGACTCAGAGGGGTGCAGGTGTCATGACCCGCAAGAGGATTCCTGCCAATCACACAACACTGAGCAGTGTGTCCACCAGTAAATTAAGAAAGAGGTAGCTAAGGATTACCCAGCGCAACAAGTGGAGACTAAGCTGGCAACGCTGGAAACTCATCATGTCTGCCAGCTTAGGGGTCCATTAGGATGACGGGCGGACTTAGTCCGCCCGCCATCCTATCGGGCTAAGACCGCCCGTCATCCTATCGGGACTAGGGACCACCCGCAATAAAGGCAGGGGTCCCGCGTGTGGCATTATGATGCGGCCCCCACAGTGGCGGCCGCATCCTGCATTCATAACATTGAGGCGGGCGGTGCACTCTGCACTCTGCACCGCCCGCCACAATGCCATGAATGCATGCACGCATTTGCATCCACAATGCGGCAGGCACCGCACGATGCCTACCGCATTGCATATGCAAATGCAGGGGGGTACCACAGGTACCCCCCGTGTGCACCCTCATTTGAGATGTCATCAGTGATGTCATCAGTGAAGTCATTTGAGATGTCATCAGTGATGTCATCAGTGATGTCACTGACCATGTCATGAATGATGTAATATGTGACATCATCAGCAGTGGATTGCGGGTGCGCGATATATAGTTAGTGCAACTAACTATATATGGAATTTCATTGGTTTTATGTCAATAAAATGTCCAGCTAACTATATATGGTCTCTAACCTATGGTTTTTTCAGTGAATTTTCAAGGTTTTGTAAATGCAAATTCCTAACTATATATGGTCTATAACCTATGGTTTTTTCAGTGAATTTCATTGGTTTTTTAAAAGCTAATATCTATAGCTGTAAAATATATTCTTTATTACGTGACGTATCACGTAGCCACGTGAGACGCCTCATGACGCGTCGCATAACCGTGACGTATCGGCTCTGCAGCGCAAGCAAAACCCGTAACGTAAGCGTGCCGGAGCACGCTTACAGATATATATATTTTTTTTAACCTTAATTAGACAAAATCCACACGTGCACATTTCTTGAGGCCTTGCAAAGGCACATCAAACAAACAGTCCCTACAATTTTGCCAAGTTTGCTGGAAATCTATTCCCTTCATTTTTTTTTACTGTTTCTCTTGGTTTTCCCCTTGTTACGCTTACCGGGACGCTACCCGGTACGCGAACCGGACGCTCCAAAAACACAAGATGGCGGACTCCCGTTACGCTGCCGGTTAGCTGCCCGGTTCGGGTACCGGGAAGCGCCTCTACCGCGAAAAATCGCGGGGGACTTTAATATCCCCCTCATCAATCCTAGGGGGTCAGGAGGGGTTTACCTTGCCCCCTTTCCTTCATTTCCCCCTTCTTTTTTCACCACATCTTGTCTCTCGAACCTACCGAGAGACAAGATGGCGGCCGCTCCGGACTGTTTACAATGTTGACAGCTACGCTGCCGGTTAGCTGCCCGGTTAGCTGCCCGGTGAGCTGCCCGGTTCGCGTACCGGGACGCGCCTCTACGGCGTAAAATCGCAAAAAAAAATATATTTTTTAATTTTTTGCCCCGCGGGGCACTTTAATATCCCCCTCATCAATCCTAGGGGGTCAGGAGGGGTCTACCTTGCCCCCTTTCCTTCATTTCCCCCTTTGTTTTTCACCACATCTTGTCTCTCGATCCTACCGAGAGACAAGATGGCGGCCGCTCCGGACTGTTTAGAATGTTGACAGACACCGGAGAGCCAATCAGCTTCGCTTCGCGAAGTTCCGTTACGCGTCAGGTACGCGAACCGGGGTGCTAACCGGAGCGCTGTCACAGATATATATATTTTTCTCGCCCTCGTTTAAGTTAAAGCCATTCTGTTTGTAATGAGGTGGCTTTTTAGCTTTGCTTTTATTAGTGTTTTTAAAACTTTCATGTAAATAACATGCATATGTATGCATATATGTATATGTATGCATGCATTTATATTTATATAGATATGCAGATTATATATGTTTATATATGTATATTACCTACTGGCGATAGCCAGTGGGTATATATAGTTAGGATTTTTTCTCTATGGGATTTCTGAAAATTCTATGTCTAATAACTTTGGCGTTTGTGGACGGAATTGGCTGAAATTTTCTGGAAAATGGAACATTTTGTTTCTGAGCAGCCCCTGAAAATTTGGGGGGGGTTCGTCCAGGGGGGGCCGAGAAAAAAGGGGGGTCCCAAAACGTGTTTTTAACATTGATTTTTCCATAGGGCGGTTAGCCTCATTTTTAGCCCGAACGGCTGAATGGATTTGCACGAAACTTGGCAAAATTGTAGGGACTGGTAGCCCGATGTGCCTTTTGTAGGTCTCAATATATGGGCTCCAGTGGATTTTGAGAAATTACCGTTTAAAAAAAGATATATATCTGTAACAGCGGACCGGGCAGCTCCCCGGTTCGCGGACCGGGGAGCGTACCAGAACTTCGCGTAGCGAAGCTGATTGGCTTTCCGGTGTCTGTCAACATTCTAAACAGTCCGGAGCGGCCGCCATCTTGTCTCTCGGTAGGATTGAGAGACAAGAGGAGGCCAAAACAAAGGGGGAAATAACCACAAGGGGGCATAGTAGATCCTCCGTGACCCCCTAGGTTTAATGTGGAGGCTTTAAAAGGGCCCCGCGGGGCAAAAAAAAATACTTTTTTTTTGTTTTTTTTCGTGGGTAGCGCCCGGTCCGCGAACCGGGAAGCGATCTGGGCAGCGTACTGCAATGAAAAATGAATGAGAGACTTTTCAAATGCAGTATGTTAATTGATTGTTGGTTTTGTTGATTATTTTTAATTTTTTTAACTTTTTTAAGCAATTATTTATTATTGTGATTGTGGTTGAAAATTTAATAACATTTCTAACATTTAACTAGTTTATTAATTACATATAAAAATGATTAAAGACTCAAACAATTTTTTAATATTACATACAATTTTATTTTTCGGATTGTTTTTCAAAATTTATTAGTACGTCTAGCATTTGACTGTCCGATATGTCCTCTTGTTGAGTGAACATAAGTTCCCACATTTGACCGTCATCATAATGAAGTAAATGATCCACAGATTCTACACATTGAACTAATTCATGGTCCCGTGATTCATCCATGAAATCAGAGTCATCATTGTCCTCAATATCTTTTTCTGTGTTGTTCTCCAGAACAATTTCAAAGGAAACATTCTGCTCACCTTCCATTTTCTTGCTGTAATTTGCATAAAAAATAAATATATCAGTAGAGATAGGGCACTGTTGGGTTTAAGTTCAGACAGGTACTTGTGAGTTTATAACAGAGAAGTAATCTATGGGCACTGTATGGTTTCAGGCGTGAAGTAGTACTATTAAAAAGTGCCTGTGAAGAAGCCTAAGTAAATTCATAATTATACCACAGAAACCTAAATCAATCCATAATTATAATAAAGAAGCCTTTCTCAATGTCTAACTCTTACAGAGGGATAGTATATAACTATCTGAAAATGTTTTCAAATTTATAAAATAATATCTCACCTTCTAAAATCAAGTTTAAGTTGTGGGTGAAAATGATCTTGCAATGTAGTTCAGGAAGTAGTAGTCAGAAATGGCTGTGTTTCTCTCTCTTCCTTTATATATATTCAGGTACATAACCAATCAAATGTCAGGTAAAAAAAGTAGAAAATGAAAGTAACATTTTCATTGGTTGTCAATTCCAACACTTCAGATGTGTTTTGTGAAGTAATTTACCTCAGGGTATTTAGAGAGGTCTACAGGCTAAATGGCTAAATGGAATTCCAATCAAATTTGTGAAAATGGTAGGGATTGGTATGTAGTATGAGCTAATCTATATTTGGTGAAATTGTCTCCAGTGGCTTTTCTGTGAACTACTTTCCCACCTTTTTTGATGGTGCGCTTCCCAGGGAGCGACCCGGTACGCGAACCGTTGAGCGCCCCGGTTCGCGAACCTTAAGCGTTCCGGGAGTCCACCATTTTGTGTTTCGGTCGAATTAAGATACAAGATGGAGGGCAAATAATGTTCAGAATGGGTAGAAGGGGGCACGGTAGAGTTATCTTGACCCCCTAGGTTTTCTGAGGGTGGCTGAGGAGGCTTATATGTGCGAAAAAAAAACATTTTAAAAAAAAAATTCGCGAGGTTAGCTCCCGGTTCGCGTACCGGGTAGCGGCCCCGGTAGCGTACTTTGTTGAAAATTAGTGAAAAATGTTAGAGTTAAATAATAATTGTGAGTGATCAGATGTAGGGTAGCTCTGAGAAGAGCTTTTGGGTTTATGGTACATTTAGGTACTTATAAGTAGGTACCAATGCACATTCTTAAATTCAGAGTGAAAATTCTGTTGCCCTCATCTGAGAAGTGAACTCCATCTCCTCTGTAGATATCTTGCATGTAGTAACGCAAGTTATTGTTGTACAGGGAGCCCATTCCATGGTCTCTCATGTAAGCTGAAACAGATTTGTTTACATGCTTCCTCGACTTCTCAATTTGTGGACAAAATTGGTTTGACCACCTCCATTTCTGTCTTTGGCATATATTTGAATATACCAAGGCAGTCTGAGGAAAAAGTGCCATTAATTGCTCAAAGGTGTCCTTTAAAAGCATTTCCAGACCTACACCAGTCAAAGTGCCCAAGTCATTACCTCCACAGTGCACAATTAACAGGTCAGGTTTTGGCAAATGCATAAAGGTTTTCACCAATGGTATCAATTGGTGACATTTTAATCCTCTGTGGCCAAACCACTTAATTTCCACATCTTGTAAATTGAGGTTAGGTAAATTCCTGCTTTCAACGTACCTTTGAGCCCAGTGAATATAACTATGTCCAACAATCCAGACAGAAAACATGGTGAGAGAAGGTTCTCCTGCAGTCAGATGAAGTGTGGCAATGAAATGGCAGTTGAAAAAATGAGAGTGTAAAATGAAAAAAAAACTGTGGAGTTTCTGTGTTCATGAAGCAGTAACAGTGATTGGTGGATTTTGATTGATGAAAACAGAAAGTTAGGGTGCACGGATGTGTTCTTTGAAAGATGTATTTTGAATGGTCAATAAAAAATCATTAAATGAAAGAATTCACTGGATATGCAGGTGCACTGAGAGTTCAGAGTTCAATTGCAACAAAGTTGTGTGAACTTGCAAACACCAGAAGTCTTCCAAGAGGTGGTTGCTATGCAAAATAGGCAGAAAGGGCAGAGGGGGGAAGGGTTTTCATTTGAAAAAAAGTGAGGGAAGAGTTTTGATTGGGTGACATGAGAAATATGTGTGAAGAATTACAGCATTTCTGTGCTTTTGATAGCTGCAGACTCTGGAGTGCATACCTTTTGCTCTGCTGAAGACAAATTGGTGTGTTTCTGAGACTGTTTTCAAACTCAAAGTATTTGCTAAGGTGAGAAAATATTTCTTTAATTTAGATAGAGAATAGTGTGCTTTAAGGAGAAAATTATGAATTATGTGGCGCAAATTGCTTGTAAATATGCTCCCACATGTGCATGGAAAATTTTGATTTTGAATGTTTGTGTTACATAGCCATGTTAAAAGTGACCCAACCATGCTGGAAAGGCAATCAAAAAACGCTTTCATGTGTTTTAATGACATTTTAAGTCATTTTCCCATGTGCAGTGTTTTGAAATTATGATTTGAAAATCGTTTTTGGGGAAAAGGAATTGTTTTTAAATTCATGACAAGGACATAATGGTGTATGCTTCTTTATAAGGCAATTGACTGTCCCTGATGTTATTTTTCTCATTTTAGTTTAAGACCTTTCTCTGTGGCGCAAATTGCTTGTAAATATGCTCCCACATGTGCATGGAAAATTTTGTTTTTGAATGTTTGTGTTACATAGCCATGTTAAAAGTGACCCTACCATGCAGGAAAGCCAATCAAAAAACGTTTTTATTTGTCTTAAGGACATTTTAAGTAATTTTCCCATGTGTAGTGTTTTGAAGTTATGATTTGAAAATCGTTTTTGAGGTAAAGGAATGTTGTTAAAAATTATGTGCGCCATATGCCCCCAAATTTCTTTTTTAGGGGTGCAGCAGGGTGTTCTTGAGACACCCCTGCACCTTTGGAAAAAATTCCTAATTTGTGATGAGCAAATTGTTAATCGCAAATTGCACCTTCATTTATATGAGCCTCCTAGCCCATGGAAATGAATGGGTAATTTGCAATTAGCAATTTTCTCATCGCAAATTTGGAATGGTAAAGAATCGCTATTTATTCCTTAAAATTCGCTTTTTTGGAAATGCAAAATAGTTATATGATACATATGGCGGTTGATGTCTAACAAGATAAGAAGCTTATGGATTCATTTATGCTGACTGGCGCAATGAAGTAGACATCACTTACTTCATTGGTAGAGCTTTACATGTATTATCTCCTCTGTATTCTTCATCAAGCGTAACTTTAATCTGCAATCCTGAGTAGGCCTCACCTTAAACAAACCTTTGGATAGGCCACACCTTATTGTCATCCTGGATTAATCATTTAAAATGCTAGGGACAGATTTATGATAGGTGTATGCCTCTTTTGTGCCACTGTGCGTCACTTTTATGATGCAGCGGTGGTGCAAAAGATTTGCTATGAGGCGACAACATTACAAATTGATGCATTTAGGCAGATATGTCATGGTGTAAAAAAAACGTACCACATGAAACCGATGCAGCAGTGATGCAAAAGATGCACCATGTCGCAAGACAGGCCTCACTTGGGGCCATATGTATCAAGCTAATTAGCATTCGCAAAGATCAAAATTCTACGAATTTTGGCCTTTGCGAATGTTAATTAGACAAATGGTATGTATCAAACAAGTTTGATGCAAAATAAGGAGTAGCAAAATTTGCTATTCCTTATTTTGCAATTGCACTGAAGGATTTGCAAATTTTGTGACTACTTAAATGCAATGTATCAAACAAAAACTATGTAAAAAATGACACTAAGGATTTGGAAACTATTGTGGTAAATTGGTGGTAATTTGTGAATTCTTTTCAAAAAGCTTTTTTTCAAAAAAACAAAAGGTGCCATATGACGCCAACACATGCCCTTAGGGCATGTATATGTGCCATATGCCCCCAAATTTCTTTTTCAGGGGTGCAGCAGGGTGTTCTTGAGACACCCCTGCACCCTTGGAAAAATTCCTAATTTGTGATGAGCAAATTGCTAATCGCAAATTAAACCTTCATTCCTATGAGCCTCCTAGCCCATGGAAATGAATGGGTAACTTGCAATTAGCAATTTGCTCATCGCAAATTAGGAATGGTAAAGAATCGCTATTTATTCCTTAAAATTCGCTATTTAGGAAATGCAAAATAGTTTGATGATACATATGGCAGTTCATCTCTAACAAGATAAGAAGCTTAGGGACAGATTTATGATGACTGGCGCATCACCAGGGATGTGGCAGTCATCCTGCGCCGCTGTTCCGCCACCCATGGTGTGCTGCATTTACAATGCGGCGCAGCATGGGGCAAAAACGGCACAGATGTGTGACGCATCTGTGCCGTAAAGGTGGCGCATTGCTGGAGTTGTATCGCAAGTGCGATGCAGCTCCAGCAAGGCTCAGGGGTGCCCCATCTCCACAATGCTGCGTCAAGACCTATGCCAGCTTCAAGCAGGCGCAGGGTTTTGACGCAGCTTTCTCCTATCTGATTGTAAATGCGGCACACCATGGGTGGCAGAGCAGTGGTGCACGTTAACTGGTGCATGCCTGGGGATGTGCTATTTAACATAAATCTGCCCCTTTACATTTAAGTATGTGCAGGGGACACAGAGTCGGTGAGGCTTATCCAAGGTTAAGAAGAGATGAGTCCTGTTCAGTGAAAAATTAGACATAGGCTTCACCTGCTCAGCATCGCTGGACATGGCTAAATAATAGCTGCAAAATGTTAATCTTGTTAAACAATTTTACTATTATAATCTCTGAGATTTGTCTCTTACCTTGCAACATCTCATTGTTGTTATCTTTCTTTAAAGATAAAGACAACCTCAACATGAGCGACAATCTGCAATCAGTTGATTTTGACCTCATCATTGAACTTGTAATTGAAACATCAGTGGATGTTGATCCTTTGGATGATTTAAATCCTGAGGATGAAGAAGAGCGTGATGAGGATGCAGATTTGTCCGAACTATATGATATAGGATGGGAAGCTGACCTGCTTGAGCCTTTGGAAATATAAACATTTATTTTTAAAATTTATAATTAATAAAAAGTAAAAAGGTAAACTGTTTAATTTAAAAATAAAGACACCTTCAAAAACAGGTTATGTGTAGTGTCTTCAATAAAATATTAAAATATGCTCATAAAATTAGATCAGATTCACATATAAAATAGCATAGGTAACATAAATATAAATGTCATTTCTTTTCTGGTATTTCTGTATTGTAAATTTGCCAACGACTAAAAAATCTTCTAATTAAAATGTCAAGTAGTGTGTTAAGTTTTTGATCACTGTTACTGATTTACTGTTTGGTAATAATGGTTAATAACATTTTTTATTATATTTTTCCACAGATTCAACTGCAGATCATTTCAAGATTTCACCATGCCTACAATAGAAAGACAGATAAAGGCTGCAAAACGTCAAAGACAGCAGGTGAAAAAAAAAACGCAGCAGTCCTCTAACAAAAAGATTTCTCAAGCCACGAAGAAAGCACCGGGTAAGAGCTCTAAATATTTCATAAGAAATATTTGTAGTAAAAAAAATATTACTACAGAAAATGTTTCAGTCCATAAAACGAGAAGGAAATCAAATGGAAAGGAAAGGACAATGAAAAATGTTACTGCTAGAGCAAGAGATAAATCTGTGCATGATAGTAGAAGGAAACAACAGTTTAGGGAGATTCGTAAACGAATGATCCGGAACAGGATAATTGGCAATTTGTTAAAAAATATTAAGAAAGGTCAACAGAAACTAGTTTTTTATAAGAGAAAAAAAAAATTGAGAAAGTTATTGATCAGGCATTTGAAATTAAACGTAAGTTATTTATTTTGATAATCAATAGAATTAGGAAGCTAAACAAGGCAATTTTTGATTTCAAAAGAAATAGTAGATGGAAGAGAATAGTTAATCGTAGTAATTTTTGTGAAGTTTTTTCTGGAGAATGGATGCATAGTTCAAGCTGTGAGGCATTTTTTAATGAGGAGAGTTATTTCCAGGATAATGATTTGGTGCATGCAGTTGACACCAGTGGTCGTGCTTATGAAGTGAAAGATGGTTGTCCAGTTGAAAAAGAAAAACTTGTGACAACAGAGGCAGAAGAGGTGTTAGGTAATGAGGTTTTAGGAAGACGTGGTAAGGGTCCTGTGTACACCTGGAAGTGTAGTAGTATTTGCAGTGTGCGACAGGATTCCATCAATTTGCTTTGTGATTTTGTACGGTCATTTAATAAAAAAAGTTTGAAGCAGAAAATGATGTTGTTGCAAGAATTAGATCCTTGCAGAGTAAGAGAAGTGACAGGTTTGCATGGTCATTCACTGGCTTGTCTTTCCAGGAGAGTATGCCAGAGTGTTTTTCATCATTTCAGGATGCTAGCAGTGCATCATAACAAAGTGAGGAAATTAGTTAGAATGTTGTATTATGCTAAGAGTCCAGCAATTATGCTGAAACAATTATGCGCTGCTCTTTTGCATGGTTCTGAAATAGATGTGAAGAATATATGTGAAGAAATTGAGTTTTGTTACTTTGGAAGTAAAGAGGAGAATGTTGAAATTGAGCAAGAAGAAGAGGGTCATGTGGAAGATAGTGTACAGGTTTCCAGTACAGATAATTTCCAGAGGGAAATTGCGACGTTTGAGGTGAAATCAAGTGAGAGGCCTAATTTCACTTGTGTGTGTTGTCGACGCACTTATTATAAGAATCAGACTAAGTTAGTGGATTTATATGCAAAAAGTGAAAGGGAAAATAATAGTGAATGGAAGGATTTTGCAACATACTTGATGGTAGAAAATTGTTTTGATTTGGGATTGGATCAACGTGTGTGTACTTATTGTTGTTGCAAATTAAATCAAAACCAGATGCCTGCTAGAGCAGTTCATAATAATCTGGAATTGGTTGAGATTCCTTCTGAATTGAAGGATTTAAATACTTATGAATCTATTTTGATTCAAAGTATCCATCCCTTTCAGGCTATTGTAAGAATGGAGCCAAAGACAGGGAAATTGCCTCCATCAGATTTACAGAGAGGATTAAAGGGAAGAGTTGTTTATTTGCCTCTAGATTTGAAGAAAAACATTAACACAATTGGAGTAGAAAAAGTGGAAGAGGAACCTCTGGTTATCTTAGTTAATGGGGTTCCGACAAAGAATAAGAAAATATGGCAAGATTTAGTAGATGTTAGGAAAGTCAAAAAGGCAACATTGTATTTGAAAAAAAATAATAAATACTATAAGAATGTATATGTTGCAGAAGAGGAAGTAAGTGAGGAAGAGGATAGCGATTTGTGTGCTGGTCAAATTGAGAAAGTAGAACCCTCTACTAGTGAAGAAATATATGAACATTATAGTGTTCATCCTTTGCATTCCAAGGAAGTCATGGGGAATGCTATTGAGTTGTTTCAAATGAAACAAGCCAAAGGGAGTCCCATTAGTGTTTGGGAGGAAAGTTTGGAAGCTCGGTGTTTCCCACAGCTTTTTCCAACAGGTCAGGGAGGAAGATATGATGAGCGACCTCATCAAATTCCTGCTTTTGAATACCGGACTTTGCGATTGTATGCAGGAGATGCTAGGTTTCGACAATGCATTCCTTATTTGTTTCATCTCCTGTTTGAAAGCGATCTGTCTGGACTGTCATATGCAGTGAACCACATCTTGAAAAGTGGTATACACATGCAAAACATCTCGGCAAGTGACTTTATGGATAAAGTCAATGTCCAAGATAGTATTTTGGATTCTCACCTGATTAATCTCATGGCGTGTCAGCGTGGTACTAATGAGTACTGGTACCGTCGTCATGGTGATTTAAAATGTATGCTGAGGAACTTAGGTACTCCCACATGGTTCCTCACTCTGAGCTGTGCCGAGTATGGCTGGGAAGACTTACTTGAATTTCTACGAGAGGCAAATGCTAACGTAGATAACATCGAATTCAAGACACCCGGAGAACTGTGCTCTTTGGATCCAGTCAATGTATGTAGGTACTTCAATCATAGATTTGAAGCTATGATGTCTTTCATCATGAATAAGAAGAATCCACCTCTTGGAGAGGTGTTGGATTTCTTCTGGAGAAAGGAGTACCAAGCAAGAGGTGCTCCTCATATACATATGTTGCTGTGGATCAAGGATGCACCTAAATTTGGAACGGATCCAGAAGACTCAGTGATGAGTTTCATCCAACAGTATTCTACGTGTGCTTTTCCAAACGCAAAGGAGAAGAAAAGCCTAAGAGAAAAAGTTCTGCGTTTCCAAAGCCATCGATGTGGAAAGTACTGCCGTCGTAAATTCCGAAACAAAGACAAGTTCTACACTAAATGTCGTTTCGGCTTTCCACGACCGGTGATTTCTAAAGGAAGAGTAAACAGTTTGATGTCTTCGCTGCGACACAATGTCATGAAGAAATCACCTAAAAACACTTACAATTTGAAGAGGAACGAAGAGTCCAAGTACATCAACGACTACAACCCGGTGATTTTGTCCATGTGGAATGCTAACATGGATATACAGTTTGTGGCTGATAATTGTATGGCTGTGGCTCGGTATGTGACGTCTTACATCACCAAACAAGAGAAGACAGAATTGAAGGATATGTGGGAGGACATTTCCCATGAAAAGAGCCTCAGCAAGAAGTTGTACAGTTTCAGTCTGAAGATGTTGTCGCATCGAGAAATCGGAGCGTACGAATGTTCTGACCGGTTGTCTTCAGCAAGTCTCTATGCCAAGTCCAGGAGTATCGTTTGGGCGAGTCTTGGTCTTGCTGCAACGCGTAATCGAGTTCTCAAACCTGTGCGGGAAATTGAGTATTTGGCGGAAAAGGAGCCAAACAGTACCGACATTTTGAAGACAAACATGTTGGATACATATTATCCAAATCGAAGCAGTCACCTCGAGAATGTTTGTCTGTATGAGGTTCTGCAAAATTACATATTCAAGAGGAACATCAAAGAAGATACTGAGAAAGGAGTGTATGCTGTAATAGGAAGTGAGGGATGTCTGGTCAAGCAAAGAAAATGCCACTTGGTAAACCATCGAAAATTGAGTGGCGAATCTCCTGAAAAAAAGGAGTTTTTCTATTTAGCACTTTTGCAACTTTTCAAGCCTTGGCGTGCAGAAGAGGAACTGCTTGGAGATTTCCTCTGTTACGAAGACTCCTTCAATGCCGCCAAGGAGACCATAGAATGTCCTGCTTTTCCCAAATATGTAGAAATGTTGAATGCGGAAATTGAGCAGGAAGCAACGATTGCAGCCGAGATTGCCAGAGACAGTTCTCAGGACAGTCAGAGTTCTGCTTCATTGAGTCAGGATCCACTAGGAGGACCTGTTATCGAAAATGAAGCTGCCACTGCTATGAATGAAGTGGAAAGAGCCATGGCACATGCTCAAGAGGATGCGGTTAACTTAGAAGAGTTGGAAAGACAACTCAACGTTGAGCAGAGGAAAATATATGACGAAGTTACCATGCAAATTGATCATGGATTAAGTCATGATAAGAAAGAGTGCTCATGTACGTCGTTGAAGCCTGTCCGACTGTACGTGAGTGGAGAAGCGGGAACTGGAAAAAGGTTCCTCATTAAAGCAATTTCATGCTATTTGCAGGAAAGGACAGAGTCATCGCTGTCTTGTGTTGTCACTGCTCCAACTGGACTGGCAGCACATAATATTAAAGGGATTACTTTACATCGTTTACTGATGCTGCCAGTGGAGCATGACAACAAATTACAATATCACAAGCTATCTGGAGATGCTTGTTTTGAAGTTTCAAGAATCTTGAGGAAAATGAAACTTCTTATCATTGACGAAGTAAGCATGGTTTCCAATGTCATGCTTGCCTTTGTGCATTTGAGAATGCAAGAAGTTCTCAAAACAGAGTATGATGTGTTATTTGGTGGCAAACACATCATTGTTTTCGGAGATCTTCTGCAGCTGACACCAGTGAAAGGGCAACCTGTGTTCAAAATGCTCACGCATGAAGATACCAGGAAGTGCCTAGGCAGCATTGGCAACGTCAATATATGGTTAAACTTCAATTATGCTGAACTGCATGAAAATATGCGTCAGGCGAAGGATGAAGTTTACAAGACTATTCTACAAGATGTTAGAATTGGAAAAGTGACCGAGCATGGGAAAGAAGCTTTACATGCACGATTACTGTCAAATTTATATCCAGAACAAGATGTTGTGCCTGAGAATATTTTTCAGAAAATTACTGAGAAGAAATCTGGAATATGTTTGATGCCAACTCTTGCAGAATGTGCCAAATTTAACAACAAAATGTTGCATTTAGAAAAGCAAGAGATTGTGAAACTGGAAGCTATTGATAGAGTAGAGCATATGGGATCAACAATTATTTTGTCTGAGAATCTGAAAACAAAATTGGATTCATTAGAGAAGAGTATATCTAAAACTGCAGGTTTTGAAAAGACTCTGAATGTGTGCTTGAACTGCCGTATAATTTTAAGAAGGAATTTACATGTTGAAAGAGGTCTGGTAAATGGATCAATGGGTAATGTTGTTGATTTTGTAAAATACAGAAATAGAGATGGAATTGAATTTTTAAAAATTAAATTTGATGGCATTGAGGAAGTACAGCTAATTGCTCGTTGTTCTGCTAGATTTTTGCTTGTAAAAGACTTATATGTTCGCCGTAAGCAGTTTCCTGTTTGCTTGGCATATGCAGTGACAATCCATAAATCGCAAGGTTTAAGTGTAGACAGTGCATTGGTGAATATTGGCAGTTCTGTGTTCAAGGAGGGTATGGCATATGTGGCATTGTCACGAGTTAGAACTTTATCGGGATTGTACTTGATTGAGTGTGATGTCACAAACATTTGTGCGGATCTAGATTGTGTTAAGGAATACAATAGGTTAAGAAGAGAGTATGCGCCACATTTGCCTCAGTATCCTTTGTTTGAGAAACGTGTGGTAGGCCGGAAACGAAGAAATGAGAACAATACTGGGGAGGTTGTAGCAAAAAGACAAAAAGTCAATGAACCTAAAATTACAAGCAGAAACAAAAAGGATTCTGTTGAAGATGTTGTTGGTTTTCAGTTTGAAAACAGTTCTGGTGTCAACTGCTATGCTAATGTAGTGATTAATGTTTTGTTTTCTCTAAAAAATGTAAAAGAAGAGATTGTGGTCAATTCTGATCAAAGATTTTTCAGTTTGTTAAATTCTGTGTTAGAGAAATGTACCACTGATAGAAGAAACATAGAAAGTGTGTCTGAAATTCGAAATCTGTTAGACAGATGTTCAGGCCAAACACAATTCTCTCAAAATATTCAGCAAGATTGTCAGGAGTTTTTAATGTATATGCTTGATGTATTACATGCTGAAGGTGTAGATGTAGATCAGCTGTTTGGGCTTTCTTATCAATGGCAGCATGACTGCGAGAACTGTATGGTATCAAGTACTACTAGTGTAGACTCAGAAAGATTTATATATTTAACTTTGCCAGACAGTAAATCAGTCTCCTTTAATAAGCTAGTAAAAGCAGCTGATCACAACATGGAGTGTAGCCAATGTAAATCTGAAATGACGTCCACATTATTTATACGAACATATGGCCAGTACGTCATTTTAATGTTCCAACGATGTAGGCCTGATGGGACAAAATTGACAACTTTAATTAAAAATTTTGTAGCTTCGCAGTTGTCAATATCAGGAAGGACTTTTGTAACTGCAGCAATTATATATCATGACGGCCCTTCAATAACATCAGGACATTACACAGCTTATTTAAAGTCTAGAAATGGCTGGTCATTCTGCAATGATTCTGTTTTAATTTTCAAAAAAAAATTGCCGTATGACCTTAAAAACTCTTACCTGGTGTTTTTAAAACCAAAATTTTAGGGAAATAATCTCGGGATGTGCTCTGTGGAATTTCAAGAAGTTCTAATGGCTCCTACACAATTTGACCTTGAGGATAAGTGTAGTTCAGAGACATAACTTCTAACCATAAGACTGGACGTCATGGAGAAATAAGTGCACTTTGAATGAGTTCAGAAAAACTGTTTCTTTTTATAAGCTAATTGAAGCAGCCAATCAAAACATGGAGTAGAGGGAATGTAAGTCTGCAATGCTGTCTACTGTTTTACATTGCTTTGTGATTAAAAGTGATGTAGAGAATTAAATAATTGTAGTAGTCATAGAGGTAGTGTAAGTCTGCTTGTAGCAGTGTCATAGGAAAAGTAGAACATGACTGAGCAAGAAGGGGAAGATATTACTATTCCAGGATTGTGAAAATGATCTTCAACATTTTAATTCTGAAAGTTGCGGAAATGCGAAAAGACGGGATTGGCTAACAAGAAATCCAAGAGTTATACATGGCTCTGACAAGATTTGGCCTTGTGGAATCTTGTGGTAGAGAGCAAGAAGTCATTTATTGTATGTAACATGTTTTTAAAAACGATGGAGATTTTCTTTCAGAAAGTGGCGGGCTGAAAGTAATAACAGCACAAAAGAGTGTAAGCTGTTCATAGGACATCCTTGGACGTCATGGAAAGTAAGTTAACTTTAAGGAGTTCTGAATTTTGATTTCTGATGTTGTATGGGTTTTTTAAACACAATCATTTTGATTGTGTTTTTTTTCCCCCGCTGTTACATGATGAATACCTTCAAGTCACTGTTTTTAGTGAATTTTGATACATTCTGAGAACAGCAAAAATAAACCATTTAACATGTATAATTAATTCTGTACTGTTTGCATTTATGATGTATATGTAGAACTGTGTAGGAGGCATGGAGAAGGTGAGGCTTCTGTAAGTGTCAAAGTTGTTGCATGCAGTGCTGCACTTCTGCGTATTCTTTCATATGCTAGACTACATCTGCACAATGAGATACCTAAGCAAAGGAAACACAAGTGATGTGATTGTGAAATGAGCAAAATAAATTGCATGTATTTCAATTACATCACCTGTGTTTCCTATCATTACGAATCACATTGTGCAGATCAAGTTTAGGTCTGTCCAGGGAAACATAGGAGGTTTGGACTTTGTTGAAAATTGCAGTGGACATGACTCACTTCATTGGTAGACCTTCACATGTATTATGTCCTCTATTCTCTTCAACAACTCGAAATTTCATCTGCAACCCTGAGTAGGCCTCACCTGAAACAAAACTCTGGATAGTAGACATCTTATTGGCATCCTGAAGCAATTATTTAAAATTTTAGTGTCTTGCAACACTTTTCTGAAACAACAGCAATGCAAAATATGCACCATATTTTAAGATAGGCCTCACTTCATCTGCATCAAGATAGTGTTAGTTTAAAATGTATATCTTTAGGACTGTGTAGCTTCTGTAAGTGTCAAAGTTGTTGAAAAACTGTTTGTCCTTCAATCTTTGCCCTTGTCTTTTGTAATTTTTTAATACATGTTTTTATATTTTTCAAATGTTTGTTCTCTCTTTCACAGATTGAAAGTATAAAAACAAAAAGTGAGTAATTTAACGACAATTATAAGGTAAATATTTTGTACTCTTTTCGTTACATTTCTATCACATTGAACTACTATTAGTTCCACTGCTTCATTTCTTTAATCCTCAGTTTCATGCCTTTGCTACTTCCCTCATTCCTTTCTCTATTACCTACTTACTCAACTCCTTCCACTCTTTTTCTCAGTCCCTCTCTTCTCATAGTTCCTCACTCTTGTTCACTCACTCCGTCTCTATTACTCTTAGTGTCTTTGACTGATCACTGTATCACTATTTGTTCATAATGCTTTCTCTGTGTAGTTGAAGCACACTAAGTGGCATATTATGAATACAGCCAATAAAATTATTGCTCTTTTTATTGGCAGAAAACTGGTGCAAAAGCGGCTTTAGCGGCAGTTTTCTGCCGCAAAAGCAGCTTTAGCGACACATTTCTGCCGATAAAAGCTGCAAAACTTTTATTGCCTATGTTGATAATATGCCCCTATGTTATTTACATTAGGGCTATATTGTCCAGTATAACAATCAAAATTGCTCTCCAAAGACACCAGGCAAAGCAGACGCTCCCTCAAACAGATCACCAAGCGCAATTTACCCTACTTACAGCCTAGCCTGTTCTCTGTCGAGACTTTAGCAATCTTTAGAGCACAAGATAAGATCTTTTCACATGGAAGAGTCAGACGTATTGCAATTCTACTTAAGAAACAAGCATTGGCATAGACAATAGGTCTCGCCTTTGGGACCTTATACGTGTTTAGCCATGCAACAGTTGATGTTGCTGCAGCAAGGATATTATGCTGCATAACTAAATACTTAGAAGGTCCCAAAGGCGAGACCTATTGGCTATGCCAATGCTTGTTTTTCTTTCACTTCGTTATCTATTTTGTTTTTCACAATTATACCCTCTTCTGTCTTTTCTTCGGTAAATAGATCTATTAAACAGTATCTCTTCTTTACTCCCTATAGCTGTCTTTCTTTTAACATCACTCTCTGTTTACTTTCCTTATACTTACACTTTTTAAAAAAAAAAAAAAAATTTTGGGTTAGCTCCCGGTCCGCGTACCGGGAAGCTAACCCGGGAGCGAACCAAAAGAAATAGAGCTTGCCAGAGTGCTAAACATTGTAGCAATTTTTTTTTAAAGGGAAGCTAGTTCTGAAAAGAACTTTTTTTTTAATATTTTTGTTGTTTTATATATTTTTTTTATTTTTTGAACATTTTTTGTTTTTTTTGTATTTTTTGAACGATTTTATATTTTTTTTGGTTTTTTGGGGGGGGAAACAACAAAAAACAGGCGTTGAAAAGGGCTCAACAGGAGCAAAAAAAAATTACTGGGGGCGGTTAGGGCAATCATGGTGTTCATATGCAAGGTTGAGTGCATTGATGCTCATGTTGCCACAAGCTATTAATGCACGACAGTGCATACATAAATGTATCATATGCCCAAGATTTGGTTGGATATTTGGCACAGTTTCCCGTGCCTCCTCTGGTGTTAAAGAAACCGATGTTGTTGGTCTCGCCACAGGAGTTGGTCTAGGATTGTCCATCATATCCCTTAATTCCGCCCGGCTGTAATTTAGGGGATGTTTCCTCGTCATGTGCCTATGCATGGTGTGATTACCATAACTGTATTTTTTGTCCGTCCCTCTGGACAATTATGAGGTATGTTGCGTACCTGGCATTGACCTTTTTTTGGCCAGGAGGGATGGAAAAAAACTGCCAGATGAAACTGGCTTTCTTTCTTGAAACCCGGGGCAACTCTTCCAGGAATTGTGGTTGTTCTCCCTCCTCATCCATTTCTTCATCTTCCTCCTCAGTGTTGGTAACCACCTGGGGAGGTGGTCCTCTCTTCCCATGAGGAGGTGGAGGTGGTGGTGGGGGTGCACCAGCTGCAGCAATCAATGAAGCCATTTTCACACAAGCAAAATAGGTCTTCCAAGAAGCAAAATAGGTCTTCCTCTCACAATAATGAAAGTCAGAGTGAGGAAAGAAGGAGTGGTTTTCATCATTTGGAAAAAACAATACTTCTCAACCAATGAAAAGTGTTATTTTTAGGTCACCTGACCTAGCCTTCCATAATTATGACACTAAAAGTGAAATGAACCAATGAAAAGTTTTATTAACAAGTCACATGACCTCTAACGCTCATGTTACGCGCTGCGGAACGCTCCCCGGTTAGCTTCCGGTTCGCTGCGCTTCGCGCCTCGGTCCGCGCCCCGGGACACTTCCGGGTGCGCTAACGCGATACGTCACAAGACGCATTTCGCGGCAACGCGATACGTCGCGCTTTCGCGCCGCGGATCGCTTCCGGGGAGTTGCGTTTCGCGCCTCGGTCCGCGCCCCGGGGCACTTCCGGGTGCGCTAACGCAGTACGTCATAAGACGCATTACGCGGCAACGCGATACCGTCACTATGTTGATTTCTTACCGGTTCGCGGACCGGATCGCGGAATCAAATTGAGCTAACGGGAAGCTTCCCGGTTCGCGGACCGGGAGCGAAACAAAAAAATATTAAAAAAAAATTATTAATAAACATATAAAATATATTTTTGGATTTAAAGAAGAATACATTTTACAGCTATAGATATTAGCTTTTAAAAAACCAATGAAATTCATTGAAAAAACCATAGGTTATAGACCATATATAGTTAGGAATTAGCATTTACAAAACCTTGAAAATTCACTGAAAAAACCATAGGTTATACACCATATATAGTTAGGAATTAGCATTTAAAAAACCTTATTTTACTCACACAAAACCATTGAAATTCCATATATAGTTAGTTGTACTAACTATATATCGCGCACCCGCAATCCACTGCTGATCATGTCACATATTACATCATTCATGACATGGTCAGTGACATCACTGATGACATCACTGATGACATCTCAAATGACATCACTGATGACATCACTGATGACATCTCAAATGACATCACTGATGACATCACTGATGACATCTCATTTGACATTACTGATCACATCACTGATGACATCATTCATGTGATAATACGATGAAGCTCTTCAGACTCTAATATAACCTTAGATACAGTAAGTGTAAACAGACACTCACAGACTGTCACTCATCCATAGAGTTACACACACACCTAGTCAGTCATGCAAAGAATCAATCACACCTCCATTTTCTCAACTATACAGTTATACACACCTTACTTATTCAAACATATACTAACACATATTTACTCTCTTATACAATCCCTGATACAAGTTCACAATGATCCATACAGCCACTCACACATTCACTGGCTCTTATGCACAGTTATTTATATATGTCAACTCTCACATGTACTGTGTTTTACATATGTACTTACTTTGACATGTAGCACTGAGATATCCATTCACTCAGCAATACACTCATGCACACAGTCAACCGCCCATACAGCTGTTTCCACATGCACTTTTGAACCCATACATCTAGTGAATCAACTGCTCACACATCTATGCACAGAGTCATACACCTCCCAGCCACCCACACACACACTCAGTCTCCCATACAAATACTTGGGCAACCAATCAATAACCCATATAGTTAATCATATTGCTAATGATTAACACATGCTGCAGTTTACAGAACAACAGACATAATGATGCACAAATTAAGACAGTTTAGTCACTAACCCATGCACTCAGTGAGACACATTTAATCACTCACTCATACAGTCAGTCATGCACCTACTAAATCCTTCATCCAGACATTTATACATCCACTCATTCTTAAATATGTAAGACATATTTTAACTTTACAGAAAAATACAGTCACTGGATGTTGTCATCAGTGATGTCATGTGAGATGTCATCAGTGATGTCATCAGTGATGTCATTTGAGATGTCATCAGTGATGTCATCAGTGATGTCATTTGAGATGTCATCAGTGATGTCATCAGTGATGTCACTGACCATGTCATGAATGATGTAATATGTGACATAATCAGCAGTGGATTGCGGGTGCGCGATATATAGTTAGTACAACTAACTATATATGGAATTTCAATGGTTTTGTGTGAGTAAAATAAGGTTTTTTAAATGCTAATTCCTAACTATATATGGTGTATAACCTATGGTTTTTTCAGTGAATATATATATATATATTACCTACTGGCGGTCGCCAGTAGGTATATATAGTTAGGATTTTTTCTCTATGGGATTTTTGAAAATTCTATGTCTAATAACTTTGGCGTTTGTGGACGGAATTGGCTGAAATTTTCTGGAAAATGGAACATTTTGTTTCTGAGCAGCCCCTGGAAATTTGGGGGGGGTTCGTCCAGGGGGGGGTTGAGAAAAAAGGGGGGTCCCAAAACGTGTTTTTAACATTGAGTTTTCCATAGGGCGGTTGGCCTCACTTTTAGCCCGAACGGCTGAATGGATTTGCATGAAACTTGGCAAAATTGTAGGGACTGGTAGCTCGATGTGCCTTTTGTAGGTCTCAATATATGTGCTCCAGTGGATTTTGAGAAATTAACGTTTAAAAAAAGATATATATCTGTAAGCGCGCTCTGGGCAGCGCTCCGGTCCGCGGACCTTAAGCGTACCGGAACTACGCGTAGCTAAGCTGATTGGCTCTCCGGTGTCTGTCAACATTCTAAACAGTCCGGAGCGACCGCCATCTTGTCTCTCGGTAGGATTGAGAGACAAGAGGAGGCCAAAACAAAGGGGGAAATAACCATAAGGGGGCATACTAGATCCTCCCTGACCCCCTAGGTTTAATGTGGAGGTTTTAAAAGGGCCCCGCGGGGCAAAAAAAACAAAAAACATTTTTGTTTTTTTTGCGTGGGGAGCGCCCGGTCCGCGAACCGGGAAGCGTTCTGGGCAGCGTACTGCAATGAAAAATGAATGATAGACTTTTCAAATGCTGTATGTTAATTGATTGTTGGTTTTGTTGATTATTTTTTATTTTCTTTATTTTTTAAGCATTTTTTTTTATTGTGATTGTGTTTCATAATTTATTAAACTTTCTAACATTTCATTGTCAGAAATTTCATAATTATCATTGAATATACATTGTAGTCTCTGAGGGTGTAAAATGTCCTCATTTTCAAGGAGGTTATCTACTGCTTGTACACATTGCAGTAGTTCTTTGTCTAAAGTTTCATCGAAAAATTCAATATCATTTTCATCATTGATTTCTTGGCTGCTCTCTTGCAGGACAATTTGAAATTCAACTTTCTGTTCGCCTTCCATTTTGCCTGAAATTTAGATTAAAAAAATATATATTAGTAGAGATAGGGCACTGTTGGGATTAATTTTGGGCAGTGTATAGTATCAGAGTGGAAGTAGGAATATAAAAAAGTGTATGTGATTTAACGTAAGTAAATTCATAATTATACAAGAGAAGCCTAACTCCATCCATAACTATAACAGAGAAGTCTATCTAAATCTATAACTACTACAGAGGGATAGTATATAACTATCAGAAAAAGTTTACCATATTAACTTATAGTGCACAATATACTTCAGTTTTAAAAATAAAAACTTACCTTTAGAAAGAAGTTGAAGGAATTAGTGAAAATCCTATTGAAAATATATATTAGTAGAGATAGGGCACTGTTGGGATTAATTTTGGGCAGTGTATAGTATCAGAGTGGAAGTAGGAATATAAAAAAGTGTATGTGATTTAACGTAAGTAAATTCATAATTATACAAGAGAAGCCTAACTCCATCCATAACTATAACAGAGAAGTCTATCTAAATCTATAACTACTACAGAGGGATAGTATATAACTATCAGAAAAAGTTTACCATATTAACTTATAGTGCACAATATACTTCAGTTTTAAAAATAAAAACTTACCTTTAGAAAGAAGTTGAAGGAATTAGTGAAAATCCTATTGAAATGTACACCAAGAAGTAGTAGTCAAAATGGCTGTGTTTTCTTCTCTTCCTTTATATATATTCAGGTATATAACCAATCAAATGTCAGGTAAAAAAAGTAGAAAATGAAAGTAACATTTTAATTGGTTGTGAATTCCAACACTTCAGATGTGTTTTGTGAAGTAATTTACCTCACGGTATTTAGAGAGGTCTACAGGCTAAATGGCTAAATGGAATTCCAATCAAATTTGTGAAAATGGTAGGGATTGGTATGTAGTATGAGCTAGTCTATATTTGGTGAAATTGTCTCCAGTGGCTTTTCTGTGAACTACTTTCCCACCTTTTTTGATGGTGCGCTTCCCAGGGAGCGACCCGGTACGCGAACCGTTGAGCGCCCCGGTTCGCAAACCTTAAGCGTAACGGGAGTCCACCATTTTGTGTTTCGGTCGAATTAAGATACAAGATGGAGGGCAAATAATGTTCAGAATGGGTAGAAGGGGGCACGGTAGACTTATCTTGACCCCCTAGGTTTTGTGAGGGTGGCTGAGGAGGCTTATATGTGCGAAAAAAAAACATTTTTTTAAAAAATTTCGCGAGGTTAGCTCCCGGTTCGCGTACCGGGTAGCGCCCCAGGGAGCGTACTTTGTTGAAAATTAGTGAAAAATGTTAGAGTAAAATAAGAATTGTGAGTGATCAGATGTAGGGTAGCTCTGAGAAGAGCTTTTGGGTTTATGGTACATTTAGGTACTTATAAGTAGGTACCAATGCACATTCTTAAATTCAGAGTGAAAATTCTGTTGCCCTCATCTGAGAAGTGAACTCCATCTCCTCTGTAGATATCTTGCATGTAGTAACGCAAGTTATTGTTGTACAGGGAGCCCATTCCATGGTCTCTCATGTAAGCTGAAACAGATTTGTTTACATGCTTCCTCGACTTCTCAATTTGTGGACAAAATTGGTTTGACCACCTCCATTTCTGTCTTTGGCATATATTTGAATATACCAAGGCAGTCTGAGGAAAAAGTGCCATTAATTGCTCAAAGGTGTCCTTTAAAAGCATTTCCAGACCTACACCAGTCAAAGTGCCCAAGTCATTACCTCCACAGTGCACAATTAACAGGTCAGGTTTGGGCAAATGCATAAAGGTTTTCACCAATGGTATCAATTGGTGACATTTTAATCCTCTGTGGCCAAACCACTTAATTTCCACATCTTGTAAATTGAGGTTAGGTAAATTCCTGTTTTCAGCGTACCTTTGAGCCCAGTGAATATAACTATGTCCAACAATCCAGACAGAAAACATGGTGAGAGAAGGTTCTCCTGCAGTCAGATGAAGTGTGGCAATGAAATGGCAGTTGAAAAAATGAGAGTTTAAAATGAAAAAAACTGTGGAGTTTCTGTGTTCATGAAGCAGTAACAGTGATTGGTGGATTTTGATTGCTGAAAACAGAAAGTTAGGGTGCACGGATGAGTTATTTGAAAGATGTATTTTGAATGGTCAATAAAAAATCATTAAATGAAAGAATGCACTGGATATGCAGGTGCACTGAGAGTTCAGAGTTCAATTGCAACATTGTTGTGTGAACTTGCAAACACCAGAAGTCTTCCAAGAGGTGGTTGCCATGCAGAAAAGGCAGAAAGGGCAGAGGGGGGAAGGGTTTTCATTTGAAAAAAAGTGAGGGAAGAGTTTTGATTGGGTGACATGAGAGATATGTGTGAAGAATTACAGCATTTCTGTGCTTTTGATAGCTGCAGACTCTGGAGTGCATACCTTTTGCTCTGCTGAAGACAAATTGGTGTGTTTCTGAGACTGTTTTCAAACTCAAAGTATTTGCTAAGGTGAGAAAATATTTCTTTAATTTAGATAGAGAATAGTGTGCTTTAAGGAGAAAATTATGAATTATGTGGCGCAAATTGCTTGTAAATATGCTCCCACCTGTGCATGGAAAATTTAGATTTTGAATGTGTGTGTTACATAGCCATGTTAAAAGTGATACAAACATGCTGCAAAGGCAATTAAAAAACGCTTTTATGTGTCTTAAGGACATTTTAAGTAATTTTCCCATGTGCAGTGTTTTGAAATTATGATTTGAAAATCGTTTTTGGGGAAAAGGAATTGTTTTTAAATTTATGACAAGGACATAATGGTGTATGCTTCTTTATAAGGCAATTGACTGTCCCTGATGTTATTTTTCCCATTTTAATGTAAGACCTTTCTCTGTGGCGCAAATTGCTTGTAAATATGCTCCCACCTGTGCATGGCAAATTTAGATTTTAAATGTTTGTGTTACATAGCCATGTTAAAAGTGACCCAACCATGCTGGAAAGGCAATAAAAAAACACTTTCATGTGTCTTAAGGACATTTTAAGTAATTTCCCTGTGGGCAGTGTTTTCAAATTATGAATTGAAAATCGTTTTTGAGGTAAAGGAATGTTGTTAAAATTTATGTGCGCCATATGCCCCCAAATTTCTTTTTCAAGGGTGCAGCAGGGTGTTATTGAGACACCCCTGCAACTTTGGAAAAATTCCTAATTTGCGATGAGCTAATTGCTAATCGCAAATTGCACCTTCTTTCATATGGGCATCCTGGCGCATAGAAATGAATGGGTAAATTGCAATTAGCAATTTGCTCATCGCAAATTTGGAATGGTAAAGAATCGCTATTTATTCCTTAAAATTCGCTATTTTGGAAATGCAAAATAGTTATATGATACATATGGCGGTTGATGTCTAACAAGATAAGAAGCTTAGGGATACATTTATGATGACTGGCGCAGTGAAGTGGACATCACTTACTTCATTGGTAGAGCTTTACATGTATTATGTCCTCTGTATTCTTCATCAAGCGTAACTTTAATCTGCAATCCTGAGTAGGCCTCACCTTAAACAAACCTCTGGATAGGCCACATCTTATTGTCATCCTGAATTAATCATTTAAAATGCTAGGGACAGATTTATGATAGGTGTATGCCTCTTTTGCACCACTTACAAAACACTGTCCATGGGGAAATGACTTAAAATGTCCTTAAGACACATGAATGTGTTTTTTTAAAGCGTTTGCAATTTTTTTGGGTCACTTTTAACATGGCTGTTTGACTCAAACAGTCAAAATCTAAATTCACCATGCACAGGTGGGAGCATATTTACAAGGAATGTGCTCCATGGGGAAAGGTCTTATAATGTAATATGGGAAAAATGACATCAGAGACACTGAAATGCCTTATAGAGAAGCATACACCATTATGTCCTTGTCATAAATTTGCAAACCATTACTTTTCCCCCAAAAACGATTTTCAAATCATAATTTGAAAACACTGCACATGTGGAAATGACTTAAAATGTCCTTAATTCAAAATTTGCTATTCCTTATTTTGCGATTGCACTGAAGGATTTGCAAATTTTGCGATTCCTTAAATGCAATGTATCAAACAAAAAATATGTAAAAAATGACATTAAGGATTTGGAAACTACCACCAACTTCTAGTTTGTGGTAATTTGCGAATTCTTTTCAAAAAGCATTTTTTTCCAAAAAACAAAAGGTGCCATATGACGCCAATACATGTCCTTAGGGCATGTATGTGCGCCATATGCCCCCAATTTTCTTTTTCAGGGGTGCAGCAGGGTGTTCTTGAGATACCCCTGCACCCTTGAAAAAATTCCTATTTTGTGATGAGGTAATTGCTAATCGCAAATTGCAACCTTCATTCCTATGAGCCTCCTAGCCCATGGAAATGAATGGGTAATTTGCAATTAGCAATTTGCTCATTGCAAATTAGGAATGGTAAAGAATTGCTATTTATTCCTTAAAATTCGCTATTTAGGAAATGCAAAATAGTTTGATGGTACATATGGTGGTTCATCTGTAACAAGATAAGAAGCTTAGGGATACATTTATGATGACTGGCAAAATAAAGTGCAAATCACTTACTTCATTGGTAGGCCTTTACATGTATTATCTCTTCTGTATTCTTCATCAAGCCTAACTTTAATCTGCAATCCTGAGTAGGCCTCACCTTAAACAAACCTCTGGATAGGCCACACCTTATCGTCATCCTGGATTAATCATTTAAAATGCTAGGGACAGATTTATGATAGGTGTATGCCTCTTTTGCGCCACTGTGCGTCATTTTTATGATGCAGCGGCGGTGCAAAAGATTTGCTATGAGGCGACAAAATTACAAATTGATGCATTTAGGCAGATATGTCATGGTGTAAAAAAAACGTACCACATGAAACCGATGCAGCAGTGATGCAAAAGATGCACCATGTTGCAAGACAGGCCTCACTTGGGGCCATATGTATCAAGCTAATTAGCATTCGCAAAGATCAAAATTCTGCGAATTTCGGCCTTTGCGAATGCTAATTAGACAAATGGTATGTATCAAACAAGTTTGATGCAAAATAAGGAATAGCAAAATTTGCTATTCCTTATTTTGCGATTGCACTGAAGGATTTGCAAATTTTGCGATTACTTAAATGCAATGTATCAAACAAAAAATATGTAAAAAAATGACATTAAGGATTTGGAAACTACCACCAACTTTTAGTTGGTGGTAATTTGTGAATTCTTTTCAAAAAGCTTTTTTTCCAAAAAACAAAAGGTGCCATATGACGCCCATACATGCCCTTAGGGCATGTATGTGCGCCATATGCCCCCAAATTTCTTTTTCAGGGGGTGCAGCAGGGTGTTCTTGAGACACCCCTGCACCCTTGGAAAAATTCCTATTTTGTGATGAGCTAATTGCTAATCGCAAATTGCACCTTCATTCCTATGAGCCTCCTAGCCCATGGAAATGAATGGGTAATTTGCAATTAGCAAATTGCTCATTGCAAATTAGGAATGGTAAAGAATTGCTATTTATTCCTTAAAATTCGCTATTTAGGAAATGCAAAATAGTTTGATGGTACATATGGTGGTTCATCTGTAACAAGATAAGAAGCTTAGGGATACATTTATGATGACTGGCGAAATAAAGTGCAAATCACTTACTTCATTGGTAGGGCTTTACATGTATTATCTCCTCTGTATTCTTCATCAAGCGTAACTTTAATCTGCAATCCTGAGTAGGCCTCACCTTAAACAAACCTCACCTTATCGTCATCCTGGATTCATCATTTAAAATGCTAGGGACAGATTTATGATAGGTGTATGCCTCTTTTGCGCCACTGTGCGTCACTTTTATGATGCAGCGGAAGTGCAAAAGATTTGCTATGAGGCGACAAAATTACAAATTGATGCATTTAGGCAGATATGTCATGGTGTACAAAAAACGTACCACATGAAACCAATGCAGCAGTGATGCAAAAGATGACCATTTTGCAAGACAGGCCTCACTTGGGGCCATATGTATCAAGCTAATTAGCATTCGCAAAGATCAAAATTCTGCGAATTTCGGCCTTTGCGAATGTTAATTAGACAAATGGTATGTATCAAACAAGTTTGATGCAAAATAAGGAGTAGCAAAATTTGCTATTCCTTATTTTGCGATTGCACTGAAGGATTTGCAAATTTTGCGATTACTTAAATGCAATGTATCAAACAAAAAATATGTAAAAAATGACATTAAGGATTTGGAAACTATTGTGGTAAATTGGTGGTAATTTGTGAATTCTTTTCAAAAAGCTTTTTTTCAAAAAAACAAAAGGTCCCATATGACGCCAACACATGCCCTTAGGGCATGTATGTGTGCCATATGCCCCCAAATTTCTTTTTCAGGGGTGCAGCAGGGTGTTCTTGAGACACCCCTGCACCCTTGGAAAAATTCCTAATTTGTGATGAGCAAATTGCTAATCGCAAATTAAACCTTCATTCCTATGAGGCTCCTAGCCCATGGAAATGAATGGGTAACTTGCAATTAGCAATTTGCTCATTGCAAATTAGGAATGGTAAAGAATTGCTATTTATTCCTTAAAATTCGCTATTTAGGAAATGCAAAATAGTTTGATGGTACATATGGCGGTTCATCTGTAACAAGATAAGAAGCTTAGGGATAGATTTATGATGACTGGTGCATCACCAGGGATGTGTCAGTCATCCTGCGCCGCTGTTCCGCCACCCATGGTGTGCTGCATATACAATGCGGGGCATCATGGGGCAAAAATGGCACAGATGCGTGATGTATCTGTGCTGTAAAGGTAGTGATTGCTGGAGTTGTATCGCAAGTGCGATGCAGCTCAAGCAAGGCTCAGGGGTGCCCCATCTCCACAATGTTGCGTCAAGACCTATGCCTGCTTAAAGTAGGCGCAGGGTTTTGACACAGCTTTCTCCTATCTGATTGTAAATACGGCACACCATGGGTGGCAGAGCAGCGGTGCACGTTAACTGGTGCATGCCTGGGGATGTGCCATTTAACATAAATCTGCTCCTTTACATTTAAGTATGTGCAGGACACACAGAGTCGGTGAGGCTTATCCAAGGTTAAGAAGAGATGAGTCCTGTTCACTGAAAAATTAGACATAGGCTTCACCTGCTCAGCATCGCTGGACATGGCTAAATAATAGCTGCAAAATATTACTCTTGTTAAACAATTTTACTATTATAATCTCTGAGATTTGTCTCTTACTCTGCAACATCTCATTGTTGTTATCTTTCTTTAAAGATAAAGACAACATCAACATGAGCGACAATCTGCAATCAGTTGATTTTGACCTCATCATTGAACTTGTAATTGAAACATCAGTGGATGTTGATCCCTTGGATGATTTAAATCCTGAGGATGAAGAAGAGCGTGATGAGGATGCAGATTTGTCCGAATTATATGACATAGGGTGGGAAGCTGACCTGCTTGAGCCTATGGAACTATAAACATTTATTTTTAAAATTTATAATAAATAAAAAGTAAAAGTGTAAACCGTTTAATTTAAAAATAAAGACACCTTCAAAAATAGGTTATGTGTAGTGTCTTCAATAAAATATTAAAATATGCTCATAAAATTAGATCAGATTCACATATAAAATAGCACAGGTAACATAAATATAAATGTCATTTCTTTTCTGCTATTTCTGTATTGTAATTTTGCCAAGGACTAAAAAATCTTCTATTTAAAATGTCAAGTAGTGTGTTAAGTTTTTGATCACTGTTATTGATTTACTGTTTGGTAATAATGGTTAATAACATTTTTTATTATATTTTACCACAGATTCAACTGCAGATCATTTCAAGATTTCACCATGCCAACAATAGAAAGACAGAGAAAGGCTGCAAAACGTCAAAGACAGCAGGTGAAACAAAATAAGCAGCAGTCCTCTAACAAAAAGATTTGTCAAGTCACGAAGAAAGCACCGGGTAAGAGCACAAAATATTTCATAAGAAATATGTGTAGTAAAAAAAATATTACTACAGAAAATGTTTCAGTCCATAAAAAGAGAACCAATTCAAATGGAAAGGAAAGGCCAATCAAAAATGTTACTGCTAGAGCAAGAGATAACTCTGTGCATGATAGTAGAAGGAAACAACAGTTTAGGGACATTCGTAAACGAATGTTCCGCAACAGGATAATTGGCAATTTGTTAAAAAATATTAAGAAAGGTCAACAGAAAGTGCTTTTTTATAAGAGAAAAAAAAAGTTGAGAAAGTTATTGATCAGGCATTTGAAATTAAACGTACGTTATTTATTTTGATAATCAATAGAATTAGGAAGCTAAACAAGGCAATTTATGATTTCAAAAGAAATAGTAGATGGAAGAGAATAGTTAATCGTAGTAATTTTTGTGAAGTTTTTTCTGGAGAATGGATGCATAGTTCAAGCTGTGAGGCATTTTTTAATGAGGAGAGTTATTTCCAGGATAATGATTTGGTGCATGCAGTTGACACCAGTGGTCGTGCTTATGAAGTGAAAGATGGTTGTCCAGTTGAAAAAGAAAAACTTGTGACAACAGAGACAGAAGAGGTGTTAGGTAATGAGGTTTTAGGAAGACGTGCTAAGGGTCCTGTGTACACCTGGAAGTGTAGTAGTATTTGCAGTGTGCGACAGGATTCCATCAATTTGCTTTGTGATTTTGTACGGTCATTTAATAAGAAAAGTTTGAAGCAGAAAATAAGGTTGTTGCAAGAATTAGATCCTTGCAGAGTGAGAGAAGTGACAGGTTTGCATGGTCATTCACTGGCTTGTCTTTCCAGGAGAGTATGCCAGAGTGTTTTTCATCATTTCAGGATGCTATCAGTGCATCATAATAAAGTGAGGAAATTAGTTAGAATGTTGTATTATGCTAAGAGTCCAGCAATTATGCTTAAACAATTATGCGCTGCTCTTTTGCATGGTTCTGAAATAGATGTGAAGAACATATGTGAAGAAATTGAGTTTTGTTACTTTGGAAGTAAAGAGGAGAATGTTGAAATTGACCCAGAAGAAGAGGGTAATGTGGAAGATAGTGTACAGGTTTCCAGTACAGATAATTTCCAGAGGGAAATTGCGACGTTTCAGGTGAAATCAAGTGAGAGGCCTAATTTCACTTGTGTGTGTTGTCGACGCACTTATTATAAGAATCAGACTAAGTTAGTGGATTTATATGCAAAAAGTGAAAGGGAAAATAATAGTGAATGGAAGGATTTTGCAACATACTTGATGGTAGAAAATTGTTTTGATTTGGGATTCGATCAACGTGTGTGTACTTATTGTTGTTGCAAATTAAATCAAAACCAGATGCCTGCTAGAGCAGTTCATAATAATCTGGAATTGGTTGAGATTCCTTCTGAATTGAAGGATTTAAATACTTATGAATCTATTTTGATTCAAAGTATCCATCCCTTTCAGGCTATTGTAACAATGGAGCCAAAGACAGGGAAATTGCCTCCATCAGATTTACAGAGAGGATTAAAGGGAAGAGTTGTTTATTTGCCTCTAGATTTGAAGAAAAACATTAACACAATTGGAGTAGAAAAAGTGGAAGAGGAACCTCTGGTTATCTTAGTTAATGGGGTTCCGACAAAGAATAAGAAAATATGGCAAGATTTAGTAGATGTTAGGAAAGTTAAAAAGGCAACATTGTATTTGAAAAAATAATAATAAATACTATAAGAATGTATATGTTGCAGAAGAGGAAGTAAGTGAGGAAGAGGATAGCGATTTGTGTGCTGGTCAAATTGAGAAAGTAGAACCCTCTACTAGTGAAGAAATATATGAACATTATAGTGTTCATCCTTTGCATTCCAAGGAAGTCATGGGGAATGCTATTGAGTTGTTTCAAATGAAACAAGCCAAAGGGAGTCCCATTAGTGTTTGGGAGGAAAGTTTGGAAGCTCGGTGTTTCCCACAGCTTTTTCCAACAGGTCAGGGAGGAAGATATGATGAGCGACCTCATCAAATCCCTGCTTCTGAATACCGGACTTTGCGATTGTATGCAGGAGATGCTAGGTTTCGACAATGCATTCCTTATTTGTTTCATCTCCTGTTTGAAAGCGATCTGTCTGGATTGTCATATGCAGTGAACCACATCTTGAAAAGTGGTATACACATGGAAAACATCTCGGCAAGTGACTTTATGGATAAAGTCAATGTCCAAGACAGTATTTTGGATTCTCACCTGATTAATCTCATGGCGTGTCAGCGTGGTACTAATGAGTACTGGTACCGTCGTCATGGTGATTTAAAATGTATGCTGAGGAACTTAGGTACTCCCACATGGTTCCTCACTCTGAGCTGTGCCGAGTATGGCTGGGAAGACTTACTTGAATTTCTACGAGAGGCAAATGCTAACGTAGATAACATCGAATTCAAGACACCCGGAGAACTGTGCTCTTTGGATCCAGTCAATGTATGTAGGTACTTCAATCATAGATTTGAAGCTATGATGTCTTTCATCATGAATAAGAAGAATCCACCTCTTGGAGAGGTGTTGGATTTCTTCTGGAGAAAGGAGTACCAAGCAAGAGGTGCTCCTCATATACATATGTTGCTGTGGATCAAGGATGCACCTAAATTTGGAACGGATCCAGAAGACTCAGTGATGAGTTTCATCCAACAGTATTCTACGTGTGCTGTTCCAAACGCAAAGGAGAAGAAAAGCCTAAGAGAAAAAGTTCTGCGTTTCCAAAGCCATCGATGTGGAAAGTACTGCCGTCGTAAATTCCGAAACAAGGACAAGTTCTACACCAAATGTCGTTTCGGCTTTCCACGACCGGTGATTTCTAAAGGAAGAGTAAACAGTTTGATGTCTTCGCTGCGACACAATGTCATGAAGAAATCACCTAAAAACACATACAATTTGAAGAGGAACGAAGAGTCCAAGAACATCAATGACTACAACCCGGTGATTTTGTCCATGTGGAATGCTAACATGGATATACAGTTTGTGGCTGATAACTGTATGGCTGTGGCTCGGTATGGGACGTCTTACATCACCAAAAAAGAGAAGACAGAATTGAAGGATATGTGGGAGGACATTTCCCATGAAAAGAGCCTCAGTAAAAAGTTGTACAGTTTCAGTCTGAAGATGTTGTCGCATCGAGAAATCGGAGCGTACGAATGTTCTGACCGGTTGTCTTCAGCAAGTCTCTATGCCAAGTCCAGGAGTATCGTTTGGGCGAGTCTTGGTCTTGCTGCAACGCGTAATCGAGTTCTCAAACCTGTCCGGGAAATTGAGTATTTGGCGGAAAAGGAGCCAAACAGTACCGACATTTTGAAGACCAACATGTTGGATACATATTATCCAAATTGAAGCATTCACCTCGAGAATGTTTGTCTGTATGAGGTTCTTCAAAATTACATATTCAAGAGGAACATCAAAGAAGATACTGAGAAAGGAGTGTATGCTGTAATAGGAAGTGAGGGATGTCTGGTCAAGCAAAGAAAATGCCACTTGATAAACCATCGAAAATTGAGTGGCGAATCTCCTGAAAAAAAGGAGTTTTTCTATTTAGCACTTTTGCAACTTTTCAAGCCTTGGCGTGCAGAAGAGGAACTGCTTGGAGATTTTCTCTGTTACGAAGACTCTTTCAATGCCGCCAAGGAGACCATAGAATGTCCTGCTTTTCCCAAATATGTAGAAATGTTGAATGCGGAAATTGAGCAGGAAGCAACGATTGCAGCCGAGATTACCAGAGACAGTTCTCAGGACAGTCAGAGTTCTGCTTCATTGAGTCAGGATCCACTAGGAGGACCTGTTATTGAAAATGAAGCTGCCACTGCTATGAATGAAGTGGAAAGAGCCATGGCACATGCTCAAGAGGATGCGGTTAACTTAGAAGAGTTGGAAAGACAACTCAACGTTGAGCAGAGGAAAATATATGACGAAGTTACCATGCAAATTGATCATGGATTAAGTCATGATAAGAAAGAGTGCTCATGTACGTCGTTGAAGCCTGTCCGACTGTACGTGAGTGGAGAAGCGGGAACTGGAAAAAGTTTCCTCATTAAAGCAATTTCATGCTATTTGCAGGAAAGGACAGAGTCATCGCTGTCTTGTGTTGTCACTGCTCCAACTGGACTGGCAGCACATAATATTAAAGGGATTACTTTACATCGTTTACTGATGCTGCCAGTGGAGCATGACAACAAATTACAATATCACAAGCTATCTGGAGATGCTTGTTTTGAAGTTTCAAGAATCTTGAGGAAAATGAAACTTCTTATCATTGACGAAGTAAGCATGGTTTCCAATGTCATGCTTGCCTTTGTGCATTTGAGAATGCAAGAAGTTCTCAAAACAGAGTATGATGTGTTATTTGGTGGCAAACACATCATTGTTTTCGGAGATCTTCTGCAGCTGACACCAGTGAAAGGGCAACCTGTGTTCAAAATGCTCACGCATGAAGATACCAGGAAGTGCCTAGGCAGCATTGGCAACGTCAATATATGGTTAAACTTCAATTATGCTGAACTGCATGAAAATATGCGTCAGGCGAAGGATGAAGTTTACAAGACTATTCTACAAGATGTTAGAATTGGAAAAGTGACCGAGCATGGGAAAGAAGCTTTACATGCACGATTACTGTCAAATTTATATCCAGAACAAGATGTTGTGCCTGAGAATATTTTTCAGAAAATTACTGAGAAGAAATCTGGAATATGTTTGATGCCAACTCTTGCAGAATGTGCCAAATTTAACAACAAAATGTTGCATTTAGAAAAGCAAGAGATTGTGAAACTGGAAGCTATTGACAGAGTAGAGCATATGGGATCAACAATTATTTTGTCTGAGAATCTGAAAACAAAATTGGATTCATTAGAGAAGAGTATATCTAAAACTGCAGGTTTTGAAAAGACTCTGAATGTGTGCTTAAACTGCCGTATAATTTTAAGAAGGAATTTACATGTTGAAAGAGGTCTGGTAAATGGATCAATGGGTAATGTTGTTGATTTTGTGAAATACAGAAATAGAGATGGAATTGAATTTTTAAAAATTAAATTTGATGGCATTGAGGAAGTACAGCTAATTGGTCGTTGCTCTGCTAGATTTTTGCTTGTAAAAGACTTATATGTTCGCCGTAAGCAGTTTCCTGTTTGCTTGGCATATGCGGTGACAATCCATAAATCGCAAGGTTTAAGTGTAGACTGTGCATTGGTGAATATTGGCAGTTCTGTGTTCAAGGAGGGTATGGCATATGTGGCATTGTCACGAGTTAGAACTTTATCGGGATTGTACTTGATTGAGTGTGATGTCACAAACATTTGTGCGGATCTAGATTGTGTTAAGGAATACAATAGGTTAAGAAGAGAGTATGCGCCACATTTGCCTCAGTATCCTTTGTTTGAGAAACGTGTGGTAGGCCGGAAACGAAGAAATGTGACCAATACTGGGGAGGTTGTAGCAAAAAGACGAAAAGTCGATGAACCTAAAATTACAAGCAGAAACAAAAAGGATTCTGTTGAAGATGTTGTTGGTTTTCAATTTGAAAACAGTTCTGGTGTCAACTGCTATGCTAATGTAGTGGTTAATGTTTTGTTTTCTCTAGAAAATGTCAAAGAAGAGATTGTGGTCAATTCTGATCAAAGATTTTGCAGTTTGTTAAATTCTGTGTTAGAGAAATGTAGCACTGATAGAAGAAACATAGAAAGTGTGTCTGAAATTCGAAATCTGTTAGACAGATGTTCAGGCCAAACACAATTCTCTCAAAATATTCAGCAAGATTGTCAGGAGTTTTTAATGTATATGCTTGATGTATTGCATGCTGAAGGTGTAGATGTAGATCAGCTGTTTGGGCTTTCTTATCAATGGCAGCATGACTGCGAGAACTGTATGGTATCAAGTACTACTAGTGTAGACTCAGAAAGATTTATATATTTAACTTTGCCAGACAGTAAATCAGTCTCCTTTAATAAGCTAGTAAAAGCAGCTGATCACAACATGGAGTGTAGCCAATGTAAATCTGAAATGATGTCCACATTATTTATACGAACATATGGCCAGTATGTCATTTTAATGTTCCAACGATGTAGGCCTGATGGAACAAAATTGACAACTTTAATTCAAAATTTTGTAGCTTCGCAGTTGTCAATATCAGGAAGGACTTTTGTAACTGCAGCAATTATATATCATGACGGCCCTTCAATAACATCAGGACATTACGCAGCTTATTTAAAGTCTAGAAATGGCTGGTCATTCTGCAACGATTCTGTTTTAATTTTCAAAAAAAAATTGCCGTATGACCTTAAAAACTCTTACCTGGTGTTTTTAAAACCAAAATTTTAGGGAAATAATCTCGGGATGTGCTCTGTGGAATTTCAAGAAGTTCTAATGGCTCCTACACAATTTGACCTTGAGGATAAGTGTAGTTCAGAGACATAACTTCTAACCATAAGACTGGACGTCATGGAGAAATAAGTGCACTTTGAATGAGTTCAGAAAAACTATTTCTTTTTATAAGCTAATTGAAGCAGCCAATCAAAACATAGAGTAGAGGGAATGTAAGTCTGCAACGCTGTCTACTGTTTTACATTGCTTTGTGATTGAAAGTGATGTAGAGAATTAAATCATTGTAGTAGTCATAGAGTTAGTGTAAGTCTGCTTCATAGTAAGCAGTATCAGTGTCATAGGAAATGTAGAACATGACTGAGCAAGAAGGGGAAGATATTACTATTCCAGGATTGTGAAAATGATCTTCAACATTTTAATTCTGAAAGTTGCGGAAATGCCAAATGACGGGATTGGCTTACAAGAAATCCAAGAGTTATAAATGGGTCTGACAAGATTTGGCCTTGTGGAAACTTGTGGTAGAGAGCAAGAAGTCATTTATTGCATGTAACATGTTTTTAAAAACGATGGAGATTTTCTTTCAGAAAGTGGCGGGCTGAAAGTAATAACAGCACAAAAGAGTGTAAGCTGTTCATAGGACATCCTTTGACGTCATGGAAAGTAAGTTAACTTTAAGGAGTTCTGAATTCTGATTTCTTATGTTGTATGGGTTTTTTAAACACAATCATTTTGATTGTGTTTTTTTTTTCCCCGCTGTTATATAATGAATACCTTCAAGTCACTGTTTTTAGTGAATTTTGATACATTCTGAGAACAGCAAAAATAAACCATTTAACATGTATAATTAATTCTGTACTGTTTGCATTTATTGATGTATATGTAGAACTGTGTAGGAGGCATGGAGAAGGTGAGGCTTCTGTAAGTGTCAAAGTTGTTGCATGCAGTGCTGCACTTCTGCGTATTCTTTCATATGCTAGACTACATCTGCACAATGAGATACCTAAGCAAAGGAAACACAAGTGATGTGATTGTGAAATGAGCAAAAGAAATTGCACGTATTTCAATTACATCACCTGTGTTTCCTATCATTACGAATCACATTGTGCAGATCAAGTTTAGGTCTGTCCAGGGAAACATAGGAGGTTTGGACTTTGTTCAAGAGTGCAGTGGACATGACTCACTTCATTGGTAGACCTTCACATATATTATGTCCTCTATTCTCTTCAACAACTCGAAATTTCATCTGCAACCCTGAGTAGGCCTCACCTCAAACAAACCTCTGGATAGGACACATCTTATTGGCATCCTCAAGCAATTATTTAAAATTTTAGTGTCTTGCGACACTTTTCTGAGACAACAGCAATGCAAAAGATGCACCATGTTTTAAGATAGGCCTCACTTCATCTGCATCAAGATACTGTTAGTTTAAAATGTATATCTTTATGACTGTTTTGGGGGCCTGGAGAAGCAGAAGCTTCTGTAAGTGTCAAAGTTGTTGAAAAACTGTTTGTCCTTCAATCTTTTCCCTTGTCTTTTGTAATTTTTAAATACATGTTTTAATATTTTTGAAATGTTTGTTCTCTCTTTCACAGATTGAAAGTATAAAAACAAAAAGTGAGTAATTTAACGACAATTATAAGGTAAATGCTTTGTACTCTTTTCGTTACATTTCTATCACATTCACCTACTATTAGTTCCACTGCTTCATTTCTTTAACCCTCAGTTTCCTGCCTTTGCTACTTCCATCATTCCTTTCTCTATTACCTACTTACTCAACTCCTTCCATTCTTTTTCTCAGTCCCTCTCTTCTCATAGTTCCTCACTCTTGTTCACTCACTCCGTCTCTATTACTCTTAGTGTCTTTGACTGATCACTCTATCACTACTTGTTCATAATGCTTTCTCTGTGTAGTTGAAGCACACTAAGGGGCATATTATGAACACAGCCAATAAAATTATTGCTCTTTTTATTGGCAGAAAACTGGTGCAAAAGTGGTTTTAGCGGCAGTTTTCTGCCGCAAAAGCAGCTTTAGCGACACATTTCTGCCAATAAAAGCTGCAAAACTTTTATTGCCTATGTTGATGATATGGCTCTATGTTACTTACATTTCTTTGCTGTTTCAATTAATCTTTTTCTGTTATTTTTTGTTTTCTGTTTTCTATTTTTTCTCTCTGTTATTCCTCATGTTTTAATCTTATTTTGAACATTCACTCACATTCTCCAAGAAACTCTTCTTTGTTAATGTTATACTCTCTTTTTTTTTCTTTCACTTCGTTATGTATTTTGTTTTTCACAATTATACCCTCTTCCGTCTTTTCTTCGGTAAATAGATCTATTAAACAGTATGTCTTCTTTACTCCCTATAGCTGTCTTTCTTTTAACATCACTCTCTGTTTACTTTCCTTATACTTACTCTTTTTTTATTTTTTTATTTTTTTGGTTAGCTCGCGGTCCGCGTACCGGGAAGCTAACCCGGGAGCGAACCAAAAGAAATAGAGCTTGCCAGAGTGCTAAACATTCTAGCAATTTTTTTTGAAAGGGAAGGTAGTTCTGAAAAGAACTTTTTTTTTATATTTTTGTTGTTTTATATATATTTTTTTTTTTGAACATTTTTTGTTTTTTTTGTATTTTTTGAACGATTTTATATTTTTTTGGGGTTTTTTTGGGGGGGGAAACAACAAAAAACAGGCAATGAAAAGGGCTCAACAGGAGCAAAAAAAAAATTACTGGGGGCGGTTAGGGCAATCATGGTGTTCATACGCCAGGTTGAGTGCATTGATGCTCATGTTGCCACACGCTAACAACGCACGACAGTGCATACAAGAGTGTATCATGTGGCCAAAATTTTCTTGTATATTTGGCACAGTTTCCCGTGCCTCTTCTGGTGTTAATGAAATTGGTAATCTTGGTCTGGCCACAGGAGTTGGTCTTGGATTGTCCTGCATATCCCTTATTTCTGCCCGGCTGTAATTGAGCGGATGCTTCCTTGTCATGTGCCTGTGCATTGTGTGATTTCCGTAACTATATTTCTTGTCCGTCCCTCTGGATAATTGTTCTTTGCATATGAGGCAGGTCACATACCTCGCATTGACTTTTTTTTGGCCACGAGGGATCGAATAAAACTGCCAGATGAAACTGGCTTTCTTTCTGGAAACCCGGGGCACCTCTTCTAAGAACTGTGGTTCTTCTCCCTCCTCATCCATTTCTTCCTCTTCCTCCTCAGTGTTGGTCATGACCTGGGGAGGTGGTCCTCTCTTCCCATGAGGAGGTGGTGGTGGTGGTGGGGGTCCACCAGCTGAAGCTACCAATGAAGCCATTTCTCATATAGTAGTAAAGGTCTTCCTCTCACAATGATGAAAGTCAGAGTGAGGAAAGAAGGAGGGGTTTTCATCATTTGGGAAAAACAATACTTCTCAACCAATGAAAAGTGTTATTTTTAGGTCACCTGACCTAGCCTTACATCATTATGAAACCAAAAGTGAAATGAACCAATGAAAAGTTTTATTAACAAGTCACATGACCTCTCACGCTCATGTTACGCGCTCCGGTCCGCGCCCCGGATAGCTTCCGGGTCGCTGCGCTTCGCGCCTCGGTCCGCGCCCCGGGACACTTCCGGGTGCGCTAACGCGGTACGTCACAAGACGCATTACGCGGCAACGCAATACGTCGCGCTTTCGCAACGCGCCGCGGATCGCTTCCGGGGAGCTGCGTTTCGCGCCTCGGTCCGCGCCCCGGGGCACTTCCGGGTGCGCTAACGCAGTACGTCATAAGACGCATTACGCGGCAACGCGATACCGTCACTATGTTGATTTCTTACCGGTTCGCGGACCGGGTCGCGGCATTAAATTGAGCTAACGGGAAGCTTCCCGGTTCGCGGACCGGGAGCGAAACAAAAAAAATATTTAAAAAAAATTATTAATAAACATATAAAATATATTTTTGGATTTAAAGAAGAATACATTTTACAGCTATAGATATTAGCTTTTAAAAAACCAATGAAATTCACTGAAAAAACCATAGGTTATAGACCATATATAGTTAGGAATTAGCATTTACAAAACCTTGAAAATTCCCTGAAAAAAACATAGGTTATACACCATATATAGTTAGGAATTAGCATTTAAAAAACCTTATTTTACTCACACAAAACCATTGAAATTCCATATATAGTTAGTTGTACTAACTATATATCGCGCACCCGCAATCCACTGCTGATCATGTCACATATTACATCATTCATGACATGGTCAGTGACATCACTGATGACATCACTGATGACATCTCAAATGACATCACTGATGACATCACTGATGACATCTCAAATGACATCACTGATGACATCACTGATGACATCACTGATGACATCTCAAATGACATCACTGATGACATCTCAAATGACATCACTGATGACATCACTGATGACATCTCATTTGACATTACTGATCACATCACTGATGACATCATTCATGTGATAATACGATGAACCTCTTCAGACTCTAATATAACCTTATATACACTCAGTGAAAACAGACACTCACAGACTGTCACTCATCCATGGAGTTACTCACACACCTAGTCAGTCATGCAAAGAATCAATCACACCTCCATTTCCTCAACTATACAGTTATACACACCTTACTTATTGAAACATATACTAACACATATTTACTCACTTATACAATCCTGGATACAAGTTCACAATGATCCATACAGCCACTCACACATTCACTGGCTCTTATGCACAGTTATTTATATATGTCAACTCTCACATGTACTGTGTTTTACATATGTACTTACTTTGACATGTAGCACTGAGATATCCATTCACTCACCAATGCACTCATGCACACAGTCAACCGCCCATACAGATGTTTCCACATGCACTTTTGAACCCATACACCTAGTGAATCAACTGCTCACACATCTATGCAGAGAGTCATACACCTCCCAGCCACCCATAAACACTCTCAGTCTCCCATACAATTACTTGGGCAACCAATCAATGACCCATATAGTTAATCATATAGCTACTGATCAACACATGCAGCAGTTTACAGAACAACAGACATAATGATGCACAAATTAAGACAGTTTAGTCACTAACCCATGCACTCAGTGAGACACATTTAATCACTCACTCATACAGTCAGTCATGCACCTACTAAATCCTTTGTTCAGACACTTATACATCCACTCATTCTTCAATATGTAAGACATATTTTAACTTTACAGAAACATACAGTCACTGGATGTTGTCATCAGTGATGTCATCAGTGATGTCATTTGAGATGTCATCAGTGATGTCATCAGTGATGTCATTTGAGATGTCATCAGTGATGTCATCAGTGATGTCACTGACCATGTCATGAATGATGTAATATGTGACATGATCAGCAGTGGATTGCGGGTGCGCGATATATAGTTAGTACAACTAACTATATATGGAATTTCAATGGTTTTGTGTGAGTAAAATAAGGTTTTTTAAATGCTAATTCCTAACTATATATGGTGTATAACCTATGGTTTTTTCAGTGAATATATATATATATATATTTGAATTATCTTTAGTGGAAAATACATTCACTAAATAAACATTCTATGTAAAGCAAACGAAAAGAGCAAGTGAAGAATGAATAATTACAACACAGAAGAGAAGCAATAGCCTATACAGTTTTGGGCATGTTACCAAAGAATAGATACGTGATAATAGAGCAGCTATTGATAGAGTACCACAGGTATCTATGACTGTTATAGTTTTTCTTATACAGTTTATCTCACATAAGGCAGAGTATTTTGTGGTATACACTAACAGCAGGAAAAATGAACTCCTCAAGAAGAAAGCATTGTTGTAGGCTGTCTCGTCTCATTCCCCATAGCATTCCCCCCTTTATAATGCCTTTAGCTTTATGTATTTACTCAGAGCTTGAGTGTTCTTGGTGGGGAATCGGGAAAACTCAGCATTCTACTTCTGTGTGAGCCTGTCAACCATTGGCACCCCTTGACCACAGGCCTCTTTTCTATATTTCTGTTGTTTTGCATTATGCTATACAATATTCTTGATTTTAGACAACGTCTACAGAAGTCACTGCAATGGTGACACCTACCGGCTTTACTGGATCTAATTAGGGTTTTCACAAATTAATACTACTTAGTTTAGGCTTAGTTAGGTAATTTAGATTTACTGATGTATAGACAAAAGAACCGGAAATCATATATCATGGTACCCAGATATTGTTTGTTATTTTCTGCATTGCATTCCAGAATTCCTTGTAACATATATCTTATTAAGACTAAACTTTGTCAGATGGTTTTGACTGCAAGTAGTAATTCTGTATTTTTACAATATATTCTATAGATTTGTATATATCAGTTTAGCTATGAATTTGTAATGAACCTACATTTATTCGCAGCTATAAACTTTTGGGTCCTCACTATGTAGCCAGATGGGCTGTACTGCAAACAAAACTTTTGGATGAGGCTAACTCCTCTTCTGTCCCAGGCATCTAAAAAGGTCTATCACAGGGAAATTGGGATATTCGGCTCAGTGCTCTGGCGCTGGTTACTGGGGCACTGCTGTCCAGTGCTGAGTGTATGTGCTCTGACCCAAAAACATGTAGGAATTGTCTAATATCTTCTTGGCTTATTTAACTTTTTTAGAGTTCATAATATATGGTGCAGAAAGTACTCCTATGGGAAAGAAAAGTAACATTTTATGTGTGCGCTGCAGCACTTATTGTGCCCTCCACTTGATAAAAGTAAACATGGCTTTAGCACTGCCCTTGTAGCCTTACTGCTGCTTTGTCAAACCTGCAATGCAACCAATTAAAATAACCCCTTTTTGACAGGTATAAACCTCCGTTTAAAATATTACTAAGTCATCCTTATGTAAGTCTTGTAGCCCACAAGGTAAAGTGCATGGTATTTATAAGTGGGACATGTAGATATTTAATGTTACCATGTCCTTATAGTCACCCGGACCAAAATATATTTTCACTGTGGCAGGCCTAGTCGAAAACCAGAGTGCAGATTAAAATACCAATATTGCTAACTTGGGAAAGGGACTGGCTAAATAAATAATTAAACAACTATTTTTCAAAGTTATTAAAAATTAAATTCTATGGTGACATCAGATTTTTATTTTTCCCAGCCTTAAATTCCTGGATGCTAATCTGAATTAGCTCGCCTGTGTCTGGGTTTATTGTGTGTATTGTGCTTATGCTTCAAACTGGATTTGATGAGTGTGGGAGGACACTAGGATTACTATAGTACACTCTCCACTCAGTTCCCTGGCCTCAGAACTCTGGTTTGCTGTGCATGAAGACCTTTGCCATCTTGGATTTTCCCTAACACATTGCACTTTGTGCCTCTTTGCAGTAACTCACCACAAAAGGGAGCACATAGGAATATAAAGGAAACAAGGGGAGCCCTTTACTGATATATAGAAACACATTAACAAATCCCGTGTCCTACACCCCAATACATTATTTTTACGAATTAAATACCCATTCAGAGGCACTATTCATCTGGGGACCGAGCAGTTAAATAATCTAGTTCAAATGGACAGTTGGGGTATTTGTAAAAAACTTAAAAAAGTAACTTTGTAACAGGTGCTTAGCCATTCTTGCTTAAAAAACTGGATACTCCTCCCTTAAGCTACCACCATGAACAATTGGGTAATAATCCCATTGGCTACTGATTCTCATCATCATTGAAACTCTATTGCAGGGAAAAACTTCCAGGATTAGGGTCTGGAAAACCTTAACCCTTGGTCACCACTTTATCACACTCCGGGGAAGGGGGGAAAATATATACACACCCCTTCAATATCACCCTGAAATCAGTGAATGCCAGGCCACCACACTTAAAAGAGAGGACTGAACAAATACCTATATACAGTGCTCTCAGACCTAGCAACCTTAGTTTGGTCTTCAGACCAACTTTATTCCTTCCGCCTCAATTTTTTATGATCTCATTTTTGTAGGCATAAGGACTCTGTGCACTTTACCATTGCTAATCAGTGCTGAAGTGCATGTGCTCACACCATAAAACATGGAAATAAACCCTTATCTTCAAAACAATAAAGCACCAGTCTGCCCATGTACAATTAACCCCAGAAATCAGAAGTAAGGTAGTGGGGTGTCTTGAATTACAGGGAAGAAAAAGTGTTTCCTTTTTATATACAACTCTCTCTCACTCTAATAGTGACATGCTTCATCACCAGTTTCATCCTGGATGCTAAATGTGAGGCTCACGTGGGTTTCCTGCAGGGACAAAATGGACGGCACGGATGCTAGGTCCCAACTTCTCTCACCCCCTCTTCCGCCCAACAAAGTCAAAGCCAAAGAGGGAAGGTGGGGAAGAAGGGGTAACAAAACAAGGAAAGGGAGAAGGAGTAGAGTCCACTGGTCTGTCTGATCAGATGTTGCCAGGATTCCTAAAGGAAAAAACACAGACAGAAGTATGACTCTCTTTTGGACCTAAACATCTGCTGTATACATATGTGGCTATTATAATGTTCTACCTGTTGCACGTTTGGCAGTTATATGTAGGTAATATCAAACAACTAGAGCGAGAGACTCCCCGAATGTATCTAGAAAATAAACACACACGTATTATTCATAAGGACTGCAGAATTTAAGCTGTAAACAATGACAAATGTGAAACATACCAACCTTAACAACAACCACCATAGAGAACAAACTGACCCACAATAAAAACACATATCTCGCCTGAAAATTAGGAAAAAAACAAAAAACGTATTTTCCTAGTTAGGAGGAACAAAGGAAAAAAACGTATGGCACAAAAAGGTGCAGGGTCAAAGTGCGTAATTTACATTGAAGTAGAAGTGGTTAAAAGACAATCTCTCTTTATATTGCAGTGAGAGATATGAAGAAATCTTGGAATGAAACACGTTCAAGAATGGAAGCACCTTCCTCAAAGAATGAAGGAGTACTACATCAGATAAGTATCATAAGCCACTAGATACTTCTGAAATATGCATTATACCTTAGTTCAGAACTAGGATTATTTTCAAATACCTCTTTTGTACTTTTGAAATATGCAGGTTCCAGGAGTTTACAGCATGCAAAATGCTGCATTCAGGAGAACAATCTGGCTGACCGATGAGGGAAAATCCAAGGCAACGCTATGCCCCGGAAGCAGAGATGGCAACCCAGAAGAAACAGAGCATCGAAGGATGCCGGGAGAGAAACACCCAGGATGTCTCTACACTACGACGCCAAACAGAGTATGCAGGTAAGGACAGCTGGATTATCAAGGGAGTCCTGGGGGGTCCGTGATGGAACACAAAGTGCATTTCCCTTGCGGACCACTCTCTTTTGATTGCTTGCGTAGGAGGCTGCAGGAGGGGTTTGGAGTGCTGCTGCGGGGCATAACACTAAAAGCCAATATGGACTAAACCATTTTCCAGGGAGCTCCTCATATATTCATTCTTTTTGTGACCTGAGATTATTATTGCTACTAAAAATGAATAATTAATCTATATTTATGATATTTATGGGGAAGGGAAAAAAGGAGTAAAATGCTACTATGACACTCAGCTTGTCAACTTGTGTCTGCCCTATTTTCACAGTCGAAATTGCCACAAAAATCCTGTGCATTCATCAGAACAAAAGGAATGTCAGTGCCCCAACCCTTCAGTACACTACTGGACCTGTGGATAATATGCTAGGAAGAAGGGCTGCTGTGCTGCTAAAAGGACTGCAGCTCTGCTGGACTGCTATTGGGAAGGAACTTCTGCCCTCTTGTGCTGACCTGCTGCCTGCTACCCTTTCGTCTGGGGAAGAAGAACTTTATCTGCAATTCCATCTTTAACCCAGGACCCCAGAGTGAATCAAAGGGCTAGCCTGCTGGCTTCCTTATCTAAGCCTCAGGGATATAAGCGGCTCCTCTAACAATGCTTATACCCATCAAATTCCTGACCCCTAAGTGGCGCCCTAAGGTCTTGGACAATTGGTGTGGCTTTCGAACTCTTGAATTCAAACTTTAGGACTCTTCACAACAACAAACAGGCCTGTTTGCATCAGAACTTTGCCACTCGCACAGAAAATCAGAGCAAACCGCCGCCAGCCCGTCTCTTTGCACAGCAAGCATCAATCACCAAGGAGGACTGCCAACAGGAGTCTTCAGCCTGCCATCCGAGGTGCCTGGCCTGGTCCTCGTGCTACGCCAACCACTGCTGGCAACGCTCTCCTTGCTCCTTCTGCAACGCTTTCTCGAATGCAAACCATACTCTTGTCACTAAACTTAAGAAGGTAAACTTTCAGTGGGACTAATCTGGGACGGTATCCAAACCACGCTTTATCGCAGTCAGCCTGAAATTTAAAATTTGACATAGTCCAGTGTGATCAGGTGGCTGAGGTTGGCGCTTTATAGTTTTAGGCCACATTTGCAGTTTATTCTTTAAAAATGTATGACTTTGGGCCTACTCATTGGACTTTTGTTATTTTTATCATTTTTTAAAATTTAATTAAGCTCTATTTCTCTAACCTGGTGTGGGGTCTATTTCTGTGGTGGTTTCACTGTTATATTGCTTGACGGGTTTAACAAATACTTTGCATATTGCCTTCAAGTTAAGCCTGACTGCTCTGTGCCAAGCTTCCAGGGGGTTGAGCACAGGTTATTTGAGGTTTGATTGTGCCTTACCCTGACTAGAATTGTGGTTCCTGCTTGACCAGGGCTCACAACTCATTCAACCAGTAACCCAGTGTCTAACATTGATGATCAGTGGTGAGGTTTGTACAGTATCATACAGTGACTTGGTGTACTCTACCATCCCGTATCTAATACCAATTTGAGTTTTAAATTCTCACTGATTTACTGTTTTGTTTTAAACTAATTTCTATTCTAGCTGACTGATTGTGTCTGTGACCTCACCTGCAAAGATGGAGTTTGAGCATGGCTAAGCTCAAGGAGTTTTGCTAGGAGAGGCGGCTGCACGCTAAAAAGAGCATCAGCATAGTAAACATATAAGCTAAAAGCAACACCAGCCCCCCCTGAGTGGGATGCTGATCATTTTGGTAAAGATGGAAACTTGACATCTAGAATCCCAGCCCTTTTGCACAGAGGAACCCGAGCAGACCACTGTCACGGGTTGAACTACCAGGGTCCTAGGAGCACTCATTATCATTATTTGTGCTTTTCGTTTCCTTTATAATGCTTTGTGTCCACTGACCCTTTCCACCATACCTACTGATGATCAACCTCCCTCCCCCATCCTCCTCCACTTTACACTCTATTGCTCAACAAACCTATGCTATTACAAATGTTTGAATAGTTTTTGTCCTGTACTAAGCCTGTGCTGCAGACGTTTGTACTTAACGTGTTCACAACTAAGTACTGCACATATTTTAGTATGGCTTCACTATTGATGTTATTGGGACAAAAAGCCTTGACAGCATGGGCAGAGGCCCAACAGTTGCCTGTCACAACAGAGGACCAATAGGATGAAAAGGATGAGGAAGGATCAGAGCAGGACCCACAGGAGTGGCCTGTTGCAGCCTGTTGAAGAAGGGTAACCTACTCAGAGGATTGAGGATCCCCTCCTGTGCAGGAAGCAGTGTGTCCTCTTGGAACCTGTCCCCAGAGGAGCTAGTGGAGAGGAAGTCAGAGAGGGAGTGCATGCTGGAGATGGCTAAGCTCAAGATGGATTAAAAGAGAATGGCCATGGAAGTACAACATTGCATTTGAAAATGGCCACATAGGAGAAGAAAGCTGAGATAGAGAGAGTTTTAAAGGAGAAACAATTGATATTGGCTCATGAACTAAGTCTTAAGGAGCCAGACATTAAGGCCAGACAGGTAGAGTCCAGCAGAACTTCACAACCAGGAACCAGCGGGCGTTAACACTGTCTGCATGGCTAAGAAGGGTATAGACCCTCCTGTCAATACTTTCCTGTCTGTGATCAGTCTGAATTCTTCCAGAATGTCTTTGAACTGAGCCCAGTCAAAAAAGTCCACATATATATTGTTAATGGGTTTGGTGCTGCTAAGTTGTCTTTTTCTCTAATGGGTGTTGGTACAAGTCAGATCGTTCTTCTCCAGGAATGACAATGGTCGGGGTGTGCATGGTTACTAACAAACAGAGCCCACATCATCTGGTGATCAGCTGAGTATCGCCAAACTTGCTGCATTGCCAATAGTAATCCATCAGCTGGAGGTGCCCCATTGCATATCCACAATGTGCAATACCACAGCGCAATTAGCATTTGTGCCCATATGAGGCGTTCCTTTACCTCCAAAACATAAGGAATAAAGTGTTAGCTTCCGAACAATCAGGGGTTGTCCTTTCGCTTGTTACCCGGCGTAGCCCCATATTCCTGACATAGGATGGATCTCTCATTTAACCCTCCCCCATGTGACTCATTCCCTTTTTATCCTCACCCTGGATAGCCCTACACAATAGCTCTGTGTGGGAGAAACCACTTGCTGTTAAAATAGACAACATAAGATACACTAAGGGCCACCCTTGGTCCACCAATGGATGCAGAAGTGGACATGTTTGTGCACTGAGTTGGGGGTTTTGCTCCCTCTAAAAATCTCTTTTCTGGGAAGTCTCTGGGCCAAACAGTTTTCCTATTGTTCCCTTTCTACATATCCTGTCTAGCTCAGTTTGGATATCATTCGATACAGTGAAGAGGTATAATGCTTTTGGGTTTGTGTCTTATTGGTTCAGGTTTACAACAACACTATGAGGGTCTATCCTGTTGGGTTAAATCTAGGCCCTTATTCTAAATAGGTAAAGGTGAATAAGGCATCTTGCCTTTTCAGGGGCTACCTCTTGGGACAGGAAAACGCCTATCTGCGCCGTCCACATATGGGATCAGTGAACAGACATAACATGACCTGGCTGATGCTTGGGAGCCGACTGAAGTCATGTGGTACCAAGGGTTGTGTAGGAGGATGCTATGTTATTGTGTGTCGAAGGCTTGTGTTCTGTTAGTGTTATTGTAGGTGTCATACAACAGATCCCTATGCAGGCACTGTAGTTTTCCATTAGTGAGTCCCTTTATGAAATGAAATGAAATGAAATGAGGGAGTACATATGTACAAAAATATACATAACTTTTGTTGTGATATGGTCGTTTGAGGTGAGATTTCCTTTGGGGCCATTTGTGCTCTTCCAGTGGCTGGGGTTTTCCCCCCTTTCCATTGGCGTAAGCGAGGAACATTTTCTTATTACACTTTCTGGCTTAGTGCAAGTTGTCCACATGTCACATTAGTTCACCCTTGTTGTCTTCTCTATTACCAGGTTTTGAAAGAAACTCGGTGGATGGTTAACCCAGAAATATTACATATGCTCTGCAATTAATGATTTTGGAGTCCTTGTATTTTTTCCCTAGGGGCGTGATCTCTACACTCCACTAGTCGCTATCTAGTGAGGCGCCAGAAGGTGACCCCTCCTGTTGGCAAGTTTTAGTGATTTCAGCAGCAAGGGTGATTAGTATTTATCTAGATGGATTAACTCTTTTTATAAGCCGTATTTAGTGTTTTCTGGGAGTGACGGTGGTTATTAGTTACCTGTAAGGATCAATTATTTTTATAAGTCATTGAGCTACCCCCCTCCAAATGGAATGTTTAGATTGGTAAACAATATGTTTGTGGGGAGGTCTAAAGGGCATTAGGGACAGATAGCTTTATATTTTATTAGGGGTTCCATGGACGGTACTAATTCTCAACAAATGTGTCTTGGCTGGTGCGTGCATGAGGGCTCCATAGCTGTGAGTTGTGTTTTCAGTCTATATGTGTGCAGGAATATGTGATGTGGGGACGTGTCGCTGTTTAGTGCTGCTGGTGTTTGCAACGTGCCCCAGGATCCCGTGGGGAGAGAGTCGGGGTTGCTCTCTGCCCCTTTTCTCCCACCCATGCTGCCATGTGATGTCTGAAGTTGGAGCCAATTGCCTTCCCTTGTCGGAGCCTGCAAGATTTAGTGCACCTTTAATCGCTATGCTTGTTATCGAGGTGAGCACACCCGGTGCCCTACATTCGTCTGGGGTTAGAGTGGAGATTTGTGATCCCTCTTCCTGAGCACCCCCCTCTCCCTCGGACCACACCCAGCTCCCTTTCAGTGGGCTGGTCAGCCCGCTGTCCCTAGCTTGCGGTTGAGGTCTCTAGGGTTGTGTGTTGCCTAATGATTTTTCAAAGGGTGTGGCAAGGAGACCAGACTTGAGAAATCAAAAAACAGGAGAGCCTTAAATTCCTGGATGCTAATCTGAATTAGCTCGCCTGTGTCTGGGTTTATTGTGTGTATTGTGCTTATGCTTCAAACTGGATTTGATGAGTGAGGGAGGACACTAGGATTACTATAGTACACTCTCCACTCAGTTCCCTGGCCTCAGAACTCTGGTTTGCTGTGCTTGAAGACCTTTGCCATCTTGGATTTTCCCTAACACATTGCACTTTGTGCCTCTTTGCAGTAACTCACCACAAAAGGGAGCACATAGGAATATAAAGGAAACAAGGGGAGCCCTTTACTGATATATAGAAACACATTACCAAATCCCGTGTCCTACACCCCAATACATTATTTTTACGAATTAAATACCCATTCAGAGGCACTATTCATCTGGGGACCGAGCAGTTAAATAATCTAGTTCAAATGGACAGTTGGGGTATTTGTAAAAAATTAAAAAAGTAACTTTGTAAAAGGTGCTTAGCCATTTTTGCTTAAAAAACTGGATACTCCTCCCTTAAACTACCACCATGAACAATTGGGTAATAATCCCATTGGCTACTGATTCTCATCATCATTGAAACTCTATTGCAGGGAAAAACTTCCAGGATTAGGGTCTGGAAAACCTTAACCCTTGGTCACCACTTTATCACACACCGGGGAAGGGGGGGGTAATATATACACACCCCTTCAATATCACCCTGAAATCAGTGAATGCCAGGCCACCACACTTAAAAGAGAGAACTGAACAAATACCTATATACAGTGCTTTCAGACCTAGCAACCTTAGTTTGGTCTTCAGACCAACTTTATTCCTTCCGCCTCAATTTTTGTATGATCTCATTTTTGCAGGCATAAGGACTCTGTGCACTTTACCATTGCAAATCAGTGCTGAAGTGCATGTGCTCACACCCTAAAACATGGAAATAAACCCTTATCTTCAAAACAATAAAGCACCAGTCTGCCCATGTACAATTAACCCCAGAAATCAGAAGTAAGGTAGTGGAGTTTCTTGAAATACAGGGAAGAAAAAGTATTTCCTTTTTATATACAACTCTCTCTCACTCTAATAGTGACATGCTTCATCACCAGTTTCATCCTGGATGCTAAATGTGAGGCTCATGCGGGTTTTCTGCAGGGACAAAATGGACGGCACGGATGCTAGGTCCCAACTTCTCTCACCCCCTCTTCCGCCAAACAAAGTCAAAGCCAAAGAGGGAAGGTGGGGAAGAAGGAGAAACAAAACAAGGAAAGGGAGAAGGAGTAGAGTCCACTGGTCTGTCTGATGCGATGTTGCCAGGATTCCTAATGGAAAAAACACAGACAGAAGTATGACTCTCTTTTGGACCTAAACATCTGCTGTATACATATGTGGCTATTATAATGTTCTACCTGTTGCACGTTTGGCAGTTATATGTAGGTAATATCAAACAACTAGAGCGAGAGACTCACAGAATGTATCTAGCAAATAAACACACACGTATTATTCATAAGGACTGCAGAATTTAAGCTGTAAACAATGATAAATGTGAAACATACCAACCTTAACAACAACCACCGTAAAGAACAAACTGACCCACAATAAAAACACATATCTCGCCTGAAAATTTGGAAAAAACAAAAAACGTATTTTCCTAGTTAGGAGGAACAAAGGAAAAAAACGTATGGCACAAAAAGGTGCAGGGTCAAAGTGCGTAATTTACATTGAAGTAGAAGTGGTTAAAAGACAATCTCTCTTTATATTGCAGTGAGAGATATGAAGAAATCTTGGAATGAAACACGTTCAAGAATGGAAGCACCTTCCTCAAAGCATGAAGGAGTACTACATCAGATAAGTATCATAAACCACTAGATACTTATGAAATATGCATCCTACCTTAGTTCAGAACTAGGATTATTTTCAAATACCTCTTTTGTACTTTTGAAATATGCAGGTTTCAGGAGTTTACAGCATGCAAATGCTGCATTCAGGAGGAGAACAATCTGGCTGACCGATGAGGGAAAATCGAAGGCAACGCTATGCCCCGGAAGCAGAGATGGCAACCCAGAAGAAACAGAGCATCGAAGGATGCCGGGAGAGAAACACCCAGGATGTTTCTACACTACGACGCCGAACAGAGTATGCAGGTAAGGACAGCTGGATTATCAAGGGAGTCCTGGGGGGTCCGTGATGGAACACAAAGTGCATTTCCCTTGCGGACCACTCTCTTTTGATTGCTTGCGTAGGAGGCTGCAGGAGGGGTTTGGAGTGCTGCTGCGGGGCATAACACTAAAAGCCAGGATGGACTAAACCGTTTTCCAGGGAGCTCCTCATATATTCATTCTTTTTGTGACCAGAGATTATTATTGCTACTAAATGAATAATTAATCTATATTTATGATATTTATGGGGAAGGTTTGTGTCTTATTGGTTCAGGTTTACAACAACACTATGAGGGTCTATCCTGTTGGGTTGAATCTAGGCCCTTATTCTAAATAGGTAAAGGTGAATAAGGCATCTTGCCTTTTCAGGGACTACCTCTTGGGACAGGAAAACGCCTATCTGCGCCGTCCACATATGGGATCAGTGAACAGACATAACATGACCTGGCTGATGCTTGGGAGCTGACTGAAGTCATGTGGTACCAAGGGTTGTGTAGGAGGATGCTATGTTATTGTGTGTCGAAGGCTTGTGTTCTGTTAGTGTAATTGTAGGTGTCATACAACAGATCCCTATGCAGGCACTGCAGTTTCCCATTAGTGAGTGCCTTTATGAAATTAAATTAAATGAAATGAGGGAGTACATATGTACAGAAATATACATAACTTTTGTTGTGATATGGTCGTTTGAGGTGAGATTTCCTTTGGGGCCATTTGTGCTCTTCCAGTGGCTGGGGTTTTCCCCCCTTTCCATTGGCGTAAGCGAGGAACATTTTCTTATAACACTTTCTGGCTAAGTGCAAGTTGTCTACATGTCACATTAGTTCACCCTTGTTGTCTTCTCTATTACCAGGTTTTGAAAGAAACTCGGTGGATGGTTAACCCCGAAATATTACATATGCTCTGCAATTAATGATTTTGGAGTCCTTGTATTTTTTCCCTAGGGGCGTGATCTCTACACTCCACTAGTCGCTATCTAGTGAGGCGCGAGAAGGTGACCCCTGTTGGCAAGTTTTAGTGATTTCAGCAGTAAGGGTGATTAGTATTTATCTAGATGGATTAACTCTTTTTATAAGCGGTGGTTACTAGTTACCTGGAAGGATCAATTATTTTTATAAGTCATTGAGCTACCCCCCTCCAAATGGAATGTTTAGATTGGTAAACAATATGTTTGTGGGGAGGTCTAAAGAGCATCAGGGACAGATAACTTTATATTTTATTAGGGGTTCCATGGACGGTACTAATTCTCAACAAACGTGTCTTGGCTGGTGCGTGCATGAGGGCTCCATAGCTGTGAGGTGTGTCTTCAGTCTATATGTGTGCAGGAATATGTGATGTGGGGGCGTGTCGCTGTTTAGTGCTGCTGGTGTTTGCAACGTGCCCCAGGATCCCGTGGGGAGAGAGTCGGGGTTGCTCTCTGCCCCTTTTCTCCCACCCATGCTGCCTCGTGATGTCTGAAGTTGGAGCCAATTGCCTTCCCTTGTCGGAGCCTGCAAGATTTAGTGCACCTTTAATCTCTATGCTTGTTATCGAGGTGAGCACACCCGGTGCCCTACATTTGTCTGGGGTTAGAGTGGAGATTTGTGATCCCTCTTCCTGAGCACCCCCCTCTCCCTCGGACCACACCCAGCTCCCTTTCAGTGTGCTGGTCGGCCCGCTGTCCCTAGCTTGCGGTTGAGGTCTCTAGGGTTGTGTGTTGCCTAATGATTTTTCAAAGGGTGTGGCAAGGAGACCAGACTTGAGAAATCAAAAAACGGGAAAGTTGACAAACATAGAAGAAGGCTGGGTGGGCTAGTTGCTCACCTTGTAACATAAAAAATGTAGAACCAGGGACTTTTGACCAAAAAATGCAAAAGCCTACTGAGTGATGATGGAAAAAGGGGCTGCCTCCCCAAATTTGGGTCCGCTTGTCACCCTTGTGAACCTGCATTCAACTGGAGACTTGGGCCCCCATTAGGATGGCGGGCGGATCGCCCCCGCCAGGTCGGCGGGGGTGCCACCACCGGCCTGGCGGGGGTGATCCGCCCGCCATCCTAGCCGGAATGACCCCCGCCATATTAGTGTGGCTGGGGGGTCCGCGGCGGATGGGAAGACCATTTATATGGTGGGCTTTTTCAGATGCCTTTCTGTGGCGGCAATGCCGCCATGGAAAGGCATGCGGAATCTGCTTTGGGGGCCCGATGCTGGCCCCCATGGACTCCGGGGTGGGTGGGGGGTGCACAAGTTCCATGCACAGCATGGCAGACACCGCACGGTGCCTGCCATGCTGTGCATGGAAGTGCACAGCATGCCTTCCTGCCATTGTGGAGGGCGGTGCTAAGTGCACCGCCCGCCACAATGGTAGGAATGCAAGATGCGCCCGCCACTGTGGCGGGCGCATCCTAATGCTAACCACGGGACAACCGCCATTACGGCGGGCGGTCCCTTTCACGTGGGGTAATCAGGATGACCCCCTTGGACTCAACATCATGTTGAGGTCTTGCCACTTATTGGCTCCTTGTGTGTGCGCTGTGGAGTCTTTTGGGATTTTACCATCTCAGGAGCTTGGGAATCCTAGTACCCACCACCGATGATAGCTTTGTTGTAGAACTAACATGGGGCCTCCATTGGGATGGACGCCTCTAGCTTCTTGGAGGTGTTTTTGAGATGACACACCATGGAACAACACTGGCCCTCGACATGGTACAGAGAATGGAAAAAAACTTTGACTTGGTTATTGGAACTTGTCCCTTTTTACTTAGGTCAGGGGACATGGGTGACTGTTTTTTAATTACTTTCTGCCTGCCGCCACACCCCTTCATCCAACTGCCTTTTCCCTTGAGCGTGGCCATCCAACCTCACCCCACCCAGAGGGATCAGCAGGAGAATGGGGCTTTAGCTTCAGGAGATGCCCAAGGTTACCTAGTTATTCCATGCTCCATTGGATTGCCATTGATGTTGAACTTTAGTGAGGATGCCTAGTCAACACAGATCTCAGTCACTCTGTATTTCTTGATGCAGAATTTTTTTTAATTCCCAATGTTGCCAACTTTGGTTTGGTACTGGTTTTGGGGGAAAGAGGGTAAATGGGTTCTAGTTATTGACAAATAGGTTTTAAGTTGTTGGGCCAATTTCTACTTATGCTGGGGTTTTATCTTACTGAGCATTGTGGCTTTGTGATTACATGAAGGCGCCATCTCCCCTCCCTGTCTGTGGTTGCTGCTGCCATGTGTTTTTCCAATGACCAGATCCCTGCTGCATTGGTGTGGTGGAAAGCGGATCTCCTGAAGCTGAGAGTAGTGTGCTGTCTGATTCCCCTGTGCTTGGTGTTGAGGTGGGAAATTTATTGGGTTTTGTGGTAGCAGGCCATAGCTCATCGATCTCTGCTGTTTTTTCCGCTCATGTTATGCCTTTAGCTAGCTTCTATCTGCAAGGTGACACTGCTTATGGCAATAGTAGTACTCTCTAGGTTCTGGATGTTGTCAGCCTCTGTTGCCTCCACTGCCATAGCTGGCTTGTAATCTTCTGGGGTTTTGCATTGGAGACCCCTTTAAGACTGGAGCCATTTACACAGATGCGGCCATTGCTGCCCACTCAATAGCAGCCTTTGTCAATTTGTGTTGAACCAGTTTTGCTGTGTATCTTTGGGCCTGTTCCTAATTTTCTCTATAATTTTCTTGCTTCTTTTTGTGGGAGTGCAGTATATAAGCTTGTATCTCCCGCCAGGGTTTGGTATCTAAACCAGCATCACTGTACAGCCCGCTCTGTTTCTCGGTGGGTATGCCCTTTTTAATAATGTTGTAGAAAAATGCGACTTCTGGGCCCGTATTGGTCTATGGCTCTCCAGTCTCTTGTCCCCATGCTCCCTCAGTCTACTCAGGAAATCTGTTATGCTTTCCCCTTTCTTTATTGTCTCTGCCATTAAGCCTCCTACATCTGAGAGGTCAGGGAATATATCTCACAGATCTGTCTATATATTATGCCTGTATGAATTATATATGGCCCTGGCATGATCGGTATCGCTTAGTGTAATTGCTACAATGTGAGCTCGGGCGAAATCCGTGTTAGTCTGCTCCACAATAAGATTACTTAGCAGGTTCTTAATGTCACCTATCACTAGATTTATACCTGCAGTATTCTTCTCAAAGATTGAAATCTATTTCCCCGCCCCAGCCAATAATTACGTTAACTTTATTCTTAATCCTTCTTTGTCCCTCTGGCCTATTGCACATATACAATCCCCGCTGCACCTCTCTGTAGTAACGGGTACATTCTTATTTCAGGTAACTTTATGGGTTTCTCCCCAATATAGCATTACCCTCTTTTTAGGCATTCCTGCATGTAGGGGAAGTTCCACTTGGGGTCTCCTCCTCCATGCCGGATTCAATCTTCCACTACAGCCATGTCCTCTGGCTCAAATGATCCTTCCATCAGTCAAGACCTATCATATTGGACTATCTCCTTACTCCAGTTAGCTAATAGGTCACGAAACAGGTATGTAATACTTTTGCTTTCCTTTCTCGCCACTATCTCGCTGGGAGTAGATCTATCCTTGCCGTGCACCCTAGAGAAGCAGCATGCATCCTTGTCACTGCTTCCCTTGTGTAGCACAACGACACAACGGCCCTAGACATAGCATTCCTGACCGAGACCTGGTGGAACGAATCCTCGGCACCGTACATCGCCATAACCATCCCAGACGGCTACAAGACCACCCGCAGGGATCGCGCCAATGGAATCGGAGGAGGAATAGCCATCGTCCACAAGTCCACACTCCAGGTCCACACCCTCGCAGACGACTCTCTAAACCCCGCCGAACACCTGCACTTCCGGATCCATACCGACCCCAACATCACTCTCAGAGGAACACTCGTCTACAGACCTCCTGGACCCCGGGCCCTGTTCAGCGACTCCATCGCTGACCTCGCCAGCACCCACGCACTCGCCTCCATGGACTACATCCTCCTCGGGGACCTGAACTACCACCTCGAGAACAAGAACGACACCAACTCTGCCACCCTGATCGACAACCTCGCCAACCTCGGCCTCCAACAACTCGTCACCGAACCCACCACGCCGCCGGCCACATGCTCAACACCATCTTCTCCACAAGCACCCACGTTGCCTTCAACCACACCACCGAACTCCACTGGACCGACCACCACTGCATCCACTTCACATTCAAGAAAGCAACCACGCACCACCACACCTAACTGCTACCTCTCCGATGCTGGGGCAAAATTACCTCCACCCTCGCGCTGGACCCTCCAACCGACCCCACCGGCCCAGACACCGCCGCCCAGGACCTCAGACAGTGGATCAAAAACTGCGCCAACACCCTCGCCCGCTAAAGAAGCCCTCCATCAACCACTCCGGCAAGAAAGCCGCCTGATTCGCCGAAGAACTTCAGACCTCCAAGCACACATGCCGGATGCTAGAGAAAAAATGGCGTTAAGACCGCACGTCAGACAACCACGCTGCCCACAAGGACGCCATTCGCAGACACCACCAACTCATCAGAACAACCAAGAGATCCTCCTTCAAAGCCCGCCTGGACAACAACGCACACGATTGCAAAGAGCTCTTCAGCATTGTGAAGGAACTCTCCAACCACAGCGCCAACACCAACGACATCGCGCCCTCGCAAGGACAATGAGACTCACTGGCCACCTTCTTCCACCGCAAGATCATCGACATCCACGACAGTTTCAATGCACCGCCAGCCCTGACCACAACAGACCCCACCCAGAACGCCACCTGCACCAACCAGCTGACCTCCTGGGCCCACGACGACGAGACACGAAAGATCATGAACTCCATCCACTCGGGATCGCCGGCAGACCACTGCCCACACCACGTGTTCAACAAAGCAGACGCCACCATCGCACCCAAACTACGAAAGGTCACCAACATCTCCTTCGACTCAGCGACATTCACGGAAAGCTGGAAGCATGCCAAAATCAACGCCCTCCTCAAGAAGCCCAAGGCGGACCCCAAGGGCCTCAAGAACTTCCACCCCATCTCCCTGCTCCACTTCCTGGCGAAGGTCATTGAGAAAATCGCCAACATACAGCTGACCCGCCACCTCGAGAACAACAACATCCTAGACCCGTCGCAATCCGGATTCAGACAGAACCACAGCACCGAGACAGCCCTCATTGCCACCACAGACGACATCCGACGCCAACTAGACAACGGCAAAACCTCAGCCCTCATCCTCCTGGACCTGTCAGCTGCCTTCGACACGGTCTTCCACCACACACTAAGAACACGCCTTGAAGAAGCGGGAATTCGGGAGAAAGCCCTGGACTGGACCACTTCCTTCCTCTCTGGCAGAACCCAGAGTGTCCGTCTCCCACCCTACTGATCCAAAGCAACCAACCTCGTCTGCGGCGTACCCCAGGGCTCATCCCTCAGCCTGACGCTGTTCAACATCTACATGGCCCCCCTCGCACAAGTGGACCGCCAACACGACCTGAACATCATCTCCTACGCCGACGACACTCAGCTCATCCTCTCCCTTACCAAGGACCTGCATACCGCCAAAACCAACCTCCACGAGGGTATGAAGTCCGTCGCAGAGTGGATGAGGAGCAGCCGTCTGAAGCTGAACTCGGACAAGACGGACGTCCTCATCCTCGGCCCTACCCCGTCTGCCTGGGATGACTCCTAGTGGCCGACAACAATAGGAACAGCACCGACGCCCGTGGACCACGCACACAACTTAGGATTCATCCTCGACTCCTCCCTCTCCATATCCAAGCAGGTCAGCACTGTCTCCTCCTCCTGTTACAACACCCTCCGCATGCTTTGCAGGATATACAAGTGGATCCCGATCGAAACCAGAAGATCGGTGACCCAAGTCCTCATCAGCAACAGGCTGGACTATGGCAACGCACTCTACGCAGGAATCAAAACACCTCCACAACTCCGGGCCAGCCTACCTGAACAACAGACTCAACTTTTACACCCCCACCAGCCAGCTCCACTCCGCCAGCCTCGCCCTTGCTGCCGTCCCACGAATCCAATGTACCACCTACGAAGGTAGATCCTTCTCCTTCCTTGCTGCCAAGACCTGGAACACCCTCCCCACCCACCTGCGGCAGACCCAGGACCTGCTCACCTTCAGGAAGCTCCTCAAGACCTGGCTCTACGAGCAGTAGCAGCAGCCACCCCCCCTCCCCCCTCAGCACCTTGAGAACCTCATGGATGAGTAGTGCACTTTACAAGTTCAGTAATTGATTGATTGATTGTACACACAAAGGCGCCTGCTCGTGTTTCACATTTCTCAGGTGGATTAGCACCAGGCTGCCTTGGTCTTTAACTTCGTGGTCAGCCCCTCTACCTTGCTTGTTGACTGAGCGGTGAAACTCTCATCCCTGCTAGAATCCTCTCAGTTATTTCTGTCTCTAATTCTTCCCAGCTATGTGCCCTGTACTTACTCCTGCTTCATGTGAAGAGTGCACTGCTTTGTATTCTTGCTGTACTTCCTGGTTGCGTGCTGTCTCTCTCTCTCTAGCCTCAGCTCATGTCTCTTTTCCTTACTCCATTTGGTTTGCCTCCTTCATTCTGATATTCGCATTGCTCTTTTCGGGCTTCACCTTCAAAGTCACTTTCTGTTGTCTCTTCTGCTACCTGGGCAAACCCTGAAGCCTCACCCTCGTCATCGGTTTCCAGGGGACTGGAACTCCCTTCCTCTCCCCAGCTCACTGTATTACTATCGCAAACCGCCACAAACCTCCCTGTAACTTGGTTCACCTGAACCAGTGGGAGTGGGAGTTTTTCTTGCTGTTTAGGCTTTTTGTGCTCTTGTGCTTGGGCCTAACTGTCCTTTTTCAGTGAGTGGCTGGTTGACATCTATTATTGTCAGATTTGAAAATCCTAAGCAGAGGGAGCAGGCATGAGCACCTCCATTTCTGCATATGGTGGTGGAGGAGCTAACGCCTTGCTTGTTACCAGTATTGTAGGGCTATTGCTCTTAGCCTCTTTGGAGATGGCCCATAATTCTAATAATGCCTCTCTCTTGTTTCTCGTTTGACCTGTATATTCAGTTTTTATATGTGTTTTAGTGAGTTAAATTATGTTGGTGTCAAATGTTCTCTCTTTAGGCCAGGTAAATGTGCGTGCCTTTGTGTGTGCATGCCATTAGTGCCAAAATGTATTAAGTTTCTTTACCTGCATGGGGAACCCGGTTTCAATGCGCTTTAAAGGGGCATCCATGACAATTTTTGTCATTTTGTGGACAAATGCAACTCAAATCTTTGGGAGTTTGTGTTTGTTCTAATCGTGGGGGCAAAAGTACGTGGTGCACTCCTACAATTTTCCATACTCTGAGCCCAGCGCTGGCAATTTCTTACATAAAACAGTTCAAATGAGCATTTACTCAAAACAACATAAGACTGCATAGGTAGTCTTGTAATACAGGGTGAATATGCAATGGGCTAGCACAGAATTTGCATCAATTCTCACACAATACTCTATTCAATGATAATAAATGCAATGACATTCAACACAATAATACATTTCATCAACAATTGACAGAGAAAAAATTACTTTGTCCCAAAAAATGTATATGTTTCAATACATTTTATCTTCTAGCAAGAGAAGACTAGCGTGAACCATGTTTCTAAGTGAACTTGATAGTCTGGCACTATCTGCTCCTCAAAAAAGGCGGTAGTCACAGACACCAAAGAGTAGCAACTTGGAAATCACCGCCCTCCTTGTCCACACCCAAGTTATGCCTAGTTTTCTGGGTGCAAGTCTTTCCTAAAGTCTGAATCAAACCCTATGGCACACACAGGGGTCAAGTGTATGCTTTGTGTCATGCTCAGAGGTCCAAGCGACCAACAACTCTCCCTTCTTTCAGATACTATTTGTGTTAAGAAGCATGTTAGCAGCAAGAAATCCTTTTAACTATGAGACTGAGATGCCAACTCCCCCCTTACAGGACAGCTGGATCACAGAAATAGCGCCTGGGAGACATAAAGGGCTATATAAATAAATAAATATTCACCTTTCCTAGCATGCTAACTATCAAAACAAGGTGACCACCGTGGGATCGCCTCCGAGGCTGCCTTATCACAGATACAGTCGGGGCATTTAAAATGTGTAATATGCCAGACCTTGTCAGTGGTAGGGTGCTCTGGTTATCTTTTTACGCTTCTCCCTATTTTGCCATACGCAATTGCTTAAAACAAAAAAAAAAACACACTATTTCTGGCTTAGATGTATTATTCTACCCTCTGTGATAGCTGCTCCAGGACAGACCTCTTCCCAGCGAAATCAGCAGCTCTTCCGTCAATTATGGTGACTGCCCACTTTATTCATTATACAACGTGAATCTGTGTGGGCAGGAAAAAAACACACACTATTTCTGGCTTAGATGTATTATTCTACGCTCTGTAATAGCTGCTTCAGGACAGACCTCTTCCCAGCGAAATCAGCAGCTCTCCCAATCAATTATGGTGACTGCCCACTTTATTCATTATACAACGTGAATCTGTGTGGGCAGGGTCATCATCCCTTGGCTGCAGTCGGGTGCTAGGTCCCAATATCTTATGGCTGGCTTGCAGAAATGAATTTTGGAAAAGGGGGGTGGTGATGGACAGAGTTTCTGAATGATGCAGAATACTCTTACCAAGTCAAGAGATCATGGTTTTAATCCATCACCGTTTTTTAGCTCAATGCACCATCCCAGCTCAGAACCTGGCTATATGCAAATTAGTCCGTTCCTGTCCCAGTGCATGATGGGAACAGGGCAAACCAAACTACCAAGCCAATTCTTATACTGGTAAGGAAACAAGCTTCCGGGGACCGGTTTCTGGCATCACAGCCTTCTTCGGCCCGGCTTGCTTGAATCCTGATGGTGCAATGAGCAAGGGACTCACGTCTGAGCATACCCTCCTAAACATAGTGTGGATAAACCGATTTTGGAAAAGGGGGGTGGTGATGGACAGAGTTTCTGAATGATGCAGAATACTCTTACCAAGTCAAGAGATCATGGTTTTAATCCATCACCGTTTTTTAGCTCAATGCACCATCCCAGCTCAGAACCTGGCTATATGCAAATTAGTCCGTTCCTGTCCCAGTGCATGGTGGGAACAGGGCAAACCAAACTACCAAGCCAATTCTTATACTGGTAAGGAAACAAGCTTCCGGGGACCGGTTTCTGGCATCACAGCCTTCTTCGGCCCGGCTTGCTTGAATCCTGATGGTGCAATGAGCAAGGGACTCACGTCTGAGCATACCCTCCCACACATAGTGTGGATAAACCGATTTTGGAAAAGGGGGGTGGTGATGGACAGAGTTTCTGAATGATGCAGAATACTCTTACCAAGTCAAGAGATCATGGTTTTAATCCATCACCGTTTTTTAGCTCAATGCACCATCCCAGCTCAGAACCTGGCTATATGCAAATTAGTCCGTTCCTGTCCCAGTGCATGATGGGAACAGGGCAAACCAAACTACCAAGCCAATTCTTATACTGGTAAGGAAACAAGCTTCCGGTGACCGGTTTCTGGCATCACAGCCTTCTACGGCCCGGCTTGCTTGAATCCTGATGGTGCAATGAGCAAGGGACTCACGTCTGAGCATACCCTCCCACACATAGTGTGGATAAACCGATTTTGGAAAAGGGGGTGGTGATGGACAGAGTTTCTTAATGATGCAGAATACTCTTACCAAGTCAAGAGATCATGGTTTTAATCCATCACCGTTTTTTAGCTCAATGCACCATCCCAGCTCAGAACCTGGCTATATGCAAATTAGTCCGTTCCTGTCCCAGTGCATGATGGGAACAGGGCAAACCAAACTACCAAGCCAATTCTTATACTAGTAAGGAAACAAGCTTCCGGGGACCGGTTTCTGGCATCACAGCCTTCTTTGGCCCGGCTTGCTTGAATCCTGATGGTGCAATGAGCAAGGGACTCACGTCTGAGCATACCCTCCCACACATAGTGTGGATAAACCGATTTTGGAAAAGGGGGGTGGTGATGGACAGAGTTTCTGAATGATGCAGAATACTCTTACCAAGTCAAGAGATCATGGTTTTAATCCATCACAGTTTTTTAGCTCAATGCACCATCCCAGCTCAGAACCTGGCTATATGCAAATTAGTCCGTTCCTGTCCCAGTGCATAATGGGAACAGGGCAAACCAAACTACCAAGCCAATTCTTATACTGGTAAGGAAACAAGCTTCCGGGGACCGGTTTCTGGCATCACAGCCTTCTTCGGCCCGGCTTGCTTGAATCCTGATGGTGCAATGAGCAAGGGACTCACGTCTGAGCATACCCTCCCACACATAGTGTGGATAAACCGATTTTGGAAAAGGGGGGTGGTGATGGACAGAGTTTCTGAATGATGCAGAATACTCTTACGAAGTCAAGAGATCATGGTTTTAATCCATCACCGTTTTTTAGCTCAATGCACCATCCCAGCTCAGAACCTGGCTATATGCAAATTAGTCCGTTCCTGTCCCAGTGCATGATGGGAACAGGGCAAACCAAACTACCAAGCCAATTCTTATACTGGTAAGGAAACAAGCTTCCGGGGACCGGTTTCAGGCATCACAGCCTTCTTCGGCCCGGCTTGCTTGAATCCTGATGGTGCAATGAGCAAGGGACTCACGTCTGAGCATACCCTCCTACACATAGTGTGGATAAACCGATTTTGGAAAAGGGGGGTGGTGATGGACAGAGTTTCTGAATGATGTATAATACTCTTACCAAGTCACGAGATCATGGTTTTAATCCATCACCGTTTTTTTGCTCAATGCACCATTCCAGCTCAGAACCTGGCTATATGCAAATTAGTCCGTTCCTGTCCCAGTGCATGATGGGAACAGGGCAAACCAAACTACCAAGCCAATTCTTATACTGGTAAGGAAACAAGCTTCCGGGGACCGGTTTCTGGCATCACAGCCTTCTTCGGCCCGGCTTGCTTGAATCCTGATGGTGCAATGAGCAAGGGACTCACGTCTGAGCATACCCTCCCACACATAGTGTGGATAAACCGATTTTCGAAAAGGGGGGTGGTGATGGACAGAGTTTCTGAATGATGCAGAATACTCTTACCAAGTCAAGAGATCATGGTTTTAATCCATCACCGTTTTTTAGCTCAATGCACCATCCCAGCTCAGAACCTGGCTATATGGAAATTAGTCCGTTCCTGTCCCAGTGCATGATGGGAACAGGGCAAACCAAACTACCAAGCCAATTCTTATACTGGTAAGGAAACAAGCTTCCGGGGACCGGTTTCTGGCATCACAGCCTTCTTCGGCCCGGCTTGCTTGAATCCTGATGGTGCAATGAGCAAGGGACTCACGTCTGAGCATACCCTCCCACACATAGTGTGGATAAACCGATTTTGGAAAAGGGGGGTGGTGATGGACAGAGTTTCTGAATGATGCAGAATACTCTTACCAAGTCAGGAGATCATGGTTTTAATCCATCACCGTTTTTTAGCTCAATGCACCATCCCAGCTCAGAACCTGGCTATATGCAAATTAGTCCGTTCCTGTCCCAGTGCATGATGGGAACAGGGCAAACCAAACTACCAAGCCAATTCTTATACTGGTAAGGAAACAAGCTTCCGGGGACCGGTTTCTGGCATCACAGCCTTCTTCGGCCCGGCTTGCTTGAATCCTGATGGTGCAATGAGCAAGGGACTCACGTCTGAGCATACCCTCCCACACATAGTGTGGATAAACCGATTTTGGAAAAGGGGGGTGGTGATGGACAGAGTTTCTGAATGATGCAGAATACTCTTACCAAGTCAAGAGATCATGGTTTTAATCCATCACCGTTTTTTAGCTCAATGCACCATCCCAGCTCAGAACCTGGCTATATGCAAATTAGTCCGTTCCTGTCCCAGTGCATGATAGGAACAGGGCAAAGCAAACTACCAAGCCAATTCTTATACTGGTAAGGAAACAAGCTTCCGGGGACCGGTTTCTGGCATCACAGCCTTCTTCGGCCCGGCTTGCTTGAATCCTGATGGTGCAATGAGCAAGGGACTCACGTCTGAGCATGCCCTCCCACACATAGTGTGGATAAACCGATTTTGGAAAAGGGGGGTAGTGATGGACAGAGTTTCTGAATGATGCAGAATACTCTTACCAAGTCAAGAGATCATGGTTTTAATCCATCACCGTTTTTTAGCTCAATGCACCATCCCAGCTCAGAACCTGGCTATATGCAAATTAGTCCGTTCCTGTCCCAGTGCATGATGGGAACAGGGCAAACCAAACTACCAAGCCAATTCTTATACTGGTAAGGAAACAAGCTTCCGGGGACCGGTTTCTGGCATCACAGCCTTCTTCGGCCCGGCTTGCTTGAATCCTGATGGTGCAATGAGCAAGGGACTCACGTCTGAGCATACCCTCCCACACATAGTGTGGATAAACCGATTTTGGAAAAGGGGGGTGGTGATGGACAGAGTTTCTGAATGATGCAGAATACTCTTACCAAGTCAAGAGATCATGGTTTTAATCCATCACCGTTTTTTAGCTCAATGCACCATCCCAGCTCAGAACTTGGCTATATGCAAATTAGTCCGTTCCTGTCCCAGTGCATGATGGGAACAGGGCAAACCAAACTACCAAGCCAATTCTTATACTGGTAAGGAAACAAGCTTCCGGGGACCGGTTTCTGGCATCACAGCCTTCTTCGGCCCGGCTTGCTTGAATCCTGATGGTGCAATGAGCAAGGGACTCACGTCTGAGTATACCCTCCCACACATAGTGTGGATAAACCGATTTTGGAAAAGGGGGGTGGTGATGGACAGAGTTTCTGAATGATGCAGAATACTCTTACCAAGTCAAGAGATCATGGTTTTAATCCATCACCGTTTTTTAGCTCAATGCACCATCCCAGCTCAGAACCTGGCTATATGCAAATTAGTCCGTTCCTGTCCCAGTGCATGATTGGAACAGGGCAAACCAAACTACCAAGCCAATTCTTATACTGGTAAGGAAACAAGCTTCCGGGGACCGGTTTCTGGCATCACAGCCTTCTTCGGCCCGGCTTGCTTGAATCCTGATGGTGCAATGAGCAAGGGACTCACGTCTGAGCATACCCTCCCACACATAGTGTGGATAAACCGATTTTGGAAAAGGGGGGTGGTGATGGACAGAGTTTCTGAATGATGCAGAATACTCTTACCAAGTCAAGAGATCATGGTTTTAATCCATCACCGTTTTTTAGCTCAATGCACCATCCCAGCTCAGAACCTGCTATATGCAAATTAGTCCGTTCCTGTCCCAGTGCATGATGGGAACAGGGCAAACCAAACTACCAAGCCAATTCTTATACTGGTAAGGAAACAAGCTTCCGGGGACCGGTTTCTGGCATCACAGCCTTCTTCGGCCCGGCTTGCTTGAATCCTGATGGTGCAATGAGCAAGGGACTCACGTCTGAGCATACCCTCCCACACATAGTGTGGATAAACCGATTTTGGAAAAGGGGGGTGGTGATGGACAGAGTTTCTGAATGATGCAGAATACTCTTACCAAGTCAAGAGATCATGGTTTTAATCCATCACCGTTTGTTAGCTCAATGCACCATCCCAGCTCAGAACCTGACTATATGCAAATTAGTCCGTTCCTGTCCCAGTGCATGATGGGAACAGGGCAAACCAAACTACCAAGCCAATTCTTATACTGGTAAGGAAACAAGCTTCCGGGGACCGGTTTCTGGCATCACAGCCTTCTTCGGCCCGGCTTGCTTGAATCCTGATGGTGCAATGAGCAAGGGACTCACGTCTGAGCATACCCTCCCACACATAGTGTGGATAAACCGATTTTGGAAAAGGGGGGTGGTGATGGACAGAGTTTATGAATGATGCAGAATACTCTTACCAAGTCAAGAGATCATGGTTTTAATCCATCACCGTTTTTTAGCTCAATGCACCATCCCAGCTCAGAACCTGCTATATGCAAATTAGTCCGTTCCTGTCCCAGTGCATGATGGGAACAGGGCAAACCAAACTACCAAGCCAATTCTTATACTGGTAAGGAAACAAGCTTCCGGGGACCGGTTTCTGGCATCACAGCCTTCTTCGGCCCGGCTTGCTTGAATCCTGATGGTGCAATGAGCAAGGGACTCACGTCTGAGCATACCCTCCCACACATAGTGTGGATAAACCGATTTTGGAAAAGGGGGGTGGTGATGGACAGAGTTTCTGAATGATGCAGAATACTCTTACCAAGTCAAGAGATCATGGTTTTAATCCATCACCGTTTGTTAGCTCAATGCACCATCCCAGCTCAGAACCTGACTATATGCAAATTAGTCCGTTCCTGTCCCAGTGCATGATGGGAACAGGGCAAACCAAACTACCAAGCCAATTCTTATACTGGTAAGGAAACAAGCTTCCGGGGACCGGTTTCTGGCATCACAGCCTTCTTCGGCCCGGCTTGCTTGAATCCTGATGGTGCAATGAGCAAGAGACTCACGTCTGAGCATACCCTCCCACACATAGTGTGGATAAACCGATTTTGGAAAAGGGGGGTGGTGATGGACAGAGTTTCTGAATGATGCAGAATACTCTTACCAAGTCAAGAGATCATGGTTTTAATCCATCACCGTTTTTTAGCTCAATGCACCATCCCAGCTCAGAACCTGGCTATATGCAAATTAGTCCGTTCCTGTCCCAGTGCATGAAGGGAACAGGGCAAACCAAACTACCAAGCCAATTCTTATACTGGTAAGGAAACAAGCTTCCGGGGACCGGTTTCTGGCATCACAGCCTTCTTCGGCCCGGCTTGCTTGAATCCTGATGGTGCAATGAGCAAGGGACTCACGTCTGAGCATACCCTCCCACACATAGTGTGGATAAACCGATTTTGGAAAAGGGGGGTGGTGATGGACAGAGTTTCTGAATGATGCAGAATACTCTTACCAAGTCAAGAGATCATGGTTTTAATCCATCACCGTTTTTTAGCTCAATGCACCATCCCAGCTCAGAACCTGGCTATATGCAAATTAGTCCGTTCCTGTCCCAGTGCATGATGGGAACAGGGCAAACCAAACTACCAAGCCAATTCTTATACTGGTAAGGAAACAAGCTTCCGGGGACCGGTTTCTGGCATCACAGCCTTCTTCGGCCCGGCTTGCTTGAATCCTGATGGTGCAATGAGCAAGGGACTCACGTCTGAGCATGCCCTCCCACACATAGTGTGGATAAACCGATTTTGGAAAAGGGGGGTGGTGATGGACAGAGTTTCTGAATGATGCAGAATACTCTTACCAAGTCAAGAGATCATGGTTTTAATCCATCACCGTTTTTTAGCTCAATGCACCATCCCAGCTCAGAACCTGGCTATATGCAAATTAGTCCGTTCCTGTCCCAGTGCATGATGGGAACAGGGCAAACCAAACTACCAAGCCAATTCTTATACTGGTAGGGAAACAAGCTTCCGGGGACCGGTTTCTGGCATCACAGCCTTCTTCGGCCCGGCTTGCTTGAATCCTGATGGTGCAATGAGCAAGGGACTCACGTCTGAGCATACCCTCCCACACATAGTGTGGATAAACCGATTTTGGAAAAGGGGGGTGGTGATGGACAGAGTTTCTGAATGATGCAGAATACTCTTACCAAGTCAAGAGATCATGGTTTTAATCCATCACCGTTTTTTAGCTCAATGCACCATCCCAGCTCAGAACTTGGCTATATGCAAATTAGTCCGTTCCTGTCCCAGTGCATGATGGGAACAGGGCAAACCAAACTACCAAGCCAATTCTTATACTGGTAAGGAAACAAGCTTCCGGGGACCGGTTTCTGGCATCACAGCCTTCTTCGGCCCGGCTTGCTTGAATCCTGATGGTGCAATGAGCAAGGGACTCACGTCTGAGCATACCCTCCCACACATAGTGTGGATAAACCGATTTTGGAAAAGGGGGGTGGTGATGGACAGAGTTTCTGAATGATGCAGAATACTCTTACCAAGTCAAGAGATCATGGTTTTAATCCATCACCGTTTTTAGCTCAATGCACCATCCCAGCTCAGAACCTGGCTATATGCAAATTAGTCCGTTCCTGTCCCAGTGCATGATGGGAACAGGGCAAACCAAACTACCAAGCCAAACCTTATACTGGTAAGGAAACAAGCTTCCGGGGACCGGTTTCTGGCATCACAGCCTTCTTCGGCCCGGCTTGCTTGAATCCTGATGGTGCAATGAGCAAGGGACTCACGTCTGAGCATACCCTCCCACACATAGTGTGGATAAACCGATTTTGGAAAAGGGGGGTGGTGATGGACAGAGTTTCTGAATGATGCAGAATACTCTTACCAAGTCAAGAGATCATGGTTTTAATCCATCACCGTTTTTTAGCTCAATGCACCATCCCAGCTCAGAACCTGGCTATATGCAAATTAGTCCGTTCCTGTCCCAGTGCATGATGGGAACAGGGCAAACCAAACTACCAAGCCAATTCTTATACTGGTAAGGAAACAAGCTTCCGGGGACCGGTTTCTGGCATCACAGCCTTCTTCGGCCCGGCTTGCTTGAATCCTGATGGTGCAATGAGCAAGGGACTCACGTCTGAGCATACCCTCCTACACATAGTGTGGATAAACCGATTTTGGAAAAGGGGGGTGGTGATGGACAGAGTTTCTGAATGATGCAGAATACTCTTACCAAGTCACGAGATCATGGTTTTAATCCATCACCGTTTTTTTGCTCAATGCACCATTCCAGCTCAGAACCTGGCTATATGCAAATTAGTCCGTTCCTGTCCCAGTGCATGATGGGAACAGGGCAAACCAAACTACCAAGCCAATTCTTATACTGGTAAGGAAACAAGCTTCCGGGGACCGGTTTCTGGCATCACAGCCTTCTTCGGCCCGGCTTGCTTGAATCCTGATGGTGCAATGAGCAAGGGACTCACGTCTGAGCATACCCTCCCACACATAGTGTGGATAAACCGATTTTGGAAAAGGGGGGTGGTGATGGACAGAGTTTCTGAATGATGCAGAATACTCTTACCAAGTCAAGAGATCATGGTTTTAATCCATCACCGTTTTTTAGCTCAATGCACCATCCCAGCTCAGAACCTGGCTATATGGAAATTAGTCCGTTCCTGTCCCAGTGCATGATGGGAACAGGGCAAACCAAACTACCAAGCCATTTCTTATACTGGTAAGGAAACAAGCTTCCGGGGACCGGTTTCTGGCATCACAGCCTTCTTCGGCCCGGCTTGCTTGAATCCTGATGGTGCAATGAGCAAGGGACTCACGTCTGAGCATACCCTCCCACACATAGTGTGGATAAACCGATTTTGGAAAAGGGGGGTGGTGATGGACAGAGTTTCTGAATGATGCAGAATACTCTTACCAAGTCAAGAGATCATGGTTTTAATCCATCACCGTTTTTTAGCTCAATGCACCATCCCAGCTCAGAACCTGGCTATATGCAAATTAGTCCGTTCCTGTCCCTGTGCATGATGGGAACAGGGCAAACCAAACTACCAAGCCAATTCTTATACTGGTAAGGAAACAAGCTTCCGGGGACCGGTTTCTGGCATCACAGCCTTCTTCGGCCCGGCTTGCTTGAATCCTGATGGTGCAATGAGCAAGGGACTCACGTCGAGCATACCCTCCCACACATAGTGTGGATAAACCGATTTTGGAAAAGGGGGGTGGTGATGGACAGAGTTTCTGAATGATGCAGAATACTCTTACCAAGTCAAGAGATCATGGTTTTAATCCATCACCGTTTTTTAGCTCAATGCACCATCCCAGCTCAGAACCTGGCTATATGCAAATTAGTCCGTTCCTGTCCCAGTGCATGATGGGAACAGGGCAAACCAAACTACCAAGCCAATTCTTATACTGGTAAGGAAACAAGCTTCCGGGGACCGGTTTCTGGCATCACAGCCTTCTTCGGCCCGGCTTGCTTGAATCCTGATGGTGCAATGAGCAAGGGACTCACGTCTGAGCATACCCTCCCACACATAGTGTGGATAAACCGATTTTGGAAAAGGGGGGTGGTGATGGACAGAGTTTCTGAATGATGCAGAATACTCTTACCAAGTCAAGAGATCATGGTTTTAATCCATCACCGTTTTTTAGCTCAATGCACCATCCCAGCTCAGAACCTGGCTATATGCAAATTAGTCCGTTCCTGTCCCTGTGCATGATGGGAACAGGGCAAACCAAACTACCAAGCCAATTCTTATACTGGTAAGGAAACAAGCTTCCGGGGACCGGTTTCTGGCATCACAGCCTTCTTCGGCCCGGCTTGCTTGAATCCTGATGGTGCAATGAGCAAGGGACTCACGTCTGAGCATACCCTCCCACACATAGTGTGGATAAACCGATTTTGGAAAAGGGGGGTGGTGATGGACAGAGTTTCTGAATGATGCAGAATACTCTTACCAAGTCAAGAGATCATGGTTTTAATCCATCACCGTTTTTTAGCTCAATGCACCATCCCAGCTCAGAACCTGGCTATATGCAAATTACTCCGTTCCTGTCCCAGTGCATGATAGGAACAGGGCAAACCAAACTACCAAGCCAATTCTTATACTGGTAAGGAAACAAGCTTCCGGGGACCGGTTTCTGGCATCACAGCCTTCTTCGGCCCGGCTTGCTTGAATCCTGATGGTGCAATGAGCAAGGGACTCACGTCTGAGCATACCCTCCCACACATAGTGTGGATAAACCGATTTTGGAAAAGGGGGGTGGTGATGGACAGAGTTTCTGAATGATGCAGAATACTCTTACCAAGTCAAGAGATCATGGTTTTAATCCATCACCGTTTTTTAGCTCAATGCACCATCCCAGCTCAGAACCTGCTATATGCAAATTAGTCCGTTCCTGTCCCAGTGCATGATGGGAACAGGGCAAACCAAACTACCAAGCCAATTCTTATACTGGTAAGGAAACAAGCTTCCGGGGACCGGTTTCTGGCATCACAGCCTTCTTCGGCCCGGCTTGCTTGAATCCTGATGGTGCAATGAGCAAGGGACTCACGTCTGAGCATACCCTCCCACACATAGTGTGGATAAACCGATTTTGGAAAAGGGGGGTGGTGATGGACAGAGTTTCTGAATGATGCAGAATACTCTTACCAAGTCAAGAGATCATGGTTTTAATCCATCACCGTTTGTTAGCTCAATGCACCATCCCAGCTCAGAACCTGTCTATATGCAAATTAGTCCGTTCCTGTCCCAGTGCATGATGGGAACAGGGCAAACCAAACTACCAAGCCAATTCTTATACTGGTAAGGAAACAAGCTTCCGGGGACCGGTTTCTGGCATCACAGCCTTCTTCGGCCCGGCTTGCTTGAATCCTGATGGTGCAATGAGCAAGGGACTCACGTCTGAGCATACCCTCCCACACATAGTGTGGATAAACCGATTTTGGAAAAGGGGGGTGGTGATGGACAGAGTTTATGAATGATGCAGAATACTCTTACCAAGTCAAGAGATCATGGTTTTAATCCATCACCGTTTTTTAGCTCAATGCACCATCCCAGCTCAGAACCTGCTATATGCAAATTAGTCCGTTCCTGTCCCAGTGCATGATGGGAACAGGGCAAACCAAACTACCAAGCCAATTCTTATACTGGTAAGGAAACAAGCTTCCGGGGACCGGTTTCTGGCATCACAGCCTTCTTCGGCCCGGCTTGCTTGAATCCTGATGGTGCAATGAGCAAGGGACTCACGTCTGAGCATACCCTCCCACACATAGTGTGGATAAACCGATTTTGGAAAAGGGGGGTGGTGATGGACAGAGTTTCTGAATGATGCAGAATACTCTTACCAAGTCAAGAGATCATGGTTTTAATCCATCACCGTTTGTTAGCTCAATGCACCATCCCAGCTCAGAACCTGACTATATGCAAATTAGTCCGTTCCTGTCCCAGTGCATGATGGGAACAGGGCAAACCAAACTACCAAGCCAATTCTTATACTGGTAAGGAAACAAGCTTCCGGGGACCGGTTTCTGGCATCACAGCCTTCTTCGGCCCGGCTTGCTTGAATCCTGATGGTGCAATGAGCAAGAGACTCACGTCTGAGCATACCCTCCCACACATAGTGTGGATAAACCGATTTTGGAAAAGGGGGGTGGTGATGGACAGAGTTTCTGAATGATGCAGAATACTCTTACCAAGTCAAGAGATCATGGTTTTAATCCATCACCGTTTTTTAGCTCAATGCACCATCCCAGCTCAGAACCTGGCTATATGCAAATTAGTCCGTTCCTGTCCCAGTGCATGAAGGGAACAGGGCAAACCAAACTACCAAGCCAATTCTTATACTGGTAAGGAAACAAGCTTCCGGGGACCGGTTTCTGGCATCACAGCCTTCTTCGGCCCGGCTTGCTTGAATCCTGATGGTGCAATGAGCAAGGGACTCACGTCTGAGCATACCCTCCCACACATAGTGTGGATAAACCGATTTTGGAAAAGGGGGGTGGTGATGGACAGAGTTTCTGAATGATGCAGAATACTCTTACCAAGTCAAGAGATCATGGTTTTAATCCATCACCGTTTTTTAGCTCAATGCACCATCCCAGCTCAGAACCTGGCTATATGCAAATTAGTCCGTTCCTGTCCCAGTGCATGATGGGAACAGGGCAAACCAAACTACCAAGCCAATTCTTATACTGGTAAGGAAACAAGCTTCCGGGGACCGGTTTCTGGCATCACAGCCTTCTTCGGCCCGGCTTGCTTGAATCCTGATGGTGCAATGAGCAAGGGACTCACGTCTGAGCATGCCCTCCCACACATAGTGTGGATAAACCGATTTTGGAAAAGGGGGGTGGTGATGGACAGAGTTTCTGAATGATGCAGAATACTCTTACCAAGTCAAGAGATCATGGTTTTAATCCATCACCGTTTTTTAGCTCAATGCACCATCCCAGCTCAGAACCTGGCTATATGCAAATTAGTCCGTTCCTGTCCCAGTGCATGATGGGAACAGGGCAAACCAAACTACCAAGCCAATTCTTATACTGGTAGGGAAACAAGCTTCCGGGGACCGGTTTCTGGCATCACAGCCTTCTTCGGCCCGGCTTGCTTGAATCCTGATGGTGCAATGAGCAAGGGACTCACGTCTGAGCATACCCTCCCACACATAGTGTGGATAAACCGATTTTGGAAAAGGGGGGTGGTGATGGACAGAGTTTCTGAATGATGCAGAATACTCTTACCAAGTCAAGAGATCATGGTTTTAATCCATCACCGTTTTTTAGCTCAATGCACCATCCCAGCTCAGAACTTGGCTATATGCAAATTAGTCCGTTCCTGTCCCAGTGCATGATGGGAACAGGGCAAACCAAACTACCAAGCCAATTCTTATACTGGTAAGGAAACAAGCTTCCGGGGACCGGTTTCTGGCATCACAGCCTTCTTCGGCCCGGCTTGCTTGAATCCTGATGGTGCAATGAGCAAGGGACTCACGTCTGAGCATACCCTCCCACACATAGTGTGGATAAACCGATTTTGGAAAAGGGGGGTGGTGATGGACAGAGTTTCTGAATGATGCAGAATACTCTTACCAAGTCAAGAGATCATGGTTTTAATCCATCACCGTTTTTAGCTCAATGCACCATCCCAGCTCAGAACCTGGCTATATGCAAATTAGTCCGTTCCTGTCCCAGTGCATGATGGGAACAGGGCAAACCAAACTACCAAGCCAAACCTTATACTGGTAAGGAAACAAGCTTCCGGGGACCGGTTTCTGGCATCACAGCCTTCTTCGGCCCGGCTTGCTTGAATCCTGATGGTGCAATGAGCAAGGGACTCACGTCTGAGCATACCCTCCCACACATAGTGTGGATAAACCGATTTTGGAAAAGGGGGGTGGTGATGGACAGAGTTTCTGAATGATGCAGAATACTCTTACCAAGTCAAGAGATCATGGTTTTAATCCATCACCGTTTTTTAGCTCAATGCACCATCCCAGCTCAGAACCTGGCTATATGCAAATTAGTCCGTTCCTGTCCCAGTGCATGATGGGAACAGGGCAAACTAAACTACCAAGCCAATTCTTATACTGGTAAGGAAACAAGCTTCCGGGGACCGGTTTCTGGCATCACAGCCTTCTTCGGCCCGGCTTGCTTGAATCCTGATGGTGCAATGAGCAAGGGACTCACGTCTGAGCATACCCTCCTACACATAGTGTGGATAAACCGATTTTGGAAAAGGGGGGTGGTGATGGACAGAGTTTCTGAATGATGCAGAATACTCTTACCAAGTCACGAGATCATGGTTTTAATCCATCACCGTTTTTTTGCTCAATGCACCATTCCAGCTCAGAACCTGGCTATATGCAAATTAGTCCGTTCCTGTCCCAGTGCATGATGGGAACAGGGCAAACCAAACTACCAAGCCAATTCTTATACTGGTAAGGAAACAAGCTTCCGGGGACCGGTTTCTGGCATCACAGCCTTCTTCGGCCCGGCTTGCTTGAATCCTGATGGTGCAATGAGCAAGGGACTCACGTCTGAGCATACCCTCCCACACATAGTGTGGATAAACCGATTTTGGAAAAGGGGGGTGGTGATGGACAGAGTTTCTGAATGATGCAGAATACTCTTACCAAGTCAAGAGATCATGGTTTTAATCCATCACCGTTTTTTAGCTCAATGCACCATCCCAGCTCAGAACCTGGCTATATGGAAATTAGTCCGTTCCTGTCCCAGTGCATGATGGGAACAGGGCAAACCAAACTACCAAGCCATTTCTTATACTGGTAAGGAAACAAGCTTCCGGGGACCGGTTTCTGGCATCACAGCCTTCTTCGGCCCGGCTTGCTTGAATCCTGATGGTGCAATGAGCAAGGGACTCACGTCTGAGCATACCCTCCCACACATAGTGTGGATAAACCGATTTTGGAAAAGGGGGGTGGTGATGGACAGAGTTTCTGAATGATGCAGAATACTCTTACCAAGTCAAGAGATCATGGTTTTAATCCATCACCGTTTTTTAGCTCAATGCACCATCCCAGCTCAGAACCTGGCTATATGCAAATTAGTCCGTTCCTGTCCCTGTGCATGATGGGAACAGGGCAAACCAAACTACCAAGCCAATTCTTATACTGGTAAGGAAACAAGCTTCCGGGGACCGGTTTCTGGCATCACAGCCTTCTTCGGCCCGGCTTGCTTGAATCCTGATGGTGCAATGAGCAAGGGACTCACGTCTGAGCATACCCTCCCACACATAGTGTGGATAAACCGATTTTGGAAAAGGGGGGTGGTGATGGACAGAGTTTCTGAATGATGCAGAATACTCTTACCAAGTCAAGAGATCATGGTTTTAATCCATCACCGTTTTTTAGCTCAATGCACCATCCCAGCTCAGAACCTGGCTATATGCAAATTACTCCGTTCCTGTCCCAGTGCATGATAGGAACAGGGCAAACCAAACTACCAAGCCAATTCTTATACTGGTAAGGAAACAAGCTTCCGGGGACCGGTTTCTGGCATCACAGCCTTCTTCGGCCCGGCTTGCTTGAATCCTGATGGTGCAATGAGCAAGGGACTCACGTCTGAGCATGCCCTCCCACACATAGTGTGGATAAACCGATTTTGGAAAAGGGGGGTAGTGATGGACAGAGTTTCTGAATGATGCAGAATACTCTTACCAAGTCAAGAGATCATGGTTTTAATCCATCACCGTTTTTTAGCTCAATGCACCATCCCAGCTCAGAACCTGGCTATATGCAAATTAGTCCGTTCCTGTCCCAGTGCATGATGGGAACAGGGCAAACCAAACTACCAAGCCAATTCTTATACTGGTAAGGAAACAAGCTTCCGGGGACCGGTTTCTGGCATCACAGCCTTCTTCGGCCCGGCTTGCTTGAATCCTGATGGTGCAATGAGCAAGGGACTCACGTCGAGCATACCCTCCCACACATAGTGTGGATAAACCGATTTTGGAAAAGGGGGGTGGTGATGGACAGAGTTTCTGAATGATGCAGAATACTCTTACCAAGTCAAGAGATCATGGTTTTAATCCATCACCGTTTTTTAGCTCAATGCACCATCCCAGCTCAGAACCTGGCTATATGCAAATTAGTCCGTTCCTGTCCCAGTGCATGATGGGAACAGGGCAAACCAAACTACCAAGCCAATTCTTATACTGGTAAGGAAACAAGCTTCCGGGGACCGGTTTCTGGCATCACAGCCTTCTTCGGCCCGGCTTGCTTGAATCCTGATGGTGCAATGAGCAAGGGACTCACGTCTGAGCATACCCTCCCACACATAGTGTGGATAAACCGATTTTGGAAAAGGGGGGTGGTGATGGACAGAGTTTCTGAATGATGCAGAATACTCTTACCAAGTCAAGAGATCATGGTTTTAATCCATCACCGTTTTTTAGCTCAATGCACCATCCCAGCTCAGAACCTGGCTATATGCAAATTAGTCCGTTCCTGTCCCTGTGCATGATGGGAACAGGGCAAACCAAACTACCAAGCCAATTCTTATACTGGTAAGGAAACAAGCTTCCGGGGACCGGTTTCTGGCATCACAGCCTTCTTCGGCCCGGCTTGCTTGAATCCTGATGGTGCAATGAGCAAGGGACTCACGTCTGAGCATACCCTCCCACACATAGTGTGGATAAACCGATTTTGGAAAAGGGGGGTGGTGATGGACAGAGTTTCTGAATGATGCAGAATACTCTTACCAAGTCAAGAGATCATGGTTTTAATCCATCACCGTTTTTTAGCTCAATGCACCATCCCAGCTCAGAACCTGGCTATATGCAAATTACTCCGTTCCTGTCCCAGTGCATGATAGGAACAGGGCAAACCAAACTACCAAGCCAATTCTTATACTGGTAAGGAAACAAGCTTCCGGGGACCGGTTTCTGGCATCACAGCCTTCTTCGGCCCGGCTTGCTTGAATCCTGATGGTGCAATGAGCAAGGGACTCACGTCTGAGCATGCCCTCCCACACATAGTGTGGATAAACCGATTTTGGAAAAGGGGGGTAGTGATGGACAGAGTTTCTGAATGATGCAGAATACTCTTACCAAGTCAAGAGATCATGGTTTTAATCCATCACCGTTTTTTAGCTCAATGCACCATCCCAGCTCAGAACCTGGCTATATGCAAATTAGTCCGTTCCTGTCCCAGTGCATGATGGGAACAGGGCAAACCAAACTACCAAGCCAATTCTTATACTGGTAAGGAAACAAGCTTCCGGGGACCGGTTTCTGGCATCACAGCCTTCTTCGGCCCGGCTTGCTTGAATCCTGATGGTGCAATGAGCAAGGGACTCACGTCGAGCATACCCTCCCACACATAGTGTGGATAAACCGATTTTGGAAAAGGGGGGTGGTGATGGACAGAGTTTCTGAATGATGCAGAATACTCTTACCAAGTCAAGAGATCATGGTTTTAATCCATCACCGTTTTTTAGCTCAATGCACCATCCCAGCTCAGAACCTGGCTATATGCAAATTAGTCCGTTCCTGTCCCAGTGCATGATGGGAACAGGGCAAACCAAACTACCAAGCCAATTCTTATACTGGTAAGGAAACAAGCTTCCGGGGACAGGTTTCTGGCATCACAGCCTTCTTCGGCCCGGCTTGCTTGAATCCTGATGGTGCAATGAGCAAGGGACTCACGTCTGAGCATACCCTCCCACACATAGTGTGGATAAACCGATTTTGGAAAAGGGGGTGGTGATGGACAGAGTTTCTGAATGATGCAGAATACTCTTACCAAGTCAAGAGATCATGGTTTTAATCCATCACCGTTTTTTAGCTCAATGCACCATCCCAGCTCAGAACCTGGCTATATGCAAATTAGTCCGTTCCTGTCCCAGTGCATGATGGGAACAGGGCAAACCAAACTACCAAGCCAATTCTTATACTGGTAAGGAAACAAGCTTCCGGGGACCGGTTTCTGGCATCACAGCCTTCTTCGGCCCGGCTTGCTTGAATCCTGATGGTGCAATGAGCAAGGGACTCACGTCTGAGCATGCCCTCCCACACATAGTGTGGATAAACCGATTTTGGAAAAGGGGGGTGGTGATGGACAGAGTTTCTGAATGATGCAGAATACTCTTACCAAGTCAAGAGATCATGGTTTTAATCCATCACCGTTTTTTAGCTCAATGCACCATCCCAGCTCAGAACCTGGCTATATGCAAATTAGTCCGTTCCTGTCCCAGTGCATGATGGGAACAGGGCAAACCAAACTACCAAGCCAATTCTTATACTGGTAGGGAAACAAGCTTCCGGGGACCGGTTTCTGGCATCACAGCCTTCTTCGGCCCGGCTTGCTTGAATCCTGATGGTGCAATGAGCAAGGGACTCACGTCTGAGCATACCCTCCCACACATAGTGTGGATAAACCGATTTTGGAAAAGGGGGGTGGTGATGGACAGAGTTTCTGAATGATGCAGAATACTCTTACCAAGTCAAGAGATCATGGTTTTAATCCATCACCGTTTTTTAGCTCAATGCACCATCCCAGCTCAGAACTTGGCTATATGCAAATTAGTCCGTTCCTGTCCCAGTGCATGATGGGAACAGGGCAAACCAAACTACCAAGCCAATTCTTATACTGGTAAGGAAACAAGCTTCCGGGGACCGGTTTCTGGCATCACAGCCTTCTTCGGCCCGGCTTGCTTGAATCCTGATGGTGCAATGAGCAAGGGACTCACGTCTGAGCATACCCTCCCACACATAGTGTGGATAAACCGATTTTGGAAAAGGGGGGTGGTGATGGACAGAGTTTCTGAATGATGCAGAATACTCTTACCAAGTCAAGAGATCATGGTTTTAATCCATCACCGTTTTTAGCTCAATGCACCATCCCAGCTCAGAACCTGGCTATATGCAAATTAGTCCGTTCCTGTCCCAGTGCATGATGGGAACAGGGCAAACCAAACTACCAAGCCAAACCTTATACTGGTAAGGAAACAAGCTTCCGGGGACCGGTTTCTGGCATCACAGCCTTCTTCGGCCCGGCTTGCTTGAATCCTGATGGTGCAATGAGCAAGGGACTCACGTCTGAGCATACCCTCCCACACATAGTGTGGATAAACCGATTTTGGAAAAGGGGGGTGGTGATGGACAGAGTTTCTGAATGATGCAGAATACTCTTACCAAGTCAAGAGATCATGGTTTTAATCCATCACCGTTTTTTAGCTCAATGCACCATCCCAGCTCAGAACCTGGCTATATGCAAATTAGTCCGTTCCTGTCCCAGTGCATGATGGGAACAGGGCAAACCAAACTACCAAGCCAATTCGTATACTGGTAAGGAAACAAGCTTCCGGGGACCGGTTTCTGGCATCACAGCCTTCTTCGGCCCGGCTTGCTTGAATCCTGATGGTGCAATGAGCAAGGGACTCACGTCTGAGCATACCCTCCTACACATAGTGTGGATAAACCGATTTTGGAAAAGGGGGGTGGTGATGGACAGAGTTTCTGAATGATGCAGAATACTCTTACCAAGTCACGAGATCATGGTTTTAATCCATCACCGTTTTTTTGCTCAATGCACCATTCCAGCTCAGAACCTGGCTATATGCAAATTAGTCCGTTCCTGTCCCAGTGCATGATGGGAACAGGGCAAACCAAACTACCAAGCCAATTCTTATACTGGTAAGGAAACAAGCTTCCGGGGACCGGTTTCTGGCATCACAGCCTTCTTCGGCCCGGCTTGCTTGAATCCTGATGGTGCAATGAGCAAGGGACTCACGTCTGAGCATACCCTCCCACACATAGTGTGGATAAACCGATTTTGGAAAAGGGGGGTGGTGATGGACAGAGTTTCTGAATGATGCAGAATACTCTTACCAAGTCAAGAGATCATGGTTTTAATCCATCACCGTTTTTTAGCTCAATGCACCATCCCAGCTCAGAACCTGGCTATATGGAAATTAGTCCATTCCTGTCCCAGTGCATGATGGGAACAGGGCAAACCAAACTACCAAGCCATTTCTTATACTGGTAAGGAAACAAGCTTCCGGGGACCGGTTTCTGGCATCACAGCCTTCTTCGGCCCGGCTTGCTTGAATCCTGATGGTGCAATGAGCAAGGGACTCACGTCTGAGCATACCCTCCCACACATAGTGTGGATAAACCGATTTTGGAAAAGGGGGGTGGTGATGGACAGAGATTCTGAATGATGCAGAATACTCTTACCAAGTCAAGAGATCATGGTTTTAATCCATCACCGTTTTTTAGCTCAATGCACCATCCCAGCTCAGAACCTGGCTATATGCAAATTAGTCCGTTCCTGTCCCTGTGCATGATGGGAACAGGGCAAACCAAACTACCAAGCCAATTCTTATACTGGTAAGGAAACAAGCTTCCGGGGACCGGTTTCTGGCATCACAGCCTTCTTCGGCCCGGCTTGCTTGAATCCTGATGGTGCAATGAGCAAGGGACTCACGTCTGAGCATACCCTCCCACACATAGTGTGGATAAACCGATTTTGGAAAAGGGGGGTGGTGATGGACAGAGTTTCTGAATGATGCAGAATACTCTTACCAAGTCAAGAGATCATGGTTTTAATCCATCACCGTTTTTTAGCTCAATGCACCATCCCAGCTCAGAACCTGGCTATATGCAAATTACTCCGTTCCTGTCCCAGTGCATGATAGGAACAGGGCAAACCAAACTACCAAGCCAATTCTTATACTGGTAAGGAAACAAGCTTCCGGGGACCGGTTTCTGGCATCACAGCCTTCTTCGGCCCGGCTTGCTTGAATCCTGATGGTGCAATGAGCAAGGGACTCACGTCTGAGCATGCCCTCCCACACATAGTGTGGATAAACCGATTTTGGAAAAGGGGGGTAGTGATGGACAGAGTTTCTGAATGATGCAGAATACTCTTACCAAGTCAAGAGATCATGGTTTTAATCCATCACCGTTTTTTAGCTCAATGCACCATCCCAGCTCAGAACCTGGCTATATGCAAATTAGTCCGTTCCTGTCCCAGTGCATGATGGGAACAGGGCAAACCAAACTACCAAGCCAATTCTTATACTGGTAAGGAAACAAGCTTCCGGGGACCGGTTTCTGGCATCACAGCCTTCTTCGGCCCGGCTTGCTTGAATCCTGATGGTGCAATGAGCAAGGGACTCACGTCGAGCATACCCTCCCACACATAGTGTGGATAAACCGATTTTGGAAAAGGGGGGTGGTGATGGACAGAGTTTCTGAATGATGCAGAATACTCTTACCAAGTCAAGAGATCATGGTTTTAATCCATCACCGTTTTTTAGCTCAATGCACCATCCCAGCTCAGAACCTGGCTATATGCAAATTAGTCCGTTCCTGTCCCAGTGCATGATGGGAACAGGGCAAACCAAACTACCAAGCCAATTCTTATACTGGTAAGGAAACAAGCTTCCGGGGACCGGTTTCTGGCATCACAGCCTTCTTCGGCCCGGCTTGCTTGAATCCTGATGGTGCAATGAGCAAGGGACTCACGTCTGAGCATACCCTCCCACACATAGTGTGGATAAACCGATTTTGGAAAAGGGGGGTGGTGATGGACAGAGTTTCTGAATGATGCAGAATACTCTTACCAAGTCAAGAGATCATGGTTTTAATCCATCACCGTTTTTTAGCTCAATGCACCATCCCAGCTCAGAACCTGGCTATATGCAAATTAGTCCGTTCCTGTCCCTGTGCATGATGGGAACAGGGCAAACCAAACTACCAAGCCAATTCTTATACTGGTAAGGAAACAAGCTTCCGGGGACCGGTTTCTGGCATCACAGCCTTCTTCGGCCCGGCTTGCTTGAATCCTGATGGTGCAATGAGCAAGGGACTCACGTCTGAGCATACCCTCCCACACATAGTGTGGATAAACCGATTTTGGAAAAGGGGGGTGGTGATGGACAGAGTTTCTGAATGATGCAGAATACTCTTACCAAGTCAAGAGATCATGGTTTTAATCCATCACCGTTTTTTAGCTCAATGCACCATCCCAGCTCAGAACCTGGCTATATGCAAATTACTCCGTTCCTGTCCCAGTGCATGATAGGAACAGGGCAAACCAAACTACCAAGCCAATTCTTATACTGGTAAGGAAACAAGCTTCCGGGGACCGGTTTCTGGCATCACAGCCTTCTTCGGCCCGGCTTGCTTGAATCCTGATGGTGCAATGAGCAAGGGACTCACGTCTGAGCATGCCCTCCCACACATAGTGTGGATAAACCGATTTTGGAAAAGGGGGGTAGTGATGGACAGAGTTTCTGAATGATGCAGAATACTCTTACCAAGTCAAGAGATCATGGTTTTAATCCATCACCGTTTTTTAGCTCAATGCACCATCCCAGCTCAGAACCTGGCTATATGCAAATTAGTCCGTTCCTGTCCCAGTGCATGATGGGAACAGGGCAAACCAAACTACCAAGCCAATTCTTATACTGGTAAGGAAACAAGCTTCCGGGGACCGGTTTCTGGCATCACAGCCTTCTTCGGCCCGGCTTGCTTGAATCCTGATGGTGCAATGAGCAAGGGACTCACGTCGAGCATACCCTCCCACACATAGTGTGGATAAACCGATTTTGGAAAAGGGGGGTGGTGATGGACAGAGTTTCTGAATGATGCAGAATACTCTTACCAAGTCAAGAGATCATGGTTTTAATCCATCACCGTTTTTTAGCTCAATGCACCATCCCAGCTCAGAACCTGGCTATATGCAAATTAGTCCGTTCCTGTCCCAGTGCATGATGGGAACAGGGCAAACCAAACTACCAAGCCAATTCTTATACTGGTAAGGAAACAAGCTTCCGGGGACCGGTTTCTGGCATCACAGCCTTCTTCGGCCCGGCTTGCTTGAATCCTGATGGTGCAATGAGCAAGGGACTCACGTCTGAGCATACCCTCCCACACATAGTGTGGATAAACCGATTTTGGAAAAGGGGGTGGTGATGGACAGAGTTTCTGAATGATGCAGAATACTCTTACCAAGTCAAGAGATCATGGTTTTAATCCATCACCGTTTTTTAGCTCAATGCACCATCCCAGCTCAGAACCTGGCTATATGCAAATTAGTCCGTTCCTGTCCCAGTGCATGATGGGAACAGGGCAAACCAAACTACCAAGCCAATTCTTATACTGGTAAGGAAACAAGCTTCCGGGGACCGGTTTCTGGCATCACAGCCTTCTTCGGCCCGGCTTGCTTGAATCCTGATGGTGCAATGAGCAAGGGACTCACGTCTGAGCATGCCCTCCCACACATAGTGTGGATAAACCGATTTTGGAAAAGGGGGGTGGTGATGGACAGAGTTTCTGAATGATGCAGAATACTCTTACCAAGTCAAGAGATCATGGTTTTAATCCATCACCGTTTTTTAGCTCAATGCACCATCCCAGCTCAGAACCTGGCTATATGCAAATTAGTCCGTTCCTGTCCCAGTGCATGATGGGAACAGGGCAAACCAAACTACCAAGCCAATTCTTATACTGGTAGGGAAACAAGCTTCCGGGGACCGGTTTCTGGCATCACAGCCTTCTTCGGCCCGGCTTGCTTGAATCCTGATGGTGCAATGAGCAAGGGACTCACGTCTGAGCATACCCTCCCACACATAGTGTGGATAAACCGATTTTGGAAAAGGGGGGTGGTGATGGACAGAGTTTCTGAATGATGCAGAATACTCTTACCAAGTCAAGAGATCATGGTTTTAATCCATCACCGTTTTTTAGCTCAATGCACCATCCCAGCTCAGAACTTGGCTATATGCAAATTAGTCCGTTCCTGTCCCAGTGCATGATGGGAACAGGGCAAACCAAACTACCAAGCCAATTCTTATACTGGTAAGGAAACAAGCTTCCGGGGACCGGTTTCTGGCATCACAGCCTTCTTCGGCCCGGCTTGCTTGAATCCTGATGGTGCAATGAGCAAGGGACTCACGTCTGAGCATACCCTCCCACACATAGTGTGGATAAACCGATTTTGGAAAAGGGGGGTGGTGATGGACAGAGTTTCTGAATGATGCAGAATACTCTTACCAAGTCAAGAGATCATGGTTTTAATCCATCACCGTTTTTAGCTCAATGCACCATCCCAGCTCAGAACCTGGCTATATGCAAATTAGTCCGTTCCTGTCCCAGTGCATGATGGGAACAGGGCAAACCAAACTACCAAGCCAAATCTTATACTGGTAAGGAAACAAGCTTCCGGGGACCGGTTTCTGGCATCACAGCCTTCTTCGGCCCGGCTTGCTTGAATCCTGATGGTGCAATGAGCAAGGGACTCACGTCTGAGCATACCCTCCCACACATAGTGTGGATAAACCGATTTTGGAAAAGGGGGGTGGTGATGGACCGAGTTTCTGAATGATGCAGAATACTCTTACCAAGTCAAGAGATCATGGTTTTAATCCATCACCGTTTTTTAGCTCAATGCACCATCCCAGCTCAGAACCTGGCTATATGCAAATTAGTCCGTTCCTGTCCCAGTGCATGATGGGAACAGGGCAAACCAAACTACCAAGCCAATTCTTATACTGGTAAGGAAACAAGCTTCCGGGGACCGGTTTCTGGCATCACAGCCTTCTTCGGCCCGGCTTGCTTGAATCCTGATGGTGCAATGAGCAAGGGACTCACGTCTGAGCATACCCTCCTACACATAGTGTGGATAAACCGATTTTGGAAAAGGGGGGTGGTGATGGACAGAGTTTCTGAATGATGCAGAATACTCTTACCAAGTCACGAGATCATGGTTTTAATCCATCACCGTTTTTTTGCTCAATGCACCATTCCAGCTCAGAACCTGGCTATATGCAAATTAGTCCGTTCCTGTCCCAGTGCATGATGGGAACAGGGCAAACCAAACTACCAAGCCAATTCTTATACTGGTAAGGAAACAAGCTTCCGGGGACCGGTTTCTGGCATCACAGCCTTCTTCGGCCCGGCTTGCTTGAATCCTGATGGTGCAATGAGCAAGGGACTCACGTCTGAGCATACCCTCCCACACATAGTGTGGATAAACCGATTTTGGAAAAGGGGGGTGGTGATGGACAGAGTTTCTGAATGATGCAGAATACTCTTACCAAGTCAAGAGATCATGGTTTTAATCCATCACCGTTTTTTAGCTCAATGCACCATCCCAGCTCAGAACCTGGCTATATGCAAATTAGTCCGTTCCTGTCCCAGTGCATGATGGGAACAGGGCAAACCAAACTACCAAGCCAATTCTTATACTGGTAAGGAAACAAGCTTCCGGGGACCGGTTTCTGGCATCACAGCCTTCTTCGGCCCGGCTTGCTTGAATCCTGATGGTGCAATGAGCAAGGGACTCACGTCTGAGCATACCCTCCTACACATAGTGTGGATAAACCGATTTTGGAAAAGGGGGGTGGTGATGGACAGAGTTTCTGAATGATGCAGAATACTCTTACCAAGTCACGAGATCATGGTTTTAATCCATCACCGTTTTTTTGCTCAATGCACCATTCCAGCTCAGAACCTGGCTATATGCAAATTAGTCCGTTCCTGTCCCAGTGCATGATGGGAACAGGGCAAACCAAACTACCAAGCCAATTCTTATACTGGTAAGGAAACAAGCTTCCGGGGACCGGTTTCTGGCATCACAGCCTTCTTCGGCCCGGCTTGCTTGAATCCTGATGGTGCAATGAGCAAGGGACTCACGTCTGAGCATACCCTCCCACACATAGTGTGGATAAACCGATTTTGGAAAAGGGGGGTGGTGATGGACAGAGTTTCTGAATGATGCAGAATACTCTTACCAAGTCAAGAGATCATGGTTTTAATCCATCACCGTTTTTTAGCTCAATGCACCATCCCAGCTCAGAACCTGGCTATATGGAAATTAGTCCGTTCCTGTCCCAGTGCATGATGGGAACAGGGCAAACCAAACTACCAAGCCATTTCTTATACTGGTAAGGAAACAAGCTTCCGGGGACCGGTTTCTGGCATCACAGCCTTCTTCGGCCCGGCTTGCTTGAATCCTGATGGTGCAATGAGCAAGGGACTCACGTCTGAGCATACCCTCCCACACATAGTGTGGATAAACCGATTTTGGAAAAGGGGGGTGGTGATGGACAGAGTTTCTGAATGATGCAGAATACTCTTACCAAGTCAAGAGATCATGGTTTTAATCCATCACCGTTTTTTAGCTCAATGCACCATCCCAGCTCAGAACCTGGCTATATGCAAATTAGTCCGTTCCTGTCCCTGTGCATGATGGGAACAGGGCAAACCAAACTACCAAGCCAATTCTTATACTGGTAAGGAAACAAGCTTCCGGGGACCGGTTTCTGGCATCACAGCCTTCTTCGGCCCGGCTTGCTTGAATCCTGATGGTGCAATGAGCAAGGGACTCACGTCTGAGCATACCCTCCCACACATAGTGTGGATAAACCGATTTTGGAAAAGGGGGGTGGTGATGGACAGAGTTTCTGAATGATGCAGAATACTCTTACCAAGTCAAGAGATCATGGTTTTAATCCATCACCGTTTTTTAGCTCAATGCACCATCCCAGCTCAGAACCTGGCTATATGCAAATTACTCCGTTCCTGTCCCAGTGCATGATAGGAACAGGGCAAACCAAACTACCAAGTCAATTCTTATACTGGTAAGGAAGCAAGCTTCCGGGGACCGGTTTCTGGCATCACAGCCTTCTTCGGCCCGGCTTGCTTGAATGCTGATGGTGCAATGAGCAAGGGACTCACGTCTGAGCATGCCCTCCCACACATAGTGTGGATAAACCGATTTTAAAAAAGGGGGGTAGTGATGGACAGAGTTTCTGAATGATGCAGAATACTCTTACCAAGTCAAGAGATCATGGTTTTAATCCATCACCGTTTTTTAGCTCAATGCACCATCCCAGCTCAGAACCTGGCTATATGCAAATTAGTCCGTTCCTGTCCCAGTGCATGATGGGAACAGGGCAAACCAAACTACCAAGCCAATTCTTATACTGGTAAGGAAACAAGCTTCCGGGGACCGGTTTCTGGCATCACAGCCTTCTTCGGCCCGGCTTGCTTGAATCCTGATGGTGCAATGAGCAAGGGACTCACGTCGAGCATACCCTCCCACACATAGTGTGGATAAACCGATTTTGGAAAAGGGGGGTGGTGATGGACAGAGTTTCTGAATGATGCAGAATACTCTTACCAAGTCAAGAGATCATGGTTTTAATCCATCACCGTTTTTTAGCTCAATGCACCATCCCAGCTCAGAACCTGGCTATATGCAAATTAGTCCGTTCCTGTCCCAGTGCATGATGGGAACAGGGCAAACCAAACTACCAAGCCAATTCTTATACTGGTAAGGAAACAAGCTTCCGGGGACCGGTTTCTGGCATCACAGCCTTCTTCGGCCCGGCTTGCTTGAATCCTGATGGTGCAATGAGCAAGGGACTCACGTCTGAGCATACCCTCCCACACATAGTGTGGATAAACCGATTTTGGAAAAGGGGGGTGGTGATGGACAGAGTTTCTGAATGATGCAGAATACTCTTACCAAGTCAAGAGATCATGGTTTTAATCCATCACCGTTTTTTAGCTCAATGCACCATCCCAGCTCAGAACCTGGCTATATGCAAATTAGTCCGTTCCTGTCCCAGTGCATGATGGGAACAGGGCAAACCAAACTACCAAGCCAATTCTTATACTGTTAAGGAAACAAGCTTCCGGGGACCGGTTTCTGGCATCACAGCCTTCTTCGGCCCGGCTTGCTTGAATCCTGATGGTGCAATTAGCAAGGGACTCACGTCTGAGCATGCCCTCCCACACATAGTGTGGATAAACCGATTTTGGAAAAGGGGGGTGGTGATGGACAGAGTTTCTGAATGATGCAGAATACTCTTACCAAGTCAAGAGATCATGGTTTTAATCCATCACCGTTTTTTAGCTCAATGCACCATCCCAGCTCAGAACCTGGCTATATGCAAATTAGTCCGTTCCTGTCCCAGTGCATGATGGGAACAGGGCAAACCAAACTACCAAGCCAATTCTTATACTGGTAAGGAAACAAGCTTCCGGGGACCGGTTTCTGGCATCACAGCCTTCTTCGGCCCGGCTTGCTTGAATCCTGATGGTGCAATGAGCAAGGGACTCACGTCTGAGCATACCCTCCCACACATAGTGTGGATAAACCGATTTTGGAAAAGGGGGGTGGTGATGGACAGAGTTTCTGAATGATGCAGAATACTCTTACCAAGTCAAGAGATCATGGTTTTAATCCATCACCGTTTTTTAGCTCAATGCACCATCCCAGCTCAGAACTTGGCTATATGCAAATTAGTCCGTTCCTGTCCCAGTGCATGATGGGAACAGGGCAAACCAAACTACCAAGCCAATTCTTATACTGGTAAGGAAACAAGCTTCCGGGGACCGGTTTCTGGCATCACAGCCTTCTTCGGCCCGGCTTGCTTGAATCCTGATGGTGCAATGAGCAAGGGACTCACGTCTGAGCATACCCTCCCACACATAGTGTGGATAAACCGATTTTGGAAAAGGGGGGTGGTGATGGACAGAGTTTCTGAATGATGCAGAATACTCTTACCAAGTCAAGAGATCATGGTTTTAATCCATCACCGTTTTTAGCTCAATGCACCATCCCAGCTCAGAACCTGGCTATATGCAAATTAGTCCGTTCCTGTCCCAGTGCATGATGGGAACAGGGCAAACCAAACTACCAAGCCAAATCTTATACTGGTAAGGAAACAAGCTTCCGGGGACCGGTTTCTGGCATCACAGCCTTCTTCGGCCCGGCTTGCTTGAATCCTGATGGTGCAATGAGCAAGGGACTCACGTCTGAGCATACCCTCCCACACATAGTGTGGATAAACCGATTTTGGAAAAGGGGGGTGGTGATGGACAGAGTTTCTGAATGATGCAGAATACTCTTACCAAGTCAAGAGATCATGGTTTTAATCCATCACCGTTTTTTAGCTCAATGCACCATCCCAGCTCAGAACCTGGCTATATGCAAATTAGTCCGTTCCTGTCCCAGTGCATGATGGGAACAGGGCAAACCAAACTACCAAGCCAATTCTTATACTGGTAAGGAAACAAGCTTCCGGGGACCGGTTTCTGGCATCACAGCCTTCTTCGGCCCGGCTTGCTTGAATCCTGATGGTGCAATGAGCAAGGGACTCACGTCTGAGCATACCCTCCTACACATAGTGTGGATAAACCGATTTTGGAAAAGGGGGGTGGTGATGGACAGAGTTTCTGAATGATGCAGAATACTCTTACCAAGTCACGAGATCATGGTTTTAATCCATCACCGTTTTTTTGCTCAATGCACCATTCCAGCTCAGAACCTGGCTATATGCAAATTAGTCCGTTCCTGTCCCAGTGCATGATGGGAACAGGGCAAACCAAACTACCAAGCCAATTCTTATACTGGTAAGGAAACAAGCTTCCGGGGACCGGTTTCTGGCATCACAGCCTTCTTCGGCCCGGCTTGCTTGAATCCTGATGGTGCAATGAGCAAGGGACTCACGTCTGAGCATACCCTCCCACACATAGTGTGGATAAACCGATTTTGGAAAAGGGGGGTGGTGATGGACAGAGTTTCTGAATGATGCAGAATACTCTTACCAAGTCAAGAGATCATGGTTTTAATCCATCACCGTTTTTTAGCTCAATGCACCATCCCAGCTCAGAACCTGGCTATATGGAAATTAGTCCGTTCCTGTCCCAGTGCATGATGGGAACAGGGCAAACCAAACTACCAAGCCATTTCTTATACTGGTAAGGAACCAAGCTTCCGGGGACCGGTTTCTGGCATCACAGCCTTCTTCGGCCCGGCTTGCTTGAATCCTGATGGTGCAATGAGCAAGGGACTCACGTCTGAGCATACCCTCCCACACATAGTGTGGATAAACCGATTTTGGAAAAGGGGGGTGGTGATGGACAGAGTTTCTGAATGATGCAGAATACTCTTACCAAGTCAAGAGATCATGGTTTTAATCCATCACCGTTTTTTAGCTCAATGCACCATCCCAGCTCAGAACCTGGCTATATGCAAATTAGTCCGTTCCTGTCCCTGTGCATGATGGGAACAGGGCAAACCAAACTACCAAGCCAATTCTTATACTGGTAAGGAAACAAGCTTCCGGGGACCGGTTTCTGGCATCACAGCCTTCTTCGGCCCGGCTTGCTTGAATCCTGATGGTGCAATGAGCAAGGGACTCACGTCTGAGCATACCCTCCCACACATAGTGTGGATAAACCGATTTTGGAAAAGGGGGGTGGTGATGGACAGAGTTTCTGAATGATGCAGAATACTCTTACCAAGTCAAGAGATCATGGTTTTAATCCATCACCGTTTTTTAGCTCAATGCACCATCCCAGCTCAGAACCTGGCTATATGCAAATTACTCCGTTCCTGTCCCAGTGCATGATAGGAACAGGGCAAACCAAACTACCAAGTCAATTCTTATACTGGTAAGGAAGCAAGCTTCCGGGGACCGGTTTCTGGCATCACAGCCTTCTTCGGCCCGGCTTGCTTGAATCCTGATGGTGCAATGAGCAAGGGACTCACGTCTGAGCATGCCCTCCCACACATAGTGTGGATAAACCGATTTTGGAAAAGGGGGGTAGTGATGGACAGAGTTTCTGAATGATGCAGAATACTCTTACCAAGTCAAGAGATCATGGTTTTAATCCATCACCGTTTTTTAGCTCAATGCACCATCCCAGCTCAGAACCTGGCTATATGCAAATTAGTCCGTTCCTGTCCCAGTGCATGATGGGAACAGGGCAAACCAAACTACCAAGCCAATTCTTATACTGGTAAGGAAACAAGCTTCCGGGGACCGGTTTCTGGCATCACAGCCTTCTTCGGCCCGGCTTGCTTGAATCCTGATGGTGCAATGAGCAAGGGACTCACGTCGAGCATACCCTCCCACACATAGTGTGGATAAACCGATTTTGGAAAAGGGGGGTGGTGATGGACAGAGTTTCTGAATGATGCAGAATACTCTTACCAAGTCAAGAGATCATGGTTTTAATCCATCACCGTTTTTAGCTCAATGCACCATCCCAGCTCAGAACCTGGCTATATGCAAATTAGTCCGTTCCTGTCCCAGTGCATGATGGGAACAGGGCAAACCAAACTACCAAGCCAAATCTTATACTGGTAAGGAAACAAGCTTCCGGGGACCGGTTTCTGGCATCACAGCCTTCTTCGGCCCGGCTTGCTTGAATCCTGATGGTGCAATGAGCAAGGGACTCACGTCTGAGCATACCCTCCCACACATAGTGTGGATAAACCGATTTTGGAAAAGGGGGGTGGTGATGGACAGAGTTTCTGAATGATGCAGAATACTCTTACCAAGTCAAGAGATCATGGTTTTAATCCATCACCGTTTTTTAGCTCAATGCACCATCCCAGCTCAGAACCTGGCTATATGCAAATTAGTCCGTTCCTGTCCCAGTGCATGATGGGAACAGGGCAAACCAAACTACCAAGCCAATTCTTATACTGGTAAGGAAACAAGCTTCCGGGGACCGGTTTCTGGCATCACAGCCTTCTTCGGCCCGGCTTGCTTGAATCCTGATGGTGCAATGAGCAAGGGACTCACGTCTGAGCATACCCTCCTACACATAGTGTGGATAAACCGATTTTGGAAAAGGGGGGTGGTGATGGACAGAGTTTCTGAATGATGCAGAATACTCTTACCAAGTCACGAGATCATGGTTTTAATCCATCACCGTTTTTTTGCTCAATGCACCATTCCAGCTCAGAACCTGGCTATATGCAAATTAGTCCGTTCCTGTCCCAGTGCATGATGGGAACAGGGCAAACCAAACTACCAAGCCAATTCTTATACTGGTAAGGAAACAAGCTTCCGGGGACCGGTTTCTGGCATCACAGCCTTCTTCGGCCCGGCTTGCTTGAATCCTGATGGTGCAATGAGCAAGGGACTCACGTCTGAGCATACCCTCCCACACATAGTGTGGATAAACCGATTTTGGAAAAGGGGGGTGGTGATGGACAGAGTTTCTGAATGATGCAGAATACTCTTACCAAGTCAAGAGATCATGGTTTTAATCCATCACCGTTTTTTAGCTCAATGCACCATCCCAGCTCAGAACCTGGCTATATGGAAATTAGTCCGTTCCTGTCCCAGTGCATGATGGGAACAGGCCAAACCAAACTACCAAGCCATTTCTTATACTGGTAAGGAAACAAGCTTCCGGGGACCGGTTTCTGGCATCACAGCCTTCTTCGGCCCGGCTTGCTTGAATCCTGATGGTGCAATGAGCAAGGGACTCACGTCTGAGCATACCCTCCCACACATAGTGTGGATAAACCGATTTTGGAAAAGGGGGGTGGTGATGGACAGAGTTTCTGAATGATGCAGAATACTCTTACCAAGTCAAGAGATCATGGTTTTAATCCATCACCGTTTTTTAGCTCAATGCACCATCCCAGCTCAGAACCTGGCTATATGCAAATTAGTCCGTTCCTGTCCCTGTGCATGATGGGAACAGGGCAAACCAAACTACCAAGCCAATTCTTATACTGGTAAGGAAACAAGCTTCCGGAGACCGGTTTCTGGCATCACAGCCTTCTTCGGCCCGGCTTGCTTGAATCCTGATGGTGCAATGAGCAAGGGACTCACGTCTGAGCATACCCTCCCACACATAGTGTGGATAAACCGATTTTGGAAAAGGGGGGTGGTGATGGACAGAGTTTCTGAATGATGCAGAATACTCTTACCAAGTCAAGAGATCATGGTTTTAATCCATCACCGTTTTTTAGCTCAATGCACCATCCCAGCTCAGAACCTGGCTATATGCAAATTACTCCGTTCCTGTCCCAGTGCATGATAGGAACAGGGCAAACCAAACTACCAAGTCAATTCTTATACTGGTAAGGAAGCAAGCTTCCGGGGACCGGTTTCTGGCATCACAGCCTTCTTCGGCCCGGCTTGCTTGAATCCTGATGGTGCAATGAGCAAGGGACTCACGTCTGAGCATGCCCTCCCACACATAGTGTGGATAAACCGATTTTGGAAAAGGGGGGTAGTGATGGACAGAGTTTCTGAATGATGCAGAATACTCTTACCAAGTCAAGAGATCATGGTCTTAATCCATCACCGTTTTTTAGCTCAATGCACCATCCCAGCTCAGAACCTGGCTATATGCAAATTAGTCCGTTCCTGTCCCAGTGCATGATGGGAACAGGGCAAACCAAACTACCAAGCCAATTCTTATACTGGTAAGGAAACAAGCTTCCGGGGACCGGTTTCTGGCATCACAGCCTTCTTCGGCCCGGCTTGCTTGAATCCTGATGGTGCAATGAGCAAGGGACTCACGTCGAGCATACCCTCCCACACATAGTGTGGATAAACCGATTTTGGAAAAGGGGGGTGGTGATGGACAGAGTTTCTGAATGATGCAGAATACTCTTACCAAGTCAAGAGATCATGGTTTTAATCCATCACCGTTTTTTAGCTCAATGCACCATCCCAGCTCAGAACCTGGCTATATGCAAATTAGTCCGTTCCTGTCCCAGTGCATGATGGGAACAGGGCAAACCAAACTACCAAGCCAATTCTTATACTGGTAAGGAAACAAGCTTCCGGGGACCGGTTTCTGGCATCACAGCCTTCTTCGGCCCGGCTTGCTTGAATCCTGATGGTGCAATGAGCAAGGGACTCACGTCTGAGCATACCCTCCCACACATAGTGTGGATAAACCGATTTTGGAAAAGGGGGGTGGTGATGGACAGAGTTTCTGAATGATGCAGAATACTCTTACCAAGTCAAGAGATCATGGTTTTAATCCATCACCGTTTTTTAGCTCAATGCACCATCCCAGCTCAGAACCTGGCTATATGCAAATTAGTCCGTTCCTGTCCCAGTGCATGATGGGAACAGGGCAAACCAAACTACCAAGCCAATTCTTATACTGTTAAGGAAACAAGCTTCCGGGGACCGGTTTCTGGCATCACAGCCTTCTTCGGCCCGGCTTGCTTGAATCCTGATGGTGCAATGAGCAAGGGACTCACGTCTGAGCATGCCCTCCCACACATAGTGTGGATAAACCGATTTTGGAAAAGGGGGGTGGTGATGGACAGAGTTTCTGAATGATGCAGAATACTCTTACCAAGTCAAGAGATCATGGTTTTAATCCATCACCGTTTTTTAGCTCAATGCACCATCCCAGCTCAGAACCTGGCTATATGCAAATTAGTCCGTTCCTGTCCCAGTGCATGATGGGAACAGGGCAAACCAAACTACCAAGCCAATTCTTATACTGGTAAGGAAACAAGCTTCCGGGGACCGGTTTCTGGCATCACAGCCTTCTTCGGCCCGGCTTGCTTGAATCCTGATGGTGCAATGAGCAAGGGACTCACGTCTGAGCATACCCTCCCACACATAGTGTGGATAAACCGATTTTGGAAAAGGGGGGTGGTGATGGACAGAGTTTCTGAATGATGCAGAATACTCTTACCAAGTCAAGAGATCATGGTTTTAATCCATCACCGTTTTTTAGCTCAATGCACCATCCCAGCTCAGAACTTGGCTATATGCAAATTAGTCCGTTCCTGTCCCAGTGCATGATGGGAACAGGGCAAACCAAACTACCAAGCCAATTCTTATACTGGTAAGGAAACAAGCTTCCGGGGACCGGTTTCTGGCATCACAGCCTTCTTCGGCCCGGCTTGCTTGAATCCTGATGGTGCAATGAGCAAGGGACTCACGTCTGAGCATACCCTCCCACACATAGTGTGGATAAACCGATTTTGGAAAAGGGGGGGTGGTGATGGACAGAGTTTCTGAATGATGCAGAATACTCTTACCAAGTCAAGAGATCATGGTTTTAATCCATCACCGTTTTTAGCTCAATGCACCATCCCAGCTCAGAACCTGGCTATATGCAAATTAGTCCGTTTCTGTCCCAGTGCATGATGGGAACAGGGCAAACCAAACTACCAAGCCAATTCTTATACTGGTAAGGAAACAAGCTTCCGGGGACCGGTTTCTGGCATCACAGCCTTCTTCGGCCCGGCTTGCTTGAATCCTGATGGTGCAATGAGCAAGGGACTCACGTCTGAGCATACCCTCCCACACATAGTGTGGATAAACCGATTTTGGAAAAGGGGGGTGGTGATGGACAGAGTTTCTGAATGATGCAGAATACTCTTACCAAGTCAAGAGATCATGGTTTTAATCCATCACCGTTTTTTAGCTCAATGCACCATCCCAGCTCAGAACCTGGCTATATGCAAATTAGTCCGTTCCTGTCCCAGTGCATGATGGGAACAGGGCAAACCAAACTACCAAGCCAATTCTTATACTGGTAAGGAAACAAGCTTCCGGGGACCGGTTTCTGGCAACACAGCCTTCTTCAGCCCGGCTTGCTTGAATCCTGATGGTGCAATGAGCAAGGGACTCACGTCTGAGCATACCCTCCCACACATAGTGTGGATAAACCGATTTTGGAAAAGGGGGGTGGTGATGGACAGAGTTTCTGAATGATGCAGAATACTCTTACCAAGTCAAGAGATCATGGTTTTAATCCATCACCGTTTTTTAGCTCAATGCACCATCCCAGCTCAGAACCTGGCTATATGCAAATTAGTCCGTTCCTGTCCCAGTGCATGATGGGAACAGGGCAAACCAAACTACCAAGCCAATTCTTATACTGGTAAGGAAACAAGCTTCCGGGGACCGGTTTCTGGCATCACAGCCTTCTTCGGCCCGGCTTGCTTGAATCCTGATGGTGCAATGAGCAAGGGACTCACGTCTGAGCATGCCCTCCCACACATAGTGTGGATAAACCGATTTTGTAAAAGGGGGGTGGTGATGGACAGAGTTTCTGAATGATGCAGAATACTCTTACCAAGTCAAGAGATCATGGTTTTAATCCATCACCGTTTTTTAGCTCAATGCACCATCCCAGCTCAGAACCTGGCTATATGCAAATTAGTCCGTTCCTGTCCCAGTGCATGATGGGAACAGGGCAAACCAAACTACCAAGCCAATTCTTATACTGGTAAGGAAACAAGCCTCCGGGGACCGGTTTCTGGCATCACAGCCTTCTTCGGCCCGGCTTGCTTGAATCCTGATGGTGCAATGAGCAAGGGACTCACGTCTGAGCATACCCTCCCACACATAGTGTGGATAAACCGATTTTGGAAAAGGGGGGTGGTGATGGACAGAGTTTCTGAATGATGCAGAATACTCTTACCAAGTCAAGAGATCATGGTTTTAATGAGTCCAAAATATTTACAACAGACAAGAAACATTTGGTAAAACAGGAACAGTTTGTTTAATTAATCGAAGTGGCAAGGCAAACAGTTACAGGCACAGGCTCCGAGGACTCTCTAAATTTACATTCAGTTTGCATTCTTACTAAATACATATTCATCAGTTTGTAAAGTTCTCCTGAAAACCATATATAATAAGGAATGTTGTTTGCTGCCTTAGAGTCATAAATTAATGGTCAAATGGTTACTACACGCGGGCTTCGACCTTGTGTGGACACAATATGGCCAGTGGGTAACGTGTCCTGATGTCCAGCATGGGGCCCGCATGATCACTGCATTTGCTGTGCTCTGATTGGCTATTGGCTCCTAACTCATGCGGCATATGACTTTTAAGATGTTTTAGGAAGGTGCATACCCCCTCCGGCATTGTGTACTTTATTGAGGTCCTTCTCCCTTGACCATTGTTATGTCGCTGTGCCTATCTGTGGGATTGTTCTAGGGTTTCATGTTCATTTGGTTATCTGCCATTTATGCGCCATCGCACCTGTGACCTATAAATCAGTAGCTGTGGCCCTGGGTCTCAGAGTTTGCCTAATTATGTATTTGACTGTTGCATTGATGTGGAGTTCAAGACAGGCACTTTCTTACTAGGGTCGTGATTTCGTTTTCTTAAAAGAATATATTGTTTTCCATATTAACACTATTGTTTTCCATATTAACAACCCCATCCCCAAGCTGATGAGCTCTTAGACAGGCTGAGTGCTTCCAATTTTCCCAGTACTTTTGATTTCGTATCAAGGTACTGGTAGATCACTCTGACTGAGGGGGCAAAAGAGAGGTATCCATTCTCAACCCCAGAGGGCCACTTCCAGTTTGAGGTGATGCCCTATGGTTTGACGAATGCCCTGGCCACCTTTCAGAGGTTCGTCAACTGGGTCCTTTTGAAATGAGTGCTACAAAAGACACAATAGGGCTGAGTCTTGGTGGCTGGGTATAGATCATGTTGAGGAGCATTTGACAAGATAATGCGTATCATGTGCATGGAAGTAGAAATCCCAGAGACCTGTAAAGTATCCTCCATTACAGTCTGACAAACCAGATGGTCCTTGGAAAAAAATGGTGTCTATGTCACCGGACTGTTGTATGTGTTAATTAAGTCTCTTAAGTATGCCAGTAAGGTAGGGGATTATTTTTCGTGTTGTCTTGAGGTGAAGTTTACTAAACATATTACCTCGGAGATAGTCATGGACTCCCTTAGAAAACTATTTCTATGTGAAAGATAGCCTGAGGCCATCTGACAATGGGGCACAATTTGTTTCAAAAACGTTTTGGGAAAGTTTGATAATAATTATATTCTTGCATCCATGTATTTCCCTCAACTGAATGGTCTGGTGGAAAGGAGGAAGAGGACGCCTAAGGATGGTTTGCAGGTGGCTATGGGCAGTGGAGTTGGGTGGCAACAAGCTGTAAAGAATTTTATATTGTCATATCGCGCTACTTCACATGGGGTCACGGAAAAGACACCTTTTGAAGTGATGAGAAGTAGTAAATCCAGGGCATTAATGCCAAAATGAATGGAGAAGAAGAGTGAGGTGATGAAGGATGAGGCTGGTGAGCATGATTATGAAATTGGTGACTGGGTTCATGTATTGAAGGGGTAAAGGGTCAACAAGTGATAGTCAAAGTTCTCATGGCCTCTAAAAGTTAGATAAGTGAATACGAACACAGTACTGCTACTCAGTGATGGAAATGTTTGGAATGCAGTAAGAATACCAACCTGTATCGAGCAAGGGAAATCCGATTTCAGGGGGAATGGATTGAAAGGAAGTGTTCAAACTCCAACTCTTGGTGATCAAACAAATCTTAGATTTCCACAAAAACTGGAGGATTTTGAGTTGTATTGATCTACCTCCTTAAATATATTGGAAGTGCAATTTTATTATTGGTTTGTGTATTTTAGTTCTATTTTTTCAAGAATAAACTATTTTTTTATTACTTTGTGATTAGGAAATGTAAATTTTTCTCTATGTCCTTTTGTCAGTTTTTTATTACAATTTCACCAATTATTGATCATTTATGACACCATTATTTTGGCAATACGTTTGTTCATTTGATTAATTGTTTTCAACAACGTTTGTATTTGGTAGTGTATTTAAGGGAGGGAGGGAGAAGTGTTACATAACAGTGGAATGGAAGGTTGGTAAAGTAAAGGCTCTGGTATGGAACGTTATGGGAGGCAGAAGCTGGTAAACTCCCTCCGGGTCGCTGTCAGCTAAATAAACTGTTTACCTTAATACCTCAGCATCCCTCGCATCTTTTCAACAGGCCTGGCTATCAAGGACAGTAAATACCAAATAGGTCACAGAGCATGGTGTATCTGGACCACACGGCCGGTGGGAGCAAAGTGCAGCCCCTCCCGGCCAAGATTGAAACTATCCTTGCCTGGCAAGCCCCTAAAACACAGACTGAGGTGAGGGCCTTCCTGGGCCTCACACAATACTTTAGGAGGTTTGTTAAAGGATACGGCACCATAGTTGCCCCCTCAACAGAGCTGACTTCAAAGAAGCAGCCCGGACAGGTGATTAGGACAGACGCCTCCCAAAAAGCCTTTGATACCCTCAAGGAGGCCATGTGTACTGCACCAATACTCAAGACTCCTGACCACTCAAAGGAGTTCCTAGTGCTGAAAGATGATTCAGAGCATGGCATAGGGGTGGTCTTAGTACCGCTAAATGAGGAGTGCATAAACTAACTGGCAGCCTTAATTAGCAGGAGGTTACTTCTTCGGGAACAGAGGCGGAGTGTGATTGGAAGGGAGGCCTTTTCTGTGGTGAAAAAGTTGAAAACATACCTGTTTGGGACTCTCTCCCGGGTCCAGTCAGACCACAAATCCCTTAAATGGCTCTATAAGAATATAATTTAAAATATTAAAAACAGGAAGTCTTAACATTTACGGATATGTTTGATAGGCGTATCAAGAAAATATAATGAGATCTATGATACAGGGGTACATAACACTTTTAGAAAGTTGGCATTTTCTTGCCTTAGCTAATTGGTGCCTGCATCCTGTCTCTGTTCACATGATTGGGTATAGTTGGCATTTGGGGTTTTTGTATTTCTCCTAGACATCCACGGACAATGGGAGCTTCGGTGTAAGTGCATGGGCCATGACTAGCGGGATGGAAGGATGGAGCCTGGGCCTAACCTCATTTACACCTGCATATGGGGCTTCCTGTCTTCACACAAAGGATATAATGATCCTGAATTATCACTTCAGCCAACTTGGGGTAAGGGCAGGGGAGGCAGGAAATTACATGCACTTAAAAGCCACTGTCTAGAAGCTCCTCCACCCTCACAGTTTCAGGTCACCACGATATATAAAAGAGGGACCTCAGACACCAACCCTTCACTACACTTCTGACCTGTGCATACTCTGCCAGAAGGAGGACTGCTGTGCTACTACAAGGACTGCCACTCTTCTGGACTTCTACTCCGAAGGAACTGCTGCCCTATTGTACTGACCTGCTGCCTGCTGACCTCGGAAGGAAGGACTCGACCTGCAACTCCATCTTGAACCCAGGACCACACAGTGACTCAAAGGGCTAGTCTGTTGACCTCCTGACTGAGCTTCAGGGGCATAAAGGAATCACCCTAAGCTTCTGGACCATGCTTCATTGAGTTCCTGACCCCACCTAGTGGAGACCCCCAAGTCCTTGATCCTTGGTGTGGTGTTGAGTGCTTGAAGTCAAACCTTTGAGCTCTTTGCGAACACGAATTAGCCCATTCTTATCTAAACTGCGCCGCTCACACTGAAAATCAGTGCGGGTTGCCGAGTTCCCATCGGTCACACAGTAAACATCATCCACCGTAGAGGAATCACTGTTAATTTCAAATATCACCTATGGGGCACCCTGCACTAAACCCCTGTATGGATATAACTGTCCTTCAGCTGTGAGCGGTGGATAGAACAAAGGGCAAAACCTGTACCCAGCAGCAGTGTGGACATAACTTACTGAGCTCAAACTTTTACCATGACTACTGAGACACCTTATATATGTCTCTAAACCAATTGCAATAGATTTCAGAAGTGAAACCAAAGATGCAAATGAATGCTGCCACCATATTCATGTGAATGTAATTATACCTCTCTGAATGGGGAGGTATTCCTTAATTGCGACTCGCAATTTGCGAGTCGCAATTAAGGAATGTTTAGAAATCGCACATTTTTCAGCGTTTTCTTCATGCATAGGCTTTTGCGATTTCTTAATTGCGATTCCTTAAAAATCGCAATTAAGAAATCGCAAAAGCCAACAATGATGCATGTGCCTGATAGTTACTACCACCATTCCCATTGAACTCAGACGCCTTTCTGGACATCAGGTGTGCATTGTGCTGGCTTCTTGCATAAGACATTATGGCATTTAGCTCCTCCAAAGACAATCTCCTATCCTCCAAAGGCAGGGCTGCTGCTACTTGCTTTTCTTTAAAAGTAAGGGCTGCAAGTGCATTCTTTGTCTTAGCTTCTACTCTCAGTTCCTCAAGGACACCTGTTCTGTTGTTCTCTTTCAGAGCCCATGCTGCCTTTTCCTCCTCTGCAGATAAGGCAGACACTGACATGTTCTCTTTTTCCTTCTACAGTACAACAGTAGTCAGTTTCAGCTTCAAATCCCTCTCGTCCTTCTTTCAATCTTTATACACCAATTTGCAAGCTTCCAGCCATGATGTGCATAAACTGCAGGAGGAAAAAGTCCTAGACAACACAGCCAAAGATGCACCTTGAGGAGGATCACGCCCCTGTGCTGGCACCCCTTAAATGTCCTCATTATTATTGTTACCTGAGGGGATCTTTCCTTACATTTCATCATGCCAAACCAGGACGGCCTTATCATACTCTTCAGGGTAGAATGATCCAGATCCATGCTCTACAAAAAAACAAAGTGCTGAAATCTGGTCACAAATAAAATATGCAAAGATATGATTTCATAAAAATTCAATTCGAAAAATCTTGCAAGTGTATTTCTGGAATGGGAATTGGAATGTCTTAATTGTTAAAACTGAATGTTAAATATTGGAAGAAGTCCTATCTCACTGCTGACAAACAACATCACATCATGGGTTAATAATTTAGGGAGGGACAGTCACATACAAATACACACACCCTTGTTAGGGCAAAACACAATTCTTAGATAATGTCTACACTCTGGTAACTGTAGCACAAACAATGGGCATTTTCTGTGAGTTCTAGCAGTCCCAACAATTTTAAAGTGAAGAAAACTAGAAAAGACAATGACATTCCCAAATACATTTTGAAAAATGTAGAAGAAAAAGTACATCAACTTTATTAAAAATTAGACACGGGGAACCAGAAAACCAAGGACATCCATTTTTACAGTTTTAAGGCAGCAAGTGTCTGTAAAAAAGTATTCTACCAAGGTCAAAAAATTAGTCGATTGTTGATCTGCATCTCGGCACTATTTCATGCCGACCGCAATAAGTGGATGTCAAATCCATCAAGCAGGGTGCCTTTGTCAAATTACCAATTGCCTCTTTTCTACAATTACCGTGACTTTTCCTTATGGTCTTTTCCACACAGCTTCTTGGCACCACGTCTCTCTCCAGCCAGGCGACCTGCAGAGGCCAGCAATCTTGAAGTCTGGAGTCTGCTGCATTTCTTTCCCTGGAGCAGGCAAATAGTATCCCAGAAATATGATCCTTGGAGAGTAGTTCGGGTGCCTGGGTGAAAGCAGGAGTCGGGAGTTTTTAAACTTTCTTTTTGCAGTTTTTGCTGCGATAAATCTATTTTTTTGTAAACATTTGTGTCGCCTTTTAAAGAGTTCTACCTGTTTTCAAATACATCTATAACGTCTAACAAGACATGCCCTCAAAGCTAGTCAATTTTTTATGAAGTTACATAATTTATCTGGATGTTCTGTAAATGTTATACGTGGTTAACATGTTATGAAAAGTAATTGCAACTTTTATTTTATTTTTATTTTTACTTTTGTTTATTAACAATTTTGAAACATAAAAATTACAACTAAATTGTAAAAAAAAAGTATATTTTCTTGATCGTTTTTCTCTATTTAAGGTAATATCTAAACTTAAAACAAAATTGACTTATTCTATTTAGCATACTTACAATAATAAACCTTAAATATCGATTAGAAGAAGGCTACCGAGGTAGTTAAATAGAGTTCCGAGTTTACTTACTCGAGCAAGATGTTTCTTTTTTAATATGCAGCAGAATTTTTATTTGTGCTCATTTAAATTAATACAATGAATTATAATTATGTTTTGAAAAGGTGTCCTATACTCTGTTACCAAAGTGATGACCTAGCACAATCCACATGCCCAGTTTAGCAGAGAATATGTAAGAGTTGGTTCAACAATTGAAAAGTAATGATGTTGTTATGCGGGATGAATGACATAAGAGAGAATCAATTCTGAAACTGAGATTCGAGCATCATATCTCGTGACTGAAAAATAAGACATTTCACGTGGCGACATGAAGTGAACTGACAGGTGTTGATTTTTAAGGATGTTAGCTGTTGAATTGGAAGGGAGATATAAGAAATGTGGGTAGCAGGCTTCTTTTTCTATTGCCCAGAGCATATCTGTCCAGTACCATCAGAACACTCAAAACTACCACAGAGATTAAATGTGAATATCTATCTTCAGGGAATAAGTGGCGTCTACAGCAGTGAAGCTGGATTGTGGAATAGAAAGCGAAGCATCGGAGTACCAAAATAAGAAGGAGCACTGTTGTGTAACTTTTAGAAAAGTATAATATAATTTCCCAACAAATGTGCACTTTTATTTTCTACGTCTCAATACACATTATTTTTCCAACCTTTTTTATGATGTTAGCTCAACAGATATACAGCTAAACATGTCCATACACTAATATATTATATTATGTTATATTATATATACTTTTTTGCTAAATGATTTGTGTTGGTTTTAATACAACTGCAGCAGTCACATTAGTTTTCTATTAGTATAATGCAACAGATATTCAGAGTATAGCCCCTGGAACATGTAGGGTTGGGAAGGAGATGCGCCTGCGTTGTGTTGTTTTTTTAATTATAATAGAATGGTAAAGTAATATTGTGGGTAGGTGCTGGAATCAGATATGCGTTAATGTTCAATAACCCAAATTCCACTGAAATGCACCAGTTACGCCCATATCATCCACTGCTTATGACCTTGCATATTACATCACTCATGACATGTAAAATGACATATTATTGACATCACTGATTGTATTTAAATAACAATGTCATACATGTCCATTCATTTGGAAAAACAGGAAACCCAGTTCAAATGATTGACAAACATAATAATGAGAATATATTTATTATACATAGTGACTGAAAAAAGCAAAGGTTAATGTGATATTATAGTTAAATTAGGTCTAAGATCACATTTTTTTTAAAGAAAACTGAAATTTATTGAAAGAACAAGAGTTAATGTGACATTGTTGCGTCCGATAATAAGACACTGGCTTCAGTTAAAAACCACAAAAACACTGAAATGCATCTGTTATTGCTTAGTCAACTAACTGTAACTTGTGCCCCCACTACGTATGACCTCACATATTTCAACATGCTAAACTACTATTATATTTAAATAACACCATTGTTGAAGTTACTAATGAGATCAAGGAATCATTCTGACAGTGTGCTACTGGCTTTGTGAAGCAAGTCTAATACAATGACCTAAATTGATAATCTTGTCTATAAGCTATCAAAAAATGCAAAAGAATTTGGATATTTCCAATGAGTAGCACTTTGATGCATCACAATGTCTTTTTACTGGTATTCAACCAAACAATGGGTACAATAGGAGTATGTCACTTGCGGAGAGCTGGCCTCTGAACAGCATTAAAAAACCAACCCTTTATTTAACCATTGCTGTGAAGGGCTGAAGGCTGAGCAAGAAACGTGTTGGGTGATGATGGAGTTGTAGGCACATGAAATCGCCAAAAGCCATGCACAGTGGAGTTTGGCCATGTGCAGAGGGATGGGCCCAGGATCTGGCCATGGGGCAAGCCCACTTACCTTACTCCTATTGCATGTTAAATAGAAAGTCTGGTGCAACACAAGAACGTGCATACACCCTCCACTGTGTATGTCCAGAATCTGTGCATACAGAGGGGTGGGCAACTTGTGGAGGGATGGGTTCAGATCATGGCCACAGGCTGAACCCTGTGTCCAATGTGTCCTTCGTATAGCTGATGTTTGTATGTAGTGGAGGCTTGATGCTTAGGAAGGGTTGGGTAAGGGGCCTTGCCAGAGCTGAGTCACTGAGTCTGAGTCCTGATGCAGATTGGATTCAGGGTCTAGCCACAGTCTATGACTGAAATTTCTCAAGTGACATCATAAATGATGTAATTTAACATGTCATGAGTGGTGTAATATGTGAGGTCATAATCAGCCGATTATGGGGCACGGGTTACATTTAGTTTTATTAAACTATAACTGGAGTATTTCAGTGTTTTGTGGGTTTCTTACCATTAGCTTTTGCTGTTTCCAACATCTAACTATAATGTTGCATAATATGGAAATGCTAACAAAAGAAAATTATTTCTAGCTCATATGGATCAAAAGTTACTAAAAATTACCCATTTTGCTGTGCAGTAGATGGCTATTGTCACAGGTTGACTGGTCACTCTGTTATACAGAGTGACCAGTGTGATACACTGGTACTAATGAGGTGAAACCTTTGATGAGACAGTGTTATCATGCATAGAAATGAAAATGTGCTGCATTAGGCCACATATTTTGCCTTTTCTTGCTTCATAACTTTGCCTCCCTGCTAAATAATTTGGTCCTCCCCTGCCACATAATTTCAGTGGCACTGATTAGGCCTCAAAATATTGAAAACATATACCTCCCCTCACATTTTTAACACGCCTGGGTTCATGGTCAAATTATCATCTCAATTAAGCCGGGGTGTAGCAGGCTGAGTTGCTCTACGCGGAGCTCTACAGAGGTGGCCAAAAATTCCGCTCGGTGCCTCCCGCTGTCGCAATAAATATTTGTTAAATAAAATGTAAAATTAAAGTAAAATAAATGTGAACTTGCCTTATCACGGCATCCCAGGCTTCCCCCCTCCCCCTTGCTGTAATCCCGTAGGTCGTTGCAGGACTGGGCATGCGCGTGCATGCGCAGTCCTTCCATGACATAGGTCTGACGTAGGGGATTACGGCGAGAAGGAGGGCAGCCCGGGACGCCGCGATAAGGTGCGCTTTTATTTTACTTTAATTTTACATTTTATTTAAAAAATATTTATTGCTTGGGGTGGGAGGCGGGAGGGTCTGGGGCTGAACTCGCTCTGCTGCGGAGTCAGAGGTTTTGCAGGAACTTCGCATTCTCTGTGGAACGCAGAGTATGCAAAATTATGCATACTCCACCAGCAGAGCGGAGTTCCGTGCCCAGGGTTAATCTCAATGCTCATTTACTTCAGCCTGCTATTCAGGAAATTCTTATCAACATGAAGAGAGCGAGAGACAGTGCTACCCGTTGCACTCTCCCACCTTAAAAAGTTACACAAAATAGCAATTGATAATGTCAATACATTAGGATGTAAAAGAGAAGTGCATCCTACCTTGAATGAAGATGTTCTTGTCTTAGCCTCTTAAGTATCCACAGATATGGATTAGACACCTCACTCACTTATCGTGACATGCTTCATCATCGGCACCTATCCACACCCTGGTAGGATGATACCACCAGGGCGGACTCAACCAAAGATAGAATTTGAGTTCTTAAATTAAGTCAAGCTTATCAAGCAGGGATCCAGAAGAAAGATTTTTATTTTAAAATACATACAGGTATACCCAAAGATTTCCTATATTTAAAGGATACCTGGGGTACGGCTAAAAACTATTTTTAAAATTTTTTGTTATTGAATATAATTGTTCAATTATACCCCCTATGCCATCATGTATCAGCCCGCTCTAAGGCTCTAGGGCCTTCGTCAGTGCTTTTTATATGTAACCCTGCTTCTATATGCATGCACACTATGCACACGTGTGAGGCCTAAAGCTCTCAACTGTCTCGGTCTTTTCTCCAGAGGATTTTCCTGCATGCAGAAAGGTTAATGAAAGAGGTTTCTAAGTGGACCCAAACTACTCTCTATTAGACCAATTACTTGGTCCTAATTTTACAGGCCGTGTTTTTACAAAATACAGTCCACAACTGTCTTTTATACTTGGACACCTTCCCTATGTTAAAGTGATTATGGTGCTACCAAATGACATTAATTCCAAAATGAGTTTTCTTGTAAATACTCGGTGCCTGAGTCGTTTACACGAGGAGTTAATGCTTCTTAACTACAATGTTTCTGTCCATACACACGTGATCCTCTAGCTGTAAAAACACATTCCATGTGAAGAAACGTTTAAATGACCAGATGTGCTGCAAGCAGTTCATTCACACTCTTTGCTTACACTGTAATCCAGATTGTCAAGGGTCAAGCAGGTCCTGAGAGTAGTGCTGTATTTTAGTCACACTCTTAGTCAAGAAAAAGAGGCTTGTTAGGTGCATACAATTGTGAGAAGCACATGTACATACTTTTCACTGAGTGTTGCCTTTTGTTTCCTAATGTTTTTTCTTAGATTCAATTCCATTCAGGTAGATCATTTTTTAAATATATTTGGTAAAGCTCCAAATGGGGGCAATCATTTGTTAGGCAGTCATACATATTTGGTGGTGTGTAAAGTAGCATTTTAAAGTAGAAATGTAGGTACGATATATTTAGCAGTATTTATTATGTAATTGAAAATCATGTTTTTTATGTCTAATCTGAGATGCTATACAAAGGCAATAGAGTGTATGTGGGAAGAGTGTAGGTCACTCTTCGGTCTCGGTCATAACTCGGTACCTGCGTATTCATTTATTTTGATTCCTTTTAATCAAATAATTTCTCGAAAAAGTCCTGCCAGAAGGCGTGCCATATGATCTGGTTTTAGTGATGCCTAGAATACCCCACAAAATACTGTGCCCACAAGTAAAAGTATAAATTCAAAATAAAGAATTTCTTTGAGGCTCCCACCTGAGCCTTGCACTCATACCTTTATGCACCCTGATGCCTGTCTCATTTTCGGGTGTATACCACATGCGTCACAGTCATGTTCGTGTCCGAATCATACTGCCATTCTCACAAGTTCACTTACTTCATCAAAGAACAGACACCATGGGAATACCTAGTGTCAACTTGCAGCCCACTGCCGAGTGTGATTCGCACTTGGTGCGTTATTTGCAGAGGCCACAGCTTCTTGTCGGCATTCTTGGTTACATCATGTGCGCAGCTGCCTTGGAATGCAGGGAATTGGAGTTGGGCAATACGCACGTCCAAGTTCCAAATTTGGGGTAAAAGGCCACTTTTATTGGACAGGTAGGCAATTCATTACATTTTTATATACAGATCATACTTCAAAACATATTCTACCCTATCACCCCCCGCCCCTAAGCAATATCCCCATAGCAACTATTACCCAACATTGTTCGGCCTAATCCTCCTCCCCAAACCCCTATCTCTATCTCCTGCCTACCTTGTGCCTCTAACTTCGCTCCCTTGCTTCCTTCTGTCCAAAGCTATTCCTAATGCCCACAACCCTTCCTGCCTGTCTTGATCTCCTCCAACTCTGCCACCAGGAAAAACCCTAACTCAGGAATTTTTCCTGTCCCCACATTTTTGCCGCAAATTCACAATATCAACTGGACGCTTGTCATCAGTTATATTAAAAAAGAGCACCAATGTCACCAAACAGGTGAAAAAACTTTATTCATTTATTAACAAGTGCTATCTGTAAGCACAAACTCACCCTGTCGCCAAACACGTAATAATCCCTCCACAACAGATATAACCAGGAAAACGACCACCATAATATATAAAATTGTTTGTCGGGGATGGAGCGGGGGGAATGGCAGGAGTTTTATCAGCAGCATGAGTCCAACACCATATTTGTACTTCCAAAATCTTTGAAATCATCTACTTTATGTTTAAAATATAGATTTCATTCCCAATAAAGGACAAATAAATGACATTGTGCCTAAAAAACTGATAACCTTCTTTAGTGATTTCGTTGCGAACTAAACAAAACATTCCGTTAATAGAACAGAAATGTTGCCGATCTCTGTTCACTTTCCTTCTTACTCTTTCAACTGCAGTAAATCTCTCTGCCCCCCTCCAAATTCGACGTGGCATCAGTGCGGTTAAGACGAGTTGTGTTTTGGACCAAGTCTTTGAAAAAAGTTCCAAATCTGCTTTCATCTCTATCAATAACCCAAGCTGTGACAATTGCACTAGATCGTTTTCCCCCAGGTGTAACACAAAAACTTTAGGTTTGTTCTTTAAAGACAGCTCACTCATTAAAGGGAGGAGCTGACCCCACTACATGCAACTTTTTCCCCAAAAAAGACACCGATACCTCCTGAGAACTAAAACCTAAATTCTTCCCAAAATTCCTTTTTTCTGCTTGTTTTGCTGCCCATTTGACGAATGAGTGTCCAGTTATCCAAGCTTGACGCTGTGACATTGACAAACCTGCCACCACACATGAAAAGAAAAAAACAATTAATATCTCTTCTTTTAACTTTCATATTCTAACTCTCTAATATAACGTAAATAACAATCTGAGGACCAGCGCCCCAGTTTTTTATTATCGCTAATGGAAGCCCCCCACCTGGCAGCTTCTGAAGCTTCCCCAGTGCAGAATGAGTGTGTACCAAAATTGACTGGATTCTTCCCAATTTTCTTTATTGACTTCCGCAAGATTGACAGCAACTGTGAAGCTTTCAGCTGAGATCCATCCAGGTGCTGGAAAATAAAATTTGAAGTTGAACCTCCTATTTTTAGAAAATCTAACCATGCTTGTTTAGGGCATAAGGGACCACCGATGGCTTGCAAAATAACTCTTTGACCGTTGCCTGTTTGGTCTGTTTTTGAGTGTTCAAGAAAAATGTCTATATTTGAATGAACCAGAGATATGTTTTGTGTTTTTATATCATCAATATTAGCAGTACCCTAACAATACAGATATCCTGAAGGCACCAAAAAATGCATAATTTGAAAGGGTGAAATTCAAACGTAGAAAAACAAGTCTTGTGTAAACTGAGTGTTATCTCATATAACACATTTAAAGATATTAGCTGTCTTTTGTATAGCCCTCTCTTTTAGTTTTTGCAAAGCCTTGCAGAATTCTCCTACCCATTTCCCCTGCAGATGGCTCGTATACCTAAAAAAACTTCCAGTAAAATGATATTCTAACTAGCTTACCAGCTATTGTAGTAGAAGAAATGCTCCTGTTTATATTATTCAGAAAAGGTGGTGGTGATGAACAGAGTATCTGAATTAAGCAGACCACTCTTACACAAGTCCAAAGATCAGGGCTTGATCCATCACCGTTATTTAGCTCACTGCCCCATCCCAGCTCAGAACCTGGCTATATGCAAATTAGTCTGTCCCTGGCCCAGTGCATCATGGGAACAGGGCAGACCAAACTACCAAGCCAATTCTTCACCAGAAAGGAGACAAGCTTCCGGGGACCTGTTTCTGCCATTTCAGGCGTCGTCGGCCCGGCTTGCTTGAATCCTGATGGAGCAGTGAGCAAGGGACTCATGTCTGAGTATACCCTTCCACGCTTATGGTGGACAAAATGATTCAGAAAAGGGGGTGGTGATGAACAGAGTGTCTGAATTAAGCAGACCACTCTTACCCAGTCCAAAGATCAGGGCTTGATCCATCACCGTTATTTAGCTCACTGCCCCATCCCAGCTCAGAACCTGGCTATATGCAAAATAGTCTGTCCCTGGCCCAGTGCATCATGGGAACAGGGTAGACCAAACTACCAAGCCAATTCTTCACCAGAAAGGAGACAAGCTTCCGGGGACCTGTTTCTGCCATTTCAGACGTTGTCGGCCCGGCTTGCTTGAATCCTGATGGAGCAGTGAGCAAGGGACTCATGTCTGAGTATACCCTTCCACGCTTATGGTGGACAAAATGATTCAGAAAAGGGGGTGGTGATGAACAGAGTGTCTGAATTAAGCAGACCACTCTTACCCAGTCCAAAGATCAGGGCTTGATCCATCACCGTTATTTAGCTCACTGCCCCATCCCAGCTCAGAACCTGGCTTTATGCAAATTAGTCTGTCCCGGGCCCAGTGCATCATGGGAACAGGGCAGACCAAACTACCAAGCCAATTCTTCACCAGAAAGGAGACAAGCTTCCGGGGACCGGTTTCTGCCATTTCAGGCGTCGTCGGCCCGGCTTGCTTGAATCCTGATGGAGCAGTGAGCAAGGGACTCATGTCTGAGTATACCCTTCCACGCTTATGGTGGACAAAATGATTCAGAAAAGGGGGTGGTGATGAACAGAGTGTCTGAATTAAGCAGACCACTCTTACCCAGTCCAAAGATCAGGGCTTGATCCATCACCGTTATTTAGCTCACTGCCCCATCCCAGCTCAGAACCTGGCTATATGCAAATTAGTCTGTCCCTGGCCCAGTGCATCATGGGAACAGGGCAGACCAAACTACCAAGCCAATTCTTCACCAGAAAGGAGACAAGCTTCCGGGGACCGGTTTCTGCCATTTCAGGCGTCGTCGGCCCGGCTTGCTTGAATCCTGATGGAGCAGTGAGCAAGGGACTCATGTCTGAGTATACCCTTCCACGCTTATGGTGGACAAAATGATTCAGAAAAGGGGGTGGTGATGAACAGAGTGTCTGAATTAAGCAGACCACTCTTACCCAGTCCAAAGATCAGGGCTTGATCCATCACCGTTATTTAGCTCACTGCCCCATCCCAGCTCAGAACCTGGCTATATGCAAATTAGTCTGTCCCTGGCCCAGTGCATCATGGGAACAGGGCAGACCAAACTACCAAGCCAATTCTTCACCAGAAAAGAGACAAGCTTCCGGGGACCGGTTTCTGCCTTTTCAGGCGTCGTCGGCCCGGCTTGCTTGAATCCTGATGGAGCAGTGAGCAAGGGACTCATGTCTGAGTATACCCTTCCACGCTTATGGTGGACAAAATGATTCAGAAAAGGGGGTGGTGATGAACAGAGTGTCTGAATTAAGCAGACCACTCTTACCCAGTCCAAAGATCAGGGCTTGATCCATCACCGTTATTTAGCTCACTGCCCCATCCCAGCTCAGAACCTGGCTATATGCAAATTAGTCTGTCCCTGGCCCAGTGCATCATGGGAACAGGGCAGACCAAACTACCAAGCCAATTCTTCACCAGAAAGGAGACAAGCTTCGGGGGACCGGTGTCTGCCATTTCAGGCGTCGTCGGCCCGGCTTGCCTGAATCCCGATGGAGCAGTGAGCAAGGGACTCATGTCTGAGTATACCCTTCCACGCTTATGGTGGACAAAATGATTCAGAAAAGGGGGTGGTGATGAACAGAGTGTCTGAATTAAGCAGACCACTCTTACCCAGTCCAAAGATCAGGGCTTGATCCATCACCGTTATTTAGCTCACTGCCCCATCCCAGCTCAGAACCTGGCTATATGCAAATTAGTCTGTCCCTGGCCCAGTGCATCATGGGAACAGGGCAGACCAAACTACCAAGCCAATTCTTCACCAGAAAAGAGACAAGCTTCCGGGGACCTGTTTCTGCCATTTCAGGCGTCGTCGGCCCGGCTTGCTTGAATCCTGATGGAGCAGTGAGCAAGGGACTCATGTCTGAGTATACCCTTCCACGCTTATGGTGGACAAAAAGATTCAGAAAAGGGGGTGGTGATGAACAGAGTGTCTGAATTAAGCAGACCACTCTTACCCAGTCCAAAGATCAGGGCTTGATCCATCACCGTTATTTAGCTCACTGCCCCATCCCAGCTCAGAACCTGGCTATATGCAAATTAGTCTGTCCCTGGCCCAGTGCATCATGGGAACAGGGCAGACCAAACTACCAAGCCAATTCTTCACCAGAAAGGAGACAAGCTTCCGGGGACCGGTTTCTGCCATTTCAGGCGTCGTCGGCCCGGCTTGCTTGAATCCTGATGGAGCAGTGAGCAAGGGACTCATGTCTGAGTATACCCTTCCACGCTTATGGTGGACAAAATGATTCAGAAAAGGGGGTAGTGATGAACAGAGTGTCTGAATTAAGCAGACCACTCTTACCCAGTCCAAAGATCAGGGCTTGATCCATCACCGTTATTTAGCTCACTGCCCCATCCCAGCTCAGAACCTGGCTATATGCAAATTAGTCTGTCCCTGGCCCAGTGCATCATGGGAACAGGGCAGACCAAACTACCAAGCCAATTCTTCACCAGAAAGGAGACAAGCTTCCGGGGACTGGTTTCTGCCATTTCAGGCGTCGTCGGCCCGGCTTGCTTGAATCCTGATGGAGCAGTGAGCAAGGGACTCATGTCTGAGTATACCCTTCCACGCTTATGGTGGACAAAATGATTCAGAAAAGGGGGTGGTGATGAACAGAGTGTCTGAATTAAGCAGACCACTCTTACCCAGTCCAAAGATCAGGGCTTGATCCATCACCGTTATTTAGCTCACTGCCCCATCCCAGCTCAGAACCTGGCTATATGCAAATTAGTCTGTCCCTGGCCCAGTGCATCATGGGAACAGGGCAGACCAAACTACCAAGCCAATTCTTCACCAGAAAGGAGACAAGCTTCGGGGGACCAGTTTCTGCCATTTCAGGCGTCGTCGGCCCGGCTTGCTTGAATCCTGATGGAGCAGTGAGCAAGGGACTCATGTCTGAGTATACCCTTCCACGCTTATGGTGGACAAAATGATTCAGAAAAGGGGGTGGTGATGAACAGAGTGTCTGAATTAAGCAGACCACTCTTACCCAGTCCAAAGATCAGGGCTTGATCCATCACCGTTATTTAGCTCACTGCCCCATCCCAGCTCAGAACCTGGCTATATGCAAATTAGTCTGTCCCTGGCCCAGTGCATCATGGGAACAGGGCAGACCAAACTACCAAGCCAATTCTTCACCAGAAAGGAGACAAGCTTCCGGGGACCGGTTTCTGCCATTTCAGGCGTCGTCGGCCCTGCTTGCTTGAATCCTGATGGAGCAGTGAGCAAGGGACTCATGTCTGAGTATACCCTTCCACGCTTATGGTGGACAAAATGATTCAGAAAAGGGGGTGGTGATGAACAGAGTGTCTGAATTAAGCAGACCACTCTTACCCAGTCCAAAGATCAGGGCTTGATCCATCACCGTTATTTAGCTCACTTCCCCATCCCAGCTCAGAACCTGGCTATATGCAAATTAGTCTGTCCCTGGCCCAGTGCATCATGGGAACAGGGCAGACCAAACTACAAAGCCAATTCTTCACCAGAAAGGAGACAAGCTTCCGGTACCGGTGTCTGCCATTTCAGGCGTCGTCGGCCCGGCTTGCTTGAATCCCGATGGAGCAGTGAGCAAGGGACTCATGTCTGAGTATACCCTTCCACGCTTATGGTGGACAAAATGATTCAGAAAAGGGGGTGGTGATGAACAGAGTGTCTGAATTAAGCAGACCACTCTTACCCAGTCCAAAGATCAGGGTTTGATCCATCACCGTTATTTAGCTCACTGCCCCATCCCAGCTCAGAACCTGGCTATATGCAAATTAGTCTGTCCCTGGCCTAGTGCATCATGGGAACAGGGCAGACCAAACTACCAAGCCAATTCTTCACCAGAAAGGAGACAAGCTTCCGGGGACCTGTTTCTGCCATTTCAGGCATCGTCGGCCCGGCTTGCTTGAATCCTGATGGAGCAGTGAGCAAGGGACTCATGTCTGAGTATACCCTTCCACGCTTATGGTGGACAAAATGATTCAGAAAAGGGGGTGGTGATGAACAGAGTGTCTGAATTAAGCAGACCACTCTTACCCAGTCCAAAGATCAGGGCTTGATCCATCACCGTTATTTAGCTCACTGCCCCATCCCAGCTCAGAACCTGGCTATATGCAAATTAGTCTGTCCCTGGCCCAGTGCATCATGGGAACAGGGCAGACCAAACTACCAAGCCAATTCTTCACCAGAAAGGAGACAAGCTTCCGGGGACCGGTTTCTGCCATTTCAGGCGTCGTCGGCCCGGCTTGCTTGAATCCTGATGGAGCAGTGAGCAAGGGACTCATGTCTGAGTATACCCTTCCACGCTTATTATGGACAAAATGATTCAGAAAAGGGGGTAGTGATGAACAGAGTGTCTGAATTAAGCAGACCACTCTTACCCAGTCCAAAGATCAGGGCTTGATCCATCACTGTTATTTAGCTCACTGCCCCATCCCAGCTCAGAACCTGGCTATATGCAAATTAGTCTGTCCCTGGCCCAGTGCATCATGGGAACAGGGCAGACCAAACTACCAAGCCAATTCTTCACCAGAAAGGAGACAAGCTTCCGGGGACTGGTTTCTGCCATTTCAGGCGTCGTCGGCCCGGCTTGCTTGAATCCTGATGGAGCAGTGAGCAAGGGACTCATGTCTGAGTATACCCTTCCACGCTTATGGTGGACAAAATGATTCAGAAAAGGGGGTGGTGATGAACAGAGTGTCTGAATTAAGCAGACCACTCTTACCCAGTCCAAAGATCAGGGCTTTATCCATCACAGTTATTTAGCTCACTGCCCCATCCCAGCTCAGAACCTGGCTATATGCAAATTAGTCTGTCCCTGGCCCAGTGCATCATGGGAACAGGGCAGACCAAACTACCAAGCCAATTCTTCACCAGAAAGGAGACAAGCTTCCGGGGACCGGTTTCTGCCATTTCAGGCGTCGTCGGCCCGGCTTGCTTGAATCCTGATGGAGCAGTGAGCAAGGGACTCATGTCTGAGTATACCCTTCCACGCTTATGGTGGACAAAATGATTCAGAAAAGGGGGTGGTGATGAACAGAGTGTCTGAATTAAGCAGACCACTCTTACCCAGTCCAAAGATCAGGGCTTGATCCATCACCGTTATTTAGCTCACTGCCCCATCCCAGCTCAGAACCTGGCTATATGCAAATTAGTCTGTCCCTGGCCCAGTGCAACATGGGAACAGGGCAGACCAAACTACCAAGCCAATTCTTCACGAGAAAGGAGACAAGCTTCCGGGGACCGGTTTCTGCCATTTCAGGCATCGTCGGCCCGGCTTGCTTGAATCCTGATGGAGCAGTGAGCAAGGGACTCATGTCTGAGTATACCCTTCCACGCTTATGGTGGACAAAATGATTCAGAAAAGGGGGTGGTGATGAAGAGAGTGTCTGAATTAAGCAGACCACTCTTACCCAGTCCAAAGATCAGGGCTTGATCCATCACCGTTATTTAGCTCACTGCCCCATCCCAGCTCAGAACCTGGCTATATGCAAATTAGTCTGTCTCTGGCCCAGTGCATCATGGGAACAGGGCAGACCAAACTACCAAGCAAATTCTTCACCAGAAAGGAGACAAGCTTCCGGGGACCGGTTTCTGCCATTTCAGGCGTCGTCGGCCCGGCTTGCTTGAATCCTGATGGAGCAGTGAGCAAGGGACTCATGTCTGAGTATACCCTTCCACGCTTATGGTGGACAAAATGATTCAGAAAAGGGGGTGGTGATGAACAGAGTGTCTGAATTAAGCAGACCACTCTTACCCAGTCCAAAGATCACGGCTTGATCCATCACCGTTATTTAGCTCACTGCCCCATCCCAGCTCAGAACCTGGCTATATGCAAATTAGTCTGTCCCTGGCCCAGTGCATCATGGGAACAGGGCACACCAATTTACATATGTACCTCCTCTTAAGTTAGAGTGGAGTATACAACAAAAAGGTAGTCCCAAATGAAAAAGCACCAAGGGGTTAATACATCAACCCAGCCTACATTTGTGTTGGTGCATCTATGAGAAAATCAAATCTTTCTTGAATTTAACTAGGGGACGCCATTCGAAGCAAGCGGTGCCGACGCAGTCGCGTTTCAGCCAGACGATATAGGCTTCATCAGGACATGGGTACTCTAGACATCAAGGCCCTGGCCCAATCTAGGGCAAGTCTCATAGGCCCACCCACACTACCACCCGAAGGGGGGGGGGGTAGGTGCCACCGTCTCGGCTCAAGTATTGAGAGCTCTCAATATTTTAACTGGGTCCACCCAGAAAGATATATAGAATATGTATATCGGAAGTGGCTCAAGTCTCACGATCTTCCTTAAATATCCAGCAGGATCAGCAACGCGTAAAAGCGATATTTGCTGCAGCGTCTCTCTAAGTCAAAAAAAACAAAAAAAGAAGCTTGAACTTGCAGCTGGGAGATACCTATTCTCTTTCAGATTTAATAACTTGTTTTCATAGTTTATTTCTTTTGGTATCCACACCCATTGTCCATCCTGCTTTGTTCCATGTGAACGATCAACCTGGGTAACCTCGTCCTTACTGGTATTGTCAAACAAAAGGGGGCTGTCTTTATATAAATCTGTGGACACGTTAAAAGTTTACAACTCGTGTCCAGATTTCTGAGGCAATTAATGCTAAACATCCCGTTTACTTGATATTTTCTTTGACAACAAAATGATGTCACCGTTCTCAATAGCCACTATAGGAGACAAACCTCTGTCAGTTGACCGTTCGCTTGATAACTCATTATTTTTAAAAAGGCTTTTTCCAAATAAGAAAATGTAATTTTTCCCCTCCAAAAACTTTGGGTTACTAGCAACAGTGTTTCCCATTTGCTCCATTTGACCACTAGGTGGGGTATTTTCATTATGTTCCACAGCCATAGAGTCTTTTTTCCCCAGCATGACTCATTTTGTATTCTTTCTCTTAGAAAAGGAAGGGCAGGGCACTGAGCGTGTGCGCCGCCTGCCCCTCCCATTTTTCAATGTGTTGGGTAATTTTGAAGTGGACGGTGACCGGGAGAGCTGCCGGTCCACACCAGCTGAGGTGTCTCTCAGCGAGAGGTTCTCGCTTATTGAATGCGCATGTGAGCCCTCGCTGGAAATGCAAGCAGTGACTGCCGCTTTCCGCCTCCACTGCTCCATTCCCACCCACGCCTGAGACAGCACCCCGGGCACAAACAAATCCTCCCTTCCAGCCTCACACTGAATTCGCAGCGCTTCTTTAATGGAGGCGGACGCTTCCATGACAGAGCAAACTCCGAAATATTTATGTAATAACTGCTGACAAACAGAGAGCCAAATTTCTTTTCCCTACCTCACCGTGGTCAGGAGCGAGTGCGCCACGCGTAATTTCGGAGTCCTGAAGCTCGCTCTGATGAGCGCCAACAAATCAGCCTTGTCTACTGTCCTTAGGACCATACTATGTGCACGAAGGTGTCCGGGGGTGGACACTCAGGAGCCCTCATTCTCACGCGTTTACGAGTCAGAGAGTCAATAAAGTTAGTTGTTAGGAGCTAATGTTGGGGCCAAATCTCCCTCTCCATTATGTCATTTGTGCAGCCACATTGAAATGCTGGCAATTGGAATGCTGGCCATTGAAGGTTTCACACCTTTTTATGCGTTCCTGTGTCTGCTAGTCAATAAAGTTTTTATTAAAACAAACTTTATTGGGTTTTTGTTTTTTACATATTAGAAATACAGTATAGCTTATATGGAACAGGGAATGGACATAATCATCACACAAATCCTGTATTCAAAGCATTAGGACCATCATTGTGAACAATTAAAGAAAATGTGTCCCGTCATATCATACTTTCATACTTTGCCATTAGGTGGATATACAATAATCCTGGACTATGACCCGTTAACTACTCCCCTCCCTCTCTACAATCCCCACTCCCCTGCTCCCACGACTCTGGCTGCATAATTCAATAACTTGAGTACTTGTCTCTCTCCTAGCACATTTACTTTCATTATAAGCGCCGGGACGCCCAAGGGTATCTGCGCGCTATATAACATTTTAAAATAAATAAAATGAATAAATATAATGATCTGCATCTCTGTCCTGCACATATCTAGTGTTGAATGAATATGTACAAATTCAGCACAACATCTACTATTATGTATGTGAAACATCAGGAATATCATCCTGGTTGGTACTTTTATGGGCTTCTAATATTGTGTCCCATTCCATGGAAATTGGGTTTTTCCGAAGACCACGGCCTTCCTCCCTGTGCATGGCTGTGCTTTCGTCCCCCACCCATCTGGTCAGTTCACTATGCCACATGCTTATTGCTGGAGATTTAGCTGACTTTCAGCGCATGGTAATAGATCTTTGAGCCACAATAAGAGCAAATTCCAGAAATTGCAGCTGTACCTTGTGTGTCTTCCTACGCCTACGGATGCCTAATAAGCACTCCAATGCTGCACCCTCTATGGAGAGGTGATTAGTTTCCTCTGTTAGTTACCTGACCCCTCCCCAAAACTCACCAAGGCCCAGGCACACCAATAGCATATAGAGTACATCTGCTTCAAACAGTTTGCACAGGGGACATCATTGATGTACAATGGTCGGGTACATCATCTGTGACGTATGCAGGGTCAGGTAAGCTCTGTGTAAGATCATACATTGAATACATTGTGTTTCGAGGTATTCTCCGTGGGTATTCCAGGATGTCTGTCCATTCCCTATCCGTGATGTCTCATCCCATATCTGTTACCCATTGCGCTCAAAGAGTATCTAAGGGAAGTGTTACATGTGCTCGGGTACTAATGTATAACCACTTTATGAGATGGCTACTGTGTCCCATGTAGTAAAGAGACTTGACTACCTTATTCGTTTGGGGTTCTTCCCGGTTTGGAGACCACTGTTTTTTAATATATTTTATTAATGCTGCGTGATTCATGTATAGTGTGTTAGGTGCCCCTGTTTCTCGTACAAAGCTATCATAATCCATAAGCAGTTCTCCACCAAAGAGTGCACCAACGGTTTCCACACCCACATACAACCATGGCCCGAGTGCCTGTTTTGTCGGCCTGCCACTCGCCAGTGGTAACCCCATTAGGGGGATGTTGCCTGCATAAGGACCACAGCCAGAGGTATATTAGGAGGTGGCAGCATTGGGGGAAGCTTACTGTGTGGTAAGAATAGGGTACGGAGCAATGCCTACTCGATGTGTCTAATAGTGCAGCTAATCTCTTGTAAATTACGTCCTGTCATCCAGTAGGACAGCCTCTGCAACTGGCAAGCATAGTAATAGGCTCTAAAATCCGGTGCCCCCAGGCAGCCTCCCCTTGTGTGAATTGGGAGTTTTTTAAGACTTATTCTACGATGCTCTGTGCCCCACATAAGATCTAGTAAAATGGTATCCAGCGCGTTTAAAATAATTGGAGGAACCAGCAATGGCAGGTTTGTAGAATAATATAAAAGACGAGGGAGGACTACTATTTTAGATAGTGCCACACAGCGGATAGCTGATAGGGGAAGCATAGTCCAAAAAGCCACCTGAGAGAGGAAACCCCAAATAGCCTTGCTGTCATTACCCCCCAGCATATCTGCTCGAGAGCGATAGATGTGAATGCCAGGATATTTAAAGGTGTGTGGGGCCTTTGGTAATGTGAGCCTCCCAAACTTAACCACCTGATAGGAGGATCTATGAAGCCGCACTATTAACGTGTAGTCAGGATACAATGATACCTGACAATTCTCAAATTGGATCTGTGGCTGTTCTCACGCATCCTGGAGCAGCACATCACGGTCTCTGTAATTAAGAATTCTTACTATCAGGGATCTCGGTGGTGCACCCACCCTCGATTTTCCGTGGGTATGCAGTGTGCTCTCTCAACCAAAAGAAGCCCGAGAGACCCTCGGGGCCACATGGTTGCAGAACCATTGTTCCATGAAGGTTATTGCCTCTGACCCTTCGCTTCGTTCCTGAAGACGAATGACACAGATATTATTGCGTCATGCCCTGCCCTCCGCATCCTCCACTCTGTCCATCAGCCCTGTGACTTGCTTTTGGAGTGCCTGGAGCTGTTTCGTGTGTTCTCTTTGTTGTGGCACTATGTCGTCTAGAGTAGAGATATGATCCTTCACCATTGTGGCTAATTGGTCATGGTCCGCCTTAAGTAGGGTAATACCAGTGGTGAGACTGCCTATTTGCTGCTCTATGGCTTTCCTGGATTCTTGGAACTCAGTGAGTATCAAATCCAACTTGTCTTGGGTTCCCGTTTTATTAGTGGGTGGAACAGTATTGAGTGATTGCATACTAGTATTGGGGTCCCTATCATCCATGTCCAGAGAGTTTTTGCCAGCTGCCTTCTGCGGCTTCCCCTTTGGGTGACCCATAGCCCTCTGTGAATATTTCATAGTAAATACCTACCAGTGTCTCCAGATTGCACCCGTGGATGGTAGAGAGGGATAGTAGAGGGCCTCGCCAAAGTTAAAGCCCTGTAGCGTAAAGCCTCCAACTGATTACGTGGTACCTCCTACAGAGTTAACCTGCCAGGGGGCAAGGGTACAACCGCCACCGCTGCTGGCCGTGAGTTAAGCAACAGGCATTGCCAATCTTGAGGGCCCATCCGCATCTCAGGGTCCCAGCCGCTGCGAAATTACAGTTGAGATGCCCCCAACTACTTCTTCAAAAGGGGGGAGGGGGAGAGTGCAAAATGTGGACCACCCAGCGCCGGATGTTTGTGTCTCGCACAGCCGATACCGAGCATGAAGCTACACGCTACCCCCACTCAGTGACAAGACCAGTGTGACCAGTCAATGTATGCCCTTTACTGTCGCCACTATGGCTCACGCAGTGCCTCAGGGGGGGAACCAGAGGAAGCGCACTCCCAATAGGCGAAGGAAATGCACCAATCACTTCAAGTTCATCTGGGCCACACCGCCAGCTCCGGCTCACTCACAACAATCAGGGCAGCCGAAGGCTCCGGCAGTCAGATTTCGCCCGTTGCACTGGGCCAAAGTCAGCCGGGTTGTCCAGAAATGAAGGGGGTCCCCCAAAGCAGACCCCCAATACTCATACATGAAAGGGGCCCCAGCACTCACCTGTCACATCCGCTCTATTCGGCACTGTGACCCAGATTAGGCCTACCTGCGATATGTGCCACACTCCTGCTACGCAGATCCAGCCACGCCAGGATTCGATCATAGCCTCTCAGAGTCCGCACCAATCCTGAGTCCCCAGCACACACCTTCTAGCAGCAAGTCTGTTCTGGCCGTGGAGCTGGCGATCCTCATCAGTCGGGCGCCACCATGGAGCCCCACTCTGGGAGTGCCGTCTCTAGTGTCGTCAGTGGACCTCTTCTTTAGCTAGCAGCCGCCTTGTAGGCCGTAGTCCCAGTTTCTCACTGTACCACAGGAAGGGTGCAGTTTCAGCACCAAGATGTTGCCTGCCCTGTGCCCACTGCCACCTGATGGCGTGGTGCAGCACAGTAATGTCAGGAGACGGCAAAGTTGCAAAGGAACTGCACTCGGGCTCCGGAGCCCGTTCAATTCCTTATCACCATGATCGGTGGCTTAAATAAATTTAAGTATTAGGAACCAAGTTGCAGGGATCAACAGGGGGCTGCTATAGGTGCCCCTTTGGCCTACAACAGGATGTAGTGCACCTAAAGGGGCCCTGATAGGGCCCCCTAAAAATGCTTTCCGACATGGTTTCCATTTCGGACAGACCAGCATGGAATAACATGTCGGAGACCTTCATAATAATCCCAAGGTCGGAAAGGCCGGCCCTTGAGATTACTTGCCGCATTCCGACTCCGTTGTAATGAGGTGGTCAGAAAGGAATCCAACTGGCACATTACCATGCGGCTCGGAAGGCACGGACTGTGGGTCGGAACGTTTGGAGCCACAATGTAATTGGGCCCAGTATGTTTTTGCTTGTTTAAAATTATAACATTTATAATTACTACCTAAATTGCGATGTCAGTAGCTATTAATTGAGATGACACTGCGTCTAGATTTAACAACTGCATGGTCCAGATAAAGAGCTGGGTGTCCCAAAATAAATGCAAACAAGACAGAAGTGTTACTCTTTGGTCATAACTCATCTTCTTGAATGTCCAATTGGTGGCCATAAGATCTTGGAACAACTCCCCTTCCAGTCTCTATGGTTAGGATCTTAAGAGTGCTTTTTGACTCCAATCTTTGTTTTGATGGATGTGTGAATACTATTACGTCTGCATCATTCTTCATGATAAAAATGCTTTTATTCCATCAGACTTACACAATAATGTAGTTTCCACTCTCATTACATCTAAATTGGATTATTGTAATGGCTATTTACCAGCATCCAGAAAATATGCTTGCATAAACTTCAAGTCCTTCAAAATGCTGCTGCACGCCAGGTCTTAGGAATTTCCAAGTATCAATCTGTGGCCCAGGGACTTGTCCAGCTCCTTTGCTTCCCAATAAAAAACAAATTAATTTTAAGGCCTTCTGCATTGCTCTCAAGGCACTACATGATATTGGACCTAAATACTTTAAATAAACATTCCAATGGTACACCCCTAGCTCATCGCTTAGATCATCTGTATCTCATAACTTGGTGGTACCCAGATCCGAAAAAGCCAAGTGGTGAAGCTGTAGTTTTATCACCTGTATTGCAAAGCTGTGGAATTCAATGCCTTTAGACTTAAAGTTTACATCTGATCTGCTCTCTTTTTGCAAATCTTGAAAAAATGTATTTAACATTTAGAAATCTATTCACCTGACTATATCAGATCTGTATGCTTTAGGATCATTAACGTCTAGACAACAACTGTTAGTATAGCGCTTTAAAAAATCTGAATTTCATTTCATTTCATCAATCCTGCAACTTGTGCGGGAGTAACCACTTGAAGCCAAGAAGCAGCATCAACACCATTTATAGTACACACTACATAAGCTGCTCTCAGGGTACCTACATTATTTCTCAGACATGAGTTGTCTACTAACATTACACTGTCGGGCTCAATGAGGGATTCATTCTGAATAACAGGTCTAGACTTTGTGCATACATCTATGACATCTAAGCATCCATGTTCAATTACATCACAACCAGTGTCATTTTCTGGCAGCAAAATTGGTGGGTTTACAATTTGACAGTGTTTCAAAATTACTATTGTGAGCTTTTTATGGTTCATGTATTGGGTTTTTGTTCCTGTCAGTTGAAGTTCCACAGATTGTGGGACCATTACAGTTAAAGGCTATCCCATCACTATGCTCTCCCTCTTTGCTAGATCAGTGCTTACCATGGTAACCGCTTTAAGGCAGCCGGGCATACCTATGGCAACAGGGTCAAGAGTAGTCGACAAGTATTTCAATGATTTCTGAGCATCACTATGGATCTTATTATGACTTTAGCGGTGTGGAAACTAGGCTGGCCCACTGCTGATACGCTCCCACAACGCTAAAGCCAAAACAGACTGCCCACCGGATAACACAAATTTAATTTTCTGCCGGGCAGTTCTTTGGCGTTCCCAAGACGATGCCTTTAAAAAAGGCACCACAATGGGAATGTCAAAGCATGTTCCTGCACGGACTGAAATGCACAATGTTGTGCATTTCATTTTGTGCAGAAACATGGGGGTGGATGCAGACATTGGGGGCACACCATGTGCCTCCCTGCATGCACTACATGGTTCAGAGACACCTTTGGTTCCTCAGCACCACACTTTTCATGGGGATCGCACCCCTATGAGAAGTGTGGCAGTGAGGAAACTCATAATATTCTTGGCGGGCTGCAGTGTCCCCGCCAAACATATTGCGGCCTCAATACTGCTGCGCCACCACTAAGGATCTCTGATCCCTGGTGGCTGCGGTGGTCCTAGGGCAGTCAGAAGACCACCAGTGCTGCGCCCCGTGAGTCTGGTGGTCCATGATCTGGCACATTCGTAATAAGGCCCTTTGTGTTTGAGTCAGCACTGAGAGAGCACAGCCTTCCCTCTCACTGCAAAATTAGGTAAATTCTTTACTGTAATTTGGCGATTCATACAGCTGGGGCCCAACAACTTTTTTCTTTCAGCTCTAGGAGGGCTTTCAAGCACGTGTCATCCCAAGGAAGTGGGGCATGACACATCCTTTTGTGTCAGCCTCATTAAAAGCTTTGCCACGAGGGAAAGGTCTGGTATCCACTGTCTACAGTAGCCAACCATTCCCAGAAATATCCTGACTTCTTCATGTGTTTGAGGTAGATTATTCTGGAGAATTGCCTCCACTCTCTCTGGTGATACCTGGTGATACCTGTCTAGCTCCACATTCAATTATGTGTCCCAGATATTGGACCTGTTGACACTTTATGTCCATTTTCAGCCAGGTGATACAATAAGGCAATGAAACCTTGTGTACAAGCTTCTTTTATTTCTGATGCCACAAGTAAACTATCTATGTACTGCACAAGAACTGATCTGCAGGGCATTTTGTAATGACGCCAAATGCATGATCAAGATTTGGTTATAAATTGGTAGACTCTCCGTATGACCTTTGTAGACTTGGAACGTGCAACATCTCCCTGGTGAAAAATAAATAAAAAGAAGAATTGGCTATCTTCATGCATTGGCACTGAGAAGATCAATGATGGTAAACCAAACTGCAGTACGTGGAATTTGGACAAATATTGTGTCTGGATCCGGTATTATGGGACATCATGGGACAACTATTTGGCTTAGGTTTCAAAAATCTTGAACAATGTTATTTTTCATTGGTCTTCTGCAACCCCGTGATTGGAGACTTACATTTACTCCCAATCAATTCCCTCAAAATCCCCTTCTCCATCATGTCTTCTATAACATGCATTATCCCTGCAATTGATTCTAGAGTCAGATAATTTGGAGGTGTTTTTGGGTATACTGCATAGCCCCTTCTGGTCATTTGGACTGGATCTACTCCTTTAATTAGTCCAATGTATTTCCTTGTGAAATCCTATACTTCTGGGTTCACAGTTTCCTTCAAGTCAGCGGGTAACTCGTTGATTGTCATTAATGGAAACAATCCTGCAAATGTGTTTTGCTGAGCCAGTTTGAACTCTACATCTTCATCTTCATCATGCATCTTGGAAACCTACACCATCTGGTGTGCGATGGATTATACAATTCAATCTGTCCATAATAGATTTACTGGGCTTGTGTCACGAACAACAAATTGGTGATTTTCTTCAAATGAGCCTAGTTTTACTGGTACCTTCTCTGAAACTGGATTGGTAATCTGCTTATCTGAAAATCCTACAACTTTGATCTTCATTCCTGAGAGGGGTAGTTCTGGTACTTCCACAGTTCTAACAATGGACCTGATATCACTTGTATCTATAAGGAAAGATACTGGGTGGCCATCATCACAAACAGGAAATTGCTAAAAGGCATTATGATTTGAGCTAGGGCATTTCTGGAATGAATTTTGATTTGCGTTTAAAAAAGGATTCTTGCTTTCTTTTGATATCTGTTTCAAATAAAATCTTGGGTTTCCCATGTTCTGTGGGACCATTTGAGCTTATGTGACTTCCATCATCGGAACTTTTTTTGCATTGGCACCTGCAACTGTTGAACTAGTATATTTTGCATCCGCACTACTTTCTGTATTTGCATATTTCGATTTGTATCATCAGGATTGATTTTAGACTTCCTTGTTTAATGCCCAACCCTGTTACAAACGCGACAAGGTGTTGTGTTTCTATCTAGGACCCTAATTCGATATTCCCGATTTATGCCCTTATATGGCTGAAATAAATAATATCCTTATAAAGGCATAAGAATCATATCCATATTTAGTAATAGCCTATGGAGTCCAAATACGGCAAGGCTACTCCCCTAGACTCCTAGAAAGTACAATGCGTTCTTTAAACAAACTAAACCTCCAGCAACCTGGGAATTCCCCATGCTTTTGTTTTGATTTGTCCTAGAACTCCTGCGAGCACTGAAAAAACGGCCAGTTCTTAGTGACATCTTTTATTGATGTCTTATGTCCAACCTTACGACAAACCCGGCACCTTTCAGGTATAAATATACCAACAGTTGTCTTAAGCAAACACATGGTGATTTGGAGCAGAGCGGCAATCTACTTGCCTGAGAGCCCATGTTTCTGCGGCTCTCGAAAGAAAAAACAAAAATTTGTCTGGAAGATAAATTCAACCCCACTAACCCAGGTAGGTCAATATAAATACCTGGTAATCCTACTGGACTACCAATTAAAGTTTAAACAGCACTTGTAACAGGGTAAATCCAAAGCCTAACAGCTGCAATTTGCTTTTAAAACCGTTCAAAAGCAACTAAGCGGACATTCCATCGGCCACATTCTTAAGATTGCAGCCGCTAAATTTCTGCCATCACTAACATACGGCTCTGAATTACTGGCATCCCGGGACTCCGTAGCGTTAAATCTCGCCCAATCCAGGCTGTTCAAAAATCTCTTTTCAATCCCACGCCATATCTCTCAAGCTCAAATTCGTTTGGGGTTTGGTCTCACTAACCAGCTTCCGGCAAGACAAGGAGCTCTTGCCAAATACTATTGGCGTATGAGGGACGCAGCTGACGAATCCCGGACTCACCTTTGCTGGTCAGAAGTCGAAAAACAGGCCGGGCTACCAGACTCAACATATAAGATCTTGAGGCAAGCACTTGTAGCATTAAAACTGGAAGAATCCTGGCTTCTGCCTATGACTTATTCAGCTTTCAAGCTGATAACCAAGAAGGCAGTCAAACAAGCATCATCACTTATGGATAAAGCAGCAGTGGCTGGCAAAAGCCATGCCTGTATCGTCTTGCCGTCATACACCTATTTAAAACCTCAGGAATATTTGAAAGACTGCTTCAGGGATTACTATAAAAGGAAACTGAGCCTTCTAAGGCTGGGCTGCTTCTCGTCTAAAGATCTCACTCCCAAATGGCTACGGTTGTGGGCAACTCCCGACTGTCGCCTCTGCGGCAACGGTGCAGAGTCTTTACTGCACCTCAAATGCATATGCCCGGCACTTCAGAATCTTAGAAAAACGCTCCTTCTACCACTCTTAAGAGAAGCCCAGGTGAGAACTTGCAGGGCGGCGGTGATAAGATGCCTAAGTGGATCTTGGATAGAACTCTCATGCAAAACCATAACATTTTTTAATCTTGCCGCCATAGAGCTGGAAAACAGGGCAGAAACCGAAGAGGTCTCTGGACAATAGGCCAGGCTCTGCCCGGCCACGGACTATTCCTCTTCTCTCCCCTCCTCCCTAAATGGTCATTTTTTTGTATTAAGAGTTAAAAACAACGTGCACCCTGTTTGAATTTCCGTTATTCTTCGATACCCTTTACTTTTTTCCCTTTTATCACGAGTCAAAAATAACGTGCATCCAGATCGAACTCACACTATTCCTCTTATCCTGTTTCCTTTTAGACCTTTCCCTGCAAATTTTGCACAGTTTTTAACTTGACTTAAAGTTGATTTTGCGTTGTTTTTATAATGTAATTGCCATTTGCATGGAGGTAAGTCCACCCTTTTATGATTTTTTTAAAATCAAATAAAGTATATTTTCTCTTATTTTCTCGCCCGAGAGCCCAGCTGATGCGAGAGCCCACGGACGCCGCCCCTCCCTTTTGATGCACTGAGAAAGACGCTGTCTTTTTCTCCAGCCAAGAAAATCCAGCTCCGGTTATTGATACACGTCCCTCTCGATCTTTTCAGACTTCCTCACAGAAAACGGAAAGAAGAGGACAGTCAGAACACAAGGAAGAGCACGTCAAGTCTAAAGACAAGGAACCTGCTCATCAAAGTAAAAAATTACAATTTCCAAAGAAGAAGGTAGCTAGTATTAAAATAATTAAACATGCCGAGGATACTGAGGACACAACTGAAAAACGGAGAGTGGGCCCAGACAATGCTAGACAGTGCAGCAGAAGTGACAATAGCTCGCAAGATCTTGATGAATCTTCTGGAGACAGTGGACACGAATGAATACATTCAAGTGGAGACTGCAGATACAAGAGTTAGTAAACCTCATAAAATATACGAAATAACATTACGTATAGAGGGGGACAAGACTAGGAAAGTAAGATGTCTCTTTTGGGATAACCTTTCGAAAGGCTATGACATCCTGTTAGCTGAGAAAGACTGGCCACCAGAGTTTGTCAGGGAGTGCCCTCATGGCGAAGAAATGATTATGCCTGCCTTCTCAAATTATATTTCAACTCATAAAAAATCCATATATGCAAGAAAATGGGCAGTGGCTCAAGCTCCTGCATTATATAAAAATCATGTAGGATGGGATGAGGATTCTCCTCACCACAAAATCCAGTTAAAAAATCAACCCACTGCACAAAGGCAGTACCCAGTTAAACAAGAAGCTAAAAAGCAAGTCAGGGAGATCTTAGATCAACTTGAATACCAGGGGGTGATTGAAACATGCACCTCACAAATGAACAATCCTTTGTTTCCTGTCTCCAAGCCAGATGATTCATATCGTCTAGTTTTGGACTACAGACACCTTAACTCATGTTGCAAAACATTTGCAGTACAAAACTCACACAGTGCAGCACTAATGAATAACATTGTGCGCAAAAATATAAAACAACATTAGACATCTCTAATGGATTCTTTTGTCAAAACATTGCACCTGAAAGCAGGTATTTGCCCGCTTTCTCAATAATGGGATCGCATAAAACACTTCTGTCGACTCCCACAGGGATTCAAGAATAGCCCAGGATTATTCTCAGCAAGAGTAACAGAGTTACTACAAATATATGATTATGAAGCATTATCATATGTCGATGACATTTATCTCACAGATGATGACCTGGAGACTCACTTGAAAAGAGTGAACACCATAATACTTGGTTTCGCAGCTGAGGGTTACAAATTCAACTTAAAAAGTCAAGAATTGCCCATCTAACTGTCCTGTTTTTAGGATATGAATTATCAAATGAAGGCAAAAGCCTAGCAGACAACTTCCTAGAGAAGTGTGCTGTACTCCAAGCACCTAAAACGCTGAAGAACTTACAATCAATACTAGGTTTCCTGAATTTCGGAAGAACATTCATTCTAAATTATGTAGAAAGGGTAAAACCTGTCTATGAATTAATAAAACCTGATTTCAAACCAATTAATTGGACTCAGAAACACCCAGAATTTTTAAGATCACTACAAACAGACATGTTAGCTAAAACAAAATTCCAAACTCGCGAAAACATACGCAACCTTGTAATCCGAGTCATCCCAGGAAGATGCGGATTCACGTACCTGACCTCTAATGAGGTAGAAATGGTACCAATAGCTTACAAATCAAATTTGTACACACAAGTTGAAATGCAATTCAGTTCTACTGAAAAAATTCTAATAGCGGTTCAAACTGCTGTAGCACAAGAAAGAGCCCAAGCCCAAGGAAGAAGGATAACTGTTTTAACAGCAGAATCAGCCCTTGAGGCATTAACAAGTCCACGCAATTCGACTGCCGTGGCATTAGATCCAAAATGGATACAATGGGAAAATTCTCTTGCTGCAGCAGACGTGAAATACTATTTTGACCCGAAAATGAAAAAATCTAGAATATGAAGAAGAATATCCTCTGTCAATCGAAATTCTGCCTCTCGAACAATACACATGTGTAATCTACATGGACAGATTTGCACAACACTACGATGTAGAGAAAAAATCCTACAACGCAGCGTGCGCGATTGTTAAAGGTCGCTGGCGCTTTGGTAAATTCAGACCATTAATTACCAAAACCGAATCACTCAGAAACTGTTCAACTCAGCGGGCTGAAATAAGATCTTTAAAGATGGCGCTTGAAAATGCCGATCGCGTATTCTCCACACTAATAGTGTGCGATTCGCATTACTGCGTCAAGTCATACAATAATAACTTGCAGAACTGGGTTCAAAACGATTACAAAGATGACACAGGTGCCACAATAAAGCATAAAAAGCTTTGGGAACAGGTATTTCTTTTGCAGAAAGAACTACGAAAGACTCACGTGATACATACACTGAGTCATCAACATGATGGCGTTCCCATTGCAGGGAATTCATTGGCTCTCAGAGCCACAGCGGAAGCAGTTCAACCGGCTTCCGTAGCCACAGAAAAGCGTTCTAAAAATTACATAGACGGAGAAACAATGCTGGCGGTAAAAGCGTCTTTAAAAGGCGACTATGCAGCATTACCTCTGAACTATCCACTCAGTAATACATACATAATTGATGCAAACTCCGTTCCTTTTGCTCAAATCCCTGGAGTGGGGGATAGAGTAATTCCAAACACGAACAGGAGAGTCTTTTTAATAGCAGACGCACACATGGGATTGGGTTTAAGTCACCAGGAGATCTTGAAATCTCTTAAAGAATTACAATCAGAATACTGGTGGCCGGGGATGAGCCTGCAACATTACAAATTTGCGAAGGGCTGTCCATACTGCAACAGAGATCGCAGTCGTGAACCGACCGGAGTATTGCCAGGACCCTTTTATTAGAAAGCATCAAGCTATCGATACACGCAAAAATCCAGCAGGAGAAACGCGTCCCCATAATATTTAAGACTAGATTCACTTACAATGCAGACACCAGCGCTCGGCTGACGACAGAACTGTTATAAAAGATTTGCGAGTCTTTACCGGCATATACGCAATTGGCATGCTACATTCTGACCAGGGTCCTGCGTTTAGCTCTCGAGCTTACAAAAAGGCCATGACCAGCATGGGCATTGCATTGCGGTACTCTTCTCCATTCCATCCTAGGGGAAATGCGGTAGTGGAAAGAAAAAAACGTGAAATAAAGCAATCTATAACGGCGAGGGTATTAGGTTCGGGTGATGGGTGGGTCAAACATTTACCAAGTGTCCAACGTAGTCTTAATATTCTGCCAAGAAATTCTCTAAAAGGTCTCACGCCGTACGAACTATTGTTCGGTACTAGAATGCATATCCAGGATCTTGATAGTCACACTTCAGTGGTAGAAGAAAAATGCTTTGATATCAAAGACCGTTTGGCTGTTTTACAGGACTTAAATGAAAAAAGAAGAAACCTGAGTAACATAAAGTTAAAACAACAGCCAACAGCCACTGAAGAAAAACCACCTGTCCCAGCAGGACCTGTCTGGATTCCAAAGATTGGGGATCTGGTCAGAGAGAAGATCGCGGTGAAGAAGGAATTTGGGCCTTCTTACTGAAAAGCAGTACCTGTCTTAGCTGTCAGCGGAACAAGATCAGTTGTACTACCGCCCCTTGCTGGTAAAAAGGAGAACCGAGTTGTCTCCATCGATCTGGTAAAACCACAATCATGTGGCCAATAATAAGTAGTAGGCCCAGTGGACTCCCAAGAAATAGCAGAATACCAAAATTTGCTACAATCGAAGAGGTTCAAACTGAAAGACTAACCACTTTTGATAAACCTGCAGTGAATAAAAAAGGACTATGCAACAAAGCCATGGAACTTGTGCCTCTTGAAACCCAAATTGCAACAGTTCGTCAAGAAACACCAGCCTACAACGATGTAGCCTCAGACTATGCTAGTGAAAGAAAGAAAAATCCGAAAGCAAATAAAAATCCGGAAGCAATTCCAACAATTGACAGAATTGCATCTGGCTACTTCATCAATTTCGATGACTTTTCTGATGATTCAAGTGAACATAAAGAAACGCCAGCAACAAAAACTTTCAAAGACAAAGTAACTGAACTCTTTCATCAACTCGAAGAAACCTATCTGATTTCTCCATGGATTGAACTTTGGATTGTGTTAGGTGTACTTTTCCTCCTGCTTTGACTCATCATGGTTCTATGTTTGGGAAAATTCATTGATGGAACATATAATACAATGGACACAGCAAGTCAGAACATTAACTTGGTCCTAAAGCCTCACACATCCTCTCACATCACAAAAAGAGAACCGTCCCCAGTAAACATCACAGCCAATCCAATACCCGGTGGGGTAGCATGGGACAAAACGGATTATGAAATCTATGGCCCGATTGAGCTCTTGAAATATCCACACCAATTTAAGGTTTCCTTAAGTGACTTTGTGACACCAAGTACTTTTTCTGATGATTGGGACTTTGAAAATATTAATATTATGATGTCAGATTTAGTAATGTCAGCAAAATTTACAGAACATGATTATTTACAGGGTTCATCAAATTATGAAGAAATGTACTGCTATAATCACTTTGGTCATCACTATTTGCATACATCTGCCTAGCCTAGAAATGTTTTTAATTATAACCAATGGGAACATTGTGCAACACCGCCTAGAAGAAGCTCGAAAACATTTTATGAGAAATTCCCATACTTCTCAGGGTTTAACACAAGTGATGCTGAAACGTTTTATTTTAAATTGTTAAATAAGACAGGAATGAAAACAATGTTGACCAATACTAAATTGATTTATTCTGAAGCATTTCATGAAAAAATGACTACATTTGGTTTTGAATTCTGGAAGAACAACATTGAAACAAAAACCATCTGGGGTACAAAAGAATGGCAGATACAAGGCCTAGAAGCATTATCTAGAGCCTGCGTGATCCCAGAACACATAATATTCTTGAATGACACCATTCAACAGACAACCTGTCTTGGCCTAGCCAAAATTAAAGACTTTAACAAACCGTCTATTCCAAAGCCCATACATGATAGTAATAGCACTACAGATGTGGAGATAGACGTATCCCATATTTTACACCAAAACAGAACAAATCCTGATTGTAAAAAATGGTTGATCTGGCCCACAGACACAAATAACTGTCAAGATAGATGCCTGAACAAAACACAGGGGTTTAAAGAGACCAGGCCAGACCCTAGATACTCCCAGAGACAACATCCAGGGATAGTTACAACATACAGTGTAGGGAAACTCTGCCTCGAATAGCTACAGAAATCCACACTGGCTGAAATTAAGCAACACTTGACTTTAATTAAAGACAGTGCTGACTTGTGTGATTTCATACTGAGACCACGCAAACAGCGTCAAAAACGTTTCATAGCGGCCGGTATATACGCTACATACAACGAGGCTTGCAAAGTAACACAAATTGAAACAGCAGAAAAAATACGAGAAATTGATCGTATTAATTTGGAAAAATCACTTTCTGTTGTGGACAATGGGTTAACGACTCTGTCCTCCAGAATATATTCACTGGACAGTATCGTATCATCTGCTATTGATTTAATAGAGCAGGACTTACTAATGTTACAACATGGTCAGTCCCAATTACGTTCTATTGTACAGCTTGGCTGGACGTTGCAAAATCTTCGTTCAGGCTACGTGCCATGGCGTTTAATCAACGTAACGTCATTATTCTCTATCTTTAACCTTACTGATCAACAAATCAGTTTGGCACAAAAAGGAGCAGACTATACGATTCTGAGCATTGAAAAACTTGAGAGATTACCATTGACAATGTCAGAAAGACCTGTCATTGAATGGATAATACACAGAATTATTACAATTCCGATAACAACTTTCCAGTTTAAATATTGCCAAGAGTATATATCAGCGGGCCAGTATGAAAGGTTGGGTAAAGGCTACATCAAGTCAACATGGAAACTACCTTGTACGCACAAATGTTATAGTGAAGGGAAAAAGGAGGTATTTCTTAGTGGTAACGATTGTAAAAAATCACTAAGCGGTACACTTCTGTGTCAAGGTATTAACTTGCATGGAGCCTGCGAAGGGTCTTCAAATAACCTTTCATGTCACCTGCACGGCACTCCTGCAAAACAGATAGAGCCATTTTTCAGACAGCTTTCCAACGGCAGTTACATTCTAATAAGTGACCACAGCTGTTGTGGCATGGTACCAGGAAAAGCCTATCTCGTGAGCGTTAGTTCCATGGTCACTTGCTGTATGCAAGTATTGTATCCAAACAGCAATCCAGACATGGAGGCGGCAATATGGCCTCGTTTGAATATCTCTTCTATTCGAATTGATACTTTAAGCAGAATGAAGTCTATTCTTTTACAGACAACTGTGCCTTTAACCTCGTCCAAAGAGACGTATGATCTGCAAGTTGCAAGGACAGCAGCAGAGATACATTCCCTATTATCAACAAATTGCCCCGTACATTTAGTCGAAATGTTAAGCCAAATTATAAACATTTCTGATACCAGTGGCATCGCACATGTATTTTAGAATCAAACATTTTTTATTGAGCAGCGACCTATCATTTAACACAGCTGGGCTGCCTACATCCACCGGCCGGCAGAGCGTAATCCGACAACGTTTAAACACAGCCATAGGGTCTACATCCCTGGGGGCGACCCGGCGAGGATAAACTGACGGCCAGATGGAGCAACCAAGTCTCGTACTGAAACTGCATTTTATAGAAGAGGAAAAACAAACACTAACATGAGAACAGAAGCCCACCCACCCCCTCCAACCCCCCACCACGAACCCCTCCCTCCCCCCGCTTCCCCACTCCGCATCAGCCCTGCCTGTGCTCTGCCGCTGCCCACTCCCGCTTCCCAGCCCTCACAAAACCATCCCAATCTCCCTAAGAACCCGCCCTCACCGTTTCCAGTGGAATAAGCTGCAGGATTTGCAAGAACTTGGGGCATGTAACCTCTCGCAAATCTCGTGATAGCATGTGTATGAATGGTTCCCACAGCTCCGCATACGTCTCTCCCTTACCATCCACACAAAGCGAAAGCCTCTCCATACCCAGCAGTAGCCACAGCCATCTAATCCAATCTCCCGGGTTAGGGGCATCAGGGGAGCGCCACTGCGCAAGGATGACTAGGCGCGTGGCCAATAAAGCTAGGGCTATCAGCCTACCCCGCAGGGAACGCAAGGGGAACGCTTTAGGGTGCAGTAAACCTAGCGGCACGTGCTCCGGGGCCCTGGGAACGCACTTGTATTTAAGACAATTTTTTCGGGACTGTTAACACTCTTTGAAACAGTTCTGGGCCTCTTTCCAAATTTTGTCCATTCTGTCTTCGGCGGTCTGCCTCTACTTTTGGGACTCGTAGCAGGAATTTTATTTTTGATTCTTCTGCTCCGATATGGCAAGCTAAGCCACAGACAAGACTCCAGCAACGATGGAAGAAACGATCCTAGCAATACGCTACCGGGACCGCATAACTAAAGTCCTTGGATTAGCCCGGCTAAGAGATCTGAATATGACATGGTTTCTTTTATTCAGACCAATCTGGCAAGATTGCATCTTACCTGTGCTTCGATGTATGCTATGCGGAGAAGAATGCGTGTTGGACGTCTGTGTTACACTACCATCTGCAGTACCAATGGATACAGATACCTTGCTAGGTCCGGTAACGACTCATGCATCGTGTTGTCCCCAGCGGCTACCTATTCTGATGACGGCATTCGTTGAGACTTCACCACTACGAGTATGTGGCGGTGGGGTACGAGATGAAAGCAGCACCACACAGGTACAACCTTCTGTGAGCATTGCTGATCCTGACATCGATGATAGCAATCATTCTCACACATGCATTGTTACAGCATTTTCAAACTTGGTCAAACTTTCACCTGATGTCGTAGATCAATTTTTTGCAAGTCTGTCTGATATGATGTTCTCCCCTGAACAACGGGAATAAACTTTTTAAACAACGAGCACACAGCGTTCCCTGAACTCTGAATTCGGCCTTCAGCTTTGAAAAACAAAAGCTACTGAAAACAATTGGAACTATTTTTCCCCCTGAAAGCGAAATTATTTTTTTTCACTTCCAAAATATTTACCCTTTCTCTGGTACAAAATACTCTGCTTAAAGTAGAACTATTCTTAGGGAACAGAGCTTCTATTTTAGGAACTCTAGAGACAATATTTTACCTCAGCCTCTAGCATATGTACAGAATTTGTATAAATATGTGATGGAATGGTCTCGACCTTCTTTTCTGTATTCCGAGCCATTTCATGTGTACATTTCGCAATTCATTCAACTGATATATATATGCATTCAACTGAATGATGACACTGCTTAATAAGCGTACAGTACCAATACTAATTTTCGTGTATTTACCATATACCATTTCAAATGTGATTTATGTATTTTGGGGTGGGTTGGAAAACACACATGCATCATTATATGTTTACTATTGCTTAGTTTTAGAAATGATGGACATTAGATCATGGAGTGGGTGTTGTGTTTCTATCTAGGACCCTAATTCGATATTCCTGATCTATGCCCTTATAGGGCTATAATAAATAATATCCTTATAAAGGCATAAGAATCATATCCATATTTAGTAATAGCCCATGCAGTCCAAATACGGCAAGGCTACTCCCCTAGACTCCTAGAAAGTACAACGCATTCTTTAAACAAACCAAACCTCCAGCAACCTGGGAATTCCCCATGCTTTTGTTTCGATTTGTCCTAGAACTCCTGCGAGCACTGAAAGAACGTCCAGTTCTTTTGTGACATCTTTTATTGACGTCTTATGTCCAACCTCACGTCAAACCCGGCACCTTTCAGGTATAAATATACCAACAGTTGCCTTAAGCAAACACACGGTGGTTTGGAGCAGAGCGGCGATCTACTTGCCCAAGAGTCCAGCTGATGCGAGAGCCCACGGACGCCCCCCTCCCTTTTGACGCACTGAGAAAGACGGTGTCTCTTTCTCCAGCCGAGAAAATCCAACTTCGGTGTTTCCAGCTGCCCTTGCGGGTTGCTGGGATATCGAGTCCTGAGAGAGAGATACAAGACCTCCTGCTTTCTATTACCCAGGTACGGAGCTGACTAAACCCTTGAGAGAATTCTTGATTCAGATTCCTTGGCAAAACCCAACATAACTTAAACTGCTACTTACTTACTCCTTCCCACGTATTAGCCTTAGGTCAGGTACACCGGGGTAGGCGTAGATTAGAAGCACCAGTTGAGCACGTTAGTCAATGTTTTTATGTATGTATATATTTTATCCATTTTAAAGTATCATATGGCTAAGAAACCATATCAATGCTTTTACAGTATTATTTCATAATACTCCTTTTACTGTACGCACTTTACTTTATACTAAGTATTGCAATTGTGGCAATTCATTTCTCTTGCATGAGAAAGAAGACTGCTCAATAAATAACACCTTTTATTGAAAACGCCCGTCTCTCTATTTCTCTGCACTCTGGTGAAACTAAGTATGCACGATTGACTGAGTAAAATAGCTGTCTATTGTTTTCATACAACTCTAGAGATACACTCTTATTCTGAGGGAGCAAAGTTGTCATGTTTTATGGTTGTCAGAAGCTAATCCTTACTTGTCTATCCAGGGAAGTTAAACTCCTCCTTGTTTATTCGAGAAAGTTTCTAGTGACCTCTGAGCTAGCTGGCAAAACTAATTAAGTCTAATATAGTCAGTAGAGACCTAGTCGACCTTAGTCCTATGTCTACACTGCTGTTTATATTATTCCAATGCGCAGAGCCTATCGGGAATATAGGAACGACACTACAAAGGAGTCATCTTCTTCAGCGTTGCAAGATCCATTCCTGAACTTGGATCAATTGGAATATCTCTGTCTCTACCTTGTGAAATACCAACATCTCCTAGAGTTCCCTGAAAACCTGTTTGTGGAACAGCAGCATGTTGAATACCACCTTGATTTCCTGCCAAAGAAGATTTCTGAAAACCTTGTCAAGGAAATTTTGTCTGAGCCAACATGAATTACTCTTTAATCTTTGTAGGTTTCATTTTTTGTTCATCACTGCAATATTTCACATACCTTAGGATCTCGTCAAGTGAATTACTCTGCCAGCAGATTAAACTTTGGGTAATATGCAAACTGATCTCTGGTCTCAATCCTAAAAAAAACTCAGATGCAAAAATCAGTGTACGTTCTTCCACTGTGCTGCTGGAACACCTGCAACAACGGCTCATTGTACCCATTAACTGATTCTTTTGCTTCTTGTGTAATTTGATTAATTTTTAATCAATCATGAAAGTAAACACTGCTTCATAGTTCACCATAACTACAGGAGATAGCGCCATAGTGCATGCCATTCTCGCTAGTTTTTCACATGGCCTTTGTATATCAATCTTACACTCAGCCCACAAATCAGTTGATACCACAATATCAAAGGATGTATTCAAATCAATTCACAGCACTTTAAAAATGTTCCCAAACTAATTAACTTGGGTGTACCTCTGCACAGGTGTACCTCTCACTTTTGTTCATAAAAGATGCAAGATCGCCTCACTCCAAGGTATATGGACATACACTACTCCTGCTATTTCTTTCAATGGATAAGCTGAAGCTCCTTCCTCATTCTGTTCGTTATTTGCCCCTACTTACTCAGGCTCCTATTTCTTTTCATGCTTTCTTGCCCATGTGTTTTCAATTTGTTTTAGTTTTACTCCATTTACGAATACATTTGATTAATTCTGTAATGTGCAACCATATTCCCGAAGAACACATTGTTTCAAGTGCTTCATCATCTAATTGAACCCTATAATGTTTCTGCAAAGGAAACCTTATAGAAAGGTCTAACACATAATTTTGAGCCAATGCGATTAACAGATGATGTGCAATTTCCACTCATCTTATAATTTCTTTACACAAGTAAATCAATTCTTTCTCTTGGTATTGTTCAAATGTTCTAATTATAAACATCCCCTAATTATTTCTTCCAGTTACATTTTTCATTTGGAAAATATCCAATAGTCTCTCCTTTTCGGGTTCTGAGTTAGCTTGGTGCACTGTGCTCTATGGCTTTGAAATTCCTGTAGCTTCTTCAAACCATGGTGGAAAAATTCCATGTTCAGGCAAATTTGCTTCCTCAGGGGTTACTGATGCTGTGAAAACAAGCCTTCCCCCATCTCCTAATGCCTGGACTGTCTGAGGTGGTCTTAATAAAACATTCTGTGAATTCTGAGATGTCAGAATAAATAATATTGTAGGTAAACCGCCTAAAGCTCCTTGAGCCACGGAAGTCAAGTTAACATTTACTGGGGCATTCACAACTGGTATAGGCACTGTCGGTACAAAGTATTGGTTGCAGCACTTGCACCGGACCATGCATAACAGGTGTATTTACTACAGATGGAGCAGCAGTTGGTGGCTTAGCAACTCGTGGCGGAAAAAACTGTAATACTTAAAGGGGTTTCTAAATTTCTACCAATCTAATTTCTACAGTGGCAGAGGCTATTGTACTGTTCATGATGGAACCACTCTCACAACTATCAGTTGGTGTTGATTAAGGTGGGGGTAGTACAGCCAATATTTCTTCTAAAATATCATCCCCAGAATCACTATCTGTCTCATTTTCTTTTTCCTTTTTCTCTTTATGTTTTCCCCTGGTTTTTCTACTTCCCTTTCTCCGGTATTTCTGTAGAAATAGCTGAATAAAATCTAGTACCTTCAACTATGACTTTCCCCCATCTCTGCTGTTATTCATCCCATCAAGCACCTGAATAATTATGCATTACCATCTTGAGTGTTTTCAAATATTTTTTCCTTTCTTTCTCTCAAGCAACCTTTCCCCACTTATTCAGGGCTACATATTGTGTAACTCTAGGGGGAGATTTCATTTTATACAATTTTCTATCAATCTCTTAATATTTATATTCTCAAAAATATCATATTTCAGGAAAAGATCTTCCTTCTCAGTGATCTTGAACCGTTGACAAAGCCATAAACATGAATGTAATCCCCATTCAGTTGTCACATAATGTGCAGGCGTACCATCAGGAGGTGCCTCTTCACCCTGCCATAATTGTAACATATCCCTTCCCAAACCTTTTTGAATTCTAAAAACATTTCATGATTCTGGCAAAAAACGCAAAGTAAAACAATTTCAATTTAATCTTTTGATTCTGTTCCCTGAACGTAAGCTTTCCTTCACTCCAATCATGCCACAGTTGTTATTTTATCGAAATCCTGTTTGCAAATCCAAATGCAATATCCACACAAACACTGACCTATCACAGTGCGGCACCCTGACGTCACCAACCTATTACAGCATGAAAGCACACCAACTAACCAATCCCAGTGTGAAACACTATGATGTATAATCTCTCTACTCTCAGCATCTTACCCTCCTTTCACAGTTTCTCTTATGCCTTCAAAAATCAACAAAAACTTTTCAAGTGACAGTAACAAAATATACATCAGTTCTTGTTTGCTCTTCTAAAGAAAACAGCAGTAATCCATTCACAGAAAAGAATTCTACAATCACAAGTAACTGTAACTGTAAATGTTATTGTTTAGTCAATTAAAACCGTAACAATATAGACACATATATAAAAAAGAAGTAAAAATATTAAAAGGAAAACAGTCACATTACATAAAAAAAGTAAAAACAAAAAGCATCGTAGGATTTCATTATTCAACATTTTTTTTTTACCACAATATTGATCCTTAACTGAGTTCAGTCATATCAACTGAACATTTATGTGCCTGTGCAAAAACATTGAGAAATTTGATGAATTTACAGTTTAATTGTGTGTCCAATGGATATAGACATGCTATTATTGCAGCTCTACAGGACCTAATGCCTTTATCTTTAAAATATTGTCTGAGAAGAGTAACTCGGGCATTATTTGAGTAGGTTGCATATACAAATTACATTAATGAAGTCTTCTTTATGATAACCACAGAGTCGGCATGATTTTGGCCCTTTGTAGGCTGATCCGCTATTGTTGGTAATTTTCCGAAGTGTATAGCCATATACACTGGTGCAAGTGCCTTGTAGTAGTTGCTCACCATCCAGGCATGCGACCTTGTCCTGAAAATATTTTTGTCTATTAGTAGTGAGTGAGTTTTTGCTACTTTATTTATTGTTCGTTTAAAGGACTGGCATGGCAGGTTTTTATTCCATAAATCCTTTGTACAGGTTAACGACAAGGATTTATTTAAGTATTGATTATAAGGTGACTTTCTGTCTTCTTCTAGTTCTGTCCAGAGAGCTTTATTAATTGCTGATGTGGTTGCATTCTGTTTCAGTCTGTACCAAAGTTTTACCGTGGCATACATTCACCCTATTTTTTCATTTATTAAGCCGAATTCAAGGCGAACCTGCACCGGAGAGGCAGACCGTTCTACCTGAAACACTTTTTTGTACGTGGAAACTATTAGTTGGTTTAGAAACTCTGCATCCTTACCGTGAAAGGTGGCACTCATGTATGTTATCGTGGGCAGAATTTTCGCCATCATCCCCGCTAGCAGGGGTTTGTGTGTTGGACCTTTCAACTTTTTTGCCAACTGACTGAAGGCGAATATTAGTGCACTAGTTCTCTGGGACATATATTTTTTTGGCTCTGTATGGTTTTGAAGATTATCTATGTAAAATCCCAGATATTTACAGATCTTTACTTCCTCTAATTGACTGCCTTTAAGCCAGATAATCTATTTGCATTTCTGTCGTCTTCCAATCACCATAGTTTTGGTTTTTAATGTATTGATTTCTAGTTTATTCTCTATGATGTAAACTGACATTTCATTTAGGACTCATTGAAGGCCAATCTTTGTTTGACTCATTAACACCACATTACCGGCATACGAGATGTGTGTGAGTGCTAACCCTCCAAGTTTTGGCGGGTGTGAACGAGTGCTGTCTAGCCTCTTAGCTAAATCTGACAAGAACAAATTGAAAAGATGCGGTGCCAGTACGCAATCCTGTATGAGGCCTTTTGTCACATTTAGCTTTCTTGATAATCTGGTGCCGTCTCCTTTCTTAATTCTAATCCAAGTGTTCGAATAGAATAATAGTATTGCCTGTAGTATCCTTTCGGGAATGTTCCAGGTACGATGTTTTTTCCAAAGAAGATGGCGATCTACACTATCAAATGCAGCCTTCAAGTCAATAAAACAGAGGTAAAGTTGTTGTTTCCTCTGTTTACGTTGACTTGCCATCAAGGATAGGGCTAAGATATTTGATATTGTCCCCATTTGTTGCCTAAAACCTGTCTGATTAATTGGTATAAGATTAGAATTGTCTGTCCATTCCTTTAGGTCTTCCAAGAGGAGTGCGGCGTGATTATTAGCTTCAACGTCCAGGAGGGCGATTAGCCTGTAATTTGATAGATTCACTCTGTTTCCACCTTTGTAAATAGGTGTCAATATAGAGCCTTGCCAATTCGAAGGGATATAGTTTAAGAGCTCTATTTCATTGTATAATCTGAATAAATGCTTGCTCCAAAAAGACGGATGATTTTTAAAAATGGCTTGTGGGATTCCATTAGGTCCTGGCGCACCATCTCCTCTGCCTTTCATTATTATATGTGTTATTCCGTCAGCAGACATGGAGGACTCACTTATCTTTGCTCTGGATTTTGCTTCAATTGGGATGGGACCTGAGGCCTTTTCTTCTCTTCTACAACATAGTCTATCCACTCTGTGTTATTTATGTCGCTAGCATGCTGTATGATGGTTTCAGTTGTATTTGTTTCCTCTGGGGGCTCCTTAGGTTTTGCCGCTAATATGTCGTGGGTTGCTATTTCTGTGAACTTCATGGATAGAATAGTAGCCTACTCATGTTCTGGAATATTTGATGATAACTCATTCACCGGTCATTGTAATTTATTTATTATTTTCCAAAAAGAGTTTGAGTTGTTTTCTTTGCACTACAAAGCAGTTCAGCCCAGAATTGAGCGTTGCTTGCTCTTTTTTCTTCCCATTGCTGTTTTTGTAAGTTTTCCTCAATTGACGTACCTTGTCCCAGGCTTCTTGATTATGACAGGTTATTTTTAACCTCCGAATGGCTTTTTTAAGCTCTTTTTTCAAGTCACTTAACGCCTTTGATTGTTTTTGATTAGATTAATTTCACATTTTTAGATTGTCATTGATGTTGTAAGTTCCGAGGTTGCTTTTACCCAAGCTTGAATTTTATTCGGTGCCTCTAGTTCGCTAGCTGTTATCAATGTCTTTAACTTGGTCTGTAGTGTATCTATTGTCTCGTTAGACCATTTAAGCGTTTTAGGTCAATTGTATGGATGCTTCCTTCTATTTCTGTATTTGCGAGCGAGATATGGCATCAATGCTAATGAAATAGCTGTATAATCCATTCTTGATGGTGTCTTTCCTCCATGGAATGTGTGTTCAGTGGGAAATCATCCATTGTTCTACCATTTATCACTCTCAGGCCCAGGAATTCCAGGGCGTTAACTAGTCGCCGACCTTCAGGGTCCGATGTAGATCTCCTTAACTGATATTGCTGTGGGACATTCCAATATATATTGTCGGCTGATAACTTCTCATCTTTGTCTGGGGTGTATATTAAGTTAGAATTAAAATCCCTTGTCAATACCATGTCCCATGTGGGGTGTGTACTCCTTATATCTGTTAATGTAGTAATCAACTAGTCGTTTTGAGCTATTTTCTTCTGTGCCGATGGATGTGTGTATGTATTAATCAGCAGGACAGTTTTTGTTCTGCCGGTGATCCCTGCAGAAAGTTTTATCAACTGTATGTTTGGATCTGAAATGGCAATTTGCTCGGATTCAATTTTTAGTGCCAAGGCTACATATACTGCTAGTCCTCCTTTAGGACATCCATAAATTGTGGTTCTTATTGCAGGAACTGTATAGTGTATGTAATTTGGCAGGGGGAAATCTTCTTGTGCCCATGTCTCTTGCAGAGCAATTATATCACATTTATCCTAATTTTGAGGCTGACTGCCCTTTTCTAGCCATGTTTTTGCCCCCGCGATGTTCCATGAGAGCAACTGTATAATTTCTAAATCTGGCTTGTCTAATCTTTCTTCCTGTGGTCTACGTCCTTTTTCGGAACTTAACGCTCCTGGCAACCAACTCCATTTGTCCTGGCATGGGTTTATTTCAGTTATCTGGTCAGTTGGCTGTTCTTTCCTCAGCATAGTTGGAAGGTTGCTACCTATTGCTCCTTTTAGGACTGTGTATTTATTATCATTATTTTCTTTTTTTTTTTTGTCCATAACATTTATTGGTTTTGTAGTTTATGCTCAAAGGACCTGGATAACGTGGCCCTATTGGCCTTAGTAATTTAATTCCCCAAGCTTCAAATTGCAGATTGGAGTTCATAATGTGCTGAGCATCTTCTTCGGACTGCCATGTAGTTAGAGTTTGCTCTATATTGTTTTGATTTCCTTGATTTGTAAATTCAACAGCCAGTAGGTTCGATGAGTTTATATGTTTTAATGCTGGGATATTTGCAGTTAATTTCAATATGTTCCCCCTGTTCAGCGTGTCTTGTGGCCCTTTGGAGTCATATACCGGTATAAAGAGTATTTGCTGTTTCGGGAGTTGATGGTAATGTTCTATTTGTAAAATTGGGTCCTCTTTGAAGGCTATGATTTGTTACTTTTCATCTTTTATTCGAACTCCTAGGTTTTAAAGTGGGGTTATATTCCCTATTCTGGTCATTTGGGCTGTGCTCTCCAGATTGGTGTCTTTGTTAAGATTGGATACTAATTCCTGCCCTGAGTTTCCTAAGATATTATAACATCTGCAAACCAATTGTGGTTTTGATTGTGCCTTTTCTATCAGGCTAGTTTCTCCATTGTCGCGATCCAGTGCCACAGAGTTGTCTATTTTATTTTCCTCAACAATGCTATTTCTGTTGCTGAGATCTTCCTCATTTGAAATCCCTTTTTTGTTATGTACCATTTTCGATTCTCCCCGTCCAGCCACACAAGTGAAATCTCGTTCAGCATGAAATCACCCTAATCAACGCAGCTTCACCCTTTTGCGTAATTAAGTTCTGCAAACATCAATTAAGCAACCACAACATATTAATATTTCTATCTCAATTGTGTATGTAATGGTACCTCACATGCTACATCCCAAAACCTGCAAAGAAGAAATACCATTCCACAGTGGCTTTCTTAAGTGTCTCTAAACTCAAGTGTTTTCAACAGTTATTTCAGTATCTATATCCCGGGTTCTTAGACAGCGATGAGTCTGAAACTCTGCAATCTCTTTAAATAGAATCAATAAACATCTTCATTCATCAATCCATTCACTTTTAACTCAAACACAATTACAAAAGACTTTGCACCGCCCTGTTAATACTCACACCTCCAAAGCATCAATTACCTTAAAAAATTGCACTTTATCAACTCCACAAACTCCAAGTATTGGATTTCAGGGTTCTGGTATTTTATTCTAACTTGGGTAATTATGTATAGCTCTTTCATCAAGATGCAACCATAACTTCTGCTATGAGAAAATGTATAGTGTGGAGATGGGTCATAATTAAAAATTATGGTTCACCCTTTCATTTACCATCACTTACAGGGTCAAGCCTGTTCCTGCGCTGGTTTCTTCTCACCTCAGGTGACAGATCGTTGCCACTGTATTATGATTCAAAGAGCTATTTTGGCATCACACACACAATTTCAAATACAATTCCCAAGTTCAGCCAATTATGAAAGTGTGGCTATGTAAAAGAGATTAGCAAAAGTATTTTTATTCTTTTTCTTCAAATTAGTCAAAACATTTTTTAGTAAGTTTACCAAAATCTCATAAAAAGGTTTGGTTAGAACAAATGGTCAAATAATCCGTAGAGTGCATTTCATGAAGGAAAAAAACCTTAGTCTAAAGAGCAGGATTAGAATTTTAGAGCTAGTTGAACCCATGAAGAGTTCAGCTTCATAGAAAAGAGTGACATTAAAGGAGCAAGAAGCTCAAAGTCACATTAAAGCAGCAGAGCTTCCCATAAAGGGTAGTTCATGAAACACAGCTAAGTCTTAGTAATAACAGCCAAGGATCATACAGTTGCAGTAGCAATCTGTAAAGTAAAACATCAGATAAAGTAAGGATGAACAGAAGCAGGAGTAGCCAAAGCCATCAGTTTAGGACAAAAAGATAGGTCCAAAAGCATTGAAAAAAGGCAGTGAAACTAACTAGGAACATGGACTAATATAAAAGACATGAATAAATATTGAAGACATTGTATGAAGACAACCTATGTATACAAGACACAAAAGTATGCTCTGGGTATCTAGAATGCAGTAGTCTTCATGGGTATGTCAGACCATTACCTTTTACAACATCTTTTAATACTGTGCAGTCTCTATCATTAGTCCTGCTGCGAAGACCCAAAGAGTCTATGTGAGGGTCCAAGATCATATTCCAGTTCCCTCCACCACCAATGTTGTGAAGCCAAACTCTGTGAAAAACTTGTAGAGAGCATTAGATGTCAGCTCTGCCTAAATTCAGTGAATATAAGCATCCTACTATGAGCGCAGTACTACAGCTTTATATTTTACAAAAATGTATCTACCATCGGGTATATCCATGTTTTCTGCACTGGATACTGTAATGGCTTTTTTTAATAGAATCACCATTCCACACATTTTGGGAGTTTTCAGTGAGGTGGGTGCCACACTAGAGCCTGCCTGTTCACCTGATATGCTGCTGCTGATTACTCTAACAACGCAGTCCCGTTCTAACATTTCTGATTCTAGCTGTGAGGATGTTTCTCCTGTATCAGAGCCTTGTCTCAAGATTTTGTGACTATGGAAATGAGAACTTTCTTCCATTTACTATGGTGAGTCATCTCTTTTACATTTAGTGACAGTAATTAGCGGTACTAACAAGCTGGTCTGGCAATGGGGATAGAAGTGTAGTGGAAAGAATTTACAATGTAGTAAGGAATGTGCAGGGCAACTTAAACTTGTCTTTGGTTAGGGACAGCTACTGGCTAGAAATTACATCTGATGACCAACTGTGGTGTGTCCTGATTATCGATGTTTAGGTCCAAAAAAGAAAAGAACTGAGAAGGAGCGGTAGGGGGTCACAAAAAAAGAAGGAAGGGAAGTACATGTCAAACATCTAAGACACTCTCGAGATGTAACAATCTAACTGTCATAGCTTCTAGGGTACTTTATAACCTAATAACTTTGAACAGGTAAGCTATCCTCCTGTATTTTGGCATACCGAGTACCCACATATGGCATGAGTCTTATAATTAGTCTTTGGTGGTAACTCAGTGGCATCCTGACTTACACAGAACCTGGGATTATGGGGAGAGGGACAGTGCATCTATGCCCCGTATTCTTTAACATCCTGGTCCAACATTTACAAGAGACAGAGGAAATAATCTGAATTATATCTTTCCATTTAACTGTACATATTAGCACGCTGAATAGATCTTACCATACATACACAAAGAAAGGATTGTTCAGAAAACTCTTATCTCGTCTCTTTTCCATTGGTATGTCATGCTTTTCACAATAGATTGAGATTTGTCTCTGTCTTTGTTAAGTGTCTTAGATGTCTTGTTTATGTCTCGGCCTTTTCAATTGTTTATTGCAGCCATCCAAAGAGGGCCTTTATGGAATTTCTTGTGCCTGTAGTACTGAGTGCTCCTGTAGGAGCCAATGCAGATAGAGTATAAGGAGGTTGTGTAGTATCAATTCAAGATGCTTCTAGTATTTTGATCAATTGTCCCAAGTGTTTCATCTCACCAATTTCTCTATGTTGCCTCTTCACCGGAATCAACATTGTAGATGGCTCAATGAGGCCAAATCAGGTATTTAATTTCCAGAGTTGCTGTTGCAAAACTAAGAACTTCTACATCTTAATCATAATCTCTTGGAAAAAGTCTGCTAGCACATACATTTTGGCATTCCTGTAATGGAAAGATCCATTGTGCTTTTTTGCTGTAGTGTTTATCTGTATGGTCTTCTGAGGATGTAACAAATAGGCAATGATTGGTCTTGATGCAATCTGATTTCTGTCAGTACTCGACTGGATTCTTTAGACCTGCTTCAACTCTAGAGGAGAGATGAAGTGTAGGCCTGTTGCATCTGGGAAGAAAGTTGTCAAGAAGCCCATTAGGTCATCAATTTCTGTGGCCTCGGGGATCCCCAGAAAAAGAACATTGTTCCTCCGACTAGGATTTACCCTCTCCACTAGTTTGTTCCATAAATGCCATCGTTCCTGGCCATGATCTAGACTATTTTTGAAAGTTACTGTTAGACCTGTCATCTTTAGGGCGGTCTTGCCCAAAACCTTTTGCTTGCTTAACTCCTCCTTTTGCTGATTCTTTTTGTTGGCCTTAGGTCTCTGAGTACTTTACCACTGCTTACCAGTGCCAAAGAGAATGTGCTTCTCTCCCAAACATGGTAACATTTGTGGCTACTCAATTGGCATATTTAGTTTATATAAATAGTTGATGTTAAGTGGTATGCCAGGTATCCAGGGCCTATAAATTAAATGCTACTAGTGGGTCTACAGCACTGATTGTGCCACCAACATAAATAGTATTTCAAACCTGTCTCAGGCCTGCCACTGCAGGGTCTGTGTGTTCAGTTTACTGCCACTTGGAATTGGAAATTATAAACACTTTGCGAAGTCTCAAACTACCCTTTTATTACACACCAGTCACCCTTAAGGTAGGTCCTAGGTAACCCATACTAGAGGGTGATATTTAAGTAAACGGTAGGACACATACTTTTAAGTTTTGAATGTCTTGGTAGTGACCAACACCCAATTTCATTTTTCACTACTGTGAGCCCTACTCCTCCCTTAGGTTAACACTGGGAATTCCTTAATATACTTTTAGACTGTATTTCCTTGTTAGAAAGGAGTGTTTTACATAATGGGAATGATAAATTATCTGTACTAGTAAAGTTGGATTTAACATTACTATTTTAGAAATGGCACTTTTAGAAAGGGGGGATTTCTCTACTGTTACACCTTGTGTGCCTGCAGAATGTCTCCAATACACATCTGGGGTGGGTTACAGCTTCACGTTGTGCATTCCGTCTAAACAGCCACAAACAAAGGTCAGGTGTGTCTGAACACTCATCTGCATTCTGATGGCCCTTCCTGGGCAGGAAGGGAGGGGGGAGCCGACATTTATATCAAAATAGGCAGTGCCCTTCTCCCACACAAAGAGCTGAGTAACCCCTACTAATAGTCTGAGCCAGGACTGGGAAGAAAGGGCTAATAAGCCCTTCAAAAACCTTTCTTAGAAGTCATCCCCACTTCAAAGGCACAACTGGGTGTAAGTACTGGATACATGACCCATCAAATCAGACAATTCTGGATCTACAACTGGACTATGTCAGAAGAACTGTTGCATCAAAGACTGATACGTTGCTTGACTGCTGACCTTGAGAGCTTGCTATTCTGCTGTGCTTCCCGCTTCCCTCTAATCCTGCTGAGGAGAGCTGGATGCTAACTTGTACCCTAAGTGATCTTCAAGGGCTTGTTTACTTGCCTCTTTTTGCTTGAGACTCAGGGCTATCAAAGTCTGTGCCCCTGCTCCTGTGTCTGGTTCACTGGAAGAGGACCCAGATACTGGCACCAGAAAAATCAGTGCATTTCTAGTCTGGGTGTACCAAAACTGGTGCAGCAACCCTGTTGCAGGAAGAGAATTGTTGCATTGCACTTGAAACTGCCGTATTGTGGAAGGTCGGTAGGGAAAAATGGCAGTATGTGGACAGCTGTATTTTGCCCACCTCTGAACCAGGCTCTTATCGAGTTTTGTCTCGCTCTTCATGTAATGATACCAGAGATGAAGGCAGGGATGTGCTTTTTAACATACTGTCAGCTGTGTGGTCATGGGCTGTTAGGTGCTTGGCTTTGCTTGACTGTGTTTCCAGGACACTGGTCTCCCCAGTGGTTTGCTGGGCATTTATCAGAGTAGGACCAACTCTGTTTGCCAGGCCATGGTGATGCCTCTGAACTGCGCAAGAGGATTGAAAGCTCACGGTGGTGGTGGTGCCCAACCAACACCTAGAAATGAGTCTTCTTGGAATTTATGCCGAGGAGTTTACGAGAGTAGGCATGCTGGTTGGACGAGGCGGTCGATATTGAACACATAATCAAACGTACCGACCAGGATCCCCTGACCCAGCATGACTGCTGACTTGCTATGTAAGGACTTTAGATGACTGAATTCTGATAGCCAATGTCTGGACTTCATCTCTTATATTCTAAGAGTTTGATCATACTTCTTGTGAAATTCTCTGATACTCTAGCAGATTGCATATCTATTCTCATGAATTGAGGCTATGAATGAATTTGTGCCTTATACATCTTCCATGTTGATCTGCTCTTCATGTTGAGTGAGATGTTTTTATTGAAATAGAGTGGACGATCCTCCAACTAACATTTTTGTCCTGATGATGACCCTCGAACCATTTATAGGGTTGAAACGCTGTCGATGCCAATAGTGTGGTTTCAATGAATGAGGATACCTGTTTTTATGACTTTCCCTCAGCCACTATTTGTTTACACCTGTCCTTGTTCACAATTGCAACACCGTCTGTGTAACAGTATGAGCGCCCGATCCTTGTATTTATATATTTCCCTCTTTTGATAACATTAAAATGTATCTTTGAAAACTGAAAAGATTATCTGTAAATGGGTATTGTGGTATTGTGTGTATTAGGAGCTCAAGAATTGAGTAGCATATTTCCTTTCTTCTTTTCTTTTTTCTAATTGGGGAGGTATTTCCCCCTTTTTCTTTATTCTTTCAAAATCATCCCTTTTCCCAAGTGGTGTACTTGAATCATTGTTTGGATTTTATAGAAATGAGTCTGGCCTCTGAGGCTCAGACCATGCAGTTACAAATAGAAATTGTGGTAGCCATTGGAGGCTCAAAATTGGTGGTACTTGCAGGCTCAGCAGCAAATTATGTTAAGAAAACTACTCTGTTCTCGGACACAGGTGTAGGCTCGACCAGCAGCACCTCAGATCTGGCTATGTGTCTTGGAACTTAGCTTGTTAGCACTGGGGCCTCTGAAACCTCCTAAAGGGCTATGGACATGAGTAGCATACAACCCCCTGTGAAGGAGGGAACTCGAGCACTGTTCAAGGGGGTGCTGGATAATTCTAGCATAGAATTGGGGCTGGATTTGGAGTCTCCTGCTCCTCTGGTGTCTGTCCCGGGGGCAAATACACATGATCATTTGGAGGGGGTTTGGCTGGGAATGCTCCCCCAACAGAAGCCACACTCCTAATTATAATGGGGGAACTGTCTCAGACAGTAAGTTAACTTAGGGCAAATCATAGCCGGAACAAATGTCAGCTGGGCTGCACTCTAAGGCTTATGTTGATGTGGACTCCGAAATAATTATTTTGATTTGTGACCATTCACAGTGGTCAAACAAGAAGGATTTGGATTTGGTCAAACCCCAGGTATAGTTCATTGGACAGTGTGCTAAGTCAAGTGAGCAGCCTGGGGGAGAAACATAGGTCCTGGCTATATGCAACATGCTCTGATGTGACTGCTACAGTAAGGAAGAAGAGGGCACCACAACAGGAGAGGGCTTAGATGGGGGAAACAGATCAGCTCAGTTCTGTCTCGCCCTGCTTAGAGGATGCTGCCCTGAGAAGAGAGAAAGCTACTACAGTAAGGAAGCAGATATATGGTTTCACTTGAAGCAATTTACAAAAGTATAATGGTACATTGTGAAAAAATGGGCACGAAGCTATAGAACTCAGTCACCCTGTTGCAAAATGCAAAATGCAAAATGCAATTTGTCATCTGACACCACATGAATCATCAATCATCGCTCACGATCACTCAATAAAATATCACTCATTGGTGCAATAGTTACCTGTTCCAATCCAAGCATGGAAGTTCACAATTGTATCTCCATTTGTGATTGAAGAAACACATTAGCAGTCATGTGAATCAAACAATCTTTACTTGGGAAACCCTGCTAAGGAATAAAACAATAATGGATAGGTATGGGACAAAGGCAGGCATTGTCTCCAATGTCCTTGAAGGAGAGAGGATGTGGCCTTATGGCTAGAGAGGTCGAACTCTAAGCTGGGGAATTGGGTTCGAGTCTTGGCACGGACCCTTAGCATCCCAGCAAATCACTTAATCTCCATGTGCCTATCAATTTTTTTTTAATGAATGTGTCCATCTGTAACATAACTGGTACTCATGTAAAGCACTCTGACACTTTCGGGTCAAGTTTGTGCTATATAAAACTCCAGGAAAAAAATGGGGAGACTTCTGCACTGAACAATTTTCCAACTCCAATCTGACCATACATGTTCCTAAAATGGTGGGTCTGCATAAGACAGACACAAACAAAATATATAATGTTCCTCTAGCTCAATCTATTTATTTGTATTTTTTTGGTCAAAGCAGTTTGAAGATAAATAAAAAGTTCCATAGTGGCCTACTCTTACAGGGAATTAGAGTTCCTCCAAAAACTCAGGTGGTTCAGCCAGAAGTTGGGCAGTTAGTGCACTTGAGTCTGACCAATCCCCCTCATCTCCTTCCTCGTGTGGTGTTTCAGTAACAATGTAATTGTGTGGTATGAAGTGTTGGTTCATTTTAAACATGGTCAATCTCTCTATGTTTTGAGACGAGAGACTGGTCCTTCTCACTGTAAGAACTGCACCAGATGCACAGAAAACAGGTTCTGCAGACACACTGGCTACCGGAACAGCCAGATACTTTATTGCCAGCCTGCTGAGCCCTGGACATTGGTGCATCTTCTCACACCAATAGACCAATAGCTTTTGATGCATGTAGACCTCTGACTGGCCAATGGTGCTGGCACTTGATCAACCTCTTTTACATTCACCTCTGCACTTGACTTAAACTCTGCCACTTGAAAGCAAGTCATTGCAGAGGGTTGATTCTTATGTTCTTGTTCTTGTTGTACTAACCTCTCTGGAAGTTGAAGGCTACACCCAGAACGTCTGCCCGGGACTCTCACATGATCAACAATCCACATCTTGTATACTGAAGCATCTACTTCTAAAAATCATGATGGAGTGCTGGGACAGCAACTCCAGCAAAAAAAGTCCAGCTGGGAACCTTCCATTTAGGGCAGATGGCTGCCTCAGATTCTAAAATTCGTACTCCTTGCACAAAAGAAAAAGGGATGATGTCTAACCCTGGGTAGAGTTTGCGGAGTTGCACTACGCAAAGCTACGCAAGTGCAAAATAAACTCTGCCGTACTACCCGGAGCTCCGTGAGCGGCGGAGTATGGTAGAAAAATGCTATTCGCGGTGATTGCACAGTGCCGGATGCTTGTCCGTACTATGCAATCATTGCAAACAGTATCATGTACAGCGCACGCTCACCTTTTCTGCAGCTCAAGTAGATTTTTACTTGAGCAGCAGGTTTCTCAACGCGAACGAGTAGTTTCTCAACAAGAGCGGTCGCGAGCATACGGGACCATTGAGAAACCAGACCCCCCCCCCACCGTTGAGAAATCTCACCAGGAGGTCGATTTTCCTCGCTCACGCGTGCCAACTTTATGTTGGTGAACGCGAGTGATGGAAAAAACTGCTCCACTGCATGAAGCAGAGTTTTTAAGAACTCCGCGTAGTTCAGAGTGCGGGAAACTCCACAAACTCCGCCAGTAGATCGGAGTTCACTGCCCAGGGTTAATGAGATCCAGTTCTAACATTTTAGGCAGCTTCCATTTGTACACGCATGGCATTGGGTGGTTGTGTTCATAGGGCCCTCCTGCTTATAAATGTATGTAATAGTTGATTGGATTGTATTTTTCATTTCTGGTGCCACTCCCATAGGAGCCTTCCAGGCTGACGTTGAACCACTTGGCGGTAGACTCAATGGGCCTCTTTCGGGAAATCAAAACTGTACACGGTGGTGTCGGCATCTGAGTCTTCAGCCATTTGGAGTTTGCTGACACGGGTGATGCTGGCACACTGCTGCGAGCTGGGCAGCTTCATACTGTAAAGCTGTCATCTTCTTCTTCATCCTCACCTCCTATCACCATGATCGGAACAGATTTCCCTCTCTTACCACCACCACCAGCAATTTATTTAAGGTGCATTTCTCGCGAGAAATGCGTATGCGCGGTCGGCCACGGATGCGCATTGGGAAAGAAGACGGCGGCGCAAAAGAGAAGAGGGAGCCCTGAGACGCCGCGGACCAGGTAAGTGCCTTTCATTTACTTTTCTTTTATAATTTACTAAAATTAGGTATGTAGGAGAGAGCGGGAGGGAGGTGGGTGGCGGGCAACTTCGCTCCGTCCACAGAGCGTGCGTAGTGTTGCTTACTACGCCTACTTCGCAAAATGCAAAGTAGGCAACGCTACGTACACTCCGTGGGCGGAGCGTAGTCTTGCACCCAGGGTTACTCAATATGGCAACAGGCCACATGGTCAAACTACAACAACCCACAAGGAGGCATGGTCAACAAAGAATACATATAGGCCTATGACAAAAGCACACTGGCTGCCTACACAAAAAGACCATCTGCCACATGGCCAAACAACGAGAACATACAAGGAGGCATGAACAATAAAGAACACATGCAGGCCCATGACAAACACACACTGGTTGGCAACACAAAATGGCAACAGGCCACATGGTCAAACAACAACAACACACAAGGAGGCATGGACAACAAAGAACACATATAAGTCTATCACAAAAGCACACTGGCTGGCTACACAAAATGGCCACTGGTCACATGGTCAAACAACAAGCAAGACGGGATGACCACAACAAAGAACACATGCAGACCTATGGACACCAACTTCACAAAATGGCCCCTGGCCCCATGGCATAGAGAACAAACTCAAATGGTGGCCGATGGCAACCATACACGCACACTGGTCAGACAACTGAGGTATGGGTACAATTAAGAAAACACTAACATTAATTTAGCAATACCAAAACTAAAATTAAGTGAGCTATACATATTTTAAAATAACACACATCCTCACAAGGCATCAAAAATTACCCCACTAATATATACTGTTTACAGAAAACCCATATTTTGTATTTAATCCAATGCCATTCCAGGCCTAAATTATGTTTTAAAACAACATTTACTACAGAAATAATTGTTTTATGTACCCAATGACTAGTACTGGCTGGATGGGCAGACAATGCCACATTGTGAAATAAATTAATGAATAGTACAAATTTAACAAACATGGAGCAACTTTACTGAACTATGTAACCTTTTTTTCTTCCTAAAGGTAAACAGTTTACTGTAAAAATAAATAACTAGGCCCATCCAGGCCACCCATCACAACAGCAATAAAATGTAAAAATTGAATACAAGTAAAAATAAATACTGGTGTATGCCTTCTATCAAACAAACAACACCCCTATACAAACGTTTATACCACAAAAAGAAACTCCTTTAAATCCAATGGTATATATGCAGCAGGAATTGCAGACAAAGAGAGTGCTCCTTCCATTTCGAAAACCAGGAGATGGACAAAGCACTAGGAGTAGCCTGCTAGACAGGAAGAGGAAGTTGGAATCTCGGGGGCACTTCCATCTTGTTGAAAAGGAAAAGTAAAATAAAAAAACGCTTTTGGTACTACAAAACAACCTAAAGGGTCCATTGGAGTGGAATATTAATTTGAAAATTTCTTTTTGAATATACTTATCTGCTTCTCTAGTAGATAATCTGGTTGAGATGCAGATGCTCCCGCTCACCAGCATCACAAAAATGGCACCAGAATGCTTAGTGGCAACCAGAAACTGTGCTAGCAGCCGTCAAATCTTGTCATGCTCCCCAGCACTCTCCAAAACTATTCTCACGCACACCAATGGAAATATAAGGTTGATGAAGGTGGAATTTAGTGGGAACATAATAGCCGGGGGGGTACAAAATTCCACTAACTACATGAGCGGAATTATATTTTCACCCAGGCCTAGGTATGAGTCATGTTCACTGACCTTCATTTGTATCCTCCTCAAGTGGGACCACAGCTACCATTGAGAGTCCAGTTCAGAAGGGTTATTTGACCTAGTTGAGCGAGATCATTAGTAGGCCGGGCCTCAAGACATTAGGAGAAACATGCCTCAACCACCATGGTCGGGTCCAGTAGCCCATGAATGCCCCATGACCACCTGTCCCTCCTCTGCACATGCACAGTAACCGTGCGAAACACGCGTGCCGGTGCTATTCAATCAGGGCTCGTCCGGGACAAGCTGGCAACTCACGAACGGCCTGGAAAGACCATATTTGGGCATTCCACTTTTCCCGGTTTTCAAGCAATTAATACTAATTAATTATCCGGGGTGGTGATATTTAAAGCGCGAACTCTGGCCTCTCCTCATTCTCAACGGAGCCGCGTGTGGGGCAACAAGGCGTAGGAATTTATCTTGCGGCGGTGAGTAAAATACCTGGTAACAGTCTGTTGATCATCAACTCTGTAAGTAAGTGATCTGAGTTTTATTTCTTATTTTACAGGGTGCTTAATAGCACGACAGACCCCCAACGTTTGGAGGCTCATGGTGCTAACCAGACCGTGGTAGCAAGTATGCACTAATATGATTTAAATCTCATTTCTTACAATAACAGGTCGCTAGAACTTTACAGGTTAAGCAACTAGAGTGTGTGTTTCATGTTCAGTGTTTTGTAAGTCCTGTCTTTGTCTTTTTTTTACAGGGCGCTCCATCACTAATAGGATGACAAACTTTGTCTAGTAGCTGCTGCCCTCACATTTTTCCTAGGTCACTGAACCTGGAGCAATGGATATTGTATTTCACAATACAAGTAAATATTTTTTCTTCTTCTTTTTTGTGTTCTTTTTCCAGGTTAGCTAATTGCTAAAAAAACGTGAGTAAGGCGGGGGTTTGTGCACCCCGTCCTGAAGAAGGAGCAACACTCCGAAACATGTTGACGGACGCACGAGGTACTGTACATCATATTACATGAAACCTCATAAATCATCCCTTTTAACAGTACCAGCACGGGGGTCCATTAAAGTTTTTTTAGTAAACCCCACGTGCCAGGTACTTTTTAACTATCACTTAAGTCACTTCGAACCCCACCACTCACTCATTCTCACAATACCTCACATGCACCACACATAGTCAAATTAAAAAGTGCTCCCGCGTAGTCGTAGGTTAGCAGCACGCCACATCACGTAGAGGGGTGCGAAGACCCCAATGATGATGCATGACACCAAGGGTCCTTTTGGTCTGTGAGGGGTATTTAAAGAACACTGTATGCTCCCCACCACTGTAGGGACCACCCATACACCCATCTGTGGATTCTCTGTGTTTATCTAATATTTGGAAGCATATACAAAATACCTTAAGAGTGTGCTAGGTGCTTATAGAAGAGAGGTTGGCAAAGCCACAGCCAATTTTGATGCCAATACCCTTCTTACAGCTAAAAATCAGGCAAAGGTTTTTGAGATTCTTTAGATATTAACAGATCAAGACTGTTTAAAGCAAGAAGTTCCCTCTTCCCATGATGTCTGTGATGATCTTGCTGATTTCTTTTACAAAAAGATCAGCAAGTCCTGGAGGATATTGGCACCTCCACTCAGACAGTATCCCGGGAAATTAACATTGCGATAATCTAGAGACACTGCTTAGAGCGACTAACAGTCGGAGCACCATCCAGCTAACAGTGCGGTTTTGGCAGCCAAGCTTGCAGGATTAATGCCTTTGGTATTATCTCAAAAGAGTTTTTTTAGATATTGCTAAATATACTACTTTGAGCACTGTTGACCACAAAGTTATTCTGTCCAGACTATATTCCATTGGTATTGGAGGTAAAGCACTAGGTGGATTTAGTCCTGTCTATTGGACAGGTGCAGGCTGTTGCCTTGCCTCCCTATCAATCTTAACTAAAATATATGCAACATGGAGTGCCAAAGGGTTGTCACTTGGCCATATTTTGATCAATATGTATATGAGGCCACTTATTACCTTGATAGAGCAGCATAATATTAGGGTAGTCACCTATGCCAATGACACTTAGCTGATTCTGTCTTTTAATATTAATCAAGAGGAGACAGTAACAGCATTTCAGAAAGGCATGCAGGACATTGCCAGTTTGATGAAAGCAAATTCATTACAACTAAACGGGGATAAAACTGAATTTCTGAGTTGCTCAGTATGTAAGATTCCCATGACTCACGTCTAACTTTTGGCCCATTTCATCTGTAGATGAGTTGGTAAAATCAGACACAGTTCAGAACTTCATGGTCATATTTGATAATAGGTTATCCATGGGAAACGGTGTTTAAAAAGTGGCTGGCATATGTTTCGCACTTTTATGAGTTTTAGGAGCGCCCACTGTTTCCCACCGAAGCTAAATCGCTTGTAGTGTATAATGTCACACTTAGTCAATTAGACTATCAGAATGCCTTGTTACTTGAGGCGCCTGACTATTGGCATACCATACTCTACACAGTCCAAGTGGCAGCAGCCAAACTTGCCTTAAACACACATTGCAGATCATTGGCATTCAATGCCTTGAAGGAACTGCACCGGTTGCCTGTGAAGCAGAGAATCCTCTTCAAAGCAATGTGCATTGTATTCAAGGAGCTTCAAGACCTTGTCCCAGTATTCCTACAACGAAGACCAAAGGGGTGTACTCCAGAGTGACTTCTCTGCTCCAGCATTGCAAACTTAGTTTGTAGTTGTAAGTTGTGTGCACCCAGACCAGGGGCTCAGGCCTCCTCAGTTAAAGTGGCCCACTTTTGTAAGAAGCTGTTGCCATCCTTTGGCTCCACAATGGATCTGCTGCAATTTAGGAAAGCTCTGAAGACCTGGATGTTCCAGAAATAATTCTTGCCTTATGTTTTCCTTCTGAAGGTTACACGTCTAGGAGTGGTACTTTAGCTACATGCATTTTAGTGCCAAGATACCAGTTGGTGACAGTCTGGTCTTTAAATCCTATCAATAAAGAAATAAAGACAACTGTCCATTGGAGACTGGGACTGCAACTGTAGTGACTGAATACCCTTCTGCAACCAGCATATGTGGCTGCAACTGCCAGAGACAAACACTACATTTTAGGCCTATCACACTTATCATCACTGTGGCCCATGAACCGAGTTAGGCTGCTACCCCATCTCCACACCACTGAAGCCCAGCCCGAGCAAATGGATTCACCAAGCAAACCCACTAACTCCACTAGAGCCAAAGCTCCACCAAACAGGTAATGTGGGGCCTAGATGGGAACCATCTGAGGTAAATATTTTGTTTGCATAAGCCATTTTGCCCACATAAGCTATTTTGTGCAAAAGCAATTTAACTGGGGTAATCCAACGTATACTGCACCTCTGCATGAATAACACCTATTGCCATACTATGTACTAGGGACTGTACACAGTAAAACTTCTAGAGACAGGCGAGGGAACTAGAGGACGTGTAGTGCCTTACTGTGGATAGTAGATGAGAATATAACCTTGTGAGATTAAAGTAGTTTTGTTTTAAAGATAAGCTTCGGGCTGGACATTACAGTATTGTACCTTGCCCCCCATACTACATCCCGGACAAAACTTTAACTACTCTCCCTCTCTACCCTGAGAGACACATGCAGAAAGGGCTTGCACTAGGCCTACTTTACAGAGCCATAGGAGGATGGAATCCCGGTCACCTGAGGAAAATGACCCTCAACCACTGAGATTGTGGCCATGGATCCCTAGTCCTCTATGTGGCCTTCTGAACAGGGTCTGACAATGCGTCTCTCTGAAGGACTGCCAAAACTCTATCAGTAGTATTGAAATTGTAGATGCCACCAGATTTTTCCATCTGTGATGTCTGTAATATGGTAGTAGATTCGAAGTGACTTAGTATAGTTCAGAAAAATAAAGTAAACTATAGTATGTGGCACAAGGCCATCAAACTATAATTTGCCTTTAATAGAAAAAAGCTCAGTGCAGATATTTGCTAAGCAGATGGTTTCCTCCAAACTCTGTACATCTATTTCATTGGGAAGCAATACAAACATTTATGTCTCAAACTGACACTAATAAATATCAAATTTAATACAGTAAGCCTGGTCATTTACAGGGAATACTTACTATTTTGTTGTATAAATACTTGTGGTCTCATAGAGTGATGTTCCACTAAACTATATGCTATATCTATATGGAGGATCGGTTTTACTTGAGTAAACCAGCACGCTTTTAAGCTGAGCTTCAATGCTCATTACCTGACAAGTTTAATTGTGGCTCCAGTGGCAGAGGACAATGTGCTCCCAGGCAGTAGGTCACCTGCATTGTCCAGAGCAGGGAATAGTGTATGAACCCACACTTTAATCCAGTCAGAAAGGGGGGACAAACAACCAGAAAGAAAGCTGAAGTTACAACTGCCCATCCTGGCAGGAAAATAAACTAACCATGGCTGCTTATGGGAGGGGGGCAGCAGCAGAGAAGGCAGATGTAGATCTGGCACTGGAGAAGAAAAATTAGCCTTGGCTTAAAAAAAAACAGTGCTGACCCATGTGAGGAGTCAGTGATAACTTGACAGGAAGGCACAGAGAGCGTCTGAGATCAAAAATGATATTGGCAGCAATGGTGAAGTTCCTAGAAGAGGTAATGCAATCAATATCCCCAAACAGATGATGCCCAGGTATGTTGTGGGGACACATTGGTAAGTGGTTTGACACATATGAGGTGGCTCAGGACATGCAAAAGGTCCCATAGAGAGATTTGGGGCTAGTCTGTGGAAGCATGTGCTCATTGCTGAAAGTGATACCTTATTGGCCCCAGCAGTAGATGACCAGATTATGCATGAAATAAGCCATTATCCCTAAATTTGATCTGACCCCTTAAAGTATCGCTTGAAGTCCAGGAATAGCCAGACACAACCACAGGAGTCATGGGTGGATTTTGTGGATTCTTCTAGCAAGTGATTGGATGGCTGGGTGAAGGGAAGCAGAGTAAATTATTATGACAGGATATTCAATGTTGGTCTGAAGGAGCACATTTCAAGTAATTGTTTTACACAATTAGGACCTGATAAACACCAAGCTTACTGTGGCCGGAAAGCTTGGGAAGTTGATCTCTGGATCAGCATCATAGTGTCCAAGAAGGTGCCTGAAGGAAGGATACAATAAACCCTGTTGGGTGGTTGGGAGTATACTTATGCATGTACTCCCTGAAATTACTTGAACTATTTCACTATATTCTGTATATCATATTAAACCCTAGTTCTGAAGAAGACAGGGTAACCCCATACTTTGTTGTACATGGTAGTAGCAGGTCTGGTTGTCTCAGAAACTATCTGCCAGGCAGGTCTGTTTGGTGACCCAGGCACATGACCAGGACGTTTTTAGTCCTAGGGTCATGGTATCCTTGGAATGGGAGGGACTACTTGCCTAGAAGAGGGCCATTGTGAGTGCGCAGATGCCCATTGACTGCATCCTAGACAATGAGCTCCCATTTGTGAGAAAAGAGTCAGGAAGGGCCGACACCCAGGACTCCCCAAAAACAATGATTTTTTGGGATACTGTTACTAAATGGTATGTACATTGATCCTGAAAAAGAGTTTTTTGTATTGGAGGGTTGCCATCCACAGTGGGAGGACCAGTGGATCAGGGGTTACCTGCTCTAAGAAGAGACTGACCCTGATGAGACTACTTCTATCAATCAGTCATTTGTTGAGCGCACTACATACCCGTGAGGGTCTCAAGGCGCTGGGGGGCAGGGGAGTGTGGGCCGCTACTGATCAAACCATTAACACTCTATTGTTTGAGTGATGTTTTTAATTCACATCCTTAGTTGTAGATCAGTTACGTATACATTTATCAAAATAGCAGACTTATTTTCGTTGCCCAAGAGGGGGAGGGGGAGGGCGTGGGAAAGAAGGACAGGTAAAAGCGGTACAGTGTTGGTGAGGGTGGTGTGGATATAAAGGAAGTTTCAAAAGAAATCACATGTGGTCACATATACATTTTAAAAATGATACCAGAGGGGCACATTCACATTGCCATCAGAGTATTTCTCTACAAATACGCATTCCTATCCCAATAAATTTAACACAGCCAGAAATGATCTGTTGCTTTTGAGTAGGACAAACAAATGGTATGTCGAGGTTTGGACCCCAGTATTGTAGGCTGATTCGCACCCTACTGCGGGGTCTTCATCAGGACTGGTGGGGACGGAATTCCTGGGAAGTGAGGGAGGGCACCTATAAGTAAAAGCATTGGAATCAGATGAGAAATACCTAGTATTGTTACTTAGAAAAGTTTGAACATAAGCAAAACATTACCGATAGGGCCACAGTGGATTGTGTAGCACCGTCTAGGGAGAGTAATGGGCCCAAAAGGCTCCGGGCATCAGGGAGAGCTTCAACCTAAAAGAATTAGGTTACTATCAGAAAGGTGGACGACAATCAAATTCGTCCCACACATCATATTACCTAATTGTTCAAAAACGTGCTTAAGTAAACAAGCATCAAAGGTTACCCAGCCGGGTTAAAAAATTGAATAGTTATCACACACTAGAGGACATCACAACCATGACGCATCAAGATAAACCCAATTTACCAAAATATAGGCCCAAGTGGCAGTTCGGTGTACAGGGTGTTATGAAAACTCAGTCTTTCATGAGAAACATGGACATTGGAGGCGCGATACCGGCCCTTGTTAAAGCACCCTAACATTGTAGGGGCCATCATATAAAACAAATGTCCTATTAGAACACGCTCATGACTCAGGAGAACAAACCTACTAGGTCCTTGTATCCAAGATAGACAATTACCCGAGGGTTCAAAGTAACCCGACACTTCTTCATACGTCGATGTAATTAACAGTAAATACAATGGTCGATTCTGTATTAGTCATCTAAGTAAGGGGAGAGAAGGGTTCAGTCGGATGGCACCTAAGCATAACCACATGTCCTACATATACATTATCACTATTGGATGATCTAGTCATCTAAAGGAACTCACCGCGAGCGTGGCGGCGGTAAACCTCTGCCAGATCCGATCTTCAATCTAAAATGTAAAGAAAGAGCGGGATGCTCAGTAAGGTACTCGTAATTGCGCCTACTATTAAAAAACTGCCATAAACCTTTAAACAAGGTTGGCCTAGAGTGGATCACTCACCACGGAAATTCGGCTGCTGCATCTCACGCACGCATCATCCAGAATGAATGCGGGCGAGAAATTTGGTATTACTTAAAGAGGAAGCAGCGCAAACCATCGGCGCGTGTGCTTGCAGCAGCTAGATGACTGCTGCTCACGTTACTGGTGTCCGTAAATGGCAAAGCCATAGAAGAAAGACTCGTTCATTTCGGGAGAAATGAGTTTGAAATAGAGTCTCATGAATATTCAACTTGATTGGGGAAATCCTATTTCCAACATTAGGATTACATCTCAAAGGGAGGGTTATGGTGGCTGGCAATTTAAGATATATATAAAACTTCCCCATAGCAAGAAAGAAATATTGTGACAGTAAAATCACATTTTTGATAATAGACAAATGCTAGCAATCAAATTACAGTAACACTCTGTATTATATGTTCATCTGTGAATGACCTGTGGGGGCACACAACATTGGGAGAGAGAAGCCAAACAGGTACAAACTTAGTTATTACATCATAAACATTTCCATCTTAGAAATACCATAATTTAACGCAGGCAGGCTAATTGGGCATAGCTTGTATCCTGTTCATTGAGCCCATTCTGGATCGTGTCCAGACGGGTCATCCATCTGCTTTCTCTTACATTGAGGACAGAGCCAATGTTACCACCCCTAGGGCCTAGGGAAACTTTTTCCAGAACCACCCAGTGTAACTCTTCTACTGTATGGCCGACACTCTTGTAATGATCCACTAAGGGTCCCCCCTCAACCTCGCATCGAATCCTGCTCTGGTGCTGAAGAATGCGCGCTTTTAACTTTTGCTGTGTTTGTCCTATATAGGCCAAACCACAAGGGCACGTGATACAGTAAATCACACAATTGGTGTTGCAATTGGTAAATGTTTTGATATCTATGATGTGATGTTTATAACTGAACTGTTTGGTTTGTATACACATTGGGCAAGCCGTACAGTTCCCACATCTATAGTGTCCAATGGTCACAGGTAGATTCCACATAGTTTGTATGGTCGGTGGTTCAGGGGTTTCTAAGAAGGAGCACAGCACATGATCCTTTATACTCTTGGATTTCTGAAATGAGTGGATAAGTAACTGGGGCTGTCCAATGTCATCGGCTATCAATGGCCAATGTTTGTTAATGATCTTGCTTATGGTGTTGCTTTGTGTGCAGTACGTAGTTACACAGATCATCCTCTCCATACTTTCATCCTTTCTAGACTGTGGTGTGAGAAGTTCTTCACGCGGGCTATACCACGCCCGTTTTTGGGCTTTCTTGTCGAGTCTTCGTGGGTAACCTCTTTCCAAAAGTCTGGAGCTTAGATCTTCTGATTCTGTGAAGTAGTCATCTTTTCTGGTACAGTTGTGCCGTATCCGTAGGAATTGCCCAACTGTTAGGTTGTCTCTCAGGCTTCTTGGATGATGGCTATTGTACAGTAACAATGAATTACGTTCTGCTGGTTTTCGGTACAGTGTGGTTGACAGCTTGTTATCCTCATGAAAGATAGTAATATCCAGAAAATCTACTTTGTCACAGTTAGATTGGACTGTGAATTGGATGTCTTGGCTCTGCTGATTCAACCATTGGTGAAATAGGTCCAGATCTTCCTTCGTACCAGTCCATAACATCAGCACATCATCGATGTAGCGCCGCCACAATGTGACGTGATCTTGGTAGGGATTAGTCTGACTTAGCACATGTTTCTGTTCATACTCAGCCATGTAAATAATGGCCAGGTCCGGCGCAAAGGCTGCCCCCATTGCGACGCCCTTGGTTTAAAGGTAGAAATTTCCTTGGAATAGGAAGAAATTCTTCCTCATGGCGATAGTCAGGAGTGCGATAATAAACTCTGTTGGTACAGCCATGGGTACTGTACGTCCATCAAGTACTCTTTGCATGACCTCTAGTGCTTCTGTCTGTGGGATGCTCGTGTAGAGCGAAACTATGTCGCATGTCACCAACAGTTGTTTTTCAGTATCAAATTCCATGCCATCCAAAAGATTAATCGTTTGCATCGTATCCCTTAGATAGGTTGTTGTGCCCTCTGCAATAGGTTTAAAAAAAAATCTATGTATCTACACAAGGGCTCCAGAATCGATCCACAACCGGATACAATCGGGCGTCCCGGGGGTTCTTGCACATCCTTATGTATCTTGGGAAGGGTATATATTGTCGTTAGCCTTGGGTCATTCTGGTTGAGATATTTGAATTCCAGTTCACTCACAAAACCTTGTTCCTTGCCTTTCGTGGTCAAGTTAAGGATCTCCATAGCCAGGTCTTTTGTAGGATCGCTGCGTAGTTGCTTGTAGCTTACTCCATCTCCCAATTGTCTGAAAATCTCACCCTTGTATTTCTCAAGATCCTGTACAACGATTGCTCCCCCCTTATCAGCTGGCTTTATTACAATTGCCTTGTTTTCTCTCAGGGCGATCAGGGCTCTTCTTTCTTCATTGTTGATATTTAATTTGGTATGCTTGTGTATTGACAGAGCTTTGTCAACTTCATTGAGTACAGTGTGTTCATATGCCTGGATTTGATTAGTCATGGTACTTCCTGGTGGTACAAACGTGGAAGGTACTCTAAGTCCTGTATTTGAGGGAGTGTGGGATGGTGGGCTGTTCCTAAAGAAATATCGTAATCTGATTTTGCGGAAGAACTTCATCAGTTCTGTTTTTATGGAAAAGCGGTTGGGGTGTGATGTAGGTACAAAAGATAGCCCCTTCGTGAGGATATTGATTTCATTGTCATTCAGGGTGTAAGAGGATAGGTTAACAACAGGACTGGGTCTGCTCACTACCACCTGTAGACCTTCCGACGTGTTGCTATCACGCCGTGGATCTCCTGAGGGTAGTGATCTTGCTTCTGGGTCTGGCCCCGACCTTTCTCCCAGTTGGGATTCGCGGGGTATTGGCCTCTCGTTGTTCCTCTTTGCCAATTTCCTCTGCCTCGTGGTGGTCGCCATTGGCCCTCTCCTGAAAAAGGCTGTGGTTGATGGAACGGTCCCTGTGGCTGGTTCCAACTGCCTTTATAGCCGTAGCCTGAATTTGCTGCTCCCTGGTCGTTGTCACTGTCACCACTGTAGGAGGAGTCTGAAAAGGTGGTATAATTCCTGCGTCCGCGGTAACCACCTCTACCTCTTCCTGTAAAGCGTCCTTGAGAGTCCTGTTTATAGTAGTCCTCGTTGAGGTATAGATAAGTATTCTTCCTTTCGTAGTATCTAATGTCCTTAGCAAGTTTTTCAAGTTTTCTCTGCTGTGTGTTGGTCTCAAAGTCTTTGGATTACTTTGAACCCTTGGGTAATTGTCTATCTTGTATACAAGGACCTAGTATGTTTGTTCTCCTGAGTCATGAGCGTGTTCTAATAGGACATTTGTTTTATTTGATGGCCCATACAATGTTAGGGTGCTTTAACAAGGGCCGGTATCGCGCCTCCAATGTCCATGTTTCTCATGAAAGACTGAGTTTTCATAACACTGTACACCGAACTGCCACTTGGGCCTATATTTTGGTAAATTGGGTTTATCTTGATGCGTCATGGTTGTGATGTCCTCTAGTGTGTGATAACTATTCGATTTTTCAACCCGGCTGGGTAACCTTTGATGCTTGTTTACTTAAGCACGTTTTTGAACAGTTAGGTAATATGATGTGTGGGACGAATTTGATTGTCGTCCACCTTTCTGATAGTAGCCTAATTCTTTTAGGTTGAAGCTTTCCCTGATGCCCGGAGCCTTTTGGGCCCATTACTCTCCCTAGACGGTGCTACACAATCCACTGTGGCCCTATCGGTAATGTTTTGCGAATGTTCAAGCTTTCCTAAGTAACGATACTAGATATTTCTCATCTGATTCCAATGCTTTTACTTATAGGTGCCGTCCCTCACTTCCCCGGAATACCGTCCCCACCAGTCCCGATGAAGACCCCGCAGTAGGGCGCGAATCAGCCTACAATACTGGGGTCGAAACGTCGACATACCATTTGTTTGTGCTACCCAAAAGTAACAGATCATTTCTGGCTGTGTTAAATTTATTGGGATAGGAATGCGTATTTGTAGAGAAATACTCTGATGGCAATGTGAATGTGCCCCTGTGGTATCATTTTTCAAATGTAAATCTGACCACATGTGATTTCTTTTGAAACTTCCTTTATATACACACCACCCTCACCAACACTGTACCGCTTTTACCTGTCCCTCTTTCCCACGCCCTCCCCCTCTTGGGCAACGAAAATAAGTCTGCTATTTTGATAAATGTATACTTAACTGATCTACAACTGAGGATGTGAATTAAAAACATCACTCAAACAATAGAGTGTTAATAGTTTGTTTTTTCCTTTGAATTCCTGTCTCTGTGTTCAAGAGGTTTTGCAACTGGGACCCCTTTACGTGTAATAATGACTACCCAGGTTCCAGCGCCGTTGGGTCAACCCTTAATCTATAACGCTACTGATCAAACAGCCAGGTCTTTAGTGTACTCGTGAAGGTCAGCAGGTCTTGGGTCTGTCGTAGGCTCAGTGGGAGGGTGTTCCATGTCTTGGCGGCGAGGTGGGAGAAGGATCTCCCGCCGGTGGTTGTTCTTCGGATGCGCGGGACGGTGGCGAGTGAGAGGTCGGCGGAGCGTAGCTGGTGGTTGGGGGTGTAGAAGGAGAGCCGTCTTTTGAGGTAGGCTGGGCCGTTCTTGTGGAGTGCCTTGTGTGCATGGATGAGGAGCTTGAAGGATATCCTCTTGTTAACAGGGAGCCTGTGCAGGTTTCTCAGGTGGGGGGTGATGTGGCCGTGTCGTGGTACATCGAGGATCAGTCGCGCCGAGGCGTTTTGGATGTGTTGTGGTCGATTGATGAGCTTGGTCGGGGCTCCAGCGTAGAGGGCGTTTCCGTAGTGGAGTCTGCTGCTGACAAGAGCCTGGGTGACTGTCTTTCTTGTATCTGTCAGGATCCATCTGTAGATCTTGCGGAGCATGCGGTGGGTGTTGAAGCAGGAGGAGGAGACAGCGTTGACTTGCTTAGTCATTGAGAGCGTTGAGTCAAGGATGATTCCTAGGTTGTGTGCGTGGTCGGTGGGGGTCGGGCTGTGCTACGCTGAACTCTGTAGACTGGCAAACAAACTCTCCAGTGCTATGTGGAGTTCCAGGATCAGGCAGAGTTCTTTGCACCACCCGATCATGTGGCATTTCTGCCATACCACAAAGTAATTTGCATTTTTGGACATAAAAATCATGCGAACTGCACCAGGCAATCATTCATTGGTGCAGCCATCTTGTTTCTCAATCTGTTTATGGTGCTGGGCCAACATTTCATCCTTTTTTAATATCTATGATCCTTGGCTTCTAAAACTTTATGCCCATCTTTTTTTATTTATTATCTTCCCTTTGTCTTTCCGAGTATGTGTTTTATGTTTTTTGTCTACTGTTTTGTGAGTTTTGTACTTTATTATTTAACTTTTTACCTTCCAGCCTTCTTATTACTGTTTCTGCATTTTCTCTCTCCCCCCCAGCACCTTGGCAGATAAGGTTGCCCAAAAAAGGCCCGAAACAAGGAGCCAGGAAGGGGTGAGGCCTGTGCCCTGTTATCCAAGGTGGAATGGCTGCGCTGGCTTTTTACGGCCAGCGCCACCTCCCCTCCACCCTGGCAGAAGGCCTGGGTGTTGGTATGGACTCTGGGAGTGACAGCAGTGCTGGACAAGGATGCACTGGGCAGTATATTGATGTCCTGGGATACGGCATTCCCATAATCAGCTGACGGACTAGTGGTCCGACATCCTGGACTGAGAGCACGACCTGCTGGACCTGTTAGGGGTTGAGGTCACGGGGCTCGGTGAGTAGCTAATTATTAATATTATTATTACTTGAGTGTTCTATGCTATTGCTAATATTTTTCCCAAATATTAAGAATGCTGCTCACATGCTGTAAGTTAAGTTTACAAATACCATATTATGTGAATATTATTCTAGACAGGTGGTCGGCGTTACCTAATCGTATTTGTTGGCTTGCTTGGGCTGATTATTTAAGAGAAGTTATGCAGCGGCACCTTTGTCCTGTTACTAAGATAGTGGTAGTTAGTATTAGTAATGTAGTGCTGTGCGCCCCCTCACTTCAGTTATTATAGTCTTTTTAGTAGCTCGTACAGTGACAACCATCCAATTTGGTGTATGCATCGGTCCATCTGTGAATTTAAAGGAAAAATGCAGACTTAGTGAATGGGCCTGTCAAAGGGGGTTGACATTGTGAATGAGATGAGAAGAAGCAAACATCTTTCACTGCAATTTATTATTAATTCAAAAATCTAGTTTACTAAATTTTGAATAAGGCTAGGGAGGTTTAGGAAATCAAAATTTGGAATTGGATTGGACGGTCCGTGATACAGTCTACTACTTATCGATCTGATTTAGAACAGTCCAATATTGATGCGATTGCCATTTCCAGTAAAAAGTATTTTTTGAGAGATTTTTTATTTACCATCAATCTTTTTTTGACTTTATGTCTTACATCAGCATCCAGGGGCAAGAAGAGATCTCAGACGGGAGAGGGAGCTTCCTCCTTGACCAATGGCTTTTCCGGCCCCAGGAAGTCCTCCTTTTGTTAACATTAATATTTATTTTGCTAAGTTTTACATCTCCTTATTTTGAATTATTTCTACCCGTTTCCTAATGTTTTTCCAAATCCTATTTGATCTATCTGTTTCTAAATCCTTTTTATCCCTGCATTATCCTATATTCCTAGTGTCTGTATGTTACCTCAACTGTCTCTGCACTAGTCTGTCTGTTGATCCCCTTCTTCTGCTTTGTCAGTCAGTTTTCCCTCCTCCCTCTTATTATATTTTGTAGACTGCCTAGTGGTGGTACTGTAACAATCAGAGAACCCATTGGTCACGTACTACGACTACTCCTCTGCCGTGCAGATTTCATGCCCAAGTAAGGTATTCTACGCATGTTCGTTGAGATAAGAAGGCTTTCTTTAACTTTCTTGTGTTCAATCAGTAAAATTAGAGAGTGGCCATGGTAATGTAGGACACCCCAAAGTTGTGTCTTCTTAGTTAGGCCTAGTATTATTAGCAGCAGTTAGTGACTGATGACCATGCACCATGGCTGGAGGGAAGTATGTGGAGGACGACCCCATTTTCCAGCTGTCTACTCTTTTATTTCTTTTAAAAAACTCACAATCTTCAATAGCTTTAGCCACTCCTTTACAGTAAGTATTGAGGCTTTTCAAAAATCGCCTCCAACAAAATGCAGAACCTGATATTTTTTATCAAAGATACTGTCTGTATCTGAATTCTAGTGATGTGTGAGGTGTATTTTGCCATTAAAGAAATTAACAGGGGAGGCTTATCTGGCAACTCAAAAAACATGCAATGTTTTTCTAGCCGCACCGACTACCAGTGCCAGGGCTAGCAGTGCCAGCAAGTCAGCAGATGCAGCAGCAGTAGGGGGTAAGCCAGAGGCAGTGGTGGGCGTTGGTAAGTCATACTGTTAGCTTATAGACAATTAGTTATATACTCACTTCAAGGGTGTATTGTTAACTTGTGAATGGTTGAACACACCCCTCTTTAATTAGCATATACAGTGGGAGTTGAGTTGATTATCTAATGGCTTCTTCTATCTTCAACTCTGCAGTTAAAGTTTCCTGAAGACCTTTAAGTATGTCGGGTTGATGAAAAGGGAAGGAAGAATGGAAGGAGAAAGGACGGGTGAAATGTAATATGACTGGAAGACAAGGCTGCATGGGTGAAAGGAAGCATACTCTATAGGTGGCTGATATAATGCATGGCGGGTGAAGGACAGATAAAAGGGTATACGGGTGAAAGGGTGCCTGCTTGGGAGGGTGAAAGATATCCTTCAGTGTGTTTGATGGGTGAAATTATGCATGGATGGGAAAATTACAAATGTATGTTGGTGAATGGTTTGTTGAGACTGAGAGTTATTCAATGGTGAAGACAGCATTGAGAGAATGTAAAACTTAAATGGTGAGTAGCAAAGCCAAGGGTGAAGAATAAAAAATGTTTGAAGAACAATGCAATGAAGAATGGAAAATTCCTTGAGAAGAATAAACAAGGTTCTTGGGTGCTCCTCTGTAGTGGTGTTCTTCTCAAATGTACTTGCGTGGAATGGTTTTATCAAGTGTTTTTATTCAAAGGGTTGAAGTGGTGTTTTAGACTACTGCCTTGACTCACAGCAGTCTTCAAAAGCAACATATATTATGTATTCTTCCTACCCACCCACAATCAATCACCGCCCTCCTTTTCTCCTTACCCATGGTATTTCGCCAGTGACACCTAATGGTGACCTATCGGTTGCATGGTTACAGCAGCGGCTCTGCATTGTTGGCTGTGCAATGTGCACCTGCCTCAGTGAATGTGTAGGCGCATTTGCAAATTTCATGACAATGCAAAATAAAATTGTATTTCCCTTCACTCCCAGTGCCCACGCAGTCACTTCCTAATACATAACTCCTTTCCTAGGTTCCTCCTGTCCCAGACTTCCATAAAATAAAAAAATAAAAACATTCTTTGCATGCGCCTCTTTCCTTCGGCCAAGTGATATATGTTGTTATTGCTGCCATAACAGATTACATCATTAAACCTTTTCCCTTTCAACAACTGTCGAATGAAGGGACTCACTACTAGCAAAAGCTTAGGCACTTGATGATGAAATGACCAGTAAAATGGCTACTTATGCTGCCTAATCCCTCTAACTTACCTGGCGTAAACACAGTTAATAATGTTTTTCCTCACGACCAAGCAAATCTATTTTATTGGAAAAAAGAAATGTCCAATGTGGTGATGAAGGGTGAGGCCAGGGAGTAAAGTAAGATGAAGAGTAACTGCCTTTGCATTTTACGGATGGGATAGTCTGTTTTGAATGTGGCAAATACAATATCCTGTTCCTTAATCCTTTCCCTGTACTGGTGTGCATTGCTTTTTCCACGGAAAGATTGGAGGATGTCTGTTTGCATAATTGTTTTTATATAGTACCTCACGGGATGTATATCACGCATAGTAACTATTAATTTGCCTTGTAGTCAGGGTGAAATTTAACAGAGCATGGCCATGATAAGAATAAGATAATTGTCTAGTACTGCTGCCCCACCTGCAGACAGTTGCAAATTAAAGTGACTCTGGTATGTCTAGGGTGCCAGCTGAGCTACTATGCCCACATTAATTGAGAGAAGAATAATTGTATATTACATAGTGCATAATGCCTGAAACTCGAGACTCAAGGATAGCAGCAAAGGTATTGTTACTATGCCACTATAAAATGTTATGTGTTTAGCTAAGAGCATTGTTTACAATTTCTCTTTTTTCTTTCATGATATAGCTACTCCTGTTGAGCTTATACCACCTAACAGGCAGGAGATAGCAGCCCGGACCTGGCAGAGAAAGCTGAAGGCCGTCAGTGCTGAGTACCAGGGGATGGTGGCCTTGGATGAGGAGGATGTGGCAGCAGTTGCTGTAGATGCCCCGGGCACCAGCCAGGCCCCAGTGCCTCCAATGCAACGCTGTGGTGATTCAAAGGCAGCCGCCCACCATCATTCTACTACTGCTACTCCCCCCTATTTCCTTGCTTTTCAGCTCTGAATTATGCAGAGGCTGGCGCACCTGGAAGCCAGGAAGGAGGAAAAGTTGGAGACAATGGAGAGGCACATTAAGAACCTCTTATCCCGCAAATAGTACCCTCTTCTGCCCCTTTTTTATCCTTTTTTGGTGGGTGAGACTTGTTGTGGGGAGAGGGTGGCAATTTTATCTTTTGGACTTGGACACTACTTGGGACATTGGTTAGGGTTAGGGAGAGTGGTGGGCCGGTTATGGCTTTACTCGTTTATATTCGTTAGGGGAATTAATTTTTTATAGTTTTACATTATGATTTAAATCTTTTCTGGGGAGTTACTGTTTTACTTTGTACTGCTGCCTTTGCTGCAGTCAGTTCTTAAAATCTGCTAATAGTGTAACAACAAAATAGTTGTGCGGTACCCACCTTGTTCTAAGACTCTCTCCTCCTAGTCTCTGCAGTCTGAAACTATATTAACCCCTTAGGAAAGGACACAGAGGGGATGGGTTTGTGAATTTCCCTTCTATGTAGAATGATTGCAGTGCAACAATGAATCAACCACAATTCTCTTACCTGATTAGATGAAGGTGCCATGGTAGTTTTAGGAGCATGCTATTGCATTAACAGTGAAGGCATCAGTAGCAAGGTTCCACTCCTTCCTCGGCAAACTCAAACTGTAGGATAAGGACTATGGATCGCAGGGAGCTAAATAAATAGAAATAAAAATGGAGTCAATGCCATTATTATATGCAAGCTTTAAAAAAAATGAGACAGCCACCACAGACTACACTACTAGTACACAATAAGAGACAATAGAGAAAATATGATAAGCAATGCTAAATTAAATTAATCAAAACAATGATGATCTAGTAAAAGTAACAACATCAAGTCGACTTGAGCTATGAAATGGACAAGTGTAACTTTTGACGCAATACAGTGCCTGAAAAATATTGAACACTGTTTGTCAGTGTGGGCTATACTTAGATCTGAAAATCCACCCCTGCACTGAGTTGGTGTTGCATTCCCCACACCCGCCCCACCAAGTGTGTGATCAATTAATGGTGTCAATTATTAGGTCTTACCTCAATAAGTCACACAGTTCGGGGGAAGAGGGTTTGGGGTTTGAAGAATGGATGGGAAGGGGACTTGGAGAAAGGTTTGACAAAACAAGGTTTGACAAAACAAACACTACACTATAAATGTTCTGTGGTACCAAGCTTTGAAAGCTAGCAAATACATAACAAATTAAATTATCTGTGGGAGTAAAGTAAACTAAACTACACATATAGTTCTAATAATTACTTAAAGAAAAAAATAACACGGTATTGCCAAATATGGAGTTGCATCTGCATTCCTCTTGGACTGTCTGTCAATCTTGAATGCCTGGCGGATGTGGTTCGGTAACGTAAGCGTGAGTGTGTTATGTTAGTTTTCCAGTATGGCACAGTGCAAGAAGGCCTGTAGATTGAAAAACAGAAATGATACTGAAGAATCAAGGAGAAAGAAGTTAAACTGCATAAGGAGTGCACAGAATAGACTCAGAGGCAGCACAAGACAGAAGAGATGAATAGTCCTGGTTGCACTCATTCATTTTATGCCTGGTGTGTGAACAATTAGGTGAGGGCAATTTTACAACAGCCAAAAATCACACAAAAAGTGTCTGTATGCAAATATTGGTATCGGGCTGATCAAAGTCGTAACTGGTATGATCATTAATTCATCATCATGAATCATAAAAATAATATGTAGCAGAACATGTATAATGTGATTATCAGTCTTGACAAAATGTCTGTCTCCAGTTACCTTCAACAACAGACCCCCCACCCAACCACCCAATCACCACTTAGCTTCCTTTTTTTTAAATGTATTTTATTAGTGCATGATTGCTGTTAGAATAACATATTCCAGATAAACATTCATTAGACCATGTATTAATACAATAAATATAAAAGAATCCTCCCGTTATACAACATGCACCCATTTTTATTTAATTTTACCCCCCTCACACCCCTCCCTGGTTGAACATGAAATTATATACACAGTTATCAAGAACAGGTCTGACTCGATATATTAAATTAAATTAAATTAATTATTTCACCTCTCAAGCCATTTAGCCAATGGTTCCCATATCCTTAGACCTTTCCTTTGGGCATATATACCTCTATTCCCGTAAATAGCTTTTTCAAAATTATAATTTGATACTAAACGTGCTAGCCATTGATGATATCCTGCCTGGTGGGGATGAGTCTAGCCAAGCTGATGCTAGGCATAACCGATATATTGCCATATATATAAAAACCAGTTGCTCCCCTTGTTTCCCCGGGTCTCCTTATCCACCCCAAGGCAGATCAGAGAGGGTGAGAGATCAAGGTCCTTCCCAAGCAGTTCTTTTATAAAGTCAGCAACCTCCCATTTCAGGCTACTTAGTTTACTACATAAAGTGATCATGTGGCTAAGGTCTGCCTGAAACAGTGAGCATCTAGGGCAAAGGGTCCCCTTCCCTGTCCCCATTTCACGATCCTTTTTGGGGTGTAATACAGCGAGAAGCAGGATTTGTAGTACTGGGCTTGTAGCCGCACCAGGATTAAAACACTCTGTGCTAATACAATTGAGTGGAGAAATAAGTCTTCCGAGATATCAATTTCCTCTTCCCACTTCCCACCACGCAGTGTCGAATCATCCGGCATTAGCAGGTTGATAGAATTATATAAAAAACGATAGTTATCTTTTTCTTTCCCAGATTATCTATTAAAACATTGTTTGTAAATCCTGCTGGTCCACCACATTTTTTCCTTAAAAAATCACGTACTTGTAAATACTTATAGAAATCTCTCCAATCCAATTGGCACTTTTCTTTAAGACTTTCAAATGAGACTATCTCAGATAGAAGATAGAAATCCCCAAGTTTGGACAGACCTTTGTCATACCATTTTTTAATTATTAAGTCAGATTAGAATTATTGTAAATTGAAGTATAATAGTACAGCCGACCCAATCCTAACAATTTACGCATTGATTTCATAGTTTTAAACCCAGCAATAAGCATCTTAAAGTGGACTTTCTTGTAGTGAGAGTCGTTCAAAAATCTCCAAATCCATCCCCATGCATCTCTACCCATTAAAAGTTCTATTTGGGTCGGTATATAACCCAGGTGATTATCCGTAGGTCTGTTAAAAAAAAGAGTTAAATTATACAGAATAGTTGTTGCCCAATAGTAAAGTTTTATGTTTGGAAGTGCCCCCCCCCCTCTCCCTTGGTAGGGAAAGAAACCTATAAGCTCTTTGGGGTTTTTCATACGCCCATATAAATCGGGATAATAAGTCTTCAATCTTTTTCAAGCAGTTAGTGCTAAACTCTAGCGGAATTGCTCTTATAAGATACAGAAATTTCGGAAAAAAGAGCATCTTAATTAAATTACATCTGCCAATTATTGAGAGATGCAGGTTATGCAGTCAGATTAGTTCAGGTTTGGTATTATTAATCAAGGGGTATATATTACAATCAACTATCTGATCGACGTTGACCAAGATGTCCACTCCCAAATATGTAGCCTTTTCTACCTGTCATACATCCCCCCCCCATGTTGACGTTCTTACAAATAATCTTGGTTTTTGTTTTGTTAAGGGAATATCCCGATAAGCATCCAAATCTTTCTGCCTCCTTTTCTAGCTCACCCATTGATGTGCTGGTGTTAGTTGTTACTAAAGCTATATCATAGGCAAGGACTTTTGTTTCCCAGCCATGATAAACAATGGGGCTAATTTTTTGATTAATTTCAAGCAGTCATAAAAAAGGAACTATGTATACAGTAAACAAGAGTGGTGAACTCGGGCATCCCTGACAGGTGCCTCTGGTGATTCTAAAAATGTCCATTTATGAGTACTTTTGCGGTAGGCTGAACATATAACATTCTAAAAAGCCTGACCAATCCCGGCCCTTGAAAGGGCCTCCCTCAAAAAAGACCAGGAAACCGTGTCAAAGGCCTTTTCCGCGTCCAATAAAATAAGTGTTATTGGATCTTTGGATATGTGGGCAGCATCAAACAGTGTTATAGCTCTCCTAATGTGATCTGTGGTGCCACGGCCGGGGATAAAACCAGGCTGCCACGGTGATATTATTTTATGTATAACCCCAGCTAGACGAACCGCTAACATTTTAGAATAGATTTTGCAGTCTCCATTAATGCATTAGTGTAATGGAAGGCTGGTTCCACAGGACATTTATGCTTTTTCAGAAGAATAATAATGTTAGTTTGAGACCACCTTTCTGGTGGCTTCCCCCTTAAATACGTGGCTGATCAAAGAAAAGCATAACCTCTTTTAATTCAGTAGAAAACTTTTTGAAGAATTCTACAGGAATATTATCTAGCCCTGTGGCTTTGCCATTGGGAAGGCTATTAATACATAATAAGGCATCAAACCATTGAGGAGGCTCATCCAGCAACTCTCGGTCATCTTGCTCCAACCGTACCACTGGAACTTGGTTGAGATATATATGAATGTCCTGTATCTGTGCCGTATTAGTTTCCTGATATAAGTTTTGTTAGTAAGCAAGAAATACGTTCCAAATGACTTAGGGGTCTGCAATTATTTTTTGAGTATCATCTTTGATTTCTGTAATGACATTCCTAGTGGTTTTTTGCCTCGCTCTAACCGCAAGATGGTGCCCAACCTGCTCGCTGCATTCATATGCTTCCTATCCCCAGGATGCTTTTTTTTAGCAATTTGCTCTAATACTAATGATTTTGGCAAGTGCTTCTGCTGGCTCCTTACCATCTCTAATATCAGTAATTAATTTCTCCTCTGCAGCTGCGAGTTGGGCTTGCAGGTTATTCATGAGTTGTTTTCTATTCCTATTTAGGGTAAGAGAAAAGCTCTCAGTGTTTCTCCCCTAATTGCAGCTTTTAGAGCATCCCAAACCATTTTGATTCCTGTACTCCCTAAGTTATCCTTGATAAATTGTGGTATCCAATGCTTCATATGTTTAAAGTAATCATTATTTAAGAGAAGGTATCACTCAAAAGTCCAGTTAGATAGCTCTCTAATACCACGTCTGTCCCCCTTTATATCCACCACTAAAGGGTTGTGATCTGAGATAATACGCGGAGTCTTTTCAATTGAACATAATTGGAGATTTGAGTGGGACGCAAACACAAAATCTAATCTTACCAGCTTATTATGTGGACATGAATAAAAATTATGGCCAGCATCAGTGTGGTGTTTTGCATGCAACATATCTATAAGTGCCTGTTCTGAGCATAATGTCCTCAAAGCTTTAAAAACCTTCGGTTTTTGCCTGCAGTTACTCCAGTCTTTATCTGAACCTATATTCTTATTAGCAGGCAAATTTATTTTGAGATCACCACACAGGATTAGTGGAAGCAGCCACTTAGCCAATTCGTTATTCATAAAATCAAAAATTGTTGGATCATCTGTTGTACTTCCATATAAGGAGCATATCGTAAGTGGATCCCTATTTTCCCTCTGACATTCCACGATGACCCACCTCCCATGTTGATCAGCTAGTGTACGTTTGAATTGAATTGAGCGCTTTGCGGATAATACTGACACCCCCGGACACTGGTACCTTGTGTTGTGGCCCCTACTACTGTATAACCAAGTGAATCTACAAGATTAATCTGCGTTCTCTCTATATGCGTTTCTTGTAAGCATACAATATCAGTTTTAAGTAGACGGAGAGCCGCCGTAGTATTCCGTCATTTCCTTGGGTTATTAAGTCCACAAACATTAATTGTTGCTATGCATAAATTACTCATTACCAATTAACCAGGCTCCACACATCAAAATAAACAAATAGTGAAACACACAAATTTGAGTCAACTCCCTACCTGCCAACCCCTTCCTCCGCCCTACCCCGACCCACCCGGGTCCCACCCTCCACCCTCCACCACCTATGTAGGCAACCTGATTCACCAAGAACCAGAGTGTGGGAATCTGTGTGATCAGAACCCCGTACCCCTTCCCGGTCCAGCCCCTTCCCCAGGTTATCCATCCCAGCAGCATAGTTGCACAATAAAAAAATAACCAGTTCAACAGTGTACATCAGTGTAAACACAAACGAAGTCTCTTATAAATGTCTAGGAATGTTAAGCCTTTGACCTGTCTCTTCTTGCTTCTGTGACCTCTTTAAAATAGGCTTGGGCTTGCACTTCAGAGTTAAAGCTACGTGTAACTCCTTTAAGGACTATTTTTAAGCGTGCAGAATTCTGCAAATAGACCGTTGCCCCTATTTGCTGAAAGGGAGCAAATAGCTGCCTCAGCCTCCATCGACGCTCCACTGTGGCATGGGCAAAGTCAGGCCGGCTAAAAAAGGTGACACCATTAAACACTCATTTGTTTGTGGGTCGTGCTAAATCAAAAAGTGTCTGGCGTAAAATAAAGTTGCCAAAATAAACCAAGAATGCCCGGGGATACTGCGATGGAGCCGAAGACCGTTTAGATAACAGTAGCGGAAAGCGGTGCGCCCGTTGAATCTCCTTGTCCCAATCCCAAGATTGTAACTCGGGAAATGCTCCTTTAAAAAGTGGAATTATATAAGTCCTAGGATTGCTCCCCTCCACTGCTTCTGGAACACCAAGAATACAGAGATTGTTCTGTTGCAATCTGTTTTCCTGCTCCTCAACTTTTGCCATTAGGTCCTTGACTATGCATTCATTTGTATTTCCCCACTTTCCTAAATGCGCCCTGCAATTTTTGTGTGGCTTATCTGTTTTTGCGATTGTCAAGTTTTACCTCTTTCTGGAAGCCCTTGATTGATTGTAGGACTTCCGCAAGGGTATGTTCTTCTCTACCTCTAGGAATTCCAGAATTCCCGCTGCCCAGATTTCCCATGGCCGAGAGCCACCTGAGCGAATGGTGCAGTCTGATGGGGTCGCAAACTGGGAGAAGGAATATTCCCATCTGAGCTCTGCACTGCTTCCTTGTTCTGTAGTCTCCCTATTTCTATGTCTCCTTTGCCTTTTCTTCTTTTTTTTCCTTAGTCTTGTTCCTGACTTCTTCTGTTGTGCAATAACTTGCCCTGAGGTCGCTGAGTCAGTACTGGATCCCAAGTCCTGTTTTTTACCATTATCTCCGCCATCATCATCACTCGATGTAGAGATGCCGGTCTCATATAGTTCAGACTCATCTGTAACTGGATAGGGTTTCCCACTGTCTGGCTTATCTGATTTTCCAGGAATGTCATCATTATCTGTCTGGTTGTTTGATGGATCATTCATTAGATTTGCTGATGCTGGTGACTTCTCAAGGCCCGTAGCTCCCTTGTCCATGGCAATTGTATTTGTTATGAACATATTGGTGCAAAGCTCTGGCCCAGATGCTCCGGATTCGGGGGATTCGGGGGATTCGGGGGTTGGTGAACATAGTAGTGCCTCTTGCTGCATGTTATCGGAATTCTCCCCTGTTTCACCAATCATGCCTACATTCACTGTTGATACGGGAGAATATGAAATCCATATTTTAGGAGTGGCTGCAGAAGAGACCCCAGGATCACTGGTGCTTACAGAGAGTGCCCCGGGAGTGGTTAGGGTCAGCTGGCCTCTCAAAGTTGCTTCCGCTGACACATTTTGCACTTTCCCCGCCTCTGCCTGGGCAAACAACTCAGAGATTAAAGGTTGAGACCTAGGTGTTTGAGCAGTAATGATGGTATTTTTCCCTTGCATTTTCTTGCTCTGTTTCATTTTCTTGCCCTTGTCTTCAAGGTTAATTCTCTCCTCTTGCTCTTTGCTTTTCAACCCCCGTGTTTCTGGGCAGGTTGTCAAAGTTTACACTGAGTCATTTACCAAAAGAGCCGATGACTGACTTCCCTTAGATTTAATACATTTTCCGGAGTGTCCCGCCATCCTTACTTGCTTTCTCTGCTCCCTCCTCAAGACACAGTGTATCCTCTGCTGTATCAAGCGCAAGCTGCCTCTGCCTCTCTTCTCTGTCTGTTGCTGGGCTGTCAGCGTGCTGTAGATCACCAATAGCGCTGTCTCAATGCAGGATAACGTTGTATGTCGCCGCAGGGCCAGACAGAACGATGAAGCCTGAGCCGCCCGACTCAATGCTCGAGATACCACCGCCAGGCGCGTCGTGCCTCGCCTCACGCTTTGAGCCTGCTCCCTCTCCGACTCTGTCGAGAACTGGACCGTGAACCAATATTGCATTTTTCCAATGAAGTAAAATCAATGCTGTCACCACTCACCACCACTAGGCAGAGCTATGTAGGTCTGTTGTTTAACTTTATGCCACTCCAAAGTAATCATCACCAAATCGGTTGGTTTCAGTGAAGTTGAGAACTTCCTTCTTCTGGTGGCAGTTCTTAAAGTAATCATGTCTACGTCCTGAGCAGTAGCGGCTCCTGGAGGGAGCGCTGTGGGGCGGGGAGAGGCAGCGTGGTGGGTAGTAAACTCTGGCATACGGCCGACTGGAGTTAAGTACATAAATAAATAAATAAAACAAATTACATTGCAAACGCTGCAATGCAAATGAATCCTCCAAGAGCCGCTACTGGCCCTGATTCATTCCATCATGTCTGATCCTCCTGACTCCAAGTAAGGTATCCAACTGTGTCCTGACTCAAATGCAACAGTTCTTCCTGTAGTACAATGTTGTTGCTGAACAACAAAAGAAACATTGAGTCATTTTTTGTGTAGACTAGATTTCTCTTTCGGGTTTGACTTTTTGAGAAGTACAAAGCAGAAAACAATTAAACAAAACAGTGTGGAATGGACTGGGTGAAGAAATCTCACTATCTCTCAAAGGGGAAGGAAAAAAATCACCTTCTGGGAAAAAATTATGATCAGCGATTGGTAGGCCACCAACATTGTAAATCGTCACAAACACATTTAAGAATTGTAATAGTTATAGACAAACAAACACCCAGTGCCACCACATGAATCATCTCAGCAAACATCACAAGTTCACAACAAAAAACAATCACCCAGAGTGCAACGTATGCCATTTATCTATTCTTCGAGCATGGTCTCCATGATCATGGTACATTGCAGAATGCTGATCCATTGTTCATGAAGAAGACATTTGCCAGTGTAAATCAAATAATGTGTGGTAGTCCAGCCGGGAAAATAAACTAGGAAAGGATATATAGTTATAAGCCCCGACCTAGGGTTGGAGGCAGGCACACATTTGTTTGTATTCTCTCCATCCAATGCCCTTGAGGGAAATGGGTGTGGAGTGACTTCTTCAGTGCACACTGTTGCAACTTTAATCCGGCAATAAAATGTGTCTAATAGTAAGACAGTGGGGATGAATTCATCAACCAGACACAAACAAATAATATTAAACAACAATCCCCTACTTATCTATATATCTTTTTTTTACTTCAAAGAAAGAAAGCAGATTAATGATATAGACTGTAAGAGAAAGTTCTACGATTGCTGGCCCAGGCCTAGCAGTCAGGAAAGTAGAGCTTGTCCTCAAACTCTAGTGGTTCACCCTGAAGTAGGTAATCAAACACACTAATTCCATGAGTCTCCCTCATCTTCCTCCTGTCATACTTCAGGTATGGAGTAATCCAGTGGTATAAAGTGCTGATTCATTTTGATCATGGTTAATATTTCTACATTTTGGGGCAAGTGACTGGTCCTTCTCACTGTGACAACGGCACCAGCAGCACTGAAAACATGCTCAGCAGAGACACTGGATACCGGGCAAGCCAGAAAGTTTATTGCCAGCCTACAGAACACTACCCATTGGCGCCTCTTGCCATGCCAATACACCAATGGGTTATGATCAAGAGAGACCTCTGTTGCGTCATCCAGATAGGTCTGGACCATCCGTTCTATGGTCATTGGTACACCACCTTGCTCGACCTCTTTTGCCTTCGCCTCTCCACTGGACTTAAGCGCTGCCAGTAGAGCCCACTCAATAGCAGTTTTTGGTGCTGATGTTCCTGTTCTTATTGTTGATGGTGTTCTTGTTTGATTTGGCTGCTTTGAGCCAACAGCACTGCCCTCAGGCTCTAAACTTGAAGGCTGCCCTGCAGGACCGGTATCCTGAAGGAGCGGGCCTCTAATTCCCTGTCATTCTTTTTCTAGCTCACTGGCTTGCTCAGCTATCCATATTTAGTATTTTCCAACATCCCCGTCTAAAAAAGGAATGAAAGTGGACAGTAATGGTTTGTACCGTGGATCAAGAATTGTGCAACAGATGTAATGTTTGGGTGGCACAATTACTCTTTGCTCTTTGAGTTCTCTGCCAAGTTCTACTCATCTTTTGTCTCCACACCTGCACACCTACATACATTGAAAACACATTTAGCTGCTCCTGTAGCATGTGCAACAACTGGATACCTTGGCCCAGGGTACTGTCCTCCTTGCTGACTTCCCATGTGCACAACTCAAAAGGAAGTAGCATCTCTGTCAGGGGCATTTGACTATGCCTCATTGGTCGATCTCAATGATGATGCCTTTCACAGATGCATCTTCACTTTGCTTGACATGTTCATTGATCGGTCTGTACTGCTCAAGCAAGCGTTCAAGCATGTATTAAGTTGAGTTCCAATACTAACTGGCATTCAATTATTATGCGGCATTACCTGTTTCCAGACTTTAAATGAATGGCTGAAATTCTTCTGCAGGCGGACAGTAATTTGCTTACTTGGCCTTCTTTTTCAGAAAGTCCTGTACAATGCTGTTGATGCAGTGCGCCAAAACTGGACCTTGAAGTGACCACCATCAGCCATGGCCTTAACTATATTCCTGCTATTGTCTGTGGCAACTAGGCCTGGGCGGGAAATTATGTTCTGCTCACGGAATATGCAGAATTTGGGTAAGTTCGCGTTCCGCGGAGAACGCAAAATTGCACAAAATCCTGCGTTCGCGAATTGGCGAAATTTTTTGCTTGTTCGCGTTCTCAAATGCGTGTTTGTGAGATATTTCCACCTGAGCACGCAAACAGCAATTGCGAACAGGAAAAAAGCATCGCAAACAAGCAATTCAGCCTGATCGCGGAGATTTTTTACTGTTTCGCGGAGATTTGCGTAACGCGATTACGCAAATTCCGCCCACCCCTAGTGGCAACAAATTACATTTTAAGCCCTCTTTGTTGCTGCTATTCAAAGGCCTTGATGGTCGCCGCAGTATGAGATTTCTCCATGGTGAGCATGGTTACTGACGCAAGCTTCCGAGAGGCTTTAAAAATCGCAGCAGTGTCAACATCTGCAGATATTTTTTCTCTAGCCCCTGCAAAAGAGATCCAGTGTGCATTGATGCACATGTAATCAGTTGCTTGGCCACTGGTCCATATGTCTGTTGTCAGGTGGATACTGTGAATAACACTCTGCTGCAAAGCTTGTCCAAGGAATACTAACTCATCATGATGTAGAGCTGGAACAAGAATTCTGGTAAAATAGAACCATTGGGGAACCTTCCATTTCAGGCAGATAGCTGCCACAAATTCAAGAAGACTCACCCCTTTTACAAAATAAAAAGAGAGGAAGTCCAGTGGTAACATTTCATCCAGCTTCGCAATTTACACATGTGCTGTTGGGTAGTTTTGTTCATACTACCCCTCTGGCCTAAACCTGCCAGGAATAGTAGTCTAGATTTTTTTCCTTTTCTGGTGCCACTGACACAGGTGACTATTTGAGAGCCGGCGGTGGTAGGGTCAATGTGCATTTCAGTGGGGCAGTCCCTCTGCTCTCTTGGCTTGGTATCTCGACCTGAGTCTTTTGCCATTGCGATGTTACTGATGTGGGCAATACCACTGCACTGCTGGGGAGAGGGCTGCTTTGCATAATGAAAATGTCTTCCTCTTCTTCACCTTCCACTGTGATAGGATCAGATTCCCCGCTCAGCTGGCTTTCACCCCCTACATCAACAACACTTGCATTTTTTTGGCTGCTAAAGTGAGTAAGTAAATTTTTATTGTATATAGTTAATTAAAACCTTTACAATATTGTTCATATAAAAGAAGCAACTTGTACTTTAAAATTGAAGTGTACATACTAGAGATACATTAAAATAGAGAAACTTTCTAAAATGTCTGTGTACATAGTGATTTTGCGGTTGTACTTGCACTTCGCACAGTCGGATTCGGACCTTTGCCGTCCTTTACCTCATTGATCATGATTAGCTGAAGTGCCTTTTGGCAAAATCTAGTGGCCCTACAAGCTGTCTGCAGTTTGTAGCTGTTCAGGGCCAGCATAACGGCCGGGCGGCATGATCTAATTTGAGAAAGTCGAAAAACATGAAGTAGGTAATAACGTCCCAAATTTGTTAAAGATGTGCAAATACACAATATATGCATCAAGGATTCTTCCATTTCCACACATAGTCTACAGAAGGGTGTCGGCCATGTTTGCTTCCATACAGGTGTGTGATTTTTTAATATGGTGGTTCCCAGCCGTAATTTTAAAAGTATTTTTTGAGCAGCTGGGGATATATGGTTGACTAGATATGGTTGTGGCTCCGGCTTCCCATATGTGGCCAACACATTCCATCCATGTTTTTTACTTGCTGTGGCAGCTTTATCTGCTGTCCATGATATTTGCTTTGCTGCTGCGTTAGTCTCTTTTTTGAACGCCACAAATGATTGATTCGTGTTCCATGCCTTTTCCATATTAAGGCTCGAGACGGCGTTCACCCATACCATTTTCCATGAGTTTTTTGTCTTTTTCTGGTTATTTATCTCAGTCCAACAATGGTCCATAAGGGTGTCCTCTTCGTCAGCTCTTAGTTTCCAGCATGTTTTTAATATAGCTGCTTGTCTGATTTGGTTCTAGTTTAGTAGACCGAATTCCAAGCGGATCTGGGATTGAGATACAAACCTCGGAATATGAAAGATGCTGCTAAAGTGTTCTTCCCAACAGATGGTGCTTTCTCAAATCATTTGTTTGACTCCCTGGTACCAAAGTTTGTACCAAGCTTACCTCGACTAACACTTGCTCTTTAAATGGAGCATAGGGCAATGTTCATCTCCTTCATTCTAATCAAAAAGGAGTCGCAAACTGAGAAGCTTAACTTTTTTGATGCTGATGCTCCTGCCAATGTCGGATGAACTGGCGGCAGGTGGGCGTTTTGATGTTTGACTCTCTACAGTACCTACTTATGCTGAGGTGGTTGTGGATGTAGGTCACTGTTGGGACTTCGCAAATACAGCAGCTAACAGTGGTGGTTATGTTTGTGGTGCCACAGCCGTATCCCCAGTAAACTGGGATGGGGTAACGTCAGTCTCCACTGGGGCTGGGCTAACATCCATGATGAGTGGCTCGTCGTCATCCTCCTCTTCTACATCTGCCTCTGGGAGAAGCCAGGTCGGTATATAGTGCTCACTTATGTAAGTTTAGCACCCTGCACTAACCCGGACATCCCTTATCGTGATTTTAGGGGGTGAATTAACCCCAGAAAGCTCTCTAAGTTGTAGCTGTGGAGAACAACCTTCGGGATTAATCTAGGAGGCGTGCAAAGCAGCTCGATTTACCAGTATCTAATAATTTAATATAGGCTAGCTGAAACAGAACAAAGCGATACAAAAGGGGATGATGGACGGAGCGTTTGAGCAAATCAAACACTCACCCCCAGTCAACTGATCTGGGTTTAATTCATCACCGTTCTTTAGCTCACTCAGCCACCCCAGTTCAGACATGGCCATATGCAAATCAGTCTGACCCTGTGCCTCATGGGAACAGTCCAGTCCGAACTGCCAAGCCATGTCTTCCCTGGACCAGAAACAAGCATCCTGGGACCGGTTTCGGATTCATAATCCTCATCAGCCAGGCTATCTTGAATCCAGTGGCCAAGTGAGCAAGGGACTCACGTCTGAGCATACCCTGCCACACTTAGGGCGAACAAAGCGATACAAAAGGGGATGATGGACGGAGCGTTTGAGCAAATCAAACACTTACCCCCAGTCAACTGATCTGTGTTTAATCCATCACCATTCTTTAGCTCACTCAGCCACCCCTGTTCAGACATGGCCATATGCAAATCAGTCTGACCCTGTGCCTCATGGGAACAGTCCAGCCCGAATTGCCAAGAAATGTCTTCCCTGGACCGGAAACAAGCATCCTGCGACCAGTTTCGGATTCATAATCCTCATCAGCCAGGCTATCTTGAATCCAGTGGCCAAGTGAGCAAGGGACTCACGTCTGAGTATACCCTGCCACAATTAGGGCGAACAAAGCGATACAAAAGGGGATGATGGACGGAGCGTTTCAGCAAATCAAACACTCACCCCCAGTCAACTGATCTGGGTTTAATCCATCACCATTCTTTAGCTTTTGTACCTAACTGAAACAGAACCACACAGTGTACTTATAAAACAGATATTTATTTCAATCACTTACTAACACGATATCATATCTCCTACCCAGAGATATTCACAATGCACACAATACTTTGGACATGGAACAGTAGGCGGCACCAATACACAGTGGTCCCCAGGGGGGAGACCAGACCATATATCAAGAGTGAAGAAACAACAACCTAATTTAAGACTGGACCTAGGAGACATAGAAGAATCGGGGACCACCCCAGGTGAGAGTCTAGGAACTCCCAAACGGTCGGGTGAGAAGAGAATACCCAACTGTGTACGGATCAGCGAGTATGTCGCGGTTGCACTCTTACCACAGAAGGATGAAAGAGTCCGTTGTAACCCAGAAGTGAATTTGAGTCAAAGAGTACCTGAAAATAGAGGGGCCACAGTCTATGCCAAAACAGGGTGTCCAGGAGGCACGGAAGAAGGAGGTCACTTGAGTTCAATAAAACAAGCTAGGTGAAGAGGCTTCAAGCTTGGGTGCACCGCATCGGTAGCTCTGCCCGAGCACTAGGATGCGGACGAAAACAGAATCAGTCCGTCCAACCAACCATTTCAGCAAGGGTCAGTTATAGAGGGGACAGACTTATCTACAGAACCTCTTGATGCATCCGACTCCGTTGGCACGACTCGGTCATGGTAACCATTATGGTCACTAGGTGATTGAAGCAATGCATCGATACTGTGCACAGGGGTTTTGTTGCAGGGCATTCTACGTAGGATGCTGGGCTCAACTCGATGAGAGGACAGCTCAGGCCTCGAGGGACCAATGATCCACCACCTATGTTACAGAGCTTTGTGGAGTCCATTGGAGCCCAGGTTTGACAAACCAGTTGATTGTGTTACGGTGCCTACGGATGCAGTGGAGTGACTCCTTCACCCCAAGGGAGTTTGCTTTGGATATCATTAGATGCCTTTGCGTGTCCTGCAAGCTCGCTGATGGTGCAGTGGGCTTGCCGGACAACAAGGTCAGGAGTCGAAACAGTCTTCTCAGTTGCAGTCTCGGTCCTAAAGCAAAGGACGATGCGATCAGTTTGGCCCAGTCAGCATGACTCGGCCAAGATATCCAGAAGGTCAAAGAAGAAGTGGAGTTGGATCTGAATTGAATCCCACAATGAATCGTGAGACCCACCCACAGTTAAGCCCCTACGTACCTTAAGATGGGGGTTGGGATGATTCAGTGGCCCCTCCCAGAGGAGGCGTAGGACAGTGGGGAGTATGCACTTTGTCCAGTTTCGTGCCAGAGTGGGGAGCCAACGTCGCCCTGATCTGGTTTGAACTAGAGAATGCAAGGTGGGCACCAAATATGCCCTTCCAGCAGACTATGTGATGCTGGCAAGCACACCCACACTGGCCGAATACACTAAGACCTGTGAAAGGAAACCTATTGTCCTGCCTTCCTCTGCTCTGGCTTGACCCAGCAGCAGGAGGGCAGAATCGTGTCTGTGGTCGGCATCAGCCCAAGGATGCTGTCAGGCTCTGTAAAATCAGTCCCTGAAGCATGGAGGGCCTCCGAGAGAGGTCATACCATGAATGGAAGCATACCTCTAACACCAGATACAGCGTTGGGTATGATTCCAACATGTTTGATACCAAACATGCCAAGGTTAGTCCCAGCCAGTTTAGGGAGGGTCCTCATGTAATGGAGCATGACCTCTCTAAATCGTAATGGCTTATTCACTTACAAAATCTGGAGAGTGGACTCTGAAGTTTGCAGGGGTGGTCTGCTCATCCAGGGCCACCCCTCACACTCAGAACTGAGCACCCTGCCTTTGGGACCGAAAGGACTGCTAGAGGCGTGACTTATAGGTCTTAAGTGCAGTGAGTTTTAGATATAAGGAAACATATCTTTTGTGAGTGATGCCTGCGCCAATTCACACAGGCTGCCATGGAAGGCCTGTAGTGGTGGTTTGGAGGGGTTGTGCCCAAATTACCCTCATGGACATGAGCACATGACATCAAAAAGATGTATACAAATACAAAGGAGCACAGAGGGATCGATTCAGTATTTATTTGTAATCAAGGTTAAATTAAAAGCCTTGATATATCCAAAAAATGAATTTTATAAAGTAATGAATACACAAATTATAATCACATATATAGCCATATCAAACAACTAGGTGGAGCACATAAAACAAGCAACAAGTAATTATATACAGCAAGAGTACCTTCACTTGAACTCAATCTTTCCATATAATACAATATACAACATATACATCACATATATATATATATATATTTACACACGAATTTCAAAACAACACAGCCCTACAAAAAACAAACAAAAAAACAAAAATGACACAGAAAACATTTATATATCTATGTGCGCATTGAATTGCAATGCTACACTACCAGATAGTCCTATGTAACAGCGCCCGGGGAAATTAATTACCCCAAAATGATTATTTAGACCAGCGCTTATGCTACAGTCTAGCACAAATTAACAGTTGAAACGGACTCCTCCACAGAATGTCGACGCAGTCGCTGTCGCGTTTCAGCCACACGTATCTATGGGCTTCCTCAGGACAAAAGGGCCAAATTACAGGGATCCAACAATAAATTACGGACCCTGTACACCGTAGCTGGAATATCCAGGGTTGGGGTACACCCCGCGCGGGGTACCTATGGGTTGGTGCCCACTTCAAGTGCCCACTCGGTAGGGAATAACACAGCAGAGGAAAGGATCAGTTCTTCTCTCTTTTACGTCTAAAGTCCACACGGCTAAAGGCTTTCAAGATGCGTCGGGAACAAGGTTTACCGGCATCATGGTTGGCATAACACATGCGGCACCCCATAGGGGATCACGTGGGGACCCATGCCCTAGGTACCTTAGTTCCATATACTAGAGACGTACCCGGGTGCCACAGTAGCCAAAAAGGAATATATCATAACCAATTTAGGGAGGAAGCACAATGACTAGGGTCTTGATTCGCAGACTTGTCAGGAAACAGTTGAACACCAGTAAAAAGTGGGGTTAACCATGAAAGCAGATCCTCCTTTCCTTCAGCTTCCATAACTCTAAGACTTTCCTGAACCTTCCTTTTTCCTAGCCTCGTCTCGTGGCATGTCTCCCTCTCAGACTGTGGTGGGATACAAGTGGTGTCTAAATCATCAGGACGGGTACTTGAAGTAGAAGATGATGCACCACTAACCCTCAATTTTCTAGCTGCAAATATGGAAGAAAATGGATCTTATGAAAGAGCAGCTTTCGTCACTTCCTCATCATGAAGCTCAATCTCTTGAATTGCTCCTACTTCAGGAGGAACTACTATTCCTTTGCATCTGTTCTTGTTTTCTGCTTCTCTGAGTTTCCTGCAATGGTTAGGTACTACTTTGCGATAGAGATAAGTCAATTTCAACATCAATGCTCATCATCATTGACATAATTAGGCTGGCTGCCTCTGTGGCTTGGGCATAGATTGGGGTGGGCCCACTGATGTAGGGGTGCTGCTCTTAGCTTGCTCCCCAGAGGACGGTGTGGAAGGCACATTTATTTCCCCAAAGAAGAGCTGGGTTGTCATAACAGTGGTGGTAAGCTCCTTCTTCTCACTGGCCACCTGGCAGCACCTTTCGTTGGGGCCATCTTGAAGCTGTCAGTTAGCTGTGGCATTTAGCTACGCACATATTGAAGGGATGTCTGTGTGATGTGTGGGTCACGCATCCTCATCTCTCTGCAAGGCCTTCTGTCTGGCAGTACTGTGGGCCATGTTATTTTTTGTTTGTGAACCTAAAAGAAAAGAAGAAAGAAGAACATCAGTGAAACATGGCACTGTTGCAGTTCAGTTAGTAGTACAAACAAACACAATATAATTTAGTGTGACCACTGGTTACTCTTATTATAGATAACTATCAATATATTGTATCCATTCGTAAAACGGAAAAACAAACCAACATAAACTTTCATGGTGACCGATTGTACACTCAGAAAGGATAAGAAAGAGCAACAACAACAATATACAACAACAATATACAGATGTGCCTGTTAGAGTTATGTGCGTCACGTGATGTCACGTGGGATATAGCACTCAGAGAGGTGCAGCTAACAAATGAAAATGAGATAATCCCCAGACAATCAATGCTGTTGTGCAACTATAGCAAACAAGAGGTTGACTCATTGATGCCATATGTAGTGAAAATAGTTTGAAAAAATAAAAATAGTAAAAATTGTAAAGTACATTTTTTTTAAAGTAAAATGAAAAAAATACATTTACCAATTAATTAAAAGTTATCCTTAAATATATAATATTAGTTTATTAAACTGCTATCTCACTGCTCAACCATTCATGCAAGCCTATGGCAAAGTGTCACACGGGCTGGATGCACCAAATGTCTGCCAGCCAGTGTCACATGGTCATCAACAACAACACTGAGAAGAAAGGCAATGGGAACAAAGAGAAGACATACAGACCCATGGGGAAAGCACACTGGTTGGCTACACAATATGGCCGCATGCCACATGGTCACAAAACGAAGAGGCAGGAGGACGAAGCCTGGCAAACAAACAACACATTCAGGCCTATGGACACTGACTATACAAAATGGCCCCTCATCAAATGGAATGTGGAACAAGGGCAAATGGCTGCCTATTGCAAACATACACACACACACACATACACACACACACACACACATGTGCACTCACAGGCCAGACAAATGGGGCATGGTAAAACAGAGTGCACAGCTTAATTCACCAATACCAAAAAACAAAATCGAACAGGGCTAAAAATGTTTAACACAACACACATCCTCCAAAGCCATTACCCCACAGTTACACTGTTTGCAGGAGAGAACAAAACTTGAAATACCCTAAAAAATATATATTTTAATTCAATAGCATCCATTTCCTAAACGCTGTTTAAATCCAACAGACAACACAGAGACATTTGTTTCATGGGTCCATGCCTAGTACTGGGCCTACTGGCTGGAAGGCCCTTTGGCAGGCTAGGCCACATAGTGAATTAGAAGAATATTGTACATGTATCAGAAAACATAAAGAAAATGTACTAACCTGTGCAATGCTTTTCCTGTGCAAAATAAGAACAATTACATGCAAAATAACAACAACAGCAAACATCAAGGAGTCTTGGCCATAAACAAAGAACAAATGCAAGGCTATAGCAAAGACACACTGGCTGCCTACACCAAATAGCCACAAGCCACATGGTTCCAAAAACCAAGAGGCCTGGAAAACAAAGAACACATTGGCTGGCTATATAAAATAGCCACCAGGAACATGGTCAAAAGAAGAGGCAGGAGGGCTAGAAAACAAAGCAGGCCTAGGGACACTGACTATACAAAATGGCCCCTGACCGCAAGGCATGTGGAACAAAGGTGAATGGTGGCTTATGTCGAACACACACACACTGGCCAGACAAAGGAGGCATGGTAAAACAGAGAGCACAGAATAATATAGCAATTCCAAAAACAAATAAATATAAGGCTAAAAATGTTTACACCAACACTCATCCTTTAATACCATTACCCCACCTACACACTGTTTGCAGGAAACACAACATGAAATACCACACAAAAACACATTTTGCATTTCAATCCAAATCCATTCAAAGGCCTAAATGTGGTCCAAATTCAACAGATACCTCAGAAACAGTTGTTTCATGGACCCCTGACTAGCACTGGGCCTACTAAGTGGAAGGCCAATTGGAAGATTAGGGCACATAGTGAATAAATCTATATTGCAAATGTATCTAAAAAGCATGGAGAAAATGTAGTAAACTGTGCAACATTTTTCCTTTATAAAAGAACGAAAATTACTTACAAACTTGACAAAGAAATAAGACAACTAGACCCCTAAATTTAAAAAATCTATTCAAAGTACAAACTAATCCAGGTGTATGGCGATAATCAAACACCAGTTTTCAACTTATTTGTGAAATCTCAAATACAAAGACCTTAAATCCAATCGTATATATGCATCAGACACAAAGACTGATCCTTTCATCTCCAAATGAAAAGTGACCAAGAGATGGACATAACACTTGGAGGAGCCTGCTAGACAGGAACAAGGAGTTGGAGATTCTGGGGCACGTCCTTCCAGTTGGAAAAAAAGTACGAAAAAAGGACTCCTTGCACAAAAAAACAATGCCAAATGTCCATTTTTTTTTTTTTGGTTAAAAACTTTTATTGAGCAATCACATAAAATTACATAGATGGGCCCACAACCACACGGGCTGGCCGCTAAGTCGCATAATACGACACGTGAAATATGCAATCATTTCCTAGGTCAGGCCAAATCGTAGAACAAAATTGCTCAAGACATAGAACAGGATACAACAATTTTCTATATAAAACATGAAAATAACCAACACAAACATAAGGCGAGTGCAATAATCAAGTCAGCCCAAATAGCAGAGGGGGAGGTCACGAAACAGGAGAACAGAAATGCATCAATGAGAATCGGGAAGGCCGTGAGGGGGGGGAGCAGGGAGGACAGGAAAATCCTAGAACAGAGCGAAAAATTTCGGGAACGTCAGCCTAAGGAGACAGGGTAACATCGGAGGTGGCAACCAAGGGAGGGGTACAAATTTCTCCACGGTATGCATTCCATTGACCCCAAATTTTCGCCCACGCCCCCGGCCTGCCCCTAGCCACGTAGACTGTCTTCTCACGGAACATGGACCAGTCCATGTTGTCCTCCCACACTGAAACATCAGGAGGTCGGGATGCGCCCCAGAGTTGCGCAATGTCACGCTTCGCGACCATGTAACCCAGGGTCGCCCATCTAGTCTGGGCCACAGAGTAATCGGAAGGTTCCCACACATTCAGCTGACATCGACGGGCCTCAGGCTGCAGGTCAACACCAGTCACCACAGTCATCAACGCAAGCACATCCGCCCAATAAGCTGCCACCACAGGACACTCCCAAAGTATGTGCATAAAGGTAGCGCTCATCCCACAGCCACGCTTACACAAACCATCCGGGGAAAAACCCATCACGACCAGACGCGGACCAGTCACATACACCCGGTGGAGGATCTTAAGTTGCACCAAACGAAGACGGGCGGGAATGGCGACCTCCTTCGGGGAGGAGAGTGCCGACTGCCAGTCCTCGTCATCTAGTTCCAATCCATCTCCTACCCACATCTCTCGGAGTCGGACCAACAAATCAGCGCGATTATGAATCAGCTTCTTGTAGATGAGAGAGATGGTGCTGTCGGGCAAGTGTCCATCTAGTATACGATCTTCAAGGGGGGAAGACTCGGGCAGGGCCACATCAGGAGTCAGAACCGAGGCCAAGGCATGTCGGACCTGCAGATACCGGAAAAACTCTCTATCACTCAAGTCGTATTCTGTCTTAAGGGCCTGGAATGATTTCACGCAACCATTCACACAAACGTCACCCACTTTACAAATCCCAATCACATCCCAGCGGTCAAAGCCCTTAGAAGACCAGAGACTTCCCAAACGTTCAGAAGCATAAAGCGGAGTCACCAGCGTCAGCCGATTCTCCCATCCCAAACTCACATTCGCTGCGCGCCACACGTTGACCGCTGCCCTGGTCGGGCCCACAAGATGGCGCCCGGCCGATCTGGAGTATAGCGCTCTATTAAAGTCCCCTCCCGGCAACTGGAGCTTATCCATCTCAAACGCCGGATCGCGACCCGGCGAGTACATCGCATGGTTAATGGCCGATAGCTGGGCTGCCCAGTAGTACCTCTTGATGTCGGGGAGTGCCATGCCCCCGTCATACCAAGGGATAGTAAGTTTCGCAAGGGCTATACGTGGACGCCCATCCCAAATCAATTGTCTTTGCAGACTCTCGATTTCTCTGAAATAAGTAGCAGGAACATCGTCGAAAGAGTTCTGAAGGGCGTAGAGGAACCGCGGCAAAGACATCATTTTAAAGAGAGCAGCCCTACCCAGAGGAGACAGGGGCAGCTTACGCCAACGGGCCACATCCAGTCGCAATCTAAGAAGTGGGGGGAGGAGATTACGCTCAAACCAGAGAGAGGAATCCCGGGTAATAAAAATGCCTAAATACTTGAAGCCAGACTGGACCACCTGGACCAAATGTCCATTTGAGGTGATTTTTGGCTCCAAGTCATCATGTTGGAAGAGTTTAATGCTTCTCAAGTACAGAATCTTCCCCAAATTACAGTCGTAGGATATCCTGCATGTTTGGGATCGTGTAAGGCAGAAAACATCTGCCCGAAGTTGCTGGTGTGCCCTAATGACGTTTTGGCGACAGAAAAATCTCACTGGAGCATGAGCCCAGCTACACATCTCATGGCACCCGGAAACAGCTATGGCCGATCGAAAGTGCCCAGTAAGTCGCTCCCGCACAAGTGTAGAAAAGGAGATTGCAAGCGGGCTATCAAAAATAACTTTGCTCCATTGCAGAATGCAGAGTTTGTCGGTAACTCCACGTTCTATGTAGAATGCTGGGTCATAGAATTCCGCAAACTCCTCAAGCGGAGCAGGGTTTTATGCCCACATCTAATTTACAGTAGGTGGTCATCTCTACGCCGTTTGTGAAATCTCCGCCCGTTTGCAGAATCTCTGCACACATAACGTAAGCTCCACATTAGGGAAGGAGATGAAGTAAAGATCTTAAAATATGACAGAATAGGAACAGAGATGGTTTGTTGGCCTGATACATTAAAACATATTTATTTAAGATTTCAGGATGCTTGCTGTAAACTATGCATGTAGTATGTGAGGTATTATTGTTGAATCTTGATCATCTAGATAACAGTTCTAAACATATACAGCCAAATTAATTTCTCTTGAGCATACCAAGTTATTTGAAACCATTATGAGAGGTATACAGAGTTGTCTCACGCTGATATATTTGGACTGTCCAACCACAAAAATGCAGTTACCAAACCAGCAGTTCAAGATCAAAATGAGTTAACTAGCCTGTACCTGAATACCAATACTTCTATTCAGTCCCCCACCTGAGCATATAGATATGAGTGACTATCAGGGTCAAGAGCTATATGTAAGCCACATCATATGGCAATGTTGTGCAACACACCCAAAAGTTGCAAAACTCTTGCACCACACAAGTTCTGGAGAGTACACTAGCATCACCCTCTGCCATCTAGACATTAAATTCATGTCATAGAAAAGGGACATACATTTCATCATTCAGCACTACATCAAAGAATGAATACAATATAGTTGTCAATTGACAAATACATGACAAAAAACAATTGACAACATAAATGACCAGTCCTTAAGTTGAAACAGAAACAATACCGGTGCAGACTTGTTTGTGATTTACGATACTGCAACCTGCTAAAATAGCTAGTCAACAATAACATTACAACAGGCTAACTGCCTTGTTTGCACACTGCGTCAATCAGTGAAATTGTTATGGTTGCCGCTAGCTGTCTGTGGTCGACGCATTTCGGAACCCTATTATCATTTGAGGATTCTCCTCAGGACCAGGACTTGGTCTGACTAGACAACATAATGGAATATTACAGGGATGTAAGTATGAGTTCAAACTTATATTTTCCTACTTCTAATTATTCAACTCATGAGTCTATTCTTACCTTTCATGAAGAAGAGGTAAGTGCAAAGGCTGTTTAGTATTCAATAGTGTGATGTACTGCACAGTTCAACACACTTTTCTGAAAGGAATATTTAGGAGAGGCTGTATTTTAGTTGCACTCTAACGAACAAGGCCACAAGAGAGCTTTGTATTAGAAAGATTAAACCACAGTGTTTGTGAAAAAGCTTGCCTTTGAAGAGCATGCCTTTATCTAAATGAGTCATACTGACACTTGCCTTAAATCTTTTACAAGTCAGCTGTTTCAATGATATCCTGTTATCTGCAATGTACGCGTCGTTCTTGGGTTTTACTTGTAACCGATTAAAGCCAGGTCACACGCTATGTGTTTTCCTGTCATAGCATACAAAGAGGGAAATACATTTTAAACCCATGTATTCAGGCTTCACAGTCTTTTGCTTTCTCAACATTATTTAAAAAAAGAGAAGAAAGTGGTTAACTCACACTGACGTGTACAAGAACTCGTGATTATTTTTGGGGGTGAGACGCTGGCCTTTTAATGCTTGGGAGTCAGCTCCTATTTAGCTGAAAGATGGAACAGTTGTGTTAGATCTGGGGGTCTCTAGTTGGCAGAGGTAGGTACCACTGTCCAAATAGGGACCCTTGCTTCTAGTTCGGGCAAGGAGATAACCCTCTGAGATAACCCCTGCTCACCCTCTAGGTAGCTTGGCACGAGCAGTCTAGGCTAACCAGAGGCACTGCGTAAAGTATTTGTACCAACACTCACAGTAACACAGTGAAAACACCACAAACTGACTCCACAACAGTTTAGAAAAATAAAGGTATTTTAATCTAAACTACACAAGACCAAAACGACAAAAATCCAACATACACAGTTCAAGAATATGGTTTCAAAAGAGTTCTTAAGGTTGCGTTAAAATTCTTTGTGTTGCGGTAGAATTCTCTACGTTGCGATAGAATTCTCTACTGATGCGTGAAAAGCTCACAGTTGCGTCACGTTTACTCACAGTACCTTTTAGTTGCAACAAAGTTCCAAAAGCAGAAGCTGGTGCGGTGGAAAACAAGCGATGCGTTGCTCCCGAGACCCTGGGGAGGCGTTTGCGAAAGCCCCGCTGCAGCAGCGGGCGTGTTGCGACGAATCCGGTATGTATGGGGAGGAAGGCCACTTTTATGGATTCTGCTTCATAGGTTCCGTAGGAAGTTTGTTCTCGCAAAGGCACGATGCGACGATCTCGAAGGGGCTGCGACAATATCCGGGGCGACGATGCGCGGTCCAGCGGTGATCCTCTCTCTCGCAGCTCCTCGATGCGATGGTTCTGCAACGATGCTCGCAGCGATGTGATGCGGTCCGCAAGTAAGCGGTGCGGCGATCTCACCCAGCGACGACAGGCTCTGCGACGACTCTCGCAGCGATGTTCGATTCTCCCGCACCGGTCTGGTGCGTCCTGCAAACAAAGGATGCGACGTCTCTGGCAGCGGCGTCAGGCGCTGCGACGATCTCGACCTCCGTAGCGGCGGGAAGCTTCTCGCACTGTCGGGGATGCGCTCCGCAAGCGAGCGATGCGACACTTTTCAGTTTCAAAAAGTCTCTCAAGCTTAGTTTCAAGCTTCCCAGCACAGGTACAACTTCCAGAGGCCCCACAACTGGATCAAGCACTCTAGGAAGGACAGAACTCTCTCAGCAGAGTTCAGGGAGTCTGGGGGTGAAGTCCTTTTGTTCCTGGGACTTCAAAAACAGGGAGCCAGCTCTACTCAGGCCCTTGGAGATTCCTTCAAGACAGGGGACACAGCTCAGCAGCAAAGTCCTTCCCCTCTCCTTGGCAGCAAAGCAACAGGTCAGTCCACCAGAGCAACAGCAGGACAGTCTTCCTTCTTCAGCTTCAGCTTTCTCCTTGGCAGAGGTTCCTTCTTGTTTCTAGGATGATCTAATTTTCTGTTGTCAGTGGTCCTGTACTTATACCCCTAAAGTCTTTGTTCTCTCTGTGCATGTGGGCCCTGAGCCCGGTCTGCACTAGTTATGGGTGGCTCCTGAGCAGTTTGTTTTGCTGGCTGGATCTTTCCTTTCAGAGTGAGGGGCAGGGTCCTTAGCCGCCCAGCAGGAGGTGGAGCCAGCATTGTGGAAGGCAGGCACAGCCCTATTCAGGCCCAGGTGCTAACTCCTCCCACCACTCCAGTTGCAATTGCAGTCATTCAGACTAGTGCTGACTCATCCAGCCTCCTGGGGAATCCCCAGCCCCTGTCACTCTCAAACCAGACAGTCAATACACAAACAGGCCCAGGCACACAGAAGGGTCAGACAAGAGAACAGCAACTTTCTAAAAGTGCTGTTCTCAAACATAGGATTTAAAAACAACCTTTCCTAAAAGATGTGTTATTAAATTCTGAGTTCAGGGATACTCGATACTTATGTCCTATCTTGTTCCTATGGGAAGAAATGCTGTTAACCACTGTAGCCAGCATCCCCCATGTTAATCTATGGAGCAAGATAGCCTTACAGTAGTGAAAAACGAAAATGGCTGCCATTCACTACCAGAGCATGTCACCTGCACTAGTACATGCTCTACCTTTTACATACACTGCACCCTGCCCAGGGGGGTATCTTGGGCCTTCCATAGGGGTGACTGATGTGCACAAAAAGGGAAGGGTTAGGCCTGGTCAGTGGGGACACTGACCAGGAGGACATGGCAGTTCTAAACTGCACACAGGCACTGCAGTGGCAGGCCTTAGACACTATTTTAGGGCTACTCCTTTGGGTGGCACAATCAGTGCTGCAGGCCCACTAGTAGCATTTGTCATCACCAGCCCTGGCACACCCAGTGCACTTTACTAGGGACTTCGTGGTGCTACAAATATGCCAAACATGTATATCCAATCAGAATAACAATTTACATAGGGAGCACTTACACTCTGGCACTGATCAGCAGTGGCAGAGTGTCCAAAGCATCTAAACCAGCAAAAACGAAATTCAGCACAGCATCAAAAATACAGGAGGTAGAGGCAAAAAGATAGGGGAAACCACGCCAAAGATGCCAGGTCTAACATGTTGTATAAACAATGTTCTGCGCTTAGTTAGATAAAACGAGGGCTCGCGCGTGAATAAGACTTGCCTGAATTGTTATCGCTGATATCTGTTCTCATCCCTCACTGATCTCATTTGTGTGGCATCTCAATAATGGGGAAGCAAAATCCAGCACATGCAAGCCCTATCTTGTGGATTGCAAACAACCAATAGAGTCACATGGTCCGGGCTAGGCATTGTGGTTAATGTAGTTTTGTGTTTGTTGTGTGGAAAAGTAAATTTTGCCATGTTCTGTGTCCCTACGCTTCATCCATCATATGTTATGTGTGCATGACCAATATGCATATGTTATTCCCCATGCCTGATTAATGACGCAATTACAGTTGTGTCCACCTCTAGTATGCCATTTCCCAGTCTTCGTGAATACTACGAATATCAGGCCTATGTAAAGTAATGTTGCCACGATTCTTAGTGTGCACGTTATTCCATTATAATATCCCCGTTTCTAGGCCTCAAAAGGGCCCAGACCACAGATTCAGCTCCTGTCTCCTGAAAGCCTCGCTAAGGAGCGATACAGCCCCCACCTGTATCCTCGACCCTTCACTTACTTCCTGCCTCGCAGTGCCCGGTGCAGCTTGGCTCTGCCTCTTAGTCTGCCAAAAGTATGTTATAGTTCCAGTTATCAGTTCAGTCCTCCTCTTCTGCATTCCTAAGCTACTGAACTGCATCAATAGTTTCCGTCATTGTCTAGCCTTCTCGTCTCCATGTTAGAGAAATACTGTATTTAATGGTCATTTAATATTCTTCATCACGCACTACATGTAGAATAATGCATGGTCCAGTCCTAGAATCAAGTTAGCTTTTCCCCTCATGACTTCTAGTTTATATCAACATGTTCCCTAAACATCAGATACCAGATAGGGTTTAGGTACATGTCGCTCCGACCCTTCAGACTCTAGTCTCTGCTCCTAGCACAGAGTTCATAGCCCCCAGCTTCTCCTAGTAATACGTCATTGCCAGTTTTCGCGCACCATTAGGTTAGAGGTCCCGGCTCCTTAGGTAGCCCCCTCCAAAATTTCCGCCCATTCATGACATATTCTGTTACGTTTGCACCACATGTCTATGTATACGCCCAGTTACACCTCTTTTTACTGTTATCTCTCGCGACTGCTACGCGTTACGCCTTCTGCTCCACCCACTGCTACGCCTACTGCAATGTAATGCTATGTGTTTGCGCTATGTATATAAGTCAATGTTTTGTTATTGAATGTTAGCGCGCTCATCCCAGACCAAGCCCCGGCAGCTGCTGGGCCCCAGTTGTCCTGCCGGGCCTTATTATCCTATTCCCATGCAGGTTGTCCTGATCCTGTCCTTATGCTGTAATAAACCTGCAGAAACTCCTACTACCTCGAATCTTGACTCTTATTTTATTGAGCTATCTGTTATGCTATAAGTCTAGTCAAAAATAGGGTATTATTTATTTATTTACCACATAATGGCGCCCGAATAGGGACTTGCCCTTTCCCCACGCGTCGGTGAAGCCACGCCGACCCCCTGACCCTCTGCAGTCGTGACGGAACCATACCGTGCACTGGCAGATATTTCTGCTCCAAGTATCCCTCAGGCCCACGGAGGAGACGGAGGAGGCGGTCCAGCATCCAAACGAGACGGTGGAGGAACGCGGCGAGTCCCGACCAGAGCCCAAGCCGAGAGTCCAAGGTCCGAGGTATCCGGAGGCCCACCCGTAACTGAAGTCCGAAGTCCGAAGTCCGTCGTAGTCCAGTCCCGTCCGAGGCTTTCCGTTCCGTGCTGCCCGGTGAGTACCATTGCTGGGGTAGTATCTAGACAGGACCAATCTAAATTGACTCCTGGTCCGTGGGTTGGTGGTACCCAAGCCCACAAACGAAGTGTTCACCTAGGTGGATACGGGTCTTGATGCGTTCCTTTATGGGACCGGTATGTTCCGTACTGTTACAGCAGTGCATCCAGTAACTCTAGTCTGTTCCGTTCTCGAGAATTCTGTTCTGTTTCTGTTTTCAGTATTTTCAGGTAGTATTCTGTTCGAACTGTTATGTTATGATATTGTTTAATGTATTTCCAATGTCGTGGTATGCCTGAATTGTTTTCCCAATTGTTATTGTTTTTCGTGTATTGTATTGTGTTCCGATTCAAGTTTAGAATGCCGCTCTTTTCCAAGTTACGTCAGTTAAAAACTAGAAAGGGTCTGTTAGAGGAAGCAGTTCCTGTCCCGCCTAGGGACAGTCCAGGTCATTTTATGTATCAGAAACATGGCATAAGCGCCATAATGTATCTAGATTTATGGGTAGAGTATACCAAACAGTTAGAAGAAAAGTATAGATGGCCCGTATCGGGTACATGGGATGCCGAATGTATCATGCGAGTAGAAGAAGCATTATGGAAAAAGAAAGCCAGACAGTCACAGAAAGATGCCATCGAGTTATGGCGCAAGGAAGCTCATAAAAGAACGGAAAAGGAAGTCAGAAAGTCAGAGTTAAGTAGAGAATCCCAAGAACGAGCCCAAGAAAGAGAATTAATCGAGATAGGTGAACAAGTCAAAGCCGAACAGTCAGACAGACAGAGGCATGCCCTTATTAAGGGTATGTACCCTCTTCTTGCCGAAGGAGTGCCAAAAGCGACCCCAGAGGCATCCAGTAATTTCCCGCCACCATTAATTCCGACCAAGCTACGTCACAAACCGACCGCAGCTGATATTTTTATTTCGTCCTATTTGGACGACACAGTTCCCGAATATGCAAATCCTGTTCGTGCTCCGCCAGTCCCTGTAAATCAGGCACTTCCCGCTTCTTCAGACACCGGAGTACCTGTTACGGTAACCCCGGTCCAGTCTACAGTTCCATTTCCCACTCTGCCAGGACGTAGAGCCTCAGTAGACGACTCCAGTTTAGGGGCCGCAGGAGGAGCTACTCCTCAAACCCCGCCGCCACACAAGCGTTTATCGGCACTCGAATTACATGCACAAGCATCACAGCGTACGCCTAAAAGTAATAAGTCTGTCACAGAAATCAGGCAAGCCCTTAACGAATGTGTCTATGATCCAGTTCCAGGCGAATATACTATGGTTTTATATTCCTTACGTGTAAGGAGAGTGACCGAGTATCTAGTCACCTTGCCGAATATGAAAGAAGATCTAGACAGAATATATCGTTTCATCCGTACAGGGGATGATCCAGAAAGTATTGGCGAGATTATGTCTCAAAGGAAAGCCGAGATTCAGCTCATGATATTAAAGTTCCTGATCAATTGTCTAATAAGAGAACAAGATTACCCGTCTAAAGATCCCGCCGAAATGAGAATCCTGACAAGGTGGAGTGATAATATAGCCGAGGGTAAGCACAAGACCGTCAGTGCCATGGAGAGTATGTACAAGAAAATTCGTAAAGAAATAATAAGGTTACACGACCAGCGTAAAGCAGCACAAGTAAGCGAGAAAGAAAGTATCTCTGATCCTGATGAGGAAGAGAACGAGAATCCCGCCAGAATAGCGTATGTAGGAAAATCCAGATTTCCAGATCGCCATTTACGTCTAGAACCCAAGTCTATTTTTCAACATCTAGCACCAGAACAAGGTTCCCTAGAACAAGTATTTCAAGCTACCGATCACATTCTGAAATCACGAATCGGTTATAGCGAGTTAAGTACCATGCATGAACAAGAACTAGCCCGATCAGCAGTCCGATGGATTACTGATTCTACCACTTTTCCAGACGAAATAGTGGCACAAGTGTTTCTGAAATTGCCCCCAGCCGAGCAACGACTGGTGGGTATGTATATGATCCAGCACCTCATTACTCTGTATGAGGGTCAACATTCTGATCCAGGCCCGTTGCACGATATCCTGAACGAGTTACTCCAGTATAGATGGAGAGGTCTAGGTACCGATTTAGTTAGTGTCATTCTAGAACAGCGTCACAAGTATAGAACGTTTTTGAACCCGCATTTTGTTCATGTCTCACCCCCAGAAAGTAAATCATTCTACATAGACAGACAGAATCCGTTACGAGAAGTCCACCCAGTCCAAGGGGCGGGTGGCGTAATGCAACGAGTGTTTGTATACACTCCAATATCAAAGATGGAACTTCTTGAAATGAAGAAACTAATTCCCTGTCATGACAAAGATCCAGCAGGGTTCCATAGAGAATTAAAAGACATGCTCCGTATGGGAGAATACACTTACCCAGATATCATTAAAATGTTAAAGGTCCTGTTACCCGCAGGGGTGTATGAAAAGTTAAAGGAAAAAGAATGGGAGGTGGGAGAGAAAAAGATCGATTGGGCAGTTCTAGAAGCTGAAGACAAGGCACGAGTACCAGGTACCGGTCTTGGAGATAAATGTAAAGATTTACCAGAATTATTGATTCAAGTTTTACCCAGATTATTGACAACTAGGAAGGAAGACTGGGATGCAATCTCAGCCTGTAAACAGAAACAAGATGAAGATATTAGTGATTTTTATTCTAGATTTGAGAAATGTTTCAGTATTAACAGTGGTCTCAAGACAAGTAGTGAGTCATACCCTCACCTTTTCGTTACTAAATTAGTCGAGAATTCAAGTCCACAAATTAAAAACCGAGTTTTGAAAGTCGAAAGCACCTGGCAAGCTAATACTCCGTCCCAGATGCTCCAGATGCTCCAGTATCACCAGAATAGAATCAGGGAAGAGCAAGAACACGAGAGAAAACGTATGAAAGACACGAAAATGAAAGTGCTAGTTGCACAATCTATTCCTCAAGACAGTCAGAAGAGGGGTCCGAATCAAGCCAGTCATCCTGCAGCTCCCGTTAAAGGGAACTGCAATTATTGTAAACAGCCAGGTCATTTTATAAACGAGTGTGCAGTTCTGAAACACAACATAGCTACTGGTAAGACTAAAGAAAGACCACGTCCGCCGAGACAAGAACAAGTTTCACAGACTCTTCAGCCACAGAATGCACCACAGACAGTTACAGCACCGCAGCCTATTGCTGCAACACAGCATGTTACATCGCAGATGTACCAGTATGCACAGTCTGAGTATCCAGAGTACCAGTCATATTCATGAAACAGCCTAGAGAGGGAGGTAGGCTTGCCTCTCATCGAGATACCTGTAGATCAAGAAGGTCCCTATGTTCACAGTCAAGTATTAGGGAAAGACAGAAAGTTCTTGATCGATACAGGGGCAAGTAGGACCACAATTAGTCATGCCGAAGTTCCAGGGGCTCCGCTCTCAGGCTCAAGAAATGTTTCCCTTGGATTTTCAGGAAAGCCAATAGTTAATGAAATATCTAAGCCAGTTACTCTAGAAGTAGGTCCATTGTCCCGTACTACTGATCTGTTACTTACTAAGTCATGTCCAGAAAATCTATTAGGTATTAAGACACTGAAAGAGTTAGGTGCAGTTATTTGCTGTTCCCCAGAGGGAATACGTCTGTTCCTACGTGACTTTAAGGGTCACTATGTATTACGAGATTTTGATTCAAGATTGTCTAATGTTCCACAGCATTTATGGGCGCAAGGTCCAACTGATGTAGGTTACATGCAAATCACACCCCATCGTGTGACTCTCAAACCAGGTGTAGTGTTACCCCGAATCAGACAGTACAGATTGCCACCTGAGGCTGTAGCAGCCTTATCCAAAATTATTGACGAGCTCATGGCTCAAGGAGTAGTTGTAGAAACTGACTCCAATGTATGCAATTCTCCGATCATTCCAGTCATGAAACGTACTGATCCGAATGCACCCCCAGTATATCGATTAGTGATTGATTTACGAGAGCTTAATAAATGTATCATTCCTCAGTACCCAGTTGTTCCAGACATCTCTTCCCTGTTAACAGCCATTGATTCCGAAGCCATGTTTTTCACTGTCATAGACCTCAAGAATGCATTTTTTAGTGTTCCAATTCATCCAGACAGCCAGTTTCTTTTCGGATTTTGTTTAAATGGAAGGAGCTATATGTTTACACGCGCTCCTCAAGGTTTCACAGAAAGTCCTAGTATTTACAGTCAGGCACTCAAGAGACAACTAGACAATATTCACATGCCAACTGACACTGCCCTGCTCCAGTATGTCGATGATCTACTGATCACAGCCCGTTCTGAACGTGCTTGCGAGCGAGCATCACTTACAGTTCTGTATTTTCTAGCCGAGATGGGGCACAAGGTGTCACCTTCGAAGCTTCAATTCTGTGTCCAGCAAGTGGTATACTTAGGACACTTGCTGTCCAAGAGGGGTAGGCAGTTGACACCCGACCGTATTCAGGTAATAGCGAGTCTTCCCCAGCCCAGAACCCAGAAGGAGGTACGTGCTTTTATCGGCCTTACTTCTTATTGTAGACAATGGATTCCCCAGTATGCATTTCTAGCCAAGCCACTGATACAGTTAACGACACAGGAGGCAGCCGTATCGACTGTCCTCCCTTGGACATCTGACCATACACTTAGTTTTAACGAGTTAAAGAAAGCCCTATGTCAAGCTCCAGTTCTAGCTACACCGAACTACAGTAAGCCTTTTACACTTTTCGTTACTGAACGGGAAGGTACAGCATTATCTGTTCTCACACAAGATCAAGCAGGTCAATACAAGCCCTGTGCTTATTTTTCGAGCACATTAGATCCAGTCGCCCAGGCGTTGCCTGCGTGCCTCAAGTCAGTTGCAGCCACAGCACTAGCTATCAGACAAAGTGATTCCATAGTTTTAGGACATTCCTTGACAGTACAAGTCCCACATTCAGTAGAAGTTCTTTTAAACCGAACACAAACTCAGCACTTGACAATTGCACGTTTAACAGGTTATGAATTGACACTGTTCCAGCCACACATAGAAATTAGACGCTGCAACGTTCTGAATCCTGCTACACTGTTACCATCAATTAGTTCAAATCCAGACCCACATGATTGTGTGGAAGTAGTTAACATTACGACGAAGCCAAGACAAGATCTGACAGATATTCCGTTATCAGATCCCGACCTGACACTTTATGTAGATGGTTCATGTATGAGAACTAGTACAGGAGAACTAGTCGCCGCGTATGCAGTGACTACTGACACTGAAGTTATCAAGACACACCGTATTGACACCCTGTCCGCTCAAGCAGCAGAGCTAGTCGCTCTGACACAAGCCTGTATACATGCCAAGAACCTGAAAGTTAATGTTTACACAGATTCACGTTACGCATTCGGAGTTGTACACGACTTCGGAGTGCTCTGGCAGGAGAGAGGTTTCATGACTTCTCATGGAACCAAGATTCAGCATGGTCTCCTTATTCAAGCCCTGTTAGATGCCATACATTTACCGACATCTATTGCTATCATGAAATGCAAAGCACATACGAAAGTCACTGACATTATTTCCCAAGGTAATGATCTAGCGGACCGTACAGCCAAGCTTACAGCACAGACTCCAGACATTCCAGTAAACATGACACATACTCCAGATCCGATTACATGCATGACAGTTAAGGACCCTACACAAGATGTCATAGATATACAGTTACATGCTACTCCCGATGAAATCAAGAAATGGTCTGAACAAGGAGGGGTTCAGACAGATCAAGGATGGTTAACGAAGGGTAGAGCCACATGGTTTCTCCCCGATTCTATGGTTCAAGTCATTATCAATACCGCACATAGTCCAGCACATTTAGGAGAAAAAGCTATGTTAGACAGTATCCAGAACATTTGGTTCAACAAGCATTTACGAGCTGCAGCCAAGCAGAAAGTCCGTACCTGTATGATATGTTGTCAGTTTAATCCAGGTAAAAGTGTCCCGGTGGAACAAGGTGGTTTCCAGCCCCCTGACCACCCTTTTGAGGTCCTCCAGATGGATTATATTCAAATGGAGCGATGTCGAGGTTTCAAGTATGTCCTTGTAGTTGTATGCGCTTTGTCCAGGTGGACAGAAGCATATCCAGTCCCAGATTACACAGCCGCGACCACTGCCAAGCAGTTGGTTCGTGAATTTTTCCCTAGATATGGACTCCCTAGAGTCGTATATTCTGATAACGGTCAGCCATTCTCCTCAGAGTTAATGAAGCACGTTTCCCTGTTGTTAGGGTACCAGTGGAAGTTTCATTGTGTACGCCATCCAGAAGCAGCTGGACTAGTCGAAAGGCATAATCAGACTCTGAAAATCCGCATTGCAAAAGTCTGTAAGGACAAAGGTGTGGACTGGTTAATAGCTCTGCCAGTCGCTTTATTTTTTATGCGTATGGTCGCACATTCCAGATCAGGTCTGTCCCCGTACGAGGTCGTATTCGGCCGCCCCCCTAACATGTGGGGTACTCCTAGACCCCGAAGTATTACCGATGTTTCATGTAATATGCTGACAGATTACCTAGCTTCCTTGATGTCTGCCCTCAACTCATGTCGTTCACAGGTTGCCGCCGCATTTCCAGACAATACCGAGGTGGCACCGCACGAGATCGTTCCAGGCTCCCTTGTGATGATCAGAAATTTCGACAGATCAAGTCCGCTGGAACCACGTTGGAAAGAGCCACGCCAGGTCCTCTTGACCACCCGTACTGCCGTCAAGTTGGAAGGCAGGAAGGGGTGGGTCCACCTTTCTCATGTAAAACTTTTCAATCCATTGAAATCAGTCTCCAAAAACATTTCCAAGGATTTCCAGGATTCAAAGGACTGCCAAAATATTGCTCTTAAGGACTGTCCCGCACAAGACATTATTACAACCCCTCCCTTGTTAGAGAAAACTCCGCAGCAGGAGTATAAGTTGAAGCTCAGGTCTAGTAAAATAAGTCAGTCAGTTTGATTGTATAAGTCCTCCCCTAGGTGAAACGGTTAAATTGTTTCTGACATGTATAAAATAGACCCCCATAGTGAGAGAGTCAGTCAAAGTTCAATCAAATGTATCGTTTTTCTGAGTTTCGTATTATTTCTCAGCATAATGATTTCCTGCACCAGCTACGCACTTTTCCTGTGTTTTCCAGTTCCTCATGTAAATATGTCTGCTAATGCTACAGTAGAGCACACGTTTAGTGATCTGCCTCCTCACGAATATTCATACCGCCTCGCTATGCGCAACAACTCATTTATCCGTATGTTACATTACTCACACCAGACCAGCAATGCCACTAATTGTTGGGTGTGTGGTCGACTCCCCCCTTTCCAGACACCGAAGGGAGTTCTGCCACTTTTTCCTTACCCATTCTCACACAATGGTTCGTGTGGAGCATGGTCCACGTTAACGTCATCCTCAACAGATATGTCTTTTCTTAACAGTACATGTTTTCCAGACAAGCAAGGTCTCCCCCACAGAACAGGTTTAGATCTAGAAAATGAAGTATATAATTTAGGTAATTATTCGTCGAATTTCATGGTCCTGAATGTTCAGTCTGATACTACTCCAGACTTACCTGCTATTTCAGTACTACCTGTCAAAGGCGAATTATGTGTCCGTAGTTATGGTTCCGTACATGTAGGTCATAGTGAATGTACTACTGTTATCAAGTATAGTGACAGTGGGAAATCTATTTTCAAAGCTTCACGTCATTCTTATTTTATTTGTGGTCAAACTGCATATGTCCGTCTGCCCCTCGATTGGGAGGGAACCTGTTACATTGCCTTCCTACTGCCACCTGTTTTCCTAGCCCCACCTGACTATTATAGGAATTCCTTCCTAGTACATACCAGACACAAGAGAAATCTCCCGATTGTCGATTATACTGAAACTGCTGCAGAGCAATTCATTGATATTGATAAAGGTGTGTTCCCTTATTTAGGCACAGTTGTAAACAGTAAGCTAATCCGTAGGCTAACAAGAACCCTTGAAGCAGTAGTAGATGAGACTGCCTCTGCTCTAGGTAACCTAACCGAAGAACAATCTGCTATGAGATTTGTCGTTTTGCAAAATCGTCTCGTCCTTGACGTCATACTGGCCGATAGGGGCGGGGCCTGTAGAGTCATCGGATCTAGTTGCTGCATTTTCATTCCAAATAACGCGCCGTCTGTTTATTCAGCTATAACCAGACTCCATAAAATTGCCCATCTGTTACACCAAGATCCAGGCACCTGGACATGGTCCGGTTGGTTCTGGAATGTAATTTCCGCATGGGGATGGAAAGTCCTGTCCTTTTTAGGTATTGCAGTAGCGATTATATTTAGCTGCTGCCTCTGTATACAATGTGGCCCTGCGATTTGCAGCATGTGTGCTACCTCTTGTATTCCTAGTCCCAAGCCCCGTTCTAAATCCCGTTCCAAGACAATTCGAGACGAGCAAATGGTACTGTATGAAATGATAGATGGTATCATGAAAATTGATGTTTCCTGATGGAAACGTAGTGACAAGGAGGGAATGTGGAAAAGTAAATTTTGCCATGTTCTGTGTCCCTACGCTTCATCCATCATATGTTATGTGTGCATGACCAATATGCATATGTTATTCCCCATGCCTGATTAATGACGCAATTACAGTTGTGTCCACCTCTAGTATGCCATTTCCCAGTCTTCGTGAATACTACGAATATCAGGCCTATGTAAAGTAATGTTGCCACGATTCTTAGTGTGCACGTTATTCCATTATAATATCCCCGTTTCTAGGCCTCAAAAGGGCCCAGACCACAGATTCAGCTCCTGTCTCCTGAAAGCCTCGCTAAGGAGCGATACAGCCCCCACCTGTATCCTCGACCCTTCACTTACTTCCTGCCTCGCAGTGCCCGGTGCAGCTTGGCTCTGCCTCTTAGTCTGCCAAAAGTATGTTATAGTTCCAGTTATCAGTTCAGTCCTCCTCTTCTGCATTCCTAAGCTACTGAACTGCATCAATAGTTTCCGTCATTGTCTAGCCTTCTCGTCTCCATGTTAGAGAAATACTGTATTTAATGGTCATTTAATATTCTTCATCACGCACTACATGTAGAATAATGCATGGTCCAGTCCTAGAATCAAGTTAGCTTTTCCCCTCATGACTTCTAGTTTATATCAACATGTTCCCTAAACATCAGATACCAGATAGGGTTTAGGTACATGTCGCTCCGACCCTTCAGACTCTAGTCTCTGCTCCTAGCACAGAGTTCATAGCCCCCAGCTTCTCCTAGTAATACGTCATTGCCAGTTTTCGCGCACCATTAGGTTAGAGGTCCCGGCTCCTTAGGTAGCCCCCTCCAAAATTTCCGCCCATTCATGACATATTCTGTTACGTTTGCACCACATGTCTATGTATACGCCCAGTTACACCTCTTTTTACTGTTATCTCTCGCGACTGCTACGCGTTACGCCTTCTGCTCCACCCACTGCTACGCCTACTGCAATGTAATGCTATGTGTTTGCGCTATGTATATAAGTCAATGTTTTGTTATTGAATGTTAGCGCGCTCATCCCAGACCAAGCCCCGGCAGCTGCTGGGCCCCAGTTGTCCTGCCGGGCCTTATTATCCTATTCCCATGCAGGTTGTCCTGATCCTGTCCTTATGCTGTAATAAACCTGCAGAAACTCCTACTACCTCGAATCTTGACTCTTATTTTATTGAGCTATCTGTTATGCTATAAGTCTAGTCAAAAATAGGGTATTATTTATTTATTTACCACAGTTGGATGAAAATAAAGTCTGTACTGGAATATAGTTGCAACCAACATTAAACTGGACAACGCTTTTGGGATGATTTTGAACATATCAATTCACAGCCTTTTAATTTCAGACATCTCATGCAGTCCACTGATGGCCATATTAAAGCGCATAATGAGGTACGCCTCTCTTTGAAGTAGTGTCCTCTCCAGGTCCCCTCCTCTCGGGTTCGGTTTGATCACGCTTAGGACCACCCATCTAAAATCCTTGTCAGTTTGTTGATAAATTCTGCAGCTTCTATGGTGGAGCTGCAGGCTTGACAATTTCCACATTTGCGGTGACCCACTATTGGCGGTAAGTTTAGGAAGGGAAGCAGCGATTCAGAGTTTTTTGGGGGGGTCATCCGATGCCCTAATGATGCACTGCCCAAAACTTACATTCTTTTTTAATGCAAATAACAGGATCTGGAGGTCCTTATCAATGCCCTTTATTAGATGCCAATTCTGGCATACAATTTTCTGGAATGAGTTTGTGTATGGACCAAACGTGGAGACACACACAAGATGGCTGATTGGCTTTTTTGGTTGTTTCTCTAGCAGAACTTCACTTGGTGTAAATCCCGCACGTTTGCATGAATGCTTCAGGAAATTTGACGGGTAACCTTTCTCTTTTAGTTTTGTGGTCAAGATTTTGGAGTGTGTTTCATAGTCTTCTTTTCATGTACAGTTCCTTCAGAGACGCAAATATTGGCCGTATGGCAAATTGTCCTTGAGAGTTTTAGGGTGGTGGCTTTTGAAACTGAGAGCCGTGTTTTTATCTGTAGGCTTTGTTTATAATGTCCTAATCAATCCAGATTCCGTGGGACGTACCACAACGTCCAAGAATGTGAGACTAGTGGTGCTGTAGGCTAGGCTGAACTGTACGTCCGGATTACGTTCATTCAACCACACTTGAAATCTCATGAGTTCTTCTTCTATGCGGGTCCAGATGCACCAGACATCATCTATGTATAAATACAACTGATCCAAGCAATGACTGAAAGGGTTGTTAATATAGATTTGTCGTTCCTCATACTGTGCCATATAGAGAACTACCATCTCCGGTGCAAAAGGGCATCCCATGGCGGTACCTTTCACTTGAATGAAGAATTCAGACTCAAGCTTGAAGTAATTTCTTTTCAATGCTAATGAAGCAAGGCCCACAATAAATTTAGTGGGTACACAGTGGGGGCGTTCTCTGCTTCCCAAGTATGATTCCAAGACATCCATTGCATCTTCCTGGGATATTTACATGTATAATGACACAACATCCAGGGTGCCTAATCTGTGTTGATCGAATTGAAGTGGAAGCCCTCGACTTTGTTAATAAAGTCAGTTGAATTCCTCAGGTAAGATGCGACATTTTGCAAAAATTATTTCAAGAATACATCTACATATTTTGAGATTGGTTCCAGAAGGGATTAAAACACAGAAACTCTAATCAAGACATTTGAAACACAACTTGAGGACCTCAAGAGTGTGTTCAATAATGGCTTGTGCATTTATGTGTTTCTTATTTTACCCCTGCCTACATACTGTGGTGGAAAATCTGTAGGGAAGTTTGGAAGAGAGATTATTCCTGGCATCACCTGCAAAAAAGAATTTCAATGCTTAATAATGAACCTTTATTTGGGAATCTTACTACATCATGCCTTCGTGCAGGCTGCCTGCACGTATTGTCCATTGCAGAAATTGTGTGCTCTATTGTAAGGATGCTTACTTCCGGTCCAGGGAAGACATGGCTTGGCAGTTCGGGCTGGACTGTTACCATGAAGCACAAGGTCAAGTCTGATTTGCATATAGCTGTTTTTGAACTGGGGTGGAGAAGTGAGCTAAAGAGTAATAATGGATTCAACCCATATCTGTGACTAGGAGTGCGTGTCTGAAAAGTTTCAGCACTCCGACCATCATGTGTTCATCATCTCCTTTTGTTAGCTGTATCGTAAGGAGACCAAAGTGCCACGTGGGGGCATTCAGTTGCACCTAGCCCACAAGGTAAGTTTGCAAAGACATAAAATTCCATCGGCACCCTTTGCCTTCCCGCCAGTATCAGGTCTAGATAGCCTGGGAACTGACAACCTTGTCAGAGCAGATCCTCTCGAAATAATGAGTGTCCATGAAATGGAGTGTAGCCTGTATTTTGACACAGGCTGGGATAACTGGGGAGCGGGCTGTTGGCCCTGCTGTAGCCTACTCCCATTTAAAGTAAAGGAGTTAGGTCCTTTGAGACGTGGGAATGGCTGGACCTTATCATGCACCAAGAAGAAAAAATGCCAACCCACTTTGTATAGTTTGCTCTAAATTATAAGCAACAGATCAATATTATTTTTGATATGTTATGTATATTTATTTTTACCTTTTCTTTAAATTCTACTTTTTGAAAAAATCATTGATTAGTGTCAGAAAGACAACACAACACATATAACACATATGTACATCAACTTATACAATACATTTACCAAAAAAACATTGTTACATAAATATATACATTCACTGTACACAGCATGACTTATGCATTTCTATTTTTAACTGTTCAAAAGGCGAATATCAACTCTTTGCCTTATTTAACCATCAGTGATTACAGTGTTAAGAACAGTAGTGAACAAAGTCACGATCAACCAGAGATATTATGCAGTAGTTCTATGAATCAATAATTATAAATATTTCTAGTTTTTATCTCCGTTCTGCCGACGCGTTTCGAACACCATACACCAGTTATGGGTTCTCCTCAGGGCCTTGTCACTTCTATCTGCATGTGTGTAAAGAAGAGAAAAGCACCAAAAGGTGTTTTAGTGTCATTTCTCATAGCCTCCTGTTTTCGTTTCCATTATACTCTTATACCGAATACATGTTACCTTTCCTGTAGCCGTTGTTCTCCTATGTTTGAATCTGGGTCTTTGAGCTGCAATCTGCAGGATATCAATGAATCCTGTTAGAGCCACACTCAGTTTTCGATTTGCGGTTACTTCACAAAAACACTGCATGACATACCTTTTTGTATCTATATCTGGGCGTCCCCCTATGGCTCGCAAACACTTGTAACCTGCGGGTAATACAAGGCTGGTTTACTATTTTTGGGCTTGTGTAACCATTTAAATATGTTAAACAGCTCTCAAGTATCTTCATACCTTTCTATGTCCACCAATCGCTTATAGGGGCGTCTCACTTCATATTCGCGTTGTTTTATACATGCGTGCAATCTGTCAAAATATAACGTTGTACAGGTTCTAAGTTTACATTATTTAAATCAAAAGAGGCTGTATCAAGTTCACAGCACGTCCGTACTGACCTGGTTTAAAGCGGTCTGCCGGGCTCCCGTTCCGTGTGCCTCGTTGTCCCCGTTATGTATGCCACGTTGTGTGCACTGTTAATGTTAAAAAACGGTGCGCGGATTAAGACCCCGCTTGGTTCTCAACTCTTATCGAGTCTAATCCATGCCCCATTCAGGTTCTCCTTACCTCTTTGCAACTTGCTACAGCGTCTTGCTCGCTTCACTGTGGAAAGCGGCGGCCATGTAACCTGATTATTTGAAACAGTCATGTGACATTTAGATTTCTGGGAATTGTAGTTTTGCATTTTAATTCGCTCTAGCGGCATTGTATGAACTCTAAGTACAATCTTATCTAAATCGAGGTTATGTATATGTTTTGTGTTGCCCGATTACAAGGAGATTTGTGTTACATATTTGCCTCGCTGTTGGTTTACCGCTCTTTGGGATGGGATTACCAGTCTCACATGGAGCCCTATGAAAAATTCTTACATTTTAAATTACAATCTCGATACCTCCGAAAGAGTGTTCAGTCCGTTTTGCGTGCTATTAAATTTGAGAATCAGGTATGCTTCTTTTCTCAGCAAAGTTTCTTCAATGTCAATGGGACCTTTATTTCCTGATGCCATATGGTACTCAATATGATCCATCGGAAGTCAGTTTCGCTGTGATTTGAGTCCAAAAAATGTTGGACCATCGGTGCACTCAACACCTTCTTTTTAATTCTTGACCTATGTTGGGTGATCTTACTGTTAGCCTGCTGTGTGGTTTTACCTCTGTAAATTTTTCCACATGCACAAACGACTGCATACACCACATTTCGTGTCCTACAGTTTGAAAAGCCATTGTTTTTCCACTTTATGCCCTTGTGTTCAAATTCAACCCCTTCTATCGTTGAATCGCACGATATGCAATTACCACATTTGTGGTGACCCTCGATGGGTTTAAGACCCCATTTCGAGAGTAAATCACTTTTAGGTTTGGGGGTTAGTACATCCGCTCTAATGATGCATTGGCCAATGCTCCTGTTTTTTTTATAGGCGAATATGGGCCGTGGGAAGGCACATTCAAGCTCCTCTAACAAATGCCAGTTTTTAAGGACCATTTGTCGTACTCTGTGGGTGTCTGGGCCAAAAGTGGTTACGCATACCAACCTATCCAGGTCGCGTTTTACTTTTCGTTCAAGTAGGCACTCCCGTGGGGTATAATGTGCCCTTTTCCTTGAGTGACTTAACAGTTTTTTTGAGTACCCGCGATTCTTCATCTCCTCACAAAACCTTGTTGCATGTTTTTCATACTCCGTCACCTCAGAGCAGTTTCTTCGAATCCGAAGTAGCTGCCCATACGGCAAATTGTCTTTTAGACTTCTGGGATGTGCACTTTGATGGTGAAGGGTCGTATTTTTGTCCGTCTTCTTTTTGAAAAGAGATGAATTCAAATGCCCATCTGTGCAATTTATTTCAATATCAAGAAATGTCATTTTTTCATTACTGGACTCTAAGGAACATGTGATGTCCTGGTGTCTCCTATTGATCCACAGGTGAAAGTCCATCAACTCCGCGAGGCTCCCCTGCCACAGGAGCCACACGTTGTCGATGTACCTCAACCATTGTTTGATGTGTTTACTGAAAGGGTTGTTAGAATAAATAAATCTGTTTTCATACTCAGCCATATACAATATGGCCATTTCTGGCGCATAGGGACAGCCCATGGCCGTACCTTTGATCTGCATATAAAATCGATCATTAAATCTGAAATAGTTTTTCTTTAATGTTACTTCTGCTAATTGCAGAATAAACGAGGTTGGGACTTGGTGTGGTCTTTCCCTACTTTCGAGGTATAGTTCTAATACCTCTAGCGCCTCATCCTGAGGGATTTGGGTGTACAAGGACGAAACGTCCATTGTCACCATCAGTTCTGTGGACGGATCAAGCTCCATTCCTTCAATTTTTAACAAGAAATCGGTGGTATCCTTCAAATATGATTTTACAGTGGCAATAAAGGGTTTAAGAAAAAAATCTATATATTTCGAGAGCGGCTCTAGACAAGACTCACACCCAGAGACGATTGGTCGTCCTGGGGGCTCATCCGGATTCTTGTGAATCTTTGGTAAGAAATATAAGATAGGTGTTCTCGGAATTTTTTTAATCAAGAATACACTTTCTTTGTGGCCCACAAACCCATTCTCCAGTCCGGTTAGTATAATTCCACAAATTTGTCCCTGGATTGCTCTGACTGGGTCCTCAGGAAGTTCTCTTTACCAGTCGACATTATTGACCTGTGTTGCCCCTTCCTTAAGATATTTTTCTTTTGACCAGATAACCACTGCTCCGCCTTTATCCGCGGGTTTGATGACGACTGACAGGTCATCCTTCAAATTTTTGAGGGCTGCACGTTGGCCATTCATGATATTTTGTTTAACATATTTCTTATTTTTCTCTAATTTATTTATTGATGATAACATGCTCTGTTCAAATGCAACAACCTGCTTGGGGATATTTTGATATGGAATAAACGTGGATTTATTCCTCAGGCCTGTTACCTCCATATCAGCAACGGGTGGTTTGTTTGCGAAAAAGGCTCTTAAGCGAATTTTTCGACAAAAAGCAATAGTTTCCAATTTCAGTTTTGTAAAGTCAGTTTGTTGGCTGGGAACAAATTTTAAACCTAGATTGAGGACAGATTCCTCATCTCTGGTTAGTATTTTTGTGGATAAATTGACTACTGTCGATGGTGGGAGCTCTACGATTTGTAAAAGTTTCTGCGCGTTCGCATTTCCAATGGGACTTTGTATCGTGTTTTGGCTTGTTGGCCTTTGTCTATAAAAGCCACCTTTTTGTTGGAATTATTGCCCCTATCCTCTGAACTTGATGAATTTGAGGAAGAGGATGTATCAGAGAAGGTTTTAAAACGATTTCTTGATCGACCTTGAAAATTATATAGGGCTCCACGTGATTCCGTCTGGGTATAATAATCCTCTTTCAGGAACGGGTAGGCCCTCTCTAGGGTAAATGCTTTTGAGACCCTCTCGTACTGTGCAGATTTGGTATTAACAGTAATGTCTTTGAATGTTTGAATGTCCTTATCAATTTTATCTAGCAGTGTTTTTGCATCGGTAACCGCTGGGCTCTCCTGAAGGCTTTTTGTTAGAACCTCAATTTCCTCTAGTTCTTTCAGACAGAGTCTCTGGCTGTCTCGATCGTGTGGACCATCAGATCCCGGCTACATTTGGTATTTATGCCACTAAAGCCTTTTTTGTATTCAATGTCCTCCGTGAATATAACAGGGACATTCTTCACCTGAAGCGCCCATGGGATGGTCCCACCCCTGAAGTGTTTCAAGAGAAAATGCCCGTGAAGTTCAGTCCGGATATGCTTCTTCCTAAGTCTGATTAGTTTATCCGATTCATTTTGTTGTTGTGCGGAGGTGCTCAGAGTGATGTTATCAAAAGCAGATGAGGTTATTAAATTTTGAATGTGTGATTCTGAGAAAGACAATGTGTCTTTTTCCGACATTACCTCGGAGGGACCAAAGGACCCTCCGCGTTTCTGATGATAAGTAGTTAGGGTACACTTTTCAATGCCCGTATTCTACTCTCGCGGGTGTACACCCGCCCTAGACTATTTAAAGTAAAGGAGTTAGGTCCTTTGAGACGTGGGAATGGCTGGACCGTATCATGCACCAAGAAGAAAAAATGCCAACCCACTTTGTATAGTTTGCTCTAAATTATAAGCAACAGATCAATATTATTTTTGATATGTTAGGTATATTTATTTTTACCTTTTCTTTAGATTCTACTTTTTGAAAACATCATTGATTAGTGTCAGAAAGACAACACAACACATATAACACATATGTACATCAACTTATACAATACATTTACCAAAAAAACATTGTTACATAAATATATACATTCACTGTACACAGCATGACTTATGCATTTCTATTTTTAACTGTTCAAAAGGCGAATATCAACTCTTTGCCTTATTTAACCATCAGTGATTACAGTGTTAAGAACAGTAGTGAACAAAGTCACGATCAACCAGAGATATTAAGCAGTAGTTCTATGAATCAATAATTATAAATATTTCTAGTTTTTATCTCCGTTCTGCCGACGCGTTTCGAACACCATACACCAGTTATGGGTTCTCCTCAGGGCCTTGTCACTTCTATCTGCATGTGTGTAAAGAAGAGAAAAGCACCAAAAGGTGTTTTAGTGTCATTTCTCATAGCCTCCTGTTTTCGTTTCCATTATACTCTTATACCGAATACATGTTACCTTTCCTGTAGCCGTTGTTCTCCTATGTTTGAATCTGGGTCTTTGAGCTGCAATCTGCAGGATATCAATGAATCCTGTTAGAGCCACACTCAGTTTTCGATTTGCGGTTACTTCACAAAAACACTGCATGACATACCTTTTTGTATCTATAACTGGGCGTCCCCCTATGGCTCGCAAACACTTGTAACCTGCGGGTAATACAAGGCTGGTTTACTATTTGTGGGCTTGTGTAACCATTTAAATATGTTAAACAGCTCTCAAGTATCTTCATACCTTTCTATGTCCACCTATCGCTTTTAGGGGCGTCTCACTTCATATTTGCGTTGTTTTATACATGCGTGCAATCTGTCAAAATATAACGTTGTACAGGTTCTAAGTTTAAATTATTTAAATCAAAAGAGGCTGTATCAAGTTCACAGCCCATCCGTACTGACCTGGTTTAAAGCGGTCTGCCGGGCTCCCGTTACGTGTGCCTCGTTGTCCCCGCTATGTATGCCATGTTGTTCCCCTTCGGGTTACTCGCAGTTGGATGCACTGTTAATATTAAAAAACGGTGCGCGGATTAAGACCCCGCTTGGTTCTCAACTCTTATCGAGTCTAATCCATGCCCCATTCAGGTTCTCCTTACCTCTTTTCAACTTGCTACAGCGTCTTGAGCGCTTCACTGTGGAAAGCGGCGGCCATGTAACCTGATTATTTGAAACAGTCATGTGACATTTAGATTTCTGGGAATTGTAGTTTTGCATTTTAATTCGCTCTAGCGGCATTTTATGAACTCTGAGTACAATCTTATCTAAATCGAGGTTATGTATATGTTTTGTGTTGCCCGATTACAAAGAGATTTGTGTTACATATTTGCCTCGCTGTTGGTTTACCGCTCTTTGGGAGGGGATTACCAGTCTCACATGGAGCCCTATAAAACATTCTTACATTTTAAATTACAATCTCGATACCTCCGAAAGAGTGTTCAGTCCGTTTTGCGTGCTATTAAATTTGAGAATCAGGTATGCATCTTTTCTCAGCAAAGTTTCATCAATGTCAATGGGACCTTTATTTCCTGATGCCACTATGGTACTCAATATGGTCCATCGGAAGTCAGTTTCGCTGTGATTTGAGTCCAAAAAATGTTGGACCATCGGTGCACTCAACACCTTCTTTTTAATTCTTGACCTATGTTGGGTGATCCTACTGTTAGCCTGCTGTGTGGTTTTACCTATGTACATTTTTCCACATGCACAAATGACTGCATACACCACATTTCGTGTCCTACAGTTTGAAAAGCCATTGTTTTTCCACTTTATGCCCTTGTGTTCAAATTCAACCCCTTCTATCGTTGAATCGCACGATATGCAATTACCACATTTGTGGTGACCCTCGATGGGTTTAAGACCCCATTTCGAGAGTAAATCACTTTTAGGTTTGGGGGTTAGTACATCCGCTCTAATGACGCATTGGCCAATGCTCCTGTTTTTTTATAGGCGAATATGGGCCGTGGGAAGGCACATTCAAGCTCCTCTAACAAATGCCAGTTTTTAAGGACCATTTGTCGTACTCTGTTGGTGTCTGGGCCAAAAGTGGTTACGCATACCAACCTATCCAGGTCGCGTTTTACTTTTCGTTCAAGTAGGCACTCCAGTGGGGTATAATGTGCCCTTTTCCTTGAGTGACTTAACAGTTTTTTTGAGTACCCGCGATTCTTCATCTCCTCACAAAACCTTGTTGCATGTTTTTCATACTCCGTCACCTCAGAGCAGTTCCTTCGAATCCGAAGTAGCTGCCCATACGGCAAATTGTCTTTTAGACTTCTGGGATGTGCACTTTGATGGTGAAGGATCGTATTTTTGTCCGTCTTCTTTTTGAAAAGAGATGACTTCAAATGCCCATCTGTGCAATTTATTTTAATATCAAGAAATGTCATTTTTTCATTACCGGACTCTACGTAAAATTTGATGTCCTGGTGTCTCCTATTGATCCACAGGTGAAAGTCCATCAACTCCGCGAGGCTCCCCTGCCACAGGAGCCTGACGTCGTCGATGTACCTCAACCATTGTTTGATGTGTTTACTGAAAGGGTTGTTAGAATAATTAAATCTGTTTTCATACTCAGCCATATACAATATGGCCATTTCTGGCGCATAGGGACAGCCCATGGCCCTACCTTTGATCTGCATATAAAATCGATCATTAAATCTGAAATAGTTTTTCTTTAATGTTACTTCTGCTAATTGCAGAATAAACGAGGTTGGGACTTGGTGTGGTCTTTCCCTACTTTCGAGGTATAGTTCTAATACCTCTAGCGCCTCATCCTGAGGGATTTGGGTGTACAAGGACGAAATGTCCATTGTCACCATCAGTTCTGTGGACGGATCAAACTCCATTCCTTCAATTTTTAACAAGAAATCGGTGGTATCCTTCAAATATGATTCTACAGTGGCAATAAAGGGTTTAAGAAAAAAAATCTATATATTTCGAGAGCGGCTCTAGACAAGACTCACACCCAGAGACGATTGGTCGTCCTGGGGGCTCATCCGGATTCTTGTGAATCTTTGGTAAGAAATATAAGATAGGTGTTCTCGGAATTTTTTTTATCAAGAATTCACTTTCTTTGTGGCCCACAAACCCATTCTCCAGTCCGGTTTGTATAATTCCACAAATTTGTCCCTGGATTGCTCTGAATGGGTCCTCAGGAAGTTCTCTATACCAGTCGACATTATTGACCTGTGTTGCCCCTTCCTTAAGATATTTTTCTCTTGACCAGATAACCACTGCTCCGCCTTTATCCGCGGGTTTGATGACGACTGACAGGTCATCCTTCAAATTTTTGAGGGCTGCACGTTGGCCCTTCGTGATATTTTGTTTAACATATTTCTTATTTTTCTCTAATTTATTTATTGATGATAACATGATCTGTTCAAACGCAACAACCTGCTTGGGGATATTTTGATATGGAATAAACGTGAATTTATTCCTCAGGCCTGTTACCTCCATATCAGCAACGGGTGGTTTGTTTGCGAAAAAGGCTCTTAAGCGAATTTTTCGACAAAAATCAATAGTTTCCAATTTCAGTTTTGTAAAGTCAGTTTGTTGGCTGGGAACAAATTTTAAACCTAGATTGAGGACAGATTCCTCATTTCTGGTTAGTATTTTTGTGGATAAATTGACTACTGTCGATGGTGGGAGCTCTACGATTTGTAAAAGTTTCTGCGCGTGCGCATTTCCCACGGTACTTTGTATTGTGTTTTGGCTTGTTGGCCTTTGTCTAAAAAAGCCACCTTTTTGTTGAAATTATTGCCCCTATCCTCTGAACTTGATGAATTTGAGGAAGAGGATGTATCAGAGAAGGTTTTAAAACGATTTCTTGATCGACCTTGAAAATTATATAGGGCTCCACGTGATTCCGTCTGGGTATAATAATCCTCTTTCAGGAACGGGTAGGTCTCTCTAGGGTAAATGCTTTTGAGTCCCTCTCGTACTGAGCAGATTTGGTATTAATAGTAATGTCTTTGAATGTTTGAATGTCCTTATCAATTTTATCTAGCAGTGTTTTTGCATCGGTAACCGCTGGGCTCTCCTGAAGGCTTTTTGTTAGAACCTCAATTTCCTCTAGTTCTTTCAGACAGAGTCTCTGGGCTGTCTCGATCGTGTGGACCATCAGATCCCGGCTACATTTGGTATTTATGCCACTAAAGCCTTTTTTGTATTCAATGTCCTCCGTGAATATAACAGGGACATTCTTCACCTGAAGCGCCCATGGGATGGTCTCACCCCTGAGGTGTTTCAAGAGAAAATGCCCGTGAAGTTCAGTCCGGATATGCTTCTTCCTAAGTCTGATTAGTTTATCCGATTCATTTTGTTGTTGTGCGGAGGTGCTCAGAGTGATGTTATCAAAAGCAGATGAGGATATTAAATTTTGAATGTGTGATTCTGAGAAAGACAATGTGTCTTTTTCCGACATTACCTCGGAGGGACCAAAGGACCCTCCGCGTTTCTGATGATAAGTAGTTAGGGTACACTTTTCAATGCCCGTATTCTACTCTCGCGGGTGTACACCCGCCCTAGACTATTTAAAGTAAAGGAGTTAGGTCCTTTGAGACGTGGGAATGGCTGGACCTTATCATGCACCAAGAAGAAACAATGCCAACCCACTTTGTATAGTTTGCTCTAAATTATAAGCAACAGATCAATATTACTTTTGATATGTTAGGTATATTTATTTTTACCTTTTCTTTAGATTCTACTTTTTGAAAAAATCATTGATTAGTGTCAGAAAGACAACACAACACATATAACACATATGTACATCAACTTATACAATACATTTACCAAAAAAACATTGTTACATAAATATATACATTCACTGTACACAGCATGACTTATGTATTTCTATTTTTAACTGTTCAAAAGGCGAATATCAACTCTTTGCCTTATTTAACCATCAGTGATTACAGTGTTAAGAACAGTAGTGAACAAAGTCAAGATCAACCAGAGATATTAAGCAGTAGTTCTATGAATCAATAATTATAAATATTTCTAGTTTTTATCTCCGTTCTGCCGACGCGTTTCGAACACCATACACCAGTTATGGGTTCTCCTCAGGGCCTTGTCACTTCTATCTGCATGTGTGTAAAGAAGAGAAAAGCACCAAAAGGTGTTTTAGTGTCATTTCTCATAGCCTCCTGTTTTCGTTTCCATTATACTCTTATACCGAATACATGTTACCTTTCCCGTAGCCGTTGTTCTCCTATGTTTGAATCTGGGTCTTTGAGCTGCAATCTGAAGGATATCAATGAATCCTGTTAGAGCCACACTCAGTTTTCGATTTGCGGTTTCTTCACAAAAACACTGCATGACATACCTTTTTGTATCTATATCTGGGCGTCCCCCTATGGCTCGCAAACACTTGTAACCTGCGGGTAATACAAGGCTGGTTTACTATTTGTGGGCTTGTGTAACCATTTAAATATGTTAAACATCTCTCAAGTATCTTCATACCTTTCTATGTCCACCAATCGCTTTTAGGGGCGTCTCACTTCATATTCGCGTTGTTTTATACATACGTGCAATCTGTCAAAATATAACGTTGTACAGGTTCTAAGTTTAAATTATTTAAATCAAAAGAGGCTGTATCAAGTTCACAGCACGTCCGTACTGACCTGGTTTAAAGCGGTCTGCCGGGCTCCCGTTACGTGTGCCTCGTTGTCCCCGCTATGTATGCCACGTTGTTCCCCTTCGGGTTACTCGCAGTTGGATGCACTGTTAATGTTAAAAAACGGTGCGCGGATTAAGACCCCGCTTGGTTCTCAACTCTTATCGAGTCTAATCCATGCCCCATTCAGGTTCTCCTTACCTCTTTGCAACTTGCTACAGCGTCTTGCTCGCTTCACTGTGGAAAGCGGCGGCCATGTAACCTGATTATTTGAAATAGTCATGTGACATTTAGATTTCTGGGAATTGTAGTTTTGCGTTTTAATTCGCTCTAGCGGCATTGTATGAACTCTAAGTACAATCTTATCTAAATCGAGGTTATGTATATTGTTGTAATTATGAAGAGTCAAGTTGATGGTAGTCAGGAGTTTATTACAAGGAGACAGCTTAAACAACCACCATGAATAGGTACACAGGCTTAACTGAATATTACATTCATTACATTCTTAAGAATGTCTAGATAAGAAGAAACCATAACAATTCCAATAAGAACATAGAATATGGAATACTACACACCTTCCCCCCTAAAAAAACCCACAAAAAAACAACAAAAAAAAACTTAATGAAAGTAATCACGTAGTTTAACAGGAGTATGTTTAGCTCGTACACTCTTTCTTTGGACAGACTCATTAGAAGCATTAGGCAACAGTACTGGAACATTAACATCAAAAGACATTTCATCATGCGTGGTAGTGGGTTGATCAAGAGAGATTACATCATGCAAAGAACTAGATTGATCAATGCCCAAACCACAATTAGGAGCAGAGCTATCCACATTATGATTTTCACATGCAAATGTGTCAAGTAACGGAGAATAAGACGCCTCATTTTGTTCAACTGAAACACTGTGCTCGGAAGAGGAACAGCCATTAGTAGGAGGTAAGGTAGAATTCAACTTGGTATCTACATACAAACCAGTAACTAAACCTTTACACAACGAGATTCTCCTAAAGTTCCATACCTTACCACCTTCAACTCTTACAGCTTTAGAAAAAACTTCAGTAACCTTGCAAGGATCTGACCATTTGTTCCACTTGTTATCGAAGGTCCTACCAAACTTGACACGTACAAAGTCACCCACCTTAATCTTCTGGGAATAATCCCTAGCAGACAAAAAACTCCTTTTCATCTTCTCTTGATATTCCAGAACTCTGTCCTTAACCTTGTCAGGATCTACTGAGGATTCACAAGAAAACTTAACTTTCAACCACCAGGGAAGAAGTTTGGATCCAGGTTTCCTGCCTCTAAGTAACTCAAACGGAGAAAACCCCGTAACGGAATTGGGAGAAGTGCGATAAGACAATAAAGTAGAGCGCAAAGCCTTCTTCCAATCCAAACCACTCTTAATCGCTAGTTGAATGGACTCCTTGATGACTCTGTTGAAACGTTCCGTTTGACCATTGGCCTGGGGATTGTAATTGGATACCCTTTTGTGCACAATACCACACCTCTGGAGAAAAGATAAAAATTCTTCGCTAATAAATTGCGGGCCATTATCGGACACAATTTCAGCGGGAATGCCCTCTCTACAGAAAACTTCATCTAGAAATTGGACGATTTGGGTAGATCCAATCTTATCAACAAGCTTCAACTCTGGCCATTTGGAAAAATAGTCAATAAGAACCAACACAAAGACATTTTGGTGAGAAGAGAGATTAAGAGGACCAACTATATCAATGCCCAACTTTTTCCAAGGACACAAAACAAATTCAATGGGAGAGGTATTCACAGCTAAAGGTTTGACTGTTTTCTCACTTTTAACACAGGGAGAACATGAACTGACCCATTTGTCAACTATTTTATCGATGCCAGGCCACCAATAAAATTCGCGAATACGTCTCTTGGTACTAGACATACCCATATGTCCCTCATGAGCCATAGAAATAATTCTTTCTCTCAAAGAAACGGGAGGAACGATCTTGTCACAACGGATAATAAAACCTTGGTCAAACATAAGTTCATCTTTCACCTTATAAAAAGAAAGGATATCGCCAGACAAATTCCCTTTCTTGAGGCCAACCATGCTGTAAATACCTAGTTAACGAGGGCAAACTGGGATCATTCGCCATCGCTTCTCTCCACTCAGGTTCAGAGATACCACTAGAGCCTGAAATACCACAATCATTAACATCGTCAACATTAAAAACCACATCCGAATCACAATTCAAATTGCTAGAAAAAACAGAATTGACTAAAGGCAACCTGGACATGCAGTCAGCGTGCACATTTAAACGACCAGGAACATACTCAACAACACATTGGAATTCCTGTAATTTAGCAGCTAGATGTGCTAGACGCGCTGTCAACGTTCTACCACCACCAGCTGCCAGCATGTTAATTAAAGGTTTGTGATCAGTTCTTAAACGGAATCGAGTTCCCCAGAGAAATTGCCTAAAATGTTCAGAGGCCCAAGTACATGCTAGTAATTCTTTTTCTATGGTGGAGTAATTGTACTCCGCACCTCGCAAAGTCCTGGATGCATAAGAAACCACATACTCTTCACCTTTGTCTTTCTGCATTAAAACAGAACCCAACCCAACATTGCTTGCATCCAAGCACACTATACACTCTTTCTCAAGGTTGAACGGCCTCAAAAATGGGGCATTGGTAATTCCCTGCTTCAACAAATCAAACGCATGTTGGTGATCATTGTTTCATAAATATTTTACATCTTTTTTTAATAATGACCGAAGGGGATGTACCTTTGAAGCATAATCTTGAACAAACTTACTATAAAATTCCGTAAGACCCAAAAAGGAAATTAGCTGATCCTTGTTCAATGGTGCAGGAGCTTTAGATATGCTTTCAATATGGTTGAGTTTGGGTTTGATACCCATGGCAGAAATTTCGTGACCAAGGTACTGAACTTTACTTTGTCTGAATTTGCATTTGGACAGCTTTAATGTCAAACCATATTGTTGGATACTTTTCAAAATCTTTACAAGATTCTTATCATGTTCCTCAAAATGTTTCCCATGTATTAAAATGTCATCCTGGAAGGCAATTGCTCCCTCGCAACCTTCCAGGACTGTCTTCATTAGACGTTGGAAAACAGATGCCGCACTGGCTAGGCCGAAAGGCATGCGGCAATACTGGAACATGCCCTCAGGTGTAATGAAAGTGGTCAACATTTTTGAATCTTCATGTAAGATAACCTGATGGTAAGCACTGGTTAAGTCTAGTGTGGAAAAAATACAGGCACCAGAAAGGGTAGAAATAAGTTCATGTATATGGGGCAGGGGATGTCTATCAATCCAGATTTCTTTGTTTAGGCTGCGGAGATCTACACATAGGCGAAGCTCGCCATTGCTCTTAAGAGACAAAACAACTGGCGAAACCCATGGGGATGACTCAACTGGTTCAATTATTTTTTTAGAAACAAGATCTGACAAAATTACCTTAAGTTTGTCACGATAAGCCAAGGGTCCGTTTCTGACTCGATGTCGGACAGGAACTGCTGACTCTTTAAGTATGATACGGTGTTTGAAATTGGCAAAAACTCCCAGATTATCATTAAAAATAAAGGGTAAATCTTTCTTTAACTGGATAATGAAATCATTTTCAGGTGGAACTATATACACAGGAGGGGATGCATTAGGGTCAAGTTTGATCCCTAAATCATATTGGTGAGGCCAACACAAAATAGACGCACCTTTGGTGGAGACATATACCTTCCCTCTGGTAGTTCTATCTTTAAATTTGATGTCGGCCCACATGTAACCTTCAAGATTTATTTTCTTACCAGTGTACCCCCCAGGATGTATATCAGGTGGTAGAAGTTCCGTTGAACTCCAATATTTCTCAAAAACGTTTTTGCCAACTATAGTGTACCAGGCACAAGAGTCAATAAGCATGGATATTTCTTTGCCATTAATAGATATCATGTCACTGGGAAAACCTTTACATTCTGTATCACCCACACATAACATGGTGTTAATTTCAGATGGTTGTTCGAGGTCATCACATTCTTCATAAGACAAATAATTAACTTTTTGTGAGGACTTACACATTTTGCTAAAGTGACCTGACTTTTTACATTTAATGCAAACTTTGTTCAAAGCCGGACAGCCTCTATAATTACCTACGTGATCGTTAGCCCCACACCTATAGCATATTATTTGAAATGTTTTTGGAAAAGGATTATTACCTTTGTTATAATTCTCTTTCCTAGGGGGAAAAAACACAGGTTTCTTATAATTGGAAGGGTTCCTTACCAGAGAGACTTCAGGAATTATTACTTTACTCTTAACTTCATGACCTCTTATTTCATTTACAAACAATTCAGATTGCTCAATACCCTTGGCGATATTTAGTACAGCACTGAGTGAAGATTCAGTGCCCATCCACAAGCGTTCTTGAATCTTTTTACTTTTGGTACGCATCATAATTTGATCTCTCAAAACCTGATCAAAATTTATGGTTTCAAAGGAACATGAGCTAGCTAAAGAGCGTAAAGCAGCTACATAAGTCTCAATTGATTCATCCTCTTTCTGAACTCTAGAGTAGAACTTAAATCTCTCTATAACTGTGTTAATCTTTCTCCCAAATCTGGTACTCAGTTGCTTAACCACAGCTTCAAAAACATTCAAGTCACCAGCACCCACATTTTCAATGGGAGGTAAGCTTTCCAATTCTTTGAGTCCGGCACCACCAAGACAGTTTTTTAACAAAGCAAGTTTTCTTTTGGGAGAACACCCATCTTCCTCCACTACATCTACATATGCCAAGAAAGTTGGGTACCAAAGATCCCATTCCACTTTAGGATCACCAGCTGAAGGAAGAAAATGTGCTGGAGAAGTAATGTTATTGGACATTTTATTATTATTTTTTTTTTTTAATAAAACCACAAATAAAATTAAGGAAATTTAACAAAAGTAGTCACCGTCGTCCAGTAGAATTCATCATCCGTGTCAGACTGGTGTAGAAATGTAGCAATATTTCTTTAAAAGACGGAGAAAAGCAACCTTTACACAAAAAAAATTATTATTATTTTTTTTTTTAAATATGAGTTAAAATTGTTCGAATTAATTTAAAGCAGAAATAATAGTTGTAATGCGGCTTGAAACGGAGATCCGAGTGATTGTAGATGTAATTCGGCTTGAAACGGAGATCCGAGTGATTGTTGGTTGCTAAGGGAACAAAAATGGCCGCTGGAACGCAACGTTTGACATTAATCACGTCAAGAGCGTGATGACGGAATGCGCAGCATTGAACCGGAGCCGAATAGTCCGTGTGCGCAATAAAGAATGAAGGAGATTCAACAGCGCGGGCGGCGCCGCGAGCTGTAACACACGGTAGGTTTTTGTTTAAAAAATGCTTCTTTTCATTGGTGCCACATGAAAGGAAAAATCGAAAAAAATAAATACGTCGGAAATGCGGGATTTCAAACGGAGTTTCACACGAGTAATAAACGCCACAATAATGCTATTGTAAAGTGAGAAGGGAAGTTCTTAGGCGTTTTAAATAATTAACGAAGCAAAGCAGCCGCGGGTGCAATCAAAGCACTTGAGTGAGATAAACAGCCGCTGGTGCAAGCATATCTAGAAGAGGAAATGGGTCCTTCTCTTGCTTTTCTTGCTTCTTAGTATCCCGATCGTCGCCAAATTATGTTGTAATTATGAAGAGTCAAGTTGATGGTAGTCAGGAGTTTATTACAAGGAGACAGCTTAAACAACCACCATGAATAGGTACACAGGCTTAACTGAATATTACATTCATTACATTCTTAAGAATGTCTTGATAAGAAGAAACCATAACAATTCCAATAAGAACATAGAATATGGAATACTACATATATGTTTTGTGTTGCCCGATTACAAGGAGATTTGTGTTACATATTTGCCTCACTGTTGGTTTACCGCTCTTTGGGAGGGGATTACCAGTCTCACATCGAGCCCTATGAAAAATTCTTACATTTTAAATTACAATCTCGATACCTCCGAAAGAGTGTTCAGTCCGTTTTGCGTGCTATTAAATTTGAGAATCAGGTATGCTTCTTTTCTCAGCAAAGTTTCTTCAATGTCAATGGGACCTTTATTTCCTGATGCCACTATGGTACTCAATATGGTCCATCGGAAGTCAGTTTCGCTGTGATTTGAGTCCAAAAAATGTTGGACCATCGGTGCACTCAACACCTTCTTTTTAATTCTTGACCTATGTTGGGTGATCCTACTGTTATTCCAAAACACAAGAGGAAGTAGAGAGGTACTGATAGAATCACCCTCCTAACAGGTATGCATAAACAAGTGGATTCTATCAATGTGAAGTGACAAAAAATATTATTAATTTCTGTGAGTTGTGGGAAGATTTACTCTCTCTTAGGGTGGTAAAGATGAGAGCACAATGTGCTTGTTAAAATACCCCTCACACACTAAAAAAATCCAATAGTGTCATGCTTCATCATTGGGGTCTTCCCGTCCCTCTACGGGGCGGGGCGTGCTACGACCTGGCGAACTACGCGGGAGCACTGAAGATGTGACAAGGCTATGTGATGGTGCAAGGTGAGTTGTGTCAGTGAAGTGTAGGGACCTAATAATGTGTGGAAAAAACAAAAAGTTAAAAATCCTCTGGCTAGTGGAAAAAAACAATTTATTCACTTCCCTAGCTGGGGACGTTAAGAAGGGGGTTTTGGGGTAGAGCAAATAGCCACTACCTGGTCTACATGTTTCGTAAGCAGTCCCCTACTGCTTACTCATCAGGACCTTCTAGTGGCCCCTACTAAAAAATAGCTCAGTTGCTAATATTGCTTCTATCCGTCCTGCCGCTCTGGAGCGGCAGGACGGATAGACGTAAGGTATTAACCTTGTGCGGCCACTATTACCGCATTGAGACACCTATCGACTGCCAGCTCATGAGGCATATTCACTCCGCCTCAGCAAGACCTATTTAGGTTCTTTTTGAGAATCTTAGCTTCCCTGGGCCAGCTCATGCCCTAAAGCATAAAACTATCAGTTTATTTTTACTGTTAGTTTTTAGGACGACAGGCTTACTATATTTAGCAACTGAGCTATTTTTTAGTAGGGGCCACTAGAAGGTCCTGATGAGTAAGCAGTAGGGGACTGCTTACGAAACATGTAGACCAGGTAGTGGCTATTTGCTCTACCCCAAAACCCCCTTCTTAACGTCCCCAGCTAGGGAAGTGAATAAATTGTTTTTTTCCACTAGCCAGAGGATTTTTAACTTTTTGTTTTTTCCACACATTATTAGGTCCCTACACTTCACTGACACAACTCACCTTGCACCATCACATAGCCTTGTCACATCTTCAGTGCTCCCGCGTAGTTCGCCAGGTCGTAGCACGCCCCGCCCCGTAGAGGGACGGGAAGACCCCAATGATGAAGCATGACACTATTGGATTTTTTTAGTGTGTGAGGGGTATTTTAACAACCACATTGTGCTCTCATCTTTACCACCCTAAGAGAGAGTAAATCTTCCCACAACTCACAGAAATTAATAATATTTTTTGTCACTTCACATTGATAGTGATCCTACTGTTAGCCTGCTGTGTGGTTTTACCTATGTAAATTTTTCCACATGCACAAACGACTGCATACACCACATTTCGTGTCCTACAGTTTGAAAAGCCATTGTTTTTCCACTTTATGCCCTTGTGTTCAAATTCAACCCCTTCTATCGTTGAATCGCACGATATGCAATTACCACATTTGTGGTGACCCTCGATGGGTTTAAGACCCCATTTCGAGAGTAAATCACTTTTAGGTTTGGGGGTTAGTACATCCGCTCTAATGACGCATTGGCCAATGCTCCTGTTTTTTTTATAGGCGAATATGGGCCGTGGGAAGGCACATTCAAGCTCCTCTAACAAATGGCAGTTTTTAAGGACCATTTGTCGTACTCTGTGGGTGTCTGGGCCAAAAGTGGTTACGCATACCAACCTATCCAGGTCGCGTTTTACTTTTCGTTCAAGTAGGCACTCCCGTGGGGTATAATGTGCCCTTTTCCTTGAGTGACTTAATAGTTTTTTTGAGTACCCGCGATTCTTCATCTCCTCACAAAACCTTGTTGCATGTTTTTCATACTCCGTCACCTCAGAGCAGTTCCTTCGAATCCGAAGTAGCTGCCCATACGGCAAATTGTATTTTAGACTTCTGGGATGTGCACTTTGATGGTGAAGGATCGTATTTTTGTCCGTCTTCTTTTTGAAAAGAGATGACTTCAAATGCCCATCTGTGCAATTTATTTCAATATCAAGAAATGTCATTTTTTCATTACTGGACTCTAAGGAAAATTTGATGTCCTGGTGTCTCCTATTGATCCACAGGTGAAAGTCCATCAACTCCGCGAGGCTCCCCTGCCACAGGAGCCACACGTCGTTGATGTACCTCAACCATTGTTTGATGTGTTTACTGAAAGGGTTGTTAGAATAAATAAATCTGTTTTCATACTCAGCCATATACAATATGGCCATTTCTGGCGCATAGGGACAGCCCATGGCCGTACCTTTGATCTGCATATAAAATCGATCATTAAATCTGAAATAGTTTTTCTTTAATGTTACTTCTGCTAATTGCAGAATAAACGAGGTTGGGACTTGGTGTGGTCTTTCCCTACTTTCGAGGTATAGTTCTAATACCTCTAGCGCCTCATCCTGAGGGATTTGGCTGTGCAAGGACAAAACGTCCATTGTCACCATCAGTTCTGTGGACGTATCAAACTCCATTCCTTCAATTTTTAACAAGAAATCGGTGGTATCCTTCAAATATGATTTTACAGTGGCAATAAAGGGTTTAAGAAAAAAATCTATATATTTCGAGAGCGGCTCTAGACAAGACTCACACCCAGAGACGATTGGTCGTCCTAGGGGCTCATCCGGATTCTTGTGAATCTTTGGTAAGAAATATAAGATAGCTGTTCTGGGAATTTTTTTTATCAAGAATTCACTTTCTTTGTGGCCCACAAACCCATTCTCCAGTCCGGTTTGTATAATTCCACAAATTTGTCCCTGGATTGCTCTGACTGGGTCCTCAGGAAGTTCTCTATACCAGTCGACATTATTGACCTGTGTTGCCCCTTCCTTAAGATATTTTTCTCTTGACCAGATAACCAATGCTCCACCTTTATCCGCGGGTTTGATGACGACTGACAGGTCATCCTTCAAATTTTTGAGGGCTGCACGTTGGCCCTTCGTGATATCTTGTTTAACATATTTCTTATTTTTCTCTAATTTATTTATTGATGATAACATGATCTGTTCAAACGCAACAACCTGCTTGGGGATATTTTGATATGGAATAAACAAGGATTTATTCCTCAGGCCTGTTACCTCCATATCAGCAACGGGTGGTTTATTTGCGAAAAAGGCTCTTAAGCGAATTTTTCGACAAAAAGCAATAGTTTCCAATTTCAGTTTTGTAAAGTCAGTTTGTTGGCTGGGAACAAATTTTAAACCTAGATTGAGGACAGATTCCTCATCTCTGGTTAGTATTTTTGTGGATAAATTGACTACTGTCGATGGTGGGAGCTCTACGATTTGTAAAAGTTTCTGCGCGTGCGCATTTCCCACGGGACTTTGTATCGTGTTTTGGCTTGTTGGCCTTTGTCTAAAAAAGCCACCTTTTTGTTGGAATTATTGCCCCTATCCTCTGAACTTGATGAATTTGAGGAAGAGGATGTATCAGAGAATGTTTTAAAACGATTTCTTGATCGACCTTGAAAATTATATAGGGCTCCACGTGATTCCGTCTGGGTATAATAATCCCCTTTCAGGAACGGGTAGGCCCTCTCTAGGGTAAATGCTTTTGAGTCCCTCTCGTACTCGGTATAAGAGTATAATGGAAACGAAAACAGGAGGCTATGAGAAATGACACTAAAACACCTTTTGGTGCTTTTCTCTTCTTTACACACATGCAGATAGAAGTGACAAGGCCCTGAGGAGAACCCATAACTGGTGTATGGTGTTCGAAACGCGTCGGCTGAACGGAGATTAAAACTAGAAATATTTATAATTATTGATTCATAGAACTACTGCTTAATATCTCTGGTTGATCGTGACTTTGTTCACTACTGTTCTTAACACTGTAATCACTGATGGTTAAATAAGGCAAAGAGTTGATATTCGCCTTTAGAACAGTTAAAAATAGAAATGCATAAGTCATGCTGTGTACAGTGAATGTATATATTTATGTAACAATGTTTTTTTGGGTAAATGTATTGTATAAGTTGATGTACATATGTGTTATATGTTTTGTGTTGTCTTTCTGACACTAATCAATGATTTTTTCAAAAAGTAGAATCTAAAGAAAAGGTAAAAATAAATATACCTAACATATCAAAAATAATATTGATCTGTTGCTTATAATTTAGAGCAAACTATACAAAGTGGGTTGGCATTTTTTCTTCTTGGTGCATGATAAGGTCCAGCCATTCCCACGTCTCAAAGGACCTAACTCCTTTACTTTAAATAGTCTAGGGCGGGTGTACACCCGCGAGAGTAGAATACGGGCATTGAAAAGTGTACCCTAACTACTTATCATCAGAAACGCGGAGGGTCCTTTGGTCCCTCCGAGGTAATGTCGGAAAAAGACACATTGTCTTTCTCAGAATCACACATTCAAAATTTAATATCCTCATCTGCTTTTGATAACATCACTCTGAGCACCTCAGCACAACAACAAAATGAATCAGATAAACTAATCAGACTTAGGAAAAAGCATATCCGGACTGAACTTCACGGGCATTTTCTCTTGAAACACCTCAGGGGTGGGACCATCCCATGGGGTCTTCAGGTGAAGAATGTCCCTGTTATATTCAATGAGGACATTGAATACAAAAAAGGCTTTAGTGGCATAAATACCAAATGTAGCCGGGATCTGATGGTCCACACGATCGAGACAGCCCAGAGACTCTGTCTGAAAGAACTAGAGGAAATTGAGGTTCTAACAAAAAGCCTTCAGGAGAGCCCAGCGGTTACCGATGCAAAAACACTGCTAGATAAAATTGATAAGGACATTCAAACATTCAAAGACATTACTATTAATACCAAATCTGCACAGTACGAGAGGGACTCAAAAGCATTTACCCTAGAGAGGGCCTACCCGTTCCTGAAAAGGATTATTATACCCAGACGGAATCACGTGGAGCCCTATATAATTTTCAAGGTCGATCAAGAAATCGTTTTAAAACCTTCTCTGATACATCCTCTTCCTCAAATTCATCAAGTTCAGAGGATAGGGGCAATAATTCCAACAAAAAGGTGGCTTTTTTAGACAAAGGCCAACAAGCCAAAACACGATACAAAGTCCCGTGGGAAATGCGCATGCGCAGAAACTTTTACAAATCGTAGAGCTCCCACCATCGACAGTAGTCAATTTATCCACAAAAATACTAACCAGAGATGAGGAATCTGTCCTCAATCTAGGTTTAAAATTTGTTCCCAGCCAACAAACTGACTTTACAAAACTGAAATTGGAAACTATTGCTTTTTGTCGAAAAATTCGCTTAAGAGCCTTTTTCGCAAACAAACCACCCGTTGCTGATATGGAGGTAACAGGCCTGAGGAATAAATCCACGTTTATTCCATATCAAAATATCCCCAAGCAGGTTGTTGCGTTTGAACAGATCATGTTATCATCAATAAATAAATTAGAGAAAAATAAGAAATATGTTAAACAAAATATCACGAAGGGCCAACGTGCAGCCCTCAAAAATTTGAAGGATGACCTGTCAGTCGTCATCAAACCCGCGGATAAAGGCGGAGCAGTGGTTATCTGGTCAAGAGAAAAATATCTTAAGGAAGGGGCAACACAGGTCAATAATGTCAACTGGTATAGAGAACTTCCTGAGGACCCAGTCAGAGCAATCCAGGGACAAATTTGTGGAATTATACAAACCGGACTGGAGAATGGGTTTGTGGGCCACAAAGAAAGTGAATTCTTGATAAAAAAAATTCCGAGAACACCTATCTTATATTTATTACCAAAGATTCACAAGAATCCGGATGAGCCCCCAGGAGGACCAATGGTCTCTGGGTGTGAGTCTTGTCTAGAGCTGCTCTCGAAATATATAGATTTTTTTCTTAAACCCTTTATTGCCACTGTAAAATCATATTTGAAGGATACCACCGATTTCTTGTTAAAAATTGAAGGAATGGAGTTTGATCCGTCCACAGAACTGATGGTGACAATGGACGTTTCGTCCTTGTACACCCAAATCCCTCAGGATGAGGCGCTAGAGGTATTAGAACTATACCTCGAAAGTAGGGAAAGACCACACCAAGTCCCAACCTCGTTTATTCTGCAATTAGCAGAAGTAACATTAAAGAAAAACTATTTCAGATTTAATGATCGATTTTATATGCAGATCAAAGGTACGGCCATGGGCTGTCCCTATGCGCCAGAAATGGCCATATTGTATATGGCTGAGTATGAAAACAGATTTATTTATTCTAACAACCCTTTCAGTAAACACATCAAACAATGGTTGAGGTACATCGACGACGTGTGGCTCCTGTGGCAGGGGAGCCTCGCGGAGTTGATGGACTTTCACCTGTGGATCAATAGGAGACACCAGGACATCAAATTTTCCTTAGAGTCCAGTAATGAAAAAATGACATTTCTTGATATTGAAATAAATTGCACAGATGGGCATTTGAAGTCATCTCTTTTCAAAAAGAAGACGGACAAAAATACGATCCTTCACCATCAAAGTGCACATCCCAGAAGTCTAAAAGACAATTTGCCGTATGGGCAGCTACTTCGGATTCGAAGGAACTGCTCTGAGGTGACGGAGTATGAAAAACATGCAACAAGGTTTTGTGAGGAGATGAAGAATCGCGGGTACTCAAAAAACTGTTAAGTCACTCAAGGAAAAGGGCACATTATACCCCACGGGAGTGCCTACTTGAACGAAAAGTAAAACGCGACCTGGATAGGTTGGTATGCGTAACCACTTTTGGCCCAGACACCCACAGAGTACGACAAATGGTCCTTAAAAACTGGCATTTGTTAGAGGAGCTTGAATGTGCCTTCCCACGGCCCATATTCGCCTATTAAAAAAACAGGAGCATTGGCCAATGCGTCATTAGAGCGGATGTACTAACCCCAAAACCTAAAAGTGATTTACTCTCGAAATGGGGTCTTAAACCCATCGAGGGTCACCACAAATGTGGTTATTGCATATCGTGCGATTCAACGAAAGAAGGGGTTGAATTTGAACACAAGGGCATAAAGTGGAAAAACAATGGCTTTTCAAACTGTAGGACACGAAATGTGGTGTATGCAGTCGTTTGTGCATGTGGAAAAATTTACATAGGTAAAACCACACAGCAGGCTAACAGTAGGATCACCCAACATAGGTCAAGAATTAAAAAGAAGGTGTTGAGTGCACCGATGGTTCAACATTTTTTGGACTCAAATCACAGCGAAACTGACTTCCGATGGACCATATTGAGTACCATAGTGGCATCAGGAAATAAAGGTCCCATTGACATTGAAGAAACTTTGCTGAGAAAAGAAGCATACCTGATTCTCAAATTTAATAGCACGCAAAACGGACTGAACACTCTTTCGGAGGTATCGAGATTGTAATTTAAAATGTAAGAATTTTTCATAGGGCTCCATGTGAGACTGGTAATCCCCTCCCAAAGAGCGGTAAACCAACAGCGAGACAAATATGTAACACAAATCTCCTTGTAATCGGGCAACACAAAACATATACATAACCTCGATTTAGATAAGATTGTACTTAGAGTTCATACAATGCCGCTAGAGCGAATTAAAATGCAAAACTACAATTCCCAGAAATCTAAATGTCACATGACTGTTTCAAATAATCAGGTTACATGGCTGCCGCTTTCCACAGTGAAGCGAGCAAGACGCTGTAGCAAGTTGCAAAGAGGTAAGGAGAACCTGAATGGGGCATTGATTAGACTCGATAAGAGTTGAGAACCAAGCGGGGTCTTAATCCGCGCACCGTTTTTTAACATTAACAGTGCATCCAACTGCGAGTAACCCGAAGGGGAACAACGTGGCATACATAGCGGGAACAACGAGGCACACGTAACGGGAGCCTGGCAGACCACTTTAAACCAGGTCAGTACGGACGTGCTGTGAACTTGATACAGCCTCTTTTGATTTAAATAATTTAAACTTAGAACCTGTATAACGTTATATTTTGACAGATTGCACGCATGTATAAAACAACGCAAATATGAAGTGAGACGCCCCTAAAAGCGATTGGTGGACATAGAAAGGTATGAAGATACTTGAGAGCTGTTTAACATATTTAAATGGTTACACAAGACCACAAATAGTAAACCAGCCTTGTAGTACCCGCAGGTTACAAGTGTTTGCGAGCCATTGGGGGACGCCCAGATATAGATACAAAAAGGTATGTCATGCAGTGTTTTTGTGAAGTAACCGCAAATCGAAAACTGAGTGTGGCTCTAACAGGATTCATTGATATCCTGCAGATTGCAGCTCAAAGACCCAGATTCAAACATAGGAGAACAACGGCTACAGGAAAGGTAACATGTATTCGGTATAAGAGTATAATGGAAACGAAAACAGGAGGCTATGAGAAATGACACTAAAACACCTTTTGGTGCTTTTCTCTTCTTTACACACATGCAGATAGAAGTGACAAGGCCCTGAGGAGAACCCATAACTGGTGTATGGTGTTCGAAACACGTCAGCAGAACGGAGATAAAAACTAGAAATATTTATAATTATTGATTCATAGAACTACTGCTTAATATCTCTGGTTGATCGTGACTTTGTTCACTACTGTTCTTAACACTGTAATCACTGATGGTTAAATAAGGCAAAGAGTTGATATTCCCCTTTTGAACAGTTAAAAATAGAAATGCATAAGTCATACTGTGTACAGTGAATGTATATATTTATGTAACAATGTTTTTTTGGTAAATGTATTGTATAAGTTGATGTACATATGTGTTATATGTGTTGTGTTGTCTTTCTGACACTAATCAATGATTTTTTCAAAAAGTAGAATCTAAAGAAAAGGTAAAAATAAATATACCTAACATATCAAAAATAATATTGATCTGTTGCTTATAATTTATAGCAAACTATACAAAGTGGGTTGACATTTTTTCTTCTTGTAGCCTACTCCCAGTCAGAAACTATGTCCAGGGTCACATTGGGTGAGAAGTGGATTCTGGCAGTGACAACTTCCCTGGATATACCAAAAATGTTGATCTTTTGTCTGTAAATGTTCTCACTCCTCTTCCTCAAATAATTCCTGCTCAAAAGAAGGGGCAAATTCATAAAGGCGTTCAATTACATTTTGAAGGCACGAAAAGAGGTTTGATGTGTGGGTTCTTTTCTTATGCACTCAGACTGGATGTGATTGATTGGTGTTGAAATTAGTTTCATCTGGATATGGGTGGTGAAGGTGAAAAGAAGCACTCATTTTGTGTTGCGAGTGTTTTAATACTTGGATTGCATTTTGTTGTAAGACAAACCAACTAAGCTGTACAAATACAAATTCCCCCATGTTCAGACATTAAGCAGCCTTATAGTTTTTAGAGTCTCCCGATTTTTGTCTTCAGCTCTGCATTTAAAATGAATATATATGAATGTTGGTATAATATTTTACATGAAAACTATTTTTAAAAGTGTAATATACATGTTTTTTTACTTTTGCCTATACTGAACCATACAGAGATCGCCACCAGACTGAAGTCTTAAGTTTAACATTTTCTTAAAGTTTATTGAATTTGTAAACATTTTGTAAAAATGTTGCAATGATAAATATCAATAAAAATTATGTTTACTTTTATTCTAAACTAGCAGCCCGTCCTGACGTTGTCCGGGTATGAAATAGAATGTGTGTAATAGGCAAGGGAAATTTATTTTAAAATCTCGCCGTAGAGAACATTTTTAGCATGAAGTGTCACAATAGTTAGGCATGTGTGTGCAGATACTGTGTGTACGTCGGAGTAAGAAGTATTAGCAGATGTCTCTAGTGTGTATGCACTCCACTTCCATAGGTAAGCGTGTGTGAAAGTGCATTTAGTTGTAAATTTCGTGTCCCTGCATGCACGCTGAATCGCGTCATCTCCCGCTTGAGGCCCGTCTCGAGTTTTGTTTGATGTTGTGCTTGTGGTGTAAAGTCGTTGATGCAGAGAGTTGAGTGGGTGACAGCCCGCGCTGGAGACGCTGCGCGTGTGGGAAAGTGCAGTCAGTTCAAAGGTTAGTGTCCCAGCAGGCGCGCTTATTCGCGTCATCCGCTGCCTGAGCCCGGCTCCAGCCCTGGTTGATGTTGTGCGCCTGGTGTCAATTTGTTTATGCAGAGAGTTGAGTGTGTGACAGCGTGCAGGAGACGCTGCAGTTAGTGTCCTCGCATGCACGGTCCTTTATGCAGAGAGTTGACTGGCTGACAGCGCGCAGGATACTGTGCAGTTATTGTCCTCGCAGGCACGATCAGTCGCGTCTGCCCACGCCTAAGCCCCGGCAATTGCTGCGCCCATTGGCCATGCCCCTTGCTCCCGCGCAATTGCCGCACCCATTGGCCTTGGCCAGGCCCCTGGCCCAACGCACACGTTTTTTTTCCACACGCCCTCAAGGCACGCTTTTATTTTTGGGATGTGCCGCGCGATTGTTGCCGGTTGTTGCGCCAATTGGCCACACCCCTTGCTGCCACGCAATTGCAATTGCCGCGCCCATTGGCCTTGTTCACGCCCCCAGCACAATGCACACGTTTAAGGAACACTTTTTTTTGTCGTCATGCCGCGCCTCCGCCCACGCCCACACCCACAAGGGATTACTTTGCTGGTACGGTTCTTTTACCTTTCAAATGTATATGGTGGTCGTCTGTATAGCCTATGTCCTTCTGCTGCAACTGCCCTTTCCAATGCTAAATTGGGTGTTGTGATTGGTGCTGTGGTTCCTGAGATTACCCGCCTCAAAGGTTTGGGCTCTCTCTTTATAATATTAGTATAGATGTACAACTATTGACAAACAGCACTATCGAATAAACTATATCTAATCTTTAATTATTGTAAATAAACTAATTTAAATAAAAAATATTCTTTGCATGTTTAAAGAAAAAAATCAAACATAAACTAAAAACATTGCATTCATATAGTATGCATTAATAATTAGAAAATATGTCTAGAATGAATTAAGTAATTTCAGTAAATTTCCTAAAACTTCTTATTAAAGAATTTTTTTTTACAAAGTTATTTAAAATATTTTTAAAAAAAATAAATATGTACTCATTTGGGATATTTTTTAAACCTTTTATTATGATCATTCCAATTTTTAACTATTTGAATGGATTTATTGTATTTTAAAATTATTTTCTATTGGGTTTTAAGTGCTTAACTCCATTGTGTTTTTTGGTTCTATATTGGAGTACCAGTTGCTGGCCATGTGGGGTGCTGGACTTGCTTCAGTTCTGATCTGTAGCTACTTACTACAATTTTTGGTTGTTGTAAATTTAGAAGTGAATAGCAGTGGACTCACTCTTTTGTTGGTGGATACACTCCCCTCCCTGACTGTCTTTTATCCCTTCATTTCTAATTTCTTAACCCCTCCCCTTTAGAATTAATGTTCTATAATTGTCAGCCACTCCCCTCTGTCCCGCCCACAATTATTTGTAAAATGGATACCTAGGTGAGGGGAGCTTCCTCACTGAGGGGGGACATCTCAGCTCATAAAAACAAAGGGGAGGTGTAAACTCTGCAAGTACGTTTAAGAATACCATTTGTTCAATGTTTTGTACCACTTCAAAATGTACTTCAAAGCTCAGTTTGTAAATAGGTCTCAATGATGGGAGGTATTTGGGCGTTGATAGTATTTGCATGTGTTTCTGCTTAAACTTTAGATAAAACGTATTTCTTCACCATTCGACCAACCACCTCCAATATGGTATAAGTAATTGACCAGTGTTGACCAATGCAAATATCATACATATATCAGTCTGCGGTAGGCTGAACCACTTGGAAACATTTGGATGGCCTGTCCGGCACTAATTAGATCATGGATGCAGTAATTTGGAAATCCGGTGACATCGTGCTAATTTACATTAATTTTTCAATATAAAAAAAGTCTTAAAATGTTAATTTGATAAAACGCATACATAAAATGTTTTTTTCTGAATGGCAGCCTGAAACGCTAAATATATGTTGTGATGAAAAGATTGTATTTATTCGAGGAAGAGGAATGATTGCGTGGCATATTTAAAGTTATATTTCAGGACAGCAAAATCAGCAAAATATATCCCTTTACCACTTTTCTATCCTCCTCCAACTTGGAAACTATAATACATGGAAGAAATGTCATTTCAGCTATCTGGTTTTCAGCAGACGGCTGTCAGTTATACATTTTTAATACACTGCTGTTTAGAAATAGAGATGAACGGCGCAAAAAAGAATGCAAGGATTACAAAATTCATAATTTTTCCTGTGTGGGCAACAAAGGACGGAATAATGCTTCCACACGTGTATACCTTTCATGGGTTGATAAAACAAAGACATATTTAATCCATTTGGAGATTTTTGTCCTATTTCTATTGTATGAGGCAAGCCTTACCGGAAGCTTCTTCAGCAGCTGGGCCTGCTGGGAAGACAAGTGTGTGCAGTACTGGAACAGTCCGGTTCCTCGGTGTCAGCAGGTCTGCCTGCAGCTCTGAAAGAAGACAATAAATGTAGCTAAGAGGCCAAAACTCACACGTAATTGGAATGTATTATCTTTTTATAGAACAGCAGCACCTGGTGAATCTGTTTGTCACATAGATTTGAGTAAACACATGCAGCTGCTACGGAAGACAATTCAAAAATAGCAGTCGAGCAGAAAAAGAGCATGTCTTGCACAACATGTGATGATCTTTTTTTACTTGTGGGAGCAGTTTTTAAGGTGCCAAAATGATTTGGAGGGAAAAGCACCAGACACATGTTTAATTGTTTACTGGTTGACCGTTGGTTTGCATTATTTCAGATTTTTGTGTCATCTAAACAGGTGTAGACCCGGAGAACATTTCCTCATCCACTTCACCTCTATTTTCTGAAATATTACAATGTGTCCTTATATACTGGGATGCTTTAGTTTTTTGGATCGCATTTTCTTATTCTGTGAAATTACAATTTCACTCTATGAGTTCTTGTTTGGTTTCAACACCAATACTGTCAAGTGTCGTAATGTCATCCTATTATTAAAATATTTGTTGATTAGGGTAAAAATACCGCACCATAAATTCCCATTGTTGTAATGTGTATACTATATTCAACATCTGTATAGGGCACTGGATGGGTTTCGTACTCTGCAAGATCGTCTTCCTTGCTGTAAGGAAATTGCGAAGCATTACGCGAAATGGATTTGTCTGGAAGAGAACCAGATACCCATGAATATCTTCTGTTTTTATGCAATTAAATACTTATATGATTTTCATTTGATTACTTTCATTGTATTTAGCAATCTCATTCAAAGGAAAGGAATTAACTCATTGAAAGGATATTGCAGCATTTGCTAGAGAATGTCTTAAATGTTGGCAAAGGCCACTCCCACTGTAACCTCTCCCCCCTTCCCATTCGCCGCCCCGCTCCCGCCGCCCCGCTCCCGCCTCCCAGCTGCTCCTCCCTTCCACTTGGCCATTTATGGCGAAGACCGCGCGGTGGTGAGCTGTGACCTTGACCCTACTGAAGGGCCGGTCACTCCACGCACCACACGGCTCCTCGTGAGTGTGCTCAGGCTCTCATCGCTGCTGCCGCGAGTTTGCGTCCTCTGTTGATAAGTATTTTGTGACTTCCTGTATTTTGTGCCCTGTGACTGTGTTTTGGCCCTGTGACTGCTATTTTGCCACTGTTACTGTGATTGTGTTTTCCTCTTCCTCACCGCCCCTTGGGACTGTTTTTCCCGCTTGTGCACCCCCCCGCTCCCCGCCGCTGCCCCCTTGCGGCCCCGCCCCCTTTTCTCTTCTGTAACCTCTCCCCCCTTCCTATTCGCCGTCCCGCTCCCGCCTCCCAGCTGCTCCTCCCTCCCACTTGGCCATTTATGGCGGAGACCGCGCGGTGGTGAGCTGTGACCTTGACCCTGCTGAAAGGCCGGTCGCTCCACGCACCGCACGGCTCCTCGTGAGTGTGCTCAGGCTCTCCTCGCTGCTGCCGCGAGTTTGCGTCCTCTGTTGATAAGTATTTTGTGACTTCCTGTATTTTGTGCCCTGTGACTGTGTTTTAGCCCGGTGACTGCTATTTTGCCACTGTTACTGTGATTGTGTTTTCCTCTTCCTTGCCACCCCTTGGGACTGTTTTTCCTGCTTGTGCACCCCCCCCGCTGCCCGCTCCCCACCGCTGCCCCCCTACAGCCCCTCCCCGTTTTCTCTTCTGTAACATCTCCCCCCTTCCCATTCGCCGCCCCTCTCCCGCCTTCCAGCTGCTCCTCCCTCCCACTTCGCCATTTATGGCGGAGACCGTGCGAACGCGCAGCGGGCATGCCGACTGCGCGCCAAAAGGGCGCCAAAGGCAAGCCCATCTACGCCCGTCCGCGCCTGGACCGCGCCAAGCGCCAGGACCCCTGCACCTCGTTGGTCACAGACCAACCGACTGACATACAACACCACCACCCTCAACGCACTCAACATGGGACGAGCACCCGCCTGCTATCAAGCCACCACCAGAGGCACCCACGAACCCTTCACCTGTCAAGCCTGCAAATTCACCTGCCTCAAACCCCGTCCCCCGCCCGCCAAAGCAAACCACAACAACAACCACCTCAAGGGCATCCTCCTCAACACCCGCTCCGTTCACAAGCACGCCATCGAACTCTGGGACCTCCTCGACACAACAACACCAGACGTCACCTTCCTCACGGAAACCTGGATGAACGCCTCCTCAGCCCCCGACATCGCCATAGCCATCCCGGATGGCTTCAAAATCACCAGGAAAGACCGCGTCAACAAAACAGGAGGAGGGATTGCCATCATCTACAGGAACACCATCAGCATCACGACCAACACCGAAGACATGATCTCATCCGCCGAACACCTACATTTCCAGATCCACACCGACCCCCAGACCACCCTCAGAGGAACACTCATCTATAGACCCCCGGGCCCACGCAAACAATTTAGCGAAACCATCGCTGATGCCATCAGCCCGCACACCCTAGCCTCACCAGAGTACATCCTCCAAGGAGACCTGAACTTTCACCTGGAGAACAACAACGAAAACACCACCACCTGCTTGACAATCTCGCCAACCTCGGACTCAAGCAACTGGTGGACACCCCCACCCACCTCGCTGGCCACACCCTCGACGCCATCTTCTCCGCCAGTAACCACGTCGCCTTCAAACACTCCACAGTACTACACTGGACCGACCACAGCTGCCTACATTTTACATTCAAGAAGACTACATCCCACCACCACACGCATCGGATCCCCCGCAGATGCTGGAGCAAAGTCACCACTGACAAGCCAGAACCCACCTGCCGACACCAACCTACCTGACAACAACGCAGCCCTCAACTTCGCACAGTGGATCACCAACTGCGCCGACGACCTCGCTCCATTGAAAAACCCCCAAAGCAAGACCACCACCACAAAACCCTCATGGTTCACAGACGCCCTCAAAACCGCAAAGAGAACCTGCCGAACACTCGAAAAGACCTGGCGCCAAGAACATACGACTGAAAACATGACAGCCCTCAAAGCCGCCACCCGCGAATACCACCAGGAGATCCGGACCACCAAGAGGGGAGCCCTTTGTTGTTTGCTGTTGTTTGCTGCTGGTTGCCGCTTTTCTACGGACCCTTTCTGGACCCTGTCAGCGCTTCACGACTTGCGGAACCCGCTTCGCGGGTCCCGCTGCGCCCCAGAGGTTGAGGGTAAATTGAAATACATCTGCGTGGGAGGACCAGGGCTGCGAGCGTGCGGGGCAGGACTTCGAATCCCAGAAGCCCCTGCACACCGCGCCTCTGACCAGCTGGCCGCTCTCCCTGGCCGTCACCACGCCCCGCCTTCAATCCTTAAAGGGCGGTAATTGACCTTCCGACGTGGGAGCCCTTTGTTGTTTGCTGTTGTTTGCTGCTGGTTGCCGCTTTTCTACGGACCCTTTCTGGACCCTGTCAGCGCTTCACGACTTGCGGAACCCGCTTCGCGGGTCCCGCTGCGCCCCAGAGGTTGAGGGTAAATTGAAATACATCTGCGTGGGAGGACCAGGGCTGCGAGCGTGCGGGGCAGGACTTCGAATCCCAGAAGCCCCTGCACACCGCGCCTCTGACCAGCTGGCCGCTCTCCCTGGCCGTCACCACGCCCCGCCTTCAATCCTTAAAGGGCGGTAATTGACCTTCCGACGTGGGAGCCCTTTGTTGTTTGCTGTTGTTTGCTGCTGGTTGCCGCTTTTCTACGGACCCTTTCTGGACCCTGTCAGCGCTTCACGACTTGCGGAACCCGCTTCGCGGGTCCCGCTGCGCCCCAGAGGTTGAGGGTAAATTGAAATACATCTGCGTGGGAGGACCAGGGCTGCGAGCGTGCGGGGCAGGACTTCGAATCCCAGAAGCCCCTGCACACCGCGCCTCTGACCAGCTGGCCGCTCTCCCTGGCCGTCACCACGCCCCGCCTTCAACCCTATGGACTTCCTATTTAAGTGAAGGTTCCTACCCGCTACGCGGGAGCGTGCGGGAGCGACCGGGAGAAGCCCGGGACAAGGGCGGGACCGTCTGTGGCCGTCCGGGGCCGTAGGAGGCCGGGCTGGGCCACCCCTTTTCCATTTACAGGCCTGTGTTTGATTACTTTTTAGTTTATATTTGTCTTCCAGGTTCAGTTAGCTGTTTGAGGACATAAGGGTGTTAACAACTATGGCGAATACCTTAAATACCTCTGTCTTACTGACTTCTGTGGGGGATGCTGAAACTGCGGTGATGGGGCCTCTAGATTCGTATTTTAAGCGTCTGCCCCAAGATATTGACAGGGAAATTGCCTTGGCGGAAAGACGGGCTGGTCGAAGGTTATCGATCGAATTGATGAAAAACCCCCTTGAAAAACATATAGGACAAAGTTTGCCTGCATTAGTCACCCCGTTATCGTCTACAGTATTGCCACTTACACAAGAAACACTGTATGATATATCTGTATGTAATGAGCTGTTGGGTGCCTCTCCTATAGATACAGTGGTTACCGCCCCTTCTTCAGAGCATTCAAAGGGTTCTAATAATGCGTGTATAGGACAAAATGTTGCACCTAAAACAATTGTTCAAGTACACGCTGTCAAGCCCAAAGTATGCACAAAGAGGAAGAGGGTTACAACTTTAAAAAAATCCATAGTTCCTAATCCAGCTAGGAAGGTCAGGAAATTGGCAATTAAAACGCCCTTAACCGATGTCCGAGTTGAACAACTGAGTGGGGTAATAAGGGGGGAGGAATCGGTTACTGTAATAGACGTAGAAAATCCTAAGATTCCGGCATCACTAATAACAGAAATAATCCCCCCTACCACAGCATCTTCAGGGCAAATGAGGATTTACCCGGATCATTTATTGGATTTGGAAAAACTTATACGTTCCCTCTTAAGTCCCCTTGAAACCAAACTGGAGAAGTTAGCAAAACAACTTGACCATTTTGAACAAACCAGTTTGGATAACTTTTTCTCAGTAAAATCATTAATTAAGGCTCAGAACAAATCGGTCGAGAATGGGCGACAAAATAATCCAGGTGAGCAGGCTTTGGGTGCCACAGGGGCCGAGTTGTCTTCCGCTAAAGTAAGTGGGGTTTCTACTCAGCAGAAACAGGGTCTGAATAATAATAAAAAAAATCTTCCAGTTCCCCGACCACCGGCAAAAAATAGTGGCCCTGAGTGTACTAATACCAATTGTACTAGCATAATGGCAAATAGTACTAAGGATAGTATGAAGAACTGTCCCCCTGTGGCTCAGAAAAAGAGCTCACCCTTACCATCTACTATGGCCTGCGTCCAGGGGACACTGATAGACATAGATAAAAACCCCGCTATAATTGTTGATGGTTTAAAAGGGCCGCCTGTCCCCCAGTTAGTAAATAAGGGTGGCTATGTAGGAAATGGTAATCACATAACCGGTGGAAATAATGTTAGTATGGCCATGGGAAATAGTGCTCCTGCGAGCGTTGCTGCCCCAGAACACTGCCCACCAAAACCTTATGCTAATAAACTTCCAACTCGGACTCCCCCAGTCCAACTTACCCCTGATTCTTACCCATATGTGGCCATTCTTACCAATGTTCCTCCCCTACCAGATGGCCAAAGGGAGACTTATGATATGTTAAAAAATAAAGCCATGCATTGGCTGCGGGTAAACAGACCCCTGCCAGGAGACGTGGATGGATTGATCATTGGGGTTAGAAGGGTCAATTGGATTGGGAACACTTTCAAAAAGCAGGGGGGTGAGTGTATCATAATTAATTTCCAAGATCCAAGGGTAGTAGGGATAATTACAAAACCTGGATGGAATATCAGCTTTGGTGGGATTGGCGTTGTGGACTTGACCTTTTTCTACCCAAGACCTCAGTCATATTACCAAGGGGGGTTTGAGCCACTGAGATTTATTTTGCCTCCACGGGTAGAGGTTAGCTCTCTCCCTGCTCCCTTTTTGCGCCCACATGATGGTTATAATCAGGTTTATAACCCTGATGGTGGCGCAGGGTACTTGAGACGGGGATGTTGTCAAAATTTACCAATGCACCATAACACAGGCCCTATTATGGATTTGGTTAACCGTTTTAATCCTTTAAGTGATCTGAACACTAACGGTTGACTACCCATACTCCTAACGGCACCTACAATAGCTATACCCGAGAGGGTAACCTCCCTATCATGTTCATTTATGACCTGGAACGTTGCAGGAATAAGAGCTAAAAGATCGGACCCTACCTGGATACAATATATTTCTAAACATAAGGTCATAGCTCTGCAAGAAACATGGGACACTTCACTTTCTTTTCCCCTAGATGGCTTCCTAAGTTTCATAGTACCCGCTAGTACCAGTAACGCGGGGAGAGCAAAAGGGGGGCTCATCACATTTTTTTCTTTAGATTTAGTAGGAACTTTTAATTTAATGAATTCAGGTTCCCCAAACATCTTAGCGATAGAATGGTTAGTCTCACCAAGCTGTATCATATTAGTAATTAATTTTTACAATGCCTGGGGTGGACCAAATGAATTGGAACACGTGTATTGTTTGGAGAACCTGATAAATAAATACAGTCAAAATTCAAATACTCCTTTCGAAATTTTTTTAATGGCCGATTTTAATAGCCACAAATGTGATTTGCTCTGTCAATCACTAGATGCAGATACCCCGGCTGGAGCCTGCATTCCTCATTTTGAACACACCAAAATGGGGGAGTCTCTCGATTTATTGTGTGCTAATTTTAATATATACGAACCGTACAAAATTGCTGCTAACGAGAAGGTCCCCACTTTTAAAGGCACGACTAAGGGGACGATTATTGATTACATATTTATGTCCATAGGCTTAATCTCTAAGACAAGTGACTATAAGGTTACTGTCTCACCCCATAGTGATCACAACCCTCTGTCGACTGTAATACACTGGAGTGACTTATGGCGCAGACAGGTGGACCAGCCCCGGGTTTGTGCCTTGGCGGTGCCCAGTGACCAGGGCAGACGGCTTAGATGGGGTATGGATATGGAGGAACGGTTTATGGAAACCTTACTCCCCAAAATTGAGCAACCGATAGAAACTTGTCTTGACCAAACTGCCTCGAATCTTCAGGTTGTTACAGCTTTTAATAGTATCTGTGCACAAACCGTCAAGGATCTCACAAAACCCAAATCAAAGTACCCTACAATGCCCCATAAATGGTTTGATAGCAAATGCTCAAGGTCATATAGAGAATTGAAATTGGCTCTTAAGGCTAAGGAAAGGGATAAAGAGCTAATCTCTCATCTGAGACGGGCTTATAAAGCCAACGTGAGGGCAAGGAAAGATGAGATTAAGAACAATGCATGGAATGATTTACTCAATGTAGATGTCCTAAAAGACAGTAAACATTTCTGGGAAATTATTAACCACCCCTTTTTTATAGGGGAAAACAATCTGAACACAGACTGTGTAATTCCCGATGAGAGATGGGTACAGCATTTTAGCAACATTTATGGGGGTGAACCATCAGTCTGCCCAATTACTACTGAGGTGGCCCATTGTGCAACCACAGTGGCATTCACGGAAGAGCATGTCCTAAAAGCCATTATGGATACCACAAAAAATAAGGCTCCTGGCCCTGACGGTGTCCCGGCAGACTTTTTTAAATTCTGCCCAGTAATCTGGAGTAAAGTACTGTCCAGAGTGTTTAGAGCAGCAGCCGAAGGATTCTTACCTCAAACATGGGCAACATCCATAATAGTTCCCATCTTTAAGAAGGGAAATCGGGAGGACCCCGGGTGTTATCGCCCAATTTCCCTTATCGACTCTACTTTTAAAATTCTAGGTAGAGTCCTATTGGTTCAACTAAGGGAAAATTTAGAACTGAATGGGGGACTCTCGAATATTCAATACGGCTTCCGCGAGAATAGAGGGACATTGGAACAATGCTCCAATCTTCACCTTCTAGTCTCCAGGTATACGGTGGCCGGGGAGGGGTCAGTTTACCTGGCATTTATGGACCTTTCCTCGGCCTTCGACCTGGTGAATAGGAGTAAGTTATGGACTATTCTATTGGAGCTAGGCATAGAGGAGTCCTTGGTGGTATTTATGGCAAGGTTACACCAAGATCTTGAGGCAAAAATAAGAGTCACCAGGGATGGAAGGTGCACGGAAAGTTTTAAATCTGAAAAAGGGGTGCGACAGGGTTGTATCCTGGCCCCCCTTCTTTTTACTATTTATATAAATGGCCTGGGGAAACACCTAGAAACAGGATTGGCTGACGTTCCCCGTGTAGGAGGAGTGCAGATCCCAGCCCTCCTATACGCGGACGATGCCGTCCTGATAGCCCGCACAGGGAATAGTTTACAGATTCTTCTGGACCGTTTCGGTTCTTTTATGGAGAATCTAGATTTGAAAATCAATGTCTCCAAGTCCCACACTATGATTATTGGTCGTAAAGTGAATATGTGCCAGAAAAAATCTTTCATTTGCAAAGGGGAGATTCTTTCTAGGGTTCCAGTCTTTCCTTACCTGGGAGTCCTTTTTGACCAAAGAGGGTCCTGGGCCCCCCAGATTAAAGCAAAAAGTCTTAGCTTAGCACGATCCTCATCAGCCTTGTTGGCCTTTGCAAAAAGATTGGGAGCCAAACCAATGGAGGCGCTTATTAAAATATACAATAGTAAGTGCGTTCCAATTGCTATGTATGGATCTGCTATTTGGGGCTACGTAGAGACGGTAAAGTTACAGAGGATAGAAAATGGTATCATTAGGAAGATTTTATCTGTCCCTGATTCCACACCCACTTTCTCTACTCACGAGGAAATAGGTTTATCATACATCTCTGACAAATTAAAATTAGCCCCCCTCCTTTTTTGGGTCAAAACATGGCTGAACCCCGAGCTGACGCTAAACCATGCCATCCTTAAGGACGTCATTGCAAGGGATAACGCCATGAGAATCCCCTGGCTAAAATATATTAAATCCACATTATTAATGCTGGGGATGCCGGAACTTTTTAATGACCCAACCATCATTAGGAGGGAGGATGTCAGTTTGATCAAGCAGATGTTTCTGGAGAGGGTTTGTATGGATAGAGAAGAATTGGAATTGAGGAAACCCATGGTGAGGGCACATATTGCTCTAATGACTTCGCCCACCATGGAACCCTATCTAAAAATTGTGACTAATCCTCTCCATAGACTCCTCTTAACTAAATTCAGGATGAACTTAATCCATTACTCTCTAGGAAACTTTCCGGTGTGGTCAAAACCTGAGGATGGTCCACCATGCGGATGTGACCAATTTTCAGTTCAAGACACTCTTCATTTCATATTCTTTTGTGACTTTTATAGTAGCGAAAGGAAAAAATATCTATTCCCTGTGTTGAAAGCGGCGGGCTTCTCTCAAGTTAGGCCAGCCTTAATCTTTCTCCAAATGCTAGCTGATACCTACACCATGTTTAGCGTTGCTTGCTATTTAACTGCTGCATTTAGATCTAGGAAAAAAAGTTTACCCCGGATAGACCTGTCTTAAACTTAAATTTGTTCTTAAAGAAAAATTTTTAATATTTGTAAATAGATTTGTATTTTGGAGAAACAACCTGAGGAAATGTAATCACTAAGTAGAAACTTTTTGTAATGAGATTGAGTAATGTTTTAAAGAAATTGTATATGTGTTTGCTTTATGTCTTTTATGATTTTAACAAAAATCGAATAAAGAGTATTTTGACTGACACCAAGAGAACATCCTTTAAAGAGCGACTGAACAACAACACCCACAACAGCAAGGAACTCTTCAGCATCGTCAAAGAGCTCTCCAACTCCAACGCCAGCAACAACAACATCACCCCTTCGCAAGACCGCTGCAACTACCTCGCCACGTTCTTCCACCGCAAAATTGCAGACATACACGACAGCTTCAGACCCCAAACTCCACCTCAGGACACCAAATGAACGATCCCCAGCAACACCATCAACTCTTGGACCCCCATCAGCAATGATGACACCACCCACGTCATGAGCACCATCCATTCCGGCTCCCCCTCCGACCCATGCCCCCACCACATCTTCAACAAAGCCGGCACCACCATCGCACCCCACCTGCGGAACGTCATAAACAGCTCCTTCACATCAGAGACCTTCCCTGAAAGCTGGAAACACGCAGAGATCAACGCCCTCCTGAAGAAACCCACAGCAGACCCCAAGGACCTCAAGAACTTCCGTCCCATCTCTCTTCTCCCCTTCCCGGCTAAAGTCATCGAGAAGACCATCAACAAACAGCTGACTGCTTTCCTCGAGGACAACAACTCGCTCGACCCTTCCCAGTCCGGATTCCGAGCCAACCACAGCACCGAGACCGCCCTCATCGCAGCCACAGACGACATCAGAACCCTGATAGACAACGGGGAGACAGCTGCGCTCATCCGCCTGGACCTGTCATCAGCCCTCGACACCGTATGCCACCGCACACTAATACAGCGCCTCAGCAACACTGGAATCCAAGGAAAGGCCCTGGAATGGATCATCTCGTTCCTCTCCGGAAGAACCCAGAGCATCCGCCTCCCCCCCTTCCGATCCACGGCCACAGAGATAATCTGCGGCGTTCCTCAAGGATCCTCACTCATCCCAACACTCTTCAATATCTACATGAGCCCCCTCGCCACCATTGCACGAAAACACAACATCAACATCATCTCCTACGCCGACGACACCAAGCTGATACTATCCCTCTCCAAGGACCCAGCCACCACCTAAACCAACTTCCAGGAAGGGATGAAAGAAGTAGCAGACTGGATGAAGCACAGCCGTCTGAAGCTTAACTCAGACAAGACGGAAGTCCTCATCCTCAGACAATCCCCATCTGCCTGGGATAACTCCTGGTGGCCCGCGGCGCTGGGAACCGCACTGACACCCACGGACCACGCACACCACCTGGGTTTTGTCCTGGACTCCTCCCTCGCGATGACCAAACAAGTCAACGCCGTCTCATCCTCATGCTTCAACACCATGAGAATGCTTCGAAAAATCTTCCGGTGGATCCCCACAGAAACCAGAAGAACAGTCACCCAGGCCCTCGTCATCAGCCGACTGGACTACGGAAACGCCCTATACGCAGGAACCACCGCCAAACTCCAGACTAGGCTCCTACACATACAAAACACCGCCGCATGACTCATCCTCGATATTCCCTCGCCACAGCCACATAACCACCCAACTGAGAAACCTCCATTGGCTCCCCGTCAACAAAAGGATCACGTTCAGACTGCTCACCCACGTGCACAAAACGCTCCACAACATAGGCCCCGACTACCTCAACAGCCGATTCTTGTTCTACACCCCCACTCACCAGCTTCGCTCCACCAGCCTCGCCCTCGCCATCGTCTCACGAATTTGCAGAACCACCTCCGGAGGAAGATCATTCTCCTACCTAGCAGCGAAGACCTGGAACTCTCTCCCCACTCACCTACGATTGACCCAGGACCATCTCAGCTTCAGGAAGCACCTCAAGACCTGGCTCCCCCCCCCAGCGCCTTGAGACCCTCACGAGTGAGTAGCGCGCTCTATAAATGCTTTGATTGATTGATTGACTGTTAAGGACAAAATGCCGCCAGTCTACCATCCCCATGACATTAACACCACTGGGCATCACTACGAGTAGCGAGTTAATAGCTCCGGTTAATCCATCTGCTGTAGATGTTTTTTTCTTGCTGGAATAATAACTCCAGAACAAGAGATTTACCCTGGGGGTTCATTTGGGAAAGGAGAAGAGAAAATTATTTGTTTCTAATTCCTGCCCAGATTGTTCAGTCACACATTTCAGATGCTTTCAGAAGCAGCAGTCCCAAGGAAATACTCTTCTGCCCTGCATTTCTATCCTGGTGGACCTGGTAAAATCCAATATGTCTCAAAATCTTGGCAGGTCAAACACATAGGGGCTCATTAGGATGGCGGGCGGATCACCCCCGCCAGGCTGGCGGTAGCCACCGACGGCCTGGCGGAGAAGATCCGCCCGCCATCCTACCCGGAATCACCCCCCGCCATATTAGTATGGCGGGGGTGACCGCGGTGGACGGAAAGACCGTCCGCCGCTTTCCCGCCCCGGTCGCCTTGCGGCCGGGGCGGAAAAGGTTTAATATGGTGGCGGTGTCTATCAGACACCGCCAGCCTTATTAGCATGGGCATTTTCAAATGCCTTTCCATGGGGGCAATGCCACCATGGAAAGGCATGTGGAGACACCCTGCGGGGGCCCTTTTCGGGCCCCCAGGGACTGCGGGGGGGTGGGGGGTGCACATGAGGGACCTATGGTACCCTCCAGCATTGCAAAGTACAACGTGGCATGCACCGCACGGTGCCTGTCACGTTGTGCTTTGTAATGCACTACACGTATCTTTAGCATTGCGGCCGTTGTGCATTCAGGACCGCGGCCGCAATGCTAAAGATACAGGATGCACCTGCCGCTGTGGCGGGCGCATCCTAATGCCCCCAACGGGACCCCCGCCCTTATGGCAGGCGGTCCCTCCACACAACAGGATGACGGGAAGACAAAGTCCGCCCGTCATCCTAATGGGCCCCTCAGTTTCAATAACTCTAACTTGAGCTCAACCCTGGGAGCTACAGCAAATAGGAGACTGAATTACCTTTAAAGCCCTTCTGACTGGCGGCCTATTTCGAGTTTGGCAGAGAGGGTACTCTGTTGCAACAGTGATGTAGTAACCTCTTTGCAAACCTGAAGGTCCACCCACCTCATTTAGAGTCGGGCGGACCTTCATTATTTGTACGGTGGAGACTACTCTGTCTTAGCCAACATAAACCACTCATGGCCTGCTGGAGTAAGGTCCGTCGGGCGTTTAGCCATGTGTCTGCTTATCCAATTTAAAGAGGGTGAACCCATGGCCAGTTTTTACTGTCCTTCAATGACAAGCAATACCTGATGTAAGGGGCTATGAAACTGTAAATTGCCCCCGTGCTGGGTTTCCTTGTCAGCCTAGTCAAAGACACAATAGGCGATGCAGACGACAGGTGACATTTAACTTTCTGTGCGATTGGTGTATTTTCTTACAACACACACTGGCATTAATGGGAAGTTTGATCTGCAAATTAGGGATCAGAAAATGTTACCATGTTTTAGGAGTCAGAGCCCAGACACTTGGTACTGGCCAGCAGTACCCTAGTACACAGAGTAGCATCAGTCCACATAAAATGGGATTGTGACCACACAAAAAGTGGCATTTTTTCACAGTTATGCAACACTTTGCAATTATCAGAGCTTTTTAGGCTTCTATGTTGACTAACAAGGGCGTCCATTACCTCATATATTTACTATATGAATTTTATTCTTCAAGCATAACATTTCAAGTCCACCTTTAAATATCTTTTTTTTTTATTATTATGCTTATTATTCTTTCTGAATACACCTGTAATTACTTATTTCCTCAAAGGCATTGTTGTTTAGTTGGTGTCACATTATCCACATCACACCATTTTCTCACAGGATTGTTTAGTGCCATGAAACATGCCGCCTGATTCATCAAGCTAAATTGCACTCGCAAAGGGCAAGATTCTCAGAATCTTGCCTTTTGCGAGTGCAATTTTTGCATTTGGGATTCATCATCCCAAATGCAAAATTCGCTATTTAAGAATTCGCACATTTGCGAAGAATTGAATTTAAGGAATCTCTATTTGAGATTCCTTAAATGCAATTCATGAAGCATTTTAAAATTGCGAAATTGCAATTTTGGGCCGCTATTTACCGAGAGGTCAGACCTCTCGGTAAATAGCAAAAACTTAGAAAAATGCATTTAAATGCATTTTTCTAAGTTGCATGTTACACACACACATGTCCTTTGGACATGTGTGTGCGCAACACCAATGTAGATTACATTTCAGGGGTGCTACAGGGTGTCCTTTGGACACCCCTGCACCCTTGAAATCGCATCCTTATTTGCGATTAGCTAATTGCTAATCGCAAATAAGGAATAACTCCCCATGCATTCCTATGGGCCTGTAGGCCCATAGGAATGCATGGGGAGTTATTCCTTATTAGCGATTAGCAATTAGCTAATCGCAAAGAAGGAACATGTAGGAATCGCAATATTTATTGCAATTCCTACATGAATCCCGTTTTGCAAGTTCTTAATAGCGATTCGTTATGAATCGCTATTAGGGGCTCGCAAAACGGGAGAATGATGAATCAGGCGGTATGTCCCAAAATGTCCATATTTAAAACTCGTTGCCTCTCTTTATTCTTCTGTTTGGGAAATGTAATAAAGCATCAGCAGTTTTGTATGTAGATAATGACCTTTCACCCCATTAGTTAAAAATCATTTGGCCATACATTTTCTTTGTTGTTTTTATTTTAATGTAATTTGTAATTTGAGGCCGTGTTTTTATTGACTGTCGTGAGCAGTTTATTTTTGTTTTCCACATGCTTTGTAGGGCTGTTTTATTACAGTCCTTTTGTCGGTGCAGTGGTATACTATCTGGGGTTCCATTCATTAGCTTTGAATTGACTTGCTGACGCCATATTGTGGTATGTATATGCTTAAAATCTACACATGTAATTAGGAATGTGCTTCATTTAGATCAGAGGATGAGGCTGAGGTGAGCCCTGTTGTAACTCTAGTGCTCTGCGATAAATATTGAGTCAGAGTATAGCCACCTTGTTCTGGTGTGTTCATCTTCCAAGACTGTGTGCCATTGATGATTTAACAAAAAAACTTTGGGCAGCCTACACGAGAGGGGTGAACTGAAATACATTGTTTGTGTATTTTGTTAAAATAATCTGTCTTGTTAGTAGAACCCTAGAACAGTTTATACAAACTTACCTAGGAAGTTCTGGCCCAAAACTGCAGCTTTGTTTTTTGTTGTGAAAAAAACTGCAGCTTTGTGTTTTGAGCTAATAGTATTTGCGTTTAACCTTGCATTTCTATGGATGATTCCAACTTCAGGAAAATGCAAAAAGCTTGTGGATTTGTTTGGCAAGATATCTGCAATTAGTTAAAAATTAACATCAGTTTATAAGTCAAGACACTTCCTGATTGCAATGGCTTCTTCGGGAGAGTTCTCTTCGCTCATGCTCACAAAATGTCATATTTTCAGGCACCTTGGGTCACATGATAGATCTCCGAAAAAATGTCCTGGTCCTAGTACATATCTTGAGGGTAAGTGCTAGGTGTAAACATCTTTTACATCTGTAGTAAGAAAGCAGTTTTGTTGATGTGGTAATGTGGTACAAGAATGTTTATGCATGCTTGTTGAGGTGTGTTGTATTGTGCCGATAATATGTTATCGTCATTTATTTTTTCTGTTGAATTGTTGCATTGTGTTATTGTTATGTTGTAGAGTTATGTTGGTGCTCCTTTCCTGTTTTGCTTGTTTTGATGTCTTTTCCCCATTATGTTTTTTTCTGTGTGTATAATTTTCTTACTGAACTTTCTCCATTAGTAAGAATGCCTCTGATTGTTCTTGGTGTCAAAAACGTGACTGGCTCATGGCTAATCTGAACATTCTTCGAGTTTTGAATTGGCTACTTCGATTTTAGGCCTAGTTTCATTAAAATATAAGGAATAATATTGCATTTTCCATGAACAGCACAATCGCTGTGAGACCGCTCCCTCTCCCCAATAGTATTGAACAGACTTATGCTAACACAAATAAGCCATTTGACCAGAAGTTAAGAAACCACGTGGGAATGGGTCCTTTAAGTCTAATGTGAGTCAAAATGGTGACATTTCAATCAACGGCGTGTTCCTTTTAATGTTATTTAACACGTAAACTGTATAATTTGCATATCTCATAAAGTCTTATTATGAAACATCCTGAGTGCCCTCTCAGCTAGAATCCTCCTTAATTGCCGCGAGGAAGGCAGCACTCTGTACTTTTGTCCTCTGGTTTGCCATTCCTACTGCCTTTTTTAATTAGCCATTTATCCTGGTTACTTTGAAACTACATTTCTGAGCCTAGCAAGCTTTTTATAAAGCTAGAAAAGCAAACACACCACTTCACAAACGGTCAAAGGATGAACCCTGCCTGTCTCTATTAAAGGGTTTATACTTTTATGTTTTTCTCTATTTTTGCATATTCAGGAACTGTATTTTCTCATTGAAATACACCCAATGTTGAATTTAATTTTAGTGTAGGTTCTATTTTTAAACACGCATTGGCAAAGTCAACATGTCTCGCCTTTTTGACCTTATAAGTGTTTAGCCAGAACTATTGGCTCTACAAGCTATATTGTAGAGCAGTGTGACTGTTGTGCATCATATTGAAAAGGCATAAGAAAAGTGTTATAAGCTTTTTTGTTACCTTATATATAACCAAAAAGATATCATGAACAACTGAACGGGCCTATTAAAAAAATAATTAACCTAAAAATGTCTTCCATGTTTTTTGTCCTTGCATTGCTTGCAACTTCTTCCTGCCTGTTCTAATGCTTGTGTGTTATTGTTTTAAAAAAAGAAAATTATGAGAGGGTGAAGATTGGGAAATAGTATCTGAATTACAACACGAGCAGCAGACGGACACTATGTGAGAATCAATAGATGCCAGAGGTGGTGGTGGTGTGCTCGTGCAGAGGTGATGTTCAGGCGATGTAGAGTGATGCTGCCTATCCTTGCACAACCATTGCTACACTTTATTATCTGCACTGTGATTTCCCTTCTTGCCTGGGTTGAATGTAAGTTGACTGGTGTGGTGCAAATGTGCAGTTTTTGATAACCAACTCCTCCTCCAGTAACAATTGGCATAGCTTTAACCACATCCCCCCACCAAGTGTGAGATCTTTTGATGGTGGAAATTAATAGCACAACAGATTGCTCAGCCTGGGAAAGAGGTTTAAGGGTTTCATGAATGGCTGGGTAGTTTGAATTAGGGTGAGCCTTAGACAAACAGCATTCATCAAGTCAATGAGCAGCTTCAGTCGTGGACGGAAGATGACAGTTTGTTACCAAATTCAAACAGGTCGATCGGTGTGATCCATACATGATGTAGGATATATTGTGGATCCCCACCCACAAGTGCCACCCGTGGTAAAGCGATTCTTCTAAATTATTTTATTTTTGCGATAAGTTCGAAAGGCCCCTACATATCGTGCCATTGTTAATGGGGTTTATAATTTCTCCAAACTTACATGTCCTCATGATCACTTTTCTTTCTCATCTTGTAACTCTGTGAATAAAATAAGGTGATTCTATCGTTTTTAAACCTTGCCAAAGGACCAGCACATTGAACAATTTTAATAGCATCCAGCAGGTGGTTTTACATGTTATTCCCTAATCATCTATAGTAAGCGCTCTACTTACAAATGCATTGAGCCCTCCCTGGCACACTAGGTGTTTGGAACATTGGTCTAATGATGATGAAGCAAGCCATAGGTGGTACCTGTGGGTGAGACCCACTAATATATCATTCATGATGTATGGATCACAGCAATCCACCTGGATGTAGATTCTACAATGATTGGAGATATACAAAGTGTCACGCAATAAACATATAAACAGTACCCTAGTCTGCAGCGCAAGAGTAACCCTCCCTAAAGTGATAAACAAGTTTAGTACTTGGAAGCAGAGGGTTTTAACCCACTTGAGGCGTCTCTCTACTCCTATTGTTAGTGTGAAATTCTAACAGTCATTTTATTTAACTTTCATGCCTAGTTTACTTATACATTCTTGTGCCAAAGCTTTGGGTCCATCCAAATCAGGAACAGGTCATCTATGTACCTGCTCCAGATTTGGATGTGTTCTATGTACTTCTAATTGTCCTCCACCGACACTACCTGTTCTTCCCACCAGCCTAGGGAAAGGTTTGCCAGGCTGGGGACAAAACAAGTGCCCATTGTGGTCCCAGACTTCTGTCGGTACACGGTTTTGTCAAAAATAAAAATATTCTGATTAAGGCAGTATGGCATCATATTCTCCAACATGGTGGTATGTTTCTGTGAGAGGTTGGCCTGGTATATGCTGTCCACTAATTGGACACCTTGTACCAGTCCAAACAACCTTTTATGGTGATTTAAGAGGTCGAAGTGATCTTATACAGCTATCCAAGTGGTAGCTGTGGAGAGCAGCCTTCAAGCTTAGTCTTGAAGGAAGTTAGGCAGCTTGTTTTACCAGAATGCAAACTTATTGTATTGGTTAAATGAAAGGAGAATCACTCAGTAGTTATAAAAATATGCATTTATTATTATAACATACCTTAAATATCTCACAGTATCTGCTGCACACAGATAAACACAAAGCAAATAATACTGAGCAAAAAAACAACCATAAGTGGCACTAATACACAGTGGGCTCCAGGGGGAGACCAAACCATATTAATAAAATAGTGGTATGAGACTAGGACTCCTGGTTTTATGGTATTTATGTTTCAGTCATTTCCGTCTGTATTTATCCATATTTATTTTTTGCTAATTTTACCAGTATTGATCCATATTTATTTAAGGTTTTGATGAAAACAATGAAGCTGAAATGTTTGTATTTCTGCATTTATTTAACCAGTTAACATACACTCATGCCTGAACGCCTGACAGGTTTCAATGATATATACACACTCAGATGATGAATTATGCACTTATAAGAAACCATGCACATTTTAGTATCAAGGTTGAGCAAATCTACTGCTCTTTATTAAATTTCCTTCATTTTTTTAATCCACTTGTCTGTCAATCTGCACAGCTATTCCGTGGCATCAGTCATTTAGAATCACTCAAAAACAACCCAATTTCCGTTTTTATCCACACTTAAAAATAAATACAGACAGAAAATAAATGTTTTTTTGTCTGTATTTATCTGTAAAGTGAGCCTTATATAAGAACCACAACTTATTCACTGAGCTGTGGCAGGATAAGACATAATATTTGAATGAAAATTACAACTCCGCCTAAAATGTGTAAACCAGCTCCCTGACTGCCACCTGTGAAATTACCTGAAGAATTTCCGATTATGTTACCAGCTCGCTTGCTGCCAGAAATGAAAGTGTCACAACACAAATTAACATACAAAATGTTTGACTGTCTAAATTCAAAACTTTATAACTTTATTTGTTACTGCAGCCAATGAGTGAGAGTTTGCTCGAGAAAAAGAGGATTATGCCTTTAACCCGTTCGCTGCTGCCGTCGGCCATTGGACGTCGCGCGAGCTACCTCCCTAGTGCTGCGCACGCCCAACGGCTGACGAGGCAGCACCCGTTTCTTCGAACGTTCAGCACTGACGCTGAACGTTCGAATCAGCAAACGGGTTAAATGATGAAATTATGTTGTGGTTAGCAACACCTGTGGGCAGCAGTTAAACGAGTTCAAAAGCACTAATGTCATCGAGCATATTCAGGTTGATAAAGGCTGCTGAGACAGCTGAAACACGATCCTGTAACTTTTGTAATTTTTAAACTATCCTGCAAAATAAAAGGGTATTTCCATGCTCAAGTGCGGGCTTCCTTCGTAATGGGAGTGGAGGCGTTTAAATATATGTATATATATATATATATATCAAAAACGACCACACTCCTTCTGGACTACATGGGACCCATGGAGAGTGGCGCACACACCGGCGGAGCACACCGGCTGTTTTAATCTTCAAAAATACCACTAATAAACGCGCTCTCAGTAAAGGAAGACTCTGTATCCGTCAATGTCCACTACTGTGTTTATTCCCAACGTGTTCGCATTCCCAGAAATATTGATCACGTGAACTGTGCAACCAATCAAGGCAACATTTATAGTTACTGTGGTAATGAAAATCAAAACGGACATACATACGGTAAACGGCAGACATATTGGAATGGTGAAAAGTGTATAATACATGCGTATTTTGACCAATACAAAGCTAAATAAAAACATAGATTTGTGAAGACAATGCTCCAACATTTTACCAAATACAAAGCTGTATGAATGAGACCTTGTATTGACCTTGTGTAGAAACCTGAAAATTGCCAGTCGTGTTGGCTCTTCTGATCCTCAGCACAAAAGCTATTCTGAAATTGGAAACTAAGAGCCATGGAGGGGATGTAGGGCTGAATGAAGCATCTAAGAAAGTTAGAACCTGCATTGGCAAAGGTGTGGAAAGTGAAGCAAAGGACCTTGCATTAGATATACGTGTCCACTATCAGTCAATGAAGGTCAGACACGTGAAAATAAAGGGATTGGTATTTAGGAATATACAGGAGAAGACATGTCACCTCATTTTGAATTGTTCAAAGTCATATTAATAATCCCTTAGAAGTGACCAGATAAAGTATGTTCCAGTAGTACAGGCATGATAATGATAATTGCCTGCATTATTTTTTTTTCAGTGGAAGGGCACAAAGCGATATCTTCAGCCTCCATAGAAGACAGAACCAGTGGGCCAAAAGTTCTTTATTTGATGTGCAAAAGGTACATTATTTTTGAGCCATACATCCAGATTTTTCACTGCCTGTGCAGGAGCTGGAAAAGGGCTTAGGACATCTAGCCACCCATCAAATTGGCCACATCCGATAGACAGTTTCTTAATTGCAGGGAGTTAGTATCCTGGTCTGCAGAGAGTTAGATTATAAGTTGAGTACAACGCACATAGGTGACCAACATCAGACCAAATGATTCCAAAATGTCATCCAGTGGGTGGGGATATATGTTGAAAAGGGTTGTGCTTAGAGAAGATTCTTGGGTTCACTAAAAGAAACTGGCAGGGTAATAGATGAAAAGGGTTTGCAGAAATGTGAAAGCAGCAGTTTCTGAAAAGGTGGCAATCTACTCAAAGATATTTATACAGATTCTACAGCCCAGTTATCTCTGTAAAGTAGAGTAATAGAACATGGTTTCAAAAGCAACACTCAGGTCAAACAAAATTATGGCTTCAGATGCGGCTTTATCAGGTGTTCATTTTAGTATTTCTGTTACTGCTAACAGGGTGGACTCAGTACTGTGGTAAGGACGGAAACCTGACTGTGAGAAATAGAGATGATGATTTTGTGATTCAAGAAGCTAAAGGGTTGATGGTTAATGTGTTTTTCCCAAACTTTAGCTGGCAACCCAAGTAGGGAAATAGGGTGATAGTTTTTAAGTTGATCAGAATGCGCAGAGGGTTTTTTCAACAGTGGAATCACCACTGCTTGTTTTCAAGATTAGGACACCTGTGCAGAGGAGATCTAGTGACTGGGGAACTTAGCAAGATTCTGATAGATTATAGCTGCACCCTTATTGATAGCATGAGACAGAGTGAGGTCAAGTGGAGTACTCTATGTAGAAGTGTTAACAAGGCTGTGAATATCCTCTAGCTGAATGAACTGAAGGTAGACAAACAAGGTACAACAGGATTAGGACACTCAAAGGTCACATGAGCTGTTACATTCTGACAAAAAAAGGTATGTAGATATCACTAACTTTGCATGAGAATCGTCTTACAAATTCATTGCCTCTGTCAATAAAAGAGAAGACCATGGGAGTCTCAGAAGTGGGACAAAACATATAGAATATTTCTTTGAATTTGGGGAGAGAATGTGGCCTAATGGCTTGGGCTGTTGACCTCGGAGCTGGGGAACCGGATCCAAGTCTCAGCAGGGACACTCAACATTCTGTGATTCTGGGCAAATCACTTAATCTCCCCATGCCTAACAGAAATTAATGTGTCCATCTGAAACGTAACTGGTGCTCATGCTAAGCACTCTCAAACCTTTGTGCTCAGTTTGCGCTATAGAAAACTCCACAGAAAAGGAAAATTAGTTAGAAGCTTTCTACATTTTTGAAGCAAAGAATGTGGAACAGACTTTCCTTATATATCTATACTAAAGCTTAATTGGCTCATTATATTTCCTTTTGCAGATAGGAGCGTATTTTTCTGCCAACCCCATGCTTACACTTTACAGTCTTTTTAAAGGACAAACATTTGTTGTTGAATCAGGAACCTGGAGATTTAGAACTGGTGTTAGAGAGAACAGTCTGGGGAATTATCTGGTCTAACATTGACAAGATTCATGACTCCACCATGTTATTCACTCCCTCTACAGTATCATTAAAGTTTGGTTTGGATATACTTAAAAGATTAAAGAAATTAGAAGAAGTTAGTTTAGACCAGGGTCTCATTGAGTTCAGTTGAGTGGGGTTAGGAAGGGCAGCAGGGTCAGATACAATAAATATAGGGATCGCAGAATGATAGGTCCTGGCAAGAGAGAAAGGATGCTCTACTTCAAGAGATGCAAGACTGGTGAATACTGGGTCTAGTATTTGACAAGCAAAATGGGTGGAAACTTTAACTTGTTGTACAAGCTGCATGGCTTTCAAAATCCTTCATTAAATTGGACACAGAGGTGCAAAAATAAGTGTTAAAATGTTGATTCAAATCCCCTTCTAAAGTTAAATTGCAAAGGTTAAGGACATGTTCCACAATGGCTTCAGAAAGAGCTTGGCATAATCTGCCATTCCAGGAGGATGGCATATTAGGGTTCCAGAGAAAGAGAATTTTGAGAGATTTAACAATAGAATGTTATACCATTAGCATTTAGCACAAGCAGAATCACTTACCAAAGAGTTTTGGTTACTCTGTCATCTAATTTGCAGACTTCTCCCTGTCTCAGTATTGTTTGCAATGTGACATGTCTTGCACCCAGAGGCCCTGAAAATAAAGCAGGACGTATTTGAGACATAGGCAATTTAGCTACTGTAGTACAAGTTCTCATAATCATCACACATGATTAATGGTAGTTTACCCATGATTTAAATTAATTCATACAATGCAGTGCAGACGGACATTTTGCTGTGCAGTGCTGTTCATACAGTTAAAAAGTACAATTTCTACTAAGATATGATGTTCTTCAGCTCTCACTCTGCAATGGTGCACTTGCAGCAGCCTAGCTCTAATGAAGACAGAAATAAAGTTATTTCTCTTCATTACACCTCTGTCAGTTAGGTAAATCCTTTTGACACAAACCCAGGTTTACAAGTCCTTGTAAATTTGGGTTTGCATCAAAGTACACGGGTAGATGCATGAGAATTCCCATCCTTCAACGATGCTGTAGGAAGCTGGCTCTCTACATGGTGCACTAAAATGAAGAACACTGTGTAGAGACTCCAGTAACTCCCCAATAGGTATGCAGAGGTAAAAGTAGATCATCATATTGCTCTTTTTTTGCTAGAGTGGGCAAGCAGGGCTCATCAGAGGGTAGTGCTAAGTCTTTTTGGTCACACACAGAAGCAATAAATGAGACACACACTCAAAAAGAAATCAGAGACCAATTTGTAAAGATAAAGGGGCTGGTTTACAAGCCCCTTGCATGACTTTTCCGTCGCCGTTGCATCATTTTTGAGACGCAGCCACTGTGTAAATGCTGCGGCCCATTTACAATGTGACGCATCTTGGGAGATGCGTCACGTTGTAAAGCTCTACCTCACATTATACCTGTGTGAGGTATAATGTATGCAGAGTGGGCGTTCCCACGCAAAAAGCCATGTAGAACTGACACAGTGAAATCTATAATATTTCACTAAATTACTAAACGCATTCACTGCGTCAAAATCCCTAAACCTGCTCAGATGAGGTGTAAAGAATGACACAGGGCTTTTTGCATGGGACTCAACAATCTTTTGTGGCGCATTGCTGGAGTTGCGTCACTTTCATGAGCAACTCCAGCAATGCGTCACTTTTATGTCAATAGATGTGTCAGAATTTCTGATGCAGTTGTTAATCCTTGTGCCATAGAACACTGTATTGTAAATACAGCGCATCCATAGTGGCGCAAGGACATTCGGCCCTGATCCAAAGAAACTGACGCATCTATGTTGATGCTTCAGTTCCTTGTAATTCTGCCCTCAAGACTCTGTTTATGCATTTTTAGTGACCAAGAACACAATTCTAAGGTAAATACGTTTTGAGTTATGATTTTTAAAGAGTTCAGAATATGGATCACATTTGTGTGCAATTGTGCATTATAGGAATCAATGGAAAGAAAATGGTATGTAAAATCAGGCAATGCTTTCATGAAGTTGACATTCTCGTTTTAGGTCAATGTTGGGGACAGGTCCAACGTTCCAACAGGAGACATTTGGGAATGTCCTGTATCAGGCGGGAGCAGAGTGATGAAGGTCATGGAATCTGGGGCCCAGATGTATAACCCACCAATTTGCAAGTCGCAAATTGCACCGCATTTGTGACTCGTAATTTACTAATCGCAAATTGGGATGCACAACAGTGTCTGAGACACTATTTGTGATTCACATCAGGGTGTCAAATTGCATGCCTCATGCATGTTAATGAGGCAGTTGCAATATGCGACCACATTGGAAATGTCTGGCACTCCCAGGGATGGTGGCCTGCTGGGCCATGTCTGGGACTGCTTTTAAATAAAGCAGTTTTTTTTTAAAATGCTGCCCGTTTTCCTTAAAGGACCGTGACTGCATTAACTTTTCAGTTGAATTTTTTAAGGCAGGCAGTGGTCCCTCGGACCACTGCCTGCCCGTAAAAATATTTTTAGAGCCTCTCAAAGGGAAAGGAGTGCTCTGGGGACCCCATCCTTTTTGCAAGTGGTTTACGACCCTTCTCTGAAGGATAGTAAACTGAGACTGTTTGCGACCACAATTGTGGTTGCAAAACAGTCATATATAGCTTCAGGAGTCGCTATTAGGAAGGGACGCCCTTGGAACGCCCCTTCCCAATAGCGAGTCGATAATCCTATTTTGCGAGTTGCAAATTGATTTGTGACTCACAAAATAGGATTAGTGCATGGGCCACACCTTTTTTGCAGTTGCAAACGGGTCTGAAACCCATTTGCACCAGCAAAAGTACATCTGGGCCCTGGTGTGCAAATGGGGCCAGTGGGACCGGGTGCAGAGCAAACAGGTTAACCAGGCATTCTGCATCTTCAGGGGTCTCGTGGTCAGGAGCAGGCAAGCAGGACAGCTGGGCCCCTCAGGAAGTGGGTCTTGGTATTTTGATGGCCCTTGTTGGGTGCCTGCTTCTGCTTCTTTTGGAGTATAGTGTGGACTCTTCTTCTTGGTGTTTACCATTGAGGGTCCAGTACCCTGGGTATTAGTAGGACACAGCTCTGCTAGGTCCTGGTACCTCCAAACTTGGTGGAGTGGCAGATCTGACACTCTGGAATTGCTGTGCCTCTTCTTGCTTTGGTGCTGCCTCAAGGTTGTTGGGGAGCAGCAAGTCGACAAACCGGGCTCGCAGGATTGGTGCCTGCAGTTTGCAGAAGGGTGATAGCTTCACTCCAAGGGTTCTTCACTGCAATTTCGAAGGCTGGAGGTATTCCAGTGTTCTTGGAGTCCTTGTAGGTTTCAGGATGACACAGTAGCAGCTATTGTTGAGTCCTTCTGGCAAATCTCATGGTTTGGCGCCTTTTCTTTCTACAGCAGGGCTTCTGTTCTCATGCAGCAGTCTTCTTTGTCCTGGTCTTCTTTGGTCCAAAGAATCTGAGTTTCAGGTAGCAGGGAGCACCTAAATACTGAATTTTGGGGCATTACAAGGGAAGACAGATAATAGCCAATGCGCTATCAAGCCATCATCTAACTCATTTTCACGCCTTTCCTACAACCAAAAGTTGAGTAGGAAATGGGGCTTGGCCTCCTCCACTATGTGGAGGTCCCTGAATTGGTTTTCAAAGGCTGATTTTCCTTTGCAAATTCCCCCACCCAGGAAGGTATCCTGTCCTGGAGGAGGTATGAAACACCGCTGCCCAGAACAGATATTGTTTCTGTGCTCCTAGAGCGGTGGCTCTCAGCCTATGAGGTCAGAATCATGTCTGATGGTGGTAGGTTGGTGAAAACCACCCAGAAACCCCTCTAGTGTTTGGTTATGTTCCAGGAGACCTGCTAAAAGGGTATCCTGTGTGCATTTATTAATAGATCCAACACTGGCAACAGTGAGGGTTTGTTAAAAAAGATGTTTGGTACCGAACATCTTTGAAATCAGTGAAACCGTCATGGAGCTAGGAAAATCGCGTTGACAAGTATCCAGCCCATGTACTCTTTATGGCTTCCCTGTTCGCTTACAACATCACAGAATAGACTGGAAATTGTAGGGGCATGTCTGCTCATGCAGATGGTTTCACACATAGGATATAGTGCACCCTGTCTTAGGGCGTATCTTATGCAGTGTATGGTTGGTGCCATGTTGACTCTTCCGATTTTCCTGCACCATGACACACAGCATGCCATGGCAGAGTGCATGGCATTACTGGGGAGGCCCTGGGTGGTACAACCTGTGCTGCAGCCCCAGAAGACCCTCTGCAGTACCCATGCCCTAGATACCAGTTGTACCTGCGATAGCTAAAGTTGTGCAAGTCATGGTACAATGTTTGTAAAAAAAAGCTGGCACTGGGAATCAGGTTAGGAGGGACCCAGTGCACTTACAGTACGTAATTACATCAGGCAATAAGTAGGGGCTAAACATGCATAAGAGGCACTTTCTTACAGATGTAATATTCACCCAATGCAAAGTAACCTAAAGCACCACTTTGCGCTACTTTGTCTTACTTTGTATTTACTGAGCCATGCAAAGCCATGCAAAGTGGTGTTTCATAGCTTAGTCAGTGTCAAAAAGTATTTTACACCAGAGCTGCACCACAAAAGTGAAGCAACACCACTGGAAATTCATACAAAATTTGCCCCTAATTATTTTTATGCAAGCCATTTCAGAGTAAAAGCTAATTTGCTGCCACTCTTAGAACTATGAAGACCTGAAGAAAAGCAGAGGGTAGGCAAATATTGACTAAATGAATACATTAATTGCTAGTGTCACTACAGGGCACATGAGAGGACCCCATGGTGGGGCATATCAAATAAATGAATACAATATTTGCTGGTATCCTCCAATGCTCATGAGGAGGGGGGCTGTGGGAAACAGTGGGACCAGGCGAAATGTAATAATTAAATAATTCCTGGTGCGCCTTCAAGGACCATGGGGTGTCTGTGGGAGGTGACAGACATACGTCAATGAATAAATGAATTAAACATGTTCTGGTGTCCCTCCAGTGTTAGTGGTGACCCCACAGGAGGTGAGGGGCTGTGGGAGACAGTGGAACTAAGCATAATTTAATGTATTAATGAAATAATTGCTGGTGCGCCTTCAAGCACCATGGGGTCTCTGTGGGAGGTGAGGGGCATACAAACACTGAATAAATGAAATAAATGATTGCTGATGCCCCTCTTGAATATATGAGGGTCAAAAACAGCGGTGGAGGGACTGGCATAAATTGAATACATTAATTGAATATTTGATGTTCTTCCTCTAGGAGCCATGGGGCGACTATGGGATAGAGCAGGCAACAAACAAATACAGTCATTAAATCATTGATGGTGTACCTCTCAGGCCCATGGGTGCCTGATGGATGGCAGGAGAGCAGACAGAAATCAAATATATGAACAGAACAATTCCTGGTCCTCTCCACAGCCCATGGGGGCGTAGGGACAATGGGGGGAGACAGACACCAAGTAAATGAATCAAAAACAACAATATTCTACTATATTAAGCCATAATGATGAATAAATATATCATTAAAAATCCAACATGCTGTGGGCTTCTTCTAGCTCTGTTCTTAGAAAGTCATTTTTAAAAGTGGAATAAAAGGATTTAAACACACACCAGCAGCGTAAAATGGGCGTAGGTACCAAATCCACCACATGGCAAGTGAAGGAGCACAGAAAGCAAAGAAATAATCATCACCACACACACACACACACACACACACACACACACATACACACTCATTGGCTCCACAAGATGGTGGTCGCTACATGGCCAGCAAAGGTGCAGGCATTTAAAAAAAGAAAAAAAGAAAAAATGGCCACCAGACACACACAAACTGGCTACACACAATTGGTCACCACTGCATTGACAGCAAAAAGGAAAGCAAGGTTATTGGTGATACCAAGAAAAAATCACAGCCTTTGACAAACACAAGCACTCGCCACTAAAAATGGACACCACCGCATGGCCAGCAATGAAAGGTTTTATATAGCGCTGCTGGACCCGAGAGTATCAGAGCGCTTTACAACGAAGGTAGAGATAAAACGAAGAAGTTAACAGTGTGCAGAAAATGCAAGGGATATAGTATTGCAATCAGAGCGCTATACATGTGAGAAAACAATAATAAGATATAATTGACAGAATGAAGGACATTCATAGGGGATACAAATTTGTATTAGGAAGAGCTAGGGGCTAGAAAAACAGGGATGTACATTCATGGGAAGATGCATGCTGAGAGTTGAGGGAGAGAAAGGAGTGTAGAGGGTGAGTGAGAATATGAGAGGAAGTAGGATGGGGTGAGGGGAGGTGTGGAACAAAGAACATCGTAGCCCTGCCCTGCCTAGAGCACCTCCTCTTACACTCCCACCAAAACAGCTGTAGCATCGGAGGAAAACATTGTGCAGATATATATTATTTACTCAAAGTGTGTCTAGGCCAACACATACGTCAGCAATGTCAGAATTTACTTTTAATAAACTTTAATTATGTGTCCAAAATACTTTTACAAGTTTTAGAAAAAAATGTATAGCATAATATCAACAATGTTACAAAGACACACATCTACAAAGAAATGGTGAGCTAGCATTAGGGAAGAAGGTAGTTGAGATCAAAGGAACATGTCTAATTACGTAGCCACCAACAGGCAAATCCAGACAAAAATTAGGCAACTTTTAGCACTGAATACAAGGCCATCCAAAATCCATAAAACGATTTATTGATTAGTGATGTCATAAATAATGTCATAGAATATGTCACGCGTGATGTAATATGTGAAGTCATAGGCAGTGCATGGTGGGAGCGCAAGTTATAGTTGGCTTTGCTTACTATAACGGGTAAATATCTGTATTTGTTTTGTTTAATACGATAATGTTATAACTGACAAAGCTGATTAAATACGTTAATGTTCACCTAACAATAACGTTGCTTTAACCTTTGGCTTTGCAGTGAATTTCTAAGTTATTTGTTTATAACAAAAATAGATCTTTTTATCACACCTAACTATAAGGTTACTTTATTCTTTCATTTATTTTGTCAGTGAATTTCTAGGGCTTTTTTAATGTATTGTAATATTTAATTACCATATATAAATTGAACACGGCCACACACAGTCATGTGCGGTAGGGGTTTGGCTGCAGGGCCTGTGGCCGATTCCTCGCATGCCGAGAAACCCATTATGCGGCCAGGCTCTGTGGACAATGCCCCCACTTGCATCCATCTCACGTAAAGGTAGCCAACACCAAACTGCGCAGGGCCTTCTATTGTGCTTGACAGGGGGTGCTCGCAGGAGCTGGCCTCCGGCTACTCCCAGAGGCAATCCCCCACATGTAGCCAACAACAGGTCGAGCACAGGCTTTGCCCATGTGCATTGGGGGTTGCTCACAAGTCCCCGCCTGTGGCCAGGCCCTATGGACAATCCCCTCAAAGGAAGCCAACCCCACACTGCACACAGCCTTCAGCCATGCAAGACGGGGGTGGGCTACAAGGACCCCATTGACCAGGGACTTTTGGGGTGGGATGGGATGCCGCTTGGCTATTGCTAAAAATAAAGGGGTGGGGGGTGTGCGCCCCCCTCCAGGCCTTATTAGACCCTGAGGATCCTATCCCAAAGGCCACTCATTTATAAAAGGAGAGTGGGGCTGTGTGGCCCCATCCCTGAGCCTTGTTAGGCCCTGGGTGACCCCATCCCTCAGGGCCATTACTAAAAATGAAAGGGAGGAGGGCTGCACAGTCCCCTCCCCAAGCCATTATTGGTCCCTGGGGACCTCACCCTCTGTGGCGATCATCATTTAGCTTATGTGGAGAGGGGCCACTGGGGATGGGCTTCTGGAGGCTGGGGGGCTGCACGGCCCACCTCCCCACAGAATCAAATTTCAGCCCTGTTGGTGGGCTCACTATGGCTTTTGGAGGCTTGGGGAGGGGGGCCCATTTACGAATACAGCTCCATGGAGGGTTACTCGTGCCATAAACACAATACATGTGGCCTGGCCGGCATTTTTTTTGCCGATCCCTTGTGAGTTCCATGGGATCGCAGCATATTTTGTCTTTTGTAGATTTATTTCCCTTTTTGGCTCCTGAGGGGTCAGACTGGGTCCCTCCCATGTCACCTAGACAGTCACAGTATCTCTACCCTGCCCCAAATATATGTGTTCAGGACAGGGGTCTAAGTCATGTAATGGCTGCGAGCAACATTTTTTTCTCATGTTGCTGGTAGTCAATTAGACCCCTCACTCATGTGGGTGCCTGACTCCCACAGGAGCAAGATGGCCCAAGAGAAATAAAGTTTCAGGGCCCGTCAGAATGTTCTATTTTTTTATTGGCACTCCCGCGAGAGTTTCTTCAGGGCCCAAAATGGAAAATGTGTGAGGATTTTACATTTTGGACCCCTGCCCCTTTTTTCATGACGGATCACATCAAAACTTTCCTTCCACAAACTAGTCAAAAAGTAGCACCTTTTTGGAAAAGTTTCATGGGAATTTGTCAAATGGGGCTAAAGTTATTTGCAACAACAAAACAATTTTCCTATGGAACAACTTCCATAACTATAACTACATAGTGGTGACCACCACCACCACTGGTATATATATATATATATATATATATATATATATATATATATATATATATATATATATATATATATATATTCACTGAAAAAACCATAGGTTATAGACCATATATAGGGGCCGATTATGATAGAGGATTTTCCGCCTCCTCCGGGCCGGCGGAAGCCACCGCCGGCCCGGAGGAGGCGGAAAATCCTCTGCGGAGTCACCAAAGACCCACCGCCGCATTACGATGGCTGGTGGGTCTTGGATTCTGTCCGCTGCTTTTCCGCCGCTGTCGGATTACAACCGCGGCCGAAAAGCTCTCCTTTGGCTGGCAGTGTCTATCAGACACCGCCAGCCAAATTAGGAAGCATAACTAAACATGCTTTTCCGCGGCGGTTTTTCCGCCGTGGAAAAGCATGTGTACTTTTGCTTTTGGGGGCCCGTTGCGGGCCCCCAGGGCGTAGGCGGGTGGGGGGTGCACATGGGGGGTACCTATGGTACCCCCCAGCATTTACATGCACAAAGCGGCAGGCACCGCACGGTGCCTGCCGCTTTGTGCATGTAAATGTTACACATGCACTTTTAACATTGCGGCGGGTGCTGCTTGAAGCAGCACCCGCCGCAATGTTAAATATCCAGGATGTGACCGCCAGGGTGGCGGTCACATCCTGATTTGCATGGAGGGACCTCCGCAGTCCATGCGGACGGTCCCTCCACCTCTGGGATGGCGGACGGACTTGCGTCCGTCCGCCATCCTAATCGGCCCCTAGGAATTAGCATTTAAAAAACCTTTTTTTACTCACACAAAACCATTGAAATTCCATATATAGTTAGTTGTACTAACTATATATCGCGCACCCGCAATCCACTGCTGATCATGTCACATATTACATCATTCATTCAAATGACATCACTGATGACATCACTGATGACATCTCAAATGACATCACTGATGACATCTCAAATGACATCACTGATGACATCACTGATGACATCTCAAATGACATCACTGATGACATCTCAAATGACATCACTGATGACATCACTGATGACATCTCAAATGACATCACTGATGACATCACTGATGACATCTCATTTGACATTACTGATCACATCACTGATGACATCATTCATGTGATAATACGATGAACCTCTTCAGACTCTAATATAACCTTAGATACACTCAGTGTAAACAGACACTCACAGACTGTCACTCATCCATGGAGTTATTCACACACTTAGTCAGTCATGCAAAGAATCAATCACACCTCCATTTCCTCAACTATACAGTTATACACATCTTACTTATTCAAACATATACTAACACATATTTACTCTCTTTTACAATGCCTGATACAAGTACACAATGATCCATACAGCCACTCACACATTCACTGGCTCTTATGCACAGTTATTTATATATGTCAAATGTCACATGTACTGTGTTTTACATATGTACTTACTTTGACATGTAGCACTGAGATATCCATTCACTCACCAATGCACTCAGTCAACCGCCCATACAGGTGTTTCCACATGCACTTTTGAACCCATACATCTAGTGAATCAACTGCTCACACATCTATGCACAGAGTCATACACATCCCAGCCACCCACACACACACACTCAGTCTCCCATACAAATACTTGGGCAACCAATTAATAACCCATATACTTACTCATATAGCTACTGATCAACACATGCAGCAGTTTACAGAACAACAGACATAATGATGCACAAATTAAGACAGTTTAGTCACTAACTCATGCACTCAGTGACACACATTTATTCACTCACTCATACAGTCAATCATGCACCTAATAAATCCTTCATCCGGGGCGAAAGCGCGACGTATCGCGTTGCCGCGTAATGCGTCTTATGACGCGCCGCGTTAGCGCACCCGGAAGTGCTCCGGAGCGCGAAGCGCAGCTCCCCGGAAGCGATCCGGGGAGCGTTCCGCAGCGCGTAACATAAGCGTAACAGGTCATGTCACTTGTTAATACAACTTTTCATTGGTTCATTTCACTTTTGGTTTCCTAATGATGTAAGGCTAGGTCAGGTGACCTAAAAATAACACTTTTCATTGGTTTAGAACTATTTTTTTCCCAAATGATGAAAGCCCCCACCTTTTTTCTCACTCTGACTTTCAACTTTGTGAAAGGAAGACCTATTTTGCTCAGTGGAAAATGGCTTCACTAGTAGCTGCAGCTGGTGCACCCCCACCACCACCACCACCTCCTCATAGGAAGAGAGGACCACCTCCACAGTTCGTTCCCAACACAGAGGAGGAAGAGGATCAAGAAGAGGAAGAGGAAATACAGACAACACAGTTTTTACAAGAGGAGCCCCGGGTATCTCATCATAAAAATAGTTTCATTTGGCAGTTTTTTTCTTTTCCTGAAGGACAGAAAAAAGTTAATGCTCGGTATGTGACGTGCCTCATATGCAAAGAGGACTTATCTAGAGGCACAGATAAGAAGTATAGTTACGGCAACTATACTATGCACCGTCACATGCTGAGGTGGCATCCACTAAATTACTGCCGGGCAGAGATGCGTGACCTCCAGGACAACCCACCAACTCCTGTGGCCAGGACATCGGCACAGGTATCTCTGTCGGGGCCAGAGACACGGGAAACAGTGCCAAACATTCAGGATAACTTTGTCCACATGAAGATTGTCTGTTTATATTGCGGTACCTTACTCTCATGTGCCAATATGAGCATTAACTTAATAAACAGAGCATTTGAAAACCACAAGTGCTCTAAACGCCCCCAAAAATAAAAAATGTTTTTGCTCCTGTTGAGCCCTTTCCAATGCCTGTTTTTTGTTGTTTCCCCCCCCAAAAAACCAAAAAAAACATAAAATTGTTCAAAAAATACAAAAAAAACAAAAAATGTTCAGAAAAATAAAAAAATATATAAAACAACAAAAACATTAAAAAAAAATTCTTTTCAGAACTACCTCCCCTTTATAAAAAAATTGCTAGAATGTTTAGCACTCTGGTAAGCTCTATTTCTTTTGGTTCGCTTCCCGGTTCGCTCGCCGGTACGTGAACCGGGAGCGAACCAACATTTTTTAAAAAAAGAAGAGTAAGTATAAGGGAAGTAAACAGAGAGTAATGTTAAAAGAAAGACAGCTATAGGGACTAAACCAGAGATACTGTTTAATAGATTTATTTACCGAAGAAAAGATGGAAGAGGATATAATTGTGAAAAACAAAATAGATAAGGAAATGAAAGAAAAAAAGGGGAGTAGAAGAATAACACAGAAGAGTTTCTTAGAGAATGTGAGTGAATGTTCAAAATAAGATTAAAACATGTGGAATAACAGAGAGAAAAAACAGAAAGCAGAAAAGAAGTAACAGAAAAAGAATAATTGAAACAGCAAAGAAATGTAAATAACATAGGCCCATATTATCAACATAGGCAATAAAAGTTTTGCAGCTTTTATCGGCAGAAATGTGTCGCTAAAACCGCTTTTGCAGCAGTTTTCTGCCGATAAAAACAGCAATAATTTTATTGGCTCTGTTCATAATATGCCCCTTAGTGTGCTTCAACTACACAGAGAAAGCATAATGAACAAGCAGTGAAAGAGTGATCAGTCAAAGACACTAAGAGTAATAGAGACGGAGTGAGTGAACAAGAGTGAGGAACTATGAGAAGAGAGGGACTGAGAAAAGGAGTGGAAGGAGTAGAGTAAGTAAGTAATAGAGAAAGGAATGAGGAAAGTAGCAAAGGCAGGAAAGTGAGGGTTAAAGAAATGAAGCAGTGGAACTAATAGTAGTTAAATGTGATAGAAATGTAATGAAAAGAGTACAAAACATTTACCTTATAATTGTCGTTAACTTAGTCACTTGTTATTTTTATACTTTCAATCTGTGAAAGAGAGAACAAACATTTGAAAAATATTAAAACATGTATTTATAAATTAGAAAAGACAAGGGAAAAGATTGAAGGACAAACAGTTTTTCAACAACTTTGACACTTACAGAAGCTTCTGCTTCTCCAGGCCCCCTACACAGTCCTAAAGATATACATTTTAAACTAACAGTATCTTGATGCAGATGAAGTGAGGCCTATCCTGGAACATGGTGCATCTTTTGTACTGCTGTTGTCTCACAAAAGTGACGCAATGGCAGCGCAAAAGAGGTGCACAATCATCATAAAACTGTTCCTAACATTTTAAATGATTGTTTCAGGATGGCAATAAGGTGTGTCCTATCCAGACGTTTGTTTCAGGTGAGGCCTACTCAGGATTGCAGATCAAATTTAGCCTTGTTGAAGAGTACAGAGGTGATAATACATGTGCAGGCCAACCAATAAAGTTCAGACTTCCTCTGTTTCCCTGGACAGGCCTAAACTTCATCTGCACAATTTGATTCGAAATGTTACGAAACACAGGTAATGTATTTGAAAAACGTGCAATTTCATTTGCTCATTCCACAATCACATCACCTGTGTTTCCTTAGCTTAGGTATCTCATTGTGGAAATGTAGTCATTCATATGAAAGACTATGTAGAATGTGAGCACTGTATGCAACAACTTTGACACTTACAGAAGCCTCAGCTTCTCCATGTCTACTACACATTTCTAAATGTAGATCATAAGTACAAAAAGTACAGAATTAATTATACATGTTAAATGGTTTATTTGTGCTGTTCTCAGAATTTATCAAATTTCACTAAAAACAGTGACTTGAAGGTATTCATCATATAACAGCGGGGAAAAAAAAACACAATCAAAATGATTGTGTTTAAAAAACCCATATAACATAACCAATCAGAAATCAGAACTCCTCAAAAGTAACTTACTGTCCATGACGTCGAAGGATGTCCTATGAACAGCTTACACTCGGTTGTGCTGTTTTTATTTTCAGCCCGCCACTTTCTGAAAGAAAACCTCCATCGTTTTGAAAAATATGTTACATACAATAAATGACTTCTCGCTCTCTACCACATGTTTCCACAAGGCCAAATCATGTAAGAGCCATTTATAACTCTTGGAATTCTTGTAAGCAAATCCCGTCATTTTGTATTTCCGCAACTTTCAGAAAGAAAACGTTCAAGCTCACTTTCACAATGCTGGACTAGTAATATCTTACCCTTCTTGCTCACTCATGTTCTACATTTCCTATGACACTGATACTGCTTACTATGAAGCAGACTTACACTACCTCTATGACTACTACAAATATTTAATTGTCTACATCACTTTTAATCACAAAGCAATATAAAACAGTAGATAAAATTATATCAACCCCTAGAATCATTATACGCCAGTTACCTACCCTAAATTCTCTTTTCTGAAAACAGAAAGTAAGAATATTTTTAAATAAAAAGGCAACATTATATCGTAGTCAAATGGGAATAATTTCCGAAACAGCAATTTTTTTTACATTTTAAGCTGTGTAATAAGCGGATCTGTCAAATGACCATCATGCCATATAATAGCTGCAGTTACAAATGTTCTTCCTAAAATCAACGACTGTGTAGCCACAACATTTGTAATTAAAGTTGAAGACTTACTTTCATCAGGTTTATATAGTTGGATTTTCAAAATGACATTATAATCAAAAGTTTGGACCAATAATCTAGACAGCATTGCAGACTTACATTCCCTCTACTCCATGTTTTGATTGGCTGCTTGAATTAGCTTATAAAAAGAAACAGTTTTTCTGAACTCATACAAAGTGCAGTTATTTTTCCATGACGTCAAGTGTTATGGTAAGAACACCGTTTGCTTTGGGAAATACTCTGTTGTCCTTCAACTAATCTCTGCCCACCACTTTCTGTAAGAAAATCTTCTTTTTTTCCAGGAACTATTTAAAACTCAAAAATAACTTTTGACTCTGTACTACACTTATCCTCAAGGCCAAATCGTGTAGGAGCCATTAGAACCTCTTGAAATTCCTCAGAGCAAATCCTGAGATTCCTTCCCTAAAATTTTGGTTTTAAAAACACCAGGTAAGAATTTTTAAGGTCAAAAGGCAATTTTTTTTAAAAGTTAAAACAGAATCATTGCAGAATGACCAGCCATTTCTAGACTTTAAATAAGCTGTGTAATGTCCTGATGTTATTGAAGGACCGTCATGATATATAATTGCTGCAGTTACAAAAGTCCTTCCTGATATTGACAACTGTGAAGCCACAACATTTTTAATTAAAGTTGTCAATTTTGTTCCATGAGGCCTACATCGTTGGAACATTAAAATGACATACTGGCCATATATTCGTATAAATAATGTTGACAACATTGCAGACTTACATTGGCTACACTCCATGTTGTGATCAGCTGCTTTTACTAGCTTATTAAAGGACACTGATTTACTCTCTGGCAAAGTTAAATATATAAATCTTTCTGAGTCTACACTAGTAGTACTTGATACCCTACAGTTCTCGCAGTCATGCTGCCATTGATAAGAAAGCCCAAACAGCATGATCTACATCTACACCTTCAGCATGCAATACATCAAGGATATACATTAAAAACTCCTGACAATCTTGCTGAATATTTTGAGAGAATTGTGTTTGACCTGAACATCTGTCTAACAGATTTCGAATTTCAGACACACTTTCTATTTTTGTTCTATCAGTGCTACATTTCTCTAACACAGAATTTAACAAACTGCTAAATCTTTGAACAGAATTGACCACAATCTCTTCTTTTACATTTTCTAGAGAAAACAAAACATTAACCACTACATTAGCATAGCAGTTGACACCAGAACTGTTTTCAAATTGAAAACCAACAACATCTTCAACAGAATCCTTTTTCTTTCTGCTTATAATTTCAGGTTCATCGACTTTTCGTCTTTTTGCTACAACCTCCCTACTATTGGTCACATTTCTTCGTTTCCGGCCTACCACACGTTTCTCAAACAAAGGATATTGAGGCAAATGTGGCGCATACTCTCTTCTTAACCTATTGTATTCCTTAACACAATCTAGATCCGCACAAATGTTTGTGACATCACACTCAATCAAGTACAATCCCGATAAAGTTCTAACTCGTGACAATGCCACATATGCCATACCCTCCTTGAACACAGAACTGCCAATATTCACCAATGCACTGTCTACACTTAAACCTTGCGATTTATGGATTGTCACCGCATATGCTAAGCAAACAGGAAACTGCTTACGGTGAACATATAAGTCTTTTACAAGCAAAAACCTAGCAGAGCAACGACCAATTAGCTGTACTTCCTCAATGCCATCAAATTTAATTTTTAAAAATTCAATTCCATCTCTATTTCTGTATTTCACAAAATCAACAACATTACCCATTGATCCATTTACCAAACCTCTTTCAACATGTAAATTCCTTCTTAAAATTATACGGCAATTTAAGCACACATTCAGAGTCTTTTCAAAACCCGCTGTTTTAGATATAGTCTTCTCTAATGAATCCAATTTTGTTTTCAAATTCTCAGACAAAATAATTGTTGATCCCATATGCTCTACTCTGTCAATAGCTTCCAGTTTCACAATCTCTTGGTTTTCTAAATGCAACATTTTGTTGTTGAAGATGGCACATTCTGCAAGAGTTGGCATCAAACATATTCCAGATTTCTTCTCAGTAATTTTCAGGAAAATATTCTCAGGCACAACGTCTTGTTCTGGATATAAATTTGACAGTAATCGTGCATGTAAAGCTTCTTTCCCATGCTCGGTCACTTTTCCAATTCTAACATCTTGTAGAATATTCTTGTAAACTTCATCCTTCGCCTGACGCATATTTTCATGCAGTTCAGCATAATTGAAGTTTAACCATATATTGACGTTGCCAATGCTCCCTAGGCACTTCCTGGTATCTTCATGCGTGAGCATTTTGAACACAGGTTGTCCTTTCACTGGTGTCAGCTGCAGAAGATCTCCGAAAACAATGATGTGTTTGCCACCAAATAACACATCATACTCTGTTTTAAGAACTTCTTGCATTCTCAAATGCACAAAGGCAAGCATGACATTAGAAACCATGCTTACTTCGTCAATGATAAGAAGTTTCATTTTCCTCAAGACTCTTGAAACTTCACAACAAGCATCTCCAGATAACTTGTGGTATTGTAATTTGTTATCATGCTCCACTGGCAGCATCAATAGACGATGCAAAGTAATACCTTTAATGTTATGTGCTGCCAGTCCAGTTGGAGCGGTGACAACACAAGACAGCAATGACTCAGTCCTTTCCTGCAAATAACATGAAATTGCTTTAATGAGGAAACTTTTTCCAGTTCCCGCTTCTCCACTCACGTACAGTCGGACAGGCTTCAACGACGTACATGAGCACTCTTTCTTCTCATGACTTAATCCATGATCAATTTGCTTGGTAACTTCGTCATATATTTTCCTCTGCTCAACGTTGAGTTGTCTTTCCAAGTCTTCTAAGTTAACCACATCCTCCTGAGCATGTGCCATGGCTCTTTCCACTTCATTCATGGCAGTGGCAGCTTCATTTTCGATAACAGGTCCTCCTAGTGGATCCTGACTCAATGAAACAGAACTCTGACTGTCCTGAGAACTGTCTCTGGCAATCTCGGCTGCAATCGTTGCTTCCTGCTCGATTTCCGCATTCAACATTTAAAGATATTTGGGAAAAGCAGGACATTCTATGGTCTCCTTGGCGGCAGTGAAAGAGTCTTCGTAACAGAGGAAATCTCCAAGCAGTTCCTCTTCTGCACGCCAAGGCTTAAAAAGTTGCAAAAGTGCTAAATAGAAAAACTCCTTTTTTTCAGGAGATTCGCCACTCAATTTTCGATGGTTTACCAAGTGGCATTTTCTTTGCTTGACCAGACATCCCTCACTTCCAATTACAGCATACACTCCTTTATCAATATCTTTGTTGATGTTGCTCTTGAATATGTAATTTTGTAGAACCTCATACAGACAAACATTCTCGAGGTGACTGCTTCGATTTGGATAATATGTATCCAACATGTTGGTCTTCAAAATATCGGTACTGTTTGGCTCCTTTTCCGCCAAATACTCAATTTCCCGCACAGGTTTCAGAACTCGATTACGTGTTGCAGCAAGACCAAGACTCGCCCAAACGATACTCCTAGATTTGGCATAGAGACTTACTGAAGACAACCGGTCAGAACATTCGTAAGCTCCGATTTCTCGATGCGACAACATCTTCAGACTGAAACTGTACAACTTCTTACTGAGGCTCTTTTCATGGGAAATGTCCTCCCACATATCCTTCAATTCTGTCTTTTCTTTTTTGGTGATGTAAGATGTCACATACCGAGCCACAGCCATACAGTTATCAGCCACAAACTGTATATCCATGTTAGCATTCCACATGGACAAAATCACTGGGTTGTAGTCGTTGATGTACTTGGAGTCTTCGTTCCTTTTCAAATTGTATGTGTTTTTAGGTGATTTCTTCATCACATTATGTCGCAGCGAAGACATCAAACTGTTTACTCTTCCTTTAGAAATCACCGGTCGTGGAAAGGCGAAACGACATTTGGTGTAGAACTTGTCCTTGTTTCTGAATTTACGACGACAGTACTTTCCGCAACGATGGCTTTGGAAGCGTAGAACTTGTTCTCTTAGGTTTTTGTCCTCCTTTGCATTTGGAACAGCACATGTAGAATACTGTTCTATGAAACTCATCACTAAGTCTTCTGGATCCGTTCCAAATTTAGGTGCATCCTTGATCCACAGCAGCATATGTATATGAGGAGCACCTCTTGCTTGGTACTCCTTTCTCCAGAAGAAATCCAACACCTCTCCAAGAGGTGGATTTCTCTTGTTCATGATGAAAGACATCATAGCTTCAAATCTATGATTGAAGTACCTGCATACATTCACTGGATCCAAAGAGCACAGTTCTCCGGGTGTCTTGAATTCGATATTTTCAATGTTTCCATTTGCCTCTCGTAGAAATTCAAGTAAGTCTTCCCAGCCATACTCGGCACAGCTCAGAGTGAGGAACCATGTGGGAGTTCCTAAGTGCCTCAGCATACATTTTAAATCACCATGACGATGGTACCAGTACTCATTAGTACCACGCTGACACGCCATGAGATTAATCAGGTGACAATCCAAAATACTGTCTTGCACATTGACTTTATCCATAAAGTCACTTGCAGAGATGTTTTGCATCTGTATACCACTTTTCAAGATGTGGTTCACTGCATATGACAATCCAGACAGATCGCTTTCAAACAGGAGATGAAACAAATAGGGAATGCATTGTCGAAACCTAGCATCTTCTGCATACAATCGTAAAGTCCGGTATTCAGAAGCAGGAATTTGATGAGGTCGCTCATCATATCTTCCTCCTTGACCTGTTGGAAATTGCTGTGGGAAACACCGAGCTTCCAAACTTTCCTCCCAAACACTAATGGGACTCCCTTTGGCTTGTTTCATTTGAAACAACTCAATAGCATTCCCCATGACTTCCTTGGAATGCAAAGGATGAACACTATAATGTTCATATATTTCTTCACTTTTAGAGGGTTCTACTTTCTCAATTTAACCAGCACACAAATCGCTATCCTCTTCCTCACTTACTTCCTCTTCTGCAACATATACATTCTTATAGTACTTATTATTTTTTTTCAAATACAATGTTGCCTTTTTGACTTTCCTAACATCCACTAAATCTTGCCATATTTTCTTATTCTTTGTCGGAACCCCATTAACTAAGATAACCAGAGGTTCCTCTTCCACTTTTTCTACTCCAATTGTGTTAATGTTTTTCTTCAAATCTAGAGGCAAATAAACAACTCTTCCCTTTAATCCTCTCTGTAAATCTGATGGAGGCAATTTCCCTGTCTTTGGCTCCATTCTTACAATAGCCTGAAAGGGATGGATAATAGCTGTGGGAAACACCGAGCTTCCAAACTTTCCTCCCAAACACTAATGGGACTCCCTTTGGCTTGTTTCATTTGAAACAACTCAATAGCATTCCCCATGACTTCCTTGGAATGCAAAGGATGAACACTATAATGTTCATATATTTCTTCACTTTTAGAGGGTTCTACTTTCTCAATTTGACCAGCACACAAATCGCTATCCTCTTACTCACTTACTTCCTCTTCTGCAACATATACATTCTTATAGTACTTATTATTTTTTTTCAAATACAATGTTGCCTTTTTGACTTTCCTAACATCCACTAAATTTTGCCATATTTTCTTATTCTTTGTCGGAACCCCATTAACTAAGATAACCAGAGGTTCCTCTTCCACTTTTTCTACTCCAATTGTGTTAATGTTTTTCTTCAAATCTAGAGGCAAATAAACAACTCTTCCCTTTAATCCTCTCTGTAAATCTGATGGAGGCAATTTCCCTGTCTTTGGCTCCATTCTTACAATAGCCTGAAAGGGATGGATACTTTGAATCAAAATAGATTCATAAGTATTTAAATCCTTCAATTCAGAAGGAATCTCAACCAATTCCAGATTATTATGAACCGCTCTAGCAGGCATCTGGTTTTGATTTAATTTATTACAACAATAAGTACACACACGTTGATCCAATCCCAAATCAAAACAATTTTCTACCATCAAGTATGTTGCAAAATCCTTCCATTCACTATTATTTTCCCTTTCACTTTTTGCATATAAATCCACTAACTTAGTCTGATTCTTATAATAAGTGCGTCGACAACACACACAAGTGAAATTAGGCCTCTCACTTGATTTCACCTGAAACGGGGCAATTTCCTTCTGAAAATTATCTGTACTGGAAACCTGTACACTATCTTCCACATTACCCTCTTCTTGTGGGACAATTTCAACATTCTCCTCTTTACTTCCAAAGTAACAAAACTCAATTTCTTCACACATATTCTTCACATCTATTTCAGAACCATGCAAAAGAGCAGCGCATAATTGTTTAAGCATAACTGCTGGACTCTTAGCATAATACAACATTCTAACTAATTTCCTCACTTTATTATGATGCACTGCTAGCATCCTCAAATGATGAAAAACACTCTGGCATACTCTCCTGGAAAGACAAGCCAGTGAATGACCATGCAAACCTGTCACTTCTCTCACTCTGCAAGGATCTAATTCTTGCAACAACTTCATTTTCTGCTTCAAACTTTTCTTATTAAATGTCCGTACAAAATCACAAAGCAAATTGATGGAATCCTGTCGCACACTGCAAATACTACTACACTTCCAGGTGTACACAGGACCCTTAGGACGTCTTCCTAAAACCTCATTACCTAACACCTCTTCTGTCTCTGTTGTCACAAGTTTTTCTTTTTCAACTGGACAACCATCTTTCACCTCATAAGCTCGACCATTGGTGTCAACTGCATGCACCAAATCATTATCCTGGAAATAACTCTCCTCATTAAAAAATGCCTCACAACTTGAACTATGCATCCATTCTCCGGAAAAAACTTCACAAAAATTACTACGATTAACTATTCTCTTCCATCTACTATTTCTTTTGAAATCATAAATTGCCTTGTTTAGCTTACTAATTCTATTGATTATCAAAATAAATAACTTTCGTTTAATTTCAAATGCCTGATCAATAACTTTCTCAACTTTTTTTTTCTCTTATAAAAAACCACTTTCTGTTGACCTTTCTTAATATTTTTTAACAAATTGCCAATTATCCTGTTGCGGAACATTCGTTTACGAATGTCCCTAAACTGTTGCTTCCTTCTACTATCATACACAGAGTTATCTCTTGCTCTAGCAGTAACATTTTGGATTGGCCTTTTCTTTCCGTTTAAATTGCTTCTCTTTTCCTGGACTAAAACATTTTCTGTAGTACTACTTTTTTTTTTACAAATGTTTCTTATGAATGATTTCGTGGTCTTACCCGGTGCTTTCTTGGTGACTTGACGATTTTTTATTGTAGAGGACTGCTGCATTATTTGATGAACCTGCTGTCTTTGACGTTTTGTAGCCTTTCTGATTCTATCCTTAGACGGCATTCTCAAAATTTGAAATGATCTGCAGTTGAATCTGTGGTAAAATATAATAAAAAATTTTATTAACCACTATTACCAAACAGTAAATCAATAACAGTCATCAAAAACTTAACACACTACTTGACATTTTTACATAGAATATTTTTTAGTGCTTTGGCAAATTTAGAATACACAAATAGTAGAAAAGAAATGGAATTCTTCTTCATTTTACCTGTCCTGTTTTATATGTGAATCTGATCTAATTTTATGAGGATATTTTAATATTTTATTGAAGACACTACACATAACCTGTTTTTGAAGGTGTGTTTAATTTTAAATGAAACGGTTTACATTTTTACTTTTCATTTATTGTAAATTTTAAAAATAAATGTTTATAGTTCCATAGGCTCAAGCAGGTCAGCTTCCCACCCTATGTCATACAATTCTGACAAATCGGCATCCTCATCATCCTCAGGATTTAAATCATCCAAGGGATCTACTTCCACTGACGTTTCAATTACAAGTTCAATGATAAGGTCGAGATCAACTGATTGCTGATTGTCACTCATGGTTGATGTTGTCGTTATCTTTAAAGACAGAGGGACAACAATGAGATGTTGCAGAGTAAGAGACAAATCTCAGAGATTATAATAGTAAAATTGTTTAACAAGAGTAACATTTTGCAGCTATTATTTAGCCATGTCCAGCGATGCTGAGGAGGTGAGGCCTATGTCCAAGTTTTCAGTGAACAGGACTCATCTCTTCTTAACCTTGGATAAGCCTCACCGACTCTGTGTCCCCTGCTCATACTTAAATGTACAGGGGCAGATTTATGCTAAATGGCGCATCCCCACGGATGCACCAGTTAATGTGCACCGCTGCTCTGCCACCCATAGTGTGCCGCATTTACAATGTGGAGCACCATTGAGCAAAAACAGCACAGATGCGTCACGCATCTGTGCCGCAAAAGCAGCACATTGCAGGAATCACGTCATAAGCGCGAAATGTCTACTGCAATGCACAGGAGGTAGCCTCACATTGCATGGTGCATCACTTCTTATGCCTGTTTCAAACAGGCGTAAGGATTTGATTCAGCAATGCTATAAAGCTGACTCAGTGAAATCTTCTAAATTTCACTGTGTTAGTTTTACAGGGCTTTCATGCAAATTAATGCATACCTTGCAACAAAACACCTATATGAAAACTGACGCAGGTTTCATGTGGCACAGGACTTTACAGCATGACACATCTGCCTAGATGCATCAAGTTGTAAATATGTCGCCACATAGCAAATCTTTTGCACCGCCGCTGCGTCACAAAAGTGACGCACAGTGACGCAAAAGAGACATACACCTATCATAAATCTGTCCCTAACATTTTAAATGATTGATTCAAGATTACGATAAAGTGTGGCCTATCCAGAGGTTTGTTTGAGGTGAGGCCTACTCAGGGTTGCAGGTGAAGTCATATCCACTTCACTCTTGAACAAAGGCCAGACCTTTTCTGTGTCCGTGGACAGACCTAAACTTCATCTGCACAATGTCATTCGTAAACTTAGGAAACACAGGTGATGTAATTGAAAAATGTGGAGTTTCGTTTCCTCATTTCACAATCACATCACCTGTGTTTCCTTTGCTTAGGTATCTCATAGTGCAGATGGACTCTAGCATATCAAAGAGTACACATAAGTTGAGCAGTGTATACAACAATTTTGACATTTACAGAAGATTCAGCTTCTTATCTTGTTGGAGATGAAATGAGGCCTGTCTTGCAACATGGTGCATCTTTTGCATCACTGCTGCATCGGTTTCATGTGGCACGGGACTTTACAGCATGACACATCTGCCTAGATGCATCAAGTTGTAAATATGTCGCCACATAGCAAATCTTTTGCACCGCCGCTGCGTCACAAAAGTGACGCACAGTGACGCAAAAGAGGCATACACCTATCATAAATCTGTCCCTAACATTTTAAATGATTGATTCAGGATGACGATAAGGTGCGGCCTATCCAGAGGTTTGTTTAAGGTGAGGCCTACTCAGGGTTGCAGATGAAATTTACGCTTGTTGAAGAGTACAGAGGAGATAATACATGTGAAAGCCTACCAATGAAGTAAGTCATGTCCACTTCACTCTTGAACAAAGGCCAGACCTCTTCTGTGTCCGTGGACAGGCCTAAACCTCATCTGCACAATGTCATTCGTAAACTTAGGAAACACAGGTGATGTAATTGAAAACTTGGAGTTTCTTTTCCTCATTTCACAATCACATCACCTGTGTTTCCTTTGCTTAGGTATCTCATAGTGCAGATGGACTCTAGCATATCAAAGAGTACACATAAGTTGAGCAGTACACAACAATTTTCAGGGTTGCAGATGAAATTTACGCTTGTTGAAGAATACAGAGGAGATAATACATGTGAAGGCCTACCAATGAAGTAAGTCATATCCACTTCACTCTTGAACAAAGGCCAGACCTTTTCTGTGTCCGTGGACAGACCTAAACTTCATCTGCACAATGTCATTCGTAAACTTAGGAAACACAGGTGATGTAATTGAAAAATGTGGAGTTTCTTTTCCTCATTTCACAATCACATCACCTGTGTTTCCTTTGCTTAGGTATCTCATAGTGCAGATGGACTCTAGCATATCAAAGAGTACACATAAGTTGAGCAGTGTATACAACAATTTTGACATTTACAGAAGATTCAGCTTCTTATCTTGTTGGAGATGAAATGAGGCCTGTCTTGCAACATGGTGCATCTTTTGCATCACTGCTGCATCGGTTTCATGTGGCACGGGACTTTACAGCATGACACATCTGCCTAGATGCATCAAGTTGTAAATATGTCACCACATAGCAAATCTTTTGCACCGCCGCTGCGTCACAAAAGTGACGCACAGTGACGCAAAAGAGGCATATACCTATCATAAATCTGTCCCTAACATTTTAAATGATTGATTCAGGATGACGATAAGGTGTGGCCTATCCAGAGGTTTGTTTAAGGTGAGGCCTACTCAGGGTTGCAGATGAAATTTACGCTTGTTGAAGAGTACAGAGGAGATAATACATGTGAAAGCCTACCAATGAAGTAAGTCATGTCCACTTCACTCTTGAACAAAGGCCAGACCTCTTCTGTGTCCGTGGACAGGCCTAAACCTCATTTGCACAATGTCATTCGTAAACTTAGGAAACACAGGTGATGTAATTGAAAAATGTGGAGTTTCTTTTCCTCATTTCACAATCACATCACCTGTGTTTCCTTTGCTTAGGTATCTCATAGTGCAGATGGACTCTAGCATATCAAAGAGTACACATAAGTTGAGCAGTGTATACAACAATTTTGACATTTACAGAAGATTCAGCTTCTTATCTTGTTGGAGATGAAATGAGGCCTGTCTTGCAACATGGTGCATGTTTTGCATCACTGCTGCATCGGTTTCATGTGGCACGGGACTTTACAGCATGACACATCTGCCTAGATGCATCAAGTTGTAAATATGTCGCCACATAGCAAATCTTTTGCACCGCCGCTGCGTCACAAAAGTCACGCACAGTGACGCAAAATAAGCTTACACCTATTATAAATCTGTCCCTAACATTTTAAATGATTGATTCAGGATGACGATAAAGTGTGGCCTATCCAGAGGTTTGTTTGAGGTGAGGCCTACTCAGGGTTGCAGATGAAATTTACGCTTGTTGAAGAGTACAGAGGAGATAATACATGTGAAGGCCTACCAATGAAGTAAGTCATATCCACTTCACTCTTGAACAAAGGCCAGACCTTTTCTGTGTCCGTGGACAGACCTAAACTTCATCTGCACAATGTCATTCGTAAACTTAGGAAACACAGGTGATGTAATTGCAAAATGTGGAGTTTCTTTTCCTCATTTCACAATCACATCACCTGTGTTTCCTTTGCTTAGGTATCTCATAGTGCAGATGGACTTTAGCATATCAAAGAGTACACATAAGTTGAGCAGTGTATACAACAATTTTGACATTTACAGAAGATTCAGCTTCTTATCTTGTTGGAGATGAAATGAGGCCTGTCTTGCAACATGGTGCATCTTTTGCATCACTGCAGCATCGGTTTCATGTGGCACGGGACTTTACAGCATGACACATCTGCCTAGATGCATCAAGTTGTAAATATGTCACCACATAGCAAATCTTTTGCACCGCCGCTGCGTCACAAAAGTGACGCACAGTGACGCAAAAGAGGCATACACCTATCATAAATCTGTCCCTAACATTTTAAATGATTGATTCAGGATGACGATAAGGTGTGGCCTATCCAGAGGTTTGTTTAAGGGGAGGCCTACTCAGGGTTGCAGATGAAATTTACGCTTGTTGAAGAGTACAGAGGAGATAATACATGTGAAAGCCTACCAATGAAGTAAGTCATGTCCACTTCACTCTTGAACAAAGGCCAGACCTCTTCTGTGTCCGTGGACAGACCTAAACCTCATCTGCACAATTTCATTCGTAAACTTAGGAAACACAGGTGATGTAATTGAAAAATGTGGAGTTTCTTTTCCTCATTTCACAATCACATCACCTGTGTTTCCTTTGCTTAGGTATCTCATAGTGCAGATGGACTCTAGCATATCAAAGAGTACACATAAGTTGAGCAGTGTATACAACAATTTTGACATTTACAGAAGATTCAGCTTCTTATCTTGTTGGAGATGAAATGAGGCCTGTCTTGCAACATGGTGCATCTTTTGCATCACTGCAGCATCGGTTTCATGTGGCACGGGACTTTACAGCATGACACATCTGCCTAGATGCATCAAGTTGTAAATATGTCACCACATAGCAAATCTTTTGCACCGCCGCTGCGTCACAAAAGTGACGCACAGTGACGCAAAAGAGGCATACACCTATCATAAATCTGTCCCTAACATTTTAAATGATTGATTCAGGATGACGATAAGGTGTGGCCTATCCAGAGGTTTGTTTAAGGGGAGGCCTACTCAGGGTTGCAGATGAAATTTACGCTTGTTGAAGAGTACAGAGGAGATAATACATGTGAAAGCCTACCAATGAAGTAAGTCATGTCCACTTCACTCTTGAACAAAGGCCAGACCTCTTCTGTGTCCGTGGACAGACCTAAACCTCATCTGCACAATGTCATTCGTAAACTTAGGAAACACAGGTGATGTAATTGAAAAATGTGGAGTTTCTTTTCCTCATTTCACAATCACATCACCTGTGTTTCCTTTGCTTAGGTATCTCATACTGCAGATGGACTCTAGCATATCACAGAGTACACATAAGTTGAGCAGTGTATACAACAATTTTCACATTTACAGAAGATTCAGCTTCTTATCTTGTTGGAGATGAAATGAGGCCTGTCTTGCAACATGGTGCATGTTTTGCATCACTGCTGCATCGGTTTCATGTGGCACGGGACTTTACAGCATGACACATCTGCCTAGATGCATCAAGTTGTAAATATGTCGCCACATAGCAAATCTTTTGCACCGCCGCTGCGTCACAAAAGTCACGCACAGTGATGCAAAATAAGCTTACACCTATCATAAATCTGTCCCTAACATTTTAAATGATTGATTCAGGATGACGATAAAGTGTGGCCTATCCAGAGGTTTGTTTGAGGTGAGGCCTACTCAGGGTTGCAGATGAAATTTACGCTTTTTGAAGAGTACAGAGGAGATAATACATGTGAAGGCCTACCAATGAAGTAAGTCATGTCCACTTCACTCTTGAACAAAGGCCAGACCTTTTCTGTGTCCGTGGACAGACCTAAACCTCATCTGCACAATGTCATTCGTAAACTTAGGAAACACATGTGATGTAATTGAAAAATGTGTAGTTTCTTTTCCTCATTTCACAATCACATCACCTGTGTTTCCTTTGCTTAGGTATCTCATAGTGCAGATGGAGTCTAGCATATCAAAGACTACGCAGAAGGTTAGAACTGTATGGAACATGGCTATGTAAGTCAAATAATCTAAATCTAAATTTGCCAAGCACACATGGGGGCGTATTTACAAGGACCTGGCACCACAGGGAAAGGTCTTAAATTAAAATGGGAAAAATAACATCAGAGAGACTCAAAGGCCTTATAAATATGCCCCAAGCAACCTATGAAGCTCTAGCATTACATATCAAGAAACCTAATTGATTTCAAAAATCGTTTTTAAACACATCATCTAAATAAATTATATACCTACATTCATCGGGAAGTGACTTAAAATGCCCTAAGACACATGAAAGCGTTTTTTTTTAAGCCCTTGCTCCATTTTTAGATCACTTTTAACATGGCTATGTAAGTCAAATAATCAAGATCTAAATTTGCCAAGCACAGATGGGGGCGTATTTACAAGGACCTTGCACCACAGGGAAAGGTCTTAAATTAAAATGGGAAAAATAACATCAGAGAGACACAAAGGCCTTATAAATATGCCCCAAGCAACCTATGAACCTCTAGCATTACATATCAAGAAACCTAATTGATTTCAAAAAACGTTTTTAAACACATCTTGTAAAGCAATTATATTCATACATTCATGGGGAAGTTACTTAAAATACCCTAAGACACATGAAAGCGTTTTTTTTAAGCCCTTGCTCCATTTTTAGATCACTTTTAACATGGCTATGTAAGTCAAATAATCAAGATCTAAATTTGCCGAGTACAGATGGGGGCGTATTTACAAGGACCTTGCACCACAGGGAAAGGTCTTAAATTAAAATGGGAAAAATAACATCAAAGAGACACAAAGGCCTTATAAATATGCCCCAAGCAACCTATGAAGCTCTAGCAGTACATATCAAGAAACCTAATTGATTTCAAAAATCGTTTTTAAACACATCATCTAAATAAATTATATACCTACATTCATCGGGAAGTGACTTAAAATGCCCTAAGACACATGAAATTGTTTTTTTTAAGCCCTTGCTCCATTTTTAGATCACTTTTAACATGGCTATGTAAGTCAAATAATCAAGATCTAAATTTGCCAAGCACAGATGGGGGCGTATTTACAAGGACCTTGCACCACAGGGAAAGGTCTTAAATTAAAATGGGAAAAATAACATCAGAGAGACACAAAGGCCTTATAAATATGCCCCAAGCAACCTATGAAGCTCTAGCAGTACATATCAAGAAACCTAATTGATTTCAAAAAACGTTTTTAAACACAACTTGTAAAGCAATTATATTCATACATTCATGGGGAAGTGAGTTAAAATACCCTAAGACACATGAAAGCATATTTGTAAGACCCTTGCACTATTTTAGCGTCACTTTTAACATGGCTATGTAACACAAAGAAACAAAATCTATTTGTAAAACACTTGACACAAATCAAAATTTTAAATACACAACTTTCTTCATAATGTTCTCCCTAAACCATACTATTCTCTATCTAAATTAAATGAATCTTTTCTCACCTTAGCAAATACTTTATGAGTTTCAAAACAGTCTCAGAAACACACCAAATTGTCTTTAGCAGAGCAAAAGGTATGCACTCCAGAGTCTGCAGCCATAAAAAGCACAGAAACCCTGTAATTCATCACACATATCTCTCATGTCACCCAATCAAAACTCTTCCCTCACTTTTTTCAAATCAACACCCTTCCCCCTCTGCCCTTTCTGCCTTTTTTGCATAGCAACCACCTCCTTTAAGACCTCTCATGTTTGCAAGTTCACACAACAATGTTTCAATTGAACTCTGAACTCTCAGTACACCTGCGTATCCAGTGCAATCTTTCATAAAATGATTTTTTTTTGACCATTCAAATTACATCTTTCAAAGAACTCATCCATGCACCCTAACTTTCTGTTTTCAGCAATCAAAATCCACCAATCACTGCTACTGCTTCATTAACACAGAAACTCCACAGTTTTTTTTCATTTTAAACTCTTATTTTTTCAACTCCCATTTCATTGCCACACTTCATCTGGCTGCAGCAGAACCTCCTCTCACCATGTTTTCTGTCTGGATTGTTGGACATAGTTACATCTACTGGGCTCAGAGGTATGCTGATAACAGAAATTTACCTAACCTCAATTTACAAGATGTGGAAATTAAGTGGTTTGGCCACAGAGGATTAAAATGTCACCAATTGATACCATTGGTGAAAACCTTTATGCATTTGCCTAAACCTGACCTGTTAATTGTGCACTGTGGAGGAAATGACTTGGGCACTTTGACTGGGGTATGTCTGGAAATGCTTTTAAAGGATACCTTTGAGCAATTGATGGCACTTTTTCCTCAAACTGCCTTGGTATATTCAAATATATGCCAAAGACAGAAATGGAGGTGGTCGAACCAATTTTGTCCACAAATTGAGAAATCGAGGAAGCATGTAAACAAATCTGTTTCAGCTTACATGAGAGACCTAGAATGGGCTCCATCTACAACAATAACTTACGTTACTACATGCAAGATATCTACAGAGGAGATGGAGTTCACTTCTCAGATGAAGGGAACAGAGTTTTCATTCTGAATTTAAAAATGTGCATTGGTACCTACTTATAAGTACCTAAATGTACCATAAACCCAAAAGCTCTTCTCAGAGCTACCCTACATCTGATCACTCACAATTATTATTTTACTCTAACTTTTTTCACTTATTTTCAACAAAGTACGCTCCCCGGAGCGCTACCCGGTACGCGAACCGGAAGCTAACCGCGCAAAATTTAAAAAAAAAATGATTTTTTTTCACACATATGGGCCTCCTCAGCCACCCTCAGAAAACCTAGTGGGTCAAAATACGTCTACCGTGCCCCCTTCTACCCATTCTGAACATTATTTGCCCTCCATCTTGTATCTTTATTCGACCGAAACACAAAATGGTGAACTCCCGTAACGCTGCCATATTCGCGTACCGGGGCGCTCACCGGGAAGCGCTCCATTAAAAAAAGGTGGGAAAGTAATTTACAGAAGAAACCCTGGAGACACTTTCACCAAATATAGATTAGCTCATACTACATATCAATCCCTACCATTTTCACACATTTGGTTGGAATTCCATTTAGCCATTTAGCCTGTAGACCTCTCTAAATACCCTGAGGTAAATTACTTCACAAAACACATCTGAAGTGTTGGAATTGACAACTAATTAAAATGTTTTTTTCATTTTCTACTTTTTTTACCTGACATTTGATTGGTTAAACTTCTACGGAATCTACCGGCGTTTGGAGCATTGTGTGTCTTGCTGCTGCTGCCCTGCAACGCCTTGCCTGACCCGCTGCGCGGGTCCCGCTGCATCGCGTGACTCTCTCTGTGTGTGGGAGGAGAGGGGAGCCTGCTTTCATCACCAAGTCTTGGACCCCGGCGGGGCTGCGAGCTGCCTAGCAGGGACTCCAGTGACCAGGAGTCCCTGCGTGCATCACCTGTGGCTGCTCTCCCTGCCGGCACCGCCCCTGACAAGCGGATTTAAAAAGCCAGTGTTTCCCTTGCCCTCTGGGAAACTTCTACGGAATCTACCGGCGTTTGGAGCATTGTGTGTCTTGCTGCTGCCCTGCAACGCCTTGCCGCACCCGCTGCGCGGGTCCCGCTGCGTCGCGTGACTCTCTCTGTGTGTGGGAGGAGAGGGGAGCCTGCTTTCATCACCAAGTCTTGGACCCCGGCGGGGCTGCGAGCTGCCTAGCAGGGACTCCAGTGACCAGGAGTCCCTGCGTGCATCACCTGTGGCTGCTCTCCCTGCCGGCACCGCCCCTGACAAGCGGATTTAAAAAGCCAGTGTTTCCCTTGCCCTCTGGGAAACTTCTACGGAATCTACCGGCGTTTGGAGCATTGTGTGTCTTGCTGCTGCCCTGCAACGCCTTGCCGGACCCGCTGCGCGGGTCCCGCTGCATCGCGTGACTCTCTCTGTGTGTGGGAGGAGAGGGGAGCCTGCTTTCATCACCAAGTCTTGGACCCCGGCGGGGCTGGGAGCTGCCTAGCAGGGACTCCAGTGACCAGGAGTCCCTGCGTGCATCACCTGTGGCTGCTCTCCCTGCCGGCACCGCCCCCTGCCCTCCCCCTATTTCCATAGGGTGGTGCACCCGCTGCGCGGGAGCGCGCAGGAGCGACCGGGGCGAAGACCGGGCAAAGAGCGGGCCGTTTGAGGCCGTTCGAGTACGGCAGAGCCCGGCCTAGGCCCACCCCCCTTGGCCGATCGGAAGGTCTTAAGGTAGGCGGCGGGCTTTGTACTTATATCTCCTGCCTTTTGGTGTTGCTAAGAAAACTCTTGTAAGACTCTCCCATCCGCGCCCCTCGCAATGCCGCTACGGTCAGGCAAAGAACGATTCGTGCAAATCCACACCACCAAGGGAGTCGTCTCTGGCCCCCTTGATGCATTTATTTCACGGGCTACTGGAATCCTAGAGAAGGAAATCGCCATGGTGGAGAAAAGACTTTCAATAGATCTTATTAGTGACAAGCGATCATCATTGGGGGCTCTAGCTACTTCTACCTCCCCTGTACCCACCGCTCCACATGCTGCCTTTAACTGTGTCCATACCTCCTTCACGGACGCTATTGTCCATCAAGAAAGTGTAGGGGTGAGTCCAACAGCCTGCATTTCGAAGGAAGAAAGGCACAGTATAGATGTCTCTCAATGTAGTCAGGGGGATGATTCTCGGAATAGTGGGGGGCCCGAGCTCAGTCAGCTCTCCGGATACCTTCTCCTTAATCACTCTAACAACTCCAATCCTGCCGAAATTACAAACCACCCCGCACCCAATCCTGGTCCTAACGTTAAAAAGAGAAAGCTGGATTCTAGAGTGTCGGGGGAGAGAGACCGGAAAATCCCTAAAACAAATGATGCCCAAGACGAAGGGAGTCAGGGGTCTGAGTTTCATCCGGACCCTCTAAACCCTTCTGTATTCGCCAATATGCTATGTCCTTCCCTCTCGGCCTTGGGTTCCTCTAGCACTTGCCCCATGTGCCTTAATAGTGACGAAGTTTTGTTAGCGAAAATGGAGGCCATGTTCAAAACTTTATTACTACCTGTTTTGGAGCGGACTAGGCTCATGACCTCAAAAATTGATAGCATGGAGGCTATGACTAACTTAAACCATGCTATGTTACAAACCTTACTTGGCACTAACCATACGGGTGCCAGTAAAATACAAATAGCCACTAAGGCCCCTGTTAGTAATAACATGGCAAGGGGTAATCCACCATCTAACAAAACTTTAGGGCCAAACACCATCATACCTAAAGGGGGAGAAAAATTAAATAGCACATCTTCCAAACCAGGCACCAGCACCCTTACTCAGACTCCCAAGCCAAAGCCAAAATCTATGGATAAGCAAAATACTGGTGGGCATCAAAGCGCGGGACCTCTCCCACAATCTTTTACAAACCCTGCCCCCCCCAGCACACAAAGAGACCAACGCACTATCCACAATAATCACAGGGAGGGGGGACGTAAAAGAATATCTACCCCTCGTGCTGACTTACCACCTGAAGCAGCTCAACACACTATTGTCCTGACAGGTGTAGCCCCGTTAAAACCAGGCAGCAAGGAGTCATATGGGGACCTTCGTAATAAAGTCATTTTCTGGCTAAATAAAAATTGCCCTTTACCACCCTCCTCTCCTACGGAGATTCTATTTGTGAGAAGAGTAGATTGGGTGGGTCATGGGACCAAAGACTTGGAGGGAGATTGCATTTTAATCTCGTTCAAAGATATATGGGTGGTAGATGCCATTCGAAGGGAACTTAGGTTTGCAAGACAGGGGGATGTACAAACCTTAGCCCTATCATATTTCTACCCACATACCCAAATACTCTTTATTTCGCCAGGTTCCAGCTATAAGACACCCTTTGGCACTAACCCCTCTCGACCGCCAGCGCCCTTTTCTTTTTAATCATTTTGGCCCCCTTTCTGACCTCGAGGCCATTGATTGACTCCACGATCCACCCAGTGAGCCTTCCCCTGAGAAAGCAATGGCCCAAGAGCTTATTGGGCACAGCATGGCAAGCCCATACCCACTCTGTAACTCAGTGGTTGTGGGCGGAGGCCCAGAGTCTAGGCTACCCAATCTACTGCTCCATAGAGATACTCAAGAGACCTCGACTAAGGATGACCCTATAGCTTCAATAGACCACGTCAGGCACATTGAGGTTAAAAAGGATAGAGGGTATCCACAGGCAGTTATGCCGTCTTTACCTTTACAACCTCCCCCTTTGGTCCAATCGAATGACAACCTGAAAATCTTGTCTTGGAACATAGCAGGAATCAAGGCCCGCCTTGCCTCTATTGACTGGTGAACTTTGTGGACGACTATGACATCATCCTGTTGCAAGAAACTTGGGCAACTGAGCCAGTCTACAAGTTGGGTTTCATTAACTTTTTTAAACCTGCGATTAAAGGGGGCAAAGGGCGTGCCTCAGGTGGTCTGACGATTTGGGTGAAACAGTCTCTGGGTCTCCACCCAACTGAGCTCTCTGTTCAGCATCCGGATCTCCTTCAAATCAAATTAAGCAAAGACAACCAACGACATGTGCACATTTTTAATGTTTACGCTAGAAGTCTGCCCGGTGGCCGAAGTTCGCCCTTGTTGAACATTATCGACTACAAAATCTTGGAAATGGGCAGCGAGAATGTCACTATCCTAGCTGGAGATCTAAATTGCACTATAGAGCCATTGTTTGACACGGGAGACAGTTGGAGCATGGCTGAGGACTCTGTTTGGGACATCCCCGATCTAAAAGTGGCTAAGAGGGCAAAAGCAACAGAGGCGGCTGTGTCCTGGATGGCATTTTGCCTAAATAGGGGTTTTCGTGCATGTAATGGCTGCTCAATTTCGGACAAAGAGGCTAATTGCACCTTCGACAATGGGCGGAGTCAGAGCCGTATTGACTATATCTTGCTAAATATGGAACATTGGCCGTTATTAATTGACATGGCAGTAGTACAGCGCCCGGAAAACGATCACAACCCGCTGTCACTGTCACTGAAATTACCAGGCCTAAAGAGACAAGAGGAGCCTACCACCTCTCACACAGGGGACGCACTACTAACCAACGATAGGAGGAGACTGAAATGGTCCCGGGTAATGGAGGATAAATCTTTATGGGACAATGTTAATACAGTGGCAATTAACGTGTATAATGAGATGTTGCAAATTGATTTGTTGGGGACAGACCCTGGTTTGGCTAACAATGTTATGAAATTACATATTAGATGCTTCGACCAGTTAAAATCCCTTCTTATCCCTCCCGTGTAGAAATGCTTCCACTAAAACCAATCCCTTGCCCCAGAAATGGTATAACAAAAAATGCAGGGAGGCACATTCGGCTCTTATTTTGTCTATTAAATCACGGGACATGGTTGCAGTTAAGGCGGCCAGGCTCCATTATAGGAAAACCCTTCGGGAAGCTAAACGGGAGTGGGAAGATAGGTTCTGGTCTGATCTTTTGGAGGCGTCCATCTCAAACAATCAAAAAAAGTTTGGGGATCTAGTTAAATGGGGGAAAAACCCTGACTCTTCCACCCCGGCTAACAATGTGCCTCTGGAGGATTGGGTATTATTCTACTTTGCCCAATTCAGAGCCGATGACCCCAAAGCTATAATTCCCTTGTGTAGGATGCTCCCGCTGGTTCCCCACAGGGAAAAAATAAAATTAATCTTTTCAGTTGCTGAGGCCGAGCTGGCCCTGGCCCTGACTCTACGAGGGAAAGCCCCGGGTATGGATTTGATTCCGGCGGATTTATTTAAATCCAACTCCGCCGTGTGGCTTCCGTACATAACTACGATAGCTAACTCCCTAGCCCACGGAGCCACAGTCCCAAAATCGTGGAAGGGAGCTGAGATAGTCCCGATTTATAAAAAGGGCGACAAGTCCTTACCAGGGAATTACCGCCCGATCAGTTTGATCGACTCTATTTAAAAAATCATAGCACGTATGATCTTGGGGCGGGTCCAGGGATGGATCGAAACAGAGGGCATTCTATCTCCCATGCAGGCGGGCTTCAGATCAGGAATAAGCACCATAAATCAGGTGTTTAGACTCTGCCTGATCTATTGGAAGGTGGTCTGGCTTGGCGGCGGTACCATCTTTGCTGCATTCATTGATCTGAAGTCCGCCTTCGACCTGGTACCAAGGGACAAATTGTGGGGTGTGCTGGAAAATTTGGGATGTCCATTAGAACTACTAGACCTCATTATTAGATTCCATGAGGATAACTATGCGAGGGTAAGGTGGGGCGGCCAGGGACAAGTGATGGAAACATTTCCCGTAACTCGAGGTGTCCGTCAGGGGTGTGTTCTGGCCCCAACACTCTTCCTCCTTTTCATTGACCAAGTTGTTAAATTCTTCATGGATACCCCCACTGATGCCCCAATGTTGGCTGGGATGAGATTCCCCCTTCTCATCTTCGCCGACGACACTTTACTACTCTCAAGAACACGCAGCGGACTCCAGCGGGCTTTGGACCGCTTTGAGGAGTACTGTGCCATTAACAACTTGGTGGTAAATGTGGGAAAAACGAAGTTTATGGTTTTTACTAAAAATCACCCAGTTCGGAGCTCCGTGAGGCTGAACGGAGTTAACCTCGAGCAAGTTGACACCATGACCTACTTGGGGGTCACCCTTGACAGCCGTTTGAGATGGAAAGACCAAATTAACATCCAACATCTCAAATTTGCAAGGCTGACTGGCTGCCTCGTTAAAGAGCAAAGGGAATCTACCACAAAGCGGGTTCTACCGGCCCTCAAGATTTATGACGCTAAAATCTCTACCGCCATTCTTTATGGCGCTGATCTCTGGGGCTATATGGACCTGCTCAACTTATTTAAAACCCAATGTAAGTTCTTTCGTAATCTAGTAGGTCTTCCACAGTCGACCCCCTCGATTCCCCTCTGCCTGGACCTAGGGTCCCCTCCGATCAACGAGATGGCTAGTTTTAGGTTGGTGGCCCTGTGGAGACGTATATGGACGTCTCCAGATCTATTTCTTTTTGCAAAGGAATTGGCTGAAGTTAGGTCTATCACTGGATCTGGGAAAATTCCATGGTTTTCTGCTGTAAAAAACATCCTTACTGATATGGGCTTAGAACATCTTTGGTCATCCCCCCAATCCAATGTATTTCCCTCCAAACATGAGTTTAAATCCCTGTACTGGGCTTCGATCCGTCTAAAAAGAGTTTCACTCTCTAACAATAATAGCCTTACGGGCCGGTTTTTAACATTCAAACTTGACCTATTGCGAGAGCCCTATTGGGATATAATAACCAGACCACTAGATAAAAAACTGTACCATCAGTTTAGAGTGGGTTCTTTGCCTCTGAACTCTTTCTCAAACAAATGGTCCACAGGGTCCTCAACCAACTGTAAAAGTTGCCCTGGTCATAATGAATCCGAGGGACATTTTCTGTTTGCTTGTCCTAGATATGCTGTACCCCGAAAGAAATGGCTAAAACCTCTGTTTCAAAAATTACCATTTAAAACATCGGCGGAAGCCATCTGGGCGCTTAAGACCAACACCTCTGAACTTATTGTTGTAAGTCTGGCAAAATATTTGGGCTGGGCCTGGCTCTTAAGGCTAAAACAAATGTTATAGCTCCCTGGGCCACCCATACTGTCTCGTAACTTGATAGAATATGTATCAGTTTAAATCACTTGTTATTAGTACTTTCCATCTGCATCCCTTGCATATCCGGCAAGAAAGGGCTCACTGATGATGAATACGAATTGAAATGCTTCTTTTTTTTTTTTTTAACTTCAATCAGGTTTTTCATTAATTGATATTTAATACTTTTTTATACATTCTCCTTTTTGGTCTGTTCCAAATGTGTTTTGTATCTGTTTTTTTTTTTTGATGGTTGTTTTTTTTCTCTGTATTTTAATGTGTCTTTTATGATTTGTCAAAAAATCGAAATAAAGACTTGAAACCTGAAACCTGATTGGTTATGTACCTGAATATATATAAAAAAAAGAGAGAGAAACACAGCCATTTTGACTACTACTTCCTGAACTACATTGCAAGATCATTTTCACTCACAACTTAAACTTGTTTTTAAAAGGTAAGATATTATTTTATAAATTTGAAAACATTTTCAGATAGTTATATACTATCCCTCTGTAAGAGTTAGACATTGAGAAAGGCTTGTTTATTATAATTATGGATTGATTTAGGTTTCTGTGGTATTATTATGAATTTACATAGGCTTTCTCACAGGCACTTTTTAATAGTACTACTTCATGCCTCAAAAGTACCTGTCTGAACTTAAACCCAACAGTGCCCTATCTCTACTGATATATTTATTTTTTATTCAAATTTCAGCACAAAAATGCAAGGAGAACAGAACGTTTCCTTTGAAATTGTCCTAGACATGAATAATGAGGAAATAATTGAACCCATTGACTTGGAATTCATGGATGAATCACGAGACCATGAACTTCTACAATGTGTAGAATCTGTGGATCATTTACTTCATTATGATGACGGTCAAATGTGGGAAGTTATGTTCACTCAACAAGAGGACATATCGGACAGTCAAATGTTAGACGTTCTATTAAATTTTGAAAAAGAATCAGAAAAATAAAATTATATTTAATAATAAAAAATTGTTTGAGTCTTTAATCATTTTTATATGTAATTCATAAACTAGTACCAAATTGATTATAATGTAAAGTCAGACTTATAGTATACTGTGCACAATTCCAAAAATAAATTTATATTTAATAATCATAAATACTGCTACTTAAATAACAAAAAAACAAAAAAAAACAACAAAAAGAACAATCAATAAACATACAATATTTCAAAATATCATAGTCTATCATTCTTTTTTCCTTATAGTACGCTCCCCGGACCGCTTCCCGGTGCGCGTACCGGGCGCTACCCACGCAAAAAAAACAATTTTTTTTTTTTTTTTGCCCCGCGGGGCCCTTTTAAAGCCTCCACATCAAACCTAGGGGGTCAGGAAGGATCTACTATGCCCCCTTATGGTCATGTCCCCCTTTGTTTTGGCCTCCTCTTGTCTCTCGATCCTACCGAGAGACAAGATGGCACCCGCTCCGGACTGTTTAGAATGTTGACAGACACCGGAGAGCCAATCAGCTTCGCTTCGCGAAGTTCCGTTACGCGTCAGGTACGCGAACCGGGGCGCTGCCCGGAGCGCGCTTACAGATATATATATTTTTTTGAACGTTAATTTCTCAAAATCCACTGGAGCACATATATTGAGACCTAGCAAAGGCACATCGGGCTACCAGTCCCTACAATTTTGCCAAGTTTCGTGCAAATCCATTCAGCCGTTCGGGCTAAAAGTGAGGCCAACCGCCCTATGGAAATTAACATGGGAAAAACGCGTTTTGGGACCCCCCTTTGTTCTCGGCCCCCCCTTGACGAACCCCCCCCAAATTTTCAGAGGCTGCTCAGAAACAAAATGTTCCATTTTCCTGAAAATTTCAGCCAATTCCGTCCACAAACGCCAAAGTTATTAGACATAGAATTTTCAAAAATCCCATAGAGAAAAAATCCTAACTATATATACCTACTGGCAACCGCCAGTAAGTAATATATATATATATATATATATATATATATATATATATATATATATATATATATATATATATATATATATCACCTCCTCATGGCTCCCTCCTTTCCCAGATCGGCGCTACAAATGTGGTCGCGTCGCTCCTGCAGTTGAGCCCAACTGCTTTCTATTCCACAAAGTTTCTCCCCCTCGAGGCAGAAAACATGGAGGCGCATTCAAAACAAAATCCATAAATATATATTTATATGTTAGAACCGGGGTCTCTAGTTGGCAGGGGTATGCACCCTAGTCCAAGTAGGGACCACCGCTTCCGACCTGGTAGCTTGGCGCAGAGCAGCAAAGGCGTAACTCCAGAGGCAATGTGTAAAGTATTTGTGCAACACACAACGACGATGACACAGTAAAAACACTCACAAAAGGAACACCACACCAGTTTTGTATAAGAATAAGAATTTCTTTATCTAAAAATTATGCGAGAACCAAAAGCAGGTAAATCCAGCTCCAGGCAAGATCAATAATAAAAAGGATTCCAGTTTCCAAGCAAGATCAATAATCAATAAGAATGAATCCAGTTCCCAGGCTTGATCAATAACAAAAAAAGGATTCCAGTTTCAAAGCAAGATCAATAATCAATAAGAATGAATCCAGTTCCCAGGCCTGATCAAATCACCAAAAGCTCATGTGTGCCAAGGGCTCTTGCTGGTAATGTCTTTCTCACAGTGTCCTTGGATGGTAAAAGTACACTTGAGGTAGGTTCTTATGATCAAAATTCACTGGGGGAAGGTTCTTAGGACAAAGTTCCCTTGTAGCGTAATAAGTGTGCCTCTCATAGAAATGATGCTCCCAGCATAGGAAGTGCGGCTGCCCAGGCGCTGCTGGTAATGCTAAATAATGCCCCAGTGTCAATTACCAAGTAATTATGCCCCCGTAGGCCAGTCAGTGAAGGACGGTTCCCAGCCAAGCACAAAGCTCACACTCCAGGTACCCGGCCAACCCGCACCCCGCCCCTTCGCAGCAGCCTGGTTGCACTGAGGTGTTACCTGGGGTGGTGGTTGCGGACGCAGGTGCGAGGCTCCTCTCCCCCTGGGGCCTTGGGCTCAGCAGGCGCTGCACGGGTGGGGGTCACAGCCACACAGCGCTCTATAGCACAGCGCTTAACAGTGCCTCCAAGGGGAGGAGCTACGCGCGGATCCAAGATGGACGCGTGAGCACAGGGCTCCCGAGACTCCTTCCACCTCCTACGACTATCCTGTTTAATATCCTGATTTAGACGACGGGTTCGATTGAAGGATGCCCTGCTGATACCAAATTGTCTTCCAGAATTCGATTTGGCCGCCGGACTCCGGACTTGCTGCATCTTGAGTTTTATGGCCTACATCAGCGGATGCCCACGGTCTCGAGTTGCCGAAATGCCCGAGTGGTAATCGAACAACAACGGCCACTGAGACTTGTCTGCAACCCTCGTGGTACTTTCGGTTTCGTTTTTGGTCGCTGTCCTCTGTGGCCTCCTGCCTGCCAGTACTGCTGCCCTACGCCTAGCAGCCCGCCCCAGCGCATCTCCAGTCTCTCGTTCCTTTTGATCATACACGGCGGATCTCCGGAGAGTTGCCTTCGCCGTACCCTCCCAGGGGTCTGCCAGGACTCTTTGGCCACCATGTCGGGTAGACCTGAGAGTGAGAAACGGGCCACCAGGGTCACGAATCGTGGGGGTTCGACTCAGTCTAACACCATTGATCGTTTCGCCCGCCCGAAAGGCACCCCTGGGGGGCTGGGTAAAACCACGGGTGATTCTGGAGAAGATCTACTTGCTGCCGACGATCTGACGCTGAGGGACGTCATGGGCGCCATTGCTAGTGTTAAGACCTCCATGGGCCAGCAGTATGAAACACTGGCCTCGAAAATTGACACTGTGGCTATCGAGGTTAACCTCATCAGAACAGACCTTGCAAAGACTAATGAGCGGGTGAAATCGCTGGACATTAAAACTGCGAGTCTTACTACTGATGTTTCGGAACTACAGACTGAAGTCCGCAATCTCCGGAAATTTAATGACTTGTTTGTGCATCGGCTGGATGACTACGAGAGCCGGGCCAGGCGGAACAACGTCCGCATCATTGGCGTTCCGGAAAGTTCTGCAGCGATGTCTGTGGATCTCTTGGTTGAGGACCTCGTGTTAAACCATTTGGCACCTAAGGGTCTCAGTAACTTCTTCACTGTGGAACGTGCCCACAGAGTCCCTGGTGGTAAGCCTAAATCGGGAGCGACGCCACGGCCCATTATAGCCAGGATCTTCAACTTTCGGGACAGAGATGCTATTCTCCAGGCATCGCGCTCTGGTGGGCCCACAAAATTTGACAATGCATCTATTACTTTTTACCCGGATTTCACGCAGTCAGTCCAGAGGCAGCGCATGAGCTTCATGGGTGTGAAACGACGCCTCCGGGATGTGGGCCTAAAGTACGCTATGCTGTTCCCGGCCCGCTTGAGGGTCGAATATGAGGAGCGCATTTTCTTTTTTGATCGCCCGGAGTCTGCTAGTGACTGGCTCGATGCTTTGCCTACGCAGCGCGATCGATCTGAACATTCCGGCGGTGCTGAGGGAGGTCTGGAGGAACGGATGGAGTGAGTCCCCTCCGGAGGGCCGGCTTTAATGACTTGCAGCACTGGTTTGACTATTACTGAGCGCATGTGAATTGACTACCCGGGGTGGGAGGGTTCGGGTTTCTTCCTCCTCCAAGGGGTTTTTTCTCTCTTTTTGTAGATTAGTTTAATGGGGCGACAGGCACACTGCAAGTTGGGGTGGTTCTTTGGATCGACGCAGGGGTGCAGGGTGGGGGGATGTGTGTTGGGGGTGGGGTTTCTGTTTATTTGTTTATTCCGAGGTTTTATTTCAATACAAGTTTCGCTGGAGGTGGCTGTCCTAATGCGGGGGGGACGTTGGGTACCCTTTTACAATGGGGGGTAGGGGGCTGAGGGTGTTGAGTTGGAATGTGAACGGGCTGGGTGATAGGATTAAGCGGGGGTTGGTTTTGCAATACTTGAAACGCCTTTCACCCGATGTTGTGTTGCTTCAGGAAACTCATTTGATAGGGAACACTTGCCATGTGCTGAATAGGAGGGGGGAATCGTCTGGTAGCGCACTCAGGTTTCACCACGGGATCACGGGGGGCGGGCGTCTTGGTTCGTAACTCCCTCCCCTTGGAGATAGATGACGTTGTGCTCGACGATCGTGGTCGATATGCGGCCATTACGGGGCGATGGGAGGGGAAGACGATTTCTATACTTTCTGTTTATGTCCCGCCAGGTCTACAGTCCACTACGTTTTCCGATTTAGGTGGGGTTGTTCTGGGCTTCCCCGAAGGCATGTTGACAATGGGTGGCGACTTCAATTCAGTGGTTAGTGGCGATGATGATCGTAACCCCCCCAGAACTCTCTTGAGATCGCAGTCATGGCTGGGTGATTTTCTGGAAGCGATGGGCTTAGTGGATAGTTGGAGACACTTGCACCCTGGCACGTTACAGTATACCTTCCACTCGGGAGCACATGGTAGTCTCTCGAGGCTTGACTATATCCTGGTGCCGGCGGTGCAGATGGTCTCCGTAACGGAAGTGCGTCACCTGGCTAGGGGGATCTCGGATCACTCCCCACTCTGGTTTGGGATTGATTTGTCTTTGGGAGCAGAGGGCCGTGTAGCCCCGATCAACCCCTGGCACCTACGCAACCCCAAAACTAGGGCCGCAGTGGTTCAATGTGTGGAACACTACTTTAATGAGAATGTGGGATCGGTATCCTCCTCCGTTTCCCTCTGGGAGGCCTATAAGACAGTGCTTCGGGGTCAGACCCTGTCCTTGATTGCTAGCGCGAAGAAAAGAAAGAATGAGGAGGTTGTTTGCCTTGAACGTGACATCACGGCTTTGGAGGAGGATTTGGAGTCCGGGGTCACACCTGAGAAGCTACATGTTTTGGCCCTCAAGCAGGCTGATTATAAGGCCTTGGTGACGGACGCAGCCAGGATGCTGTATCGTGTGCAACAGGGTCGAATGTATGATGTTGGTGATAAGGCTGGAAAGTTGATTGCTTGGCTGGACAAGAGAGACTGTTTGAATAGGGTTGTGCCTGTTGTGGAAGGGGTGGATGGTTCGCAGGTCGTGGACCCTGTTGGGATAGTTGCGGCTTTTGCTCAGCATTTCCGTGGAGTCTATGCGCCGGTCTCGGATAGACCGGAGGAGGACTCACACTTATTATTGAGAGACATTGCGCTGCCTAGTCTTTCGGAGTCTGACCATGAGCTTATGGAAGCGGACTTTTCCGTCGATGAAATTGCGACTGCTATCCGTTCCCTTCGTTCGGGCAAGGCCACTGGCCCAAATGGTATTCCGGTGGAGCTGTATAAGTTGTGCCCGGACAAGATGCCGCCGCATCTTCGCCACATGTTTTTGGAATCGCGAGATCTTGGACTCCTTCCCCGGGATCAAAGGTTGGCGTCCATTGTGGTAATTCCTAAAGATGGGAAGCCCCGTGAACAGTGTTCGTCGTATAGACCGATTTCGCTTTTGAATGTGGAGCCTAAGGTTCTGGCGAAATTATTGGCGAATCGTCTAATTACGGTGATTAGCGACTTAATACATCCGGACCAGTCGGGCTTCATCCCCCACCGTAATACGCCGCTCAACCTTCGCCGTCTTAATGGCGTTCTGGCACGGGCGGGGTCACTTCGAGAGCCGGCCATCTTGGTTTCTTTGGACGCCTCAATGGCCTTTGATACAATAGAATGGCCATATTTATGGGCGGCTCTCGCAAAGTTCGGTTTTGGCCCACGTTTCATCGGGTGGGTTTGGCTCCTATATGAACAACCATTGGCTCAAGTGGTGGTGAATGGTAGGGCCTCGGAGCCCTTTGTTCTTGGCAGAGGTACGCGACAGGGCTGTCCTCTGTCACCTTTGCTTTTCGCACTGGCTCTTGAACCCCTTGCGGCGTGGCTTCGATGGGAACCGTCGCTTAAGGGCATTAGTTGGTCCCCGGGATATGAAGATCGTGTTTCATTATATGCGGATGATATCTTGCTGTACTTGACTTCCCCTCGCAAATCTCTAGGAGTATTGATTGACGTATTGCGCTCCTTCGGGAGTAACTCCGGCTTGTCCATTAATTGGACCAAATCTTGTATTTACCCGCTCACCGGAGAACCGCCCTTGCTGCCCCGTGTCTGCCCGATACCTGTAGTACGTGACGGCTTCAAATACCTGGGGATCTATATCTCCTTGGATTCGGTTGTGCGGTATGAGAGAAATTTACTGCCGCCACTTTGTCGGCTGCGTTCGGACGTCGCGGGTTGGTGTGGCTTGCTGCTGTCCCCGTTGGGAAGGGCGGCCCTGTTTAAGATGATGTCTCTCCCCCGATTCCTTTATGCCCTTCAAAATACGCTTGATCTGGTCCCTGCTACGTATTTTCGTGAGGTTGAGGGACTTCAACGACGATTGATATGGGGCGGGCGGCCTCGCATTGCGTTATCGAAACTGACCCTGCCTTGGTATGATGGTGGTATAGCACTGCCCGACATCAAGCGCTATTACTGGGCGTCTCAGGATGCTGGCCTTCACCTTATCTGACAACCTGTAAGACTTGGACTTGACAGGGGGGCTGTCTCCTGTGTCCACATCATGGGTACGCAGGTGGGTAATCCCAGGGATAAGGGAGAACACTGAGGAGAACTGCCCCAGGACCTGGCGGCAGTCCCTCTGTTGCTCAGGAGTCAAGGATGGGGAGAGGACCACTCCCTCCACCGATCCATCCTTCTCTTTGGAAGCAAAGAGGTCCGGGAGAGGTTCACTTTCCTCTTCCTCGGCCCCATCAGTTACCATCAGTAAGGTAAGCTCAGACCTCTCATGGTGGGGTTTGAGGCGGTTGGCGTGTAGCACCCTGTGGGGCTGCCTGGGGGTTTTAAGGTCCACTAGGTAAGTGGCCTTGCCCTTCTTCTCCAATATCTCATAAGGGCCTGTCCAGCGATCCTGGAGGGCACTAAGCTCTCCAGGCTCCATGACCCACACCTTCTGTCCAGGTTTTAGCTCCACAGGGTGAGAATTCTGGTCGTACCATTCCTTCATTACCGCCTGGCTGGCCTCTAAGTTGTCAGAAGCTTGTTTCCACAACTTAGCCATTTGGCTACGGAAGGCCAGCATGTAGCTCACTACATCCTGGGGAAGCCTCCTTGGAGTCTTCTCCCACCCATCCTTCACTAAACTGAGAGGCCCCCTAACAGGGTGACCGTACAAAAGCTCGAAGGGGCTGAAACCCACCCCCTTCTGCGGTACCTCCCTGTAGGAAAACAGCAAACAGGGCAAGAGGATGTCCCACTTTTTCCTCAGGCCGTCAGGCAGACTCCTGATCATGCCTTTTAGGGTCTTGTTAAATCTCTCCACGAGACCACTGGTTTGTGGGTGGTAAGGGGTGGAGAACTTATAAGTAACCCCACACTCCTTCCACATGGCTTGCATGTAGGCAGACATAAAGTTGGTACCCCTGTCGGACACCACCTCTTTGGGAAAACCCACTCTGGTAAAAATCCCCATCAGGGCCCATGCCACTGCAGGTGCAGTGATGGTTCTCAGAGGAATAGCCTCTGGGTACCGGGTGGCGTGGTCCACCAGAACCAGGATAAACCTGTGACCAGAAGAAGTCGGTGGATCCATCGGCCCAACAATGTCGATGCCCACCCTCTCAAAGGGGGTGCTCACGACAGGTAGTGGTTCCAGGGGTGCCTTCAGCTTAGCCCCTGTTTTCCCACTAGCTTGGCAGGTCAGACAGGTCCTGCAGAATGTATCTGAGGAGATCCTCATCTGCGGCCAATAAAAATGTGGGACAAGCCTAGCAAAGGTCTTGTCTTGGACCAAGTGTCCTGCCAATGGGATCTCATGAGCCAATTCCAAAAGAAAGGCCCTGTAGCATTGGGGGACCACTAAGGCCCTTGATGACCCATGCACAGGAGCCTTGGGCTCACTGTAAAGGAGCCCATCCTCCCAGTAAATATGATACTTTGCGGAGGCATTGCCTGCTGCTTGGGCTTCGGCCTGTCGCCTCATGCCCTCAAGGGTAGGACACTCCTTCTGTGCCCGGCAAAACTCCTCCCTGGTGGGCCCTCCGTCCACCTGCCACCCTGCAGGGGTAGGTAGGTCCCCCAAGGGAGCAACGTCCCCCTCCATGGACTCCGGTGCAACCTCCTCAGGTGCCCCATCCATCTCACGGGGTGACTGCCCCGGGGCGGGCTTCCCACGCCCTCGGGCTCCTCCCTTCTTAGCAGCTGGCTGGGCCATTTTTCCAGGCTCCAGCCCTGGCTGACTCCCTTTCCGGGCCGCCATAGACCGTGTGGTAGCACAAACCCACTCCGGTAACCCCAGCATCTCCACATGCGCTTTGAGCTCTACCTCCTTCCAGGCAGTATGCTCTAGGTCATTCCCTAACAGACAGTCCACTGGCATGGCTCACAGCAACTCTTAAAAGGCCTGAAACCCCTCCCCACTCAAATGAAACCTGTGCTATGGGATAGTGACCCCCCTGTTATCAGCCATCACAACTGGATGGACTGCATCGGGAATGATTTGCTCTGGGGACACCAGCTGACTCCTTACCATAGTCATGCTGGCACCTGTGTCCCTCAGGGCCTCCACCCCCCGACCATTGAGGGTGACCCACTGCCTATACTTGGTAGTATTTGAGGGCACATGGACCTTGGGAACCATCTCACTGTCTCCCAGAGACACTAGGACAAGCCCTGCCCCCTCACTCCCATCATCTAGGTACAGCTCCTCCCCAAGCGCTACACTAGCCACCCCGGGGTTTTTACCTCCAGTGGGCTGTGGTGCTCTCTTGCGACACTTGGGATCCCCCTTGTAGTGTCCAAGTTCACCACACTCGTAGCACCGGACAATTCTGGGCTGCTGACCTTTGTCAGGATAAGTGGGCTTCTGGTGGCCAGATTGGGGCTGGGACCCAGACCCTTTCCCTTGTGAATTATTTTGGGGGCCTTTGGAGAACTCTTTCTTTTTGTCTCCCCCCTCTTTCCTCTGGTGGGAACCCTGACCACCCCTTTGGGAGTCTCCCCCAGAACCCTTGCTGGACACTCTGGTACTGACCCAGGTGTCCGCCTCCTCCGCAAGCTTCCTAGGATTGGTCAACTTGCGGTCAACCAGGTGTTGGCGCAGCTCTGGAAAACATTTCTCTAGAAGGTGCTCTCTTAAAAACAAGTCATACAACCCTTCATAGTCATGCACATTGCTGCCCCGCACCCAACCATCTAAAGCTTTACTAGTGTAGTCCAGGAAGTCTACCCAGTTCTGTGTGGGAAGTTTGTGGCTATTCCTAAACCTCTGCCTATACCTCTCAGGGGTAAGACCGAACCTCTTAAGCAATGCAGCTTTCATGACAGAATAGTTAGTCTGGTCTTCCTTCTCTAGGTAAAGGAGGGTGTCCCTAACATCTGGAGGTAGTTACTTATACAAACCACCCCCCCAATAACTCTCTGGGACCCCATGGGCTCTTAAAGATACCTCATAGGCGGCTAACCACTTATCAATATTATCCCCCACCTTAAAACTGGCCATCACATCTTTAGGCATAAAGACCCTGGACTCACGTGAAGCTTCCATAGGTACGCTGCCACCATTCTTGTTGCTGTTGGCCCCTACTTCTAGGGCCCGGATTTCCAGTTACTTCAGGCTGAGCTCATGGGCAAGTTCTTTTTCCCGCATAGCCAGTCGCTTGTTCTCGCGATCCTGCTCCATGGCCCACCTTTCTCTTTCCCGCTCTCTCTCCAGCTTGGCAAGCTCCAACTTGAGCTGTCTCTCCTCCCTCCTGTCCTCCAGGTCCTCTAAGGACAGGCTTTTCACTGACACACTACTGCCTGCCCTGGAAGGTACCCTTGTACCTGGTAACAATTTACCCTTTCCCGCCAAGAGCAGTAGGTCAAGATTTCCTGTGGTGTCCTTCTCCGGTCCTTGCCCGTCCCCATCTCCTTCTGGGTGGGCTGTTACCCATGCTCTCAAGGCTTTCTGAAGCTCTGCTTCCTTGGCGCTTTGCTTGAAGGGCACCCCTTTCTCCTCGCAGAATTCCTTGAGTTGTGCCACTGTGTAAACTTCCAGATTGGTCAGCTCGAATTCCATCTTGCTAGGTAGGGCCTCAGACGTTTGTAGAGAAAACCAAATGGGACTTAGGCAAAAGGACTTTTAAAAAGAGCAGCCAGTCAGGGAGAATTTAAAGAAAATTCAAAAATGCCAATTGGAGAGGGTAGACAAAAATTCAGTAGAGTCAGGTGTAGGGTTGCGGTGTACACTGCGTCGCTGCGTGGTGTTACACAAGCACAAGTCCTATCCCACCGCTCGATCACCAATGTTAGAACCGGGGTCTCTAGTTGGCAGGGGTATGCACCCTAGTCCATGTAGGGACCACCGCTTCCGACCTGGTAGCTTGGCGCAGAGCAGCAAAGGCGTAACTCCAGAGGCAATGTGTAAAGTATTTGTGCAACACACAACAACGATGACACAGTAAAAACACTCACAAAAGGAACACCACACCAGTTTTGTATAAGAATAAGAATTTCTTTATCTAAAAATTATGCGAAAACCAAAAGGAGGTAAATCCAGCTCCAGGCAAGATCAATAATAAAAAGGATTCCAGTTTCCAAGCAAGATCAATAATCAATAAGAATGAATCCAGTTCCCAGGCTTGATCAATAACAAAAAAAGGATTCCAGTTTCCAAGCAAGATCAATAATCAATAAGAATGAATCCAGTTCCCAGGCCTGATCAAATCACCAAAAGCTCATGTGTGCCAAGGGCTCTTGCTGGTAATGTCTTTCTCACAGTGTCCTTGGATGGTAAAAGTGTACTTGAGGTAGGTTCTTATGGTCAAAATTCACTGGGGGAAGGTTCTTAGGCCAAAGTTCCCTTGTAGCGTAATAAGTGTGCCTCTCATAGAAATGATGCTCCCAGCGTAGGAGGTGCGGCTGCCCAGGCGCTGCTGGTAATGCTAAATATTGCCCCAGTGTCAATTACCAAGTAACTATGCCCCCGTAGGCCAGTCAGTGAAGGACGGTTCCCAGCCAAGCACAAAGCTCACACTCCAGGTTCCCGGCCAACCCGCACCCCGCCCCTTCGCAGCAGCCTGGTTGCACTGAGGCGTTACCTGGGGTGGTGGTTGCGGACGCAGGTGCTAGGCTCCTCTCCCCCTGAGGCCTTGGGCTCAGCAGGCGCTGCACGGGTGGGGGTCACAGCCACACAGCGCTCCTTTAGCACAGCGCTTAACAGTTGCTCCAAGTCCTGGGCAACGACGGAGCCTCCTGCCACACAGCGCTTCGCTTCTCAGCGCTACACAGCGCGCTCCGGTCCCAGTGGCGGTGACCTCAGGGCCAGTTTCAGTGGGCTTGCGCCAGAAGCAGAGGCAATCACAGAGCCCTGGGAGGATCACGGGGCAAGCAGTGCTGAGGGCAGGCACAGCTTTGCAGGGCAAATCTTGAGAGTGTTGTTGCTGTTCCAAAGGGCAGTCTTTAAAACGCTGTGGTCCAAGGACAGGTAGGTTCCTTTAGCTTAAAAAGGGTGCAGTCCCAAAAAGGCAATCTTTAAAAGGTTGAAGACTCTTTAAAATGCTGTTCAAAGAAAAGTAGTTCCTTTGGGATGTTGTGGAGACACTCTGGTGGTGATGTTGCAGTCTCCCATGCAGGGCAGGATCAGCAGACAGTAGGGCAGCTCAGCAGGTTGTGGGGCAGCAGTTCCTTGGAGCAGTCAGCCTCCTTCCCAGTGGCAATCCTCTTGCGCAGCAGTCCTCACTCCAGCAGGGATTCTTCCAGGTCCAGCAGTGTAACAAGAATGTGAGGCCAGGACCCTCCCTTATATATTCTAGAGTCATGGGGCTAGAAAGTGGTGGAAGTCTCTGGAAGGGTCTGGGGGCAGGGGCTTCTGGAAGAGTCCAGGGAGTTCTGGTATGTTCCCTGCCTTCCCTGACCTAGCTGTCAAAGTGACGAGAGACAGGCCTTTAAGGCTACAGTGGACAGCCCATCACAGCTCATCCCAGGGAAGAAGGTGTAAATCACCACTCCCACCTCCCAACCCAGGCAGGCTATCAGTATGCAGATGGGAGGGGGGAGTCTGCAGAGCCTAATCTAAGTGTAGGCAGGAAAAGGTCCCCTTTATAAAAGTGGGATCCCTAGCGTAGTAATGCCCAAACCCTATATATCATTGGAAAGGGTTCCCCGCCCCGAGTCCAACAAGACCAAACATGATAGACTTATTAGGTCCCTGTCAGAAGTTATTCCATAAGGGGAGGTTCCCAATGTTAGCCTATGTAGGATTAAACCTTACTGCGGTAGCAGTGGCTTGTGGCAGATATGCCAGCCTCACAAGGTTTTAGGGAAGAGCACCTGCACCTCAGCACTGTTTAGCAGTGGTGAGGCGCCCAGAGTCCTAGGTCCAACAAAATATAGGATAAAAATGGGAGGCAAAAAGGGCAAAAAGGTAGGGGAGACCACCCTAAGGCTGACAGGTCTAACAATATATATATATATATATATATATATATATATATATATGCAAAGCAAATCCTCGAACCTTCACGCCAACAGCGTAGCGAAAGAAGAGAACAGACCCCACGAATTCAGGCAGGATGTTAGATTTATTTGAGACCTTTCAAATGACGCGTTTCGATTACCATGTACTCTTGTTCACACACCGTTAGAACAGTCAGCCTGTTATTTCCTAAGGTCCACACCTTCTGTCGTGCATCACATGACAGTGAAAATAAACATAGAAATGGGTGCTGGATTATGGATGGGAAAACAGACCACGTTTCTTGTTGTAATTACTTAATCACAACATAACATGAAAAATAATACAATATATAAAACAAATCAAATTTGTTTTCATAAAATGTATTGCGTCCTAAATTTTATAAAAATGTACATTGTGACATTTATAAAATATATTCATTTCCTGCCCTAAAACATTGCACGAATCTCTTAAATGGCCTTTACACACATCATGACTGCATGAATGCAGATACCCATAATAGGGACTATTAAAGTGCCTGGTGCTTAGTTCTTGCTGCTTAAATGCAGATATCCCGAGGGATATAAAGTGACTAATGCAAATTCATATAAACTAACCACCAGCTTAATGCTTGACATTAAAAGCCTTGATCGACTTGGTCATGTGATGTGAACATTTGTGTGACAACTCACTTTCTGAAACCCACGAGCTATGTCTAAAATATTTATAAAAAATTCAAATTTCATGAATTTACATATATCATAAATATCAAGACCTATGTACAATTATATACAAAAACATATATATATAATGTAAAATAACCACCACATTGATTTGTGCTCGTATGTACATGTGTTAAATGTGAGTGAGAAAAATTGAAAAAAATGATTCTTTTATGAAAAAATTAAATAAAGCTGATAATAAATGTTTAGTTTTTCGCATTGTGTATAGTTTTAAAAGAGAGATATTGTCAATTTCATAAACACACGTGTTATCAAAATATTGCCAAATGTATTTAAAGTAGTATACTACTGCTGCCGTGTGTCTAGAATTGTTTGCTCAGTGGGCTATTGATGTTGGAATCGGATTACAATGTGAATCCAAGACCCAATAATAAAGTAGTCAACACTTATAAAATCCAATACATAGAAAAACTCCACCTACAAAGACGTTACTAAGGGAGACATTTATAGAAAATTGTGTAAGTCCTCTGTGGCATTGAGACCATATGGTTGTTTAGTGTCCAATGCTACGATGTACTGGGTCTCCAACCTTCTGAGTAATTTGTCCCTGTCGCCACCCCGTCTTAAAGGGGGCACTGCATCAATGACAAAATAACTCAAACACGCCAGATCCCTGGCGTGCACCGAGTCAAAGTGCCGTGCCACGGGGTAGGCTGAGTCATGATTTACTATTGCACGGAGATGCTGCAGTATCCTCACGTGCACCTGCGACCTGGTTCTACCTACATAGCTCAAGCTGCAGGCGCAGGTCAGGACATATACAGCAAACTCCGTGCGGCAGTTGAAATTGCCCTTTATTGCAGTCTTGGTACCAGAGAACGGATTGTCATAATGGGTGGTATTTTGTCCAAATTTACATGCACGGCATGAACTGCATTTGAAGAAGCCCTTCCTAGTGAGCCAGTCACTGCCACTGACTAGCTCTGGGCTTGGTTTGACTAACTTGCTGTGCATGCTGTGGGCTTTTTTAAAGGTAACACACCATCTGTTTTTAAAATGGGCCAATGCCTGTTGATGATGGATTTGATTTGCCTTTGTTGGCGGCTATAGGTAATAATTAGCCTGGGTGATTGGTCAGGAGGTGCCGCCACTGGAGACTTTGGTGACAAAAGAGATGTTCTAGACCTTTCCTGAGTTTTTGTTAGTGCCTTGTAAAGGGTAGTCTCAGTGTAGCCCCTGGCCCTCAAACGTTCCATCATGGCTGTCGCGCCCTCATCAAATTTCTCATCGCTATTGCAGATTCGTTTCAATCTCAACAGTTCTCCCAACGGTATACTTTCAATCACGTGTCAGGGATGTCCACTGCCAGCATTCAGTATGCTGTTGCAAGCAGTGGGTTTGCGATATAGAGAAGTCATGATGTTACTCCCAGTGATGTCAATTTGGACGTCTAAAAATTGGGCCGATTGTCTACTTATGTTGGAAGTAAAAAATAGATTACTGGTGTTGCTATTAAGAGCTTCGACAAATTGTTCTGCACTTGAAATGTCACCTTGCCATATACAAAAGACATCGTCAATAAATCTCATCCAGTATATAACATTGTTGTAACCTGGTGTTGCTACAAGATCCCGCTCCTCCCACCAGCCCACGTGTAAACACGCGTAGCTGGGGGTGAAGCAGGATCCCATCGCAACACCTCTGATCTGTTTCCAAATGTCTTTGCCATACATGAAAAAATTGTTGTTGAGACACCAGTTTACTAGATCACATAACATTTGATTGTGTCCATAGTACTCGCACGATTTTTGTCCTAAATAATGTTTGATAGCCTCAATGCCTTTACAATGTTCAATACATGTATTTAAGGATTCAATATCTAATGTAATCATACACCAATTTGTTTGCCATTGTATTGTGCTGAGCCTGGACAAAAAATCGCCGGTGTCTTTGATGTAACTCGCAAGATTGTGGACATGACTCTGCAAAAAATAATCAATGTAACGAGAAACATTCTCACCCATACTTTTGATTGCAGATATGATTGGTCTGCCTGGAGTAGGGTGGCGCATTTTGTGTACCTTTGGAATTAGGTATAAGTGGGGCATCACCGGGTTTTCCACATGTAGAAATATATATTCCTCAGATGATATTAAATGTTCCCGTTTATATGACAATAACATACGTTTTAAAGTATCCCGGGCTCGTTTGTACTCCAGGCCACTACTTGTAACATAGCAATTTTTGTCATTCAATTGTCTTGATGCCTCAGTCATATATTCTTTTCTTTGCCAATGGACAATGTATATATATATATATTGTCAAAATAAATGATTTTTTTAACATTATTTCTGTTCGGGATTTATTTTAAGTCCCTGCCTCTATTTCTTCTATGGAGGGTGTTGTAGTGCCACTGGTTGGCAACGTGTGGCACTGGACTTACTGCATGTCTGAGCTGGAGTACATTTACTACTGTTTTGGGTCTTTTTTGCCTATAATTACTTTAGAAGTGCAGTTTCTGAATCAGAATGAGCTTTCTATTTTGTGGGTGGGTGCATCTCCATCCCTAAATCCCTCCCAAGTTCACCCTAATCCCCTACATAGCCCCTCCAAGCCTTTGCTTCCCCCTTCCTTACTCCTCCGAAAATGCCTTCCCTTTAGTAGTAATTTTTGTATATCTATTTTGCAGCCACTCTCTCTGTTCCGCGCACATTTACGACAAGAACATAACCGTTGATGTGGAGATCTCTGCACATAAAAGATAGGAGAGGCTGAGACCACTGCACGTAAGTTTGTAAATAGCATATTGTAGATCATGAGTAGTATTATTTCACTATTACTGAATGCAGTGCGAAATGCAGTCTGTGGAGAGACACCTATAAAATAATTGTGCCATCCAGCTATGAAGTATGCTAGTATTCTAATTGTTTAAAAGACATACTACTCCTCGCAAGACTCATGTTAAATTCTTTATAGAAACTGCTGCTTCACTTTTCACCGAAACACAGAAAAATTGAATTAAAGTTGAGAATTAAAAACAGATTAGTTTGGTAGTCCTTAGTTTTAATCATATGCTAAATTGGTATAAAATGCCATGCTTCTTTGGTCATTCAGCAGTAAAGATTAATATAATGGACTACTGCTTAACACTATGAACAAGATTGTATCTGATGCCTCCCCGTGGATTTTGTTACTGCCCAAAGCAATAGCAAGCAATTTCAGATTTTATGGCCCATAACTACCAGCACTGTAGAAATGTAGTAAAATACTGCCCCACAAAGACTAATCAAAATCCGCAGAGACAAACTGAAGTTTCATTTTGTGTGTAAACTAATGGAGCCAAAAAGGCCTGCCAGCCTCAGACTACAACTCATGCTTCCTTGGGGAGAGGAGGTGCTGCAATATTCCCCATTCAAAAGTATGCCATTTTCCAATGCACATTTGCCATATTATATAAAAATGGCATTTGCCATCAAATGTCCTCATTTTGCTGTATTTTTAGACAATAAAATAAATGCTGCTATGCCACTTGATGGGAATCCATGGAAACCGTGGATACACCTTTCGAACAGGGCTTGTTTTGCTCTATTATATTCTCTCTTTCAAATAAAATATTTGCACACTTAAAACAAGGTTATAATGCGTTTGACAGCAAAACATATACACTCATCCCCCAATAAAAAATAAAATGGCTTTAGCAGCTATGCTAAATGGTACACACTCGATTGATGCCATAGATTCAGAATAGAACAAATTCATTATGGGCACAGAAGGTTAACTCCACGCAGATCATGACAGTTGTATGCCATCAATGCCTATGGAGAGAGCTCATATGATAGGTATTGCAAGTATGTATTATATTTCAAAGTGCATTGTGGAGTCTTTGAATAATGTTGTATATGCTCTGTGTATTGCAAATGGCGATTTTTGTTTTGCTTATAACTTTGGTGCTGTTTAGCAAATTCCCATGAAACTTTCTAATCAAATTGCAAAACGAAACACTTTTATACAGATCCATTTGGGGGAAGTAATAAAAGCTGAGGTCTAAAAATGAGCGTTTTCCATTGTAATCACCATAGGAAGTGTTGCACTCCACAACAGAAAAACGTCTCATCTGAATTATGTCAAAATAGGCATGGAGAACTTTAGAAGAGGTGTGCCTTTGTTTTGTATGTGGTGACTGTGTTACACCGTTTTTGAGAAATTAGTATTATAAAATGTATTTAGTGAGTTTCAAAGGGTTAAATATTAGAAATATATTTACTGTTACTTTTGGAATGTTACACAGATTCAGCAGTTCTACAGAAAATTCAAACATTCATTAAAAAAAGAAAAAAAGGTAACTGACCAAGAGATTTGTTTTTGCCTATGTTCACACAATTTAGCTACCTGAGTAATCTAATTAGTTACTTTACGTTCCATTGTCCCTAACAGCACTACTTGCTATGAGTGATGGGCAATTCAAAACATGTAATGGGCTGTCCTCACATAGCACCAGATGTCATGCTTTATCATAGGCCCTGCTCTCTGAAAACCAGGTTTGACAGAGAGCGGTCAAGACAAAAAGGAGCATAGAGGGAAAAAAAGGAACCCAGGTCGCCCTCCACTCACAAAGTCATTCACAATTTAATGACCTGGTCCAATTGAGGCACTATTCTTAATTCCTTTAATTGATGTACAACATTTCAAAGAAAGTTTTCTTCTTTTCAAATGCCTCCCCTATCCGAAAGGTTCACGGGGAAAAGAGTACATCAAAATCATGCCAAATTTAAAATAAGCCACGGTTCCTTATCAGAGAGTCATAACACCAATGCTACACAGTGTATAAAGTGAAAAAATGTGTGCAAGCTAGATGACCCCTCACGGGCGAACCACCAACGGGGAACCTGGTAGGTACTCAGCAGAGTTGTCCTGTTCTCATCATCGGCAGTCATCAAACTTTAAATGAAATGTGTCCAAGCAAACAAACATTCAGAATAAACCATTTGTGAAGTGTGTTTAATGGTTTAGACGGCCTAGTGTGTAAAATTTAAATTACAAATGTTTAACCTGATAATATGATTCTATTGATATTTTTTGTCTAACATTTACTTACAGAATCGAGCTATTGATTTTTTGCGATTTTCTTCCCCTCCTTTTCCTTTTTCTCTTTCCCAAACACTATATCCATGTTGATTGGAAATTGTATAAATGAGTATGAATGCGGACACACGAGCGAATGAGTGCCTTGCACTCATTCGCTCGTGTGTCCGCATTCATACTTACACAAGAAAATATAAACGCTTTTAGGTAGGGTGCTTCCCCCCCACCCCCTTTTTTCTCTCTTCTGTATATTTAATATGGCTTTTTTTGATAAAAAGAACATTTGATGTTTAAAAATGTGGTTTTGATTCATAATCTGAAATAAATCAATTGGACCAGGTCATTAAATTGTGATTAACAGAGAGCGGGCCTACACCTGAAGACAGGGAGGCATTTCTAATTTTTTGTTGTGTGGCCACACGAGTAGTGAGTTTTAAAACCAATGTAGTTTACCAGATTAAATTAATTCGTAGGACACATTTTTTGGTTTTAAAGTTGGAAATGTGAGGATTAGGGGAACTATTACCCCATCACCACGGTTACCGTAGTCGACATGTGTATGCCGAGGGCTTTACTGAGTCTGCAGAATTCTTCAGGACGAACAAACGGGCTCCTGATGAGGCACTGTTGTACTAAGGATTGCCTAGCCTAGGATGACCTATGTCTACCTCTAACCTAACACTTGGGGGTATATTCACAAGAACGTGTAATAACTACCACAAGAATAGCGTAACGCAACTTTCAGCTTCGCAGCTCATCACTGGATAATAACCCTGTGACAACGTGGAATTCACAACACTGTGGTAGCATGCAATAGTTTGCTGACAACGCGGACAATGTCCGCGAAACAACCACCACGACAGAGATAAAAACACAATCCCCAACGTGACAAAACCTGCGGTGGCCAAAAGTGCGCAAAGAAAACAGTGACAACCAGCGCGAGGGCAGCAATACTCACGCGCAACGCGGGAAAATAATGCAAGAACAGCACACGTAAAATGCCACTGAACAAAAATCGTCAACAGCAGAGTACGATGAATTCACCCTGGCCAACTGCAAAGGACAACATGTATACCCAACATCCAATCACCGTGGAAGAACATAACCGACAGGCACACCGCATGAAAGAGACCAGTGGCAGACAGAGCAGAGCCGCAGGAGCGACACACCCACCATACAGCATATGCACACAATCAGGAGTGCACCCCGGCATTGACAACATCCTGGTTCAAACAGCGCCCCCACCACATTTGAACACAGGACACAACTGGTTCATCAAATGTGCACAACCTGCCAAATCACATCTGGAACGCACGGAAATGTAACATCAAAATGTACAAGCAGGGCATTTGGACATTTTCTACTGTCGCTTGATTGCCATGGACGGTCACAATGTGGCGTGCGCATGAGAAGTGTCAATGATGGTATTCCTATGGGCCATTACTGCCGCTGCTGCAGTGGGATGTGGACCTCCTGCCCCATCACCACCATCATTGGTTGGTACCTGTGGAACTGAGATCCATGGGGTCTGGTGCGAACACAGATGTTGTACAACACACAAAATGCAACGATCAGCTTGCACACGATGTCCGGGGTGTACAGAAGCTTCCCACCCTGTGCCATCCAGGCACCTGAAATGTGACTTCAACACGCCTAATATGGATTCAACAATGCCCCTGGTGCATATGTGGGCTGCATTGTCCTGCCTCTGGGCGGGTGTGTTCGGATCTCGGAGGGGTGTCATCATCCAAGTGCAGAGTGCATATCCTTGATCCCCTGTGACAGTACAGGGAGAAAAGAGTCAATACTTGGTTCAGCAGAATGTGATGGCAGGTCCACCTATCCAGTGACGCCTGTGCTGGCTGTGTGTGGGGTGAGTGTTCGCCAGCCCGCTGGGATTAGCTGATGCTGGCGACTACACCACCAGTCTGTATAGGGTGCAGGGGTAGGCCAGGATGACCATGGAGTGATGTGGTCATGTCTGGTAGGTGTACATATAGTTTGACATGTTGAATATGGTTTGGTCTTGTGTGCATTCCCACAGTTGTGCATTGTGCTTTGAAAGCATTGTGATGTGTGGTGTGACAACTTGGTACTTACCAATGAGCAGTCCCATCCCATATGTGCCATCCTGGAAGCGTTAGTTGATGATGGACTGTTGTAAGATTAAGGATTCATGTACACTGCCTCGGTAGTTGGCGACGACATTGGTGGAGAGTCCCCGGTGGTCCGCTATTGCCTGCACATTGGTGAAATGCGTGTGCTTTCTGTTGCGGTAGTGGGGTGCAGTACCAGCAGGGGGCACAAGTGGGATATGTGTGCAGTCGATTGCCTCCGACACGGCGGGAATCCAGCTATGGCATAGAAGCCTTGCTTGGTCTCCAGCTGTTCCTGCGCAGTGTTGGGGAAGTGAAGGTACTGGGCTATGAAGCTGAGGATAGCATCCAGGACAAGTGTGATGAACTTTGATTGGGCTGGCTGTGAGACCCCTCCGACTTTGGCAGTTGTTGGTTGGAAGGTACCAGAGGCCAACAGGTGCAGCACAGTCAGCAGCTTTGTCTGCGGAGGGATGTTGGTTCTCCATTGTGTTGGGACCGTCAGCCTGTGGACAATGTGGGTCAGGATGCTGTGAATCGTTGTCCTTTTGAGCCTGTAGTGGGCAATGACTTCCTCAGGCGTTAGGTCTGTGAGAGTGGTGCGTTTTCGGTACCTCCGACGTCTTACTCTATGCTGCCTCTTTGGTGGCCTGGGGTAAGCAGGTCTGGGTCCAGGGGTGGTGGCGGTCCTGGGGGTGATCATGGTGGGTGTTGTGGCCCTGTTGGGGCTCCGAGCTGCATGATGAGTGGCTACATGGCGTAATTCGTTCTTCGGGTGTGGCTGTGTGCGGGGCTCTATTGCCTACTGCAGGTAGTCGTCTGTCTTTACACCTGCTTGAGGCAGGTGTTAAATACCTGCGGCTAACGTGGCTTATCGCTTCTTTTCCGTTCGCTTAGTGGATCTGTCAGTTCGTTGTGAAAGTGGTGTTGCTGTTTTTTCATGTGTTTCTGCACTGGAAGGCTTACTCTGCATCTCATTAGCTATGGCTAATTCCGGGGATGCCTGGCTCCACCTTGGGGACTCCCAGCAGGGACCATCCCACAGGGAAAGCCAGGACGGGTTCCCCAGAGTTATACAGCGCCAGGAAACCTACGGACGGGTAGCAGTGCGCTTTCCAAGCTCAAATACATTTACATTTACATTTACATTAGCGTTTGTTGGTGGTGTCCGCCGTGGTGTTAGGTTTTTGGGATGTTATTGTGGGAATTCAGATGATGTCTGCTGTTTGCGCCAGCTTGTGAATTGGGTGTTAGTTCTTTCTCCACTTTTGTTGCATTAAGGTGGTGATAAATCGGAGGTAACTCCTTGTGAATATGCCCCTTGGATCATAGATACCTGTGAATACATGAATAAAAACTCTTGGTGCCTTAATTAAAAAGAGGACATTAGTAACGTTGTATATCTAATTTTTACGCAGTATTTCGTGCTAGAGCGATGTTATGACACTGCAAATGTGAGGTAGTAGTAAAAGCATTTCTTTACTCAAGTGTGACACCAGCTAACAACCTTATCCTAATGTAGGGTCTCCAATGCCCCATGGATTTTAGGGACCCCTGTAGTGATACTCCAGGGGAAGTAATCAAATGTTGAAGTTCAAAATTATATATTTGGAAAATTTAAGCATAGGTTAGACCATCATACACTTACTCGTAGTCAGTGACAGTCAGGAAAACACTCATTTTCTCATTCATACTCTCACTGCTTTAAGGTACGTCCCTCGCCGGACACTTATGTGCGTCCACTCCTGCCTCCCGATGATGTCTGAATAGAAGGCCTGGGGTGTATTGAAGGTGTTCCCTTTCATGGAGGAAGTGAGCTGTACTGCACCTGCAGCTAGTTTAGTTGGCGCAGGTGTGCCGGTTCTTGATCCAGTGTCCAATGTGCCACCTGCCTAGTGGGCACGTGTTGGCAGAGCATCTCCAGCTGTTTTTTCTGTTTGGAGAACTGTTAGTTGTCCGGTGTCCCAAGCATCGCCTGCCTGCAAGACGCATGATGACGTAGTATCTCAGGCCGGCTTACGAATGGGGTTCAGCAGTTTATTTCAATGGGGCATTTTCCCATGTACACAGCAATAAAGATACTTTACCACTGTTGTGGGGGCTCATGAAAAGCATCCAGCATCTTCTATTTATGCCTAGCTCATATATTTACACATGTCCTATTGTGAATTGATAGAAAAGGGAATGGGTGAAGTTGTGATTTGCATTTACCATCTGTAGGACCCTACAGGTTGTCCATCATTCGGGGGGGTCATGCCTGAACCTTAGTTTAAATATGCAAAAATAAATGTCATGACTGAATGCATATAATCTGTGCTTTTTGTTTATGTCACTGTAGTTTTATGACCTGCTATTATCATCGAATGCCATGGAGTTGTTTACCCTTTTCTGGGTATAGGATAGTGGTTAGCTGATGCCATAATGTGACAAAGGGCTGATTTTTTAAATTATCTTGTAGGTTATATATAACCAGTACATAATCCATACCCTTCGTTTGCTGTAGGTCAGTTACTGGAAGGTCCCGATATTGTCCGGTAACATTAAAGGGGGCCCGAGGGGCCGCATGTTTACCAGCTATATTTATACACCTTGTGTGATTTTTCATGGGCCTTCATGCAATTTGAAGCAAGAGGATTTCATCATACAGTCTTATCTCCCATGTTTTCAGATGATAAACCCATTGTTGTTCCTGGGTCAAAAGCTTTTTATGAATGTTCTGGCAGTTCGTATTTATTTTTTCAAGAACCACCAACATAGTTAATTTCTTTTTGCATCGAATTGTACTTCCGTGATCGTTGATTTGGATCTTTATTTGTGTGTGTGGTCATCCCATCATAGAATAGGGCACACGGGCAGGTTCTTAGATAAACATCATTTTCATAGTTGCAGTCCCATCAGATTTTTTAGAATCAATGATCTCCCTGTCTGAATGTGAATTGGCATGCTACACATTTGCCATACGGGTAGTGACCCACTGGCCGGTGGTTGCCCCATAATGTGGCTTGGGCGTAAGTCTGTAGTGACTTTAATGCTGCAAAAGGTGGCGGGCGAGATAGAACGGACTGAAAGACGTATTTCTATGACATTAACTACTGTGCCGCTCTCGCCCATGCCAATCGAGGACACTAACGGTACTTTGTCGTCTTTAAGTGATACCCAAAATGATTCCATCGATGATGTTCCATGTGCTCAGATAATGATAGAAGACAAATCCCCGAGTATGGTAGGGGCTTCGAAAAGATCTAACAAACAAAGCCGAAAAGGGGGGCGGAAGTACCCATACATGCATAACTGGAAGAAACCCACTAGGAGCGAAAAACCAGTAAACAGGGGAGAAGAGGTTTATACAACAGAAAAGAGAGGCCGTTGTATACCGCCGGGATGGGTAAATGACATCATTTTAGATCTGCAAAAGCATCTGGAAACCTTCATCATAAACCAAATCAAACCACTGACCAGTAGACTGGATAAAATGGTGCATGAAATATCGAAACTGGGTAAGGTCAAGGAGGTGCAAACGGTCAATAAGGCAAACCCTGAAGTTGTTGTGCCGCCCCAACTAACTTGTTTGGCTAACAACAACTGCGTGAGTAATGAACAATGCAGCATCGCAGAGGTGCATCCCGAACCAATGCCTACTGCCAATAAGGGGCACGAGGGCACAATGAAACACCCGGGGAACTGGGAACATACTAAAGTCCAGGGACAGGGAGACTGTGAACACCCGAAAAGAGGACTATTGGGTAGCTCCAAACAGCTTAACCCGCAATCGGGCACTGATCAGTATGAGAGACACCAAGCTCACTTGCCTTATGTAAATCTACCGCCAGAAGCCAGTCCTTTTGCAGTTATATTCACGGGGGTTCCTGAACTTAGAATAGGTCAGAGAGAATCGCAGATGGAACTAAAAGGCAAGATTATCCATTGGCTAAATATTCATAGACCATTGCAGGGGGGTGAACAGGGGGAAATTCTAAATGTAAGAAGGGTAAGCTGGGTAGGGAGGAGGAGAAAAGATAGAGAAGGCAATTGCATCATCGTAAATTTCAAAAACACAAACCTAGTGCAATATATCCTAGAAAATCAAAATAGAAACACCACAAGCACAATTAGGACAATGCCTTTATGCTACTTTTACCCTAGAACATCAGATACATACCCCCCAAACCCCAAACAGGGTAACAGAGGCAGAATAGTAGATGACCACTGGGTTAGGTACAATGATCTTACGACCCAGAATTTTCAACATCAGCCACACCCTCAGTGGACCAATAGATTCAGCCCCTTACTGACCCTAGACAACAATGAATGACTAGCGGTATTAGCTAAGACTGAACTGGTCAAGAGTAACAGGGCCCCGAATAAGGATTTGGTAGCAAGTGAGTATACTAAGGGACAAGGAATGCTAGATATAGAACCTTCTATAGAGAGGGAGAGAGATTGCACCTCACCTACTGAAGTAGACTGCATCCCACCTAATGAAGTAGATTGCTCCCACCCTAGGGATAGAGGAATAAACGAGGAAAGGAACAGTCAAGTGAGCAAGCGCAAACCACTCCCCCAGGTCCCCATTGAAGAAGAAGAGAAGGAGGGAAAGATAAACATTATATCCTGGAATGTAGCAGGGCTAGCTGCTAAGTTTGAAAATCCAGAATGGAGGAAGGAAATTGAAGACTATCAGATACTTGCCTTTCAAGAGACTTGGGCACTGAACCCGGCATTGTACCAGCTAGAGGGTTACAAGTGCTTTGCTGTCCCAGCACAGGAAAGCAGATCAGGGAGAGCGAAAGGAGGTTTATCTGTCTATGTTCACTTATCCATTGAAGGGAAATGGGCAGTCCCATTATGGGTGTCACATACCCTGAAGTTAGTAACACTCCAAAGCAGAGGATTGAAATTAGAACTCTTTAACATCTACAATCCAGGGCCCTCACAAGGGGAGAACGCTGCTATATCAGAGCTAAGTAAAAGATTAAGTGAAAAGGTTGATCAGAGAAAAGAGGGGGGGACCCCAATAATACTGCTGATGGGTGATTTTAACTCCCACCTCTGCCCAAACCTTCCCACTATACTACCAGACTGGGATGCATGCCCATCGCAAAAGGGGCCGCACTTTGAGCATACCCAGGAAGGTACAAGCTTATCGACAATAATAGAGTCTCATGCACTAGTCCACACCATGGATATGGCAGGACGGGAGAAGGGGGGCACTCTGGTCCCCACATTTAAGGGGAGAGGGTGCTCATCAATAATTGACTATATATTTATATCAGCTTTTGCGACACCCCGCATTACAAAGGTTACTACAAAGTGGAGTTCCTTTAGTGATCACAACCCACTAGTATTAGAACTAAGGTATATGGGTTGCAGGAAAAAGGTCAAAAGAATGGAGGGTAGGTTGCAACCGACAGCCCAGGGGAGACGTTTAAAATGGACAAAAATAAACCCCCAGGAATTTTATAAAGCCTTAGTCCAAAAAGGGGAGAAATATGTAGATCAATGCCTGAACCCCCAAATAGAAGCCACAGAGGTAGTAGCAGCGTTTGAAGCTTTAACAAAATTAGCAGATAAATTACTGGAAGTGAAAGATTCGGCCAAGCCAAAAGTGAACCATCCACGATGGTTTGACTCCACCTGTTCTAAGGCATTGAGGAATTTAAAAAAAGCCCTCAAAGCTAAACCAAGGAACACGGCACATGTAGCTAACTGTAGACAAAGTTACAAGTCTTGTGTAAGGGCAAGGAAAGCAGTATTGCAGGCACAAGTCTGGGCAGATTTAAGAGAGGCAGGTGAAAACAGGGATTATTCGGAATTCTGGAGATTTGTGAATAGACCTTGTTTCCACGACAATACAGCACCAACCATTGCGTCCACAATCCTCCCAGAAGATTGGGTCACCCACTTTGAGGGCCTATATAACAACACGAACACGGGCATGCAGGAGGGAGAATGGGTGGGAGGCAGGAGCATAGAAGTAACCCTCACACTGGAAGAGATAAAGACGGCGATTCAAGGTCTCACCCCCAATAAAGCGCCAGGGCCCGATGGTACACCACCCGACCTTTACAGAAGTAATCTAGACCTCTGGGCACCAATCCTAACAATGGCCCTCAACGCAGCTATCAGGTCAGGTCTACCACGTTCTTGGTCCTCCGCCCTGATTGTGCCAATTTTCAAAAAGGGTAGCAGAGAAGATCCCAAATGTTACAGACCCATCTCTTTAATTGATGTCTCCGTGAAAATACTGGGATGGGTGATCCTAAATCGATTAATGAACTGGACAGAGGAACATGGCACCCTGGCGGAGACACAGTACGGCTTCAGAATGGGCAGATCCACTAGTGAAAAGTGTTTGAATCTGTATCTCTTAACGGCTAAATATACGAAAGCAAGCAGTGGCACCATATACATGGGATTTATGGATTTGGCTGCTGCCTTTGACAATGTTAATAGAAATAAACTATGGGCTATGATGTATAAAATGGGAATTGAGAGGGAGCTCATAGAAATCTTAAAGGAGCTCCATTGGAAAACCACGGCAAGGGTGCGTTACAGCAATGAGGGAGGGCGAACTGAATCTTTCCCCTGCTCAAAGGGCGTAAGGCAAGGATGCATCCTTGCGCCTTTTCTCTTCTCATTATATATCAATGACTTAGAAAATAATCTTATTTCCCTTGCCGTGGATTGCCCGAGAGTAGGACCGCGCCAGGTTCCAGTATTGTTATATGCTGATGACGCGGTCCTCCTAGCCCGAACACCGAATAGTTTACAACATCTGGTGAACGGGTTTGTGAAGTTTATGGCCGACTTGGATTTGTCTGTAAATTTAAAAAAATCATTTGTCATGATGGCTGGCAAGAAACCAACCAAGAAGCCTATTTTTAAAATTGGGACACACAAGCTGGAAATAGTGAACACCTTTCCTTACTTGGGCCTATTGCTGGATGGCGACATGCATTTTAAACCATTACTGGAGGAGCATTGCTCTAAACTGGTTGCATCAAATGGAGCCATTCTAAGTTTTGCGCACAGATTGGGTCGATGGTGCCCTGAACAAATAATGACCCTGTACAAATCAGTTACAATGCCAAAGGCACTATATGGTGCAGAGGTGTGGGGATTCAGGGATGGGAAAAAACTACAAATCGAAGAAGACAAGTTTCTTCGGAGAATTCTGAAAGCCCCCCCCTCCACTGCCGCTGAGATCGCCCACTCAGAACTGGGAATCCAATACATCACGGATCAAGTTAACATCAAGCCAATCATAGCCTGGATCAGAATATGGACCAATCCTGAGGCTGAATTAACAAGGGAAATTGTCAAAGACTGTTTGCAAAGGGACAATGCCATGCAAATTCCCTGGCTAAGATATGTTAAAAACACTTTGACAGAGATTGATCAGTCCCACTTGTTCTTTGACGTCTCGCAAATCACGACCAATTGTAAATTTGTTATTAAGAATTTGCTTTTAGAAAAATCTCATAGATCCAGAGCTAATGCGGCAAAGGCTAAAACGACAGTAATGGCATATGCTTTAGTAGCTAATGGGGTAGGCATGGAACCGTACTTGTTCTTGATGCATAACCAACATGCGAGATTTTTAATGCTGCGCTTTAGGCTCAATCTTTTACCTAACATTTTAGCTTATCCTTCTGGTTTTACCTTAACGATTGAGCAGAAGGGTGCCTGCGGCTGCGACAATAGGTCTCCGCAGGACACCCTTCATTTTATATTTTTATGCCCATTTTATCAATTGCCGAGGCGTCGATTCTTGCTTCACATCTTGAGGAAACAGAAATTACGTCATGCGAAAGCAGCCCTCCTATTTTTACAGAAAGCAAGTGATGTCTACACTTTGTGTGCCATTTCAAGCTTCCTAAAAGTAGCGGTTAGACTGAGAAACACTAGAAACTGATCTAACTGTGAATGTAAATTAATGCCCACTTTTATCTCTCTGCCTTACATGTTACGCTACTGGGGGTCAATTTGATCTAATTTTAACTAATTGTATTTTAAAACACTATTGTAAGTTCAGAAATAGAGTTTAATGATATTTTAGGTGTATTTTTAAAATGTATTGATATGATGTATTTTTATGATGATTTTTAATTGTCGAAATAAAAACTAACTGAACTGAACTGAACTGTAGTGACTGTGTTCTGGTGTGGACCAATTCATCTCATATACTGGTGTTTCTTTTGAAAGCAAAAAGTGGTTTGGGCCATTGTTTAGTCCCCCCATTCAGGATTCTCCAATTTCTTTTTATGATATTCTGGACTTTATTTGAGATTGGTGTGTACAGGGAGGCACAAACAACCCTATCATTCTCTAGTTTTCTGTAGTTTTCTAATAAGGCTTCTCTGTTATTATTTGTAGCTCTTTTCTTGGCCTTTTTTACAGTTTTCTTTGGATAATGGCGTGTCACTAGTTTTCTTCGAGTGTATTAGCTTGTGTCTCAAATGCCTTTATCATGGAGCAATTCCATCTGACTCGCAGGAATTAGCCAATGGGTAGGTTGTGGCAGAGTGCTCTAGGGTGAAAACCTTCCTATACTAGTAAGCTATTCTTGTCTGTTGCTTTGTTGTGGATTTTAGTTTTAATTCCTCCTTGGTCCATATCATCTACTAGGTCCAGATATTCCGCTTCATCTTTGCTTATTGTGTGTGTGAATTTTAGGTGTCTGTTCCTTGTGTTGATCCACTCTGCAAATTCAGTTGCCAGGACTTCACTGCCATGCCATATTATTAGCACATCATTGATGTACCTGCACCACAGTTTAATTTGTTCTTTATAAGGGTTTTCTGAATTTGAAATGTAGTGTGCCGCGTATTGGTGTACATACACACAGGTACAAAGGTGCTTCCTATCAAGGTGCTCCTTTCTTGATGGTATATTACTCCCTCAAATTCAAAAACATTCTCAGTTAATGCTAATTCTGCACATTCCATCATGATGTTTCTAGGGATATTGAACTCACATTCTTTTTCTTGTAGTACGTGTTCCACTACTTCAAGTGTACGTCTCTGTGGGATGCTTGTATATAAAGCAGCAAAGTCCTGTCTTCTGCAGTGATAATTGCAGTGTCACGAAGTAAACAGAGGACATCCTTTGTATCTCTCAGGTAGGATGCAGATGTTTTTACTATAGGTCTAAGGAATGTTGTGTGGCAATTTAGATTCCGTATGCATTTTCCCGATTCATGCCCTCATTTAGGTACAATTCACATTGCCCTTATAAAGGCACAGAACTCCAGTCCTTATTTAGGCATTGTCCATATAGCCCAAATACAGGCATGGCTACTTCCATCTGTTCATCAAATGTCACAACGATTTCTTGGAAAACCAGACTCCTAAGCAGAAGGGACTTCCCCTAGCCTGGATATTGATTTCTCCAAGAAACTCATTATTATGCATGAACAACAATTCCTTAGGGGTTCATCCATGATGTTCATATGCCTGACTTTACGTCAAAGCTGGCCTTCATAAACACCTTCAAGGTATAAATATACCTTCACTTGCTATAGCAAAGCACGGTATGGTTCGGTGCAGTTCCACTACCTACTTGCCCGACGCAGCTCGCTACAGAAAGTGCTGAAGGAAGCCAACTCTCCAGCTGACGCACTGATCAGAAGTTGTTCTCCTCTGCCGAGAATCCAGCTCCAGTATTTCTGAATCCCCTTGTGGAGTGTTGGGAAAACGAGCCTGTGAAAGAGATACCAACCTCTCTCATTCTAAGGTATGGAGCTGATTAGAACCTAGAGAAACCTTTGGCAATTCTTGGCAAAAACTAAACCTATGCTAAAGACCACACTTACTTCTCCCCCCATACTACACCTAGGTTAGGTACATTGGGATAGGCGTATTTTAGAAGCACCAGTTGAGTATTTTAGCCTGTGATATTTGTATATGTATTTTCATATGTCATAGCACTAGACAATGCTATTACAGTATTATTTTATACTACTGTTTACTCTATATGCATTATACTTTGCATTCTGTCTAACGAATGTATCAGTGCACCTCTCTTACATGAGAAAGACGACTGTTCAATAAACCCCTTTTATTGAAAGGCCCATCTCTCTATTTTCTCTGCAACTCTGCAGTAACAAAGCATGCACGATTGACTGAGTAAAATAGTCATTTATTGTTTCCACGACTCTGAAGATATTTGTTCCAGTCCTACGGAAACAAGGTTGTCATGTTTATGCAGTTGTCAGAAACAAATCCCTTCTTGTGTATTCGAGAAAGTTTCTAGTGACCTCTAAGCTAGCTGGCACTCACAATTAAGTTTAGTATATTCGAAAGAGACATAGTGACCTCAGTCCTATGTCACATCAATAGGATATATTTTTCCAATGTGCAAAGACTATTGGGAATATAGGAACTACAATACATGGCGCCCAACATTTGGTAATACACTATACTAAAGTAACTCAGGCGTGCTTTTCTCAGAGACCCCTTTTTCCATAAATACTCCAATAGACGTTTGGAGTGGGTAAAGGGATAATATCCACCATAGCTGAGTAGGACGAAAAATTCTATGTATTAGCTTTTTGGTTTGTTCAAGGTTGAATGATACAGTGTTCCAAAATATTGTGTACCTTATCTTTGTTTCCTTGAAACTTGCTCTGCACACTTTTAGTCAACAAAATGGCCAACAAAGATAATCCAGGGTCCAGCGGAGCTACAGGCGACAACGCTGTACCAGCTTTTAATCAAACAGGTTTTAACTAAACCGACAAGGATGCTATTTGCATTCCTATGAATTTAAGGAAAGCCATCTCTATAAAAGTTATAAAAATGGCCTAACATCGAGAGGTGGTAGGGCAGTTTTTGTGATAGAGGCACATGAATATCACCAGACAGAGGTATTCTATTCTCGGACAGTCTTCCCTGAAGCAGATCCAGTAACACAAAGAAGATGAACCACCAGAGGAATATATTCCTTTTGAGGATATAGAAAATCAACTAATTTACCAGGAGCATTAGTTCTGGTTTGAAGGCGCCCTAAAACATTAAATCACATTACCAGGCTCGGTCCACTAGGTATACCAGGAGCAACATGGCCGGTCTTAGCCAGCTATACACCACATCCTGGCATTGAAGAAATGTCAGATGCGGAAGTACGAACTCAACTTAAGGAGTTAATCAAAATATATAGACAATTGGTTCAATATGTCATGTGGACTCTTGAAGTCCAACCTGCAATAATGATTTCACAACATGGCCCTCACCAGGGGAATACACTAAAAATTATACCACAGACTTTACACTCAGTCATTGGTGAATTACCTGCAAAACGGGAACAAATTCCATCCTGGATAGCTCAAATAATTACTCAAATCGAAGCAGTATTTTCCAATACTAACCCTCATGAGAAACACAGAATTCCAACAATCTGTTTACCAATGGGGATCACACCACATCTGGAGTACTGCAACACTTGGGGTACAGTCTACACTGCAGTGTACACAAAAACACACAGTGTTCCATCCATGGCGGTATTACCAGACGTCCTGAAACAGATTCAAAACGAATACGGGGCAGAGCCTGCCATAAATATGGGTATGAAACTACTGAAAGATTTCAAACAGGTCTCAGCAATAATATTAGCTAATAATAAAGGAGAAGCAGCATCAGTGGCGATCCACGAAAAATTAAGGGAATTTGATGTAACTGAGCAGCCACAAGAACTGGCCTAAATAATTGAAAAATTCCTATGAAGAATTAGGCAGGGACAGTCTGAGTGGGAAACCAGTGAAACCCAACTGTCTGAAAGTCCTGAAAAGGTCTTTAATAAAAACACTCCTACTTCTGGTGGGAAGTGGGAAAACACTAAACAAACTTCTAAAGAGATGCGTTCTCATTCCAGAGGTAGGTCTCCTCAAAAGGAGCACTCTGAAAGGAGGAATAACCTCAGGAATAGGGATAATTTGAGAAAACCTGATAGATATCAATATACTGATACACGTACCACTTGTACCTTTCAGACTTCGTCACAGGAATCCAAAAGAAGAGGACGGTCAGAAAACAAAGAAGAACTCGTGAAGTCCAAAGACAATCAACATGTTCAGAAAAGCAAGAAACCTCAATTTACCAAAAAGTAGGTAGCAGGTCTAAAAATCAGACATGCGGAGGATCTTGAGGACACAACTCAAGAACGGAGAATGGGCTCAGCCAATGTTGGACAGCACAGAAGAAGTTACCATAGCTCCAAGAACTTGAAAGATCATCTGGAGACAGTGAACTTGAATGAATTCATTCAAGTTGAAACTGCAGATACCAGGGTTAGTATTCCACATAGGTTATATGAAATAACACTCCGGATGGAGGGAGACATACCAAGAAAGATAAGAGCACTTTTTTGGGAGCAACTCTCTAAGGGTTATGACATTCTTCTAGCTGAACAAGACTTGCCACCACAATTTGTCAGGGAGTGCCCACATGGCAAAGACATCATTATGTCAGCCTTCTCCATCGGCATTCCAATTCATTTAAAATATACTTACGCCAGGAAATAGGCAGTTGTCCAGGCTCCTGTATTATACAAAAATCATGTAGGATGGGATGAGGATTCTCCTCACCATAAAATCCAGTTAAAAAATCAACCAACTGCACAAAAGCAGTATCCAGCTAAGCAAGTAGCTAATCAAAAGGTTAGGGAGATCTTAGATCAACTTGAATACCAGCTGGTGATTGAAACATGCACTTTGTCCATGAACAATCCTTTGTTTCCTGTATCCACACCAGACAATACATATCGTCTAGTATTGGATTACAGACATCTAAACTCTTGTTGCAAAACATTTGCAGAGCAAAATGCACATAGTACAGCATTAATGAATAACATTGTGCGTAAAAAATGTAAAACCACATTAGATATTTCTAACGGTTTCTTCTGTCAAAATATTGCACCTGAAAGCAGGTATTTGACCGCTTTCTCAATTATGGGAACACAGTGTCACTTCTGTTGTCTCTCACAGGGATTCAAGAACAGTCCTGAGTTATTTTCAGTAAGAGTAACAGAGTTACTACAAACTTTTGACAATGAAGGAATATCATATGTGGATGACATCAATCTGACAGATGACGACTTGGATAGGCACTTGAACAGAGTGAACAACATTATACTTGGATTCACATCTGAGGGTTACAAATTCAATTAAAAAAAATCTAGAATTGCCCATCTCAATGTCCTATTTCTAGGATATGAGGTATCAAGTGAAGGCAAAAGAATGGCAGCAAACTTTTTAGAGAAATGTGCGCTGCTCCAACCTCCAAAAAACGCCGAAAACAGTCGATTCTAGCATTCTTAAATTTTGGTAGAACTTACATTCTGAATTACGCATAAAGGGTTAAACCTGTCTACAAATTAATCAAACCTGATTTCAAATCAGTTAATTGGACACAAAAACACACAGAAATGTTGTGATCTTTGCAAACAGACATGTTAGCAACTAACCATTTACAAACAGGCGTAAACGTACGCAACTTAGTGATCCGAATCATTCCAGGTAAAATGCTGATTCACATACGTAACTTTTAACGAATGTGAAAAAGTACCTTAAGCTTACAAATCACACTTGTACACAAGAGCAGAAATGAAATTCACTTCAACAGAAAAAATTCTGACAGCTGTTCAGACTGCTGTAGCAAAAGAGGGAGCCCTCGCACAGGGTAAGCGCAGTGACAAAAGCGAGCATTCCAAATGCAAAACGTTTACATCCGAGATGGATACAATTAGTTAACCCCTTCGGTGCTCATGACGAGCTGAGCTCGTTATGACCACACCCATTTTTATTATGGCCCAGCACAGCAGGGGAATAGCTCCAGCATCCAAGGTGTTAATTCTCTTGCTGTAACAGACATTGAATATATTTTTGACCCACATTTGAAAACACAAGCATTTCTACAATACGAACAAGAATGTCCTCCTCCTACTGAAATTCTGCCTCTAGAGCAGTATGAGTGTATAATTTATACTGACGGATCAAGTCAACCAGCTACAGGGGCAAACAAGCCTATAGTGCAGCGTGCACGATTATTAAAGGTCGTTGGCGCAATGGCAAATTCCGACCAATGGTCACTAAAATTCAATCCTTAGAAGAATGTACAGCTCAGCAAGCTGAACTACAAGCATTCAAGATGGCACTAGAGAAAACGGACAGCGAATTCCCCACACTCATAGTGTGCGATTCGTATTATTGTGTTCAATCTTACAATGAATACTTTCAAAACATGATTCAAATTGGTTACAAAGATGCAAAAGGTGGCACAATCAAGCATAAACTGCTTTGGGAACAATTAGTTCAGTTAAGACAAGGACTACAAAACACTCACGTGATACATACACTGAGTCATCAATGTGATGGCGCTCACGTTGAAGGGAATTCATTGGCTGCTGAAGCCGTGAAGGCAGCTGTGCAAATGGCTTCTCTAGATGCAATCACCCATTCAAAAACTAAAATAGATGGCAAACTAATGCTAGCTGTCAATGCCACAAGCAAAGGCAGCGGTGCAGCATTACCGAATAAGTTTCCACTCAAATACTCATATATAATTGATGCAAACTCTGTTCCTTTTGCTCGAATCCCTATAGTGGGGGATAGGGTAGTTTCAAACAGGAAAAGGAGAGTAGATTTGATTTAGGAGCACATCTGGGAGAGGGTCTGATACATCAGGGGATCTCGAAAACAATATTAGAAATACAGGAGATGTACTGGTGGCCAGGAATGAGTGCACAAAGATCGAAGCACGGAACACCGCCAGATACCTGACTACGGTGTAGCCAGCCCAGTACAGACACCGTTGTTAGACATCATTAGACTTTCTACATGCAGACGTCCCTGTGGACAAATGCGGTCCCACAAATATTAAGACAAGGTGCATTTGGATGTGGCCTCAAGCTCAGCTGACGCTCGAACTGTTATTTGCGAGTCTATATCAGCACATACGCAGTCAGCATGCTACATTCTGACCAGGGCCCTGCGTTTAGCTCTCGAGCTTACAAGGAGGCCATGGCCAAATTGTGCATTTAATTGCGGCACTCTAGTCCATTCCATCCTGAGGGAAATTTGGTTGTGGAGAGAAAAAACCGGGACATAATGCAATCTATAACAACTAGGGTATTAGGTTCGGGTGACAGGTGGGTCAAACATCTAATAAGTGTCCAACATAGTCTTAATAATTTGCCAAGAAGTTCTCTAGGGGGAATCACTCCATATGAAGTCCTTTTTGGGACTAAGATGCTGATTGTCGGACTTCAGTGGTAGACCATAAACCTTTTGATATCAAAGACCGTTTGGCTGTTTTACAGGACTTAAATGAAGTAAGAACGAAGCAAAGCAATGTGTTCCTGAAGCCAACCACCACTGAAGAAAAACCGACCATCCTAGCAAGGCCTGTCTGGATTCCTAAGCTTGGGGATCTAGTCAGAGAGAAGATCGCAGACAAGAACGAATTTGGGCCTTCTTACAGACAACCAGTACCTGTCCTAGCAATCCACGGATCAAGAACAGTATTACTGCCGCCCCTTGCTGGTAAAAAGGAGAACAGATTTGTGCCAATCAACCAGGTCAAACCACATCATGTGGCCGATACTAAGCAGTAGGCCAAGTGGACTCCGACCAAGTAGCAGATGCCCTAATCTGGTTACTGTCCAAGATGTTCAAACTGAGAGGCTCATTACCTTTGAGGAATCTGCTGTGCAAAATGAAGGACTAAGCAACAAAACTATCGAACTTGTACCTCTTGATACCCAATAACAGTTTGTCAAGAAACATCTGTCCACAATGAAGTAACAAGTAATCAAGTGGTTTCAACGAATCCTGATGCAATCCGAACAATTGACAGAACTGCCTCCGGCTATTTCATTAACTTTGATACGTTTTCTGAGGACCCCAGCGAACCTGAAACAACGCCAGCAAAAAGCACTTTCAAAGAACAAGCAACAGACCTTTTTCATCACAAATACTTATCTGGTTTCACCATGGATTGAACTTTGGATTGTGTTGGGTGTGCTTTTTCTTCTACTTTGGTTGACTCTGGTAATAACTTTGGGAATGCTGATAAATGGAAGATATGTCAAAATGGACACAGCAAGTAATGACATCAACTTACTCCTCAAGACACACAAATCATCATATTGTGAATAAAGAGACTTGTCATCAGTGAACATCACAGCTGTTCCTGTACCTGGGGGTATTGCTTGGGACAGAATTGACTATGAAATTTTGGGCCTGTCGGAGCTGTTGAGGATTCCACACTTCTTCAAGATTTCATTAAGTGATTTTGTTTCATCTTGTACCTTTTCTGATGATTGGGACTTCGAGACTGTTAATAATATGATGTCAGACTTAGAAATGTCTGCAGTATTCACAAATCATGAATATTTAGACGGGTTAATCAGACTATGAACAAATGTACTGGTATAATCACTATGGTCATTATTTCTTTCACAAATCTGCAAATCTTAGAAATGTAATAATGTATAACCAATGGGAACATTGTCCTACGCCGCCGAAGGGTAGCTCAAAAACATTTGCAAGACAATTTCCGTACTTTTCAGGGTTCAATGTATCCAATGCTGAATCATTTTACTTTAGAAATGTAAACAAAACAGGCATGAAAAGTATGTTAACAAATACCAAACAAATTTATTCTGCAGACTTTTATGCTCAAATGTCTAAACTAGGTTTCGACTTTTGGAAAGACAACATAGAGACGAAAACTGACTGGGGCAGGGATCAAAGCTATGTTTAGAGCCTGTATCATCCCTGAGCAAATTATGTTTTTGAATGACACTGTCCAACAGACGTCTTGTATTGGGTTAGCCAAGATAAAGGACATGAACAATCCGTCTATATCTGCACCTACAACTGATAGGAATAACACTTTAGAGGGGGAGGTCGACGTACATACTATTATTTTGGATCACAACAGAACAGATTCAGATTGGAAAAAATGGTTGATCTGGCCCAAAGACACAAACAACTGTCAAGATAGATTCCTGAACAAATCAAAGGGTTTCGCATTCACTAGGCCAGACCCAAGATATGTTTAAAGACAGCATCCAGGAATAGTAACAACATACAGTGTAGGGAAACTGTGCCTTGAATGGTTACATAGATCTACACTTAAGGATGTAAAGTAACACTTATCTTTACTTAAAAATGGCGCTGATCTTAGGGAATTCTTGGTAGGACCAAGAAAACTGCATCAAAAATGTTTTATATATGCCGGTATCTACGCTGCTTATAATGAAGATTATGCAAGCAGAGACTGCAGAACAAATATGAGAAATTGATTGTATTAATTTAGAGAAAACTCTCTATTTGTGGTAACAATGGGCTAACGACTCTGTCATCCAGGGTATATTATTTTTTTTTATTTTATTTAGAAGTTTTCTATAGCGCTAACAAGACCCGAAGGTAGCAGAGCGCTTCACAGTAAAAGGAATGAAAAGTTGAACAACAAGACACGTAACAAGTAAAGGCGATCAACGAAAGACAATTTGGGAGGAGGAAAAAGTTCGTACAGTAGGACTTCTTGGTAATAGGATACAGAGATACCACATAGTTCTGAGGATGCTTGCTGATCCTAGTCTTAATCTGATCCATATTAATTGGACAGCATATTTCTTCTGCCGTAGACATCATGGAACAGGACTTGGTCATGTTGCAACATGCTCAATCGCAATTACGTTCTATCATGCTATTAGGCTGGATGTTACAAAACCTACATTCAGGCTATGTGCCTTGGCGTTTAATCAATACCATGTCACTGTTTTCAGAATTCAATCTCACTGATAAACAGATCAGAAACCTATGATCGGCAAGTCGCAAGGTCTTCTGCCTAGATAACTACAAACTGTCCTGTACATTTTTCTGAAATGTTGTCGTATCATAAACATGTCTGATACGAGCGGTATTGTACATGTATTTAAGACCGTATTTTCCTGACTGTTAGCACCTTTTGAAGCAGTCCTACCAATATTTCCAAACTTCATGCACTCGGTGCTGGTGGACTGCTTCTCATTTTGGGACTCACTGCAGGGATAATATTTTTGCTCCTACTGCTGAGATATGGCAAGCCAATTCACCAGGCACACCCAGTTCTCCATGGAGACAACTCTACTGACGATGAAGTGTTGTGAGCGCATCGTCCAAATTTTGGGACTACCTCATCTACGAGAATTAAATACCACTTGGTTTCTGTCATTCAGACCAATCAGGCAAGATTGCATCTTACCTGTTCCTCGGGGCCTGATATGCAGAGGAGAATGTATGTTAGACTCATGTCTCACACTCCCATCAGTCATGCCAATGGATGTTGATACTTTGCTTGAACCAGTAATGGCCCATGCACTGTGTTGTCCCCAGCGGCTACCAATTCTGATGACGGCATTCATTGAGATCTCACAGATGCAAATTGCTGACGGTGAGGTACGAGAGGAAACTTCAGGCACACAGGTACCATCTATTACGAACATTGCTTATGCGACCAATGCTGACGGCGCTGCTTTACATCTGTGTGTGGTTAATCTTCTAAACAAGGTAATCCAACTTTCACCTACAATGGTAGACAACTTCTTTACAGACTTAGAAGATTTGATGTTTTCTCCAAACACTAACACTGACTTTTGATTTGGCGCACAGTCTTCTGCGAGACTTTGAATTCTAACTTCATTTTTAAAAAAAAGTTATAACTTTGGGACTCTTTTTCCTATGATAATTTTTTTTTCCCCAAATGTGTATTTTTTCCTTTTTGGCACAAGTGATCTGCTTAAAGTAGAACTATTCATAGAGAACACGAATTATTTGAAAAACTTCTATTGATTCTAACCTCACCCTTTTGATTCAGGAAACAAGTGTATTAACCCTAGACAAACTCCCGGCAGCAGATCTTTCAGAAGACACAAGGCAACAAGAGCTAGTAGATGACTGTTATTCTCTATCTGACTTATCTTCTGATGAAACTACGAATTGTAGCAAAGATTGGGCTGATTATACTGTAAGTAGCTCTGCTGAGGAGGAAAATCCAAGAGACCATTTAACCTCCCCACATTCGAGTATCTCTACTGTTAAAAACGTAAGAAAAGAGGTTCTCAACGTATTAGCCAGAAGAATCAGCAAAGGGGTAGCGAAGTGCTTGAGGACATTGAAAGTGGAACCGTGGGAGTAATGGAACTAGCGGAAGGAGATGGGGAAGGCATAGGGAAAGATGGTCCAATAATTGGTATTCAATCTGATCTTGAGAGTGAGAATCCCTCCCCAAGCCCCAAGGAAATAACTTTGACCACTATATATGAAACCATGATGAACCATCGTGCCGAAAGCAAGGCAGAGAACCAGAGAACTCAGGCTACTTGCTCCAAAGTCAAGAATGCTGTACGGCGAGCAATTAAATTGTGTACTGAAACTGCAGATAGGGTCACAGAGGCGGAGGCAAGAATAATGGTGTTGGAAGAAGAGATAATGACCCAGAACTTGAGAGCATTAAAGCACAGAAAGATGACGTTTCATATAAACTATCTCGGCTGGAAAACCAGGCGCGTAGGAACAACTTACGCTTTCTTGGAATACCCGAGAAAATGGAAGGGACCAACCCCGGAAGGTTCATTATAGAGCTGTTAACAGAAGCATTCTCTGAACAAATGACTTGGGACTGGTCTAAAGAAGTACAGAGAGCGCACCGGTTTCCATTCAATGAAAGAAAACCTAGGCAGGGGGACGTGGAGTACCCTAGGGCTATATTGGTTAGCTTCAATAATTTCCTTGCTCGGGAACAAATTTACATGCTAGCCCCACCTGACAAAAAAATGTAGACCAAAATTGTTCTTTTTTTGTTAGACCCGATTTTTGTCAGGCTACCGTTTCTCAACGTTGGCACTTAAGACAGTTGATCCCAGAGTTTCAAAAAAGGGGCGCTACCGTATTTCTGCAGAATCCAGCGAAATTAAAAACTGTAGTGAGAGGGCAGATCAAATTCTTCTTTTCAGAAATCAAAGCCAAGGAATACTTGGACTCTTTGTAAAAGAGAAGCTATGATAAACTTAGGATATGACTATGCAGACCCTAATGTAGTTAAAATCTTTTTGTATACATTATTAGATGAATAAAGATGAGTTGCACTATGTACCTTTACTATTTTTATTTAATGCCGTATTTTATTCATAGCTTGGCTTTGGCTGTTTTTGACATCTAACCAGGGAACTTGTGGGCAGGGGGACACGGTACCCCATACTCGACAGGAACTGATTGTTCCTGAGCCTCATATGTTGGGGAGCGGGGAGGGGGGCTGGCTGTTGCTGGGTGGGGGGGTAGGGGGCACGGGTGGTGGGGGTGTAAGGCAGTGGGTGTTGTCAAGGTGCTGAGAACTAAGAGGATTAATATAATTGGTATGAACCTATGTTATAAAAGACTAATGACTTTAAGCCTGGTAAAAACTTTTTGGTACAATGAGTAAAAAGATAAAAATTTGTACGTTAAACATCAATGGTCTTAATGATTCCAAAAAGATAGGAATTTTGTCCAAACTAATTCAGCTGTCAGGAATCGATATGTTATGTTTCCAGGAGATGCACATTTCTTGGGATAAGCGGCATATTTTGAATAATTTGGGTCTTGACCTTTAAGTGTGCTCAAAGCAGGCCGGGGTTAAAAGAGGGATTGCGATTTTGATGAGATATGGGGTGGGAAAATGTATTAGAACGTTAGCCGATAAGTGGGGAAGAAGGGGATTAGCGGAAATGATTGTTGAAGGTAATACATTTACAGTATGTTGTTTATATGGCCCGAACTTGGATGATAGTGAGGTTTTCGACAGTATTAATTTAAAACTTACCACCTGGAGCCAGCCTCTAATTATCTGTGGTGATCTGAACATCAATATTGATTCTGATTTTAATATTCGTGCTCTTGGACTTATAAAGCCTTAAGAGCTCTAGTATTAGGTAATGGGTTATTTGATGTATGACACAAACTTTTCCCAACTGACCCTGGCTATACTTTTTTTTCATCACCACATCGAAAATTTGTTCGATTTGATTATTTTTTCATCTCTTCTTTTTTTTGGAGAGGACGAAAGTGGATATTATGCCCCAATCTGTTTCGGACTATAATCCTGTTATTATAGAATTGTTATTACCATCGCGGAGCCCCAACTCAAATCGTCAATGGTCTTTTCAACAGAGTTTACTCCTAAATGAACAGTATTTAGTATATATGTCTAAAATTATTCAGGATTTTTTTTACAAAATAATGCGACTGCTTCAACTCAGATGGTCTGGGATACATTTAAATTAGTTATTAGGGGGAAACTATTAGTTTTTCTAATTATCTGCGGAAGAAAAAACAAGAGGAATTTAAGATCAAATCTGATCTAGTGAGAAATGCAGAGCTGGAACTGGCTGCTACTATTTGCAGGGGACAGGGAATTGAGGAAGCTCAGCGTTGCTTAACTTTTGAACGATCGGCCCTATATGCTTATTTAGCTGAACAAGTCGCTGTTAAGTACAAACAACATAAGGCAGAATGCTACGAATTAAATGATCAGACAGGCAAAATTCTAGCGCAGAGGCTTAGACAAAAAGCAACTTTGAATGATATTACTAAAATTGTTGATTTAGCTGGTGTAGTACAAGAAACTCAAACGGGGATATTAAAGGCATTTAAAGTCTTGTATGCATCATTATATAATAAAGAGGTTTATGATGATAATCAGGATAGGGTCACAATGGAATATTTGAGAAGTATCGACAATTTTCCGATAACTGATGCAGATATTACATCTTTGAGCGCCCCAATTTCCTGGGATGAAATTGAAGCTGCCATTCTGAGTCTAGCCCCAGGGAAAGCAATGGGGCCAAACATGATTCCTTTAGAATTTTACCGGGTCTTCCGCAACATACTCAAACCCGACTTAGTGAAAGTTTTCAACCAAGCTTTTCAAGGGAATACGCCTACTTCTTGGTCCCTGGCTACTATTGTAATTTTTAAGAAAAAAGAAAGGATGGTAGCGAAATGGGATCCTATAGGCCGATTTCTTTAATTACATCAGACAGTAAAATCTTCTCAAAAATACTAGCAAAAAGACTGGATGAGATAATGCCTACAATAGTGTCTAAGATTCAACACGGATTTATTAAAAAAAGGGATACAACTGATCATGTTAGACGAATAATTACCTTGCTGGATTAGGCGCAGGCCACAGGGTCCCCGGTTGGCGTTGTCCTATTAGACGCTGAGAAAGCTTTTGATAGGGTCGACTGGGGGTTCCTGTGGTCCGAGCTGGCTTGGAAGGGGTTCCCTAAGGATTATATCCAGGCAATTCAGGCACTATACAATAATCCAAAAGCAGTAATACGTGTAGCTACTGATACGTCCGCTCCTTTTCCGATTACAAGGGGGACAAGGCAAGGATGTCCCTGTTCCCCCTTGTTGTTTGCGTTATGAGTCGAGCCATATTTATTTAAACTAATAAAAGAAACCAGGATTCCTCCTGTCATGCTGCATCAGGTTGCTTATAAGGTATTCGCCTATGCAGATGACATTGCTATTGTTACTTCAGACGTGGAGTCTGCGTTACCAAAAATTACTGAACTCGCTCAAGAATATGGGAGTTTTTCGGGGTATAAATTAAACATCACAAAGACCCAGCTTATACACTCAGCTGTAGGTAGACCAGAGGGTGTAGTATTTACTCCTACAGCATCACATTTAGGTGTGACCATTTCTGATTAAGTGGAAGATATTGTCGGAATTAATACAGATCCTCTACTTTCCTCTGTTAACAGGACTTTGGAGAGGTTGAACAATTTACATCTATCATTATATGGTCGCACAAATGCAATTAAGATGATCATATTCCCCAAATTTTTGTATGTATTCCGTACCATCCCACTTCTGTTTCCTTCTGCTTTTTTCAATAAATTAGATAGAACTGTTTCTAGATTCTTATGGGGTTACCGAAGAACCAGAAGATCTCTGAAATGGTGTACTATGCCTAAACTAAGAGGAGGATTGGGGATCCCTAACTTTCGAATATATTATTGCGCAATTTTTTTGAAAACTATGGGGATCCTAATTTTTTCAGATTTTCATCTGGATGAAGCAATTTCACCTTCCATTTATGAAATGCTTTTAGGAACAGAAACTCAACAATGCTTACTTAGGTTGATAGTACCAAGTTATTACAAGAAAACAAAGTTTAAAGTTTTGATTTCTGCATCACAAATCTGGAAACAGAAGGTTTTGTTTTAATATAAAATTGAATTATTATACACCATTTCTCAAGAATCTTTCACTTCCCGAAATTTTTAGGGATATAGTGATGCAAAGGTGGAATAATTTCAAGATTAGCTCTTTTGGAGATTTATTCCAGAATGAGCAAATGGTACCATACTCATATTTGCAAGTTAAATATAACCTCACTAGTAGAGATTTTTTTAAGTATCTCCAAATTCAAAGTTTTTTAGAGTCTAAAAATGTATTAAGCACCAGTTCTATGAACAGAATAGATGTACTAGAGTGTTGTAAAAGGAAAAGTCGAATTGGTACCATTTACCAATTCATGATAAGTAGACTAGATGATAATCTTGAAGTATATATGGATAAATGGCAAATGAAATTGGGATAAGAAAAAGTTGACATTGTTAGATCTTTAGAATTGGCAAATATGGTGCTGTTTAATGGATCATTTAAAAGCCAGCATTTTATGGCTGTTTCTGATTTATACTGTACACCGTCGAACCTCGCACTATGGAAAGCAAGTGGGGGCACCAGCTGTAGCCGCTGTGGACACGACGCTGCGGACTCTGTCCATATGTTTGTTCAGTGCCCAACATTGACTCAATTTATTCTAGATGTACAAAGGTTTCTAAATAGCATCTTAGAATCATCGCTTATATTAACTTCAGAAGTTGTTATACTGGGCATTCAAACTAACCTAATTGACACTAGATCAGTGGAAGAGGAAGGCTTCATATTTATAGCTATGTTGATTTATAGGTATTGTATTACCTCATGCTGGTTAGATCCGAACCCCCCACTTTCCATCACTGGCAATCTAAACTATTAAGTGTATATCAGCTTGAAAATGCGGTGTATAGATTCAAAGGGCGAAGGAAGAAGATGTTTGGCCGAAAATTATGGTCGCCTATTAATAATTGGATGTAATATTGGATTTTCTTTTTTTGCAAACACTGTTCTAATCCCAATATGTACCTGAAATGTTCTTCTATTGTCTTTTCCTTTTTTGTTTCTCTTTTTTTTCTTGCGTATGTGGTATTATTGTGTCTATGTACTTTGCAACATTCCACTGCCAAATGAAATCAATAAAAAAAGAAGAAAAAAAAAGAAAAACTTCTAGAGACAATATTTGACCTTGTCCACATACAAAAACATTTTTATGTATTCACACATGAAATGGTTTCGGCTTTTTTCATCTGTATTTACGAGCCATTTCATTAATGTATATTTTCTTGATTCATTCAGAAAGCATTTACGAATGTCAACTATATGCTTAGATGGAAACATTGCTTTAAATGTATACAGCTCAAATGCTCTTTTTGTACAGCGAGTACCATTGCATTTTTATGTATTTTGGGTGGGTTTTAACACTTCAAGAATAGATATGTTTAAGGCGTTTAGAACTTAGTAATGTCGTACATAAGAAAGTGGAGTGGGTGTTGTGTGGCAATTTAGATTCCGAATGCATTTTCCCCATTCATGCCCTTATTTAGGTACAATTCACATAACCCTTATATAGGCATAGAATTCCAGTCCTTATTCAGGCATAGTCCATACAGCCCAAATACAGGCATGGCTACTTATATCCGTTCATCAAATGTCACAACGACTTCTTGGAAAACCAGACTCTTAAGCAGAAGGGACTTCCCCTAGCCTGGATATTGATTTCTCTAAGAAACTCATTATTATGCATGAACAACTATTCCTTAGGGGGTTCATCCATGTCGTTTATGTGCCCGACTTTACTTCAAAGCTGGCATTCCTAAACACCTTCAAGGTATAAACATACCTTTACTTGCTATAGCAAAGAATGGTGTGGTTCGGTGCAGTTCGACTACCTACTTGCACAACGCAGCTCGCTACAGCAAGTGCCGAAGGAAGCCGACTCTCCAGCTGATGCACTGATCAGAAGCTGTCCTCCTCTGCTGAGAATCCAGCTCCAGTGTTTTGACTCCCCTTGCGGGGTGTCGGGAAATCGAGTCCGTGAAAGAGATACCAACCTCTCTCATTCCAAGGTATGGAGCTGGTTAGAACCTAGAGAAACCTTTGGCAATTCTTGGCAAAAACGAAACCTATGCTAAAGACCACACTTACTTCTTCCCTCGTACTAGACATAGGTTAGGTACATTGGGGTAGGAGTATTTTAAAAGCACCAGTTGAGTATTTTAGCCTATGTTATTTATATATGTTTTTTTATGTCGTAGCACTAGACAATGCTATTACAGTATTGTATACTATTGTTTACGCTGTACGCATTATACTTTGCAGTCTATCTAACGATTGTAGCAGTTCACCTCATTTGCATGGGAAAGAAGACTGTTCAATAAACCCCTTTTATTCAAACGCCTGTCTCTATTTACTCTGCAACTCTGTAGAAACTAAGCATGCACGATTGACTGAGTAAAACAGTTATCTATTGTTTCCACGACTCTGAAGATATTTGTTCCAGTCCCAGGGAAACAAAGTTGTCATGTTTATGCAGTTGTCAGAAACAAATCCCTTCTTGTGTATTAGAGAAAGTTTCTAGTGACCTCTTAGCTAGCTGGCACTCGCAATTATGTTTAGTATTTTCGATAGAGACATACTGACCTCAGTCCTATGTCACATCTAAGCGTGGGCGCAAAATCCGTTTCGTGGGCAAATTTGCGGATTTTTGATGATTTTGCGATCGCAAATCGCGCAAAATTGCTCAATAATCCGCAAATTCGCAAGCTACGAATTATTCTTTGTCGCGCTTGAAAAATACAATATCGCGCGCGCGGCATTGACTCTGAGCCTGCCGAGTAGCTTTTCTCCCGGTTTTGCGTGTGCTGCACCATTTTCGATCTTGCTGCGTGATCGCGTGAGAGTTTTTCGAATGCAATTACGTCATCGCGGCTTGCCATCTTGCACGGTGAGAGTTTGACAACGCGAGTACGTCATAAATGCCCGCGACGGCGCGCGACTGACTTCCAGCGGGAGGTTTGAACAGCTCGCGTTCGCGAAATTGCAAAAATTCCAATTCTGCACAAGAAATCCACCGCAGGAAACATAAACCTTGTGAAAATGATGATTTTGATCAGAATAACTCCTCAGATTGATATTTGGCTTCACTTTTTGGTGCAGGAGTCCATTTTTTGGGGTGGGGTGGAAGGAAGGAAGTGCCCCAGAGTCTCCAACTTCCTGTTCCTGCCCAGTAGGCTCCTCCTAGTGCTTTGTCCATGTCCTGGTCACTTTTCATTTGGCTGTGGAGCTGGAAGGATTACTTTTTTTGGCTGCTGCTGGATATTTGTATTTGAGGACTTTTTGGACTTTGGAGTTTGGATCACTTTTGGACTTGAGATTTTACAAGTAAGTTGGTGTTGTTTGTTTGGGGCATTGCAATTGAGGCAACTCCAGTTCTAAAACTTTTTTCACAACTTTAACAAAATATATATTGTGGTGGTAGCTAGCCACAGTATCCAGTAGGCCCAGGGTTAGTCATGGGTGCATGATACAACTGTTTCTCTGATTTTTTTTTTACTTAATTCTCATTTATGTCATGGAATTTTAGCTCACTGTTATATGTTTTAAATTTTTTTTTATTTGGGGTGCCTGTAAAGCCTCACTAGCCAATAGGCCCAGGGGTAGTGAGTGGTGCATGGGCCTAGTCTTTCTGTGGGGTGTCTTGAATTTAAACATCATTGAGGGCATGGATGGCATGGGATTGTGGTGATTTTTATGTGTTTTTCGATTTTTGGGGGTGTTGTTGGGGACTGGGCATGTGGGTGGGGGCCATTTTGAGTGCTGGTACAGGCAGGGCCTGGACATGTGCTGGGGGGAAGGGGCCATTTTGAAGGCAGGCAGTGTTCTCAGGCCTGCACCCATTTTGCCTAGCTTTCATCCATTATGCCCAGGGGTACTCAGTGGTGCATGGGCCTAGTCTTTCTGTGGGGTGTCTTGAATTTAAACATCATTGAGGGCATGGATGGCATGGGATTGTGGTGATTTTTATGTGTTCTTCGACTCTTTAGGGTGTATAACTGATGTTCCTCTGTCTTCCATTGCTTTTAGGTGCACAAGAGAACCACCAGTGCCAGGAAGAAGTCCTGCAGCGGTGTGTGCAGCACAACGTCACGCGACGTCACGTGTGGCCACAGACAAGACAACTCTGCATTCGTGCAACTGCGGCCTGCTGTTCTGACATCTGAAGAAGATGGGCCCAAAGAAAGTTGGCCGTAGCGCCTCAGCGAAGAAAGTTGCCAGTGCCACTGCCAGTAAGAAGGAGCAGAAGAAGCAAGTGGCACCACCTACCAAGGAGACGGGTGTGCCCACCGACACCTTTTTTGGGAAAAAAAGAAGTATGCCTGCAGCAGCAGCGGTATCCGCCGGGGACCAAGCTGGAAGCAGCACCTCCGCCTCATTGGGGTCAGTGCCACCACGCCAAGTTAGGTCCAAGACCATGAGTGCTGCTGCGGCAGCCACTTTGGTTGTTCAATCACCATCGACCAGTGATGTTGGCTCATCACAAGAAAGTACCATCCAATCAACGCCGGGTGTAACTCAGCTGGCGAGTGTCCACAATCACAGCTGCAACGACAACCACAAGTGCAACTAGTACAAGCGCAAATACATGGGCAAGGAGAGGCGCAAGTACATGGGCAAGGAGAGGCGCAAGTACATGGGCAAGGAGAGGAGCAAGTACATGGGCAAGGAGAGGCGCAAGTACATGGGCAAGGAGAGGCGCAAGTAGAAGTGCATGGAGAGGTGCCTCTAGAGGTTCATGGAGCAGCACAACTGCCTACAACGCTTGTTCCTCCAGAAGTAGGGGCACATCAGGAAATTGATATTCAAGTGGAAGAATCATCCGAGGAAGCCACTCCTCCTGAGGATGATCCATGGTCTTCCAGATCCCCAGCAAGAAAAAGGTTAAGGAGGGCTGATACTACTACAAGTTCTTCTTCAAGCCCCCTTCATTCTGATGACCTTGATCATGATTGGAACCCACCAATGCAGTCTGACAGTGAGGCATGCCATGAGCCGACAAAGGTAGCTAAGCCTAAAAGGAAGGTTCCCGCAAGGCTTCGATTTATGGTTGCTGACGATGAACAAGAAGTGGTGCCTTCTGCTGCTGATGAAGAGTCTGACGATGACCCAGTCATCACAGACGTCACTCCAGCCACAGCAGGCATGAAATGAAATGAAATGAAATGAAAAAGAAATTTCTAAAGCGCACTGCGGCCAAGCGGCTTCCTGGCGCTAAGGAACACATCAGTATCTGCCGAGAGTCCGAGGGGGATTAGCCGGGAAAAGCCTGGAGAAAAAGAAAAGTTTTGAGGGCTTTACGAAAGTGGGAAAAAATAGGGATAGAGCGAATGGAGAGAGGGAGATTGTTCCAAATCTGGGGGGCCCGCACTGAGAAGCGGGTGCCCCCAGTGCGGGATTTACGGAAGCGGGGGACGTGAAGAAGAGAAAGAGAGGAAGAGCGGAGAGAGCGACTGGGGGCATGGGAGGAAATTAGAGAGTTAATGAAAAGCGGGGCAGAACGGGCGTGCGCCCGGAAGGCCAAACAGACTCGTTTAAACTGGGATCTAAAATGGACAGGGAGCCAGTGAAGGGTTTTGAGGGCCGGAGTGATGTGGGAGGATTTGGGAAGACGAAGGATAAGGCGGGCTGCCTGGTTTTGGATGGCCTGGAGACGGCGAGCTTCGTAGGCAGGAATGCCTACGTACAAGCCGTTTCCATAATCCAGGCGGGATGTAATGAGGGCCGTGATAATGGTTTTGAGAGCATCATGCAGCAGACAAACATTTTAACCCAAGCCCGAATGGCTGCTGAGCGGGATGTGGTCGGCGTGGCACTGGTACCACCACCAACGCAGTTAACTACAACACCAACACGACCTCCAGCTTCCATATTTTCTGGTCAGAAGGGCCGGCAGGAACCTCCATCCAGCTCGACCTCCATTACCTCAAGTAGTGGTGCTGTAAGTGAACATCCAATAACAATCAAGAGCTGGCTCTAATCAGTGGGGCTGAGCATTAATACCAATTTAACAGAACAGAATGCCTACACTGATAAATGATTCAAACAATTACTGTGACTCAAACAGAAGAACAACTTGTTTCCACCGGAGTTTTTGCTATTTAATAGCCCTTTTACTCATTTAAATAGAAACACGAAAATAAAAAAGTTTATACACTTTACATTAACGGAACATTGGACACAATCTATTTCAAGGAAAATAATAATGTAAACACAGTCACTCTATTCAAGCATTTCACAGTCATACAAAACATATAAACCCACTCATACAAAACCTGGCACACCCAAATGTCCCGGTGTGTCAGTGTGAAGGGATGAAAAGAAAAAAGATTTGAAATTGCTCTGTGAATCAGCACATTAGGTTATCAATCAGTATAGCACGAAAATATATATTCAACAAATTTTTTTTGTTTTATACACAGTTAAACAAAAGTATGTACAATCTCATGCAATTAGAGTGAAAAAATTCATTCGAAAAAATTCACTCCGCGTTAGAACTTTATAGCAGAGCAATTCCTAAGATAAGGGCCTACGCGTTTCGAATCCCAGCAGATCACAAGGAAGGGATTCTCATCAGGGCCAGCAAGTATCTAAAAAGACAAAGAAGTAATTGCCACATGTCAGCCTAAACTGTATTTATTAAAAGAACACAAGAGAGTGAGTCCACCATCATAACACTCAGCTTACCTTACTCGTATGTGAGACGTGTTTCAAATGATGTGGAAAAGAGGAGGTTCTGTAGGAATGGAGCAAAAAGGGGTGGACGAAGAACTTTTTAGTAACGGATTAATCAGGGGAGATCAAGCATCAATATGCAAGCAGAGTGGTTATGTGGGTAATTACCTATCCGTGTGGGTGGAGTGGCCACGGCAGGATCAACGAGGTTAATTGCTCGCAGGGAACCGGAAATTCTTTTTAATGCCCAGGCATGTTTGAGTGACGAGCAGGATGAAATTGTGGCTGGAAAACCGGCAAGCCATTGTGGTGCCAAAAGAACTTTAGAGCACACCAGGTAAATGTACAGGGTGCCGATATCTAACTAAAGGTTCAACAGGGATTTATACTGGGGGGTGCGTTTATATTTAAATGATAGTAACAAAATCATTGAGGGAGGAATGCGATTAGACTGTAAAGAAAAGTACATGTTTAGCTTAATTCAAGACGCTTATCCGCGAGACAAGTGCAAGCGGAGGTTTGGATAACTTGACTGCTCGCTGCCGTGAAGTCGGTTGTTTAGGTCTGAAACATAACAAAGACGGGGTGCATGGGGCATTAATTACAGAATACGTCCCCTTCTTTCCCTAAAATAAAGGGACAGATCTGCGCAGCTCATCGGAATCGGTTCTTACCTAGAGCACGAAATCTGTCCTTTTTGACGGTACAAAGGTTAAGCCTTTTGAGAGGACACTCTCTTCTGCCAGGGTAAGTGATTTAGAAGAGAGGTTGAAAATAGGTGATGCCACTAGTTTTGATAATGTTGACGGCGGGTTGTCAAAACTAGTGGCATCACCTATTTTTAACCTCTCTTCTAAATCACTTACCCTGGCAGAAGAGAGTGTCCTCTCAAAAGGCTTAACCTTTGTACCGTCAAAAAGGACAGATTTCGTCAGAATGAAAACTGAGTTCATAGAGTTTTGCCGTAAACTTAGATTAGTAACGTTTTCTTCAGAGAATCTTGCTCCCCCATCATCGGAGGTAACAGGACTAAGAAAAAAATCTACCTTTTGTCCCCCGGGACATAAAATACCAAAGGAAATATTGATATTTGAAAAGACTGTGCTCTCTGCAATCTCCGAAATGGAAAAACAGAAAAAATATGTCAAATTCAATATTACAAAAGAACAGAGTAAAGCCCTCACTGACCTACGAAATGACTCTACGGTGACCATTAAACAAGCCGATAAAGGCGGGGCCATTGTGGTTTGGGACACTGTGGATTACACTACAGAAGTCCTTAGACAACTTAATGATCCAGTTTGCTATCGCAAAATTAATAAGGACCCGACTCTGGAATTACAGAACCAGCTGTTTCCCCTCATCAACGAGGGTTTTGAACAAGGCTATGTAGGCCCTAAAGAATTGGAATTCCTGCTGAATAAACACCCAAAGGTACCTTTGTTTTATATTTTACCAAAGGTACATAAAGATCAAAACAAGCCTCCTGGTCGACCGATTGTGGCAGGATGTGACTCCCTGCTGGAACCGGTCGCCAAATACGTTGACTGCTTCTTGAAACCGTTTATGCCACAGGTTTTATCATACTTACAAGATACGACTGATTTTATTAACAAATTAGAACCAATTGAGTTTGTTGAAGGAGAAGATTTATTGGTTACGCTAGACGTGACCTCCCTGTACACCCAGATCCCCCAGGATGAGGCAGTGGCAGTGCTCACTCACTTCCTGGATCTGAGACCGAGACCGGTACAAGTGCCAACACAATTTTTGGTTGATTTGGCCGCCTTTGCTTTGAAAAAAAACTATTTTTGTTTTGGGAAGGACTTTTACTTTCAAGTAAAAGGAGTGGCGATGGGCTGCCCATTCGCACCGGAATTGGCAGTCCTTTTCATGTCCCTCTATGAAGACACATACGTTCATACCAATAATCCTTTTAAAAACCATATCGGAGCATGGCTACGCTTCATAGATGATGTTTTTATGATTTGGAAGGGAGGAGAAGATTATTCTATCATTGGCTCAATGCACGAACTGAGGACATTAAGTTTAGCATGGCTTCTTCCCACAAAAGAATATCTTTTCTAGATGTGGAAGTGTTCCCCTGTGAGGGTAAATTAGTTACATCGCTTTTTGTCAAACCAACTGATCGGAGCAAAGCACTGTTGTATTCGAGCAACCACCCGAGAAGCCTTAGAGAGAACCTGCCTTATGGTCAATTTCTTCGAGTACGTAGAAATTGTACATCCAATGAAAATTTTAAGACCCATGCCACTAACCTAGTGTCTAAACTATGTGACAGAGGCTACCCAAAAAAATTGGTACGAAATTCAATGAAAAGAGCACGCTGGACACCCAGGGAAACTCTCCTAGAACGGCGTCACAAGCCACAGCTAAAACGCCAGGTCTGTGTCACAACATTTTGCCCTAATGCAAACCAACTAAAGAAAGTTATAGGCCAAAATTGGCACCTGGTAAAAAATCTTGATGAGACCCTTAACCAGCCTCCCCTGTTCGCTTTCAAAAAAGAGAACAGCATTGCCAATTATGTAGTAAAGGCAGCCATCGCAAAGGAAACTGTTCCATCGATTCGCCAAATGTTGGGCTTGAATCCCATTGTAGGCCACCACAAATGTGGGACTTGTTTGTGCTGCGACACTACAATTGAGGGAGTATTGTTTCAACATAGAGGTGTTTCGTGGAAACACGAAACATTTAGTAATTGTAAGTCCAAATATGTCATCTACGGGATTCTATGTCCATGCGGACTCCTCTACATTGGAAAAACGAACCAAGGGGTCCGCCAGAGAATCTCTCAGCATAAATCCAGGCTAAAAAATCGAGTAGAATCAGCACCCCTGGTCAACCACTGGAATAGACTCAACCACCAAATTAAAGATCTGAAGTGGACGATCATTTCTAAAGTTCCCGTCTGTGCTCTAGGTAAGAACCGATTCCGATGAGCTGCGCAGATCTGTCCCTTTATTTTAGGGAAAGAAGGGGACGTATTCTGTAATTAATGCCCCATGCACCCCGTCTTGGTTATGTTTCAGACCTAAACAACCGACTTCACGGCAGCGAGCAGTCAAGTTATCCAAACCTCCGTTTGCACTTGTCTCGCGGATAAGCGTCTTGAATTACGCTAAACAGGTACTTTTCTTTACAGTCTAATCGCATTCCTCCCTCAATGATTTTGTTACTATCATTTAAATATAAATGCACCCCCCAGTATAAATCCCTGTTGAACCTTTAGTTAGATATCGGCACCCTGTACATTTACCTGGTGTGCTCTAAAGTCCTTTTGGCACCACAATGGCTTGCCCCCAAAACCCCCCGCTTAAAAAAGAGAGTCCCCTGGGACCTTTCTAAACTGTTTATTTCCCGGTTTTCCAGCCACAATTTCATCCTGCTCGTCACTCAAACATGCCTGGGCATTAAAAAGAATTTCCGGTTCCCTGCGAGCGATTAACCTCGTTGATCCTGCCGTGGCCACTCCACCCACACGAATAGGTAATAACCCACATAACCACTCTGCTTGCATATTGATGCTTGATCTCCCCTGATTAATCCGTTACTAAAAAGTTCTTCGTCCACCCCTTTTTGCTCAATTCCTACAGAACCTCCTCTTTTCCACATCATTTGAAACACGTCTCACATACGAGTAAGGTAAGCTGAGTGTTATGATGGTGGACTCACTCTCTTGTGTTCTTTTAATAAATACAGTTTAGGCTGACATGTGGCAATTACTTCTTTGTCTTTTTAGATACTTGCTGGCCCTGATGAGAATCCCTTCCTTGTGATCTGCTGCGATTCGAAACGCGTAGGCCCTTATCTTAGGAATTGCTCTGCTATAAAGTTCTAACGCGGAGTGAATTTTTTCGAATGAATTTTTTCACTCTAATTGCATGAGATTGTACATACTTTTGTTTAACTGTGTATAAAACAAAAAAAATGTGTTGAATATATATTTTCGTGCTATACTGATTGATAACCTAATGTGTTGATTCACAGAGCAATTTCAAATCTTTTTTCTTTTCATCCCTTCACACTGACACACCGGGACATTTGGGTGTGCCAGGTTTTGTATGAGTGGGTTTATATGTTTTGTATGACTGTGATATGCTTGAATAGAGTGACTGTGTTTACATTATTATTTTCCTTGAAATAGATTGTGTCCAATGTTCCTTTAATGTAAAGTGTATAAACTTTTGTATTTTCGTGTTTCTATTTAAATGAGTAAAAGGGCTACACTGTTCAATCTGTATGTGAAACCGCTGGCTGCTGTCGTCAGGGAATGTGGCCTTACCATGACATCGTACGCCGACGACACGCAGCTTGCGGTGACACTTAGCGGGGACCCTGAGGTGAATGCTCCCAGATTCCGGGCAGGACTTATAGCTGTGGCTAAGTGGATGCGTAGCAACTGCTTACAGCTTAACGCTAAAAAAACCGAGGTCCTGATTTTAGGGAAGCAGGCGGAACTCTGGGGAGACCAGTGGTGGCCTCCCGAATTGGGGGCGTCCCCCATTCCAGTTGCCGAAGTTAAAAATCTGGGGGTCTGGCTGGATTCCCATCTTTCTTTCGCCAGTCACACAAAGAAGACAGCAGCTACCTGTTTTGGTATACTGCGAGGACTGCGACCTGTCCTTAAGTTCTTCGACCCCCCCACGCGGCAACTGGTGGTCCAGGCCTCCATCTTGTCGCGTTTGGACTACGGGAGTGCTCTGTTACTTGGAGTGAACCAGGCTGAGGCTTCTAGGCTTCAGATTGTGCAGAATGCTGCTGCACGCGCCATCGTGGGCCTCCCGAGACGTTGTTCTGTCTCCTCGGTCCTGACCTCCCTTCATTGGCTTCCGGTTAGACAGAGATTCAAATTTAAAGCTCTCTGTCTGACATTTAAGATTCTGAAGCTTTCCTCTCCTCCTGCTCTTGCGGGCCTCATCTCTTCGAACCTCCCCACACGGTCCCTCAGGTCGGAATCTCATCATCTGGCGATTAAGCCTAGGTTCAGACTGAGTAGGATGGGAGGGCGCTCTTTTCGTGTTCTGGCGGCTGATCTATGGAACTCCCTCCCTGTACACATTCGTGCCCTGGATAGCCTTATTCTTTTTAGACGCGCCATTAAAACTTACCTGTTCGCTTCTGTTAACTGATCTTTTTCCTCTCAGCTTTGATCTGTTGTGTTGTGGTTTTGATCAGGCGCCGGGACGCCCCTTAGCTGGGGCAGCTGTGCGCCAAATAAAAGTTATTAACATAACATAACATAACATTAAATAGCAAAAACTCCGGTGGAAACAAGCTGTTCTTCTGTTTGAGTCACAGTAATTGTTTGAATCATTTATCAGTGTAGGCATTCTGTTCTGTTATATTGGTAAGTGAACATCAGAAACAAATTCAGCCACGCCCATCCTCCACTTCATCTGGCATTGAAAGTCAAAGTAGCGCCTCCACCACCAGCAGACATCTCCAGTCCCCAGTTTGGGACTTCTTTACTGTTAGCAAAAAGGCGGAAAACGTGGTCGTTTGTTCGATTTGTAAAGTATCAGTTAGTCGGGGTAAGCTTGGTACCAACTATGGTACCGGAGGCCAGAGAGGTCATCTCAAAAAACACCACCCTATCCAGTGGTATGCGCACCTAAGTAAGATCCAGGAAGTCCAAAGTAGAACTGATCCAAATGTATCCATTGACATTGCATCTGATGATGATGACGAGAAGCTGATCGTGCAGGGGGGAAGTGAAGAAGCGACAGACATTTTTTCTGGTACACCCAGTACCCCTGGCAGCAGCACTGCAGTGGTAGTGCCCACACACTCTACCCCTGCAACATGTATGAGGCACACTAAGAGTCTGGGACAGACACCAATGCAAAAAACTAAATCAATGAGCCTAACTGGTTTGAAGTCTGCATCATCATCATCATCATCATCACGTAAAACGGTCCAGCGCACCATTAGCAGCATGTTTTGGTCGGATGCGCCATTTGAACGCAACCACACAACGGTGCGTCTGTATAACGCAAAGCTGGCTAAAATGCTAGCACTGGACCTTCTCCCTTTCTCTTTCGTGGAAGGGGTGGGTTTTCGTGAATTGGTGGCAACAGTCTGCCCTAAATGGGAGGTTCCTAGCCGGTCCTATTTTGCAAGGGTTGCTGTTCCAGCACTACATCAAGATGTGCTGGAGGTGATTGGCGCAGCTATTCTGAAGAGTGCTGTTCACACTATCCACATGACAACAGACATGTGGATCAGTTGCCAAGCCCTTGATTACATGTGCATCACTGCACACTGGGCCTCTTTTGCAGGGGTCGAAAAACAGTTAAAACACAAAGATGTTGACACGGAGGAAGTTTTTCAAGCTACTCGCAAACATGCAACAGTAGGCATGTTTGCCATGGAGAAATCTCACACTGCACCTAACCTTTTGGAGGAGTTTAACAGGAAGGTCAATGAATGGCTGCATCCAAGAAACCGCACAGTTGGTTATGTTTCCACGGATAATGGCAGTAATATAATTAAGGCCATGCAGCAAGGTGGCTTTTTCAGAGTGCCGTGTTTGGCGCACAGTATTAACATCGCGGTGCAAGCCTTCTTGAAAGCAGAAGAGCCAGTCGTCAAAGTACTGACCATCTGCCGAAAAATCTGCGCACATTTCAACCATTCTTTTAAGGCCCGGAAGCAGCTGAGGAGCCTTCAATATGAACATAAACTGCCAGTCAAAGGACTAATCCAGGAGGTGGCAACACGTTGGAACTCAACCTTTTACATGCTTGAGCGTCTGTCTGAGCAGTGGGAGGTAATACATGAGTTTGTCTTTAATCTGGATTCTACTCACAAAGACTTGATGCTAGAGTTGGAGGAATGGAAGCAAATTGAGACACTGTAGCACATTCCATCTTGCTACAGTGTCTGAACAAAGGAGGGGTGAGAGGAGCAGCATTGAAATGGATTTATTCATTTCTCACTGGCCGAGGCTTCCAAGTGAGGCTGGGCGACCACTACTCTGAGCGAATTTCTTTGGACCAGGGGGTGCCGCAGGGCTCGTCCCTGAGTCCAACACTTTTCAATCTTTATGTCGCTCCTATCGCCACCTTAGTAGAGAGTCACGGCCTCCGCTTGGTGTCTTATGCCGACGACACGCAGTTGGTGATCTCCCTGTCGCGTGCACCCAGTCTCTCGGCGGACATCTTCAGAGCTTGCATGCAAGATCTAGCTGCCTGGATGTCCGCCAACTGCCTCAAGCTCAACGGAGGCAAGACTGAGGTGCTGGTCGTGGGGGGCTGCCAATCAGCGTGGACGTCGGCATGGTGGCCATCCTGCCTAGGTCCAACACCCTCTCCGTGCCAGAAAGCAAAGAATCTGGGCATCTGGTTTGACACTGACCTCTCCTTTGGCCCCCAGATTAATCAGGTGGTTGGATCATGTTTTGGGACCCTTAAAAGTCTCAGGAAGACTTTGAAGTTTTTACCTGTGAGAGCCCGACAAACCCTGGTGCATGCACTAGTCACATCAAAGATGGACTATGGCAATCTTCTCTATTTAGGGACTTTGGAGAAGAACCTCAACCGCCTACAGGTCCTACAGAATGCCGCTGCCCGCTTAGTGCTTAAACTACCCAGACGAGCTGCATCGGCCGCGGCCCTCCGATCTCTGCATTGGCTTCCGGTCAGAAGCAGGGTAGAATTTAAAGCTCTATGTACGTGCCATCGGATCATCAACGGGAGATCCCCTCTTCCCCTGCAGGGACTTCTGACTACTTATGAGCCGTCCCGCTCGTTGAGATCCTCTGGCTCTGGACTCCTGGTCGTTCCCAAGGTGTCTAGAGCTCGAATGGGCGGAAGATCTTTCAGGTACCTTGCAGCCTCAAGATGGAACAAACTACCCATGGCACTGAGATTAGAGCCATCAGAATCAATTTTCAGAGTCAAACTTAAAACTGCACTATTTGCCCAGTAAGGTACGCCGCTTCTATAGGTTCCAGTAAGAGTTGCTCCTCAGCGCGGGGACACGCCGTTGTGCGTCACCAAGCGCTTTACAAAACCCCCTAAATAGAAATAGAAATAGAAATTGCAAGCCTGACAGACATGCATCGTCCTTTTGAGCTCTCAATCAATCAATCAATCAATCATACCACTTGTATAGCGCACTACTCACCCGGGAGGGTCTCAAGGCGCTTGGGGGAGGGGGTGTGCTACTGCTCGAACAGCCAGGTCTTGAGTTGTTTCCTGAAGGCGAGATGGTCCTGGGTCTGCCGAAGGTGGATGGGGAGGGAGTTCCATGTCTTGGCAGCCAGGTAAGAGAAGGATCTTCCTCCGGAGGTGGCTCTTCGGATGCGTGGTACGGCTGCGAGGGCGAGGCTGGTAGAACGTAGCTGGCGGGTGGGCGTGTAGAAGGTCAGGCGGTCGTTGAGGTACTTGGGGCCCAGGTCATGGAGAGACTTGTGTGCGTGGGTGAGGAGCCGGAACGTGATCCTCTTGTCGACGGGGAGCCAGTGCAGGTCCCTCAGGTGGTTGGAGATGTGGCTGCGTCGGGGGACATCCAGGATGAGTTGGGCGGAGGCGTTCTGGATGCGCTGGAGTCTTTTCTGTAGCTTGGCTGTGGTTCCGGCGTAGAGGGCGTTTCCGTAGTCCAGTCGACTGGTGACGAGTGCCTGGGTGACAGTCTTCTTGGTCTCGGTCGGGATCCAGCGGAAGATCTTGCGAAGCATACGTAGGGTGTTGAAGCACGATGAGGAGACGGCGTTGACTTGTCTGGTCATCGAGAGGGAGGAGTCCAGGATGAAGCCCATGTTGCGTGCGTGGTCGGTTGGCTTGGGTGCGGTGCCCAGGGCTGGGGGCCACCAGCAGTCGTCCCAGGCCGAGGGTGAAGATCTCCCAGGATGAGGACTTCCGTCTTGTCCGAGTTCAGTTTCAGGCGGCTGTCCTTCATCCACTCGGCGACGTCTTTCATCCCTTCGTGCCTACACGTCTTTCATCCCTTCGTGTAGGCAGGTTCTGGCGGCGTCGGGGTCTCTGGTGAGGGAGAGGATCAGCTGGGTGTCGTCGGCGTAAGAGATGATGTTGAGGTTGTGCTGGCGTGCGATGGCTGCAAGAGACCTCATGTAGACGTTGAAGAGGATGGGGCTGAGTGAAGATCCTTGCGGGACGCCGCAGATGACTTCGGTGGCCTCGGAGCGAAACGGGGGGAGGCGGACTCTTTGTGTTCTTCCGGCGAGGAACGAGATGATCCACTCCAGTGCCTTCTCTTGGATACCGATGTTGCTGAGGCGCTGGACTAGGGTGCGGTGGCAGACAGTGTCGAACGCAGCGGAGAGGTCCAGGAGGATGAGGGCCACTGTTTCCCCCTTGTCGAGCAGGGTCTGGATGTCGTCGGTGGCTGCGATGAGGGCAGTCTCGGTGCTGTGGTTGGCTCTGAAGCCGGACTGCGAGGGGTCGAGGGATCCGTTCGTCTCGAGGAAGGCGGTCAGCTGTCTGTTGACAATCTTCTCGATGACTTTAGCAGGAAAAGGGAGGAGCGAGATGGGGCGGAAGTTTTTGAGGTCGGTGGGGTCCGCTGTAGGTATCTTCAGGAGGGCGCTGAGCTCGGCGTGCTTCCAGCTCCCCGGGAAGGTGGCGGTGTTGAAGGAGGTGTTGATGATGTTCCGGAGTTGGGGTGCGATGGTGGAGTCGGCCTTGTTGAAGACGTGGTGTGGGCAGGGGTCGGTTGGTGATCCAGAGTGGATGGTGTTCATCGTGCGGGTTGTGTCTTCGGTGGTCACCGTGATCCAGGTGCGAAGGGTGGCGGTGGGGGGCGTGGGTTCGACGGTTGGGTGCGTGGGTGGTGCGCCGAAGCTGTTGTGGATGTCGGTGATCTTGCGGTGGAAGAACGAGGCGAGGGAGTCGCAGAGGTCTTGTGACGGAGTGATGTCGTTGGTGCCGGTGCTGGGGTTGGAGAACTCCTTGATGATGGTGAAGAGTTCCTTGCTGTTGTGGGCATTGTTGTCCAGTCGTTCCTTCAGGGATTTCTTCTTGGTGGTGTGGATGAGCTGGTGGTGCTTGCGGGTAGCGTGTTTGAGGGCGGTCATGTTGTCGGTGGGCCGGTTGAGGAGCCAGGCTTTCTCGAGGGTGCGGCAGGTCTTCTTGGAGTCCTTGAGTTCGTCGGTGAACCAGGATGCCTTCTTGCTTCTGGGTCTGCTGGGAGGGTTCTTTAGTGGCGCGAGGTCGTCGGCGCAGGCGGTCAGCCACTGTGTGAAGTTGCGGGCTGCTTCGTTGGGGTCCGTTGTGTTGGCGGGTGGGCTTTGGCTGAGGGAGGTGGTGAGGCGGTCTGCGGTGATCTTGCTCCAATTCCTGTGAGGTACCTGTTGCGGGTGGTGGTGGGTCGTGGTTCTTTTGAAGCTGAAGTGGACGCAGCTGTGGTGGGTCCAGTGGAGTCTGGTGGCGTGGCTGAAGGTGGTGTACTTGCTGGAAGAGAAGACGGGATCAAGCGTGTGGCCGGCGTAGTGGGTGGGGGTGTTGACCAGTTGCTTGAGTCCGAGGTTGGCGAGGTTTTCCAGCAGGGCGGTGGTGTTGCGGTCCTTGTTGTTCTCCAGGTGGAAGTTGAGGTCCCCTAGGAGGATGTAGTCAGCGGAGGGGAGGGTGTGCGGGCTGATGAAGTCTGTGATGTCTTCGCTGAATTGTGTGCGTGGTCCCGGGGGTCTGTAGGCGAGGGTGCCTCTGAGGGTCGTCTTTGGGTCGGTGTGAATCTGGAAGTGGAGATGTTCGGCTGCGGCGAAGGAGTCGTTGGCGTCGGTCGTGATGCGGATGGTGTTCTTGTGGACGATGGCGATGCCTCCTCCGGTCTGGTTGATGCGGTCCCTCCTGATGATCTTGTACCCGTCCGGGATGGCGATGGCGATGTCGGGTGCAGAGGAGGCGTTCATCCAGGTTTCCGTTAGGAAGGCGACGTCCGGTGATGTAGCGTCGAGGAGGTTCCAGAGTTCCACGGCGGGCCTGTGGATGGAGCGGGTGTTGAGCAGGATGCACTTCAGGTGGTTGCTGCTGGTGCTTGGCTTGGCGGGTGCGGTGCAGGTTCGGAGGCAGGTGAATTTGCAGGCTTTGCAGGTGAAGGGTCCGTGGATGCGTCTCGGGGTGGCTCGGCAGCAGGCGGGGTTCCGGCCGGCATTGAGTGCGTTGAGGGTGGCGGCGTCATAGGTCCGTCGGGTCGTCTTGCTTCAGTGGGGGCCAGGGGTCCTGGCGCTGGGCGCGGGCCAGGTGCGGACGGGCACAGACGGGCTTGCCTTGGGCGCGCCTTCAGCGCACAATCGGCGCGCCCGCTGCGCGTCAACGCTGCACGTGCGTGGGGTCATCATAAGAAGGGAGCCGGGAGGAAGGGTCCGCTGGGTGGCGGGAGCGTGGATCCAATCGACTGTCGGGGGGCGGGGCCACAGAGAGGCAGCGGCGGGAAAATCGAGTGCGGGCTGGCGGCGGGAAATCGAGTGTGGGCTGGCGGCGGCTCAGCGGCGGCTGGGCGCCTGCAGGAGATGCGGCGTGGAGAGCGGCAAACCAGGAAGCAGGGGTAAGGAGGAGCGTGGGGCGACCGGGCCTGTTAAAGGCACAGTGGTCGCTCCAGAGAAGGTGGCAGGGTCCCCTTAAGAAGGGAGCCGGGAGGGAGGGTCCGCTGGGTGGCGGGAGCGTGGATCCAATTGGCTGTCGGGGGCAGGGCCGCAGGGAGGCAGCGGCAGGAAAATCGAGTGCGGGCTGGCGGCGGGAAATCGAGTGTGGGCTGGCGGCGGCTCAGCGGCGGCTGGGGCGCCTGCAGGAGATGCGGCGTGGAGAGCGGCAAACCAGGAAGCAGGGGTAAGGAGGAGCGTGGGGCGACCGGGCCTGTTAAAGGCACAGTGGTCGTGTGAAGTCAGCAGGGAGGACTGTTCTATGAGCAAAGCTATCTCATTGTTGCGCATGCTAGAGCACCAACTGAAGGAGGTGTCTTCAACGTTCCGAGATGATGGTGAAAAGCGAGAAGCATATGGTTTGGCGGAGAAGTTAATATGGTGCCTATAAATTCCACACACTTGCTTGGGAGGATAAGGTCAAAGCAACCAGAAGTTCATGTGCGCCATCGTTGATTGATAATAAGAACATCCTCCTCCTACACGAAGTGAAGAATCTAATGCTTAATGCTTAGCTTACGTTGGCACTGCTTAGGCTACAATTTAGGGCACTGTTCTGTACCATACTATCTATTGTACTGTTTCTAATGTTACGCTCAGGCCACTCAATGTTTAATTTCCTCTTTTTTTCATATGGTGATACTGCAAGTGTGTACTACTACTACTACCAGCACAACAATGATATTCATCTTGCAGCGCACCGACCCCGAGGTTGCCCATGCGGTCGTGTATGGGCGCGGCCATCTTGTTTGCGTGACGTGTTTCCGTTTCCGGGCGCTTGTTGCATTCTCGCGACGTATGCGGCGCGCGATTACGTGTTCATGGCCGTTTTTGCGTGCTCGCGGGGAAAATATTGCGCGAACTTACCCACGAGGTCCTCTACGGGCGCGGCCATCTTGTTTTTCGTTCACTGCTATGGTTTTGGGCATGCTACCTTTCTATCCATCTCACATCTTCGTAATCCTATGTTTTTCGGAACTTTTTTTTGAGAAGGTGTGCTGGCGCATGTATAAGGAGTCTGGGGTCCGGCGCACCTACCAGCAAGTGACGCACCGGTGGAGTGACATCTTGGACCTGCTGGTCGACCTGCTCGTGTGGAGATCCCTGGCCTTGGTAAGTAGCTATTTAATAACTACTTTTTTCCTTCTGCTCTGTCATATTGCTAATCTATTTTTTTCCTGAAGAGTACGAATGCTGCTGATTCGATTACATTGCAGGTAAATTAATGTTTAAATAGCTTCTGACATTGCAGGTGCTCGCCTGGTTATTGGCGTTGCTACTATGCTTACTTGTTTGCAACTTTTTAGTAATTTGAGAGCATTACTGCGTAGTGCTAGAGACAGTAGACTCAAGTCTAGTCCTTCTTTGTACTCCTGCTGCTGCCACTGAGATAGTGGTGGATTGATACGTTGATTTTATAATTTTTTACTTGTTATAGGAGATTTGTTAGTGGTCTGCAATCATGATGACGGACTGTGTCTGTCACGCGACATCTCGTGCTGCTGAGTGGTGGCAGTCGTAGTAGAACCTTTTTGTTGTTGATGTAGTTCATGAATTACATATCTTTCCTATTAGATGGTCTGCGAATCCTGCAATACTGTACTACTATCCTCCTAGTTGACCAGATCAGATGCAATTGATGTTAATTTGTTTCCCCAACATAATTTTAGATTGAGTACAAAGAAATCAAATGTTTCCCAAAAAATAATCATCCATGTTGTGTTTCATTATTTCATGATCACCAGGACCTCCCAGGGGCAAGGCGGCGGCGGCGACAGAGACTCCAGTGGCAGAAGGTGGAGAGGCTCAGTCCCTTGCAGGCTCTTCTGCTGGCCCCAGTAAGTTGTTCTATTGTTATAATAATACTTATACTTCCCTAACTTTTACAGCTCCTATTCCTTACAAACTGGTTCCTAATAATTCTATGTTTTACAAAATAGTCTTTGATCTTCTTCTAATGTAGACGACTTTCTACATTCTTATCCTGCCTCTACCATCACTCTCTGTGCTACTACTATTTACAATTATGAGTCGGTCTGTGTAGGTAGCTAAGCTTGCCCATTCGGCAAACGGTGTGAAACAAAACTCTGATACAGCAATAGCTCTAGGCACTGAGTGCAGTCCTCTGGGTTACCCTTGCTGTCTATTCCAGTCTTCTTAATGTAAGTGCTTTGACAATTTCCAACAACAAAATGTCATTGTTTACACCAAGTAAAAGGTAGCAGATGCCTTTTTGATTTGAGAGGAGCACATCCCATACCGCTAGTGTTTCAGGGACTATTCTGCACACAAAGAAGTATGGACAAGATAAATAGGACATTGTTGATGATAGGTGCAGTTCGACTTTCGACATACCTCAGTCCGAACAGAAGTTGAACCCCCATTCCCCTGACCAACTATCTAGAATGTCTGACCAATGATTTTATGACCCAGAAGAACAAAAGACGACTACCTCCGAGTCCCGGCCTATCTGAGTCACTGAAACATGACTGCCAAGTGCAGTAGTTCAAACTTTTCCGCTCACTCACTCGTGAACAAAAACCATATAGTGTTTGTTAGTTTTAAATTTTTATTTTCAATTGAGAAATGAAAACATTATTTCTTTATTTTTAATAGCGTAGTATTCTTATGGATGTAGATGACGTTAAAGTTTAAACAACATTCCCATGAATGAAATTAGTATGACTCAAAGTTAATAATAGTTAACACTAACAGACACAGGAAATTATTAGAATAACTGTGCGTGAGCCCCCACCTTCTTTAAAGTACTTAAAGTACTGCTGGTGGTGACTCAGTAGTAGTTGGTGAATCGTCTGGCAGAAGGGCAATGGAATCTTCTTTCTGTAATGAGAAACATGGTGCACGTTAAGCAAGCATTCATCAGTTGTCATAAGAAGAAGTGTAGCATTTAATGGAATAAGCATCTAAAAGGTTAACACCCTCCCTAAAACCGTTACTTTTTTTCAATCCCAGTAATAAAAAATGTGTTATGTAACATTTTCTTCCATTACGAGACAAAATAGGGGGTTGTGTATGGCATCTGAAAATATGACATCTTTTTCCTAGACATCACAACATCTGATGCGGCATAGATGACCACCAGTGCCGGGGCCAGAAGTGCGGAGTGGTCCACTCTGGATACGGCGGCGCCAACAGGAGGAGCTGGGGGGAAGACTCAGCGGCGGCGTATGGTGGTAAGTTATTATACTCCTTACTTATTGAAATTTTTTTGAGAAGGCTCGTAAAGGAGTGTATGATGTACTGTACAGTAGTACACAATACACTAGTATAAGTACACTGTACTGTCAAGAACATTTACTAATTTATAACTACTTTTTGTGCTATCACAGAGAAGACAGTCAACCTTGACTTGTAATAGCATTAGCGGCGGTACTTCTCTGGTAACCAATGGCCCCCTCTATTTCACTTGAACTCAGCTGGCAAATTTTTATTGTGAAGCCAGATGTAGTTTAGGGAAGTAAAGAATGAAAAGTTAAAGAAGGGTGAAACGAAGAACGAGCGAGTCTTAATATTTATTCATGACTGTAAAGAATGGTTTTGTTGAGTGCAATTCAACATAAGAAAGAAGACGGCGGTTTCCAAAATATAATGAAAAGGGTGTTAGTTGGTTGTTGACAAAAATACATTTTGGTACATTTGAGACATTAAGAAGAATCATAGCCGTACTTTGGAAGCCTGGATGTTATCTTCTTTATCCTCCTCGTTGATAGCAGAGGTGTATGATGTAGTAGAGATGTAGTAGAGCAGACGCTGAGTGGATGAAGTATGGCCCATGGCAGTGCCACCCCTATAGAAAAGTAAGACATTCCTATTCCCACCTGCATGTACTGCTTAAAGTACTGCGAGTCTGCATCATCATGGCCTGTGTCTGTATTTCTTGGGTTAAAGCTGAGTGAGCTGTCATTATGGCGGCTACCACAAGTTCACGTACCAGTAATTTCTTTTGCAAAACAAGAGAAAAAAAGTAAAAAAGGCATTTTTTAATACTATCTGACTATGTATGTACTAGTAGTGAGTCCACCTATAGTGCTGCTAGTGGAATTCCTGAAACTCACAGTGTCACAGGCTTACAAAGACGGCGGAAAGATACAGGCCAAAATGTTATACTGTGTTTGCTACTTGCTGGTGTTACTGAGTGTCAACCTTCCATTGAATTATTTTGACTTTATGTTAAGGACTATTGGCTACAGTATTTTTCTTTCTTTCTTCATAGATGCTACTGCCAAAGAGCTCACCCGTAAGGAGATGGCTGTCCGGGTCCCTAAGCTGGAGGCTATTTGTGTCGAGTATCGGCGGTTGTGGGCTCAGGAGCATGAGGAGACAACATCAACATCTATATCCTCCTCCACTGTCCCCGGGTCCACCAGCCAGAAGCCTCCAGCCAAACGGAGCCGTGGCCCGACAGCCTCCCGCCACCGCCGCACAGCAGCAACAACATCAGCGCCCCCCCCTGATCCTGGATCGTACGTGTGCGCCGACTACGCAAAAGAGTGGACTACCTGGAGCGGTTGGCCGAGAAACATCAGCGCCAGCTCCGGGACCTCCCCAAAGAGCAGCGGGACATGCAGCAACAGCTTGCAAAACTACGCCACCGGAGGAAGTGACTGTCCTTGCCCCTTTTTTAAAGACTTTTGGGGGGGTGGGAATTGGATGTTTGGGAAAGGGGACTTTTGGACTTTTGGACATTGGTTGGGGTTAGGTAGGGGGGTAAGTTGGGTTAATTTATTTCATTTTTTGACTACCTCAATATATTTCTTAATAATAAAATATATTATTTTGTGTGGGGGTGGGCGGTGGTTACTGGACGTTTGGTTTCTTCCAACTTACCAGTATGAATGAAACATCTAGTCCCAAAATGTACCAAAGTGCCAGTAACCGAGTTAGTGAATTCAGTAGCCCTACTAGTACTTTACTAGTAGTACTGGCAATCTCTGCTCTCCTCCCAGTCCTAGCCCATTATTCTACCTCTCCAAAATGCTTATCTTACCTGTGATTCGTGTTTGAGAATCGGGGTAGCCCCAGGGCTGGCTGCTTTGCAAATGGTGATTAAGGTTGGTTGTTGACTTGAATCCTCGACGGATGCAATATCATTGTTGTGCTGGTAGCAGTAGTGGTACACACTTGCAGTATCACCATATAAAAAAAGAGGAAATTAAACATTGAGTGGCCTGAGCGTAGCACTAGAAACAGTACAATAGATAGTACGGTACAGAACAGTGCCCTAAATTGTAGCCTAAGCAGTGCCAACGTAAGCTAAGCATTAAGCATTAGATTGCTCACGTCGTGTAGGAGGAGGATGTTCTTATTATCAATCCACGATGGCGCACATGAACTTCTGGTTGCTTTGACCTTATCCTCCCCAGCAATTGTGTGGAATTTATTGTTGTTGTCAGTCACACATCAATGAAATACCACACAGCCCGGGGGAAGAGGGTTAGGGTTTGAAAATTGGATGGGAATGGAGATTTTTGAGAAAGTTTGGTAGAGAGGAAAAAAACACAGCATGGACAGTCAAACAACAAATGAAGAGAAACACATCTTTGGATTTGAAGATATCGATAAACCTTTAAAGGGACATAAAGGAAGTGCACTACTGCATGCCAGAAGTTGTTTAGTAAATGGATGGTTAGCTTACTGAAAAGTAGTACTACTACGTACTGCAACTTACTAGTAACTACGAAGGAACAAGTTGGCAGTACAGGGCTGCAGTCATTACGCAATTTCACTTGCCTCTCTGCCCTCAGACAATAAACACTTAAATTAAACATAGCAAAGACGTATCAAATAGCTGGAGGGATGAATTTGAAGCAGAGATCAAACAAACGCACAGAGTCACACTCGTAGAAGTAAGTTCAAGTTCACAAGAATATAATTTAAAAGATAAGGAGAATTTTGGATACTGTTACTGTTTTTTTAGTTGTCCCGTTGAATTTGTGAAGTTGATGCATCCAGCCATTCCTCTTGTTCGCGGTACTCCTTCATTCCATCGGATGCTCCGTCGATCAATCTTGGTGACCAGACACACTGACTGTCCACTGCCTGCCTGATGCGGATTTGCGGATCGCTAATTGTAAGCCTGAGTAGTACATCGATGGCACAGGGTAAAAGCCTGCCTGTAATTGATGATGGAAAAACACAACAGTAAGTGTTAAAGACACCTCAGAGAAAAAAAATATATAAGGTACGCTGTGTAGTGCAAAAATTATACTGTCACTTTCAGAGATGACAATCCCCAAAATCTAGAACACCCCTCATTACCCTCCCAAAAACGTGCAGAATACTGCTGCTACCTCGCAGAGGCCTAATTTCAAATTGGGCCAAAACGCACTCAGAAAGTATGCCCAAAACCCCCCTTTCCCACCATGGATTATCTTCAAACCACGTGCAATCAAAATTAGACATTCCAACAAGTGTTCCAAGACCCCACCCAGTCGTAAAAATCTAGAACCCCGCCCAAACACATGCAAAACAATACTGCTAACCCTAACAAGCCCTAAGTTAAGAATAGTGGCAAACGCTATCTTTAACTAGGCCAAATCCCCCCTTTCCCATCATGGATTTTCTTCAAACCACTTGCAACCAAAATTATACATTCCCACGAGTGCTCTAAGACCCCAGAACCCAGTTGCAAAAATCTAGAACACTCTCAAACACATGCAATACTGCTGCCAGTGCTAACCCTAACGAGCCCTAAGTTAAAAAAAGTGCCAAAACGCTTTTCAGCATTGATTTTCTCCACACCACTTTTATCCGGTATTAGACCTTCCCAGCAATGGCCCCAGACCCGTCAGCCAAGGCGGAAACAAGTAGAAGACCCCCAAACAGGCAAAAAGCAAATATACAAAAGTGGGGACTTTGAAATTTTCAGGCAAATTTCCAAAATCACTCAGCGCGCGCTCTGCAGCTAGGCCCTAACTCTCCTTTGCCACCAAGACCCCAAAACCCACCCCAAACACCAGGAACCCCCCCAAGCAGGCCCTCAAAAACACGAAAGTGAGAGAAAAACTCTAAGAAGTGAAACACTTTTTAACCATGTATTTTATCCAAAACACTTTTATCTGGTATTAGACCTTCCCAGCAATGGCACCAGACCCGTCAACCCAGGTGGAAACAAGTAGAAGACCCCCAAACAGGCAAAAAGCAAAACCGGAAAAGCTCACACTTGGAAATATTTAGGCCTCATTCCAAAATCACTCCAGGCGCGCTGTGCAGCTAGGCCATAACTCCCATTTTCCACCATGGATTTCCAGAAAAACAAATGCAATCAACATTAGACTGTGCCAGCAGTGCTCCCAGACCCCCGACCCAGCACCGCAAATCTAGAACGCCCCCAAATAAACCCCCAAAAACCTGCAATACTGGTATATTGAAAACATGGCAAACTGCGCTGTTCACAAAAAACAAACAGCAATTGGTTTCAACAGAGACAGACAGCCATTGCTGTCCACTGCATGCCATCTTCTCATTATTCATTTCCTGTTCTACTTGTCCGCATCTTCTTCGGAAAGTGAGGGCCCACAGGGCAGCCTCTCCTGTAAATTTCAGAAGTAGCTCTGTCAACAATCAGCAAGCATGTAGTCAGTCAGTCAGTTATTTCAGTCCCACTTGAGGGGACTCGTCTACGAAGACAAAGTTTGTTTTTTCTCCATAATCCATCCATCTGCCTTGAGGAAAATGGATAGGGGGAGTCTGGAGGAGGAGGATAGAGGAGCATGATTGAGTTGTGAACTCATGAACATCTGAATGCAGACTGCGGCACCTTCGAATCAATACGGAAAATAAAATGAAGACAGTGCTGATGATGGACTTATTGTGATTAGTTGATTAGAGTTTTGTTGTGGTAAAAGTAGCAAAACAAAGAAAGACACACAGGAATAAAAGTGAATAAGTACGGAAAAAAAGGAAGTAATTTTCAGTCCTCATTGTCAGGGAAGCAGAGCTCGTCCTCCAAGTCTATGAATTGAGACGGGAGTAGGTCTGGTGACCGAGAAGAACTTCCTTCGCCGTCATCACCTAAGTCGGTGTCCTCTTCTTCCTGCGTGCATTCACGTATTTTGTAATCGGGTGGTATGAAGTGCTGATTCATCTTGATTATTGTTAACCTCTCCACATTTTTGGGCAAAAGGTGGGTCCTTTTTGAAGTAACAATGGCGCCAGCAGCACTGAAAACACGTTCAGAAGACATGATTGCGAGTGGGCAAGACAAATAATTTAGAGCCAGGTTGGTGATCAGTCGCCATTTTGAGCTTTTCGTATAGCAATATCCCAGTGGGTTCTCATTATGACAGACCTCTGTTGGGTCATCCAGATAGGCCTGCACCACCGACTCAAGGTTCTCCAGGGTTGATCCACTTTGCTTACCATCTGCGACCTTTTCATCAGTGGACCGAGCTAACCCTTGCTGAGTTAGCCAATCCCCTTCCGACAATATTTGTTTGCGGACTGGTGCAGGTGAGGGTGATGATATGGTTGCTGGTGTCGTTAACGGCTGTGAGGGAAAGTGACTCCCTTCAGCCACGGATTGAGAAGTGGAACTTGACTCCGGATGGCCTGCTGATTCAGTTGTACTTGTGCTGCCTCCTTGAAGGTTCTGCCGCTCTCTTTCGAACCGAGTGGCTGACACAGCTAGCCAATGTTTGTACTTTGAAACTTCTGCTTCCGAAAAAGGAAAGAAAGTATTGGTGGGCAGTGCCTTTTTGTACCGTTGATCAAGAATAGTGGCACAAATGTAATGTTGTTCTGTATGTATCTTTTTAAGCCATTCATTGTCAAGTAGGCGCCATAATAACTTCTGCACCAAACGATATGCTTCTCGCTTTTCACCATCATCTCGGAACATTGAAGACACCTCCTTCAGTTGGTGCTCTTCCATGCGCAACAATGGGATAGCTTTGGTCATAGAACAGTCCTCCCTGCTGACTTCACGCGTGAAGAGCTCAAAAGGACGAAGCATGTCTGTCAGGCTTGCAATTAGCTTCCATTCCTCCAACTCTAGCCTCATCTCTTTGTGAGTAGAACCCAGTTTATAGACATACTCATTTATTACCTCCCACTGCTCAGACAGACGCTCAAGCATGTAAAAGGTTGAGTTCCAACGTGTTGCCACCTCCTGGATTAGTCCTTTGACTGGCAGTTTACGTTCATATTGAAGGCTCTTCAGCTGCTTCCGGGCCTTAAAAGAATGGTTGAAATGGGTACAGATTTTTCGGCAGGTGGTCAGTGCATTGACGACTGGCTCTTCTGCTTTCAAGAAGGCTTGCACCACGATGTTAATACTGTGCGCCAAACACGGCGCTCTGAAATAGCCACCGTTGTCCATGGCCTTAACTATATTACTGCCATTATCCGTGGAAACATAACCAACTGTGCGGTTTCTTGGATGCAGCCATTCATTGACCTACCTGTTAAACTCCTCCAAAAGGTTAGGTGCAGTGTGAGATTTCTCCATGGCAAACATGCCTACTGTTGCATGTTTGCGAGTAGCTTGAAAAACTTCCTCCGTGTCAACATCTTTGTGTTTTAACTGTCTTTCGACCCCTGCAAAAGAGACCCTGTGTGCAATGACGCACATGTAATCAAGGGCTAGGCAACTGGTCCACATGTCTGTTGTCATGTGGATAGTGTGAACAGCACTCTTCAGAATAGCTGCGCCAATCACCTCCAGCATATCTTGATGTAGTGCTGGAACAGCAACCCTTGCAAAATAGTACCGGCTAGGAACCTTCCATTTAGGGCAGACTGTTGCCACCAATTCACGAAAACCCACCCCTTCCACGAAAGAGAAAGGGATATGGTCCAGCGCAAGCATTTTAGCCAGCTTTGCGTTATAGAGACGCACCGTTGGGTGGTTGCGTTCAAATGACGGATCCGACCAAAACATGCTGCTAAAGGTGCACTGGACCGTTTTACGTGATGATGATGATGATGATGATGATGCAGACTTCAAACCAGTTAGGCTCATTGATTTACTTTTTTGCATTGGTGTGTGTCCCAGACTCTTAGTGTGCCTCATACATGTTGCAGGGGTAGAGGGTGTGGGCGCTACCACTGCAGCGCTGCTGCCAGGGGTACTGTGCATACCTTCTTCACTTCCCCCCTGCACGATCAGCCTCTCATCATCATCAGATGCAATATCAAGGGATACATTTTGATTTGGTTTGGCTTCATCGATGTCACCTAGGTGCTTGTACCACTGGATACGGTGGTGTTTTTTGAGATGACCTCTCTGGCCTCCGGTACCATAGTTGGTACCAGGCTTACCCCGACTAACTGATACTTTACAAATTGAACAAACAACCATGTTTTTCGCCTTTTTGCTAACAGTAAAGAAGTCCCAACTGGGTACTGGAGATCTCTGCTGGTGGTGCAGGAGCTACTTTGACTTCCAATGCCAGATGAAGTGTAGGTTGTGCATTGCTGAATTTTTTCCTGTAGTTGACTTACAGCACCACTACTTGAGGTAATGGGGGTCGAGCTGGATGGAGGTCCCTGCCGGCCCTTCTGGTGAGAAAATATGGAAGCTGTAGGTTGTGTTGGTGTTGTAGTTAACTGCGTTGGTGGTGGTACCACCAGTGCCGCGCCGCCCACATCCTGCTCAGCAGCCATTCGGGCTTGGGTTAAAAAGTTTGTCTGCTGCATGCCCGCTGTGGCTGGAGTGACATCTGTGATGACTGGGTCATCGTCAGACTCTTCATCAGCAGCAGAAGGCACCACTTCTTGTTCATCGTCAGCAACCATAAGTCAAAGCCTTGCGGGAACCTTCCTTTTCCGGCTTAGCTACCTTTGTCGGCTCATGGCGTGCCTCACTGTCAGACTGCATTGGTGGGTTCCAATCAGGATCAAGGTCATCAGAATGAAGGGGGATTGAAGAAGAACTTGTAGTAGCAGCAGCCCTCCTTAACCTTTTTGTTGCTGGGGATCTGGAAGACAATGGATCATCCTCAGGAGGAGTGGCTTCTTTGGATGATTCTTCCACTTGAATATCAATTTCCTGATGTGCCCCTACTTCTGGAGGAACAAGCGATGTAGGCAGTTGTGCCGCTCCATGAACCTCTAGTGGCACCTCTCCATGCACCTCTACTTGCGCCTCTCCTTGTGCATGTACTTGCGCCTCTCCTTGCCCATGTACTTGCGCCTCTCCTTGCCCATGTATTTGCGCCTCTCCTTGCCCATGTACTTGCGCCTCTCCTTGCCCATGTACTTGCGCCTCTCCTTGCCCATGTACTTGCGCTTGTACTAGTTGCACTTGTGGTTGTCGTTGCGGCTGTGATTGTTGCACACTCGCCAGCTGAGTTACACCTGGCGTTGATTGGATGGTACTTTCTTGTGATGAGCCAACATCACTGGTCGATGGTGATTGAACAACCAAAGTAGCTGCCGCAGCAACACTCATGGTCTTGGACCTAACTTGGCGTGGGGTACCCAAGGACCGTAGAAACCAGGCTTATGACAAAGGAAGCACGCTGGTACTATCAGGAGAGGGCGGATAAAAGTGGCCTCAATGACCTCATTGAATGGAACAAAATATCTGTGAGATGAATGAACACTGACAGGAGGGTCCTCTGAGTAACATCGATCATACGAGGATACGATATACTGAGGGAATTTAATATGTGTAATGTAAGAATAATGAGCTGAGACTTATCTATATGATGTAACCCCAGAAAACAACCATCTATTGCGATTGTAAAATATAATGCATTAACTTTACACATAGATAAAATGCAGCATAATGAGAAACCACCCTGTAAAATGGAAAATATAGTCTTCCTAAAAAGACAGCACACTGGGCAGCGCTCCTTCAATCACCCCATGCAGTAATTGCAATAAAGTGGTAAAAATCCAGCAGATTACGCATATTTTCATACACGGGATGGGACCTTGATAGGGAAACATCGGGAGATTGCCCCATTCCAAGATGGCCGCCGCGTCCTACCGGGTCATGTGACGCGCCAAGTCACACGCCGGCTTTTAACAAGCCGGTAAGAAGTTTGATGGCGGGACCGGGAACGGGAACCCGATTAGAAACAGCGTCTGCAGACACGGACGGTAAGGAGTGGGACCTGGGTGATGATTGCACTTCAAGTATCCACATCTCGGGGGTAGTATACGGGAGATGATGACACTCTAGTCAGCATCATCCCTCACGTAGTTCAAACGCCCATGCATAAATGTGGTAGATACCGTAGGGACAAGGGCGGCAGTAACCCCCATGGGATCGGGTGATAGCTGTGTATAATCACGCCGTAAACCCAAATACAAGCTGGGAAAACTCGTAACAGCTAGGATGTGGATGGATGTATTAATTGTGCACATGGTTGCAGGTCGACGAAAAGCGACCACCACACGCAAATAAAAGGTAGACCAGAGGAGCATACGGGGGTATGAAGAACCCCAGGTATGCCGGTAGGCAACGTTGTGAAGGTAATACTGCAACATATGTTCCTGAAACAGTTGGATTTTAAGTACATTTAGAGGATGTGGGCATCAAAATAATGCGTGTCACTCTATGTTTTTATGTTTTTGTTTGTGTGGATGTACCTATGTGTCTACAGATTTGAACGCTGGTAGTGTCCAGGTTTGTGTGGCAAAGAAAATACCCCCAGCCCTGAAGAAGTTGCCGACCAACTTAGATAGGCAACGAAACAAGTTGGCTTCATATAATACAAAACGAAGCACAACGGCAGAGTTTTGGTTTTAATGGGAGTAGATACCCAGCATGGAATAAAGTAGTTCAAGTAGTAAGGGTTATCTAACTCCATTTTTAAACAGGGGACCACACTGAGTAGCGGTGTTGACTCCTTGGGAGTAGATGCACATGAGTGCGATAGGGATACACACCTTTGAGTTGATTAGGATTTACTTTTACAATTTTCCTACTTTGCAATTTTGTTTATTTTTGGTGGGAAGGAGCCAATGATGACAAGTGGAACACGCTGACGAGAACCTGTCAGCAGTTCCCTGGTGGTTGCTCCCGTGAGGTTCCTTCCCGCCACCCACACATTTTTTCCTGACTTTTTTCCTGACTTATTTCTTTCTCTTTCCTTGCATGGACCAGCTTGAGTTTTGACTGAGAGAAGGGAATATAGACACATATGAGGAGACACACATAGAATGTACGAGGATATTTTAAAGGTAGGCACACCTTGTTGTAACTCCTAGAGTGGGTGTAAGGTTAAGTATAACCACACTGACGAGTCAATAAAGGATGTTAAGGAATACATTGCCTATTCAGGTCAGGACCAGGTTATTGTGAATAAGATGATATGAGTGGAGGGTACTAAGCAAGGGAGGATTTTGCGAATTGGCAATCCGCGAACTTGCGTATTTACGGATTCGCAATCCGCAAAATCCGCGAACTCTCGCGAATTTGCGGATTTTTTACTTTTTTTTGAGTTCGCAAGGGTTTCTGCCAGTTCGCGAGGATTTTGTACCAGTTCGCAATTGCGAACTTACTTGTCGGCTCGCAACGGCCGCGACTATGTTGTTTCTACGTCTTGTTCATCATCACAGGTTCACAGCACCCTCTGTTTCACCACTGCCACCCTCTGGTACACCCATGCCACCCTCTGGTACATCACTGCCACCCTCTTGTTTGTTTATCACTGTAGATTATGGGGGTGAAAAAAAGCAAGCACACCTGCCCTGCTTCAACTGACATGAATTAATTTGGGGTTGATTAATGTGTCACTGAATTTAAACTGCCAGTCTGGCACCTGCTTCCTTATCTGTAATTTGCTTTCTGTTGCAGTGCAATTTTTTTTCACAGGACCTTTGTGGCCTACTTGTAGCTATTCTATGAGCCTGCTGTGAGGGTCAGAGCAGGGTCATAGAATAGTTGCAAATAGGCAACTGAACTCTGGAGGGGCCCCTCAGGAAGGACTAGAGGGAATGGTTACAAATGTTAAGATTGAACTTTTGCACCTGCTGAGTGCTTTCAGTTTTGCAAAAATCGTTTTTCTGCAATTTCGCGCGATTCGCGGGGCGCGAATTTGTGTGAGATCGATTTCGGAAGCTGCGAATTCGTGCGAATACAGGATTTGTTTTTTTTGCGGCGTGTTTGTTCGCGTGATTTTTTGCGTGTTCGCAAGCCGCTTGTAGTGCAACGTTTGCGAAGTTACCCTAGCGGTCGTACATGGGCGCGGCTATCTTGTTTGCGTGACGTAATTCTGTTTCCGGGCGCTATGTGTAATCTCGCAAAGTGTGCGGCTCGCTAGTACAATTTCGTGTGTGATCGCGAGGAAAATCGCGCGCGAACTTACCCACGCGGTCGTGAACGGGCGTGGCCATCTTGTTTCTCGTTCATTGCTATGGTTCTGGGCATGCTTTCTGTATCCTCTCTGAATCTCTGCCATCCTTTGCTTGTTTTAAGTTTTTTTTAATCTATTTTACTTATTATCTATCCCTCTATTTTTCTAGCTCTATATTTTTGTGTTTTCTGCTACTTTTGGTTAATTCTAAACTACTTTTTTAAACTCTTTTCTTTTCTTCTTCCCTATTCTATTTCTTCTTTATTATTTAGCTTCCTTTCTGCCCAGACCATGGTAAAGGGAGCCTGGAAGCATCTCGAGAAGGGGAAGGGTCCCGCCCCCCGTGCCCGGCTCCCGTGCGGGCATTTGAGGGGGGAGAATGTCCAACCCCGGGAGATCTTCAGCGCGGAGGAGGTGGGCGCACTAGTTTTTTATGTTCAGCGCCGCCTCCCCAGGACCATCATGGCAGGCGGCAGGATCGCTAGCGGGTATGGGATCCGGGAGCGCCGGAAGCGGTGGGAGAAGGTGTGCCAGGCCATGTACCAACACTCTCGGGTCCGACGCACCTACAACCAGGTCACCCACCGTTGGACGGATATCCTGGACCGGGAACGAGATCTGCTGGACCTGCTCGGCCTTGAGATCCCCGGGCTTGGTGAGTAGTAGCTATTTCTTTACTACTCTCTTTTCTCCTGCTCTGTGTTTTATTATCTTGCAAATTTTTGTTCTTTACCAAGAGCAATAATGCTGCTGATTACATTGTAGGTAAATTATATTTCAAAATCTTCTGTGCATTTCAGGTGCACTGCTCTCCTTCTCAGTAGCGCTGCTACTATGCTTATTTGTTTTCGATTTTGTGTTCATTTCATTGGCCTGTGAAATTATGCATGAGTGTAGTTTGAAGAACTGCGTAATGCTAGACACTAAGGGTCAGATTTTTAATTACCGGCGCATCCCTGCAAAGTAGCAGGGATGCACCAGTAATTGTGCGCCACGCCACCACCACCCATGGTGCGCCGTATTTACAATGCGGCGCACCATGTGCCCAAAACGTCACCGAAGCGTTACGCTTCTGTGCCGTATAGGAGGCGCATTGCTGGAGTTGCGTCGCAATGATGGTGCAGCTCCAGCAATGCTCTGGGGTGCCCTATCTCCCCAATGCTGCGTCAAGCAGGCGCAGGGTTTGAGTCACGCATCATTGTCCTCAAAGTGACTGATTGAAATCTTGTAGATGTCCCTCAGCCACTTTTAGGATGCGTTCCTGCGCAGGAACGCCCTCCCTTGCGCCGGAACGCCCCCTGATGGCGCAGGGCTTTACAACGTGATGCATCTCCCATATGCGTCACGTTGTTAATATACGCCGCACCATGGCGCCTGTTTTGTTCTGCCGCTGCGTCACAAAAGTCACGCAACAATGGAGCAAAAGAGCCGCAAGGGGCTTCTAAATCAGCCCCTACAGACTCAAGTCCAGTCCTTCCTTTGTACACATGGCGATAAGAAGAAATAGTGGTGGTGGATTGATAGTTTGAGTATTCACTGATCTGCAATCACAATGGACTTTGTCTGTCACTTCGCGTGCTGCGGACTGCTGCCTGCCAGTCCTAGGCGAACCTTTTTAGTAGTTTGTTTAGTGAGTTACATAAGAACTTTCCAAGTCGACGGTCCGCAAATCAAGCAATACTAATAACGTAGTAGACCACATGAGATCGGTCAATATATCCCGTGGAATAGTTGTCTATTTGCTATTTCGCCAAAATATTTTGTTATTGCTCTTTTGAAATGTTTGATTTGGTTGACAAATATCATCCATGTTTTCTGGTCCTTCTTTCTTTCATGTTGTACATCAGCTCCCCCCAGGGGCAAGAGGACACAGGAGGAGGAGGAGGGTGCTGTTCAGGATGCAGGCCAGGATCGGGCAGGCGAGGGCTCCTTTGCTGGCCCCAGTAAGTTTTAATTTTAATATAGAGTACCTATTTTTTCCTAGCGTTCCTCATTCGATTTTTTCTAAATCGTCTTTGATCTTCTTGTAGACTGGATCTAAATTCTTATCCTGCCTCGACTATGACTCCCTGTGGTATTACTAGATTATTCTTATTAGTCTGTCTGTGTAGCTAACTAAGATTGCACATTTGGCAATTCCATTGGACTCCCATTCTAGTCAGCAATAGCTCTATGCACTGAGTGCAGTCCTCTGGGATTGTCCATAATGTATTTTCAAGTCTTCTAAATGTTTATGCTTTGACAATTGCCAACAATAAAAAGGTGAATGAACACCAAGAAAGAATAAGATACTACTTTACTTTTGGTTTGGATAGTAGGACAATCCATTCTACTACTGTTGCAGGGGCAAATCTGCACAAACAGAACTATGGACACTAAATAATGCATTGCTTAGCTTATCAATTATAATAGGTGCTGTTAGACTTTCCACATACCTCAGTGATAACAGACTTTGTAGTTGAACCCCCAATCTCCTTACTGACTAGATAGTGTGGCAGAGTCATTTAGCTCCCAAAGTCACCGATGATTGATCCCCAATGATGATTAGATTATCCAACGCAGGACAAGAGTACGGAGTCAGAGTCAAGAAGTGTCAGAGGCACGGACTCATGCTTGCAAAAATTCCAAAACCTTTAGCTCATCCACTCTAGTCTGGAGGACCAAAAACCACAGAGTCTATTTAAGTTTAAAAGCTTTATTAAAAGTAAACACATTTATTAAAATCAACTTTGTCATAAAACTAAACGTTTAACTGAAAATGGAAAAGTGCTTAGTGCTGACGATTAATTGGACACATTTCTTGTGGTCGAGCCGAGCTCTCACCTGGTTTGAACTTGATCCTGCTTGTGTTCTTAGAAGTCAAGCTTCTGTCTGTTAGGAGAAAAAGTGGTGCGTGTTAAAAATAAAAAGCAAGCATTCATCAGTTGTGCCAAAAAGTGCAGCAAGACAACAGCCTTCCCTGGAAAAAGGGACATTTTTACTTTAGAGTAGACAGTCACAAATTATTACATTGTATTCTGTTTTTTTCACATTTCTTTATTCCTCCTAGACCAAATATTATATAGTAGTGAGTGGTGTATTATAACATTCTTAAATGTACTTTGTAGGTGGAACATCTGGTGGCGGGGCCAGAGCGGAGGCGGTGGTATTGGACGAGGGGAACAACTCTGGGTAGGAGGCGGTGCAAGTGCCGGACGTGCCTGTGAGGGTTCACACGGTGGTGGCGGGCAGAGGTAAGCTATATATTCCTTACTTATTGAGATTGAAGACTGCAGAGTGTGCTTTCTGCACGGGTGTATTATAAATCAACCAGGTAGTAGCCTCCTCTAAATGTACTTCGACTTAGCTGTGAAGTTTTTGGCGAGAAGAATCCCAATCAGATCTGAGATGAACTTGATGGATGGGATGAACGAAAAGCGAAAGAAGGGTGTAAGTAAGTGTGGAAGGACGAGAAATTTAATGATGACTGGCAAAGAAGAATAGTGCTCGTAGAATTTGTTCCTTAAACTCCCACTATGTTAGAGCAAGGATGAAGAAGTGGGAGGTTAGATAGATACTGTCCTCAATAGTTATGTACTGTGCTTTCAATTTGCTACTTGTACTGTGACACAACTTTCTGCTCAATCATTTTGTGTTAATCTTAAGGAGCATTGGTTACAGACTATGTCTTTCTTTCTTCATATAGTTGCTCCTTCCAAATCAAACAGATCATCAAGGAGGGAGCTGGCTCAAATGGCCCGGCAACGGAGGCTGGATGCCACTGTCGCCGAATATCGGCGGCTGGTGGCCCTGGAGGAGGAGGACACGCAGTCTACCGGTACAACAACAACATCCACTGGGACAGCTGCATCCTCCTCCGTGCCCCCACGGGCTGCCAGCCAGCGCAGTGCTCCAGCGGTACGGAGCCGGGCTACCAAAGCCAACCGCGACCGCCGAGCAGCAAAGACAGCAGCTGCCCCCACAGGAGTTGCAAGGCACGCCAGCGCAGCTTATGCCTCAGAGTGTCCTACCTGGAGCAGGAGGTGCATACCTATAAGAACTTGGTGGAGGGCCTCTGCTTCGACCACGACACCCTCCGCAAGGAGTATGATGCCCTGGCCGCTAAAGTCAACAGCACCCTGCCGTAGTGTAGTGTCCCTTGCCCCTTTTTTAGAGACTTTTGGGGGTGGGAATTGGAAGTTGGGTTGTTTTTGGGACTTTTGAAGGACAATCGTTGGGGTTAGGGAGGGTCTTGCGGGAGATTATTTTGTTAGGGCTACAAAAATATACTCTTTGAAACTTTATCTCACCATACCTGTTTTTTACTGCTTTTGAGTCTGGTGGGTGGGGGTTTAACAGTAAGTTTGTTTTCCTGAAGAGTCCTAGGACTTTAGTAGTACTACCGTCAATCTCTCGTCTAGTCCTAATACTCCATTATACTACCTCCCACCAAACACTTATCTTACCTGTAATTTGTGTTTGAAAGTAGGGCTAGGCCCAGGGCTGGCTCCACGGGAAATGGCGATTAAGGTTGGCAATCCTGGGCGGATGAAATGTCCTCATTGCGGTGGTACTAGTGGTGTGACACAGTGGCAGTTGCATGCCTATGGAAAAAAAAGAAAATGAAACCTGGTTTGTCCTTACTGTAGCATTGCAACGGTACGATAGAGAATATAGCAGGTGACAGTACACTAGAACAGTGCCACAATGTAGCCTAACAAATGGTAAAGTATTGAAAGTATAACTAGTACTTGCGTTGAATTTCTTTGACATTGGCTACTACTACAAGAAATAGTACTGAAGCTGAGTAAGTCTAGAATATATCCTCGGATTCCTTCACCAGCCTGTTGCTATGACCTTATCCTCCCCAGCAAGTGTGTGGAATTATTGATGTCATTGAGTCACACATCAAGCAAAACCACACAGCCCGGGGGAAGAGGGTTAGGGTTTGGAAAATGGATGGGAATGGGGGTTTCTTTTTGGGTAGGTTTTGTTGAGAGAAGAAAAAAAAAGCACAGCATGGATAAACAATAATTGAAGATAAAGAAATCTTTGGGTAAAAAAGCTAACCATAAATCTTTTAAGTGACATAAAGGAAGTGCATGCCCTACTGCATGCATTGTTACTGAAAAGTAAGTAGTACTAGAATGCGACAGTACAGGGCTGCAGCGTTTTCACTTGCCTAGCTCTGCACTCAGAGAAACACTTCTTACATTAAATTAGGTTTAAAAATTAGCCGAAGTAAAACCTACAGAATGGCTGTAGGGATCAATTTAGAAGCAGAGAGAGAGATCCAAGAAATGCAGTCACACTCATAGACGAAAACAATGGATACTGTATCTGTATGTTGTTGTAGTTGTCCTGTTGAATTTGGTAAGTAAGTTGCATGCAGCAAACAATTCCTCTTATTAGCGGCACTCCTCTATTCCAGCTGACGCTTCGTCCATCAATGTTGGTGACCAGAAGACACCCTGCCCACTGCCTGCCTGGCGGATGCTGGATTGCGGCTCGCTAATGTGAAGCCTGACTCCATCCTTTTTTCCCCATTGCACAGACTGAAACCCGGCCTGTAATTATTGAACGAAAAACAGGAAGTGCTATTACAACACCACTGATAAATAAATATAAGGTATGTACGCTGTGTAGTGCAAAAAGTCACACTTTGATTTTCCTAATAGACAGTACAATATTTTTGAAAGTGCGTACTCTGTCTGAGTCACCTTTTGAAGGATAAATAAGTATGGGCAAATTGATTTAGCGGATCTTTCCCCTCAAGCTAGGTGTACTGTAAACTGTGTTTTAGAACAAAATTAGACCTTCCCAGCAGTGCTCCCACCCAGACCCTTACTAAAGCCAGTCGCAAAAATGTAGAAGAACCCCAATCAGATCTCAAAAAACGAGGCCTAGCAGAAAACTGGTGACAAAACGTACTTTGAAAGCAAAAGTAGGCCCAAATACCCCCTTACCCACCGTGGATTGTATTCAAACCACTTGCAAGCAAGCAAAAGTATCCATAGCCAGCATCGCTCCAAGACTCGAAAACCCCCCCACCCAAACACATGCAATAGAAATACTGCTAACCCTAACGAGCCCTAAGTTAAGAATAGTGGCAAAGGCTTTCTTTAACTATGCCAAATCCCCCCTTTCCCACCATGGATTTTTTTCAAATGACTTGCAACCAAAATTACACATTCTCACGAGTGCTCTAAGACCCCAGAACTCAGTTGCAAAAATCTAGAACACCCCGAAACACATGCAATCCTGCTGCTAGGGCTAACCCTAACGAACCCTAAGTTACAAAAAGTGCCAAAAGGCTTTTCCTTATGGATTTTGTCCAAACCACTTCTATCCGGTATTAGACCTTCACAGGAATGCCCCAAGACCCGCCAACCCACCCGCAAAAAAGCACAACACCCCCAAACAGCCAAAAAGGAAAATCTCATACTTACAATATTTCTCGGCCTTCGGTCCAAACGCGCTGTGTAGCTAGGTCATAACTCCTGTTTTCCACCACGAATTTCCTGAAAAGCAAATGCAATCAAGATTAGACTGTCCCAGCAGTGCTCCCAGACCCCAAAACTCACCCACAAACACCCGGAGCCCCGCTAAAGAGCACCTCAAAGGCAAGCAAGTCAGCAAAAACGGCAAAAAAGTTCCGCCTACGATTTGGTCCAAACCAATTTTATCCGGTATTAGAGCTTCCCAGCAATGGCCCCAGAGCCGTCAACCCAGGAGAAAACTAGTAGAAGACCCCCAAACAGCCAAAAAGCAAAAGTACAAAAATGGTCACTTAGTCATTTTCTTGCTAATTTCCAAAATCACTCCGTGCGCGCTCTGCAGCTAGGCCCTAACTCCCCTCTGCCACCATGGATTTGCTTCAAACCTCTTGCAAACTAAAGTATCCATAGCCAGCAGTGCTCCCAGACCCCGAAACCCACCCACAAACACCAGGAAGCCCCCCAAACAGGCCCCCGAAAACACTACATTGAGCAAAATGTCAGAAATAGCAAAAAAAAATTCTGCATGGATTTTGTCCAAACCACTTCTATCCGGTATTAGACCTTTCCAGGAATGCCCCAAGACCCGCCAACCCACCCGCAAAAAAGCACAACACCCCCAAACAGCCAAAAAGGAAAATCTATACTTACAATATTTCTCGGCCTTCGGTCCAAACGCGCTGTGCAGCTAGGTCATAACTCCCGTTTTCCACCACGGATTTCCTGAAAAGCAAATGCAATCAAGATTAGACTGTCCCAGCAGTGCTCCCAGACCCCAAAACTCACCCATAAACACCCGGAACCCCGCCAAAGAGCACCTCAAAGGCAAGCAAGTCAGCAAAAACGGCAAAAGATTTCCGCCTCCGATTTGGTCCAAACCACTTTTATCCGGTATTAGAGCTTCCCAGCAATGGCCCCAGAGCCGTCAACTCACCCGCAAAGAAGGAGAACACCCCCACAAGTGCTGAGTCTTTCTTCATTGGGCGTAATCCAGCCTTCTGCTTTGAGGGAAATAGGAGTCTGGAGGAGGAGGATAGAGGAGCATGTTCTTCTGAACTTGTGAACCTGAGGAATGCAGACTGCGGCACCTTCAAATCAATAAGCAAACAAGTGAAGACAGTTCTGCTGATGGGCTTGTTTTTGTGATTAGGTGATTAAAGTTTGAATTAAATTAACTGTGCAAAACAAAGAAAGACAGACACACAGGAATAAAAGTGAATAAGGATGAAAAAGAAAGTTATTGATTCATTGTCTCATTTTCAGGGCTCGGTGTCAGATAATAAGAATAAGAGTTCGTCATCATACTCTGCGAATTCAGGCAGGGTGAGGTCAGTGCCACCGAACAGAGAACAAATTCCCTCATCTACGTTGCTGTCCTCCTCGTCTTCATGCGGCGTGCTTTCTCGTACTTTGTAATCTGGTGGTATGAGGTGCTGATTCATCTTGATCATTGTTAACCTCTCCACATTTTTGGGCGAGAGGCGGCTCCGTTTGGGAGTTACAATGCCGCCAGCAGCACTGAAAACACGTTCAGAAGACACTCTTGCGAGTGGGCAAGACAAGTAGTTTATAGCCAGGTTGGAGAGCTGTTGCCACAATTCTTTGTTCCCATGCCAATACGCCAATGGGTCAGCATTAACATAGACCTCTGTTGAGTCATTCAGATAGTCCTGCACCATCGACTCAAGGTCCTCAAAGGTTCCTCGACTTTGCTTACTTTTTGCTGTGACCTTTTGAGAACCAAACCCAAGCCAAGTTAGCCAATCCTCTTTAGCATCCAATGTTACTGTTGTGTCTGGTGCAGATGATCCGGTTGCCGGTGTCTTTAACGGCTGAGAGGTCACTTGTGCCACAGCCACAGGTGCAGAAGTGGATTGTTTTGACTGGGGATGGCCTGCTGATGCTGATGCTGATGTACTGCCTTTTCCTTCAATATCCTGCCATTCTGTTTCAAACCTCTTGGCTGACAAGGCTAGCCAACGTTTGTACTTTTTAACATCTTCATCAGCAAAAGGAAAGAATGCTTGGCCTGCCAGCGCCTTTTTGTAGCGTGGATCCAGAATAGTAGCACAAATGTAATGCTGTTCTGAGTGGATCATTTTAAGACGTTCATCACCACTTAGGCGCTTTAATAATTTCTCCGCCAAAACAAAAGGGTCTTGGTTTTTTTCATCTTTTTGCTCCAGCATGCACAACAATGGGATAGCTTTTCCCAAATTACAGTCCTCCTTGCTGACTGCACGCGTGAAGACCTCAAAAGGACGAAGCATGTCTGTCAGGCTTTTAACTAGGTCCCATTGCGCCGCATCCATCCTCACGTCCTTCTGAGCTGTACCCTGTTTTAAGAAATAGTGATAGAGTACCGTATACTGCTCATACAGACGCTCAAGCATGTAGAAGGTTGAGTTCCAACGTGTTGCCACCTCCTGGATGAGTGCTTTCACTAGCATTCGACGTTCATGTAGCAGGCTCCTCAGATGCTTCCGGGCCTTAAAAGAATGGCTGAAATGGTTGCACATTTTTCGGCAGGTGGCCATTACCTCGCACGCTGGACTGTCTTCATCACTCAAGAATTTTTTAACAACCAGGTTTATACACTGCGCCAAACACGGCACTCTGAAATAGTCACCCAGCTCCATGGCCTTAACTACATTGGCGTCATTATCCGTGGAAACATAACCAATCTGGCATTTTTTTTAGGACAGCCAGTGAAAGACCTTTGTGTTAAACTCATTCAAAATGTTTTGTGCTGTGTGACGTTTCTCCAAGCCAAACATGGCTAGTGTTCCGAGCAGCTTTAAAAACTTGGTCCGGGTCAACACCTGCGTTTAGCTTTGCTTTAACCCCTGAAAAAGAGACCCAGTGTGCAGTGATGCACATGTAATCAGCGCCTGCGCCACTGGTCCACATGTCTGTTGTCAGATGTATAGTGTGAACAGCGCTCTTCTGCAAAGCTGCCCCAATCACCTCCAGCACATCTTCATGTAGTGCTGGAACCGCAACTCTAATAATTTCAAAAAGGGGGTGGTGATGGACAGAGTATCTGAGTTAATCAGAACACTCCTACCCAGTCAACAGATCAGGGCTTGATCCATCACCGTTTTTTAGCTCACTGCACCATCCCAGTTCAGAACCTGGCTATATGCAAATTAGTCTGTCCCTGGCCCAGTGCATCATGGGAACAGGGCAGACCAAACTACCAAGCCAATTCTTCACTGGAAAGGAAACAAGCTTCCGGGGACCGGTTTCTGGCATTACAGCCGTCTTCGGCCCGGCTTGCTTGAATCCTGATGATGCAGTGAGCAAGGGACTCATGTCTGAGCATACCCTTCCACACTCATGGTGGCCAAAATAATTTCAAAAAGGGGGTGGTGATGGACAGAGTATCTGAGTTAATCAGAACACTCCTACCCAGTCAACAGATCAGGGCTTGATCCATCACTGTTTTTTTAGCTCACTGCACCATCCCAGTTCAGAACCTGGCTATATGCAAATTAGTCTGTCCCTGGCCCAGTGCATCATGGGAACAGGGCAGACCAAACTACCAAGCCAATTCTTCACTGGAAAGGAAACAAGCTTCCGGGGACCGGTTTCTGGCATTTCAGCCGTCTTCGGCCCGGCTTGCTTGAATCCTGATGATGCAGTGAGCAAGGGACTCATGTCTGAGCATACCCTTCCACACTCATGGTGGCCAAAATAATTTCAAAAAGGGGGTGGTGATGGACAGAGTATCTGAGTTAATCAGAACACTCCTACCCAGTCAACAGATCAGGGCTTGATCCATCACCGTTTTTTAGCTCACTGCACCATCCCAGTTCAGAACCTGGCTATATGCAAATTAGTCTGTCCCTGGCCCAGTGCATCATGGGAACAGGGCAGACCAAACTACCAAGCCAATTCTTCACTGGAAAGGAAACAAGCTTCCGGGGACCGGTTTCTGGCATTACAGCCGTCTTCGGCCCGGCTTGCTTGAACCGCAACTCTGGCAAAATAGAACCGGCTAGGAACCTTCCATTTAGGGCAGAGCGCTGCCACTAATTCTAGAAAACAACCCCTTCTACAAAAGAAAAAGGGAGAAGGTCCAGAGCTAGCATTTTAGCCAGCTTAGTGTTATACAGATGCGTCAGTGGGTGGTTGCGTTCATATGGTGCGTCTGAACAAAACATGATTCTAATGTTGCCCTGGACCAAGCATTTACGGGATGATGATGACTTCTTTGACCCAGTTATGCTCGCTGATGAACTTTTTTGCATTGGTGTCTCACTCGCTCCCACACTCTTAGTGTGGCTCACATGGGGTGTGCTGCTGACAGGGGTACTGGGTGTAAGTGAAGTGTTTGACACGTCTTCTTCCTCCTCGTCATCATCAGATGAAACATCAACGTTTTCTTCACTTGCAATTCGGGCTTCCTTGATCTCCTTTAGGTGCGCAAACCATTGGACAGCGTGCTGTCTCCTAAGATGACCTCTCTGGCCTCCGGTACCATAGTTGGTACCAAACTTACCACGACTAACTGCAAGCTTACAAATGCTACAAATGGCGAAGTTTTCCTTTTTTGGGCAAACACTAAAGAAGTCCCAAACTGGGGACTTGAATTGTCTGTGGGGGCCGGAGGAGGCGGCGATACTGGTGGTGGTGGTCATGCTGCTAATGCCACATGAAGTGGAGGATGTGGATTGCCGAACTTTAGTACGTTGTGCACTTTCACCACCACTAATTGAGGTCGAGGTGGATGGAGGTCCCTTCTGGCGAGGAAATAATATGGAAGCGGTACGTGTTGGTGTACTAGTTAACTCCAATGATTGTGGTGTTTCCACTGCCTCCTCGTCGACAACATCATCATCACGCTCAGCAGCTTTTCGGGCTAGGGTCAAAATGTCTGTTTGCTGCATGCCCGCTGGGGCTGCAGTGACCTGTATGATGACTGGGTCGTCGTCGTGAGAGTCTTCATCAGCAGCAGTATCCGCCACTTCTTGTTGAGCCTCATCACACTCCATAACTCTGAGTCTTTGGACGAGCTTCCTTTTACGCTTAACTACCTTTGTCAGATCATGGTGTGCCTCACTCTCAGACGGCAGTGGTGCTGGTTCCCAATTTTGATCCGTATCATCAGAAGGAGGTGTGCTTGAAGAAGATGTAGACACCACCCTTGATCGCTTCCTTGCTAGGGGTGTGGAAGACAATGAATGATCATCAGGAGGAGTGGCTTCCTCAAATGATACCTCGCCTTGATTGTCGATTTCCTGATGTGCCCCTACTTCGGGAGGAACAACTATTGTGGGCACTTGTGACCTTCCATGCACCTCTGCTTGCGCATCTCCTTGCGCTGCCTCTCCTTCCACATGTACTTGGGATTGTACTTGCACATGTGGTTTTTGTTGCGGCTGTGGTTGTTCAACACTCGTCAGATGAGTTACAACAACCTGTGTTGATTGAGGGACATTGCTGCTACTTTCTTGCGATGAGCCAACATCACTGGTCGATGGTGATTGAACAACTAGACTAAGTGCCTCTGCAGCACTCAAGGGCTTGGGCTTAAGTTGGCGTGGTGGTGGTGGTGGCACTGAGCCCAATGAAGCGGGGGTGCTGCTCCCAGCTTGGTCCCCAGCAGATCCCGCTGCTGCTGCAGGCGTACTTTTTTTTTTACTCCCAAAAAATGTGGCGGGCGGCACACCAGTCTCCTTGGTAACTTGCTTCTTCTGCTCCTTACTGGCAACTTTCTTGCTAGAGGAGCTACGGGGAACTTTTTTTGGGGCCATCTTCTTCAGAGCAGGTCAGAACAGCAGGCCGCAGTTGCACGAGTTGCAGAGTTGTCTGTGGCCAGACGTGACGTCGCATGACGTTATGCTGCACACACACACCGCTGCAGGACTTCTTCCTGGCACTGGTGGTTCTCTTGAGTCTTGTGCACCTAAAAGCAATGGAAGACAGAGGAACATCAGTTCAGTTATACACCCCAAAAAATCGAAAAACACAGAAAAATCAGCACAATCCCATGCCATCCATGATGTTTAAATTCAAGACACCCCACAGAAAGACTAGGCCCATGCACCACTCACTACCCCTGGTGAAAAGGCCACAACAACAGCCCAAAAAAAATGAAAATCACAGAAAAATCAGCACAATCCCAAGCCCTCCATGATGTTTAAATTCAAGACACCCCACAGAAAGACTGGGCCTATGCACCACTCACTACCCCTGGGCATAAAGGTTGAAAGCTAGGCAAAATGGTTGCAGACCTAAGAACACTGCCTGCATTCAAAATGGCCCCCTGCCTCCCAGCACATGGCCAGGGCCTGCCTGTAGCAGCACTCAAAATGGCCCCCACCCACATGGCCTGTCCCATGAACACCCCAAAAAATCGAAAAACACAGAAAAATCAGCACAATCCCATGGCATCCATGATGTTTAAATTCAATACACCCCACAGAAAGACTAGGCCCATGCACCACTCACTACCCCTGGTAAAAAGGCCAAAACAACAGCCCAAAAAAACGAAAATCACAGAAAAATCAGCACAATCCCAAGCCCTCCATGATGTTTAAATTCAAGACACCCCACAGAAAGACTAGGCCTATGCACCACTCACTACCCCTGGGCATAAAGGTTGAAAGCTAGGCAAAATGGTTGCAGACATAAGAACACTGCTTGCATTCAAAATGGCCCCCTGCCTCCCAGCACATGGCCAGGGCCTGCCTGTAGCAGCACTCAAAATGGCCCCCACCCACATGGCCTGTCCCCATGAACACCCCAAAAAATCGAAAAGCACAGAAAAATCAGCAAAATCCCATGCCATCCATGCCCTCCATGATGTTTACATTCAAGACACCCCACAGAAAGACTAGGCCCATGCACCACTCACTACCCCTGGTGAAAAGGCCACAACAACAGCCCAAAAAAACGAAAATCACAGAAAAATCAGCACAATCCCAAGCCATCCAGGCCCTCCATGATGTTTAAATTCAAGACACCCCACAGAAAGACTCAGTCCACCCACCACTGAGTACCCCTGGGCAAAAGGCCCCAACAACAGCCCAAAAATCGAAAATTCCAAAATTGTAGTTGCAGCAACTGTAATGCCCCAAACAAACTTACTTGTGAAATTTCTAATCCAAAAGTGATCCAAAGAAAGTCAAAAAGGCCTCAAATCCAAATATCCAGCAGCATCCACAAAAAGTAATCCTTCCAGGTGAAGAATCCGATTGAAAGTGACCAGCACATGAAGAAAGCACTGGGAGGAGCCTGCTGGACAGGAACAGGAAGTTGGAGACTGTGGGGCACTTCCTTCCTCCCCCCCCCAAATGGACTCCTTGCCAAAAAAAGTGCAGGCAAATGTCAACCTGACAAGTTATTCTGATAAAAATCATCATTTCCAGAAGGTTTATGCTGCTTGCTGGTGGATTTCTTGTGCAGAATTGCAAATTTTGTATTTTCGCGAGTGCGAGATTGTTGCTGCCCGCCGCATCTACGGGTTTGCAATTGCGAACTCCCGCGATACGTGATCACGGCGTACTCGCGTTGACAAACTCTCGCTGTGCAAGGTGGCGGGCGCGATGACGTAATCGCGGTCGCCAAACTCCCGCGGGATCTCGCAGCAAGATCCAAAATGGCGCAGCACTCGCAAAATATCGAGAAAAACAACTCGGCAAACGCTGAATGACGGTAAGTGAACGCCGCGCGCCGCAAAATTGTATCACCAAGAAAAAAAACCAGCTGCGTGCGAAGTTGCGGATTTTCGGTAAATTCGCGAGCGTTCGCGGATTGCGAATTTACCAAAAATCCGCAAAATCCGCGAGCGGAACGGATTTTCCGCCCATTCTTAGAGGGTACCTGAGTCCGAAGTTTCCCTCTGAGCTCCAATTTCGAGAGAAGTGGTGGCACTGAACCCAATGAGGCGGAGGTGCTGCTTCCAGCTTGGTCCCCGGCGGACACCTCTGCTGCTGCAGGCGTAGTTTTTTTTCCCAAAAAAGGTGTCGGTGGGCACACCCGTCTCCTTGGTAGGTGGTGCCACTTGCTTCTTCTGCTCCTTCTTACTGGAAGGGGCACTGGCAACTTTCTTCGCGGAGGCACTACGGCCACCTTTCTTTGGGCCCATCTTCTTCAGATGTCAGAACAGCAGGCCGCAGTTGCACGAGTTGCAGAGTTGTCTTGTGTGTGCCACACGTGACGTTGTGTGACGTTGTGCTGCATACACCGCTGCAGGACTTCTTCCTGGCACTGGTGGTTCCCTTGTGCACCTAAAAGCAATGGAAGACAGAGGAACATCAGTTATACACCCCAAAAAATCGAAAAACACACAAAAATCACCACAATCCAATGCCATCCATGCCCTCCATGATGTTTACATTCAAGACACCCCACAGAAAGACTAGGCCCATGCACCACTGAGTACCCCTGGGCAGAAGGCCCCAACAGCAGCCCAAAAATGGAAAAACACATAAAAATCACCACAATCCAATGCCATCCATGCCCTCAATGATGTTTACAATAAAGAGACCCCACAGAAAGACTAGGCCCATGCACCACTGAGTACCCCTGGGCATAATGGAGGAAAGCAAGGCACATTGGATGCAGGCCTATGGCACAAAGCACACTGCCTGGATTCAAAATAGCCCCTTGACCCCTGCCTGTACCAGTCCTCAAAATGGCCCCCACCCACATGGCCATGCCCCATCAACACCCCAAAAAATCGAAAAACACACAAAAATAACCACAATCCAATGCCACCCATGCCCTCCATGATGTTTACATTCAAGACACCCCACAGAAAGATTAGGCCCATGCATCACTGAGTACCCCTGGGCAAAAGGCCCCAACACAGCCCAAAAATCGAAAAGCACATAAAAATCACTACAATCCAATGCCATCCATGCCCTCAATGATGTTTACATTAAAGAGACCCCACAGAAAGACTAGGCCCATGCACCGCTGAGTACCCTTGGGCATAATGGATGAAAGCAAGCCACATTGGATGCACGCCTATGGCACAAAGCACACTGCCTGGATTCAAATTGGCCCCTTGAACCCTGCCTGTACCAGTCCTCAAAATGGCCCCCACCCACATGGCCATGCCCCATCAACACCCCAAAAAATCAAAAAACACACAAAAATCACCACAATCCAATGCCATCCATGCCCTTCATGATGTTTACATTCAAGACACCCCACACAAAGACTAGGCCTATGCACCACTGAGTACCCCTGGGCAAAAGGCCCCAACAACAGCCCCAAAATCGAAAAACACATAAAAATCACCACAATCCAATGCCATCCATGCCCTCAATGATGTTTACATTAAAGAAACACCACAGAAAGACTAGGCCCATGCACCACTGAGTACCCCTGGGCATAATGGATGAAAGCAAGGCACATTGGATGCAGGCCTATGGCACAAAGCACACTGCCTGGATTCAAAATGGCCCCTTGACCCCTGCCTGTACCAGTCCTCGAAATGGCCCTCACGCACATGGCCATGCCCCATCAACACCCCAAAAAATCGAAAAACACACAAAAATCACCACAATCCCATGCCATCCATGCCCTCAATGATGTTTAAATTCAAGATACCCCACAGAAAGACTAGGCCCATGCACCACGCACTACCTCTGGGCCTACTGGCTAGTGAGGCTTTACAGGCACCCCAAAATAAAAAAATAAAAAACATATAACAGTGAGCTAAAATTCCATGACATAAATGAGAATTAAGTTAAAAAAAATCTGAGAAACAGTTGTATCATGCACCCATGACTAACCCTGGGCCTACTGGATACTGTGGCTAGCTACCACCACATTATATATATTTTGTTAAAGTTGTGAAAAAAGTTTTAGAACTGAGTTGCCTCAACTGCAATGCCCCAAACAAACAACACCAACTTACTTGTAAAATCTCAAGTCCAAAAGTGATCCAAACTCCAAAGTCCAAAAAGTCCTCAAATACAAAAATCCACCAGCAGCAAGAAAAAGTAATCCTTCCAGCTCAACAGCCAAATGAAAAGTGGCCAGTACATGGACAAAGCACTGGGAGGAGCCTGCTGGACAGGAACAGGAAGTTGGAAACTCTGGGGCACTTCCTTCCTCCCACCCCACCCCAAATAATGGACTCCTGCACCAAAAAGTGCAGCCAAATGTCAATCTGAGGAGTTATTCTGATCAAAATCATCATTTTCACAAGGTTTATGCTTCCTGGGGTGGATTTCCTGTGCAGAATTGCAATTTTTGCAATTTTGCGAACGCGAGCTGTTCAAATCTCCCGCCGGAAGTCAGCTGCGCGCTGTCGCGGGCATTTATGACGTACTCGCGTTGTCAAACTCTCGCCGTGCAAGATGGCAAACCGCGATGACGTAATTGCGTTCTAATAACTCTCGCGCGATCGCGCAGCAAGATCGAAAATGGCGCAGCACACGCAAAAACGGGAGAAAAACAACTCGGCAGACTCAGAGTCAACGCCGCGCACGCGATATTGTATTTTTCAAGCGCGACCAAGCAAAATAATTCGTACCTTGCGAATTTGCGGATTATTGGGCAATTTCGCGCGATTCGCGGATCTCGAAATCGTCAAAAATCTGAAAAATTCGCCTGCAAAACGGATTTTACGCCCACGCTTAAATGGGACATATAACAGCCAAAGAGACATTGCTCAATCAATATTAGTTGTATAATCACTCACCCAAAATTTGCTTGGGAGTGGCCTCACCTCGCCTGGCACTCGCTCAGGTAATGAGGCCCCACTCTGAGGAAATAGAGACATATATACCATTACATCACATCTTATATGGTACAAATCCACTTCATTGATGAATCTCCTAGTGACGAGAATGGGCAGAAAAAACGGCGGTCTTGGCTAGCCTAGCCAGACGATGATCAATTATTATAAAAGTTAGGGAATTCAAGTTGGTGAAAATGTGTATAAAAAATGTGCATGGAAAAATGCCGCTTGGCATTGTACCATTAACAAGGAAAAGGAAGGAAAAAGCCCTCTTAACCTAGTTCCCAGGCATTGATAAATGACCTTGTAACAGATAGTTAGATCAAGGTTCTCCGAATAAGATGTATAACCAATGCAATTTACGGTTAAAAAAGTCGCCAAACATCGCCAAAAAACTGAGTAAAATGGACCTCCACAATGCTCAAAAAGCCCGCTGCACTCACCGGTCCGTCGGTACCTCAGACCCTTACTGAGCTGAGGGGAAGGTAACACGACGGACAGGACGGGCCGCTTAAATACGATACAATATATGTGGACCCCAGAGGAAGCGTCTGTTGAATAATCACAGCCTCAGGAGGTGTTCCCAAAGGTCATTCTGTTCTAACGCCAATGGAAACACGCGGACCAGAAGGAGAAACGTTTTAGCCCGTAGTAAGAGACTCATAGTTAAAGGCAAAAAGTTGTAGACCTGCACCTGATTGGTTTGCACGGTTCTAGTTGGTGTTATCGTGCTCGCTACTGGTTAACCAATAGCCAATCAGAGCCTTGTCTTTGCAAACCGGCTCAATCAAAGAACGGCAGGGCGTCCGGAGTTTACCTTGCCTTAGTGCATATGAGTGGTTCAAAAGTTGAGGCAAAAACAAGCTTTCTATTTGTAGACAAGATGACCAACTGGAATCGTCAAAATAGTTGACGGCTCCGTCAGAATATAGCGCGGCATCTAAAGATAGACGTGCCAACGCTTATTGTAAACGATTCTAGTATGGAACGGAACAATCCGTTTCACAAAGTACATTTGCGGGTCGAACGGGCAACAAAATGGCCATATATACAAACAGTCTAAGTACCACTCCATAGACTCTTCCAATGTACGGACATAAAGGAGATTGTCAACAATTATAGGGACAGCTCCTATATCAGCGCACACTCATGATGTAAAAAATCATGTGATATGACTAAAAGTGCAACCATTCAGCTAAATCTGTTGACATCGAGAATGACTCAAACTAGATAGTCGTCGGTGAAGCAACTATATTCAAGGTGAAGATAATATTAAGGTTGGGACCTTAATATTAGACCACTAGAAAGGTGAAACTTAGGATCCACGAACATAAGTGTACACTCACGCGAAACCGGCTGGCAACACGCCTGACGAATCATTTTTTGACCATGAAACATACCGCTGAAGATTTGAAGTGGATAATACTGGAACAACCCTTCATCCCCCAGCACGTCAGTGATGTTTCCCATTATCTATTTGTCAAGGAACAAAAATGGATTTTTAGATTGAAGTGTGATACTGCAGGGTTGAATGACGAGGTCCGTGGGTCCAAATCTGAAGATTCTACCGAACATTGACGACCTATTTGACCACCATGGCTTTTATGTCATCATACTATTAGTCTGTTTGACTCCCAACCTTAATATTATCTTCACCATGAGGATAGTTGCTTCACCAACGACTATCTAGTTTGAGTCATTCTCGATGTCAACAGATTTAGCTGAATGGTTGCACTTTTAGTCATATCATATGATTTTTTACATCATGAGTGTGCGCTGATATAGGAGCTGTCCATATAATTGTTGACAATCTCCTTTATGTCCGTACATTGGAAGGGTCTATGGAGTGGTACGTAGACTGTTTGCATATATGGCCATTTTGTTGCCCGTTCGACCCGCAAATGTACTTTGTGAAACGGATTGTTCCGTTCCATACTAGAATCGTTTACAATAAGCGTTGGCACGTCTATCTTTACATGCCGCGCTATATTCTGACGGAGCGTCAACAATTTTGACGATTCCAGTTGGTCATCTTGTCTACAAATAGAAAGCTTGTTTTTGCCTCAACTTTTGAACCACTCATATGCACTAAGGCAAGGTAAACTCCGTAAACCCTGCCGTTCTTTGATTGAGCCGGTTTGCAAAGACAAGGCTCTGATTGGCTATTGGTTAACCAGTAGCGAGCACGATAACACCAACTAGAACCGTGCAGACCAATCAGGTGCAGGTCTACAACTTTTTGTCTTTAACTATGAGTCTCTTACTACGGGCTAAAATGTTTCTCCTTCTGGTCCGCGTGTTTCCGTCGGTGTTAGAACAGCACGACCTTTGGGAACACCTCCGGAGGCTGTGATTATTCAACAGACGCTTCCTCTGGGGTCCGCATATATTGCATTGTATTTAAGCGGGCCGTCCTGTCCATTGTGTTACCTTCCCCTCAGCTCAGTAAGGGTCTGAGGTACCGACGGACAGGTGAGTGCAGCGGGCTTTTTGAGCATTGTGGAGGTCCATTTTACTCTGTTTTTTGGCGCTGTTTGGCGACTTTTTTAACCGTAAATTGCATTGGTTATACATCTTATTCGGAGAACCTTGGTCTAACTATCTGTTACAAGGTCATTTATCAATGCCTGGGAACTAGGTTAAGAGGGCTTTTTCCTTTCTTTTCCTTGTTAATGGTACAATATCAAGCGGCATTTTTCCATGCAAATTTTTTATACACATTTTCACCAACTTGAATTCCCTAACTTTTAACATCATTGATCATCGTCTGGCTAGGTTAGCCAAGACCGCCGTTTTTTCGGCCCATTCTCGTCACTAGGAGATTTATCAATGAAGTGGAATTGTACCATATAAGATGTGATGTAATGGTATATATGTCTCCATTTCCTCAGAGCGGGGCCTCATTACCTGAGTGAGTGCCAGGCGAGGTGAGGCCACTCCCAAGCAAATTTTGGGTGAGTGATTATACAACTAATAATGATTGAGCAATGTCTCTTTGGCTGTTATATGTCCCATTACATATATGTTGTTTTCATATTTTACACTGTGTGTTTCTATACACTTTTGTGTTTCACGAGAGGATTCTTTCACAACCATGACTTCAGATCCTACCATTAAGTATTTCACCAGATGGTAGGTTTACTGCTCTTGCATGGTATTCCGTTTTCACTATTTTCTGTCACAGTTGCAGTAGTGTTGTAGTAATAGGTCCTGAAGAAAGCCATTATTGTCAGAAACATGTCGACCAGTTAATTCACCAACGGATAGCAGTATTTGTTGAAACGCTATCAACACTCTGCTTTTAACCTTGTCATCATGGTGACCGCCTTTAATAAAATTTGTTCTCAGGCACCATGTTAGCCAATTTTAAATATCACTCTTTTACCACTCTTTATAAGCACATACTCTTTGAGCACTGCAACTTTTCATCACCCACAGCTCTTAACACAACTGCTGCCTGGTTTTCCATCACTGGCGGATCCGATACTAGAGTTTCCTCACAATACTTGCTAGTGTGGAACCTAGTGGATACCAGTCTGTATTCAAAAATCCCAGATGATGAAGTTCCGCCAATAGGTGGGCTGATGGGTTTTCTTTTCCTTTCTTTCTCTTCCTTTGATACACTTAGTTTACACACACACTCTCTCATGAGAAAGCAGACATTTTCCAGCCTTATTAGACCAATAGCACCCCCTTAGTGTTTTTTGCGAGTTAGATTAGGAGATAGGGTGCATTTAGGTCATTAAACTTTTTTCCCCTGTAGACCCTCCTTCCACATTGTTTTTTGGCTTGGCACCTATAAACGTAACAATGAACAGCTGCAAGAAGACAGAGGTGGCCCTCCTCTCATCAAAGTGGCTCAGTTGAAAGCTTAGAACTATTCTCTAGCTCTGGTGTTGGGTGACATTGACGTACTGTTATCCTTTATTGTTCTTAGATTGAGTTGGGATTATATTGTTTTGCAGTTCAAGATAAAATTCACAGTTGGCTGTCTGTCGTGGTGTTGCCACCCCCCTTGGTGGAAACCTTGGGTTTATCATTGTTGGTTCTGATGTCTTTTGGTTGCAGGTTGGGGTATGCCTTACCTTTATTGAAGTGGGGCTGGGTGGTGGGAGGTGGTTGTGGGAATGTTATAATTTCTTCATTATTGATTATCATTATTATTGCTCTTTATTTTGGTCTACTGCTTTATTATTGAATTTGACTGCATTAGACTCCTTATAGTTCAAAGATGGCGCAGCCAGGTTTGGTTAAAGGTCCCTCCAATTTGTCTATGCTGTCGTCGAATGTCCGTGGCCTAAATAACAAGCGTAAAAGATGGCAGGTGGTGCATTAACTGGTTAGACATAAAATACACATTGCCTTCCTGCAAGAAACATACTTACTGGTTACAGACACTACACATTTTGCTTCAAGCTGGGGGGCACACAGGTATTTTGCAAATTTTAGTAACTATGCAAGAGGAATCTCAATTCTCATACACAAAAGGATCCCCTTTAACTGTCAGCTGGTTGTCAATGATAAGGAGGACAGGTATACTATTGTCACGGGGTCCATGATTGGCCATAAGGTCACATTGGTATGTCTTTATGTGCCTAACACTGATTCCCCCAAATTTTTCCATATACTTTACACACAACTCTCCAAATTTGAACCTAGTCTGATTATCATGGGTGGGGATCTCAACCTCCTACTTAACCCATACTTGGACAGTACTTCAACCTCTCCAGATACAACGCCGCGAGCACGACACGCCCTGTTAGACCTATGTGACCAGTTCGCATTGATAGACATATGGCGGAGGCGCAACCCGACTCTCACAAATCACACACACTATTCAGGTCAATACAATACATGGACCAGGACTGATCTCTGGCTCCTCTCCCCAGATGTGTCCTCTTGGTATCAGACATCGATTAAACTACCTAGAACATATTCTGACCATTCCCAGATCCAACTTGGTCTTCCGGTACCACGGCCGGAGGGGTACGAGAGGCAGTGGCGCTTCCTTGGTGGGGCCCTCCTCAACGATCTTTTTTGTCATGAGATCGGAGAAGCACTAGAGGAATATTTCACTATCGACACAGGGTCGGTGGACACCTGGGCAATGCTGTGGGAGGGATTCAAAGCCTACATGTGCGGCGTATGCATCTCCAAACATGCGAGTGTACTCAAATCTCTACGTACGACGCTGGCCAAGCTGGAGGATTACCTAGCAGCTCTGGACAACGAATCTCAACATGCCCCTGCATCTACTTCGTAGGGACGGAGAGTGGCCCTCCTTGCAGAATGCAGATAGACAGCGGATCATGAGATCCTCTATTTAGGCAAATGTAAAACCACCCGTTGTTATGGGGAGGGAGACTGCCCAGGTCGCACACTAGCACAAACTCCTAGACGGCCCTATAGCAAGGCCTGCATTACCCAGATTTGCTCCACAAACTGGACTCTACTCATATCCCCCTCTGATATTTGCGATGAATTCTGGTTGTTTTACGCCACATTATACACGTCTAGGCTGGGCCGTGACCCTACCGCGCAGGAGACATATCTCTCTGAGGTGGCTGTTGTGTGCTTAGAAATATGTTATGTTATGTTATGGAGATTTTTAAAGCGTGCGATTACCCGGAGGTGTCCTGGCGCTGGTTACTTCTCGTGCAGCAGAACTAGGAGGGAAGAATTATTTGTTAAAGAGCCAAGTTGTCAACCGTTTCCTAAAAGCTAGAAGGTTGGTAGCATTCCTCAAGTGGACTAGGGGACCATTCCAGGCTTTGGCTGCACCTAAAGAGAAGCTTCTGCCACCCCACTGGGCCTTTTTTGTGGGTGGGACTACAACCAGTTTAGCTTCTGATGATCTCAGAGAACTTACTGGTCTATACCACTGAAACTGGTGTCTCAAATGATCAGGTCCCCCCTTGCAGTGCTTCAAAAACTAAACACAGGGACTTAAACTGCACCGGATTCCTGACCGGGAGCCAGTGCCGTTTTTTAATTTATTTGGAGATTGGGGAGAATTTGGGAGTACCCATAAGAAGTCTGGCCATGGCATTCTGAAGCAGCTGAAGTTTATACAAGAATATTTAGTTATAAGCTGTTACAGTAGTCCAGCCTCGATAAAACCAATGCTGTGACCACTGTTTTCCGGCATCCCAGTAGAAGGAGCCGTATTACCTTCTTGACAATTCTCAAAACATGTGCTGTTTTTGAGACCACTGCATTAACCTGGGATCCCAAGGTCAGTTTCTCATCCAACAAAACTCCCAGATTTTTCATCTAGTTGGAGGGTGAGGGGAGTGAGCCCAAAGAGGCTGGTCACCACTTGGGAGTCCAACAATTGGGATCATTCCCGAACAACATCACTTCGGTTTTGTCAGAATTAAATTTTAGGCAGTTTTCTGCCATCCATCTTCCTAATGCTTCCATGCAGGACTGAAAACAGACATCTATTCCCAGTTCTTGCCTGGGTAATAGAGACACCACAATTTGTGTGTCATCTGCATAAGATGTGATTCCAAATCCAAAGGCCCTGATAACAGGGACCAAAGATGAGACATACACATTAAAAAGTGTTGGGCTCAAAGATGACCCCTGCGGCACACCGCCTGGCAGTGTGAAGAGTTTTGACTGGAATTTCCCCAGGAATGCAATCTGCCCTCTGTCAGATAGAAAAGACAAGTAGATACCAGGCTTTACCCCAAACCCCACACTCCCTGAGACGGTCCATCAAAATCTCATGATGGACAGTATCTAATGCTGCAGAAAGATCCAATAAAATCAAGGCTGCCCTACCTCCCCGATCCACTGCTGCTCTAATCTCTTCTGTGGCCTTGATGAGAGCCAGCTCTGTGCTGTTTCCCTCTCTAAAACCATACTGTGAGGGATCCAGAGCATGAGCTTCCTTCAAAAAAGTACTGAGTTGACAATTCATAGCTTTCTCCGCCATTTTGGTGGGGAGAGGAAAATGGGAGATCGGGCAAAGGTTGTTCGGGTCATTGGGGTCCAGGCTTGGCTTCTTCAAAAGGGGAAGTATTGAAGCCACCCTCCACTGCTTAGGAAACTGTCCAGTTTCAAATATGCCATTAAAAATGGCTGCCAGGGATAAAGTGATTGGCCTAGGGGCCACTTTTATAATCTTTACTGGATAAGGGTCAAAAGGTGAACCCGATTTAATTCCTATTAAGAGCTCCAAAGTTTCGTGCACAGTCAGTGGTCTAAATTTGTCCAGTACATAGAGGGAGAACCACGTATGTTCGGAGGCCTCCTTCACCATATTTGAACCATCATTATTAGATCCACTAAAGACTGAAAATATGCTCACCACTTTATTAATAAAAAAATTGGCGATCTTTTCACATAGGTCTAAACTGGGTTGGACAATAGCTTGCCTCAGGGAAGCTAATTCGGAGACCGTTCGGAAGAGCTCTTTAGGTGAATTTTTTACCAATTCAATTTGGAAGGAATACAATTTTTGTTTAGTGGAGAAAATGGCTTGCTTATAAATTTGGAGACTTGCTTTATGCAATTTCTTCTCAGCATCCATGTAGCCTTTCCTCCAAATGCATTCTAGGCGTTTACAATTACATTTGAGAGTCTTTATCTCCTCAGTATACCATGGGGCTGAGGGATGAAGTCTTTTCGGAGGAATAGTTTTGAGTGGAGCTAATTTGTCACATGCCTGTGCAAGCCATTTGGTATAGGAGGCAGATGCCTCCTCAACCCCATCCATTAAATGCCCTGCCGAAGAAGTTAACAGCTCCTCAAAAGCAGTCCCATCAACTCTATTCCAGGCTCTAGTCTCTATCATTTCCTTATGATAGCTACTCCTTGTTTGTTGATCCGCCACATCGAGCTAAAAAAGAACAGCCATGTGGTCAGACCACACCAGTGGTAGTAGGCCCGTCCATGACAAGCCTGGATGATTTGAAAATATACCATCCAGGGTATGTCCAGCTACATGAGTTGGCCCTTTAACAAGTTGTTTAAGATCCACTATGTCCATCATATCCAGCAACATAGCTGTATCCGGGTCGTTCGGGAGTTCTAAATAAAAGTTAAAATCTCCCAAGATGGTATAAGTGTTACAACAAAGACCTTCTTTCAGTATGTTCCCAAAGGGACCAGTGAACGAGTATCTGGCCCCAGGAGGCCTATATAATAGCATGCCTTCAAAAGGATGATGGTCGGTTAAGCTGAAATTGAAGGACATGGCTTCACAAGCTGTTAAAAATACGGGCCTAAATACAGCCTGAATGGAGTTGTGTTAAATAATTGCCAACCCACCTCCCTTACTATTTGACCTATTTATTACCTGGCAAAAGAAGCCTGGTGGCATAGCTATCACCAGATCAGGTCCGGATGCCTCGTCCGCCCATGTTTCCGTAATGACAGCTATATTTATGTTGTTATCCTCTATAAGCCTTGCGCACTCTAGGCTGTGTTTAATCAAAGACCTTGCATTAACTAGGATACATTTAAAAGTTTTATTATTATCGGGTCTGGCTGCAGCTGTCCTTTTAACCTCCTTGGGCCTAATCGGCTGATAACAAATAGCAGGTAACATTGTATTACACTTAGGACAGGCCCCTGGAGGAGTAATCGGCCGTAATTCAAAAGAAAGGCATATACAGTCACCGGCTCTATGAGCCCTATTGAAGTTCAACAGGGTAGTTCTGGAGTATGTATAGACCGGGAACTCACTTGGTCACAAACTGTCAGGGGATCGGGCGCAGTGCGCGGCCAGAGCACGGACGGGCGCAGACGGGCTTGCCTTAGGCGCACCTACTGTGCCCGTCCGCTGCACGCTCGCGCCAGTGTCTAATTAAGTAGCTAATGTGAGACAAAGACAAGCCTGCTACCCCACGTCCTCCCAAGATGGCTGCCCCTGCCTGACTTGAGCGCGAGTCAAGCAGTGTCCAGGGTACCCCCCCCCGCAGAGTTCAGAAAATATCAGATGCACGGGTAAGCTTAAAACAATAAAACATGCTATAAGACTTTTTTTTAAAAAGATGTTAGTGCAGTTTGCTACATGTACAAAAAATGCTGTGCAAGAGGCAAATTACAGTACTAAAATGCCTGTATTACAATTTTCATCAAAGCAGAAAGGCGAGATGCCAAAACCTAGTGCTGCCTATCTCCCGGCTCAAGCCTCAGGAGAGTAACCGAGCGCGCTCGCGCCAGTGTCTAATTAAGTGGCTAATGTGAGACAAAGACTAGCCTGCTACCCCACGTCCTCTTAAGATGGCTGCCCCCGCCTGACTGGAGTGTGAGTCAAGCAGTGTCCAGGGTACCCCCCCGCAGAGTTCAGAAAATATCAGATGAACCGGTAAGCTTAAAACAATAAAAACATGCTGTAAGACTTTTTTAAAAAGATGTTAGTGCAGTTTGCTACATGTACAAAAAATGCTGTGCAAGAGGCAAATGACAGTACTTAAACGCAGGTATTACAATTTTCATCAAAGCAGAAAGGCGAGATGCCAAAACCTAGTGCTGCCTATCTCCCGGCTCAAGCCTCAGGAGAGTAACCGAAGTCAGTAATAGATATGCAAGACTTTATGGCGGAACCCATTACTGGGACCAAGGTCCATGGCGCAATTAAAGTGCTGCACGGCTCCTTCACCCCAGGCTTAGACAGCTTTACTGGGGAGTTTTATAAAGCCTTAGCTGATTGAAGTGATGAAGCGCCAAAGATGATTGAAGTGTATGCCGAGGCCCTGGAAAAACAGACCCTGCCGCCTACATTAAGATCCTTCCTAAGCCTGGTAAAGGCCCCTCCCTCTGCGGATCCTATAGGCCACTTTCTCTATTGGATTTTGAATACAAAATCCTCACAAAAATTGTCGCCAATACCCTTTTGCAAATAATGGAATTCATCATCTATCCAGCACACTCGGGTTTTGTTCCTCACCATTCAACCTCCTTAATAGTGCGAACCCTGTTTGCGGTGCTCCCTAGAATAAGGCCTGAGGTTCCGGCAGCGGCAATTTTGCTAGATACCGAAAAAGCCTTTGATACACTGGAGTGGCCCTTCTTTGTGTCCATCATGATTCCCATGGGCATGCCAGCAGGATTTATAGCCACAGTAGGACTACTATATAATCGGCCAACGGTCAGACTTTGCATAAATGAAACTTTCTCCGACTCCTTTTCATTGACCCGTGGCACACGCCAGGGCTGTACTTTATTGCCTCTGCTGTTCATTCTCGCCATGGACCCCCTAATACAGCACTTCCAAGAGAGACATCTACACAGGGGACTGCAGTTCAAAACAGGCCCCCTTCTGGTTTCTTTTATATGCCGACGAAACTATCCTCTATGTTCGGGAGCCGCACTTGAACCTAGATCCGCTCCTCAGGGAGATTCTTCACTTTGGGCAGCATTTTGCATTAGGTATTAATTGGCGCAAATCAATTATGTTTCATCTGACCACCAGTATAACACCTTGGGATTGTGAGTTCCCTTTGGAATGGTGCTCAGACTCAGTTAAATATTTGGGTATCCATATACATCTTGACCCGGTCCAGATTATTCGACTAAATTATGGACAAGCAATAGCGAAATTGGAGATTCAGGTGGAACAATGGCTATGGCACCCATTATCCATGGCAGGTAGAATTACCATCATTAAAATGATGATTCTCCCTACATTTTTGTATTTTTTTAACAATATCCCCATTTCCCTCACGCATAGTTTTTTCATTATTACGATCCCATCTTATTCGATTGGTATGGGGCGGCAATCAGCCGTGTGTTAGATGGAGGATACTCACTTTACCATATTATAGGAGTGGCTTTGGGGATCCGGATTTTTATTTATACTATTTAGTGGCACAGTGTTGTTTTGCCTTCGCTTGGTCCCACCCGGACGCCAGGATTCAGTTTCTGCGTCCAGAGGCAGACTTGGTCCTCCCTGAGCGACTGGCGGCCATCTTACCCAGAGGCAAACCTAGAATGCAGCAGATATACAGACAGTTTCGGCCACTGCTGGGAATGGAGCAGGCTCCATCGTTACGCAGGTTCATAGGTTTTATATTTGTCAGCTCTTCCACTTCCCAATACTCTCTGGCTCCCTATTTCAGGTGAGAAACTTGTGCAACGTACGTAGACTAAGTTTAATATTTTAAAGAATAGGTGATTTCTATCCGGTAGGCCACATCTTTTTGGCCACTGATGAAGCCCGCTTACAGGAGGTCACGTTCATGGTTAAAATTCATGCTCAAACGACTGTTCTCTGCATTACGAGTTACGCGTACTGGTTTTCCGTTAGAATCTGACTCATTCGCTCCTCTGTCCCTCATTATTGAGAGCGATAGTGGAGTGCACATTGTATCAAACTCTACAAACTTAGCATCACGCAACTCCCTATCATAGACGACATACTGCGTATGGAATGGGAGACAGATTTGGGTCATCAGATGGCAGACGACCAATGGACAGTCTGTTAGAAGGCCACAAAAGACATTTCACTGAATAGTCGCCATAAATTATTGCATTACAAGTTTCTGCGTTGAATATACATGACCCTGGCCAAGCTGCATAAAATCTATCCAAGCAGACCACACACATGCCGGAAGTGCAGCACTCAGCACGCCTCTCTTGGACCTGCCCCTGCATACGCCCCTTCTGGGACCTAATACACTCCACACCAGGTGAGATCCTTGGACTTACTATTGTTCCTATACCGGAGGTGGCGCTCCGGGGTTACACAGTGAATTTTCCTAAAGCAGCCCGAAAATTGGCATCCCTTAGCTTACTGCTGGCGAAGCGAGAAATCGCATTATACTGGGGCAGCAAGACTTCCCCCACACTACAAAGTTGGTTAAATAGCGTGGCCCACTGCAGCACAAATAGTGAGATATACTCCAGCACATTACCGAACACAGTGCGTCCGAAAAATATCTGGGGCCCAAATCAAATTTACATAGATACCCTATGCAATTCCGCCACTTCACCGTCCAGCTCGAGTATAGTACCACGGGGGTAGGATAGCTTAATGGCTTCATGCATGAACAAGTCTTACTGGACATCTCCCAGCACTGCAGGTGTTATCACTTCCGTTTATACGCCACCTCAATATGGTTCTGCGTTCTTGGGATCAGAAGCCCTCTAGGTCCCCGGGCGTAGTTTGCTAAATGACTGGATATGGAGGGACTCATTAGACGTATGCTTATTATATTTCAGTTGTCCAATATGTAGTATATATAATTATATTATGAGAATTGACAATAATGCTTGTTTCCTATATGATATTAATGTGATATTTTCGTATTGAAAACGTGTGATTTACAGTGACCAATAATAACTGAGATGGGTATGTACAATGTGATAATCAATAAAAAAAAGTATGACCTGTCTGAATATATATCAATTCCAGGTAGACTACATATTCTTACTCTGTTGACGGGATTTAAGAGGAGACTGTCTATTAGTGTTATGTTATTGAATAAGGTTCCCATTCCCAATGGGTGGAGGCAAGGTTGCTTGCAACCTTACTATTTTACCTGTTGCTGACTTTCCAAGTTCAATGACTAGGGCTAAATCTTTTATTTCCAAAGATAGTGCCCCTACATGTCAGCATGCTATTTTTTCCTAATAACCTGGTAATGCTTGATCTAATGCACATTGGTCTCTAACAGAAGATTGAGGCGCTATCCTGATATTTATAATAGTTTAGAAATAATATTTTAGGGGACCTACGGTATGAAATGTGACCTCTAAGTCATTCTCATGGATGAAAAGTAAAACAGTCTGTCTGTACATCTGAGGACAGACAGATTTCCATTTCTGACCCCTCACACAAAGAAAAAAAAATATTGCAGTCAGCTTGGACCCTCCACCAGTGATCAAAATATGCAGAATGCCACATTATTTGAACATTGTTATGTGTACAGAACTTTGTTAACTCTTTAGAAATGAGAAACTGCCCTTACAAATGTATAAAATGACCAATTGTTGAGTTCCATGCAACTTTGACTTTCAGGTAATTCCATAATTACACTGAATGACATTATATGCCAAAGTCTGGGTGAAATAGGCATAAGATGTAGTAACTCCACAGAATTATTCCAAGTAGCATTTGGGCGAGCAAAAGTAACATCTGTTTGTAAGTAAACATACACATAATAAAACATTTCAAAACAGAAAGTGCAATTTAATAACAGGTATAACTTTTCATGTCCATTATACGCCTATCCTCTAATGGATGGAAGTGATATGTTATATTGCCTATACTTTAAAATCAAATAAAGCACAGAATAAAAGCTGGTAAAAACGTTCTAGTGAAATAATGCTGTACACATGCTATAAAACAAGCCTACTATTTGCTGGGTGTGGCACATTCTAGCAATGGAAAAGATCTCACATAACATAGATAGAACTGAGCCAAAATTCCAACACCTGTGGAAGCCCCTAATGCGCTATCTTATGCATAAAGAATGTACTTGTTTCAGCCCAGTAAAACTCTGAATGCTACAGCTTTTTGACTAGGAGTCGGCCTGCAGCCCTTCCAGTACTTTGCTCGCCTGGGTTAGTTGGGGAGAATTCTATGCCCCCCTATCACCTTGTAAGGTAAGGCTCCCCCTTCTCACACCTTCCCCACAGTGAAGATTGCCCCACAACTACCCATTTGTTTTGAAGTAGAAAAGGCATTTGAGAGCCCGGAGTGGTGTTGAAAATTAGTACGTTTTGGTGAACATTATCTGCGCCATCTTGCCTCTTCCCCTGATGCCACACTTTTGTCGTGCGCGCCCGCCATTTTTTTAAGATGCCCCGAGCAGAACGAACCCATTTGCATGCCGCTGGCCCCTGACATAGCCCTTCGCCTTCACTAAGACCACCCCCTGCTTGCACCTGCCTTGAGTCATAAACCCCTCTTCGGCGCTGCTGTGCCCCAGGCCCTCATCCTGTTCCCAGCGCGACACCTCCCTGCTTCCCTTTCATGATCTCCGGCCCTTAGATGCAAACCCCCTTTTTCCCCGTGTGCCCGTTTTGTCTTCCCCGTTCCCAGGCCGACACCCAGCTCTGCCGATACCATTCCTTGCCCCTCCCTGTACAATAGAAAGCTTCCCCCATCAAAGGATCCCCGGGTTGATCAAAGCCCCCACTCCATGAGATCCGATCAAACCCCCCCACATTCCGTGAATCGGCGGAATATCCAGCTGCGTGATACTCATCACCTGTTGTGACTAGGGTGGGGACTTCAACTGTAAATGTGTGTGGGAACGGGCTCAAAGGGGAGTTCCGGGAATGTCTTTTCCATACATCAAAGCTTTAACATGAATGTGTAATCTACAATAAAGTCAAAAAACAGTGTATAAGAGGCCAGGCCTCAGAAATGTATCTAGAGCACCTCAGAACGATACCTTCTGTCCGTTTCGTTGTGTTCTCCTCCGGAGAAAATAAAAACCTTGTTTCCTGCTTTCCAGTCTCCAGCGCCTGCCTCTTCATTGATTAAATAACTAGAGGGTCACAGAGGCAATACCGCCGGGCAAATATCGATTGTCCACGACCCGACTCAGGTTTTAACAATTGGCGTCCCAAGCGTGGGGCCCATCAGCGACTCGTGGATCCAGTGGGAGAGGTCCCGACGACAGAGTGAACGACTGCAACGATCGGGAGAGCTCTTGCCCAATAGACCCTCGTCTGGCAGCCGATCATCCGAACTTCACTAGTTCCGAACAGACCTCTCTCGAGTGATCTACGGTCCTGACTGGGGACCATCAGGAGTGCCGTGAGAAATACGAGAAAAAGAGGACGATCGGGCGCTGGATTCGGAAGACAAGAAACTGTCCACATGGTCCGGGTAAGGTCGTGTAATCACGACAAGTTGCGAAATGAGTGCTTGATTGTTTGATTGTTTAAAAATACTAGTATTGCTCTTTATTTATTTGGAGATTCACTGTCTACAAACGGAGAAACAACGGGCTCTCTCTTTGCAAGCAGTGGAGGATAGGTAGGGCAGCAGCCGTGCTTATTTTTTTCTCCCCCACTCAATAATTACTTGAAACTGAACTGTTGTTCGCAAAACTATTGTTTCCTGGAGATTCCCTGTCTGCAAACAGGGAAGAGACCACCCTTTTTGCAGATAGTGAAAAGGGTAGGTAACGCAGATCTTTGCGGACCTACTCATTCTCCCCATTGTTATTTATTGGTCTTTTTGTTATTTTTTTGATCCATGAGGTATTCACTGCCTGCAAACAACGTTGAATAGAAATATTCTGTCCAGTCTTTGCACCTAGTGATAAGATAGGCAGTGCTGACTTTTTAGTCCCTCGTTACGAGCCGTCATGTCTGTCTTCTCCCCACTGATTAATAGCCTGTTTAGCCCGGACCGTTTATTAGAGGTGGACCATATAGCTCCACTAGAAGGCACCCCTAATAAGGACATGTTCATAAACTATGGATTAGTCACCATAGCCTATAATAAATTGTGGCACAGGTATACCGAAGAGAGTCAAGACAAACAGTGGCCACTGGCAGGATCCTTTGACCTTGATAAAATAGAAACGTTAGAAATAGCCCTTCGAAATAATAAGACAACGCCAATTATGCTCGACAGTCTCGGTATGTGGCGCAGAGAGGCTATGCAACGACAGAGAAAAGACGAGGACAAACCAAGTAGAGAAATATACCGACAGGACAACCCCAGGACATCGCTACCCACAACTTATCCCCCGACACTATGCAAAAGACGACCAGACTTAGGGCCAGACCAATGCGCTTTTTGTAGGTATGTCGGACACTGGAAAGCCCAATGCCCGACTCTACTGAGCGTGAGTAAAGGCAAAGGGCCGACAGGAACGACAGACCGGCAGTACGAGAAAAAGCGCGAGACAAAGAAGAACCCGACTTACATAGACAGACCAGACAGAACCACCACGTTTGATTATGCCCGATGGCACAGATTTCGCCAGGACAATTTCAGCGGCATGCTCAAGTTCTCCTAGGTCGGGCAACGTCAAGACGGGAACCCAGCCTCGTTTCAAATTCACAGACGGAAAGAGATAATTATGACCAATAACTGTTTTATATTCGTCTTGGGTCTTTGTATGTCGTACTTGTACTGTCCCCCGTCTGAGTTTGTGTGTATGTAATGTACAAATCTGCGTCATCCCTCTACACGTGTTTCCGTGTTACTCAACCTCTGTTAGCAGAAACTTAGCATAAAAGCAACCTGGAAAGAAAGAAATGGTAAAACAAAATCCGTAGACCATTAATGAACTTGAACTTTTAATTTAGCACAACAAACAAGGAATGATAACGGTAAACTGTAGAAAATGAAAGTCAAACAGAACATTCGCCCCCCCCCCCATTCTGGAACCTTCCAAAGTAGGGCAGGGTTACGGCTACGCCCAACCAACGGCAACCCATATAAGGCGGGCCCGGCCGCCAACTCTTGGTCAGGAAACCTTAACGTATGGGGGAGCCGGAGGAGAGGCAGGAGCCAGCAGCCGGGGCAGTTGTAGGTAGTCCCGCCACATGTCTCCTCAGCCAGCCGCAACGGGCCTGGATAGACTTAAGTAGTCCCGCCACATGTCCAGAGAAGAACGAGGCACCTCTTCCTTTTCTCTTCCGTAACAGCCGCAGCAGCTCTGGACGGCGGGATGTCCTGCACGTGCCTCCACAACAATTTGTCCAAGTTGGGCTGGGAGGGAGAGGCGACGCGGACGAGCCTCTCCCACCTCCACCGATAGGAGGTCTCCCAGCCCCCGGCCCGACGCCGAACACCCCCAGTCAGGCGATGGTGCCAATACTTCCACAGCACCGAACACACCATGGTGGCACCCCAGTACTTGCGCAGCACCGAACGTGCAATGGTGGCCATATTTTCGGAACACCGAATCTGCAATGACTGCACTGATACTCGTGCCGCGCCGAATGCGCGCCACAGGTGACCATACTCCCACAGCACTGAGCACAGGACTTGGGAAACACCGGATGTGGAGAGACCTTCATGCGGGGCGATGAAAAGGAGCGGCATGGAGTGCACCGGGAGAAGGAGACGATGCGAACGAGTCTCCCTCGCCCCCCCCAGGTGGGGGCATCACAGCTGCACCCCAGCTGAACGTCCCGCTTTCACACAACAGGGACCTCTTCCTTTCACTCCGAAGGATCTCTCCCACTCTTGCAAACTCGACGAGAGTGGCCCCTGTAGGGCCTCAAAATGGCGTCTGGGTCCGCTGGAAGGCGGGCCCCGGCCACTAGAGTAACTTTGACCGGCAATATAACTCGAACATTTGCCCCCTGGAGCACGAGCCCCCATCTCCGACAGCATCTCCGCAGCCTTGAAGATCCTACAAAGGTCCCCGGCGGAACCTTCGGCCTTTGCAGGCTTCCGATAAGGGACGGCTGCCTTGGTCGCCAACGAAGCAAACATGACATTGCCACTCCTTCTGTTAGCATGAATTCTAGAACTGCCGAAAAGGACTCTGGTCCAAACTGCCAGTAATGGGAAACATTTCCCCCTGATGCTGCTTCCGGACTGAGCCGGCCCCGCCCAAAATGGCGCTGGTATCAATCGGAACTTACGAACACCTCGTGGTGTTCCTTCGCACTAATATAAACTTGATGTTCTGAGATTTTATATGATCCTTTGTACACTTGGCTAGAAAAGACAAGGAGAACTCACTCGACGAACAGTATGAAAGGATCCCCGTTACAAATGTTGATTACAAATGTACGATGTATTATATTTTCATAACTGATGTAAACCTCATTTACGACGCACACGTACGGTATGCATATAGGAAATCTGATTACCACTATTATGATTATGCTTCTAAATTATGAAAATAAATGCCCCCGAACCCCCAGCCAATTAATAGACGTTTTAGTCTCTTACAAATGAATGAGTAAAACTTTCCGATGTTTTTATTGCTGCAAACGACACCCCCCACTGTACGCGCTTTAGCCATTGCCACGACCGGCCAAATACGACCGCACCCTCATAATCCTCATGCTGAAATGATTTTGCAAAATAAAGTTTTTGAAACTATGGACGGGTATTGCATGCTTTATTTTAAAAAAAAATGTGGGATCGGTGGGAAAGTTCTTTTCTGTGCACCCTACTCTGCTCTCTCTTTAAGGTTAAAAGAAGATGGTTGCCCAGCCCTGGAGGACGGATCGGATCGACAACACGACACTCCGCCTTCAAAGTACGCGACTGACTCATGAACTCTCGCGTAGAGGAAGACCTTGACTTCCAAGGATGGGTAAAACGAACGGTGTAAATAAGGGAATGTAAAAGGAGGGTGAAATGAAATAATGTAAATGTGATAAAGTACAACGTTCCAAAGTATCAGGGAACGGAGCTGACCCAAGAACCGAAGAACCTTAGAACGCCACAGCGTTGAAAGAGGTTTAAGGATCCCGATAGTGAGATACATCCTTTGACTAGATACCTCGCACTAAGCACCTCTGGTTTCCTTTTTACGTTTCCCCGCACACGACCTATATGGACACACTACCCCCCTCGACTCCAGAAACCATATCCCCGGGGACCCTGCCCCGAGGAGGAAAGACGAGTAAGAGGTAAGTAAAGGACTTATGAACCCATGTGTTTGAATATGCGCGAATGCTGTCTCCCCCACCCCCCTTTTTCCTACCTCTGCAGGTTACATCAGAGATTACAGCCGAGGTGTGGCGAAGATCTGAAGCCTTGCCATGTCTAATACACGAAGCGGACTAGCGCCGCAAGGTGGTGTCTACGCACGCCTGCAAACTACTCACGTATCGAACAAACCCGGAAAATTAGCACAACCTGATAAAAAGTGATCACCCTTAAACCAGACCGGACGAATGAACCCATGTCACGTATGATGCGAAACTATGAGGGAATGTGTGTGTGTGACTGAGGCGTCGACCCAACTGGTCGAAGGACCGAGAATGCGAGAAGTGCGACAAAATGGTACCTCCTTTCCTCTTCCCTTTTTCTCAAGGCACGTCCCCTCTACCCTGTCTAATGCTCAAACTGCATGATTACAAGATTCTAACGCAGACCCGTGAATGCCCTTTACTGTGTAATGCACTAAATAGCCTTTCTTGAATACACTGCCACCCTCTCTGTTGCACGTGTACTATTTAGCCTGCCGTTGCTCTCTCTCTCTCTCTCTCTCTCTCTCTCTCTCTCTCTCTCTCTCTCTCTCTCTCTCTCTCTCTCTCTCTCCCTCTACTTTTGCACTCCCACTCCTCCGAGTGATTAGCCCCGAAATTGGCAGACTGCCACCCCTAGCACACCACCTAATTGGCTTCAAATACCGTCAGTATTTGCACAAAAACGTGTCTTTAATACAATCACCCTGAGGCCGCGTCATTACCTCTCCTTTTCCGCTAGAAGTCAATGAACCGAGGTTGGGCCGTAAGGGAAAGGACAGGTAAGACGACAGAGGTTCCCTAATCTGACCCGAAATAAGGGAACCACATGTCAGCGGCTCCTATGGTATAAAACAAGGACCTCAGAATACGCGACCCTCCCCTCCCCGAATTGTCGCAATACCCAAACCGGAAAAATGATCACCCCTGTTACCTCCCCTGTATCAGCCGCCCAAAAACTGGAATTATGAAACTACCCCTCATTTCCGGTTGTGAGAGATGGGTCGATTTATGCCCTTACCACAAGTTTCCTATGTCCCTGGTTGTTTCCCATAAAACCCCTGTCCTTCCTAATTAAGTAATCGGGCTGTAAAGGGTTACGTAGGATCCAGAATGATGTTTTACAAGGTTAACAGACTAGTCCAAGGTAAAGAAATCATCGAAATGAACCCCGTAGTAGTTGAAAACCAGGTAGCCATGTTCGTCTCTCAGCAAAATACCTGTGTAGTACCATGTTGACGACTCACAGTACCCTTTGTAAATGAAAAACTCTAGAGAACGGCATATCTTTGCCAGGTTCGTCTCACGAAGGTGGGTCACCATCAGATGAACTGTCGTGACTGTAATAAATAATTGTAAAGGAAAATCATAGTAAATCCAACAGGCCCGTCACCGGTCATTCATATGCCAGTTGTGAACACTAATATAACGGGCATTTTCATTCTTTGCCTGGAGCTGGGAGAGAAATAGACTTTTTGATTATCTTCATCTGCAAATTCTCTAAAGACTGTCTTTTCAAACTTGTTTAAGGGTACTGCTGTTGGAGGAGAGAAGGACCGGATGTGGGAGCACGAGGCCTGACTGCAGACTAAGGAATACCTGCGACATTAGCCAAGGCGAGACCACGACAGAAAAGAGCTGCAGGACGAGGCACTGTTTTCGACAACATGAGAAGAAAGGGTCGACCTGATGCCCCTGCTCGATGTCCAGTGTTGGTCGACAAGTCCCCGCTCTCTGAATTCGGTCACACGCCCGCCTATTTGAAGTCTCTCGTTTCCCTAGTTTGTTCCTAATTTGGCCTTGCTCCATCCCCCTTTTCCTCTGACCTACCCTATGGACTGTTTTGTACGCTCTTCTTCCATCTGAACTTTCTGACAATCACCTCAAAGGACACAGGGTGATAAGGACCTTTCCGACCAGAAACGCGAGGAAAGGGTCGTGCCCTGCAACGCAGAACTTAGAACAGAGCTGGACTTGTAGCTCCACCGCCGGTGCTCAACAGCGCCAACGAAAGGCAACAAAGAATGATGAGAACTCGTTAAACTTCGAACATTTGACATCCCCGATCGCCGTTTCTGCTAGACCTCATTTCTCTCCCAGCCGCCATTGTATTGATCATGATCCAATCCGAACCTGATATATATGTAATAACCTGCCAGTATGAAATATGCTTGCTGCTCTCGCTACAGAATCGTTTTTGCATTGCATTCCTATGACTTTCCTGCTAAACAAATTGATCAAAGTTTATCAAATAGGCCCACCTCCTAAAAACTAGAAATGTTAAAATGTATTGTTTACAACTCTTTTCCTCTAGGGTTCCTACCGTTTTCTTTCTCATGCCCACCACAATAGAACCGAGTAGAAAATGAACCAGCAAGATGTCTTGAATATGTTAAAGGGAGGACTGTTGAAAATTAGTACGTTTTGGTGAACATTATCTGCGCCATCTTGCCTCTTCCCCTGATGCCACACTTTTGTCGTGCGCGCCCGCCATTTTTTTAAGATGCCCCGAGCAGAACGAACCCATTTGCATGCCGCTGGCCCCTGACATAGCCCTTCGCCTTCACTAAGACCACCCCCTGCTTGCACCTGCCTTGAGTCATAAACCCCTCTTCGGCGCTGCTCTGCCCCAGGCCCTCATCCTGTTCCCAGCGCGACACCTCCCTGCTTCCCTTTCATGATCTCCGGCCCTTAGATGCAAACCCCCTTTTTCCCCGTGTGCCCGTTTTGTCTTCCCCGTTCCCAGGCCGACACCCAGCTCTGCCGATACCATTCCTTGCCCCTCCCCGTACAATAGAAAGCTTCCCCCATCAAAGGATCCCCGGGTTGATCAAAGCCCCCACTCCATGAGATCCGATCAAACCCCCCCACATTCCGTGAATCGGCGGAATATCCAGCTGCGTGATACTCATCACCTGTTGTGACTAGGGTGGGGACTTCAACTGTAAATGTGTGTGGGAACGGGCTCAAAGGGGAGTTCCGGGAATGTCTTTTCCATACATCAAAGCTTTAACATGAATGTGTAATCTACAATAAAGTCATAAAACAGTGTATAAGAGGCCAGGCCTCAGAAATGTATCTAGAGCACCTCAGAACGATACCTTCTGTCCGTTTCGTTGTGTTCTCCTCCGGAGAAAATAAAAACCTTGTTTCCTGCTTTCCAGTCTCCAGCGCCTGCCTCTTCATTGATTAAATAACTAGAGGGTCACAGAGGCAATACCGTCGGGCAAATATCGATTGTCCACGACCCGACTCAGGTTTTAACAGTGGGTATATCTAAACGAGGTGTTAATGAACATAGGGCTCGGGAGGGATTCACCAGATGGACTTGAGTGCTTTACACCAGACCCACAGCTCGAGTGCGGATGGGGCGAACGATCTCACAAGGATGGTCAGTGGAACCGGGCACCAGGCAGGAATTCCATTCCCACTCTCTCCATTGCTGTTCGTGATAGCCATGGAGCCACTCGCGATTACGGCCTGGTTGGGACAGTTCTACAGGGGGCTCAGAGTGGGACCCACTACCCATCAAATAGTGGCCAAGGAGGATGACCTATTACTCTTCTTACAGGAGGAAGGGGAGGACCTGTCTGGGGCTCGCTTCTTACTGTAGGAGTTCAGCTCCCGCTCCAGGCTAAAAGTGAACTTGCAGAAATCAAGACTCTGCTCAGTGGTGCCTAAGAACCAACCCCCGAATGACTTGACGCAGCTGCAATGGGAACAAAGTTGCCTACCGTACCTGGGAGTCTGAATATACCACACCTCATCAGACCTATACAAGGGGAATATAGGATGGGCACTACGAGGTCTGTGAGAGTCCATCACCTTTTAGCGGACCCTGCCACTATCAGTAATTGGCAGGATTGTGCTTCTTAAAATAATAGCACTTCCTGCCTACTATATTTATTTAATACACTCCCATCTGGATCCCAGCGACATTCTTCAAAGAATTAGACTTGCAGATCTGATCTTTTATATGGGGGACGGGGAGGGAAAGATTAGCCCTCATGTTAAAAAAATGACTAGTGGGGGTGAGTGGGCTAGCAGTCCCCAACTTTGAGACTTACTACATAGCAACTCAGCTCCAATCGCTATTCAGGGAGATTGCACAAAGGCGGAAATAAGATTGGGTGCCAGCGACCAGAGGCGCTGATGCTCTCAGACCTCCTGAGGGTGTTCTTATGTGTAACAAAATCACCATGAGGAGGCTCGAATGAATTTACAGTGCAAGCTTGGAGCTGGTGCCGGGCTTTGCAGAAAATGCGGACTACGGCCCCATACTCCCGGGACATGCTAATAGATATGCTGAGGGCACTACCCACGGAGGTAGCAGGAGGCATCTAGAGATATGGGTGAAGGCTGGGGCGTCAAAGATAGGGGATTGATATAGGAATGAAGAGTTGCTCCCCTTTGAGGAGTTCCAGACAGAGTACAACTTACCCCGGGGTCACTTTCTCCTGCACAGAGCGGTCACTTCAGCAGTCCTGAAACACTGGAGGATGGGTACTGCAGAGCCTCAGCCCCAACAGAGCTGCTATTATATGGCCTTATCATCAGGCACTGATTAAGCAGTGTCCTGCTTGCACAAAGCCCTACGAGCAGACTGGCATAACCGGCTGGAGAAAATGCCAACCCATTGGGAAATCAATTTAGATAGCCCAATCCCACCGAAGGACTGGCCCAACATACTAGCCGGAATACCCAGGGTATCCCGAAATGCGTGCTTCAAACTCATTAACTTTTACGTGCTGCATAGATGCTATTTGGCCCCAGAGCACATACACAGACACTTCCAAGTGGAAGAGGCGGCTTGCCTTCGATTCAAGGAGGAAAGGGCACATATCCTTCATATGTTCTGGTCTTGCCCAAGACTACGGGTGTTCTGGGGAGAGCTCCTGAACCTATTAGAAAAGGTAATTGAGAAAGAGATCCAGTGCACACCAGCTCATTGCCTGCGGGGTTGGTTCCCCAATACCTCTAAGACCAAAGTAACCAGTAAGTTCCAAGATCTGGCATTTATCCTAGCTAAGTGTGAAGTTGCCAGAAATTGGAAAACAGCAGGGGGACCTAGGTTGGTCACATGGTGGGATGGGATGACAAAGAGGGGGAGCGGAGAAGGCTGAATACTAGAAGTGTGTTGAGCCTGTGAAGCCTTGGTGGATAACCCATAGCAACTGGAGACTCCATAGGGAACTCTAATGAGAACACAATGAACACGTATTGGGATATGTACTACTTTAAGATTGAGATCCAACTACACAGACCTTACCTCACTATATCACTTAGACTGATAGTGAGATCCTGACTTGACGCAGACCATTACTCACACCCAACACTGACATCCCGGCACCCAACATGCATTTGGCCCATGTGACTAGCACATTTCCGACTCACACGGGGGAAGCGGAAGAGGTTTCAAAGCATAGTTTAGTTATGTATGAAGGATGTGATCAGAAGCAAACACAAACAGAATGGGATACTGTGATGTATAATATTGCATGTATTACAACCAGGATGTGTATGTACTGAAATCAATAAAATCTGTTATTAAAAAAACTGCCCCGTTTGTTTCGACCTTCCCAAATGTGCATATAAATAACACTAATCTCCTGGTTATGTGTGTTCCCCTTAGAGCAACCGGTTGGGAGGTGTCCATAGATGGCTTCTTATGCTTCCGCCCTATGATATTGCATTATAACATATTGCAGCTGGTGCATGACTGACTATTTTATTAATACATGAATATGGGCACGGTCTACCTCTGCTATTGTTCTATCCCGATGACATTATGCAAGATGCTTTTTATGCTAAGGCTGACACTGGGATGTGCATGTTTCACCCTTTTGAAATAAAGTGATTTTGAATACAAAAAGTACATCAGTCCCTATCTGTTTGTAGATAAGTAAATATATTTGTCACCCCAAATTCCCTACTGACTGAGAACTACTCAATCTTAACTACAGTAGGCTGTCCAGGAACAATGGATTAAACCCGTTTATAGTCTTCTGTCTTTACTGAAATGACAGTAAATACATATTTCTTCCTTTTCAGAGGAGCCATGGGAGGGTTATTTGAGGGAACGCAAGATTTAAACTAATCAACTATTATGTTCTACAAAGGGCTTATCTCACGCCGGCTCATATCAGGCAGCATTTCCATGTTGAGGAGGTGGTTTGTCCTAGATGTGGGCTTAGAGAGGCACACATTCTGCACATGTTCTGGAACTGCCCTGCACTGACCCTATTCTGGAACGAGGTCCTCCGTATATTATGGACGGTAGTGGACAAGAAAATCCCATGCACCCCGGGGCACTGTATTCTTGGCTGGTTCCCACACATAGACAAGACTAAAATGGCTGCAAAATTTCAAGACCTAGCCCTAGTACTAGCCAAATGGGGGATAACCAGAAACTGGAAATCAGCAGGGGGACTGAGAGTGGGGGCATGGAGAAGCAAACTAGAAAAATAGGCAAGTGCAGAAGGGAGACTACTACTGGCAGATGCAAAAAGAGGAATAGGCACCACTGACAGAGCCAGAGCATGGGGAGAGTTAGTAGATGACCAGACGGCTCCTGAACAGGAGCAGGAACAACCAACACCGGACAGCACCCCTCCGCGTAACCAAGCGGCAGTTGAGGTACAGGGCAGATAGAGAGGAGACAGGCCCCCCGAGGAAATGCGCCCCACATCGGCCCAAAGACAAGTGAAACACATGTTAAATAGATTCTACTTCAGGGAGGTACCAGTTGCAATTTATCCGAGGAAAGAGTGTAGCTAGCGGACAAAACTCAAGAGGGAGGGAGGGTGGAGGGAGGGAATAGGGCACTAGTTGGGGAGTTTGAATATGATGTACCAGCAATACGCTAACATATATGTAAGCAATGCTTGGACTGAACTGTATGTAATAAAATCTGATTTAAAATAAAATACATACTTCTTTCTTCATACAGTAAGACATGTTTTTCGTATCTGTCATCTAATCTTTTTTCCCAATTTTATTTTTCATTAGACTGAGACTCCATACATATGTTTCTCAAAAATGATTTCACATAAATCTAGGCAGTGGAATGATGATAAGAGTCTTCAAGGGATAAGATTAATGGCATGTGAGAAATTGGTTGCTGGTTGACTAGGGTGTAGCAACAGCCACAATTCCTGGCTGGTTGAACCACCAAAAGTCACTAAATTAGTTGTGCTTAAACCTGGGTAGTGTGGCACAAAAATAAGTCAGGCTTATCTCTGAGCCAATGTGTAAAGAATGTATGCAGCACATAAACAGCAATAGAGTAAAAAATCAATGCAAGAAAAATGCAACACTAACTTAGAAACATCAAATACATTTTAATGAATTATTAAACACAACAACATAACAAATTAGACCAGTAGAACTGCAGTGATGACTTTTTAAAGTTTCCATTAAAAACTAGTGCCTAAAAGATCAAACTGCCAACCGCAGAGCTATAGTCATGCAAGACCAGGTCAAAGTTGAACAAAAAGGCTGACTGCTATAGAATGATGCTTGGGTACAAGAAGTGGATTGGGCCCAGTCAATGCTTAGCTTTGGACTAAGAATTTTCAAGCAAAATGTTCTGAGAAGGTAAAGTTTGACCGGGCAAGGCTACAGGCGGTGTCTGAGGAGAGAGCATCATCATTGGGGAGCCATAGGACGAACTCTCAGTGAAGATTTCTACATTCAGACTTAGTCACTTTTTTGGGAGTCAACATGCTCCAGGGTGATGAGGCAGGAAGCTGTAGCCAAAGACAGTTCCAGGTGCTCAGATACCCCTTTAGGAAAGGACCGCTGAACATATTTGCTGCTGAAAACTATAACATATCAGAGGCAGTGGTGATGTCAGGCAGACTGGTGATGTACCTTGGGCAGATCCATGATCATGTTGGTCTTAGGCTTTCCTCAGCAGATTTTAACCAAAAATGTGTCAAGTCCTAAGTTTTGGATTTTGGTTATCTGGTCAATTTTAGCACCAAACCCAAGGATTCAGGACTGGACTGGTGGGATAACACTGAAAGGTTCAGGACTCAGGCTGGGTTCATGATGGTAGTAGAATGTTATGTCCAGGGTTGGTTTAAGGAGGAGGATGCTCCTGTCTGCAATTGTGATAGTTTTTCTACACAAAATAATATGCATTTTATGTTATTTTGTAATTTTTTTACGGAGCCCAGACAGAAATACTTGGTACCACTTTTGAAGGATAAAGCTTTTTACCAGGCAAAACCTGCTCTCCTGTATCTTCAATTATTGGATTCTGCGCTGGTCATGTTTAGCGTGGCCAATTACCTCGTTGCTGCGGTTAGGATCAGGAGGAAAAGACTTAAAAATGCAAATATTAGTGTTTTGTGAAGAAGATTGAAATGGATGTCGTTTACATTTAAATGTCTATTTTATCGAGTACTTACTCTTTTTATGATATATTTTTATAATGTATATTAATTAATTATTGTCGATGTTTCCTCATATCATGCTTTTCTATGTATATGTAAATACTACTGATTGATGATTCTTGTATTTGCTATGAATTTGTATTGCCCTTCTTGTGATGTGATTGTAGAATGCTTTTATGATTTTTAACTAAATCGAATAAAGTGGTTTTGACTTGACTTGACTCCTTGTGGCTAAGAATAGGAGGCCAGCAAACTGGAACTTGGAGTTACTCTGGTAGTCCTGGGTTGAGATGAAGACTCAGGGATCAAACAACAGGCTGGCCTCTGAAGATGCAAGGTAGGCTCCAGGCACCAAAGCCGTCCTTCCAGGTGCAGAAAAGCAGTCTTGTGTAGTACACAGCGGGCCACAGCAGAAGACACAGTCCTCTGTGAGATCTTCTGCAGGTCCAGAAAGTGAACTTTTTTATACCTGGTACCTCCTTTGAAGTTGTGAGAAGTTTCTAGAGGTTTTTCTTTGAAGTGCTTGGAATTTCTCAAATGCGAAGCCCAGGCTCCAAGCTACTGCAGAGACAATATGGCAGTGACAAGTCCTTTGGTTGAAGATAGAGCACATCCTATTGAGTTGCAAGTGAGGCTGTGCACAGCTCCAACACATCCTGAAAGCAGATGGCCCATTCAGGCACACCTAATCCCTCTACTGTGTGACAGACTGGTAGGAATTCACAAGGTCTGTCAGTTACTCCGAGTCATGTGACTTTAGGCAGGTTGCAGGCACCAAAAAGCTAAGAGCAGGAAAATGCCAGCTTTCTAAAAGTCCATCACCACCCCCCGTTTGTACCGCTTTGGCCGCCATAAGTGTGGCAGGGTATGCTCAGATGTGAGTCCCTTGCTCACTTTGCCACTGGATTCAAGCAAGCCGGGCTGAAGACGGCTGTAATGCCAGAAACCTGTCCTCGGAAGCTTGTTTGCGGTCCAGGGAAGGCATGGCATGGCAGTTCGGGCTGGACTGTTCCCATGAGGCACAGGGTCAGACTGATTTGCATATGGCCATGTCTGAACTGGGGTGGCAGAGTGGGCTAAAGAACGGTGATGGATTAAACCCAGATCTGTTGACTGGGTGTGAGTGTTTGATTGGTTCAGATGCTCCGTCCATCACCACCCCCTTTTGTACAGCTTTCTAAAAGTGTCATTTTCAAAATTTTAATTTAAAGTCCCTCAAAGAGGATTTGTCATTACAATTTCATAGATACCAAACATGAAATGCTGACCTTTCCTAACCAAAGATTATGTCAGGACCACTGGTGGAGAAGCGTGGCTCAATGGTTAGAGCGGCAGACCCTGATGCCGAGGTCTGGCCCGGGACCAGAGTTCAATTCCCGCCTCGGCGGCTCTTGAACTCAATTTCCCTGAACCTGATCATTCTCGCTTCGGTGCCTAGTCTAATCATGGGTCCCACTCTGTGACTCTGGGCAATAGCTTGCTTAATCTCCACAACAGCCCCAGCAGCGCTGTGGATGCCTGGCTTCAACTTGGGGATGCCCAGGAGTGGACATTTCACAGGAAAGCCAGGATGGATTCCACAGCGGTATGAAAACAGCGCTACGAGGCCTTCGGGTAGAAGTGCGCTATATAAATAGTCTACATTTACATTTACTGTAGCAAGCGTTAACTTAGGAAAAGAAAAGAAGAAGATTGAAGCGCAATTAAAGAAAATGGCTAAATACCAGCATGAGAAGAATACAATTACTTCATATAAAGACTTTAAAAACCTTTTTTAAACTTCTACAAATGGAGCCTGTTTTGCCAAGTAACTCGAAAGCCAGTCATCTACGAAGTCCAGGTCAGCGCTCTTGTGTTTTTTCCTTGTGCGCTGGATTTGTTACTGAAGTGCGCTTGCTTCACTAACGAGCTTCGCATTTTAACTGTGGTTTTAGACGTATTCAACGTCTCACCACGGTTCTCGTATACTCCTAAGGAGAAAACATTCAGAAGATTTCTGTTGGAAGTCCCTCATTCAGCAAGTAGATTCTATGTTGATTTAAGACTCTGTATTTTGCAAGAATATAACGTCCTCTTGGCTTTTGCATCAGCTTTTCCTCGTTTTTGCCTCAATGTGCTCCAAGAGTTGTTCGGTTGATTCTATTTCCTCTCAGCATCATTTTGGATAAAAAGCATTAGTGAAGTTGAGTTAGCGCGCGCTAAAAGATTTTTTAGTTAGTTTTTCCTGAAATTCATTTTTGAAAATATTTTTTAACTTTAAGACATAGTGGCAAGTTGAACTATGAGGAAAATCAGCTGGAAGATCAAGGTATCACCATGGAAATGTAAAGGAAGACATCATCCGTTATTTTTTAGTCATTATATTATTTAAAAGAACTGCAAAGGAGTAACTTTACAGTCATTCTGTGTAATATATATATTTAATCTACGGACATTAAAAAAACGTATTTTCCTATGAACTCCCTGCGGAGGTGAACTCAATTACTAAGACAATACTCAAGCAAATAACACATGAAAAAATAAATAACATTGAGTCATAGAGAGAAGCTAAAGCCTTGAGTTATTGGAGAAATCTAATATTGTAGTTACACAAATATAAAAGTTAGGCTCTAGACTGTGTTGTCTGATGTTCTCTTTACTATGCAGATGCTGTGTAACCAGTCCCAACCAGAGTAGAGTGGCGGAGACCCGAAGAGGTTCTTGAGTGTATTCTTACTGAGGCAGTCTCTCTTTCTCCAATTCCCCTTTCTCCCCGCTGTTGTGCTTACTGAGGGATTCTTCCTGGGTGAGTGCAGTGGTGTAGGGGCATTGGGACCATCTTCGACTCCTATGTAATAAATTGGTATTCTGAGAGATAGAAGTGCCAAAAGAGATGGCTGACGTGGAGAAATTAGGGCGTTAGCGGGTATTCTGGAGAGTTTACAAATTCAGTTAAATCAAACGGTTGAAGAGAATAAATCCTTAAGAAAGGAAATAAAAAGATCTCAACAAGAGACACAATTTATTAAAGAAAGAATAATAGAAAATATTGTTCGGTCCTCCCCTTTGCCAGATCTCAATTCTAGTCATAGTGCAGCTGCAGAAGTAACAACCCTGTTGTTTGTCGATTTTGATTCCATATATAGATTTCCCGATTTATGCCCTTATATATGTACAATTCAAATTGCCCCTATTTAGGCATAGAAATCCAGCCCTTATTTAGGCATTCTCCATGCTAACCAAATACAGGCATGGCCACCTACATCTTTTCATCTACATCACAACGAGGTATTGGAAAACCAGACTCTTAAGCCTTTAGAACTTCCCCTTGCTTGGATACTGATTTCTCCAAGAACTCATTTATTATGCATTAACATCTATTCCTTAGGGGTTCATTCATGACTTTCTTATGCCCGACTTTTACATCAATACTGGCATTCCTAAACACCTTCAAGGTTTAAATATACCTTCACTTGTCATGGCGAATCACAGTCTATGGTTCGGCTGCCTACTTGCACGCCGCGGCTCGCCACGGCAAGTTCAGAAGGAAGTCAAGTCCCCAACTGACGCACTGACTAGGCGCTGCCATCATCCTCGCAGAGAATCCAGCTCCAGTGTTTCTGACTCCCCTTGCGGGGTGTTCAAGATCGAGACCCGGAAAAGTCCACTCATTCTAAGGTATGGAGTGGACTTCAACCTAGAGGGACTTTTGGCAAATCTTGGCAACTATAGCTAAACTAGACTATAGCTAAACAGCACCTACTTCTTCCCTCGTACTACACTTAGGTTAGGTACACTGGGGTAGGATTATTTTAGAAGCACCAGATGAGTGTTTTAGCCTGTGTTATTTATGTATGTATTTTTATGAATATATGTCATTGCTACAAGCCATGCTATTGCAGCATTATTTCATATTACTGCTATCGCTGTACGTATTATACTTCGAATTCTGTCTTACGATTGTAGCAGTTCATATCTCTTGCACGAGAAATAGGACTATTCAATAAACCCTTCTAATTGAAACTCCCGTCTATCTATTTCTGTGTAACTCTGTAGAAATGAAGCATGCACGATTGACTGAGTGAACCGGTTGGTTCTCTATTGTTTCCACGATTCTGAGATTATTACGACTCTAAGGGAAACAAAGTTGTCATGTTTATGTGGTTGTCAGAAACTAAACCCTTCTTCTTCATTCAAGAAGTTTCTAGTGACCTCTGAGTTAGCTGGCACACACAAGTAATTAAGTTTAATGTACTCGATAGAGACATACTGACCTCAGTCCTATGTCAAAACTATAATGTATATTATTCCAATGCACAGAGCCTATCAGGGATATAGGAACTACACTACAACCCAAGTTATCCACTCAGTTTCCCCAGTAGTTCCATTAGCCAGCCCAGAAAGATATAGTGTGGACCCTCACAAGGCATAAGTGTTTCTAACACAGTGCTTTTTACATTTTCTTTGTAGGCCTGTGGTATTTGCAGAGGATCAGGTCAAAGTTCCCTTCGAGCTGTCTTATTTAGGAGGCGAAGGTGCCCTGTTGTCTATGCCTTTGACCTCACTTAATGACCCAGTGTTGTACGACTTTGAACTTTTCAAGAAAGAATTTTTAGGAATATTTGATCGAAGAACAGCAAATCAAGCCATCGATAATGAATTGTTGGATCTTAACCAGGGAAATAGAGATCTTGTTGCATATATAGCCCAATTTAACAAGTTAATAGTGGAAACAGGTTGGCCTGAATGTAAAAGATCAGCTATATTCTACTGTGGGCTTAAGGATGAGCACATAGATGCACTGGCACAGATTCCCAAGAGACCACAAGAAGTTTCAGAACTCATAAATTTAGTCTTGCAGATAGAACATCGCCTTTTTGAAAGAAAGTCAGAAAAGAAGAAAGAATTCCGAAGCTTTGTACCTCGATTTGACAGAGACAAATCAGGAGTAAACATGCCTGAGCCCACATTTGGTGAGGAACCTATGCAAATTGTTTCAATCAGAGGACCTCTCACCAAATAAGAGCAAGAGAAAAGAAGAACAAAAAATGTATGCATGTATTGCGGAGCCTCTGGTCATTTCTTAAAAGATTGCCCCAAAAAACTAAATCTGCTTTGGGGTTAAAAGACAGATCCCACCAGTAGAGGGATTTGCCATGGTGGGAACAGAAAAAGAGAATGAGTCAACTCCAGAAACCTAACTAGTTGTGAATACACTGCAATCTGCTGCTCCGCATTTAACGGTATCTTTTACTTCCAAATTTGGTTCTTCAGAAATCAAGAATGTGTCTGTGATGATAGATTCTGGATCCACAGGCAATTTTTGTGATTTGAAATATGCTAAAGAGATAGGAATTTGTGCAATTAAAAAAAGAAGCATTTAGAGGTGGTCTGAGCTGTTGATGGATCCAATCTTACATTACTGAAGACTCCGAAACTTTGGAGTTGATTGGGTTGCAGGGTCACTGTGAATTTCTAACATTCAATCTCATAGATGCACCCCAATTCCATTTAATTCTAGGGTTGCCCTGGTTAACCGTGTAAAACCCGAAGATAAATTGGGAGAAACGCACAGTTGAACTGACATCAGAATTTTGCCAAGAATTTTGCCTTTTTGAAGGGAGAGTTACATCTGAAGTTCGCCAGCCGCAGAGTTGGCTCAATTGGAGAACACTATTTGTGTTATGGATTTAAAAGAAATCCCAGAAGAATACCAAGACTTAGCTAAGGTCTTTGATAAAAGGAATTCATAGAAACGTCCGCCACATTGCAAGGACGACTGTAAAATAGATTTAGAACCTGGGGAGAAGCTTCCATGCAGTTGCATCTATGCACTGACGGAAGCAGCAACTTTACATCTCAAGGAGTATTTGGATGAATATCTAAAGAATGGTATCCATCCCTCCTAATCATCAGTCTCTTTGCTACTATTTTTCATTCCTAAAAAAGACGGAACTCTTCGACCTTGCATAGATTACAGGGCGTTAAATCAAATCATGGTCAAGAACCGGTACCCCTTGCGACTAATATCTCAATTACTTGATCAAATAAAAGGATCAACGGTATTTACCAAACTTGACCTAAGAGGTGCATATCCCCTAATCAGAGTCACCAAAGGCAACAAGTGGAAGACTGCCTTTGGTACTAAGTATGAAAACCAGGTGATGCCGCATGGGTTCAGCAATGCTCCAGCAGCTTTTCAACAGCTGGTAAATGACGTCTTGCGCGAGTAGTTGGATCCAGTGGCAGTCATCTACATCGACGATATATTGATTTTTTCTGAAAATATGGAAGAACACGTATAACATGTAAGAGCAATTTTGCATGAATTATTGGAAACATTAGAGAAATGATCCTTCTATGCTAAGCAAGTTGAGTTCCTTGGAGTTGTGTTGTCAGCAGATGGTGTGGCAATGGACCCATCTAAGGGGGAAGCAATCAGAAGTTGGTCCGCTCCTCGTAATCTGAAGGAAATCCAAAGTTGAGTATTACTCATTTTGCCAACGTGATTGTTTTGAGTAATACTCAATGTCGTCTTTATGACTACATATAAAAAAAATCACGTTGGCAAAATCAGTAATACTCAATGTCATCTTTATGAAAAAGGAACACTTAATTATCGACATATGACTAATGACTGCGACCGCTTAGACAACCTGCTTGAACTCACTAATTTCCTTTTTCTCTGAATTAGAGATACTACTACAAAGATTAGTGTTGTTTACACTTCTTTTAATTATTTAAATTGACAGATTGTAAATCGTCTTTTCGAATGTGCCACTTTCGTGCTTCCTCCATCATTGAAGTTGATGCAACATTGCTCTGAAAGATTAAATCGAAAACACTTTCTTGCTTCCTGATCAAGGTAAAATGCACTTAAAATGTTTATGAATGAAGACAAGTGCAAAAATAGAGATAGATGAATTCATGGAATAATTTTAATTCTCCTCTTTTATAAATTAAAGACAGACAGGTCTATAATAGAGGACAATATCCAATAAATCTATAACATCTAGGTATGACAACTATCAAAGGGGAGTACTGATTTAACACAGCGAACCCCTTATAAATTCTTCACTCAAGCTTGCCACAACATCTATGCATCTAGCTAATGTGAGAGAACTAACAGCATAGATATATGAGCAACTGGATCTTCGACTTTAATTTTACTTACTATTTCATTTGTCAAATAATGGCACAGGACCAATGTATACCTGAATTTAGAAATAAACTTCCTTTGTGTAAGTGACCAATGGGCATATAAAATACAATACACAAGATTAACTTTGACTCAAGTATTATTGTCCAGAATTTGTTTTAATATTGATTAATGGTCCTTATTCGAATATATAGAAAGTGACTGTTCACTTCTAGAATTTCTACCTTGAATCAGAGCTTCGAAATGTTTTTCATTTTTTATTGTGCGGTAGAGACGGGTGATATACTGTAATTATATTGTAATCAGTTTGATATGTTTAATATGTTTTAAAGAATAAAGAGTAATTTCTTTTGTTCTACTTTGTAAATGGGGTCAACATTAACAAATGTTATTGTCCTGAAAATGGTCTTGTGTATGGAAACGTAGGACCGAAATGTCGACCAACACCTTCTCTTCCACAATTTGTTGTTACTTTTAGCAAGAAGAAAGGTCTCCACAAATGGCACCGTGAAGGCTCCTAATTGATATTGTTACCTCTCTGCCACATTGTTTGTAAAATGTCTACAAAAGTACCCTTTTTTGAGTAAGATAAAACTGAATATTTTTCTACATACACCCGCTCTTTGTTTTTATTTGTATTTGCTCTGTATACTTTTATATTGATGATTTGGATCAAATATAATGCAAAGTTGCTAGTTTGTGATCTGTTATCACCATTAGACTAAGGTATCAAATAGCTGGAATTAACCACCACCTAAGGAAATCATTCATTTGACCTTACAAACTTAGTATATCAATAACTTAAACTAGAATACATGAATAAATCCCTTGAAGGCACCTGTACCCTATCATTTAAATCTAATCAAGCAGCCTTTTTGGTAGCCCAACATGGCAATCCGAGTAGGAAAGTATGTACTAACCTGTGAGACATGCATAAAAGGAAAATTTTTCAGACAGGCGCCACAAGGGTTAATTCAACCTTTACCAAATGCTCCACACCCTTGGCATACTGTGTCAATGGATTTAATAGTGGATCTCCCTTATAGTTTAGTATTCAACACCGTCTTGGTTTTCGTAGACACATTTTCCAAAATGAGTCATTTGTCCCTCCTAAAAGTATTCCTACAGCCTCTCAAATGGTCCAGCTATTTAATCAATATGTCGGTAAAGCTCATGGAATTCCACAGATAGTAATTTCAGACAGAGGGTCTCAGTTTGTTTCTAAATTTTGGAAAAAAATATGCAAAGTTTGGGAATAGACACAGGATTCTCTACCAGTTACCACCCAGAAACTGATGGCCAGACAGAACGTGTAAGTCAAGAACTGGAACAGTATATGAGGTTGTATTTATTGGAGCAAGAAGGTAATTGGTCTGATTTATTCAGGACAGCAGAGTTTGCCGACAATAACGCTGTGTTTTACCCCTTTCTACTTAAACTCAGGAAGGCATCCCATTGCTTTAATAAGTAAAAAGGATGATTCAGTTCCAGCTGTGAGGAACTTAGTAGAAGAGGTTCAAGAAACGTACAAGAAGGCCCGAGAGAACTTACAGATGGAAAAGGTCGCATACAAAAAAGACGCAGACAAAAGAAGAAGAGTAGGTTCAAAATTCTTAGTGGGAGAGCAGGTCTGGTTGTTCACTTGAAATTTTAAACTAAAAGGAAATAGAAAATTCCAACCTTGCTTTATTGGTCTGTTTAGAGTAACAAAAGTAATCAACCCAGTAGTTGTAAAATTGTTGCTTTTCAAAAAGATCAAAGTTCATCCTGTGTTCCATGTATCACTATTAAAGAAAAAAAAACAGAGAATTAGATTAAAAAGGTCACCTCAGCCAGTCAGGGTAGATTCAGAAGAAGAATTCAAAATTAGCAATATTCTAGATTCCAAGTTGTGTAGAGGGAAATTGTTTTACTTAGTCGATTGGAAACGTTATGGGCCAGAGGAGAGATCTTGGGAGCCTTCCACTCACGTTCATGCCCCTAAACTGATCAAAAAATGACATAGAATTTACCCTAAGAAGCCTATGATGGGAGGGCCCCCTTTGGAGGGAGGTACTGTCAGGACTACTGTAGCAAGGGTTAGCTTGGGAAAAGAAAAAAAGAAGATTAAAGCGCATTTAAAGAAAATGGCTAAATACTCGCGCTGGAGAAGAATGCAATTACTTCATATGAAGACTTTAAAAACCTTTGTTAAACTTCTACAAATGGAGCCTGTTTTGCCAAGTAACTCGAAAGCCAGTCATTTACGAAGTCCAGGTCAGCGCTCTGGTGCTTTTTACTAGAGCGCTGAATTTGTTTCTGAAGGGCGCTCGCTTCACTAACGAGCTTCGCACTTCAACTGTGGTATAAGCGCGTTCAACGTCTCACCGCGGTTCTCCTATACTCCTGAGGAGAAAACATTGGGAGATTCCTGTTTGGAGTTCCTCATTCAGTAAGTATATTCTATGTTGTTTTAAGACTCTGTATTTTCCAAGAATATAACTTTGTCTTGGCTTTTGCATCAGCTTTTCCTCGTTTTTACCTTTATGTGCTCCGAGAGTTGTTCGGTTGATTCTTTCTCCTCCAGCATCGTTTTGAATAAAATGCATTAGTGAAGTTTAGGTAGCGCACGCTGAAAGATTTTTTTGTTAGTTTTTCCAGAAATTCATTTTTGAAAACATTTTTGAACTATAAGACATAGTGGCAAGTTGAACTACGAGGCATATCAGCTGGAAGATCAAGGTATCACTATAGAAATGTAAAGGAAGACATCATCCGTTATTTTTTTGTCATCATATTATTGAAAAGGAGTAACTTTACAGTCATTCTGTGTAATATATATATTTGGAATGTCTGACACAATATCGACAGACAAAAAAATCGACCAACAAAAATATCGACACAGAAATATCAAAGACAAAAATATCGAAGTACTATCTACATAAAGGTAAGTACAAAAATATCGAAATAAAAATATCGTTGTCAAAAATATCGATGTTAAAAAATATATTTTTTTAAATGTTTTAATAATAATCTAAAAACAAGTAAATAATACATATAGGGGTCGATTCTGATTCGGGAGAAAAAAACATTGTACGATTCGTATTTGTAGACGTCACCGTACAAATGAAAAAAGACCATCCGAACTGCGTAGTATGATCCGTATTCCTAAAATACGTCCGAATATCAGCTAACCATATGAACCATAATCGAAGACCCGTATGAAATGGCGTCGGAACTCAAACTGTACGATTTGTAAACATGCCGTACGACCAAACAAGTACGATCCAGACCGGGGAAAGAGTACGCGATTTGTACAGGCAAACGTAGACGCGCATGAAGCATGATTCGTACGGAAAACATCACGTATGAGCGAGCCGCACCAACAAATACGAACCGCACACCCCTCACTAAAGCGTACGCAAACCCCCACCCCTAAAACAGCCCGTATCAGCCAGCCGCACCACCAAATACGACCCGCGCACCCCTCAATAAAGCGTACGCTAACCCCCATCCCGAAAATGGCCCGTATCAGCCAGCCGCACCAACAAATACAAACCACACACCCCTCAATAAAGCGTACGCGAACCCCCATCCCGAAAATGGCCCGTATCAGCCAGCCGCACAACCAAATACGACCCGCACATCCCTCAGTAAAGCGTACGCGAACCCCCACCCCGAAAACGGCCCGTATCAGCCAGCCGCACCACCAAATATGACCCGCATACCCCTCAATAAAGCGTACGCGAACCCCCACCCCGAAAACGGCCCGTTTCAGCCAGCCGCACCACCAATTACAACCCGCACACCCCTCAATAAAGCGTACGCGAACCCCCACCCCGAAAATGGCCCGTATCAGCCAGCCGCATCAGCAAATACAATCCGCACACCCCTCAATAAAGCGTATGCAAACACCCCAAAAACGTCCTGTATGAGCCTGCCGCACCAACAAATACGAACAGCACACCACTCAATAAAGCGTACGCGAACATCCCAAAAACGTCCTGTATGAGCCAGCAGCACCAACAAATACGAACCTCACACCCCCACTAGTAAAGCGCACACAAACCCCGAAATTAGCACAAGGTGGGTGCAAACGAGTCACACAATCCCACAAAACATGTCTCCTGTGTACACACCATTGGAAAAGAATGTCCTGGCCACATCCAAACAGGCAAACAGAGGGCCCAAGTCACACCCACCCCTTATAATACACCCACCAAAAATTCACACATACACCCTATCTCATTCACACCCACACCACCCACTTCACAATCAGACCCACACACCCTCATCCATACACACCATCACCCCCCATTCACATACACCCCACACCATGACCACACCAAAGAATCCAAAGTTCACTAACCCCGAGATGGAGATCCTTACAGATGAAGTCATCAGAGTTGAGCCACAGCTGTTTGGTGCATTGGTCAGACAGACCAGCATAGCTAAAAAAACACGCCTGTGGGAGAGGATCGTCGATAAGGTAAATGCTGTTGCACCCATCAGGCGCACCAAGAGGGATTGCCAGGCGGTATTATCTACGGAGGATGGTCAAGAGGAAGATGGACGAAGACTACACCATTGCACACCACACTGGAGGTGGTGGTCTCCGCAGACCTGCACAATACCATCCCTGGGAGGAGAAAGTCATGGCCCTGCTACCACTGGTGGGAGTTCATGGAATCGAAGGAGCTGTGGAGCCTAATGAGTGAGTATACAAACAACTCATGTAACATGGGGGGACTCCCAGCAGTGCCTAACAGTATGGGGTTGGGTGGCTATGACTCCCAGCAGTGCCTAACAGTATGGGGGTGGTATGTGGGTGGGTGGCCATGACTCCCAGCAGTGCCCAACAGTATGGGGGTGGGTGGCTATGACTCCCAGCAGTGCCTAACAGTATGTGGGTGGGTGGCTATGACTCCCAGCAGTGCCTAACAGTATGGGGATGGTATGTGGGTGGGTGGCCATGACTCCCAGCAGTGCCTAACAGTATATGGGTGGGTGTCTATGACTCACAACAGTGCCTAACTGTATATGGGTGGGTGGCTATGACTCCCAACAGTGCCTAACAGTATGTGGGTGGGTGGCTATGACTCCCAGCAGTGCCTAACAGTATGTGGGTGGGTGGCTATGACTCCCAATAATGCCTAACAGTATGTGGGTGGGTGGCTATGACTCCCAGCAGTGCCAAACAGCATGTGGGTGGGTGGCTATGACTCCCAACAGTGCCTAACAGTATGTGGGTGGGTGGCTATGACTCCCAGCAGTGGCTAACAGTATGGGGGTGGGTGCAAGGGGAGTGCCGGAAGGCTACAAGGGGGAGGGTGAGAGAGTACAAGGTGTAGGGTAGGAGGCTGCACTCATCCCATATGGCCCAGGTACACACCCATGCACCATGCTCAATGAACGGGGTGTGTGAAAGTACTGACAAAATAGCTGACACTGGGCCCTGGTGAAGGCAGCACAAGGCCCTCCTGTGACCAGTGTAAACACTAACACCAGGACAAGGTCAAATATCCTGCAAAGGAACTCACAACCACTATCATGGCAGCATGCTTCATGGGGGGACTGACACACCACGAGGGACGCCCACTTGCAAATCACACTCAAACTACTAGCATGGCCTGTCACACACACCCCTTACAGATACAGAGCCTCTGGGGACAGGCAATGGAGTGCTCCACTGTCACAATCGTCATGTAACACAACCAAACAAATACTGATCTGATGACGCATCCAAGCAAAAAATGCACAGTGCTGAATCACAAGTACATTGAGCCTCTCACACAATGCTGTTGCCACAGCTTTTGGACGCAGTGGATGCACTTAAGTAGCACCATGGACCTGGGTATTGACAAGGTGATGCATCTTGGAGAAGTGCCTCGTTCTAAAGCCCTGTGCCAGAAGTAGGTGTAGTGGTCCAGGGGGGTTGGCAGTGGGTGGCCGTCACGGCACAGCAACACCTCTCAAAAGTTGCTGTTTAAAATCCGAAAAATTCCACTGAATCTCTATCATAAACATGCTGCATTTAAACCCTGTGCATGCTTGAACCAGGAGTAAGGATTGACGCTGCATTGTGCAGATTGGGCCACACAGAGCACAGCTGGATCTGTGTCGTGCTCGCGACACAAGCCACAGCAATGGCTGTGCCAGTCATCGTAAACAGTACTGAACATGTCAATGACCCCTGAGCACATGTCAATCTGATCCCACAACATACCCATACACAAGTGAACAATGATAACAATCCAAAGCAGGTGTATGTATGTATGTATAGCATACTTATAGAGCGCGTACTGTCACCCAAAGGGTATCCTGGCGCTTTGACTCCAACATCAAAGCACAAGCAGAGGAGAATCACACAGCCCTAGGAAAGATGTGGGACTTCAGGCCCTTTTTGAAATGAGTCAACTCATTCAGCTTCCGTAAAGAGAGTGGGAGAGCATTCCACAATTTAGCGGCAGTAAAGCTGAAGGAGCGGCCACCCATTCGTATCCTCTGAATGCGAGGGACCACAACAAAGAAGGCAGAGGAGGAACGTAAGGGCCTAGCTGCCGAGTACCATTTAAATTTATTCTGAAGAGCGATAGATCCCAGTCCATGAAGTGCCCTGAAGACAATGCAAGAAGCCTTGAAGCAGATTCGCTGATGTATAGGCAGCCAATGAAGGTCCTTAAGGGCCAAAGATGACGATGCAGAACGCGCACTTGAAAGAGCCAATTTGGCTGCCATATTTTGGATCCGCTGCAATTGTCTTATCAGAGAGCTAGTACCACCTAGAAGTAGTGCATTACAGTAGTCTAACCTACTGAGTATGATACTGCGCACTACCTCAGGTCGCGTCAGCAAAGGTAACATGGGGAGAATTTTACGCAGCATTCTTAGCAGCATCATGCAGGTGCCAATAGTCTTATTCACATGAGCGTCCAGTTGTATATGAGGACCAAAAATTACTCCCAAATTGCGAGCTGTGTCAGCTAACTCGACAGTGACCTTATTGGTGGAGGGCCAGAAGTCGACGGGCAGAGGGCGCAGGATTTTATCTAGTGAGCAGTATAGAACCTCTGTCTTAGATCCATTAAACTGGAGGGAATTTTCCCTCAGCCAGTCTGCCGTGGCCAGCATACAGTGATGGAAGGTCTCTTTGGAGACAGCATCCTTGCCTTCCAAAGAGTAGATAAGTTGTGTGTCATTTGCATAATTTATTACCGTGATACCAAAAGATTTAATCAACTTGAGCAGGGGGCAGAGGTAAAGATTAAACAAGATGGGGCTGATCGCTGAGCCCTGGGGAACACCTTGACCTACCATTCTAGTATCAGACATAAAAGGAGGCAGAGTCATTACTTGGTGTCTGTTATGGAGGTAGGAGACTAACCAGTCCCGGGCTGTGCCAGCCACCCCACTGTCCCCCAGTCTCCTGATCAGTATAGAATGGTTCACAGCGGCCGACATGTCAAGCAGAACCAAAGATGCCGCTCGACCACTGTCGACTCGCGAACTAAGGTCATCCAGAACAACTACCAGTGCCGATTCTGTACCATGTGCTGGTTGAAAACCGAACTGGGCCACATCAAGGCAGGCATTCTCCTCAACAAAGTGGGAGAGAGACTTAGTTACAAACTTTTCCAGAATTTTAATTGGAAAAGGCAATAAGGAAATGGGCCTATAGTTCGCGGGGCAAAGAGGATCCAAAGTGGCTTTTTTTAATAGAGGAGATACCACTGCCAGTCAGGAACAGCGGCAGTTCTTAGATACTGGCAAACTGGTAAAAATGACTATTCCCACTCCAGAGAGTGCAACAGTAGGGAAATGCGCTGGATAGTGTAGGGGTAAAAATTTCTATTCCCACTCCAGTGAGTGCAACAGTAGGGAAAGCGTTGGATAGCGTAGGGGTAAACATTACTTTTCCGACTCCTTGGAATGCAACAGCAGGGAAAGTGTTGGATAGCGTAGAGGTAAAAATAACTATTCCACCTCCAGTGAGTGCTACAGTAGGGAAAGCGTTGGATAGTGTAGGGGTTATAATTACTAGTCCCACTCCAGTGAGTGCAACAGTAGGGAAAGCGTTGGATAGCGTAGGGGTAAAATTTCTATTTCCACTCCAGTGAGTGCAACAGTAGGGAAAGTGTTAGGTATCAGAGGGGTTAAAATGAATATTCCCACTCTAGGGAGTGCAACAGTAGGGAAAGCATTGGATAGCGGAGGGGTAAAAATTACTATTCCCACTCCAGTGAGTGCAACAGTAGAGAAAGTGTTGGATAGCGTAGGGGTTAAAATTACTATTCCCACTCCAGTGAGTGCAACAGAAGGGAAAATGTTGGCTAGCGTAGGGGTAAAAAATACTATTCCCACTCCAGTGAGTGCAACAGTAGGTAAACTGTTGGATAGCGTAGGGGTAAACATTACTATTCCCACTCCAGTGAGTGCAACAGTAGGGAAAGTGTTGGATAGCGGACGGGTTAAAATTAATATTCCCACTCCAGGGAGTGCAACAGTAGGTAAAGTGTTGGATAGCAGAGGGGTAAAAATGAATATTCCCACTCCAGTGAGTGCAACATTTGGGAAAGTGTTGGATAGCGTAGGAGTTACATTAAAATACTTATCAATTACATATTTTTTATTATATATATATAATTCTTTAACAAAAAAATTATTAATATATACCTATTAAATTAAAATTTACTTAAATAGCATTATATTACTTCCCACCCTATTCCCCTATAAACACACAATGAGCTACACATAAAAACACAATGACATTTTTTTACCAATTATTTAATTAACAAAAACAAAAACAAAAAAGTTATTATAAATTAATTATAATTATTACAATTTAAAATTAACCAACTACTGAAAAGTAACTACTAAGTAATAAATAATTAACAATAAAATAACAATCAATAACAATAAATAAAAACATATTAATTCATTATAATTAGATTACTTCCCACCCTATTCCCCTATAAACCCACAATCCGCTCTAATACTAAAACGCAAACAAAATGTTTACAAAAATTACTATTTTCTAAACATTTAATTGATATATTTAAAAATAATGAAAAAACTTTTAAAAAATGGTAAACATACATACAAAATACATACTAAATACATAACACTAAAAGAAATTAGATAATATGTACAACAATATTTTTATTAATGATAATATTTACCTCAATATTATTTACTTCGATATTAAATACATCGATATTACTTACCTTGCAGTCGAGATTCTGGTTAACGATATTCTTGACTTCGATATTCTGTCCCTACGATATTAAAAAGTCGATATTAGTGTAGGTCGATATTAAAATTTCGATATTTTGACTGCTCACCATATATTTGATTTAAGGACATTAAAAAAACGTATTTTCTTATGAACTTCTGGCGTGGGTGAACTCAAATACTAAGACAATACTCAAGCAAATAACGCAAGAAGAAATAAATAACATTGAGTCATAGTGAGAAGCTAAAGCCTTGAGTTGTTGGGGTAATTGGTGAACTCTAATATTGTAGTTACACAAATATAAAAGTTAGGCGCTAGACTGTGTTGTCTGATGTTCTCTTTCCTATGCAGATGCTGTGTAACCAGTCCCGACCAGAGTAAAGTGGCGGAGACGCAAAGAGGTTCTCGAGTGTCCTCTTACCGAGGCAGTCTCTCTTTCTCCACTTCCTCTCTCCCCCCGCTGTTGTGATTACCGAGGGATTCTGTCTGGGTGAGTGCAGTGGTGTAGGAGCATTGGGACCATCTTCGACTCCTGCTGAATAAATTGGTATTCTGACGGATTAGCACTTTTTTAACGTAATAAGGCAACCTAATGTTATCCTATGGAACAGGCAGGCCTTGCAGTAGTGAAAAACAAATTTAGGGGGTTTTCACTACCGGGACATGAAAAACTTAACAGTGCATGCCCAACATTTCATGACAATGCAACCTGCCATATGGGGTATTGTAGGGGTGAACCTGCAGAGAAGACCAGGTCCAACAATTCAACTAACATTTTCAGGTCAACACTATCAGGATTGACCCTCAACTTTAATATTGTTAGTACTTGTATACTCTTGTTGTTTGAATATGAATTTACCTTAAAAAACATGAAAGACAAGAGGTGTTTGGCAAAAAAAGGAACAGTTAGTTTAATTAAATGCAGCAGTCGCAGGAGAAGGCAACAGAATCTGAAGACTGTCTCAAAGTACATTGGTTATGACCATTATTTCATACATTTCACAAAGTATAATAAAACGATTTGTTCATTCTTATTAGAACAGGAATCTGAGTCTAGTCAAAAAGTCATCAACAAAGTCCCTTGATAAGAAACGCTGGTGTGTCTCCACCCTTCATGGACACAAGGCAGAGCTAATGGGGACGTGTCCGAGATGGGGAGCAGGTGATCACTGTGTGTAGTGTGCATGCTGTGTTCTGATTGGCTGAGTGTTCCTAACTTAGTGCGACATCTGGCTTTATGGTATTTTGAGAAAGTCTGCCCCTCCGTCCAAATGTTTTTTATTGGGGGCCTATCTCCTGAGACCATTGTGGTGTTGATGCCAATCTGTGGGATCGATCTGGCTTTTCCTGTTCACATGTTTGTCTAAGGGTTGTGTGTCCCTCCACCTGTGATCTGTCAATCAGTTGCTTCGGGCCTAGGTCGCAGGGCCTTCTTGACTACTTACTTTTGACTCTGGGTTGAGAAAGATGTCATATCCAGTAAATTAAAAAACTGCGATGTGAGTTTGTTATTATACGTACATATATCATGGTGTATATCAACATCATATTTATCAATATTAACATTCCCCTACAAGTTGAATTTTCGATTAGATCCATTACCCCATACTTCATGACAGTCACCTAATTCAAGGTGTTTCTGTTTTATCTATTACTAATTCCCTAGTTACTTTAATTCTACCTAACTTGAGGACTGACTTTGTACTGCAGGAAACACCCACGTGTTGGAAACCACACCCAAATAGCACAAACAGAACAATGGGAAGCAATGACAGGCACAATCTGATCACCCAGGGAAATAAGTCTATAAATCAGATCTGCTCAGAGGGCACTTCCTTTCTTCTTCAGGTCAGCTTGTAGGGAATACAGTTGGTGGATGACAAGAGTCAATGTCTTATTTTCTAGTTTGTTTCTGGGAATGAATGTGGAACAGGAAACACCGATTTTGGTTCACACCCCACCCTGATGCAATAGAGTTTTTTCTTCTGTAGCAGATGCTGGTGCAACTCAGACATATCTTCTCCAGAGATAACCAGGGTCAGGGTGTATATGTTTATTAGGATGCAAAGGCCCTGCCATCCAGGGATGAGATGGGTGTAGGCAAACTCCCCAAACTGCCAGTATGTGTCCATTAACACAGAGGTGCCCCATTGCATCTCTGGTACGTTCAGTATTGCTTCACTATGCCCGTTGGTGCCAAGGGGTTCCTTTGCCTCTGAAACACAATGTACACAGTGTAAGTTTCCAGACTATTTGGGGTTGCCCCTTCCCTTCTACTTACATTATTATTAATTATTATTTATTAGCATCTATTAAGGGCATAGCTGCCCTAAGGCATCCCAGCACTAGCGGCAAATCAGGCTAAAGGAGGGTCTAGCAATTACTGTTCTGGAATAGCCATCTCTTAAGTCCCTTCTGGAAGGAGAGGTGGGAGGTTTCAAGCCACAGATTGAGGGGAAGGGTGTTCCACAGTCTGGCTATGTTATATGAAAAGGATCGGCCTCCGCTACGCAACCTATTGATTTTAGGAATGCAAGCTAAATTTAAATTTGCGAGCGAAGAGATTTCTTAGGAAGATAGGCGGTGATCAGAGACTGATTAGCAGTGCATAAGGCTTTAAAGGAAATCATCTCCTTTATCAGCAGCCAGTGAAGGGCTTTCAAACTAGATTTGGCTGACAGTACACTTCTGTGCGACCTGAGGCTTCTTTAGGGTAGATTTTGAGGCTCTCAAATACAGCGAGTCACAGTAGTCCAGGTGTGAGAGACTCAGGGCCTAGACCACAATTAGCTTCAGTGGACATTAGGGGAAGGACCTTCCGTAGCATTCTAAGGATGCTGTGACAAGCCCTCATTATTGCCACAGCCATCTGGTCGAGTTTGCGAGAATCATCCATCCACATGCAGAGGCTCTTGATCTTGGACTTCAGGACTCGGGGGGGGGGGCACCCGTGCAGTTTGAATGTATCTAGGATCAGTGAAAAAGTATAACACTGTGGGGTTGGTTTCATACTAGGTGATGTTTACCACTACTATATGGGGTTCTACCCTACTGGGTTGTATCTTGGCCCTAATCTTACATAGGTACAGATAGATAAGACATTTTGCTTTCTCTGGGGCTATTTGTTCAGATACGAAAGTCTGTCTGTACCCACAGCGTGAGATATCAGTGAAAAGACATAACTAGACTTAGAAGATGTCTGGGGTGCCATCGGGTTCATGTGTTGGTGCCATGTGTTGTGTAGAAGTGAGCTGTGTAGTGCATGTGGAGTACTATTGTTTGGTTCACTGTAAGTGCAAGTTGGTTAGAGATGTCCCTATGCAATCACTATGGAAATGGTGAAGTAGGCTCCATGGCCCACATGCATCAAGCATTTTTGTAGTCGCAAACGGTGCGATTCCTTAAAATCGGCCGTTTGCGAATGCAAAAGTGCTTTTTGGGATGCATGAAGCAATTTTAGAATTCGTAACATTTTTGCGAGTTCTAAAATTGCGGGTGCTTTTAAGAAGTCGCAGATGTGCGATTTCTTAAAAGCAATGCATCATTAGTTTTACAAGTGCAAATTCGCAATTAGGGTGCCAAATTTACCGAGTGGTTGAACCACTCGGTAAATTTGGAAAAAGTGTTTAAAATGCATAAAATGTTTTTTTTTCAACATTCATGTTTCACACACACATGTCCTTAGGACATGTGTGTGTGAAACATGATGCGAAAAATACATTTCAAGGATGCATGGGGGGTCCTATGGACCCCCCCCTGCACCCATGAAATTTTCAAAGTGCCACTCGCAATTTGCTGATGCCTTCCTATTCACTCCTATGGGCCTTTTGGCCCATAGGAATCAATGGGAATTGCGAAAAGTAACTAAAGAATTCGGTATTCATTTGGGATTCGGTAAAAATTGCGATTTTTACCGAATCACAAATGAATACCGAAAATAATGATGCATAGCATGTTGCACTTCTTAATTTGCGATTCCATATTTTTCGCAAATTAGGAAGTGCAAAATGTAACAATGATGCATGTGGGCCCATGTGACTAGACAGATTTCTTGCTATCGATGGATGTGGAAACACTCATGGCAAGCAGATGATGTACAAAAATGCAATAATACGTAACTTGGGATGGCGTATGAAGGAATATATACCTTTACTACATGGATTTTACACCGCAATACAATCACAACGCGGTTGTTACAATGACCGCATTGTTACCATGCAGTGCCATTACAACGCAAGTGTTACAATGACTTGTGCTAGATGGTGTGCTGGACTTAGGGATAGTATGATTTACTATTCCAACTGCAGTGTGTACAACAGTATGGAAGGTGTTGGAATAGTAAAACATACTATTCCTTAGTCTAGAGCGCTAACTAGCTCTAGTCGTTGTAACGACGGGTTGTGATTGTATTGTGGTGTAAAATCTTCATATTAAAAGTTGTGTCCCGTCTGAAGGAGTCGTCTAAAGCTTTCTGGTGTCTGGGTGTGTCTTTGCTTGGCCTGTTTGTAAAACAATGTCCATAGAAAATAGTTTATGGGTTTTGTAAGCTTCAGCCCTCAGGCTTTGTTGGGACTTAGGAGGTTGCTACTGAATAGGTTAGCGGCCCCAGTTAAGGTGGTGCACTTGTGGCTTGAATTCAGATCTGTGGATAAGAGCTGTGCGTTGTAGGTTGGCTTGTTAAAGAGAGAAATTCATCACTGCTTGGTTTCGGAAATTTCTATGCCTCTACTTTTTGGGGCTTTTCTGTGCATCCATTTTGTGCAATCTTTGGCGGAATACTTAATAGGGGTTTGGTCATAATATTTAGGAATCAGTACATTTTAGGCATGGCTCACCTGAATTTTATTTTGTGGGTCATTTGGTCCTACTCCTTTGCCATGACAGTGGTGAGTGTTTTAGTGGGGCGGTCTTCTTGGTTGTGGATGCCTCTTTTTATTTAACTATCACCTTATGGGCATTGTCAGCCCTCTAATACCCTACTTTCCCTGACGTGTGGGTGAGTAGCTTTGTCAATGTGGATGGTACTTTTTGACCTGAACATACACCGTGTGCCATGAAAGGAAGGAGGCTTCTCACAATTTTGGGGTTTGTGGGTAATTGCAACGTGTCCTGAGGAGATGTGTGTGCACCTCTGAACCCTGCACATGGCATGTAACTTTTTTCCCTAATGGAGTTGGATTACTTGACCACACCCTGTTTCTAGAAGCATCAGTTTTAGGCTACTTTAGGGCAGCAGGTCTTTGGGTGCCTTCCTAAGGTCTCATATTGTGTTGATTTTATCGTGGCATACAGGTGGGGACAGGGAAGCTGCTCTGCGTCTTCCATGTGGTTCGATGTGGCAATGACTGGGATTGGGCCGATTACTCCCTTGGTCAATGTTTGCAAGGCCCTGTGTTATTTGCTTCTACAAGCTGGGTGCTGTGATGGGCTGCTTCTGTCCTCTACAGAACACCGGCACCCTCCCGGAGTCCCTCTCTCCCTCAGATCCAGGAAGCATCACGCATACCATCCTCAGCAGTGTCATACTGCTTTCACTATTTTGGAGGGATATGATGCTATGAGCAGACTTTGTCTGAATTAGGGGAGAAGAGGAGGCAAATATCTTGCTTATGATGGAGGTCAGGTGCTCAGCTGGGACTTGTCGTACCATTTGTAACAAGCTGAGATGGCTGATTACCCTACTGAATCTCCCTACTGACTTGATGCCAAATAGTTGCTCACTTGTACATGGACTACAGAGTTCTATTGGGGATACCACCATTACAAGTGCATGGAAAAGCTGGCTTCTGGCATCGGACCATCAACTCATTTTGGAACTGAAAGGGGGCCTCCACTAGCAGGAGGCCTGAAATGTTGGAGAATGGGGTTCTTTTAATCTAGGGCTCACCCTAGCAACTTAGGTAGAAGGACCAGGGTGCCTGCTTTTATTTTACTGTCACAGGCCACCTGCCCCCTTGTCACACTGCCAACCGACCCTGTACTGGGGGACTATCAGCAGAGTGGGGCCTAGACCCCTGTGGGCATCGAAATGGCAGATTTTAGCACCGATTGCCAATCAACCAAACATACAGCAGCCCTGAGTTTTCCTACACACAAGTAAAGGATTGAATTTTCTCCTAATGTTGTGTCACTAGTCTTTATTGTTGTGGTGAGTTTCCTGATTTTGGTGGGACATTGCTGGGTCATCTTGGGGTGTTGGGTTTACTGCATATTTGGATTGGGTGACTGCATGAAGGGATTGCCTCCCCAGACAGGTGTCCTCCTTGTCATGACTTTCACCCCGGTGCTTTCTGGGCTGGGTTCCCTGCCTGCTGTGGCTGCCATGTGTTTTGATATCCACCATCCCAGCCCTGGGCACCGCCCCCAAGCCAACAGACCACGCACGCAACCTGGGCTTCATCCTGGACTCCTCCCTCTCGGTGACCAGACAAGTCAACGCCGTATCCTCATCATGCTTTCACACCCTGCGCATGCTCCGCAAGATCATCCGATGGATCCCGACCGAAACCAGGAAGACGGTCACCCAGGCCCTAGTCACCAGCTGACTGGACTACGGAAACACCCTCTACACCGGAACCACAGCCAAGCTACAGAAAATACTCCAATGCATCCAGAACGCCTCCGCCCGACTCATTCTGGACATCCCCCGACGCAGCCACATCTCCGGCCACCTGAGGGACCTGCACTGGCTCCCCGTCAACAAGAGGATCACGTTCAGGCTCCTCACCCACGCACACAAGTCTCTCCACGACCTGGGCCCCAAGTACCTCAACGACCGCCTGACCTTCTACACGCCCACCTGCCAGCTATGGTCTACCAGCCTCGCCCTCGCAACCGTACCACGCATCCGAAGAGCCACCGCCAGAGGCAGATCCTTCTCCTACCTGGCGGCCAAGACATGGAACTCCCTCCCCATCCACCTCCAGCTGACCCAGGACTACCTCGCCTTCAGGAGATAACTCAAGACCTGGCTGTTCGAGCAGTAGCGGACCCCTTCCCCCAAGCGCCTTTGAGACCCGTCCGGGTGAGTGGCGCGCTATACAAATGCTGTGATTGATTGATTGATTGATTGATTGACCTGGTCCTTGGTGTGATAGTGTGTTTGCTGACTGATTTCATCGTGACTGAATGTGCTGTGTGCTTGGGTTGACCTGTACTTGGTTTTGTGGATGGGAATTTTGTGGGGACTGGTCTTGGCTAAGCATGGGCGGATTTTGCGGATCCACGATTCGCGGATTTAGCGGATCCACGGATCGTGGATCCGCAAAATCCGCCTATTTAGCGGATTCAGCGGATTTGCGGATTGGGGGCGGGGCTCCCTCGAGTGTGTGGGCGGGGCCAAACGGACGGGGCTTCCACGCGAGCGCACATGCCTCTTGTGTGTCTAAAAGGTCAGAGACCGATCAGAGCAGCATCGATGGGATATTTGGGAAGAAGGCACATCTGCCCAGCCTCCCAACGCTCACGATTTTTTTTGGGCTGATGAATGAGTCACTACATTTGCGCTTCAACTAGTTCCAGCGACCAAGTGTGTGTTACTATGCAATCGCGCCGAAGTGCGCAGGGGTCCCTTTAGTGAAATGTCCATCATAGTGGGTAAATGGCGGGAAGACGGTGCACACCTCGAGTGTGTGGGCGGGGCCAAACGGACGGGGCGTCCATGCGAGCATGCCTCTTGTGTGTATAAAAGGGCAGAGACCGATCAGCAGATTAGTTTTTGGGCTGATCAATGAGTCACTGAATTAAAGCTTCAACTAGGGCACATGCTTTATTGATATCTGCAAGTGTTTCCTGTTGAGGTTTATTTTTTTGTGCCAGGACCGTCGTGCCCGAATGAACCCTGCCCTTCATATTTACTCAAGAAGACACCACCGTTGAAATAATTTACGATGGCGTCGGCAAGCTGCCAGCGCCATCCTGCAATAGTTACTTAATTAGCTTCAACAGGAAGCTCCAACTGTTAAAATAAAGCAGGCGCTCGAGCCCCTGCTGTATCTTATCTATTAGAGCTTCCTGTCGAAGCTAATTAGGTAACCATTTGAGGATGGCGCTGGCAGCTTGCCGGCGCCATCGTAAATTATGCAGGCTTGAACTTTTGACCGCAAAATCCGCTCCGATCGCGGATTGCGGATTCTCGGTAAATCCGCGAGAGTTCGCGGATCGCGGATTTACCGAAAATCCGCAAAATCCGCGATCGGAGCGGATTTTGCGCTCATGCTTAGTCTTGGCCTCATGACCTTTGGTTGTGGTACGCCTTCAGGTGGCGTTGGTCAGCCATGCGGCCTATTTGCTGACAGTAGTAGCACTCTGGGACTTGGCTGCTGCTTGCCCCCCTGACCTCTGCTGTTAGGACTGGGTAGAAACCAGACTGGTGCCATTTGCATGCATGTGGCCAATGCAGCCACCTCAAGGGTAGTCTTTTAAAATTATATTTGACCAGCTTAGCGTTGTCTCTTTGGGCTTGCTCCTGACTTTCACAGTCCTTTTCCTGCTTTTTCTGTAGTAATATAGTATGTGGGCCTGTATTTCCGCCAAGGTTTGGTGTCTAATCCTACTAAGATATCCAGCCTACTCTGTATTTCGGTAGTCAGTCGATTTTTTGAGGATGTTGTAGAAGAATGGAACATGGGGGTTCCTGTCTCCTGTCTTGTAACTCCCTCATTCTGTCTTTGAAGTCGGTCATGGTTTCCCCAGGCTTCATGCTTTCTGCCATCAATCCCACTATATCTGGTCAGTCAAGGAACATTTTCCTGAGGGCAGTCAATATCTGGTGTCTAAATGATTGGATGCAGCCCTGTCATGCTCAGTGTTGGTCCGTGTGATGGCTGGTATGTGGACTCAGGAAAACACTGTTTTAGTCTGCTCTTGACATCGCCTATAGCTAGGCTTACTCTTGCGGTCTTTTTCTCACAACAGGAGATCCATTTTCCTGCCCTGTCCATGAATGATGGCAGTTTGGTCTTGAGCCCGTATTTGTCCATCGGAGCCCATGGCACATAGATGTTCCCGGATGTGGTATTCTTTAGCAGTGCAAAAATAACAGATGATGAATGGGATGCTGAATTAATCAAACATTTACCCCCAGTCACTGATTGAGTTAAATCCATTGTTTTTTTGCACTCCACACTATTCCAGTTTAGATCCAGCCATATGCAAATTAATCTTGACCCTGTTCCCCATGGGAACAGTCCAGCCTGGACTGCCTGGACTGCTAGGCCAGGTCCTACTTGAACCAGAAACAAACATCCTGGGAACTGGTTCATGGTAACACCTCTCATCAGCCAGGTAAGCTTTAATCTGGTGGTGTAGCAAGCACGGAACCCATGTCTGGGCATACCCTTCCCACTTAGGACGATAAATGCAAAAAGAACAGATAATGGATGAAACGCTGAATTCATAAAATATTCACACCCAGTAACAGAGTTAAATCCATGTTATGGCACTCCGCGCCATTCAAGTTTAGACCAAGCCATATGCAAATCAGTCTTGACCCTGTTCCCCATGGGAGAAGTCCAACCCTATCTGCCAGACCACTCCTCCGTGGACCAGAAACAAGCATCCTGGGGCATGTTTCAGGGTAACACCCCTCATCAGCCAGGATAGCTTTAATCTGGTGGCATAGCGAGAACAGGACCCCATGAGAATGATGGATTTATCCCAGATCTCTTGACTGGGGGTGAAAGTTTGGTTTGCTCTGTGTTCCGTCCATCATCTGTGTGCCTTTTGCTTTCTGTAACAATGGGCATATTTTGGCTTGGAGCCGCTCCGCTGGCTTTTCTCCAATGTAGTGCTCCCATCTTCTCAGGCAATCCTGCATGTTTGGCATGTTCCACTTAGGAACTCCCCCTATGTGCATGACATAGTCGTTCACAATGGCCATGTCCTCTGGCTCAAAAGATCCCTCCTTCAACCAGATTTATCATACTCACCCTTCCTTTCATTCCGAATGGCTAGCAGGTGGCAGAATGATCTTGCAAAGACCTTGCCTTCTTCACTTCGCTCTATTTCTCTAGGGGTCAGCTTGTTTCACTGATGCATTTGGAGGGAGCTGAAGATATCCTCGTAGCTGCTCTCCTACTTGCACAGAGGTACCATTCTGTTTTTCCTATGTATTAATTGAGTTGGGGGTAGGCTACCCTGTTTTTTTATTTCTTGATTGCCCCCTCCCAAACTGGCAATCCGGTGGCATTTCTGTTCCCAACAGAAGTCTCCCTTCTGGTTCTATTCCGGGTTCTTCATCATGTGGAACCCAAGGCTTAACTTGGGTCTCCTCCTGGCGATGGTGCCTTGCTCTGCTCTCCCTCTGTGCTTCCCCGGCGAGAGCTCTTTCTCACTCCATTCTTAACCTGAACTCTTTCCCAAACTCCCACCTAGTCTGCCTCCTTTGTTTGGTGCTGCACGTGGTTCTCCTTATGGGAACTTGCCCTCTAGCTCTCTTTCTGTACTTTATTCTGCTGCCTGACAATATCTGCGTGGAGCATACTCTGTTGCTCCGCCCTCAGTGTCAGACCCCGTAGGGCTAGGACCTTTCTTCCCCTCCCCCACTGGTGGTGTCGCTATCCAGTACCGCTATTGACCTCCCAGTTACCTGAGAACGCTCGACTGAACAGGTTGAAATGTATGGTCCCTGTGCTGCTAGTGGTTGATGGGTTGTGTGCGATGAAGAGGGGATCAAAATTTAGGTAATTCTAGAGCTGAACTGGGATGAGGCTGGAATCACCTGGGTTTTCTGATATGGCAAACTCCCTGCCCTGAATCTAGTGGCTCACTTCTCAGTGGGGGGCCCTTAGGCCCTTTTGACCAGCATACTGGTTAACCCAGTGCAGGAACGACAGGGATGGCCAGCATTAGAGAGAGCACCTCTGTGCCTGTGTATGAGGGGGACAACCGGGCGCCTTGCTTGTGGTGTCTGGGGCAGAATTGTAGGTCGAAGCTATCTCAAAGATGGCCCAAAGTTCTAACTGTGCCTCTCTTCTAGCCTTCTTCTGCCCTATGTACTTGGTCCGAATGTGTGTCCTTGTGTGTTCTGTTATGTTAGTGTCTGGTCAGGGGAAAACATGCATCTTAGTGTGTGCATGCCATTCATGGAAGAATTGATCTAGCTTATTACAAGACAGCAACGGAGGGCACTCGATGTCGCACCTCACACCAGTTCCCAAATGTAGGATCGCTGTGCTGACAACCCCTACGGCAGCCATTGAGCGGCGTATCTGTGCTCCAGATCAAGAAAAACTTACGTCAAATGGGGGTGCGCAGCTCAAAGAGTCCAGTACGACAAAGTAGATGCAAAAAGTCACTTCTTTATTTTAATTAATTTTAAGAACATTCCAAATTCATAAATCAGCCAAAGCGTTTCGCTCCCATACGGAAAGCTTCCTCAGGGCTGAAAGCAAAAATTAAAAAATATAAAACAATCAAATACAAATATTTAAAGACAAAAGGAAGGTGCACAGCAATAACCAATCAAGAGAGAAGTGAATTCTTTGAAGGTTCTTCTTTAATTAGGTTTCTTTAGATAACAACAACGGCATACAGCCAACGCGTTTCGTTCCCCAGTGCCACGGGAACTTAGTCAGGGCACATAAATATACAAACATATAAACAATAACCAAAAAATAGACATTACCAACATTTTACAAAAATTAGGAAAAAACAAAAACACTAATAAGGGAAAAGATACACAAGTAAATGGTACAAAAATGTACAGGATGGCCCAAAACATCTTACAACTATATTAAAATTTACAAAAAGATGACATGTAAAATAGGCCCAAACGGAGTGTCACAACAATACAATATACATGACATCATAAACATGATTAGGCCCAAAGACCCAGAACATACATAAAACTGGGGCAAACAGGATATCAGTCAACAAATATAAATTATATACAAATTATGTGTCATTGGAAACCATCAAATCACAAAAGATACATTATAATTCTGGTGGGACATGTAAAGTGTGCAAAACACAAGACAAAAAGAACAAGCAAACTGAAGGGACTCATCTAGTCAATAGCCATAGTGTGCATAACAATACATGATGCAACAGATTAACTCATGGTTTAATGCCACAAGCAGCAAATGGTAAAAATATCAGGTTTGTTAAGTAACAGGGAAATAGGAGAAAATAGAAAGAAAAGAAAAGGAAAAAGCAGGGGAAAAGGGAAATAGAAAGATGGAAAGGGAGATAACCCCCAACCTCAAAATAAGTGAAAGGACAGGGCAGACCCTTTCAGAAAGTGAATCACTTTATTTAAGATCAAAAATACTGAAAAGTACCAGCCTCACCTAATAGTATATTGTGAGGACTTCCTATAGTCGAACCAAAGAACAGTATATGTCTGTACGTTGTAGAAAAGGAAGTCATGCAAGATGAGCATTCGTCGTCCTAGAAGTGCATATTAAGATGGAAAAATAACATTAAGAAAATATCTAATCAGGATGGAATAGCATCTGAGGAACAAATATAAAAACCTGCAAGGTATGGTATAATTGGAGTAAAATTTAAATTTAGGTATAAAAACAGAAGGGATGTAAGGATAAAAAGTGCATATCAGCAGAATAGATTGACAACAGTCACGGTGATGCGGTCTCACCCAATAGGTAGAAGGTAGTCCTATCGGTGGAGATAAGGGAACTCGGTAGATCCAAGAATTTAAATTAGGTGCTGTAAATAAAAGAAAGGATGAATCATGAATTATACAGACCACAAAGAAGGACATGCCGAGTAGTATAACAAACTATTCTTTATTATTGGTGACAGCGAGACGGCCTTCCTTCCCATCTGGATGTGTGACCCCCAGAGGTAACAGTTCATACAGAACACCAGAGAAAAAATAATACATAATAAAAATATCCGCCAATCGCACCCACCTTCCCCTCTAAAGGTTCCCTAAGGTGTTGTAAATTCTTACCTATGTAGGGATGCTCTTCGAAGGTCCTAATTGTAGATGGGTAACAATAGATAAATATAATAATACAGCACCGCTGTAATATGGACTCCTTCTCAAACGCCCCACTGGAAGATATAACAAAAACAGTAGAGAAAATACCAAATTTAGTTCACTCTCCTCTTTGTGGAATTAGGACAATGAAACACCTAAACGGGGTTATATAAGAGAGGCGAGCAAGTAGTGGCAGCCTTAAGCTATAGAGTCAATTTGCAAGAAATAGATTCACCAGCGTCGCCTAGTATATATATGGAGACTAACTCAATCGAGACCGTCTATGCTAGGCAGTGTAAAGTTAAGTAAAACAAGCAGTATAAAGCATGGGGGATAAAATCAATATGAGCGTTTCCCCCACAATGGTACATAAATACCCTACCAGACGATAACGATAACACAAAATGGGGTCCCACATGGGTCGACAAACAGTCTCCGAAAAGTGACAAGTCTAAAAGTAAAAATAAACATTGCTGTCAAAAATTGACCACCTCACTGATAAAGTTGGTAAATTGGAATCCCTCCTAAAAATTACTAACGACAATGTGGGGGAAATACCGAGTTTGGTATCAGATAAAATTGATGAAAAGCAATCTATGGTAAATCCACCAGGGGGAATAGTAGACGCATTAGCTCCCATCCAGTTAACTAGATTAAATCTTGGCACGCAACCAGACAACCCTGTAGCCGTTGGCTCCCCAGCTATTTCAGGGAGCACCACAGATCCAGAACACAATATAGAAATAGGCTCTGTGGAATTAATCGTTGAAGCTTCACCTCTGATTCTTGTTCTCGCAAATGTCCCACCCCTGAATTCAGGCCAGATCGAGTTACCTGACTCCTTGTTAAATAAAGCCCTGCAATGGTTGAGTAATAATATGCATATTTCTCCCTGGGGCAAACAAAAGTTGTCAGAGGACCTGGTATCAGCAAGACGAGTAAAGTGGATAGGGAATAAACCTAAGAAATTTGCGGGGGACTGTGTGGTACTGAACCTTAAGGGCCCAGAAGTTTTATTGGAAATTCTGTTTATTCTATTCCCCCCCAACGTAGAACCGCAGAGTTAATACCACTCACGCTGGACTTCTTCTATAGCAGAAGAGGACTAGTGGCAAAGCCAAGTGTAATAAGGACCAAGTGGTCAGTTGTAGGTGGTAGAAGGGCAAGGGATGGTCAAATTTGTGATTGGGGGTTGAACCTGGAAAACAGATTTTCGGCCCTATCTAACTTAAACGAATGCGATTGACTCGCAGAATGTAAACATTTGTTACTTAAACCACAGGGACTGCAAACCAATGGAAGGTCAGATAATATAGTATCCAAACATTCTAATGCACAGACAATAGGATTTAGGGAATCCCGAGTTGCACATTCTGGAGAGCCAGATAAAGACCCATATGATAAAAATAGGGAAACGGCAGAGAATGAATAAATATGGGAAGTCGGTAAAATAACAAACGTTGACCCTGTTAAAAATAACGTGGAGATGGGCCACCTATGGCTACACTTAGGAGAACCCCCGCTGACCATTATTTCATGGAATATAGCAGGCATAGCAAATAAGATAGATACAACAGAATGGGTTGATTTTATTGACCAACATGACATTATCATGTTACAGGAAACATGGTCGATAAACCCAGTTTTCCGCCAGGGGTACTTACATTTTTATATACCAGCAACCAGAAATCGCTTAGGACGCCCCTCCGAGGCTTAATAATCTGGATTCGCCAGTCACTGAATTGTTCAATAACACGAAGATCTTTACCATCTAATGATATTTTAGCGCTTAAGATTAGATGGGACAGCGACCAAGAACTCGCTCTGTTTAATGTTTATGCTAGGGGGGTTGGTGTTGGTAAATCCTCAGAAGTAGTAACAATTTTAGAACAGGACGTTCAACAGTTAACTCTTCGACCTCACATTATTGTGGGTGGGGATTTCAATTCCACCTTCGAACCCATGGGTGAAGAGGATAGGATTCTGTCCGAGGAGGAGGACATGAAGTGGGGAATACCTCAGCTGGAGGTCCCCGCCATTAAAAGATGAAGTGCTGTGGCAATTCAGCTAAAGAGCCTCTGCCTAGCAAGTGGCCTAAGAGCTGTAAATGGGCGCACGCCCTCTGATTTAAAAGGGAATAACACATTTGACAATGGCCGTGCATCTAGCAGAATTGATTATCTTTTGGTAGATGTAAGGGCCTGGAGCAAAGTGATAGACATGGTTGTAAAAGTAAGAATGGTAAGCGACCATAATCCCTTGTGTTTGACATTTCATTCTTACAATAAGTTAACTGAATATGTCAACAAAAAACGAGCGGGTGACGCAGGATGTTGTGTGCTCAAACAACCAGCGCCACTTGAAATGGAGAATGTTGATAGAAGATGAAGCAAAAATAGAGGACCTCAAGAAAATTGTTATAGAGGAAATAAAGAACATCAAGCCCCATTGTGAGAATCCAAATTTCCAGAACTACATGATGGAGGCTCATAAAAACCTCTTTTGTAAACTTCAAACCTTCTTCATTAAAACTGTAGGCCCAAGCAGAGTTAAAAAAGAACAGCCAAAGCAGGGATGGTATGATAAGAGTTGTAGGCAGGCACAACATAATTTAAGCACTGTACTAAGAACGGGGAATGCCACAGCTGTTAGGAAGGCGAGAGACAGCTATAGATTGGCCCAAAAACATGCCAGGAAACGTTGGGATGAAGAATGCTGGCGCAAGCTGAAACAGGCTTGCGCAGCTAAGGATTCCAAGTTATTCTGGGCTACGGTAAAATGGGATAGGGGAGGAGTAGCTGCACAACCACAAAACCATGTTGCAAAAAATGTATGGATCGAGTTTTTCCAACCGCAGTATGCCCGCAACCCACTGCATAGTTTTGATCCCCCCCTCCAACTGTCTTTTTCAAACACCAAACATTTAATGAAAAAGATGTTAGCTTGGCTTTGGATTGTGTAGCAGGGGGAAAAGCACCGGGTATGGATGGAATACCGGCAGATGTGTTCTTATCTGACCGGAATTCATGGTGTACTTATTTTATGTGGCTGGCTAATGCAGTGGCTATGGGAGGGGATGTGCCCGCTTCATGGAAGGGAGCGGAAATCATCCCTATATTTAAAAAAGGTGACAAAACCCAGGCAAAAAACTATAGGCCTATTAGTCTTATTGACACAGCGCAAAAACTCATGGGGCACTTAGTTCAGAACAAAGTACAACAATGGATTGACGAAAAAAATATATTGTCACCATATCAAGCAGGGTTCCGCCCCTTGACCAGCAGTATTGACTAAGTTTTTTACTTTATAGCCATTTATTGGAGAAACGTCACATTAAAAAAAGGCACATTGTACGCGGTCTTTGTGGATTTAAAAGCTGCCTTTGACCTGGTCCCAAGAGAAAAACTGTGGCAGACTATGGCTGATGTAGGCCTAAGCCAAGAACTCCTCACTTTGCTTGTGCGTCTCCATGAAAACAATTTTGCCAAAATTAGGTGGGGCAAACAGGGAGAAGTGACCGAGCCCTTTCCGGTGGAGCGAGGGGTGAGGCAAGGGTGTGTCCTGGCGCCAACTTTATTCTCAATTTATATAAATGGTATTGTTGACTATTTGAATAAATTCCCAAGCAATGCCCCAACCATAGCAGGCTCACATGTTCCCGTCCTAATGTTTGCGGACGATACTCTCTTACTTTCACGTACACCGAGTGGTCTTCAAAAAGTGGTTGATGCCTTTGGTGAATTTTGTGACAGTCGGGGCCTTGAACTGAATACCACCAAGACCAAATTGATGTGCCTCAACCACCAGTCCACGTTTAAAGGTGCGATAACATACAAGGGTACTCCACTTGAGAAAGTTGATGCTTTTTCCTATCTAGGAATTATTTTGCAGGGTGATATGAAATGGAAATCGCATATCAACACGGCAATACTAAAGTTTAGTCAGCTTGCAGGCGTAGTCGCCCTCAAACATAGAACCTCGCTGACAAAACCTATAAACTGTGCCCTTGAAATTTATAAAATGAAAGTATTGAGCGCCTGCTTATATGGTTCCGGACTCTGGGGTTTTTCAAATCTAGGAGATTTGGCGCGGGCAGAAAATAGATTTTTACGAGGGCTCGTAATGGCCCCCCAAAGCACACCCACAATCCCATTAAAGCTGGACCTCGGTAGGAATAATATTGAGGACGTAGCCTGGCTACGCCCACTGTTGTATTGGAGGCGCCTGATGGTGACGCCAGAGCTAAGTCACTATGTCAATGCTCTGACAGATGCCGTTAAGAGTGATCGTTTTCATTGTATTGTATGGTTAAAAGAATTACGGGGCCTACTTGTAAAGTTAAAACTGGATCATTTATGGGGTAACACGGATGTAACTTGCTTTCCTTCGAAAGCAAAACTGAAATAAATGTATTGGGAGATGGTGTATTCATCAATGTATTGTAAAAGATCTGTATCCAACTTGTCATCTCGCTTTCTGGACATTAAAATGTTACCATTGTGCGAACTTTACTGGGACATAATTGAACGCCCGTATGACCGGAAATTATACTTCCAATTCCGGGTTGGAACACTTCCAGTGAATGCCTTTAAGAAACATTGGTCCCGATGTGGGATGATCATTGTCATCACTGTAAAGATCAAATAGAGCACATTTCCCATCTATTGTTCTGTTGCCCTTTATATGCAAGCCCACGGCGTAAATGGTTAAAACCAGTTTGTTTAAACATTGGAACTCGCAGTCAATCGATAGCACTCAGAATATTAGAATCTGACTGCTCTACACCATTTGTGATTGCGGTGGCAAAATTTCTTGCTTGGGCCTGGGTAATTCGCACCCGTACATTACTGTTAAATGCAATATAATGAAGTCTGGTTGCTATGTTTTAAATGTCTCCCTATTGAATTTTAATATTTCTTAATAATTGAAATGAATTTTGTACAAATTTTATTTGCATGAAGTATTCGACTGTCACTTGTTTAATATGTATTTTTTTTTTAAGTATTTTTAGTTTTAGTATTTATTGTATAGGGTTAGGATGGATGCTTTTATGACAAATGTCGAAAAAAGCTTTAAAAATTGAATTATAGAGCAATCTTCCACCTGCCAAAATATGTCTCACCAGTGCAAATACGTCTGGAATTTTGCCTACAAAAACAATCGCTGGAAAGAAGGGGTGCATATGTAAGCAGCTGGCACAAGACCTGTAGCGCAGAGGTTGAATCATTAAACTCCAATCTTTGGTAAGAGCTACTTCGGTACAGAAAATCTCCAGTCAGGGACTATCTGTTTGACTCCCTTAAAATACTGGGATTGTCAGATCTCTGGGGTACCTCCACCGACCATTCGTCTTTTAAAAAAATCATGAGAAAATCAACACAAATCATATCCGCCATTGAGGACAAGGAAGCACTTCCTAAAAGGGCACATGGCTGGATAATGCTTAGTGACTATGGAATACTGCAACCACAATCTTATCTTAAAACTGGAGTCAACATAAAGATGAAAGAAAAGTTTTTAAAGCTACGTCTTAGAGTTATTCTGATTACCCCTCACCTGCCACCTTGGGAAAGGAAATACACTCAGCAGTTCTGCCGCTTGTGTGGAGTTGGCAAAGAAGACATTTCCACGTTGCCTGCATTTGCCCCAACTTAAAGGACATTAGCCACAGCTTATTATGCCATTTTATAAGCAGCACGGTAACTGGTCCAGCAGAAAGGAGTTAAGCTGTGCTTCATTCCTGTTGAGAAACAACTAAACTGCCGGCTCACAAAATTCTTTGACCTAGTAGCAAAGAAGCACTTTGCTAGTGGATCAATAAAATATAACTGAACAGGGCATTGCTTGAGCATCAGCAATTGAACTACCACAATTCTAGTACAGGCACCAAAGAAACGCTAGCAACTTTATTGTTGATCTGTGGAATTGTAAATACATTTTAAAGAGTGTAGTCTAGGACAACTATGACTAGGTCATAATATTAGAAGTACAAGCACTTTACTATTAGCCTAACCTAAGAAACTCCGTTTAGCTTACTAGATCATGAGATACATGCACTTTAGGATTAGCAGAAGAACAAAATGATGAACTGGGTAATGCAAATAAAGTTTAGGGCGGGATTTTCAAAATTAACTGGTTTGCAAACGGCCATCTAATCCTGAATAACTATGACCAGCATACTTGATCCAGAAAAATTTGCACCGCAGAGCTGCCTAATCCAAGAAACCATGTTTAGCTATGCAGCCTAAATGAACAAGCATCTTGTGAACTAATGACGAAACAAAAGTGAATTTTGTAATCTTCTATAATGCTTAGGGAAGGATTTTAAATGTTATATTGATAAAGTAAGTTACTGCCCAGACTTGGACAACTACAAACCTTTTACCTGCTTTAGAAGTTCAAGTACCTTGGGATCTACTCGATCAAGTTTAACCGCAAATTGTCTGTCTAATCTTGACGCACTTGCACTTTAATATTTACAGATGAGTAACAATTGAATTGTGTAATTTTAAGAATTTGTTTAAACAAATTTTAACATGTTTTATTGTTGCAAAGGTTTTAATTAATCATGCATAATAAATTTAAACTTAAACAGTGATTCCTCAGAATTGTGTAAACAATGTACTACCTTTCGCTCAGTCACTCATGCTCACTTATTCGTCTCAGAGAGTTGCACAGAAGAAACAGTTGAACATGTTACAATAAGAATATATTGCACAGTTGTTCTTCTAGTGTAAAATAGATATACTGCAACAACCGTTAGACAGTAGCAGATATATATGATTAGCAGTACAGTGAAAATAAAAGGATAGTACAGTGCTACCATCTTGCAATAATCATAATACATCATGAATATAAAATGCATGATAAAAAGAGCATGTACTCCTACGATGGCTATCTACATGTACCTAAGTGTACCTAGCATGTGAGTAGGTGTGAAACCAAGAATCCCTCTTGGATTTAGTCTAACTCCATTACCTCAAGTGAGAGAGTGTGGGATACCGTCCTGGTCTCGAGTTGGACACACCGTGAGTGATGTGTTAGACCACTGTCAGCTGGAGAGTTTCCATACAGGAGCCTCAGCGTCTCTGGACAGTGTGTCGGCCGGGAAGTCTCGGTCTCCTCTTACAACCCTAGCAGGATGTGTTGCATTTATACAGAAAGTATCTAGGGTTTCTTTGTCCCTTGTTTCTTGTATTAGCTAATGTTGGAATTGAGGATAACATATGGATTAAACCTTGTATGTAGATATTATGCAGGTGGTGTAGCCTCTGCCTGGTTTCCAAGATCCCTTATGAATAGTCATTCATTCATAATGTATGAGTCCATTGATTTAGTTATAGGATGCTATTGTTCAGGGAAACACCCTCCTTTTGCGCCCCGGACTAGAACTAGGTAAAGGTTTAATCTTAAAGGCTTGTTACAGTGTAGTGTAAGGGAGATAACATAGGTGAAGGTATGATATTACCTGGCCTATATTAGGGTACCTATATGTAACATAACACCCACTCCTCTACCGAACAGTCAACAATAATAAAATGCTAGTGAACTACTCTTTTTCTAGGTAGCAGCGCCTAAAACTACCAGTGAGCTTCATAAAATATTGTCTATAAAACCATTTAGAAATAGTCTAATAGAAGAAATAAAAATTATTTCAAAAGTTAGTTTTGGAAATGTCATTCTAAGTCAAAGTCCTAGTTGAGTTTGTTTATATAAGCTGAACTACTACAAGCATCTGAAGACCATGCTTTCCCAGCGAAAGTGTGAATTAAAGGAAATGTTCAAACTTTATTTAAGTTTTGAAACAAAAAGGAAAAAATGAATTCTTTCCCAGCACACGATGAGCCAATTATACATTAAAGGACATTTTCTCAAGGACTTATCGCCGAGTTAGCGGCACTTTATTGCAGTCAAAGTGGCAAAAGATTTATCGTCCTATTCACAAGGTGGTGCTAACAGCCGATATCGCCAATTTTCCTGCGATAGCAGCCGCAAAAAACATCTCCACTGATGACACAGCAACTAAAGCTAATGAGATTCAGAGTAGGCATTCCCGTGAAAAAAGCTGTGACATCACCACTTGACAACATTCTCAACGACCAGCAAGATCGGCCATAAGATCACAAAACATCCAATAAGGCGTGTTAGCACTAGTAGCCGGGAATTAATACTTGCTCTTTTAAGGTATTAAGTCGGACGATAACCTGCACCAGAAATGGGAGCCCTGCCCAGAGCCACACCAGAAGAACAACAGATGTCCTGGAGCTACTGATCATGCAGCTCGGATACCCAAGAGGCCCACAGCACCCACCGCCACCCCGCCAGGACCCCTCCCAGGGGCCCTAGCCCAGGCCCTCACCCTCAGCCAGACAAAGATATTTTACATCAACTTTACGCAATCATGAACAAAACAAGTCGCCTGATGTCGCACAAGTACAACAATTAACATTCAAGTGTGGTCAGAATCACTCATTCATCTTTGAATTTCCAAACAAATATTTTTATTAAAATTAAACTCAAAGTAACTATTTGGAAGAGCCATGACAGCTCTTCTCTGGACAATCTGCAAGTCACAGCCTGCAAGACAAAATTGAAGATAAGAAGTTGTGTCATGCGTTCATCAAAGGACATAGAAAGAGAGAGAGAAAAGAAAGGGAGAGAGGGAGAAAGTGAAAGGAAGAGAGGGAGAGAGAGAGAAAGAGAGAGAAAGCGCATGAAAGAAAGAGGGAGAGAGAGAAAGAAAGGGAGAGATAGAGAGAGTGAAAGGAAGCGAGGGAGAGAGAGAGAGGGAGAGAGAGAGAGAGACAGTGAAAGGAAAAGAGGGAGAGGGAGATAGAGTGCAGACACTACGGACCCAGGCATCACTGCTCACCTGCTGCCACCGGTGTGTCTCCAACCACATGCTGGTATACACTACTCTCCACCAGGTCCCTTATCTGAAACAGAGTCCAGATTTATGAATGACAGAGTTTATATCATTACACATGCCATCCTCGCTTGCCCGCCCCTGCGCACCCAGGCCTCACTGCTCACCTTCCACCACTGGAGTGTCTCCAAGAGGGCCCACCATGTGCCAGTGCAAGATCCAAGCCCCGGGGCCTGTGACCTTGGCAGCCTCCACATCATGCAGCCCTGTACTGTGAGCCACCAGGTCACAAACTTGATTCTGGTTTACACGGCATCATCGCACATCCGCTCAGCTCTTTAGGTGCACTAACTCTGTGAACCGTGAGGCAACGCCACGTGGAGGTAGGCGCGCACTGCCCGCTAGCTCAGGCCTACACTGCAGTCCAGTAAGGGCTCACACAAATCCTTAACAGTCCGGCGCATCATCGCAGGCTGCACACCCGCAGCACTTAAGGTGCCCCTACCTCAGTGCACCGAAAGTCACCATCCCATGGTGGTAGGCTCGTGCCAGCCACAGTGTATCCGGTGCCACCAACTCTGTGCAATACTATTCATGGACCCTTTATGATTGAGTCTAGTTATATGCCAGGCGGACGCAGCCATGTCACCTCCAGCAGTGGGGAGGAACTGGGACACGTAGTGTCGTCTTTCCCCCCTTTATGCGTAACCCGAGTGGGCTAGGTCGGCGTATGCCAGGCCAGCGTAGGGGTGTGAACAATGACACCGGGGCTCTGGGTGTGGTTTTGTCCTGGGCTGGACAAGAAAGTAACTAATGCACGTGTCTCTGTTTTAGTGTGGGCACCACCCGGACCACAATCAGTAATGTTGCACCCTGTCACTCAAGTCCCACAATGTGAGCAACATGGACGTAAGGGGGAATCACTGACCCTACATACTTCAACACTTGAATGATCATAGACATGACACATCTGTGTGAATATAAATGTTTAATGCACATTTGGTGGAGTGTTGTAGCTGGAGCAGTACTGGGCCATGTAAAGCCCACTTTACATTGTTGCCCCGTGGAGGGCCAGCCAGAGTCCTTTAGAGAAGGACAAGTTCATCGGAAGAGGACGAGTTCAGTCCGCAGTCTGATTGCTGTGTCATTGGTACCCAAACAGAATATGGCAGTCCATGTCGAGGTCCAAGGTGAGTGTCGCAGAGTATATCGGGGGACAGTGGAAGGTAATGATGCAGAAGGTAGAACCAAGCAGAAACAGGCAATATGGCGGAGATGAATGCTACTGCTACCTTCTCAGCAGTAAGGCAGATTCATCTGCATCTTCATCCTCTGCTGTTTCATGTGCCTCACATGTGAGTGGTGGTGTTCTGTCTCCAGCACAGTGTGGCAGTGACACATCAGGGGTCGGAGGTGGAAAGTCTGCCGCAATGTGTGGCACTGACACCTCAGGGGGCGGAGATGTGGAGTGATGGCAGCAGCATTAAACCTCGGCAGGCCTTGTGGCAGCAATGCCATGATTAAGGTCTGCAGGGTATGGAAGAACCCAGCTACATCTCGCTGTTGTGCAGCCATGCCAGCCGCTCTTTTCACCAGCGTCCGCTCGATGTTCTACATAATCCTCTGCTTGTGTCCCTACTCCTGGGTGACATCGCTGGAGCCATTTGTTCTTGTCTCCGAGTCTGTACTCCAGCAATGTCAGCCATGGATCATTGGAGAGCAATCAATCAATCAATCAATCAAAGCATTTGTAAAGTGCACGATTTACCCGTGAGGGTCTCAAGGGACCGGGGGGATACTGTTATTGCTCGAAGATCCAGGTCTTGAGGAGTCTTCTGAAGGTAAGCAGGTCTTGGGTCTGCAGTGGGGATGGGAAGCATGTTCCAGGTCTTGGCGGCGAGGTGGGAGAACGATCTGCTACCGGAGGTTGCTCTTCGGATGCGGGGGACTGTGGCTAGGGCGAGGTTGGGGGAGCGAAGCTGGCGGGTGGGGGTGTAGAGGCTGAGTCATCTGTTGAGGTACGCTGGTCCGGTGTTGTGGAGTGCCTTGTGTGCATGGGTGAGGAGCTTGAAGGTTATCCTCTTGTTGACGGTGAGCCAGTGCAGGTCTCTCAGGTGGGGTGTAATTTGGCTGCGGCACGGGATGTCGAGGATCAGGCGTGCAGAGGTGTGCTGAATGCGTTGAAGTTGTTTCGGGAGTTTGGCCAAGGATCCTGTGTAGAGGGTGTTTCCGCAGTCCAAACTGCTGCTGATGAGGGCCTGGGTGACCGCTTTTCTCTTTTTGTGGGGATCCACTTGTAGATCTTGCGGAGCATGTAGACGGTGTTGAAGTAGGAGAATAAGATGGTGTTGACATGCTTTGTCATGGAAAGGGTGGAGTCGAGGATGAACCCTAGGTTGCGTGCATGATCGGTGGGTGTTTGAGCTGTTCCCAGTGCAGTCAGCCACCAGGGGTCATCCCAGGCCGAGGGGGTGGATCCGAGGATGAGGACTTCCGTCTTGTCCGAGTTTAGCTTCAGTCTGCTCTTCTTCATTCACTCAGCGACAGCTTTAATTCCTTCCTGGAGGTTGGTTTTGGCGGTGTGGGGGTCCTTTGTGAGGGAGAGGATCAGTTGGGTGTCGTCGGCGTAGGAGATGATGTTGAGGTTGTGCAGTCGGGCGACGTGGGCGAGCGGTGCCATGTAGATGTTAAAGAGCATGGAGCAGACTGTGGGTGTCCGTTCTGGACTGTGAGTGATCCCTGATGGGACTTAGACACCCATGTATGGCATGGATGCCATGTGGTCAAACTCCACCCGCACCTGTTCAGCCATCTTCTCCTGGCACCCCAACACATGGCGTTGGAAGACCATGTGTTGTTCATGGGAGTCCTGGGAGGCAGCAGTGGTGGTGGCTGCTGCCTGCTGTGTGTTCTGTGCAGGGGAAGGTGGTCTCCTCGATGCAGCTGGGCTGCCCTACTCCTGGAGGAGGGGTGCTGAGGCTGTCCATGAGGTGTTGGAGGGCATCAGGTCAAAGGTGGTGAGGTCCTCTTCATCATCAGTGAAGAGTTGTTGGTTTTGCTCTGCAGGAGGTGTTGATTGTCCCTCTGCAATGCAGTTTCACATTGTGTTCACATCTACGTTGACGCATTGTACATGTTTACATACAGACTGCATGAAAGTGTACATTGTGACTGTTTGGGAGGAGCTGCCTATTTGATGCGGGACAGTGGATATTTTGACAACATCACAGATGTTTTACTTGTACATTATCAACTCACATTTCCCTGCTATGCCAAATGTGATTGGCCAGTTTCTACCCACAAGCAGCACCAGTTGTGTCCTGTTGTGAACGTGTTGTGGTTTGTACCACATTGTTGTCAATGTTGATGTGCTCTGCATGTTATGTGTGTGTGTGCTGACTTTTGGGAGAGTCTACCCTGCAGCTCTGATTTGGCTGCCCCGTTTCCGTTTCATGCGGTGTGCCTTTGACTTCTGTGCTTATACAGTGCTGAGATGTTGCAGACTTGGGTACATTGGGCTCTTGGGGGAGTTAGGAGTCTGGGGCATGGTTTGTCCGCAGATGTGTTGTTGGCGTCCGGGTTTGTTTGTGCATGTGGATGTGTCATTGTGTGACCTGCTCCTTTATGGATGCGGTCCACACTCAGACACCTTAGTGTTGTGGCGTGCAACATTTCGTGATATATTGACTGCAGCAATGTTATTCGTCATGCAGTGTCACTTTCATAGTCAGTGTTACCCCCAGACACGCCACTTTGCTGACTTTAGCACATGTGCATGGGTTGGTAGTGAGATTGGTGGTGTGTGGGAAGGGCCCCCTCTGGGCACATAGTCGACGGGGGCCTACTTGCTGTTTCTAGGTGTGCTGCAGTGTGCCAAGGGGATCAGAGATATGCTCCAGAGTCATTGTGGGTGTGCACTGTGCTAAACTTAATTGTGCATGTGTGCCATTGTGCCCATCTCCCCCATCCCCCCAGTCCCTGGTTGTTACGCACCCTGTTACTATTGTGTCAGGTCATGTTGAGCAGTGTCCGGTCCCCCAACTCCTGCCACCGCCTCCACAGTGATGACTGTGGACACCATTTCCTCCATCTCATCCAGCTCCTCCTGTGGTGCTGGACTCCCACCTCCAGTCTGCATTGCTGCCTTCTAGTTGTTGGTGAGTTTTGCGCTTCACATCAATCCAGCACCTCTTGACCTCTTGCATTGTCCTCCTCAGCACTCCGACTGCATTCACCTTGTGCATGATGGACTGCCATATTCAATTTTTTGTTGCCAATGACAGAGTGGAGGTGACGAACAGTAGTTGATAGTGTTCTATCACGTCTGTTATCAGGATCCTGTTTTCCTGTGGACTTAACCATGTCTTCCTCTTCTTCTTGTCCTTGCCCTTCCATGACCCCGAGGTCCCAGGCTGGTCCTCCGTGGGGCTTGTAGGGTTCTGGTTTTCCTCTGTACTTGCTCTGGTTACCTCCATTGTGCTTCGCAGTTGTTTTGGCTTTGTGTGTTTTTTTTTCTACTTTTATAGTGATTTTCCCGTCTGACGTGTGTGAATTACAGGCCTGGTGAATATTATTGCAGATTTTTGTTGTTGCGGTTGGGCCCATCGCAACTTTTTTCACGTTGGAGTTTAGATTTTTATCACCGTCCCGGTGAATTTATTGCAGACATTTGACGTGGTATCTGCAAACTATTGCATGTTACCACTGTGTTGTGAATAGGACGGTAACACAGAGTTATTTTTCCGCTATAGACGGCGATATGAAACATTGCGTTAACCTATTTTGGCGATGATTATCACACTTTCTTGAGAATATCCCTCTGAGTGTCCTGGCTGGGAGACGTAACATCGCCGTTGCTCGCTGTTTCAGAAGACAATCCTTGTAACACCTCACAGGGCATGTCAATTGAGCACAGATGATAATCAGAACTGCCAATAGCTGGTGCAGAGGCAGTTGGTGCTGTAGTCAATATCTGATTGCTAGTGGAAGAGCTGATGCTCAACCCAGTTGTAGAAAAAGGTACCTGCAGGTTCTCGAGGAATGCAGCCATCAGTATAGGAATACGCTGGGAACATTGCCGAGCATGGACCATCACCGGTTCCAGCATTGTATTCATGTCCGGTGGCGTTGCTGATGGAAGTGGCAAACAAAGCTCTAACACGCATTCTTCTCCGCAAAACAGGTATCAAACAACAGGTAAGATACAGTCCATCAAGACTGGTCTAAATTATAGGAACCAAGAGGCGCTGAGTTCCCGTAGGCAAGGTGTGCCCAGATGTTCTACCATGCGTTCATGGTATTTACGCTCCAGGAGTTTGAGTTCTCGTTTTTGATTGGGTTGTCCATTGTGTAGTAGAAAAATAACAATAAGGATACCTGCTATTAAGAGCAGGATCAGCAGACAACCTCCTAAAATGCTTCCCAATATAGAGTGTATAAAGTTTGGAATAACTCCGAGGACTGTCTCAAAGGTGCTTAGAAATCCTGACCCTATGGTCTTAAATAGGTGTACAATTCCACTTGTATCAGATATATTAAAGATATGTCCCACCATTTCTGTGAAATTAGAGGGGCACTTTGTACGTATGAGTGCCTGTATCCCAGCCGAGGTCCTTGCGATTTGAAGATCAAAGCTCTCCCAGGCTCAAAATATCAAATTGTATAAGGGAAATTTTTAGAGAAGGCCATAGCAGTGCCTCCCTTGACTGTACTTGTTGGGGGAAACAATACTTGCATACAGCAAGTAACCCTGGAGTTCACCGTGACCAGATATGTAATACCCGGAAGCTTCCCACAACAACCTTGAACATTCAGCATCAAGTAACTCCCATTCGAGAGCAGCTTAACTACCGGTGTAATCACAGCTGCTTTCAGGTGGCAGGACAAGTTCGCTACTGAACCATTACAAGCTCTGTGTAGTAAAATATCCCGGCACATGAGAGAACCACTCAAATCGTTCTGTCAGTTTGTACTGCTTAGAATCACCTCTCGATCCCCACTACGGCATCAAAATCTGAATGGCAATTCCCAAGACTCCTTAACCCCTTGCATGCTCATGACGAGCTCAGCTCATCATGAGTTACAGTGCTCCTGTGCTCATGACGAGCTGAGCTCGTCATGGCCTTTAGAATGCTCGCACGCTGGGCTAATTCCCCTGCTGTGCTGAGCGTTCTAAAGAAGCGGGTGTGGCCATGACGAGCTCAGATCGTCATGAGCACAGGAGCACTGTACTGCATGACGAGCTGAGCTCGTCATGAGCTTGGGGGCGCTGTGCGCGCCTCCCCGCCCCCCAGCACAGCAGGGGAATGTGCGCAGCAGGGGAGGGGTTAATGTATTCCTTACCCATTTTTTCATATTTGCCTGCCTGCTTTTGACACCAAACCTTCATTAAGACAACTAATGGGCCTTGCACCCATTATAGGGCATCATAAATGCAGTACGTGTATATGCTGCGACCTTACAGTAGAAGGTTCCTTGTTTAAACATCACTGAATTTTTTGGAAACATGAGACTTTCAGTAATTGCAAAACCAAAAATGTAATCTATGGAATACCGTGCCTGTGTGGGATGCTTTACATTGGAAAAACAAACCAGGAAGTACGGCAAAGAATCTCCCAACATAAATCGAAAATTAAAACTAAGGTGGAGACAGCCCCACTAGTTAATCATTGGAAAAAGAAGGGCCACAGTGGAAGTGATTTGAGATGGACAGTCATGTTCAAGGTTGAACGAGACCCCCGTGGAGGGGATATAGAATTGAAACTGGCACTTTTGATCGTAAAATTTAACACGGCTGTGTCTGGCCTCAATGAGATTTCGGAATTATATAAGTTGTGATCATGAAGCCTGCACTTCTGTCCTGACCATCAAATAACATAGATGAGAGTAGTGATCCGTGTTAATACAGCCCGTGAATGAGTTCTTTCTGGCACAATTTCACAGGAGACAGTTTTTATTTTCACGACCGTGGAATTATCATCAAATGTTTCTCATATATGCACTTTGGCATACTATTATAACTCAATCTGTCAGACTTCTTCCTGCGTAAGATCTCCCACCATGTTTGGCCACTAGAGTGTGCCAGGTATATCTAACTGTGGCGATGAAAAACGCATGCATATACATGTACATTTATAATACCATAATCGTTTATGATCAATAAAGGTAATTGTAGTGAACTCTGCTCGAGGAATAACGGACCCTTGAGCTGGGGCTGACAAAGGTCTCACCAAAAATTATTGAGTTGGAAGGCGTAATGATTCCATCAGATGGCGCCAATAATTTATCTAATGTATTCAATCTATGGCACATTATAAGGTTTGGACATCTGGGCAATAACCAACCAAGTGTAGTGTAAATGTGGCGCAAACATGTTTAACACGCATGCGCAAAATGATCGTCGGGACTACAACTCCCAGGAACCCCGTGGACATTGTGATGCGACAACGCTTGAAACTGAGGCTCACGTTCGACTAACACAGCAGTCTTGAGCATCGTGTGGAAAGGATTAATAACATTCGGTAAGCGGTACTCTTTTATTTCAACAATCGTCAAATGTGCCAAGGAGTAAGGTGGGCCGTGAACCCATTGCTATAATTAATTTCAACAGCTCAGAACGAAAAACTAAGTAATTCGCTTAAAAGAAAAGCCGGTCTCTCCACGCTGGCTGGCGTCCGGAGGTAAGATAGGCTCCCACAAGGGTTGGAGAAAGGGTAGCAGGGGACCGCCAGGGGAGATATCTCAAATACTTTTGATTTTGGCATGAAAAAGCTGCAGCCTGTGTCTTTTCCATTTGCTAACAGGACGCTGCCACCATCATTGGTTCTTCGAGCAGATTTGTATTAAAGGAAGCAGTCCTGAGAGGGATACTGGGTGATGAAAATAGGTAAGCCCGTGGCCATAGATGGACTAGTATTATTATTCTTGCAAAATAGACACACTCATGGTTCTTTTCTATTTTTCTGGCTACTTTCCTACCCTTCCCTACTTGCAGTTACAGAGTTTTTTTTAAGATCATTATGAAAAGTAAGACATCGCGGCATCGTTTGAATTGGTAAGCTGAAGCAATAGAGGAGTGGTCAGCGCTCCATGGTATTTGAATAGGATACTGTTAGTTATATTTTCTTTTCCTTTTTCTTTTCAGATTCTTTTGGTCCTGAGGAGAATGCCAAGAACATAGGGATTCGAAACCCTTAGACCATCGGTCTTGCCAAACAGTTTTTTGCCAATTAGTTTTGGTGGAGTTACACCTAATTATTGTGACTATTTCAGTAGTCTGTCTAAATTTTGTGTAAGGTGTATATAAGAGAAATTAATGGTGTAAATAGTAGGGTTTGGCAGTCCAGGTGGTTTATTGAGTTTCCCTTGTTGTGTCTGCACCCAGTAGGTTGAATGTGTTAGGAGTGATATTGAATGCGTGAGTTTGTGAGAGTGAATGAATGCTTGTCAATCCAAATTGGATTTTTCACCAGTCCCTGTGTCCATATTTAATCCCATTGTGTGTTTTTTGGTTTTAATGCATGGAATTTCTATGATTGAAAAATTGTATATTTGAATTAAAAGCTACTAATGAACTTTCAGATGCATTGTCTTGTGGTCTATGCATTCATGGTAAAACTGTTTTGATTAATGAATCAGTATTGGCACTTCTTCTTGTTGTGTAATTGCTTTTGCTCAAGGCAATACTTTAACTGAAAAGTAGTAGTAACCGGTAGAATTATGTGGTCATGGATTAGCCATTCTGTGGATGGTGACTCTGCGACCAAAAATGGTAATCTGTTCAGTTTTTCAATACACAGCATTCTATATTTTGCTCCCCTTTGGGTCTTTTCTACCCGTTTATGTTAGATCGTATTCAGAAAACAGAGACGTACTGTTGATAAAACGCCAAGGCACATAGTCTGCACAAAAATATTGCAGCGTCCAGCTTAACAACATAATAGAACGTAACTGAGATTGCCCGTGTTGTAATATTGCCAAATCTTGTTCTAGTATGTCTATTGCAGAAGATACAATGTTGCTTAAGGAATATATCTTGGAGGTCAAAGTTGTTAACCCATTATCTACTACAGTTAATGCCTTCTCTAAGTTAATACGGTCTATTTCCCGTATTCCCTCTGCGGCCTCTTGTTGGGATATTTTCCAAATTTTTTGTAGGCAGCTGTGACGGGGAGGCGGGTCCTGTGGACGTGGATGCTGATGTTGCCTTGGACTGGTGGTCCGCTGTGCCGCTGACCCCCCTTTCTGTCCTCCCTGCACAGACTGATGAGACTGACCAAGGGGACTGGTTCACGAAGGGGGTCGGCAGTGTTTGGAACTTCCCAGCGGAAAACGAGCAGGGTCCCTTTAAACCCGGACTGCAGTACGACGAGGCCCCGCCCCCTGAGAGCGAGGCCGAGCCAAAAGCCGGAAGAACGAGCAAGAAGGCGGACGGCGTTTTCCCGGAGGCGGAAGGTGTTTTGGAGTGGAGACGGAGAGCGGAGCAGTCGAGTGTCGAAGAAGGAGAAGGATACGAGCAGAGCCCAGCTGAGATCTTCAAGCCAGGAGGCCACCGGTTCGGCACTGCGCCCTGCCACGTTCCCACGGGAGGAGCATGGCTGGACAAGGTACGGGGCAAAGTAGCGGGCTGGGTGATCGGAGCGGCCAGTCGAACACCCGAGACTCAGTGTAAATATTGTATAGCCTCTGTACCCTACCCCACACGAGCACTACGGACGTGTATATAATCGAGCACTTGGTTTCCCTCACTCCCCGGGCCCCTATTGTTCTATCACGGACGCCCCAGTGACTTCTCCTTTTCTTTCCTTTGTTATGTTATGTTATGTTAAATTAACTTGTTAAGCGCGCTAACACCATTAGGTTTCTTGGCGCTGTTCGGAGAGAGCAAAAAGAGACAAAACTAACATAACAGAAGAACAGAAGTTAATAATAAGCCTCAGTGAAAAGATGAGTTTTAAGGGAGGATCTGAAGCTAGAATAAAGAGAGGCTGACCTCAGCGGGAGAGGTAAGGAATTCCAAAAGGACGGGGCTAGGAAGGAGAACCTAAGACCACCGTGTTTCTTCCGCTTGAATCTGGGGATGGATAGAAGAGCCATGTGGGAGGACCGGAGGGTGCGGGAGGGAACGTAATGATGTAGCAGGGAAGAAATGAAGGCGGGGCCCTGACCAGAGAGAGATTTAAAGATGGTACAGCCCAGCTTAAATTTACAGCGGGCTGAGACCGGGAGCCAGTGAAGGTCCTTAAGAAGTGGTTGGACATGTTGGTCTCTCGGCTGATGATAAATCAGACGGGCAGCCTGATTTTGAATCAGCTGTAGTCTCCTAAGTTGATAAGCAGGAATGCCTACATATAATGCGTTCGCGTAGTCAAGCCTAGACATGACTAACGCGAGTAAAGCCAAGATAAGAGCATCGGCGGTGAGTAGGCGCGAGATCTTGCGTATCTTCCTGAGCTGAAAGTGGCTAGAGGAGACTACAGCGCTAATCTGGGGTGTCATCGATAGATCGTTACTGATGACAACACCCAGACTTTTTGCTGAGTTGACCGGGCAAGGTGGAGAGCCCAGGCTGACCGGCCAAAAGGAAGAATGCCAGGGATTGGAGGGTCCCCCGACAAGCACCAACTCGGTCTTGTCGGGGTTAAGTTTCAGATGGTTTACACCCATCCAATCACTGATGAAACAGAGGGCATTTTGGAAGGTAGAGATAGATTCGGGTCCAGAGTCAATAGTAAAAACCAATTGAATGTCGTCCGCATAATTGAATGCAGAGACATTAAAACAGCGGAGGGAACGGATTAGTGGGGCCAAATACAAATTAAAAAGAAGGGGGGATAGGGAGGAGCCCTGAGGGACACCGCAGGTCAGCTCGACTTGAGAGGCAGAAAACTGAGACAGTCTGACAGCCTGGTGGCGGTGGGTCAGAAAGGAGCGCACCCAGTCCAGGGCAATGCCCCGGATGCCGGCCTCTCTGACACGGTCGACCAAAATGTCATGGTCGACCGTGTCAAAGGCGGCCGACAGATCCAGAAGGACCAGGGCCTGACAGGTGTTGGTGTCAGCGCCCCTGCGGAGTTCGTCCATCACAGAAAGAATGACTGCTTCTGTGGAATGTGCTGGTCTAAATCCAGCCTGCTGGGGGTCCAAAACACAGGAGTCCTCCACAAAGGAAGTAAGGGTCTGGGTGACGTGAGACTCCAGGACCTTACTAAGAAAGGGGAGGAGGGAAATTGGGCGGTAGTTGCTCATGTTGGACTGGTCGGCCGTGGGTTTTTTCAAGATAGCAACCACTTCTGCCCGTTTGAAAGAACCTGGGACCACCCCCGTAGTCAAAGAGCTGTTTAAAAGAGCTAGAGGGGGGTCCGGGCACGAAGTGAAGGCTTCTCGTAAGGCTGACGGGGGGCAACAGTCGCTGGGGGATCCGGAGGAGACTTTGAACAGAAGGGAACGAAATTTATCTCTGGAAATGAGTGGGAGCTGGGTGAGGGTGTTGGTGCAATGGGAAGGGGGGGGAATGGGGAGGATGGAAACAGGAGATGCGTGGACAATGCTGGTTTTAATTTTAATGATTTTGTCCACGAAAAATTGATTCAAAGAATCACACAGTAACTGGGAAGGAAGAGGGGCGATGGTGACTCTCGCCGGGTTCGATAATTCCTCAACAATCGAAAAAATGTCTTTGGACTTATTAATAGAGTTCAAGATCTTATTGGAGAAATAACAAGATTTAGCCCTGGCTATTGCAGACTTGTATTCTCTCAGCTGGGCGGAAAAGGCCGCCTTAGACTGTGAGGAATAATCTCGACGCCAGCGCCTTTCGGCCTGGCGGAGGGTCAGTTTCAGTGCCTTAAGTTCCTCGGTGAACCACCTATGGGCGTCGTGATTTCGCCGCGTTTTAACAGGTTTTAAGGGTGCCACCGAGTCAGCGGCGGCAACCAACCAGTGAACAAGATTGTCGGACTGAGAATCAATAGAGGAAAGGGAATCAAGAATGGGGGGAACAGATGAACTCAGAAGGGAGGTGAATTTGTTAATATCAGCCTTGTTCCAGTTGCGCGCCAGAAAGTTGGATTCACGGGCAGCGCTAGCTGGAGCAGGCTTAGTCAGGGAGAAGGTGATGAGTAGATGATCCGACCAAAGACAAGGGAGAACAAGGGGGGTGGAGATGTCCAGGGAGGAAGTCCATACCTGGTCCAGGATATGACCTTTGATGTGCGTGGGTGTGTGTATATGCTGGGTACAATTGAAACCCAGCATAAGCTCAGAAAAGGCGAGGGAATCAGAGGTTTCGTGAGGATCAGATGGCCAATAGTTAAAATCGCCCAGGACCAGAATATTGGTGTTGTTAATGGTCAGCTGCGAGATAAGCTCGCCGAACTGGACAGAGAAATTTGGCATGGCTTGGGGGGGGCGGTAGACTAGGACACACACTAGGGAGGAGCCAGGTTGCTCCAATCTAAAAGCCAAACAGTCGACCATGGGAATACTAATAAGAGGCACCATGGAACACCGAATTGGGTGCCTAATGATGGCAGCGACCCCGCCGCCCGCTTTACCAGAGGGGCGGTTGGCTTGTAGAATGTAATAGCCAGGGGGAATAGCCGCTAGGATATCAGGAGTGGAGTCCTCTGTGAGCCAGGTCTCGGTCAGGAGTAGGATATCAGGCTGTTCTGATCCTAAGAGATAAAAAATATCAGATTGGTGGCCGACCAGAGACCGGGTGTTAAGGTACATCACAGAGAAAGAGGGATTGGGTCCTAGTCCAGGGATAGGAAGCGAGGACTTGCCGGAAGAGTCCGGGAGTGAATGAAGGGAAGATGAAGGAATGATCTCAGGGAAAGTGGTCCTAGGGGCAGGCAAGCCGCAGATAGCGTGTTTGATTGAGGGGTCAGGAAAAGGGAGAGCACAATCATGAAGGGAAATAATAAGTGAGCGGGGAAGAGTAGGGCAGGGGACAGAATGAGGTGCCCCATGCCCCGGCCTGCCGCGGACGGGCGCAGACGGGCTTAACTCTGGCGCAACTCCGGCGCGCCTACGTCGCGCCCGCTGCGCTCGTCCGCTGCGCTGACACATATTGGCCGTTTAAATAGGGGCGGAACAAGGGTGGAGTGTCAGGGAGAGCCTATAGTAAAGGCGAGCCCAAACAAAGATGGCGCCCGTTACCGGTGGGACCCCGCGATTGAAATCAGCCCCCAGCCGGCAGCTCACCTCTGAAAATGAAGGCTGAGGTTAGTAACCTGCATAAGTTTGAACAGCAGTGGTTAGACCCAATTAAGGACAGTACATAAGATAAAACCGCCACCGCTCGTAATCAGCGGGGCGAGATGCAGGAAGTGCAGGGAAAATGTTAAAATGCTTAAAAATGCTCTCTCAGCGTTCGCAAGCCAGCCCACTGCCACCGGGCAACCTGCAAACACTAAGCGAGAGCAAGATCGCGCTCCTAAATAGGGGCGGAACAAGGGTGGAGTGTCAGGGAGAGCCTATAGTAAAGGCGAGCCCAAACAAAGATGGCGCCCGTTACCGGTGGGACCCCGCGATTGAAATCAGCCCCCAGCCGGCAGCTCACCTCTGAAAATGAAGGCTGAGGTTAGTAACCTGCATAAGTTTGAACAGCAGTGGTTAGACCCAATTAAGGACAGTACATAAGATAAAACCGCCACCGCTCGTAATCAGCGGGGCGAGATGCAGGAAGTGCAGGGAAAATGTTAAAATGCTTAAAAATGCTCTCTCAGCGTTCGCAAGCCAGCCCACTGCCACCGGGCAACCTGCAAACACTAAGCGAGAGCAAGATCGCGCTCCTAAATAGGGGCGGAACAAGGGTGGAGTGTCAGGGAGAGCCTATAGTAAAGGCGAGCCCAAACAAAGATGGCGCCCGTTACCGGTGGGACCCCGCGATTGAAATCAGCCCCCAGCCGGCAGCTCACCTCTGAAAATGAAGGCTGAGGTTAGTAACCTGCATAAGTTTGAACAGCAGTGGTTAGACCCAATTAAGGACAGTACATAAGATAAAACCGCCACCGCTCGTAATCAGCGGGGCGAGATGCAGGAAGTGCAGGGAAAATGTTAAAATGCTTAAAAATGCTCTCTCAGCGTTCGCAAGCCAGCCCACTGCCACCGGGCAACCTGCAAACACCTTTGCGGTACCCTCCTGACGGAGACCAGAGCCTGAACACCGGCGATCCACAAGTCCCCCTAAAGACCTGACAGCGCGGATCAGCTGCACTCCGCCACGGCTTCACTCTGGATACCTCGGGGTTCCCAAGAAGAGTCAGAACGGAGCCCTCCGAATTCGCAAGACTTAGAGTGTCTACCAAAAGAAGCAAAGCATATCTTAAAATAAAACCTTCTTTGAGAGCGCTATTTCCTGCCTCTGTCTCCCTTGATATTGAGCCCCCTGACTCTGATTCTATATTCACTGTACCCCCTGATCCTGCCCCGCCACAACTGGTGTCAGAAGTGGGATTGCCATCCCAGTCCATCTGTGAATCCGAGATGGACGCCCTTTTACAGCATCTCATAAAGGGGCAGGAGAAACTGGAATGGGCGGTAGAACGGCAGATGACCTCGGCTCAAGCCGATCGGGACCTGTCCACTATTGCAGCACAGATGGAAAACATGCAGAAAACGATGACGCCTCCCACTGGTATCGTTCAACTGGAGAGTAGAGCACACGTCCCCAGCCCGTCAGGAATAGCGCTACAAAAGTATGTGCAGGGCGAAGACCCCGATGCGTTTTTAATGAACTTTGAGCGGGCAGCCAGAGCTCTGGGGTGGCCCGAAGACAAATGGCCTTTCTTCTTGGCCCTACTGCTAACTGGAGAAGCCCAGTTTGCGTATCAAGTCTCGAATCCTGCTGGGAACGCCCCATATGCCCTCATCAAAAACGTGATTCTGGATCACTTGGGGCTAGACCCTGAAGCCTACAGAGTCAGGTTCCGCAAAGAGAAGGGGATCCCGGGTGAGAACCCCAAAACACTCTTTTTCCGGTTGAAAATGATGGCCGACAAGTGGCTGAAATCCAAAACCAGCACCAAAGAAGAAATACTGGCTCGGATTTATTTGGAGCAATTCATGGAGGCTCTCCCTTACGGATCACAGAGGTGGTTGAGACAGCACTCGGGACTCACTGTCGAACAGGCCATAGAGATGGCCGCCAACTATGCAAGAGCACAGCCCCGGGGCATAGGATGGGAACCGGAAAGGCATCCAAAACCCCTGTCTGCCGGAAAAGGGGAGAAAAAACCGAGACCTGCCCCCGAACCCTTCCGACCATGCCCTACCCGGATGGAGGTCCCACTAACGCGTGGACCCCAATGCTTCGACTGTGGCGAGTGGGGACATATTGCCCGCCTTTGCCCCAGGAAAAGACCAACAGAGGAGCCAATGGAGGTGGGCTATCTACCCAAGGCCGTCCTCTATTCCGCTGAGCTGGGGTCCTCTTTTTATGTGAGTATGAAGGTAAATGGGTATGACATCAAAGCCCTCCTGGACTCGGGTTGTAAACAGTCGGTTGTGCAAGAACGGTTTATCCTCCCCGACCAATATGACCAGGATGTTATTGTACACATTCGGTGTGTACACGGAGACATTAAACCTTATCCTGTTGCTCATGTGTCCATTAGCCTTATCGGCCTGCCGATGTGCTCAGTAAGAGTAGGGGTAATGCCGTCCCTCCCTGAAGACATGATCCTTGGTGTGGATAATCCGGCCTTCCTGGACCGGTTTCGGAGAACCCTGTCCGAACAGCCCTTGCCCAAGTCCAACCCCCAGGCTGCCTTGATCACTACAGAACCCTGGGTCCTTGACCGCAGTTTTAGGTTTGCCCAGTCCGAGGACAGGTCATTGTTTAACGCATGGGAGGCAGCCCAGTCAGCACAGCAAGGCCCTGCCCCCTCCTATCCTAGATTCATTATAAAGAAGGATCTGTTATATCGAGAAGCCGCCGCAGGAAACGAATTACAGCTCTTGGTTCCGTTTTCCTTTCGAGAACAAGTACTGTTTTTCGCACATGCTCATCTGACAGCCGGTCATGCGGGAAAAGAGAAGACCACAGAGAGCGTCATACGGCATTTCTACTGGCCAGGAATCTACAGAGACGTGCAGGAGTACTGTAGGAAGCGTGAAATATGCCAGAGGAAAAATACACATCGACCCCAGGCGGCCCCCTTACAACCGATGCCTATCATTGGGGTGCCCTTTGAGCGTGTGGGTATGGACCTTATCGGGCCTCTACCGAAGACCCCCAGAGGGCATTTATACGCACTGGTTATCGTGGACTACGCGACAAGATACATAGAGGCGCTTCCCTTAAAAACTCCCACTACAGCCAACGTAGCAGAGAAGTTCGTGGAATTGTTTGCCAGGGTCGGGTTTCCAAAAGAGGTTGTAACGGACCAGGGGACGCCATTCACTTCCCGACTCATGAAAGAAATCTGCAAGACCCTGGACATACGTCATCTGAAAACATCTGTCTATCACCCGCAGACGGACGGCCTCGTCGAGAGGTACAATCAGACCCTTAAAATGACATTAAAGAAAATGCTGTCCTCAGAGGGTCCATCCTGGGACCGATTGCTCCCGTTAGCCCTATACGTGCTCCGGGCCCAAAAACAGAGCAGCCTAGGCTATTCGGCTTTCGAACTGCTATACGGGAGACTACCGAGAACGCTGCTCGAAATAACCAAAAGCGCCTGGGAAACCCAGGAAGAGCAAGAAAGAACTACTCCTTTGGAATACACCGCACAACTACGGTCCAAATTGGGGAAACTCCGAAGTCTGGCCTATACGAACCTCGAACAACAACAGAAGAGACAAAAGAAAAACTACGACAGGGGAACGAGGTTGCGGAGACTGAACGTCGGCGACTGGGCCCTGGTATTGTTACCTTCCATCATGAAGAAAACCGAATGGGTCGGACCCTACGAGGTAACGGAGATAATTGGGAACACCACCTACAGGCTGCGGATCTCCCCATCAAAAACACAGACATACCATATAAACCTTCTAAAGAAGTGGTTTGGTTCTCCTCCCCGGAGCGCCCACTTTGCCGTACCAAACAAAAGAACGGAGGAAACCACCCTTTCACAGCTCATTGTAAACCCGGAACTACCAGAAATGAAAAAGCAAGAATTAAGGGAAGCTTTGCTCCCCTTCGTGTCCATATTTTCCGACTTGCCAGGAAAGACAAACCTGCTGGAACATCGCATCGAGACAATACCAGGGAAAATTGTGAAACAACGACCCTATAGGATCCCAGCAGCCAGACGAGAGGCGGTGAGGCGAGAGGTGCAGGACATGTTGGAGCTGGGTGTGATACGGCCATCCACCAGTAATTGGGCCTCTCTTATAGTGATGGTCCCCAAACCCGACGGAACGAAACGCTTTTGCATGGACTTTAGAGCCTTGAACATGATATCCTCTTTCGACGCTTATCCCATCCCCCGCGTCGATGAGCTTATAGAGAAACTAGGCGATGCTGTATACCTAACAACTATAGACCTGACCAAGGGATATTGGCAGGTGCCCCTCAGAGAAGAGGATAAAAAAAAAAACAGCGTTTATCACGGATGAAGGGCTCTTCGAGTTCACGGTCCTCCCTTTTGGACTCCATGGGGCCCCTGCCACGTTTCAACGGCTCATGAACTTAGTGCTGAAACCCTATCCTTCATTTTGTTCTGCATACCTGGATGACATAGTGGTCCACAGCAAAACGTGGGGAGAGCACCTACAACACTGACAGGCAATCCTCAAAGCTCTGCAAGATGCAGGACTCCACATCAACTCAAAGAAATCACGGGTGGGGTTTACTAAAGTCAGGTACCTCGGATACGTGTTGGGGGAAGGCACCATCGCTCCCCAGACTGAAAAGGTGAAGGCCATCAGAGACACTTGTTTTCCATCAACCAAAAGGGAGCTCCGGGCCTTCCTTGGTCTGATCGGTTATTATAGGAGGTTCATTCCTAAATTCGCTGAGGTGGCCGCCCCCTTAACGGATCTCCTACGAAAGATGTGAGGACAAAGGAATTACAGACCCCCCTCGGGAGGCCCTGGAAGCCTTCAGGCACTTAAAGAACATCATCACCTCAGCCCCTATACTGGTATCCCCCGACTTCTCTAAACCATTTCTGTTGGCCACGGACGCCTCCGAGACCGGCCTAGGGGCCGTATTGTCCCAGGTGGACAAGGATGGCATAGAACACCCGATCTTGTTTACCAGCCGTAAGTTATTCCCTAGGGAGCAGAAGTACTCCACTGTGGAGCGGGAGTGTCTCGCAATCAAATGGGCTGTAGAAAAGCTTCAGTATTATTTGGAGGGTAAGCCGTTCATACTACAAACCGACCATGCTCCCCTGAGATGGATGTACCAGAATAGGTCCCTTAATTCTCGGGTACTAAGGTGGTTCCTGACTCTGCAGCCCTATTCCTTCACTGTGCAGCACAAAAAGGGTTCCGAGAACGGGAACGCTGATTACCTGTCTAGGGTCCTCTCTCTCCCCGATCGGGAGAGTCCAGGAGGGGAGGTGTGTGACGGGGAGGCGGGTCCTGTGGACGTGGATGCTGATGTTGCCTTGGACTGGTGGTCCGCTGTGCCGCTGACCCCCCTTTCTGTCCTCCCTGCACAGACTGATGAGACTGACCAAGGGGACTGGTTCACGAAGGAGGTCGGCAGTGTTTGGAACTTCCCAGCGGAAAACGAGCAGGGTCCCTTTAAACCCGGACTGCAGTACGACGAGGCCGCGCCCCCTGAGAGCGAGGCCGAGCCAAAAGCCGGAAGAACGAGCAAGAAGGCGGACGGCGTTTTCCCGGAGGCGGAAGGTGTTTTGGAGTGGAGACGGAGAGCGGAGCAGTCGAGTGTCGAAGAAGGAGAAGGATACGAGCAGAGCCCAGCTGAGATCTTCAAGCCAGGAGGCCACCGGTTCGGCGCTTCGCCCTGCCACGTTCCCACGGGAGGAGCGTGGCTGGACAAGGTACGGGGCAAAGTAGCGGGCTGGGTTGGTCGGAGCGGCCAGTCGAACACCCGAGACTCAGTGTAAATATTGTATAGCCTCTGTACCCTACCCCACACGAGCACTACGGACGTGTATATAATCGAGCACTTGGTTTCCCTCACTCCACGGGCCCCTATTGTTCTATCACGGACGCCCCAGTGACTTCTCCTTTTCTTTCCTTTGCGGTACCCTCCTGACGGAGACCAGAGCCTGAACACCGGCGATCCACAAGTCCCCCTAAAGACCTGACAACGCGGATCAGCTGCACTCCGCCACGGCTTCACTCTGGATACCTCGGGGTTCCCAAGAAGAGTCAGAACGGAGCCCTCCGAATTCGCAAGACTTAGAGTGTCTACCAAAAGAAGGAAAGCATATCCTAAAATAAAACCTTCTTTGAGAGCGCTATTTCCTGCCTCTGTCTCCCTTGATATTGAGCCCCCTGACTCTGATTCTATATTCACTGTACCCCCTGACCCTGCCCCGCCACAGCAGCATAAATGCCAGCATATATGAAATGTTTCTGACTTGGTTTCCTGGGACCTATTAAAAATCCCTATGATCCATGTCATGTGTGAGTAAGGATCAGTGCTGTTTCATTTCTGTGAGTGTTGAGGTTTCTAGCCAATCAAGGCATAACTTCCAAAAACTGTAGGATGTCACTCCCCCTGGATGTTCTCTTTGTACATAGTGTGGGTCTAGCCTACGGATATTGAACCCATTCGGTGTGTGGAAAATTAGTACGATTTTGGTAAACATTATCTGCGCCATCTTGCCTTTCCCCCTGATGCCACACTTTTTGTCGTGCGCGCCCGCCATCTTAGGTGCCTCGATCAGAACAGCCCTTTTTGCATGCCCCTGGCCCCCGACATAGCCCTTCGCCCTCACCAAGCCTGCACGCTGACCAACCCCCCCTGCTCGCACCTGCCTTGAGTCATAAACCCCTCTTCAGCGCAGCTCTGCCTCAGAACCCCATCCTGTTCCCAGCGCGACACCTCCCTTCATTCCTTTTCATGGTCCCAGGCCCTTTGATGCAAACCCCTTTTTTCCCTGTGTGCCCGTTTGTCTTCCTCGTTCCCAGGCCGACACCCTGCTCTGCCGATACTATTCCTTGCCCCTCCCCGTACAGTAGAAAGCTTCCCTCATCAAAGGACCCCCGAGTTGATCAAAGCCCCCACCCCATGAGATCCGATCGAACCCCCCACATTCCATGAATCGGCGGAATATCCAGCTGCGCGATAATCATCACCTGTTGTGACCGGGGTGGGGACTTCTACTGTAAATGTGTGTGGGAACGGGCCCGAAGGGGAGATTCCGGGAATGTCTTTCCGTACATCAAAGCATTGTCATGAACATGTAATCTGTAATAAAGCAACAAAACCTGTATATAAGAGGCCAGGCCTCAGAGATGCAGTTAGAGCACCTCAGAACGATACCTGCTGTCCAACTGATGTGTTCTCCTCCGGAGAGAATAAACCTTGTTTCCTGCCTTCCAGTCTCCAGCGCCTGCCTCTTCATTGATTAATAATTCATGGGTTAAAGAGGCGATACCGCCGGGCAAATATCGATTGTCCCTGACCTTAGTTTCTACAATTGGCGTCCCAAACGTGGGGCCATCAGCGACTCGTGGATCCAGTGGGAGAGGTCCTGACGACAGAGTGAACGACTGCAACGATCGGGAGAGCTCGTGCCCAATAGACCCTCGTCTGGCAGCCGGTCATCCGAAATTCACTAGTTCCGAACAGACCTCTCTCGAGTGATCCACGGTCCTGACTGGGAACCATTAGGAGTGCTGCGAGAAATACGAGAAAAAGAGGACGATCGGGCGCTGGATTCGGAAGACAAGAAACTGTCCATACGGTCCGGGTAAGGTCGTGTAAACACGACAAACTGCAAAATAATTGTATTGGTTGTTCAGAAAATACTAGTATTACTCTTAATTGACTTATTTGGAGATTCACTGTCTGCACACGGAGAAACAGTAGGCTCTTTCCCTTGTGCAAACAGTGAAGGATTGGTAACGCAGCCGTCGTGCCTATTTTTCTCCCCCACTGATTCTATTATTTATTAACGGTTTTCGGGAGATTCCCTCTCCCACACTGATTAACTGGGTTCTTTGACCCCGAACTACTGTTCACGGATTGTTTTCTGGAGATTCGCTGTCTGCAAACAGGAAATAACAGATTCCTCTTTACGGATAGTGAAAGGGTAGAGGACGCAGACTTTTGCGCCCCTACTTATTCTCCCCACTGATTTTATTTTATTTTATTTTATTTTTTATTGGTTGTTCTTTGTTATTGGTTCATGAGGTATTCACTGCCTGCAAACAACGTAGAATAGAAATATTCTGTCTAGCCTTTGCGCACAGTGATAAGATAGGCAGTGCTGACTTTTTGTCCCTCGTTGCGAGCCGTCATGTCTGTCTTCTCCCCACTGATTGATAGCTGGTTCAGCCCGGACCGTTTATTAGAGGTGGATCATCTAGCTCCGCTGGAAGGCACCCCTAATAAAGACATGTTCATAAACTATGGATTAGTTACCATAGCCTATAATAAATTGTGGCACCGGTATACCAAAGAAAGTCAAGACAAACAGTGGCCACTGGTAGGATCCTTCGATCTTGATAAAATAGAAACGTTAGAAATAGCCCTTCGTAATAATAAAACAACGCCTATTATGCTCGACAGTCTCGGTATGTGGCGCAAAGAGGCAATGCAACAAAAGAAAAGAAACAAGGACAGAGCAGGTAGAGGAATATATCAACAGGACAACACCTGGACACCACGACCCGAAAGTTATCCCCCGACACTACGCACAGGACGGCCAGACTTAGGGCAAGACCAATGTGCTTTTTGTAAATGTATCGGACACTGGAAAGCTCAATGCCCGACTTTACTGAGCGAGAGTAGGAACAGAGGACCGACAGGAATAGCAGTCCGGAAGAAAGGGAAAAAGCGCCAGACAAAGAAGAATCAGACTGACATGGCCAGGCCAGATAGAACCACCACGTTTGATTATGCCCGATGGCACAGATTTCGCCAGACCGATTTCAGCGACATGTTCGAGTTTTCATAGATCGGACCATGTTGAGACGGGAACCCAGTCTAGCTCTAAATTAACAGACGGAAAAAGATAATTATGGCCAATAACTGTTTTATATTTGTTTTGGGTCTTTGTATGTCGTACTTGTACTGTCTCCCGTCTGAGTTTGTGTGTACGTGAGGCATGAATCTACGTCATCCCTCTACATGTGTTTCCGTGTTACTTAACCTCTGTTAACAGAAACTTTAGCATGAAACAACCTGGAAAGAAAGAAATGGGAAAAAAAAATCCGTAGGCCACTGATGAACTTGAACTTTTATTTAACATAACGAACAAGAAATAAATAACAATACGTAATAATAAACACCTATTAATACCCTAACAACAGAAAACGTTTGAAACAAGAACGGTAAAACCTAGAAAATGAAAGTCAACGGAACATTCGCGCCCCCCCCCCACACTCTGGAACCTTCCAAAGTAGGGCAGGGTTACGGCTACGCCCAACCGGCAGCAACCCATATAAGGCGGGCCCTGCTGCCAACGATCGGTCAGGAAATCATAACATAGGGTGGAGCCGGAGGAGAGGCAGGGGCCAGCGGAGTCCGGCCGCAACGGCCCTGGATAGCTGCAGGTAGTCCCGCCACATGTCCTCCCGGTCCGGCCACCAATGGCCAGGGACCGGGGCCAACCGGATCCGGCTGCAGCCGATAACCTAAGGAAGCCCGTCCCAGAGAAGGACGAGACACCTCTTTCCTTTTCCCCTCCGTGATAGCCGCAGCAACACGCCAGGCGCCACTTCTGTCATGAACAATGGCCGCGACAACTCTGGGCGGCGGGATGTCCTGTTCATACCTCCACGAAAAAATTAGTCCAAGTTGGGCTGGGAGGGAGAGGCGACGCGGACGAGCCTCTCCCACCTCCATGGATAGGAGGTCTCCCAGCTCCCGGCCCAGCGCCGAACTCCCCCAGCCAGGCGGTGGTGCCAATACCTGCGTAGCACCGAACATACCATGGTGGCGCCCCAGTACTTGCGCAGCACCGAACATGCAACGGTGCCCATATTTTCGGAGCACCGAATATGCAATGGCTGCACCGATACTTGTGCAGCACCGAATGTGCGCCGCAGGTGGCCATACTTCCACAGCACTGGGCATGGGCCTTGTGGAGCACAGGGTGTGGAGAGACCATCGTGCATGCCCATGAAAGAGAGCGGCCTGGAGTGCACCGGGAGAAGGAGACGGCGCGAACGAGTCTCCCTCGCCCCCCCAGATGGGGGCATCACAGCTGCACCCCAGCCGAACGTCCCGCTTCCACAACACAGAGTTCCATTCCCTATTTGTCCTCAGAAAGGTCTCTTCCACTCTTGCAGACTCGACGAGAGGGGACTGCTGCAGGGCCTCAAAATGGCGTCTGGGCCCACTGGAAGGCGGGTCTCGGCCGCTAGAGTAACTTTGAACAGCAATGTAACTCGGTCGCTCGCCCACCGGAGCACGAGCCCCCACCTCCGACAGCATCTCCACAGCCTTGAAGAGTCTACAAAGGTCCCCGGCGGAGCCCTCGGCCCCTGCAGGCTTCCGGTAAGGGACGACTGCCTTGATCACTAACGAAACAAGCATGACATTGCCACTCTTTCTGTTAGCAGGAATTCTAGAACTGCCGAAAAGGACTCTGGTCCAACTGCCGGTTGTAGGAAACATTTTTCCCTAATGCTACTTCCGGACTAACCCGGCCCCGCCCAAAATGGCGCCGTTATCAATAGGAACTTACGAACACCTCGTGGTGTTCCTTTTTACTAATACAAAACTTGATGTTCTGAGACATATATGATCCTTTGTACACTTGACAAGAAAGAAGGAGAGCTCACTCGACGAACATGTAAAAGGATCCCGTTAAAAATGTTGATTACAAATGTACGATGTATTATATTTTTTATATAGCTGATGTATAACCTCGCTTATGACGCACACACACGGTATGCATATAGGAAATCTGATTGCAACTATTCTGACTATGCTTCTAAATTATGAAATAAATACCCCCGATCCCCCAACCAATTGATAGACGTTTTAGTTTCCTACGGATGAATGAATAAACCTTTCTAACGTTTTTATGGCTGCAAAATAACACCCCCACTGTACGCACTTTAGCCAATGCCGTGTCCGGCCAAATACGACTGCACCCTCATAATCTACGTACTGAAATGACTTTGCAAAAATAAAGGTTTTCGAAACTATGAACAGGTATTGCATGCTTTATTTAAACATGTGGGATCGGCGGGAGAATTCTTTTCTGTGCACCCTACTCTGCTCTCTCTTTAAGGTTAATAGAAGATGGTTGCTCAGCCCCGGATGGAGGATCGAATCTGAGACACGACACCCTACCGTCAAATATGCGACTGACTCAGGGACTCGCACATGGAGAAAGACCTCGATTTCCGGGGATGGGTAAAAGCGAAATGGTGTGAAAAATGGAATATAAAGGATGGGTAAAGTGAAACGATGTAAATGATAGAATATTATAAAGATACGACACTCAAAGGTACTAGGGAACAGAGTTGACCGAAGAGCTGATAAACCTTAAAACATCACAGCGTTGAAAGAGATTTAAGGACCCCGATAGTTAAATACACCTACCAACTAGAAACTTCGCGCTAAGTACTTCTGATTCTCTAACGTTTTCCTACTCGCAGCCTATAAAGACACACTGCCCCCCCCCCTGGCTCCAGAAACCACAACCTCAGGGATTCTATCCCGAGGAGATAAGACGGGTATGAGGTAAGTAAAGGACTCTTGAATCCATGTATTTGATATGCGCGAATGTTGTCCCCCTCCCCTCCCCTCTTTTTCCTCCCTCTGCAGGTTACATCAGAGATCACAACCGAGGTGTGGCGAAGATCTGAAGCCTTGCCATGTCTGATACGCGAAGCAGACTAGCGCCGCAAGGTGGCACCTAAGCACACCCACCAACTGCTCATGTAACAAACGAGCCACTAAATAGTATGAGTTGATAAGAAATGATCACCCTTAATCCCGGTTGCGCGAGTGGACACATGCCACGTATGTCTGAAACTATGAAAGAATGTTTGTGCGTGACTGAAGCGTCGACTCAACTGGTCAAAGGACCAAGAATGCAAGGAGTACGACACAATAGTGCCCTTTTCCTTTTTGTCAATGCATGTCCCCCGTTCCCGACCTAATGCTCGTCCGTCCTGAACCGCATGCTTTCAAAATACTAACACAGACCTGCGATGTCTTGTATCGAGTAATGCGCTGAATAATCTATCTTAAATACACGGCCGCTCCCTATGTTGCACGTGTACTATCTAGCCTATTTTTGCACATCTCTGTCTCTCTCTCTCTCTCTCTCTCTCTCTCTCTCTCTCTCCGCCACACTCTCACTCTTCCGAACGACTAGCACCTAAATTGGCAAACCGCCACCCCTAGCACACCACCCAACCGGCTTCAAATACCACCAGTATTTACACAAAACTTGTCTTTAATACAATCACCCTGAGACCGTGTCATTGCCTCTCCTTTCTGCTAAATTAACGAAACCGAGAGTTGTCGATGAGGGAAAGGACAGGTAAGACGACTGAGGTTCCCTAATCTGACCCGTAATAAGGGAACTACATGTCAGCGGCTCCTATGATGAAATAAAATGCCTCAGAATACGCGACCTTCCCCGTCCCGAATTGTCGCAATACCCAAACAGTAAAAATGATCGAAACATCCTCATATTCCAGGAACGCCCCCTGTTTCGTATCAGCTACCCCAGACGAGAGTTATAAAACTGTCCCTCACCCCCGGTCATAAGAGATGGGTCTACTTACGCCCTTACCACAGTTTTCTATGTCCCTAGTTGTTTCCCATAAGACCCCTGTCTTTTCTAATTTAGTAATCAGGCCATAAGAGGCTACATAGGAACCAGAATGATGTTTTACAAAGTTAAAGGACTAGACCGAAGCGAAGAAAATCATTGCAATAAACACTGTTGAAAGCGAAAATGTTTAGTTGAAAGGCAAGATGCATTAATAGAATGAAAAATGTTTAGCCTATGTTCGTCCCTCAGCAAGATACCTATTAGTACCATGTTGATAGCTCACAGCACCCTTTATAAATATAAAGCCCTAGAGAACGGTATAGCTTTGTCAGGCTCGCCTTACGAAGGTGGGTCTCCATCAGATGAACTGTTGTAACTGTAATAAATAGTTGTGAAGGAAAGTCATAGTAAATCCAACAGACCCACCATCGGTCATTTATATGTTAGTTGTGAACCCTACTATAACGGATGTTTTCATTTTGTGCCTGGAGCTGGGAGAGAAATAGACTTATGTGATTACCTTCCTCTACCAATTCTCTAAAGACTGTCTTTTCAAACTCATCTTAAGGGTACGACTGTCGGAGGAAAGAAGGACCGGATGTGGGAGCACGTGGCCTGACTACAGACTATGGAACATCTGCGACATTGGCCAGGGCGAGACCGCGACAGAAAAGAGCTGCAGGACGAGGCACTATTTCCGACAGAATGAGAGGAAAGGGCTGACCTGATGTCCCTGCTCAATGTTCAAATGTGTGCCGAAAAGTCCCCGCTCTCTGAACTCAGTCATGAGCCCGCCTACCTGGAATTCTCCGCCCCCTGGTCTGTTCCCGATCTGGCCCTGCTCCATCCCCCTTTTTCTCCGACCTACCCTATGGACTACTTACACACTCTTCTTCCACCTGAACTCTTTGACTATCGACTCCAAAGGACACGGGGCGAAAAGGACCTTTTTGACCGGGAAAGCAAGAAAAAGGTCATGCCCCGCAACGCGGAATCTAGAATAGAGCTGGACCCATAAGCTCCACCGCCGGTGCTCCACAGTGCCAACGGAAGACGGAAACCAAAATGCTGAGAACTCGCCAACTTCGAACATTCCTTAATTATCGTTTCTACTATGTCTCATTTCTCTCCCAGCCACCAATGTATTGATTATGCAGCAACCAACAATGAACAGAACTCGGATATGTAATAACCTATCAGTTTACATTCCAACCGACTATAAGTAGCTATGAAATGTCATTTTTGTCTGCATTACTATAACTTTCCTGCAAACAAGTTTTATCGATGGACCCGCCTCCTAAGATGAGCGATTTTGAAATGTAATGTTTATAGCTCCTTCACCTGGGTTCCTACTTTTTACCTATGACCACCACAATAGACATGAATAGGAAATAGACCAGCAAGATGTCTTGAATATGTTAAAGGGAGGACTGTGGAAAATTAGTACGATTTTGGTAAACATTATCTGCGCCATCTTGCCTTTCCCCCTGATGCCACACTTTTTGTCGTGCGCGCCCGCCATCTTAGGTGCCTCGATCAGAACAGCCCTTTTTGCATGCCCCTGGCCCCCGACATAGCCCTTCGCCCTCACCAAGCCTGCACGCTGACCAACCCCCCCTGCTCGCACCTGCCTTGAGTCATAAACCCCTCTTCAGCGCAGCTCTGCCTCAGAACCCCATCCTGTTCCCAGCGCGACACCTCCCTTCATTCCTTTTCATGGTCCCAGGCCCTTTGATGCAAACCCCTTTTTTCCCCGTGTGCCCGTTTGTCTTCCTCGTTCCCAGGCCGACACCCAGCTCTGCCGATACTATTCCTTGCCCCTCCCCGTACAGTAGAAAGCTTCCCTCATCAAAGGACCCCCGAGTTGATCAAAGCCCCCACCCCATGAGATCCGATCGAACCCCCCACATTCCATGAATCGGCGGAATATCCAGCTGCGCGATAATCATCACCTGTTGTGACCGGGGTGGGGACTTCTACTGTAAATGTGTGTGGGAACGGGCCCGAAGGGGAGATTCCGGGAATGTCTTTCCGTACATCAAAGCATTGTCATGAACATGTAATCTGTAATAAAGCAACAAAACCTGTATATAAGAGGCCAGGCCTCAGAGATGCAGTTAGAGCACCTCAGAACGATACCTGCTGTCCAACTGATGTGTTCTCCTCCGGAGAGAATAAACCTTGTTTCCTGCCTTCCAGTCTCCAGCGCCTGCCTCTTCATTGATTAATAATTCATGGGTTAAAGAGGCGATACCGCCGGGCAAATATCGATTGTCCCCGACCTTAGTTTCTACAGGTGGTACCCCAGAATCTTTGCTGACATCTGTTACTGTCTATGGGCCAAAACAACCATCCTTTCCAATTAGGGTCTGATCTATTGTACCACAAAATGTAATCTACTTCTGCCTCTTCTTGTGAAGTAGAATTTTGCCACCCCTCCATCTGTGATGGTGTTGGAAACCAAAGTGTGTTCAGGTCCTTGTTCTTGGCTAGTCCAAGACAGGATTTCTATTGCACAATGTCATTTAGAAATATCTGCTATGGAAAGAGTCATGCCTGAATAGCGCTTCTGTTCCCTGGAATTGCCAGTCTCTTGAACTCCAGACTGATTTTAAGTCTATTGTGTCCTTCTGTAGGTCAAAACCCTGTTCAGACAATTGGGGAATAAAGGAAGCAGAGTAAATCTGTTTGGTGTTTGTCAACATAATTTTTAGTGCCGATGTGGATGCGACTTTACAATAAAATGATGTTGTCAGAAGTGTTATACCATGAAAAATATGAACATTTCTCAGCAAATGTTTGCAAACTACTTTTCGTAGGTGTAGGGCTATGTTCCCACTGGTGGTACTCAAAAACCTTTCTAGGTGTTATAGATTTGTGCAACAAATGATGACCATATTATAAGTAACAGTACAAAGTGTCATAGTCAGGAGTACCTTCTAGCTTTTCAGTGTTTGATAATGCAGCAGGTTTCTCTAAATCAGACAGCATGTTATTAACAGTTTCAGAGTCCCAATCATCAGAAAGTTTACTGGAGGTAATGATGTCACTCAATGAAATTTTAAATACATGAGAAATTTTTAAAAGTTCAGTTGGACCGATTATATATTGAAATCAACCTTGTCCCAAACTATACCGTCCAGTTTAGGGACTGCTGTAATGTTTACTGATGACAAGTCTCTTTGTTCACGATGAGAAGAATGATGTGGCTTCAGAATCAAATGTAACTTTTTTGTCTGCAGGTCTTTGTTGAAGGTATTGTCCATTAATAATCATGATAAAAGTTATAACTAAGCCTCGCCAGAAAAGTAATAACAGTATCCCAGTAATTACCCAGAGTCCGACCCAAGGCAATACCAGGATAGTCTTTTTGAGAAAGTTCAGAAAGTCCGTAATCTGCTGCTTGTGTGTTTATTGGGCTGGCGTTGTTTCTGGTTCACTTGGATCCAAATCAAATGTATCAAAGTCAATGAAGTAGCCAGATGCAGTTTGGTCAAACTTTGGTACTTCTGCAGGATTTGTGGAAACAGTAGCCTGCTTGTCTCGAGGCATGTTGATGTAGACATCAGTGTTTGGTCGAATTGATATTAGAGTTTCGTTTCCATTTTGAATTATTGTATCTTGTTCCAGTGGAACGGGTTCCATAGCATTGTTGCTTAGTCCTTCATTACTTTGACAGGACGCATCAAGCGTTATGAGTCTTTCAGTTTGAACTTCTTGGATTGTAGCTAGAGGAGGGCATATGCTAGAGCGGAGTCGACGAGGCCTATTGTTCAGTGTCCGCCACATAGTGTGGTTTGATTAAGTCGATTGAGACAAATCAATTCTCCTTTTTTCCGGCAAGAGGCGGCAAAAGCACAGTTCTTTTTCCTTGAATTGCTAGGACAGGTACAGGCTTTCTGTATGATGGTCCAAATTCTTTTTTATCCGCTATTTTCTCTCTGACCAGATCCCCGACTTTTGGGATCCAGACAGGTCTTGCCATGACTGCCTTGACTACCCTAGTGGCTGTTCCTTTTACCTGCACATTGCTGTGCAAGCCTCTTGCTCCATTTATGTACAGTAAGATAGCCAAACGGTTATGGATGTCAAAAGGTTTTTCATTCACGACTGTGCCTTCACAATCAAGATCAGATACTCACATTTGTGTACCAAATAGAACTTTGTAAGGAGTGAAACCCCATAGAGAATTTCTTGGCTGGTTATTATGAGCTTGCTGTACCCCATATAGATGATTGACCCAACTACCGCCCTTGCCTAATATCTTAGCTGTTAAAGATTGCTTTAGGTCTCAGTTTTTCCTTTCCACAACAAATTTCCCTCAGGAGTGCCGCAATGCTGCGCACATACTTTCCATGGCCTCTTTGTAAGCCCTAAAGCTAAACGCCGGGCCATGGTCAGAATGTAAAGTGCCATCTGCGTATATATCCCTATAAAGACTCGCAAATCTTTGATAACAGTTTGAGCATCAGCCGAGTGCTGAGGCCAAACCCATAGGAATCTTGAGCATGAATCCACTGCAAACATGATATACCTGTAGGTCCCATCTGATTGTAAGGGGCCGCAGTGGTCCAGACAAGTGAGAGGTTTGTCTGGTTTTAATAACGGCATCTGTGCCGGGCGTGTTATGATGGAGCCTTTCGTCACATTTCAAGAAATAGTCTTTAGTTTGCTTTGTTAGACCAGCCACCAATAACGTTGGTTCATCAATGAAATAGTAACACCTGTATGCGCAGAGCCCAAACCCTTGTGTGCTGCAATAATCAAACCTTGCCTACAATCCATATTTGGTATTAATCTGTCCCCCACTCGAGGAATCTGTGCATATGGACTGTTTTTTCGTTTGAAATGCTTTATTCGATTTTGTTTTTTAAAATCATAAAAGAGTACAAAAAAATACAATCATTAAAAATAAATATGTACATTCAAGAATAACATAGCTTCAGTTTCAAAAAAGACATAACCCCAACCTTAGAGTTCAGTAGTGTAACATATTATTCAAGGGTTTATCCCTATCTGGAGTAAAGATACACGGGTTTGTCCTTTATGATGGGTAGACTCAAAAGGTGCGACAGTTGTACAATGGGTCAAATCTGTTGGAAACAGAAAGACTAATACCACTGGGTACCCGGACTTCCCCACCCAACGCGTGATGGTAGACTGTTGTTGGTCCTAACCGGGGAATACTTGGCATACAGGGATAAAAATCAAGTAGATCCCAAATATGTATTGGGCCATCCCCTTCTTGGGGCGGACAAGATCTTAAATAAGGTGCGGTGTTCCGGTTCCTGAATCTAACCAGTACCAAGTCCCCTGAAATGTTTTTTGGTAATGGACCCAACCAGCCCACCCTTCTCACACTCAGGATTCCACCGTCTTTGTCCGGTGGTAGGGGTCTATTTCTTCCCATCCAGAATATAACTTTATTCAATAGATCCTGCTGTCTTTCGGCTTTTCCCGTCGCAAGTGCTGGTATTCCTGAGAGGACGGACACATATGGCGCAGCTTCTGGCGGGAGCTGTATGTGTGGTACTTTGCGTACTGTCTTGACCTCTGAGCGCCTTGGTATAACAGGATTGAAAGGAGTATTGGAAGTAGTTGAATCTGGGATTTTAGGGGATTGTAGAGCGACTTGTATGCTTTTGTGAATGGCAGTTGGCTTAGCTGTTGGGAAAGTGATAGATGGCTGGGGTCGGTTCGATGTTGCTGAATTATCGATGGGTTTCAGGATAGCCGTGATTTTATTCTCTAGACCCGAGAGCCTTTCTCCTATAGCGTTGATTTTTTCTGTTAGTGGGGATATGATGGTTTTAACAAGCTGTTCAATCTGAGTCAGTAGGGGGATCTGGGAATAAGATATTGAATCATCCAGTTTGATATCAGTCTCCATGGTGATAGGGAGATTATGAACAGACCATGCGGGGCTTACAGATGGTTTATGGAATTTGGATTGAGTCCTTTCGGCATTGCCCTCATCATGCTTTCTTTTGACGGGTAATAGCCATGGGAGTACAGAGGCTTGTGTATTGACTTTGTTCAATAAAAAGGGGGGTTCCTGTGTGCTGGCTTTAGTATTTATAGTACAGGTGCCTTTGGCAAGAGAGGGTGCATCCAAACTGACATACTTTGTTTTGCATAAACTGTTTAGTTCATCCCACAGGGACAGGTTATGCTCTCTTGGGGAGTTTAATGGAGGAGATACCGTACTAGATGGAGAGTAACAAGGACAGTTTATGTCTATCACATGAACAGTAGGCAGGGAGCTTGTGGTAATCGTTTGGTGCATTTGCGCAGCTGAGCTTGTTCCCCTCGTGCAGGGCATAATCAAAGTGGAGATGGTAATATTACCGAAAAGAGTCAAAAATAATATGTGTACACTATACCTCCTTTAACAGAAGTTACAAGGGGGGTGGCCCGTCCCGTCCTAATCGGTCCACTGAGGGCCACAGAGGGCCCGCCCTTTGCCCGGGCTTAGCCCGGCGCACACCCGCGCGCGTCCCGCGATGCGGAGGGAGTGTCCTGATCAAGTAGCGCCTCCGGGCGCGCTGTGACCGGATGCAGGAAGTGGCCGCTAAGCTCCCTGGGAGCTGTAGTCTCCAGCCGCAGGATGGCGTGCAGTGGCGGCGAGACTTACAGCATTAGGGCCCCAGGAGCGCGTCAGCGAGCGTCTTCCCCGCAGGTATGTCCGCCCCTCACTGGCCGGTTGCTTCTCCCCCTCGCTCCACCGAGGGAGCGTCCTGCTCAAGTAGCGCCTCCGGGCGCGCTGTGGCCGAATGCAGGAAGTGGCCGCTAAGCTCCCTGGGAGCTGTAGTCTCCAGCCGCAGGATGGCGTGCAGTGGCGGCGAGACTTACAGCATTAGGGCCCCAGGAGCGCGTCGGCGAGCGTCTTCCCCGCAGGTATGTCCACCCCTCACTGGCCGGTTGCTTCTCCCCCTCGCTCCACCGAGGGAGCGTCCTGCTCAAGTAGCCCCTCCGGGCGCGCTGTGGCCGGATGCAGGAAGTGGCCGCTAAGCTCCCTGGGAGCTGTAGTCTCCAGCCGCAGGATGGCGTGCAGTGGCGGCGAGACTTACAGCATTAGGGCCCCAGGAGCGCGTCGGCGAGCGTCTTCCCCGCAGGTATGTCCGCCCCTCACTGGCCGGTTGCTTCTCCCCCATATGGACTGTTGTTTGCATCTAACTTGTAGGAGTACTTGAGGGGAAATTTCTTTGGTACAGCATGAGCTGCCATTGCGTGAAGCAATGACATCAGCCATAATCTCACTGTCTATCCTTGTTTTTGAACAAGTGATTGCAGCTACGGAAGCAGTGCATACAGCTCCCTTCGTGGCTTCAAAAGCCAATGAATTCCCTTCAACATGATCACCATCACATTGATGACTCAGTGTATGAATCACTTGAGCCAGTGATAGTTTGTTTCTCACCTCAACTACCTGTTCCCATAGCATTGTATGCTTAACTGTGCTACCTTTTGCATCTTTGAACCCGTTTTGTTCCCAATGATGTAAATATTTATTGTATGATTGCACACAGTAAAAAGATTCACACACTATTAGTGTGGGGAATTTGTGATCCGTGTTTACCAGTGCCAGTATCAGCGCTTTTAACTTTGCCAACTGAGCCATGCAGTCTTCTAGAGATTGCGTTTTGGTGCAACTTAGATGGAACTTTCCATCCCGCATGCAACCTTTAATGATAGCACATGCTGCACTGTATTATTGCTTACTCCCTTTGGCCGGTTGAGCTGATCTGTCAGTGTAAATAATATATTCATATTGCACTAGAGGAAAGATTTCATTCGGTAGAGGGTATTCTTGTATATATTGCAGAAATGCTTGTGAGTTTAGACTTGAATCAAATCGGTATTGAACCTCCATTGCAGTAAGAGAATTAGCCCATTGTATCCATCTTGGATGTAAGGCTTTTGCATCTGGAATGCTAGCCTTTGTAACAGCTACTAAACATGGTACCGGTGTTACAACAATTATGCGTTTTCCCTGAGCCAGCACTCTTTATCTTACTACAGCTTTGTGAACTGCTGTCAGGATTTTTTCTGTTGAAGTGAAACGCATTTCTGCGTTTGGGTACAAGTGTGAATTGTAAGGGATTGGTACTATTTTGCCTTCATTAAAGGTTAAGTAGGTGTACCCGCATTGACCTGCTATTATACGGATCACTAAGTTGCGTACGTTTACCCATGGCTGTTAGTGTTTTGAAGCTATCATGTCTTCTTGTAGTGAACGTAGGATGTTTGTGTGTTCCTGTGTCCATTGTCTAACTGAAAAGTCAGGTTTATTAAGTCGTAGAAAGGTTTTAATCTTTTGTGTAATCCAAAATGTATGTTCCGCCAAAATTTAGGAATCCCAGTATTGATTGTACATTTTTTAATGAATTTGTAGGTTGGAGCAGCGCACAAGATAGCTGCCAGACTTGTCCCTACACTTGAAAGCTCATATCCTAAAAACAGAATATTGAGTTGGGCGATCTTTAATTTTTTTAAATTAAATTTGTAGCCCTAAGTGGCGAGTCCCATAATTATGGTGCTCTCCCTGGTCAAGTGCCTTTTCAAGTTGTTGTCCGTCAGATAAATATCATCCAGATAGGACAATGCTTCCTCATCAAAATTTTGGAGTAATTTGTTTACTCTTGCTGAAAATAACCCTGGGCTGTCTTATACCCTTGAGGGAGATGACAACATTGTCGCGTACCCCACGCTGAGAACGGGGTCAAATACCTGCTTTCAGGCACCATATTTTGGCAGAAACATCCATTTGAGATATCAAGTGTAGTTTTTTATTTTTTCCGCACAATGTTATTCATTAATTCAACACTGTGTACATTTTGGACAGCGAATGTCTTTGTGCATGTGTTTAGATGTCTGTAATCTAAAACTAGGCGATATGAGTTCTCCGGTTTCATTATGGGAAAAAAAGGATTGTTCATTGGTGAGGTGCATGTATCAATGACCCCTTGATATTCAAGTTGATCTAACACTTCTCTGACCTCTTTTTTAGCTTCTTGCTTTATTTGATATTGTCTTTATGCATTTGGTGAATCTTTTAACGGGATGACGTGGTAGGTTGAATTTTCATCCCATCTGGCATGAGTTTTATACAATGCTGGAGCCATGGCAACTGCCCACTCCCATGCATATGTGTGCTTAAAATGAATTAGAACGAGGTTGGAGAAGGCTGGAAAAATTACTGTTTCACCCCTCGGCACTCCATAACGAATTCTGGCAGCCAATCTTGTTCAGGTAGTAGGATGTTATAACCAAATGACAGGTTCTCCCAAAAGAGAACTTTAACTTTCCTGGGCTTAGCCCCCTCCATTTGGAGTGTTATTTCATATAACTTATGCGTGACGCTTATTTATTTAAAATTTAAAAATTTATAAAGCGCAGCATATACCCGTGGGTGTCTTGGCGCTATGACTTAGCTGAAAATCTCAGATTGAGCATGTGTCTACCTTAGAAAGTATTGTCCTAATCAGTTTATTGGTCAAATAACCAGGTTTTTACCAATTTACTGAATTGTAGTAGCGAGGGTGCCAATTTTATTTCCTTTGGAAGCGTGTTCCAAAGTCTGGCTGCAGAGTTGGTGAAGCATCTATCGCCCCATGACACCGTCCTAGTGCGTGGCACTACCAGTAGATGTCTCTGTTCAGATCGTAAGGATCTTTTCGGTAGGTAGTAGAAAAGTTTCTGTTTGAGAAATGCTGGTCCAAGACCTTTGAGAGCTTTATAGGTGAGACACAAGGTCTTGAATCTAATGCGATTTCTCACTGTTAACCAATGGTAGTTCCTTATCGCTTGCTTGGTGGACTGAAACTTGGGAATGCCAGCTAGTAGCCTTGCGGCAGCGTTTTGTATAAGCTGCAGTTTGGCCACCACCCGTGCCTGAGCATTTACAAATAATCCATTGCAATAATCAAGTGATGAGAGTACTAAGGAGCTCACCACTGTTTTCCTTGTACTCTCAGGAAGATAGGGCAGGATTTTCCTGATGATCTTAAGCTTATAGAAGGCAGACGACGCAACCTGATTGGCATGGCTGGAGAAGTTAAGATTGTCGTCGAATATAATTCCTAAATTCCTGACCTTATGCACAGGTTCTGGGGGGGCTCCGAGTGGGGTCGGCCACCAAAAGGTGGACCACTGTGGCGATAGTTTTCCAAAGATCATTACCTCTGTTTTATCAGAGTTGAGACGTAAGCAGTTCTCAGACATCCATTCCTTGATGGCCAGCATGCCTTCTTGGAACCTGGCGGCTACCTCCTCACCATCATTCTTAATTGCAATCACCAATTGGATGTCGTCGGCGTATGAGGTAAGGCTCATCCGGTAGTTCTTGATTACCCTAGCTAAGTCCGACACATAGATGTTAAAAAGTGTCGGACTTAGGGATGAGCCTTGCGGGACGCCACATGGGAGGGCGAGCTCAGTAGATTGAAATGCGCCCAGTGTCACTGCTTGCGTTCTGTTTGACAGAAATGAAGCCAGAAGCTCCTTGGCCCTTGAGCGAATGCCCATTTCCTCGACACGGTCAATCAGGACAGCATGATTGACCGTGTCGAAGGCCGCCGAGAGATCCAGCAGGACCAATATCGCTGTTCCTCCTTGGTCCCTGATGGTTCTGATGTCATCGGCAGCCTTTATGAGAGCAGTCTCTGTTCCATGAAGTTTCCGGAACCCAAACTGAGACTCGTCCAGGAGGTTGTTTTGTTCAATATATTCAGCTAGTTGGCTGTTCATTGCTTTCTCCACTATTTTGGCCAGGAATGGCAGGCTAGCGATAGGTCTGTAGTTTTTGAGAGTTGTTTTATCTAGACCAGTTTTTTTAAGGAGAGGTTTCAGTAGAGTGTTTTTTAACTTATCTGGGAAGATCCCGGATTGGAACATGGCGTTGCAAATAGGAGTAATGACTTTACTAACCACGTCAATTACTGGAATGAAGATTTTAGGGGGGCAGGGATCTAGGGATGAGCCTGTTTTTACCTGTCTCATAAGATCTATTATCTCCTGATTCGTCACATCCCTGAATCTGGTAAACGAGCAGGCCGGGTTATTTCTAGGTGGTTTAGGTTGTGTGTTAGTATTTGATGAAATAACCGAAAATTCCAAATATATGTCGTTTACTTTTGAAAAAAAGAAACCTGCTAAATTATTGCAGAATTCCTGTGAATGGGGAGGGCTCAGGTCTACCACTTTCCCTGCCAGCGTCTTGACTACTTCAAACAATTGTCGACTTGAGTTTTTTGATTTATTAATTTGCTGCTCAAAGTAGTTCTTTTTTTCCTCCTGAATCATTTTTTTATAGATGGTAAGTTCGTCTTTGTACTTGGCTTTGCTTATGTTGTCATACGTCTTACGCCAGGTTCTTTCCTGGTTCCTGCAGATCTGTTTTTGCTTTCTGAGGGTCTCTGAGTACCACGGTGCTGAAGGCACTTTCCTGTTTTTCGATATGGTTTTTAGTGGAGCATGCATATCCACCGCATTGCCTACCCAATTGAGAAACTGCCCTACTGCTTCAGTAGGGTCAGACTGAATATTCGGGCAAGTGTTAGACAAGGACATCCTGAATGTTTCGTAATCGATGTCCTTCCATACTCTGAATGTATTTTGGAAAGGGGTCTGTTTAGCGGGGTTGGTTCGTTTAATCGGTAAATGACAGAATATGGCATGGTGTTTCCACAGTGATGTAATCATATAAGTCTGCTGTCACCAGAAATTCCAAAAGGTTCAGGCGAACTATTCTTACTTCTGCTGCACTCTCCAGCATCTTCTGAGCCCATTCCCTATTCAGAAGTTGTGTCATCAGAATTCTGGGCATGTCTCATCTTCAGTCCTGCAACTTTCTTCTTCTTAAACTGAGGTTTTGATTTTAGCTTTTCTTCCTTTTTGGAAGTATAGTCTTGAGTGTGTTGTCTGTCTCTGGAATTTGTATGCTCTTCCTTGTGTTGTGACTGCCCTTCTCTCTCTGCTTTTTTGCTGAGCCCTGAAAGGAACAAGAGGAACGTGTATCAGTATACTGATACCTGTCAGGTTATCCATTTTCATCCCCATTCCTGAGGTTGTACCTCCTTTCGGAGGGCTCGTAAGGAGGAGATCCACCTCTGGATTGAGATCCCTTTTCTTTGTTGTTTTGTTTTTTATTATTATTATCCCACTTCTTTTTAGGAGAAGCAGGTGTCTGCATGGAATTGTCCTTTTCAGGACTGCCCAATAATTGTGGTTTTAAAACATTTCCACCCAAACTGTCTATGCCTAATTCTGCATATGCAGTTTCTATAATTTTGGGTAATTAACGTTCCTGTTGTAAAGGACCAAACTCATGTAGGCTTGGCGGATTACCACTGATGCTGTCTCCTCTTTAATATTTGCTAATATTATTTCCAATATCTGTGCGTAATTACCTAGTACTTTCATCCCTAAGTTCAGAGCAGGTTCTGCCCTGTACTCATTTTGTATTTGTCTTAATACATATGGTACTACAGCTAAGGATGATTTACCAAGAGTTCTGGTATAGATGACCAAAATTACTGTACCACAAGAGGTACACTCCTCTATTTGTGGTGTAATCCCCATGGGCAAGCAGATTGTCAGCATTCTTTGTTCTTCATAAGGGCTAGTAATTGTGAATACTTCTTCCAACTGTGTTATTTTCTGAGCTACCCAGAACTGCATTTGCTCATGTTTTGTGGGCATGTTGTCAATTACTGCGTGTAATGTTTGTGGAGTAATTTTAGTTGCTGTACTCTGTGTTGGAGCTGTGTTTGTTGTAACTATTGCTGGTTGGACTGTAAGTGTCCTCATGACAAATAGCGTTATGTTTATGTAAAGTGTTATCAACTCCTTGTGTTGTTTGAGTAATTCATCTGGTGGCATTGTGTCAATGTCAGGATGTGGTGTGTCGGCTGCAAATATTGACCATGTTGCTTCTCGTATTCCTAGCAAACCGAGCCTTACTCTTCTTTTTGTATGGGGTAGGGCGCCTTTAAACCAGTATTCATGTTCCTGGTACGTTAGTGGAATTTCATTGTCCTCATACAGAATGTATTCCACTGGTATGTCATCTTCTGTGTAATAATGAGACATTTTTGTTCTAGCATTTGCTGCTGGGAATGTAACCCATGAATAAAATACCTCTGTTTGGAAATCTTTGTGTGCCTCTATCACGAATACTACTATACCAGCTCTGGCTGTTAAACCACGTTTAAATAGTTTAAGGGTGAGTGAGTGTCTAACATTTGGTACAAACTGGATTCCTCCTTGTCTGAGTGAGGCCGTTGTTGTGTTAAGGCATCTAATGCTCGTTCCTCATTTGTCATTGTGTTTCAGGACACAGAATTTTTTTTCAAGGGGAAGAGGATACGGTTTTTTGCACAATTTAGGAAAAATGTCCCTTAAGCTTGAATAACTAGCAGCCAAAAAATAGGATATTTTGCCTACTCAGCTGTGGCAGAGTTGTGTGCCCACCCACTCCAGATGTCTCTGGCGTTTTGTGGGTAGGGGTCTCTGAGAATTAGCACGACTGAACTTCTCAGATTCTACTGTTAAATAAGTACCTGTGCGTTTTTGGATAACATAAACTGTAGGATTGGTGGCAGACTGACTCTGAGCACCCCCACCGAGAATGTTAGCCTTTCTGTTTAAGCTAGCACACAGTGCCACTGGACTCTCCTCTTATTGGGGAGAGGTTAGTTCTTGGCAAAGTCAGAACATGACGACCCTGATCCCTCAGAACCATGGAAACAATGTACTAACTTTCGCTCAGTCACTCGTGCTCACTTATTCGGTCTCAGAGAGTTACACAGAAGAAACAGTCGGGCGTGTTACAATAGGTTGTTCTTCTAGTGTAAAATAGATGTGCTGCAACAACCGTTAGACAGTAGCAGACATATATGCTTAGCAGTACAGTGAAAATAAAAGGATAGTACAGTTCTACCATCTTGCAATACTCATGAATACATACATGATTATAAAATGCCTGATAAAAAGAGTGCATACTCCTACGATGCCTATCTAGATGTTCCTAAGTGTACCTAGCATGTGAGTAGCTGTGAAGCCAAGAAACCCTCTAGGATTTAGTCTAACCCCATTACCTGAAATGAGAGAGTGTGGGACATCATCCTTGTCTCGAGTTGAGCACCCTGCGTGGGATGTGTTAGACCACTGTCAGCTGGAGCATCTGCATGCAGGAGCCTCAGCGTCTCTGGTCAGTGTGTCCGCCGGGAAGTCTCAGTCTCCTCTTCCAACCGTAGCAAGATGTGTTGTATTTATACAGAAGTTTTTGTTTGACATAAAGTCTATTGTGGTACTCCATCCCTTTGGGCTTTTGGGGTCCCTCTCTCTTTTATTAGAGTTACGTTGTACGGCTTCCTCTGGCTGGAGAGTTTCATTTCTGGTACTGAAGTATCAATATTTGCAGATGCCACTGGATCAGATTAGAACCTTTGGGTTCAGTGAGGACCAGTTAAATCGCATAATTAACACAAAAAGTGGGAATAAGATCACTGTGGTCTCAGGGAAAGGTGAAAACTGGGGTAAACTTTTAAATCTTAAAAAGAAACTGATCCGTATCGAAGCTCACGCAGATTTCTTAGTCGAATATGTGAAATCCGGTACTATTCCCATTGGCCTACAGATACGTAATGAACCTGGTCTATTCACTGATAACAAAAAGTTTCTAGAGACATGGGCATTGATCTCTAATCGATGCAGTAGTGATTGGATGCTCTTAATAATTGAAACTGCCCAACATTTGATTATTATAGAAAAAGATGCAATTGACCAGTTAGAGACTGAATTAAGGAATTGCCCTGCATTAGAAGAGGCAAAAAGAAAACTTGAGGACATTAACAGAGATGTTGAAGGATATAGTGACTACTTATTGAACAAGAAGACTAACAAACTAAAGAAAGATATTGAAAAATTTTCTGAAGAAAAAGTATATCCTTATTTGAAAGAGAACTACTACCAATTGAGAAATGAAGGGAATTGGGAAAGACCACAAATAAACAAATGTATTTCAGAGGTGGCAGCAAACAAGTCACCTTTTCTGAATCTTCTGGTTCAAGTAGTGAAGATGAGGGTGGTCAGAGTAGTGAGAATCCCGGAAGAAATGCTCGTGACCAAGGACATTTTTTAGAGTCATGCCTGAGGAGGGGTCGGGGCTTCAATGGGAATCAAGGGAGGGGCCGTTACAACCGCGGCCACCACCAACAACAGTACAACCGAGCACCTCCTCAGCAGGAGTACATCAGTACCCGGAGCAAACGGTATTGGCGTCCAGCCGATTACCAGTGATCAATTTGTCAACAAAAGATCTGAGTGAGGTAGAATTAGGGATTCTTAGTAGAGGTTTCAGCTTTGTTTCATCCACTCATTTAGACAAATTCCAATTGGAGAAAGATCTTCGTTCCTTTTTTAGGAAAATAAGACTCCGAAGATTCTTTGAAAATAGAGAGAGTAGGAATCGTGAGAATATCTCAGGACTGAGGCCAAGGTCTATGTTCACACCAACCATTGGGATGGTGGGCAAGAACGTGGAAGCTTTTGAAGCAGCAGTGGAGAGTGGGATCCACAAACTTTTAGATAACAAAAAGAAATACTATATCTACAACATCAATAAGGATGAGAGAGCAGCTCTTAATAAACTCAGCAATGACACCACCCTTACAATTAAGCCTGCAGATAAGGGCGGTGGTGTTGTTGTTTTTGATACGACTGACTATGAGGATAGAATGCTTGAGTTACTAAATGTCAAAGAACACTATGTGCGGGTGAATGCAACTTGCATAAGAGAAATAGCAAGGGAATGTTTAGATCTCCTTACTGATGCTAGAGAGGCTGGCTATATTTGTGAGGATGAGTTTAGATTCCTCAATAACGTAGAACCGAAGACCCCAGCTATCTACGGGCTACCAAAAGTGCACAAACAGAAATTAAATCCCCCAATGAGGCCAATTATAAGTAGCATAGACTCTCTGCTAGAGCCAATTAGCAAGTAAGTTGACCATTTTCTTAGACCCCTAGTTTGTAATTTAAAATCATACGTGAGAGATTCTGCACACATTATCTCACTGGTGGAGGGTCTTCCTTTCTGTGAAGAGACTCAGTGTCACTCTAGACATTGAGTCTCTTTACACGAACATCCCCCAGTCCGATACAGTTGAGGTTATTGATGCCCTATTGACTAATCAGGACTTAGGGGGTGCTAATAAAGAATTTATTGTAGATTGTGTCAGATTAATCCTGACCAACAATGTTTTTTTATTCAAAAATGAATATTTTAGGCAGTTAAAGGGGACCAGCATGGGGGCCACATGTGCCCCTAGTCTGGCCTGCCTTTATGTTGGGCAATTCGAAGCTGTACATATACACAATGAGATGGCTCCCTTTTTTGAAAATGTAGCGGGCTGGAACCACTACATTGACGACATCTTCTTCATTTGGGAAGGCACCACCGAGCTTCTTGAGGAATTTTTGAGCTGAATTAACCTAGGGGACCCGAACAAGGTTTACATCATTTTACAGCACCAACAAAGTAAATTTCTTAGATATTTCCATTGGTAGCTCAAATGGTGTGCTAAAAGTGGAGTTATTCACCAAACCCATGGCCAAGAATACTCTCCTTCATTACTCTAGTTTTCATCCGAGATCTCAGAAGGAGAGTATTCCTTTCAGCCAATTTCCTCGGCTCCGAAGAAATTGTTCTGATATCAATGATTTTTACAAACACGCAGAAGTGTTAAAAAATAAGTTTAAAGATCGCGGATACCCCAGAAAATTGTTATCCCATTCACTTAAAAGGGCGAGATTCTATGATCGTGAAGCATTAATCCAAACAACAAAAAAGGACAGAGGCCAAATGAGTAAAATTGTTTTTGTGAGTAAATTCTCTGGCCTAAGTAATCAGATTAAAAATGTGGTGAATAAGAACTGGCATATCTTGAATCATGACAAAGAGGTTACCTTGGAGAGACTTCTTTATGCGTTTAAGAAAAATAAAAACCTGCGAGACCTATTGGTCCACACATATAGGGATAATATGGTGGACTCACAAAGAACCCTAGACAATACAAGGGTAGTAGGTAGTTCAAGATTTGGTTCCTGTAATGTATGCCCTCAGTGTATAGTTGCCTCTGAATTCACTAATAATGGAATGACCATGAAATGCAGAACACATAACAATTGCAGGTCTAAGAGTATTATCTACCTCATTGTGTGTCCCTGTGGGCTTTGTTACATTGGAGAAACAGGAAGAGAGGCACGTATTCGGTTTCAAGAACACAGATCTGCAATAAAAACTAAAAAGATCACGGCCCCCATTGTAACACATTTCTTGGAGAAGAACCATGGTGAGAGCGAGTTCAAATGGTTCATCCTGGAGAGGGTTAAAATTGGCAAAAGGGATGGTGATATTACCACCATGTGTAAACAGAGAGAACAATGGTATATTTCCTTTTTTAATACAGTGAGGAAAGGTTTGAACTCGAGAGAAGAATGGGACAGGATTATTGGTGCTGTCTAGCTGTATTGTAAGGATAGGGTAGCTTTCCCCCTTTTCTGATACACTGGTGAAATGCATTTGGTATTAGCTGGCGCGATATTATCTAGGTTGAGGTATGGAATAATGGTGATTATATCCATTTCTACACTCATACCCATGTTCATGGTTTCTGGCTTCACCAGTTGGCTAAATGGTCGGTATTGACCGACGGTTTAGTACGCGCTACTTATGGCTTACGCGACTGTGTAATATTGGAAGAATTACGACTTGCATATATTATATACATCCCACCCAACAAATGATATACTTTTGGTTGGAGGAGTGCGTTGTCATTACATGTTTCCCCCTTGTTTTAGACTCCGGCACTATCTGCATTTTATGACGGTTTGGTGTCATTGTTGATTAGGATTTTCTAATTTGTATTTACACGCTTGTATTGTTTGCATCTGGCGGTGACGTGGGGTGCTATTTCTAGGGAAGGTTTCCCGGCCGTGTTTGGGGGCGGATCTGTTGCCCGGTGGAACACAGTGTGTTGTTAACAAATAGTCCTATTTCTATCTTTGGCCTAGATACAGGAAGTCTGAAACCTAGTCAGACCCGGATATCCGCCGGAACAATTGGTTTCCACGCTTTTTATTAGTATTTAAGCAACGCTGGGCTCATTGCTGTTTTTCCGGGTTTCAAGCCGGTTGGCTGGAATTGACTGACAAACGGGACGCTGGCATTACGAATATTCTGGTAAATAAGGGGATGGGTACTTTCATTTAGAGTACATATATTGAAAGCCATAACCTGATATTTATGGGTGTGTGTATTTTGGTGTTTTTTAGGTGGTATCCAAGCTAAACACGTGAAGGAACCACTTCTTTACTTGAATTCACCATAGATGATAAATGGGGTTGGCGAAAAGGGTCCCGTCACCGTGTGTCACTGAAGGATTTATAATATTAAATCCATGTAAGTATGAGGCTGTACTTAGGAGTTAAATACTATTTTTCACGAGGTATTTGTACACCCATGATTTATGGTTTCCCTGTCGATTATTTTTTCAGTTTTATCTTTATTGGTATCAGCCCACTGCGGTGTACCTGAGAGACTGTCTAGGTGTATCAACTACACTGCTGCAATTAGCATTGAATAAGGTGGGTTCGCCTTCATGTTATTTGGGTCTAAGGCTCTGTTCAACCTCGTTTCGCTTAATTAGTGAACGGATAAATTATGCCTATATGTATGTACTCCTTATAATGCAGATTGGTGGTGATAAGGTGGTTCCCTCTCGTTGGACGAGAGACAATTTTTAAGACTTTGGAGGCGGTTACCCCGATCTAATATGTCTAGGAGCTAGTGCTTAAGGTATGGAAGTAACTACTCTGTGAGCACCCCTATATTAGACAAGCAATGCACATGGTGTTCCTATCACTCCCCCTAGGAGATACCTTATCAGGATGAATTCATTTTGTGACTCGCCAAGTGGGAGGTATTTTTGCCCTGATGCTCTGGCCTTTAAATTCAAGGAATGTAAAACAACTTCTAGGGGCATGGTGTTGTTTAAAATGGTGCATGATATCAAAAAACATAAGAGCATAACAGTATACCGAAATATGTGTTTTTTAATCCAATGAATATCAATGAATCATTCTGCTGTCAGTGATCATGTTTCATGTCATGTTTTAAAATCAGTGTATATTATTAGTGTGCTAAATGTTTGTAAACTATGCATTTGGTATGTTTTTATTTTTTGTCTATACTGTTGAATAATATCTGAGGCTATATGACCATGCAATTGTGATATATGCTGTGTAGAATTATCATTATGTATATGAATGAGGTTTTAAAATAGTTTCTTTTGATTTTCAGAAATTACTGGGAAGACATTATATGTATTCCTGATGAAGGTGGCTTCATTAGATGGTCCACCGAAACGCGTCGCATTAAAAAAGGAGGATTGTGCTTTATAACTAACTGGAGAATAATTCTGACGTTTTGCTGAATTAATTTTTCTGTTCACACCTCCTTATTACTAATAGGAATTTATTGTTTCCTTTTCTAATGTCTTCTCCCCGTCTTTTAAATTCATTTGAACTGTTTTTAACTTTGTATTGTATGATGAATAAACTGTTCAGTATTTTTCATATATTTGTTTGCATTTTCATATTGCCTCGTTAATACAGTATATTGTCCATAATTGTCTATGTGTGTGTAAGGATATTGGTCCTAGGAGCAAGGTGTCCCAAAGGGAATTTTTGTTTGACATAAAGTCTATTGTGGTACTCCATCCCTCTGGGCTTTTGGGGTCCCTCTCTCTTTTATTAGAGTTTATACAGAACGTATCAAGGGTTTCTTTGTCCCTTGTTTCTTGTATAAGCCATTGTTGGATTTGAGGATGACGTATGGAATGGTGGCGGTGTAGCCTCTGCCTGGTTTCCAAAAACCTTTATGAATATTCATTAATACTGTGTGAGTCCATTGATGAAGTTATAGTTTCATCTTAATGATCTGTCTTGCGCCTTAATGCCCTTGGGCTAAGTTGCGCGGTAAAAGTCGCCGTTCATTCATTCATAGGATGCTATTGTTCAGGGAAACACCCTCCTTCTGCGCCCAGGACTAGAACTAGATAAAGGTTCAATCCAAAAGGCTTGTTACTTTGTAGTGTAAGGGAGATAATGAGGTTCTGCATAAATAAATGATAATAAATATACATTGAGGGGGTCCACCCATGACTAGGGTCACTCCCTTGATTTACTGTTTGAGTGTAAGCAAGAAAAAGAAAGCCTTCTCAAAAAACACGCGTAGAATAGCTTACTTGGGCATGCATCCTTCACAGTACAGTACCTGTCCTAAAATCTGTTCTCTTAGTCCAGTCCACAAGATAAATAAGGAGAGGCAAAGCTTACTAACAAAGCAAAAGAAAGGAAGCTATAGACTAGCACCAGGAGGAGGAAGTCAATTAAAAATGATTGAAATATAGAAAATAACTTGGGATAATGCAGTGATAACAAGAATTTAACAAATATTAGCTAAAGCGAAGAAGAGTTGGAAGTCATTAGGAGATAGGGACAGTAAGAACAAATAAAAAGGACAAATTATTCCAAATGTAGAGTTGTTAACGTTAGGAAAATAATAATAATTTTTATAGAAGGACTTAGTTGGGCCACCAGATGCTTTTGGAGTTGGCCACAGAGCTGATGGTAGTGGTGGTGGAACTTACACGATGCTTCACCGATGGTGGCATCTCTGGCTCCCTGACCCACCTCTGTACTAGCCCTCTTCTTGCCCATGTATGTGATGTAAAAAAAAAGGAAGATAAAATAGAATAGATGAGTAGTACAGTTAATAATCTCCCAAAAATATTCTGACAGGAGAAAGGAACGGCAGTAACATTGTAATTCTCTAAATCAGTTGGCCTTCAAAACTAGTATCGAGTTGACCTATTCCTAATTTCCTAAGCGTTAGCCCTATTCCAAACTTCCTAAACTACATTTTGGAACTACTAAAGGATTGCAATAAATGATCCTTGCTTCTCATCTCATTTTCAGTCTCAACACCTTTTGATGGCCCAACTCATTCTCCCTTTTTTCAATGCGTAGATGCATACTGCACATCACTGGGAGATTGCTTGGGACTGTCTGACCTACATAAACAAAAAAGGCACAGAGAACGCTAAATCATCAAAATTACCTTAGTGACATGATAGAGGAGTCTGCATGACTTAAATAATCAGCCCAAGCAACCACCAGCGAGTATTATTAGGTAGCGCAGAGCACCTGTATGAATCAGATATTTGTAATATAAACTTAACTTAGCTCTGAGTGTGAACAGCATGCTATTTAGTTTATGTTACCCACACATAATACATTCATGACATGAGACAGTTAGTACCTAAACAGGTGCTCTTAGTGACAGTGCAGAGCAAGTGAAAAATCGTTTCCGAAGTTAATGAGGACTAGAGATTCCTTGTCACAAATAGTGACCAGCCTAGTGAATATTCATTAGGCAGATTATTCTTCTATCTCACGCATCTGGAGATCTTGTGATGCAGCCTGTTAGTACACAGTTTGTATCGCAAAATGAATTACTCATTGAAAGAATTCAGTGTTCAATTTACAACCATTTTTTGCAACCGTTTGCTTAATACATCTGGACCCCCTTTTTTTTAGCATTGAACCCATATAAAAAAAAATTACTCCCCAAGCCCCTCAACCTCACCCGCCCAGCAGATTAAACAGGTCATGCTCCCCTTCCAGGATATCAGCTCAGTGGTGTGTCAAATGTTGTTGAGTGAGCTGGACACCAGAGGTCTGGCACACAGACCAACGCACCCTCCTCCGCAGCAACTGATGTTCCCAAAGGGCATTCGCTGATGGGCTTGCCACATGCTGCATGGAGGGGAAATGTTACTAAACATTTTAAACAAGTACAGCCACCTCAGTGAAAATGAAGCGGGCTGCACCCCTTGGCACTGCCGACTGACAGCAAGGTGTTTGGCTATTAGCTGTATAGATGCTGCCACACAGAATTAAGGAAGTAAAAGGAAATCCAAAAAAAGTACAAATAAGTCATGACAAAAACACAAATTACAAAAACATAAAATACACAAAGACACACATTTACACAATAAAGGAAAATGAGGGGTGAATGTGTCAGATGGGGGTATTGAAAAGATAAAGGGTGGAATGAAAACAGGCCATGCACAGAACAGAAAACAAAAGGCCCTTCCACTTCTGAACCACGTGGGGCTATTCTTGTGGTTTCCAGCATGAAAACGCTCATTCTGCTACTCAGGGCTTTAAGTGGGATGACAAAACTGGGGGGAGGTGGAGTTCCTAAAAGGCATTTTGTGTAGATTGGAAAAATGCATGAAGATGAAGTATGTCACCCTTATCAAAAGGGCCAGGAAGATTGGGTGTCCCCTCCAGGTCCTGGTTCACCACCAACATCAATGATGAAAGAAGACAGCTCAGAACCTTAGAAAGAATCTGGAGGAACAATCCCTCCTCCCTCCACCGTGATCAACTCATGGCAGCATGCAGAAACTACAATAAACACATTAAGAAAAAAAAGACAACTTTGTTCTGCTCCGCCTTCGACAATGGAAAAAACCGCCCCAAAGAACTCTTTAATATCATTAGGAGCCAAACATCCAAACCAATGACATCCAACATAGTGGCATCGAAAGATCAATGCAACAACTTTGCCAGCTTTTTCAACGATAAAATCGCCAAAATCAATCTCTCTCTCGGCACCAATCCCTCCCCTCACAAGGGGATCAAGATGCCAGCAATAACCGACAGCACCCCAGTGAACACACCTATTCACTGGTCCTCCTTCTCCCCCATCCAGGAAGCAGAGATAGTCAATCTGATCGCCTCCGCCAAACCCTCATCCCACTCCCTAGATCAGCTGCCCACGAGCCTGGCTAAAGACCTGAAGCTTACCTTAGCCCCAATTTGGTGCAAGATCATCAATAGCTCACTGAGCTCGGGAATCATTCCAGATTGCCTCAAAGTAGGGCAAGTCACGCCGCTACTAAAAAAAAACAGGGCTAGCCACTGAGGATATGAACAACTTTAGACCTGTATCGAACCTTCCTCTTTTATCCAAAATTCTGGAAAGATGTGTTCTTCCACAGCTAACCCAACACCTGGAGAATATCAAGCTCCTAGACCCACACCAATCGGGATTCAGAAAGGGATGCAGAACCAAAACCGCAATCCTAAATGTCATAGACGATCTACACAAATCACTTGACTCAGACCAATGCAGCCTTCTCATTCTCCTAAACCTATCGGTCACTTTCAATACAGTTGATCATACCCTGCTCCTCAAAGTGTACCATGAAAGAGCGGGCATTAAAATGACGGTACTAAACTGGTTCTCCTCTTTTCTTCACAACCGCACGCAAAGAATAAAAATCAATAACTTTGAATCCGACCCCCTTCCCGTCAACAGAGAAGTTCCACAAGGGTCAGTACTTTCTCCCCAACTTTTCAACATTGACATGGAACCCCTCACCACACTTCTCAGGAAGTCCAACATCCTCTTCCTCCTCTATGCGGATGACACACAACTTTATCTGGAAACCACCTCGATTAAAGACATACACAGACTAAATGTCACGCTCAATGAGGTCCAACATTGGCTCACATTAAACCACCTTAAACTCAACCAAGAGTTCTCCTCATCTCCAACAGAGACGAAAACCCCCAAATCGAGGAATGGCTCAAAGCCATTGACGCCCTCAATGGTGCCCTCACGCCAACGGAGTCGGTGAAATCCCTAGGTATTACCCTTGACCCCAAATTGGACATAAAAAACACATCTCAAAATCCACCAAATGTGCGTTCCTAAATCTGAAACTTCTATACAAAATAAAACCCTTCCCCCCCTCAAAGATCTTCAACAGGCCACCCAGGCACTGGTGCTCTCTAGAATTGATTATGGAATTGCAGCCCTGACCGGGACAGCAAAATCTCACCTAGGTCCCCTGATTACTACCTTCAATGCCGCAGCAAGAATGGTCATAGGAACTAAGAAATTCGACCACATATCGCTGGCACTCAAGGAACTTAAGTGGCTCCCTATTGAACAATGAGCCAGCTTCCGAACAGCCTGTCTCATGCACAAAGCCCTGTACACAGGTAAACCAGAATACCTGGCCGCCAAACTCAAAAGGGCATGCCAGTCCTGGAACCTCAGTAGTACCAACATGCTTCTACTCATCCAGACAGGCCAATTTCCTAGTATATGGAAGAAGGCTGTTATACAACCTCTCTTAAAAAAGCCTTCCCTAGATCCCACAGCTGTTGCTAGTTATAGGCCCATTGCGTGTCTGCCCTTTCCTGCCAAAGTATGCGAATCCCTGATGAATCGACAGCTCTCAGAATTCGTCGAGACTCACCAACTTCTCGACGAAACGCAATTTGGCTTCAGGAAAGGGCATGGAACAGAGACCGCTTTGATAAAGGCCTCTGACGAGATCAGGGTGATCATGGATCAGGGAGGAGCGGCCGTCTTGATTCTTCTGGACCTATCAGCGGCCTTTGACACGGTCGACCATGTCACTCTAGTCGACCGTGTCACAGCCATGGGGATAAACGGTTTGGCAAGGGATCTTATTTCATCCTTCCTTGCAAACCGTACCCAGACGGTGAAGCTGGGAGAATTCTACTCACCCATCTCTGCTCTCCCTTGTGGAGTCCCACAGGGCTCCTCGCTAAGCCCGCTGCTATTTAATATCTATGTAGCGGACTTGGCGAGGGTAATAAAAGCCCATGGGGTACGGCTTACATCTTACGCAGATGATACCCAGCTGGTTCTGGGTATCCATAGGGATGGTCCTGCTGTGGCCGCCAACTTCCAGAGAGTTATGCTGGAGGTCAGTACTTGGATGACCTCGAATTGTCTTAGACTCAACTCGGACAAGACCGAGATTATGACTAAGCATGGGCGGATTTTGCGGATCCACGATTCGCGGATTCAGCGGATTCACGGATCGTGGATCCGCAAAATCCGCGGATTCAGCGGATTTGCGGATTTGGGGGCGGGGCTTCCTCGAGCGTGTGGGCGGGGCCAAACGGACGGGGCTTCCACGCGAGCGCACATGCCTCTTGTGTGTCTAAAAGGTCAGAGACCGATCAGAGCAGCAGATTAAGAGACAGAAGCCCCTGGTCACAGGAACAGCACGGGGGATGCGCTCGTATGCTGAATGAGTCACTGCATTTGCGCTTCAACTAGTTCCAGCGACCAAGTGTGTGTCACTATGCAATCGCGCCGAAGTGCGCAGGGGTCCCTTGAGTGAAATGTCCATCATAGTGGGTAAATGGCGGGAAGACGGTGCACACCTCGAGTGTGTGGGCGGGGCCAAACGGACGGGGCGTCCATGCGAGCATGCCTCTTGTGTGTATAAAAGGTCAGAGACCGATCAGAGCAGCAGATTAATTTTTGGGCTGATGAATGAGTCACTGAATTTAAGCTTCAACTAGGGCACATGCTTTATTGATATTTGCAAGTGTTTCCTGTTGAGGTTTATTTTTTTGTGCCAGGACCGTCGTGCCCGAATGAACCCTGCCCTTCATATTTATTCAAGAAGACACCACTGTTGAAATAATTTACGATGGCGCCGGCAAGCTGCCAGCGCCATCCTGCAAAAGTTACTTAATTAGCTTCAACAGGAAGCTCCAACTGCTAAAATAAAGCAGGCGCTCGAGCCCCTGCTGTATCTTATCTGTTAGAGCTTCCTGTTGAAGCTAATTAAGTAACTATTGCAGGATGGGCGCTGGCAGCTTGCCGGCGCCATCGTTAATTAGGCGCGCTTGAACTTTTGACCGCAAAATCCGCTCCGATCGCGGATTGCGGATTTTCGGCAAATCCGCGAGAGTTCGCGGATCGCGGATTTGCCGAAAATCCGCAAAATCCGCGATCGGAGCGGATTTTGCGCTCATGCTTAATTATGACCTTCGGAAAACTCTCCCCTGACTGGTCCCCTACTTGGTGGCCGGAAAAACTCGGCCTTCCGCCTGTCCCAGTGGAAAAAGCCAGAAATCTGGGAGTCATATTTGACAGCAAGCTGGCTTTTGACCTTCATACCAACAAGGTTGTTTCGTCCTCGTTCTTTATCTTGAAAAAAATAAAGAAATTATTGCCCTATCTCCCTCTTTCAGCTGGGAAGACTCTGGTTTCTACCTTAGTCTTCTCAAAAATAGATTATGGGAACGCTCTCTTTCTCCACACCCAGAAGTGTGTCATAACTAAGCTGCAATCCATCTAGAATGCGGCTGCCAGGATCCTCCTAAACATCCCCCGACGTAAATCCACCACCTTTGGCATCCGTCAGCTTCACTGGCTGAGAGTGGAGAGCCGTATAAAATTTAAGGCCCTCTGTATTGCCTATAAGGCAGTACATGGCACAGGACCTAGGTTCCTGACTGAAGCTTTTCAGCTTTATGTCCCTAGAAGGCAATTACGATCGGCCAACACCTGTCTCCTCTCTGTGCCCCGCACAAGAACGGCCACCTGGGGAGACAGGCGTTTTCTTGTGGCTACGCCAAAGTTGTGGAACCTTTTGCCACCTGCCATCAAATCCGCTCCGAACCTGATGAGCTTCCGCAGGCTCTTAAAAACATGGTTGTTCAACCAGTAATAGGACGACTGATTCAGTAGCTCCACAGCGCCGAGACACCTTAGGGTATTTGTTGCGCTATAAAAGTTGCATAAATAAATAAATAAATAAATAAATCCCTCTGAAATCGCGAAAACACAAAACCACAAATAAATCCTTTGCGGGAAATGCACCCAAGATCTGGAACTCCATCCCACCCCACATCTGAACGACCACCTCCTTCCCGAAATTCAAGATCCTACTCAAAGCTCTCTTCCTAGAGCGCTCTCGAACAAAACGAGAAATCCACAAGATACTCTGGAAAGTGTAACTAGCTCCTCTTCTTGAAACCCCTCAGCCTCACCCCTCTTGCTCAACCTTAAGATCTGTATTGTAACTATGTCTATAATGCTCTTAAGTTTGTAAATTGCATATTTTGTCTTTGCCAAAAATTGCTCATAATTGTACCTGTTGTGAAGTGCTCTGATACCCTCGGGTCCAGCTAGCACTATACAACACTTCTAAATAAATAAATAAATAAATATGCACTTTAAAAGCATGATCACTGCGAGTTCAGGGTGTGTGCACAAACAGTGTTATTTGATTGGGCTTCTTCCCACACAAATGGGTGACATTTTACTATTTTTTAATCAAAAAAGCTCATCTGGCGGGATGCAGAACTTGGGCTGATATTCACCCCTCCCCCCCGCGGTGTGATATTTTCATATGCATTGCTCCCCACTGTAAATTCAGTGAATGCTGGCCTGATGCTACAGCTGAGGTGTACGGCCACTCCTGGAAAGAGCAAGGGCATTCACAGCATGCCAGAAAGGGAATTGTGGGAAGCTTTTTTTTACCCATGATTCCTGACCACCGTCCACTTGGTGCCTAAAATTCTACATTTCCCTTAAATACCATGCTTTCTGCTTGCTGGGATATGGTGCAGGGTGCAGAGCTGACCTGCTGCTTTAAACTTTACTGCAGAGGGGCTTGCGGTTTAATTCTGCTACTGGAGTCTCAAAGCTTCCAGGTAAGCATGGGTTCTGTAAAAAAATGTGCAAACGCGGTAGTGAGTATGTAAATACTTTATTCCATGGAGCGCCGGGGCTGGCTACCTCTGGCGGTAAGCGCCAGAGAACTAATATGGCCCGCCTACCACATCCGGTGACGTGGTTCCTGTTCCGCTCTTACAACACTAGAGCGCTACCACATCTCCCCCCTTTATGCACAATAAACACATTTTTAAAAGTCTTACTTCCAGTCCATTTCATAGTCCTTGAATCTCTCGGGTACCTTAATTCTCCGCCCTGCTCGAGTTTCCACTCTCTCAATCTTTCTCTCTCCTCCTGTAGTCTCTTGTTCCTTTCTCTCTCTCGCACCTTCTGCTTCCACATCCTTGGCCTTCTTCTCACTCTCTTCTTTGCCTCTGCTCTTTCCTTCCGTTGTCTCCCTACTTACTCTTTCTCCCACTGCTGTTTGTCCTTCCATTCCGTTCACTTGCTCTTCTTGCCTTTCTCTACTTACACTTTCTCCATCCTCTACGACATCCTCCATTCCTTCTTCCTCCTCGTCTTCCCATTTCAGTATCTTGCTGCATTTGGCCATTCTGTCCATGGACCAAATCTTACCATCGCTCAGTAGAGCTGATCTAGCATAGGGCTCCACTACCTTGAGGGGAGGTGAAAACTTGCTCTCTCCTTTCTTCTTCATGATGGCTAGCTTCACCCTCACCCAATCACCTTTGTCCAGTTCTGTGCTTTGAGTGTTCCGTCTTCTGTTGTAGTGTGCCGTGTAGACATCCTGGGCTCTCTCCAGATTTTTCCTGACCACCGCCGGTGACCACTTACTCTGGACAATCAACTTCCTCCATGCTGCATTGTCTTTGGTGAATGCCTCTCTGCCTCTTAAGATCTTGAAGGGGCTGTAGCCCGTGCTACCCGGTGTGATTCGGTATGCCCAAATCATCTTCTCCAGCTCCATTTCCCAATCCTTACCATCCTCAATGGCGGCCTGTATGGTGCCCATAATCACGCGATTAAAGCGTTCCACCTGGCCGTTTCCCGCCGGGTGGTAGATCGGGGTGTGCTTCACTTCAATTCCGTTTCTGTTGGTGAAGGCCATCCACTTTTCTGAAGTGAACTGGGGTCCATTGTCGCAGGTGATGATCCTCGGGATGCCTTCGCTGACAAAGGTGGTACGCAGAAACTTTATCACTGCCTCAGTATCCACTTGTTCCAAGACTTGTAGCTCAGGCCACTTGGAATACCTATCCACGGCGACCACCACGTACTTTTGAGTGCCCTCCTTGTTCAGGACTGGTCCCATTATGTCCACTGACAACATCTCCCACGGGCCATCTGGAATCGGAAATCTTCCCAGCGGGGGTCTCATCATGCTCTGGGCCTTGTCCGATTTTGCGCAAGACTCGCAAGAGCGCACATGTCTTTCTACCTGCGCGTCGATGGCTGGCCACCAGTATGCTTGTCTGGCCAAGGCTTTCGTTTTTGTGATGCCCTGGTGCCCTTCATGCATTAAGGACATCAACCGTTCCAAAATGTTCCTGGGCGGAACTACCTTGTCCCCTCTGAGTAAGAACATTGGGTTTTCAGCAAGTGACAGTTCCTCTCGGACCTCCCAGTATCTCTTCAGCTCCTCCTTTAAGTGTCTCTTCTCTGGCCAGCCATGTACTACATATCCTTTTACTGCCTCCAAATCAGTGTCTTCCCTGTATGCTTCTTCCCAGTCCTGGGCGCTTATTACCTCCTCCGTGTCCTGGATGGTGGCTACCACGTATCCTTCCCACTCTTGCCTTTCCTCATTTCTTGCCTCTTCCATGGCAGCTGCCCTGCTTAGGAAGTCGGCCACTTTGTTCTGTGGCCCTGGAATGTGCTCGACTTCATAGACAAAGTCCAATAGCCTTAGGGTCATCTTGGCAATCCGGGGTGTGGCATGGTCATGTCCGCTTGATGTCAGGACGCAAACTAAAGGCTTGTGATCGGTTTTCACGAGAAACTTGGCACCCCACAAGTATTGCCTGAATTTTTCCACCGCCCAGACCACTGCCAGCATCTCTTTCTCCACCACACTGAACTTCTCCTCATTGGGCGACAACGAGCGGGAGGCGAAGCTGACTGTCGACATCTCTCCTGACTCCTCTCTCTGCATCAGTACCGCTCCTAGGCCTCGGTCACTGGCGTCTGTGGTGAGAATAGACTCTGCTTTGGGGTCAAATCCCTTGAGGGGAATGGCTGTACCCATTTCTTGCTTGAGAGCGTCGAACTCATCTTGCTCCTCTTTTCCCCACTGAAACCTGTTCTTCTCCTTGAGCAGCTGTCGTATGTAGTGTGTCTTTGTTGCGAAATGAGGGATGAATTTGCTGTAATACTCGGCCATCCCTAGGAATGACCGAACATCTTCCTTCTTTTCCGGAGTGGGCGCTTCCATGATGGCTCTCATGTTTGTTTTCTTCGGAGTTATACCTTGTCCGCTCACCTCATGGCCGAGGTATGTGACCGACTGTACTCCCAAATTGCATTTAGTCCACTCAGCAGTCAATCCGTTGTCTTGCAGTTTCTGTAGCACCTTGTGAAGTTTCACGTTGTGATCCTGCCTCGACTTCCCCATTACCAGAATGTCATCCTGGAAGAAGAGGACATCCTTCAGGTCTTTTAGGAGTTTATGCATGATTTTCTGGAACACGGCCGCGGCGGAAGCTAAACCGAAGGGCATCCTCACGAACTCATAGCACCCGAATGGTGTGATGAACGATGTGAGGTGGGTGCACGACGGATGAAGCTTAACCTGATGATAGGCTGACGAGAGGTCCACCGTGGAAAACCATGTGACGTCCTTCGTTTTTGCCAGCATTTCACTGATGCGCGCAAGGGGAATTTGTCTATGACAATGTTTTTGTTTAACTCCCTTAAGTCCACGCAGAGACGTACCTTGCCGTTGGGCTTTTGGGCTACAACCAGGGGAGACAGCCACTCCGCGCTCTCTATCGCCCTGATGACTCCCTCCTTTTCCAACCTGTCCAGTTCTATTTGTACTGCCTCTCTGCTGCGGAACGGAATGTTCCTCACCTTGTGCACTACTGGTACTGCCCCTTCCTTCAGTTTGATGAGGTGCGTGTACTTGCCCAGCTCGCCAATCTGCCCGTTGAATACTTTGGGATATGTTTTCCTCCACAGCTGCACGTCTTCCTTGACCGCCATATCCATGAGTAGAATTTTCTCTATGCCTCCCGGGTTGAGCTGGATCCCCAAAGCTCCTTGGTCCTTCCAACTTAGAACGGACGGGCCTCTCTCTGCGACGTATAGCTTGCACTGAGCATGGCGACCTCTAAACTCAAACAAAAGCGGGCAGTATCCCAACATGGGGATCTTTTGTCCAGTGTACGTTACTGGTCTCACATCCATGGGTAGGAGTGTTTCCTTGATCTTCGCCGCAAAGTTGTCTTCCCATACCTGCCTCTGAACAATTGAGATGGGTGCTCCGCTGTCCGCGATCATCTCCAACGGTATGCCCCCTATGTGCATGTCGAGTCGGGGCCTGTCTGTGTTGGAACCGTCCATCTCTAGAACTTGGACATCAATGTACAGGAATTCTTCCTCTTCACCTTTGTCTTCCTGATCACTGGAATCCTCTCTCTGATCATGGTCAACCAAACGCACTACTGCATTCTTCGGTTTCCTGCGACACACCTTCTCGTAGTGTCCAAAGATGTTGCAGTAGGAACACCTGGCCTTGAAGGCGGGACACACCTTGTCGTTTCCTAGATGGTTACTGCTTCCACACCTGTAACACTGGTTTTTTCCCGTTCTGTGTGTCTTGCTATCCGCCTGTGATTTAGTGGAGACGTCAGCTCTAGTTCCTCCCTGGGACTTCCGCGTCTCATTTTGCTTCCAACGGTCGTTTCTGTTTGGCGCCATTACTCTACACACTGCTTGCGATTCTTGGGCGTCTCTCTTCGCTGCTTGGGCACACCTTCTCGATAGCTCGGCTTTCTTGACCATCGCCCAGATCTCCTTGAGTGGAGCATCGCCATTCACCCACAATTTCTCCTGTATGTGGGTACTAGAGGTATGCATAATGATTTGATCCCTGATGAGTTCATCATGCAGTCCTCCAAATTTGCACGTGACAGCTAACTTCCTCAGTGCCACCACGTACTCGTCAACAGATTCGCCGCTCTTCTGTTTCCTCTGAAAGAAGTTAAATCTGTCGATGGCGACACACACCACAGGCCTGTAATGTGCGTCTAAGTCTTCGATGGCGTGATCAAACACCTCCGTATCCGTCGCGGCTCTTTCTCCTTTCACAATGGTGTCATAGATCCTGAGCCCTTCTGGACCTAAGTTATGGAGAAGGATTTTCTTTTTCCTCAGACTCGTGAATGCGGTTTCGCCTTCCTCTTCCAGCGCTTCCAGATAGTTGAGGAAGTACCTCTTCCAGTCTTCCCATTTTCTTTCTGGTTCTCCGCTTTTCGTGAGGAATGGGACTAGTTGGGTGAGGGACGTGCACTGGCTCGCCATGGTTGGAGCTGTCTTCCTGGACTTAGGTGTGACGACAGTCTTCCTGGATGGACTCCCTGGGGCGCTTTGATCTCCTCCCTCGTCCTCTTTGTGCTCTCCCTCACTGTCCTCTCCCAGTCCACCCTCTGTGGTGATAGATTTCGTTCTTGAGCTGCCTCCTGCCTTCGCGGTCGATGGACCTGCAGTATCCGCCAGCGTGCACCCCTATTCACTGTTTCCGGGGCGCTGGTGAGGGCTCACCGTGATTTAATGGCTGGGTACCTTGTTGTGTTCCCTCAGGTGTCTTCTGCTGTCTTGCTGTGCCCTCAAACCTCGTGGGGTGTCGTTTTCTGGTGCAGTGGCCTTCACAGGGCTTCGGGATAGCTATGAGGCTCCTTTCCGGCTTGTGGCTGTGCAGGCGCCCGTTTTCGCGCTTTTTTTTTTTCCTTGCCGGCACCTCTGCCGCGCTCCGTTTTGCCTCCCACGTGTTATGCGTGCAACTGCTGGGGTCGCGTGATCGTTCGGGTGTTGGCCGTGATCCCGACTCGTCGCCACTGTAAAAAAAATGTGCAAACGCGGTAGTGAGTATGTAAATACTTTATTCCATGGAGCGCCGGGGCTGGCTACCTCTGGCGGTAAGCGCCAGAGAACTAATATGGCCCGCCTACCACATCCGGTGACGTGGTTCCTGTTCCGCTCTTACAACACTAGAGCACTACCACAGGTTCCTGCTTGGCATCAATGGTATACATGTAATCTTCGATTTCTCAGGCCATGGATGGCAGTATTAGTGGGCAGCCGCCAAAACGGAAGATGAAAGAGGGTGGACGGGTTAATTAGACCTCTCTGTGCGCTAGAGTGAGATTTTGTTCTGAATCGGGCAGCATCTTATCTTAACACCTATCACTCTGTCTCATGAGAGTTCATTTGATGCCCAAAAATGTAATTCCCCTCCCTCCGATCTCCCCCCCCGCCCTGAAACTACCCACCGCCCCCAAAAAACGTTTATCACCCCAGGCTCTCGTGTTCTTTTCTCCATTCCTCATCGCAAATTATGCTTTTGTCTTTTTTTTGCCACTATTATGGTACAGTAGCACCCGTCAATTGGCCAGCATGGAGCTTCAAGATGTTTATCAGAAATGCGCTCTATGTGCCAACAAACCAGAGTTTTCTGGTGCATTAGTTCATTGTTCAGGTGAAGTAAACTAAAACTACAGATGTGGCATGCACATGCTAAAAGAAAGCTGCAGGAGTGATAGCCATTAGGATCAGAATATAGTGAAGATGAGTGATGAGCAGGAATGTCTGTATTTTTGGGTCGGATGGACATACAAAATTAAGGAGCATTGGGAAAGACACAGCAAACTCCTGATCAACATGTAACATGCAGATCATATATGTGCATTGTATGGAGAAAGCTTAGTGGGTGGCTACTTTTAAATGGATATCTTTCTGTTGCTTGCAATTCAGACATTCTAATCCTACAAAGAGCTGCAGTCAAACTGAAAGGCAAAGGTTTAGAACTTTTTTCTCCAACATTTGTTATTATAAGGTTGCTAAAAAAGAGTTCCTTTAGTTAGTGATATATTATTTTTAGTATAGATAGCCCCAACCACTAATTTATGTATACAACCCTGAGTTTGTGTCAATCTAGATTTTGTCTAAAGTAACACTTCATATACTTTTATTTACACATTTGTATGATTCATTGTCTCAGTATCACATCTGTGTAATGTAACACACTCTGACAGCCTACCTTGTGATGATAGTGGTGTTTTAAATAAAATTAAATACATGTGAAAGATAGGCTATGGAAAAATTACGGGCACTTTTGTTGGGTGGCAGTGAGGGAATCTATGGTGGAGATTCTGGGGGGAGCCAACAAAAGTTGTCGCACCTGGCACCATCAATGCTGAAGCCGCCCTGCTTACCAACTTAGAACTCTCCTGCTGTACACCACTCAATAGATGACAAAATTAGCATGTCCTCTCTGGATGCTCTTTGGGGCTCAGGGAGAGGGGGTAGTTGTCTATCTGACTTTGCAACGGATGCCGACAGGGGAACATAATCACAGATGGCACCAGCAACTCTGACATGTTATTACTAGCACCCTTTCAAATGTAGGCCCAACTTTTCTCTGCATAGAGAGTATGTGTTCTGGTGCAGGAGCATCCTAGTGTTTGAAGCAATGTTAAAAAATATATATATATATATTGTGTTTAAAATTCTAATTCAGTATCATGTCAATGTTAACAAGTGGCTGGTATTTGTCTCTCAGAAAGATGTGATCGGTTTGGGATGATAGGCTTGTTGCAATCTGTGTAAAGTCCTTTAAATCTAAGGAGGGAATAATGGCCCACATGCATCAAGCATTTTTGGAGTCGCAAACGGTGCGATTCCTTAAAATCGGCCGTTTGCGATTCCAAAAGTGCTGTTTGGGATGCATCATGTTATTTTACAAGTTGCAACTTTTTTACGATTTCCAAAATTGCGATAGCATATAAGAAATCGCAATTGTGCGATTTCTTAAATGCTATGCATCATTTAAAAAAAAAGTGCAATTTTTCAAATAGGAAGTGCAAATTACCACGAAGTTCAACCTCGTGGTAATTTGCGAAATTGTTTAAAAATGCACAAAAATGCATTTTTTAAACTGTTAAGTTACAGACACACATGTCCTTAGGACATGTGTGTATGTAACTTATACTGAAAAGTACATTTCATGGGTGCAGGGGGGGGTCATTTGGACCCCCCTCTCCACCCTTGAAATGCATTGATGAATTGCGATTTCAAATAGCGAATTCGCAATTCCCATTCATTCCTATGGGCATTTTGGACCATAGGAATGAATGGGAATTGTGAATTCGCAATTGAAAATTTGCATTTTTTTTGCAATTCGGTAAAAATAGCGATTTTTACCGAATTGCAAAAAAAAAAGCTAAAATATTCATGCATAGACTTTTGCGAATTCTAAATTGCGAATCGTTATTTTTCGCAATTTAGAACTCGCAAAAGCCGATATTGATGCATGTGGGCCAATGTGTGGTCTGACATTGCAGTTATGGACCCAAATGATAATTAGGTTTTATGCACAGAATTATTCCATCACCGACTGACATTACATTAATTGCAAATCCTTTCTTGAGGAGCAATGTGTTATCATTTCATAACACTCATCCAAAAGGCCTGGCCCACTGACAGCTCGTGAAGAGTGAAGTAAACGGGACAAACTGATCAGTAGTTTTACAAGCTGGCAGCAGGCACACAATACCACAACAATTTTGCTGTAGGGTTCCCTTTGTCAATGTGTAATTTCTAGGTTCGTCCCCAACTCAGTCTTTCGATCTTCTGAGTCTGATGAACGGAGATGTTTGAAATGAGTGAAGGCGGCAGTTATCATGTATATGCCCAGAGTCATTGCGAACAAATCCCTAACATTCACAAAGTCTCTGTAACCTGATGGAGCAGGGTTTTGCGAAAATAAAAACCTGCTCGGATTGAACCCTCAGTAACATTCATTACCAGTGTGCCGTGAAAGTGTTAGTAAAAGAAGGCTAAAATAAGAGGAAATGCTTTTGTGCATGCGTGTACTAATGCATTGAACTAGGCCACAATAGCTTTTGACTTTAAGAAAAATAAAAGACTAATGCTGCTTTTATGCATGTAAATAACGTTGCTAGGAAATATTAATAATAAGGGTTGTGCATGGGCTAGTTCAATGCTGGGATGGTGTTCAATGAAATTACATTTCATGAAAATAATTATGTTTGTGTTTGTTTTCTGTAGTAAAGGAAGCATGGGGCTCTTCTTGTGCATGTCAGTCTAGGGTAAATAATTGCTGTAAAATAAAATGACCAGAAAGAAGATTTCGAGAGAGAAGAGCGAATGCGTATCCTTTGCATAATTTGTGCGACTTCCACAGTGGAAGTGAGCAACTGCCTTCTCGAGATGACAGAGGCAAACAATGGAAGCGCAAAGACTTGATACATGAAATGTGCTGCAGGAAATATGTACTATGATTGTGATTCATAGTTATTTCCTGGGAAGAATCTGTTGTAATGCTGAAAGTTTAAAACAAAAGAACATTGAATAAGATGGTCATGCTCAGAGTGGTGTGACAGTACATCCCCATCCTTAGCTAATGAGAAACTGAGTTTATTCTCATATCGAAACAAATGTGTGCTGGACATTTAGGTTTTAGGGTATAATTGAGGTGCCCCGGTGGGCGGGGGTAGTGTAGGTGTTGGTCAGTTGGCGGGAGCTCGTCGCTGTTGTCGGTTTGCTGTTTCCAGATAGAGGCCTAGTTGTTTACTGATTCCTGACTTAATCTTTGCCACTCAACTCTTCTTGAGGGGCCCTACTGCCTTTGGCCAGAAGGTAGATTTTCCTGATTCTTACTTTTGTTAGTATAGATAATATTCTGATTTGCATATGTATTTTGTCTCTGAAACTTTTCTCTCTTCGCCTATCCACTCCTTCAATTCATTGTTTATTTGACATGAGTTTGATTCTGTACATTGCTAATACTTTTTCTCAGTGATAATCTATGATTTGCATTGTATGACAGTACTTGATGAGCATTTATTTGATATTATTTTTTGATAAATAAATTACACACTGAGTCTGTGATTATTTAGTAGTATTGCTAAGTACATATTATTGCTATCAACTATTCAACTCCGAAAGGTCTGTTGCCAATAACATATACATTTTATAAGGAAAAATGCAGGTTCAATTGCGGTTTTGGTAAAGTTGGGTGTAAACTTGCATCCCATTAAACCCAGCATGAAGGGATTAGTTGGGTAAAGTAAATGGGCCTTTATTTGTGTAGGAATTATTGATCCCTGATTGCTGGATCAAACCCAACATTTCAAAGCTGTGTTAGTTAGTGTGTCATGTGCACAAAAGCGGAGCCCCTTTTAATAACTGCTAGTGCTGAGCAACTGCAGGACCTGGCCCACTTTAAGTCTTGGTGCTGCTGGTACGTAAAAAAGTAGCACAAATGGGCATATCGAGCAGCCCCTTCCATTTATGGAATTTTGCAGAACCTTGCACAGTTTTTGGCCGCTCTGCAGAATTTCACATAGCAGAACGCTGCCCAGGTGTAATTAAAACCATGATAATATGTAAATATATTAGTATTATATCTCCTAAATTTTTAAAGGGAAAGAATTTGCTCATTTTTTAACCTTATTTATCTGTTTTAAACTGTATTTTTATGTGGATTTTATGCTTTTATGACAATCGTCGAATAAAGCTTGCTTGAAACTGAACCATGATAATAGCGCCACCAACAAGTTGTGATATGCAGAGTTAAGAGGATGCTGCATTACATGCAGTTTGCCTTCTTCATAGAGCAACTGGAGTAGTTTCGCTGAGATAGCATCATTATTTTAAAAGAATACTACTGTAGAATATATTTCCAAGTGTGAATTTACAAATAGATAACTAATGTCCTTAGGTGCTTGGGTCAGAGATGTATAAAGTGCTCTTTTAAATATCAGCTCAAAGGACGCTCAAATCTCTAGAGTCAATGTGTCAGTAGGTGTGCCAATCCAGCAATCTTTCTTTTTATTCTAGTATTTAACTTATAACGGATCAATAGGATTACAAATCCCAGAATGTATAGAAAAAATGAACTAGATGAACCACTTACTCATAAAACTGGAAACAACAATACCTCTTTAAAGCTGGAGTTTCTGTACTTCATGGCTATTTAGTCATGGAAGAAGTCAGTGAGACTGTTGCAGAGTTCCTGTTAAGGGGTGACATTGTTATTTGCTGTGGCAGAGAGGTTGGAGAATTCCCTGATGATTGTGACAATAGTATAGAGTTCCCTGTTGTTGTTGGGGCTGACTGTGATTCTTGCTGTGAGGGCTCTTTTCCTTGTTTCCTACAGTTGGTAGTGGTATTGGTTAAGTGCAGTTTTGTAAGTGATCCTATCAGTAGCGTTTTTGCTGGTTCTCGATCTCCTCTCTAGTTGTTTGCAGTGACCTATGGGCTTTCTGAGATCATCAGTGTACCTGGCTTGATTTTTGGTTCTTCCGTGTTTATGTGTTTGACCAGTGAGAAGGTGTTGGTACCGTTTGTAATCAAGGTGTTAAATTTCTGATGCTGAGGTCCAGGCTGCTGGTGGGTTCCGTCTGTTTGGATGTGGGTGCATTGAACCAGTTGGCTCTGTAACTTTGCTTCGGTTACAGGCAAGTTCATTGAGCCTTTCTTGGATTGGGGGCCTGTGAGATGGTGATGCTAAAGTGTACCACAAAGTGGTCCATCCAGGTGAATTTGGTGGTGTGGCTATATGTTATTCTGTCGCTGGAGGTGAAGATGGTGTTGAGCTTGTGACCCGGGGCTTGTGTGGGCTCCTGGAGTAGTTGGGGGGAGTTGGGTGTTGTCCAGGTAGTTGATGAAGTTCACAGAGTTGGGATAGATGAGGATGTGTAGGTGGAAATAGAGGTGGCTGAGCAGTATGTACTCTTTGGATTTGTGCGAGAGGGAAGATGAAGTCTCCAATGAGTTTTGTAAAACTGATTTGTGGTCCCAGTTGGCAGTATACAATGGTAAAATTGATGGTTGTTCTTTCGTTGGTCTGAGGTTCATGTGTTTCATGGCCTGGGTGGTGTCATCCATAACAGTGGATCATTGGATGGAGACTCCGTGGATGAGGTGAGTCCTCCTTTTGGTTGGTTCATGTGGTTGTTGTGGGTGATCGTGTATCCCTCTGAGTTGGCTAGTGCATTTCCGGGGCTGAAAATGGGTTGAGCCAGGTCTCCATAAGGAAGAGGATGTTCAGTGTGAGCGGGTAAATAAAGTCCAGGACCTCATTGGAGTGTTTGGTGAGTGTGGGTATTTAGGAGTGCGCATGTTGTCTGCTGTTGCTTTGCAGATGTAGTGCACAAAGTGGTCTGATGGGGTTTGGGGTGTAGGAGTGTGCATGGAGCAGCAGGTGAAACAGCAGGTGCTGCAGGCAAAAGGTGCTACCCTGGTAAGTGGGGAGGTGCAACAGTAATGTTCATAGTGGTGACAAGGGTCGAGAGCGCATAGTGCGGCTGAGGTGTACCTTTGAAGTGTTGATGCACCAGGGTTCGTGGTACTGGGTGAACTCCATGTGCAGATCGGCACAAGCAGGCTTGCCTTTAGTGCGTCGATGAATTGACTGCGCTGCGGCCACCATTAGGTAAGTCCTGGCAGGTGGAAGTGGTGCGGGGGCAGTGGGCAGGACTTGCAAAGGCAGGCAGACAAGAAGGAGAGCAGGGTAGGGTGGGTAATGGCTACTGGTCGCAGCAGAAGGGGTAAAGCAAGGGGAGACAGAAGAGATAGAAGAAGGCAGAAAAGCAGAAAAATCAAAGAGGTACATCTGAAAGGAAAAAAAAAGAGGCGAAAGCTGGAAAAGAGTGGTTGATCACAAGTGAGATGGGGACAGAAAATGAGGAGGTCAGCCGCAGGTCATGGAGCTGGGTCCAAGATGCCTTGCCTTGTTGGAGGACCAGGCTTGGAAATTGCCCCGAGCACCTCCTATACTACAACTCCACTTTGATTTATTTGGCCAGCTGCATTTGTTCCTCCAAAACGTGACCCTACCTCTTGCTAGTCTCATCATATGCCTATATTTTAAGATCCTTTTCTATGCTGCACCTTTTTCAGCCCCCTTATCCCATCACCCCCAGAGTCCCCAAACCCATTTACACTGCATCAAGCTCCATCTGATCAAGCCAGAGTTCTTAATCTGTACAAATCCGCTTACACTGCATCAAGCTTTATTACATGGGTCCAGAGTTCTTTGTCTATACAAGATTCCATTCTCAGTGCTGTTTCCTTCTATCTACATGCACAATGACCTTAGCTTATCTCATGCATTAAATACCAAGCCTCTTTTAGCACCCAAGGTTTTTCATACTCAGCTCTCTACTCTTTATCCTCACCCCAGCTGTATTCATAATCTTATCCTGTCCTTTTCTTCCCCTCTCCATATTGTGATTCTTGTCACTTGTACTACTTTTAGCAGTGTTTCTCCCCTTTCACCACTACTTCCCCTGATATTCCCAACTGTATTTCGCCTTTGTCCTGGACGTGCCTGTTTCCTTTGCCATCAGATTTTCTTATCCTCTGCATTTGCTATATACTTACTGATCTAGCTCCTCTGAGGTATCCTTTTCCCAGCTCTATCTTTCTCTTGCTCTAATGTATACCAACACTCCTTTAATCCCCGTTAATTTATGACATTTTCTAATGATTCAATAATGCATTTCCAAACTGTCATGTTGAGTAATTCACAGCAATTTTGTACACCAATGTTGTACTAATGTGTTTGGGTACTCTTGCCTCCAACATGTCCAATCTTGTTTGTATGCCAGGATTCACAATTTCACTGGCTCAGCAGCTGAGATCCCCACTGTTGTGTCTTTTTTCAAGGTCTTATTTCGTTTTCCTCATGGGAAACCCATACACCAGTTGTTACTATTATATGAAGGTTCAGTTTCTGTCACATTTGTGCTGCTTCAACCATATGAAGAGAATGTGTAATTGTGGGGAGATTTAAGGAGGAGGTAGCATCAAATGCTTAATTGCTTTGTGAGGCAAATCTCTGTCTTGCTTAGCACAATATTTTTCTTTCACTGCCCCAAGTCCAGTCACATCAGTGTATCCACCTGGTCTATCCTTGTTCAAAGCTGTACCTCTTGTCCTTTAGTGCCTGCATTTTTCCATCTGCATCAATCTTTACACCATGCACCACCTAATCTACACTACAATCTGCCTCTCTGTTCCCTGACACACTGCACAGCCCCACCCTCGTTTCTACCTGAACACAGACCAACTTCTCTGAGCATTCATTTGCTTCTTTTACCAGGCTCCGTAATCACATTCAGTGACCTGTTTACCCCTATCTTCTTGCTAAGTCCTACATCCAATATGCCTCCCTCCCCACAGAACCCCATGCTCTATCCTTAAATCTGCATAATCCATGTGCTTCCAATACCTTCGCCTCTGTTTCTCCCAATTACCCAGGTTCTTGATACATCTTGTCACATCCTTATTTTCCTGAGCCCCCATTTGCTCATACCTCCTACTTCACCAACCCTTTCTAATGTTATGTTATATTATGTTATATTAGGAATATTTATAGAGCTTGCCCAGCAATAGGGCATCCCAGCGCTAGCAGACAGTTGACCAGGGGAGATGTGACGAGATGGAAGTGAAAAGCCAAGTTTTGATCAGTTTCCTGAAAGCCCAGTGATTATGGGTGCTGCCAGTGGGTAGGAATTCCATAGTATGGGGGCCTGAGATTTAAAGGAGCGACCCCCGGCTCTACACTGAAGGACCCGTGGGATGCACAGCAGATGAAGATCAGTGGAACGCAATGTATGCAGAGGAACATAAGGGGTGCAAAGGTCCTGCAGGATTTGGGGGCCCAGGCCATATACAATCGTATGTGTGATGCAGAGGGTTCTAACCTGGACTCTCTGTTTGATTGGCAGCCAGTCTAGCTGTTGAAGAAGATTGGAGGTATGACATTTCCTAGGGAGGGCAAACAGAGTACATGCTGATGCATTCTGTACCCGTTGGAGTCTTGCAGTAACTGTTTTATTTACGCCAAACAAAAGACCATTACAGTAATCCGGGAGCAAGTTCACCACTCATTGGACTATCAGTTGGGGGTGGCAGCGTCAATGAATCCCAAAATGTGTTTTAAGCCACGCGGAAGACGGAAGCAGGTAACGGCCACTTTTTTTGCATGAGGCTAGAATGCGAGGGCGGTGTCAATCAGGACCGCTACATCTTTAACTGTGTTTTTCGGTGTCAGAGGAGTGCCCAAGATCGTGGGCCACCATTGGTAGTGCACACAGAAGGATACAAAGTTCCCCAGGGAAGAGAGTATTACATTGTGGAGAGGGAATAAGACGTGCAGAGTCAAGGAACGAGGGAGGTTCCTTTGTCGGAACTAGAGAGCCTCACACCCCCAGAGCGTTAGGTGTGAAACACACCCTGAATGTAGGATGTCCAGTTTCATCATCGGCTCACTGCTCCTCGTCAGACCGGCGCTGCAATGTCTGGCGGAGTTCTTTTGTTCCTTGCCGATGGTGTGTGTGAGTGAAAAAGAGAGGAAGTGTAGTCAGTGCAGAGTGAGTGTATATTAAAACAGGGTAAACAGTCCACAATGGGTTTTATTGGCGTGGCTGATTCCCTGATTAAAAGGGGTGAGAGGGGAGCTAGAGACTGTGTAGGGGTACAGAAAACTAACTCAACCCCCTGGTGTGGTCAACATGTTTCTCGCCAACTGGCGATTCGTCAGGACCAAAACAGGGTACTACACATAAACAAAGGTGATACAATGCTCATTCACAAAGTAAAAAGCAAATACAACCTCACTGGGTCGGGTACACAGAGGGCCAGAGGGTCCTGCTCTAGTTAGGCGACCTAAAGGGAGGAGGAAAAAAAGGATTAAAAGAAAGCTAGTCAAGTCATATCTCGAAATTGTGAATATACATTGAGATAATGTAGGGTGACTTGTAGTCAATGCTCTCCACACTATAGGGGGTGCGAGGGGGGTGTGTGCAGGGAAAACATTCATACCGAGCACTGGGTGAATGAATTTTTTTTTCTTCATAATCGGTCTGGGTATGGCGCGACTATTATCCCTCATTGGAGAAACCGGAGTGCAGTGAAAACACTCATCTAAAGGATCTAGCCGAATCTGTCCATGCAGCACCCATTCCTGGGAGAAGAAAAGGAAGGTTCTTACCCTAAGGGAGAGTAACACGGGCCTCACAGTGTGCTCCCGTGAGGCCAGCGCTGTCTGGTGGGTGTACCTACAGGGTATGGAAGGGAAGGAATGAATTATGTATAACAGGATACAGGGTAGTGGACTAGTGCCTGGTAGTCGAGGCTCCCCCAATGGGGGAATGGGGAAGACCGAGCTCAAGCCGGAGCAAAGCCACGTGGAGGGCACAGGGGTGAACATTCAGTGGCCCTCCAGGGTTAATAGGCCCAGTACCACGGGAGCAGTCATCGGGTAGGCAGGGAAACGGAGTCTCTGTCCGGGTGGGGCGTCTGCATCTCAAAAGTGCTCCGAGCGCGGGGCACAGCTCGCACACCCAGCATGCCACACCATTGGTAGTCCCACTTGTGAGTGTCCCGGCCAACCACAAGCACCTCCATCTTTGCTGAATTAAGTTGGCGATAGTTGTTTTCCATCCAGTCTGAAATGGCCAGAACATCGACACGGAATTTCAGTTGGTCCAGAGCTGGGTTGTTAGAAAAGGTGAATACCAGCTGAGTATCATCTACGTAAGATACCATTTTGATGTTGCGCTCTTTAGCCACGTTGAACAACATGGGGCTCAAGGCGGAGCCTTGCGGAACACTAGGAGGGTAATTACTTGACTGGTAGGGGGGGCATGAACCTGAAAGGAGTGTTCTGATAAAAAAGAGGCGAACCTGACCAGAGCCCTGCCTTTGACCCCGATCTCCTCAAGGCGTTAAAGAAAAATCTTGTGGGAGACCATGTCGAAGGATGCACTAAGATCAAGTAAAAATAGTGCAGAGGTATTATTCCTTGTCTAGCCTGGCCCACCGCTGCTCAGTGACTGCCAAAAGGGCTTATTCTGTGCTGTGCCTGGGACGAAGTCCATTCTGAGAGCTATCTAGGATCTGGTTGGCCTCCAGATATTTAGTCAGAGTGATGTTGACATGAACTCCATAATTTTAGCCAGGTAGGGAAGCTTGGAGATAGGTCAAAATTTCTCTGGAAAAGATGCGTCAAGTGTGGATTTTTTCAGCAGTGGGCCGACTTTGGCATACTCCCACGTCTTCGGAATCACTGCCGAAAGAAGTGAGCCATTGATGAATTCCCGGCCCTCAGTCATAGTGCAGTTATGGAATTTCCTGAAGATATCCGGTTTTATGGGATCATCAGGGGAACGTGATTTGTCTTTAGCTGCTAGGGAGGCTATGTCTTCGAGAGACATGGGTGGCAAAGTTTGTAAGGTGTATGGGAGTGCTCTAGAGGGGGGCAACATGGGTTCAGTGGTACTCCGCCTCGTTTCTAGAGCATTGTATATACATTCTACTTTGTTACTAAAGTACTTTGCCAGTGAGTCACAATGAGTGCTGGACGATATGGTGTTGTTGGTTACTGTGGGAGATGTTGACATATCTTTCATAAGGGAGAAAATAGTTTTGGAGGGATTGGATAGGTATTTTTAGCAACTGCCTCATAAGTATGTCTCCAGGCCCGGTCCAGAATTTTAAAATTTTTCTTTTCTGACCATAGGGACTCATTGTACCATGCAGGCGTATGCATGCGCTTAGCCCCGTCAGTTTCAACGGGATGCACTGGTCAAGCAAATTATTAATCCAGGCCCTAAAGGCTCTATCAGCTGCCTCCAAGTCTGCGGGCTAATCTGGGAGGGATATATTTAAGGCAAATAGGAAGGTAGTTCCATCCAATTTGTGCCACAGGCCCTTCATAAGTGGTTGACTATGGGCCTCAGGATAGGGCCTGCCATTTCAAGACACAAGGAGATCAGAAAGTGGTCAGTCCAAATCAAAGGGAGAGGGGTATTAGCTACTAAGTTTAAGAGATTCAAAAAGATGGGATCCAAAAGGTGGCCTGCCTGGTGAAAAGGTCCTTCCACCAGCTGGATTAGTTGGCAGGTCTGCAAATCGCCCAGGAAGTTGCAGATCTCTTGGGAATCCCAGCATTCCAGGTGTAGGTTAAGATCGCCTATAATGTAAAATTAGCTGATTCTAAGGCAAGGGTGGAAGCAGAGTGGGCCAGGGCCTCTTGAAAATCCCTGGCTGGGCCTGATGGGTGATAAATAAGAAGCCCTGTGAAAGTAAAGTTATGTGACAAGTAGATTTTAAATAGTTTGTGAGGACAGTGAGCATTGGAAAGCACTTTTGAATATGACTGCATAATCCCAACCTTTTCATGCTCTCTGTCCATCTGAGTTACCAGCCTTCCTTACTCACGCGTTTTGAACTTCTTACCCATTGTTTTCTTGAAAATCTTCACAGATTTAGTCCATGTTTATTACATATCTAAGTGGTGTGTACTTGTATTGTGAAGTTCTCTGCAACCACTCTGTCTGCCTATAGAACCAGCTAATGATGCCCGAATCCTTGCTTGTTTCTGAAATCTGTACTTTCCGACCCAATTTCATCCCTTCTATCTCCTAGTCCCTATTGTCTGCAGGGCCAGCTCTGGAGTGGTGAGATCGGTGCAACCGCACCGGGAGCTGACTTAAGTTGGGCGTCAGAATTGGAAGTATTGTGTCGTTTTTAGAGAACCTGCTGCTGCATTCATGGCCTCCAGGAAATGGCAGGGAACAATATGAATATGAAGATAACTCCGGTGACTAATGATCTTCTTAGAGAGGGATCAGATGTTGGTCTAGTGGAAGTTTTCATTTGTAGTAAGGTAGCGCAGAGGGTTAATGTGCCTGCTGCAAAGAACGTGTACCATTCAGATCATAAAGCGCCTATAATACAAATAGGGCAGGGGGTACTGTTCCTGAGTGATCCTTTTGTGACTTGTAGTTTATCAATTATAATTCTAACATAGAACAGTGAGCTATTAACTGTCACTAAAGAGCTGCATAACAACTGCAAGGCATAGATTAGAGCTTTATGATTTAATCCTGTCTTTCATTAGCCTAATGTTGGAAAAAGGGTTCATTTGGACAGAAATCAATTCTGATTATTAAAAAGAACCCCCAACCATGGTGCTAAGTTTTAAATTCAGAATTTGTGCTTCTCCAGACCAAGCACTATTAAACTATACTGTCTACCAGAATGGATGGTGTGACGCCTCTACCTTGTAGTCCTCTGTTTTATGTACCATTTCCTATACACTGATCTACACACCTATGCTTGATTGTCTCTGTGTAGTGTGTGTGATGTAAAGTGCTCTGATACCCTATACTTGTATGAGTGGCAACAGCACAATAAAACAAATTAACTGTGTCTGAGAGAGAGTGGTTATGGAGACTTGAGGGGCACTGTTAAAGGGTGGTAGTGAAGGAATACATAACATAGGTGGTTATAAGGGGGCGCCAACAAACATTGTTGCATAGGGCACCACCAGTGCGAAAGCCGGCTCTGAATGTCTGATTCCATGTTACTGCCTTCAGTTGCTAGATTTACACTTCTGCCTCCAGGCTTTTGTGCTTGCCCCAGATTCCATTCTCTGATCTCAGGTTCTCTTTCTGTACCCAGACCACCTTTGCTATTCCCAAATCCCCAAGTCTCCTCCTTCTGTACCAGATCTCTGAATTCTGTCTCCAGATCTGCTCTTTATTCTCTAAACCCTGCAAACATCCTTATTTATGCCCATCTTTCCCTTCTGTCCCCCGCATCTATTACCCTATGTCCATATGTGCCAACCGTCACTTGTTCCTAGCCCTAGTATACTCCATGTTCTCCTCCTTGCCCAGCTTCTTTCTGTTTTGATATAATTTATCCTCTGGGCCTATGAAACGCTACCTTCTCTATCTCTATTCTCTATCCTTCTCTACCTTCTCTATTCTCTGAACATCTTGCCCTCTCTCCACCCCTTTGCACTTTACGCACCCTATATGGCCTCTATTTTTTTAGGCCCAGCACTTTATCATCTAATTCAATTTTGCCACAAGCTATCCCTTTTTTCTCCTGCCCACCCTTTTGTATTTGTTTCCACTATGTTGCTCCTCCTATTTTCCCTGCCCCATTCCAGCAATCATCGGAACCCAACTGTTTGCCCCCAGCTTTTGTCATGTTCTCCAGATTAACTTCTATTCTATACTATTTCTCTCACTGCATCTTGCATCTTGCATCTTTATAGTCCTTTAAGAGCACCTTTTATTTTCTAAAAATACATAGTTTGCCATTATAACAGCAATCACTGTTTATTTTCCTTTAACAAAATGTCATACTGTCTCTGAAAAATAACCTCACTTGCATTTATATATCATAGGACTACCACTAAACTGGAGTCGTGAATTCATTCACACATAATACATGTCCACACAGGTCACCATTACAGCCCTGGAAAAATACATTTATCTCCTGAATTGATAATCAAACCATAATGATGTAATGGATTACCTGTCCTAAGACATTATATAATCACTACAAGTATTATTATTCAAACCCATCCTGAAGATGTTGTGGAATTGTCCTACAATAATAAAGTATTGTTACATATTTTCTATTAAAACCATCAGAAACTCCTTCCTGAGCAGGCATTATGATGACTCTATAGGCATATCATTTCTGTAATTTGCCCTATTTGCATACTTTGAGATGGGTTAGGGGGACAAGCCAAATGATAACAAAATCAACCCTTCTCAATGATCTTCAGAAATTCTTCTTTTCTATCTTCGAAAGTAGCAGTATCACAAATGCCAGCGGTAAGTCATTCTAGTTCATTGCATTCCTCTGTATTTTGGAGCTTTTAATGAAGCACTCTTTCTTTGATATTTTTGATTTATAAAGGGTGAAAATGTAAGCAAAATATTTAAACTCATCAGAGAAGAGTATTGGAAAAAATTGGGCAATTTCACGAAAAGGTGTTCTCATATGTACATTTTGATGCAATAAAAGCTGAAGTTATAAAGCAATGCTTATGAAGAAAAGGGTTTTGACCTGCAAACCCATACATATTTGAAAATGTTTTGTATCTCCTACTTGTGTATCTCTTCTGTGAGTAAATGCCGTGATAGAATATAACCCACTGAAAAGCTTCTGTTTAAAAAGTTTTTGAGTTGTAACCACCAGGGTCACCCTTCTAGAACAAGGGCCACTTCTGCACATCTGGGGTAGAAGGTAATATTTTTAACTATTTTGAACAATTTAATTTAATTTAACATAATTTACTAATGGGTTTTATTTTAAGTCCATAACTTTATTATTTTCTATAGGAAGTTGATGCAGTACTAATGGTTGTCAATGTGGTGTTCTTGACTTACCCCAGTTACGAGCTGGAGTAATACATGTCCTCTCCTAAACAACTCCTAAACTCTCCCTAATTCCCCCCATTTAGTAGTATGACCCTTTTCCAGCAACTCACCATGGTCCCCCCACATTTACTGTAATAGAGAGATGAAGATTGAGATTTACACTCATAGGTATCAAGATAGCCTTTTGTAATGCTTTAGCAGTACTATTCTAGTCCTACTAAACGTACTACAATGTAGTTTGTAAATAGGCCACAATGTTTCTTACAGAGCATGGTTAACTACATATTCTAGTCCCTTTTTAGATGAACTTGTTCCTGTTGACTTTACGATAATACAAGCATGTAGTGAAGCCAAACTTGGAGGTAGGATGTCAGTAATTTTCAAAACATTCATCCCCTTGGAAAAATGGATTCTCTCAATTGCTCTCTGAATGAAAATGTGTTTAAACCTTCCAAATGAATCTATCAGAAATCACATTTCTTCTGGTGTATCATCTCCTCAATCCTTACTAGTGGCCTTAGAATACTTTTACTAAGAAATGGGTAACTTGTGACCCCACAAAAAAAAAATATTTTTCTATTTGACATAAAGCTATGGTTTAATACTTCTTGTGGCTGAGTTCTAAACTTTAAATGTGTCTATAGTAATAGCAGGGACAATTCTAGATTTTAGAGGGTTTATATGCACTATTCCCATTCCAATGTAAACAACGTCAGGGAAAGTGTTGGACTTTAGAGGGGTAATTAAATTACACCCACGTTTATCTAAGCAAATGTAGGTAAATTGTTGGATTCCAGAGAGGTTAGATTCACTATTCCCACTCAAATCTAAGCAACATTATTTAAAGTGTTGCACTTTGGAGGTATTAGATGTGGTAATTCCACTCAAATGTAAGTAAAAGAAGGGAAATTGTTGCACTTTGGAGGGGGTTTAATGACCTATTCCCACACCAATCTAAGCAACAGTGGAAAAGGAGCTATATTTACTATTCCCACGCCAATCTACGCAAATGTCAGGAAAGTGTATTACTCTGGATGGGTTAGAATTATTATTCTCATTAAAATCTAGCAAAACTAGGAAAAGTATTGGAGGGTTTAGTTTTACTATTTTCACTCTGACACATCTGAACATATTAGAACATATTTAAAATAAAAAATATGCATTATAAATAAATGCAAGCAAATGTATTAACAAAATTAAATGAACTAATGGAATAATAATGTATCAAATGTAAAATAGATACATTAAAATGAATGTACTCCCCTCTCTGCTACGCCAAAGAAAATCAACAAAAAACATTTAAAATTAAATTAAAATAAAGTAACATTACAATAGTAAGTACATACAATAAATAACATATAAATATCACATTTATTTTAAAAAGGATAATAAATAAATCAATGTTGAATGAATTACCAACAAAAATACAACAGGTAATTGACATAACAAACGATTAATTGAATAATGAAAATGAATTAATTAGCAAATAAATATCAAAAAAACATAAAACATTACTTTGATAATAAATTTGATTTAAATACTGCTAAATGATAAAACAATAATTTAACTAAATAAATGTAAAATACACAATACAAATCGAAACGTTAATTCAATAATTACAAAAAACGATGGATGAAATGTTCATAATTAATTAAAAATAAAATATTGAATTTATATAAAAATTAATTAAAGAAGTAGTAATTTATAATTGAAATACCTACCACCTTGTTCCTGTACAATCGCAACAACTTGTTAATTCATGTTAAAGTACTTATTGAATGTAAAAGAAATTACACATGAAAGTTTACCAAATGATACTGAAAATATAAAACAATTACTATAATAATATAAATACCTATCATTTATGTAATACTAGTGTGTAATAAATTAATTACAAAAATATGTAATACAACTATATTAAAGTTGACAATATTGTGTACATCATGTTTGAAAAAACAATATAATGGATGCACAGCATGGGGGCCACCATAAGTGAAAGACCCAACTTGTTATTGCGGACCAGAAACTTCTGACTGCCCCAGAATCCCACAAGCCAGATTCCCCATAATCCTGCTCTTGTGATTTGCTGGGAAAAGCAATATCTGCTCAAAATAGAAAAATCTGCACAAGCACCCCATTGTGTTCCAAAGTCACTTAAATGGTAGTTGCCTGTCCTAAAAAGACTTACTGTTGAACAAATAGGGCTATACAGCTAGAAAAGTCCTCATCTGTAATGGACTGCTCATGGCGTAAAGTCCATCTCTTGCCAACCCCCAACTGAAATGTAAAACATTTAAAAAAAGATTACAAAAGCATACATATTCCAGAACGTTTTTGCTTTGCATTATGCTGTTACTTGGGGGTCAGATCAGCCTTTTCAAGAACTCCTAAAAAATATCTATTTTATCATATAAATATTTTTCTATAAATCATTATTTCTTTAGATGTCTCGTATTATGCTGTGATTACACTTTTATCACATGCTCAAAACTGCTATTTTCCATATAGTAATTATAATATAGACACTTCCCACAATTTATTGCGCAATTTGTGCATGTAATTGGATTCAGTTTAGCCTTCGAATGGACACATACTCACTTGATCCAACTTGTTCCACATTTTGTAATATTTCTCTTTGGACAGTTTTATACCAGTTATGCGAAAAGGCCTAGTAATGCTGGGAGTTCTTATAAAAGTTTGCTAGCTTGTGGTAAGTGACCAAAAAATCCATCAACTCTTCTTTTGCAGGACTATTATCATACACACATATGTTTTGCAGGAATAATTTCCTGAAAAAACTGCGACTGATAGGCAAAGTTGGACGAGATTTAAAACGTCTTAAATTCATCTAGTAAAACGTTTAATTTTCAAATACCTCATTTATATGCTCCAGGGACAAAAATAATAACGTGTATCTGGTGTACTGTTCATATGGATCTCTGGAATCCCTCACACTGGCCCAACCAAATGGGCAATCTTCCCACCCCAATTACTCAAGTACGTAATTTGGGAGTCATCATGGATAGCTCCCTCTCCATGAACCAACAGGCCAGCAAAGTTGTCGGCCTATGCCTTACCATCATCAGATGGCTGAGGAAAATCCTTTGGATGCTGCCCCCTTCACTCAAAAAACCGTAGTCAATGCCCTCATAACATCACGGCTTGACTACGGCAATATTCTGTACCTTGGTTCCAACAAAGCGGTAGTCAGTAGACTACAGCTGGTCCAAAACGCAGCTGTTCGACTACTGTGCAGAATCCCCAAAAATTCGGGAGTCTCGAGCTACCGCCGTGAACTCCACTGGCTCAGGGTAGAAAGTAGAATCCGTTTCAAAGCCCTGAACTACATGTTCAGAATCAAAGCTGGTACTGCACCCAAATACCTTCTAGCGTTGGCTCATCCTTACACTCCCAAGCGAAACCTTCGCTCACAATCAGCTGCCAACTTCTGCGTACCAAGATTCAAACTAGCAAAAATGGGAGGAAGATCTTTTGCCCACCTTGGACCATCCCTCTGGAACGCACTCCCTCCCTTCATTCGAAAGGAGGAAAACCATGCTAGGTTTAGAAGGCACGTTAATCCCTGGCTATTCGAACAATAACTAGAATAGCCAGTAATTCCTTGCCCTCATTATGCTGTGTCTCGGCGCCGGGAAACCCTTTTAGGGTAGCTGTTGCGCCTAACAAACTTAAAAAATAAATAAATAAATAAATATGATATGAACAAAAGGGAGGTTTGAAAGAAAATGGCAACTAAGGTTCTCTATTTGCAATAAAACGTTGATAAGTCTTAAATTATCAATGGATTCCACAAACATTCACAGCAATGGATTATTGAGGCAAATATTTCATATATGGTGCATCTAGCAATTCAAGTAGCAAACTGGCTATTTTATTTTCACATCAAAAGTTGTACATTTCTATTGTCACATCTAAAGTTGGATATACCAATAACTAAAAATATTAATTTGATTTCTTTTTTGGAAACATTTCTGATGTATTAGCTGTTTAAATTGAGTATGGGTATTATTACTTCAACAGTAACACTACTCCAACATTATGCTAGCTGTAATTAATGCAAACAGGGTCATTTCGGAGCATGCTGATATCAACTATAGCAGAACTAACATGACCACAAAAATGAATGAATTCCTTGTCAATTGTGTGTTGCTTAAATTTGCAACTGTGGGAGGCATTTGTTCAAAGGAGAGTTTGAACTATATCTAGCATTTTAAAAAACGTCGGTTTGCTTTCTAAAGGAAGCACATACGGTAAGGAATAGAAGCTTATTCATTTGTCGAGCCTTACCTTTATAGCTTGCCAGACCCACAGAGCTGTGTTTTATCTTAATAAGGTCGTTATACCTTTGATACTGGTTGGAGCCTGTTAAGAATAACCTTATCCTGACTTTTAGAGACACTGCTTTACTTATGAAAGTAGAAAAGAAGATTTCTCTGCTGTCCTTTCTGGTCCCCGCGCTCATAAATTTGAGGTCAAAGTAATAAAGTTGTACTTTTACATCTCGTTCCTCATATTACATTGCTGGAGAATGCTTTGATTGAGGTCACTTTTGTGAGGGATGGCATGGCTCTGTGGAATCCCATGAGGGAACAACATTGTTAACCTGCAGCTATCTAGGTCCACTGTTAAGCGCTGCTACCAGCCAAAGGTGATAACTATTTCATGGCCATTTGCTGGTAACTGTGATGGTAGAGTGCTTTTATTTATTATTTTTTTGCAATTCGCTTCACCAACATGATTTATTGCAACATTTAAATTTAGGCATGTTCCCAACGAAAACTGCATTCAAGAATGACGAACAATGCTTTTATCAAAGGCTTTGATATATACTTGTGTGTATTTATATTGTATAGAACTGAACCTGTTGGTTTCAGAGTGCTTCAAATCTCGTTGTGTGACACAAAGTTATAGACGTTCGGCTTCAGTTCTATGGCCCCAGGAGACCTTCAGCAGAAGAATGAATATCCTGTGGCAGCAAGGGCTGGGTGGCTAGTTTAATATTTGTTTTGACTTTAAAGCTATGCTTTGTGCTGTATCGATGTGTATCTCTGTCCTCAATCACAAGATATTTATGTTGTCGTATAAACACTGTAACAGTAAATAGGCTAAAATAAAATACATGTTTGCCCTGTTGTCTGTAGAATGGCAATATCTAAAATATATGGGGTCATTGATGTTACTATTTTCTTCCCATACAAAGGTAATCTACATTACAACGCAATCTGCAACTCATTTTGACCAAGCCCACAACACCCACAAGCACTCATACTCATTAGTATGAGCAAAAATAGAAGTTAAAACTCCATAAAGAAAACAATTGAAAAAAGTGCACTCTTAGTGGTTCGTTTCAAAGCTGTCCATATACTATGTTGAAGTGGACGGGACATTTTTGTTACAAAATCGTCTTTTGCACGAGAACCACTAGGGGCAATTTTAGGCTGCTTTATTTCATATTTGGAATATGTCAAGGATATTGTAGAATTTCCGGAGCAACAAAGATGTGTCACCAAATACCTGAAATTAATTTTTATGAATTTGTTTTAAACCAATGTTGTACTCTGGCAGGGTCCTGTGAATACACCTCTTTGACTAAAGTCACCTTAGGGCCTTGGATCTTGGTGTGAGACTGCAGGCCTTGTACCATATCCGGTGAGCAATGTAAATGTAAAAGTAAATGTACATGTATTTATATAGCGCAAATCACCGACCCGGTATCTAAGCGCTTGCTAAGGGAACCCGTCCTGGTATTCCCCTGTGAGATACCACGGCAGGGTATCCACAAGGTGAAAGCCAGGCATCCTGCCGCGAGGGGCCATAGTGGAGATTAAGCAAGCTATTGCCCAGAGTCGCAGAGTGTGATCCCGTGAGTGCGAGAATTGTCGAGTCTGTGGAATTTTTGAGCCCGAGACCCACCGAGGCGGGGAATCGAACCCTGGTCCACGGCCGATCTCAGCTTCCGGGTCTGCCGTCTCTAACCACTGAGCCACGCTTCTCCAGCAATGCAGGTTGCTCCCTGCTTAAGGGACTGAGTACAACGTTTGGTGCAGATGAAGGAACGTCGCGTCACGTCACGCTTCCGCTGTGCCAAAGCCGCAGTCATGCTGCCCACCAGATTAGTAGTTTCCTTCTGTCTGGCTTTTGTTGTTCCCACTGTAGGGTCTCTAAAAATGGGCACTGTAATGGAAACACCAAAAACAGTCCGAGCACGGGATGGACTGTAAAGTCCATGTTGTGCAGGAACTGGTGTGCATGCACAACAGGGAGACACATGTTGTGGCCCCCTGTGTGCATTCACATGGCCTTCTTATAATGTATTTGCAAAAATGTTAATTAATCAAGCAAAATAAAATAAAATATCTTAAACATGGCTTAAGGCACCGGGGGCCCTATAGGGCACCCTTTGTTTCCTCTCTGTCATGGTTTTCTTGGCGGCAGAACTGTCATACCACCATGAAAGCTGTAGCGGAGAGGAAATGCGTAAGATGCTTGGTGGGACCTCAGCGGTCCTTCCAAGCATACTGAGCCTCAGGACTATTACGCTACCGCCAGGGAACGGTGCTTCCCTGGTGCCGGTCCCATGGTCTGACTGCCCCAGTCTTAAAGAGGTGCTCGGACCGCCAGTGTGGAGGTGGCTGGACCTCCCCGGTCATGCCAGGTAGAGATTCATAACTGTTGTGATGATACCTTCTCCTCTGCTCTCTTGCTCACCTGTCGCGCGTGGCTGGCATGTCACACTTGGAATGCAGTTGCGTTCCGAATGTGTCAGGCCATTCTTGGAGAGGCGGTTGCTGGAGACAGCAGTTGGGAACTTCGTCGAGTGAAGAAGACAAAATAAACGTATCTGTTTGCTTCCCATCTGAAGTCCGTTTCATCATTTTGGCGACAAATTATTCTCCTTCTTCGCCTACGGAGCACGGACCCACCGGTTTCCATTCACCTCAATGTCAATGACTGCTGTTGTTGTTGCATGCATTCTCTCACTCTTGGTACTCCTGCTGGCAAGTCTTTCAGTCCACTTTTCACTTGAAGGTACCTTGTCTTTTTCTTCCTTTTATGCAGAATTGCAGCGTGCGCGAGCACTATCTCCGTTAGTGCCGTTGCCTGGCAAACTTGGCTCTTCACCATCATCTTGCCAACCGCGCTCATTCTGCCAACCATTACGTTCTCACGCTGGCACGCATTTCAGGCAGCATGGGGCCATTTTGTATTTCAATAATCTTCACCTGCCAACCATTGCTAATCGCGCTTTTCAGTGCTCAATTACCAATTAATTATTATCGTATTTCACTTTGCGCATTACTTTTTTGCATTGCCTCCAGTTCATATCGCCTGATCTCCGCTTCAAGATACATATTATCCACAAATTTCTTGTGTACATTATATTATTTGACATGTGATTGTGGCAAACTTTATGGTGCTCTACACACCTCTCTTTGCTATTCATGCATTGGCAGATTTCACGGTGATCTGCACACCGTTCTTTGCTATTCATACATTTCTAGATTTCACAGTGATCTGCACACCACTTTATTAACTGGTTCATACAGTTCTCATATATTGGCTGTTTTCTTTGTTTGTGTTTACTATTCTATGTATTTTCAATGGTGATACGCACACCATTTCCAGTGCTGTATCTCTGCATTGATTTATTTAAACTTTTCATTGGAATTGTTACAATATTGCACAGCCATCACTTTGCAGATCTTACGGTGATTTCGACACCTCTTCATACTTCAAGCACGTCATGTGTTACAAGTAAATTTTTCTCCAGTCATGGCTGCTAGCCAAATGATTGCGCCTCCTCCTGCTTTTCTAATTGAAGGCGATACCCCTTCCATTGAAAGGAAGAAAGCCATTTTACTTAATTCTTTCGGTAAAGCTGTTTTCAAATTTTAACCTGAATTTTTGGATGCTGATGGTGAACCTATTGACCAGCCGTACATTGAGGTGAAACAAACACTTTCTAAATACTTTGGGAAACATTGTTATGCAACGGCATATATTTTACACTGTGCCTCAAAAGGACAAAGATACTGTTGATCAAATGGTCCCTCATTTAAGGGACTAGTGTGACTTTGGTCCCATGACTGTTCAACGTATCAGAGATCAGCTGATTGTTCAGTGTAAAATACGAGGATGCAAGAAAAACTTTGGGCTGCCAAGAATCCCACTCAACTTGAGGCCATCTACATCGCCAAAGTTGTTGAGGAATCAGACAAGTGCATGCAAGAAAGGCATTTGCTTGAGTCAAAAAAAGAAGATACAGTGAATTTTGTCAATAAAAAAGAGAAAGACTCTTTACCTGACAATGATACTAAAAACAGTGACTCTAAAAGCAAGCTACCTACATTTAGTAATTTCAAACTGCAGTCTAAGTTTTTGTGTGACAGCAAAAGAAAATGTGTTGGTTATCGTTGTGGCAGTATGGGTCATGCTGCTGATTTTAAGGGATGCTTGGCAAAATATAAAATGTGTAAAAAATGTGGTAAGAGAGGTCATATGAGCAAAATTTGCAAAAATCCATCTAGGAATAGAGTTGACTTTGTTGATGAGGACTGTGTTTCTCCGGATATTTCACTTTGTGTAGAAGACAATTGCTCTTCTTCCTTGCAGAGACCAATGATGTTCCCATAACACTTATGGTTGACCCTGGCTCCATGTTTACCATCATTCCATTTCATATTTTTAATGAATGTTGGCCTAATACCTCTCTTGTAAGTAGTGACATTATACCTAAAGGCTACAGTGGTGAAATTATCACTATTAAGGGAGTTATGGAAACCAAATTTGAATTTAAAGGCAGATCTGCCTTGGGTAAAGTTTATATCTCAAGCGATGCGCCTGCTATACGGGGTTGGGCACAACAGCACGATCTTCACATTTTTATTGACCCCAGATCTAATGAAAAAGTTTCTGAAAAACATTATTAAAAGAAAGTTACGACTAGGTATTCATATTTGTAAGGTCAAAACAAGTTAAAAAAACATTTCAATAGAAATGTCCTGTTGAATACATTCTAGCACAAAAATGCAATTCACCAGTTATTTTGAGAACTAAAACCATAATTCGCCCACTTCACTGCTCATTACGCACATGTGATGTCACAGATGGCACGACATATATCATCATCAGTGGCATCATTGCATTAAAACTAACAATTGGCATAATTGATCACTTTGGACAGCCAAGAGAGTGTGATTCTGTTCCATATATTCAGTTAGTAATTTAGTTATCTTAAGTAACTTCAAATGTTATAGAACACTGCATGTATCTTTCTAGTTATGCCAAAATATCCATTGGGACATTTGTGCAGGGGCATTTTCTTCAAACTCACCAAGAAACCCAAGTGGGGGGCACCAGTATTTCTTCCTGGAGAGAAACCCTGTCAGTCAGTGGAGCAGCCAGGTGAAGAGCATTCCACAAACAGCAATTAACATTAATCTCCTGGAATATAGCAAGGATTAATAAAATCAGTGGAAACAAAAATCTTGAGCAGTTTCTGGACACTGGCGACATGCTCTGTCTCCAGGAGACCTGGCCTTGTCCAGTACTCCACTGGCAGGGTATTACGCACATTTTACTCCAGCTATAAAGAAGAATCTATTTGGCCATCTGGCGGGTGGACTATCAGTCTTTATAAAGCACGAAAGTGCCCTCGAAGGTACAGTTATCAATTTAGACTACACATCAGAGGCCTGAACCTTAACTCACATCCAATGCCCCTTCTAATAATTAACTGTTACAGCAATCTGGCGCAGTTCACCATGAAAGAGAAGTTGCAGGGATGGTTGGGGAAACTAGAAGACCTCTAGTGCAAATACAAATCTCACCAGGTTATCTTAACGGGGGACTTTAACCTGAAGGATCTGGATACATCCAAACCCACCCCCCTTGGGAGCAGGCAGGGTAGAACCCTTGTCCAACTTCCTCAACAACCACAAACTAATCTCAATTCACGCACTGAAAAATCCCACTCGAAATCATGAGATCCTCTCCCTACCTTCAGAGACATTCAAGAATTGATTACATCATGGCCAGTGAAGCGATGGCGACCAGATTGGATGACTTTGAAGATGAAGATAGGACGGAAAGCGATCACAAGCCATTTAGAGCGGGCTTTCAGATGACAGTTCCGTCAGCTCTCTGCCACCAAATCATCGGTGTGTCAAGAGGGGATAAAAAACATAGTGTCTTGAGGAGAATCAAATTGTCGGATAAGACAGGCAACACGCTCCAGACGTGGCTGGATGAGAAACAGGAAGGCAGTCTGTCTGTGGCTCTCACCCATAAAGGACTGGGAAGATCCCTAGGAGGACCTACAAGCAAAGCTTGGGAACTCCCAGCCACAACCACTTAGGTCCAAAGGGCAACCAAGATGTGGCAGCACAAGGTGAAACAAAGACATAGAAGATTGCAAATGGCTTCTGCGCAAGGCCCTTGCAAAAAAGAAAAGAGGGGCGGACCATCAGGGGGATTATCGGTTGCTTCATTGAGGGCAGCACTAAGGAAGAAAATATGGGAACATAAAAATTCCACCATGGAAAGGGAATGGCTCACGGTCTCCTCCCTTATTGAGCAGAAGAACCCAGTGCAGCTGTGGAGACATATAAACCAGCTGAGTAGTTGAGGCATCTCAAGAGAGAACGGAGTAGCAGAAAAGGACTGGCTGACCCATGTTAATCAGCTCTATGCAATTCCCCCTCATACAAAGATAGCACAGAAGGGGCCAAACCCCAAGCCAGGAGATACGATCTCTAGCCAACGCAACTGGTCCATGAGTAACTGGACTCTGGTGAAAACACACTATACATCACCAGCCCAGATAAATCCCCAAATGGTCATCAAGACCTTCAAGATCATGAAGAATGACGGGCCCCTGGGCCTAATGGGATTCCAGCACCGGTCTTCTAAAAGGCCCCCGATTTCTGGGCAGCAATGCTAACTCCATTATACAACTACTCCTTGCAGACAGCCATAACCCCTGATTCTTGGAGGGGCTCCATCTTGGTCCCTATTTTTAAAGAAGTAGACCGTTCAAAGCCATCAAATTACAGGCTCATTGCCCTACTTGACCTCGAAGCCAAGGCCTATGCCCGCCTACTATTAAAGAACTTGGAGACGTGAGTGGAAGAGAATAGTATCATACCTTTTTACCAGACTGACTTCAGGTCACAGGCATCGACCATGGACAATGTATTGGGTGACTCCTGACCTGCCTGCAGGCCGGATCGCCCCCCTGCCTCCACTCAACTCCACCTTGACCGCCGTCTCGCTGCGGCCCCTCCAGCGCGAGTTCGCATCCGCCTGAGACCGCTACTCCAGCCCAGATCGCCAGCTTTTGCTCACTTGCCTGAATCTGCCTGCCTTGCGCCAGTTGGGTATTTTGTTTATTTTTCTGCCTCTCCAAACCCCTGTTTCACCAGCTTGCCACCCCGACCCCCCTTTTTCGCCTTCCTGTTCCCTGGTTTTTCCCCGCCGCTGCCTCCTGCGGCCACGGCTCTTCCCCGCCCCGCTCCCGCCTCCCAGCTGCTCCTCCCTCCCTCTCCGCTTATAAGGTGACCGCTGCCCGGACGCGCAGCGGACGCACCGATTGCGCGCCAAAGACAAGCCCGTCTGCGCCTGTCCGCGCCTGGACCGTGCCCAGCACCAGAACCCTGGACCCCGCGCACGCCACAACCCCAGAATCCGATACGACGCCAACACCCTCCACGCTCTCAACAGCAGCCAAGACCACCGCTGCTTCCAAGCCACCCCGAAGCGCACCCACGGACCCTTCTCCTGCCACACCTTCAACTTCACCTGCGACAGAACCACCAAGCTTCCAAGAACTGGACCCAACCACCTCGGCTGCATACTCCTCAACACCCGCTCCGCACACAAACACGCCATCGAGCTCTGGGACCTACTCAACTCCTTCGCCCCAGACGTCGCCTTCCTGACCGAGACCTGGTGGAACGACTCCTCGGCACCGGATATCGCCATAGCCATCCCGGACGGCTACAAGATCTCCCGCAGAGACTGCACCAACGGAATCGGAGGAGGAATAGCCATCGCCCACAAGTCCATCCTCCAGGTCAACACCCTCGCAGACGACTTCCTCAACTCCGCCGAACACCTCCACTTCCGGATCCACACCGACCCCAAAACCACCCTCAGAAGAACACTCGTCTACAGACCCCCCCAGACCACGGGCCCTGTTCACCGACTCCATCGCCGACCTCGCCAGCACCCACACACTCGACTCCACGGACTACATCCTCCTCGGGGACCTGAACTTCCACCTTGAGAACAACAACAACGCCAACTCCGCCACCCTTATCGACAACCTCGCCAACCTCGGTCTCAAACAGCTTGTCACCAAACCCACCCACGCCGCCGGCCACACGCTTGACCCCGTCTTCGCCACAAGCACCCATGTCTCCTACAACAGCACCACCGAACTCCACTGGACCGACCACCGCTGCGTCCACTTCACCTTCAGGAAGCCAACCACGCACCACCACACCTTGCTGGAGCAAGGTCACTGAGGCCCAGCTGACCTCCACTCTCGCCCAGAGCACACCCACCGACCCAGACGCTGCTGCCCGTAACTTCAAACAGTGGATCGACGACTGCACCGACGCTCTCGCCCCTCTCAGGAAACCCTCCTTCAACCTCCACAGCAAGAAAGCCACCTTGTTCACCGAAAAACTCCAGACCTCCAAACGGACATGGCGGAAGCTGGAAAAGAAATGGCTCCACGACCACACACCTGACAGCCACACAACCCACAAAGACGCCCTCCGCAGACATCACCACCTCATCAGAACAGCCAAGAGATCTTCCTTCAAAGTACTCCTGGATAACAACGCACACGACAGCAAAGAGCTCTTCAACATAGTGAAGGAACTCTCCAACCCCAGCGCCAACACCACCGACATCCCGCCCTCGCAAGATCTGTGCGACTCACTGACCACCTTCTTCAATAAAAAGATCGCCGACATCCGCGACAGCCTCAACACCCCGTCCGCTCCGACCACAACAGACCCCACCCGATCGCCACCTGCACGAACCAGCTAACCTCCTGGGCCCACGTCAATGACGACGAGACACGCAAGGTCATGAACTCCATACACTCAGGATCTCCACCTGACCCCTGCCCACACCATGTTTTCAACAAAGCAGACGCAACCATCGCACCCCAACTACTGAAGGTCATCAACATCTCCTTCGACACAGCAACATTCCCAGAAAGCTGGAAGCACGCTGAAGTCAACACCCTCCTCAAGAAGCCTAAGGAGGACCCCAATGACTTCAAGAACATCTGGCCCATCTCCCTGCTCCCTTTCCCGGCGAAGGTCATCGAGAAAATCGCCAACATACAGCTGACCCGCCACCTCGAGGACAACAACATCTTAGACCCATCCCAGTCTGGATTTAGAAGAAATCACAGCACAGAGACAGCCCTCATCGCCGCCACAGACAACATCAGGCACCAACTTGACAATGGCGAAACTTCAGCCCTCATCCTCCTGGACCTATCAGCCGCCTTCAACACGGTCTGCCACCGCACACTAAGAAAACGCCTCCAAGAGGCAGGAATCCAAAAAAAGGCACTGGACTGGACCACATCCTTCCTCTCTGGCAGAACCCAGAGAGTCCGCCTCCCACCCTTCCGATCCGAAGCCACCGACATTACCTGCGGCGTACCCCAAGGCTCATCCCTCAACCCGACCCTGTTCAACATCTACATGGCCCCCCTCGCACAAGTGGCCCGCCAGCATGACCTGAACATCATCTCCTATGCCGACAACACCCAACTCATCCTCTCCCTCACCAAGGACCGAACACTGCCAAAACCAACCTCCAACGGGGAATGAAGGCCGTCACTGAGTGGATGAGGAGCAGCCGCCTGAAACTGAACTCAGACAAGACGGAAGTCCTCATCCTCGGCGCCACCCCCTCTGCCTGGGACGACTCCTGGTGGCCGACCTCACTGGGAACAGCACCAACACCCACGGACCACCCACGCAGTGTAGGATTCATCCTCGACTCCTCCCTCTCCATGTCGAAGCAGGTCAACGCTGTCTCCTCCCCCTGCTCCAACACCCTTCGCATGCTCCGCAGGATCTACAAGTGGATCCTGACCGAAACCAGAAGAACGGTGAACCAAGCCCTCGTCAGCAGCAGGCTGGACTACGGCAACGTTCTCTACGCAGGAATCCCGACCAAAAACCTACAACGGCTGCAACATTTCCAGAAGGCCTCCGCGTGCCTGATCCTCAATATCCCTCGATGTAGCCACATCACCCCTACCTAGGAAACCTGCACTGGCTCCCCGTCAACAAGAGGATCACCTTCAAGCTCCTCACCCACGCACACAAAGGACTTCACAACACTGGACCAGCCTACCTGAACACCACACTCAACTTCTACATTCCCGCCCGCCAGCTCTGCTCCGCTAGCCTCGCCCTCGCCACCGTCCCGCGCATCCAACGAACTTCATCTGGCGGCAGATCCTTCTTCTTCTTCGCCGCCAAGACCTGGAACACCCTCCCCATCCATCTGCGGCAGACCCAGGACTTGCTAACCTTCAGGAAGCTCCTCAAGACCTGGCTCTTCGAGCAGTAGCCGCACCCCCCCCCCCCCACAGCGCCTTGAGACCCTCACGGGTAAGTAGTGCGCTTTACAAATCCAATGATTGATTGATTATTGGCACTAGCATACTTATCAGCCCAGGCTACCCTGAAGAACCACCCTCCACTTTTCTGCTGCTTCGGGGATTATAGCACAGCCTTCGATAAAGTTGTTTGTAGAACACTATGGTGGAAGCTAGAAAATTGAATATTCCACCAGACCTACTGAAGGCAATTAGATCGCTGTATGAAGACACTTGGGTATGGGTTAAAACCAGCACCAGCACAGTGTCCCCAAAAAATAACCACAGAGAACGAGCTGAATCAAGGCTGTGTGCTAGCACCCATCCTGATTAACCTATATACGGCAGATCTCGGGGTAGCCCTAAAAGGAGCTTGCCTAGTAGCACCAAGACTAGGAAACATGAGGCTGCCAGTGCTCCAAATAGCCGACGACACAGCCATAATGCACCATACAAAGGTGGGCCTACAAAGGGCCATAAATGCACTAAATCGCTTCTACAACATCAACAACTTGACAGTAAATCAAGGAAAGACCAAGGTCGTTATTTTTTTTACCTAAAAAAGAAAGCACAATGGCAAATGGGCAATTTGCACATTAAGATGGCGGCGTCATACAATTACCTAGGGGTTTGGCTGACGGAACGTGCTAAGGCGAACGCCAACTTGAAACATCAGAGCATCAAGGCTAATAAGGTGACACACCAACTAAAGCAATTAAGCCACCACCTGATCAGCCCGACGGCCCGTCCAATACTAAAAGTCTTAAAAGCGAAACTTCTACCAGCAATAAGCTGTGGCCAGCTGGCATTTCCCGGGTCACAGCACGCCTGCCTCAATTCAGCATATTCTAAAGCATACAAATCACTGCTTCATATTCTGAGGCAAGGCTAAGGCTGGAACTGGGCGTGGCGAGGCCAGACTTGATGTGTCAGGGGGAGATTATAAAGCTCTATCTCAGGATTTTAAGGGCCCCAGCTAACACACTAAAACACCAACAGAGATCTATTTTTGAAGAGCCATGCAAGAACTGGCACACCAGCCTTGAAAAAGCGATTGAAACATTAAAGATAGTGGAAGAGAATATATCGCGGCTGGAAATTCCTCTGAATGTTTGGAAAAGAGCCATAAACAAACAAGTGCGTGAAACGTCATTTGATCTCGACCGCAAATCTCTCTGTTCAAGTTCACACTTAGATCCGCTGAATAGCTCCTATACGGCAGGCAAAGCTCAGTCTTACTTAAGCAAAGCTCTCACTCTATTGGCCCGAAGTAAAATTCACTCTAGGAATTGTGAATTTGAACCCTGCCTGGGCCCGAAGGGGGGAAGCCACAAACTGTAGACTGTGCCCCTACAAGAGGGAATCGTGGCTGCACCTCCTATGCTGTTGCCCCAATCTCATTGACGAACGTCAGTGACAACTGCGCCCGATTTGTACCACCAACAGAGTAAAACCCTGCAGTGTAGCACCAGCATGTGCTTTTGTACTTCCAGCACGACGACCCTAGCAAGACTGGGGAAGTGTATCCATTACATCAGGACTGACTTTAAAGCGGCTAATGAAAACAATAAAACTCCTGGGAAGAGCACTGTAAATCCAGCGGAAGATAGTTGAAGGGGTCTTTATTGAGCACTGACACCTTTTGCACTTCCAGTGCTTCCTTTAGGATAGTGCCTTATAGGATAACTGACTAAAGGTCACAGCTTTGTAATGCTTCCCATTTTCACAGAACAATATGGGATTCTGGATAGCGCCTTATAGGATAACTAACTAGAGGTCACAGCTTTGTAATGCTACCCATTTTCAGAGAACAATGTGGGATTCAGGATTGTTAATAAGGCCACATGTCCATGATCACAAACCTTGGGGAAGGCTGATCATGATGGAACTGGGGATGGCCGGAAAATCCCTTTCATAAAAATTTATTTTTACTATAAACTGAAATGTTATCATTTTTTTAGCTTTAATAGGTTGATTGTTTTTACTGTAATGATTTTAATTAATTTTACAGTCTATATATATATAAAAACGAATGTCAACACCCTCCACGCTCTCAACAGCAGCCAAGACCACCGCTGCTTCCAAGCCACCCCGAAGCGCACCCACGGACCCTTCTCCTGCCACACCTTCAACTTCACCTGCGACAGAACCACCAAGCTTCCAAGAACTGGACCCAACCACCTCGGCTGCATACTCCTCAACACCCGCTCCGCACACAAACACGCCATCGAGCTCTGGGACCTACTCAACTCCTTCGCCCCAGACGTCGCCTTCCTGACCGAGACCTGGTGGAACGACTCCTCGGCACCGGATATCGCCATAGCCATCCCGGACGGCTACAAGATCTCCCGCAGAGACTGCACCAACGGAATCGGAGGAGGAATAGCCATCGCCCACAAGTCCATCCTCCAGGTCAACACCCTCGCAGACGACTTCCTCAACTCCGCCGAACACCTCCACTTCCGGATCCACACCGACCCCAAAACCACCCTCAGAAGAACACTCGTCTACAGACCCCCCCAGACCACGGGCCCTGTTCACCGACTCCATCGCCGACCTCGCCAGCACCCACACACTCGACTCCACGGACTACATCCTCCTCGGGGACCTGAACTTCCACCTTGAGAACAACAACAACGCCAACTCCGCCACCCTTATCGACAACCTCGCCAACCTCGGTCTCAAACAGCTTGTCACCAAACCCACCCACGCCGCCGGCCACACGCTTGACCCCGTCTTCGCCACAAGCACCCATGTCTCCTACAACAGCACCACCGAACTCCACTGGACCGACCACCGCTGCGTCCACTTCACCTTCAGGAAGCCAACCACGCACCACCACACCTTGCTGGAGCAAGGTCACTGAGGCCCAGCTGACCTCCACTCTCGCCCAGAGCACACCCACCGACCCAGACGCTGCTGCCCGTAACTTCAAACAGTGGATCGACGACTGCACCGACGCTCTCGCCCCTCTCAGGAAACCCTCCTTCAACCTCCACAGCAAGAAAGCCACCTTGTTCACCGAAAAACTCCAGACCTCCAAACGGACATGGCGGAAGCTGGAAAAGAAATGGCTCCACGACCACACACCTGACAGTCACACAACCCACAAAGACGCCCTCCGCAGACATCACCACCTCATCAGAACAGCCAAGAGATCTTCCTTCAAAGTACTCCTGGATAACAACGCACACGACAGCAAAGAGCTCTTCAACATAGTGAAGGAACTCTCCAACCCCAGCGCCAACACCACCGACATCCCGCCCTCGCAAGATCTGTGCGACTCACTGACCACCTTCTTCAATAAAAAGATCGCCGACATCCGCGACAGCCTCAACACCCCGTCCGCTCCGACCACAACAGACCCCACCCGATCGCCACCTGCACGAACCAGCTAACCTCCTGGGCCCACGTCAATGACGACGAGACACGCAAGGTCATGAACTCCATACACTCAGGATCTCCATCCGACCCCTGCCCACACCATGTTTTCAACAAAGCAGACGCAACCATCTCACCCCAACTACTGAAGGTCATCAACATCTCCTTCGACACAGCAACATTCCCAGAAAGCTGGAAGCACGCTGAAGTCAACACCCTCCTCAAGAAGCCTAAGGAGGACCCCAATGACTTCAAGAACATCTGGCCCATCTCCCTGCTCCCTTTCCCGGCGAAGGTCATCGAGAAAATCGCCAACATACAGCTGACCCGCCACCTCGAGGACAACAACATCTTAGACCAGCGTTTCCCAAAGTGTGGTCCGCGGACCCCCAGGGGTCCGTGACACATTCCCAGGGGGTCCGCAGGACTTGAGTGCCTAACTCGGTATAAAAAAACTAAACACTCATGAGCCCTCGCAGCACGTAAGGAGGTGTGAATATACTTAGCGCCGGGGCACCAAGACTGCCATTCAATCTGCCCCTCAGGCTCCCCACACAGGAGAGGTGTGAATGTCATTGCCGCTGGGGCGGCAAGACTGCAATGAAATCGGGCCAATCACCATTCAGCTGTAGGTGCAAGGTGAAGGGTGATTGCCCTTATATATTTTGCTATTCAATCTGCCCTTCACCCGACCTCGAGCTCGCACAGCAGTGTGTGTGGTTCCTGTTCTGTTTGTGACCAGGCCCCGGGCATTTTCCTATCTGTCCCCATTTGCCCTGAAAGCAACTGCGTGGCGAGATTGAAGAGCGCTGGAGCACGTTGAATGTGCAGGAGGGCTCTTCTTCTGGAACTGCATGTATTTCATTTGTGTGTGCGTGTTTGTGTGTAGATTTGTTTGTTTTGTTTTGTTTTGTAATTGCATTTAAGAAAGCAGTCCAAAATCTGTGACGCATCCACTCAGGACTATATTTATTTCTTTATTTTCCAGTTGACCTTTACAAAAAAAGTGTTCCACTCGAGTTCTTTGCAGTGGTTTTTCCAGTCTTATCAGAAGGCGCAATACTTAAGCCTGTTGCTTTGACCACAGCCTCTGGCTCACCAACATTACATGCTAGCCCCCACCATTGAAGTTTATGAAGGAAACGTTTTAACACAGGGCACTGTTAAGATTTATGTTTTTGCTGACTTACAACTTTGAAAAATAGTAGGATTGTGTGATTATTACCACAGTTTTCAATTCGATGATCACCTACCTCTTTGAAATAGTATTTCCACTGTAGCAGAAAGGTTTGCTTTAGTCTCTCGACTTCTTCCTGTTTCCCCCCCCACAAACCCCCTAACATAGGTTGTGCCCTTTGTTACATGCATAACCCTTCTAACATTCATTATGGCCTGTGAGCCCATTACAGAAGTGCAGTGCTTGGACCAAGATGCCCGCACAGCGTGCAGAGAGAATTCATGAATTGGACAATCCAGCGTGCTAACATTGCAGTGGGCACTCTGACTAGTGGTACCTGCCATACACCATGAGTGGAGACAAAGGCAAGCTTGTATTTTTAAACAAGCATTGGCAATGCAATAGGTCTCGCATTAGGAAAGTGTGAGCTATTGGTATTGTAAATGACAATTTTTTTTAATGTGTGTTGGCGTTGAAAATATATAAATTAATAGCAATGTTATTTACAAAGCCAATAGCTTACACTTTCCTAATGCGAGTCCTATTGGCTATGGCAATGCATGTTGGTAGCAAGCAAGGACAGTGCTGTTGTGGTGCTGAGTGATGTGGTGGTTGGGCTGAGTGATGTGGTGGTGCCCCAGAGTGATGTGGTGGTGCCCATGAGTGATGTGGTGGTGTCCCTGAGTGATGTGGTGGTGTTCCTGAGTGATGTGGTGGTGTTTCTGAGTGATGTGGTGGTGTCCCAGAGTGATGTGGTGGTGTCCCAGAGTGATGTGGTGGTGTCCCAGAGTGATGTGGTGGTGCCCGTGAGTGATGTGGTGGTGCCCGTGAGTGATGTGGTGGTGCCCGTGAGTGATGTGGTGGTGCCCGTGAGTGATGTGGTGGTGCCCGTGAGTGATGTGGTGGTGCCCGTGAGTGATGTGGTGGTGCCCGTGAGTGATGTGGTGGTGCCCGTGAGTGATGTGGTGGTGCCCGTGAGTGATGTGGTGGTGCCCGTGAGTGATGTGGTGGTGCCCGTGAGTGATGTGGTGGTGCCCGTGAGTGATGTGGTGGTGCCCGTGAGTGATGTGGTGGTGCCCCTGAGTGATGTGGTGGTGCCCCTGAGTGATGCCCCTGAGTGTGGCATGCAGCAGTGTGAGTAATGCAGCAGTGTGTGGCGTGCAGCAGTGTGAGGTGTGAGGGTGTGTGGGTGAGAAGGTGTGAGGGTGAGAAGGTGTGAGGGTGAGAAGGTGTGAGGGTGAGAGGGTGTGTGAGGGTGAGAGGGTTTGTGAGGGTGAGAGGGTTTGTGAGGGTGAGAGGGTGTGAGAGGGTGTGTGAGGGTGAGTGAGGGAGTGTGAGGGTGAGTGAGGGAGTGTGAGGGTGAGGGAGTGGGGGTGTGAGGGTGAGGGGGTGTGAGGGTGAGGGGGTGTGAGGGTGAGGGGGTGTGAGGGTGAGGGGGTGTGAGGGTGAGGGGGTGTGAGGGTGAGAGGGTTGTGAGGGTGAGAGGGTTTTGAAATAAACCAAACATTGAAAAGTTAGTAGCCGAGATGCAGCACCATCCTTCCCATTAAAATGTTTTGCTTTTTGCATATTTTTCAATATAAAATAATAAAAGCTTTATTAATGCATGTATTTGTTTGGTGTGTACTTGTTTGTGTATTTTTTGCGAATTACTGTTTTAATTTTTTGAACTTGAAATTGTACAAATTGCTTGGGGGTCCCCGGCTTCCAGTAGTGATTCAGTGGGGGTCCTCAGGAGTCAAAAGTTTGGGAACCACTGTCTTAGACCCATCCCAGTCTGGATTTAGAAGAAATCACAGCACAGAGACAGCCCTCATCGCCGCCACAGACAACATCAGGCACCAACTTGACAATGGCGAAACTTCAGCCCTCATCCTCCTGGACCTATCAGCCGCCTTCAACACGGTCTGCCACCGCACACTAAGAAAACGCCTCCAAGAGGCAGGAATCCAAAAAAAGGCACTGGACTGGACCACATCCTTCCTCTCTGGCAGAACCCAGAGAGTCCGCCTCCCACCCTTCCGATCCGAAGCCACCGACATTACCTGCGGCGTACCCCAAGGCTCATCCCTCAACCCGACCCTGTTCAACATCTACATGGCCCCCCTCGCACAAGTGGCCCGCCAGCATGACCTGAACATCATCTCCTATGCCGACAACACCCAACTCATCCTCTCCCTCACCAAGGACCGAACACTGCCAAAACCAACCTCCAACGGGGAATGAAGGCCGTCACTGAGTGGATGAGGAGCAGCCGCCTGAAACTGAACTCAGACAAGACAGAAGTCCTCATCCTCGGCGCCACCCCCTCTGCCTGGGACGACTCCTGGTGGCCGACCTCACTGGGAACAGCACCAACACCCACGGACCACCCACGCAGTGTAGGATTCATCCTCGACTCCTCCCTCTCCATGTCGAAGCAGGTCAACGCTGTCTCCTCCCCCTGCTCCAACACCCTTCGCATGCTCCGCAGGATCTACAAGTGGATCCTGACCGAAACCAGAAGAACGGTGAACCAAGCCCTCGTCAGCAGCAGGCTGGACTACGGCAACGTTCTCTACGCAGGAATCCCGACCAAAAACCTACAACGGCTGCAACATTTCCAGAAGGCCTCCGCGTGCCTGATCCTCAATATCCCTCGATGTAGCCACATCACCCCTACCTAGGAAACCTGCACTGGCTCCCCGTCAACAAGAGGATCACCTTCAAGCTCCTCACCCACGCACACAAAGGACTTCACAACAGTGGACCAGCCTACCTGAACACCACACTCAACTTCTACATTCCCGCCCGCCAGCTCTGCTCCGCTAGCCTCGCCCTCGCCACCGTCCCGCGCATCCAACGAACTTCATCTGGCGGCAGATCCTTCTTCTTCTTCGCTGCCAAGACCTGGAACACCCTCCCCATCCATCTGCGGCAGACCCAGGACTTGCTAACCTTCAGGAAGCTCCTCAAGACCTGGCTCTTCGAGCAGTAGCCGCACCCCCCCCCCCCCACAGCGCCTTGAGACCCTCACGGGTAAGTAGTGCGCTTTACAAATCCAATGATTGATTGATTGATTATTGTCACTAGCATACTTATCAGCCCAGGCTACCCTGAAGAACCACCCTCCACTTTTCTGCTGCTTCGGGGATTATAGCACAGCCTTCGATAAAGTTGTTTGTAGAACACTATGGTGGAAGCTAGAAAATTGAATATTCCACCAGACCTACTGAAGGCAATTAGATCGCTGTATGAAGACACTTGGGTATGGGTTAAAACCAGCACCAGCACAGTGTCCCCAAAAAATAACCACAGAGAACGAGCTGAATCAAGGCTGTGTGCTAGCACCCATCCTGATTAACCTATATACGGCAGATCTCGGGGTAGCCCTAAAAGGAGCTTGCCTAGTAGCACCAAGACTAGGAAACATGAGGCTGCCAGTGCTCCAAATAGCCGACGACACAGCCATAATGCACCATACAAAGGTGGGCCTACAAAGGGCCATAAATGCACTAAATCGCTTCTACAACATCAACAACTTGACAGTAAATCAAGGAAAGACCAAGGTCGTTATTTTTTTTACCTAAAAAAGAAAGCACAATGGCAAATGGGCAATTTGCACATTAAGATGGCGGCGTCATACAATTACCTAGGGGTTTGGCTGACGGAACGTGCTAAGGCGAACGCCAACTTGAAACATCAGAGCATCAAGGCTAATAAGGTGACACACCAACTAAAGCAATTAAGCCACCACCTGATCAGCCCGACGGCCCGTCCAATACTAAAAGTCTTAAAAGCGAAACTTCTACCAGCAATAAGCTGTGGCCAGCTGGCATTTCCCGGGTCACAGCACGCCTGCCTCAATTCAGCATAATCTAAAGCATACAAATCAGTGCTTCATATTCTGAGGCAAGGCTAAGGCTGGAACTGGGCGTGGCGAGGCCAGACTTGATGTGTCAGGGGGAGATTATAAAGCTCTATCTCAGGATTTTAAGGGCCCCAGCTAACACACTAAAACACCAACAGAGATCTATTTTTGAAGAGCCATGCAAGAACTGGCACACCAGCCTTGAAAAAGCGATTGAAACATTAAAGATAGTGGAAGAGAATATATCGCGGCTGGAAATTCCTCTGAATGTTTGGAAAAGAGCCATAAACAAACAAGTGCGTGAAACGTCATTTGATCTCGACCGCAAATCTCTCTGTTCAAGTTCACACTTAGATCCGCTGAATAGCTCCTATACGGCAGGCAAAGCTCAGTCTTACTTAAGCAAAGCTCTCACTCTATTGGCCCGAAGTAAAATTCACTCTAGGAATTGTGAATTTGAACCCTGCCTGGGCCCGAAGGGGGGAAGCCACAAACTGTAGACTGTGCCCCTACAAGAGGGAATCGTGGCTGCACCTCCTATGCTGTTGCCCCAATCTCATTGACGAACGTCAGTGACAACTGCGCCCGATTTGTACCACCAACAGAGTAAAACCCTGCAGTGTAGCACCAGCATGTGCTTTTGTACTTCCAGCACGACGACCCTAGCAAGACTGGGGAAGTGTATCCATTACATCAGGACTGACTTTAAAGCGGCTAATGAAAACAATAAAACTCCTGGGAAGAGCACTGTAAATCCAGCGGAAGATAGTTGAAGGGGTCTTTATTGAGCACTGACGCCTTTTGCACTTCCAGTGCTTCCTTTAGGATAGTGCCTTATAGGATAACTGACTAAAGGTCACAGCTTTGTAATGCTTCCCATTTTCACAGAACAATATGGGATTCTGGATAGCGCCTTATAGGATAACTAACTAGAGGTCACAGCTTTGTAATGCTACCCATTTTCAGAGAACAATGTGGGATTCAGGATTGTTAATAAGGCCACATGTCCATGATCACAAACCTTGGGGAAGGCTGATCATGATGGAACTGGGGATGGCCGGAAAATCCCTTTCATAAAAATTTATTTTTACTATAAACTGAAATGTTATCATTTTTTTAGCTTTAATAGGTTGATTGTTTTTACTGTAATGATTTTAATTAATTTTACAGTCTATATATATATAAAAACGAATGTATGTCTGTCTGTCTGTTTGTCCTTTATGCATTACTACACCATTCATCCGATCGCCATGAAACTTTGGGATGTTGTTGAGTACACCCCCGCAAAGGTTTCTGGCATACAATTCTTTTAAATATCGGCCCTCCAGGGCCCTCATAATCTTTCGAATACTGATGTACGCACAAGACGGAAAAACAAAAAATCGTGTATCCACAAGCACTCGAATAAATAAATAGAATTAAAACAGCATTCATCCGATTGCCATGAAACTTTGGGAAGTTGTTGAGTACACTCCCGCGAAGGTTTCTAGCATAACATTTTTTTAAATGTCAGCCCCCCAGGGCCCTCATAATCTTCCGAATACTGATGTACGCACAAGGCGGAAAAACAAAAATTTGTTTATCCACAAGCACTCGAATAAATAAATAGAATTAAAAAAGCATTTATCCGATCGCCAGGAAACTTTGGGAAGTTGTTGAGTACACTCCTGCAAAGGTTTCTGGCATAACATTTTTTTAAATATCGGCCCCCCAGGGCCCTCATACTCTTTCGAATACTGATGTACGCACAAGACGGAAAAACAAAAAATTGTGTATCCACAAGCACTCGAATAAATAAATAGAATTGAAAAAGCATACATCCGATTGACAGGAAACTTTGGGAAGTTGTTGAGTACACTCCCGCAAAGGTTTCTGGCATAACATTTTTTTAAATATCGGCATCCCAGGGCCCTCACAATCTTTCGAATACTGATGTACGCACCAGACGGAAAAACAAAAAATTGTGTATCCACAAGCACTCGAATACATAAATAGAATTAAAACGACACTTTGAAATGTTTTCCATATTAAAATGAATAAGTTTTAATAAAAATGACACAATGTAAATTGAATGTTATCATAACGTGTTTCCTTGAATTTCCTTTCTTCGGAGATCGCAGCAATGTGCGACGGGTAAGCTAGTTAATAAATAAACAAGAAACTACCTTTCTAGTTCAGTGCTTAGAAGATAGGAAGTACTGAGACAAACTCTGTGGGGATGTTAGAGTCTGATTGATGAGGCTGAGCATTTCTGATCTTCGTCTGGATTGTATTTGATTATTGGCATTTCTGTATCACTTTTCTACCCCTTGTTTAGGCCTCAAAGTACTTTTAAGGTGATCAGTTGAAAAGTTACAGCTACTGTATTTCACAGTTAGCAAAAGGCTGCTGGTTTAGGTAGCAATTCTTATTGTTCACTTGTGGTGTTATGCTTGAAGCCTGTGGGGTGATTTCCGGACATGGTGCTGTTGCATGTGCATTCGTCTTATGCATGCTGTTGTGGCTGATAGGATTGTGAGGATAGCATTGCAAGCAAAACATACAAATGATTTAAGGGTTGTGTTTTGGAGATAAATTGGGACTCGATTTTGGAAGAGCCAGATCTTTATTTCTCTTCTGATTTTGTGATGGCTGCTGATGGCCTTTATACTCCTTTGCAGTGTATTACAAAGGTTACTTTAAAAGTACCTCCACCTATGAACATGTTTTGCAAAGCGGGGATTATCAGGCATGGTCTACTATCAATATAAGTTTTCTTTTCTGTTTCTGTGAACTATGTTTGGATCGGAAGTACATTAGCTCCATCCCTCAAATCTCCTGCTTTGCCAAGCATCGGACTTTGATAATTTGCTTGCCACTGGTAACCAGTATAGAGCTTTGAGAGAAGAGTAATCTGTTTACTTTAATGGATTATTTGGTTGCCACATGCTGGAGTCTTTGTGGTTCAGCAATTACTTTTTAAATGAGTCCAATATAATGTCCATATGCATAGTCCAGATTGGATATCACTATGGACAGTAATTGCTCTATCCTGTGTGTGAGCCCCAGGCAGGGAAAGATACATTGAAGTATTGCCACTAGTAAAATTCGTTTCTTTTCATTGTGTGGTCTTGGTGTTGAAGTGATAAGTTGGTGTCCATGATCTCGCCAAGGTTTTTCACCTTATTCATTATGGAAGGTGGCTGTTCCCTTTCCTGGGGCCAAGAGGATGTAAGGTTATTTTTTTTCACCCAAATTCAAAGGTGAGTATTTTTGTGATTGTTTTTAGCAATATGCATATTTGAAAATTCCTTAGTTTAAATTTGTTCTAGCTTTGCACTGCAAATGCAGTGCGTGTGACCTCACAGTATTTATAATATTGAGTACCAACACCTAAAAACACAACCTAATTAAGTGGCAATACATACTCAAACAATGAACAATATTGAATTCCTAGTTGTCTCTTTCATGATGTTTAGGATAACTTCATGTGCACTGTTACTGTAACATTATTTATCACTTTTGTAATTTAATCTGTCACATTAATCTTATCAAAAATCACATGGCTGATCTAACGTACTGTCCATCTATTGACCCACTGCACCAAAAAGGCATTTATAATGGCCACATATGACCTCAGAAGCATACTGGACCTGGGAGAGTACACAACCCTGGTCCTTTTGAATCTCTCAGCCGCATTTGATATCATATCTCATCCCATACTTCTTGAAGTACTAACTGAATTTGGCAAAAAACTTTACATTTTGTAAGGTATTTTTTGTTTAACAGAGCACAAAGCATCTCCTGCTCTCCTTTATTTGTCCATGCATTGTGTCAACCTCAGAGTTCCTCCTTTTCCCGAATACTCTTCATCATATGCATATTCCCTCTGGTCAAACTAGTTTGATATTTTGGGCTCAACATTTCATCTTATGCTGATTACACCTAGATAATTGTGCCCATTGCCAAATACGTTACCATTACTCAAGCTAATTTCTGTCAATACATAGAAAGTAGCTACCTGTAAACAGATGAACTGCTCAAAAATGAAGGGAGAAAAAACTGAGATTCTTCTACGAGCTAAAACTACTCTCTTCTGGGGCACCCAGCTACTGACCCAAGGAGCGGGAATCTCCTCCAGAACCTGGCAAGCAATTAAGAAAACATAGGTATCCTTCTCTATGAAAGCTTCGCTTTAATCAAACACATTTGCACCCACCTGCTTTATCTTTTTCAGTCAAGGCTTTGTCCCAAACGGAGCTCAATAATGCTAACCCTCTGCATTTAGCACTGCCAGGACATCTTCTGAATTGCTTACAGATTACACAGAATGCTGCAGCAAGGCTGCTTTTTAAAATTCCACCAGACCCACATTTCTGGGCAGCTTTATGATCTACACTGGATCTCAGTATGCAAAATTGTATTATTTTAAGTGTACCCTCCCGCACACTTAGCTCAATACCAAAATGTTGTTACTTGACTCTGTCATTAAGTCCAGTAGGTCTGGAGCAAGATCTTGTCCTACCTTGCAGTGGAAATCTGCAACCTCTTGAGATAAAACTTATGAAGAACCATACTTCTTTCAAGGAGCTGATTAAGATCTGGCTATTCTTTCAATGGCTCCTGTGCCTTCCTCTCTGCTCACTACCAGAATGCTTTTGGGTAGCAGAGCGTTATACAAACCAACTTTTGAGTTGGTTTGAGTTGGTTTGTAGTGAGTGAAGTCAAGGGCACACAGTGTTGGTCACCACTGTGTAGCTATAGTTAGGACTTGTTTTCTACAGGAAATAGATTCTTTGTTTTGCTAATACCTTTAGAGCCGTTTGATGAATCTCCATGAAAAGGTTTTTTTCTAATGTTCAACCACCTCAGCTCCTTCCTGGGGAGTTCCAAGTTGATCTATCAGGCAGAGCCTGAGAAAAAGGAGGGTTCCAAAGCATGCTCCTCCATGCAATTTCCAGTAGGAACTTTAGACAATGATAGGCCAAAATGGCTGAACAGAATGACACAAAATGTGCCATAAAGCTAGATCTTTACCCACAAAGAGTGCATTTTGTGATGTGGTGAAAATCCTATTAGCTGTTTGAAAGAAATAAACGTTAAAATGTATAGATAGCTAGCAACACTCTACTACAAGGAAGTACCATGGGAGTACCAAGTGAAAAATGACAAATGAAGAATTCTGATTGGCAGGTCACAGGGGACTCAGAGGATTACAGTGACACGAGCACTGGCTGTAACATGAAAAGAAATGTTGACACTGCTTTTTCGGGACACATGGACTCAATCCTTGTGTCCAGAAAATTAAAAGGGGGCAGGGGCAGGGCAGGAATATATGATTTAATCAAAAAGAGACTAGCTCACGATTTATGAAAATTACAAGGAGTAAAAGACTCGAGTATGTTTCGTCATGGGGTGGGAACACCTGGTGAGTGTGTTCATAAAGCCCTCACCCACCAACCTAGTTGGTGGCATGCTTCATCATTGGGCCCACCCAGTGACACCTAGCGTGTCCCGGGTGTGCTGCAACGTCTGATTACAGCGGAGCAGGTATATTGCTGAGTGTGCAGTGAAGGGTGTTATGAAAGTGATGTTTAAAACGGCTTGGCGGGGGTCCCAGTACCCGAGGGTGAATTAGACTTTAATACCTGGGCCTCCGTCAGCGGTTAAAAATATGGCTGTTGGATGTTAGAGGCGAGTTACGACCTCCCACATCCGGTGGGTCAACATGTTTCAGCCAGTGCCTTATGTATATGATAGCTTTCTTTAGGACCTAGATAAAAAGGTGAGTGTAATTAAACTAGTGGGTGTGTAATTCAGACTATGTGTCTACATGCCCTAAAGTGTTTATCTATGTGGGAGAGGGGGATTCCCTTCTCAAAACACCTGTACATGTAACATATATGGACAGAGACAAAACATACAGGGAAAAAGAGAGTCACTCGGATGTATGGCATTAAACACATCTGGTTGCCGTCACTAAAGCGGGTGGGGTGTAGGCTATAGGCGGCTATGGTGTAATGGTATTGGTGGTACCATTAAGTGAAAAATCGCACATATAGTTCGGGAATGGAGTGGCTAAAACACGAATATCACATACACAGTGCATATGTGTGAAGCGGGGCAAGAACTCGTTCTTACACTAGTTTTAGCAGGTTCGGACCTCAAGGTTGAGAGGTGGCAGGGGGTTGACCCTAAGGAGAATAAAGGTTTTGGCCACACCGATTAAGGAGACCTGTAGGGAAGAAAGATAGCGCTTACCAGAGGTAGTGGTGGTTGTTTCTCATACTCACAGCTTTTCTGGGCAGAGCCTGCTCTGGACCTGTAGTGCCTCCTTCGCATACCGGTGAGAAATGGCCGGTTCGCTGGGTGTTATATACTGGGGTCAATTGAATAACCATCAGGTTTGAAGGTAAGAGTAGAAAGACTCGAATACTTGAGTCATGGTGCACGAGTGAGCCGCTACGCGATGTGAGCGCATGCGCAGTACCCGTGGGTGTGAGTGCGCATGCGCGAAAGGTAGTGTCTCAGTCGCGCATGCGCGTCAGGGTGCGAGGCTCAGTGGTCCATGTGCGGAGCGGCAGTGTTGTATGCGCGTGCAAGTGTCATTGTTTGACTGTGGTGCTCGGGGTTACAGTGATCATAATAAATGAGGCATAGGCCGATTTATACCTACGCATGCGCACTGGGGGGAACAAGTATGTTGGGCCATAGAGAGTGCATTTAAAATGCATAACTTGGCAATGGCACAAGGTATAGTTGGGGTAAAAGGGGACAATAGTCTTCAAAATACTCAGAACTCAGAGGCTCTATCTCGGGGGAGATATGTTATCGGGGCATAGGTAACAAGCTCAGTTGGGTGTCATACACCGAGATGGATCACGGTGTTGGTAAGTGTACTGCAGTTAGGGATATGCCAAGGAGTTCCATGGGATGGCATCGTTGAGCCCCTGGGTAGCTGTTGAAAGGTGGTATATCCATCGCTGTTCTTTACTTAGTAGTTTTTTGTCATTGTCCATTGTGCTTTCTGGAACCTGTTCAATGACCGTCCAGGTTAGGTCGTTGGGTGTGTGACAATGGGTGATGAAGTGGTTGGTGAGTCTGCTGATGTTTTTCCTGCATCTTATGGTACTTCTATGTTCTGTTATTCTTGTCTTGATTTTCCGTGTCGTCATTCCGACATAGCGGAGACCACATGTGCATGTGAGTAGGTATATCAAGTTGTGGGAGTTACAGTTGGTGTGGCTACGTTGAGTCCAGACCTTGTTCGGCTCCAAATTCAGGGTTTTAGTGTGAGTGGTGAGGTGACATACGCTGCAGTCATTGCAGGGGTAATGTCCAGTGACCTTTGGGAGGCCCCATGCGTTCAGAATAGTATTGGTAGGTTGTTTAGGTTGTGGTCTGGGGCGGGTGCTGACCAGGTGATCCTTCAAGTTGTTGCATCGTTTGTATGCAAATCTCGGGGTATCCCATTTCCTCTGTCCGGAGTTGAATATTTTCCAATGTTTTCTGATGATTTTGGTTACTTCATTGGACGCCGTGTTGTAAGTGGTAACACAGGTGATGGGTTGGTCGCCTTGATCTTTGATGACAGTCTCCAGTAGGGCTTCACGGTTCTGGTTCCTAGCCCTTTTCTGTGTTTTTCTGATGATGGCTTTAGGGTAGCCACGGTGTTCCAATTTGGTAGCCAATTCCTTGGATTGCTTTTTGTATGCGTAAAAACTGTCTGTAGGGTAGGTTCTCTCGGAGTGGACGGGGGTGGAAGCTTGTAAAATAAAGCAGTGAGTTCCTCGCAGTTGGCTTATAGTAGGTTGTTGTGACCAGGGACCCATCCTTGACTGTGATGTCCAGGTCTAGGAAGGGTAGTTGGCTATTGCTGGCCGTGCTGGTAAATTTAAGGTATGGGTCCCTGTTGTTGAGCCAGGTCATGAATCTGTCTAGGTTGGTCGGCGATCCCTGCCAGACCACCAGAATATCATCTATGTACCTGCGCCAGCTCAGGATATGATGGATGAAAGGGTTGGTATCTGTTGCTATGTGGGACTGTTCAAAATGATGGACATACAATCCCGCTATGCTAGGGGCGAAAACGCTGCCCATGGACGTCCCATGTGTTTGTAAGTAAAGGGTGCCATCATATTCAAAGTAATTTTCTTTGAGAGCTAGGGTTGCACAAGTCATCACAAAGTCCCTGGGGGTATGGTATGGCCAGGGGGCTTCCATGAGGATGTCATGGAGTACAGTCAGGGTGGCATCTTGTGGGAGGCTCGTGTACAGACTCTCCACGTCCAATCCTACCAGTAGTTGTGTGTTTGGATTGAACTCCTTGTTGTTTATGACCTGTAAGAGATGCTTGGTGTCTTTGATATATGTAGGTGTTCTTTGCACTAGAGGATTCAAGAAGAAATCACAGTACTGTGACAGTGGTTCCAATAAGGAGTTTATGCCTGACACGATGGGTCTGCCAGGAGGGGGGTTAATGCCCTTATGTACTTTTGGTACTGTATAGAAGTACGGGATCCTAGTGTGTTGGGGGCATAGGTAGTCTGCTTCCTGTTTGGAAATGTGCTCAGCATCTGCTGCCCTTTTGACTAGTGCGTGGATCGTGGTCCGTAGTTCTTCTGTTGGGTCATGTTCCAATCTTCGATAATTTCTGTTGTCACTCAGTAATCTACGGCACTCCGTGTCGTAGTCTTGTTTGTCTTGTAAGACGATGCCTCCCCCTTTGTCCGCCGGTTTAATGATAATCGTGGGGTTGTCTTGTAGGCGTTGTAGAGTCTTCCTATCTTCCCAGGATAGATTGTTGAAGTGGGACACGCTAGGTGTCACTGGGTGGGCCCGATGATGAAGCATGCCACCAACTAGGTTGGTGGGTGAGGGCTTTATGAACACACTCACCAGGTGTTCCCACCCCATGACGAAACATACTCGACTCTTTTACTCCTTGTAATTTTCGTAAATCGTGAGCTAGTCTCTTTTTGATTAAATCATATATAACCCCGGGGATAAGGACTAGCTATCTGGTCCTCTCTCTCTCTCTCTTGATTACGCAGGGCAGGAATACCCTGAACCACTGGCCCTGTGTGGGGGTGCCCTTATTTATTACTGTTTTGTTATCTTTGACATGGGGACCAAGTTCCCGAGTTCTAAAATGGCAACCACACCATTTCTTCTCATGTTGCGGCCAGCCCATAAGAATATTAGTTTTCAGCTCTCTATCGGATGGTATTTAATCATTACTACTGCAAGAGACACTTAGATTCAGTAATACTGCAGAAAAACTGTACTGCTAGATATCTATACATTTTGTACCTTAAATTTTCAAAAACGTATGAGCAGATTTGTCACTTTCTGGATCAAACTCTAGCTTTCTGCCAAATATGGTGTAATTGAGTTCAGCTTTTTCCCCTGTAGCACTGCGGAAACTGCAGAAAGAAATTGCACTCCCCCCTTTTCTATGGTTCTGCTTAACAGATGACCCAGAAACTTTCAGGAAGGAGCTAAGTAGGCTTAGCCTTTTTTTGGAAAATGTTGGTAAGATTCTTTAACCTGTGGGGCATATTACCAAGCAATAGCGATAATTATCGCTATTGCTTGGTTAGAGACAAAATTTTACCGCTGAGCTGCGGCGATTTTTATCGCAGATAAACCTTGGTATTACCAAGGTTTATCGCAAATGCGATAAAAAACGGACGCAATGCATGAATATCGCTGAAAAGTCAGCGATATTCATGCATTACCAAGCTAATGCTCTTAGCCATGTTATCCACCTCCCATTGGATAACATGGCTAAGAACTGCTCAGGGCAGGTGTTAGCTTTTGGAGATATTCGCGCTTAGCGCGAATATCTCCAAAAGTTCGTAATAGGAGATAGCGATGTTAGCGACTGTTTCCAGTCGCTAACATCTTGGCACGCCCACTTTGCATGTCATTAGTGATAAATATCACTGACATGCAAAGTGGGGCCCAAGATGGCCGCTATCTCCTACTAGCTATCGCTAACTGGTGTTAGCGACAGCTAGGTAATAGGGAGATAATTTTATCTCCGCTTTCTTGGCTTTTAAAGCCGAAAAAGCAGAGATAAAGCCCCTTGATAATATGCCCCTGTGTTTTTTATGTAGCCCAAACTCAGCCTAAAGGTCCTGAAGTGCTTTACATATAAGCACAAATTACATTACCCAAGAACACATAAATTTTTGTTGGTCACAGGGAGGTTACATGATTTGCAGCAGTTTCACTTTGTTCTGCAGTCGGACGCCAGAGGTCAGCAGTGAGCTGAGCCGAGCAATCGCCAGTTGTGCACACACAACGCTTGAGGGAGCTTCCTGTAGCCCGCCGGAGCCGATCTCTGTGGATTTCTTCTACGTGCCGTGGAGCTGGGAGGCAAGAGGGACAAGAGGGGGCTTGAGAAATCCAATCTGGTCTGAGCCGCTCCCGCTCTCGCCCCCGCTCCCGTATCTCTCTGTGTGGTCTCTCTCGCGGCTGCAGCCGCTGCCGCGGTAAACGCGGGAACAACCCGGTGGAGGTGGGAACCCCTGCAGATTTCCAGCAGAGCACTCGGCAGACCAGGGGGAGTACGGAGAAATTGATAACCGGGCACTTGGGCTGCGTACACTGCGGCGTCTCCCTGTATCCAGTCTTCTGGTGCCCTCTAACACCACTCGGTTGTTTAGCCCTGCGGTGCCTGAGGAGGGGCCAGGCTATGGAAAAAAGCGGACAGGTCCCTCAGGACCTCAGCATGCCGTGCTACTTGTGAGAGGGGCAGCATTGGTGTTTTGGCAGTATCGGCGCAATGTATTCTGAAAGTATTCCCAAAACATTAACAAAGCGCCAGCAATTGCCCATTTCAAATGATTATCTATGAGCTCTATGAATGCTAGATAAAGTTGATTAACAGCAGATTTACGGCAGTGATAGAAGGACAGCGCGCTATCAACGTATTAACGACTCAGAGCAGAGCAAAACAGAGTAGCACGGAGGTGTTCAGTGTTCGCAGGAGCAGAAGCAGGAGAGCAGCATGGCGTGGTAGCCGCGGTAGCAAGCCACGACTCCCAAAAAAGACACCGCAGGGGAGCATAACCCCGCAGAGAGCAGCGTCTGTGCCCCACAGGAGCCTCGCAGCAGCCTCACAGCAGCAGAGGAGCAGAGGGGACGAAGAGTCGAAGTGGAGCCGCGGTAGTCACAGTAGCCACGGGAACCACAGAAGCCGCGGTAGCCGTGGTGACCACACCCATGCCCGCATGGAGAAGGCGAGGGGGAGTACAACCCACGGGGGAGAATAACTGCCAGCAGATGCCATGAGATCAGGGAGAATCAGAACAGACCCCATAGTGAAATTAAGCAAAAACAACCGCTACGTCGGAAAATGAGCGACAAACTCACCCTCACATCTGACGAGGACTCAACAGAGGATACGCTGGAGGCGAAACAGGCGAAAGATATCAATGTCAGCGACTTCACCGTCAAAACACCAAAGAAGACAGCAGCTCTTAGGAACGCTAAGATCACAGACTTTTTTATCTCAGCCACACCACCAGCGCCGCCAGTGTGGCAGGAACAAAATGTAATGACCGCAATCTACATCAAAAGAAGATCTCAATCGGTGACTTCATTAACAAAAGCCTTGCAGCTTCAAAACAATACCCAGACCAAAAACTCCCATGAAAACGAACATCATCCCTGGGACAATCCCCAAAAGAAACCATTCAAAAGGATGAACCAATTTAAGGTGAATGTCCAAATAAACACAAGGGAGGAAGTTGGCGACCCATACTCTGATGTTATGCCAAGCGACGAGCGTATCGAGGGCATAAAGGAAACATCAAAGGCACCCACTGGCCTAGAGACGCGGAGTTCTCTCAGCCTAGGCTCATACTTTGGCCAGAGGGACCATGATGACCACGGGGTGGATACGCGATCATTTCCGAGCACGGATAACAAGGGCCCATTGGACATACCGGATAAGGTCATCATCATAACCGTTAACAAGGATCAACCCTTCAGTGAAAGGAAGACTTTAAACGATCAAATACAGCCAAAGGATGGCTCGCCAGGCATAGAGGCACAAGTAAAGCATAATACCATATCTAATTCCATCGCATGCGTAGATTCGCAGGAGGCTCACAATCCGATCAGCGCTCGTACCACAATCATCAACCAAAGGACCAGCAGTAAAACATCAAACCGCCCATCAGGGCTATTCCCGCTTCACTTTAATATTTCTAAATCAAGCACAATAACTACCCCTAAGGGCCCGAGCAAAGGATCAGAACGGCCAATCGTACACCTACCCCCAATATGGGTCAGGGTGGGGACCAACGTGATCTACCAGACTTTCGAAAAACACGAGCCTTGGGTTCAGCAAGACACAAAATAAGGGACAAATCTCGGAGTAGCCCCAAAGACCCAAATCATTCAGCCGACAATATCTTACCAGTATATGCACCATTGTGGCCGTCGTTCATAAATATGATGGAGACCATCTCAACAGCCCGACTCCAACATTCTGAAAAGTTGGAATCCCAGATAGATATCTTGCAAATCTTAGCGACGCACGTCGGGGGCATAGATAAAGAGATTCTCGAGCTAAATTCTCTCATTGAACGGGTACAGAAAGACCCGCACACAACGTACCATGAATGTCAGTGCTCTGATACAATGAACCATCTTAGAGTTTTACCAACAATTTTAACCGACATTCTGGTAGAGGTTCAAAACAAAACAAACAACGTCCACTATTCCTCTGAAACTTTTGGGACAGGAACCTCCCCCGAAAGCTTGTTTACCTTAACCTCCAGCGCCATTTCAGAAAGCGAGGATACAAGGGTGGACAAAACGGAAGGCCGTTCACCACCTCGCCTTACGGCCTCCCAGAAATTAACCACCGAAGCCACAACATACCATCAAAAAGGTACTTTGGACTCAGTCAACACAGGGAAAGATGTTTCCGGGACATTCGAAAAAAACGGAATCCAACCCTACAGAAGTATGGCAGAGTCTGAAAATCTGAGGAGAGAAGTCCCGCAAACAACACCCAACGGGCAAACAAACCAAATTATCCCACTGACAAAGCGCGAACGCAAGAGATTGAGGAAAGCAAGACAAAAAAAGCACCAGGGGAATAAAGATGCCAGAAGGTTCCCCAACCCTATCACAATTACAGGTACAAGATTGCAAGGCCCAAACCATAAAGAGTCACCCAAGGCGGACCAGGAAGAGCAAGTGGACCGTGGGTTGATACGCCCTCCAGCGACTCAGCCCCCGGAAGTTATATCAACAGTCGCCATCGAGAATCAAAGCATTCCAGTCGCAAAACAACCCCAACCAGTAATGCAATTGGCGGTCGGCTCCTCCGCGCCGAAACAGTACGCAGAACAGAAAACCATCCCACACTACTTTTCGAACATGGTGTTGGCATCCAAAGAACATCCACCTGCAATAGAGTATCAATTAAGATCCCATACTCAAGTCCCAGTGGACTCAAGACCACAGCAGGCGGCCTCTGATATTGAGCTGGAAATGCAGTTGATCGCCCCAAATCAGGGCAGTCTAGACAGAGTAATCACACCAAACAACCAATTTGGTTCCTTAAATCAGAATGAGAAGCCAGATACTACCTATCCGGTGGGCTCAACAATGCATGAATTAATACCGCATTACAACTCAAGGGGGAACCACGACATCTTAAACCGGAGTGCTATTCTAAAACTCACCAGCTTGTTCGAGACGCTAAAATATCTGAACACAACTCACATTGATAGCATTGAATTTAAAACAATTACAAATACAAACGGGAGAGAAATGACAGTGGCAACATGGAAGGACCCCGAAATTGCCAAAGAAGTGTGGCGATACAGAGATGAGTTCGCCAACTGGGGAATTGAAATAAAACCAGTGCCGCCAGAAAGATACCCAGGCCCACTAGCCGCTCCGGCGGAAAAAAGATCTAAACCAGAAGGCGGAATTCTCCGGGGGGCCGTCTGTGGTATGGTCACCAACAAGGGGGAATGGGCCAATTTATGTATCATCCATCACGGCCAGACAGGGGGATCCAAAGAACGCCGGAAAATTCTACCTCCAACACAAAATTCATCGGTGGCAAGGACGGGGGAAGCATGAAAACGAACCCTAAAAGCCTGCTCTTGGAATATCAATGGCCTGGGGGGCAAAACCAACGATGCTGAATTAATGTCATTCTTAAAAACTTTTGACATCATACTACTACAAGAAACCTGGCTAATGGCTTCCCAGCAAATAGACGGTTTCAATGAAATCTAACTACAAGCAACCAAAAGAGGCCTCTCGGGAAGGGCCGCCGGAGGCCTATCAATCTATCTGAACATCGGCATTGCTTAGTCTTATGTTAACATCGACACAGGCCAACAATGGATACAGTGTATCAAAATTGAGCTGTAGCAAGATCCCGGCAAAGGTCCTCGGAAGCTTGTTTCCGGTCCAGGGAAGGCATGGCTTGGCAGTTTGGGCTGGACTGTTCCCATGAGGCACAGGGTCAGACTGATTTGCATATAACCATGTCTGAACTGGGGTGGCAGAGTGGGCTAAAGAACGGTGATGGATCAAACCCAGATCTTTTGACTGGGTGTGAGTGTTTGATTGGTTCAGATGCTCCGTCCATCACCACCCCCTTTGTACCACTTTTGGCTGCCATAAGTGTGAAAGGGTATGCTCAGACGTGAGTCCCTTGCTCACTTTGCCACTGGATTCAAGCAAGCCGGGCTGAAGACAGCTGAAATGCCAGAAACTTGGCAGTTTGGGATGGACTTTTCAAATGAGGCACAGGGTCAGACTGTTTTGCATATAGCCATGTCTGAACTGGGGTGGCAGAGTGGGCTAAAGAACGGTGATGGATCAAACCCAGATCTTTTGACTGGGTGTGAGTGTTTGATTGGTTCAGATGCTCCGTCCATCACCACCCCCTTTGTACCACTTTTGGCTGCCATAAGTGTGAAAGGGTATGCTCAGACGTGAGTCCCTTGCTCACTTTGCCACTGGATTCAAGCAAGCCGGGCTGAAGACAGCTGAAATGCCAGAAACTTGGCAGTTTGGGCTGGACTTTTCCCATGAGGCACAGGGTCAGACTGATTTGCATATAGCCATGTCTGAACTGGGGTGGCAGAGGGGGCTAAAGAACGGTGATGGATCAAACCCAGATCTTTTGACTGGGTGTGAGTGTTTGATTGGTTCAGATGCTCCGTCCATCACTACCCCCTTTTGTACCGCTTTTGGCCGCCATAAATGTGGCAGGGTATGCTCAGACGTGAGTCCCTTGCTCACTTTGCCACTGGATTCAATCAAGCCGGGCTGAAGGCGGCTGGAATGCCAGAAACCGGTCCTCGGAAGCTTGTTTCCGGTCTAGGGAAGGCATGGCTTGGCAGTTTGGGCTGGACTGTTTCCATGAGGCACAGGGTCAGACTGATTTGCATATAGCCATGTCTGAACTGGGGTGGCAGAGTGGGCTAAAGAACGGTGATGGATCAAACCCAGATCTTTTGACTGGGTGTGAGTGTTTGATTGGTTCAGATGCTCCGTCCATCACCACCCCCTTTTGTACAGATCCCGGCAAAGGCACAAAGTGGGCTAAAGATGTTTTGTCAATGATAATTTGCAACATCTATTTACATCCAGACTCCAAGAACAAAGTGGAGAAAATCCTGACCTTAAAAGCCCTCATTAAATCCATGCAATCCATCTACCCGCAGGCGGGGATGGTTGTGTCAGGTGACTTGAACATGTTCTTTCTGCAAAAGGACCACGCCCTAACCAAAACCCTGACCCAAAACAAATGGAACGGCGGAATAATCCCAAGCATCATAACAAACCATCGAAAAAAGGATAAGATCAGCCAACAGTGTGCTTTAATGTTTGCAGAGGTTGTAATGATCGCCTTGAACGACCGTTTCCCACAAGACCAACCAGCATCTTCAACTAGAATAGCCAAACAGGCTCATTCAGTCTTGGACTATACCATCGTGGATCTAGTGGTCCTGCAATCCATCGTTAGTTACAAAATCATCCACAAATTGGAGAGCGACCACAGTTTGCAAGCATTTGAATTCAGTATCCAACACAAAAGGGCCGCAGCATGCAAAGTCTTGACTGAATCTCCAAGCCTTTACAATCTCAAGAGACTTGTGTGGAACGGCAATAACATCAAAGAGAAAATGACGTACCTTAAAAACGCCCATACGGAAGCGATCGGAACCGACCCATCCGCACACCGGGACAACTGGGAAAGACTGATTACAACATTAATAGAGAGATATGGTAAACAACCTCATAGTTACCAAACAACCTCAAGCAAAGCCCCTGAAGTGTCCCTTGGCCCTATAGTGCGTAACAAAAGGACCCTAAATCAAGAAATCAGAAAATTACAAGCAACAGCCAAGACAAAGGGTGAAGACACAGCCAATCAAATTTACAAACTAAGGCAAAATTACAAAAAAGAAGTGTGGCTAGAAAAATCAAAATACCAAACTGGTATCTGGCAATCACTATTAGCATCTAGTAAATCAAACAATAACGGGAAATTTTGGGCAATGGAGCCGCTCAGGTCTTCAACGCCAACATACTTTTTTTTTTTTTTAAGAACCTTTATTGTTATAATACGGGGATATGAACATGGGCCTACAACCAATTCGGCCGGCCGCTATTCAAATCGATTAAAAATAACATTGTATAAAAATACAGCGGTCCGGAGCGCAAAGCTGAGTAGCATCCAGGATATATCGTATAATTAAGGTACCATGCGAGAATAAGGATCTGAGACGGTTCATTTTATAATAACGAAAAATAAAATAAAATCAATGTCGCATAATCACACACACCCCTGATACAGCTAACGAAAAGCAAAAGGTTTTACGCCAGTGATGTACATAGATGAAAAAGACCGGGGAGGGGGTATATGAGTCAGGATAAACGCAATAAACACGAAGCAATCATGGCGAACTAGCCCCACCCCTCAAGGCGAAACACAATATGGGAGACATGGAAGACGACGACATTGAAAAAGGAAAAGGGCAAAGGGCCATAGAAACAAAGAGAGAACAAAATAACTAGCCCATCCCCCAACCCTGCACCCCTGCAAAAGGCTACGGCCTACCCCCCCAGCAGCGTGCCTGTCGCCCTATAGAAGAGACCCGAAATACAGAAAAGAAAAAGAGAAAAAGAAGAGAAAAAAATACAGGAGAAGGGCCCTCAATTTGGTTATCCGGCCCATCCCACCTCCGCGTGCAAAAGTCGTGTAAACAGTAATAGTAAAGGAAGTACAGATAGCAGCAATCATGTATAACGCAATCAATAACATCCCCGCTAAACGCCCCTCAAATCACCATCAGCCAGCCATGAGTCCCTCCATGTTCAAAGCAAATTCACCCCTGGCCTCGTTTGTCAATAGTACCAATGTTGAACCATCCTTCAAACTGGATACAAAGTAGCACAAAGGGTCCTAATACACCGGGAGGGTCAGGCAGTGTCGCCGCTCCATAGGATCCCAGCCACCGAAATTTCGCCGATGTTGCATGGCGGAAGTCCGATTGGAACAATGTCAACACCGCCAACAGTCTCGAGTCCGAACACAGTCCCGCCAGACACGGAAAGGGAAGCACACGATGCGGGAAGCGCCAAAACCCCGACAGGGCCGCCCAAGCCGTGTATCGATGCTGTTCCTCCACTTGCCGATCAGAGAAAGGCCCCGGTGAGACGAGCACATGTGCCACAGGTGCATCCACAGGAAGCTCATGAACTAAATCTATCCACGTCTCTAAGAATATAGACTCATCCGGGGAATACGTCGATGAAGCAAAGGCAGACACATCGGCACCTCCTTGAGAGCGATCCGTGCCGACACAAGATGGCGGGACAACAATGGCGGCCATCCTTTGTCCCAAATCTCGGGCCTCCCGGATCAGGGCTGTCCGCAGGGTTGTTAGTGCAGCCAGTATATGTTTGGGTGTGGGCGGTTTCTCGCATAGCCAGACCCCGGGATTCTCTCGTGCATCGGTTTCTCTGCCCGGGTGAGGGGTGCACGGGAAAGTGTCATCCGCCATTTCAGCTGTCACGTTCTCTTTACCCTCCACCGCACCCCAGGACCGGGCTCGACCCCCGTAGTCAGCAGGTTCCACAGCGGGATCTCAATAGTCGGGGCAGGCAGCAGAAAGGAGAGTCACCAAAAGGCTAAACAAACTCCCTGCTGCCCGGGAGTCACCCACCGGTTCCCAGGGGGGGCTGTTAACATAACCGGGTATCACACCGAAGGGGACCGGGGCATCGTGGACTCTCTCCATCCCAGCTATTTCACACCTCTCGCAGGGCAGCCCACTACTGGGAGTGGGTTGGTATCTTCTCTTCCGGCTCGCAGATTTCAGGTTCTCTCCGACCGGCTTCCCTTCGCAACCAGAGGCCGCTGGGGTTGCAATCGCGGCCGGACACTCCCCTCACTCGAGATCCCGGTCTCAGCACCTCGAAGGCCGCCAAAGAAATGGGGACAGTTCTTCGGGTCTACTGCGCGGAGGAGCCTCAAAAGCAGAGGGTAAGTGAACGCTTTCCTTCACCTACTTAAATTAGCAATGACTGCTCAGGGTTATCGACAGGATATATGTGCGGGGCGGGAGGGCGCACGGAGCCAAGCAGTTATGCAGCCATCCCGATCGCCATCTTGGCTCCTCCTCAACACCAACATACTTGAGGGAGACTGGATACAGTATTGAGAACAAACACAAAGTAACAACATTCTAGCATGGAGTCCAGCCCAGCAGATCCTACATCCAAAAAATAACCGCGATGCAGACTCACACTTTGACGCAAACTGGATAATGCCATTGCAGGTAGAAAAGGTACTTAAAAACCTGAGATCCAAGGGTGCCCCAGGCCCGAACGGCTTACCGAACGCCCTGTTCAAACAAGATCACCAGTTCTGGGCGGAACATCTTACCCCTCTATACAACATCGCCTTTCAGTCCGGAAGTATTTCCCAATCATGGAGAGGCAGCATCCTACACCCAATCTTCAAGGCAGGGACAAGATCTGATCCAGCCAATTATCGCCTCATCACGCTTATTGATGTTGAGGCCAAAATTTATGCCTTGAATCTGTTGAGGGCCTTAGAAGACTGGGTATGTGCGAATAAAATTCTCCCGATCACGCAGACAGGTTTTAGGCCTGGAACTAACACACTATGCAACCTGCTGGCGTTAAACCTTTTGGTCGACAAAGCAAGAGAGAAAACAACCAAGCTGTATATGTGTTTCGTCGACCTAAAAGCAGCGTTCGACACAGTCAAGAGGGAGGCACTATGGCAAAAAATGGCCTCTTGCGAAATACCATCAAAGCTGTTGCGGGCCATCATCAATCTATATCAATGTTAGAGAGGAAGCTACCCTTTTGACAGGAAAAGGATTGGGTCAACAATCTTTAAGCATGAGCGCAAAATCCGCTCCGATCGCGGATTTTGCGGATTTTCGGCAAATCCGCGATCCGCGAACTCTCGCGGATTTGCCGAAAATCCGCAATCCGCGATCGGAGCGGATTTTGCGGTCAAAAGTTCAAGCGCGCCTAATTAACGATGGCGCCGGCAAGCTGCCAGCGCCCATCCTGCAATAGTTACTTAATTAGCTTCAACAGGAAGCTCTAACAGATAAGATACAGCAGGGGCTCGAGCGCCTGCTTTATTTTAGCAGTTGGAGCTTCCTGTTGAAGCTAATTAAGTAACTTTTGCAGGATGGCGCTGGCAGCTTGCCGGCGCCATCGTAAATTATTTCAACAGTGGTGTCTTCTTGAATAAATATGAAGGGCAGGGTTCATTCGGGCACGACGGTCCTGGCACAAAAAAATAAACCTCAACAGGAAACACTTGCAAATATCAATAAAGCATGTGCCCTAGTTGAAGCTTAAATTCAGTGACTCATTCATCAGCCCAAAAATTAATCTGCTGCTCTGATCGGTCTCTGACCTTTTATACACACAAGAGGCATGCTCGCATGGACGCCCCGTCCGTTTGGCCCCGCCCACACACTCGAGGTGTGCACCGTCTTCCCGCCATTTACCCACTATGATGGACATTTCACTCAAGGGACCCCTGCGCACTTCGGCGCGATTGCATAGTGACACACACTTGGTCGCTGGAACTAGTTGAAGCGCAAATGCAGTGACTCATTCAGCATACGAGCGCAACCCCCGTGCTGTTCCTGTGACCAGGGGCTTCTGTCTCTTAATCTGCTGCTCTGATCGGTCTCTGACCTTTTAGACACACAAGAGGCATGTGCGCTCGCGTGGAAGCCCCGTCCGTTTGGCCCCGCCCACACGCTCGAGGAAGCCCCGCCCCCAAATCCGCAAATCCGCTGAATCCGCGGATTTTGCGGATCCACGATCCGTGAATCCGCTGAATCCGCGAATCGTGGATCCGCAAAATCCGCCCATGCTTAACAATCTTATGAAAACAAAAAACTCCTTCTCCTGAGTTTGGCAAATGATTAGTAATGCTAAATTCCCATGGGGGCATTTACATCAGTGGGAGGGACTAAATTATTGCGTAGGTTACCAAATTTACACCTTAATATGTATCAGACAAAAAATTAGCATGAAAATATTGCAAACACAAAAATTAAAAGTTTCGTTCATTTATTTTAAAATAATTTAAAAATAATAACCACACATTATTACATCAAAAACAATTTTTTGCGCATTCAACTTTGCTGTTGGCCAGCTATATTAAAAACTCCATTTTTTTATAAAAAATGCTGTTAAGCATGGTTACACAAGTCTACATATACATCATATTTATTAAACATAAGGAACAAACTGTCGATGCGGCGTTTCGGTGCCTCGAATACTCTCGCACCTTCTTCAGGACTTGTTCATTTAAATCATATCTATAAAAAACATGTCACAATACATTTCAATAGGTCCAACATTTAATCTAACAAATGCACATTAATTCATTAACATTTTAACTAATATACTAATATTTGGTAACCCCGCCACCTTGTGATCAGGATCTATTCCCTCAGTCCCCTGTATTACTAAGTTCCCACACCTTAGTATTCCCGAGAGGGAGGACATAACTAGCGTGGTATATATTTTGTCGCTAGGATGAGGTGTCATAAATTTACTTGTTGGACACTAATGATGTGGGCTTTAAATAAATAAGGCAATCAGATCTCTGTCCCTTCTTTATTATAGAGTCCCACCCACAGGTACCTCTATGTTCTTACCCAGGTACTTATTTCCTTCCTGGCACAATCTTCACGATTTTATGAGTAGGCTCTCTTCAGCTCTTGTGTTCTCCTAGGGAAGTTTTGTTTGCTTTCTTTTTTTTTATTCTAGGAGGAAACGCACCTTATTTTAGTTGCCCTGCTATTTTGACTATTTCCTCAATTTTGCCCTAGTATACTCCTATTTTTAACTTTTATTTTTTACCTTCTGTATCGGTTTTGCTGGAACTCCACCCGGGTTGATTAAAAAATGGACCAACTTCAATCCTATCAAGACACTGATGTACATGCCCCCATGGGAATTTAGCATTACTAATCATTTGCCAAACTCAGGAGAAGGAGTTTTTTGTCATCATCAATCTATACTCATCTACCTGGGTAAGAATAAAACTAGGTAACAGCGACAGAATTAATGGAAAAATACCTACCCAAGTTGGCCTCAAGCAGGTCTGTGTACTGGCACCAACGCTGTTTAACATCTTTACAGCGGATCTGGACAAGTACATCGCAGAGATAGAAAGCGTTCCCCCGAAGCTAGCCCAGCACAAAATTAGGAGCATACAGTACGCTGACGACATCGTACTGTGCAGTCAGACCCCGATGGGCCTACAACGCTCTATCACGAAGCTCCATGATTACATCAGTGCACAGGGCTTGCAAATCAACTACAAAAAAACCGAAGTTTTATCCAGTTTAGTGGTTTGGTATAGGCTAACTGGCGCCACTTAGACAGTCTCACAGCTTTATCCAGATGCAAATGTTTATCTTTCACGGTGCTACAAGGTAGAAGGAACCACCTAATCCTTCCAATAACGAGCTTACGCTTCAAACAGAAACAGACTCCTTAGCACACGTATATCACAATATAGTTCTATATTGGTGTTGCCACCTCAATTGACACAATTACAATATGTAGTCCTTGGTAATACAGGTATTCAATTTTATTCTTGAATGTTGCACGTTCTCCACACAGCCGACACGTGTTTCGTCGTGACCGGGAGTATAACCCAACGACTTTTTCAAGGCTGTCGAAGTTCAAAATAAACAAATATGTAGCCATTTCAAGTACACTTCCTTTAACATACGTTATACTATTATACCAAAATTGAACAACTCATGTGGCCCTTGTCATGCAAATTTCTGCTCTTAAGTGTCCAGTTTGGTACCTTACAAGCCGTATTATACACATTTTTTCTCCTCAGTGAATAAGTGTGATCCACATCTTGATAAGGTGTCACATTGACAATGTCCATATATCCACATATCTTTGGTTAAAAATCATTTTTTGTTTGAGTATCATTTAAGTAATAGTTAACACATAAAGTACCTCATTATCTTTATAGAGGTCTATGATCCCGTATGATCTGGAGAGATCTAATATCTATAAACCTTATTAAGGCGTGGGTTTCATATCTAAATTTGTGTCGTGACCGTCATGCTCTTGATGTGTATTTAGAAACACCCCGGACCTACACCATGTGTCAGGTATTCTCTTCTAAAGTACCGTGAGGTGATTCGTGCCTATGGTTGTCTTAAGTTGACACAACATGTGGTGGTATGTGATTGATATTCCAACCATAAATACCTATTTTCAAATCCGTTTTCTTTTACTGTAAAATAAAGTCCTTATTTTGAATTATATATATCAATTTTATAGATGAGTAGCATATTACCATTAATTTTACATTTATTCGCAATGATTAACTTACTTAGTATGCGGTGATAATTCCAACCCGCATAGGGGTTCTACGGGGGTCTTCTGTTATAATGTCCACTCTATTATGTCCAATGGACTCCACTTCACACTTTGGTTAAGTTTGGCTGGAAGGAAGTTCAGTATCCTGTATTAGTATATATTAAGATGCCATTAATATTAAGTAAACTCTTTTATTTCCTTGTACTATTTAAATGGAGAAGATTCCACCCGTTCCCGGAAGGATCCCCTCCTTAATATTCCATCTCATGACAGGTTATCGATATTTACCCGAATAACATAGCATTCGCTAAAACCCATATATAGTTATCTGTAACAATAACTATTTTTACAGTGTTTCCCTATTCTACTTCGGCCTTATGAGAAATGTCCACTGGAGTGTTAACACGCACTTGTCCTTATTTAACAGTATTGGTGCCACTAGTTTCTTTCCACCCGCTAAGGAGTATCCATTTTATATATTTAAACACCCAAGTCACTGCGGTGTATAAGCGCATTCTTCCCTTAGTACTCGCTCCGTTCCGCTTACCTTTCGCCTCGATAATTTTTTTCTCCGGTGCCCCCGTTCAGGATTAGCGTGTTCGCTCAATCATTATTCTTTTCGAATGCCCCGCGTCTTTATTTAGAAACACTTCCGTGTTTCAAGCAGAGGTACCCGATTGGTTGTTACGGGTCATATGATCCCCGTTTCACACATCTCTATCAATTGGTCCAGAGTAGTCTCGTGGGTCTATCTAAACATAACTTTCCGTGGTGAATTAAGGCGCCATCTTATAATATTCTTTTTGAATAGAATTTTGATTGTAGACATGTAGATAATAGAATATATCAGTAGTTATGAGGTTTTTCGAGACATACCTCATAGTTTCTATTAGATATTCTCAATTATCCTGTCATACTCCCGCTGAGCGCCGCTGACATGCATGAAACTACATCTCCCAGAATTCCAAGAGGAAGCAGGAAGTGATAAAGGAGACCTGCAACCTGTAGAGGGCGTCGGATATTCGTGGTTCTTCCAGGATTGTTGTTGCTTGCCTGTGGATGTTCCTGTTTTCCTGCCGATCCGCCTAGTTCACATCTGTTGTGTAATCAGACGGCTGTCTGATTATTTTTGCATCTCCGAATTGCCCTCCGTTGGGGAGCCGGCTTGGCTCATGCGGAGGACGATTGTTTTGTTTGGAGAAGGGTTAGATCCTTAACCCGTTTGGTACCGCTGTGTGTTACGCGTCTCTGCTTCTGTTGGGAGCGCGAGCCGTGGTACTCACCTGCAAGTGGGCTGTTGCTTCTTTTGCCCTCCGTTGGAGAGCCGCTTTCCACGGCTCATGCGGAGGACGAAACCTCTACAAATACCCACCATCGTTACCAGGCTTGGTAACCATCCTGTCATTTGTTTGGAAACTTGGCGTCTTGCCACCCCGGCTGGGGTTTCTTCATTGGGTTTATCTGGAGAACGGATTGAGAAGTCAAGTGGGTGAAAAAACGATCACTGTTCAGTTCTTAGTGCCTCAGGCTCAGAGAATCCACAAGTTACTGTGTCATAGAGTTTATTCAGGGTGACGTTAACCCAGCATTATGTGTTTTATACGCAGACATTAATCTTGGCTACGCCCCACAATCAAGAAGCCCCTTTTACGTTCTGTCTAATGAGAAGGGGGTACGTACGCAATCTGTATATGTGTTGGTTCATTCAATCACTGGTATATGAGTGTATTCAAGAAAAGTGTGTTTGTGTTCACAGGTGTGGTTGGCGTGGTCCCTATATATACTGAAGTGGATAAGGGTGAAGAGACTTATCTTCACATGAGACCTGATGTTGTTTATTATTTACAGGTATATAGACATATGGTCAGAGTATCTAACATTTAGTGTTTTGGTTATTGTGTATGAAACAAAACAGAAGAAGGGGTTCTTACCTTCCTTTTCTTTTGTCGTTTCAGATCTCCCTCCCTGCTGTTCCCTCCCCTTCCCCGCGGGCTTTATTGCCCCCGTCTGATCCTTCCGTAACCTTTGGCTATTTTAGCATTCAGGGTTTGGATAGATCAGGAGGTGGCCTATCTTTTGCATCACGCTGATCCTGAGGACGAATCCGGATAACAGAATATCCGACCCAAGAATTCACGTCCTCCTGTTCAGCAGGTGTGAAAGATGGCTACTTTAGATGACGCATTAGCGGCCCTTGTAGTGGTGCAGTCTGAACTGCTCTCCTCCAGACAAGAAACCACGGAACTGCGCAATAGAGTGGATGCGCTTCAGAGAAATCCGTTCAATGCGGCGACTTCCAGTCCCGCTGCGTCTAGCCCGGTGGTGGTAGAAATGCCTGCCACGGTTCCTCTGGCTAATCCGGAACGGTTCAAGGGTGATGCAGGGTCAGTCCAAGTTTTCCTATCTCAGGTGATGTTGCATTTTACATGCAAACCACGTTCCTTCCCCACTAATCAAGCCAAGGTGGCTTTCTTGATTTCGTACTTGGCCGGGGACGCGGCCCAATGGGCAGTGCCCTTGCTCCAAAGAGACGACCCGGTTATTCATGACTGGGAAGCATTTAAAGACGAGTTCCTTAAGGTCTTCGACCGGAGGGCGGACTCATATGCTGCGTATAGAGAGTTGTTGCAGTTGCGTCAAGGGAATCAGGATGTGTTGACGTACCTGAACTCCTTTCGGAGACTTGTTACAGAGACGAAGTGGCCTGATGCCAAACAAGCCTCTCTGTTTCATCAAGGTTTAAGGGAAGATATGAAAGACATTATCGCCCAGGTAGACCCTCAGCCAGCCACTTGCGAGGATCTTATCAATCTTGTTTTACGTCTTGACCATAGAATGAGGGATCGCAAGGGGGATCCTAAGTTGCAGGGAAGAACAGTTCCTTTATCCGGGGCTTCAAAGCTGGTGGACAAGGATACAACGCATGCGGCTGAACCCATGGATATAGGGGCTGTTCGGGCAGCTCTTTCAACCACTGAGAAGGAATTGAGGCGTAAGCATGGGTTATGTTTATATTGTGGGAAGAAGGGACATTTCGTAAGGGAATGTCCGGTGAAACCTAAGATGTCCAGATTTCGCAATTTCAAGGGTGTTTCCTCCGCGGTCGAAAGACCGGCGGAAAACTAGAAGGCTCTGGGGTGGACGAAGGGGTTCCTTGGAGTCAGGCATATATCCCTTCACTGTATAAGAATATCGTAGGAGCGCAGCATTTGTTTATTGAGGTATTGTTGATGGTACAGACCAGGTGGACCCCTGTGCACGCCATGATAGATTCAGGTGCTACAGGTATGTTCATGGACTCGTCCGAAGCAAGGAGAGCCGGAATAGTGTTGATTCCCCGAGAGACTCAGGACGTGGTGTATGCAGTGGACGGTAGACGGCTGGATTTAGGTCCTGTTGGGCATCATACCAGTGAAATGGAAATGAGATACGGGGATCATAGAGAGAACATTCAGTTCAGTATCATCAAGGCCCCTCAGTATGGTGTTATCCTGGGTATTCCATGGCTTAAGAAGCATAATCCGGTCATTGATTGAGCGGGTGGCATCATAACGCTAGAGTCCCCGTATTGTAAAGACAACTGTTATGAAAGAACTGAAAGACCTTCGTCGGCATTAGCCTGTATCGAATTCGTGGCTACTGCAGCAGAAAAAGAGGTATGTTTGCCTGAGGTATACCAGGAGTATGCGAGCGTTTTTGATGAAGTGCAAGCAGAGACACTCCCCCCACATAGGCAATATGATTGTCAAATAGATCTGGTCCCTGGGGCAGTGGTTCCTTGTGGAAGGTTGTATGCACTGACTGAAACTGAAAACGCGCATTTGAGAGAGTATTTGGATAAGTTGTTGGCACTTGGGTTCATACGTCCATCCATGTCCCCTGCGGCATCGCCTCTTTTCTTTATACCGAAGGCCAACGGGGAGCTGAGAGCGTGCATAGACTTTAGGGCCTTGAATGCTGTGACAGTAAAGAACCGGTACCCCCTTCCATTGATCAGCGTGTTACTAGAACAAGTCAAGTCTGCGGTCATCTACACCAAGCTAGATCTAAAGGGTGCTTATCATCTGGTAAGAATGAGGAAGGGGGACGAATGGAAGACCGCTTTTAAGACCAGGTATGGGCTCTTCGAGTATACAGTAATGCCGTTCGGACTCTGCAACGCCCCTGCGGCGTTCCAATATTTCCTGAATGACGTTTTGAGGGAGATTTTGGACCGATATGTCATTGTGTACATTGATGACATTCTCATCTACTCGGAGTCGGAGGAGGCTCATGTAAGTCATGTGCAAAGAGTATTATCCATCCTGAGAGAAAACTCTCTGTATTGCAAATTGAGCAAGTGCGACTTTCATGTGTCCACGGTTGAGTTCTTGGGTGTCATGCTCAGCCCCCAGGGACAGGAAATGGCAGAGAGAAAGATCAAGGCTGTCAAGGAGTGGCCAGTGCCTAGGAACGTGAAGGACGTGCAATGCTTCATAGGTTTCGCTAATTTCTACAGGCGCTTTATACATCAGTTCTCCAGTGTGGTGACCCCCATCACTCGCTTACTACGAAAGGCACAACCTTTTGTGTGGGATTCTGCTGCCCAGGAAGCGTTTGAGAGTTTGAAGGAGGCGTTTGTTTCGGCTCCGGTGCTCGCTCATCCTAACACGGACAAGCCCTTCATTGTGGAGGCGGATGCCTCGAGTGTAGCGTTGGGAGCAGTGTTGTCTCAGAGACACGATCAAACAGGCCAGCTGCATCCTGTGGCGTACATGTCCAAGAAACTGAATGGGGCTCAGTGCAATTATTGTATCGCCGAAAAAGAACTGCTTGCGATAAAGGTGGCTTTCACGGAATGGCGGCATCTGTTGATGGGGGCCAAACATCTTGTCACAGTATATACAGACCACCGCAACCTGCAATTTATGACCGCTGCCAGACATCTTACTCCCAGACAACTTCGGTGGATGCTTTTCTTCTCGGAGTACCATTTCGCTATCACGTACAGACCTGGGGTGGCCAACAGAAAGGCGGACGCTTTGACTCGCCAATCCTCCTTACGTGATCAGGAAACAAGTGAGGAACGGGCCATCATCACGCCAGCACAGAGTTTGTGTTCCATTCAGCCTGATGCATTTCTGGAAGGGGTACGGAAAGGGGTGAATACGTTTTACTGGAGGTCTTCGTTGCGAAGCCACGTTGAATGGAAGATGCTGGATGGCTTTCCGGTGCATAAGGGGCGGCTTTTGATCCCTACCGTGCCTCTTAGGAAGCAGGTGTACGAATGGTGTCATTGTTCCCCCAGTGCGGGTCATCTGGGGGTGGAAAAGACCGTGGATTACATCAATCGGAGGTGTTGGTGGCCGTCTTTAAGGAAGGACGTTGCATCCTGGGTGTCCAAGTGTGTGGTCTGTGCGACGGTCAAGGCTGATCACCGTCGTCCGGCGGGGCTCCTCCAGCCATTGCCCACGCCTCATGTGCATTGGGATCGGATTTCTATGGATTTTGTGGTGGGCCTTCCTAGAGACCAGGGGTGTACCGCCATCATGGTGGTGATTGACTATCTGACGAAACTGGGTCATTTCATCGCTTGCCCTCAAGTCCCTACCGCAGGACAAGTTGCTCACCTGCTGATGGTCCACGTGGTGCGTTTGCACGGGTTGCCGTCTGTCATCGTGTCGGACAGAGGCGCTCAGTTCACAGCGCAGTTTTGGAAGACTTGGTGTTCGTCTTTGCATATTCAGACGGCGCTGTCCACCAGCTTCCATCCGCAGACGGATGGACAGACGGAACGTCTGAATCAGACATTGAAGCAATTCCTGAGATGCTATGTGGATGAAGGAAAGGAGAACTGGGTGGACTATCTATGGTTGGCGGAAGTGGCGTATAACAACGCTACTCACAGTTCCACTCAGGTGTCCCCTTTTTACTGTACGTGTGGTCGTCATCCTCGATTCCTTCCTTTTCTCCATCCTGTGTGTGAGGAGAAGGTGCCCGAGGCGGCTAGGAGGGTAGTACAAGTCAGAGGCCACCAAAGTCATCTGCGGCGTCCCCCAGGGATCCTCACTGAGCCCCACCCTCTTCAACGTCTACATGAGCCCCCTCGCGGCCATCGCACGCCAACACAACCTCAACATAATCTCCTACGCCGACGACACCCAGCTGATCCTCTCCCTGACCAACGACCCCACCACCGCCAGAGCCAACCTGCACGAAGGGATGAGAGATGTAGCCGAATGGATGACGACCAGCCGCCTGAAACTGAACTCGGACAAGACGGAGGTCCTCATCCTGGGCTCCTCGCCCTCCGCCTGGGACGACTCCTGGTGGCCCCCCGCCCTGGGCACCGCACCCAAACCGACGGACCACGCACGCAACCTGGGCTTCATCCTGGACTCCTCCCTCTCCATGACCAGACAAGTAAACGCCGTCTCCTCGTCTTGCTTCAACATCCTGCGCATGCTACGTAAGATCTTCCGGTGGATCCCCACCGAGACGAGGAAGACGGTCACCCAGGCCCTCGTCACTAGCCGACTGGACTACGGCAACGCCCTCTACGCCGGAACCACCGCCAAGCTCCAGAAGAGACTCGAGCGGATCCAGAACGCCTCGGCCAGACTCATCCTCGACATCCCCCGACGCAGCCACATCTCCGGACACCTGAGAGATCTGCACTGGCTCCCGGTCAACAAGAGAATCACCTTCCGTCTCCTCACCCACGCGCACAAAGCCCTACACGACCAAGGCCCGAGCTACCTCAACAACCGGATCAACTTCTACACTCCCAAGCGCCTCCTCAGATCAACCAGCCACGCCCTCGCCGCCGTCCCCCGCATCCGAAGAGCGACAACAGGAGGAAGATCCTTCTCCTACCTGGCTGCCAAGACCTGGAACTCACTCCCGACCGACCTGCGCCTGACCCAAGACCACCTCTCCTTCAGGAAGAAGCTCAAGACCTGGCTGTTCGAGCAGTAACGGCACCCCCCCCATCCCAGCGCCTTGAGACCCTACGGGTGAGTAGTGCGCTCTATAAATGACTTGATTGATTGATTAGTTCACATCAAGGAGACTCTGGCACGGGCACAGGGAAATCTCGTTGCTTCCAAGGCAGCATACAAACGCACAGCGGATAAACATCGCCGTCCTGGGCCATTGTATCAAGTGGGTGATCTGGTGTGGCTGTCGACTCGGAATATCAGATTCCGCAAGCATAGTGTGTTCAACCCTCGCTACATCGGACCATATCCTATTGAACGTTGTATCAATCCGGTGGCGATGAGGCTGAGACTCCCGAGACACCTGCGGATGCATCCGGTGTTCCACGTGTCCTTGCTGAAACCGTCTGTTTCCTCTGTGCGTCGTCTTCCTCCGCCTTTGGCAGTTATGGGCGGTTTTGAGTATGAGGTGGAGGACATAGTGGACTCGAGGTGGCATGGTCGTGGTCTTCGTTATTTGGTCTCCTGGAAAGGATATGGTCCGGAGGACAATACGTGGGGCCCGGCTTCTGGAGTGCATGCGCCTCGTCTGGTTGCTCGGTATCACAGGAAGTATCCGATGCGTCCTGGCCCATTGCGGCGCTCTTAGTGAGGAGGGGGATGTACTGTCATACTCCCGCTGAGCGCCGCTGACATGCATGGAACTACATCTCCCAGAATTCCAAGAGGAAGCAGGAAGTGATAAAGGAGACCTGCAACCTGTAGAGGGCGTCGGATATTCGTGGTTCTTCCAGGATTGTTGTTGCTTGCCTGTGGACGTTCCTGTTTTCCCGCCGATCCGCCTAGTTCACATCTGTTGTGTAATCAGACGGCTGTCTGATTATTTTTGCATCTCCGAATTGACCTCCGTTGGGGAGCCGGCTTGGCTCATGCGGAGGACGATTGTTTTGTTTGGAGAAGGGTTACATCCTTAACCCGTTTGGTACCGCTGTGTGTTACGCGTCTCTGTTTCCTTGGAGAGCGCAAGTTAACCCGTTTGGAAACCGCTGTGTGTGAAGCGCCTCTGCTTCTGTTGGGAGCGCGAGCCGTGGTACTCACCTGCAAGTGGGCTGTTGCTTCTTTTGCCCTCCGTTGGAGAGCCGCTTTCCACGGCTCATGCGGAGGACGAAACCTCTACAAATACCCACAATCGTTACCAGGCTTGGTAACCATCCTGTCATTTGTTTGGAAACATGGCGTCTTGCCACCCCGGCTGGGGTTTCTTCATTGGGTTTATCTGGAGAACGGATTGAGAAGTCAAGTGGGTGAAAAAACGATCACTGTTCAGTTCTTAGTGCCTCAGGCTCAGAGAATCCACAAGGTACTGTGTCATAGAGTTTATTCAGGGTGACGTTAACCCAGCATTATGTGTTTTATACGCAGACATTAATCTTGGCTACGCCCCACAATCAAGAAGCCCCTTTTACGTTCTGTCTAATGAGAAGGGGGTACGTACGCAATCTGTATATGTGTTGGTTCATTCAATCACTGGTATATGAGTGTATTCAAGAAAAGTGTGTTTGTGTTCACAGGTGTGGTTGGCGTGGTCCCTATATATACTGAAGTGGATAAGGGTGAAGAGACTTATCTTCACATGAGACCTGATGTTGTTTATTATTTACAGGTATATAGACATATGGTCAGAGTATCTAACATTTAGTGTTTTGGTTATTGTGTATGAAACAAAACAGAAGAAGGGGTTCTTACCTTCCTTTTCTTTTGTCGTTTCAGATCTCCCTCCCTGCTGTTCCCTCCCCTTCCCCGCGGGCTTTATTGCCCCCGTCTGATCCTTCCGTAACCTTTGGCTATTTTAGCATTCAGGGTTTGGATAGATCAGGAGGTGGCCTATCTTTTGCATCACGCTGATCCTGAGGACGAATCCGGATAACATATCCTATCCATCAAATTTATTTAAATGGTTTGATCGTTTAAAACGAGTTTTAGTTTATACTTATTCGTTTTCTTATTGTACCCAATTTATATGTAGCACCACTCATTTTTATGAAAGACATTTTGGCGACTAATTTAATTAAACTGAACGGATTTATTTAGGTTGTTCTTTTAAGTTCAGTCAGAAAATTTATTTATTCCTTTGGTTCATGCGGGCCTAATTAGAGCTATTAATTATTTTGTACATTGGATCAGTTTTCGTGTTCTATAGAAACATTGAGTTGTCATATTCTTCGGGTTTCACAGAAGCATGCAATCGTGTCCCGTGCAGTAAAACATATTATGAGAGGCCACGTCCCGGTTGATAAATGAGATGAATTACGGACCGCTTATTTTTATGTCATGCATATTACCCACGTTGCCCCTATAATTAATGTGCTATTGTGAGTGTTTTGTTTGGGTGATGCTACTTCCATTCAATACTTACCAGTATTCTCAAACGTGTATGATTAAAACAAGTCGTAAAATGTGCCCATATGTGTTCATAAGTGTTTCTTAGTGAACTATTGATCTCTCCAACATGTAGGGTCAGTACATGGTCATGGTACTCACATTACCGGATAGTTATTTTGTCACATCTCATATACATACATCATCAGGAATACATTTTTTATATACATTGGAAACATAAGTGACATTATCAGGAATCATCTTCTATTTTATACTGTCCCCATGTATCTATTATGTCCCTAGAAAGTAGTGTAGCTCATGGTCAATATTTAAACCATGTTCCACACTGCGCATTTTCATGATCCAGAGAGCCTCTCTCTGTCTCAGTGTTAGCTCCCTATTTCCGCCTCTAGGGTGTCTAGGTGTATGTTCTATTCCAAAGAATTCAAACATTCGATGTGTGTTTTTGTGCGGGGCAGATTGACATATGGGCAGCCACAGGGTATCGCATATCCCCCTGTTTAACCGCCCTGATGTGTTCATTGATTCTTTCCCTTAACATCCGTATAGTACTGCCAATGTATTTTTTACCACATTTGCAGACAAGGATGTATGTCACGAATTTTGTCATACAGTTGATATTGGTGTGAATGAGGTATTTTCTCCCAAAAGGACCCTCAAATTCTGTCACTTTTTTGCAGGCCCATTTACACGCACTGCAGTTGTTACAACCATAAAATCCTTTTGAATGTTTATCCAACCAACTGTCTTGGGTTTGTACATTTGGATAACTTGGGCTTAGTAAGTTTCTGATTGTTCTCCCTTTTCTATAAGTCAGTGTTGGTCTTTCAGATATGTAATCCTTGACGACAGTATCTGTTCTAAGCAGATGCCAGTGTTTGGTCAAGCTTTTCATTAGTATTCCAGACCAGTTGTTGTAGCCTGTTACTAGTCTTATCTTGTCATCTTTCTTTTTGTTCCTTGACTGTTCTTTTAAAGTATCTGCTCTTTTGATTTGATTTATCCTTAGTTCGGCTTTTTTTAAGATTTTCATATTATAGCCACGGTTCTTGAATCTGTTCAGAACTCCCTTTTTATTGTGTTCAAATTGGATGAGGAATTTGAACACAATAAAAAGAAAGATGACAAGATAAGACTAGTAACAGGCTACAACAACTGGTCTGGAATACTAATGAAAAGCTTGACCAAACACTGGCATCTGCTTAGAACAGATACTGTCGTCAAGGATTACATATCTGAAAGACCAACACTGACTTATAGAAAAGGGAGAACAATCAGAAACTTACTAAGCAAAAGTTATCCAAATGTTCAAACCCAAGACAGTTGGTTGGATAAACATTCAAAAGGATTTTATGGTTGTAACAACTGCAGTGCGTGTAAATGGGCCTTCAAAAAAGTGACAGAATTTGAGGGTCCTTTTGGGAGAAAATACCTCATTCACACCAATATCAACTGTATTGTGGAAAAGTAAATTTTGCCATGTTGTATGTGCCTACGTGTTCCCCATATTTTGTTATATGTGCATGATCGATATGCATGTATTCCCTTCTGATCGATTAAAGACGCAATTACAGTTGTGTCCATCTCTAGTATGCCAGTTTCCAGTCTTCGTGAAAACAACGAATATTAGGCCTATGTAAACCTACTTTGCCACATTTTACAGTGTGCACGTTAATTCATTGAATTGTCCCCGTTTCTAGGCCTCAAAAGGGCCCGGACTCAGATTCAGCTCCTGTCTCCTGAACCCTCTCCGAGGAGCGATACAGCCCCCACCTGTATCCCTGACCCTTAGCTTACTTCTTGCCACGCAGTGCCCGGCCCGGCCTGGCTCTGCCTCCCAGTCTGCCAAGAATATGTTATGTTTCTAGTTATCAGTTCAGCCCTTCCTTCTCTGCATTCCTAAGCTACTGAATCGCATAAATAGTTTCCGTCATGGTCTAGCCTTTATGTCTCCATGTAAGAGAAATACTGTATTAATATTCATAGAATATTCCTCGCACACGCACTACATATAGAATTATGCATGCACCAGTCTTAGAGTCTATTAGCCTTTGCCCTGATAACTTTTGGATTCTATCAACATGTACTCTAAACATCAGATACTAGATATGCCTGGGTACATGTCGCTCTGACACTCCAGACTTTAGTCTCCTCTTCTAGCGCAGAAGTCATAGCCCCCAGTTCTCCCTGGTAACACGTCATTGCCCATTTGCGCGCACCACTAGGTTAGAGGTCCCAGCTGCTCAGGTAGCCCCCTCCATGTTTCCGCCCCGTTTATGACATATTCTGTTACGTTTGCATCACATGTCTATGTATACGCCTACTGCTACGCCTACTGTATTGAATGTAATGTATTTGTTTAAGTATATATACTGTACTCGCATATTAAAAGTTAGCCTATTCCTGTCCCCGGCAGCTGCCATCCTATTCCCGTACAGGCTGCCCTGTTCCTGTCCTTTATGCCTGATTAAAAGCCTGTAAACTCCAGCTACCTCGAATCTTGACTCTTATTTATTGAGCTACCTGTTTATTGATTATTCTGAAAAATAGATCCGGTAATAAATTATTTATTTACCACATAATGGCGCCCGAATAGGGACTTGCCCTTTCCCCACGCGCCGGAGAAGCCACGCAGGCCCCCTGATCCTCTGCAGCCGTGACGGAACCATACCGTGCACGTGCAGATATTTCTGCTTCAAGTATCCCTCAGGCCCACGGAGGAGACGGAGGTTGCGGTCCAGCATCCAGACGAGGCGGTGGAGGAACGCGGCGAGTCCCGACCAGAGCCCAAGCCGAGAGTTCAAGGTCCGAGGTATCCGGAGGCCCACCTGTAACTGAAGTCCGAAGTTCGTAGTCCGTCGTCGTAGCAGTCCAGTCCGAGGCCTTCCGTTCTTGCTGCCCGGTGAGTACCGTTGCTGGGGTAGTATCTAGACAGGGTCAAAAGTAATTTGTCTCTGGTCCGTGGGTTTGGGTACACAGATCCAACACGAAGTGTCCACCTAGGTGGATGCGGGTCCTGACGTGTCTCTTTATGGGACCGGTAAGTTTCGTACTGTTTTAGCAGTGCATCTAGTAAATTCCAGTAAGTTCTGTTCTCGAGAAATTCATGTGTTCTGTTCTCAGTATACCAGGTAGTATTTTGTCCGAACTGTTATTCTAAATGTTATTTCATGTGTTTTCAATGTCGTGGTATGAGTGATTCGTTTTTCAGTTATTATTGTGTTTATCGTGTATTGTATTGTGTCCAGACTCCAGCCTAAATTATGCCTTTGTTCTCGAAGTTACGTCAGTTAAAAACTAGAAAAGGTCTGCTAGAGGAAGCAGTTCCTGTCCCGCCTAGGGACAGTCCAGGTCATTTTATGTATCATAAGCATGGCATAAGTGCCATATTATATCTAGACTTATGGGTGGAGTACACCAAGGAATTAGAAGAGAAATATAGATGGCCCATGTCAGGTACATGGGATGCCGAGTGTATCATGCGAGTAGAAGAAGCGTTATGGAAAAAGAAATCCAGACAGTCCCAGAAAGATGCCATCGAGTTATGGCGCAAAGAATCTCATAAAAGAACCGAAAAGGAAATCAGAAAGACAGAATTAAGTAGAGAATCCGCAGAAAGAGCCCAAGAAAGGGAATTAATCGAAGTAGGTGAACGAGTTAAAGCCGAACAGTCAGACAGACAGAGAAATGCCCTCATTAAGGGTATGTATCCTCTTCTTGCCGAGGGTTTGCCGAAAGCAACCCCGGAAGCACCATGCAATTTTCCGCCGCCATTAGTTCCGATTAAGCTACGTCACAAACCGACCGCAGCTGATATTTTTCTCTCGTCCTATTTGGACGACACAGTCCCAGAATACGCAAATCCTGTTCCGCCAGCTCCCATAAATAATGTAATTCCTGTTCCTCCAGCCACCGGGGCACCCGTTACAGCACCTGTTACAGTACCCCCGGTCCAGCCCACAGTACAAGTACCCGCTACATCAGTCACTCTGCCAGCCCGTACGATACCCGTCGACGATTCCAGTTTAGGAGCCGCGGGGGGGGGAAGTCCTCCTTGTACCCCGCCGCAACACAGACGTGTGACACTAATCGAGTTACATGAACGTGCGTTACAGCGTACGCCCAAACCCCAGTCCGTTGCAGATATCAAGCGAGCTCTCACCGAATGCCGTTATGATCCAGTCCCAGGCGACAATGATATGGTCATATATTCATTACGTGTAAGACGGGTGACCGAGTACTTGGACACCCTACCGAATATGAAAGAAGATCTAGACAGAATGTATCGTTTCATCCGTACAGGAGTAGATCCAGAAAGTATTGGCGAAGCCATGTCTCAAAGGAAAGCTGAGACTCAGCTCATGCTTTTAAAGTTTCTAATTAATTGTTTAATAAGGGAACAAGATTATCCAGATAAAGATCCGACCGAAATGAAAGTCCTGACCAGGTGGAGTGATCATATAGCCGAGGGAAGACACAAGACACTAGGTAGTATAGAGAGTATGTACAAGAAAATTCGTAAGGAAATAATAAGGTTACACGAGAAACGAAAAACAGCACAAGTAAGCGAGAAAGAAGACAACTCTTCTACTGAAGAGGTAGACGACGAGAATCCCACCAGAATAGCGTATGTAGGTAGAACTAGACTTCCCGACCGACATTCACGCCTAGAACACAAGAAAGTTTTTCCTTCTCCAGCACCAGAACAAGGTTCTCTTGAGCAAGTATTCCAAGCCACCGATCACATTCTGAAATCACGAATCGGTTATAGTGAACTGAGTACAATGCATGAACAAGAATTAGCCCGATCAGCAGTCCGATGGACTACTGATTCTACCACTTTTCCAGACGAAATAGTGGCACAAATGTTTCTGAAACTGCCCCCAGCCGAGCAGCGACTGGTGGGTATGTATATGATCCAGCACCTCATTACACTGTATGAGGGTCAGCATTCTGATCCAGGTCCGTTACATGATGTATTGAACGAGTTACTCCAGTATAGATGGAAAGGTCTAGGTACTGATTTAATTAGTATCATTCTAGAACAGCGCCACAAATATCGAACGTTTCTGAATCCGCATTTTGTTCATGTCTCACCTCCAGAAAGTAAATCATTTTACATAGATAGACAGCATCCGTTACGAGAGGTACACCCAGTTAGGACAGCGGGTGGTGAGCTAGAACGAGTGTTTGTTTACACCCCTATAACCAAGATGGAACTCTTAGAGATGAAAAAGTTAATTCCCTGTCACGACAAAGATCCAGCAGGGTTCCATCGAGAATTAAAAGACATGCTCCGTATGGGAGAATACACATATCCTGATATCATTAAAATGCTAAAGGTCCTGTTGCCCGCAGGGGTATATGAAAAACTCAAGGAAAAAGAATGGGAGGTGGGAGAGAAAAAGATTGATTGGACAGCTCTAGAAGCTGAAGATACTTCACGAGTACCAGGTACCGGTCTAGGGGCTAAGGTTAAAGAATTGCCCGAGTTATTGATTCAGGTCTTGCCAAGGTTACTAGCCACGAAAAAGGAAGATTGGGATGCAATCTCAGCATGTAAACAGAAACAGGATGAAGACACTAGTGATTTCTATTCTAGATTTGAAAAATGTTTTATAATTAACAGTGGTCTGAAGACGAGTAGTGAGTCGTACCCTCATCTTTTTGTTACCAAACTAGTCGAGAATTCAAGTCCACAAGTTAAAAATCGAGTTTTGAAAGTCGAAAGTAGTTGGCAAGCTAATACCCCGTCACAAATGCTCCAGATGCTCCAGTATCACCAGAATAGAATCAGGGAAGAGCAAGAACACGAAAGGAGACGTATGAAAGATACGAAAATGAAAGTATTAGTTGCACAATCTGTTCCACAAGACAGTCAGAAGAGGGGTCCGAATCAAGCCAGTCATCCTGCAGCTCCCGTTAAAGGAACTTGCAATTATTGTAAACAGCCAGGTCATTTTATAAACGAGTGTGCAGTTCTGAAACACAACATAGCTACTGGTAAGACTAAAGAAAGACCACGTCCGCCTAGACAAGAACCAGTCTCACAGACTTCTCAGTCACCACAGAATGCACAACAGACAGTTCCAGCACCGCAGCCTATCGCTGCAACACAGCATGTTACACAGCAGATGTACCAGTATGCCCAGTCAGAGTATCCAGAGTATCAACAGTATTCATGAAACAGCCTAGAGAGGGAGGTAGGCTTGCCTCTCATCGAGATACCTGTAGATCAAGAGGGTCCCTATGTACACAGTCAAGTATTAGGGAAAGACAGAAAGTTTCTGATTGATACAGGGGCAAGTAGGACTACTATCAGTCATGACGAGGTTCCAGGGGCTCCGCTGTCAGGCTCTAAAAATGTTTCCCTTGGATTTTCAGGAAAGCCGATTGTTAATGAAATTTCGAAGCCAGTTTCCCTAGAAGTTGGTCCATTGTCCCGAACTACTGATTTGTTACTTACGAAATCATGTCCAGAAAATTTGTTAGGCATTAAAACACTGAAGGAATTAGGTGCAGTAATTTGCTGCTCCCCAGAAGGAGTCCGATTGTTTCTCAGAGACTTTAAAGGTCACTATGTATTACGTGATTTTGATCCAAGATTACTGAATGTTCCACAGCATTTATGGGCGCAAGGTCCAACTGATGTAGGATGTATGCACATCACACCCCATCGTGTGACTCTCAAACAAGGTATAGTTTTGCCACGAATCAGACAGTACAGATTGCCACCTGAGGCTGTAGTAGCCTTATCCAAAATTATTGACGAGCTCATTGCTCAAGGAGTGGTTGTAGAAACTGACTCCAATGTATGTAATTCTCCTATCATTCCGGTCCTGAAACGTACTGATCCCAATGCACCTCCAGTATATCGATTGGTGATTGACCTTCGAGAGCTTAATAAATGTATCATACCCCAGTATCCAGTAGTCCCAGATATTTCTTCCCTATTAACAGCCATTGATTCTGAAGCTACATTTTTCACTGTTATCGATCTCAAGAATGCGTTTTTCAGTGTCCCCATTCATCCAGACAGCCAGTACCTTTTTGGTTTTTGTTTAAATGGAAGGAGCTATAAATTCACACGAGCTCCTCAAGGTTTCACAGAAAGTCCTAGTATTTATAGTCAAGCACTTAAAAGACAACTAGACAATATTCACATGCCAACTGACACTGCCCTGCTCCAGTATGTCGATGATCAACTGATCACAGCCCGTTCTGAACGTGACTGCGAGCGAGCGTCACTTACCGTCCTGTATTTCCTGGCCGAGCAGGGGCACAAGGTGTCCCCTTCCAAATTACAATTCTGTGTCCAGCAAGTGATCTACTTAGGCCACTTACTGTCCAAGTGGGGTAGGCAGTTGACACCAGACCGTATCCAGTTAATAGCGAGTCTTCCACAGCCCAAGACACAGAAGGAGGTACGAGCTTTTATTGGCCTCACTTCGTATTGCAGACAATGGATTCCTCAGTATGCATTTCTAGCCAAGCCACTGATACAGTTAACGACACAGGAGGCAGCCGTATCGACTGTCCTCCCTTGGACCCAGGAACATACATTTGTTTTTAATGAATTAAAGAAAGCCTTATGCCAAGCACCTGTTCTAGCAACACCGAACTACAGTAAGCCTTTTACACTTTTTGTCACAGAACGTGATGGTACTGCATTATCTGTTCTCACACAAGATCAAGCAGGACAGTACAAGCCCTGTGCTTATTTTTCAAGCACATTAGATCCAGTAGCCCAGGCGCTGCATGCGTGCCTCAAGTCAGTTGCAGCCACAGCTCTAGCTATCAGACAAAGTGATTCCATAGTGTTAGGACACTCCCTGACAGTACAAGTTCCACATTCCGTGGAAGTTCTTTTAAACCGAACACAGACTCAGCACTTGACAATTGCACGTTTAACAGGTTATGAACTGACACTGTTCCAGCCACACATAGAAATCAGACGCTGCAACATTCTAAATCCTGCTACACTGTTACCGTCAGTTACTTCAAATCCTGCCACACATGACTGTGTGGAAGTTGTTAACACTATGACAAAGCCCAGACAAGACCTGACAGACATTGCACTACCTAATCCCGACCTGACACTTTATGTGGATGGTTCATGTATGAGAACAAGTACAGGAGAACTAGTAGCCGCGTATGCAGTGACTACTGAAACCGAAGTTATAGAAACACACCGTATTGACACCCTGTCTGCTCAAGCAGCAGAGCTAGTCGCTCTGACCCAAGCCTGCATACGTGCCAAGAACCTGAAAGTAAACATATATACAGATTCACGTTATGCATTCGGAGTCGTACATGACTTTGGAGTGCTCTGGCAGGAGAGAGGTTTCATGACTTCTCATGGAACCAAGATTCAGCATGGTCTCCTCATTCAAGCTCTGTTAGATGCAATACATTTACCGACAGCTATCGCTATCATGAAGTGCAAGGCACATACGAAAGTTACTGACATCATTTCCCAAGGTAACGATCTAGCAGATCGAACAGCCAAGCTTACAGCTCAGACTCCAGACATTCCAGTTAACACGACACAGACACTCACTCCAGATCAGACTACTTGTATGACAGTTAAGGACCCTACACAAGATGTCATAGACATACAGTTACATGCTACTCCCGAAGAAATTAAGAAGTGGTCTGAACAAGGAGGGGTCCAGACAGATCAAGGATGGGTGACGAAGGGAAAAGCCACATGGTTTCTCCCCGACTCTATGGTTCAAGTCATTATTAATACCGCACATAGTCCAGCACATCTAGGAGAAAAAGCTATGTTAGACAGTATTCAGAACCTATGGTTCAACAAGCACTTACGAGCTGCAGCCAAGCAGAAAGTCCGTACCTGTATGATATGTTGTCAGTTCAATCCAGGTAAAAGTGTCCCGGTGGAACAAGGTGGATTCCAACCTCCTGACCACCCTTTTGAAGTCCTCCAGATGGATTATATTCAGATGGAGCGATGTCGAGGTTTCAAGTATGTCCTCGTAGTTGTATGCGCTTTGTCCAGGTGGACAGAAGCATATCCAGTTCCAGATTACACAGCCGCGACCACTGCCAGGCAGTTGGTTCGTGAATTCTTTCCCCGCTATGGACTCCCTAGGGTCGTGTATTCTGATAACGGCCAGCCATTCTCATCTGAGCTTATGAAACATGTTTCCCTTCTGTTAGGGTACCAGTGGAAGTTCCATTGTGTGCGCCATCCTGAAGCAGCCGGTCTCGTAGAGAGACATAATCAGACCCTGAAAATTCGCATTGCCAATGTATGCAAAGAGAAAGGTGTAGACTGGCTAGTTGCCCTGCCAGTTGCCCTATTTTATATGCGGATGGTTGCACATTCCAGATCAGGTCTGTCCCCGTATGAGGTCGTATTCGGCCGCCCCCCAAACATGTGGGGTACACCTAGACCCCGCAGTATTACAGATGTTTCCAGTAATATGCTGACAGATTACCTAGCTTCCTTGATGTCTGCCCTACACTCTTGTCGTTCACAGGTTGCCGCCGCATTTCCAGACAACACCGAGGTGAAACCGCATGAAGTCATTCCAGGAAGCCTCGTGTTGGTGCGGAATTTTGATCGTTCAAGTCCACTGGAACCCCGCTGGAAGGAGCCTCGCCTAGTTTTGTTAACTACAAGGACAGCAGTGAAGTTGGAGGGCAGGAAGGGATGGGTCCACCTGTCCCACGTCAAAAAATTCCATGGACTTCGTGAAAAATCTTTTGCAAAGGACTGTTCCATTACTAAAGACTGCCTAAAAACAGACTCTGAACTTGATTCTGAACTCAAGCCTCCCCTGTTAGAGGAAACTCCGCAACAGGAGTATAAAAAGAAATTAAGGTCTAGTAAAATTAAGTCAGCCAGTTTAATTGTCTAAGTCCCTCTCGGGTGAAACGGTTAGACAGGTTTCTGACATGTATGAGATAGACCCCCATAGTGAGAGAGTTAGTCAAAACTCTATCAGATGTATCATCATTCTAAGTTTTTTGTTATATGTAAGTCTTATGGTTACCTGCACAAGTTATGCTTTACATTTATGTTTTCCAAGTTCACATGTAAACAAGTTTGCTAATGCTACAGTAGAGCACACATTTAGTGATCTGCCTCCTCACGAGCTATCCTATCGTCTTGCTATGCGAAATAATACATTCATTAGAATGTTACACTATTCACACCAGACCAGCAATGCCACTAATTGTTGGGTGTGTGGTCGACTCCCCCCTTTTCAGACACCGAAGGGAGTTCTGCCACTCTTTCCTTATCCGTTTTCACATAATGGCTCGTGTGGAGCATGGTCCACGCTAACTTCATCCTCAAATGATATGTCCCTTCTGAATAGGACATGTTTTCCAGACAAGCAAGGTCTCTCCCATAGAGCAGGGTTAGATCTAGAAAATGAAGTATATGATCTAGGTAATTATTCTTCGAATTTTATGGTCCTGAATGTTCAGTCTGATACTACTCCAGATTTACCTGCTATTTCAGTACTACCAGTCAAAGGCGAATTATGTGTCAGAAAGAATGGTTCCGCACATGTAGGACATAGTGATTGTACTACTATTGTCGAGTATAGTGACAGTGGGAAATCTATTTTCAAAGCCTCACGTCATTCTTATTTTGTTTGTGGTCAGACCGCATATGTTCGTCTGCCCCTCGATTGGGATGGAACATGTTACATTGCCTTCCTACTGCCACCAGTTTTTCTAGCCCCATCCGATTATCACAGAAACACACATCTAGTACACGTCAGACATAGAAGGGAGATCGAGTCCCCAATTGTCGATCAAACTGAAACTACTCTAGAACAGTATCAAGACTTCAATAAAGGTTTCTTCTTCTTTATAGGACCTATCCAGAATAGTAAGTTAATACGTAGGTTAACCAGAACCCTTGAAGCAGTAGTGAATGAGACTACTTCTGCTCTAGGTAACTTAACCGAAGAGCAATCTGCTATGAGATTTGTCGTGCTCCAAAATCGTCTCGTTCTTGACGTCATACTGGCCGATAGAGGAGGAGCATGTAGAGTCATCGGATCTAGTTGCTGCATTTTCATTCCTAATAACGCGCCGTCTGTTTATTCAGCTATAACCAGACTTCACAAAATTGCCCATCAGTTACACCAGAATCCAGGCACCTGGACATGGTCCGGTTGGCTCTGGAGTATCATATCTGCCTGGGGATGGAAAGTATTGTCATTCCTAGGTATTGCAGTAATGATCATATTCAGTTGCTGCCTCTGTATACAATGTGGCCCTGCGATTTGCGGCATGTGTGCTACCTCTTGTATTCCTAGTCCTAAGTCCCGTTCCAAGACAATTCGAGACGAGCAAATGATGCTATATGAAATGATAGATAGTATCATGAATATTGATGTTTCCTGATGGAAACGTAGGGCACAAGGAGGGAATGTGGAAAAGTAAATTTTGCCATGTTGTATGTGCCTACGTGTTCCCCATAATTTGTTATATGTGCATGATCGATATGCATGTATTCCCTTCTGATCGATTAAAGACGCAATTACAGTTGTGTCCATCTCTAGTATGCCAGTTTCCAGTCTTCGTGAAAACAACGAATATTAGGCCTATGTAAACCTACGTTGCCACATTTTACAGTGTGCACGTTAATTCATTGAATTGTCCCCGTTTCTAGGCCTCAAAAGGGCCCGGACTCAGATTCAGCTCCTGTCTCCTGAACCCTCTCCGAGGAGCGATACAGCCCCCACCTGTATCCCTGACCCTTAGCTTACTTCTTGCCACGCAGTGCCCGGCCCGGCCTGGCTCTGCCTCCCAGTCTGCCAAGAATATGTTATGTTTCTAGTTATCAGTTCAGCCCTTCCTTCTCTGCATTCCTAAGCTACTGAATCGCATAAATAGTTTCCGTCATGGTCTAGCCTTTATGTCTCCATGTAAGAGAAATACTGTATTAATATTCATAGAATATTCCTCGCACACGCACTACATATAGAATTATGCATGCACCAGTCTTAGAGTCTATTAGCCTTTGCCCTGATAACTTTTGGATTCTATCAAAATGTACTCTAAACATCAGATACTAGATATGCCTGGGTACATGTCGCTCTGACACTCCAGACTTTAGTCTCCTCTTCTAGCGCAGAAGTCATAGCCCCCAGTTCTCCCTGGTAACACGTCATTGCCCATTTGCGCGCACCACTAGGTTAGAGGTCCCAGCTGCTCAGGTAGCCCCCTCCATGTTTCCGCCCCGTTTATGACATATTCTGTTACGTTTGCATCACATGTCTATGTATACGCCTACTGCTACGCCTACTGTATTGAATGTAATGTATTTGTTTAAGTATATATACTGTACTCGCATATTAAAAGTTAGCCTATTCCTGTCCCCGGCAGCTGCCATCCTATTCCCGTACAGGCTGCCCTGTTCCTGTCCTTTATGCCTGATTAAAAGCCTGTAAACTCCAGCTACCTCGAATCTTGACTCTTATTTATTGAGCTACCTGTTTATTGATTATTCTGAAAAATAGATCCGGTAATAAATTATTTATTTACCACAGTATGACAAAATTCGTGACATACATCCTTGTCTGCAAATGTGGTAAAAAATACATTGGCAGTACTATACGGATGTTAAGGGAAAGAATCAATGAACACATCAGGGCGGTTAAACAGGGGGATATGCGATACCCTGTGGCTGCCCATATGTCAATCTGCCCCGCACAAAAAACACATTGAATGTTTGAATTCTTTGGAATAGAACATACACCTAGACACCCTAGAGGCGGAAATAGGGAGCTAACACTGAGACAGAGAGAGGCTCTCTGGATCATGAAAATGCGCAGTGTGGAACATGGTTTAAATATTGACCATGAGCTACACTACTTTCTAGGGACATAATAGATACATGGGGACAGTATAAAATAGAAGATGATTCCTGATAATGTCACTTATGTTTCCAATGTATATAAAAAATGTATTCCTGATGATGTATGTATATGAGATGTGACAAAATAACTATCCGGTAATGTGAGTACCATGACCATGTACTGACCCTACATGTTGGAGAGATCAATAGTTCACTAAGAAACACTTATGAACACATATGGGCACATTTTACGACTTGTTTTAATCATACACGTTTGAGAATACTGGTAAGTATTGAATGGAAGTAGCATCACCCAAACAAAACACTCACAATAGCACATTAATTATAGGGGCGACGTGGGTAATATGCATGACATAAAAATAAGCGGTCCGTAATTCATCTCATTTATCAACCGGGACGTGGCCTCTCATAATATGTTTTACTGCACGGGACACGATTGCGTGCTTCTGTGAAACCCGAAGAATATGACAACTCAATGTTTCTATAGAACACGAAAACTGATCCAATGTACAAAATAATTAATAGCTCTAATTAGGCCCTCATGAACCAAAGGAATAAATACATTTTCTGACTGAACTTAAAAGAACAACCTAAATAAATCCGTTCAGTTTAATTAAATTAGTCGCCCAAATGTCTTTCATAAAAATGAGTGGTGCGACATATAAATTGGGTACAATAAGAAAACGAATAAGTATAAACTAAAACTCGTTTTAAACGATCAAACCATTTAAATAAATTTGATGGATAGGATAATTGAGAATATCTAATAGAAACTATGAGGTATGTCTCGAAAAACCTCATAACTACTGATATATTCTATTATCTACATGTCTACAATCAAAATTCTATTCAAAAAGAATATTATAAGATGGCGCCTTAATTCACCACGGAAAGTTATGTTTAGATAGACCCACGAGACTACTCTGGACCAATTGATAGAGATGTGTGAAACGGGGATCATATGACCCGTAACAACCAATCGGGTACCTCTGCTTGAAACACGGAGGTGTTTCTAAATAAAGACGCGGGGCATTCGAAAAGAATAATGATTGAGCGAACACGCTAATCCTGAACGGGGGCACCGGAGAAAAAAATTATCGAGGCGAAAGGTAAGCGGAACGGAGCGAGTACTAAGGGAAGAATGCGCTTATACACCGCAGTGACTTGGGTGTTTAAATATATAAAATGGATACTCCTTAGCGGGTGGAAAGAAACTAGTGGCACCAATACTGTTAAATAAGGACAAGTGCGTGTTAACACTCCAGTGGACATTTCTCATAAGGCCGAAGTATAATAGGGAAACACTGTAAAAATAGTTATTGTTACAGATAACTATATATGGGTTTTAGCGAATGCTATGTTATTCGGGTAAATATCGATAACCTGTCATGAGATGGAATATTAAGGAGGGGATCCTTCCGGGAACGGGTGGAATCTTCTCCATTTAAATAGTACAAGGAAATAAAAGAGTTTACTTAATATTAATGGCATCTTAATATATACTAATACAGGATACTGAACTTCCTTCCAGCCAAACTTAACCAAAGTGTGAAGTGGAGTCCATTGGACATAATAGAGTGGACATTATAACAGAAGACCCCCGTAGAACCCCTATGCGGGTTGGAATTATCACCGCATACTAAGTAAGTTAATCATTGCGAATAAATGTAAAATTAATGGTAATATGCTACTCATCTATAAAATTGATATATATAATTCAAAATAAGGACTTTATTTTACAGTAAAAGAAAACGGATTTGAAAATAGGTATTTATGGTTGGAATATCAATCACATACCACCACATGTTGTGTAAACTTAAGACAACCATAGGCACGAATCACCTCACGGTACTTTAGAAGAGAATACCTGACACATGGTGTAGGTCCGGGGTGTTTCTAAATACACATCAAGAGCATGACGGTCACGACACAAATTTAGAATATGAAACCCACGCCTTAATAAGGTTTATAGATATTAGATCTCTCCAGATCATACGGGATCATAGACCTCTATAAAGATAATGAGGTACTTTATGTGTTAACTATTACTTAAATGATACTCAAACAAAAAATTATTTTATACCAAAGATATGTGGATATATGGACATTGTCAATGTGACACCTTATCAAGATGTGGATCACACTTATTCACTGAGGAGAAAAAATGTGTATAATACGGCTTGTAAGGTACCAAACTGGACACTTAAGAGCAGAAATTTGCATGACAAGGGCCACATGAGTTGTGCAATTTTGGTATAATAGTATAACGTATGTTAAAGGAAGTGTACTTCAAATGGCTACATATTTGTTTATTTTGAACTTCTACAGCCTTGAAAAAGTCGTTGGGTTATACTCCCGGTCACGACGAAACACGTGTCGGCTGTGTGGAGAACGTGCAACATTCAAGAATAAAATTGAATACCTGTATTACCAAGGACTACATATTGTAATTGTGTCAATTGAGGTGGCAACACCAATATAGAACTATATTGTGATATACGTGTGCTAAGGAGTCTGTTTCTACAAAAAAACGAAGATCGTCTGTTTTGCCTTGCGGCCAGAGAAGAAATCCTTTAAATGGCACATTGCAGGCAACACAATAGAGCAGCCTGCCTCGTACAAATATCTGGGCATAGTGGTCGATGCCAGGTGGACTCTAAAAGACCATCAATTGCACAGATAGGCTCAGGCAAACAAACTACGTTTTGCCCTAAATCTATTAAAAACAAAATTGAATTGTCCATCCAACTCGCACCTGCTGAAGGTAATAGCTGACAAGTTTTTACCATCTCTCACATATGGGTCGGAATTGTACAGGGGAAAGGATGAAACTTCATGAACACACAACAATCAGATCTGTTTAAACACATCTTTCAGATCCCGAGGTTTGTATCCCAATCACAGATTCGTCTGGAATTTGGTCTACTAGATCAGTACCAAGTCGGACAAGCCGCCATCCTATAAACGTGCTGGAAATTAAGAGCAGCTCCAGAGGACACGCTCATGGGCCTCTGTTGGATGGAGATGAATAACCAGACAAAATCGAAAAACGACTGGAAAACTGTATGTGAGAACGCCCTGTCAGATCTCAAGCTGGAAAAGGCATGGAACACAAACCAAACCTTTGCGGATTCCAAAAAAGTGACCAATGGGGCTGCAATGCAAAGATCATGGTTATCAGATAAAGCAGCAACAGCAAAGAAAAAACACGGTTCGAAGGTTTTTGCCACGTATGGGAAAATGGAGCCGCAATCCTTTTTAGTCAACTACATATCCACGGCCGCCCAAAAAACTCTTCTAAACTTAAGGCTGGGAACTTCCATCCTAAAAGACCACACACCAGCATGGAAGCAAACATGGTCGACCCCTGACTGCAGACTATGTGGACAAAAGGAAGAATCAGTGATGCACATATTGTGCAATTGTCCCTCTTTGAAAAACTTGAGACGTTACTACCTCCTTCACGTATTCCGTTTTTTTCAAATTAGAACATGCCGCCCGGCCGTCATGATAGCACTGAACAGCAATCAATTGCAGACAGCTTGTAGGGCCGCTAGATTTTGCCAGAAGGCACTGCAGCTAATACAAAACATTGAGAAAAAGGAATCCAAAGGTCCGAATCCGGATGCGTGAAGTGTAACGAACAGTTATATTGAAACACCTTCCACATTATATCAAACACATGGACTTCCAGAAAGATTTCTTTTTAACCACTCGAGAATCTGTACTTTTTATTAAAAACATGCCTTTTTATAAAACAATATTGTAAAGGTTTTAATTAACTACACACAATAAAACTTATACCTGATTTGCCCAGAATGACAGGATGTTGAGCCGATGCCGCACCTCAAACCTGGCTCCCCAGCACCAAAGTTTGCACCTCTCGATGTTACACCACATCCTCTCTGCTAAAGTTATAAGCTAAACAAAAAATCTATTTCTTATGGAAACTCATTCTTAACGATAATGACACAAAATAAACACAAAGAAATACACATCTATCTATCTAACTATAACTTGTGCCCCCACCATGCACTGCTTATGACCTCACATTTGGCATCACTCAGGAGATGTTCTATGACATCATTTATGACATCACTTGTGACTTCAGTGATGACATCAATCATGTCATTTGAGATGATAACACTCATGAGATCATCTAATGAGTGCGTAAGTTTGTTTTTGTAAGTTTTTAACCAGACAACAATTGGCCCCCCAAAGTCAGATTTTTTTTTAATATTCCGAATTACTCCCTGTATCGCAAACAGGGATAGTGCATAACGACTGCCTGATGCCAGTGGTCCAAGCACAATAAATGTACACTCTCATTTCTTTTAGACACTCCCAGGGTTGACCAATTTGACTAAAACAAAATATGATCAAGGTGGTGATCCTATGTAACACCCCAAGGGCTGGAGACTACTGGCTGTACCACACCCAAAAGTTCAAGCAAAATAAATAAGTAACCCTATAAAACACACCAAGGATCAGGGGTACCTGTTGTGACACACCAAGCTGTTCAAGCGTAAAAAGAGTAACCCTATATAACACACCAGGAGTCAGGCATGTTCCTGCTGTGTCGTGCCCAACAGTTCCAGTTGAAAATAACTGTAGCTACCATCACTTTCCCTAGCGTGCTGACTAAGGAAAATGTATTTACACATTTGACCTAGTTTGCCATGCTAGGACTAGGGATCCGGTGCAGTCTCAAACCTTGTGACGGCGGCCTGTAGGTGACCCTCCGTCCTACAGATCAAGCAGAACTTATAATAAATGATGGTGGGTGCTCACTGTTCTTGATTGCACAGATGTGAATCCATTTGTGCAGGGATCCTTATCCTCAGACTGCAATAGGGCTTGATAAACCGATCTCTCCTTGCTGGCTCAAAATGTTGCTCGGATATGAATTTAAATCATAGAAATGAAAAGACAAGAGGCATTTTGGAAACAGGAACTAGTTAGTTTATTTCAACGCAGCGGCATGGATAGACTTTCTTCAAATGTACTCTGTTGAGACTCTCTCAGCTGCTGCATTTAATTAAACCACCTTGTTCCTGTTTTGCCAAATGCCTCTTATCATTTAATTTCTTTAAGATAAATTCATATCCGAGCAACAGAGTTATAGCAGAGTATGCTTTGTTGCATTGCCGTTCCCTTGACAACGTGACAAATTAAAGCTAGACAATGTAAACAAAAAAAGCCAGCAAATAAATAGCAACCAATTTGAGTTACGAACCAAAAATCCAATGGTAACAAATAGGAGGAATCCATTCCCAGGGAAGCCTTTTTAATATCCCCAAGATGTTGCTAGTAAACGAGACAGCTGAGCTGCCTGGTAGGCTTTGACCTAAAAATAATACATTAACCACTAGCAACGGGGCAATCAATCAATCAGAGAATAGTAAGCGCGCTACTCACCCGTGAGGGTCTCAAGGTGCTGAGGGGGGGGGTACGCCGCTCCATTCAGCTGAAGAGCCAGGTGTTGAGGGTCTTCCTGAAAGTGTTCAGGGAGGGGTGAGTCTGATGTCTGCTGGTAGCTCATTTCAGGTCTTGGCTGCGATGTGGGAGAACGATCTTCCACCTGATCTGGCTCTGTGGATGCGCGGGGTTTCAGCCAGTGAGATGATCGCACCTTTTTTTGGGTACGTGGAAGTTTATTCTGTTGTTGAGGTATTTGGGTCCTTTGTTGTGCAGGCATTTGTACGCGTGAGTGAGGATTTTGAAGGTGACTCTCTTCTTCACGGGGAGCCAGTGGAGTAGCCGCAGGTGTTGGCTGATGTGTTCGTGCCTGGGATGCCGAGGACGAGTCTGGCTAAGGTGTTCTGTATTGTTTGCAGTTTGCAGAGGTGGGCCTGGTAGATGTTGGCATAGAGTGCGTTGCCATAGTCGAGTTTGATGGTGACTGTTTTCCTTGACTTGGGGGATCCATTTGAAGATCTTTCAGAGGATGCAGAGGATGTTAAAGCAGCTGGACTTTACGGTGTTGACCTGTCGGTTCATGGCGAGTGATCGAGTACGATGCCTAGGTTCTTGGAGTGGTCTGAAGGGGTAGGTGGGCTTCAGAGGGCGGTAGGGCCACCAGGTGTTGTCCTATGCTGAAGGGGTATTTCCAAGGACGAGGACTTCTGTCTTCCCAGTGTTGTGTTTTAGACCGCTGTTGGTCATCCAGACTGCCACTTGTTGTATTCCTCTCTGGAAGTTGAGTTTTGCGGTGGTGGGGTCTTTGGTGAGGGAGAGGATGAGCTGGGTGTCGTCAGCATAGGATACGATGTTGCGGGCGTGTTGTCGGACGGTGTCTGCGAAGTGGGCAATGTAGATGTTGAAGAGGGTCGGGCTCAGAGATGACCCCTTGGGAACTCTGCAGGTGATGTCTGTGGGAGTGGAGAGGATCCTTTGGCTTCTTTCAGTGAGAAACGAGTGGATTCAGTCTAGGGCAGTTCCTTGTAATCCGGCGTCGTGTATTCTGGTCATTAACGTGCAATGAGAGACAGTGTCGAAGGCTGTAGACAGGTTGAGGAGGATGAGGGCCACGGAGTGGCCCGGGTGCAGGAGGGTGCGGATGTCGTCTGTGGCGGCAAGTAGTGTGGTCTCGGTGCTGTGATTGGCTCGGAATCTGGATTGGGAATGGTCGAGGACAGTTTGCTCTTCAATGAATCATGTCAGTTTCCTGTTGACTGTTTTCTCTGCCACTTTGGCTGTGAAGGGGAGAAGCAAGATGGGCCAGTCATTTTTTAGGTCAGTGAGGTCAGCCTTGGGCTTCTTGAGCAGGGGCCTGACATTGGCGCACTTCCAGTTGTCTGGGAAGGTGCCTGTTTTGATGGTGGTGTTGATGGTGTGTTGCAGTAGGGGTGCAATGGTATCTGTGGTAGATGTGTGTAGTAAATAGAAGATGGTTGAATCAAGGAACTTGACAAAGTTCTTTAATATGAAGTTGCAAGGTAACAAGAGCGGACTCTCCTCTACAACAGCTAGCAGTAACTGCCATAGAACAGAACCCAAAGGAACAGAACATAACAACAAAGTACATTCTGCATGTAAGCATTCTACTAACATGTTCCAGAAACACTAGAGCAAAACACTATGTACTACACATCTTGTTCCTTTCTATTGTTAAAATAAAAAATAAATAAATAAAGATGATAAACTACATCTTGTAAATAAGTTGTAGGTCTAAATGCACAAGTCATATCTAAATGTACATGTCATGAAAGCAACGCAAAAAAAACCTAATAAACTAAATCTTTTAAATAAGTTGGCGGTCTGCGAACTCTTGGAACACCATCATTGATTAAACCACCAGTAGAGAAATTGGATATTTGAGAGGAATTATTCTCCGGTAAAGTAGCATCACCACTCCCCACCCCCTGTAAATTGCCAGCATATACTAAAGAAACAGATTCCACAGGTGTGTGATTTGCTAAGAGATAACCACTTGATTTGAGAGAAGAAGAAAAAACATCATTCTCATTTAGAACACCAGCATTCTTTTTGTAAAGGGCAACTCTCCTAAAATTCCAACACTCCCCATTGTTGATAATGACACAGTGATCAAGGACTTTCTTGACAGTAAAAGGGCCTTTGAAGTTAGAAAGACCTTAGCGCACTCTAACACACTTAATTTTAACCAAATCTCCCACACTAAAAGGAGAGAATGCCTTTGTGGCAGAAAGAATGACTGGATCTTTAGTCTGTAAGGTGACAACTTGTTTCATCCAAGCTGGTACCAATTTTGAACCAGGAGCTCACCCTCTCATAATTTTAAAGGGAAAGCCCTGACCATGAATCAAAGGAGTGGTGCGATAAGCCCATACCATTTCATTAACCATTTTCCTTACAATATAACCATTAGAGGAAGCCATTTGAATAATACCCTTTACCACTTTGTTAGCTCTCTATATACCACAATCTTTCAGGAAACTCTGATTCTCCTTTGAAATAGGCTGTGTGCCATTATCAGTGATGATGGCAGAAGGAATTCCTTCATCCTTAAAAAGATTCCCACAAAACATGTGATCGTACTGCCGGTGGTAACCTATTTAGTAAACTCAACAACTAGCCATTTCGAAAAAACATCAATTACCACAATGGCAAATCTGTCCTTTTCATTAAGTTCACCCACGGGACCTATAAAATCAAGGCATATTGTGTGCCAGGGTGAGCCAGGATTGTGTATATGTGTCGCCGGAGATTTAGGTCCCACTTTGAGCCACTTCTCTCCCTCTCTACAAATAACACAATTATCCACCCACTCAACAACTTTGGAATCAATGCCTGTCCACCAAAAATGATTATTAAGGCGGTGCTGAGTGAGGGTCTGACCCAAGTGACCCTCGTGAGCCAAGGCTAACAGTTTGTTCCTGAGCCCAAAAGGAGGTATGAATTTCTCATCCTTGACTAAAATATTGTTATTGATGATAGAGAGATCATCAAGTAGTTTGATGAATGGTCTGACTGAGAGAAAGAGAGCTTTCTCTTCTAGAATCAGGTTTGAGTAGTCTAATAACTTCTTGAAGAGTATGATCCTTAGTCATCTCTCTTTCCCAGTCACTAGCTTCAAAAGCCCCTTCTCCAACAAAAACAACATCTTCTATGGAAGCAACAGCAATGTCTTCAGAAGCTTTAGAAAAAGAAGTATCATGCAAAGTACGCCAATCCAAAGACATCCCAGAAAGACAGTCAGCCTGTATATTTTTCCTTCCTTGGATGTACTCAACAGAAAATTGGAACTCTTGAAGTCTGGCAGCAAGTTTCACAAGTCGAGCAGAGCCTTTCCCAGTGCCACCTGGAGACAGAACTTTAAGGAGAGGTTTATGGTTTGATCTTAGAACAAATTTCATACCCCAAAGATACGTTCTACAATACTCATCTGCCCAGGAAGCAGCTAATGCTTCTCTTTCGATAACCGAGTAGTTTTTCTCAGAGTCAGTCAGAGTTCTTGAAACAAAACCAACAGTAAGTTCGGACCCATCTTTGAAAGCTTAGCGCCTAGGCCTGTCGCACTCGCATCAACTGTGACAATGGATGTGTTGTGTACATCAAATGGTGACAAAACATTTGCATTGCAAATTTCATTTTTGATATTGTCGAACCATTCCCTATGTTGGGCACTCCATGAAAAACTAACACCAGGTTTTAGCAAAGACCTCATACAAGCAGTCTTACCTGAGAAATTTTTAACAGATTTCGAGTAATACTCGATGAGTCCCATGAAGGAACGTAATTGGTCCATGTCTTTCGGTTGAGGTGCAGAGTGAATAGCTAAACACAAGCCTCTTTTGGGTTTTACACCCGAGGGAGTGAGGGTGCAGCCCAAATAATCAATTTGATCAACAAGAAACTTGCGTTTATCTCTTCGGAGAGTGAGACCAACAGAATTGAGCTTATCTCAAACAATTTTCAGAGTGGTATTGTGTTGTTCCACAGACTATCCAAAGATCAGAATGTAATATTGAAAGTACACTAGGTTACCCACACCCTCAAAAATATTTGAGACCAATCTCTAGAAAAAGCTAACCACAGAGTTGAGGCCAAAAGGAAGCCGAGTAAATTGATAAGTACCCCAAGGAGTGATAAAAGCTGTCAAGTGTTTTGAGTGCTTATGTAAATCAATCTGGTGATAGGCCCTCCTAAAATCTAGCTTGGAGAACACTTTGGCATCTTTCAAGGTAGTGACTAATTCAGAAATGTTTGGCATGGGAAAGTGTCTGCAACCACACACTGATTCAACGATCTTAAATCCACACAGAAGCGGAGTTTTCCATCCGACTTCTTCGTGACAACAATCGGAGAAATCCATGGAGATGCCTCCACAGTCTGTATGACCCCCCTCTGCAACATTTTATTAATTAAATGTTTCACTTCATCTCTTACAACAATTGGAATGCGCCTAACCTTTTGTAGTGTGGGAATCGAGTTTTTCTTCACAATTATTTTATGGGAAATCCCTTTGAGATGACCTAGACCTTCACGAAACACATTTATAGATTCAGAGAGAATAGAATCTAAATCTCCATCTTCAATGATCATAACTTGTGGGTTAGCACGAGGATTGACAATAATGCACAAGTCATTTTGATGTACCCACCCCAAAATAGCAGGACCAGACACAGACACATAGACCTTGCCTCGAATTTGTCTGTGGCAAAATTTGATGTGTACACCAAAATAACCCATAATGTCCAAAGGCGCACCCTGGTAGCCCCCTGGGGAAATGTCTTTGGAATCCAGGAGAAGGCACTGGAATGGATCACCTCCTTCCTCGACGGAAGAACACAAAGAGTCCGCCTACCACCGTACAAGTCAGAGGCCACCAAAGTCATCTGCGGCGTACCCCAAGGATCCTCGCTGAGCCCAACCCTCTTCAACGTCTACATGAGCCCCCTCGCGGCCATCGCACGCCAACACAACCTGAACATCATCTCCTACGCCGACGACACCCAGCTGATCCTCTCCCTGACCAACGACCCCGCCACCGCCAGAGCCAACCTGCACGAAGGGATGAGAGACGTAGCCGAATGGATGACGACCAGCCGCCTGAAACTGAACTCAGACAAGACGGAGGTCCTCATCCTGGGCTCCACGCCCTCCGCCTGGGACGACTCCTGGTGGCCCCCCGCCCTGGGCACCGCACCCAAACCGACGGACCACGCACGCAACCTGGGCTTCATCCTGGACTCCTCCCTCTCCATGACCAGACAAGTCAACGCCGTCTCCTCGTCATGCTTCAACATCCTGCGCATGCTACGTAAGATCTTCCGGTGGATCCCCACCGAGACGAGGAAGACGGTCACCCAAGCCCTCGTCACCAGCCGACTGGACTACGGCAACGCCCTCTACGCCGGAACCACTGCCAAACTCCAGAAGAGACTCCAGCGGATCCAGAACGCCTCGGCGAGACTCATCCTCGACGTCCCCCGACGCAGCCACATCTCCGGACACCTGAGAGATCTGCACTGGCTCCCGGTCAACAAGAGAATCACCTTCCGGCTCCTCACCCACGCGCACAAAGCCCTACACGACCAAGGCCCGAGCTACCTCAACAACCGGATCAACTTCTACACTCCCAAGCGCCTCCTCAGATCAACCAACCACGCCCTCGCCGCCGTCCCCCGAATCCGAAGAGCGACAACAGGAGGAAGATCCTTCTCCTACCTGGCCGCCAAGACCTGGAACTCACTTCCGACCAATCTGCGCCTGACCCAAGACCACCTCTCCTTCAGGAAGAAGCTCAAGACCTGGCTGTTCGAGCAGTAGCGGCACCCCCCCCCCTCCCAGCGCCTTGAGACCCTACGGGTGAGTAGTGCGCTCTACAAATGACCTGATTGATTGATTGATTGATCTTTGAGAAGAAGAGGTAAAGAACCCCACTGCTTCACAAATGCAGCATTAGGTATAATCGTGGATATCTCGATCATTGATAGTAAATAATGCTTTAGGTCTAATTTTGCGATTATCTTCTTCCTTCTCACCAGATAAACTTGACTCTACCACTAAAATGTTGTTATTCTCATCAACCTCATGTGAACATTTTTGTACAAAGGCAACACTAGAGCGAGTTTTGCTCTTACACACTCTAGCATAATGACCAATGCACCCACAATTTAAGCACTCTTGTTTGGCTGCAAAGCAAAATTTAGAATCAGATGAGTGGACTGTACTCCCACACCTGTTACACAACCTTGTATTAGAAGACTTAGGAGAATAAGTATTTTTTGATGGCAAAACTTTCTTAAATGTCTATTTGTTTTTAACGTTATTTTAAAGTGAGATTTGTTTGTTATTTAAGAAGCTTCCCAGTGGGGCCACAGACCTTTGGTCCATTGATCCCTTGGAGCACTTAATTTGTGTTTTAACCCCTAATTTAGCTACTTGAGCCTTTTAACTTTGAACACCCTTTTCACTTCACTTCCCAGAGCTAGAAGTATCATCCCTATAGGGTTTGCGGATGGTGTTAATTCTAGCGCCTAGTTTGGGAACACTTTTGATGCCACTACTATGGAGCACCATGGACAAAAAAACGTAATGACACAGTTCCACAATTAATTGTGTGTATGTCTTCTGTGTATGTTTGTGATTTTTTTGTTCTACAGGTGCTGAAACACTCCACAATTCGGAGTATTTTTGGGAATTGAGCGTCTCGCTCTTCCACTTTTTTATGCACTTTATCACTTTTATTTTTCACTTTCACGCCCCCAGGTCAGGGTGGACGATTAGAGAGTCCATACCACTGGGGTTTATTGATGTCCTGACGAATGCCTAGGTAAATTAAAACCTCTCGTAAGGCTGAAACATGTTGACTGACTATATCTGAATTAACCATCCATTACCTTTGGCACTAAATTCAGACACATAACCCTCTTAACCGTGTCCTAGGGATCATCCATTAAACTTTTTTTGTCGATACCCTTTAGACACTTTTACTTCTAATTTAACTTCACAACACGCCCAATTCACACAACCAGCTCCGCAGTCTTCTGGCGTCGCAGCACACCAAAGAGGCACTCGGCCTCTTTGGTGGGGCCCGATGATGAAGCATGACACTGACTAGGTCGGTGTCTGAGGGCTTTCTTCTCCACCCAAACAGGGTGTGAGTTCCACTAGTTGTTTCGCTCCATCTATGTGGCTTTTTTGATTTTTGATATTGCAAACTCTCTTTTCTTGTTTATTTGCATACAACCGGGGATCAAGAGAGTGTTCCTGTAATTCCCTGTCTCTCCTATTGTTATCTTGTATTTGTTTTTAACTGCAGCCACTTCACTTTGTTCCTCATCATACACAGAGTGCTCCGTTGACTCTTGACTTGAAACTTCATTGACATCACTTGAAGAAGACCTTTTCTCTTATTCTTTCATACAGCCCTCTGACTGTTCTACTACTTTGGCCAAATCAATAGCAGTTTGTAAGTTTGGGTTTTTAGCTGCCCATAAACGTTCTTGAATTTTTTTATTGTTGCACTGAACAATGAGTTGGTCTCTGATTAATTCATCAGTCATAGTACCAAACTTACATTTGACTGACATTTCTCTAAGTCTTGACACAAAGTCGTCGATAAACTCATCAGACCTCTGACTCTTAGTATAGAATTTGTACCTATTCAGAAACTAAGTTTTCTTCCTTCGAATATCGAACTTCTAGACGTGAAACAGCCTCTTTGTATTCGTCAGGAAGCTCTTGACCATTGACTTGGAGGGCTTGAGGAAGAAACTTAAAAATACGTTGACCCTCTTTGCCTAATGAACCTAAAAAAAGCGCTTACTTGCGTTTAGCAGAAAATTATTCTGCGTCAAGAGCATCTAAGTAGTTTTCAAACATCGGGAACCAGTCCTCCCAAGATATGCTAGGTTGTCCAGGATTTTGAAGGAAACTTGGTGGAAGTACTACTGAACAATTCTGTGAATTTCGTGAAGACATGACATCACAAACACTGAGCAAGTAAAATAGAGAACGTTATAAGTACTAAACCACTGAATACAAACACTGTTTCCTCTATAAGCTTGTGAATCTACTTGGCAACATGACAAAAGGAAAACATAAAGAAAAATTATTAAGAAGGTGATGTTCCGACTTAAAAAGTACCTGAAACCTTGATAAGCATATGTGTGGTGTATCTATTTCAATCCAAAATTCAAAAGATTTTAAACTCCTTGCCTCAGCCCCGGATGTCGCTTCATAATGATAACATTAATATAACCTCTCGGCCCAATGGGTTACTTCCCAATCTAGATACATTTGGCCCAGTTGCGGAGGAGGAGGTGGTAAAGGTCCTTAGATCCCTGAAAAGTGGGTCTCCAATGGATCCTGTGCCTATGAAGTTCCTTAAACAGGCAGCAGCCTCCATTGCGGCCCCGGTTACGGACCTGATGAATGCCTCCTTTGCCCTAGGTTCGGTGCCACCAAGCTGGAAAACAGCAGTGGTAAAAGCACTGATAAAGAAGCCACACCTAGATCCTGAGGATCTCTCAAACTTTAGGCCCATTTCTCGGCTGCCGGGTATTGGCAAAATTGCCGAAAGGTTAGTGAATGAACAATTGTCGGGTTTTCTGGAGGCTAATGGTCTGCTCCGAGACTCACAAACCGGCTTCCGTCCGGGCCAGGGCACCGACACGGCCCTCCTCGCAGTCGTCGATGAAACCAGACGCATCTTGGATTCAGGGGGTTCAGTGGCAGTGATCCTCCTGGACCTAAGTGCGGCGTTCGACACCGTGAACCATCAGGTGTTTGAGGTTGGGGTGTCAGGTGTGGCATTGAAATGGCTGAGGTCATTTCTCTCCGGACGGTCGTACCAGGTGTGGGAGGGCAAACATCGCTCCAAAACTATCCCCCTCCAGTGTGGTGTGCCACAGGGCTCGTCACTCAGCCCGACATTATTTAATGTCTATATGGCCCCCCTGGAGGAGGTGGTGGCCCCCTATGCCATCAAGATCGTCAGTTACGCTGATGATACGCAGCTGGTGGTCGCCTTATCCCAACTGGTAGAGAATCCTGACCTACTTCACTCCTGCCTGTCGGCAGTCCACACCTGGATGGATGAGTCAGCCCTGAAGCTGAATGGGTCAAAGACAGAGGTAATGCTGTTAGGGAGTAAAAAAACCCGGCTCCCTCTGACCAGCTGGCCGAGCTGCATGGGAGATTATCCCACCTCTAAAGAGGTGATTAAGAGCTTAGGGGTTTAGATAGAGCAAGACCTGTTGTTTAGGGCTCACGCCAAGAAGACTGCCGGAGTGTGTTTTGCTCTGTTACGGTCAGCGCGTAAAATCCTCCCTCTCTTGCCGGTAACTTCAAGGAAGCTACTAATCCAGGGGCTGATTATATCGAGGTTAGACTTCAGCAATTCCATCTTCCTGGGTGCTCCGGAATCCTCCCTAGACAAACTCCAGCAGGTTCAGAATGCGGCGGCATGGTTACTTATGGGCATTCCTAGATCACAGTCCGCCCGACCTGCCATGAAGGCGCTGCACTGGCTGCCAGTGCGAGAACGAGTGAAATTTAAGGCACTCTGCACTGCCCACAAAATCCTCCGGGGGAAGGGCCCTCCAATTTTGAGGAATCTAGTGGTCCCATATAAAGCCAGTAGAACACTGCGGTCCGATCAAAAACATCTTCTTGTAGTCCCTAGAGTTAAAAGGGCTAGGACAGGCGGGAGAAGGTTTTCAGTTCACACAGCAAAGCTTTGGAACTTGCTTTCTTTAGAATTGCGCGCTGAGACTTGCGCACTGCGATTTCGCAAAGGTCTTAAAACCTACCTCTTCCCTGCTTAACTGCACTAAACATACTGTTGTTTAACTGAGTCCAGAAAGCGCCGGGATGCCCAAGGGTAGCTGTGCGCTATATAAAATTTTAATAATAATAATAATAATAATAATAATCTATTGCTGGGAGGTATCCGATACACAACAGGCATGCGTATCGCCGATGCAAGTGAAACACTGTCGCGTAAGCACTGTGGTGTGTGTATCGCCGATGCGAATGAAGTACTGTGGCGTGTGTATCGCCGTAGAAAGAACAGTGTTCCTTTGAATCTACATGCGCTGGATACATAAGGAGAGGAAATCGAAGGAGTCGAAGGAAGTTGACAGAAGCAGACTTACTGATCACTGCATCAGGAAGCAGACTTACTGGTTACTGCATCGGGAGCTGTTGTCACAGCAACATTAGGGAAACAAAATGGCCGCTATGTCAAACGTGATGATGTTCACAGCGTGAGACGTTTTGAAGATGACCTGAAATTGACGTGTCTCCTGAGAAATCAAGACGTCACTAGAATCACAGAGCGTCAATGGCTAATCGAGCTCAGACTAAATAAGGTTGCCAAGCGGTGCAATGTATTGCCTGCAGAAGCTACAACACGCTGCGGGCTCAAGCGCTGGTAGAGTTTTATGCCACTCCCAAATGAGGATGTGCTCAAAGTCAATGGGCTAAAGAAGCTCACGCTGCCTAAAGTTGCTGTGCGCTACTAGCCACTGCCTGCAGGAACCACGATACGGTGCGGGACTTAAGTGCTAGTAGAATTTCCTACCGCTGCAAATTCAAAGCGTGCCACAGGGACTGCAGCAAAGTTGAGGAAGAAGGGTCTCACTTTTGACTTGAAAGTTCACTTTCTGCGTGAAAGGTCCTCGTGTGGGGCAGCAGGATACTGTTCTGTCCCCTCTTGCCCTCAAAACAGGCGAAGAATGCCTGCACGGCGGTTGTAGTATTGTCGCCATAAATTGTAGTAAATAGAAGATGGCTGAATCAAGGAACTTGACAGTGTTCTTTAATATGAGGTTGCAAGGTAACAAGAGCGGACTCTCCTCTACAACAGCTAGCAGTAACTGCCATAGAAGAGAACCCAAAGGAACAGAACATTACAGCAAAGTACATTATGCATGTAAGCATTCTACTAACATATTCCAGAAACACTAGAGCGAAACACTATGTACTACAATGAGCGGAGGCAGGTGTCGTGGTGGCACCATAGTGGATGCCTTTCATGGCCGTGGCGGTGTCCATGGTCGTGATTGGTGTACAGTTGGAGATGGTGGGCTGGCTGGTGTCTTGGGGAGGCGGGGTGCTGACTGAGGTGTCTTGTGGGCGGTCGGTGAAGTTGTCGTAGCATGTTATGATCTTGAGGTGGAAATAGGTTACAAGCTTGTTGCAGAGGTCTTGGGACGGGATGATGTCTGCGGCTTCGCTGCGTGGGGTGGTGACATCCTGGATGACGTTGAAGAGTTCTTTGGAGTTGGTGAAGTTGGTGAGAATTTTGTTATGGATGAAGGTCCTTTTGGTTGTTTTGATTTGGTTGTGGTAGTCTGTAATTGCATTCTTGTGGATGGAGTAGCTGTTGGTTGTCTTGGTATTCCTCCAGTTCTTTTCCATTCATCTGCAGGAGTGGCTGGCTTCCTGGAGGTTGGTGGTAAACCAGGGGGCTTTTCTCGGGCATTGTTTGCTGGGGTTGCATAGCGGGCGAGCTCGTCAGCGCAGTTGGTGATCCATGTGTGAGTTCACTGGCTGCAGTGTTTGCGTCGGATGCCCAGGTGTGGTTGTCTTGGGAGAGGGTGGAGTTCAGTTGATCGTCGGTGACCTTGCACCAGTTCCTTTGAGGCAGGCGTGGGTCTCGTTTGGGTGCTTTGGGTTTATCAACGGTGAAATGGACGCAGTGGTGGTAGGTCCAGGGTGGTTGTGTTGTGTGGCTGAAGTGGACGATATTTCCTGCAGCGAAGATGGGGTCAAGGGTGTACCCTGCCCTGTGTGTTGTGTGTTGATGACTTGGTTGAGTCCGATGTTGGCGAGGTTGTCACGAAGGATGGTGGAGTTGGGGTCGCTGGGGTTGTTGAGGTGGAAGTTGAGTCCCCAATGAGTATGTAGTTTGTTGATGCAATTGCTTGGGGTGCGATAAAGCCGGTGATGGCAGTGGTGAAGAGAGTCCGGGAACCAGGGGGTCTGTAGACGAGTGTCCCACGGAGTGTGGTCCTAGGACTGGTCTTGATCTGGAAATACTGGTGTTCGTAGAGGGGAAGGTTTCGCTGGAGGTGGAGTGGCAGAGGGTTCTTTTGTGGACTATGGCGAGGCCTCCTCCCGGGTTGTTGGGGCGCTCCTTCCTCTGGATCTTTTAGCTATCCGGAATGGCGGCGTTAATGTCGTGGGCGAAGGCGGGGTTGGTCCAGGTCTCTGTGAAGAAGGCGACGTTGGCCGAGAGTGAGTCAAGTTCTTCCAGATTTCCATGGCATGTTTGTGTATGGAGTGCACATTGAGGAGGATGCAGATGAGGGTGTCGTCGGAGCTGGTGTTGGTGGTGTTGAGGGTCGGGGTGGTGGTGGTGGTAAAGGTCCGGCAGCAGCTGAGGCAGGAGAAATGACCGTGGGTCGTGTTTTGTGAGGCCTGTTGGCAGTCTGTGTGTCTTCCGGGGTTGAGTGTGAGAAGGGTGTTGGTGTCATAGCGATGGATAGTTGGAGATCCAGGGTTCCTGGCACTGGTTGCAGTCGGGTCGCGGATGGGTGCAGACGGGCTTGCTTTAGGAGCGCTTTGGGTGCGCCAGCGGTGCACCCATTGCGCGCATCTGCTGCGTGACCACGCAGCGGCCCCCATTAAGTAGGGGAGGGGGAGGGACGTGCAGCTGGGAAGTAGGAGCGTGGGCAGTCAGGGGTTTCAGTGGGAAACGGGGGGAAGCAACAGCAGAAACAGGCACGCATGGAGAACAGAAGTAAAAAGCAGTAATAGGGCACAGAATGTAAAAAAGCAATAACAACACAGCAACAGTTGCTAGATCACCGGACACAAAAAGTATAAGCACAGGGCACAGAAAAATAAAACAATTCACAACATAAGGCAGAATGTGAGGGGTGGAAAAAGACAATATCGGCCCAATCAGGAAGGGGGTACCCAGCAACAGGCAGCAGCAAGGTACACGGGTCACAGCGCGGTCTTGAACCCTGCTTCGGTGGGGTCAGCGGCAGAGCACGGCACAGCGGAGTTGCTGGGAAAGAGCAGATCTCTGACCGAGGGATCCAGTGTAGTAGGCTACTCACCATAAAATGCATCAATGCTTCATCAGGGGTAGTAAGCATTATATAAATACAAATACATTGTATTACCAAACTATTGTCATGTTGATGGTTTTCCACCAAACACAAGCTGGTATGAGCGGTGATTGGCAGTCGGGCTCTTTAGAAAGAGGAGGAGTCAATATTGGAACACTACAGGAGATCTAGAGCCAAGGAGAAGAGCACTGAAGTATTTCTATGCAAAGTCTTTGCCTGCACTAAATACCAGGCAATAGGTACATACAAAGGGCTCATATAATTATTGTGCAGCGCATCAACAGTAGCAGGAAAGCTCTGAAAACCAGTTCCATGGTACTTTTGACAAGTATATAAATAAGTGCTGTGGACTACTCCAAATGATTGTTTCATTTGGTGTGGCAATCAAACGAAATGCACAAAGTTTGTTGACCTGGTCGATCTGCAGTTGTGAAGTGCTTAGCCTGTTAGCAACAGGCCCCTAACTCAGAATTGAAACATCAGGTGTCTGGGAAAAATGCATTTGAAGATCCCTAGAACGCAAAAATATAAGCAACTATTATAACGACAGCTTACGGTAGTGTTTTTGTCTTAGAACTACTCTTGTTTTACCACTAAATTATGTGGTTTGAAAGTATATGCTTTTCCTTCTGCTTGCAATTTGCACGCCATCATTATTACAAATTGTTTTTTGCAATCATTATTACAAAGGCGGAAAGCAGCGACATAGAATCTACTAAATGGATCTATCTTCCCCAGTACGCGCCTGTGCTCTTTTTCACAGCCAGCATAGAGTGTCACGTGCCTAATTCCCCCAGAATATGTGTGTCTGCATTTTTTTATATCACTGGAGTGTTTTGGGTAATACCACTTATAAGTTTTAATTCTTCACGTAATAACAGGAGTGTCTGTAGGGAATCGCTAAGAGACCTCATGTTTGCTCTGAAACCTTGATGTGGAGTCTGGGGAGTGAGGTTGCGGTCCTTTAAAGAAAGGGAAGAAACCATATCTGGACTCAACTAGCCGTCTTGGGCCGCACTGCTTGAAGTGCGAGGCCTGTCCTTCAGGCATGGCTTTATTTGGACAGGAGATGTATCTATCTAGCAAACAAGCAATGTTGCCGAGGCGGGCACGGAGTCAGGCACGCCACCACTATGGCGGTCGCGCTGGTCCCCCGCATCGTGGGTTTCTCTGTGATGGGCACGGTTGCGGGTGAACCGGAAGCACTTCAAGTGCTTCCGGATCCCGGGAGGTCCCATAGTCGGACAATCCAGTCCAAACCGGATTGCCCAGCAATAGGAAGGATAAAGGCTGGGGAGTGGGGAGGGCAGACCCTCTTTTGCCGCTCCCCAGCGTTGGGAGTACTGCTCCTCCTGACTGGGCCCCAGTCAGAGGCCCCCAACTTTCTTTTCCTTTCTCTTTTCAGGGCACATCGGTGAGGAGCTGGGCAAGTTACCCAATCACGGTGGGCAGAGGCATGGCTTTTCTTGCATATACCGTCTCTCCAGCTGCTGTAAGAAACCCCTTTTAATTCACGTGTATATTCTGAAGCGTGTGCAGAAATGGTGAATGCTAGTGGGCTCTCTCTACTTAGTGCAAGAAAATACATCTAAGTCCCAAATGCACTGTGGCTTATAACTACTGCTCATGAGAAGCTTAACAATGCTATTTGGCAAGAAGTGGCATCGCCTTGGTGCCCGTCAACTTTCACTCACAAAAGCTACTTTATTGGGGCAACTGTAGTGCTAGGAACGCTCTGCACAACACAAACCCCCTTTTAATGTGTGTGCGCAAAAGTGGCCATAATGGGTAAGGACCCGTGCAAACAATCCTAAGATTTGATACCAAATCAATCAAGTAAAATAGCGTGACCTGCAATGTGTGAGATCCTAATGCCTCTTCTGTGGACTCCTGAATGGTGGCCATCAGACCTGGGCGCCAATCCTGTCCCCAAGTTTGTGGTGAAAAATCTAGGTATCCAGCTAGATCAAGCCTTATCTCTGAAAGAGCAAGTAAATCAGACAGCTGGTTCATGCTTTCACGTGATCGGAATGCTCCGAAGAGTCTTTCCGCTGCTTCCGGACTCCACCCGTAAAACTGTGGTCCAGGCTCTAGTGCTTAGCCACTTGGCCTACTGTAATGGGCTGCTGATTTCAGCTACCAATACCTTACTTAGCAGACTTCAAGTAGTCCAAAATACGGCAGAAAGGCTAGTTCAGAATGTGCCACCTAGGTCGCCATTGCGCCCTCTGTTGATGAAGCTCCATTGGCTGCCTATCCGCCATCAGATCAAGTTTAATACCTGCTGTGTTATTCATAAAGCTCTTCAGAACATGGCCCCCCCTATATTGCGGAGACATTTACACCCTATACCCCTTCACGTGCTCTCCGCTCAAGCAGTAAACTTCTTCTTGAAGTTCCTACTATTAAGAGAGCAAGACTTGGAGGGAAGACCCTCTCCTACCTTGGCCCTCGCCTCTGGAACGAACTTCCTGTCTCTCTCAGACTATGTCCAGAACATGCTAAGTTCAGGAAATTGTTAAAGGTCTTCCTGTTCCGCACGTACTAAGTATTCTAGGGTAGTCAACCCTCCCTCAAGTGTCCGCTTAAGCGTAGAGATACTCCTTCGGGAGTCAATTCAAGCGCTATATAAGCATATAAATAAATAAATAAATAAGTGAAATGAGGCGCAAATAACAGGCAAGGAAATACTGTGCGAGAGTCGGAAGTGTGGGAAGTGTGATCGCTGTAGTTGCTTTAAGAGCAAGAGATACTGGTCGGTGACATGATTAGTTGGTGCCGGAGATGGGAGCGCCTAAGTGTGAGTAATAGTGCACTCTTGGGGTGTAAATGCTAGAAGTGCAAGGCACGATTCCCTAGAGCTGCTGGTCACACTGAGGTCCAGTTGAAGCCCTGGGGAGAACTGGAGGTTTGAGCGCTAAACGCTTGAGCGCTCGTTGCTGGAAGCACGAGTGCCGTGGGTGTCATAGGTGGAGATGCTCGTAAGCGCTAGATGTGAGGCTGCCAGAGGTCAGAGCGCTACGCTCTAAGGTGCTGGGCCTGCAGTACAAAAGGGGGTGGTACCTGCCATGCTCCACTACAAATCCTTAGGAGACCTCCGACTTTACGAGGACTCTGCTAGACAGCTCCCTCCAGGGCCGGTCCTAGGGTTCATGGGGCCCTGGGCAGAATAGGAAAATGCGAGGCCCCTATAATTTGCATACGATTTAACTTAACAGGAAGTGACATCATAGGAAGTCATTTTAATTGGCCATTAATTATATTGATATTGATATTGAAATTGTTTATAGAGTATGCCAATGTGGTACTGCCATCTGCAGCTGTAACAGTAAATGAAGCTAATTGGGCAACATAGTTGAAAAAATCCAGGTTTTACGTTTGTTTCTAAAACAGATAGAATTGTACTGGGCTTTAAAAATGCAAAGATGTTTTGTTTCAGAGTTTGCAAGGAATGAGATAAAGCTTCTGCCACACCAGGACTATTTGTTTATTTTAGGTGTTTCCACTGTTTCCATGGGGGTTGATCGAAGAGCTCCCCTAGGTGTGTACCATATGAATTTTCTCCAAGGTACTGAGGACCTATGTTGTGAGCAGTATACAGTGCCTTTAAGGCTACATCCTTTCTAATGGGAAACTAGTTTGGCTCCAACAATACATGTGAGAAAGATTTGAACTTTGGAATTCTCATTAAGAGATGAGCTATTGCGTTTTATAAAATGTGCAGTTTATTCAGAGATCACAGATTATATGGCATTGTTGAAGCCTTTTTGCAAGAAGCTACTTACTGAGTTTGGATGCGAGTATAATGGATAAAAATTAATAAAACTTAGAAAATGCATACCTATATTTTACATCTGTATTAAATAGAAATACATTAAATGATTTACAATGTGTTATTGTTCTATTGAATGGGATAAATGAATTTGATAGGCTAACCGGGCCTCCTGGCACTAAGAGAGCTCCAAAGGAGAGTTGCAGACTTTACTAATGTGGAGAAGGACAGTTTTAAGTGTTTTTGCAAAAGATTGGATTTACACCATAGTTCAAGAGGGAGAAAGTTCCAGTCTTGCACATCTAAAAAGGAGAAGGATCTGCCTCCAATTAGGGACCTCTAAATTGTTGGTGGCACAGGAGTTTGATTGGCACAGAGTATAGGATTCTGGAAATAACATAAGGAGTGTTGTACAAAGAGAGAACCTTTTTAATAAAGTGCCTAATGATGAATGGATGGTGCCTTGTAGATGGAAGGTTTCAAACCAAAATCCCAGCAGACAGCCTCCTTCACACACATTTGCACAGAATCACACCTGCAATTTGAATACTGTATTGTTGCACTGTGTTCTCTGCAGAGAGGCCATGTATTGAATGATCATGCATTCTGAACACCTTTTTGATCCCCAGGTAGGCACAGTGAGAAAGGTATACTGCCTTCGGCCTCAAATACAAACCTCTCAATTGTAGCCTGTTATAAACACCTGGATGTAACTCAATACAAAGTGTGCACCATACAAGAGTAATATGCTGTGAAACGAATTACAGAAACACACATCTTGGAAATACCTAAGATTTTTAAGGAATGCAAAATTAAGTGAAGCACGTGAACTACAAACGGGAACTAATTTGTTGCCATGTATTACCCTAACATACGTTGTCAGACTGAGACAGGAAATAGGCCCCCGCACCGAAATAAAAGTGGCCCCCATTAGTGAATTAGGCAGCTAGAAAAATTTCTGTATTTGCAAATTATATCAGTTTTTAATTTGTAAAGAAATGCTGTATACGATTTTGTAAGGTATGGAAGACTGCATATATTTGAGTTTGCTAGAAGCAATGTTTGTTTTAAATTATCATGAACATCAAAAGTAAAAAAAACGGCTCACATGACCATAAAGCAGACCTCTAAACATAAAAAAACAGCCTAAATACTGACCTGACAGATTAGACCGTTGGGCACACACAGCCTGATTTGACTGCCCTATAGGTCAGTCCGACCCTGTAAACGTGTCATACCTCATTGTGCAGACACTAGACCAGTTTTTTAGCAGGTCAGGTTAGTACATGAATATAGGAAAAGATATGGGGCCCGTTTCAATCTCCGTTCTAATTAATTGCTGGGTCTAAGACACGTAAAGCCTTGCTCCAGCCACTTGTTAATGCTGTGTCTGCTCCTTTGCCTGCACCCCTTGTCTCACTGTCATACGGATCATGTCTGGAAAATAGGTGGACAAACAAGTCGATTAATAGGGAAAGACCAGCTGGAGCCAAACCAGGGGTCTGAATTGACCTGAAAAGCCAAAGTATGAGCCGAGAAATCAAAACATTTGGCATGTAAATCAAGCAATAGACCTCATGTAAAAAAAATTACATAAAAAAATTTCAATTTCTTTAACATTTTTTCAATGGGGTACATGAGTGTATATCTCTGCTTAGAATGGCATGTATTATAAGTGCTAGTTTTACACTAATTTACAAATATTCATGAACTCCCTTTGTTCTGCTTATAATGCAATTAGTAAATCAAGAATAACAGACCCGTTTGTTATGCTAAAGAACATATTATACATTGATTAACAGTATCGTCTGTTTAATGATATAAAAGTGAGTTTTTGTATCTCACACATCCTGAACTGAATTACTTCAAAGTGCTCTGAAATTTGACAGTCGTTGACCAGGGCGTGCAGAGACACAAAGTGATTAACTGAGGATAACACTATTTGGTCAAGTGGATGATCGGTATTTGAGTGCAGGTTTCCTGATCCCTCACTCACTGTGCAGTTCACCTACTGATATCTCCTCCTGTCTCCCAGATACAGGGCAATTTTTTTTGTCTAATTGTTTCAGGAGTTAAATTAGTAAACAAACTTAATAAAATACATGAATCGTGTTAAATAAATCGGATGCAAAAAGTAATAAAAGATGCATAGGAGAAGGCAGGTCATTTTTTTTAATGTTAATACCGCTACATTCACCTGACGTAGCAAGCATAATGATTTTCAGAACAGCTCAACACATCATTAAAGGCAATTGCAATAGTTAGCAAAATAATGGGGTCAGCTTATCTCACAGATAGCTCACAATTTAAGAGCTATCTATAGACGAAATGCAAAGCGAACGTGGCAACAGACAAACTCTGTTTTTAACTTTTAGAAACGTGTTAAAGCTGTAATTCTTGTACAGCAGTATCATTTGAGACTTCCTTATTTATTTACATGTCTGATGCTACAGCAACCCAACGAGCTCTCCTGCTGCTCAGCTGCAGGGCCCTTTCTGATGGGCGCTCCTGATGCTACCCTGTGCATTGAGAAATTGGAGACTGAGTGACCGCCCCACTCACACCTATCTGCCCCCCCCCCCCCTTTTCTCACCTCTATGCTTCCTTCCCCAATTTTCCCTCATCCTAGGTGAGCAGTTTTCAAGTGACAGGACGTCATTCTATCCTTTGTTGTGCGCCCTGCAGGGTATCCCGCTTTTCATTCATACAGGGGCAGGGCGCACTTCACACATAATGGCAGTTTAAGGACCTATGAAATCGCTGCCATCATCATGCAGCTGCAGCGATTAGGCCCTGCGAGAGGGGCCAGCAGGGGAAATGGGTAGAACCTTTAAACTCTTAGGGGGCCCTGGCCTCGAAACACGTCTTTAAAAGTGCGAGGCCCCCCTCCTGCGAGCAGACCGGGGGGCCCTGGGCAGCCGCCCATGCTGCCCATGCCTAGCGCCGGCCCTGGCTCCCTCCACTGGGAGAAGCACGCACTGTTCGAAGCATCTCGCTGTGTGTTGTGAGCCAACCCTGCATTTGTGTGTGTATCGCTGTTATTTTGTGACATGCCATGCAACAACTGCACGACTGCGGCACGCCCTGCCTCTTTACCGTACTTTAAGCGGCTCCACCTTCCTAAAGTGAATTTTTTCAAAGATTGTTTTCATGTGCACTTGGCTGTTGCGTTTATCAATATTAAAATATTTCCATGCGTGCAGTGTGTTGGAATCTGTGTCTGCACCTGACTAAGCATCTCTCGAGTGGTTCTCTGTACAGTGCGCTGGCACCTTCCTGGTGGAGTTACGCTTAATAAAACAGAAAAAATAAACAGGCGGATCGTACTGTCAACACAGTTCTGACACATGTCAGTGTAATCCTTTAATAGGTACCATTGACTATTTCCAAACAATGCTTGCATTCTCTTTCACAATTCTTCCAAACAGGAAAACGCATGCATGCATTATTATTGCATGCTTCGGTGAAGACGTGCTTGCGCAATGGTTCTGGCTATCTCCTCTCTTCATCAGTGGGTCAATGTTCAGTTCTGTGTGTATGTATGTGCTGAGCACCTGGAACGCAAATGCAATGCAGGGTGTGCAGCTAATGGCACATAGTGATTTAGTAGTGGTTTGTGGGAGATATTAGTGTTTTGGGGTAAGATTATTGAACTTTGTAAATCATGTTATTCGAATTGCCTCTGCGAATTGGTTTATGAGCTATGGCCCACATGCATCAAGCATTTTTGTAGTCGCAAACGGTGCGATTCCTTAAAATCGGCCGTTTGCGAATGCAAAAGTGCTTTTTGGGATGCATGAAGCAATTTTAGAATTCGTAATATTTTTGCGAGTTCTAAAATTGCGGGTGCTTTTAAGAAGTCGCAGATGTGCGACTTCTTAAAAGCAATGCGTCATTACTTTGACAAGTGGAAATTCGCAATTAGGGTGCCAAATTTACCGAGTGGTTGAACCACTCGGTAAATTTGGAAAAAGTGTTTAAAATGGTGAAAAAGTATTTTTTTCAACATTCATGTTTAACACACACATGTCTTTAGGACATGTGTGTGTGTGAAACATGATGCGAAAAATACATTTCAGGGGTGTATGGGGGGGTCCTTTGGACCCCCCCCTGCACCCATGAAATTTTCTAAGTGCCACTCGCAATTTGCATTGACTCCTATGGGCCTTTTGGCCTATAGGAATCAATGGGAATTGCGAAATTTTACTTAAGAAATCGGTATTCATTTGGGATTCGGTAAAAATTGCGATTTTTACCGAATCCCAAATGAATACCGAAAATAATGATGCATAGCATTTTGCACTTCTTAATTTGCGATTCCTTATTTTTCGCAAATTAGGAAGTGCAAAATGTAACAATGATGCATGTGGGCCTATGTGAAGTATTTTTATCGCTGGACCAGATTCTCGAGGATAATTACTGCATGTGCGCTATAATTACCAAATCATCATCAGCTGCTTCGCAATACAGCTTTGAACAGCTCGCTCTTGGCAGGAGGGCATGCGCGGAGGCCCATGTTCAGGTTGAGGGTCAAGCGTAAACAGGATTTCTCGACAGTGCTACGCTAAAGCCTGAGTAGTACTTGGCACGAGGTCCTATCTCATAAACACAGTCCTATGCTTCTAGTTAGAAACAGGGTCGAATTGGGATCACAAAAATGCCTGGGCAATTCTTGAAAAGTGGCCCATGTTTCCGGATTGTGCCCCTTTTATTAATCACTAATTGATTAGTCTCAAAGGGCAAATCTGTTAGACAGGATGTTGGCTGGGATCAATCATAGGTTGCTAGTTCCCATGTGATTTCTGAAGTTGTGCTACCTCCGAGTGAGATTAAGCATGACTGAACACCGTTGCTAGGTTTCTGGTACTTGCAGATGGGTGCCCCCTCTAACCGTTTGCTTTCCTGGTGCCTTATTCCAGTGACGTGCCAAATGGCTAATATTTTAGTTTTGTTTATGGTCAGTGTGAGGATATTCTGCTACCGTCAGGGGCCATTGGTAAGTAATAAATGGATGCCCCCTAGAGCTTGTGAGGTTTTCTGGTCCCCATTGGGTGCCCTGAGCTATTGAAAATGTTCCCATTGGGTGCCCTGAGCTATTGCAAATTTTGGTTTAGGGGCCACTGTAAGGATGGACCTTGGCTGCTTATGTTTGTGTCTAGTTTAAATAAAATTTGGGAATTGCAGCTACCTTCACAACCTCCTGGTTCACTTTAAGGGGCAAAGAGTACTGTATCTGTGAATGGTACAGTGAAGGAGCAATCTGCACTACAGATAATAAGGGTGCATGGACAAGATAATGTGCACATTTCTATAATAACAGGACAATAAGCTATGTGGAACTTGGTGGAGACAAGCTGGCAGAGCTGTGGCTATGTTGCATTATGGGAGTGAACGAATGAGCTACAGTCAGGGATGGAGGTACACTGACAAACGGGGGGGCTTTGAATGAATAAACTCATGATCCCACCTTGACAGATTTGTTGTGCGCGGTCTACCCCCAAGTGAGACGTTTACAATGGGCCTCCTTGTTTGGGTGTAAAGTAATATATCTCCGAAATGGCTTTTCACACTGGCAAGGTTTTGGTTAAAATGTTGGCTGGCAGGGTGCAGGGGAAGAGAAGCCACACTTTCCGGTGGCTTGTGGCCACCCCGCACGCCCATGCGCTCAAGGGCGCAGGCAAGGACGCTTATTAATTGCAGCGACCCCATTATGAAGTTAAGGCTGAGGGCGTAGGGGGCGCCGGGGGAGGTATCCATCCGGTAAGCTTGACCCCCTAGGCAACAAACATTACTCTGGGGGAGTTCTTGGGATGTAGCTTTATTGGGATCAGGGGCCGCCAGTCGTTTACCTTGCTGTAGGCTCAATAGGGAATACGCAGAAAGGAACGCATCATCATTGCTTAGCTTATGATAGGAAGAACATGTATTAGATAACACGTTAAAGTTAGCCAACTGACAGACCTATACCATCAAAGTATTGTACTTTCTGCGTATTTTGTGTACAGAATGAAAATGATATTCATTTACATGTCTTATTGTTTTATGTAATAAAATACAGCCGGGGGTCTACGACCCCTAGCCCAAACAACTTGTTGTTTGTACTGTGTGATGGTTACCTTGGAAGGGGAATGCGGGACGGGAGGGCTCCCCATCCAACCAAAGATTCTGTTCGGTGAATGGGAGGAGGGGGAATATTAGGCGGTGCCAGGCCATATTACCTGTTCCATGTGTTCTGGGTTTTCGCAAACCTGCTGGCAAACTGCCAGGCTAATGGTATTTGTCTACGGACTAAATGGCATGAGTTTTGTGCTGGAGAGAAGCCATCCTGCGGTCTTGCCTCTGTCCAGATAATATTGTGCAGCCCCCACTGTCTGCCAAGGAACTTGAGTCTAAAAGGGACAGCATGCCTGTTACTGTACAACTCCAATTTCGTGGTGGTGCAAGGGAGCTAGCTCTCTGTCCTAGGAGCCTCGTAGTAGATTCTTTGAGCAGAGTGCTCCCCTGTGGGATGCACATTCCCCTCCACGATGTGAAGTGACAGTCCTGATACCAGGGGGCAGTGGACCCCGTTTCCTCCCTCAGGCATGCTCACATGCCAGGACGTGTGAAAACCCAAAATGGAGCACTTCCAATAAAGAAAGGGGTATTTTAAAAGCTTCCCCAAACAGTCAAGTACATTAGACACCTCCCCTTCACCTCCCCTTGGGTCTCTTGCAGGGCCTGGATAAGGTGCTCTGTCTCCAGAGAGATTTTGGAAGGTCCAGCAGCACACGTGGGTGTCAAGGCACCGCTCCAGTGAATATAAGCAGAGCCAGTGCATTCATGTCACAATTCCAAAGCACAGCTGGTTGAAATGGAAGCACACATGCGCACTTCAGAAGTGCGAAGATGGGGGTAAACAAAGCGAGTACTCTGTGCCACTAAACAATGTTTTCGGAGTGCGCATACAATTTTAAAGTTCAAATTTTTGGGGGGAAATTTCAAAAGAATCAGCAAAAAGTCGATTGGGCTCTTGTTATTTTCTTCTTTAATTTCATCAAAATCCAATCCCTCGTGCCAATGCGTTTCGCCTTGGTAGGGTTAACCTACGTCTTCGTCAGGGCTTAATGTTTCTCTGATTATGATCCTCACTGAAGAAATAACGCAACGTTATCTCAGTGTTCTTGTCCATAAATATTTGGTCATGACGTAACTTAAGTTCTCAGTACACTTTCAGTTGAATCTTTCAAAATAATCACTATGGCTTCACTGTATTCAGGTGCAGTAGAGAGGAGACGTTCTTTTGGGAAACGGAGAATAAAAACTAAGGATTCTGATAGCAATCCTGACTCTGGCACGGTAACGGCGGCGGTGTGTATCTTGTTCCCAGACTGCGGGGAGTCTGTTTTTGAATATGAGGGATGTGAGCATGATTTGAATGGGCGACATTGGAACCAAGTGAAACCATCAAGGAGAGGGTGAATGAGGTCAGAGTCACGCACTGCAGCATAGACGATCTGAAGAAGAGGTGGTATGACCTCAGAAAAAGGGCGAAGGAGAGAATTGCCAAAAGGGTGAAGGATGCAGCTGCCACAGGAGGGGGGACATCCAGAGTCACTCCCAACACAGCCTTGGAGGACCTCGTCGAGGGTACCATTGAGCATGAGGCAGTCGTGGGTGTCACCCAACTGGACACTTCCGGCGCAGCGACCGGAGAACAAGGTAAGAGGCATACCTGTGCTTATACGCTGCGTGTTGTATACCCATGCCCATCCCTCCATGCCAATCCCAGTGTACAGGTAGAAGTGCCTAACACATGTACCCTCACAGGAGTGTTACATTATTGGGAGTTGTAGTCATGTCATCCAAGTGTGCATGTATGATCCCCGATGTGCAAGAAATCAGACCAGCAGCACAGGGCTAACAGTCTGTTCAAATATGTAATTTATGAAGTAGAATGTATGCAAAATGATTAACAGATACAGTTTGAAATAAAAATAACAATGCACTGTTTCACACACAGAAGCATCACCCATGGACTCTGATGACAGTGAACGCCTGATCACATCAGAAACACCGGCAGGGACCGATGGAGAGACTCCGCAGGGACTTCAATCCACACCACCACCACCGACATCAACACCATCACCACCACCACTGACAACACCATCAAGACGCAGGGCAAATGTCCCCTCCCAGCAGGTGATGGAGATGGAGCAGAGGCCAGCACCCACAAATGTTTCCCGCCAGTCACATGTCACTCCGCTAGCTCCAACAACAGCACGTGTCCGAGTGAGACAGCGGGGCAGGCCCCTGGGAAGACTTGATGAGAGATCTGAAGAGCCTACAGATGGCTACGGTGGGATAGAGTCCCAGATGCTGCGTGTTCAGTGCCTGCAGGGGAGACACATGGGAGCAATGAACATGAACATAGCAAAATTGGCAAGCAACATGTGCACAATGACAGACGCTGTGCATCAAATGACCACAGCCGTAGCAGAGGGGAATAGAGACATCAAACAGTGCCTACAGGAGCTAACCCGTGCCGTCCTAGCAGAGCAACACAGCGAGCGCAGGGGGCATCGCCAAAACTTGCTCCGTTCTAATGCATCTATTCAGGCTATCACCAAGCTCTGCAACAGCACAGCTGTACTGTCACGCTGCAGGTTGACCTGGGTCATTACTGTGGTGATGTGGCCAATGCCTTGGGCCAAGTGACAACTGCGGTAGAACATCTGCAGTCTGGTACATTTAGTGGCAGCAATTTGGGAGTGGAGGAGGGGAGTGAGGTTGCATCAAGCATCAGCAGCGTCTCTGTGCCGGCGACCAGCGATAGGAGGCGCAGTTTGCGCAGCTCTACAGCCACTGACACACATCGTGGTGATGTAGAGGAGTCACGCGACAGAAGGCTGGGGGTACGTGGAAGGCACAAATAACCATGTACTACCGGCTATTTGACCATGGTGATGTAACCATGGGCCATCTACATTTCGTCAAGATACTCCCGTGATGCCAACGGATATGTATCGCTCACAATGTTTTGAGTCTGCGTCATGTTGACGTATTATTCATATTCACTTGACAAGTGCTCATGTGTATTAAACATTTGCACACCAAAAAATGTAGTGATGGCTCATTCTTACCTGTCTCTGAAGTGATGTTGTGTGATGTATGTCCACCTCCTTTGACCTTCAGCTGTGTTTGGCATGTGTGCCTGTCGGTGTTTTGGGGGGGGTTACTCAGCACGAAAGTTGTCATCTCTGTCCACCTCTATTGGTATCCCCCTTCTTGTGGCAATGTTGTGCAGCATGGCACACACTGCTATTATCCGGCAGCAGGTTACAGGGTTTTACTGCAATGGACCTCCTGTCTTGTGTAGGATCCGGAAGCGACTCTTGAGGTTACCAAAGGTTCGCTCTACCACATTCCTGGTACTGATATGTGCTGCGTTGTAGTGCTGCTCCTGAGGTGTTGCTGGGTTGAGGTAGGGAGTGAGGAGATATTCACGCAAGGCATATGCGCTGTCACCTGCAGGGTGGGGAGCAAAGGGTTAGCAGCATGAATACAATTACATATGTGATGATGGAGTTAATGATTAGGCATAAGTATGTACCTAGTAGTTTTCCCACTCCAAATTCACCGTTGAGCAGACGCCTGTGGATGCCACTGTGCCTGAATATTGTGGTGTTGTGTGTGCTGCCGGGAAATTGCGCTACAATGTCTGTAATGATGTGCTTGGCATTGCACATGACCTGTACGTTTATGGAGTGACAGGACTTCCCGTTACAGAATATGTATTCGTTGGCTGAGGGGGGACAGATGGGGACATGTGTGCAGTCAATGCATCCTATGACATGGGGAACTTGTGCCATCTTGTGGAAGTCCTGTTTGGTCCGGTTCTACTGCTGTGGGGTTGTGGGAAGGTGATGTAGGTATGTATCATTGTCAGCATGGCATATAGGAATTAGCTGAAGAAGCGTGAAAGTGCGATTTGCGATACGCCTCTGGCAACCGCCACAACCCCCTGGAAACTTCCAGACGCCAGCAGGTGCAGGCTGCATAGGACCTGGACATGGGCAGGGATGGCATTGGTCCTACGGGTCTGGTGCTGCAGTAGTGGTTCCAGGTCAGCAATGAGGTGCACGATCATCGCACGATTCAGTCTGTACTTATTATAGATTAGGTCCTCATTCTGGCCCAGCAATGTGAGGCGCACCCTGAATACCCTCTCCTGGATTCTCCTCCTGCGCTGTGCTGCTGCATTGATTCTCATTCTCCTAGCAAGCATGTAGAGGGCAGCCATTTTGGATGACATACAGGGTCTCCAGTGGCATATTTGAAGGGTTTCTGATTGTCTCCACCTGTAGGATTTTTTTCATTTTTTTTTTTTCACCAACTTTACCTCCTGGTTGAGATTCCCCTTATTTTGCTCATGCTAAATAGCGATTTTGGGGATTTTCGGTATTTGCGAATTTTGATGCATTCCGTTGTGATTTTTAATTGCGATTCAGTATTTCCTGGGGCTGATGCTTTTCTCGGTATTAACGAATCGCTATTTTGCGATTCGGTATTTTAGCGCGTGGGTTTATTTGCGATTCTTTATTTTTTTCAGTATTGGGGTTGATGCATTGGGATTTCACGTTTTGTGTTCGGTAACGGCCTTTTTTACTGATTCGCTATTTTACCAGGGGCAATTTTGGTTGATGCATGTGCCAGCTAGTACTGTATCAATGTCCTAATCATCAGAGAAAGTACTAGAGGTGAATACATCATTTAAGGACATTTTAAATGAATATGGTATTCCTAAAAGTTTGGTAGGACCAAGCACATCATACAATACCCTGTCCCACACAATTCCTTCTGGAACTGGAACCGCTATAATGTTCACTAGGGACAGGTCCCTTTGTTCATGGTGTGATGATGCATGTGGTTTCAGTACCAAGTTCACACACGTTGTACTAGAGAACGTTCTGGGAGATAGTGTCCATTCAGAAGCAGGAAACAGACAGTCAACAAACCAATCCAAAGTACAAGGAATAGTAATGCAATTGTAATCCAGAGATGTATCCAAAGAGTAACAAAGTATGTCTTTCTCAGCCAAAGATAGAGAGCACACATTTGTAGCTTGCAAGGAAGAGACAGTGGCAGTGGCGCTGGTATCTCAGGTTCAGTTGAATCCGATGAGAAGTCATCCTAGTCCATGAAGTACCCAGATGCCGTTCGTCTATTTTTGGTAGCTCAGCAGGTTTTGTGGACATTGGAGATGACTCAACCTGTGGCATATTCACATAGATATCATCAATTATTCAAATTGAAATTTGTGTTTCTGTAGTAGTTGACTGTACAGTTGTAGTTGTTTCAATAGGGAGAAGAAATACTTTGTTTGCAGTTTCTCTTTGGAGAAGAGAATCATCTTTAGTTATTAAAGCTCCCATCTGAACTTCCTGGATGGTAGTCAGAGGAGTGCGGTGGCTACCCAGGAACTCATGCATCCTACATTTGAGAATCATCCACATAGTGTGGTTTGACTCGATTACTTGAGATAAACATTTTGTCTCGGCAGCTGGCAAGAGGCAGAAGAAGTACAGTTCTGGTACCATTCAACAGCCAGGACAGGCATTCTGTAAGATGGCCCAAATTATTTTTGTCCACAATGTTTTCCCTGACCAGATCCCCACTATTTGGACCAGCCAGGTCTAGCTGGAACAACCTTCACTTCTCCAGTTGCTTTGTGCGCCCGGAAATTCATTCAGTTCCTATAAAACAGTCAAACGTTCATTGATGTCTAGGACAAACATTCTCACTGCAGACAGGATTTCATATGGAGTACGACCACCCAGGGATTTTCTTTGCATGTTATTGGATGTCCTCTGGACCCCATATAGGTGACTGAGCCAATTGCGACCCAAGCCTGATACCCTTGCTGTTAAGGACTGCTTTAAGTCACAGTTTTTCCTCTCAACTATCAACTTTCCATGGGGATATTAGGGGGAAGAGTATTGCAAGATCACAACCAAACTTCACATGACTTCTTGTCAGCCAGAGAGCTAAACACTGGACCCTGGTCGGAATTTAGTGTGCCGATTGGCTACGACCCGATGAAGACTCACAAATCATTTATAATAGTTTGGGTGTCAGCCGGCCGCTGTGGCCAAACCCACAGAAATCTGGAGCTTGAATTCACTGCCACCATGATGTAGTTGTAAGCCCAGTCTGAGTATAACCATCTGAAGTGATCCAAATCGACAACTTCCAGAGGCTTGTTTGAAATTAATAGAGGTGTCTGTAGAGGATGTGCTATGGTGGAACCTTTCACCTGCTGGCTGATTTCACATTTAAGGATGAAGTCCTTCATCTGATTTGTAAGACTAGGCCACCAATAGTGCTGCTTCAGAAATTGAACTGTGCTTAACCCAGACCCTCATGAGCAGCTTGCATTAAACCCAATCTGCGATTAGTGTTTGTTATAACTCTGTCCTTCACTCCTGGAATCTGAGCAAACAGAGTGTTTTGTGCATATAACTTGTAGAAGTACTTGAGTGGAAAGTCTTTCAGCAGGTGTGTGTAATTGCAAGCATTCTTTCAGCTTCGCCACCTGTTCCCAAATCAGCTTGTGCTTCATTGTGCAGCCCTTGGAATCTCAAAACCCATTATGGACCCCAATAGTGAAGATATTCATTGTGATTATTTTCTCAGTTGGTGCAAAACACATTTTAGTATACAAATATGATTTGTATGCAATAGGTACTGTATCACCTTTGTTGAAAGTGAAATACGTGTAGCCGGTTGGTCCAGCAGCTACACGGATCACAAGTTTGGTTCTGTTTACACGTTTGTGTAAATGTTTGAAAGCTATCATATAAGCTTGTATGGAATGTAAAATGTTTGTACGTTCCTGTATCAAATCTGATATTGAAAAATCTGGTCGGATTAAATCATAGAGTGGTTATACTCATTGTGCATAATCTAAAATGTATGTTCTGCCAAAATGTAAAAATCCTAATACGGATTGTAGTCTTTTCAGAGTCTTTGGAGGGTGAAGCAAAGCAAATTGTTCTAAAAATGCGCTGCCAGGCTTTTGCCTTCACTTGACAGTTTTATCTTAAAAATAGCACATTGAGATGGGCAAATTTAGATTTTTTTAAATTAGATGTGTAGCCCAGGTGAGCAGACCCTATCATTATATGGCCCACTCGGTCCAAGTGTTCCAGTACGCCCACCTGATAGAAATCATCTACATAGGACAATGCCCCCTCATCAACATTTGAAAGTAACTCTGCTACTCTAACTGAGATTAGCCCAGGAGAATTCTTATAACCTTGAAGAAAACAGCAAAATTGCCTCCATAAACCCAATGCTGAAAATGCTGTCAAATATCTGCTTTCAGGTGCTATATTCTGGCAGAAAAATCCAATTGTGATATCTAGTGTTTTTTTGTATTTTTTTCTGCACAATGTTATTCATTAGTGCGGCACTGTGTGTGTTTTGAACTGCTAACGTGCAAGTAGCTATGTTTAAATGTCTGTAGTCTAAACCTAGACAGGATTAATTGTCCGGTTTCAATGCAAAAAAACAAGGGATTATTCAATGAGGAAGTGCAATTTCCTTTTACACCATGGTATTCAAGTTGTTCTAGGATGTTCCTAACTTGTTTTTTATCTTCATGTTTTATTGGGTTGTGTCTCTGGGGTTAAGGAGTTGATTTTAATGAGATTTCGTAATGAGGTGACTCATCATCTCAACCAACATGATTGGGGTATAGTGCATGAGCTAGTGTTAACGCCCCCTGCTTGGTGTATGCATCTTTAATTGATTCTGGGACGAGGTTGGAAAAAGCAGGTAGAATGCAGATACATGTTCAATCCACCTCCTAGAGCACACTGCATCTACACACTACCAACAATCCATAAAAACAGGGACTTCCCTCCAGGAAGACCCATCATTTGAGGGATAAACTCACATACTGAGAACATTTCAGAAAACAGATGTTTTCTTGCGACCCATTGTACAAAATCTTCCTTCATGCATAAGATATAAGAGATACTAAAGATCTGCTTAACAAACTGGAAGATCTAGAGTGGACCGATGTATTCAAATTTATGACCTTAGATGTCAATTTGCTTGACACATGTTTTCCTCTAGCTAGAGGCATAGAAGCTCTCAGTATCTTTCTCTCTAATAGAGACACAACATTATACAAACACACGCAAATGATTTTGGATTTGACTTGTTTGAATTAAGAGATTAACATCTTCTTACATAACGGTACTTGGTTTCAACAGGTATTGGGAGTTGCCATCGGCTCCACATTTTCACCGTCATATGCTAATATTTACATGGATACCTTGAAAAACAACATATTTGGACTGCCTCTCCTCCACAGATTACACAACACAGCATAAATTGGGGACAATATATTGATGACATGTTGCTGATTGGAAAGGTGACATAATGACATTAGAACACTTTCTCCCCCACTTGAATAATAACACTTTCAATTTGCATTTCACACATCACATTAGCAATAAGGAGATTGAATTTTTGGATGTGATCATTGAATTTTTGAATGTGATCATCAGTACTGATGGCAACAAAATTGCCTCACAACTATACCGTAAACCAACAGCATGCAATTAAATTCTGTCCTCTACCAGCACTTACCCCAGCACACAGATAAATGCTATTCCCCTGGGAGAAATGACGCGCTTGAGACACTTAATCAATTGGAGGCCCGGTTCATGATGAGCAGATATACAGATTAGACACAAGATTCTGGACACACAGCGGCAGTCCCTCCGTGTGGACAAAGCCAAATAGAAACAGAGTGAACACAAACTTGTTAATACAACAAAAAGTGATGGCAGTAGATACTCTATCAATCAATCAATCAGCAAATTTGTAGAGCGCGCTACTCACCCGCTAGGGTCTCAAGGAGCTTGGAGGGGGGGGATCGTGACTGCTCCAACAGCCAGGTCTTGAGTTGCTTTCTGAAGGAGAGATGGTCCTGGGTCATCCGAAGGTGGGTGGGGAGGGAGTTCCATGTCTTGGCAGCCAGGTAGGAGAAGGATCTTCCTTCGGCGGTGAATTTGCGGATTCATGGGACGGAGGCGAGGGCGAGGCTGGCGGATCGGAGCTGGCGGGTGGGTGTGTAGAATGTGAGGCGGCTGTTGAGGTATTTCCGGCCCATGTCGTGGAGAGCCTTGTGTGCGTGGGTGAGGAGTCTGAATGTGATCCTCTTGGTGACGGGGAGCCAGTGCAAGTCTTTCAGATGGGCAGAGATGTGGCTGTGGCAAGGGATGTCCAGGATGAGTCGTGCAAAAGCGTTCTGTATGCGCTGGAGTCTTTTCTGGAGTTTGGCTGTGGTTCCGGCTTAGAGGGTGTTACTGTAGTCCAGACAGCTGGTGACGAGGGCCTGGGTAACCGTCTTCCTGGTTTCAGTGGGGATCCACCGGAAGATCTTTCGGAGCATGCGCAGGGTGTTGAAGCAGGAAGACGAGACGGCGTTGACTTGCTTGGTCATCGTGAGGGAGGAGTCCAGGATGAAGCCCAGGTTACGTGCATGGTCTGTTGGCTTGGGTGCGGTGGCCAGTGCAGGGGGCCACCAGGAGTTGTCCCAGGCGGAAGGGGATGGTCCGAGGATGAGGACTTCCATCTTGTCTGAGTTCAGTTTCAGACGGCTGAGCTTCATCCATTCCGCGATGTCTTTCATTCCTTCCTGGAGGCTGGCTTTGGCGGTGGCGGGGTCGTTGGTGAGGGAGAGGATCAGCTGGGTGTCGTCGGCGTAGGAGATGATGTTAAGGTTGTGTTGGCGTGTGATGGCAGCGAGAGGGCTCATGTAGATGTTGAAGAGGGTGGGGCTGAGTGAGGATCCTTGCGGGACGCCGCAGATGACTTTGGTGGCCGCGGATCAGAACGGGGGGAGGCGGACTATCTGGGTTCTTCCGGCGAGGAACAAGATGATCCACTCCAGGGCCGCTCCTTGGATTCCAGTTTTGCTGAGGCGCTAGATCAGGGTGCGGTGGCATATAGTGTCGAAGGCTGCTGAGAGGTCTAGGAGGATGAGGGCAGCAGTTTCCCCGTTGTCGAGCAAGGATCTGATGTTGTCGGTAGCTGCGATGAGAGCGGTCTCGGTGCCGTGGTTTGCTCGGAAACCGGACTGTGATGGGTCGAGGGATCCGTTGGTCTCGAGGAAGGCGGAGAGTTGTCTGTTGACGGACTTCTCGATGACTTTGGCTGGGAAGGGGAGGAGCGAGATGGGGCGGAAGTTCTTGAGGTCCGTGGGGTCCGCGGTGGGTTTCTTCAGGAGGGCGCTCAGCTCGGCATGTTTCCAACTCTCCGGGAAGGTGGCGGATGCGAAGGAGCTGTTGATGATGTTCCGGAGCTGGGGGGTGATGATGGAGTCGGCTTTGTTGAAGATGTGGTGTGGGCAGTGGTTGGTTGGGGAGCCAGAGTGGATGGTGTTCATCAGACGGGTGGTGTCCTTGTTGCTGACAGGGGTCCAGGTGCAGAGGGTGGTGGTGGGGGGCGTTGGTTCGGTGATTGGGTGCGTGGTCTGTGCGCCGAAGCTATTGTGTATGTCGGCGATCTTGCAGTGGAAGAACGAGGCGAGTGAGTCGCAGAGGTCTTGCGAGGGTGTGATATCGTTGTTGCAGGCGCTGGGGTTGGAGAGCTCTTTAACGATGCTGAAGAGTTCCTTGCTGTTGTGGGTGTTGTTGTCCAGTCGTTCTTTGAATATAGTCCTTTTGGTGGTGCGGATCAGCTGGTGGTGTTTGCGGGTGGCGTTCTTGAGGGCTGTCATGTTTTCTTCTGTCTGGTCGTGGCGCCAGCCTTTCTCGAGGGTGTGGCAGGTTTTCTTGGAGTTTTTGAGGTCGTTGGTGAACCACAAGGCTTTCATGCTGCCGGATCTGCTAGGAGGGTTCTTCAGTGGTGCAAGGTCGTCGGCGCAGGTGGTGAGCCACTGTGTGAGGTTGCGGGCTGCTTCGCTGGGGTCCGTCGTGTTGTTGGGTGGGTTCTGGCTGAGGGCGGTGGTGAGCTGGTCGACGGTGATCTTGCTCCAGTTTCTGTGGGGGACCTGCTGCGGGTGGTGGTGGGTCGTGGTTCTCCTGAAGTTGAAGTGGACGCAGCTGTGATCTGTCCAGTGTAGTCCAGAGGAGTGGCTGAAGGAGATGTGCTTGCTGGAGGAGAAGACGGGGTTAAGCGTGTGGCCGGCGTAGTGGGTGGGGGTGTTCACCAGTTGCTTGAGTCCGAGGTTGACGATGTTGTCCAGCAGGGCGGCAGTGTTGCTGTCATTGTTGTTGTCCAGGTGGAAGTTGAGGTCCCCTAGGAGGATGTAGTCTGATGAGGTGAGGGCGTGTGGGCTGATGAAGTCTGCGATGGCTTCGCTGAATTGTGTGCGTGGTCCCTGGGGTCTGTAGATGTTAGTGCCTCTGAGGGTTGGCTGTATCTGGAAGTGAAGGTGCTTGGCGGTGGTGAGGGTGTCGTGGGAGTTGGTCGTGATGCGGATGGTGTTTCTGTGGACGATGGCGATGCCTCCTCCGGTTTGGTTGACGCGGTCCCTCCGGATGATCTTGTAGCCATCCGGAATGGCTATGGCGATGGTGGGGGCTGAGGAGGTGTTCATCCAGGTTTCTGTGAGGAAGGCGACGTCTGGTGATGTTGTGTCGAGGAGGTTCCAGAGTTCGACGGCGTGCCTGTGGACGGAGCGGGTGTTGAGCAGGATGCACTTGAGGTGGTTGTTGCTGGTGCTCGGCTTGGTGGGTGCGGTGCAGGTTCAGAGGCAGGTGAATTGGCAGGCTTGGCAGGTGAGGTCCTTGAGTTCATTTCGGGTTGGCTCGGTAGCAAGCGGGGTTCCGGCCGGCATTGAGTGCGTGGAGGGTGGCGTCATCGTAGGTCCGTCGGATGGGCTGGCATTGTTGGGGCCCAGGGTTCCTGGCACTGGGCGCGGTCCGGGCATGGACAGGCGTAGATGGGCTTGCCTTTGGCGCGCCCGCTGCGCGTGGCCACTGCGCGTACGCGCGGTCCCCGCCATTTATGGCAAAGTGGGAGGGAGGAGCAGCTGGGTGGCGGGAGCGGGGCGGCGAATGGGGAGCGGGAGACAGGAGAGGTGGGCGGGGCCGCAGGAGAGCAGCGGCGGGTAGCAGAGGGGGAAAGAGCGGGAAAGCAGAGCGGGGGAGAGCGAGGGCAAGCCTGGGCAAGCCTGGAGATTGGGGCAAGCCTGGGGAGCGAGGGCAAGCCTGGAGAGCACGGGCCCTAAGGAAAGGCGGCAGCAAGAGGGCCAAGCAGGCAGCGGCAGCAGAATCCGGGCACACGGGGGCCGTGCGGCAGTGGAGTGACCGGGTCAAGGGTATAAAATCCAGCACCTCTGTTTTGTTTGCACAATCAGTCAGAAAAAATACAATTTGTTTTGAGCGTGTTCTATGCCACTGCACAGTGCCACCCACAGTGCCAATAGTCATATACAGAATTTTCTATATATAAACAACAATACAAAAAACATTTGACAGAGCACAGCACAAAAAAGTATGAACTTGGCTAAAGTAGTCAAGAAAATTATTTAATATACACAATGACACATGACACTTTGTTCAGCATATAGATTTTCACCCCTGTTGCTTGGTTGTTACAGCAATGGTACAGCCGACACATGTTTTGTCGTAATTTGCGACTTTTTCAGGGCTTCAGTATCTGTATGAGGGAAAATTTTCATGTAACGGACTCGTCCTATGGTCACAATTTAAAGTATTCGATTTCTATGGATACCCGTCATCCAGATCCCTGGCGCGATATCGTTTGTAGCTAGTGGGCTCAAATATTACAATTTCTATGTCACGTTTCCTTCCTCAGAACAGTGTATCCCAAAAAGCATAGGCAGACGTAACTCGTCGTATTCTTAAAGCGGGTATACCCGCCAAATCAGGTTAGACTTTAATGTAGTCTCCCGCCTATCCCCCGGCGTCGTGTTTTCATGTCGGTGTAGTTAGAATCGTCTTACTCCCAAGTGGGATTTGTAGAGTTCCCACCGTATATTCAAAGAAATTTACTCACCCATAAAGTCTCGCGTCCGTCTCCCAGCGTCTTGTGTCCTGCGCCGGTATGGTAGAATACCAATCAATAGGGGTGAAAATCTATATATGCTGAACAAAGTGCCATGTGTCATTGTGTATATTAAATAATCTTCTTGACTACTTTAGCCAAGTTCATACTTTTTTGTGCACGTAGTCAGGACCTGCGCAGAATTCTTAGTCAGGCACTAGCATCTTCTCAATCTGGACCAAGCGCTTTCTAAGAACATCACACCAAAACTGAGAATCACTTACAGCACATGCACCACTCTGTCCCAGTTAAAATTCACCCAGACTACAACACCAAGGCAGTACATGGTTATCCCAAAAGCCCAAGGGTTTTTTCAGCTGTACACTGTGCAATGTATGCCAATATGCTGCTAACAAAACAACCAGCTTTTAATACAACACAACATACATGCATTGCATCAGGCAGTTTATTAACTTTCCAAATTGCGGGCATGAGCAGGTCTTCCAGTGTGCTGATGTAAGGAGTTCCACGCTAATAAGCATGTCACCAGGCAAAATACTCAAGGAGTCCTGATTTATACTCTCAGTGGGTCTTTTCAAAATGTCGATTTATGTATGATACATAGAGCAGTATAGGTGTCTGGGAGTAACACAAATGAATACACATAACGAAACTGTGTAGGTTAGGTGTTTATGGTCCTGAAGAAAAGCCACTAGATCATTCACATGAATAAATTAGTCTGGAAAGATGTTAACCTTCAGCTACCTTATATAATTACTTCTAGTTGGTTGCACCACATATTTTAACATAGGCAGTAGGACTCAATCATTAAAGTATTTCTGTGGAGTAACCCTGTCCTACTTTTATCCCACTTTTTCACATATTGTATACCAATCTATTATTGTACCCACTTACTCACACTTCAACAAATGTCTTGTAAAAATATCTCCCTTAAAGAGCCCCCATTGAGGGGGCTTATTAGGCATTGCAGCACCAGCAGGACATGGAGGAAACGCCCAATGATGAAGCATAAAACCTATCTAGGTGTGTGAGGGAATTATTTTTATTTTTTATTTTTTTTTATTTTTATTGCATCTCAAGGATCGGAAGTTACACATAACAAAAAAAGGGAATTAACACAAGAAGAGGAATACAGAATAAAAATCACTTTTGATACAAAGTTCATACATATAGATCCAAACACAAAAAGCCAAATAACAGAATCAGGTATTACAGATGATAACAGCAATTAGTACATTTAAAAAATTCCATTTACAGAAAAGAATCCCAAATTTTCTCAAATTTCATTAACGATTTTATGCCTCTTTGTTTAGCCAGAGCATATTCCATCATATAAATTTTGTTTAGAAGATACCACCATTCCATGATATGTGGAGAAATATGAGAAATCCATGCACAGGCAATTATTAGTTTGGCACATGACAACATAATCGTGATTAAGGTTTGCTGGGGCGTATTAACTGAGTGAATATCCAATAATATTAGAGATGCCGTGAGAGATGGGGAATATGTTAGTTTTTGTTTCATTATTTTGTCTAAGGCCGTCCAAAATTCAGATAACTTAGGGCACGAAAATAACATATGTTCCAAATTCGCTGCTGCCAGAGCACATTTGGGGCATTTAGTTCGTTCAGTATATAAAGCATTTATTGACCATTTTGAGATCTTTTCGGGAGTATGGTACAACATGCAAGTAGTTTTAAATTGCTGAAGCCTCAAGCTAGAAGAAGAGGTGGAGCTGTTGCTATTCCGAAGGGATTGACTAATCATAATCGGGGTAATATTAGTCCCCAGCATTTGGCTCCACTTAACCGCCAGCTTGGAGCAGTCAGCTACCTTATACGTCCCGAGTCCTTTATATCCGATGCTAATTAGAGATTTATTCTTTTCACAGTACAGATAATCCCAAATATCTGAGTCCAATAACTCAAGAAGCTTCATTTTCCGAATAAAAAAGTCATACATCTGTATATATTTAAACCTCATTAATTCCGTGACCTTATATATGACCTTTAGTGACTCAAAACTCAAAAAACCCTGGGCCCCATACAAATCCCCAAGTGTTTTTATACCACATCTGTCCCAACTATTAGTTCCCCCATCATTGAATATTCCAGGAAGGCCAGGATTCCCCCATAATAAAAGTTTAGGATGATAAAAGGAGGTGTGACAAAAAACCATAATGTTACGCCAGATTTTTACTAAATCCTTAACCGTCTTAAATTTCACTCTTTTGAAATAGTTAGGGTCGTTAGTCCTCAACAAAAATAAATCAGAATCTGTGTTTAACATAAACATAAAAAAGTAAGGTTTATTATCAGTACCGAGTAGGCCCCGCAAGCGTCCTAAGAAAGTTGCCCAAAAATATAACTTAAAATCTGGGAAATTCAGCCCACCGTCCTCAGGGGCAGCCTTAAGCAGCTCCATAGACCGCCGGGCTTTATGATAACCCCAGATGAAGCTGCTAAAAATTCCATCCAGCTTCTTGAAGAAAGAATTACTCAGAGACAGAGGGATAGAGCGAAATAAATAAAGAAATTTAGGCAGTATTTTCATTTTGATCAAATTGATCTTACCTATAATATTAGGGGAATTTTATGCCATTTTTTTAGCGTCATTATCGTAGTTTTAACGAGAGCATCATAATTGATTATTATTATATCTTTAATTTTGGCTGAGATTCTTACCACTAAGTATGTGGCTGCCTTACACAGTCCAGATATTGCTGTTGCCGGTTTATAATTGGCGATAATTTGGGTTTTGTTTAAGTTTAGTTTGTAGCCAGAGACTTCTCCGAATCTACTTGCTTCACCAACGATTCCTTTCAATGCCTTTAAAATATCCGTAGAAAATATGGCTATGTCATCGGCATATGCCGTGATCTTCAACAAATGAGGACCCCGTTTAAAGGAAATGATATTAGATTGTGACTGTAAAGCATAAAGAAAAGGTTCCATGGATAAAGCAAACAAAAGTGGTGACAGAGGACACCCCTGACGAGTGCCCCGTGATATAGAAAAACTAGAGGAAGTCAGACCCGCATAACATACTTTCGCGGTCGGGTTATCATACAGTGACTGTATCCAGCCTAAGAATTTTCCACTAAAGCCAAATTTAGCCATTACGTGCCATAGATAATCCCACCCCACTCGGTCAAAAGCCTTTTCTGCATCCAGCAGAATCATACCGAGCGGGGTGGATTCTGTCTCTGCAATATCAAAAGCAATAATGGCCATATTAATGTGAGCCGTAGTGTCTCTGCCTGTTACAAACCCATGTTGTTGCGGGTTGACTATTTTAGGGACGAGCGGAGACAAGCGAGTAGCCAGGATTTTAGCAAAAACCTTAGCGTCAGCATTAACTAACGAGATAGGACGGTATGAACCACAGTCCTCTGCTGGTTTATCTTTCTTTAAAAAGAAGACCAGTTTAACCACGTTCCAAGACCTGGGAGCTTTTCCGTTGTCACCAATAAAGTTAACAACTTGATGAAAAAGAGGTAATATTTCTTCAATACAGATCTTATAAATTTCAAGAGGTATAGCGTCTTCCCCAGACGCTTTTCCAGAAGGTAAGGCGCAGATTGCCTGCCTTATCTCTAATTGATTGATATAATCAGATAACTGGTATAACTCGGGTAAATCTAAATTACCTGGAGAATTATCCGATAGATAATCCTGAATACAGGTCGAGGTCGGATAGATTTCAGGGGTATATAATTTCTGATAAAATGTAGAGAATTGATCCAATATCTGTGATGGTTCTTCATATATAGTATTATTTGGGCCAATCAGTTTTTTAATCCGGGTGTTGGCTTTCTCATCGGCCACTTTGTAGGCTAATAGTTTCCCAATTTTGTCCCCGCTCTCATAATGACTGATATGATATTTATTCAGTTTTGTACTGCTTTTCTCCCAAAAAATAGTTTTGAGAGTCGTTTTTAACCTCCCTAGTTGTAGTCCTAACTCAAAAGCATTAGGCGAGGATAGCCTAAGTGCTTCAGCCAACATACGCTCTGCCGATAGGATCTCACTAATCAGCAATTTATCTTTTTCCCGAGATTCAAAATTCTGTCTAAATAGAAATTGCTGAGTGAACCCCCGTATGCTAGCCTTGCAGGCATCCCACACTGTAGTACACGTAGTAGAATTAATATTGAGCTCAATGAAGTCTAAGATATGTGCCTTAAGTTGAGTTATAAATAAAGTATTAGTAAACAAGTGTCTAGGGAAAGAAAATGCCCGAGGTGTAGGATGACCGTGCTCAATATTAAATGAAAATAAGATAGGGTTATGATCTGATGTGACGCGAGGGAGAAGTTCTATAAAACAAGAATTCAAAAGAGTCTTGTGAGAGCATTTGTTCCCACAGATTATTGCTTCACGCAGACTCTGCAAAACTCAACTGACCTGAGCAGGGAAACTGGATATACTGGGACTGCATACCTCGCTGATCATAATTAGCTAGTCTGAGCATGCATGCTAGACCTCTATACGCTCCCAGTCCTTCTCTCTTGATATATATAGTTTGTTAACTTCAACACACATTTTTGTTGTATACTGTATTGTATGACACTATGGTTTAATTTATGTAGGCAAACCATTGAAAAAACGCATCCATCAACATATCAGAGCAATCAAGACTAACAAACCCAACTACAGTCTCGAAGTGCACTTTAACTCATTGCATGCAGCAACAGAGCTAATTCATCTTTTCATCATTAATGGCATAGGCCTGGTTAAGTGCAGCCCCGAGGAGTGAATAAAATACTTTATCTGAAAAGATTGGAAACAAAATGGATAAACAGACTTAGGGCAGTAGACTTGGGTTTAAATACTGATAAGGATTTACATGTATTACTTACTGATTGAACACAAGCACCATCAATGTCTTGATAGCAGGGCCAAGGGAATTACATGTGCTCCTTCTTGATTGATCTAAAGCACCCCAAATGTCTAGATACCAGACCCAAACTAGGATGGTGTGGGTTTATCATCACCCAGACTGCATTCTCCTGTGCGATGACTCCGTTAAACATCTGACTTTTTTTGTATACTCTCTGTGTTACTATATGCTTTTGTATATCCCTCTTTTCGGACTAATGCATGATCCAATTATTTATTTCTTTGAATTTGATCATCTGTAATTAAACCTGTGTGTTACTGCATGATAATGTGTATCTCCATTTTTTAAACTATTGTATATTCCATGTTCTAGGATGTGGCATTTTGTATGACACTTTGGGTCTATTAGGATGGTGGGCGGACTTTGGTCCACCCGCCACCCTAGCGGTGCTGGGATTGGCCGCCAGTGGTGCGGCTGTAGGGCACTGGCAATCAAGATGCCACCTCTACAGTGACAGTGGCATACCCCATCCACAACATTGTGGTGGGCGGCGCTCACAGCACCACCCGCCACAATGCCATG